>NC_062545.1:270321822-272721822 GCF_016906955.1 Phacochoerus africanus | reverse complement strand
CAGGAATGGAATCTGAGCCTCCACAGCAACCTGAGCCAGCCTGAGCCGCTACAGTGGGATTCTTTTTTTTCTTCTTTTTTTTTTTTTCTTTTTCTAGGGCCGCACCCAGGGGCATATGGAGGTTCCCAGGCTAGGGGTCTAATCGGAGCTGTAGCCACCAGCCTACACCAGAGCCATAGCAACGCCAGATCCAAGCTGCGTCTGTGATCTACACCACAGCTCACGGCAACGCCGGATCGTTAACCCACTGAGCAAGGGCAGGGACCGAACCCGCAACCTCATGGTTCCTAGTCAGATTCGTTGACCCCTGAGCCAAGACGGGAACTCCCTGCAGCTGGATTCTTAACCTGCTGCGCCACATCGAGAACTCCATGATCTGCGGCTTTGTCTTCCTGTCATGTCTGTATCTGGGATCAGAGAAATGAGTGATGGCCTCATACAATGAGTAGAAAGTCTTCCCTCCTCTTCAGCGTTATGGAAGAGCTGTGTAGAATTGCTTGTGTGTTTGGTGGTACCCACGGCATGCAGAAGTTCCTGGGCTGCGATCGAACCTGAGCCACAGTAGTGACAGTGTGGGATCCTTAGCCACTAGGCCACCTGGGAATTCTTAGAACTGACATTGTTTGATATTATTTACCCCATAAATGTTTAGTGGAATTTATGAGTGAGTTTCTTGTCAACCAAATTCCACCAATAAGAAAGTTCCGCAGGGGGTGGGGGAGGGAGTCGGGTGGATGGGGAACTTGGGGTTAATAAATGCAGACTATTGCCTTTGGAATGGATTAGCAATGAGATCTTGCTATGTAGCACTGGGAACTACGTCTAGTCACTTATGATGGAGCCTGATAATGTGAGAAAATAGAATGTGTACATGTGTGTGTAACTGGGTCACCATGCTGTACAGTAGAAAATTGACAGGACACTGTAAACCAGCTGTAATGAAAAAAATAAAAATCATTATATATAATAAAAAAAGAAAGTTGTGCAATTACTGGAATACTATGCGGTCATTCAAAATTTAAATAGCACTATCTGATCTGACATAAAAATGTGATAAAAATAAGTCATAGGACAATTTATATAAATGATCCTATATATATGTATTTCAATTGAAGCATAGTTGATTTACCACGTTGTGTTAATTTCTGCTGTACAGCAAAGTGATTCAGTTATACATGCATTATTTTTATTTATTTATTTATTTATTTAGAGCTGCACTTGTGGCATATGGAAGTTTCCAGGCTAGGGGTCGAATAGGAGCTGTAACTGCTGGCCTGCACCACAGCCACAGCAGCTTGGGATCCAAGCCTCGTCTGTGACCTACACCATAGCTTACAGCAAAGCTGGATCTTTAACCAGGGATTGAAACCAAATCCTCATGGATACTAGTCAGGTTCGTTACCACTGAGCCACAGCAAGAATTCCAGTGGGTTTTTAAAAATTATTTTTATTTTGGTGGCACCTGTGGCAAGCAGAATTTCCCAGGCCAGGAACTGAGCCCAAGCTACAGCAATAACCTGAGTCACAGCAGTGACAATGCCAAATCCTTAATCACTAGGCCACCAGGGAACTCCTAATCTGTGTTTTTTTTTTTTTTTTTTTTGCTATTTCTTGGGCCGCTCCCACAGCATATGGAGGTTCCCAGGCTAGGGGTCCAATCGGAGCTGTAGCCCCCGGCCTACGCCAGAGCCACAGCAACGCGGGATCCGAGCCGCGTCTGCAACCTACACCACAGCTCATGGCAACGCCGGATCCTTAACCCACTGAGCAAGGGCAGGGACCGAACCCGCAACCTCATGGTTCCTAGTCGGATTCGTTAACCACTGCGCCACGACGGGAACTCCTAATCTGTGTTTTTTAGAATATTCACAGAGGCGTACATAAACAACTATTTCCACCAACCATGCAATGATCATCACTATCTAATTTTAGACCATTTTCAACACCCCCCAAAGAAACCCTGTACTTATTGGCAGTAATTCCCATTATCTCCCCACCTTAACCCTAGACAACCACTAACCTACTTTCTCTATCAATTTGCTTATCCTGGACATATGAATGTAAACATAAGTATATAGTCTTGTGACTGGCACCTTTTTTTTCAATTTTTGTTGTTGTTGTTCTTTTTAGGGCTGCACCCACAGTGTATGGAAGGCTAGGGATCAAACTGGAGCCAGATCCACTGGCCTGCACAACAGCTACAGCAACACCAGATCCAAGTCGCATCTGTGACCTATGCCGTAGCTTGCAGCCATGCTGGATCCTTAACTCACTGAGCAAGGCCAGGGATGGAACCCACAAATTCATGGTTACTAGTTGGGTTCTTAATCCACTGAGCCACAGTGGGAACTCCCTGTGACTGGTATCTTTCATTTAGCATAATGTTTTCAAGGTCTATGCATACTGTAACATGCCACATAATATTCCATTGTATGAATATATTAGCCTATATCATATCTATTTACCAGTTGACTGTCATTTGGTTTATTTCTACTTCTTGACTATTATGAATAGTGCTTCTACGAAAATTTCCTCTGGAGTATATACTTAGGAGTGGAATTGCTAGGTCCTATGGTAATTCTATGTTTAACTTTTTTGAGAAACTGCAAAACTGTTTTCTAAACTGCTGCACCATTTTAAATTCCCACCAAAAATGTAGAAGAGTTCCCATTTCTCCACATCCTTGCCAGTACTTGCTATTCTCTGTCTTTTTGACCATATCTACTGCAGGGATATGAAGTGGTCTCTCACTATTTTGGGTTTGTTTTTTGTCCTTTTTTTTTAGGGCCACACCCATGGCATATGGAGGTTCCCAAGCTAGGGGTCCAATCGGAGCTGCAGCCGCTTGCCTATACCACAGCAGGAGCAACACCAGATCCGACCCGCATCTGCGACCTACACCACAGCTCACAGCAAGGCCAGATCCTTAACCCACTGAACAAGGCCACGGATTGAACCTGCAGCCTGATGGATACTAGTCAGATTCATTTCCACTGAGTCACAACAGGAACTCCCTCTCACTGTGTTTTTTTTTTTAGGGCCACACCTCCAGCATATGGGAGTTCCCACACTAGGGGTTAAATTGGAACTGCAGCTGCCAGCCTACACCACAGCCATAGCAACACTGGATCCAAGCCACATCTGCGACCTGTGCCTCAACTTGAGGCAACGCTAGATCATTAACCCAAGAGGGAGGCCAGGGATGGAAAGAGCATCCTCACTGACACTATGTCGGGTTCTTAACAGCTGAGCCACAACGGGAACTCCTCTCACTGTCGTTTTGATTTGCATTTCCCTGATGACAAATGATGTTGAGTATCTTCTTCATGTGGTTCTTGTCCATTTACATATCTTCTTTGGAGAAATGTTTAGTCAGGTCTTTTGCCTATTTTATTTATTTATTTGTCCTTTTAGGGCTGCACCTGTGGCATATGGAGGTTACCAGGCTAGGGCTCCAATCTGAGCTACAGCTGCTGGCTTACGCCAGAGCCACAGCAACACCAGTTTTGAGCCACATTTGCACCCTACACCACAGCGCACAGCAACGCTGGATTCTTAACCCACTGAGCGAGGCCAGTTGGATTTGTTTCTGCTGCACCATGACGGGAACTCCTCTTTTGCCTTTTTTTTTTTGCCATTTCTTGGGCTGCCCCCGCAGCATATGGAGGTTCCCAGGCTAGGGGTCCAATTGGAGCCGTAGCCACCGGCCTACACCAGAGCCACAGCAGCGTAGATCCGAGCCGCGTCTGCAACCTATGCCACAGCTCACGGCAGCACCGGATCCTTAACCCACTGAGCAAGGCCAGGGATCGAACCCGCAACCTCACGGTTCCTAGTCGGATTCGTTAACCACTGCGCCACGATGGGAACTCCTCTTTTGCCTATTTTAAATTGGGTTATTTGGCTTTTTATTATTTGGTATTCTTTATGTAATCTGGACTACTAGTTCTTTATCAGGCTTGTGATTTGTAAATACCTCCTCCCATTCCGTGGGTCGTGTTTTCACGTTCTTGATGGTATCCTTTGAGGCCCCAAATTTTTTAATTTTGATGAAATCCAGTTTATTTTTTCTCTTGTGCTTATGCTTTTAGTGTCATAGCTAATAAACCATTGCCTAATCCTAAATCACAGAGACTTACACCTTTATTTTCTCCTGAGTGTTAGAGATTTAGCTCTTACATAGACATGTGGGTTTTTTTTTTATTATTATTATTGTTTGGGTTGCCTTTTAATGAAATATTTTAGGCTTACAAAAATATATAGTTAATAATATCATAGACAATGTGGAACCTCTTACCTGGCCTAAAAAAAATTTCAGGTACATTTGGATTCTCCTAGACACCCTTCCCCTACCACTTCCACCTCTGAGTAAGCCACCTTCCTGAATTTAGTTATCATTGCTCTAACAGACATGCATTATTTTTAAAGGACTGAAAGAGTGCTTGCCTCTGGGGAGGGGAATGAAATTGGGGTTGTGTTAGGATTTGAATGGGACTCTTAATTTTTCTACTTTTTTTTTTTTTTTTTGCTTTTGCTTTTTAGGGCCGCACCCTAAAAAGGCAGAGAGGTTCCCAGGCTAGGGGTTGAATCAGAGCTATAGCTGCCGGCCTACACCACGGCCACAGCAACGTGGGATCCTAGCCACGTCTGGGAGCTACACCATAGCTCACGGCAATGCCAGGTCCTTAACCCACTGAGTGAGGCCAGGGGATCCAACCTGCAACTTCATGGTTCCTAGTCAGATTGTTTCCACTGAGCCACAAGAGGAACTCCTCTTTTTTCTTTTCCTTTTTTGTCCACAGTATGAGGGAGTTCCCGGACTCCTGATGGGATTCGTTAACCACTGAGCCACGACGGGAACTCAAGCCATAGCAGCAACAATGCCAGATCCTTAACCCCTAGGCCACCAGAGAACACCCTCAATAGACTTTTTTTTTTTTTGCATTTTTTGCTTTTTAGGGCCACACCTGTGGCATATGGAGGTGCCCAGGCTAGGGGCTGAATTGGAGCTGTAGCCCCAGCCTACATTCGTTAACCACTGAGCCACAAAGGGAACTCCTCCTCAATAGACTTTTTAAAGGATTCAAAATTGTGCAAACATACCTACATATGGTCCAAGACTAAAAGATACTATGCAGAAGGAAAACATCCACAAAACTAGTTTATGAGAATTGGGAAGAGGGTCCTCAAGAAAAGGTTCCTTAAGAAAGTAGACTCTAGGGAGTTCCCGCCTTGGCGCAACAGAAACGATTCCGACTAGGAACCATGAGGCTGCCCGTCTGATCCCTGGCCTCGCTCAGTGGGTTAAAGGCTTCCACGTTGCCGTGAGCTGTGGTGTAGGTTGCATATGTGGCTCGGATCTGGCGTTGCTGTGGCTCTGGCGTAGGCCAGCGGCTACAGCTCTGATTAGACACCTAGCCTAGGAACGTCCATGTGCTGCAGGTGCGGCCCTAGAAAGAGACAAAAAGACAAAAAAAGAAAAGAAAAAAAAAAAGAAAGGAGACTCTAAACTGAGACTAGAAGCAGGAGGAGTATATACTGGATACAGATGGGAGCAAGAAGAGTTTGGTACGGAAGAACTTTTTTTTTTTTGTCTTTTCGTCTTTTTTGTTGTTGTTGTTGCTATTTCTTGGGCCGCTCCCGCGGCATATGGAGGTTCCCGGGCTAGGGGTTGAATCGGAGCTGTAGCCACCGGCCTACGCCAAAGCCACAGCAACGCGGGATCCAAGCCGCGTCTGCAACCTACACCACAGCTCACGGCAACGCCGGATCATTAACCCACTGAGCAAGGGCAGGGACCGAACCCGCAACCTCATGGTTCCTAGTTGGATTCGTTAACCACTGCGCCACGACGGGAACTCCCAGGTACGGAAGAACTTACTTGAGCCTATGCGAGAGGAGAGGATCTTTATTATTTATTTATTTTGTCTTTTTACCATTTCTCCGGCAGCTCCTACAGCATATGGAGGTTCCCAGGCTAGGGGTCCAATCGGAGCTGTAGCCGCCGGCCTATGCCACAGCCACAGCAACGCGGGATCCGAGCCACGTCTGCGACCTACGCCACAGCTCACGGCAACGCCGGATCCTTAACCCACTGAGCAAGGCCAGGGATCGAACCTGCAACCTCAAGGTTCCTGATCGAATTCGTTAACCACTGAGCCACAACGGGAACTCCGAGGGGATCTTTAAAAGAACCAAAAATGCTTCAAATTTTCGTAAATGGAGAACGAAAGCGGGGCGGGGAGCAAGGGGAAGAGGGACAAGAGGCTGGAGAGAGAGAGACGGGGGCAGATTATCCTTAACGTCTACCTTAAGGGTGGAAGGCAGGGCAGTGCTCAGACCAGATTTATTCGTTTTGGAAAACTCACTCTGGAACTGTGGAGAGAGTGAGAAAAGGGAGCAGGGAGTTCCGTTAGGGGGCTGTTGCAGAAATCCCGAGAAGAAATGGTGGGGGACAGAGTCGGGCACTACTGGAGGAGGAGGGGAGGGACTGGCTTGAGACCCTTAGGACCAGACGCATGGATGAGGAGCTAAGGAAAACCAAGCGGCCAAGGCCAACTCCCTGTTTCCCAGGCGACAGCAGAGCTGCCGGGGCTGGAGAAGTAGCATCGCGGAGGGGTAAGATGGTGTCCGCTTTTGGACGCGTGGGTGTGAGCTACCTGCGGAGAAGCCAGGGGTAGATGTTCAATAGGGCGCGGGAGGTAGGGGCTTGGCTCGGAGGCACGTCCGTGCTGACGAGGAAGGTGGAGTCAGTCCGCCCCTAACCGTTCCCTGGGATCCGGGGAACCGCAGGCCGGAGCAGGCCCGGAAGCCAGCGTCACCGAGAGGCTCCCACCCCGTCCCCGGAGCCCAGCGAGAGCCCGTGAGGAGCGCGATCAGGACCGGAACGGAGACCAGCCGCTCCCCGCTCCATCCGCAAACCCGGCGGGATCGGAGTCGTCCGGGATTGGAGCCGCCGCGGAGCCCCGGAACCTTCGGCCGCTGTCGCCCCCGTTCGCCGCGGAACCGGTCGGGGGAACCCATTCGCGGTTGCTAAGGGGCGGCCCCGGAAGTGACGCGCCCCGGGTTTGTTGACAGCGGAGGCGGCGGCGGCTGCAGGCTCCGAGCCGTAGGAGCCGGATCGGGGGAGGGGCCGGGCCCGGGAGCCAGCACCCGCCGGCCCTCAGCCCCGCCCGCAGCCCTAAGGGCAAGGTAACGGCCACGGGGTCTCCCCTCCCCGGCGCGACCCCCTCCCGCCCGGGGCTCCCATCCCTGGGATCCCCAGCTCCGCCCCGCAGACCCCCTTCTTCCCCAAACCCTGGCCCTAGCCTGTCGAGATCCCCTGCTTCCCCAGGAGCTCTGGCTCGGAATTCTCCCGGGCCGCATCCTCTGCGCCTCCTTGTCGAGGAAGCATCTCGTCCACTCCCGGGGCCAAGGGATGTATCTGCGTCCTCTCTCTTTTCCCCTCCTGCCTCCGGTGCCTCACCATCGCCACTGCCACCACTTGCAAAGGTCCATCTCGGCGAATGGTGGGAGGGTTCCCTTCTTAACCCCTGCTGCCCAGTCAGAGAAACGTGCCATTAAAACTAAACTCCATTCCTCCAGAAAGAAAATGACGCCCTGTCGCTTGCCCCTACAAAATGGGGGATAAATGCAAGGCTAAAGAGGCTAGCTTCTGCCCCTCCTACCTGTTGGATGAGCTGAAGTTCCCCCAAAGCAGTGCCTGAAAGCTCAGGGACCGCTTGGATTCTAGATAAGCTCCCCAAAGGGATGACAGAGTGTGGGGGGATGCACAGGGTGGGAAAGGGATGGGGTGGGGTTGCAAACCTGAGGGCCAGAAGAGCCTGATAGGTGAGTTGAAAGTGAAACCGACTGTGCTGGCTACTAAAGTTCTGTGGGTGGAACTTGGCTTGGCTGTTTGGCCCAAGCAGTTCAAGATTTCCAGGCTTTGTGCCTGTCAGTGCGTTTGATTTTTACATCAGGGAAGATGCCTGATGCCTCCACAGAAAAATCATCCCATATGAACAAGGGTCACAGGAGGCTATACTTAGAGCAGGAGGTGGTTGCCAGTGGCAGGGGGGGTCTCTGTGTTTCAGGTCACTAATTGATTCAGCAAATCAGAAATGTATGTAAGGTGACAACAATGTAAGGTAAAGAAAAACAAAGCAGGAAGAGCCATGCAAAGGCTGGGCTTGCCCTATTTTTAGAGGGAGATCAGAGAAGATCTCTAATGTGATATTTGAGCTGAGACCTGAACAGAGTGAGGGAGCAAGCCACGTAGCTCTCTGGAAGCAGAGCAAGTGCAAAGGTCCTGAGGTAGAATACCTGATGATTTAAAGAAACAGCCAGATAATGGAGTTCCCATCGTGGCTCAGTGGAAACAAATCTGACTAATATCCATGAGATGCAGGTTCAATCCGTGGCCTCACTTAGTGGGTTAAGGATCCAGCATTGCCCTGAGCTGTGGTATAGATCACAGACGAAGCTCTGATCTGGTGTTGCTGTGGCTGTGGCTGTGGTGTAGGCCAGTGGCTACAGCTCCAATTCGACCCCTAGCCTGGGAACCTCTGTATGCTGTGGGTGCAGCCCTAAAAGGACAAAAAAAAGAAAAAGAAAAGGAAAGAAAAAAAGAAACAACCAGACAGAGTTCTCGTTGTGGCTTAGTGGTAATGAACCCAATTAGTATACATGAGCATGCTGGTTCAATCTCTGGCCTCTCTCAGTGGGTTAAGATTCTGGCATTGCTGTGAGCTGTGGTGTATGTCACAGATGAGGCTTGGATCCCAAGTTGCTGTGGCTGTGGTGTAGACTGGCAGCTGTAGCTCCAGTTTGACTCCTAGTCTGGGAACCTCCATATGCCGCAGGTGCGGCCCTACCAAAAAAAAAAGTTAAGAAACAGCCAGAGGGAGTTCCTGTCATGGCTCAGTGGTGAACGAACCTGACTAGTGTCCATGAGGACTCGGGTTCAATCCCTGGCCTCACTCAGTGGGTTGAGGATCTGGCGCTGCCGTAATCTGTGATGTGGGTCGAAGACGTGGCTCGGATCCCTCGTTGCTATGGCTCTGGCATAGGCTGGCAGCTGTAGCTCTGATTCCGCCCCTAGCCTGGCAACCTCCATATGCCACCAGTGCTGCCCTAAAACACAAAAAGACAAAAAAAAAAAAGAGAGAGAAAGAAAGAAACAGCCAGAGGACCATAGGGCTGGAGCCGAGTGAAGGAGGGGAAGAGGGGTTGACAAAGACAGAGAAGAGCAGGAGTTCCAGTCGTGGTGCAGTGGGTTGACAAATCTGACAAGGAGCCATGAGGTTGCGGGTTCGATCCCTGCCCCTGCTCAGTGGGTTAACTGTAAGCGTTGCCATGCGCTGTGGTGTAGGTTACAGACACGGCTCAGATCCCACATTGACTGTGGCTCTGGCGTAGGCCGGGGGCTGCAGCTCCAATTAGACCCCTAGCCTGGGAATCTCCATATTCCGCAGGAGCCGCCCTAGAAAAGGCAAAAAAAAAAAGACAGAGAAGAGCAGGGGCCGGATGATGGTGGGAGGATGTCAGAGACTGTTCATGTGATTCAGGGTCCCGGGGTGTCTAAGGGGACACCCTTTCAGAACTGTACTAACTCGAAGTGTCTGGGGTTAGAAAAAATATAGGTTTGTTCTAGATGACAAGTGGCCATTGTGCTCTGGCCTGGCGTTGTAAGTTCGCTTTCTCCGTCTTTCTAACGACCCTCGATGGAATAAGTGCAGAAAGGGCAGCCTTAGAGCATTGTAGTTAAATCAAGTCATGCCACAGTTTCCTGGTTGTGAGAACTTGGACAAGGGACCCTTTCCCACCTCCGTTTCCTCGTCTGTGAAATAGGCTTGTTGGGCCAAAGGCGAGGTCGTGCACCAAAGCGCTAGCGCGCTAGTTGGCATATACTGAGTCCTCAGTAGATAGCCAGCAAGCCTGCTGATGGCAGTGACCATGGGGTGGGAGTGTTTGCATGTGTCTGCCCTCAAAGCCTTTCTTTTTAGCACCAGCTGATGATGTCACCAGCTCTTGGCTGCCTCCCTGAACTAGGAGAATTTCAGTGAATGGTGGGGGAGACAGTGGGAATGGTGGTTGCATATCCCTCTTATGGTAGCTTGGTCCTGACTTTTTTGACACCAGGAGAAGGTTATAGGGGTCTTTTCTTTTTTAAAGGCCCAGCAGATCCCCATTCTGCCACATAATATAAGCCAAATGATGGGGTTGGAATAAATATGACATGGAGACAGGTTGGGAGGGGCAGTTTGTGTTGGGCCTAGACATGTGGTGGGGGGCGGTGGCTGACCTGCTGATGGAGGCTGCTGATCTTCGAAGCGCCCAGCAGAGGCTGAGATTTTGCAGCCTGCCTTATAGGGAGTGGAACAATGGTTGGTCTCTCTCTTCAACCCCCAAGCCTGGACTGTGTCATCAGACCTGGGTCATAAGCTGAGCAGGGCAGCTGGGCCAGAGGATTTGAAAATGAAAAGTCAGAGCGCTCCGATGCTGAGAGCCAGGGTGCTGGAGCCACCTGCTGTGGGTAGAGCCTCGGACTGGTCATCTGGGGACCTGGGTTCAAGCCCTGCTCTGCTACTGCTTCATTGTGTGAACTAGAGCAAGTCAGGTCCCCTGTCTGGGCCTCCGTTTTCCTGTGTCTACTCTCACTGAAGACTGTTTGGGAGGATGAAGCGAGATGCAGGTTTTGAAAGAATTCGGTATACTCCAAAGCTCTCTACAAGGTCAAAACCAGGAACGTTCCCTGGTGGTCTAGTGGCTGGGACTCAGCGCTCTCACTGCTGCAGCCCAGGTTCAGTCTCTGGTCTGGAACAGATCCCACATCAAGCTGCTGCACACAACAACCAAAAAAATTAAATTAAAAAAAACAAAAGATTTTTTAAAAAGTTCCCATCATGGCACGGCAGAAATGAATCCGACTAGGAACCATGAGGTGGTAGGTTCAATCCCTGGCCTCGCTCAGTGGATTAAGGGTCTGGTGTTGCTGTGAGCTGTGGTGTAGGCCGGCAGATGGAGCCCCAATTCGACCTCTAGCCTGGGAACCTCCATATGCTGCGAATGCAGCCCTAAAAAGCAAAAATAAAAAGTAAAAACAGGTATTGTTCTTAGGATTCTGCAGACATGATTTGGGCAGAGAGCTTCAGTACCTCAGCTGTTCTTTACTCCTGAAATGCAAGTTCAAAGATCCCTGTTGGGTGCATTTCCTTTGAGACCAACATCCTATATCTGATTCAGTCACTGGAGCTGATTTTCCAGCTTCAGAAATGAACAGAAGGGTCTCTCCAAGCATTGTTTGTAGGCAGTCACTCCATAACTATTGGTTGCCACCTTCTTGCCATTATTTCATGGCGTCTCCTTGGCAAGCCCAGGTGGTCGGTGCTGTTGACAACCTCTTGACAGGTGAGGACCCTGATGGATATTGAGGCTGGTAAATATTGCCTAGGGGGAGTTCCCTTCATGGCTCAGTGGTTAAGGAACCCGACTAGGATCCATGAGGATGGGGGTTTGATCCCTGGCCTCTCTTAGTGGGTTAAGGATCCGGCGTTGCTGTGAGCTGTGGTGTAGGTCTCAGATGTGACTCAGATCTGATGTTGCCGTGCCTGTGGTCTAGGCTAGGGGCTGTAGCTCCAATTCAACCCCGAGCCTGGGAACCTCTATATGCTGTGGGTGCGTCCCTGAAAAAAAAATATTGCCTGGGGACCTCATGGAGCGGAAGCTCCACCCTCAACCAACCAGTCATGTGCTCACTGTGTCATGGAGACCCCATGGGCCACACCAGGTCCCTTCCTCACGAAGCTTCTGGCACAGTGGTTAGAAAGTGGTGTATGCCCATGGGACAGTTACAGCGATGCCTAATCATCCGTGCTCAGTGCCCAAGGACACTCCGGGTGGTGAGCAGGCAGTGTGGACTCAGGCTGTAGAAGCAAGAGCTGAGGCTTGGAGCACGGTTCCTGCGTGTAGCACGATGGTAGAGAGACCCAGGCACTTACTGGGGTACTTTGGGCGTGTCATCGCACATCTTTGAACTGTAGTCATCCAGAAAACAAAACAATATGTCCTTATAGGTTATTTGTGACTCCAGTGAGAATATGCATGGAAAGCTCAAAATTCTGGGTCTTGAACTCCCGAATGCATGTATACGTATTGATATGTCCAATCATGTCACCTCTGAGCCTTGGCTGTCTCCACTCTAAGTTGTGAATTGTAACTCCTGCCCCCTGTGGTTGTTGGGAGAATTGAAGGGGTTCGTGCATGTGGCGGTCTCAGCAGAGGTCTTGGAAACTGGAGCTCGGTATGGCTGTGATGACCATGAGCCTGGAACCCCTGAGTCCTCAAGGCCCCTCTGCCTCCAGGGGGCACCAGCGAGTGATGATCCCATTCCTCTCCAGTCCATTTCCACACCTTCCTGACCTTACCCACCCTGTAAATTAGTCTCTGCAGGTCGTTCACCCCAGGGATGCCCCCAATTATCACTTGCACCCCTGCCCCCAGGGGGACCCCTGGCACTTGCCCTGACTCCCTTCACAGCAGCCTCCCACTCCCTCTCCTGTGAGCCACTCCCTCCTGGAAAGCTTCCAGCCTCTCTAAATAGGACATTTGTTTGGGTCCCCCACCCCCACCCCCCCGCAGCTCCTGCGTTAATATTTCACAAGTTGGGCGCTGCTCCAAGGCTCAGAGCTTCGGGCTCCCCCAGCCTCTCAGTTGGCTGGGTGTCAGGACGCTGGCAGGGTCTCATGCTCTCTCCTCTGGACCCCAGATTCTCTCTCCCCGCCTTGGATGGACAGAAGACCAAATGGTCTGGTGAGAAGCATGGGTTTGGTTTAGGATTGCCTCCCAGCCTTGTGCGATCGTAGCCCAGCCTCAGGGCCTTCATCAGAAAGCGGGCAGCAGTCTCTAGCTCACGGGGTTTTAGTGTGGGAACTCGAGCAAAAGCAAACCTTTATTCTGTCACATGCCAGGCACTGGCCGGTCCCAAGGATCCAGGAGTGTGGAAGCAGAACGGGTTCCTGTCCTCCTGGAGCTCATGGGCCCGGTGGGGGAGGGGCCATTAGCCAAACTCTTAACACACGTGATGAATTAGCCACAAGGGCAGGATCCTAGGGAATGTTGCTTGTTGGTTGAGAAAGAGACGATAGGAAATAAGGCCACGACTAGAAGCAACCAACTGGGGGCAGCAGCAGCTGCTGTCTCCCCACTGCTTCCACCCCCAGGATGTCATGGCTCGTGATGGATCCACTCAAGAGACAGGACAGAGAAGGGCCCAGGGTGCCTCCTACTATGTGGTGTGGTGTTGTAATCAGAGTTTCCTCTGTCTCCAGCTGCTAGAATCCCAGATGGCCGGTGCCTGCCACAAGAATGAGGAGCCCTAGGGGTGGCTGCCTCTGGCCGGGGCCAGACTGCAGCTGGAAGGGACACAGGTGGCTGGGTGCTCCAGCCCCCAGGCCTCTCTGCCTCGGTGCCAGGACCCATGGCTCCCTCCTCCTCCAGCTCACTCCAGCCCCCGGCAGCACTGCCAAAGGGCGCCATCTGCCTGGTTTGTCTTTTGGAGGCTTTTGGTGGCCGCGGTGGCTGGCAGGCTGGTGTTTCTTCCCACTGGGGAGGAGGGTGAGGGCAGAGCAGCTGCCTGGGTGAGTGGGCTCATCCTCCAGAAAGGGCACAGCCCCTGGGGCTCTCTCATCCAGAGTGATGAGGGTTCTGCAGTGGCCTCTGGGTGCCTGGGCCTGGCGGGCAGGGAGAGCAGGCCTTGCCTCTGGGGGTCCGTGCACTTGATGAAACCCTCCAATGTGTCCAGCCCACCCGGGCTGTGCAGCCCTTCCTCACTTCAGCAGACAGTCGTGAAATTGAGCCCATGGTGCCCGTGTCCCGCACCCTCCGCCCTTTCAGCCTGTGAGCGCCTTATCCTTCTTCCTGGAACGCCTTCCCCTTCTCTCCCCGCCACCACAGTGAACTATGACTCATCTTTTGGGTTGAAGCTGAAATGTCACTTCCAAGGACACCTGCCCTGACTCCCCAGTCCAGGGCGCATCCCCCGCCACGGGCCCCTGGTAGCACCCTCTCCTTCAGAGCACTGGTCGCAGTTCCACGGCAGGGGCTTATGTGCTTCTTAAGTGGATGTCTGTCTCCCTCCATGGCCAAGGTGCTTCCCCAGGGCAAAGACCTTGTCTGGTTTTGCTCAATAGACAGGAACCCTGGGCTAAATACGGGGCTGCCGCCAGAGGAGACAGCCCTCGTGGAGCTGGCCATCTGGCAGGGAAGCCGGCTCATTAAACCAGCATCAGTACAGAATGGTAGTTGTTCTGGCAGGGCCTGTGGCGGCACACCGCAGGAGCACCCTGGCGGATCAGGGAAGGCTTCTCGGAGGAAGTGATGTGGATGCTGAGGCCAGAGGGCACGTAGGCATCAGGAGAGGTCAAAGGTAGGGTGGACTGAGTGCTTGCGCAGTGCTTCCTGGAGAAGAGACATGAATGTGTTGGAGTGGGGGTGGAAGCAGTTTTCCGAGTAGCAAGGGGAATCATTAGTTGAATTTGGATGTTGAAAGAAAAGAAAATAGACTGAGCAAAGGTCAGAAGGTGACCTTGGGCTTTCTGGCCGGTTGCCAGTACAACGAAGGAGGCTTGTTCGGCTGGAACAGGGAGGCAGCGGGCAGGACTAGCTGCAGGGCTGGTTCTAATTCTGGAGGCTTGGAGTGGCCGCTTGAAGAGACTGGACTCGGTGGTTTCCAGCAGCAGGGTGGTGCCCCCTCTGGGTCCAGCTTCCCAGGCCAGAGAGGCCGCTGCGCTCTTGAAGATCTGAAAGTGAGTGGAGGCAAAGGGAGGCCTGTCCAGGGCCCAGGCGGCTAGTTTATCGTGCTTTTCCAGCGGGACAGCTGGCAGCCTGCGGGGCAAGGCCTGGGAGCTGGGCAAGAACAGACCCTGCTCTGTGGACCAGGGCAGGAGAGGTGGGAGGAGGGGACGATGACGTTGAAAGCTGCCTCTTACTGAGCAGTTTCCATGTGCCAGGCCATGTGCTAAGCCCTTTCTGTGTGGTTCTGTGCAGTCTGCACACGGAGTTCTCTATTTTAGAGAAGGAACTGAGGCACAGAGAGGTGCAGACACAGGCTCACGCTCGCCGGCTCTCAAGCAGCAGCCTTGAGACTTCAAGCTGGGTTGGCCTGACCTCAGAGCTCTTAGAGCGTGGTCTCCGGTGTGTGGTGGTGCCAGGACTTAGAGCTGGCAATTCCAAAGGGCACAGTGTCCCGTGGCTGCCCACTCAGTTCCCTGCGCAGCCTGAGAGGCTCAGATGTGGACACGGAGGCTCTGAGAGGCCAGGGGCAGTGCTGGGCCCTAGACTCTGCCTTCAGAACCCTCCAAGGGACGCGGTCCATCTCCCAGTTCGCACAAAATAGCCCCTCTCTCTGAGCTTGAGTTTCCTCATCTGTAAGATGGGTTCATAATCACCATTTGTCGTGCGCTTAGTTGTGTCAAGCCTGAGACAAAATGGGGAATTGCTGTCCCCCATTTTCTGGATGAGGAAACTGAGGTCCAAAGAAGTTAAATAATTTACCAGCAAACTGTGGACCTGGATTGAAACAAACCTGTCTAACCACAGAGCCTTTACTCAAAAAAAACCCACTATTGAAGGATAATACAGACAAGAAAAGGCCCCCAAGGCGTGAGCAGGTTGATGAATTTCCACAGGTGAACTTTCTAATTACTGCCTCTCAGCCAAGGTACTCACTACCCTGACTTCTAGATTCATTTGGCCAATTTTTTCACCTTTCTGATGTCGGCTGTGTTAGGAAAATGGTTTAGGACTAATTCCTGACTGTCCTTGGGTCTATAAATGGTTGACCATGTGCCATCTCGTTCACCCAACTTGCCTGTGAAGGTTCAGTCTTCATCCTCTGTCAGCATCAGTTAGCTGAACCCTGAACCCTTCTGAAGGTGGACCGCTTTGGGGTCCAGGCCATTTTCTTAACTTTTGGTTGGATTACAACATACATTTTTTTCCATTTTTTTTTTATTACTCAAATGAATTTATCACATCTGTAGTTGTATAATGATCATAACAATCCGATTTCACAGGATTTCCATCCCACAGCCCAGGCACATCCCCCCACCCCCCAAACTGTCTCCTCTGGAGACCATAAGTTTTTCAATGTCTGTGAGTCAGCATCTCTTCTGCAAAGAAGTTCAGTCTGTCCTTTTTTCAGATTCCACATGTCAGTGAAAGCATTGGATGTTGGTGTCTCATTGGATGGCTGACTTCACTTAGCATGATAGTTTCCAGGTCCATCCATGTTGCTAAAAATGCTGGTATTTCATTCCTTTTAATGGCTGAGTAATATTCCACTGTGTATATGTACCACATCTTCTGGATCCACTCCTCTGTCGATGGACATTTAGGTTGTTTCCATGTCTTGGCTATTGCAAATAGTGCTGCAGTGAACACCGGAGTACATGTGTCTTTGCGAGTCGTGGTTTTCTCTGGATAGATGCCCAGGAGTGGGATTGCTGGATCAAATGGTAGTTCTATGTTTAGTTTTCTGAGGAATCTCCATCCTGCTTTCCACAGTGGTTGCACCAATTTACAATTCCACCAACAGCGTCATAGGGTTCCTTTTTCTCCACACCCTCTCCAGCATTTGTACAACATACATTTTAAAAAGTGCACACATCATGAGACACAGCTCCCTGATCAAATATTCACAGAGTGCACACACCCGTATGCCCAGCCCTCAGATAAGGGACTAGAAGCCTCCCAGCACCCAGCCAAACCCCCAAAGCAACCACAGTCCTGACTTCTGCCACCACAGATTAGATTCCCTGGGGGTTTTTTGTTTGTTTTTTGCTTTTTTGCTTTTTAGGGTCGCACCCGAGGCAGGTGGAAGTCCCCAGGCTAGGGGTTGAAATCGGAGCTGTAGCTGCCAGCCTACACCACAGCCACAGCAACACAGGATCCAAAGCCACGTCTGTGACCTCCACCACAGCTCACAACAACGCTGGATCCTTAACCCACTGAACGAGGCCAGGGATCGAACCCTCATCCTCATGGATAATAGTCGGGTTCATAACCCGCTGAGCCACAGTGGGGACTCCTAAGATTTTCCTGTTTTTTAACTTGAGGTGGTAACATGAGTATACACTCTTCAGCGTCTGGCTCCTTTCACTAAATGTTAGGTTCCGCCAAGCTGTTGAGAGGCCGTGCGATCCCATTGCTGTGTAGTGTTTCATTGGTGTATGGACTGTATGTTCATTCTCTGGGCGGGGGACATTCCAGTTCTGTTTTTGTCGTCATTGTTGTTTGTTTTTTTTCACGGCCGCACCTGCAGCATGTGGAAGTTCCCAGGCTAGGAGTCGAATTGGAGCCGCAGCTGCTGGCCTACAGCAACACCAGATCCAAGCCTCATCGACAGCCTACTCTGCAGCTTCAGCAACTCTGGATCTTTAACCTACTGAGTGAGGCCAGGGATCCAACCCACACCTTGAGGACACTATATCGGGTTCTTAACCTGCTGAGCCACAACGGGGAACTTCCGGGCATATGGAGGTTCCCGGGCTAGGGGTCGAATCAGAGCTACACCTGCTGGCCTACGCCACAGCCACAGCCACAGCCATGTGGCATCCGAGCCCCATCTGCCATCTACACCACAGCTCACGGCATCGCTGGATCCTTAACCCACTGAGCAAGGCCAGAGATTGAACCTGCAACCTCATGGTTCCTAGTCGGATTTGTTTCCACTGCGCCATGAAGGGAACGCCTGCCCGAATTCTTGCCAGTGGAGCCGTTCCAGTGGGAGCAAAATGGCCTCTCATTGTGGTTTTGCTGATACTGGTGGAGCTGAACCCTTTCCCTTATGTTTATTGCTGCCTCATCCTTTATGAAACGTCTCTTCACATCCTTGGCCTGTTTTTTCATTGGATGCTATGTCCTGATATCTAGAAGTTGTTTATATATATATATATATATATATATATATATATATATATATATATATATATATATATATATTCTGAAAAGGAGTCCCGTATTGGATATATTATTGGAACCATCTTCCAGTCGGCAGCTGGCCCTTTCTCTTTGTTAGTGGTTCCTTTTGATGAAGAGAGTCTTACATTTTGAGGCAGTCCAATTTCTCAATTCCTCTTTATGGTTTTTTTTGGTGACCTAGTTAAGAAATTTTTGCCTACCCTGAGGTCATAAAGATATACTTTTAGAATTCCCATCGTGGCTCAGTGATAACTAATCCGGCTAGTATCCACGAGGATTCAGGTTCAATCCTTGGCCCCACTCAGTGGGTTAAGGATCTGGCGTTGCCGTGAGCTGTGGTGTAGGTCGCAGACGCAGCTCAGATCCTGCATTGCCGTGGCTGTGGTGTAGGCCGGCAGCTGCAGCTCCAATTAGACCCCTAACCTGGGAACCTCCATATGCTATGGGTGCAGGCCTTAAAAAAATATATATATATACATATATATATATATACACACACACAGACACACACATATATAGACATACACACATATATGTATACACATATATATAGAAAGAGAGAGAGACATAATACCGATGGGAGTACGCGTAGTAGCTCACCGTTAACTAACCTGACTAGTATCCATGAGGACACGGGTTTGATCCCTGGCCTTGCTCAGTGAGTTAAGGATCTGGCGTTGCCGTGGCCGTGGTGTAGGCCGGCAGAAAAAGAAAAAGAAATGATAGTGCTATGAACATTAATGTACAACTTTTATGTGGATGTGTATTTTCATTTCTCTCGGGAGGAAACTTCATTCTTAATCAGATACAGTGAGATTTGGTGATGACATATCTGTAGAGCCCTGGCACTAAGTGTTCAGACAGCGACGGCTACAGATGAGGCTAGAGAGCAACAGACACCCCAGTGCAGCTGTTAACGAAAGCCCAAGCACCGGGTCCCTGGGGCACACTAAGCCCACAGGCACTGGGAAGGCCTGGAAATGCTTGGACAAGGCCCCCTTCTCTCTGCAGGTTGAATCACGCAGCGACGGCAGCACAGCCAGGCAGGGCAGGGAAGGGAGGTGCCAGGAGTCCCAAGCCCTGACCCCGCTAAGCTGCCGTTGTGCACGTGCCATCCAGGGCCTCAGTTTGACTACTTGGAGAGGGGACCTCGGGCACATGGTGGTTCTGGCCCATGTGCGTGGCTCACTTTGCTTCTTCCCCGTTCCCCAGGCTGTGGCTCTGCCAATGATCCTGTGAGTGTTGCGGAGGCACCGCTGCCCCTGGGGGCCCCTGTCCTGGAGTGGCCCATTGCCTGCTCCCAGCATGGCGTCCGACACCCCCGAGTCCCTGATGGCCCTCTGCACCGACTTCTGCCTGCGCAACCTGGACGGCACCCTGGGCTACCTGCTGGACAAGGAGACCCTGCGGCTACATCCAGACATCTTCCTGCCCAGCGAGATCTGTGACCGGCTCGTCAATGAGTGAGCAGGCCCGGGGCTCGGGGCAGGGGCAGGCTGTCAGCCTGAGTGTGTGTGGAGATTGGGAGCATCGTGTGTGCCCTGTGTGGGGGTGTGCATGCATGTGGGATCCTGGACGCAGGATAACACCAGCATCTCCGTAACCGTGAAGTTGTATCACTGGAAAGACCATGTGTGTACACACGTGGGCTTCTGCAGCACAGGGAGGTTTGAGTGTGAAACTGCAGGTTTGTGTGACACCTATGAGAGGTTATAGAAACCTCTTATGTAACATAAATGAAGGGGTTGTGTGCCCTGTGTGTGTGTGTGTGTGTGTGCTCACATGCATGCACACACCTATGAACACGTCTGTGTGTGAACCTGAACCCATACAGGCTTACGTCCCAGTGCCAGAATAATGGAGGCATGAGCGGATCAAATTGTTCAGAAACTCTCTATGTGGTTCCTCCAAGTGATACCCCATGAATAGAGGCTCCTAGCAGGATGGAGCCTGACTTCTGGGAGTTAGTCCAAGTGCCCAACAGGAAATTGCTAGGTCAGACAGGTGCATATAAAAGTGGAAACCTCAGAGTTCCCTTCGTGGCTTAGTGGGTTAAGAACCTGTGAGGATGCAGGTTTGATCCCTGGCCTCAGTGGGTTAAGAATCTGGCATTGTTGCAAGCTACAGTGTAGTTTGCAGATATGGTTTGAATCCCGTCTTGCTATGGCTGTGGTATAGGCCTGCAGCTGCAGCTCCAATTTGACCCCTAGCCCAGAAGTTTCCATGTGCTGCAGGTGCAGCCGTAAAAAGGAGATTTAAAAAAAGCGGGAACCTGTGTGTGACTTGAAAGCCCAACTTGTCATTATTCTGATCCTCTAATGTGGGTCAGGCACTAGGTTGGACACACTGCAGATCAGAGTTGTGTCCATTTTACAGATAAAGAAACTGAGGTCTGGGAAAGTCGACTTAACTTGTGTGAAGTTGCCCAGGTAGTGTGAACAGCCAAGCCCAGATTTCGATTCCAGAGTGTTTGGTTCCACAGCTTTTTCCACCAGGTCAGGATCCTTATATCAGCTGGCATCTCAACAGTTTTCTTGCATGCTTGCTCTGTACCCAGCTGAGAACTCCAAATCCCTCAGCTCAGTCTTCTTGTTGGAAAGGGTCCTGGGAGGGACTGATCAAGGATCCAGAAGGTGGCTTAAAGATGAGGAGTTCCGGGGTTCCCGTCGTGGCACAGTGGTTAATGAATCCGACTAGGAACCATGAGGTTGCGGGTTCGGTCCCTGGCCTTGCTCAGTGGGTTAAGGATCCAGCGTTGCCGTGAACTGTGGTGTAGGTCGCAGACGCAGCTCGGATCCCGCATTGCTGTGGCTCTGGTGTAGGCCGGTGGCTACAGCTCTGATTCAACCCCTAGCCTGGGAACCTCCATATGCCACGGGAGCGGCCCAAGAAATAGCAACAACAACAATAACAACAACAAAAGACAAAAAAAAAAAAAAAGATGAGGAGTTCCCATTCTGGTTCAGCATATTAAGAACCCGACATAGGAGTTCCCATTGTGGCTCAGTGGTTAACGAACCCAACTAGGAAGCATGAGGTTGCAGGTTCGATCCCTGGCCTCACTCAGTGGGTTAAGGATCTAGCATTGCCGTGAGCTGTGGTGTAGGTCGCAGACTCAGCTTGGATCTGATGTTGCTGTCGTCAGCTGTTGCTCTGATTGGACCCCTAGCCTGGGAACCTCCATATACTACAGGTGTGGCCCTCGAAAAGACCAAAAAAATAAAGAAAAGAAATAAAATAAAAGCTAACAGAATTTAAAAAAAAAAAAAAAAAAAAGAACCCAACATAGTGTTGATGAGTATTCAGTTTCGATCCCTGGCCTTGCTCAGTAGATCTGGTGTTGCTGTAAGCTGTGGTGAAGGTCAGTGATGCAGCTCAGATCTGGCCTTGCTGTGGCTGTGGTATAGGCCAGCAGCAATTCGACCCTGAACCTGGAACTTCCATATGCTGCACATGTGGCCATAAGAAAAAAAAAAAAATGAGGAGTGTGGACAGGTGTGTGTGTGTGTGTCTGTGTGTGTGTTTTTTTTTTTTTTTTTAACTTTTCAGGACCGCACTCGCGGCATATGGAAGTTCCCAGGTTAGGGTTTGAATTGGAGCTACAGCCACCGGCCTAGGCCACAACCACAGCCACAGCAATGCCAGATACGAGCTGCATCTGAGACTTACACCACAGCTCGTGGCAATGCTGGATTCTTAACCCACTGAGCGAGACCAGGGATCGAACCCGTAACCTCATGGTTACTAGTTGGATTCATTTCCACTGTGCCACAACAGGTACTCCTTGGACGTGTATATTTGTTAAGGAAGTGTCTACAGTTTGGGTGGAAGATGCTTGGGATTTGCCACTGATAAGATACCCCTTAAGGAAGTTCCATCATGGTGCAGTGGGTTAAGGATCCAGCGTTGTCACCCCTGTGGCTCAGGTCAAGGCTGTGGTTCAGGGGTTCAGTCCCTGGCCTAGGAGCATCCACATGCCGCAGGTGTGGCCAAAAAGGAGAAAAAAAAAAAGAAAAAAAAAGAGGCCCCTTCATTGCCAGTTGGTCTGCCTTTGGGCTCCTGGTTCCTAGGGCCACCCTAATCTCACCTGTAGGGTAGTCAGGATCCAGCCAGGTTCTATGAGGAGCAGACGGAGGGTGACGCCGGGGTGGTCAGAGAAGGCTTCAGAGGCAAGGAGTGCTGGGCCTCCAAGGGAAGGTGAGGGCCCTGCCCTGAGCCAGGCTTCCTCCCTCCCAGGTATGTGGAGCTGGTCAATGCCGCCTGCAACTTTGAGCCCCACGAGAGCTTCTTCAGCCTCTTCTCGGACCCCCGCAGCACCCGCCTCACCCGTATCCACCTCCGAGAGGACCTGGTGCAGGACCAGGACCTGGAAGCCATCCGCAAGCAGGTGAGATGCAGTCACCAGGCACCGGGATGGCTGAGGTGAGGCTGCCCCGAGACGGTCACATGGCAACTGGCACAGGGATCCTGAGGCCCCTCCAGGGCTCTTCTGTTGTGTGGCCCCCTCCCCAAGCCCAGTTCCGGCCCGGGGCCCAGCCTTTGGCCCGGGGCCGGGGGTGGGGGCATAGGTGATGACCCGGCTGTGCCCGCCGCCAGGACCTGGTGGAGCTGTACCTGACCAACTGTGAGAAGCTGTCCGCCAAGAGCCTGCAGACGCTCAGGAGCTTCAGCCACACCCTGGTGTCCCTGAGCCTCTTCGGCTGCGCCAACATCTTCTACGAGGAAGAGAACCCGGGCGGCTGTGAAGACGAGTGCCTCGTCAACCCCACGTGCCAGGTGCTGGTCAAGGACTTCACCTTCGAGGGCTTTAGCCGCCTGCGCTTCCTCAACTTGGGCCGTATGATCGACGGGGTCCCCGTGGAGTCCCTGCTGCGGCCGCTGCACTCGCTGGCCGCCTTGGACCTGTCGGGCATTCAGACGAGCGACGCGGCCTTCCTGACCCAGTGGAAGGACAGCCTGGTGTCGCTTGTGCTCTACAACATGGACCTGTCCGACGACCACATCCGCGTCATCGTCCAGCTGCACAAGCTGCGGTGAGCCGGCGGCGGCCCTGCGCGTGCGCGCTGGGGCGGGCGGGGAGGCGGGGGCGGGCCGTCCCACAAGGTTCCTGAGCCCCCGGCCAGGCAGAAGATGGGGACGGAAGACACAGTCCCCCTTCTTAAACCCACTGTCTAGGCTGGATCCGGGCTGTTCAGGGCACTGGGTCCCAGTAGGTTTTTCTCAGGACACCCTGGAGCGTTTATAGCCGGAGTGAGCCCTCCCCTGCCACGGACTGAAGCAGCAGGGGTCTCCGCGACAGCCCCGCTTCTGTGTCCAGCTTCTGATGTGTGCCCCCCACCCCAATCTCCAGACACCTGGACATCTCCCGAGACCGCCTCTCCAGCTACTACAAGTTCAAGCTGACCCGCAAGGTGCTGAGCCTCTTTGTGCAGAAGCTGGGGAACCTGATGTCCCTGGACATCTCCGGCCACATGATCCTGGAGAACTGCAGCATCTCCAAGATGGACGAGGAGGCGGGACAGACCAGGTGGGGCCCCGCCTGTCTTGGGTGCTCTCCGGGCGTCACTCAACAAGCATCGGCCGCGGGCCCCTCTGGCACGTGCCAGGCTGGGCGCCAGAGATAAAGAACCGAATCAGGCCCCCTCGAGTCCGTGTGAGCTAGTGGGGCCAGACAAGTCGTTAGTGGGGCTGCGGTAGGGGAAGCAAAGGGCTCTGGGGTTGCCCTAAGGATCAGGAAGGAGGGGGAATGGCTTCCAGGCTGTGCCAAAAGCTCATTGTGAGTTTGCCAGAGGAAGGGTGTTTTAGCAGAGGGAACAGCATGTGCAAAGGCAGGGGATACAAGCCCCAGGAGTGACTGGGAAATTACAGCACTCAGACTGGCTGGAGATGGTGTGGTGGTGGTAGAGTGAGGCCGGTAGGAAGGAACCAGTTAGGCTGGTCTCCAGGTTACTGGTTGAGAGATCTGAACTGAGCCCATGCAGCTGATGGTGGACTGGAGCAGGGTTTGGTGGACAGGCACTCCCCTTCGTGAGGGTGGTGACACATCCTCATTAGAATGGCAGGCGGGACTTTCCAGAGACGGCTGCAACAGTATCTCCCGTCCCACGGGTTCTGCAGTGTAACGTGTCTCCCTTCCATCAAGACCTGGGGGTCCGTGTCAGTCCCCTGCCCTTGAGAAAAAAGGCAAGGTTGGAGGGTGTAGCCGAGGGACCCAAGGAAATGCCTTGCCCTCCCCTGGGAGAGGCCCTCCTTTGCACTGAACCCAGGGCAGCCCTAGGCCCCAGGCCACTGACCCCTGCACGCTCTTCCCTCAGCATCGAGCCTTCCAAGAGCAGCATCATGCCTTTCCGGGCTCTGAAGAGGCCATTGCAGTTCCTCGGGCTCTTTGAGACCTCCCTGTGCCGCCTCACGCACATCCCGGCCTACAAGGTGGGGCGGCGGCGGGCGGGGGGGACCAGGGCCCCGACGATGGGAGGGGGAGGGCTGGCCCGGGGCTAGAGGCGGTGGGTCCCCCCTGCTCTGGAATGTTCTGAGCATGTTCCACCTCCAGGTAAGCGGTGACAAAAATGAGGAGCAGGTGCTGAACGCCATCGAGGCCTACACGGAGCACAGGCCGGAGATCACCTCACGGGCCATCAACCTGCTTTTCGACATCGCACGCATCGAACGCTGCAACCAGCTTCTCCGGGCCCTGAAGGTCAGCCTTCCCCTCCCACCATTCCCTCCCCCTACCCCCTCCGCCACCTCGGGGCCCTGGCATCCTACTTCCCGAGCTCAGCCCCACCGCGCAGCACCCACTTTGCCCCGAACCATGGCCTGTCCCCCGTTCCCGCTCCCCAGCCTCAGCTTCTGGGGGTGAGCCCTGCCCCAGAGGAGCTGTCCGAGCTCCCTCGCAGAGCCCCAGGCCTGTCCCGGCACAACCTCGACAGTTCTGGCCCACCCCGGCCCTTCTTCTGTCCTCGAACAGCTGGTCATCACGGCCCTCAAGTGCCACAAGTACGACAAGAACATTCAGGTGACAGGCAGCGCCGCCCTCTTCTACCTGACCAACTCCGAGTACCGCTCAGAGCAGAGCGTCAAGCTGCGCCGGCAGGTCATCCAGGTGGTGCTGAATGGCATGGAATCCTACCAGGAGGTGACGGTGAGCCCCTCCCTGCTACATGCGCTGGCCCAGCCTCCCCGCTTCCTGCTCGCCCTCCCCCTGGACCCCGGCCCGGCCAGGTCCCGCCAGCGCCATGCTTGCTCTCCCCCTCCCTCTGCTGGCTCTGGGCCATCCCCCTGCCCCACAGCATCGCTCCCCGACTCCGGGACCCGGCACTCAGACCCACGTAACCCGGCTCCACCCGGCCAGTCCACGGCCTGCTGCCCCCTCCCCCAGGGACCCTGTCGTCCTGCCTCTGGGCCTTTGCCCGTGCTGACCGCCCAGCCCTGAGGCCCAGTAACACTCTGCTGGGGGGCAGGGTATTTTTTTTCCATAGCTACTTTTATTGTAAACATAGTAAAAAAAAAAAAAAATTTTTTTTTTACTGGAGGAGTTCCCGCTGTGGCTCAGTGGTTAACAAAACTGACTAGTATCCATGAGGCCGTGGGTTCGATCCCTGGCCTAAAAAAGACAAAAAAATTTACTGGAGAAAAATTATAATTACAGACATAAACAAAAGCACCCATAACCCCACCATGCAGAGTTAGCCACCACTAACCCTGTCTGTTGTCCTGCCTTTTTAGTCTGTGCATATTTTTTGCGTGAAGGGAGCGTCGTGTGTGTACTGTTGGTGTAATGTGGATTTTCATTTTAACAGTGTCTTGTGAATGTGAATCTCTCTCAGCTCAACCAACATTTCTACAACAAAATTTTCAAAGTAATGTGTCTTTTCTGATTAAAGAAGTGAGGTATCTAATGCTTAGAAAACAAATTCAAGTAATACGGAGATGTATGAGCCAGAAAGTGAAAGTTGTTGCAATCCCTGCTCTCCTCCCCCTGGCAGTTGGTTTTAGCGGTTCAGCTTCCTAATTGTTGGTGTCAGCAGAGTGCCCAGCGTCCACATCCAGGGAGAGGCTGCCCTGGTGCTGACTCTGTGCTGGGGCCCAGAGGCCATGGCCAAGCCTCATCCCCACAAATACACAGGCTGTAGTTACTGAGTCAGCCCCACACAGCTGAACATTTAGATTGCTTTTTTTGTTTGTGCTTTTTACGGTGGCACCTGTGGCACATGGAAGTTCCCGGGCCAGGGGCTCCATCGGAGCTGAAGCACCACAGCCACAGCCACATTGGATCTGAGCCACAACTGCAACCTACGCCAAGCATACAGCAACGCCTGATCCTTAACCCACTACGCGAGGCCAGGGATTGAACCTGCATCCTTGCAGAGACAACATCGGGTCCTTAACCCACTGAGCCAACAAAGAGAACGCCTCGATTGCTTTTTATTCTTTGCTATTTCGAATAAGGCTTTGGTGACCACACTTAACTGATGGTCCTTATGAGACGTGTCTCAAAGTAGACCCGTGGGTGTGTGAATCTTTAAAGCATTTGGCCTGTATTCTCAAGTTGTCCTCTAGCGAGGCTCTGGTGGGGAATGCAGCCCCTTCAAGGATGAGGAGGCCCCCTTTCCCCTGGCCTGCCAATTCCAGAGTTGTTTTTTTGTTGCCTTTTAGGGCTGCACCTAAGGCATATGGAAGTTCCCAGGCTAGGGATCAAATCAGAGCTGCAGCTGCCAGCCTATGCCACAGGCACAGCAATGCGGGATCCGAGCAGCACGTGCGGCCTACACCACAGCCCACGGCAATACCTCTGAGCAGGGCTAGGCATCGAACCCGCACGCTCAGGGATACTAGTCAGATTTGTTTCCGCTGCACCACCATGGAAACTCCCAACTCCAGACTTCAGACCAACTTTTTCCTACATTGAGATTGATTTTATAATCAGGTAAAAGGAGTGTCTGTTTAAAAAAAAAAAAGAAAGGAAAGAAAAAGCTGGGGTTCCCTCATGGCTCAGTGGGTTAAGGATCTGGCATTATCACTGCTGTGGCTCAGATTGCTGCTGTGGCTTGGATTCAATCCCTGGCCTAGGAACTTCTGTGTGCTCTGGGTGCAACCCCCCTGCACCCCACCCCAAAAAAGACTCCCAAACAAACTAAGCAACTCTATCAAAGAAACCGAAATTAAAATAACAAGATACGGCGTTCCCGTCATGGCTCAGAGGGAAATGAATCTGACTCACATCCATGAGGACATAGGTTCGATCCCTGGCCTCGCTCAGTGGATTAAGGATCTGGCATTGCTGTGGCTGTGGTGTAGGCTGGTGGCTACAGCTCTGATTCAAACCCTAGCCTGGGAACCTCCATATGCTGAGGGTGCAGCCTTAAAAAGACAAAAAGAATAGAAAAGAAAGTAACAAGATATGACATTTCGTCTTGAGAGCTTGATGTCATCCAGCATTGGCAAAGGCGGGGGAAGCACACTCTCCCTTCCCCCTGGTGACAACCACTTTGAAGGGCATCGGGCAGCACCTGCCAAAACGCTTAACTGCATTTCTCTTTTGGCCTGGGTGTGCCACAGTTAGAAGTGTTCTCAGAGGCAAAACATATCTATACATCCTCCCTTTCCATTAAATAGAAGTCAGAGGACACCAGAGTGCTTTAGCAGTAGGGGCCTGGACCTGGAAAAGTAACGTAAGATCAACCCACATGATAAGATCTGATGGTAAAACTGGACATGCTCACGTGAAAGGATGGATGGCCCTGCATGTCGATAAGTGAAGCAAAGTTTGGGACCAATATGGATAAAACCTTTTTTTGCCTCTCTCCCCCAAATATATATTTCTATTTGCATGGTAAAAAAAATCTGGAAAGATCATCGCCCACGTTCTCCACCAAAAAAAAAAAAAAAAAAAACCTAGAAAGGAGTTCCCATTGTGGCGCAGCAGAATCAAATCTGACTCGTATCCATGAGGACTCAGATTCAATCCCTGGCCTCGCTCAGTGGGTTAAGGATCTGGCATTGCCATGAGCTGTGGTGTAGGTTGCAGACACAGCTCTGATCCTACGTTGCTGCGGCTGTAGTGTAGGCTGGCAGCTGCAGCTCTGATTAGATCCCAAGCCTGTGAAAACCTCCATATGCCTAAGTTGCAGCCCTAAAGAGCAAAAGAAAAAAAAAAATCTAGGAAGATGTGATCAAACTTTTAACAGCTATTACTTCTGAAGAGTGAAATGAGGGACTTTACCTTTCTGCTCAGATAGTATTATCTGAACTGTTTACAGTGAGTAAGTATTGCTTTTATAATTTAAAATAAATTTTATTTGGAGTTCCCGTCATGGCTCTGTGGTTAACGAATTTGACTAGGAACCATGAGGTTGCAGGTTTGATCCCTGGCCTTGCTCAGTGGGTGAAGGATCCAGCATTGCCGTGAGCTGTGGTGTAGGTCGCAGATGCGGCTCGGATCCCGTGTTGCTGTGGCTGTGGTGTAGGCCAGCAGCTGCAGCTCCAATTAGCCCCCTAGCCTGGGAACCTCCATATGCCACGAGAGCGGCCCTAGAAAAGGCAAAACAAAGACCAAATAAAATCAAATAAATTTTTTCTTGAATTACAAAATATGTGTATATTGGGGTGGGGGAAAGGACAGCGTTAACAAGGGTAATATCCTCTACCTTATGTGAGTAATGAAGTCTGGTGGATTTCTGACATCTAATGAGAAAGGATGGAAGGAATTCAACTACGAGAAAAGCATGCTGAGAACACTATGAAAATACTTAAATAACGGAAAGCGAAATTGAAGGTATGGAGCGCCTCGAACTCTTCCACTGCTGCCGGTGGGAATGAAGACGGGTACAGCCGCCTTGGGAACAGCCTCTCATTACCTGGTAAAGCTGAAGACACGCCCGCCTAGTGACCCAGACGCTCCACACCACGCCTGGGTGTCCGAGAGGAGCCCACACCTGTGGACACTGGGATGCAGGTACAGGACCTTGCCCGAGATAGCCAGACCCTGGTGTCTTCTGAACGTCCAGCCGTGGACTAGATAAATAAACTGGAATTCTGCACTGTAAATGGAGAACATGAATGCATTTCGGCTCCTTTCTTTTTTTTTTTAAATCCCTGGGTGGGCACGAGCAGTTCAGCTACTTACGACAACGTAGCTCATCTTGCAAACCTACGGTATAGCAAAAAGCAGCAAGATGCTAGAGCGTCTTTTTTTGTTTGTTTTTTTTGGCCGTGCCCATGGCATGCAGAAATTCCCTGGCCAGGGACTGAGAACCTGCACCACAGCAGCAACCAGAGCCACAGCAGTGACACCACCAGATCCTTAACCCACTGAGCCATCAGGAAACTCCCGGGTGCTGGCATCTTGGCCCAGGTGGTGATCACATGGTGTTGAAAACCTCGTTTGCTTTCTAATTATTCGTAAAACTGTACCTTTGGGTTTTGTGCACTCTTCTGTATGTTACATTTCACTTTTTTTAAAAAAATATTTTTTAAAAATTAGTTCTTTTAGTCTCTTCTTCCAGAAAGCCTTCTTGAACCACCACAGCTCTGGATGACCTCAGACCTCTAGGGAGCCCCTGGAGTCTCGCTCCCAAGTCTGACCCTGAGTGTGCTCCCCTTGCCTCCCGGCCCCTCCCAGGTCCAGCGGAACTGCTGCCTGACCTTGTGCAACTTCAGCATCCCCGAGGAGCTGGAGTTCCAGTACCGCCGGGTCAACGAGCTCCTGCTCAGCATCCTCAACCCCACACGGCAGGACGAGTCCATCCAGCGCATCGCCGTGCACCTGTGCAACGCCCTGGTCTGCCAGGTGGACAATGACCACAAGGAGGCCGTGGGCAAGATGGGCTTCGTGGTGGTGCGTGCGTGTGTGCGTGCGGGCTGCCCTCTCTCCTCCGCCCCCACTGCCGCAGGGTGGATTGAGGCTGGACCAAGGGAAGAGTTTCCTAACAGTGAAAGTTATGCCGAGGACCCGCAGATGTGCTCCACCCAGAAGGCTCTGTCATCCTCTCCCAGCCCCTCCTCCCTCCCATTAGGCCCATTGAGCACGTCGGTCCTGCCTCCCCAGGCCAGGAGCCCCCATCATGTCTTCCCACCAGGGATTAAATTGTACCCCTGGGATCATGTGCTTAGTGCTGGCTTCCCCGCTGGTGTGAGCCCCACAGGGAAAGCTGCCGGGCTTGTTCCTTCCATCACTTCCTAGCACAGGGTTGGGTGTGCCCTGGGGAGATGATAGATGTTTGCTGAAGAAAGGAGAGAATGAGGAAGGCACGTCCGATCTCCTCCTCTCACTTGGGGCCATGCCCGCAGCCACATCGGGGCCCGGGTCGGGCCAGAACTAGCACCCAGGCCTCCTGATGCCAAGTACCAGGCCTCTGCAGTGTACTTCTCCCAGCAGCCTCCCCAGTAGACAGGCGGACTTGGCCTTGTCAGGAGGTCGTCACAGGATAGAGCTGCTGCCTCTTCTTGCTGTCTTGGTTGTGGGGGGACGTGGTAGCTCTTGAAGCCCTGGCCCCCCTCAAGTTCTCTTCTCTGCCCCCAGACCATGCTGAAGCTCATCCAGAAGAAGCTGCTGGACAAGATAGTAAGTTGAGTCTTCATGGAGCCACCTCGGCCCTCCCCTAGCCTGAGGGCACGGGTTGGCCCCTGGGGGGGGGGTCTGCACTGTCAGGGGACCCCCCGACCGGGTGCCGGGAGTCTGCGGGGCCCGTCCAGGCGGCGCTGTGCTGAGCCCTGCCCGCCCTCAGTGTGACCAGGTGATGGAGTTCTCCTGGAGCGCCCTGTGGAACATCACGGACGAGACGCCCGACAACTGCGAGATGTTCCTCAACTTCAATGGCATGAAGCTCTTCCTGGACTGCCTGAAGGTGGCGCCACCTCCCCCCCCCCCCCCCCCCCCCCCCCCGCCAGCAGAAGGGCAGCGGGGCCAACCCACAGGCCCACCGGCCCAGGATGGCGGCTCACGGGAGCCCCGGGGATCTGCCCTGACCCTGCCTCCCAGGAGAACCCCGCCCGTCCTTCCAGCAGTGATTCCTCAGACTGCCCCGTGTCTGCCTGGGGTCCACTGGGGTATCAGCTGTACAGAGTCTGTCCAGTGGGCTGGTCTGTTCATCATAAAATTCATTCTTTGTTTTCTTGCCCTGATCTCCAAAAGGATTCCCTTAGACGAAGCTTTTGAGCTTTGGCAAATAGATGTTTGTCCCGTGCATACTTTCATAGGTTGGATCTCAGCCTTTGATTTTGATTTTGATTTTGTGGCAGGGAGCCCCATTTTATCCCTTGTGGGGCGTGCCCAGCACTGTCCTAGGGGCACTGGGAGGTAGGAGGGCAGCATACTGCACCCCTGTTTGTCCAGCTGAAATGCCCAGGCAGATGTTCATAAAGCTTCTAGGTTATCAACACCAGACACTCAGTAAGTACTAATTGATATAGCCCCAATGGCTCTCATTTTGCCAGGAGTTCCCAGAGAAGCAGGAACTGCATCGGAATATGCTGGGACTCTTGGGGAACGTAGCCGAGGTGAAGGAGCTACGGCCCCAGCTGATGACTTCCCAGTTCATCAGTGTCTTTAGGTTGGTACTTCTTTCTCTTTTTGCCTTGGCTACCAGGATGCTAAGAGCTCTAGTCAGTGCTCATTGCAGCAACTGTTCTAATTGTTGCCTTCACTCTATGATGCACTTTCTTACTCTTTCAGCCCTTCTTAAATGGTCCCCTTATAGCTATATCTGACCTTAAGCAACCCCAAATCCCTTTCAGAAGTCATCTGGGTGGGCATTTTAAGCAGTAAAGAAATCAGTACCTCTGGCATCTGGTTTGCAAGTAGAGGTCCAGCAGCTACTATCTGAAGAGGGACTTGGGGGACAGGATTGCATTTTTCTCTCTTCTTGGCAGCAACCTCCTCGAGAGCAAGGCCGATGGGATTGAGGTTTCCTACAACGCCTGTGGCGTCCTCTCCCACATCATGTTTGATGGGCCTGAGGCCTGGGGCATCTGTGAGCCCCAGCGGGAGGAGGTGGAGGAGCGCATGTGGGCAGCCATCCAGAGCTGGGACATCAACTCCCGGAGAAACATCAATTACAGGTGAGGGCTGGGCTGGGGCGGGGCAGGGCAGGGGCCGCGCGCGTGCTGGGCCAGGACGCCTGTTCCAACCAGGTCTGCTCAGAGCTGCGTGCCCTTCTCCGGATCCTGCTACTCGGAGTGTAGCCCACCAACAGCAGAGCGCGGAAAGGCACACATCACACCTCTACAGCACCGTGCCTCGTTCACACATCCAAACCCGCATGGGCCCAGAGCCTACAGTTTACAAACACTTGATACCTGTTTAGTTGTGGGGAAAAAAAGGAGGCAACACAGACACACAACAGGAAACAAAACGGAAACCATTCATTCCCCGAAAGAATTCCCTCAACCATTCTGGCATCTCCCCTTCTAGCAGTTTTTCTCTGCACGGATTTAATTACCTTCACTCCAACTGGCATCAAGTCTTACTGTCTCGTGACTGAATTTTCAGCCACAAGCTATGGGTCTCCCATGTCATTTTATGCCTGGGTGCCTTTCCACATGCGGCCGGGCCACTCTGTACTGATGGATGTTGAAGCTGAACCCCCACGTTGGGGGAACCAGGCTCATCCTCCGCTTGGCCGGTACTCGGTACCGATGAGAGATGACGTGGAGTCACTGGCCGGGGCCCAGGGCTGCATGTACGGTTTTCAGGCTTTGGGACCGTGGCTCCAGATGGCCCGTGGAAGGCCTTTACAGGGCGTGCTGTCCCTCTCCTCTGCTTCCCCGGGTGCCTCGCCCCCTGCCTCAGCCTGGGCCCTCCTCCCTGCTGGGGCCCCAGCTCCAGCACCACCTCCCTTGTGAGTCCACACACCCGACCTCTGTCTCGGGGGAGCTCCCTTTGTGGAGCCTGCAGTGGGCTGGAGGGCCAGACGCCCCCGGGCCCCTCCCCGCTGCCTCCACTGGCCTGCTTGTCACAGGACCCTCCACTGAGGAGAAACCTCCAACAAGAGGCAGTGAACCCTCCCCCACCCCGCCAATGCCCAGCCTCAAAAGTGACCTCGATTTTTCTTCCTACAGGTCATTTGAGCCAATCCTTCGCCTCCTTCCCCAGGGCATCTCGCCTGTCAGCCAGCATTGGGCCACCTGGGCCCTGTACAACCTGGTGTCTGTCTACCGTGAGTGTGCCCTCTTGCCCTTTGATCACCCGTGCGCTGAGAGCAGACCCGCCTCCAGGAGGCGACGGCCCGGGTGGCAGCAGCGGGAGAGCTGGTGTCGGCGTCTGCGCCTCGGCACACGGCCCTCCACTTGCCCACAGCGGTGGGATGCCAGTGTCATGGCTTGCCCCTGGCTCGTCCCCACAGGCAGCCCTGGCCCATCCGGACATCCCAGGCAGCTTTCTTGCTGTGTCCTGCTTCCACCTGAGCCAAGAGTCCAAGCTCTCCATGCCTCCCGTGAGGCAGACTAAGACCAACCCCAGCCGAGAACGAACCCCCGAGGAAAGAGGAGAGACTTTTAAAAGCACTCTCATTTCCTCAGAGACTCGCACCCTCTCTTAGAAGAGCCTGAACTGCCCACTGCCCAGTGGCCTTGGGGGAGGGGAAAGAGGGCGCAACTCTAAGAGACTTTGCAGGCAGGCCAGGTTTGACCCTAGTTCTCACCGTCACTGCTTGTGTGACCTCATGCAGTTACCTAACCTCTCCGGGCTTTGGTTTCCTCCTCTGCAAAATGTAGTAACAGCTACTTCATAAGACTGACGTGAGGGAGTGCCCCTGTGGCATAGCGGTAAAAGGTCTGGCATCATGACAGCTGTGGCTCTGGTTGATGCTGTGGCTCAGGTTCAGTTCCTGGCCCAGGAACTTCCACATGCCATGGGTGAGGCAAAAAAAAAAAAAAAATTGATGTGAAAAGGGAAGCAGCAGAAAGCCCTAAGCCCCAGGGCCAGATGCGGCTCAGGCCTGTTACTGGCAGAGCGAATAAGAGTGCAGGCCCTGGGGAAAGACTGGGTTTGAAACCTGGTTCTGCCACTTGCTGTGTTACTTGGAGCAGGTTCCTCAACCTCTCTGTGCCTCATTTTCCTCATCCTTAAAATGAGATAATAGTATTTCCTCATGGGATTGCTGTGAAACAGGGCCTGTATAAAGTGCTTAGAAGAGTGCTTGGCACATACCAGCTGTTCAATAAGCTGCCTGCAATTGGTCTTTTTTTAAATCATTCCTTAAGGTTAGTCTTACTAAAACGAGCACCTTACCTCAAAGAGGCAGCACAGAGGAAGTATCCTGAGCCGGGACTCCCTCAGAGAAGCCTCTAGAGTGACTTTAAATGAATTACTTCATCTCACTGAACCTCAGCTCTTTCATCATTAAATGGAAATGATAAAAATAGCTCCTATCAGGAATTCCCATTGTGGTGCAGAAGAAATGAATCCGACTAGGCACCATGAGGTTGTGGGTTCGATCCCTGGCCTTGCTCAGTGAGTTAAGGATCTGGTGTTGCCATGAGCTATGGTGTGGGTCAGACGTGGCTCGGATCCTGAGTTGCTGTGGCTGTGGCATAGGCCGGGCAGCTGTAGCTCTGATTGGACCCCTAGCCTGGGAACCTCTATGTGCCACAGATGCAGCCCCAAAAAGCAAAAGAAAAAAAGAAAAAAAAGAAAAAAAGCTTCTGTTGCACAGAGGTGCTGAAGGGCCATTGAAATGCCTGTGTTCTCCGTGGAGTGTACACCCCAGGATACCAAGCCTAGAATGCTCTTTGTTGGCGTGAAGCATGAAGCCACCCTATAGGTAGACCTGGCGGTTCCATCCAGGCTGGTCCCGGGAGCACTAGAGGTACTCGGTTATAGATACAGGTTCCTGGGTCCATTGCAGTGCTTACAGGAAGCTCTGTTTTTACAAAAACTACTCAGAGAATAGAAGGCACGTGTCTGGGTGACATTTGGGGGGAACATGCCCCTGTGATGCAACGAATGGAAGCGTCCGAGAGAGTCACCCTTTGCATCCCCCTGGTGGCCGCAGGGGCTGGGCAAAGGCGGCCCGTGCCCGGTTGCAGCAGTGCCCCCCCTCAGGCCCCGGGAGGGCAGTCCTCACAGCAAGGGTGGGCTTCCGGGCAACCGGCTGATGGGAGACCCTCCCTGCTCACCTCCACCTGCCCCTCCCCACAGCGGACAAGTACTGCCCCCTGCTGATCAGAGAAGGTGGGATGCCCCTCCTGAGGGACGTGATCAAGATGGCCACCGCGCGGCAGGAGACCAAGGAGATGGCCCGGTAAGAGGCTGGCAGGGCTCCTGCTCGGAGCCCAGAGCTGGGGGAGCGCGGGACACAGCCGGACCCTCTCGGGGCGGGGAACAGCTGAAACTCCCAGGGGCAGCTTGGCCTTTTGAGTGTGGAGGTGACAGCATGCTGACGTCCTGCTGGGGCCTCCCGGAGTGTCATGATGGCCCCGCCCGAAACTGGATGAGCAAGCTCTGAACAAAGAAGCATCATTGCCCTCATTTGTAAGCTTTGTTTTCTTTTATTCCCAGCAAATCCTATCCTCTCATCACTGGGCATTAGCAAGTCCAGCCAGAACTGGCCATTATTTTTGACCAAAGATATTCCAACTAAAGGGAGGACACGGGAGTTCCCATCGTGGCGAAGCGGAAATGAATCCGACTAGGAACCATGAGGTTTGGGTTCGATCCCTGGCCTCGCTCAGTGGGTTAAGGAGCCGGCGTTGCCATGAGTTGTGGTGTAGGTCACAGATGCAGCTCGGATCCCGTGTTGCTGTGGCTCTGGTGTAGGTTGGCAGCTGTAGCTCCAATTAGACCCCGAGCCTAGGAACCTCCATATGCCACGGGTGTGGCCCTAAAAAAAAAAAAAGAAGGGAGGACACAGTATGTAAAATACATCCTGAGGATCAGGCAGAATGCGTATGAGTTTCTCAATGTGCAGGTCCCAGATCCAGCAGGGCCGTCAGCCTTCTGCTGCTGCGTGGTTTTCCTCCTGTGTCTCAGATGTCTTCTGCTGGCATCTGGCACCGGTCAGTGTGCAGGAGGGACCCTTAGGGATGCCACGTGTTGCAGTCAGCAGTAACGACCTTGCCTTCTCCAGGATCCATTCTAGAAGGGAGCGTAGTTAAGTTCACCCCCGTTGTAAACAGTGTAGAAGGAAGAACACCATCAGAGAGGGGCCCGGAGCTCAGACGCTCCCGACCCATCGACTCACTGGCCTGGGGAGTGTTGGCTCTTTCTGTAGTTATTTTCGGCAGAAAGTACTGCTTAAACATTAATTGATAGATTTGTCTGAGTTTGAGAATGGTAAAATGAGTGCTCCTCCAACTTAATCTCCCTAAAGAATCACCTGAAAAGATTGTTAAAGGAGCTCCCTGGTGGCTTAGTGGGTTAAGGACCCAGCATTGTCACTGCTGTGGCGTGGGTTCAACCCCTAGCCCAAGAATTTCCATGCGCTACAGGCACAGACAAAAAAAAAAAAAAAAAATCATTAAAAACGTGCAGGCCCCGCCCCTAGATTTTCTTTTCCAGTGGGTCTGGGAATATGCATTATCAGCAGGGCTCCTAGGAGATGTGAGAAGTACTGGGTAAGACTAATCCATAACCTACCCCCATCACGTTGGACGTCTTTGGAAGTCCTGAGATGTGTAACAAGGCTGGCCACCCCGATGGCAGGATGGGAATGACAGTGAGGGTGCTTAGGAGAAGTCCCTCAGCCCAAACAAGGGTCCTGTCCCACTCCAGGCATCCCTACTTCCCAAAAGGCATTGCGGCACCTCTTGAGCACATGGAAGCTGCAGCGAACACACCAACTCTCCCAGGCTAGAAGCTTAGTGTGAACCCTGGGAAGGCTGTCCTGGGTTCAGGGTGACACCTGACAGAAGCAGGACAGCAGCTCCCAAGGGCCAGATGAGAGTGGGAGAGAGACTGGAGATCTGAGCACGAGCGGTGCTTCCCAAACGTGGCGCTGGGACCTGGCCGCTGCAGGGCGTCGGGCCTTTGTACTTGGGCCAGCACAGCTGCCCTGGCCCTGCCTGGCCCTGCCACTGGATCAGGATCTCTGGGAGAGCCTCATGTGCAGCCAGTTTAGGGACCACCAGTAGATGGTCGGGAAGAAAAAGGCCTGGGGGTGCAGGGAAAAAGTGAGGAAGGAAGATGTTGCTGAAGAAGGGACCAGAGGTTTTGGAGGTCAGGCCTGAGCTCATTCAGGGAAGCCCCTAAGCACAGATGCCCTGGAGCTGAGAGGTGGGAAGGGGGACCTGGGGAGGTAGGAGGGCAGCACAGGGAGCTGTGGTATTTGCGGCCACAAGTACCGTTTCCTGGGTGCCCCGCCGACACCGGCCCCTCCGCCAGCCACTTTGTACACATCATCTCACTGGGTATCAGCATCACGGTTTCCCATCTGCTAACAAAGCCGGCAGCCCGATCAGCCGGCAGGGGCTGGGCCCACCCCGACCCGCCCGCCCTCCAACCCTCTTTCTCCCATTGTCTCCAGCAAGGTGATTGAGCACTGCAGTAACTTTAAAGAGGAGAACATGGACACGTCCAGATAGAGGCCTCCGCCCCCACAGCTGCCCCCACAGCTGCCGCGGCTCTGGACCACAGGCCGGGAGGAAGCGCTCTCAAGCGGCCCCGCTGGCAGATCCCCACTCGGGGAGCCTCCCACTGGATGGAGGGGACACAGGGGGACTTTTGCACAACCGACGCTTTTCCTTAACATTAGTGAGATATATATATTATATATATATTATATATATATTATTTTTTTTTTTTTTGGTTAGGAAGTGTGAAGTTTTGTGTGTATGATTTCTGTACAAAAACAAAAGAAACACTCCCTGAGTCCTTGCAGCTTCCTTGGCCATTCTCAAGCCCCAACTTGAAGCCTTCATCGCTGCCACACTCACTCCTGCCCCTGCCAGACTAAATGCCTCTAACGTTGTGAGTGTCCGGCCCTCACCCTGGAATCTCAGAGCCCGGCCTCACCCCCTCTTAGGAGAGGCGGCGGGCTTTGCCAGCCCACTCTAGCACCCTGACCCGCCCACCAAAGCCTGAGAACCCCATCTAGGTTCCTGGGTGCAGCTGATGGGGTTTGGGGATTAGAAGTAACCCCACTGGGTCTCCCAGATGCCTTGGTGCTCCCGGCTGTGGGCCTCTGGGGCAGGGAAGTGAGCCACCTGCCTAGATCCAGGTGGCCCCAGCCCTGGAGGGCCCCCAAGGAGCAGGGCCCACAGTGGCTCTGCTGCCCTTGGGCCAGGCCTGCCTGAGGCCACGCTGCTACGGAGGCTGCCTCCTAGTCTCCCACCAGGTCCCAGGCCGTTGAAGTCCCCAGCCCAGGGCTGGTCAGAACTCGGGCAGATTCCACTGCCCCTTCTGCCAAACATATCCAGAACCTGCCCCCAGCCCTGGAAGCCAGCACCTTGTGGGGCCAGGGGCTTGCTCCCTCCCTCCCCACCCCCATTGCCCGCAGCACCCATGGTGCCCAGGCACCCCACCAGCAGAACTGAGCCTGCCTCATTCTCCCCTGCCTGCCCCGCTGCCCACAGGACCCCACGCCTCTCTCCCAGGCAGGAGGCCCCCACGCCAGCCTTGCCGGGTGGTGGCAAGAGGCAGACACCTCCAGACCAGCGTTTGGCAGGGCCTGCAGTGGCCGGCTCGGCCCTCCGGAGCCCTTCCCGCTCACCTCCCGCTCTGCCCCCAGGCTTCCCTTGGAAACCTCTGTGCTGTGTTTCAGAGAAGTGTGAGCCACAGCTGTATCTCAGAATACCCCGTGGTCCTCCCTCGGCGTCACTCCGAGTTGCTTCTCGTGGGACCGACGGTGGTGAGAAGGCCCCTCTGGGACAAGGGGCCTGGGAGCAGAGCCGACTCTGCAGGTGGCCCTTTGAGGGGTAGCTTTTCTTCTCCCTCCTTCCCTGGGCCTGTGGCTGTCTCCAGACAGGACAGGCTGGATGAATCACCCAGGGGAGAGGAACCTGGCCTTTTTCCCCTGGGGCCTTCCCCTCCCAGCCCTGGGCAAGGGCAGCTGCCCTGAGTCCCTCCGCTTAGCAGATGGGCCACGTCTGCCCCTCCCTTCCATGCTCACGTGGCCTGAGCCAGACCCCGGGCAGAGCTCACATCGCATTGCTTTACCGCCCGGGGCCTGGGTAAATGTCTGTACTTTGGGATGTCACAGAAATACATTTTTGTGCAAAGTGGAGAAGAGCAAAGTGTCTTTTTTGCCGAAGGGGTGGGATGTGGAGAGGGGCCTGGACCAGCTCAGGCAGTGGGCCCGGGTGTGGGATTTGTGGTGGGGAGGGGATGGTGGGTTGGTTTCCAGCCCAGCCCAGAGGGCCGGTCGACTGCAGACTGGGGACAAGTGGCAGATCGATTGGGCTGGAGTACCTGTTTCGCTTCTGCAGGCACTCCACACCCCGGTGCCCGGACCCTGAGGGTACAGCTGGCAACAGACCAACGGGGTCCCTGCCAGAATGCAGAATGGCTATCTCATGGTAGGGACCAAGGTTAAATGTAACACTGTGACCCCATGTGCCAGCATCAGGGAGAAGGGAGCACAGAGCAGGCCCCTCCTGGGGGCTGGTGGCAGTGGGCAGGGGTCGGGAAAGGCTGGAGGTAACAGGGCCACAGCCCTTGAGGGAGGGAAAAGAGCCCATGAACAGACAAGAGACAACATGGAGTCAGGGGGAAGTGAGCTGAATCTGGCGACAAGACGAGGCTGCCAGGCCTAGCTGGTGGGGGGAGGGGCGCAGGGAAAGTGCATCTTCCTGGATGGAGGCCCTGCCAGGGGAAGGGCCTTGGAGGGAGAACCATGAAGCAGCCCACGTGGCCACCACAGAGTGAAGGAGATCAGGGGTGCTGGCAGAAGCAGATGAAGGAACCAGGGCCCAATCATGAGGTGACCTGGCTTTGCCTGTGACAGTCCTGGTTGACACCTATCACCAGTGCCCTCTGTGCCCCTAAAGGACCTCTGAGGCTGCACCCAGTGGGATAGAGCGTTTCCCAAAGAACAGCCTGGACGCGGGTCCCAGATCAAGGGAGTCCATTCTCACACGTGCTGGGTGGGTGTGTCCCCCGCACCCAGTGACAAAAATTCTCTCCTTGACCCAACTGTGAGCCAGGCTCCAAGCCCTCTTCTCCACCAGGCCCCAGCCTTGACCTATAAAAACTGCAGACCCTTCAGCACAAGTGACTTTGTCCACCTCCTCCTCTGACCCTGAAAGACTTAAACACTAACAGCTCAAGGTCACATTCCTAGGATGACCCCAGCCCTCCTTAAAGGGCCTGCCTGAGAAAGCTCCAGCCTGCCCAAAGAATTTACCTTGGGTTTTTTGGTTTTTTTTTTTTTTTGGTCTTTTTGCCATTTTTAGGGCCGTTCCCACGGCATATGGAGGTTGCCAGGCTAGGGGTCCAATCGGAGCTGTAGCCGCTGGCCTACGCAATGCGGGATCCGAGCCACATCTGCAACGGACACCACAGCTGACGGCAACGCCAGATCCTTAACCCACTGAGCAAGGCCAGGGATCGAACCCGCAACCTCATGGTTCAGTCGGATTCATTAACCACTGAGCCACGACGGGAACTCCAGAGTTTACCTTGTTTTAACCAATACCTGACCACAGGCCCTTAACCACTCCTTCTTAGAGCACTTACTAGAAAGGGCTTACAACTGTGAGATCTTCCTCTGGCCCTCTGAGCTGTATCGATATCTCCTACAACTCAGGAGTGTCTTTCACAAGGACCTGAAAGCCACCCCTTTAATATGTAATCATCAGGAAGGATCAGATCTCTGTCTCCCAGTCTCTGTGGGAGAAAAAAAAACCCACCTTCAATCATTGCCAGCTAGCAGACACAGCTGGCCTAATCAGCATCTGCCCCGACTCACTCTGTAATTTTTCACTGAGTCTCTCCAGGCTTCTGCCCTTCCCCATCTGAACCCCCTCATTCTCCCTTTAAAATACCCGGTCACCCCTGTACAAATCAAAGTGGCATTCAGTTCATGCTGGATCCTCTTCCTTATTGCAGTAGCATATTATGATTAAAATCTATCCATGGAGTTCCTGTTGTGGCTCAGTGGGTTACAAACCCGACTAGTATCCATGAGGATGCAGGTTTGATCCGTGGCCTCGCTCAGTGGGTCAGGGATCCAGTTTTGCCCCAAGCTCTGGTCTATGTTGCAGACTCTCTGCTCAGTCCCGAGTTGCTGCAGTGCACGCCTGCAGCTGCAGCTCTGCTTCGACCCCTAGCCTGATGAACTCCATATGCTCCAGCTGTCCTCCCCCACAAAAAAGAGTTGCAGGTGAGAGACACTTAGCTCAAACACTTACCCTGGTTAGTCAAAGGTGGTAGGAAATTCATTGATTAATGCAGCTGGGACTCTAGCATTAACATCAGCTTCAGGCATAGTTGGATCTAGGGGCCCAATGTTGTTAAGACTGCCTCTTGCTCCCTCTTTCTGTGCCGCTTATCTCTGTGGCTCTTACAATTGGCCTCCTTCTCTCCTGCCAGAGTTTCTCTTCACACAGCATAAAGCCAGCTGCCAATCGCTATTATATCCTATTCCTTATTCTTGAGATCCAAAAGAATGCCCCTTTCACGATGCACAGTTTTTGAAGGCAAGAGCCCTGCTCTGTCCCCCTATGCCTGGCAAAGAAATAGAGCTATTCTTTTCTCCTTCAAAACAAAAAAGAATGCCCCTTTCTCTCTCAGCATCTATAGAAGAGTCTCATGGAATGATTTTGATTAGGACCAATCACTGGGGATAATGAGATGGAAACCATATTTGGCATTCTGACATGCGCACTCTGTATCCCACCACCCGATGGAGTGAGGGAAACGGTTTCTCCAAAACCACACTGGATATGGAAGGGAGGTTGAGTTGACAAAAACAGCAAATGTCAGAATATCCTGCCATGGTGGAGGCGGGGGGGGGGGGGGGGGACGACAATCTGATGGAGAAAGGTCCATCTTCCTGGACCTTCTCTGACACCTGGACTGGTGTCAGAGGGAGGAAGATGGGGGGAAGGCAGGGCTGAATGGGGAAGGCCCTAGGGACCTCTCCGTGCAGTGTGAGCAGTGAATGATGAGGTTTCATGGCAGATAGCCTGATGCCTTGGGTTGAGCAAGTCAGGAGGGTGTGGGTGCTGCCTTAGAGTGGGGGAGACAGGATGGTCTTCCGCTAGACACCATATTCCATTCTGTGATGCTCCAGCCACATCAGCGGGGGCACTATTATCATTCCCAATGCACAGACAGACAACAGAGCTTCGAGTGATGTCAGTAATTTGCCCAAGCAAATTATAAACGGATAGGAAGAGGCAGTGCTGGAATTTCTTCTTTTTTTCTTTCTTTTCTTTTCTTTTCTTTTATAGCCACACCAGCAGCATGTGGAACTTCCTGGGCCAGGGATTGAATCCGAGATGCAGCTGTGACCTATGCCACAGCTGCCACAAGGTTGGATCCTTTAACCCACTCCAGGGGTAGGGGGTGGAACCTGCGCCTCCACAGCAACCCGAGGCGCTGTAGTCGGGTTCTTACACGGTGCCACAGCGGGAACTCCAATGCTCTGGTATTTCTGGCCCTGACCCAAGTTGGGCCTCTCATAGAATCTACACCAGGGACCTCCACTCTGCTCTCACCCATTTGCAACATCTGACAACGAATAGGGTGTCACTAAGGGGCACCAGTGGGCGACTCCTGCCCCCCTCAAGGTCTTGCTCATCACATCTTTCAACGGGGCACAATTCTGCAACCTGGAGACACAATACCTGGAGATTTGAAGCGCCCAGGGAGCCGCACGCCTGCATGAGACTGGAATTTGGGCGGGTGGTGGAAGTCCAGTAGGATGGGATGGAGCCTCGCGACTACTCGGCTTTCGAAACTTACCTGGCTGGTGGGGGCGGGGGGTGGGGTGGGGGAGTTACCGGCTGCGCGCGCGCCGGCCCCGCCCTCAGCCTCTCCAGGCACCTGTTGGCTCGAGGGCTTATTCGGCTGCAGCTGTTGCCCAATAGGTAGCCTCTCTAACCCACGACGGCCCCGCCCACCTCCCGGATCAGCCAATCCCTGGGCAACCGGGGGCCCTCTCGCTCGGAGGGCCCGCCCCTCTGGGCGCTTCTTCCGGGTGGGGCCCCGGGCCGAGGCCATGGCGCCCTGGGCGCTCCTCAGCCCTGGGGTCCTGGTGCGGACCGGGCACACCGTGCTGACCTGGGGGATCACGCTGGTGCTGTTCCTGCATGATACCGGTGAGCCGGACCCCGCGCGACCCCGGACCTACCCTATCCCGCGTGGTTCCCCTGACGTTTGAGTCTCACTGAGTCCCCTGCCGAAACCGAGATCCTGGGATTCACCCGGTCTCTTCCAGCTCCTGAGGCTCCCTCCCCATCTCTCATTCCTAGAGCCACCTACTTTCCGCCTAATACCCAGGTGATCCCTAACTAACCCCAGAATCATCCTGATCCCTGCCGGATACCCTGTCTATTCCAGGACCCACCCGGTGCCCACCAGATCCGGCCCCATCTCCTACCCACCGCCCAACCCTTCCTAGGAATTGACTCCCAAAATTCCAAGGATCAACTAGGTGAAGGACTGGCCTCCTGCTCACGCCCGTGGTCAGTAGCTGCCCAAGTCCAGGCTCCCCGACCTCAGGCAAGAGAACACCCCACAGGAGAGCAGCCTGCCCCCATGTCCTCATTCTTGATTGTTCCCCTGATGGCACTCATTCACCCACGGACCCACTCCCACCCTTACCTGCCACAGGCCAGCTCCCCCTCAAGTTCTCACCCTTCCTCACTCCCACCACCACTCCCACCACAGCCCCCACTCCTCCTTCCTTGCTCCAGCCTAAACCCCTGGACCTGGGGCATTCCTCCCAAGACCTTCTCAAGTCTCCAACGCTGCCTTCACCCTTTAGTCTAAAAACCTGCTCTGTCTCCCCATGCGATCCCCCTTCCTTCTCCTTCTCTGCTCCCTCTTACAACCAAGGGGCACCAGAGTTGTCCATACTCTGCTGTCTGGCTGTCTCCTGACCCTCCTTCCTCAGCGCCCCTATCTCTGCCAAACCTTCAGTCACCTCCATGGGCTGGACCCTTCCCAACCTGGGCTCCCCTGTTAACCCCCTGCAGCATCCCAGCCTTGTGGCCCCGCCCTCCTCTATCTCTGTCTGGGGCATCTCAAACCCACCTGTCTCTCCCCATCTCAGAGACAAACCCCTTGGACCTCTTTCCCGAATTCTCCCACCATCCAGTCAAGTCTGGCCCCTTCACTCCCTTACTGCCTCCTGTCCATCTCTCCTTCTCCACCCATCCTGCCCTTGCTTTGTCCAACCCCCCTGGGTAGGCCTCCAGGCTTCCCCTCTGATCCATCTTTACTCCAGCAGGAAGAGGGGGGTGCTTTCAGAAACAGATCTGTTGTCAATCAACTATAATTTAAAAAAATTGTTTTTTAATTCTTAAAATACAAAAAAAAAAAAGGAAGAAAGAAACAGATTTGGGTGTTCCCATTGTGGCTAAGTGGGTTAAGAACCCAACATTGTGTCCATGAGGATACAGGTTTGACCCTTGGCCTCGTTCAGTGGGTTAAGGATCCAGTGTTGCTGTAAGCTTCAGAGTAGGTTGCAGATGTGGCTCAGATCCCATGTTGCTGTGATTCGACCCCTAGCCTGGGAATCTTCATATACTGCAGGTGCAGACCTAAAAAAAAAAGAGCTGATCCTGTAACCTTTCATGGTTCCCTATTGCCCTCTAGAGAGAGCACAGACACCTTTTTTTTTCCTCTTCTGGACCTGGACTTCTCCCTCTGTACCCTATGCAGTGGCCACACCCGACCATCAATCAAACCCCATCTCCAGGCCTTTGCTCAGCCAGGGTGACACACTTCCCACCTCCAGCAACACCCCACCCCTGCACTCTCTGTTCCACCGCCCGGGTCTCACTCTCCCTCTCTGGCCTCTCCAGCACTGCGGCAGTGGGAAGAACAGGGGGAGCTGCTCCTGCCCCTCACCTTCCTGCTCCTGGTGCTGGGCTCCCTGCTGCTTTACCTGGCTGTGTCACTCATGGACCCAGGATACGTGAATGTCCTTCCCCAGCCCCAGGTAACTGGGGGCCCTGAACCCCTCCTCCCTCCAACAGGGAACTTAGGGCCCCAGGAATGGGTCTTATGCTAGACTTAGTGCTGAGGGCTTTCATAGAGAACCCCAGGGAATCTTGCCAGTCCTAGAGCCCCATCCTACAATGACAAAATTGCCAAGGCCCAGAGAGGGAAAGCCACTGGCAAAGGTCACACAGCTTCACACAGTCCAAGGCACTTGACCCCACTCAAATGGGCACACCCAGAGCTAAGCTGGCCCCCAAGGGAGATACCCACCAGTGTCATCCGCCTCCTAAGGGGAGCCTATCTTATCCTCTGTCCCCCCCCCACTTTCAGGAGGAGGCCAAGGAAGAACAGACAGCCATGGTTCCTCAGGCCATCCCCCTTCGGCGCTGCAGATTCTGCATGGTGCTGGTGGGTGAGGCAGGGGCCTCTGTGGGATGGGTGAAGGGGAGGTTGAGACTCCTTGGCCTCACCCCTCCTCCAGGGAGGCCTCCCAGATGCGAGACCTGACCTCCCACCCTCACTGTTGGGCCCGGAGGGGAGTGGGTGTTGAGGCCTGCCTCCCTCTGTGCCCACAGCAACCCCTGCGGGCCCGGCACTGCCGTGAGTGCCGGCGCTGTGTCCGCCGCTACGACCACCACTGCCCCTGGATGGAGAACTGCGTGGGGGAGCGCAACCACCCGCTCTTCGTGGCCTACCTGGCGCTGCAGCTGGTGGTGCTTCTGTGGGGCCTGTACCTGGCATGGTGGGTTCCCCCAGCACCCTGGGTGTGGGGCGGGGAAGGGAGCACGCACCCACCAGGCATGTAGAGCGCCAGGTTCCCTCTTCAGGGGCCTCGGGCCCTCTCCCAGGTGGCTGCCCACCTGGGGGCTCCGTCGGGCACCCCCACCCTCCCCCAGCTCCGGGCCCCAGCCTTTCTCCTTCCCTGCAGGTCTGGCCTCCGCTTCTTCCAGCCCTGGGGGCTCTGGCTGCGGTCCAGCGGGCTCCTGTTGGCCACCTTCCTGCTGCTGTCCCTCTTCTCCCTGGTGGCCAGCCTGCTCTTGGCCTCACACCTCTACCTGGTGGCCAGTAACACCACCACCTGGGAGTTCATCTCTTCCCACCGCATCGCCTACCTCCGCCAGCGCCCCGGCAACCCCTTCGACCGCGGCCTGACCCGCAACCTGGCCCACTTCTTCTGTGGATGGCCCTCGGGGTCCTGGGAGACCCTGTGGGCCGAGGAGGAGGAGGAAGAGCGGGATGGCAGCAGCCAGGCTGTTTAGGGTCGCTGGAGGCGGGGCCACCATCTTGTGCCTGAACACCAGAGGGGCTGCACCGGGTGGGGTCGGCCCCCTACTCCTGCCCACTGCTCCCGGGCCTTGGGTCGGAGCTGAAGGACAGAACCCTGCCTGGGTGGGCGGCCCTGCCCTCTCAAGGCAGGAGGGGAGGAAGAGGACCTGTCGGGGGTCGGGGGCTCAGGCACAAAAGGACCCGGGCTTTGGAGAGGCCCACCGCCCCCACTCCAAGCCAGGCTGCCTCCAGTGCACAGTTTTATATATTTAATAATCCATAAAGTAAGTCAAGTATTAAAAAAAAAAAGCCAGACCACTCCTCACTGTGCCACCTTTCTGGTCCAGGGGGACACAGGAGAGGTGGGCGGGAGGGGGGCGGAGGGCAGCACTTTGCCCAGTGACTGAGCGCAGCCCATGATGGCAGCCCTGTGCCTGCCACCTCGAGTCCCAAGGGCACATCAACACCAGGCCAGGCTGGGCCTACAGGGCAGGGCGCCCAGACGGGCGGACTGGTGGGCCAGCAGGAATTCTAACAGCCTGGGGGCAGCGAGTGGTGATGCTGGGAGGTCTTCAGGGCTCCAGGAATCTCTCGGACACGAAGTCAAAGTCCTGGAAGGCGGCCTGTTGGCGGGCGGTGAGGGGGCTGCGGGGGTCAGGCGGGGTCAGCGCAGGCGGCAGCCCTGTGAACTCGCCCTCGAAGTAGCGCAGGTCTGTGGGGCTGCAGAGCGTGGGCACGAAGGGGGGCTGGACGGCACGGGCAAGCAGGGCCTGCCAGTCGGTGGTCTGGGGGCAAGGGCAAAGGCGCCTGAGACGATGGGAACAGCCGCCCCTGTGAGCCCTCAATGACTCCCGCTGTGCCAGGCGCCAGGACCACTGAGGCCCTGGCCACTCACCCTGAAGAAAGGCTGTGTCTTGATCTCCTCAGCGTCTCGCTCGCCTGCCCCCAGGCGCTTCTCCGGGCACTTCTGGAGGAGCTGGGCAAGCGGACAGATGCTCAATCAGGGCATTTGGCCCCAAGGCCCTGCCCGCCTCCCCCTCCCCCAACCTCTTGGGTCGGGGGGGGGGTCCCAAGGGCACCGTCCAGCCCAGCCCTGGACCCCGCAGTGATTACCTTCTGAATGAGCTCAAGCCCCTGCACCGACAGAAAGCGGGGGTAGGGGGCATCGGTATTGACGATGCAGTCAAACACCTCCTCCTCTGTGTCCCCTGGGAACGGGCACTGCAGGGATGGGGGTCAGCAGGGTGCACGGGCCACCCCCACCCCTCCCCGACTTGGAAGCCCCCACCCAGCACTCACCTCGCCCACCAGCATCTCATAGAGCAGCACACCCAGCCCCCACCAGTCCACAGCCCGCGTGTAGGCCTCCTGGGTCAGCACTTCGGGGGCCAGGAACTCTGGGGTGCCGCAGAAGGTGCTCGTCCGGTCCCCAAAGCCGATCCCTGCAAAGCAACATTCACACTGATGTCAGCGTGGTGTCTCGCATCCACAGCAGCCTCTGCAGTGGGGAGACTCAAGGACCAAGCCTTAGGGCCCCACGTACTGAAGCCCCTGCCGAGCCCTGCCCCACACTCTTGGCGGTGGGGACATTTCTCTGCCATCTGCCTAATGAGGAATCTCAGTCTCAGCCAAGCTTGCATGCCAAGGTCACACAGAGCTCAGAACGCAGCACCCTCTCCTAGCCCAGGCTCTCCCTCCCAAGGGCAAGAGGCTTTTTCTGAGCTCCTGGGCCTGGGAAGGAAGAGCCAATCTTTCTGGCTGGGCTATGGAATGAGGTCCAGGTAAGCAGATTTCCCAGGAGGTGCCATTTGCCCACCACCCCGGGCCTGGGCTGAGCAAGCAAGGCCAGAGGACGTGGGATCCTGGGCAGGAGGCACCCACCTTCCTTACACAGCCCAAAGTCGGCAATCTTCAGGAAACCCTGGGCATCCAGCAGAAGGTTATCCAACTTCAGGTCTCTGAGGGCAGCCGGGGGCGGGGAGGGGTGTAGATCGAAGGGGCTGAGGAGCACTGATGCCCAGGAAAGAGCAGCCCCACCCAAGGGCAGCCCAGGAGGAGGGTAGCCTCTGTTCCTCATCCACTCCCCAGCCCCTCGGGGGCAAGTTACCTGTAAATGATCTTCTGCTCGTGTAAGAACTGCAGTCCCAGGACTACACAGGCCAGGTAGAACCTGGAGGGGGTTGGGTGGGGGAGGGTTCAGGCCCAGGACTGTGGGGGGCAGGGAGGCACCAGGATGGCCAGGGCCTGGGGACCCCAGATGTCCCAGCCAGAGTCAGATGTGTGGCGAGGGCAGGGCTCCTCCAGCTAACAGCATACCCTTCCAAGGCTCTGCAATTGTGCCAGGGATGACACGGAGCGTGCTCACACCTGCCCTGGCATCCTCCCAGCGGCTGCCCACTGACGCCCATCATGCCTATTTTTCCAATGAGGATCCGAGACTCCTGATAAATGTCTTGCCCAGGGTCACACGGCTAGTGGCAGAGCGGATAAGTGAACCGGGGGCTCCAGAGCCCACCCTCTGCTGGGCAAGAAATAATAACTCCAGGGAGTTCCCTGGCGGCTCAGCAGGTTAAGGAATCAGCATTGTCACTGCTGTGGCTTGGGACACAGCAGCGTCCTGTGGTAAAGGTTTGATCCCAGGCCAGGGAACTTCCAAATGCCTCAGATTCAGCCCCCCCCCCCAAAAAAAAAGAAAGAAAGAAAACAAGTAACAACTCCAGCTGTCAATCACTGCTCACAAGTCCCTGTGCTCGGCAGTTTATAAATATTACCTTCACTTATGCAATAAGCTGATGAAAGGGTCGTTATGAGTTCAATTCATAGCTACATAGACAGATGCGAGGTCACAAATGCTATGAGGGTTGATAACAAGAATTTGAACCAAGGCCTCCCTGACTCCATGCTCTTCTGCTGTTGGGCACCCTGGAGAAAGCAGGATGAAGGGGCTGGGTGCCCAGCGAAGGCTTTTGCTGGAAGAGGCAGACAAGAGAGATGGAAACCCACCGGGCCTGGGGCTCAGGGAAGACATCCTCATGGATCTGCATCATGAGGTCGCCCCCAGGCGCGAACTCGGTCACGAAGCAGGCGTGGCTGGAGGTCTGGAAGCAGGCAAGGAGGGAGAGCAGGAAGGGGTGCCCTGTGCGCCCCACAGCCTCCAGGATCCGCTTCTCACAGTACAGGCTGCAGGGGAGGGCATGGGTTTTAGAGGGAAGGAGGGAACCCCCAAAGGAAGGAAAACACCCCAGCCGTGCCCTGTCACTCACACAACACACTGGGCTCACTGGCCTGGGAGTCCCAGTGCCAGGCAGGCATCAGGAGTTCTCATGGGTCATTGAACCTGTCCAACCACCCTGTTCCCATTTCACAGATGAGGAAACTGAGGTGCAAGGAAGAGGGGACCTGCCCAAGGGCACAGAGTTAACAACGGCAGTTGCTAAAAAGGGAACCCAGGCCTGGCTGGCCCCATAGGGTCACCTCCTCAAAGCCCCAGTAGCATTCGGCTGCCTTCTGGGGCCACCAGGCCAGGCCTGTCATTCTGGGGAGGTCTCCAGGTGTCCAGACCCACACGCCTCGGCCTCAGGACTCACCTCTCTATCTCCTCTCGGCTCAGCACCTCCTGCTTCTTCAATGCTTTGATGGCATAATACTGCCCTGTCCCCTTGAATTGGACCAGGAGGACCTGGGGACCAGAGAGAGGCTGGGCTCCAGGTGGGCAGGAGAGGCGTCTGCCTCCCCCTCCCCCCACAGCCCCACAGCCCCACAGCCCCCAGGGCCCCCCAGCTAATGTCCTGGGCCCTGCCCACCCCCATCCACTGCACCCTCCTCAGCCCACTACCTTCCCGAAGTGGCCCCGGCCCAGCACAGCCAAGCAGCGGAAGTCCTGAAGCCGGGGGGGTTTCCTGCAAGAGAGAGGGTACAGGAAGCCCCCCGGGACCAGGGGGCTAGGCCTCCACCAGGAGCTGCTCCAAACCCTCCACGCCAGGTCCTGGACTGTCCCCTGCCTGTGGGGGGGAGGGCCAGGGGCTGGACAGCCCGGGCGGGGGGCTCGTGGGACTCTTGGTTTCCCGGACTCTCTTAGGCAGGCTGAACTCAGCCATGCGGGTTCAGCGAGTGAGAACCTGACAGCGAGCCAAGGAGTGCGGGGCGATGTGCAAACGTCCAACAGGGAAGCACTCCAGGGACTGGGGAAATGTCTCAAACCCAAACTGTGTCCCTACCTGGGGGCCGAGGCTGGCAGAGACGGCCCGGGTCGAGTCCTGGGCTCCATGTGGGGCCGCTTGGTGCGCTGTGAGGGCAGAGGGGTCCGGGGTGGGGTGGGGCTTTCTCCCCTCTTTCCCTCCAGCCCTGCCACCCCTGCCCAGGCAGCCCCCAGGGGGTACCAGCCCCACCTCCGCCCCTTACCGGCATCTCCTCAGGGGTCGGCTCCTGGGGCAGGTAGAGGCGAGGGGGCTTGGGTGGGGGTTGGATCTCTTCTCGCAAGGGGGACTTCTTGGGTGGGAAATTGCTGTAGGGAGGAAGCAGACACAGGACCGGGCACTGGCAGACGGGAGAGCTGCGGGGTGGACACACGGCCGTGCGAGACAGATGGATGGGTCGGAGGGTCCCCCTGCCTCTGGGGAGGCGAGAGGACATCACAGAGAAGCAGGCAGCCTGGGGTGTGGCTCCTTACCTGGGCGAGGCAGGGTCAGCAGCCCCCCGGGGTGTGGTTGGGGTCTGGGAACACCCTTTCGGGGGACTGATTGTGCTTGGGGAGCTGCAGGGGGGCAGCAGGTTCATGACCAGGCGCCCCCAGGCCGCCATGCTGAGGTTCATCTGGGACGCCCTCAGGAAGTCCTGACCTGGGGCGAAGGGGGACTCAGTCCCGGGGTCTCCTGACACCCCAGCCCTGCTCCCTCTTCACATGGCCCTCTTCATTCCACACCTCTGCGTTTGGAGAAAATACGTTTCTGCCTCTGCAGCCGGGGCCTCCTCTCAATGACAGGGTCACAGAAGGTCACCTGCAGGGGGTGGTGGGGGGGTGAGACGGGGCTGAAGACGAGTCCCCTCCCACCCCACCTGCCACGGCCACCTCCTCAGCCTCCAGGATCCCAGCCTGAGCCCAAGTCAACAGAGGCAAGAGCCAGAAGGACGCAGAGAACTGGAATCCACATCCTTCTTGGTGCCAGTGGGGCAACTGAGGCCCAGAGGAAAGAGGGACTTGTCCAGAGTACCCACGAGGCAGGGCAGACAAGGATGCAGGCCTCTGGCTCCTGTGAAACTCAGAGAGAAGCTGGGAATCCCTCCTTCCTAGCGCTCCCCTCCCACTGGGCCTTAATTTCCACTCCCGTGTGTGGGTGGGCAGGTGGCACAGAGGCGCTCAAGGAGGGCCTTGGGCTCCAACGGAGCCAGGGGCCCACAGGGTCAGAGGGCAGGGGCCAGTGGGCACCTGGGCAAAGAGAAGCCCCTGAGGCACCAGGTTGAGGGAGAGCTGGTGACAGGCATTGTCCAGGAAGTCCTCCAGCCTCAGGAAGGCCACGCCGCACAGCTGCCGCCAGTCCCGCCAATGCACCCCGATCTCCAGCTCTCGGGCCTGCAGCGGGGAGGCCAGGGTGAGGGGTGGAGCAGGGCACCAGTCCCTACCTGGCCGGTTGCCCACCCCGTGGCCCACGGGCACCTCTGACCACACAAGGGCCAGCCTCACCCGCTCCAGGGGGATGACAAAGGTCTGGTCCCAGGACTCCTTGGCCACAGGTCCCCAGCCCGTCTGGCCCACGACACGATTGTCCACCTTCAGGACAGCCAGCACCTCACCTGCCGGGCCAGAACCGGGACTCAGGGAAGGCCAAGAGCGGGGTCCTCTTCTGTTCCCCCAGCTCCCCGTGCCCCCTACTCACTGGCCAGCTCGCCTCCACCACGCTGCTGCTTGGCCCTGCTCCGAAGCCAGCCCTGGGAGGGGCTCCCGGCCAGCGCAGCGGCTGGGGAGCGTCCAGGCACGGCTGTCAACAACTGCTCACAGCCTAGGAGGTGGACCTGCAGTGTCCCTGAGGAGGAGCGTGATGGGGGACATCAGGTGCCATCCTCCAAGGGTCTCTGGGACCCCAGGAATGCCACCCTCTCCTGGAGGTAGCTCAACCCACACCCAGCCCACATTAGGCCTCGGCAGCCACCTGCCAGCTTCACAGCAGACCAACTAGCCCTCCCCTCCTGAGCACCCTCCCCAGGGGAGGGAGCTGGAAGAAGCCGGGACCCCGTGGCAGAGGTGTGAGACTCAGAGCTCAGTCAGGTTGCACGGGGCCCCAGGGCATGGAGACACGCTGCCCAGGGCTCAGGGCCCAGGGAGAACCTGGGCTGAGAGGTGCAGGGGTGAGAGGTGCAGGGAGGAGAGGGATGCCAGGCCGCCCATCCTGTCCCACCCCTTTCCTAGGGCTGGTTCCCCATCCATATGATGGAAAGGGGGCACCAGCTCAGCCCTACCTCCTGCAACGTGTACAAGCGTGTTTTGCCAACCAAGTGGATTCATTTTTAGGGTCGTTCAAGATTTGTCCCTCAAAGGGGAGAAGCGGCAGTGGAACTCCAGCAGCTTTCAAGGACATACACTGGACTGAAGAGCACTGCCATTTAGGGAGTCTGGGCCAGGACGTTACACTCCGAGGGACCTTATAAACCACGGCAGTGCCCAGGATGGGAAGATGATCTTAGGAAGAAAGACTGGAGGAAGGTCAGTATTTAGCCAGGAGATAAGACATAGGGTGACCCCGAAGTACCTGACTCCTAGGCTTTTTATTTTATTTTTTTTAGGGCCACACCCGCAGCATATGGAAGTTCCCAGGCTAGGGGTCAAATCGGAGCTGCAGCTGCTGGCTTGCACCACAGCCACAACAACGCCAGATCCAAGCCATGCCTGCGACCTACACCACAGCCCATAGCAACGCCAGATCCTTAACCCGCCAAACAAGGCCAGGGATCGAACTTGCGTCCTCATGGATACTAGCCAGGCTTGTTACCGCTGAGCTACGATGGGAACTCCAGAATCCTAAGCCTTTTAATAAGCCCTTACCCCTCCCTGTCTACTCTAATTTGTCTACTTGGCCAACTCCAATAAGTCCTTCAAAGCCAAATTTAGACACCTCTTCCAGGAAGCATTCCTTGATTCCCCAAGGCCAGGTGAGGGGCCCATCTAGCCCCTGCACTTCCACTTCTCAGCTCTGTTCACAAAGGGATGTGGCCTATCTACTCTGCACCAGATCTGCGGGGCAGGGGCTGGGCTCTCTGGTTGGCACTGTGTCTCAGACAAGACACTGTCAGACTTTTTTCTTTTGGCCATGGCTTAAAGTTGCTTGACATGGGATCTCAGTTCCCAGACAAGAGACTGAACCTAGGCCACAGCAGGGAAAGAACTGAGTCCTAACCACTAGACCACCAGGCAACTCCCTGTCAGATTATTTGTTGATTGCATTTTGGCTGCCACTACAAGGAGATAGATCCAGCTCAGGACAAGAAAGAAATTTCTGGAGTTCCCACTATGGTACAGTGGGTTAAGAATCCAACTGCAGCAGCTCAGGTCACTGCAGGGGCACAGGTTCGATCCCCAGCCTGATGTGGTGGGTTAAAGGATCCAGAGTTGCCACAGCTGCAGCTAGGATTCAGTCCCTGGCCTAGGAACTCCCATATGTTGCGAGTACAGCCATAAGGAAAAAAAAAAAAAAAAAGGACTTCAATAGCCCAAACTGCCCAGGATTGTCTATCACAGCCTCCAGGGCTGTGAGCTCCCGAACACTGGCACTTTAAGGTACTATCAGGATTTCTCACTTAACTAATAGCTCCACTGACCGCACCAGCAGTGCCCACACTGTGCTCAGCATTTCACCTGCAACCACTCACTGAATTTTTGCAGCAACCTTAAGTAGTGGGTGCTGTTGTCACCCCCGTTTGACAGCTTGATAAACGGAGGTTTGGAGAGGGCATGTCAGTTGCACAAGGTCACACAAAGAGGGGAGGGTGAAGCCAGGATGGGATGTCTTCTCCAAAAATCCTTCCCCACTGTTTCCGGAGCCTCCCTGGAAGGGAAGGAGAGGCCTGAAGTAGGCAGGACTTCCGGCTACCTGTCACGGCGGTGGGCTTCACAAGTGTCCCCGACGGCTGGGGGTTCCCAGACATGGCAGTCCTCAGCTCCCGGGCCACTCTGCCGCGCAGAGGGTGGGCAGGAGGCAGTCCCCCCAGCAGCTGCTCCAAGGCCAGCCGTAGGAGGTCCAGTTTCTGGGAGGATTCCTGGAGCTGGGCCTGAGCCTGCAGAAGGGATACAGGGAGGGGATACAGGCCCTTGGGGTACCGGTGGGGGGCAGGGGCTCTGGCCACCCGGAGACACCCAGGATGAGGTCTGGGCAAGAATGTGCCCCGTTTCCTCACTGCCACCCTACATAGCCAGTCCAGCGGTGTCTCCCGCCACTGCAGAGGGTGGTGCCCCTTAGAGGAGCAGCAATGGGAGGGGACCTTGGTCTGACCTCAGCCAGCCCCTTGCGGTCCTGCGTTCGCCGGCTCCCAAGCAGCTTCACCACGTTCTTGGCGCCCTCGGCCACAGCAGCCTCCACACGTAGTCGGTGCTGCAGCTCCTCCACTAGCAGCTCGGGACCTGGGAAAGGGGGTCAGCCCTCAGGCCCATGCCCTGCCCGGCTGTGCCTATCCCCACTTCTCAAGGCCTCACCCGCCTCAGGGGACCCGCTGGCCTCCAGGCTGCTGATCTTCATTCGCAGCAGGGCCACCTTCAGCTGGCTGTCCTGTAGCATCTGCTGGGCGGCTGCCAGAAGCTTCCTCTCCTAGGGGGTTGTGACATATGCCCCATCAAGCCAGGACTAGGCCAGAGGCTCCCCGGTCAGACAGGGAACTGGAGCAAGCCTCTTTCATCAGTCTAGGGTTCAAGCTAAGCCTCCCTCCCTCAGTAGGCCAGATACTACAGCCAAGCCTCCCTTTTTAATTATTTATTTATTTATTTATGTCTTTTGAGGGCTGCACTTGCGGCTTATGGAGGTTCCCAGGCTAGGGGTCCAATCAGAGCTGTAGCCGCTGGCCTCTGGCACAGCCACCGCAGGATCCAAGCCATGTCTGCAACCTGCACCACAGCTCACGGCAACACTGGATCCTTAACCCACTGAATGAGGCCAGGGATTGAACATGTGTCCTCATGGATGCTAGTCAGGTTCATGTCTGCTGAGCCATGATGGGAACTCCTACATTTTTTTTTTTTTTTTTTTTTGCTTTTTAGGGCTGCACCCGAAGCATATAGAAGTTCCTAGGCTAGGGGGTCAAATCAGAGCTAGAGCTGCTGGCCTACGCCACAGCCACAGCAATGCCGGATCCTTAACCCACTGAGCGAGGCCAAGGATCGAACCTGCATCCTCATGGATACTAGAGGGGCACGTTACCGCTGAGCCACAAAGAGAACTTCCAAGCCTCCCCTTTTAGACTGGGTCTGGGGCAGAGTTCCCCCATCAGACCAGACCAGGAAGGGCTAAGGTCAAGCCCCCCTTATTAGATCAGGGCAAGCTTCCACATCGTGCTGCTGGGCCTTCCCTACCAGACTTGGGATTTGGGCTGGGATTCCCAATTAGACTGGCGTTTTGCCTCCTCTGTTAGACTAGGAGTTCGAGCCACGCCTTTGCCACCCAGCTGAGACTCGGAGCTGTTCCTCCCCCGTCAGACTGGATTTGGGAGTGTCTCCCTTACAGGGTCAGTGGCTGGGCTGCATTTCCCTATCAGAATAGGGGCTGATCACCCCCTTCCCTCATCATCTGGGGGCCAAATCTCTTCCCAGCAGATGCCAGGGGCCTTACCTTGGGAGTGCCACTGGCACACGTGTGGGTCATGTTCTCGGCTCCCTGCTTGACCTTCAGTTCTACCTGCAGCTGCCTCTGTAGAGCCTCCAGGTACCGGGCCCTTGGCTGCTCTGCCAGCGGCCGAGATCCTGAGGCCGCGGGTTCTGTGTGCACAGAGTGTGGGGCACAGGAAGCCTTCACCCAGCGCCCAGACCCCCCCTGGCTTCCTGGGCAGGGACTACCTGAAGAGGCTTCTGAGAGTGCTCAGGGTCAAGGCCAAGCAGCTGGGTCGGCCTGCCGCCTCCTGTCCCGAGGCGGCTGCCCAGACTCGTCACTCACCAGCAGGGCCGGGCAGCAGGATGCGGGCATGCAGCTCCCGCAGTTCCCCGTGCAGTTGCTCCAGGCGGCGGTTGGAGGAGCGCAGCAGCTGCTGCACGTGGCCCAGGTGGCGGCGGTCTGTGGCCACCCGCCTCAGGTTCTCCATACCCTCCTTGATTTTCAGCTCCTTCTGGATGGCCCGGCGGATCAGCTCTTTCTCGTCCTCTGGAGGCCGTGGGCCCGCCCCGGGCTGTGCAAAGGCAGAGGAGTCAGGCCTCCCAGTGCCCCCCTCCACCGTCTCAGACTGGGGGTGGGGTGGGGGGGTAGGAGTCCGTGGTGTCCAGGACGGACACACAGGGTCTGGGAAGCATCTCTGACTTTAGAGCCAGTATCCCTAAGCCAGACGGGAACCCCAAGGCCATTGATCCAGCCCAGGCTCCTGTCCTCGGCCACTAGAGGGGAAGGGGGGGAATTGGTAACGTTTACATGCTGTTCTGGTCTGAGCGCTTTGCAGACATTACCTTGTCAGTCTTGACAGCAAGCCCATGAGGGAGGTGCAGTTATTATCCCCACTTTACAGATGAAGAAACTGAGACACAGGTTAAGTAATTTGCCCAAGGTCACTACACAGAGAAAGTGAACCGTCTCTTGGGCGCCAGCCTCTCCCTGCCAGCCACGCTTAAGCAGACTGCTCTAAGTCTAGGATCCATGCTGAGGTCTGGGGGTCAGAAAAGAGGCTCGGCACTACACAGGGACCTCCGAAATCACGCAGTAGAAGCCAGGGCTGTTCCCCTGACGTTCCAAAGCCTCAGGCGGCAAAGCAGAGGCACAGAGGAGCTGAGGAGGTCTTGGGATGGGGGGCTCCACTCCCGGCTCAGCTCCTGGCAGGAAGGAGAAGGCTCTTTCATGCTTCACCCCAGGTGGGAGCAAGAAAGAGGAAACCTTCCCAGAGGCCACTTCCAACCAAGCGGTGCCAAAGCCAACCTCAGCCCGGGGTAACCCATGATGGACGCCCCCACCTCAAGGGCTCTCCAAGGGCCTCTGTCTTACCTCTCGGCTCTCCATCTCCTGAGCCCAGTGGAAGGGGTGACCACCCCAGCCTCAGGGACCCCCCACCCCAGGCCTCCTCTGGCCCACTGGCCAGCCTGTCAGAGGGCAGGGGCGGGCCTCAGGAAATCCTTTGGCGGCCCTAGGCCAGAGGGCCAGAGCCAAGGGCCTGAGCAAACAAAGATCCCATGGAGCAGGGGGCCCGGCACCGGGGTCCTGAGTCACCCAGCTGCCGCTGCTGGGCGGAGGTTAACAGGAAATCGGAAAATGTGTACAAGCCACTGCTGGAACACGCAGAAGGACCTCCGGAGGAAGGGGGAGGGAGGGGGCAGACGCAGGCCTGAAAGTTGCCCAAGGGGTGGGGGCCCTCAAGGAGTCTTGTTGAGGACACCTCACCCTTGAGCTGAGCCCAGGGTCCTGCCTGCTCGGGGCTGGAATCCTGCCAAGTGCGCACACACCTCTGGGCTTGGGCTCTGGGCTGGGCCCTATCGGGAACACCAGCGTCCCCACCCCCGTTTGCTCTGGGCTAGAACTCCACCTCTCCCTCCCCAAGAACAGACACACAGCCTTGGTCCCTGTGTCCACCGCGAACCTATTGCCAGCCCCGGCAGGAACCCCGCCTCCTCCTCGCCATTTCGGCTGGAACCCTCGGTGTGCCCGAAGGTTCCCGCCTGGGCGCCAGGCTAGGCCCCTCCCCCGCCGGTCCCCACTCCCCGCCTGGCTTGCAGGTTCTAGGAAGGACCCCACTAGTACGCCGGATGGGCCCCTCTGCCTGCCGCATACATTCCTCTCCCCCCAGGACCAGTCCCTCGGCGCCCGCTGGGGCCCCCCCTTTTGCTTTTCCAGTGGATGCCTTTCGGTCCCACCTGGAAGAACCGATCTGGGGAAACTTTAGGGCCCACCCTGGTGGCCCTGACTGCAGATTCAAATGGCTCCTGGGCTGGCTTGACTGGAGGCTCTGAGTCACTCGGAGGTGATATGGGGACCTTCCCAGGGGGCACGAAGCACGTAGGACTTAACCCCCGTGCTCAGATCTGCCCTGCCAAGGTGTAGGGGGGCCCAGAGCAGGGGCTGGAAAGGGGCACAGGGAGGGGCTGGGGACACGGCTGGAGCACGCGGCGCCCGGGGCGGTGAATGAGGCTCCCCCCACCCCCCCGGCCCGCGCCCACAGCCGGTCCTCTCCCGGCGCCGTTCACCTGCGGCGGCGCCCCCTCCTCCATGGCGTCGCTGCGGCCGCTCGGCCCCTCCTCTCGACCACTCCGGTTCCGGAAGCCCCGGCCCCTTCGCCAAGGGCTTTCAAACTTAAAACTTCCCGGGAAGCGGCGCCGGAGTCGCGGGATCGGGCGCCCCCTCCGGAGGTCCGCTGGCCTTGACGGGACCTGGGACGAGCGCCGCCTCTCGGCCGCGCCGGATCCGCGCCCCGGACCCAACTCCTGACCCCCAGGGAGGGATTTGGAGCCCAGTGGCCTTCATCTGCGGCCGCAGTTCCCGCTCCGTGCGGCACTGACCCCGGGATACAAGGACAGGAAGGGCTATTTCCCAGGACGGGGTTCTCCAGTTGCCCCACGCGCGCCCAGAAGGGCCGGCCCCGGGGGTGGGAGGGACAGCACTGCCTGCCAGCTGAGGGGGGCAGGCGGTGCCTGTGTGGCTGGTCCACGCTGGGCCTGGTCAGCCTCCTCTTCCTCTGAATCCCACCGCACGCTGGCTCCCACCCCGAGTCTTTTCTTTCCCCGCTGTCACTGGTGTAAAATGGGCTAATCCTGTTGCTCCCTGTCTATAGTCACTGTAAGAACCTAATTGTTGGAAAATGAATTCTCAAATTATACCAAATTACGAATAAATCCAGGAGTTCCCATCGTGGCGCAGTGGTTAACGAATCCGACTAGGAACCATGATGAGGTTGCGGGTTCGATCCCTGGCCTTGCTCAGTGGGTTAAGGATCCAGCGTTGCCGTGAGCTGTGGTGTAGGTCGCAGACGTGGCTCGGATCCTGCATTGCTATGCCTCTGGTGTAGGCCAGCAGCTACAGCTCCGATTCAACCCCTCACCTGGGAACCTCCATATGCCGCAGGTGTGGCCCTAAAAGGACATAAATAAATAAATAAATAAATAAATAAATAAATAAATAAAAATCCAAAAATCTCGCAGGACTCCTGCCCCATCACTTGGCTAGACTGGAGCCTTCCGGTTTAGTGGTTCAGCCTATGCTGTGTAAACAGGAGGCACTTTTACACCCTGAGAAAAAGCCACCATCTCAGAAAAGTAACTTGCTGGCACTAGGCATCCTGGCAATGGGTTGCCTATGTAGGGGACCCTGGTTCTTTACTTCCAGCACGTTGTGCCAGGACTTCACTGGAAGGAGCCTCATCCAAGGAAGTGAGTAAGGGTCAAATACTGAAGGTGGCTTATTTGCTGACTTGGAAGAGGTGTCCCCGGCACTTTTACAGGAGGTAACCATGTCAGATCCACTTTGTTCTGACCACCTCCTGCACAGTGGACTGGAACGTGAAATTGGCAAAGCCTGGGCAATCCTGGAGTTGTCCTGCAATGGGAAGTCAACAAAGAGACATCAATATATGCAAAAGCAGGAGTTCCCTTCGTGGCTCAGTGAAAACAAATCTGACTAGCATCCATGAGGATGCAGGTTCCATCCCTGGTCTCACTCAGTGGGTTAAGGATCCAGAGCTGCCGAGAGCTCTGGTGCAGTTCAAAGACATGGCTTGGATCTGGTGTTGCTGTGGCTGTAGTGTAGGCCAGCAGCTACAGCTCCGATTAGACCCCTAGCCTGGAAACCTCCATATGTGGTGCACACGTGCACACACAAATGCAAAGGCAAGTTAGCTCAATGGGGCGCATGACAATTTTATAATCAGAGGCAAGTGTGACACTTTTATATACACATACAAATCAGGGTTGTTGAAGGCTAGATGTTTAACACTTAGTAAGCTAGTCAGGCATACAGTAGGCTCTTTTAAGTGGGAGTTATCGAGCTGCCCATAGCTGAATGTTAAGAAATAACTTGGAGGTAAAAAGACTATCGGGTTCTGACTGTAGGTCGTAAGATTTTAAGAACATGAATCTAATGAGTAAAGTTCCCCCTTTTGGGAGGGCCTCTATTTCCTGTCTTGAGGATCACTTATCCAATCCCACAACCAGAAAGCTTAATTATGTGGAGCTCAATGACTTCTCAAGTCTGCTGTGAAGTGTTTTCACCGGCTCACTGGCCACTAAGAAAAAAAAAGAGTTCAGAAGCAGAAACATCCATCTGTCCTAAGGAACCCCAAGCTGGGCAAACCTAGAACCCTGGGCTGATGGATGAGTCTGACCAGAGATCTGTATTTTTTTTTCTTTTTAGGGTCACATGATCCCAGCCTTCCTAGATCAAATTGGAGTTGCAGCTAGCGGCCTACCACAGTCACAGCAACACAGGATCTGAGCCTTATCTACGACCCACACCACAGTTCATCACAACTCGGATACTTAACCCACTGAGTGAGGCCAGGGATTGAACCCACAACCTCAAGGATACTAGTTGTTTTTGTTACCCCTGAGCCACAACGGGAACTCCCAGACAGGTGCATCTTACATGTCTGATGGTAATGGTACTTTATGGAATTTTAATTCTAAGGAAAACTTAAGTTCATGTTCGTGTTCAACATCCAGTGGATAGTGAATAGCACAAACCAACTCTGGCTAACAGGCTGTTAAAACTGTTAAAATCAACCTGAAAGGATCTGTCCCAGGACACATAAGGAAACATTTACACCCTTGTATACACATTTTTGTCCTTCTCAGTTTTGCAAACATCAATCCATCTACATTTAGATTTGTCTCATTTGGACCATATCTGAGTACATATCCCCAACTAATAAAGTTGGCACACACCCTCCACTTTAAAAAGTCTTTTTTTTTTTTTTTAATGGCCACACCCTAGGCATGTTAGTTCCTGGGCCAGGGATTGAATCTTGAGCTTCAGCTACAACCTATGCAAAGTTGGATTCTTTAAGCCATTGCATGAGGCTGGGGATTGAACCTGAGCCTCCACAGCAACATGAGTCCCTGCCTGCAGCTGGGTTCCTAACCCACTGCACCACAGTGGCAACTCCATTAAGTTCTCCCGATTCTTGTTCCAATCACAAAACTATACTCCTTTTTCCCTCAGGGTCACTGCTAAGTAAACTTTTTGGACTTCTCTGGTGGCACAGCAGGTTTTTTTTTTTTTTTTGTCTTTTTGCTATTTCTTGGGCCGCTCCCACGGCATATGGAGGTTCCCAGGCTAGGGGTCCAATCGGAGCTGTAGCCACTGGCCTACACCACAGCCACGGCAACGCGGGACCCGAGCCGTGTCTGCAACCTACACCACAGCTCACGGCAACGCCGGATCGTCAACCCACTGAGCAAGAGCAGGGACCGAACCCGCAACCTCATGGTTCCTAGTCTGATTCGTCAACCACTACGCCACGATGGGAACTCCCCCGCACAGCAGGTTTTAAGGACCCAGTACTGTCACTGCAGCGGCTCAGGTTCGATCCCTGCCCTAGAAACTTACACATGCCATGGGCATAGCCAAAAAAAAAAAAAAAAAAGGTAAACTTTTATGTCTTCATTAAGTACAGCCACCTATACAAAAAGGTTACTGCCCCAGCAGAGGATAAACTTCAAAATGCGATGTTGTGTTTTGTCTTTCTAGGCCCATACCTGTGGTATATGGAGGTTCCCAGGCTAGGGGTCCAATCAGAGCTGTAGCTGCCAGCCTACACCAGAGGCACAGCAAAGCTAGATCCTTAACCTGCTGAGTAAGGCCAGGGATTGAACCCGCATCCTTACGGATGTTAGTCAGGTTCACTGACCACTGAGCCACGATGGGAACTCCAAGATGTCGTGCTTTTTAAATAACTGGAATAATTTGCTATTAATTAATCTCCTGAAGAGCTTGTCTCAATCATCAGGAAATCCTGAAGATCTTCATTTTTTTTGCAACAGAATCCCATTCTTGCCTTACCTAGAAAGCATTCATAAAATCTAACCTAAAAAGGGGGGGGAGGACAGAGAAACCAAACCTGTTATAAACCTGCAGTATTATAAAGCAGTAATGATGAAGACTACCAAATTATGGGGGTTCCCGTCACGACTCAACAGTAACAAACCCTAGTATCCATGAGCATGCAGGTTTGATTCCTGGCCTCACTCAGTGGGCTGAGGATCCGGCGTTGCTGTGAGCTGTGGTATCGTTTGCAAACTCCGCTGAGATCCCACCTTGCTGTGGCTGTGGCACTGGCCAGCAGCTACAGCTCCGATTTGATCCCTAGCCCAGGAACTTCCATGTGCCATGGGTGTGGCCCTAAAAAAAAAAAAAAAAAAAGCCACAGAAACATAATTGTACAATCCTCTGAAGCTCCCAATCTCCCAAGAATGAAGTCACAAACTCATACCTTTTAGTACCCAGCCAACAAAGTGAAAAGCAGGTCAATGTAAAGCAAATTTTCAGCCCGACAAAGTAAGGTACTCCACAGACATTTAAACTCTACATTTCAGAACCTACCATGGAGGGCAGGGGGCACAGATTAAGTCTTTTAAAAAATCAGTACATCATTGAACAATCTCAATTGCTGAGTACTCCTTGACATTTTGAAACTAAATGAAGACACATCACAAGCTTCTGTCCCCTACGCCCCATTTCTTATTTAAGTTCCCCTCACAAGCAGGGTATGGCACAGCTCTGGAAGAGGATGTCCCAGAGAAACTACAGCAGCCACTATTTGCTCTTTTGCTTTTAAATGCCCTTGTACAAAAGGGGCTTTAGTCATTCACCCAGCACTTTCCAAAACATACTTGCCCAAGGGCCAGCCCCCAAACTGTTGCAGTTGTTAACAAAGTGCACCATCTCCTTTGTAGCCATTTTCCAGTACACTAAGCTTGCCCTCCTGCTGTCTCACAGCCTCACAGATCTCACACTCCCTCAGATTTACAGGGCTCTAGAGGGTGGTCTCTATAACGGGGAGCCAATTACCTTCAGGGGCTATTTCTTGACCACATCTCCCAATATAAACCTTATGAAACTTTAGTATCTTACAGTGCTATAATCTCACTAGCACATAAAAAGTTCGTGTAAGCTGTGATTTTCTGAACCAGACATACTTCACATTTCAAGTGACTACTGTTTTTTCCCCCAGTGAAATCCCGTAAATGCCAAGCCTTCAAAATACTAAATACCTTCAGGAACTTACATTTCAAATTTAAACATTAACTTGTCCCCACAACTTCCAAATACACCTTTCCATGTTGATGGAATACTATGCCATGCTTATCTGAAAACCAACTCTCCCCAAACCCCAGTCACTACAAACACAAGTAACAAGACCAAAAAAAAAAAAAAAAAAAAAAAAAACCCAAAAAACAAACCCACAAAAACACTAGCTTTTCATCTAAATCCAGAGGCAAGGAATGTTTCTCTACAAACAAGGAGAATGACCCCAGTCAAAAAAATCTTTATGTTCCTTTATTGGAGCAAGATTCCTGACCAGTATACAGTGATGTATTTACTAAACAGAGACCTGTGCAGAAATTACATACTATCCATCTAGACAGGTTTTTGTTACACTTTGCCTACTGATGGAATAGTTCCATTTATAAAGTTTTATACATCAAAAAGCTTTGAATTTGACCAGGCTGTCCATTAATTCATCTCTGAAAAAGTGACATTTAATCTTAGCTACATTTTACAGCATTAAAAAGCTTATGCATTAGGTAGCTTCTCAAAATGCTATTTATGCACAAAGGCATTTAGCAGACAGAGCAGAGTCCATCTCACCCAGATTTACAGACAGGTCTCATTTGAGAGCTATATGCTAAAGAGCTGGTACTTAAGAGACAAAGTACTCCTAACCTGAGTTTCTTACCACCAACACGGACTTCTTACTCTGAAAGCCTGTCTTCTCAGCCACATCTTACAGTGCCAGCGAAGACATGCCAACAATGGCCCCATGTGTTAACTCGGCAGTAGAGCACCAGGTCTGTCTGATGGTGGTGGCAGGCACTATTATTAGATCCAGGTAAATAAAAGCCCATGATTTTGAAACGCCAATTTGAGATACAAACCAAGGGTACAACATACTCAGAACTGAGTTTTCAGCAATCTGGTATCCTGAATGATGTGAAAATTTTTCAGAAACGGATGGCAAATTGTACCCATGATGAGTTCTTAAATTATCGAGATATTAATACATTGATTCAAATCCCTTTACTCAATCAACATAGCCCTGAGGTCATCCTGCAAAGTGCGTATCAAAAAATACGAAGTTAGGGTGATCAAGTTTGACTGTAACGTTATAGACGTCAAACTTGGAAAGTCATATTAAGTATATCTGTTCTGAGAGAAAAGCATCAAATCCTTTGTGTACACATTTAGTTTTATTGTAACAAAGCAACTTGTACACTTTTAACGTTTAAAACTGAGCATCATCTTTCCTTTCCAGTGAAACAAAAAGAAAAATTTAAAAATAAACAAGAACAAAATTACAATAGAGAATGTCAATTGCAAATAAGATCCTACAGGTTCTGCTGATTCTCCCATCGAGTGGCAGGGCTCAAGTCATCATTAGGAGAGAATTTTATTTTAAAAGTGTCATCTTAAACTGCAAGGATGTCCGTTAAACATCACAATTAAACATGCCAAAGGAGAAGCCATGTTGTCAAAATGCCCACTTAACCCACCCAAACATCTCAAACCCACCCTTTGCTGACCTTCTATAACCCCATTTTTTTAAGTTTTTTTTTTCTTTTTTTAAACAAGAAAAAGTAGACAGATACATGTTGGTAAATGCTAACTGTCCATATTCACATAGAGACACAGTGTAATCTCTGAGCCCGATATACAGAGAAAGGAGGAAAAAAGCTAGAATTCTATGCACTACTACACAGGGGCCTAGCACCCTCCAGCTTCCAGCAGAGCTAAGGGAGCAGAAGGTTTTTCTTTTTTCCCACAGAGCATGGTGGTGTTGATTCCATAAAGTTTTTGTTGAGACAGGAAGGGATAAAAATGAATTTGGAACAGAAAGGGGTAGAGATTCTTTTCCCACTGAATTCTGCCCAAGGTATTTCCCTCCAAAATAAATTGAGAACCATGGTAAAAAGGAGAAAAGAGACCTCAAAAACAGGGCGACTGAGCACAAGAGGGGGGAAAAAAAAGGACGACTGCAACTTGCTCCCAGGGACTGGAGAAAATTTAAAAAAAGGTTGGAATCCATCAGTGTTCCATTAGTCATCTTCTCCTTCATCTTCCTGTAAGAAAGAAAAAGAAAAGAAAAAAAAAAAAAAGCAGGCAGTTAATCTTTAGGGTTAATTCTAAGATCAGACCCCAATATTCACATGGATCATTAGGGATTCTACAGACCATAATGACATTCTAAGGGAAACTAACTTTATGAACCTATTAAAGTGGTCATCTGGTATCTGTCAAAGATGGTTCAGAAACCCCTCCGGATACAAAAATGCTTAGAAAAAAGAAAAAAAAAAAAAAAAAAAGCTCAGAATGCCGAAGTCTTATAAATGAAACAGCATAGGAGTTTCCTTGTGGCACAGCAGGTTAAGGAGCCGGTGTTGTCAGTGCAGTGGCTTGGGTTGCTGCCATGGCACAAGTTCGACTCCTGGCCCAGGAATGTCCACATGCCACAGGTAAAGTCCCCCCCCCCCAATTTTTTTTTTTTAAACTTATATAATCCCTGGCCAGGGACCTCCACATGCCTCAGGGTGGCCAAAAAGAAAACCAACAAAAACTAATATAGGAGTTTCTGCTGTGGAGCAGTGGACTAAGGATCTGGCATTGATGTGGCTGTGGCATAGATCCCTGCGGCTCAGATTCTCCCTGGCCCAGGGACTTCAGCAGAAGAAAAAAACACAACCTAAAACAATGTAAGTAGTTGTGAATACAAAGTAAATACAATGTAAACAGTAGCCAACATACAGCAAATTTACCTTTTCCTTTTTTGAACTTTATGGAATTAAGGGCCAAATAAACATCAGTCTGCCTGATTTTTTTTTTTTTCTTTCTTTTTCAGCCATGCTCCAGGCATATGGAAGCTCCCAGACCAGGGATCAAATCCAAGCCTCAGCTATGGCAATGCAGGAAACAACCCAGATGCTGGGCCAGAGAGATAATGTACACCGCCTGAGAGACAACACTGGATCCTTGACCCACTGCACAACTGCCAGTGGGAACGCCTACATGGGATTCTTTCTTCTTTTTATGGTCCCACCTGTGGCATATGGAAGTTTCCCAAGTAGAGATCAAATTGGAGCTGCAGCTGCAGGCTTATAACCACAGCAACACTAGATCCAAGCTACATCTGCAACCCACAGCATAGCTTTCAGCAACACCAGATCCTTAACCCACTGAGTGGGACCAGGGATCGAACCCACATCCTCATGGGAAATTATGTCAGGTTCTTAACCCGCTGAGCCACGACTGAAACTCCCACGTATCAGATTCTTGATTGAAAGACCCATTGATTATGTTTACCTCTAGATAAATTAACTTTTCTGCACTAACCTAGACAGCCATCTTTCAGACCGAGTAATACAAACCAAAAAACAATCTACCCCAATCTATGTGAACTTTTATGCTTTGTCCAAAACATGCATATTTTTGTGACTTGAGGTATTCCTCAGAATTTGACCAGTTGTTACTGTCCATTGCACTTTCTGATTCTGAATGACAGAACCGAGCAGACATAAAACCAACCACAAAAGCAGAAGTGAATCACTGATATAATCAGCTCATCAAAATGTCCTTCAATCTTGGGCAAAACATCTTATCTTCTCTACAAATCCTCCTGAAGTCAGTTCCACTATCCTGTGTGGACGTGTATATGTACATATATATATATATGTATATATATATATATATACACACACACACAAATACACACATAATCTCCAAAGTCACACGGTGAATTCTTTGAAGACTGTCTTTCTGGATTTAACCAAATCTTTTTACCTCTCCTTCCTCCCCCTCATCATCATCTTCATCTTCTTCACCTTCATCCTCATCCCCTTCTTCATCAATATCTTCCAATCCTTCTTCCTCTTCATCATCATCATCATCTTCTTCTCCTTCCCCTTCCTCATCATCCATGTCAGGAACCTAAGAAAAATCAACCCAGAGTTACCTTAAGAACTCCTTTTCAAACAAATCCAACAAGTGTAACCTTGCAAAAAAGAACATTCTCAACTCACCAAGTAGTACTGTAATGGATTTGGCCAAATATCATCTTTGATGACCTCTCCTAACTCATCTGCACCTGCATCAGAATGATCAGTAAACCAGGTGAAGAAGCTCTCTGGTTCCTCATGCTGTCTCTTCCTGCTGGCTTTATTCTGCGTTTGACTTGAACGTTTTGTCAAATCCTAAACGAAGACGGACAACTTTTGATATAGGCTCTCTATACCTCAAGTCCCTATAATTTAACAATAAGGTTCTAACCCAAAAGCAAAGCAAAAAAATGGACATTAGTATATTACCTACACTGTTATTTTCATATTAAGCTATAAAAGGTACAACCGGTCAAAAAGAGAAGTCCTAAAATTTTAGGTCTACAAAGAACATTGTCAAACTTGTATGACAAGCTTTACTACCACCTAGACCTGGCTTTTTGAAGTAAAATTAGTTCCGGAGTTCCCGTCGTGGCGCAGCAGAAACAAATCCAACTAAGAACCACAAGGTTTCGGGTTCAATCCCTGGCCTCGCTCAGTGGGTTAACGATGCGGCAATGCTGTGAGCGGTGGTGTAGGCAGCAGATGCAGCTTGAGATCTGGCGTTGTTGTGGCGCTGCCGTAGGCCAGTGGCAAGAGCTCTGATTAGAACCCTAGCCTGGGAACCTCCATGTGCCGTGGGTGTGGCCCTAAAAAGAGCAAAGACCAAAAAAAAAAGTAAAATTAGTTCCACTTCAACAACCAGTTATCTTAAACACAGTATAATTTTGACCTCCGAGCTACTGTATTTGGGTTTTAACACAATGGAGCTTTTTACATTTTAAGGATCTACATTTAACACATCACCAAACCACCAAGTATTGGTTAAACGGTTCAACCAAATCAAACTATACATAATATTTGTGTCCAAGAACCCTCAAGTACCTTTCCGGATTTCCATTTGATTTCAGTGGACTTTGAAGACGGATCACCACTCTCATTCAGATGAAATTCTTTGGAGAGAACTTTATTTTCGAAGTAAGGGTTTTCATCAAAATACTGTAACAAACAATTAGAGATGCCAATCAACATAAACAGCTCTTCTAACCAAAGCTTAATTCGCACAGTGACAAAACAAATGAGTTACTGATACTTACAAAATCTATTCTGTAACCTGATTTAATATCTTCAAATTCTGTCACTTCAACTCTTGTCAAATAATGCAGCGCCTCTTCATCCTCCTCCCCAAGCAGTGCAGACACTAGACCAGTAAACAACAGGCCAACATAATTAGTAAACATTAACAATTCAAGCAATCTCTTTTTAAAATTTCCCAAATTTAGTGAGCATCTTTGGTTTCATAAATCTTTTTTTATTTTTATTTTTTTCTCTTTTTGTCTTTGTTGTTGTTGTTGCTATTTCTTGGGCCGCTCCCACGGCATATGGAGGTTCCCAGGCTAGGAGTTGAATCGGAGCTGTAGCCACCGGCCTATGCCACAGCCACAGCAAGGCAGGATCCGAGCCGCGTCTGCAACCTACACCACAGCTCACGGCAACGCCGGATCCTTAACCCACTGAGCAAGGGCAGGGACCGAACCCACAACCTCATGGTTCCTAGTCGGATTCGTTAACCACTGCGCCACGACGGGAACTCCTGGTCTCATAAATCTATTATTAACTGAAAACCAAATGGCTCAGTGTCAGAGCACTCACCACCTTCTACCAAGTTATTAAACAGAATCCAAAGTTAGAATACAATCTCTTCTAAATAGACTGCATTAATTCCAAGCCTCACACTGAGTATTTCAACCCTTACACCGATTAGTTCAACCTCTGCTTATAACCATATGTTGGACCAAATTCTCAACCAATGTCCCTCCACCCTTCAAGTGGACATCCCATACCCTTTAATAATGCTCTGCCATAACTTACCTTGTGGGTGGTTAACAAATGTTGTTACCCAAAAGTTTGGGATTTTGGCGATCAATTCCGACCTCTTCTGAAAAAATGGTTGGCGGAGTTTGTTATATTTCTGTTCTACTTTCAAAATCTCCTCACTGGCTTGTTCATTAAGTCTGAAGCAAATGAAAACACATGTTGACAACGATGGTATGTAACAAATACAAAAACTGCTGATAACAGTGTATTTACTCTTATTAGCTTTAGAACACAACGAAATGCAAATTTATAATAACCACATCACCTAGATTTTTGTAGCCAGAGTCAAAACTGAGATGGCAATTTGATATGCTTTACCAGTATGCATTTTGGTAACACTGTATATTTATCTACTCTTATTACCAGGCAATCTTTTTTCTCTCAGGCAAATAAAGAAGAAAAAACAAAAAAGCTGCCAATCAAGTAACAAAGTTGTATGGCAAGTCAGAGCAACACTAATAGCATAATGCTAAACTGTTATATGTTGCCACACTGCAACTTAAGCCAGTTTGTAACCTACCAAAGCAAACCAAAATTTTCCAGAGGTCAATCAGAAACTTTTTGGTGACCTTACAAGCATTTCTGAGAAAAATAACACTGAATCCTCACAGTATTTCCAACTAAGTTATAATTACCTTCACTTAGCCAGTGCATACAGATATATTTGGCCATAGTTTCAATGATTACCAAACCCTACTAAGGTCAGAAAACTTTTCCAAAGTAAATTGAGGAAAACTTTACCTGTCTATTTCATTTTGTACTTCATCAATATGTTCAATTGCTTCTTGTTGTTCTTTTTCTGCAAGAAAAAGTGCAGGAGACTCAATACTAATTTTCCTTCTTGACGTTAACAGTCTGTGATGTGAGTTATACAAATAAAGCTGTTAAAAAACTCCCTACAACACAAGGCATGCTCTCCACGTGTTCATGCGGGGAGCTGACAAATTACTTTCTAATTAAAAGACTATTCACAGATCATGCTGTTAAGACTACTCAAAATGTTTGACTGAAACACTTTAAGAGTTCCATTAGACCAATTATCAAAGTTTCTACTATGAGAATAAACCCTATGTAGAAATTCAGTATTTTTTTTAAAAACTCACATTGTGTACTTGCAATAAAGTAGCACCCGCTCTTAACTATAATACGGAAACTAACCCGTGACAATAGCAAAAATTATAACACCATCTGTTTCCACGGCGGTATCATCTTTTATACGAAGTTAAAATATTGTTCAGTATCCACTACTTTTAAGACATCGGACACGCCTACAAACACGGAGAAGGCTCTTGAACTATCCCACCTCGGTCAACACTCGATCTCACTATATCAGCACAGGAACCCCAGGATTCAAATCTACCTTTCTCACCCCTCCAACCCAATTTCACGTGGCCCGATCTCAGACGTGGCCCCACATGGCTATGAGGCACACAAGGAGCCAGCATGAAGTCAGAAAACTAAGAGAGCAATAAGGCAGAGGATGAAAAGGGGGTGTGCTGCGGGAATGGTGCCTTTTTACCCGTTCACGAATGTAAAACCTACAGAGCCGAAGTGGGCGTGAAGAGGCCCGAGCGTTGGGTTCATTTCCGGCATCCAGCCCGGGATGTACAGCCCCCCCGCCGCGAAAGCCTTTACGGAAAAGACCCGGTTTGCTAGGTGCCATTGTAAAGACCCCCCGACACTCCGGCCGTCGCGCGCGCCAGGTGTCTCAGCGCGCTGCAGCGACGAGGTGGCCTCCCCACGTGGGGACCTGCCAAGGGCCGGCCGGAGCATCCTCCCGGCGGCCGGGGCCCGCTGCGCGGCCGGCCGCGTGTTTCCCCGCGCCCCCACCCCGCCCCAGCTCGAGGCAGAGGGCCGCGCCGGGGCCGGCCTCCGGGTGGGGGTGCGGGGGCGCCGCCCGCGGGCCGGGCGCGAAGGGGGAGCCGTGCGGAGGCCCGGGCGCGGGGCCGCGTCCGGCCGCACCATGTGGCGGCGGCGGCGGCTGATGGGAGCGAGGCATCATGGCGGAGCACAATAAAGAGAGGCTTCTCGGGAGGGAGGGAGGGGGAGGAGAGCGAGGGAGGGGGGAGAGGAAGGGGGGGTCTCCTCCGCCCGCGCCGAGCAGGCCGCAGCGCCCCCGCCTCGCAGCGCCGTCCGCCGCCGCGGCGCCACCCGGCCCCGGCCCCGCGCGCACAAAAAAGGGCGCCGAGGCGCGCGCCGGCCCGTCCGCCCAGCGCCCCCCGCGCGCCCCGGGCCCCGCCGGCGGCCTGCGGCCGGGCGGACGGCGAAGATGGCGGCGCGGGCCGGCCCCCGCCTCGCCTGCTCCTCACCTGAGGTCTCGTCGGCCCCGTCGTGGTTGGAGTTGAGCTCCTTTTTACTGACTTTGGCCGCCGGCGCCGACATGGTGCTGCTCCGCGGTCGGGGGGGGAACGGGGAGGGGGAGAGAAGGGAAGGCGAAGGGGGCGGGCAGCGGCTTCCCCTCACGCCACACGCGCGGGCGCTCGCTCGGTCCGGCCGCCTCCTCCGGGCGCTCGCTCGCTCTCCCTCCCCCTGGCTCGCGCGCGCTGCCCTCGCGGCCTGACGACGAGGGAGGGGCTGGGGCGGCGTGCCGGGCCCCGGCCCGGGCTCCTGCTTACGGAGGGGAGGCGGCGGCGGCAGGCGGGCGGGCAGGCGGCTCGGCTCTCTCACTCACGCTCCGCGCTCCAGCTCGCTGCTCGCTCTCCCCGAGCCGCCTCCTCCTCCACCTCCTCCTCACGGCGAGGGGCGGGCGGCAGGGCGCAGGCGCGCCAGGCCCCGCGCGCACGCCCCGCCTCCGGCCGGAGAAGCTCGCGCCGCCTGGCCATTGGCTGGGGCTCAGGGACGAGGGGGCGGAGCCGCGGCGCGGAGACACAGGGCCTGGCGAAGAGGCGGGAGGAAAGAACGCCGCGACGTACGGGTCCGGCCCCCCGCGCCGCGCTCCCCTCCCCCGCTTTCCCCTTCTCTAGCCCGACCCGGGACATTTGCGCGCTACGGCCCTAGGGGCGGGGCCTCGCCAGGCTGCGCGCAGGCTCCCGGGCGGGTGCGTCACGTGGTGGCAGAGCGGCTTCCCTCCTCCGCCGGGTGGCGCCGAAGAGAGGGGTCTCCGCAGCCCCCCAAAAGCGCAGGCCTGTTAGTAGCTTGGCTTCACATCGTTGCCCAGATGTATACCCACCCTGGGTTCTGCACTCAGGGACACTTCTGAGGCGTTCCTTTTCGTGAGGAAAGCTAGGTGGCACCTCGTCTTGTTTCCCAGACGGGGAGCTGCCTTTCGGACTCTTCTCCCGCGTGTTTGCAAAGCCCGAAGCTGTCCGGTCCACTCACAGGCCTTTTCCTGGTTCTTAGTCCCAGCAGGTTGTGTGCACTTGGGCAAGTCACCTTACCTCTCTGGACCTACTTCTGTTATGGAATTATAGAATTCAAAAAAGACTGCGAGATCCCGCTGTGGTGCCGCGGGTTAAAATTCAGACTGCAAAAAGGAAAAAAGAAAAAAAAAAAAGGACTGCAGCCTCGCAGGCAAAGGTTCGGTCCTGGCCCAGGAACTTCCAAATGCTGCTGGTGTGAGCCTTTAAAAAAAAAAAAGGCAAATGGAACTTTGTGTCAGTGGTGATGTTAAAGCAAGGCCGGGAGTTCCCGTCATGGCTCAGCCAAAGGGAACCTGAACAGGATCCATGAGGACCCAGATGCCCTCTCTGGCCTCGCTCAGTAGGTTAAGGATCCAGCGTTGCGGTCAACAGTGGTGTAGATCACAGGGGCGGTTTGGATCTGGCGTGGCTGTAGCGTAGGCCGGCAGCTGCAGCTCAGCTTTGACCTCTAGCCTGAGAACTTCCGCATGCCTCCAGTGCAGCCCTAAAAAGACCAAAAAAAAAAAAAAAAAAGGCAGGGCCTTACTAAAGTGGAAGTCCTCTGAGGGCAAGGGGTTGCCACATTCATTGGGGGTCCTTTTGGCCCTACTCTGCTGTAATTCAAGGAGGTCGCAAGAAACAGTACAGAGTGCTGAGCCAGTCCCAGCAACTGCACCCGCACAGCAGTGAAGCTGCACAACTGCAAGATAGGGTAGGCGGTGCTAATTTCATTTTGCCCTATCAGAGAGAGGACAACAGGGGGGCTTTAGGGGCCAAATCTTGAAATATGAAGGAAGGCCAAAGTATTTCTGTTTAAATTCTGCTTTCCAGGTAACGCAAGTGTACCGCTGACTGCTCTACTCCCTCCTGCAGAGCCCAGACATGGACCACAACAACCCTGAAATCAGAATTCCCATCATGGCTCAGGGGAAACCAATCTGACTAGCATCCGTGAAGACTCAGGTTCGATCCCTGGCCTCACTCAGCAGATTAAGATCCAGCGTGGTCGTGAGCTGTGGTGTAGGTCACAGATGCTGTTTGGATGTGGTGTGGTTGTGGCGTAGGTCAGCAGCTACAGCTCTGATTCCACCCCTAGCCTAGGAACCTCCACATGCCTTGGGTGTGGCCCTAAAAAGACCCAAAAAATAAAATTAAATTAAATTTAAAAAGCCTGAAATCCCTCTCTGGGTATTTGTAACCAAAACTAGGGGTTGCATTATTTGCAATCCAGCACTCACATTTTACTATCAGCTCTTAAAGCTCAAGCAGTGTCTTGAATGTTCGAGATAGTCCATTGGTGGGTGACTGATAAATGTTAAATGGCATACAGTTTATGGGCAAAGAATACGAATGTCTTCTTGGGACTTTCCTCCAAACCCAGGAATTAATCTTCCCTCCAAATATTATTCTCAACTGAGTCCAGTTCAATCTGTATCTAAGCTGATTGGGCGGGCTTTTTGGCAGGGTCTGGGCCCCATGGCATGTGGAAGTTCCAAGGCTAGGGATCAAAACCTGATCCAGGAGTTCCCGTCATGGTGCAGTGGTTAACGAATCCGACTAGGAACCATGAGGTTGAGGGTTCGGTCCTTGCCCTTGCTCAGTGGGTTAAGGATTTAACGTTGCCGTGAGCTGTGGTGTAGGTTGCAGACGAGGCTCAGATCCCGCGTTGCTATGGCTCTGGCGTAGGCCAGTGGCTACAGCTCCGATTAGACCCCTAGCCTGGGAACCTCCGCGGGAGTGGCCCAAAGAAATAGCAAAAAGACAAAAAAAAAAAAAACAAAAAAAAACAAAAACAAAACCTGATCCATAGCAGTGACCTGCACCAGTGCAGCGACAATACCGGATACTTAACATGCTGAATCATAGCCTGCTGAACCACAAGGGATCTCCTGGACAGCTTTGTTTGTTTTTTTAAACCACTCCTCTGGCATATGTGATTCCCACACCAGGGCATCAGATCCAAGCCACAGTTGTGACCTAAGCTGAAGGCAACAACGGATCCTTAACCCACTGTGCTGGGCGGGGAATCAAACCTGTGTCCCAGCACTCCCAAAAACGCCACTGATCCCCTTGCACCACAGCGGGAACTCCCTTGGAAAGGCTTTTGAAAGGAACAATCCTTAAGAGCAATGAGAAGCTGGTAAATAAATGTTTGATAGTCAGCTCCCAGAAGAGAAACAAACAAACACCCCAAACCCTGATCTGTAATCTTTGCTGGTTTTACTGGTCTGTAAATACTCTTACCAAGACCAATTTCCTGCTTCCACTGTGATGTCACTGGACAGAGCTGGAAAGTAATACCGGGCTCCAGTGGGCTGCTGAAGCATGCAGCGTGGGCCACAGGCTGACAGTACACCTTTTCTTCTCATTTAATCCTCACAAAATACAAGGCAGGTATGAATGATATTCTCATTTCACAGATAAACTCAACTTTTTTCGATGCCAGTGGCAAAACCAAGCTAGTGGAAATAAAGCCCCTGCCCAAGACAACATTTGTCCTTTTTTTTTTTTTTTTTTGGTGACACAAACTACAAGAAGAGGTGCGTCTGACATTAGATGAGTTCCTGTTTGGCTTGGTGGATTGAGGATCCAGCATTGTCAATACCGTAGCATGGGTTCAATCCCTGGCCTGGGAAAATTCCACATGCCATGGATGCCAGAAAAAAAAAAAAAATATTGGTTGGGATGATCTTTACACAACTCTAAATGCAGCAAAATTCATTAAAAAAAAAAAAGACATTCGGACCCCGTATACATTTACAAAACAATTCTTGCCCTCACCGAGGGTGATGACTCTTTAATATTCTATATTATTTTCTTTAAAGGCAGGTCACTCTCCACGAACATGATTTCATGACCCACAGATGGGATGAAAGAGTCTGAAAAGGCTGCTGCTTTCATACACAAAACCTGCTCACTCTTGGCCACCAGTGACCCAGAGCCTCTCCTAAATGCCTAATCTACCCATGTTTCCCCTAGATCTGCAGGGGCTCCATCGAATGCCTATAATACCTTTGATTAGGCAATGGGCTTCAAGGCTCCCTTCTCACCATCCCAGCCCTTAGGGCCATCCCATTCTTCCTGTCCTTTCCCGAAGCGTTTCTCGAGATGAACTCAAGGAGCACCCACTAGGAAGTGGAAGAGAAAGAGAAAGCAAAAAGAGCAAGAGTTTCAGTAAACAAGGGAGTGGCATGGACACACCAAGAGATCATTCACCCACTGTGAGTTATTTTCTGTGGCCTCTCTCCCTCTCCAACATGAGGCACTCTGCATTCTCTCCTTGTCCTCTCATCTCACTCAGAATTCCTCTCTCTTCTCCTTCCCAGATTCCTTTGGAGAAGAATCCCACAGCTTAAAGATTGGAAGAGAGATGCTGGCGACGCAGCGTCCCCTACAACACAGAGCTGTCCCAGGATGAACCACCTTGGAGGGACGGTGGTTGCTCCTTGGGATCCTTTCTGGTGCCCTTAGTTCTCCCGGAAAGCAAAGCAGAAGGCGACCAGAAGGACTCATCCACCTCTTGCTACTCACAAGTGAGAAGGAATTTACTATCTGTCTCAAGAGCACTGATTATGAACCAACTGCCGTCCTGTTGCACTTCCACTCAAGCCTCACAGATAGCTATTGTGGAGCCCATGTTACTGAAGAGGAAAGAAGCACGGGTTATGTCACTTGCCCAGCAAGGTCACACAGCTGGAGGGAACCAGGTTTTAAGCCCTGGGCTGTCTAGCTTTATCACCTCACTACACCTGGCATCAGCTGGGCAGGGGATCTTTGCATCTCATTCGGAACTGAAACCCAGGAAGTTAAACTTGTCACCTCAACCACCAGGCCCACAGGAGTTCGGCAATGAGGACTCCTCAACCAGTGCTCCTTCCACAAGTATGGGGGACCCCAGCCAAGTCAGCAAAAAAAATTCCTGGGCTCTGAGCCCCTCCCCTCTACGCCGGGCCAGCCGCCTGTCATTTCCTGGGGCAGTGCTTTCCTGCCTTCCACCAATCCAAACCCAACCCCCAGCGAAGGCCCCACCACATCCTCAATCTCTCAGGGAAGCCCAATCACTAGAACAATCTTTGTGCCCAACTCCAAGCGGTGTGTCTGCACAACACCACCCTTACCGCCAAGTTAAGGGTTAATGGGGGGAGTGACTGGCAGACGTGAAACCGACAGTTATGATGTATCCATGAAAGGTCCCCCTGGGGTAACTCTGGGGGCTGCAAAGGCAGAAGGGGGTTCCTAATGCCCCACAGCTGTGGCTCCAAGGGGCATGCCTGCCAGAAGTGATTTTTCACGGGAAGCTGCAGAATGAGAAGTCACGCACAGGTAGGGAGAGAGGACTGATCCAGGCAGAGGACACAAGGGCGTCCAGCCCTCCTACCACCACCCAGGTGAGCGAATGAAGCCCCAGGAGGTGGAGAGAGCTTCAAATTGCTGGAGGGAGCTTGAACCTGGAGAGGGCTGCAGGCGGGCAGTGCCCTGGGAGTCTCTTCGTCCATACCTCGAGGGTAATGGGAAGGCTAGGAAGGGTTTGCAAGCAGTGTCACGTGGTTGGCTTTGCTCAGGCTGGATGGGAGGAGGAGGAAGCCGGAAGGAAGATGAGGAGGAGGTGACAGTAACCGGGCCAGGGTTGTGGGCAGGCGGCAACAGCAGGAAAGAGAGGTGAACGGACGTGAAACATGTTGAGGAGGTAGAACCACCAGGACTCGGGGACCTGATGGGTGGCGGAGGAGAGGAAAGAGGCCACGAATCTTTGCCCCAGCCTCAGGCTGGCTCCTGTGCCATTAGCCAAGACAAAAGGGATGCGTTTGGGGGGCTGGGAGGCAGGCTCAGCGGAGGTGTGGGGCTGGGGCCGGGGACGCGCTCACACGTGCTCTACGTCTCCCAGTCTCACCCCTTCCCGTTCTTTCTCCACAGATACCTTAATCCACACACCCCGTGCTTAAAACCCTTCAGGGGAGTTTGCGGTCACATCTCAAAGGCTTGGGGCAAACAAACCAAGCTCCTTAAAAGGCAACCTTTGTAAACCCCTACACCCTCCAATAAAACGTAGTGTTGGGACATACCTTCCTTCGGCAAATTGGAAGTTTCCTCTGGCTTGGGTGCAGGAGTCAGTCTCGGTTTTCTGGGTTTCTTTGCTTGAGGCGGAAGTGCAGACTGGTGTTTGGGGGCCATGCTGGGAGAAAAGGCAAGACTCCACCGAGGGGTAGCAGCCCGTAGAAGGAGCTCTGAGGACTAAGTGGGGGGGGGCCCCCAGGTGACAGAGATTTAAATAAGCTCCAGCCGCCAGCAGGGGATATTTACATGTCAGTTGGACACACCCCATTCCCCCTCCCCCAGCCTCTACCTCCTCCCCACCCTCCAATCAAGATCAACTTCTTTTACTTGCTCTTTGCATTTCACTCTCAGGGCTTTCAGGGCACTGGGTTGCTGGGGGGCTATGCTTCCCAGGTGGGAAGCTGGTCTGTCCTTTCCTTGGACCCTCCAGGTCTTGAAACAGCAGCAGCCCATCCCCTGTCATTCCTCAAATCCTCTCTGTAGGCAGCGCTGCCCCCATTGAGAACTTGTCCTCTTCTTTTTATTTCCCTTGATTTCTAGATTTTTTTTTTTTCTTTTTAGGGCCACACCCTCAGCCTATGGAGGTTCCCAGGCTAGGGTTCAAATCCCAAGCTACAGCTGCCAGCCTACACCACAACGTGGGATCCAAGCCCCGTGTGTGACCTACGCCAGAGCTCATGGCAACGCCAGATCCTTAACCCACTGAGCAAGGCCAGGGATCGAACCGAACCTCATGGTTACTAGCTGGATTCGTTTCCCCTGCGCCACAATGGGAACTCCTCTAGAAGATTTAAACTGCTTTTGCTTCACCTCAGCGTGGAAATTTCTTCTTCAGTCTCTCCATCTCCACTGCCATGTCTGGCTAAGTCCTTCCCAATCTCAAGGTCTCAGCATGGAGCAATAAATGAACGTTGAAATAAAGGAATCCCAGGAGTTCCTGTTGTGGCTCAGCAGTTAATGACCCTGATTAGTATCCCTGAGGACGCAGGTTTGAGCCCTGGCCTCGCTCAGTGGGTTAAGGATCCATGAGCTGTGGTGTAGGTCTCAGATGTGGCTCAGATCCGGCGTTGCTGTGGCTGTGGGGTAGGCTGGCAGCTGTAGCTCCAATTCAACCCCTAGCCTGGGCACTTCCATACGCTGCAAGTGCAGCCCTAAAAAGACAAAAAATAAAAGGAATCCCAGGCAAAGATTACAAAGGAAGAGGAAAAGTAGGTCCTCTTGAGAAGACTTGAAACAGCCATTCATTCTTCCCTCATTTGAGAAAAGATTAGAAGGTTAAGGGTTCAGAGAACCTGTAGAAGGCATCTTGTCTGGGGTCCCCAAACCCAAGGCTTTTGGGGGCCTGTCAGGTAATAACTATGAATAAGGAAAGCAACTGGAATGAAGAGCTAGAGGAAGGGGGGTTGGTACAACCACTCTGGAAAACCGTGTGCCAGCTCTACCAAAGCAGAGCCCCTGCTGAGTCCATTACCCAGCAGATGTATTCCTGACTCCTGGCCCAGGAGAAATGCACCCCCCTGTGCTCCAACAGGTATGAGAAAATGTGTCCATAGCAGCGAGATTCATAATAGCCAAAATCTGGAACAATACACATGTCTACCAAGAGCTGAAGGAATAGGTAGTGAGATATTTATACAATAAAGCAAGATAAAACAAAGCAAATGAACTACAGCTAGGACCCACAATGAGAATGCACCCTGCAATCCTAAGACCCAAGACATTAAATAGGAAAGGCCTGGAATTCCCACTGTGGCACAGCAGGCTAAGGATCTGGTGTTGCCACAATTGTGGCTTGGGTTGCTGTGATGGCGAGGGTTCAATCCCTGGCCCAGGAACTTCCGCATGTCACACATGAGGAAAAAAACACCCGAGCTTGTCCGGTGGCAGAACATGCCCCACCACCATCTCTTGCCCCCTCCATCCCTCCAATCCCTCTATTCTCTGACAGCTTCCGAGGAACTTTAGACTCCTTCTGAGACATTTTTTTGGTGTCTTTTATTTGGGGGGGGGGCGTTATATGGCGTTTCTCAGGCTAGGGGTCTCTAATCAGAGCTATAGCTGCCAGCCCACACCACAGCCACAGCAATGTGGGATCCAAGCCGAGTCTGTGGCTTGTCATGAGCTACACCACAGCTCATGACAACGCCAGATCCTTAACCCACTGAGCGAGGGCAGGGATCAAACCCGCGTCTCCATGGATGGTAGTTGGAATCATTTCCACTGCGCCACAACAGGAACTCCAGGGGTGCCCTTTCTACACATCCTGTGTCAGTGTTTACATCTGTAAATTGGATGATAATAATAATACCTGCCCCTTTTTGGGGGGTGAGGAGCATTGCACCCTTAGCATGTGGAAGTTCCCCGCCAGGGATTGAACCCACACCATGGCAGCAACAATGCCAAATCCTTAACTACTAGGCCACCAGGGAACTCCAATACCTGCCTTTTTGTTTTAGGGTTTTCTTGCTTGCTTGCTTCCTAGGCCATACTCACAACATATGGATATTCCTAGGCCCCTGTGACCTATGCCACAGCTGTGGGAATGCTAGATCTGGACCCTTTAACCCACTGTGCCAGACTGAGATCAAACCCACACCTCCTTAGTGACCTGAGCCCCTGAAATCAGATCCTTAACCCACCACACCACAGGAGGAACTCCAGGATTTTCAGTTTGAGGACAAAGGGTCATCTTTTCCCTGTTTTTAGGAAAGAAATTGTCCAAAAAAAAAACACTATGAAAAATAAAAGCAAAACCTCACTTTTGGTGAAAGTGGGAGCCAGCTAAATCCCAGACCACAGACTAGGTGGCTGGATGGCCAAAGCCACGGAGAAGGAAAAGGATGTACTGAGGACAGATGCCCTGGCAACAGATTCTGGGCGTATCAGCAAAGGAGAGTTCTGGAAACTGAGGGGCAAACTCCAAATCCTTTGCTTGAACGGCCATGTGGACAGGATGCTACACCGACTCAGGTCCTAGAAAGAAAGGAGACGGGCGTTCAGAGTCCTCTTGCGGCTCAGTGGGTTAAGGATGTGCACTGTCGCTGCAGTGGCTTGGGTCTCAATTCCTGGCCCCGGAATTTCTACATGCCACGAGCACAGCCCCCCAAAAATGTTTTTAATTAAAAAAAGTAGGAGTTCATGTCATGACTCAGTAGTAATGCTCTTGACTAGTATCCCTGAGGACTCCAGTTCAATCCCTGGCCTCACTCAGGGAGGCTCTGGCGTTGCTGCGAGCTGTGGTGCAGGTCACAGATGCAGCTCAGATCCCACATTGCTGTAGCTGCTGTGTTGTAGGCTGACAACTGCAGCTCTGTTTCGATTCCTAGCTTGGGAACCTCCATATGCCGAGGGTGCGGCCCTAAAAAGACAAAAGATAAATAAATAAATACATAAAAGACAAAAAATAAAATTAAAGAGAAGGGGGAGTTCTCTGGTGGCCTAGCAGGTGGAGGCTCCTGCATTGGTTGCTGCTGTGCCATGTAGGTTCAACCCCTGGCCCAGGAAGTTCCACAAACTGCTTGTATGGCAAAGAAGGAAAAAAAAAAAAAGAGAGAGAGAGAAGGTCAATGAGGAGTAGAAAGAGGAGCTTCATGAGAGCCATACAAATTCGAACTACCTTGAGATCCCTATTTTTTACCTGCCAACCTGAGCTCCAGATTTTAGCAACACCCTACCTGGGAGAGGGCACCTTAAATGGATACAGCCCCTTTGGAGGGCAATTTAACCATCAGAGTATCCATCAAAAGTACACACCCTTGACCCAGAAATTCTCCTTCTAGGAATTTATCCTACAGATTCATTGCAGGTCTAGGAATTTATCCTGCAGATTCATTGCAGACTATCAGATAGCACCTGTACTAGGCAATTCTGTTGCAACAGCATAAAAGTGAAGGATTGGAAACAATCTAACAATTTCTTTAGGCCTTTGGAGGACCAAAGGGGATACCGGATGCAATGGAATACTGCAACCATCACATCAAAAAGGGCAGCAGAGCCTTGGTAAAATGAAAAAAAAAAACAAAGTCGAAATCAAGTAGGTAGTATGTGTAGAAGGGTAATGAAAGAAAACACGTGGGGATTATTTGCCTATATACGTGTAACACAGCCACAGGGGAGCTCCCTAACACAGCTCTTAAAGACTCCCGTGGAGTTCCCACTATGGCACAGGGGATCAGTGGTGTCTCAGGAGCCCCGGGATGCAGATTCAATCCCTGGCCCAGCAAAGTGGGTTACGGATCCAGCGTTGCTGCCAGCTATGTCGTAGGTTGCCTCTGCAGCTCAGATCTGTTCCCTGGCCTAGGAACTGTGCTGGGGTGGGGGGGTTAAAAAAAAAAAAAAAAGAGGAGTTCCCATGATGGCACAGCGGAAATGAATCTAACTAGGAACCATGAGGTTGCGGTTTGATCCCTGGCTTCGATCAGTGGGTTGAGGATCCGGTGATTCCGTGAGCTGTGGTGTAGGTTGCAGACGCGGTTCGGATCTGGCGTTGCTGTGGCTGTGGTGTAGGTCAGCAGCTGTAGCTCCAATTGGACCCCTAGCCTGGGAACCTCCATATGCTGCAGGTGTGGCCCTAAAAAGACCAAAAAAAAATTTTTTTTAATATATAAAATTTAAAAAAAAGAAAAGAAAGAAGGAAAAGAGTCCCATACAGGTAGTAACTTGGCCAAACCCGAGGAGGGAACTGGGTGGTGAGAAATCCAAGGACAGAGAGGCGTTTCCCTCTTCACCCTGTTGTACATTTTGAATTTTGAAACTTATGTATGTGTCACCTTAAAACAAAACAGGAGGGAGTTCCCGTTGTGGCCCAGCTAAAACGAACCCAACTAGTATCTGTGAGGATGTGGGTTCCATCCCTGGCCTCACTCAGTTGGTTTAGGATCGGGTGTTGCCCTGAACTAGGGTATAGGTCACAGATATGGCTCAGATCCCACATAGCTGTCGCTGTGGCATAAGCTGGTGGCTGTGGCATAAGCTGGCAGCTGTGACTCTGATTCGACCCCTAACCTGGAACCCTCCATATGTCCCAGGTGTGGCCCTGAAAGGGAAAAGCAAACAAAAAACCCAAGAGTTTCCTGGTGGCACAGCAGGTTATGAATCTGGCATTGTCACTGCTGTGGCTCGGGTTCAATCCCTGGCCTGGGGACTTATGCATGCCATGGGTACAACCAAAAAAAAAAGTAAATTTAAAAAATAAAATGGGGAGTTCCCGTCGTGGCGCGGTGGTTAACGAATCCGACTTGGAACCATGAGGTTGCAGGTTCGATCCCTGCGCTTGCTCAGTGGGTTGACGATCTGGCGTTGCCGTGAGCTGTGGTGTAGGTTGCAGACGCGGCTCGGATCCTGCGTTGCTGTGGCTCTGGCACAGGCCAGTGGCCACAGCTCCGATTCGACCCCTAGCCTGGGAACCTCCATATGCCGTGGGAGTGGCCCAAGAAATAGCAAAAAGACAAAATAAAATAAAATGGAAAAAAAAATGCCATGTGTGTGGCCTTAAAAAAAAGCAAAAAAAAAAATTAAAAATAAATAAAACAGGAGTTCCCATCTTGGCTCTGTTCAAAAGAATCTGACTAGCATCCACGAGGACACAGATTGGATCCCTGGCCTCACTCAGTGGGTTAAGGATCTGGCATTGCTGTGGCTGTGGTGTAGGCCAGCAGCTACAGCTCCAATTGGACCCCTAGCCTGGGAACCTCTATATGCTGCAGATGCGGCCCTAAAAAGACAAAGGACAAAAAAACAAAACAAAACAAAAAACAGAGATTACCTGAGCTCTAGTACTTGGAATCACTTAGATCACCTAAGTACAGCACCCACTTGGTACCGTCAGCTTAAAAATTCAAACATTCAAAATGGATTAAAGGCCTAGATATAAGACCAGACACTATAAAACTCTTCGAGGAAAACACAGGCTAAACACTCTCCGACATAAACGACAGCAACATCTTCTCAGATCCACCTCTTAGAGTAATGACAGTAAAAACAAAAATAAACAAATGGGACCTAATTAAATTTAAAAGTTTCTGCACAGCAAAGGAAACCCTAAACAAAATGAAAAGACAACCCACTGAATGGGAGAATATCTCTGCAAATGAATTGACTGACAAGGGATTAATCTCCAAAATTTATAAAAATCTCCTACCACTCAATACCAAAAAAACAAACAATCCCATCAAAAAAATGGACAGAAGATCTAAACAGATAGTTCTCCAAAGAAGACGTATGGATGGCCAAAAAACACATGAAAAGATATTCAGCATCACTCATTATTAGACAAATGCAAATCAAAACCACTATGAGGTACCACCTTACACCAGCCAGAATGGCCATCATCAAAAAGTCTACAAACAATAAATGCTGGAGAGGGTGTGGAGTAAAGGAACCCTATTACACTGCTGGTGGGATTGTAAATTTGTGCAACCACTGTGGAAAATAGTATGGAGATTCCTCAGAAAACTAAAAATAGAACTACCATTTGATCCAGCAATCCCAATCCTGGGCATCTATCCAGAGAAAACCATGACTCAAAAAGACACATGTACACCAATGTTCATTGGAGCACTATTTTCAATAGCCAAGACATGAAAACAACCTAAATGTCCATTGACAGAGGAGTGGATCAAGAAGATGTGGTACAGGAGTTCCCGTCGTGGCTCAGTGGTTAACGAATCCGACTAGGAGCCACGAAGTTTCGGGTTCAATCCCTGGCCTTGCTCAGTGGGTTAAGGATCCGGCATTGCTGTGAGCTGTGGTGTAGGTTGCAGATACGGCTCAGATCCCACATTGCTGTGGCTCAGGTGTAGGCCAGAAGCTACAGCTCCAATTCGACGCCTAGCCTGAGAACCTCCATATGCCACGGGAGTGGCTCAAGAAAAGGCAAAAAGACAAAAAAAAAAGAAAAGAAAAGAAAATGTGGTACATATACACAATGGAATATTACTCAGCCATTAAAAGGAACAAAATACTGGCATTTTTAGCAGCATGGATGGACCTAGAAATTATCATGCTAAGTGAAGTCAGTCATACAATGAGACAACAACATCAAATGCTTTCACTGACATGTGGAATCTGAAAAAAGGACACAATGAACTTCTTTGCAGAACAGATATTGACTCACGGACTTTGAAAAACTTATGGTTTCCAAAGGAGACAGTACGGAGGGTGGGGGGATGCGCTGGGGTTGTGGGATGGAAATCCTATAAAATTGGATTGTGCTGATAACTGTACAACTATAAATGTAATAAATTCATTGGGTAATAAAAAAATTTAAAAAAAAAACATGCAAGACCCCACCTTTCCTTTCCTTCACATCTTCCAAAATTTTAACTTCCTGGATTCCCAGAGGTGTTACTAGGCAACTGTCTATCTCTGCTCCATTCCAGAACTGGCTACAGACAAGGTGAGGGCGGGATAAATGGCCTCCCTCTACCCCACCCCAAAGTTGACAGGATTATGGTATTCTGTAACCCTGAGGTCAGGGTTATAAACCAGAATTTTCTAAAACATCCCAAATACCAGTAGATTTCATAAGCATTATCCTTTTAAACCCTTTAATCAACCTTCCCTAGTATTATATCCTTATTTTTCAGATGGGAGAATCAAACCAAATAAGAAAAAACTTTTTTTTTTTTTTTTTTTTTGCCGAGCTCTCAGCATGTGGAAATTCCCAGGCCAGGGGCTGAACACTTGACACAGCAGTGACTAGAGCCACAGTAGCAACACCATATCCTTAACCTGCTGAGCCACCAGGAAACTCCCCAAATGAAAAACTGACAAAGAACCTTGGCCAAAAATCACAGGGATAGGAGTAGATGAGTCAGGATTCGAACCTGTGTCTTTCGGACCCTATGGACCACTTTTGACCTTACTGTCATGCAAACGGGTTATCTACCCAGAGCCAGATTGGCAGGGGAGCCCAGAACATAACAAGGTTTATTCCTGAGGCTGGTAGAACCGTAGGAGACCATCCCTGGGCATCTCTTGCTAGGCTCCCCATCACACACACGGATGAAGACAACATTTTGGGAGGTGTCTTGTGGCTCAGCAGGTTAAGGATCCAGCATTGTCACTACGGCAGCCTGGGTCGCTGCTGTGCTGTGGGTTCAACCCCTAGCCAGGAATTTCCACATGCTGTGGGTGTGGCCAAAAAAAATTAGAAAGTTAATATAAGGCCAAAAATATATAACCTGGTATCCCACCATCAAGAGATGGGAACTGAGAGTTCCCGTTGTGGGGTCAGTGGTAATGAAACCAACGAGGATCCATGAGGACTTGGATTTGATCTCTGGCTTCAATCAGTGGGTTAAGGATCTGTCATTGCTGTGAGCAGGGGTAGGTCACAGACTAAGCTTGGATCCTGAGTTGCTTGGCTGTGGTGCAGGCTGGTGGCTGTAGCTCCAATTCGACCTCTAGCCTGGGAACCTCCAAATGGCGTGGGTGCAGCCCTAAAAATACAAAAAAAAAGAGAAAGAGAGAAACAGGAATTAATAATATAACCTACCTAGAGTATATAAGATGTAGGTCATATAACATATTTGTGTGCATTTAAAAACATGACTGGAGTTCCCATCGTGGCTCAGTGGTTAATGAATCCGACTAGAAACCACGAGGTTGCAGGTTTGATCCCTGGCCTTGCTCAGTGGGTTAAGGATCCGGCATTGCTGTGAGCTGTGGTGTAGGTTGCAGATGTGGCTCGGATCCCGAGTTGCTGTGTCTGTGGCGTATGCCGGCAGCTACAGCTCCGATTACTCCTAGCCTGGGAACCTCCATGTGCCACAGGTATGGCCCTAGAAAAGACAAAAAGACAAAAAAAATTAATAAAAAAAAAACACATGAGGACTGTAGTACAAAACTGGTTTTTAGTCCAATTTTTTCCATTAATAATTTTTCTTTACGTCTTTTCATGTCATTCTATATTCTCCGGTGACATTTTTCATTGCTGTATTGTTTTCAGCTGGGTAAATGTGTATAATTTATTTAACCAAGCCTCAGCAATAGAAATTTAAGAGGTTGGGAGTTCCCTCAATAGTGAAATGGAATCAGCAACATCTCTGGAGCACTGGGACGAAGGTTCGATCCCTGGCCCCACACAGTGTGTTAAGGATCGGCATTGCTGCAGCTATGGTGTAGGTTGCAGCTGTGGCTTGGATCTAATCCCTGACTTGGGAACTCCATATGCCTCAGGGCAGTCTCCCCAAAAAGAAAAAAAAAAATGTTCCTACTATTTTGTTATTATAAGCAATGTTGTGATCAACATCCTGGCAACTAAATCTTGGCACACATGATTATTGCCTTAGAAAATATCCCTAGAATTACAATTGTTGAGTGGGAAAGTAGGTAAAATACTAAGGTTGATAGTGAGTTGCCCAACTATCCAGTTACTCTCCTGCAGCGTTTGTGTATATTTCAGAGAACTCTGCCTCATTCTCTGTAGTTCATATTTTGTAGTTGGAAAATTTATCTAGAGTTGGTATTACTACTGAGAATAGTTTTTCTTATGCTTTTTTTTTTATCTTTTTTTCTAGGGCCGCACCCTCAGCATATGGAGGTTCCCAGGCTAGGGGGTCTAATGGGAGCTGTAGCTGCTGACCTATGCCAGAGCCACAGCAACTCGGGATCTGATCGCCTCTGCAAACTGCACCACAGCTCATGGCAATGCTGAATCCCTAACCCACTGAGCAAGGCCAGGGATCGAACCCGCAACCTCATGGTTCCTAGTCGGATTCGTTAACCACTGAGCCACGATGGGAACTCCTTCTTATGCTTCTTGATGGAAGACATTTTTTCTTTTGCAGGTTTTGTTTTTGTTTTTGTTTTTGTTTTTTGTCTTTTTAGGGCTGCACTTGTGGCATATGGAGTTCCCAGGCTAGGGGTTGAAGGAGCTTCAGCTGCAGGCCTACACCACAGCCACAGCAACCTATGCCTCAGCTCACAGCCACGCTGTATCCTTAACCCACTGAGCAAGCCCAGTGACTGAACCCTCATCTGCATGAATGCTTGTTGGGTTAGTTATGTCTGAGCCACAATAGGAACTCCTTTCGGGCATTTCTTCTTTTGAAAACTGCCCATTCATGTCAATTTACCCAATTTCCTTTTGTGAAGTATCTCTTTTCTTTGTTAATTTATAAATAGACTTTACATGTTAAGCATATAAGCCGCCTTCTACTTTTTTTGGCTGTGGCATGTACTGGCTTGATAGGGGATCTGGCTGCATCCTCTTGGATACTAGTCAGGTTCCTAACTTGCTGAGCCACAAGGGGAACTCTACCACAATCTGATTTTAGAATATTTTCATCATGCCAGAAAGAAACTTCACGCTCAGGCAATCACTAATCTACTGCCTCTAAATCTGCCTTTTCTGGATGTTTCATATAAAGGGAATCATATATGTCATATCTTACATCTGGCTTTTTAAATTTCTTTCATTATTTTTTTTCTTTTCTTTTCTTTTTTTTTTGTGTGTGTATTTTTTCCTTTTCTAGGACCGCTCCTGCGGCATATGGAGGTTCCCAGGCTAGGGGTCCAATTGGAGCTGTAGCCACCAGCCTACACCACAGCCACAGCCACACCAGATCTGAGCCACGTCTGCAACCTACACCACAGCTCACGGCAACGCCGGATCCTTCATCCACTGAGCAAGGCCAGGGATGGAACCTGCAATCTCATGGTTCCTAGTCGGATTCGTTAACCATTGAGCCACGACGGGAACTCCCAAATTTCTTTCATTATTATTATTTGTATGTTCTTATAGGGAAAAGACAGAGTAGGTTCCTTTTTTTTCTTTTTTTTTATGGCCACACCTGTGGCTTATGGAAGTTCCCAGGCTAGGGGTCAAATAGGAGCTTCAGCTGCCAGCCTACATCACAGCCACAGCAACTCAGGATCCGAGCCACATCTGGGACCTACACCACAGCTCACAGCAACACCAAATCCTTAACCCACAGAGCGAGGCCAGGGATCAAACCCACAACCTCATGGTTCCTAGTTGGATTTGTTTCCGCTGCACTGTCAGTTTCTCCAGGAACTCTTCTTTGTTTTTTTTTTTTGCCTTTTTTTTGTTTTGTTTTTTTAGGGCCTCACCCACAGCATATGGAGGTTCCCAGGCTAGGGGTCGAATCAGAGTGACAGCTGCCGGCCTACACCACAGCTCACAGCAACACCGGATCCCTCACCCACTGAGCGAGGCCAGGGATGGAACCCGCAACCTCATGGTTCCTCATCGGATTCGTTTCCGCTGTGCCACGATGGGAACTCCCCGTTTACCTCCACTTTCTCTCTGTCGGGCCACACCAGCCCCCAAACCAAAGATCATGTGTGGAACAGGTCCTTTAATTATGGCTGCCCTCTACTAAGTGCTGTCAGGTGCCCGATGCACTGAATCTTCAGAATGACTAGATGTGGCCAGTATTGTAATCATCCCATTTCATGTGTATTCACTCCAGGTGGCCACACACTTACCGGATGACCTACAGTGGGTGAGCACCCTCCTTGAGGATGAGGAGACAATGAGCCCAGCACGTGGTGGAGTGGGAGACACACTGCAAAGCAAGAAAGCAACAGTGATGCCTCATAGCCAGTTAAGAAGGCAGCCAACCAGAGTTGTGATGGAGAAGAACAAGGAAAGCCTCTTCCATTCAAGTCCTCAGGGGAGGTGGGTCTAAGAAGAAAATCTTCGCTCTCAGACTTAAAAAGGGGAGTTCCCGCTGTGGCACAACAGGATGGGTGGCGTCTTGGGAGCCCTGGGACACAGGTTCGATCCCTGGCCCCGCACTGTGGGGTAAGCATCCTGTGTTCCTACAGCACGTGTGGCTTAGGCCTTGTCTGTGGCTCGGCTCAAATCTGGTCCCTGGCCCCGGGAGCTCCACATGCCCTGGGGCAGCCACAATAAAAAAGAAGGTGGAGTTTCCTTGTGGCTCAGTGGGTTAAGGATCCAGCATTGATCCAGCAGCTTGGGTCACTGCTGTGGCGTGGGTTCGATCCCTGGCCTGGAAACTTCCACATGCCTTGGGTATGGCCAAAAATAAATAGGTAGATAGATAGATAAATAAAGGAGCCCGCACCTTGCAGAGCTGGGAGACAAACATTCCAGGCAAAGGAAATTGAGGCTCCTCGCAGAGGGACAGGAAGAGTATAAAGTCACACAGCGACTGCAGAGTAAGCCTAATGCCAGATGGCAAACTTCCCTCCATGCCATTCTAATAACGGTCATTAGCCCGGCTGGCATGAGGGCTCACACAACAGCAGGTCCTAAGAAAAATCAGGCCTGATTTGATCCTGTGTGGAACGATGGCTGCTCAAGGCTGGGCCTCAGCCTACAGCAAGGCTCGTGAGTACAGGGAGAAGGATTTCTCCTCCTGGGCCCCTGGGGAAGGGGGCAGGAGTTTTACTCCTTTGTCCTTCGCTTCCTTCCTTCCCGCTCTCCAACTCCAGCTCTGACAAAGCTGTTTTAATGAGTTTATTAAGGCTCCTTTGTCTTAGTCCACCTTTGTGCTGGGGCCTTTCCGGGTGGGGGTGGCCTGGGGCCCAGGCAGAAGCTGATGAAAGCAAAGGCCATGCCAAAGGGCAGAAAGAGGGCAGGTCAGCAGGGAATCTTGGGGGCCTGGAGGGATTGAATTTACCTCTCAAATATCACCTCCTCCTAGAGGCCCTCCTTGTCTGCACATTGGCATTGTCTGCCTTGCACTTCCCAGATGCAATTTTGTGAACCTGCTAATATCCACGAGGATGTGGGTTCAATTCCTGGCCTTGCTCAGTGGGTTAGAGATCTGGCATTGCTGTGAGCTGTGGTGTAAGTTGCAGACTCATCACATCTGGTGTTGCTGTGGCTGTGGTGTAGGCCCAGGGCTACAGCTCCAATTCGACACCTAGCCTGGGAATTTCCATATGCAGCAGGCGCATCCCTAAAAAGAAAATAAAAGCAAGCACGCAAGCAAACAAGCAAGCAAGCAATGACCTTAGGCTTTTTCCAAGCACTTTCCCTCCTGTAATTACATGTGTCAATGCTCAGAGTTTAAATTCCAGGACAGCAGGACTACGTGGTGCTATCACCTGCTCCCAAGCACATGTCTGACGTGTAGGGGTTGTAGGGTAATCATTTCCCAGGTCTGAGCTGGGAAGTCTGCCTCTGTGACTTCGAGGTAATGCCTACTGCCCAGAACTCCATGGGATTGCCCTCTTCTAAGTGCCCTCTTCTTATTTCACTGATACCACCTTTACTCTAAATAGGTCTGGAATTCTTCTTGAGTAAATGGGTCTTAAGCTTCAGAGCACAGGAGTTCCCACTCTGCTGCAGTGGGTTAGGGATCTAGTGTTATCTCTGCAGCAGCTCGAGGTGGCACAGTGCGTTAAGGATCGGGAACTGCCCCAGATGTGGCCTGGATTCCTGGCCCGGGAACTTCCATATGCCATGGGTGCAGCAAAAACAAACAAAAAAAACCCACCAAAGAATGACCCAGAAGGAGATCCCTGGTGGCTCAGAGGGTTAAGTATCCGTGGTTGTCACTGCTGTGGCTCAAGTCACTGCCGTGGTACAGGTTTGATCCCTGGCCACTGGAACTTCCACATGCCATGGGTGTGGCCAAAAGAAAAAAAAAAAAAAAGAATGACCACGGAAATCCCAGAGCCCAATTAGTGGATTGTTCTGGGCTCAGAGAATCTAATTGTTCACAATCCGTTTTTCACTCTGCAGCCAGGCATCTTTTTTTTTTGTTTGTTTTTAGGGCTGTACTGGTGGCATATGGAAGTTCTCAGGCTAGGGGTATAATCAGAGCTACAGCTGCTGGCCTGTGCCACAGCCACAGCAATGTGGGATCTGAGCCTCCTCGTCTGCCACCTTCATCACAGCTCATGGCAATGCAAGATCCCCTACCCACTGAGAGAGGCAAGGGATCGAACCCTCATCCTCATGGGTACTACTCAGATTCGTTTCCACTGAACTCCCAGGCATCTTCTTAAAATACATAAATCCAATTAAGTCTCTCCCTTGCTAAAAACCCATCACAGGTTTCCTGGTGCCCTAGTGATAAAATCCAAACTCTAGGGAGTTCCCCTTGTGGCGCAGCTGAAATGAACCTGACTAGTATCTGTGAAGATGTGGGTTCAATTCCTGGCCTTACTCAGTGGGTCAAGGAGCCCACGTTGCTGTGGCTGTGGTGTAGCCCAGCAGCTTTAGCTCCAGTATGACCCCTGGCCTGGGAATTTCCATATGCTCTGGGTATAGCCATAAAAAAGAGAAAAAAAAAATATCCAAACTCCGTGTCCTTTTTTTTTTTTTTGGTCTTTTTGCCTTTTCTAGGGTGACTTCCGAGGCATATGGAGGTTCCCAGGCTAGGGGTCCAATCGAAGTTGTTGCTGCTGGCCTACACCACAGCCACAGCAACGCGAGATCCGAGCCATGTCTGCGACCTACACCAGAGCTCACAGCAACACCAGATCCTTAACCCACTGAGCAAGGCCAGGGATCGAACCTGCAACCTCATGGTTCCTGGTCAGATTCGTTAACCACTGAGCCACGATGGGAACTCCCAAACTCCATGTCCTTTATGCATCTTCATGACCTGGTCCCTGACCACCTGGTCCCTCGAAGCACCACGTTCTCTGTCACCTTTGGGACTTCTTCCCAGAGCTCTTCCTTCTTCCCTCTCCCTCTTCCTACTCCTATTTCCACTTTGTTTTTCTTCAGACCTCAGCCTAGAAGACCTCTCCTCCCTGAGGCCCGTCCAGATCCCCAACTGCAGAGGGTCCTCTGCTGGCTACACATCCCTGCCCATCACCCAGAGCTGGCATCACCCAAAGTTGAAGCAGGGCATATTATTGTACCTGTCTGTCTTGTACAACTGTAAGCTTTTATTTTTTGTTATTTTTAATTTTTTAATGTCTTTTAGGGCCACACCTGCGGCATATGGAGGTTCCCAGGCTAGGGGTCGAATCAGAGCTGTAGCCGCTGGCTTACACCACAGCCACAGAAATGCAAGATCCAAGCTACATCTGCGACCTACACCACAGTTCACAGCAACACCAGGTCCTTAACTCACTGAGTGAGGCTAGGGATGGACCCTGTGTCCTCATGGATGCCGGTCAGATTTGTTTCCACTCAGCCACAATGGGAACTCCTGCTTTTTGCTTTTTGCTTTTGTCTTTTTAGGGCCACACCCATGGCATATGGAGGTTCCCAGGCTAGGGGTCCAACTGGAGCTCTAGCTGCCGACCTACACCACAGCCACAGAAACTCGGGATTCGAGCCTCGTTTGTTTATGACCTACACCACAGCTCATGGCAACACTGGATCCTTAACCCACTGAGCAAGGCCAGGGATTGAATCTGTGTCCTCATGGATGCTAGTCAGATTCGTTTCTACTGAGACATGATGGGAGCTCCCAACTGTAAGTTTGTTGAGGGCAGATACCATCATAGTCCCTAGAACCTGGCATATGGCACATAACTGGTGTCAACTTGGGAGAAGATGGCACTTATTTAGATGGCCAGTCATGTGTGTGTGTGTGTGTGTGTGTGTGTGTGTGTGTGTGTGTGTGTGTGTGTGAGCCCGTGTGTGCAGAGAACCCACTGTTACTCAGGAATAATCTTTCCCATCCTTCAAAGATCAGCCTCCCTTTTGTGTGGCCTCAATGATCCTTTATGGCTTGGTGATAATAACAATTTTATTTTTAAGATTTTCATATATATTTCTTCTTTTTTGGCTGTCCCATGATATATGGAGTTCCAGAACCTGGGATCAGATCCGAGTTGCAGTTGTGACCCATGTTGGGGTTATGGCAATTCTGGGTCCTTTTTTTTTTTTAGCGCCTCACCTGAGGGATATAGAAGTTCCTAGGCTAGGAGTCAAATTGGAGCTGGAGCTGCCAGCCTACACCACAGCCACGGCAACTCAGGATCTGAGCGGGGTCTGTGACCTCATCACAGCTCAGGGCAATGCCAGATCCTTAACCCATGAGCAGGACCAGGGAATGAACCAGCCTCCTCATGGATACTAGCTGGGTTCATTTCCACTGAGCCACAGTGGCAACTCTAACGCTGGATCCTTTAAGCCACTGTGCCAGGCGGGGAGTTGAGCCTGTGTCCCAGTGCTGCAGAGACTTTGTCAAGCCCATTGTGCCACAGCAGGAATGCCTAATAATCATTTTAATAATTAAGAAGTACTGATAAGTTCTTTATTTTTTTATTTGTATTTATTTTTTATTTGTGTCTTTTGTCTTTTGATGGCTACACCTGAAGCATATGGAGGTTCCCAGGCTATGGGTCTAATTGGAGCTGTTGCCGCCGGCCTACGCCAGAGCCACAGCAACGCTGGATCTGAGCCACGGTCTGTGGCCTACACCCCAGCTCACGGCAATGCCGTATCCTTAACGCACTGAGTGAGGCCAGGGATTGAACCTGCAACCTCGTGGTTCCTAGTCGGATTCATTTCTGCTGCGCCATGACAGGAACTCCTAGGAACTGTTTTATGTGCTTGCTTTCCAAGTGTTAACTCATTCAGCCCTATTTCAACCCAATGAGATAGGCCTAGCATCTCAGTTTTATAAATCAGAAAATTGAGGCATGGAGTGATTTAAAGAAAAGAGCGTAGACTTTTGAATCAGGCAGTTCTGTGTTTTAGTCCAATCTTTACCTCATCAGCTATGCATGACCTTGGACAAGTCCATAAAGCTCTATGAACCCGGAGTTCCCGTCATGACTCAGTGGTTAATGAATCTGACTAGGAACCATGAGGTTGCAGGTTCGATCCCTGGCCTCGCTCAATGGGTTAAGGATCTGGCGTTGCTTGAGCTGTGGTGTAGGTCACAGGCGTGGCTCGGATCTTGCGTTGCTGTGGCTCTGGCGCAGGCCGGCAGCTATAGCTCCAATTAGCCCCCTAGCCTGGGAACCTCCATGTGCCGCAGGAGCGGCCCTAGAAGAGGCAAAAAGAAAAAAAAAAAAAAAGCTCTATGAACCTATCTGTGAGATGTGGATTATAATACTTGACCTATTAGGATGTTGTAAGAATTCATTGAAAGTGCTTAGCTGATGACTCCATATGCTAGGATGTGTTATTTGTTATTATTATATAATTAGTTGTTTCATCCTTGGAACATGGTATAGACATTTAAAAGTTGAGTTGTTTCCTAAGTACAACTGAATGTTTGTAAGATAATTGCCACCAAAGTTTTAAAGTGGGGGTGCCTTCTTTGTTGCCTCTTTGCCTCTTTGAATGTATCTGAACATTCTCTGAACACACATTTACTGAACTTTCTTTGAAGCAAGAAGTAGGAAGCAGGAAACTTGTGGAAATGACCTGCTAGGCAGGGTGAGCCCCAGTTGAGATTTAAAAGGGGCCCTGTCCTATCTGTAAGGCTGGAAACTGTTCTTACTGATTCAATTAATCTTTACACTGTGCCAGGCAGAGTGCTGGGCTCTAGAGACAGTTATGGTCCCCATGTTGGTGGAGCTGACAGGTATTTCTACCTTGTTACTAAATTACTTTTTTTTGTCTTTTTTTTTTTGTTGTTGTTGTTGCTATTTCTTGGGCCGCTCCCGCGGCACATGGAGGTTCCCAGGCTAGGGGTTGAATCGGAGCTGTAGCCGCCAGCCTACACCAGAGCCACAGCAACGCAGGATCCGAGCCGCGTCTGCAACCTACACCACAGCTCACGGCAATGCCGGATCCTTAACCCACTGAGAAAGGGCAGGGACCGAACCCGCAACCTCATGGTTCCTAGTCGGATTCGTTAACCACTGCGCCACGACGGGAACTCCTTTTTTTTTTTTTTTTTTTTGCTTTTTTTGGCTGCCCCATGGCACATGAAGTTCCAGGGCCAGGGCTAAGATCCTAGCCACAGCTGTGACCAATGCTGCAGCTGCCGCAATGCTGGATCCCTAACCCAACCTGGGTCCCAGTGCCCCAGAGATGCTGCTGATTCCATTGTGCCACATTGGGAACTCCCTAAATTACAATTTTTTTTTGTCTTTTTGCCTTTTCTAGGGCTGCACTTGCGGCATATGGAGGTTCCCAGGCTAGGGGTCTAATCGGAGTTGTAGCGCCAGCCTATGCCACAGCCACAGCCGCAGCCACAGCCATGCCTGATCTGAGCTGGGTCTGTGACCTACTGCATAGCTCATGGCAATGCCATATCTTTAACTCACTGAGCCAGGCCAGGGATCGAACCCACAACCTCACGGTTCCTAGTTGGGTTTGTTTCTGCTGTGCCACGACAGGAACTCCCCTAAATTACAATTTTGAGGAGTGCTCCATAGGAGATAAACTCAGTCCCCTGAGAGCCAGCAATGGGCTTGAGATCTGGCCCCCGTAGTAAATAACACTTCCAAGGAGGCATGAAGGTCAGGAGGGCAGGAAGGAGTGCTCTAGGTGGAGGGAAGTTGCACAGAGGCCAGAGGTCTGGCGGAGGAGTTTGAATTGCTGTCAGGGTAAAGGAATGGCCAGAGTGCCTGCAGCTTCAGAATGGGAGAAAGAGCCTCCCACCCCCACCCCTGCCCAAGCACCACAGGGCCACTTCCTGTCCAATTACTTCTGCTTCTCCTCCTCTTCCTCCTCCAGTGAGCCTTGCTCCCCTTCCAGCCTCCTCCTTTCTGGCACATGTGCCTGCTCAAGACTCTCCCACCCTGGAAACGTTTCCCCAGCTGTCCTGTGTAATACTTGACACAGCAAACCTTTGTTCTTTCGTTCCCTCCTTTCTAATCACAAATAAACCACAATAAGACTTGAACCCTACAAAGAGAGAAAAATAAAAACCTAAATTACCCAGGAGCAGCTGTTATCCATATTTGGATCCATGCCTCTGGGTTTTGTTGGAAGTATATATTGTGGAGTACCACGGTGGCCTAGCAGGTTAAAGATCCAGCGTTGTCACTGCTGTGGTGGGGTTTGATCCGTGGCCCTGGGAAGTTTTGCTTGCATGCCACAGGCCCAGCCAAAAAATAAAAATAAAAAAGGAAAAAGATACATATATTGTTATAAAAATAGGATAAGGTGCAATGTACATAAATTGGATTTTATAAAAGCTTTAATATGCTGCAAACATTTTGCCACATTTAAAGAGCAGTGTAACAACACTCTTAATGGCCACCTGAGATTCTAATACCATGTATTAGAAAAACCCAACCAAAGGCTCAGCGTTCATTCTTTCTCAAATATTTAGTGAACACCTGTTGTGTGCCATGACTTTGCTTAGAAATTTAGGCTGACTGCAGAATCTTGCTGTTATCATAGTAATACTACTGTAAATGAATAATTGCTGAATATCCTTGGGTCTCAATGTCTGTGCGAATCTGTAATTGTTTTTATTTTATTATTATTATTATTTTTGGTCTTTTTGCCTTTTCTAGAGCTGTTCCTGTGGCACATGGAGGTTCCCAGGTTAGGGGTCTAATTGGAGCTGTAGCCACTGGCCTACCCAAGAGCTACAGCAATGCCGGATCCGAGCCGTATCTGCAACCCACACCACAGCTAACGACAACACCAGATCCTTAACCCACTGAGCAAGGCCAGGGCTCGAACCCGCAACCTCATGGTTCCTAGTTGGATACATTAACCACTGTGCCACGATGGGAACTCCTGAAGCTATTATTGTTGATTCAGGAAAAATTCCCAGAAGTAAGATTTCTAGGTTAAAGAGGAGGCTCACTTTAATGTCAAATTACTGTCCAGTTTGTTAGGTTTTGCCTATTTTCACTCATACCTACTTCCTGTGTTGAGCTTCCTAATAATATCCGTTACCCTCTCTACTTCCTCCTAAACCCTCTGCAGGCTGGCTTTTGTTCCCACAACTCTACCGAAATTGTTTGGGGCACGGAATACCTTGGACTATCCTTCTCTTCTTGAAATATTCTCCTTCCTTTATCAGGTAAAGCAGGTCCTACTGGCCTTAGCCTTTTGCAGTCTCATTTTATGTCTAGGAAACCAAGGCCCAAAGAGGTACCAAGTCTATTAAAGGGACAAAGCACTGGTCAGGCTTCAAATCCAGGCATTCTGACTCCTATAGCCTTGAACTTCTTTTCTGAGTATGATTTTTGGAATTCTTGGTGGTGTTTGCAAATTTTTCTGTTAAGAGGGCCTCACAAGGAGAATTTTATCTGGTTCCATTTTATTTTTAGGAAGAAATTCCTGTTGCGTTCCATGCCCCCTCTCCCACTGCCCCCCCCATCCCTAATCTAATCAGTCCTCAAGGCCTTGGCTGGAAAAAGGTCCTGATGAGAACTCAGTGCTGAAGTGGTGCAGAGGGGCCTCTGATTGGGCAGATTTACAACCCTCTGAGAGTTTAGGGATAGGAGGAAAGTGGCCCAGAGGACCTGGCAGGAGGACTCTTGCTAGGAGTCTCTGAATAGGGCCTTGGGCCCAAGCAGCTGCCCCCGAGATCTTGGGCAAATACGATGCAGCTGATCTGGAGCAGTTACTTTTCTGACCATCAACCACCCTCATGGGACATGTAACAGCTGATTCTTCATAGAGTTAGTTTGAGGAGTTATTAGGATCAACATACAGAAAACTGTGGACTCGACCTGCTACACGATAAACTCAATAATGGGGTAGTTGTTCGGGTCTTTAATTTTGGCTTAAGCATTTTTCTATATCCGACCTCATTTGGGCCTTTCAACTACGCAACCACACTCTGGATCTACATGTGGACATTTAAAATCGCCATTTTATTGAGGCAGAAAATGGTAAGAGGGAGACCACTTGGCTTTGAGGTGGCCGCCAACTGGAGCCATGGGGTCGTAGGGCTCTGCTGGCGCATCCGGCTGTACTGCCAGCACTGCACCTCTAAGTCCGCAACTCTCCAGCCCGCCGCGGCCGCAGACTCCCGCCCTCGTCTCTGCGCCTGGCCGCCCAGCGCCATCTTTGAATCTGGCACTTGTGCCCTGCATCCGCACTTCCCGTCCCCCTTCTCCAGAGCAGCTGCGCATGCCCTAAGCGTGCTCCCTCTGAAGTTGGAGAATGCAAAAGTAGTACTGCTTGTCGCATCGTCGGAAAAGAGTAATTTATCTTTTCTTCTCGGGTCTTGGAAGGAGGCGCTCTGACAAATTCAAAAATGGCGCCGATAGCCTCATCTCCTCAGTCTTCCGCTCTGGAGGCGCAGGGACGAAGGTCGCGTCGGAGTGCGCCGGCGTAAGGAGGCGGAGCCGTCTCCATGGCAACCTGCGCGCTGAGAGGGCAACTCTTCCCGGCGGGAAGGGCGGGTGCTGAGGCGCTGGCGACCCGCGGGATTGCGAGTCCCGAGGGGCCCGAGCGGCCCGGGCCGCTGCAGGACGAGACCCTGGGCGTAGCGTCGGTGCCTTCGCAGTGGAGGGCCGTCCAGGGCATCCGCGGGGAGACGGTGAGGGCGCGGGCTCCGCTCGGGGGGACGCGGGCGGGAGGGTGAGGGATGGCGCGCGGCCACCAGGCCAGGTTCTCGGGTCGCACCGTTTAATTTTTACACTTTAATCCACAGAAACTAACTCTTGGGATACTCTGTCCCAATTTCCCCAGTCTTTGACTACCAACAGAAAGGGTTTTTCTTTAAAAACCTCTAAAGACCCCACTTTGTGGAGGTCTTTATGTGAACTGCAGTTTTTAGGCATTTCAGACTGACTTTCACTTAATAAAATGCCCGAGCTGCATCTTAAGGTCGAGATACGCCGGCTTTCGAGTACGTAGTTGGACCCAAAGCACACAAACGAGATTGTCTGAGATGAGGGCAGGGCTTCTGAGGGGTCTGGGTGTAGGTTTTGTAGGTGTGGAGAGACTTGTTCTGGCGCTGATGATTCATCAGTCGACAGTGCTGGAGCTCCGTCCTGGAGCCGTAGTTTTGCAGGGGACAGAAAATAAACAATGTACGTTATAAATAAATTGCAGCGTGTGTTAGAGGCAGTAGTGCCATGGACAAAGGGAAAAGGGTGCGGGATTAGAAAGACTGGGTTGGGGATTTGAGGGTGGGCTGCAGGGCGGGCCTCACTGAGAGGGTGATGTTTCAACAAAAATTTGGAGGAGCGAGAGATTTAGCCAAGTGGATACCTGAGTTAGAACCATCCAGGCAGAGCCAACTTCAGGTGCAAAGGCCCTGGGGTTGGAGCACATCTGATGCGTGAGGAGGCAGATGGGGCTGGAGAGGAAGGAGAATGGCCCCAGGTGAGGTCAGAGAGGGTAAGGAGAGGCAGGTCAGGTATCGGACCTTGCAGATCATTGTAAGGACGTTGGCTTTTCCTCAGTAAAAATGAGCGTTACAGGGGGGGCTGCATATTTCCCAGAAGAGGAAACAGGGTTCACTTGCCACACAGGTGTTTGAACCTGCAGAGCCTACATCCTCAACAACGCCAGTGACGTTTCCACAAAGTCCTACTCTTTTTTTTTTTTTTTTTTCATGGCTGAACCCATGGCATAAGGAAGTACCCTCATCAGGGATTGAATCTGAGCGGCAGCTGCAGCATCACTAGATCCTTTAACTCCCTCGAAGCAATTGGAGCTGCTGCATTTAGACTGCGTTTTAGGGCTGCACCTGAGGCAAATGGAAGTTCCCAGGCTAGGGATCGAATAGGAGCTGCAGCTGCTGGCCTACACCACAGCCACAGCAACTCGGGATCAGAGCCATGTCTGCGACGTACACCACAGCTCACGGCAATACTGGGTCCTTAACCCACTGAGTAAGGCCATTGATTGAACCCTCGTCCTCATGGTTACTAGTGGAGTGGGTTCGTTACTACTGAGCCATGAAGAGAACTCCCTGCAGTTGGAACCTTAGTGCACTGTGCTACTGTGGGAACTCCTGAAGTCCTACTCTTGAGGATTTGCCTCAAGCCAACATTTCGCAGTTCTCAAACCAGATTTGATCTAGCTTCAGAGTACTTCCCACGTTACTCTGCTGCATAGGAATGGTTCTGGTTAAAAGCATAAGGAGTGGGAATTCCTGTCGTGGCTGGGTGGTTAATGCATCCGACTAGGAACCATGAAGGTGCAGGTTCAATCCCTGGCCTTCCTCAGGTTAAGGATCCGGCGTTGCCATGAGCTGTGGTGTAGGTTGCAGACGCGGCTCGGATCCCGAGTTGCTGTGGCTCTGGTGTAGGCCGGTGGCTACAGCTCCGATTGGACCCCTGGCCTGGGAACCTCCGTATGCCGAGGGAGCAGCCCTAGAAATGGCAAAAAGACAAAAAAAAAAAAAAAAGCAAAGGGAGTGGATACTTTAGTTATAGCTACCCATCCTTATCGAAGGTAAGTGTGTAATTAACATTCACTGACTTAAAAAAAAAATTCTTGAAATAGCTCTTGCTTGCCAAAGATTCAGACTTTAAAAGACTCCAGTGTCTCAGTCTAACTTTTACCTTTTTTTTTTTTAAACAAAGAGATTGGCTTGTTGATTTTCTTGTAGCTGCTATAGTTTTAACCTGTGAGGGTTTGAAGAACTAATTCTAATACCTGAGGTGTAAAGGCTTTCATCTCTGAGGTGGTTCACTTCCATCAGTCTCTTCTGTCTCATTAAAGGAGGTTTTTTTTTTCTTTTTGGGGCCATACCTGCAGCATATGAAAGTTCCCAGGCTAGGGGTCGAATTGGAGCTGCAGCTGGTGTCCTACACCACGCCATAGCAACATGGGATCCGAGCTGCGTCTGCAACCTCCACTGCAGCTCAGCAACACTGGATCCTTAACCCATTGAGCGAGGCCAGGGATCGAACCCTCATCCTTATGGATATTAGTAGGATTTGTTTCCACTGAGCCACAAGGGGAACTCCCTGAAGGAGTTTTTGGGGTTTTTTTTTTTTGGCCACACCTGTGGCATGTGGAAGTTCCTGGACCAGGGATCTAGCCCACAGTGTGGTTCTGGCCTGCACCACAGCGACAAGAATGCTGAATCCTTAACGCATTGTGCCACGAGGGAAATTCTGAAGGAGATTCTTCATTAAATTGTAAGACTGTTGCAGGAGGAGTTCCCTTAGTGGCTGAGAAGTAATGAACCCAACTAGGATCCATGAGGATTCCAGTTTGATCCCCAGCCCTGCTCAGTGGGTTAAGGATCCCGCATTACCATGAGCTGTGGTGTAGGTTGCAGACACGGCTCAGATCCTGTGTTGCTGTTGCTGTGTCGTAAGCCGGCAGCTCTAGCTCTGATTGGACCCCCAGACTGGGAACCTCGTATGCCACAGGTGTGGCCCTAAAAAGCCAAAAAAAAAAAAGTTGCAGAAGTCAGAAGTGGTAAATTGCTTTTTCCAGATTACCTTTTTTTCTCCTTATAAAAGTTGTCTGGGAGTTCCCGTCGTGGCGCAGTGGTTAACGAATCCGACTAGGAACCATGAGGTTGCGGGTTCAGTCCCTGGCCTTGCTCAGTGGGTTAAGGATCCGGCGTTGCTGTGAGCTGTGGTGTAGGTTGCAGACGCGGCTCGGATCCCGAGTTGCTGTGGCTCTGGCGTAGGCCGGTGGCTACAGCTCCGATTCAACCCCTAGCCTGGGAACCTCCATATGCTGCGGGAGCGGCCCAAGAAATAGCAGCAACAACAACAACAACAAAAAGACAAAAAAAAAAAGTTGTCTGTATCCAAAATTTAGGAAAAATATGGATAAGCAAAAGCTAGAAATAAAAATCACCCTACAGTCTGATTCCCCAGACATTTGGTTTATACTGACCTCATCTCTCTATTGTCTGTCTTCCCCATTATTTTTCTTCTTTACAAAAATGGAATCACACCATAACGTAATATTTTATAGACCTACTTTTTTCACTTAATACACCTTGAATATCCTTTTGTGTTTAAAAATTTTTTATAACTTCATTTTATTTAACCAGTCATGTGATCTCTTCTATAAAGTGGGTCTTGTTAAAATACTTCTTGTAGGAGATCCTGCTGTGGCACAGTGGGATTGGCAGCAACTCTGTAGCTCCAGGACGAAGGTTCAATCCCTGGCCTGGCCCAGTGGATTGGAGGATCCTGCATTGTTGCAGCTGCGGCTCAGATCTGGAGAGGGGGGAACTTCCTGTGAGATCAAAGGACATTGCTGATGAGAAAGCAGTTTGAGAACCCAATACAATGCTGTTAAGGTGTGGGGATTATGAATCTCAGCAGCCAGCCGGCTAGTCCAGCTGTTTGAGATGAAGGGCTTCTTTTTTTTTTTTTTTTTCTTTTTTCCTTTTAGGACCTAACCTGGGGGGTGGCTAGATGTCAAATCGGAGCTACAGCTGCCAGCCTATGCCACATCCACAGCAGCACGGGATCTGAGCTTTGTCTGCGACCTACACCATAGCTCACGGCAATGCCAGATCCTTAACCCACATCCTCGTGGATACTAGTCAGGTTGTTAACCTGCTGAGCCACGGTAGGAACTCCCAGTTACCTTTCTGGAGCCCATTCTGATCCTGTCAGAATGTAGGGTGCACTTTTCTCTTTTTTTGTGTTAAGATGCATGTGATATTTATCATATTAAAATGTACGGTTCAGTGACACCAAGTGTATTCACAGTATGCATCAGTCACGACCATCCAGTTGCAGAACTTTTTTTTTTTTTTGTCTTTTTAGGGCTGCACCTATGGCATATGGAGGTTCCCAGGCTAGGGGTCAAATCGGAGCTACAGCTGCCAGCCTACACCACAGCCACAGCAATACCAGATCTGAGCCACATGTGTAACCTACACCACAGGTCATGGCAACACTGAATCCTTAACCCACTGAGGCCAGGGATTGAACCTGTGTCCTCGTGGATACTAGTCAGATTCCTTACTGCTGAGCCAGTTTTTTTTTTTTTTAAATCAGTGAATGCATTTTGGGCATTCAGGTCTGTCTCTTTTGGACTCTGAGCTCTCAGAGAGTAGGGAGTGGGTCTCATGTATTTTTGCATCTCCCAAAGACCTCCAGGAAATACTGAATTGAATATTTTTCTTGTGTGCTTTCATCCATGGGCAGGATTCTGCTGCATTTCTCCTCTCCTGCTTTGAATTGAACTTAGTTGCCTACCTGTCTGCTCTAACCTCTTCCTGGACCTGCTGCTGCTTCCTCACCTTGGTGGGTTCTGTAGCCTGTGGCACCCCCTGCTGGAGAATGTTCATTTGTAATCTGAGGTCTGGCCTCTTAAAGATGTTCAAGAATTAGATTTGGGGTTCTCAACCTTTTGGAGTTTGCTAGACAGTTTTGATACTACAACACTTAAATAGCCTGAAATAATTATAACTCAAAGGTGATGTGAAAAAAAAAAAGTGATGTGGCCTAACAGGGTCTCCCAGCTCTAGGAAAAATGTCTTTTTTTTTGCTTTTGGTGGAACCTGTGTCATATGGAAATTCCCAGGCTAGGGGTCGAATTGGAGCTACAGCTGCTGGCCTATACCACAGCCACAGCAACTTAGGATCCAGGCCACGTCTACAACCTGCACAGCTCACAGCCACGCTGGATCCTTAACCCACTGAGTGAGGCCAGGGATTGAACTCGTGTCCTCAAGGATACTAGTCGGGTTTGTTACCACTGAGCCACAATGGGAACTCCAGCTTCTGTGAACCTGTTGATCATTGCGCACTTCATTAGTTGACTGTCAGCTCTGGTCATCCTTTGAGTAGCTATTTGCTGCCCAGATAGACTCAAGAGGCAAGTTCAAGTAAACAGGAGTTCTGGGTTCACTTACCCCACACTCTCAGAGTTCTCACCTGGCTGAGAACGTAATCGCTTACGTTGCATCACAGAACCCACTACATTCAACTTTGTATTCAAGATATCCCCACTGCTTTGCTAGTTTACATGGAAATATACTTTACTGGGTCAGGTTTTTTTTTTGGAAGTTCCTGGGCCAGGGATCGTATCTGAGCCCCAGCCATAGCTGCAACAGTGCTGGATCCTTAACCCACTGCACCACAGCGGGAACTTCTCAAATTTTGACTTAGGTCAGGGGTCATCTCAGCTCCCATCACAGCCAAGCATTCATCAGGTGTGTCTTCAGGGCTCCGAAAGGAGATGGGAGGGCTTGGGGAGTAATGGGAAGTGGAGGTTCTGGGAGGGAGGGGCAGTGGAGGTGGGCTTGAGAGGAAGTGGCAAGGTGGCAGTGATGTGCCCATTCACACTGGCAGCACGGCTCGGCCCCGGTAAAGCAGCCCTTTCTCACCCCATCCTACCCCAGGTGAAACCCAGGCCCCCGGAGTAGAGGGAAGAGGGTGAGGTGAGCTCTATCTGCACCATGATGGTTCAGAGGTGAGGGTCCTGGGGCGTGGCCTCGGGAAGCTTACAGATGAGGGAGGAGGCCCACGTCTGGGGTCTCTGTGCCCTTCCAGTGGCACCACCTGGGGCTTGTTAGCAAGCACATTTGAGGGTCCCACCTTAGACCTGCGGAACCAGAAACTCTGAAGAGGGAGGCGGTGGCAGTCTGTTAGAGAGCGAGCCTTCCTCAGGTGATGCCGGGGCCCTGCTCGTTGAGGATGCTGCTCTAGAATGGTCTCTGAGGTCCTGTTCTCTCTGGAGTCAAGTCTGCGGCCCAGGTGAGTTGGGAGGGTGAAACAAGGAGCTGTATGGAGCTGTGCTGCGCACTTGCTGGTGGTGGTCACTCCCTGGGCGAGTGAGGGGGCTCAGCCGCCAGCTGCACATCATCCCAGACCTCCGCCCATTCTCTGTGTGGCTCTGTGTTTCCTTGATTTAGGACACATCCCCCCAACCTCTGTTTGTTTTATTTATTTTGCCTTTTCTAGGGCTGCACCCGCGGCATATGGAGGTTCCCAGGCCAGGGGTCGAATTGGAGCTGCGGCTGCTGGCCTACACCACAGCCACAGCAGTGTGGGATCCGAGCTGCGTCTTCAACCGGCAGCGCAACTCACGGCAGCGATGGATCCTTAAGCCACTGAGCGAGGCCAGGGATCAAACCCACAACCTCATGGTTCCTAGTCGGATTCGTTTCCACTGTCCAACAACAGGAACTCCCCACAACCTCTGTTTAATTAATTAATTTAATTAATTTATTGTCTTTTTGCCATTTCTTGGGCCGTTCTCTTGCTCGCTCTCGGTATATGGAGGTTCCCAGGCTAGGGGTCCAATCGGAGCCATAGCCGCTGGCCTGCTCCAGAGCCACAGCAACTCAGGATCCAAGCCTCATCTGCAACCTACACTACAGCTTGTGGCAACGCCAGATCCTTCATCCACTGAGCAAGGCCAGGGATCGAACCTGCAACCTCATGGTTCCTAGTTGGATTAGTTAACCGCTGAGCCATGACAGGAACTCCCACAGCCTCTATTTTAAAAGATATTACTGGGGAGTTCCCGTCGTGGTGCAGTGGTTAACGAATCCGACTAGGAACCATGAGGTTGCGGGTTCGGTCCCTGCCCTTGCTCAGTGGGTTAACGATCCAGCGTTGCTGTGAGCTGTGGTGTAGGTCGAAGATGCGGCTCGGATCCCGCATTGCTGTGGCTCTGGCGTAGGCCGGTGGCTGCAGCTCCGATTCAACCCCTAGCCTGGGAACCTCCATATGCCACGGGAGCGGCCCAAGAAATAGCAAAAAGACCAAAAAAAAAAAAAAAAAGATATTGCAAAGGGGTGTGTCTCACAACTGACATGGATGTCTAATGTTTCCTCCTGAAGAGCTATTGCTAAATAATTGTATGTTTTATAATCAGTAGTCAAAATGAGATCTAAAAAGGGTGTGTGTGTGTGTGGGTATATATATATATATTTTTTTTTGTTTGTTTGTTTGTTTCTTTCTTTCTTTCTAGGGCCATGCCTGAGGCATATGGAAGTTCCTAGGCTAGGGGTCTACACCACAGCCACAGCCACTTGGGATCTGAGCTACATCTGTGACCTACACCATAGCTCTTGGCAATGCCAGATCCTTGACACACTGAGTGGGGCCAGGGATTGAACCCGCATCCTCATGGATACTAGTCAGGTTGTTGGTTTTTTGTTTTTGTTTTTTTTTGTCTTTTTAGGGCTGCACCCACAGCATATGGTGGTTCTCAGGCTAGGGGTCCAAGCAGAGCTGTAGCCGCCAGCCTACAGCAGAGCCATAGCAACGCAGGATCTGAGCCGCGTCTGTGACCTACACCACAGCTCACAGTAACTTGGGATCCTTAACCCACTGAGCGAGGCCAGGGATCGAACCCACGACCTCATGATTCCTAGTCAAATTTGTTTCTGCTGCTGTCCCACGGGAACTCCACTCGTGGGGTTCTTAACCTACTGAGCCACAATGGGAAGTCCATAGAAGGTATTTATTTATTTATTTATTTATTGCATTTTTGTCTTTTTAGGGCTGCACCCATGGCATATTGAGGTTCCCAGGCTAGGAGTCTAGTCTGAGCTACAGCTGCCAGCCTATACCAGAGTCATAGCAACTCCAGAACGCCAGATCTGCACTGCGTCTGTGACCTACACCACAGCTCATGGCAACGCTGGATCCTTAACCCACTGAGCAGAGAGGCCAGGGATCGAACCCACAACCTCATACTTCCTAGTTGGATTTGTTTATGTTGCGCCATGACGGGAACTCCTAGAAGGTATTTATGGCCTTTTAAGGCCACACTCTCGGCATATGGAGGGTCCCAGGCTCGGGATGGAATCGGAGCTACAGCTGCTGGCCTACACCACAGCAGTGCTGGATCCAAGACTAGCCTGTGACTTACACCACAGTTCATGGCAATGCTGGATCTGTAACCCCCTGAACGAGGCCAGGGATTGAACCTGCATCCTCATGGATACTGGCCAGATTCATTTCTGCTAAACCACAACTGGAATTCCTAGAAAGTGTATTTTTATTTTAAATTTTTTTTTGGTCTTTTTTGTTGTTGTTGTTGTTGTTGTTGTTGCTATTTCTTGGGCCGCTCCCGCGGCATATGGAGGTTCCCAGGCTTGGGGTTGAATCGGAGCTGTAGCCACCGGCCTACGCTAGAGCCACAGCAACGCGGGATCCGAGCCGCATCTGCAACCTACACCACAGCTCACGGCAACGCCGGATCGTTAACCCACTGAGCAAGGGCAGGGACCGAACCCGCAACCTCATGGTTCCTAGTCAGATTCGTTAACCACTGCGCCACGACAGGAACTCCAGAAAGTGTATTTTTAACAAGAAATAACTGTATTCTGCTTATGACCTTGAAGTTCATCCCATCCCCTGTTGATACCATGTGAATGGGTTTCTCTGGCTGGACAGTTTCTGAATGACTGCATCATGCGTGGACCCTGGCATCCATTAACCACTGGAGCTGAAGGTGGGAAAGCTCACAGAGCAGCCCCTCTGGGTCACTGTTGTCAACTGTTGCCTGTGGGTGGCTGTTCTCCTGACCCTCAGGAGCCTCAGAAAACTCTGTCATGACAGGTGTTCCTGAAATGGATAGACCAGTCCTTGAGGCCAGCTGGAGACCTCTTCTTCCGGAAGCGAGGCTTTGTAGGGTAGTGCTGTGGGAGTCAGAGCCCTCCCAGGTTTGGTTTAGGATTCCTCATTATGTATTTGTTTATTTATTCATTTTTGGCTGTACTCGCAGCTTGCAGAAGTTCCTGGGCCAGGGATTGAACCCCTCGCCACAGCAGTGGCACTGAATCATTAACCATTAGGCTGCCGGGGAGCTCCTGGTTTAGGACTCTTTCATAGCAGGTAGTAGAAGCCAGCCAAGGGAGCTGCTGAGGGACACTTTAGGATGCAGACATGCGTCCCTGTCTTCCTTTCAGTGCCCCTGAGGGGTGTGTGGGGGCAGGCACCAGGCGTCCTTAACACTCCTTCCCAGTGATGCGGATGCTCAGGATCCTGCTCACCCCGAATCCGCCCTCTGACCTCTCAGAGGGCTTGCAGTGGGAGCCTTGACCTCGTCCCCTCCCCATGCTGCCTGGCATGGGAGGTGCCACCCTGTCGGGGCCGGCCATGGTCAAGTCCTTCCCTTCTGGGAGCCTCGGGGCCTCACCCAAGGCGGGTCAGGGTTGGAGCCAGTTATGTCTCTCCAACTGTGGGAGCTTACTGAGGTGTGAAGAGAGGATAATGGTGGTTTCTTACTAGTTCATAAAAAAAACTCATTATTTGTTAAGTTTTTTGTTTTTGTTTTTTCTTTTTTGGCTGCCCTGCAGCATATGGACTTTCCCAGGCTCGGGGTTGAATTGGAGCTAGAGCTCCTGGCCTACACCACAGCTCACAGCAATGCTGGATCCTTAACCCACTGAACGGGGCCAGGGATTGAACCGGCATTCTCATGGATATTAGTCAAATTCATTTCCTCTGAGCCACTATGGGAACTCTGGGAACTGTAATTTTAATTTTTTTTCCTCTGTAAATTTTCCTTAGTATTTTGACATCAGTTATTTGCCTGAATAAGCAAGCAGCAAAGGAACGTTAATAGAAATACTTGAAAAGTTAAGAGCTTGCTGTCCCTGTGGACTTTTTGCTTGTGGTTGAGATTTAATTGATTTTTTGCTTTTTAGGGCCGCACCTGTGGCATATGGAAATTCCCAGGCTGGTGGTCAAAGCAGAGCTCCAGCTGCCAGCTTAACACCACAACAACAGCAACGCTGAGTCTGCGACCTACACCATAGCTCACAGCAATGCCGAATCCTTAATCCACTGAGTGAAGCCAGGGATCTAACCTGCATCCTCATGGATACTAGTCGGGTTTGTTACCACTGAGCCACAAGGGGAACTCCTGCTTTTATGTTAATTTTTACATTGTTTTAAGTTCATCTGATGGGATTGGTGGCTAGGATTTTTTTTTTTTTTTTTTTTTTTGCTTTTTAGGGCTGCACCTCCGGCATATGGAGGTTCCCAGGCTAGGGGTCCAATCAGAGCTACAGCTGCCGGCCTACGCCACAACCACAGCAACATCAGATCCGAGCTGCATCTGCAGCCTACATCACAGCTCACAATAACGCGGGATCCTTAACCCACTGAGCAAGGGATCTAACCCGCATCCTCATGGTTCCCAGTCGCATTCGTTTCCGCTGCACCACGACGGGAACACCATCTCATTGGTTCCTAGTTGGATTCGTTTCCTCTGCTCCTTGAGGGGAACTCCTGCTGTCTAGGATTTTATCTTGGGAGAAAATGGCATGCCTGAGAGATGGTTTAGTGTCATGGGTCAAGCTGCCTGGGTCCCTGCTTTATTGTGATTGCGTCTTTGCTGTGTGACCTTGGGTCAGTTACTTTACCTCTCCGTGTCTCAGTGCTGGCACCAGTGATGCAAAAAGAGGATTTGCTTGAGAGGGTGGTCTTGAGGATGAATAGGATGGTACAGGTAAAGTGATGGGGACAGTTCCTGAGTTAGCCTCTAATAACTGGTACTATTGCCATCTTCATGGCTTCCAGGAAGTTTGAGATTTATTCCTGGTCTCTTAACATTTTAGCTCAGCATGTTTACTTTCAGGTGTCCTGTGCCCGTCTATTAATTTTGTCGTGTGGATGCTCCCTCGATGGACTCATCTTGTCTCAACGTCTCTGGATGCTTTCTGGAGCTTCATGCCTATTTACCTCTCTCAGAAATCCTTGCTGCCTCCATGTGGATGTCTGAGAGGCGTCTGTCCAAAAGGGGTATAAGAGGGAGTTCCCTTCATGGCTCAGTGGTTAATGAACTCGACTAGGATCCATGAGGATGTGGGTTTGATTCCTGGCCCTGCTCAGTGGGTTAAGGATCCAGTGTGGCTGTGGCTGTGGTGTAGGCCAGAGGCTACAGCTTCAATTCAACCCCTAGCCTAGGAACATCCATGTGCCACCAGTGCGGCCCTAAAAAGCAAATAAATAAATAAAAGGGGTCTAACAGAAAGCCTGCTGGTTGTCTTCTCCCGTAATTTGCCCTTACATTCGGTTCAGGGACAGCCTATCCTCTGGTTCTCATTACAGTCCTGTGGCTTACACTGTGAGGGGATCCCCAGGCCTTCATCCTGGCTCACAGACCTTGCCCATGGGCCGCTGTCCCTCACCCGCTGCTCCTGGGCATGCCACCTGCTGGCCAGCCTCTAAGCATGGAAACTTTTCTAATGTAAGTTTTTTTTTTTTTCTTCCTAAAGTACTTAAAGATTTAAAAAAAAAAAAAAAAGAGTTCCCATTGTGGCTCAGTGGTAGCTGTGGCTTAGGTTGAAGATGTGGCTCAGGTCTGGTGTTGCTGTGGCTGTGGGGTAGGCGAGCAGCTGCAGCTCCAGTTCGACCCCCAGCCTGGGAACATCCATATGTCACACTTGAGGCCCCCCCCCAAAAAAGGAAACTTGAATATGTCTCAAATTTAAAAAAAAAAATCTTTTTAGGACCACACCCATGACATATGGAAGTCCCCAGGCTAGGGGTCAACAGCCACAGCAACACCAGATCTGAGCCATATCTGCTACTTACATTGCAGCTTATAGCAATGCCGGATCCTTAAGCCCACTGAGTGGGGCCAGGGATTGAACCCGAGTCCTCATGGATACTAGTCAGGTTCATTTCCACTGAGCCACACTGGGAACTCCTCAAATTTATTTTTTAAAAACTTTTTTTTTTTTTGTCTTTTTGCTATATCTTTGGGCCGCTCCCACGGCATATGGAGGTTCCCAGGGTAGGGGTCGAATCGGAGCTCTAGCCACCGGCCTACACCAGAGCCACAGCAACGCGGGATCCGAGCCGCGTCTGCAACCTACACCACAGCTCACGGCAACGCCGGATCGTTAACCCACTGAGCAAGGGCAGGGACCGAACCCGCAACCTCATGGTTCCTAGTCGGACTCGTTAACCACTGCGCCACGACGGGAACTCCCTTAAAGACTTTTTTAGTCTTTTTTTAGGGCTGTACTTGAGGCATGTGGAGTTTCCCAGGCTAGGGGTCCAGTTGGAGCTACAGCTGCCGGCCTACGCCACAGCCACAGCAACGCAGGATCTGAGCAGTGTCTGTAACCTACACCACAGCTCACAGTAACGCCGGATCCTCAACCTGAGTCCTCATGGATACTAGTCAGGTTCGTTAACCACTGAGGCACGACGGGAACACCCTCAAATTTTAATAAGATCCTCTGTACATACCTTTAATTGCTATTGAAAATTGAAACAGCACATCAAAAGTTTTTATTATGGAGTTTCTGTTGCCATGAGCTGTGGTGTAGGTCACAGATGTGGCTTGGATCCCGAGTTACTGTGTCTGTGGTGTAGGCCAGTGCTACAACTCTGATTTGACCCCTAGCCTGGAAACTTCCATATGCCATGAAAAAAGGAAAAAAATTACAACTCAACAAGCTGTTGTTTTTTTTTTCTTTTTTCTTTTTTTGGGCTACACCTGCAGTATATGGAGGTTCCCAGGCTAGGGGTCCAGTCGGAGCTACAGCTGCTGGCCTACACTGAAGCCACAGTAACCAGAGATCCGAGCCATGTCTGCGACCTACGCCACAGCTCATGGCAGTGCCGGATCCTTAACCCACTGTGAGGCCAGGGATTGAACCTGAGACCTCATGGTTCTTGGTCGGATTTGTTTCCACTGTGCCACGATGGGAACTCCTGTTTTTTAGTTTTTTAGTTTTAATTGTTTATTTTTTTGGCTGTGCCTATAGCATGTTTAAGTTCCTGGGCCAGGGATTGAACCTGTGCCATGTCAGTGACCTGAGCCACAGCAGTGACAACACAGGATCCTTAACCTGCTGAGCCACCAGAGTACACCCTCATGTTCTTGCTGTTCTTGCCACACTACCCAACATTCTTTCCACATAAGCTAATTTGTTTCCATTTTGTGTGTGTGTAACCGCCGCACCTGTGGCATCTGGAAGTTCCCAGGCTGGAACTAGGTTTGGAGCTGCAGCTGAGGCCTATGCCTTAGCCACAGCAACATCAGATTGAAGCTGCCTCTGACTTATGCTGCCGTTTGTGCCAACACCGGATCCTTAGCACACTGAGTGAGGCCAGGAATTGAAGCTGCATCATCATAGAGTCGTCAGGTCCTTAACCCACTGAGCAACAAGAACTCCTGTTTCAAATTCTTTTTCAGGGCTGCACCCACAGCATGTGGAAGTTCCCAGGTTAGGGGTCAAATCAGAGCTGCTGCTGTCAGCCTACACCACAGCCACAGCAACATGGGTTCTGAGCCTCATCTGTGACCTACCCCACAGCTCAGGGCAACGTGGGGTCCTTAACCCTGTGAGTGAGGCCAAGGATGGAACCCGCATCCTCATGGATACTGGTCAAATTCTTAACCCACTGAGCCACTTCGGGAACTCCTAAATCTTTCTTGATTGAGTCTCAGTGTCCTTCCTCTGTGGTTCTGTTTGAGACTGAGACAGAGTAAGTGGTTTGCTGTAGCGGTTTAAAATACACGAATCATCCTGTCTGACCTTTCTCTCCAAGCAGTTAGCAGTGTCCTCATCCCTCCCCTCCTAGAGGTTATGGCTTCACCAGCTCTATCCAGTCTGTTAAGGTGGATATTCTGGTAGAATGGATGGCAATTTTGTACTTGAGAGTCTAGTTACTGAGGTTCTTTTCTAACTTTTTATCTTGAAAGTTCAAACTTATTAGAATTTTTATTTTATTTGGCTGCAGCATGCAGCAGCTTGATATGGCGTTTCAGTTCCCAGGCTGGGATTGAACCTGGGCCAAAGTAGTGACAGTGTTAAATCATAACCATTAGACCACCAGAGAACTCCTTTTTTTTTTGCTTTCTATTTTTATTTTTTAATTTTATTTTTTCTTTTTAGGGCCACACCCACATGCAGCATATGGAGATTCCCAGGCTAGGGGTCTAATTGAAGCTGTAGCCACCGGCCTACACCAGAGCCACAGCAACATGGGATCCGAGCGTCGTCTGCGACCTACGCCGCAGCTCACATCAACGCCAGATCCTTAACCCACTGAGCAAGGCCAGGGATCAACCCCGAAACCTCATGTTTCCTAGTTGGATTCGTTAACCACTGCGCCACGATGGGAACTCCAATTTTATTTTTTTTGTCTTTTGTCCTTTTAGGGCCGTACCCGCGGCATATGGAGGTTCCCAGGCTAGGGGTCTAGTTGGAGCTACAGCTGCCAGCCTACACCAGAGCCACAGCAATGCCAGATCCTTAACCCACTGAGTGATGCCAGGGATCAAACCTGCAACCTCATGGGTCCTTGTCCGATTCCTTTCCGCTGCGCTGCGATGGGAACTCCCTTTTCTGCTTTTTTAGGCCACACCTGAGGCATATGGAAGTTCCTGGGCTAGGGGTTGAATCAGCTACAGCTGCTAGCCTGTGCCATAGCAGTGCCAGCTGTGAGGCCAGCAATCGAACCTGCAACCTCGTGGATACCCTTTGAATTCGTTTCTGCCACACCACAATGGGAACTCCTCTTTTTTTTTTTTTTTTTTTTTTTTGGCCACATCTGTGGCATATGGAAGCTCTCGGGCCAGGAATCAAATTTGAACCGCAGCTTTGACCTGCACCACAGCTGTGGCAAGGCCAGACCCTTAGCCCACTGTGCTGGGCTGGGGATGGCACCTTTGTTCCAGCGCTCCAGAGACAGTGCTGCTCCCACTGTGCCACAGCAGGAGCTCCTCCACTGAGGTTCTTCATTAACATTTCAGAGACAGGTCGAGAGGCAGGTGGAATTTCCTGGGAATGTTCCTCAATGGTCATCTGAGGAGACTCCAGAGTCCAGATTGGATTCTTGTCTGATGAATCCATTGGGAGTCTAGTCACAGACTGAAGCTCCTCCTAGATTTTTGGGTTCCAGTAGAAGGTGATGCTTTAGACTCTCAAACTGCGACAACGTAGCCTGGAAGAGGTACAGAAACAAGAAGAATCCAAACTCTTACACACTCTGGGGGGCAGGGGTGGGGAGAGAAAAATCCACCCCCAAATCTAGGTCTGTCTGCCATAAAGTTATGTTGAGGTCGTCTCCCCCCGCCGCGGCCTCTGTCCCTATCGGAGACCCCTTTTCCTGCAGCTTTCCACTTGTCCTTCACACTTGAGCTCCAACGCCATCTCCCAGAGGCGGCCCTCGCTGTCCTCTTCTCTCCCACACCTCTGCCCCCATCTAGCACCATTTGTGTTCCTCGGGTTTTTCTTGTGTGTTCATCTGCCTGCCCCAACCCCTGCCGAAGCCCCTTGGACACAGGGATCTAACACATTTGTTTTCTACTATATGCGTAGTGCTCTGACAATGCCTGGCAAGTAAATTTTAAATAGAGAAATAAGGTGTGTGAGTGGCACACATGAACTTGGACTCGCCGTCAAGCACATGCAGAGTGCCGTGGATGTGAGTGTAGATCAGATGGGGATCTTACGCTCAGGAGCTCACAGTTTAATGGGAGATGGACGAGCAAAGAGAATTAAGATGAATGTGAAGAGGAGCAGCGGGACCTGTGCCGAGCGCTGCCTCTTCTAGGGAGAGCTGCCCTGTGTGGTGCCAGCCCTTCCTCTGGCTCACGTCGTCGCTGGCCTGGTGCCCAAGCCTGAGCAGGGGAGCACGGGATCTGGGCCTCCTCATTCTGTGTGCAGGTGTCTGGTCAGTGGCCACGTGAGGAGAGCCTTGTGTAGATGACAGTGACCTCAGCGACAAAGGGGCCCTCCTTGCTTAAAGATTGGCCTTGTCCTCAAGCAAGGGAGCCTGGGAGTTCCCCTTGTGGCTCAGCGGTTAACGAATCGGACTAGGATCCGGTGTTGCCATGAGCTGTGGTGTAGGTGGCAGACGTGGCTTGGATCCCGTGTTGCTGTGGCTCTGGCATAGGCCAGTGGCTACAGCTCCAATTGGACCCCTAGCCTGGGAACCTCCATATGCTGCAGGTACAGACCAAGAAATGGCAAAAAGACAAAAAAAAAAAAAAAGGCTGCGTCTCTTTTCTGATCTGATGTCTGTCCATGTACCCAGCATAGCAGGGGGCAAGGAATTGGAGACAGATGGCAGGGTGGACAGAAGTGGCAGCTGGAGAGTAGCCTGCATCTCCCAGCTAGCTCCTCATGGACATCTGTGCCACCTTTGGTCATGGGGGTGCCTTGGAAGGTGCCCTACCAAAGCGGACTGTCTGCCAAGGAAGGGAGAAGGGAGTTGTTTGCTGGTGGCCACATCTGAGGTCCTTCAGTGCTGGCTGGGACAGCCCTGCTGGCCCTGAGATGCCCTGATTCTCACTGCTGTCAGTACCTTCCAAAAGGGCCCTCCCAAGTTCCCTTCCAATAATGTCTCTGTTTGTCTCGGGTCAAGCTCTTCCTGGGTCACCCTGTAGCTGGAGGAGGGATCAAGTGCTCTGATGGGCTGGCCGGAGGTCATGTAGCTCTCGAGGTCATTGCCACTCACCCCACACAGATTGGGTTCTTCCTGAGAAAGATGGGTTGCTTACTAGACGAACGGGACTAACCTTAGACGGGGTGAACAGCGGTCCATGAGCCCGAGAATAGAGAGACGGGGCGGGGGAGCACCTGGGTAGGTGATGCTGGGAGCACAGCTGGCTGGTGACTGTGTCTTGATCTCCTCCTCCATCCTTCTCCAGAAAAGCTGTCAGACGGCCAGCATTGCCACCACTGAAGCGTCCGCCCAGACCTGGAAGCATGCAGATGCCGAGGTGCAGACCGAGGCCCCCGAGCCAGTCAGCGTGCCCTCCTCTGTGTCCTGGAGCGATGGCCCCGGGCTCGCAGCCTTTCTCCGGAGAGTGGAGCCCATGGTTACTCGAGAACTGAACAAGAACTGGCAGAGCCATGCATTTGACGGCTTCGAGGTGAACTGGGCGGAGCAGCAGCCAACGGTAGGGTGGGGCTGGTGCGGGTTTGGGAGGCCTTGGGTTGAGGCTCTGCCCCGTTGTAAGTCCCTCCTTTGTGCCACCCAAAGAATAGTAATGCTGGTAACAGTAACAGCCTTCACCGAGCTCTTACTTTCTGCTGGCTACTAAGCTGAGTTTTTAAGCCCAAGTCAGGGCCTCCCCTGTTCCCCTTGAGGTAGGTGCTGTCATTTTCTCCTTTTCACCTCTACTCAGCTAGGAAGTGGTTGAGGCAGGTTTGAACCTGGGCAGTCTGGCTCTGGATCTTATTTTCTTTCTTTTATTATTATTGTTTTGCTTTTTAGGGCTGGACCTGTGGCATATGGAGGTTCCCAGGCTAGGGATCTAATCAGAGCTGCAGCTGCCAGCCTGCGCCACAGCCACAGCAGTGCCAGATCTGAGCCAACTCTGCAACCTATACCACAGCTCACGGCAATGCTAAATCCTTAACCCACTGAGCAAGGCCAGGGATTGAACCTGCAACCTCATGGATACTCGTCAGGTTCGTAACCTGCTGAGCCACAACGGGAGCTCCCCCGGATCTTGTTTTCCTGACTACTCAGCTATGTTTCTCCGGGCATTCTCTGTGCCAGCTCATCCACCCTGAGGACAGCTGGGTGAGGAAGTGCTATCCCTACTTCCATTTTATAGATGAGATTCAGAGAGGCTAAGGGGCTTGTCCAGAGTCACACTGTTCTGGTCTGTCTGGTTTTGTTTTTGTTTTTGGCCACGCCTGTGGCATGTGGAGCCTGTGCCACAGTAGTGACTTGAGCTTCTGCAGTGACAGCATGGGATCCTTGACATGCTGAATGTCTCGAGGCCAGCTGAGAGCTGTCACCCTTCAAGCTCAGATGTTCAGTTGGACATGCAGGAGCCTTTTCTTTCTTTCTTTTCTTTTCTTTCGCTTTTTAGGGCTGCACCCGCAGCATATGGAGGTTCCCAGGGGTCTAATCGGATCTACACCTGCCAGCCACAGCAACGTAGGATCCGAGCTGCATCTGTGACCTACACCACAGCTAACGGCAATGCTAGATCCTTAACCCACTGAGCAAGGCCAGGGATCGAACCTGCAACCTCATGGTTCCTAGGTTCCTAGTCGGATTCATTTCTGCTGCACCACGATGGGAACTCCTTTTTTTTTTTTCTTTTTCTTTCTTTCTTAGGAGCTTATCAAAATCTTTCCTTTCCTTGTTTCTTGTTTCCTTTTTTTTTTTTTTTTTTTTGGCTACACCTGAGGCATATGGAAGTTCCCAGGCCAGGGATCAAACCCATACCACAGCAGGGACTCAAGCTTCTGCAGTGACAATGACAGATCCTTAGTCTGCCACACCAGGAGAGAACTCCTTAAAACCTTTCTTTTTTTTTTGTCTTTTTGCCTTTTCTAGGGCCGCTCCCTCGGCATATGGAGGTTCCCAGGCTAGGGGTCCAATTGGAGTTGTAGCCACTGGCCTATGTCACAGCCACAGCCACACCAGAACCGAACCGCATCTGCAGTCTACACCACAGCTCACGACGACACTGGATCCTTAACCCACTGAGCAAGGCCAGGGATTGAACCTGCAACCTCATGGTTCCTAGTTGGATTCGTTAACCACTGCGCCACGACGGGAACTCCCTCCTTAAAACCTTTCTTACACAGCGTTTCCTTCCTTTAGAAATGGAGATGAGCGTGGAGTTCCCACTGTGGTGCAGCGGAAAGGAATCCGATGGACTAGTGTCCATGAGGACTCAGGTTCCATCCCTGGCCTCGCTCAGTGGGTCAGGGGGATCTGGCATTGACGTGAGCTGTGGTGTTGGTCACAGATGTGGCTCAGATCCTATGATGTTGTGGCTGTGGTGTAGGCCGGAAGCCATAGCTCCAGTTTGATCCCTAGCCTGGGGACTTCCGTATGCCTCAGGTGTGGCCCTAAAAAGCAAAAAAAAAAAAAAAAAAAAAAAAAGAAAGAAAGAAATGGAGACTGGTTATAGCCCTTCTCTCCTCTCTGCCTCTCCTTGTGCCTTCTTTCCATCTATTTCCAGATACACAGCTGCCCTGTTCCCATCCAGTCATGGATGAGTTGATTTACTTGAGAGAAATCCTCAAAATTGCTCTGAAAAACAGTTGCCAAGGCCACACCAAAGTGTGGAATCATTGTATCTAAATTTTTAAGCAGAGCCCCAGAGGAAGAACAGAATGAAGAAACGAACGTTGAGATTAAAATCTCAGTTCTCTGTGTCCCCTTTTACAGTTGCATTTACAGAGGGTAAGCTTTTGTTGTTGTTCTTCTTTTTTGGCTTTTTGGGCTGCACCCCCAGCATATGGAGGTTCCCAGGCTGGGGGTTGAATTAGAGCAACAGCTGCTGGCCTGTGCCACAGCCACAGCCACATGGGATCTGAGCGGAGTCTGTGACCTACACCACAGCCACAGCAACACCATCCTTTAACCCCACTGAGTGAGGCCAGGGATCGAACCTGCATCCTCATGGATACTAGCTGGGTTTGTTATCGCTGAACTGTGACAGGAACTCTTTTTTTTTTTTTGTCTTTTTGCCATTTCTTGGTCCGCTCCTGCGGCATATGGAGATTCCCCGGCTAGGGGTCGAATCGGAGCTGTAGCCACTGGCCTACACCAGAGCCGCAGCAACGTAGGATCTGAGCCGCATCTGCGACCTACACCACAGTTCGCGGCAATGCTGGATCCTTAACCCACTGAGCAAGGCCAGGGATCGAACCCACGACCTCATGGTTCCTAGTCGGATTCATTAACCACTGAGCCACGAGGGGAACTCCTCTTTTTTTTTTTTTAAACAAGAGAACAAATCCACTTTTATTTATTTACTTTTAAATAAGTTTAAATCCTTGAAGGGTACAGCATCACACAGATTCTGTGTCCAGTGGCCTTAGCAGGAAGGTTGCTTCTGAATTTGGCACAAACCATGTCTCTTGTCCATAAGCACAATTTACCTTTCCACGGATTACTCTGATTTTATTCGTTTTTTTGCCAGGAGTTACTGTGTTATTCTTTTTTCTTTTTTATTTTTTTGGATTTTTAGGGCCACACCTGCGGCATATGGAAGTTCCCAGGCTAGGAGTTGAATCAGACCTGCAGCCGCTGGCCTACACCATAGCCACAGCAACGCCGGATCCTTAACCCACTGAGCAAGGCCAGGGATCGAACTTGCATCCTCATGGATACTAGTTGGTTTGTTAACTCCTGAGGCATACAGGAACTCCCACTGTGTTATTCTTCGCTTTGTACAGATAAGCACATCTCTTGCCAAGGTAGAATTCAGTTTTAACTCAAGCATAAACACCCTCAGTTTTGAGAAGAGCTGTGTGCTCCCTCTGGTTGCAGAGACCCCAACCCTGCTTATAACCAGCAAAAATGGCCTTGCACTACAACCTTCCTGACATGCTTGTTTTAGAAATCCTGTTCCCAGCAGGTCTCTGCAGGCTCCAAGGTGGCTCTAAGCTTTTGTTCTTTTTTTTATTTTTTTAAAATTTTTTTTTTTTAGCTTTTTAGGTCCACACCCTCAGCGTATGATATGGAAGCTCCCAGGCTGGAGTCAAATCAGATCTGCAGCTGCCGGACTGTACCATAGCCATAGCAAGGCCAGATCCGAGCTGCATCTTCAACCTACTCTGTAGCTCACAGCACGCCAGATCCTTAACCCATTGACCGAGGCGAGGGATCGAACCTGCGTCCTCATGGATACTAGCTGGATTTCTTACTGCTGAGCCACAACAGGAACTCTCTGGCTTTGTTTTAAAATAGCAGATTTAGGAGTTCCCGCCATGGCCTAGTGGGTTAAGAATCCAAGTGCAGGAGCTCCTGCTGTGGTGCAACAAGATCAGTGTCTCTGCCCCAGAAATTCCATGTGCCCCGGGCCTGCAAACAACAAAAACAACAACAACCCAAAACGACAACCAAAAAACCCCCCAGATTCAGTGAGATATAATTTACATCCCATATAGTTCACCCATTGAAAATGTACAGTTCGGTGGGTTTTAACGTATTTCCAGAGGTATTGTAACCACTGCCACAGTTAATTTTAGGACTTTCTTTTTGTCTTTTTAGAGCCAAACCCACAGCATATGGAAGTTCCCAGGCTAGGGGTCAAATCGGAGCTGCAGCTGCCGGCCTACACCACAGCCGCAGCAACGTGGGCTCTGAGACACATCTGCAAGCTACCTCTACGCATCTACACCACAGCTTGTGGCAACGCTGGGTCCCGAACCCATTGAACGAGGCCAGGGATCGAACCTGCATCCTCATGGATGCTATTTGGGTTCGTTACTGCTGAGCCACAACGGGAACTCCAATTTTGGAGCATTTTTATCACCTCCCTCAAAGAAGAAACTCCATATCCACCAGCGGTCACTCCTCATCCTGCCCCCCACGTCCTGGCAACTGCTAATCCATTTTCTGTTGCTATGGATCTGTTTCTTGTGGACATTTCTCACGAGTGGAACCATATAACAAATGGTCTCATTTTCTGCTTCTACTTAGAAAGTTACCAAGGGTCCTTGTGTTGTAGCCTCTTTCATCCCCCCCCCTTTTTTTGTGGCTGCATTTGCAGCATATGGAAGCTCTCAGGCCAGGGATTGAATCCGAGCTGCCGCTTTGACCTATGCTACAGCTGCCAGATCCCACTGTGCCAGGCTGGGATCGAACCCGTGCCTCAGCAGCAACCCAGATGGCTGCAGAGGCTGTCATTCCTGTTTATGGCTGAGTGACACTGGGTCGTAAGAATATGCTTCATTGTCCATCAGTTGTTGGACGTTCTGGCTGTTATGAATAATGCTGTCAGCATTTGCGTACGAGTGCTTGTGTGAACATGTGTTTGTTCCCCGGTCTCGTGGCTGTGCACCTAGGAGTGGAATTGCCAGGCTGTGTGGTAACTCGACATTTTGAGGACCTGCTAGAGTGTTCTCCCCAGGGGCCGCACCAGCCTGCATCCTCGCCAGCAGTGCAGTGTTTCCCACGTAGAGCTGCTTACAGACTTTGGATCCTTTCCACTGGCCGATGTCTTTACATGGGGTTACGAGGTCAAGGAGCGTGAGACTGCACAGAAGTTAGGGTCTGTGGTGCACTTTACCCGCTGGAAAGTGTGCCAGTCCCTCGCTGTGGCCAGTGTCGCTGGCTTTCTCATTAGCTGCTGCTGGCCAGCTGTGGGCTGAGAAGCAAGGTGCTAGAGCTTTACAAAATTGTATGTGGGTTTATAGACACACAACAAGACTTTGCTGGTGGTGCAGTGGGTTAAGGATCTGGCATTGTCACTGCTGTGGTGTGGGTTTGATCCCTGGCCTGGGAACTTCTGCATGCCACTGCGTGGCCAAAAATACACACAAAACAGGAGTTCCTGCCTTGGCACAGTGGGTTAAGAACCTGACTGCAGTGGCTCAGGTTTCTGCAGTGGTGCAGCTTCAATCCCTGGCCTGGTGCAGTGGGTTAAAGATCCAGCTCAGATCACACCTGGGGCTCAGGTTCAGTCCTTGGCCCAGGAACTTCCACCTGCCATTAAAACAAAAAACAAAAAACAAAAAAAACAGGAGTTCCTGTCGTAGCTCAGTGGTTAACGAATCTGACTAGGAACCATGAGGTTGCGGGTTCGATCCCTGGCCTTGGCTCAGTGGGTTAAAGATCCGGTGTTGCTATGAGCTGTGGTGTAGGTTGCAGATGCGGCTCAGATCTTGCGTTGCTATGGCTCTGGCATAGGCTGGCAGCTACAGCTCCGATTAGACCCCTAGCCTGAGAATCTCCATATGCCACGGGAGTGGCCCTCAAAAGGCAAAAAGACAAAACAACAACAACAACAAAACCACAAACATAAAATTTACCATTTTAACCATTTTTGGGGGGGGTCCATGCCCACGACATGCAGAAATTTCTAGGCCAGTGACCTGAGCCATAGCAGTGACAATGCTGGATCCTTAACCTGCTGCACCACAAGAGAACTCCCCATCTTAACCATTTTTGTCTGTAGAATCATGTGGCGTTGAGTGTATTTACATCACTGTGCAACCATCACTGCCATCCAGCTCCAGAAGCCCCAGCTTTTGAAATTATGTATAGAGGCTGTGATTGTGTAGTGGTTAGTTGTTTGTGGTTTTTTTTTTTTTTTTTTGGTCTTTTTGTCTTTTTAGGGCCACACCCGCAGCATATGGAGGCTCCCAGGCTAGGGGTCGAATTGGAGCTACAGCTTCTGGCCTACGCCACAGCCACAGCAATGCCAGATCTGAGCCATGTCTGCGACCTACACCACAGCTCATAGCAACACCAGATCTTTAACCCACTGAGCAAGGCCAGGGATCGAACCCGCAACCTCATGGTTCCTAGGCGGATTCGTTTCCAAGTTGGTTGTTTGTGTGTTTGGTTTTTGCTTTTTAGGGCTATATCTACGGCACATGGAAGTTCCCAGGCTGGCATCAAATTGGGGCTGTAGCCGCTGGCCTCCACCAGAGCCACAGCAATGCCAGATCCAAGCTGAATCTGCGACCTACACCACAGATCACGGCAACACCGGATCCTTAACCCACTGAGTAAGGCCAGTGATACTAGTTGGGTTCATTACTGCTGAGCCACGACAGGAGCTCCTGTATAGTGGTTAGTGCTCTGTGTTGTGAAACTGTGTAGAATCGTGAGTGTGGGGTTCAGCTCCCATCTGGAGCCTGATGTCTGTCCCTCTTCCCAAGGGTTCCTTATGGGTTTCTGGAAGCCTCCTTAGGGGAGATGTTGGGATGCAGCCTCTACACTTTCCTCTGGGTCTGGGCAGCAGATTGGAATCACATACGGGGTTGGGAGGCCCAAGCCGCGTGGTTTGTTCAGTGGCCATGAGGCTACTGGTTCTGTGGCTTTGGGGCTCAGGGTCGGGGATGGTCTGTCTCTTTCAGGTGACCTGCCTGCATACCCTGGGCTACCCTCCAGCCCAAGCACAGGGTCTGCATGTGACCAGTGTCTCCTGGAACACCACGGGCTCTGTCGTGGGCTGTGCCTATGGCCGGTGAGTGGCAGCAGGGGTGGTTGTGGGCCAATAGGAGGCGCTCGAACCCTCGTCTGAGCCTCTGTCTCCCCATGTGCACAGTGACGGGCTGGCTCAGGGCTTGGCCTTTCTGAGTCTTCCTTTTCAAGGCCACCTGGGCATCCAGTTGGCAGAAAGAGCAGAGAAGAGAAGGACTTAGAGCCGCAGACTCCCAGTGTCCACCCACCCACACTGGGCTCTGAGCCCCAGGCCTGACTCACTGACCCAAGAGCTGTCCCCTGATACTCCAGGGTCCCCCCCCCCCACACCAATGTGTGCCCCTGTCCTTGCTTCCTGGAGACCCTTTCCCCAAGCAGGTCATGCCCTCAGGGTGTGATGAAGGAGCCTCTGCCGCTTGGGTGCCCAGTGCAGTGTCTGGGTGTGATGGGGACAGAGGCGCGCCTGTTTGGGGGAACGGGGGTGAGGTCGCCCAGGCGCAGAGCTGGCTCAGGCCCGCCCTGGGCAGGCTGGATGATGGTGACTGGAGCACGCTGAAGTCCTTCGTGTGTGCCTGGAATCTGGACCGGCGAGGCCTGGAGCCCCAGCAGCCATCGGCGGTGGTGGAGGTGCCCAGCGCCGTCATGTGCCTGGCCTTCCACCCCACGCAGCCGGCCCACGTTGCAGGTGAGCCGAGCAGCCGGCCTTGTCCCTATTTCCCAGCCCGAGTCCACAGCCCAGCAGGGGGAGAAGCTTCCTGGGGGGACCGGCACAGTTTTGAGAAAGTGGCCCCGTGTCCCAGCTCGGTTGGGAGGGCAGTGTCCGGCCAGGAAGCTGGGCTGCTGGCTGGGGTCAGCTTGGCTCTTCCGCAGGTGGGCTGTACAGCGGCGAGGTGCTCGTGTGGGACCTGAGCCGTCCTGAGGACCCCTTGCTGTGGCGCACGGGCCTGACCGACGACACCCACACAGATCCCGTGTACCAGGTCAGCACGGAGGGGTCGGGAGGCACCTCCTTCTCCCTCTGTGACGCAGAGCAGGCAAGGGCACTGCCCGCGTGGCACAGTCATGGAAGAAGTTCACCAGGAATTGGCAGTGGGCAGCTGCCCCTGGCATTCTCAGAGCTCGCAGGCCACGAGTCAGCTTGTTCCCTGCTTCCTCCACTGGAGCTGCCATGAGGGGGTCCCCACTGCCCTGGTCTCCTGCTAGGACTGGGGTAGGGACCTGGGAACCTCTTGGGTCTGCCCTCTGTGGGTGAGGCTGCTCCTATGTCTCGCCTATAAATCTCCCTTTATTGTTTGTTTTTGGCTGAGCCTGTGGCATGTGGAACTTCCCAGGCCAGGGATCGAACCTAAGGCACAGCAGCGACCCAAGCTGCTTCAGTGACAATTCCAGATCCACTGCACCACAAGGGAAGGTGGATCCTGAAGGCTCTGTTTTCCTGGAAGAAAAGCAGGGGTGGAGGGTGACATCCAGTCTTGTGGGGCAGGGGTCCTTTCCTGACCTGGCCCTGCACCCTGTCATCCAGGTGCTCTGGCTCCCCGAGCTCCGGCACAGCCAGCGCTTCCAGGTGCTGAGCGCAGCCGCGGACGGGAAGGTGCTGCTCTGGCAGGGGGGCGCGGGGGGCCGGCTGCGGCTCAGCGCGGGCTTCGCCTTGGCCGTGCAGCAGCTCCCCAGGAACACCAAGCTGAAGAAGGTAGGCGGGGCGCGCCCCAGGCTGTGGGACCCCCAGCCAGGGAGCCGCTCGCGGGCCAGGGCTCCCTGGGGCCACTGTGAGCGGCCTCACCGGGCCCTGCCCTGCATTCTCTTCTCCACAGCCTCCCCGGGGGGAGACCGAGGTGGGCACCACGGCGGTGGCCTTCTCCAGCTTCGACCCCAGCCTGTTCGTGCTGGGCACAGAGGGAGGCTTCCTGCTCAAGTGCTCCCTGGCGGCGGCGGAGGCCGCCCTCACGCGGATGCCCAGCTCTGTGCCCCTGCGGGCCCCGGCACAGTTCACCTTCTCCCCCCATGGTGGTCCCGTCTACTCTGTGAGCTGCTCCCCCTTCCACAGGTACAGACGGCCGGGCCTCCTCCATCAGCTCGGGGCCTCTGGCACGGGGGCGGGCGAGGGTGTGCCCCCCGGGCCGCCCTAGAGCTGCTCCACGCACCTGCAGTTTGCCTGGCCTGGGTCTTCCCCACGTGAGCGCCAGTAGCCAGAGCTCCTGTGGTTGGCTCCAGGGAATCAGCCCCTTTCTACAGAGGACCCCAGGTTCAGGGGACTAGGGAGGGCTTCAGGAGCCTGGCACGAAGGCTCCAGCCGCTCCTGGACCCCCGGCGCTCATCCCCTCGCCTGGCTGTCTGCCTTCCGTCCCGTCCAGGAATCTCTTCCTGAGCGCAGGGACCGACGGCCAAGTCCACCTGTACTCCATGCTGCAGGCCCCGCCCCTGGCCTCCCTGCGGCTCACCCACAAGTACCTGTTTGCTGTGCGCTGGTCCCCAGTGCGCCCCTTGGTGTTTGCAGCTGCTTCTGGGGAAGGTAGGAAACGGACTCCATTGAAGTGACGTGAGCCCAGCCTGGGCCTGAACTCTGGGTTGGGGAGCCTGTACGTGAGGCGAGCGTGACTCTCCTCACGGGGATGGGGTGCTGGATGGGCCAACAGCCTTCCGCTGTGCGCGGAGACTTTGTGAGGCTCCGGGGCTGCTGCTCAGGGCCTCTCCTAACCCTTGACTCTCTCTCGAAAGGTGATGTGCAGCTGTTTGATCTCCAAAAGAGCTCCCAGAAACCCACCGTTTCGGTCAAGCAAACCCAGGATGAAAGGCCCGTCTACTGTCTTGAATTTAATTGCCAGCAGACTCAGCTCCTGGCTGCGGGCGATGCCCAGGGCACCGTGAAGGTGTGGCGGCTGAGCACCGAGTTCACGGAACAAGGACCCCGGGAAACAGAGGACCTGGACCAGCTGGCAGCAGAGGTGGCCACCTGAGGGCGACAGAGCTCCGCGGGGCCGTGGTACGGCGGTAGCGGTGGGCGAGGGGGCTGCACCTGTGCTGTTTCTGATGGGAGCCGAATGAAGACAAGAGAAGCTTTTGGGGGAGTCAAGTTATTTATTTGTCTTTTACATGAAAACAGAAAATGGGTGGGATGGGGAGAACAAGAGGGGGACTAGCCAGTTGCTTTGAGTTTTCTGCCGTCGGAATGGGGCAGCTGGCCTGAAGACAGGAAGTGGGTCCCCGCAGCAACGTGGCGATGGCTACTGGACCAGAAGCGGTGTCTCGAAGCACCGTTTTCTACTACATCTTATCCCAAGCTAAGCAGGTTAAGGTTACACTGGAAAGCAACACTGTCTGGAGTATTTCTCCTAAGAGCACAGAGATGAGTTGACATGCAGCGGGTGACAGCAGGGCAAGCAGCGTGGGCCAGGCTAACCTAGGAGCAGAGGGTCAATTCACGAAGAGCGAGCGGGTAAACTCAACATAGTCGAAAGCAGTGGGGAGTTCGCGGCCCTTGCCGTCCACGTAGGGCTTCATGTGGGAGACGCAGTAGTCGGCTTGTTCCCGAGTCAGGTTCTGGAAGGGAGGGTGGCACCTGTCAGCGAAGCCACACCAGCCACGCTGGCTGAGGCCGGGCGTGGGGAGGGGGGCAGTCGGGACTTCAAACACGTTAGTGCCCAAGCTTCAGCGTCCCTGCTGATGGGACAAGACGCCTCCCCCAGCAGCTCATGCTCAAAACTGGGGTCTGTTACTTTAGACTCAGCTCTGCCCCCAACTCAGAGGAGCAACTCTGCCTGGAATTTTCATTTCTTTTTGGCTGGGCCCGTGGCACACAGAAGTTCCCAGGCCAGGGACTGAACCTGCTGTACAGCAGCGACCCGAGCCACTGCAGTGACAACGCCAGATCCTTAACGCACTGAGCCACCAGGGGAGCTCCAGGGGCCTCACTTTTCAAAGACACCTCCACCCCCCTGGGGAAGCAGAGCCCCAGACCTGGTACAGCTCCTCCTTGGTCACGTAAGGCTTCCCCTCGGAGCTCAGGGCCCGGAAGGCGCTCTCGATCTCCTCGCTGGACTTGACGTTCTCGGTCTCGCGGCTGATCATGAAGGCCATGTACTCTTGCAGGGAGACGTGGCCGTCCCTGGGGAGGCCAAGGTGCGGGGTGAGTAGGGAGGGGAGGAAAGGAGCTGCAGGCAGGACTGCTTCCACCCCGTTCCCGGACGCTCACCTGTTTGGATCCACGGTGTCCAGGATGGCCTCAAACTCAGGGTCAGGCTCCCCTTCCTCCACCATGGGCAGATCATAGCCCAGGGAGCGCAGGCAGGATTTGAACTCCTGGTGGTTCAGTCGGCCAGACTTGTCTTTGTCGAAGTGTCTGCGGCACAAAGCCGAGGCCTCAGTGCCCAGGCCCAGCTGCCGAGCCCGCCTCCCCTGCCAGGGAGGGTGCAGAGTATACTCACTTAAACATCATGCTGAATTCTTTGAGGGCCTCTTCGGTCACCCCTGTCGTGTTCCTGGAAGAGAAGAGAATCAGGGACTGGGTCCTCCACGCCCCACGTCAGGTGACACGTTTCGTTCTCTGCCAGCGCACTGCCTGCTGGCCCCAGGGCGAGCTGCTGCGGGTACCTGGCCTGGATCTGCTGCTCCAGGTTGTGCTGCATGCGCATGCCCAGCTGGTCCAGCTGGTCCCACTGCTGCGCCAGGCCCACGGTGCTGTGCTCCGTGTACTTGTTGTCCAGGATCAGGGCTTCCTCCATGGCCGCCCCCAGGTCCTCGATCTTCTTGAGCTGACTTCTCATGGCTCGAATCTCCTGGTGCTTGCGCTGCAGGAGTGGGGAAGCAAAGATGCAGCAGGGCTGCCTCGAATGGGAAAGGGGGAGGGAGTGAAGCTGAAGAAACCCAACAGCCTCCACAGAGGGAGAGACTTCAGTGTGAGTCACGAACCAGTGGGGGACCAGCCGCGGCAACGGTATGTGCCAAGGACCAAGGGAGCCACTTCCAAGTAGGGCCCCAGGTAATAGGTGTCAAGGACGAAAGACTTTAAAATGACGGGGGTCCTGGGGCTCTAAGCCAAGGGAAGAGTGATACCCGACCGGCCCAACCCGTGCCTGCCTGACTTCAGGCCAAGCAGGCCTGCTGGCGGTGCTGGGGTGAAGGATCTGAGCTGGGCCAGAAACACTAGGCTCTTACTTTGGTAGCTTCAAGCTGGGATTCGAGGGTCCCGGATTCTTCCACCATGCAGGACCTAGACACAGGAGCAGAGTGAGCAAAGAGGCCCCGTCGTGAGCTCGAAATCAACTTCCCTCAGATAAAAGGGCCTGCGGGCTCCAATTCCTCTCCTGAGGGAGACAGCCCCTATCTGCTGCGGGCTCTCTTTTCCTAAGCGGCCCTGGGAGCCAGGGAGGGCAGGTACTACCTCTCCGGCTTCAGGGACAGGAAGCGGCGGCCGACTGTGTGCGCTACCTGCCCCAGGCCAACGGGGAAGCCAGGGCTGAGCCTGCCCAGCCGCTCCACTGCTCCCAGACCCTTCCTCACACGGCTCCTCAGGCCCAGCCAGTCTGTGCCATGGTACCTGATCCAGGCTGGGCCCTCGAGGGGGACCTCGGGAACTGATTTTAAATTACCCCTTGGGAATTGAGAGGGGATGCAGGCCTGGCACCATCTCTGCAACCACAGGGGAGGACGCCTGTCCAGCCAGGCCACCGGAGAGATAGGAGACCGGGGGAGGAGGGGAGCCGGATTCTGGGGTCAGTGACAGCAATGGGGGGAGATGCAGTCAGGTGACCCCTTGACATGGAAACCAGCGTACTAAAAAGGTCATGACCAGATTCGGGTTCGTGTTTTTCGGTTGTACCTGCGGCATATGGAATTTCCTGGACCAGGGATTGAACCTGTGCCACAGCAGTGACCCGGGGTGCTGCAGTGACAAGGCTGGATCCTCAGCCTGCTGAGCTACGGAACTCCCAGACTCGGGAGCTGAAAGTGGTTCCAACTCTACCCAAAGGAGGGGGGTGGCTGTGACTAAGCCCCAGCTTCAGGTTCTATCTAGAGGCAGCGCCAGAGGCTCCTTCCAGGGCCAAACTCTGAGGGGCGGTGGGGAGGGTCTCCTCCCAACATGACGCAGTGTGAGGTCACACAGGCCACCAGTGAACAAAGACGACAAACGCGGTTACGTGCAGGGACGAGTCACACTGTGCACGTGTCCTTGGGGGGGTTCAGCCCGGCCTCCCTGTCCCCGCATTTGCCCCCGCCTACCCTTTTAACACCCAGCGAGCCAGGATTAGCTCTGAAATCTCCCCAAGTTCAAAGTGCTCCAGCAAGGCAAGGCACCAGGCTGCCTCCTACCCCAGCAGATCAGACTCACAGTCACGCCATGTCCCCCTGGGAAAAGCACACCCCCGGGACCTGGGGGCAGGAGGCTGGGTGCCGGTGCAGTGGGAGGAGGACAGACCCCCCTTCCCACGCGGCCGCGGGCGGTGGGTTAGTCAGAAAGCAGAGCTGCCTGGGGAAGTCAAGAGTGCATCGGTAAAACCACAGTGAGTAAGAAGAGAAATAAGAGGAGAAGAACCTTCCAGACAGATCATCCCCAACTTCATACTGATAGACACGAATGACCCGACGATACGCTATGCTAGTCAAAGAAAAGAGACCAAGTGAATACACCGGAGGACGGAGGCAGGAGCAGACCGAGACGGACACACACCACGAGGCCCAAGCTGGCAGTGCACAGGCGGGGCCCCCGCGCCCGGAGGGACCTGGCGGAGGCAGAGCCGGCCGGCCTGGGAGGGCGGGCAGCCGTGGGCAGCTCACACTGGGGCTGGGCAAGACAAGAGGGACAGCATGGCACCTCGTGGGGACATGAGCCAAGACCAGCGGACAGCCGCGGGCACCAGGGAGGAGCACGGACACCGGGGTGGCCTAGGAGCTCAAGCTGAACCTGTGCTCCCGATCCCACCCTGCCCCGCCTGCTGTGTCTGCCGGCAGGGCCCAGCAGCACTAGGCGAAGCCCCCGTGGCCCCTCGCCGTGGGTGAGAAGGCAAAGGTGCCCAGCGCGGGCTCACGGGGAGGACCCCTGGGACTGGGCAGACGGTCCTGCTCCTCTGGGGGTTCCTCCCAAGCCCCATCTCTCTCCATCCCTCCGAAACCCTGGCCACTCGGACCTCCTCTGAAGGCAAATGACAGCTCAGCCCTCACTGGGGGCACTGGGGTGGGGGGGGGTCAGTGCAGAGCTGGGACTTCCTGCACCTGCCTGAGCCCCCTCAACAGTGTCATCCTGTTTCACGGCTGTGACTTTCTAGGGGCTGATTTTGGTCCTGTCAGACACACGGGGGGACAGGCAGAAAGATCCAGTGAAATCTCAGTGGCTGAACGAGCATGGGGGTTTCTCAGAGGCTCTGGACTCCAGCTCTGGCTCCTGGCTCCACTCATCCCCTGAGAGAACCCTCGGGATCTCAACCGAAGGTGGGAGTGGCTCCCCCGCCGGACCGCAGGCCCAGGTGGGCCGTGGGTGCCGGGAAAGGAGGGGACACGGGTGGGGCGGGGACGTGCAGCCCGCCCTGGGCAGGAAGACCCATCCTGGGATCCTCTGCAAGCCAGGCCACAGGGGGACGGGGGCACAGAGGGCAGAGAGACAAGCACACGAGACACCACCACACCACGAGCCCGGAGAAGAAGGAGAAGTAAGAAGTCAATATTAACCCATCGAGGAGATACGTTCTGCGGAGATGGGATCCAAGCAGCCACAAGACAAGGTGGTGTCCGGACAGCGGCAATCGCGAGGCGGGGGACAGAGGACACAGAGAGAAAAGAAAAACAAATCAAGGTCGTCAGTATCCACACAGCACTCGTCCCTGTGCCTCCGTCGCCGTCACGAGCGAGCCAAGCACGCCCGATCGACCCCACCCCATCCACGACAGCCAGCAGCTCTGCCTTCGGAAAACCTCCTTCCAGAACGCTCCTAACTCTGCCCACCCTCCGGCTCCAGCCACATCAGGCCACGCTCCTGAGCCTTCTTTCCTCACTGCGAGAGGCCTTCGGCTCCGCACAAAGCGCCCCCGTCACGAGCCCGGGCCTGGCTGGCGGGGCCGCACCTCGTCTCCTGGATCCACTGGTGGAAGGCGTTGGCGTGCTGGGCGAACTCCTGGCGCAGCTTGTCGTTCTCCTCCTGCCGGCGCTGCTCCTTCTGCAGCTCCAGCTCCCTCTCCTAAGGACCAAGGTGGCGGCGGGGCAGCGTGTCATCCCCGCCCCTCTGCAGACGGGGACCCGCGAGAAGGAAAACGCGCTCCCTCCCCGCGTCCCGCGTCCCCGCTGCGCGGCCGGCCGGGCACCTTGATGATCTTCTGCAGGTTCCTCCAGGTCTCCTCCAGGGCCTCCATGGTGAACCAGGTGTAGGGGTTGGAGGCCACGCGGAAGCTCTTGATCTGGCGGTCCAGCTCGGCCAGCTGGTTGAAGTCAGCCTGGGCCGAGCTGAGCGAGGAGCGGAAGGCGTCGTGGGCCTCGCGCAGGGCCTTGATCTCCTCCAGGGAGTTGCAGCGCACGGGGTCCGTGAGGTCCTCCTCTGCGTTTTCAAACCAGCTGTTGAAGGCAGAGGCCTTCTTGGCGAAGGTCAGGAAGAGGTCCTCCACCTGAGCGCAGAGGAGACCGAGTCAGGGCAGCGGCCGGAGGGCGGGCGGTGCGGGGTCGGGAAAGCCGGGGGACGGGCCCAGCGCGGCAGGGGCTGGCTCGGGGCTCGGCCTGGCCTCCCTCCTCCCCGTCCCACTGCTGAGGGCGCTCCGTGCAAGTTCGGCCTGGCCTGGGCGCCTCCAAGCGCAGTCCTGCGAGAGAGCAGGGGTCCCCCTCTGCCTTGGTTTAAGTCGCCTCCCCGCGCCTGGGCAGAACCTCTGTCCTGGGAGGTGGGTCTGCCCTCCCTGGGCCTTGAGCTTGGCCGGGGCCACGCTTACCTTGCGGAAATGACTCTGCGCCTCCAGCAGCTTCTTCTTCCGGGCGGCCGAGTTGGCCAGAAGCTGGCTCCACCTCTTCATGAGGGCGGCGTGCCGGGCCTCGATGGCCTTTGACTGCACGTGCTTGGCGGCCAGCAGCTGATCTTTGAGGGCGGTGATGTTGGCGATGCCCTCCTGCTGGAAGGCCTGCAGGCCAGCGTCGAAGGTCTCCTGAAGGAGGAGGGAGAAGCCAGTGTGCAGCAGAGCACCGAGAGGACAGCGGGCTCCTGCCGGTGCCTCGGCTGGCAGGGCACCTGCATCCGACGGCCAGCTGCCTGGGCCAGACTGCCAGCCTCGTCCTCAGCCACTCCTGACACCCGGTCACACCTGGTCACTTTTCTGCACCTCCTTCAGACTGCAGGGCACCGCAGCAGCTCCTCCCAGCCCCACTTCCCGCCTCGGGCTCTCTCTGCTCCTACACGCCTGGCTCACCCCCGTGACCTAGCAGGGGTCTCCTCTGGCCACCCCAGCCTGCTGGAAACCGAGTCAAACGCCGCTTGGGTGAGTGACGATCGGCACATCCTGCTGTGCTCGGCCCGTCAGCACCTGTCAGGCCTCGGCCCAGAGGCCCGGGCTGAGCCTCCTGGGGACCAGGACTGCATCCCGGTCACTGCCGCGTCCCCAGGGCCCGATGTAAAATGGTCAACCGTCTCAGTGGAGGACGCTGACTGCCACTCACCCACCAGGAAATACCAGGAGAGTAAATTTCAATCCGTCGGCAAGGGGGCCGTGACTGACCTGTTTGGTGAGGAGAGTTTGGACAGAGGACAGGTCTCGGCCATAGTCATCTGTCTTTAAGCTGTTCTCCTTTTCACCTGGAAAACCAAGCACAGGGCGTCAACGATCCGTTCGCCACGCGGTGGGGCGGAGTTGCAGGGAAGACGGAGGCAGCGGGTATCGCGCTGCGTTTCCAGCCCAGTATCACCAAGAGCAAGCGCTGAACCCACGCTAGCCGGTTCTTCCCGGCACCCAGGCAGCACCCCCACCCCACATCTGTGTCACCAAGAGGTCCCTCCAGCCTGTCCTAGGTGTGGTTTAGTCACTACTAAGGGCGACAGCAACCACCAAGGCCTGGAGATCAGCCCAGCTCCTCCTCGGCCGGGGACTGGCTCCCACCCCAGACCCAAGCAGCGGGAGGGGTGGGCGTGCGTGCGTGCGTGCACTGAGGCAGGCTGCTCTTGCGGGCACGCTGCTTGTGCTGTGATGTCCACTGCTCCTTTCACCATCACAGGTCCTCTTTTTTGTTAACCCTTGTGTGGCCCAGGGGCATCGCTGAGGCCTTGGCTCTGCCTCAGGCCCTGTCCTGATGCCAGCAGCAGTCTGCCGGGCAGCAGGGTCTCTGATCCACCACATTCCAGCCGCTTCTTCTCCAGGAAGCAGGCAGCCTCCCTGGCCCGGGAGGGTAAGGGACTCCGGGTGGCGCTTACCGATCCAGGACTCCACCACGTCGGCCTTCCAGTTGAACTGAAGGAAGGCCGAGTTCTCGTCCAGCTTTGCCTTCCTCTGGGCAGCGGCTTTCTCCAAGTCTGAGACCTTCCCGTTCAAGCCTTTCATCTTTGAGGAGATGTTCTCCTCGTGGTGATTGTTCTAGGCCACAAAGAAGGCGCACCTGGTCAGCCGCACCTTCCCGAGCTGCCCGATCTGCACCCTCCCTCCTGGGAAGATGGGCCATGTGCTCTCTGCCTGCGGCCACCACACCAGCGGGAAAGGCTTTTCTTTTTTTCTGGCCACGGCATGTGGAAGTTCCCAGGCCGGGGATCTAACCTGCGCCACAGCAGCGACCCGAGCCGCTGCAGTGACAACACTGGATCTTTAACCCGCTGTGCCAAAGGGGAGCCCCGGGAAGGCTTTTCTAAGAACAATATAGAGTAAGAGCCTAAGAATGACGGATAATGGCAATTCTACTCCTACGAGTGATAACGAAGAATGAGATAAAACCCTAAGTCACAATGATGGCATTTTTCATCAGTATTAGCTTTGAGAGCAAAAAATTAGGAAAAGCCTAAACAACTGTGCCTTAAAGGCTACTATGCATATGCAACAAAAACAGGAACTCAGAACAAGATTTTCACACTGATATTAAAAATCATTAAGCCTCAGAGTTTCCGCTGTGGTGCAGCGGAAACGAACCTGACTGGGAACCATGAGGTTGCCGGTTCAATCCCTGGCCTCACTCAGTGGGTTAAGGATCTGGCATTGCCGTGAGCTGTGGTGTAGGCTGCAGATGCAGCCTGATCTGGCAGAGTGTGGCTGTGGTGTAGGCCGGCAGCTGTAGCTCCGATTCGACCCCTGGCCTGGGAACTTCCATATGCCACGGGTGTGGCCTAAAAAAAGCAAAAAACCAACAACCAAAAAACCCGTCCCGTACAGCAGCTGGGTTTTATGTGGTGTGTAACCCAATCGCACAGGTGCCGTCAGCGCAGTGGGAGGCTCTGTATGAGGAGAGAGCCTGGAGGGTCAGGAACAGGCGGGACCAGCCGTCATCTGCTTGTGGCCTCACGGGGGACTGTTTGGATTTGCCCGCTGGTGTTGCCCACCACCTCTATGAAGCGCCTGTTGCTGGAAAGTAAACTTGAAAGAGCACCAGGCGGGGCTGCCACCAGCACACAGGGACCAGCGGGGGTGCTCTTTCGCCTAATGAAGGCGGGAAAAAGCCGAGCGCTGCAGAGTCACTTCACTAACTGGCTTCAACAAGGGGAACACATCCGGTTAACCACCAACACGGGAATGAAGGTGCTACCAGTTTCCCCACAGCCCTCTGCTGGGTGACAAGGCCAGGGAGGAGCTTGGGGGCGGCTGTGGGACCAGCACACGGGCGTCCCCGAGCGGGAACGGGGGTCTCACCAGCCAGCCAGGCTCACCTTCTTGACGAGGTCCTGCCCGTTGGCGCAGACGTCCTTTACCCGGTCCTTGTGGACGGTGAAGTCCGTCTCAAAGGCTTCGTGCTTCTTCAGCAGGCCCTGGAGCGGAAGCACCAAGGAGGCCACTGAGCGCCTGGCCTGTGTGTGGGGCCAGGTCCCAGGGACAGAGGGACAGAAAGCAGGTGCCCTCACTCGCCCCCTGGTCCAGCTGGGGCTAAAACAACGGAGAAACAAACAGGTGACGTCAGGGGATGTGGTCCGATGAAGACGCCCGTGGGCCCGGCGGTGGGCGAGCTGGGGAAGGCCTCCCGGAGGGGAGAAGCTCTTGCTGGTCCATCGGCACAGCCCCTTCAGGAGACCGCAGAACGGGACACCAAGCCCCGTAGGAGAAGCACCAACAGAAGAGCGACGCCCACCCTGAGGTTTAACCTGAGCACCCGAGCGCCCTCGACTTCTTTTCCTGGGACGGCTTAAGTGGTGGAGACAGCGCCCCTCGTACTGGCCTCCAGGGAACTCGGCCATGCAGGCGACGCGGGGTCCCTTGCTCCGCTAACTTCTCCCTGCACCCCCCGACGAGTGGATCAGGGTCCTGGCTGTGAGGAATGCGACTCGGGTCCATTCCATTCTCGGGATTTGAACTCTGGCTCCACAGAGGCCGGCACGGACTGAGGGACATCTGACCGCAACGTGCAGGTGCTCCCAAGAAGGCGGTCGATTCGTCCTCTGGGACCCGGGCTGCTCTGCGACAGCTCTGCCCCATAGGCCAGGCCTCAGGACCCCTGCAGCCTCTGCCTTGGCCTCTCTGAATGCCGCCTGAAGCAGCTGACCTAGGCTGGCTGGACAGTGAGAGGCCCTGGGGAGGGGACTGTCCCAGCTGGGACCAGCTGCCAGCCACATGCCTGACACCATCAAGGATCTCCCAGGCCACTGCCCGCTGCCTGTGAGGGGGTCTCGAGTGCAAGCAGCAGAGGGAACACCCTTCAAGTCACAGAACCGTGGGAAAGAAGCTGTTGGTTTGCGTTGTTATGCAGCAATAGTTAACCAGCGTACAGGAAGGACATTACGGGCTGAACTGCATCCCTTACACCATGAAGCTCTAACCCCCGGCACCTATGGGTGCGGTAAAGAGGTCTCTGCAGATGCAATCGAGGTCAGACAAGGTCACCAGGGTGGGCCCTAACCCGGGGAACTGGAGTCTAGTATCAGGGGGAAACCTGGGTGCAGACACACCCAGAGAGGGTCCACACGAGGCATAGCCACGGGCCGAGGCTGGAGCAGGGCGGCCACAAGCCAAGCTTCCAGAAGCTGGAGGAGGCAAGAAGGCTCCTCCCCGAGAAGCTTTCTAGGGAGCGAGGCCCTGGCAACACTTTCATCTCAGACGTCTCGCTCCCGAGCGGTAAGACATCAGTTTCGGTTATTTTAAAGCACCCCACTTGGTGCCCCTTTGTCAGGGCGGCCACAGGAAACCGACAGAGCGCAGTCCCCCTCGGTGGCGATGCTCAGGACGGCTGGGCTGACAGCAGGGCTCTGCGTCCCGTCTACAGAGGGGCAGCAGCTCTCACGGGGGCCCCGAGCACCCTCCCCTAAGAGCCTGGCCACTGGGCAAAGTGGCAGGAAAAAGGAGGCCAGCAAGCAGCCTCTGCAGGGTCTCTGACCTGGATGGCAGCAAGAGTGTCTCCGTAGTCTTCGCTGGCCACCAGGGTCATCTTCTCATTGATCCAGGCTTCCTCCTCCTCCACGTTGGCTACAAACTGCTGATACTCCAAGGACTCCTCCAGCCGCTGGCCCCTAATCATGACACACAGTGAAGGATCAGCCGTGAGCTCCTCCGACCTGGACACTCACAATGTTCACGACGAGCGTGGGATGCAACCGGTTCGCTCAAGCCCTCTGCCCAGTACAAAGCAGGGACCACACGACTGGCGCCAGCGCATGGACTGGCGTCACAGAAGGGCCTGTGGGAGCGCCTCTGGCGCAAGCCGGCCGTGGAGGGGACACAGCCCGGAGCTCGGGGCTCCACCACCCCGACCGCTCACCGGGCTGCTGCCAGCTGCTTCAGCTCCTTCCAGTGCTCCACGAACTGCGCCAGGCGCTGCTGGATCTCCTCCTGCCCGATGGTGTTGTCATCGGATAGCTTCTTCCCCGTGTCCAGGACACCCTGACAGGCACGAACGATTAGACAGCCCGTCTAGATCGCCCACTTCTAGATGCTTCCAGGAAAGGGCCACAGCATCCAACTCAGACCCTCCTCCCCACCCCTGCTCTGGGTGAGGGACCATAAACACTCTGGAGGCTTCGGGGAGGCCAATGAGCACAGAGGACTTCGTTGTGGGTCACCCAGGCCGCCTCAAACCCACCGTCCACGCAGCCAGGAGGGCCCTCCTCACCTGAATCGCCGGCTCGTGGGCAGCCAGCTCTGCCTCCAGCCGTTTGTGCTTCTTCCTCAGGTTCTGAACGCCTGTGAGGTCGCGGCCATAGTCCTCCGAGCTCACCAGCAGCTTCTTCTCCCTGCACGACACAGGCCGGCGGTCAGCCTTGCCTCCCGGGGTTTCCACTGGAGACGCGTGGTCAGGAGGGCTGGGAAATCCAGACCCCGCGACGCCCTTCACCTGCATCCACCCACCACGGCAGGCAAGTCCTTGCAAGTCTTTGGGAAAAGTCTACTTCCCAAAGGAACAGCATCCACGCGTGTCTCTAGGGGTCCCTACCGTGTGTGACTCTGCAGGGGGTCAGGCGCTCGGAGAACTCGAGGGGTCACGGGGTCGTTCTAGCAACCCTGCCTTACCCAATGTGCACAGACTGCACGTGGTGACATGGGAGATGCTGAGGCCAACAGCCTTCGAAGGAAGTGAGGCCCTGAGAGGACCCTGTCCTTGAAAGTGGCCTGTTCCCAGGCCACGCCACCGGGAGAGGCCAGGCTGAAACGCTGGGGAAGGCGGGGCGCACATCTTCCTCCCTGGCAGCCCCGACTGCCTTTCCCAGAGACGAAGGCCCTCGCGTCCCAGTGACCCACGCGCAGGGTCTGGACAAGGCCTGGGGAGCCAGCACGCACCACCACGTGGAGCCCATCGCCGATCACTGTCACCAGACACCAGGACAGGAGGCCGGGATGTCCCACGTGAGTGTGTGTGAGGCGGGACCCAGGCTGGCACGGGTGCTGAGCCTGAGCCCCTTCTGACCTGCTTCCCTGTGTCGCCACCACCGTCCAGGAGAGCGTGAACCCCCTGGCCCGGCGCGCTTCCCCACGCCCGCCCTCCCAGGCTCTGGGGCGCTCCCGAGGGCCCCGGCGTGGAGCGGGAGCGTACTTGATCCAGGATTCCTCGTCGTCCATGTCCCGGAAGAACTGGTGCAGGCGGTGGGACTCGTTCAGCCTGGCTCGCCGGGAGGCCGCCATGCCCTTGATCTTCTGGAACCGGCTGTTGATGGCGTCCCGCTTGTCCTTCACTTGGGAGGTGTCGAAGGCGCTGCTGGTCATCAGGCTGTCTGCCTGGCTGTTGAGGTCCTTCAGGCGGTCCTGAGGCAGGGGACACAGGGAGGGGCTGGGAATCGGGGCCGCCCACAAGTACCCGCCGGCCAGGCAGCACCTCAGGACCTCTTCACCGACTGGCTGGTTTCAGATTCGTTCACGTGTACTCTCCAAGCGTGAAATGCAGACCCTGGGGTTCTAAGCAATCAAAACAATTTTCAGGAGTTCCCGTCGTGACGCAGTGGCTAACGAATCCGACTAGGAACCATGAGATTGTGGGTTCGATCCCTGGCCTTGCTCAGTGGGTTGAGGATCCCGCGTGGCTATGGCTGTGGTGTAGGCCGGCAGCGGCAGCTCTGATTTGACCCCTAGCCTGGGAACCTTCATGTGCCGCAAGTGCAGCCCTAAAAACCAAACAAACAAAAAAGCGAAGTTGTCAGTTTTATTAAGAGCCGTCTCTGAGTACATGTCCTTTTAATCTCTGTCTGATAAAATGCGAACACACAGAAAGCACCTTCACTGCATGAAGTTCAATGACTGTCCTGAGCTGAACTAGCCACGTGCTTCACGAACCAACTACCATTTTCACTTAAAAGAACGGCCAGCAGACAAACGATGGTCATTACGACTCCAGGACCTGGCAAATTCTTTGTCCAGAACGAATAAAGTGAAACTGTCACTTTAAGGAAAACTTAGTTTGTTGCTAATGACAGAATTCAAACTTTCTTGAGAAAATCAGAATTCTGGAAAACTGGCGTCCACCTCCCTGAGACTGACGGCTTCCCAGTCCGTGAAGATTTCTCCGCTGAGACCCGCTGTGGAGTCAGCGCGGTTTCCTGCCATCCACTGACTCGGGTCGTCATCTAGCAGAGCTACTAACTCAGGGAATCAGTGGTTCCCAAGTGATTCTACAGCCTCACGCGTAAGTAAAAGATCCATTCGAAGGCCACTGGATTTAAATATAAACAGTACAGTAAGTCAACTATACTCCAATAAAATTAAAACAATACACAGTACGAAAAGCTGATGACTAGGGTTTCAGAGATCACTGGCAACTAACCTTGAGGAAACTACAACTTGCGGAGTCTGCTGTCGTGTCAACGAGTATCCATAATTACCTGAAATAAAATACTACTCCTGCTCTACCTGTGTGAGGCTGCATTTTCATCATATACGAAACACCACAACAGACTGAATTCGGAAGCAGCCATGAGAAGTAAGCTGAATGTTAAAGAGAACTGCAAAAATATAACCAATGTCACTTTTTTGTGTGTGGAAAAACAAAGATATTATACTAAAAAATGTTACTTCTGGCAACTTCTAATGAGTTTCTTATTTTAAATGAACTGACACATTTTTCTTAGTTTTCTCACATTGCTATAATTCATAGGCCGTATTCGGATTTCACCCATTTTTATATGCGTTCATTTGTGTGTCTCCGTACGTGTGTGCAGTTCCCTGCATCCCGTCACTATGCAACTCACCAAGGTCAAGAAAGAGGACCCCGTTCTGTGAGCACAAAGCAACTTCCCTGTAACCTCTACGGCTGCACCCCTACCCTGTCCCTAATTCCTGGCAGCCACTGATCTGTTGTCTCTAACTTGTCATTTTGAGAAAGTTACATAAAGACTATATAAACGGTAGGTAATCTTTTGAAACTCTTTTTTTTGTTGTTTTAATTTAACTCTAAAGGCTTTAGGCTTACTTTTAGTAATGGCAAACAATGACAGGCAGAGCCTACACAACAAGCTCTCCCAGGGGTTCTCAGTAACAGTGCAGAGCATAAAGTGGCCCTGAGACCACAACGTGAGAGCACCAGTGTCCTGCCCCAAACGCACCAGGTTGCCCTGGGAGGCGTGCATGGCCGTGAAGACCCCGGCCTGGCCGCCCCCCTGCTCACCTCGTGGGCAGAGATATCCGCCTCCAGCAGCTGATGTTTTTTCAGCAAGTTGTTCACAGAAGCCAGGTCTTTGCCGTAGTCCTCGGATGCCAGGAGGGCCTCCACCTGGACGGGAAAGGGCAGGCTGCCGTCTGGAGCGCACCTCACGTCCCGGCAAACCCTGGATGCCCCCTGCTCCCTGGGGCCCTTGTTCGGATGGCTGCAAACTTCAGCCGAAAGCTGTGGTGCCGCCTCCTCGGGGTCAGCCTGCAGGGCCTCCAACGCCCTCCCTCCCTGTTAGTCAAGTGCAGACTCGGGGGCCTATGTATGAGTCGAAACACTCCAGCTACAAGAGGGGCACTGGCCCCTCACTGTGGAACAGGGGCCAAATGCACAGCAACCCGGCTTCCAGGAACCTCTCCGAGGAGGCAGAGCATTAGCAGCATGAGCAAAGATTAACACACAAAAACGTTCCCTGCAGCAAAACGTGCGCCCCAAAAAGCGGAGAACACCAGCTTATCCAACAATGAGGGAATAGTTAACTTATGGCCCATTCTCTGATAGTTTTAGGTAGTTTTTCAAGTGTTTAGTAAGGATTTTTCATGACTCAAAAAAACACTACCAAACCATACTAATAAACAATTACATTACAAGATCAAATCGACATAAAAATTGCTACAGGAGGTGTTCCCATAGTGGTGCAGCGGGCGGTGTCTCGGAAGCGCTGGGATGCAGATGCGACCCCCGGCCCAGCACAGTGGGTTGAGGGTCTGGCATTAGCGAGGCTGTGGCTTGGGTGGCCACTGTGGCTCGGATCTGGTCCCTGGCCCAGGGACTCCATGTGCCTTGGGGCGGCCAAAAAAGAAAACAAAACAAACAAAAAACAGCTACAGGAACCTATGAACAGGCTAAACACACACACACACACACACACGGTCTCTAAAAACTTCTGCTTCCTTACGCTTTCTGCACTTGCTCTGATGTGTCTACAGAGGCTGCGTGACTAACTCTGGGGTCCTGACTTGCTGCTGGGCTGGCCTCCCCCGGGCGCAGCCTCGGGGAGCTGCCAGCGCCCGGCGCCCACACCCTCCTCCTGTGCAGGCAGGTGAGTCCCGTCCCACCGGAGATGAGCTCCACCTTCTGTCAACGTCCCCGCCCTCTGCCCACGAACCCCTCAGAGCACACGACTCACGCCCCACCGCCAGGGGGACGGCCGCCAGAGACGCGGGGGGAGCCCTGCGGCCAGAGCCGGAGCGGGAGGGAGGCGCGCGGCGGGCGGCGTTACCTCCGAGAGCCAGAAGTCGAAGTCCTTGATGCCAGTGTTGAAGTTCTGCTGCTTGTTGGCTTCTTTCAGCTTCTGGCTCTTCTCGGCTGACTTCTGCACCAGGAACTGCCACTGGTCGGCTAAGGCGGCCAGCCGGGCCTGCGCGAGGGAGGGCGAGTCCGGTGGGCGCCTGCCCTGGTGCCCGCCCCCCCCCCCGACGGCAACGTGGCCCCGAGTCTTGACTTTCTTAAGACTGAATTCCGGAGTCGCCTTTGAGCTGACGGGAACCCAGACGGTACCTGACCCCCCCCCCCCCCGCCCCCCCGCCCCTGGGCCACGAGGGGGGCCGGGGGATAGTACCTTGACGGCCTCCTCGCTGCCGGCGCAGGCCCCGCGCTCGATGAGGGAGTTGCCCGTGTCGATGACGCCGCGGATCCGGTCGGCATTGGCGTGCAGCTCGGCCTCGAAGGCCTGGTGCTTCTGGTGCTTGCTCTGAAAACACCAAAAACCCCAACCTTTCCAAACCAGGTCCTGCCAGTAGGCTCGCTCTCAGGGAGCAGGGATTCCCGGGATGGAGAGCGGGAGGGGGAAGCAAACTTGAGGGACCCGCCTGCCCGCCCGCCTGAAGGCCGGAGCTCAGGGGCAGGCGACCTGAGGCAACTCTTAGAACAACTGCATGAGCCACCTGGGAGTGAGACCCGAGAATCCCACACTTGCTAACGTTTCGGAGGAGACGGCGACTGTAGAGGGGTTTTTTTCTCTTTCTACAGCTGCACCTGCGGCATGTGGAAGTTTCTGGGCGAGGACTCCTGTGGGAGCTGCCTATGCCACAGCCACACTGGATCCAAGCCGCATCTGCAACCTACACCACAGCTCATGGCATCGCCGGATCCTTAACCCACTGAGCAAGGCCAGGGATCAAACCCACGTCCTCATGGATACTAGTCGGGTTCTTAACCTGCTGAGCCACCATAGGAATGTCACAGCAACTAGAATTTTGAATCCCTTCTACATCCATTTCTATCCACAGCTTTCTCCTTAGTGGACAGAAGCTCTAACAAATGACACATGTGTGGCCTTTCTGTCACCTAAGGCAGTGATCACTAGGAAGCCAGGCATCCGAGAGGCAGGCTGCCCCTGTGGACAGAGGATAAGCCTACAGCTGCGCAGACCTTAGCTTGGTTGACTTCTCATTTAGCAGCTATCATCAGCCCAAACTCCAGGCTAAGTCAACACCCAGGCTTGGCTGGAAGGAAGAATTTCTCTCTGGGAGAGGAGAGGAGAGGGCTGGGCTGGGAGAATGACGGGCTTCTGTGGCTAGGGCCTGGCTGGGTAAATGGGAACCCACAGGGAAACCAAAGGGGCAGGAACACTGCAATAGACAAGCACGGGGACACAGCTGTGGGAAAATTCTGGGTGAGAAATGCAGGGTCTCAGGCAAGAATGTTATCTGGGGATAAAGGATCTAGAAGAAAAAAAAGCAGTACAACTGGGGAAGGAGTCTGCGTCAAATGTTTCATTTCAGGGGCAGCACCTGTCAAAAGATGGAGCCACGTGGTTGGCAACACGCAGCACGAAGATGATGCGTCCTCACCGTGAACTCTGACGCCTGAGCCCACGTTCGAGAGGATAAAAACATTTCTCCAATTCCTACACAGCCTGACAAAAGCCCAGCTCCCCCTTCTGCTTCTTGTTCTGGTCACCCTTTGGCTCAAAATCTACCTGCTACACTTCACATTTCCTCATTTCTTCCACCCACTTAACTTTTTTTTTTTTTTTTTTGGCCATGCCTGCGAAACATGGAAGTTTCCAGGCTAGGGGTGGACTCCAAGCCACAGCAATGACCTCAGCAGTTGCAGTGACAATGCCAGATCCTTAGCTGATGTGCCACAAGGAAGCTCTCTAAGCTACACTTTGACTAAGAGTCTCTTCCACTGCCCCTTGGGTAGCATCCGCTTTCATCTTAACCTCTCAGCCCTGGTCCCCCTCAGATCAGCTGCCACTCCGAGGATCTCTAGCTGACCCTTTCCAAGTGACCGGCTCCGCTGGAGGCCAGACGGCCTGGGTAAGGAGACTTTCACACCTGGCCTGTGCTAGGCCACCAGGAGCCACGTGCCCACAGCAAGAAAAGCCCAAACTTACACAGAAAAGAAGCTATTCCACCCCCCCCTTTTTTCTTACTTCTTCATGTTTTAAGAAGCACACTGCTTAAAAGAAAGCTGTCAAGTGCTGCCCCCCAAATCAAACATTGTACAGAACTTGCCTACATGATGGGGAGGGGGGAGGGAGTGAAGGGCTGCAGGCTGATTATGACAGAGGAAGCCACATCCCACAGGGACACGAGGATGGGGTGATGGACGATTACAGATGAAGAGCATGAATGAGGCGACACTGGCAGACTGTGTGGCCACGGGAATGGGAATCTATACACAACAACAGCACAAACACTGCAGCGCACCAACTAAAACTCATTTAAGGAACATAAAACTTACCAGCAGCTTGGAAAGCTACAAAACAGATTAAAACAACAAGAGTTCAGTACAAGGGTGTGAACATACGTAGGAGCTACTCAACAGACACTCGTTTTGCTGTCATACTTCTCCTGGGAGGGTCAGCATTCGGGCACAGCAAACACAAGGGGGCTTTTCTGCAGACTCTTTAGTAGCAGACGCGGAGTCAAAAGAGACGCATGAGAAAAGGAGCTTCTGAAATGGCTCCGATCATTTAAGTGAGGCTTTCCCACCCGTCCTGCTTGATGACCTTAGTGACCTTTCCCTGGCATCACTGTGGCCACAAGGAAATTGGATCCCCCTTTTTAAAGATTAGCAAAGCCTCCTTGATAACACGGGCTACGTGGAGATAAATAGCTGATCCGCTCGGCTCACCTGGATGTTGGTGGGGTCCTTATACGACTCATCGCTCGCCGTCTGTAACTTCTCGCTGATCCAAGCCTCGATCTCGTCCACGTCCCGGCTGAACTGCTGGAGGGTCTGCGATTCTCCCAGCTTCGACCTTTTCTCAATCATCTGGGCTTTTAGACGGCGCCACCTGAGAAAGCGGAACCAAAGGTGAGCATCCGACAGAACGAGGCTGGCCAGGGCTCTCACACAGGGCGGCGAGGCCCACCAGCGCCAGACACCCACCTGTCCAGAACCTCATTGCGCCGGCTGGAGATGTCGCCTTTGGCATAGTGGCCAGCGGTGATGAGCTGGTCGGCAAAGGACTGCAGAGCAGCAATCTTCTCCTCCTGGTGGCAAACGAAGGCGAGAGGTCAAGGTGGGCAGGACGGCTCTGCCCTGCCCGGCCCGCACTGCAGGTCCCCAGAAGAGAACAGTTATTTTGGGTGACTAGTGGGTGACGGGATCAGAATACAGTGACATTTTAGAAGCAGGAGTGTAAAAAGCCAGAGGAAAGCTTGATTTCAATCATTACTAGAGTAGAGTTTAACTCAAGAAGATTCCAGGTCACGCTGTGGTGGGGCAGGGGCTCGAAGGCCGGCAGACGCCACACACAAAATTAGGCTTCATTGGAAAAGACTGTCAAGTTTTCAACAGAATATGTATTTTTTTAATTACTCCATGAATCTTATTACATTTATAGCTGTACCACGATCATGACAACCCAACTGTACAGCATTGCGGATCAACTAAAGAGCTCTGCGTGTTTCTGGTTCATGTCCACGCATTCACTTATCTACCCACAGATTTTTCCTCCTTTTCACTATAAAACTTCCTTCCTGTGGCATTTCCATCATTAAAACCTCACAAAAGCCAGGAGTACATATAAAGTTAAAAAACCTATTGGAGTTCCCGTCGTGGCACAGTGGTTAATGAATCCGACTAGGAACCATGAGGTTGTGGGTTCGATCCCTGGCCTCACTCAGTGGGTTAAGGATCTGGCGTTGCTGTGGCTGTGGCGTAGGCTGGCAACTACAGCTCCGATTGGACCCCGAGCCTGGGAACCTCCATGTGCCGCGGGAGCGGCCCTAGAGAAGGCAAAAAGACCAAAAAAAAAAAAAAACACCAGAAACAAAAACCTATTAACGGGAGCTCCTGTCGTGGCTCAGTGGAAATGGATCTGACTGGCATCCGTGAGGATGCAGGTTTGATCCCAGCCTCGCTCAGGGGGTTTAAGGATCCGGCGTTGCCGTGAGCTGTGGTGTAGGTCACAGACATGGCTCAGATCTGGCATTGCTGTGGCTGTGGTATAGGCCAGAAGCTACAGCTCTGATTCGACCCCTAGCCTGGGAACTTCCATATGCCGCAGGTTCGGCCCTAAAAAGACAAAGAAAACCCAAACCTATTAACATACATCCCTTTTCCACAGGTCTGCCCTGGACCCAATGGGGACCCCACTGCTTCCTGTGCAGTCAACACCAAGTACTTTATTTTCCTTTTTGGGGGGGGGGTTTTAGGGCCACACCTGCAACACATGGAAGTTCCCAGGCTAGGGGCTGAATTGGAGCTGCAGCTGCCGGCCTACACCACAGCCATGGCAACTCCAGATCTGAGCTTCGTCTGCGACCTGTGCCACAGCTCAAGGGAACACCCGATCCTTAACCCAGTGAGTGAGGCCAGGGAATGAACCCACATCCCCACAGACACTATGTCAGGTTCTTAACCTGCTGAACCACAACGGGAACTCCTAACAGCAAGTATTGAATTTTATCATTATTTTGTCTTGTTAGGGCTGTACCCATGACATATGGAAGTTCCCAGCCTAGGGGTTGAATTGGAGCTGCAGCCGCCGGCCTACACCACAGCCACAGCCATGCCAGATCCGAGCTGCGTCTGCGACCTACACCACAGCTTACCGGCAGCACCTGATCCTCAACCCACTGAGCAAGGCCAGGGGTCAAGCCCTCATCCTTGTGGATACTAGTTGGGTTTGTTACTGCTGAGCCAGAATGGGAACTCCCCAAGTATTTTAATTTGAAGTGGCTGCCAAAGCTCTCCAGTTGAATTCAACCATTTTTTGTTCTAGTACTGAGAGGGAAGAGGGAAGTACACCAACAGAGAGAGAAGACACCAACCCGCAAAAACCCAGATTCCGATCGGAGGTACAAAGGCCTAACCTGGACGTTAATTGCTTTGTCAAAGTCCTCGTGTTTTTTGATCAGGGCCTCCACGCTGTCCAGCGAGTCCCCTTTGTCTTCGGTGTTCAGGAAGGCCTCCCGGGCAGCCATCCAGTTCTCAGCTTGCTCACAGTCCCGATGAAACAGCTGAGGAAGGGGAGAGGCAGGTGAGAAGGTGGAGCCTTGGGCAGCGCAATACCTGGTCAGAAACCCAGCATCCAACAGGAAGCTACAGTCCGGCACATGCACCTGCAATTCGAGGCACTGATCCAGCATCATCCTGCGCTGGACCCAGGCCTTCTCCAGGTCTGTGCGCTCCTGCTCCAGAATATCCAGTTTCTCCTTGATCTCAGGGCTGGCATAGTGCCCATGGGCCAACAGCTGCTGCCCAAACTGCTCGAATGCCTGGAAAGTGCCAGCCCTGGCGTCAATTTCCGTCCGGTGCTCCTGCCAAGAGGAGGGAAGGGATTAGGTAACTGGCAGTAGCTGCCCACTCTCACGTCAACGGCAAAGGCCCGCCCGGCCCGGCAGGGCAAGCACATCCCCGCTCCTCTGCAGGCCCCCCCACCTGGTGTCGTTCCAGCAGGGCCTCGGCTCCGGTGACATCTTTGGCGAGCTCGTCCGAGGACACCAACCCTCGGATTCCATTGATCCAAGACATGAGGTCCCTGGAAACCACATTCACAGAGGAATGGCTATTACGCCACCTGGCAAGCCAGGCCTTCCGCCCAGAAAAAGCGAGAACTGCATAGTTTCTGGTCTCTGTGAGCTGTCTGGGGTTAGTCTAGCTAATCTACTGATGGGCTATAGCTCTGGACAAAGTATTTCAAACCCTCTTGTCTTCCTGAAACAGCAAGAAAAAAAATCAAGAGTTCCTCAGAGAAAAAACAGACAGGATTATAACCAAGATCTCGCCCTAAGGAACAACAGGTTCTAACAGACAGTTGCTGCGCATAAGCTGTCCACAGCTTCAAATGCCAATGCCTTGCTTTTGGAGTAAGCCTTTAAGATTAAGCATCCAGGCTCACGCAAGCATTTAATCCAGCTTCTTACACGTGTCCACATATAAAGGTGCAAGGCCAACGTGCAGAGTCACATGTCGTAAACTTCCTTGGGTAAAACACACGTGCGGAAGCAAATCCAGAGGCAGCGAGTAGGCTCAAAGGGGAGAAGGGGACGGGGCGCGAGTGCTAAGGGCCGGGTGTTCTAGGACGACGAAAAGCTCCGCCACGGGAGTGGTGGGGGTCACACGGCACTGTGAACACGCTAAACGCCACCAACCACACGCTTCAAAACACGTAACTGTGTTATGCGACCTTCGCCTCAAACCAAATCACAGCTGGGATCTCCCACAGGGGCCCGTAGGGGACAGCCTCGCCCGCCACTCCACACCAGCAGAGGGACGGCCAGACAGCGTGTGTACATGCACACAAGTGTGCAAGAGGGAAGACTGACACACGGCCCAAGACATACGCCAGAAACGTCTGTCCTGCACGGGGCCAAGAAACAAGTGGTCCACCACCCATTCAGTGGGACATCCTGGAGCCTTAAAAAAGGCGGAGGTTGTGGGGTCACAGGTCATCCCACACGACTGTGGGACCCTTCGAATACATCAGTGGCATGAGAGACACACCGAGGGCAGAGGGCACTGCTCCAGGTAGAGGAGACAAGGCTCTGAGCGCAATGGAAATGCCCGACCGGGTCCCACTTAAAAACCGGCCGAGGCTTTTCAAAAGCGCACACGACTCGAGGGTGACGGGCACGGCGAAGGCCCGGTCCTCGGGCGCTCAGTGCTGAGGGAGGGACGTGAAGCGCAGGGGTCTGCGGCCTACTCCCCAGGGGTACTTTCAGAGATGAAGCCAAGGCCACAGAAAGCCTCCCTGTGCCCGAGTCACGGCGGTTCACCATTTTCTCTCCTCGCGGCCACGATGCTAGAAAGGTCTCTGGCCCGGCGCGGGCCCGGGCGCTCACCGGAAGTCGCTGAGGAAGCGCTGCAGGTCGTGGGAGTCGCCCAGCTTGGCCTTGCGCTGGTCGGCGCGCTTGCCCAGGCTGCTCCAGGCCTGGTTCAACTCGGTGCACTTCTCCTGCAGGTCCTCGGCCGCCTCGGGGTGGGACTGGATCAGGCGCTCGGCCGTCTCCCCGAGGGAGTTCACCTGCGGGAAGAGAGCGGCCAGAGGCGGGAGCCTCACGGGCCTGGGCCCCGCGCGGGCCGCATCGCGGGAAGCCGCTCCCACGCACGTCCTCGCACCTTGTCGCCCAGGGCGGCGAGGTCCCTCTCGAAGCCCTCGTGCTTGCGCTGCAGGGCCTGGACGCTGGCCAGGTCGTGGCCGTAGTTGTCCGTGTTCAGAGCCTGATTCTTCTCCTCGATCCACTCTTTGGTTTCATCGGCGTCTCTGCAGGTGAGCCACGCCGGCCCGTGAGTGACGCCAATCCGGGTGCCAACTCCGGGGACATGCGCGGATCCGCTCAGCGCTCCGAGCTGAGCTTCCCCGTGGGTGCTGCGGCCCCGGGGCCCGAGCGCAGACGTCGACCAGACCTGGCCGTTACCCCAGACCTCGCGCAGCCCGGGCTGTCCCTCACCTGTGGAACCTCTGCACCTCATGGGCGCTGCCCAGGAGCTGGCTCCGCTCCTCGGCCAGCTGCTGCAGGGACCGCCAGCGCTCATTCAGCTCCTGCAGAAGGACAGCAGAGCCTCAGCCCATGCCGCATTCCAGGGAAACAGGCTCCAGACTGGAGGCCGGGGGTGTAACCCGAAAGGAGAGGCTGGGGCGCGGATGGCATCCTGCTCCCGGCCTTCCTGGGTCGAGCGACGAGCACCCCAGGATGCAAGTCCAGAGCCAGACCCTGCTTCGGCTCCTGGACCCCACGGTGCCAATGCGGCACCAACAACCGACCTGGAGTCCCCTGGGAAGCAGCAGGAGACACGCAGCAGACTTGGCCTGAGTCTCGGCTCCTAGCCTGCCTCAGAGCAACTGCTTCCCAGCAAATGCGGAGCAGCTAGACCCCCGAGTCTAAGGATCCCCAATACCGAGCACGGCCGTGCAGCCAGCAGCAGCCCCAGGAGCACAGCGGAGCCACAGGCCCTTGTTCTGGGGAATCAGACCAGTTGAGGGTCCAGAAAGGAGGCGAGAGAGGAATTCACTGCCTTCCGGACAACACGCTCCTGGCAGCTCCTGGGCTCCCTCCACCCACAGACCGGGCGAGGTCTTGACCAGGAAAGTCAAACACAGCCGCTGGTGGCGTGGTGAGAGTAATACTGGCCAGGACGTCCTTGGGCCCGGGAACACGACGAGTGCTACAGCTAACACCACTGATGCGGACCAGAGCCTCGCCGCAGACAGGAGAAGGAAGCGTGAAAGCAACGTGCCAGGCAAGGGACAGCACTGCGGTTTCTTACCTTGATGGAATTAAAGGTGGCCACGGTGTGAACCATCAGGCGAGCCGACTACGGGGGGAGGAAAGCAGAAGAGCAAACGAATCAAGTGTCTGCTGATTGAGAGAGAAGTCTGAGGTGCAAGTGCCATTAATCAGGTCCCAACGGTCCACCAAAGTGATTGTAAAGGGATACTGTCAACCTTCTGAGCAGAGCAGCAATAAAGGCATCGAGTGCTAGCAGGTCAGGAGGAAACCCACGGGCACCATCACAGCCAGGCCAGTGATCAACTTTACTTGAGGAGTGAAAAGAGCAGCGAAAACCACAATTAAAAGAGCTGTTTGGGAGCTCCCTGGTGGCCTAATGGTTAAGGATCCAGCGTTGTCACGGCCGTGGCTTGGGTTCGGTCCCTGGCCTGGGAACTTGCACACGCGGCAGGTGAAGCCACATTAAAACAAAAGCACAAGCCCAGCTGGCTGGACAGAGAAAACAGCTCAAAGGCTGCTGATTGGTGTCTTCTTGTTCCTACTTCAGGGGAACAGTCCAGAAAACACACTTAGTTTAACAAATGCCGGCAGCTGAGATTTACGTCAAGTACACCAATAATTTCATTTCTATTTGTGGTTACTGGACTGCTGTTCCTCCTAACAGTGTCCCCCTGAACAAAAGGCAACAGCCTTAGCAGATGAAAAAGAGAAACTGGTGCATCAGCTTCCTTCTCACCAGTGGCGTCATTTCTTCTAAAAATCAAATGCCCTTGAGGATTTCGAAGCCCGCCTGGCTTTATCACCACTGCGACGCCCATCACCTTCAAGGACATAAAGAGAAGCAGGAGCCGAGCTTGGGCACAGGGAAGTCAGGCTCCCAGGGTGCTCCCGGAACATCCCCGGGAGACCCTTTCAGCCAGTGGGGCCACAGGGTTTGGAAGGGCGACGTCCACTGTCTCTAGTCCTTTTCAGAAACAGGCGGTATTGGTGTTTGCAGAGCCATCTAGAATACATTTCTGAAAGGCTTTTACCAGAGAAACCGCAGACTCTGCCGGCCAGAGAGAAGGGTCCTGCCAATGCACATCACCACTGACTGAGTTTTGCTGCGTAAGGAATACTGAGTGAAAGGGAGAAAGCCGAATCAAAAGAAAAATGCACCTTTCCCACCCACCAATTTGGAACCTGTTTGTTTGTTTGGCCTTATCTGTGGCATACAGAAGTTCCTGGGCCAGGGGCTGAATCCGAGCTGCAGCTGCAACTTATGCCACAGCTGTGCCAATGCCAGATCCTTCACCCGCACAACGGGAACTCCCTGAAGCCTATTTAATAAAGCAGCATAGTCAGAGCCTGGAAGAATAAGGAGGCCAAAGAAACAGACCCCTTTCAGCCTAGGTCGTCACGACAGGCCAGACCAGACGACGGGGCTGAGAAGGACCAACCCGGGGAGCACTGTGGGAAGCCTGTCTTCACATCTTCGTGCTTTTTGCATAAAGTAGAAATCTGCTCTAACTTGTCTATAGCTCAAGTGACACATTCCTGAAGAGCTGGGTTGGGAGGAAAGATGCTAGAGCTGAGACTGAGGCAACTAGTCCCAGGATCACATAAACACATCACGTGAAAAACCTTCTCCCCTGTCCTCCCGGTCACGTTATGCCCACCGTGGCCAAGCACTACCCCTGGAGCTGGCTGGCACAATGTCTACTCAGCTGGTAAACATCTGCCCCCCGCCCCCCATCTCTCCTCAGAATTTCTATGACGCCCTCTTTGGGCCCGAGGAGAAAGGGGTCAGGCAGCCAATGAGTGGAAAGGGCACTCTTTCTTTCCATCCTCAGGTCACTTTCTCCTGGGCTGCACTCCGACTGGTGGGACCTCTGCAAAGTGCGGCCGCCCCTGTTTCCTCGGTACCCGAGGGGCCGTGGTCCCAGGCAACACCAAACCCCTGGAGGCTCAAGTCCGTTACAGTCAGCCTCCTGTGTGCAAGGTTCTGCACCCCTGCAGTCAACCAACCATGGACGAGACACTAGTAGTTTCTCTTTTTTTTTTTTTTCAGGTCATGTCCATGGCATATAGAGGTTCCCTGGCTAGGGGTGGAATTAAGACCTGCAGCCGCTGGCCTAGGCCATGGCCACGGCCACGCCAGATCCGAGCCACGTCTGCAATGTACACCACACTTCATGCAACACCAGATCCTTAACCCACTGAGCGAGGCCAGGGATTGAACCTGCGTCCTCTTGTTTGCTAGTTGGGTTCGTTACCACTGAGCCACAAGGGGAACTCCACGAATACTGGTATTTTCAATGGGTGGTTGGCTGCACAGAGGATGCGGGCCCACAGACATGGAGGGACAACAGTGCGCTCCAGCAGTGGCGGCGTGTGATGAACCAAACCTAACCCCACCCGTGCTGAGCATCCGCGTGGGGACAGTCTGCTTGTGCGTATTAAGTAGCACGTTTCAAGATAAAAAAGATTCAAAGAAGACAATGCCAGGGTCAGAAAGACACCAGCCAGACAAATCGAGACACGACCACTGGCTCAGACAAACCTAAAATCAGAAACAGGCACAGCAGGAAGGGACATAATGAAAGTACTTCTGCTCCTGGAAAACCTTTGGAAACAATCTGCGAAGAAGTTCTTACCTTCCACGGAGAGGCCGTCTTGGAATCAGTTTCCTCCTGTTCAAAGAAGGAATTTCGGCAGCTGAGTAACTGTGCACAAACCAATATGCAGCCCCCAGCCTCTGCTCTGAGCCCCAGGACCGCCACCGAGAAGCCCGGCACAACAGCGGGTCCCCTCAGGGCTCAGGACCTATCACTGGCTGGCAGCAAGCCCACAGGCCGATGGAGCGCAATGAAGCAAACGAACAGCAGAGGAAAAAAAATATTTTAACACAGCAGAAGAAATGGAAAGAATGAGGAAACTCGATAAGCGTTTCTTTCTGTCATATTCATAGGACTCTGAAAGGGATAATGAGCCTGAGCAATTGTTATGGGAAAAGCTTTTTGGGTGCTCTGAGGAACCAATTTCTGCTCATTCTTTTCCGCAGATTTTTACAGACAACAGGCTTATCGCTGAGATTCAGAAACGGAAAATTTTTTCTTTTTCTTGGTCTTTTTAGGGCCCCACCCATGGCATATAGAGGCTAGGGGTCATATCAGAGCCGTAGCCGCTGGCCTACAGCACAGCCACAGCCAGGCGGGATCTGAGCCCTGTCTGTGATCTACACCGAGGCTCATGGCAACACAGGATTCTTTCACCCACTGAGCTAGGGCATCGGTCAAACCCGCATCCTCATGGATGCTCGGAGGATTTTCTACTACTGTACCACAGTGGGAACTCCAGAAATTTATTTCCTCTTTTTTTCTTTTTATGACTAACCCTCCTCAGCACGTGGAAGTTCCCTGACCAGGGACTGAATCCAAGCCAGAGCTGTGACCTACGCCACAGCTGCAGCATCGCTGGATCCTCAACCCACTGTATGTCAGAGGGAGCTCCAAGAACAGATTCTTATGAGGCTCTTGACTTCATATTCTTCCCAAGAGCTAATCCAAGTTCAAGTTCCACATAGAGCACCTGACACTTACCCTGGGCATGACACCGTACACCTCCTACAAGGAGAGAGGAAAACCAGGCTCATTATCAGAGGAAACACATACTTCCAAGCAACAGTCGTCACTGTGACATCAAACCCAGATACACCGAAGAGATTTACAAAAATACAGGCAGCCCCACCAGCCAGAGGAACTCCTTAAAGTCGAAGAGAGACCAAGAGTCTTATCTATTTACCTAAGGAATGGCAGGTGTTTACTGCTACAAAGGCTAAAGAAATACGAAATAACTCTCACAATATTTAACGGGCATAAGGAAGAGAGCTATGCTTCCAGCTGCCCAAGGTAAACCCGACGGCGGCCCAGGTCAGACAGGGAACCTGCACCCCGGCTGCAACTCTGCTACAGGGCGTGTTCGCTGGGCTACGACGGCCGGAGGGGGCCGAGCTGCGCCCATGACAGAGGCTGGAGAGGCCAGAGCCAGCCCACCTGCTGCACCGCCTGCACCTCCTCTGCCATCAGGCCTTCGGACTCCAGGTCTTCCGCCACCTTGTTAATGTCCTTCAGTCGGGACTCGTTGGCCTTGAGATCCTTCAAAGAAAAACACAGTGACTGAAACCCACAGCAGCAATTCATGGGACAAAAAGGGCAGCAAATATTCCTAAACGCTGGTTTGAACCGACACATTCCTGTCCAACATTACTCTGTAAGTAGTTGTCCCAACTCCTTAACAGTGACCTAAATCAGAAAAGCCAACTGTCGCAGGAAGGAAGAAAACAGCACGGGGCTGGCAAGTGTCTCGTATTTACCGAGCTAGCTGTAGCTAATGAACCATTGTTCTGGTTGAATGGAGATTTTTTAAAAAACTTTCTTTAGGGGGAGGAGGACCTATGCCTGTGAAGAATGGGATGGAACAAAGCCCCCTGTCCATCCGGATTAGTTACAAGAATACCTTCAAGCCAAGGAGTGGATAACCAAGATGTGTGTGTGCAAACTATGGAGTGTCTGCCACACAAAATAACAGACCCCTGATTCACTCACGAGGAAGAACTCTGAACACGGTACACTCAGTGAAGGCAGTCATCAAGTCACATAACACAGGATGCCATTTATAAGAAATACCCCAAATACGTAAATCCAGAGACAGAAAGCAGAGCAGCGGTCACCAGGTGCTGGGGCGGAGAGTGGACAAGGAGTGGCTACTTAATGGGTATGTGGTTTCCTTTCGAAGGGATAAAAAACGTTTAAAGTGATAAGGAAGTGATGAGAAAAACTGGACGGGGGGATGGTTGTACAGCACTGTGAATGAACTGAATGCTTCTGAATAGCACGCTGTATTTCTGCATTCATTTAATTTTTATTTATTTATTTTTTTTAGGGCCACACCCAAGGCATGTGGAAGTTCCCAGGGGAGCCGTCAAATCGGAATTACAACCACTGGCTTAAACCACAGCCACAGCTATGCGGGATCCCAGCCACGTCTGCGACCTACACCACAGCTCACAGCAATGCCAGATCCTCAATCCACTGAGAGAGGCCAGAGATTGAACCTGTAACCTCATGGTTACTAGTTGGATTCATTTCCACTGGGCCACAGTGGGAACTCCTGAATTGCACGCTTTAAAATGGTTAACTGAAAAGAAATAAAAAAAGAAAAAATAAAATAAAATAAAAAAAAATAAAATGGTTAACTGTGCGTTATGTGAATTAACTCCAACTTAAAAAACTACTTTTAGGAGTTCCCGTTGTGGCGCAGTGGTTAACAAATCTGACTAGGAACCATGAGGCATTGGGTTTGATTCCTGCCCTTGCTCAGGTGGGTTAATGATCCAGCGTTGCCGTGAGCTGTGGTGTAGGTTGCAGATGAGGCACAGATCCCGTGTTGACTATGGCTCTGGTGTAGGCTGGTGGCTAGAGCCCTGATTAGATCCCTAGCCTGGGAATCTCCATATGCCACGGGAGCGGCCCAAGAAATGGCAAAAAGACAAAAAAAGAAAACAAAAAAACCAAAAACAAACAAACAAAAAAACTACTTTTAGGAGTTTCCATTGTGGCTTAGGAGTAACAAACCTGACTAGTATCCATGAGGATGTGGGTTTGATCCCTGGCCTCACTCAGTGGATTAATGATCTGGCGTGGCTGTGAGCGGTGGTGTAGGTTGCAGATGTGGCTAGATCAGGCGTTGCTGTGGCTGTGGTGTAGGCCAGTGGCCGAAGCTCCAGTTCGACCTCTAGCCTGGGTACCTCCATATGCTGTGAGTGTGGCCTTAAAAGACAAAAAATAAAAATAAAAACAAATAAAAAAACCCAAACAACTTTTATACATTGCCATGTTAGATTTAGGAAAGTTCTCAAAACAATAAATAGAGAAAAGAGCATGCATTTCCTCAAAACTAAACTGGCCCAAGAAACGTTTCTATTAAACTTATTTTATTCTTTGGCTATGCTTGCGACAGGGGAAGTTCTGAGGCCAGGGACTGAACCCCAGCCACAGCAGTGACAATTCCAGGTCCTCAGCCTGCTGAGCCACCAGGAAACTCCTATACTCATTTTAAAATGGCTACACAGAGGGTGGAATGTAATCTGTATGATTTTCACTGTGATAACCTGCAGTCACAAATCAAGAGAACCGAGTCTGTGAACAGTTTTCAGCCGAGCGCCAGGCCCCGTACCTTCTGGAAGTCGTCGAACTTCTTCTGCAGCACCTCCACCTGCTCCAGGTCGGCACCGACCTCCTCACTCGTCAGGGCCGCCTCCTTCTCGTTGATCCACTGCTGCAGCTCGTTGGCTTCACGGAACAACATGAACTTCTTGCAGCTCTTCTCCAACATGCCTTTGCGCTTCTCGCCCAGTTCCAGCAGCGAGTGGTACCTGACGGAATTCAGAGGGTGACAAGGGGGGGGGGGCGGGGCGGCAGTTAGCTTCCCACAGAGGCGGCCCAAAGGCCAACGGCCAGCGGTCTCCCAGATGTGGGTCCGGGGCCAGGAGTCTGCGATGCGGGCGCCCTGGTGACGCGCGTCAGAAGGCAGATGAAGACCAAGACCCTGAGGACCCAGGGGCACGCGCGCACGGCGCACTGGTCACAAGCAGGCGGCTGGGGGGGCCCGGCACACTCAACCCCCGGCCAAGTGTGCACGTACGTCACAACCACAAATGACCGAAACCAAGCGTTCAGCACCACACAGGCGTCATGCGACAACAGCGGAGAGATGAGATGAGTCTGCTGAGCACCATGGACGCGGAGGGCATGTCCTCCTGTCGCACGAGGGAGTCTGCCAGCAGCGCCGGGCGGCAGGGGAAGGAACGCTCGGCTTTGAAACAGCCTCACATAGGATCTAAGCATCTCCGGAACAGCAGGAAATTCCTACTGTTTCCGAAAGAACATATTTCTCAGAGAGCAGGGACCACTTTAGAAGGGAAAAAAAAAACCCCAGGTAAATCTCGTTTCATCAGTTCAAGATTTCTCATGAAGAGCCAAAGAATACTCTAACCCTTGGGAACAAAAATACAAAAGGCCGAACTCTACTGTTTTTGGAGACCTTGATGTGAAAATGACACACTTGATACAACTGAGCTGAAAGTCAAAAAAACAAACAAACAAACAAAAAAAACGAAGCTTCCGAAGCAGCCAATCACCAAAGTCCGAGAGCGAGGCCCTGCTTCCTGCCCCCACTCCAGCCTCGGCGCCAGGCCTGCTGCCCAGAGGCTGGTCCAGCTCGCGAGCCGACAGGAGGGGAACCGACAACACGGGAGGCACAGCTGCGCGGAAGCAACCAACCAGACGCGCCTCGGCTTCGCCCAACGCCCTTCCCTCGGGAGCGGGGCGGCTGCGGGGGCGCGGCCGCCCTGCGGAGGGAGGGGGACGGGGAGCCCGGCCGGGCAGGCGGGCGGCGCGGCGCTGGGCCGGGCGGGCGGCCTACTCACAGTTCTTCCACCTGTTTCATACGCAGGGACACGCTGCCGGCCTCCTTAGTTACGCGCGTCCTGCACAGAGGGGCACAGCAAAGGCAGGCACAGGTTAGTGGATTAATCCACGAGGAGGGACGGCGGCAGCTCCGACTGGTGCCACGACGGCAGAGGCTGCTTCGAGTGGGGAAAATCAAGGAGCCATTCAAGAGCTCTTGGGAGCAGGCCAGGGCGGGAACGAAAGAGCAGGAAAACAAAACGATATGACAGGGTTCGTTCACCTTCACTTTCCTGGCGCCTGCCATGCTTACGAAGGCAGTTCACTGTCCTGTGCTAGAAACACCGGTCACTGCAGAGCTAGGCCAGGGAGGACGATGGCCACCCAAGGAAGAGGCCCTACAGAGGCTGATGCGCACCTTTATCACCTATCTGGTCTACCTCTTTGCCCTCCTACTTATGATCCAGGACAAAACCTCTCACTCTTGTGTTAAAAGTAACAGAAAGCAGCTGTAAGGGCACGAGTAACTGACCTTTGCAGGGATGGTCAAGGTCAGACGAGTTCTATTATTTTAAACTCTAGCAAGAACGTATTTTCCAGGCACTGCCCTTGTTTAAAGCTTCTGATTTCATTAGTGAAGTAAGAGAGGCCCTGAAGGAGGAACCCCGGTCTCTAGGGGGCCGAGCTGCAGGAAAGAGGACAGAGCCTTTCCATAAAAATACCCCCAGTCTCAGAGCACAAAGCCATGGGAGGGAGGGGCAGTCGCCCCGCAGCCTTTCTTTCACAAAGGGCAGAGCTTAGGCGTGTGGAACAGCTTGGAAGCCCAGTTTCAAAAGCACCTCCTTGGCTGGAGGAGATTAAGAGATGGTGATGATTAGAAAACGCTGTTTAGGAAAAGAAACTCGCAAATTCAGGGGAAAACACAAACAGAGGAAAACAGGTACGGGGCAGGGAGTTTAGGCTCCCACACAGGTGTGGGCTGGAAGCGACGGGGGAGGCAGGGGGAACACGTCCTCCCGCAGGGCAGGGAAGGGGCACCAGCAGAACACTTGCTCTGGAGCCTCGGGACCCCATGGCCACGTGTGACCGAGTGGCACCTGGACCTTCACGACCGAGCGCGTGGCCCTTACTGGCTGTCAATCTGCTCCTGCCGCAGTGCGATGCTGCCCTGCTCCTCCAGCAGGTTCTCCCGGGAGGCTGACTGGGCGGGGTCCAGCTTCTTCACGTACGCAGCCGGCACGAAGCCCTGCCGATCGTTCACTTCCACTTTCCACCAGTCCTGAGGGGCACAGAGAGACTCGAAAGCAAATTCCTTCCCAAGAATCCAAGGAGGCCTGTGTGAACGTGCGTGCAGCACGCACGTATACACCAAAGACAGCTCTAGTCACGTCAGAGGATCCCGTGACAGCACCAAAGTCCCTCGCACGAGACCTGCAATTTCCATCAAGTACAGAGAAGTGAAGCAGCCCTGATGCCGAGCAGCAAGGCCGGCCTCTCTGGGCTCAGACGCCCTACCACCACGCTGACGCTGCAGCCATGAGCCACGCTGAAGTGAGTGAACTGGGATAAACACTCAACTGCACTCAGCACATCTGAAGGGCTTCGTAATAAGCCAGGCCTAGTAGCTACTGCAGGCCCAACACAGATCATAAAACCCCACCACCTCGGAACGTTCCCCTGGATGACGCTGCTCTCGAGTAAACCAGGGCCAGGCCAGAAGGTTAGTTCAGGCTGAGAGGCAACAGAAAGACTCTGATCAGACTTCCTCGGACTCTCCTGACTGGCTCAAACTGAGGTGGGGGCCAGGAGGTTCTCAACACTGGCCAAAGACACTTCTCCAGCCTCAACCGAGCCAGGAGGCAGCATCTTTCAGGATCCATCAAATGACACCTGGCACATCTTGGCCTCACTCCAGGACCAGGGAAGCAAGGCCGATGAACCAGGCAGCATTTGACTTTGAGAAGATGGAGGCTGCGGGGGACGGCAGAGCTGTCTTCAGTCGCCTGCCATGGCCGTGAAGGCCAGCCAGAGACCCAACAGGTGCAGGCCAGGGAGAGGAGGGCTTTGGCTCAGGGGAAGACATCCCACCAGGTGGTGGTCAACGGTGACAAGGGCCACCCTTGAGAGCGAGTCCCCGAGTCTCCGAGCCACCACACTAGCTTTCAGGCGTTTAAACACGCACAAGCGAAAGAGGATAAACCCACACGAAGTGGGAAGTTGACTGAGAAGTTGTAGTAACTTCTGCCTCTCAGCCGGCCTCCTCCTGGACACTGAAGCCAGCGGTGCCGCCGGAAAGCCCCTCTCGGCCGCCTCTCCGCTTGCCTTGTTGGTGCTGTTGAGCAGGGTGAGGATGTCCCCCTTCTTCATGGTGACCTCCCGAGGACTCTTCTCCTGATAGTCGTAGAGCGCCAGCACCAGCTCCTTCCCGGTCTCGTCATCCATGGGGGCCACTTGTTGCTAAAAGTCCAAAGGAAGGGCAGACACGGTTCACGGATGTCCCCGGGGGTCATCTGTGCACGGGACGGGCTCCCGTTCCAGCGGTTGTCCCAAGTTTACCAAACACACGCGCTAAAATCCGATTCTGGAAGGTCAGCTGTCTGGCATCTTTAAGGTGACAAGAACAGCGCCTACGACTGTGACACTTGCTGCCAGCAACTGGGTCCTTTAGCTTCCTCGGACTCCAGCCCCCTCCCTGGGATTCGCAGCTGCTGAACCTAAGGGCACACTCACCCGGCAAGACTGAGCCTGCTCTCGCAGGGCCTGGATGCTGCTGCCATAGGCGCTGAGATCCGACATGAGAGCCTCGTGCTTCTTCAGCAGAGCCTGAGACGGAAACCCCACGGAGACCCTGAGCAGCGAGCCCAGCCCCCGCCACCCCCAACGCCTTCTGCCTCTGAAATCTATTCAGTTACCCGGTGATTTGTTCACTTCCCTCTCTCCCTCTTTTTCTTTTTGCTTTTCAGGGCTGCAGGTGTGGCATGTGAAGTTCCCAGGCTAGGGGCCGAATTGGAGCTACAGCTGCCAGCCTACACCACAGCCACAGCTAGAAGGGATTCAAGCTGTGTCTTCGATCTACACCACAGCTCACGGCAACGCCGATCCTTAACCCACTGAGCGGGGCCAGGGGTGTAACCTGCATCCTCATAGGTACTATTTGGGCTTGTTACCCCTGAGCCACAATGGTAACTCGCCCCTCTCTTTTGGATAAACACTTAATTCAGAGGAAATGATTTCTATCGTTATCTTTCTTTTGGCCACGCCTGAGACACGTGAAAGTTCCAGGGCCAAAGACTGAACCTGCACCATAGCAGTGACAATGCCAGGTCTTTTAATCACTAGGCCACCAGGGAACTCCTCTGTCATCTTTTTACCCGGCCCTTACCCAACTATGCAACCCTTGAAACACAAACTGGGACAGAGAGACACATCGCACTCATCAGTAGATCCACCACCATCTCAAGAACTAAACAGTCCCGACAGGCGGGAGCCGGCTAAATACACCGCCCTCCGCCAGGGAACGCCCTTCCGCCAGCATGGCTGGCGCCTTTCTATTTTCCGCTACCACCTCTTGGGTCATACACAGGTCAACATCCAGCTCATTCTGGTTTCTGTGCAGACTGTCAAGGAAGAGGGGCACAGGGCTACACCTGGACCTTCGTGAATAAACTTTCAGTTCCACTCAAAAAAGACGACTGACAAAACCTGTGTCTACGCGCGCACGGGTGTGCGGATGGCACCAGAAAGACGAAGCCAGAAGGGAGAAACGGGGACAGGCCGTCTTCTCTCTCCTTAGATGTGACTGAATTTTCACAGTAGAAAGTGAAAAGAGATTCCGAAACAGCTCAAAAGGCAAGAGCCACGAGGCTGCGCCTTCCACCGGGGTCATCTTCCTAACTGGCCCCAGCCCGAGCCCAGCAGGCCCCCCAGGCCCGGGTACCTCAGCGGAGTCCTCGTCCTTCCCATAGTCGGTGCTGCCCACGATGGGCTCCTTCTCCCGCATCCAGGACTCGGCCTCGTTGGCGTCCGCAAAATACTGCTGGGCCTGCAGCGAGTCCTCCAGGTCCTGCCGCCGCTGGGAGGCCTTGGACTTCAGCGACTCCCACTTCTGGTTCAGTTCGCTGAGCTTGGCCTTCACGTCCTCTGCAGCAAAGTGGCCTGGGAAGTGGGTGGGCAGGAGGGACAAGGGGAAGATGCTGACGCGTTCAGCAGGACAATAAGGCCCTCTGCGAGCGCGTGGCGTTTTTGATGCTACATCTTGGTGAGCTGGCCCCTTCGTTCGTACTTCCCAGTTTTATGGAGGCTCAGGTTCCAACCCTTTAACAGATTTGCTCGTCTTTGGCCTCCTTGAACCATGCTGTCAATCTAGACCCTAGGAAGCAGGTATCTCCAGCTGGCATCAGTGATGCTATCGCTAAGAAACAACAGAAACAACAGCCCGCCCAGTTCCCAGCCCTGGAGACGCACAAGGCCCGGGCACTGGAGCAGGCTCCTCAGCATGTGACCTCTTTAACCCTCACAACCGTGGGAGCCGTGGTGTTATCCCCACACCACAGGGACGTTCAGGCTCAGAGAGGTTACAGGCTAGCCAAGGTCAGAGTCAGGACAGAGCGGGACCTCTTTTACCCCACAGCCCAGCCTGACTCAGGTCCACACCCTCAACCTTCCATGAAGGGAGCTGTGAGGAATGAAAGTGAAGCCACTGGCCTGGCGCCACTCACCTTCCTCCACCATGGCGTTCCCCTTCTGGGTGACTGCTTTGATGCGGGGTTCGTGTCCAGCAATTTCTGCCTGGAGGGCCTGGTGTTTCTTGAGCAGATTCTGGACTCCAATCAAATCTTTGCCTGCAAGAAAAAACACTCCCACGTCACTCAAGCTTTCACAAGAAAAACTGGCTTAACCGTCACGCTCAGTTTCCCCCACGAACTAACGTAAACTTCCAGTTCAACTTAACCTTGGCCTTGCTCATCCTGACGCTGGTCCCCTTCCTGCCCCCAGGGCAGAGTCCTTCCCCAACTTGATTCCCCTTTGATAGGGGCAGACTGACCTCTGTTGGTGGACGCAGCAATGGGCTCTTTCTCTCGAATCCACGTCTCCTCATCCTCGACATCACGGAAGAGCTGCTGTAGGCGCAGAGAGTCAGCCAGCTTCTGCTTCCGGGCAATCATGGGCTCCTTGAGAGCCTCATAGCGAGCCACAAGGGCTTCCTGCTTCTTCTTGATGTTGTCAGCATCAAAATGGCCAGCATCCTGGAACTGGCGAGCCTGAATGGTGATGCCGTCGATTCGATCCTGGGAACAGGAAAGGACAGTCTTGAAAGCCTGAACCAGTGTCTGGCAACTCTGTTCTGGACACCTCTAGGCTGACTTGATTACTTTAGCTGTGGTCTGATCATACACCAAGAAAATACAACACAGCTCTCCTGCACCCAAGTATTTTTTTTTTGGGGGGGGGGGCGCATACACGGCAGGAGGAAGTTCCCAGGCTGGGGACTGAACCCGAACCACTGCAGCGACAATGCTGGATCCTTAACCCGCTGTGCCGCAAGACACCTCCCCGAGTGTTCTTCCCGCCATCGCTTCCCCTTGCTGGGGCTCCCGGGAGCCGAGGGAGGCAGACTGACTTGAGCAAAGGCGTATGGGGCCCACAGGCTCCCTGTGAAAATCAGCACACTCCTCCTCAAACCCGCGTGGGCTGCACCTGCCAGGCTTGCTCCTTCTGCTCCTGCAGCCACCCGCCCAACAACAGCGCCCAGGTCACCGCACCTGGTGCGCGGCCACATCGGCCTCCAGCAGGGCGTGCTTCTTCTGCAGGTTCTGGACGTTGGTGAGGTCTTTGCCGTAATCGTCCGAGGCCAGGTGACCTTCCACTTCATACAGCCACAGTTCAATGTCCTCAACGTTGCGGTTAAACTGCTGCTGCTGGTTGGCTTCACGAAGCTTTATTCCTAGGCAAGGAGGCAGTTTGACTATTAGTAAGCGTTATCTTTCTGCCAATACCACGCTAACCATGATAACTCGGAGTTCCCTGGTGGCTCAGTGGGTTAAGGATCTGGCATTGCCACTGCTGTGGTGCAAGTTCAATCACTGGCCTGGGAACTTCCACAGGTCACAGGCATAGCCCCCAAAAACACAAAAAGAGCAAAAACACCCATGATGATAACTTGCTGAAGAAGCACAGGTTGAGACTGACTTTAGCTATGACTTCACTTCTATCACAAAGGAAAAGAAAAACGGCAACTTCTGCTCTGCCTCCCAGATACCGACTTAGCAGTCGTTTAAAAAGTAGGCTCACCCCCAGGAGAGGAGGGCGCCTGAGATGGACAGAGGCCCTCAGTTCGAAGCCCAGCTCGGTCAGGGCCAGGTGACCGGATCATTCCCTTCTCGCTCGGGCTCCCCCACCGACCAGCTCCGTCACATTCCCCAAAAGAGCAGTGCATCGAGGACCCAGGAAGGCGATTCCTACTGAGGCAATGAGCCGAATTCCCGGGGCGTCCAGCTCACCTCGCCTGAGGGGTGGGTGTCCCTCAACACCTGACCGGGGAGGGTCAGTTAACCCCCCAAACACCCGCCCCCCGCCCCGGGCACGGCTCCTCTCACCTTTCAGCTCCGTGGCCTCCAGCAGCTTCTTCCACAAGCTGATGACCTCGTTCATCCGCGCTGCCACTTCGTCCTTGGCGTAGTGGTTGACGTCAATCAGCTTCTGCCCGGCTTTCTCCAGGGCGTCGATGCGGCTCTGGTTCGCTGAGAGCTCAGCCTCAAAAGCCTGATGCTTCTGTACTTTTCCTTGTAGGTTGGATGGGTCCTGCCGATGAAAAAGAAGGGCGCTCCACCTTGAACCGGATGACAACAAGTCACGTCATGACATTACCTGACGTAACATGACCTTATGATGTTACCTCCACTCTTACCTTTTTTTTTTGTCTTTTTGCCTTTTCTAGGGCCACTTCCTGTGGCACATAGAGGTTCCCTAGGCTAGGGGTCCATTCAGAGCTGTAGCTGCTGGCCTACACCAGAGACACAGCAACACGGGATCCGAGCCGCGTCTGCAACCTACACCACAGCTCACGGCAACGCCAGATCCTTAACCCACTGAGCAAGGCCAAGAATCGAACCCACAACCCCATGGTTCCTAGTCGGATTCGTTAACCACTGAGCCATGACGGGAACTCCCCTCCCCTCTTATCTTTATAGACGCACGTATGCATGGTCAGCTTACATTAAATGGTGTGTTTTTTGAAATTTGTAGTTTTTTCTTTAGCTATGATGTATTTGGAGAGCTGTGTTTAGCTCACCACCCTGTATTCTGCTTACAAGTGCTACATGGCAGAGCCAGCAGGACATTACTTTATAAGCTTCGTCGGTGGCGGTTTTCATCTTCTCGTTGACCCAGCTCTTGAGCTCATCAGAATCACGGAAAAACTGCTGCAGATGGAAGGAATCGGCCAGCTGGGCGCGGCGGTACATGGCTCTCTCGTGAAGGGCGTTGCGGCGGCTCAGCAGCTGCAAGACAAGGCTCCCTGTGAACCCCGGTTCCTGCTCCCTGCAGACCCGTCTCAGGAGGGGCGGCCACGGACAGAAGGGAGGTGCTTAGGGCAGCCGCACACTTACCGCATCCCGGCGAGTAGCCACGTCTTCCATGGCGTAGTGGTTGTTCTGAATTAGCTTGGTTGCAAATTCGTCTAAGGCCTAGGAGAAGAGCAAGGTTCTTCAGTGGTGAGCGACCCTTGCACATCTGGCCCCCAGAGGAGCCAGGACACGAAACGCTCTAGACTGAACACGGGTTGAGGTTTTCCCTGTCAGGTTTGCTATGACAACCTTCATCGCTTAGCTCCTGAGCTTCTGCTCCATGTTCTTGGGGGGCACAACGCCCCGCTCCCCCGACTCAGGACTAAAGATGCTGACTGCGGTTAATGTCCTGACTGGATCGAACGGGGGTCAGATAACAGGTCAACAGCCTCTCAATTCCCACTTCTAAGACTGGTGTTCGGTGGGGAAAATACCCCTTAGGTTAATTCTTAACTACTCTTAGGGGAAGGGAAATCTCGATTTGGAGATTTACACTGAGAAAAATGATTTCACTCTAGAAGGTGTGTTATGATGTCTCCAGCAAGGAGCTTATCATCGTGAGATTTTAAACACCCAGAGTGCCTTTCACATGGAGCCTTCACCAAATCTGCTCAGAAGCCTTTTGGAACAAGAAGAGGGTCCTGTTTACTCTAAGGGGCATCTGGGGCACAGACAACAGGAAGGGATCTTGGGAGCTCCCACTGTGGCAAGACGGGATCCATGGTCTCTCTGGAGCACTGGGAAGCAGGTTCAATCCCTGGCCTGGCCCAGAGGGTTAGGATCTGGTGCGGCTCGGTTCTGATGCCCTGGCCTGGGAACTCCAGATGCTGTGGGGCGGCAAGAGGGAAAAAAAGAAAAAGGAGCTCTCACGGTGATCTTCTCCTCCTGGGCGCTGAGGGATTTCTCAAAGTCCTCGTGCTTCTTGAGAAGCGCTTCCACACTATCCAAGGAATCCCCCAAGTCCTCGTTCAACAAGAAAGCCTTGCAGGAGGAAACAGAGTGTTGAGATAATGTCCCATTCCTTTAACCCCTTAAGGCTGCAAAGCAAAGGCTATTTTGGTCAAAATACAAAAAGGAGGAAAGAGATCTTATAGCTGTTAAACTTTCAGATCTCTTTTACAAAGCCTAAAATCTGTTCAGTTTCACTTAAAACTAATCCAGCAACACAGTATGACCCTGTTCTACAGTCTACTGAAACTTTTTTTTTCCAGTAGTGTCCATTGCTTCTATTAGACTTCAATTATGCATAATGCTAATTGCCGGGGGGGGGGAGGTGATCTCCACTTTAACAAAATTCTATAAAAAAGAAAGAAAAAAGAAAAAAGGAAAAAAAAAAGAAATCTGGCATCGGAATCAGAAAAAAACAAAACAAAATTCTACTTTATGCCATCGCACTCATCTGAAAAACTGGGGCCTTTCAATCTCTGCAGCAGGGGAAGTGCTGGCAGAGCCCACAGAAGCCGACAACCCCCCAGCTCGACGAGAAACTGAACTAGTCTTGATTCCCGGGCAGAACAAGCTAAGCAAGCAGCAGACGTGGCAGGCGGTCGGGTCCCCGTCCCCAATCACCTCTTGCTTGCTCATCCAGTTGTCCACCTGCTCGGTGTCACGGTAGAAGAGCTGCAGGTCCATGCACTGCTCGTACTGCTGGCGGCGCAGCTCCCACAGCTCCAGCAGCGCAGCGCTCTCCTCAGACAGGATGGTCAGCTACAAAGGAGGGGGGACAGGCAAGGAGACACCGGTCAGACACAGAGGCCGCTTGGGAATTTCTCATCCGCACGCTTTGTTCTGATTCGCAAAAGGGGACGGATGACATTTACGTGCACGTGTCAGCTACGTCACAAGACATCACAAACCCTGAGCGGCTTACGAGGTTATGGCTTGGGAGGTTACGCTAAGCATAAGTGGGCGGTACCCTCCGGATGAGTCTAGAATTAACTTCCTGCCACGTCATCACAAATGATGGTGGTACAAACGGGAAGAAAAAGGGCGTCTAGGGAAAAGCGTGGCAGCGCACATGGAGACGGGGCTTTAGTTGAGAGACGCCAATGCAGTGGGTACTCGCGGAATGCGCTGCCCAGATCCAGGAACACCCAGATGTGATTCTTAGGCTCCAGAGTTAATGAATAAAGTGCGCCTCTGATGGGTCTCTTCTTGGTCTATGCAATACTAAAAATGTCTATCACAATGTAATGTTCCTCAGGCATCTTCATAAAGGTCCTTGGAAACTTTGGAATTATCTACACACCTACCCATAAATCCAGGAAAAATCTGTTTCCTCTTGGCTCCAACTACTGATGCAGAACTCAACTCACTGCCCAGTCCCCTTTCAATACGAAATGTGTCACGTGTCCCCAACAAATGGAAGGTTCTCTCTCTGATCAATGAGTGCAGGTTCTGTTTAAAATCTCTTGAGCTGCTGCTCCTTCATTTCCAGGAGGAACCTCTCGTGTAGGTTTTCTCACACACCATGGTGACTCCACGTTGGGACAATCAAGGATGGATAAGGCTCTCAGGGACGTTTAATAAAAGAATCTTCTCTTCTCTCTTACCTTCTCCCTCACTTCATCTGAGGCATAATGACCAGCAGCAAGCAGGGCCTGTCCAGACTCGTCTGCAGATTTGAAGCTATCCTCATGAGCATCAATTTCACCCTACAGGGGAAAAAAGGACAACTTAGGCCCAGCGTCTTATACGGGAAGGGTTAGCTGTAGAATTTCAAACAATCACCAAAAGTCAGAATATCACATCCAGAATGAGGAACAAATCAAAGACAAAGCCAGGTTTCCTGATATCTGCCTAGTATGTCAAACACGAGAGCAGCACTTATGCAGAAGTCTTTTTCCTACTGGCTTTTCAGGCCACCTGTCTGTTCTATCGGTCTGCCCTGTGCCAGATGGATTTGTTTGATTTTATAAAACCTGGCAGGGTGAGTCCTGCCCAGAATGCCATAGGTCTTCCTGTCTCAGCTGGTTTTTTTTTCTTTTTTGGTGTTTTTTTTTTGGGGGGGGGTGTTTTTTTAGGGCTGTATCCACGGCATATGGAAGTTCCCAGGCTAGGGGTTGAAGCAGAGCTGTAGCTGCCGGCCTACACCACAGCCACAGCAATGCAAGATCTGAGCCCCATCTGTAGCCTACACCACAGCTCACAGCAACACCAGATCCTCTACCCACTGAGCAAGACCAGGGATCCAACCTGCATCCTTACGGATACTAGTCAGGTTCCTTGTATTTGTTAATGTGATTAGAGGTAGCCACCTCATGGTTCCTAGTCGGATTCGTTAACCACTGCGCCACGACGGGAACTCCCTAAACAAAGACACCTCTTAACATGGCACAGAACAGGTGAGAAAACAGCAGCCAGAGCGTGGCCCTTCGCTGCTATGCACCACAGTTCCTCCCCCGACTCCACCTGGCTTAGCCGTCTGTTAGAAGCAGGTGAAATAAGTCTCCAGAGGCAAAGCCAGCACCCATCCTTGTGGTGATGACCAAGCACGTGTCAACAAGGTTTCAGCCACTCCTGACCGCAAGTGATGGTGCCACAGCGAAGCATTATAAGCTCATGGCTTTACCTCTGGGAGGTCCAGGAGGCCTTACCTTGTGCTCCTGATGTCTATCCAGCAGGGCTTCGGCACCAGCCACGTCGTTGGCCAGCTCATCTGCGTTGATGAGGGCTTTCATCTCGGTGACCCAGCTGGTAAGGTCCCGGAAGTCAGCGAGGAAGCGCTGAAGCCTGCGGAAACCAGAGGACAGTCGGCAGAGGCCTCCAGGGTGGAAAATGCCACCCTCAAGCTCCCAATTCTGTGTTCTCAAAAGTCTGACCATACAAACTGTAGCCCTGGGAAATATGGGTCTCTTTCAACCTAGACTAGAAAGGAAAGCAGAAGGCTGAAGTCAATCCCTTTTTTATTTGATTTTTAGGGCTACACCCATGGCACATGTGGAGGTTCCCAGGCTAGGGGTCTAATCAGAGCTGTAGCCATTGGCCTACACCACAGCCATAGCAACACCAGATCCGAGCCACACCTGCGACCTACACCACAGCTCACGGCAATGCTGGGTCCTTAACCCGCTGAGCGAGGCCAGGGATTGAACCCACAAACTCACAGTTCCTAGTCAGATTTGTTTCTGCTGCACCACGACAGGAACTCCAAAATCAAGCCTTTAGTGGTTAACGAATCCGACTAGGAACCATGAGGTTGCGGGTTCGGTCCCTGCCCTTGCTCAGTGGGTTAAGGATCTGGCGTTGCCGTGAGCTGTAGTGTAGGTTGCAGATGCGGCTCGGATCCTGCGTTGCTGCGGCTCTGGCGTAGGCCGGTGGCTACAGCTCTGATTAGACCCCTAGCCTTGGAACCTCCATATGCCACGAGAGTGGCCTGAGAAATGGCAAAAAGACAAAAAAAAAAAAAAAAACTTAGGTTCTACGCATCACTATAATTCCCCGGGCTTGTCTCTTATTTTTAATTCCCTTGTCAACCCCCTACTTATTAGTAAGAAGCATTCTTTTTCAATCCTTGATTTACTCAATTTTAACAGGATGTTTCACATGATGCACAGATTGCTAAAGAAATATTTTCAGTTCCTGTCGTGGCGCAGTGGTTAACAAACCCAACTAGGAACCATGAGGTTGCAGGTTCGATCCCTGGCCTCGCTCAGTGGGTTAAGGATCTGGCATTGCCAGGAGCTGCAGTGTAGGTCGCAGATGTGGTTTGGATCCTGTGTTGCTGTGGCTGGCAGCTGTAGCTCCAATTCGACCACTAGCCTGGGAACCTACATGTGCCACAGGTGTGGCCCTAAAACAACAAAACAAAACACCCACAGAAGCTCTGTGGAACAGGCTGTGGAGCCCCAGGCTGTTTCTACCTGTATGAATCATTGAGACGCGCGTGTCTCTCGGCAGCCAGGGTGCGGATCTGCTCCCAGTTGGCAATCAGCTCCTCTCGCTTCACTTGGATCTGGGTGGCGCTCAGAGGGTGGCACTGCTGCAGGCGGTCGGCCTCTGCGCACAGGGCTTTGACCTGGAGATACACGCTGTCAGTGCTGCCCTCCTGACCCCCGCAGACTCATTTAGAGAGTCAGCTTCAAAACCCACCTTGTCCTCTAAAGCAGCAAGATCTCTCTCCAAACCCTCGTGTTTCCGAAGCAGAGCCTGAACGCTGGCCAGGTCGCGGCCAAAATCGTCAGAGGCCATTAACTGCTCCTTCTCCTTAATCCAGCTGATGGTCTCATCCACGTCCCTACAGAAGGGGGGCACCAGTATATCCACAGTTACAACGACTGTCCAGGGCTGGCAACCAGACCCAGGTAGCCCCACCACTTCTTGGCCTCGCCACGTGCCCCCCAGGAGGCCCCATCCCAGAAGCCTGCTTGGCTCGGTACCTGTTGAAGCGCTGGACCTCAGCTGCACCAAAGAGCTTGCCCTGCCGCTGAAGCGCCAGTCCCTTCAGGCGCTGCCAGGCTGCGTTCACCTCGTCCTGCTTCGTCTTGATCAGCTCCTCCTCGGGGTGCTGCTCCTGAACAAGGGAGAGCAGAGACTGCAGCCGGCCCATCACCCGGCCATGGGTATCGGCTCCCTGATGAGCCTGCTTCAGTAAACCCTGTTGTCCTGAAGAAATACTGGCTTTTGTGTGGACTGAGGGAAGCTTTAGCTTCTATTTCCAGTTATGTTCAAAGGAGGAGCCATTACAGCCCGGAGCCATGCAGCGAGTCTCTAGAGGGGTTTTGTGCAGCAGCCCCAACCCTCTGTGTAAGGGGCTTCGGCTGCACCTTTGTGGGAGCTTCGTCCATACACCATGCTGCTCCAGCCGCTCTAAAGTTTGGTATTTCTCCCCCCCCCCGCTTTTTTTGGCCGCACTTGCAGCATGTGGAAGTTCCTGGGCCAGGGATCAAATCTGAGCCCCTGCAGTGGCAACACTGGATCCTTAACTGCCAAGCTACCGAGAAACTCTCAAAATTTGGTATTTCAAATGTCATGAGGCTATTAACAAGCATTCTATGCACATGGTTTTCAGGATTTGTGCCTGACTCCAGACTAGAGATACCCTTCACTACTAAGCACATTTGGTTTTGTTTAAATAAAAATCACAGGGCGTTCCATTGTGGCTCAGAGGTAACGAACCCAACTAGTATCCATGAGGATACAGGTTTGATCCCTGGCCTCGCTCAGTGGGTTAAGGATCTGGCGTTGCCATGAGCTGTGGTATAGGTCACAGATGCAGCTCCAATCATACATTGCTGTGGCTGTACTGCAGACTGGCAGCTCCAGCTCCAATGTTGACCCCTAGCCTGGGAACTTCCATACACCACAGGTGTGGCCCTAAAAAGCAAAAAATAAATTAAAAAATAAAAGTAATGTGTTAAAAAAAGATAACTGAATCACTTAGTTGCATAGCAGAAGCTAACACAACATTATAAACCAACTATACTTCAATAAAACAAAACAAAAACAACAAAATAGGAAAATAGAATGAGTTCCCTGCTGGCCCAGTGGTGAAAGATCCAGCACTGTCACTGCAGTGGTGCAGGGCTGATCCCTGCCCAGGAACTTCCACATGCCATGAATGCAGGAAAAACAGACAAACAAAAAAACCATGTGAAGCAAGAAAGTGAAGCACTTCGGGGCTGAGGGAGCCCCCTGGGAGATCGAGTGGCCTGCCTGTTCTCCTCGGATCAACCCTGTGACGGCCCAGGATTCTGGGACAGCTCATCCGTCACTCAGAGGGTGAGGTTACATCTGAGGAAACGCTGGCTCTTCTTTCCCTTCATCGCTGATCCAAAGGGCACAAGCACCAGCCCCGAGAGGTCTGCATATTGAAAATTTATACCCTCCAAACCAAGTTTCCCGAAAGCAAGGCCCCTAGTTTCTCCTCCTCGTTGTCCTGCAGGCCTGCCCTCAGAGGCCACGGGGAGGGGCTGCGCCAGCCCCTCTAATGCCCCAGAACGACCGGAGGGCCATCTACCACTGGGCTCCCAGGCCCCCGAGGTCAGGGGAGCTTTGGCTCTGAAAGGGAAGAGCAATCAGGCATCGCTGGACATTTGCCAACGTGGAGCAATGTTCCCCACCACACCCTGGTCTGAGGAGCCCTGACAACCAGCTTCAGCTGCCCAATAAAAGCTTCCGCAGCCCGACCTGAAAGTGGGTGGAGGGAAGAGAACAAACGAGCCCCACCCTTCCTGCCGCGGCCCCAGTGAGAAAGCGAGGGCTCAGCATCACCGCCTCCCTGCTCAAGAGAGAGCCCTCCGACGTGCGCTCCAGAGCTCCGCAGTGTCGGCCACCCATCACCACAGCTTTTCTCCTGAAAGCACCAGGACGTGAACACACCGGCGCTCGGAGAAGACATGGCGCGTCCCCACTTACCTGGACGAGCTTGGCGGCAAACTGGTTCACTTCGTTGACTCTTTCTTCGTGGGCGGCCATATCTGTTTGAAACTCTTCGAATTTCTTCTGTAAAACCTCCACATGCTCCAGGTCCTGGCCCAGCTCCTCGGAAGTCACGATTGCTTCCTACTCGGGGACCACAGGAGAGCCAGTCACCGAGGAACACTTGGGGACAAAGGCTCCCAGAACGTCACCCCAGGATGGGCCCCGGCAGCACTGGGGGGGGAGCTGTCTGAGGGTCCCTCTCCTAGTGAACAGGCGGGGCCCGTGGCCCTTCCGGCTCACAGGCTCCAGGTTTCAGAAGACGCCCCCCCCACCGCTCCTGCTTACACCGCTGCACCCCCGCCCCCTGCCCAGGCCCGCGCGCCTCCTGCCCCACCGCACCTTGTCATTGATCCAGTCCATCACGTCCTCACACTCGCGCAGGAACTGCACCAGCTTCTGGGCCTGCAGCAGCTTGACGCCCTTCTCCCGCATCTTCTCCAGAAGTAGCTCCCACTGGCGGTGCAGCTCCGTCAAGCGAGCCTGGAGGTTGAGAGCCCCGGCCCACAGGTTACAACCGTCTGTGCGGGACCCGGCTCCCCCTCCAGAGCCCCAGCAAGTCAGACTCTCCAGGCGCTCTGAACGAGCCTTTGCAAAAGGTAATCCAATCCCCACATCGAGGGGAACCTGTAGATTCAACTGTGGAGAGGAAAACGCATACACCTCACAGTGGTTTGGTGGGTCTTAAAACATAAAAGCAACTGACCTTTCGCAGGTAGCGGTACTCTGGTTTACTCCGAGGGAGTTTATTACGTTATAATCATCAGTGATTACCGATGTCATATTATTTGTAAATATTTAGGTAATGTTTTAGTTATTATCACTTATTGAATTACGGAAGTGGGATTCCCAGGTCAGACGACTGCTGGGGAAGGAAAGATGAAGAATTAACTTGGAACCGCAGCGGGAATCACTGAAGGATGTGTTCTGAAGTCATGGAGATAAAAGGTAAAAAAACGAAACAAGGTCCTGTAGGTGCCATAAATGTAAAGAAAAAATTACGAGGCACAGGTAAAGAAAAAACCTTTAGAGACAAAGAGTGTATATGTGTATGTGAGTGGGTCACCTTGCCGTACAGAAGAAAACTGACAGACACTGTAAATCAGCTACAATGGAAAAAATAAAAATCATTAAAAAAAAAAAAGGAGTTCCTGTCGTGGCTCAGTGGTTAACGAATCCGACTAGGAACCATGAGGTTCGACCCCTGGCCTCGCTCAGTGGGTTAAGGATCCGGTGTTACTGTGAGCTGTGGTGTAGGTCACAGACGCGGTTCGGATCTGGTGTTGCTCTGGCTGTGGTGTAGGCCGGCGGCAACAGTTCCAGTTAGACCCCTAGCCTGGGAACCTCCATATGCCGTGGGTGCAGCCTTAAAAAGACAAAAGACAAAAAAAAAAAAAAACAAGAAGGAAACTTTAGTATAAGAGTAGAAAGATGGGGTCCTGAAATCAGCCGTCAAAGAGGACTGATTCTGGGCGGAAGGTGCGGCGCCTCCGTGAAAAGCCAGCATTTGTGGCACATCCCAAGTGAATTTTACATCAAGCCACACCCAGGTGGCAGCCACAGGCCCAGACACAGTCACCTCCCAGCATTCTGGGTTCTCACACCACAGTCCCAGTAAGGACTCAGGAACCGGGGGTGTCATCAATTCAAGTTGGAGCGGGGCCCTCTGGCGACCCAGCCCAATCTCAACGTGCGGGTGATGCCCACCCAAGATCCTGGGAGTGTCTGTGTGACACAGACAGAAACCAGTACCACACACACAAACTCCACCCGAAGAGAAGCCTGGGATCCACCCATCGTTGAGATGCTGCTCCCCGGAAACTACAAACTGAAGAGCCACGGGGCCGTCAACGTGGGTGGATTCTCCTGGAAACAGGTACGGGTGGTTCATCTGAAGGGAGAAAGCCGACGGGGGAAGAGAAAGGCTCACACAGTCACTTCCGTCACTGAGGGTGAAAACGAGTCCACCAGTGAGGGACGCGAAAGGCATTCCAGGCAAGGGCGGGAAGGCAACCAACAGCAAGTCATGCGCCACCTACTCGGATGTGGGAGCCAATGTGGGTGGCGGTGACTATGGGACGCCACGCCGTCCGGTACGGTGTGAAAGTCTAAACCGGTGACAGACAGGTTATCCAGGACACAAACAGGCTTCACACCCACCCACCTTCCTCTAAGCTAACCCTGCCTGCCCAACTGAGCTGCTAAGTTCCTGGGCCAGATAATTACCCAGCCTGGATGACCGTGGGACCTGTGAGCACAAGAGCAGGGATTGCATGAGAACCCTTTGCTCAAATTAAAATGGGGCCACAGAAGGCTCAGGAAAGCCCTCGCCTTAAAGTCAGCGGTCGGTCACTCACAAATTTCATTTCCACACCCTCAGGGGAAGAAGCAGGGCAAGGCCCGTTCCAGCACTGAAACAACGTGCCCGTTCCTGCTGGGGCTCCTCTTGGCAACACGGGGGTTCGGCAGAGTCCAGTGTCACAAGCCTACTGGTATCTGAGTGCGTGAGTGGGCAGGGAGGCAGGTGCCCTTAGGACATATGTTGAAGGCCGGCAGGGTGGAGGGAAGCCCTGGCCGACGCAGGTGGGTTTCCCAATGGGGGCCCGAGCAAGCAGCAGCAGAGCAGCACTTGGGGAAAATTTAAGAAGAGCCGACAGGAAATACGGGTTGGGAAAATAAAGCAGTGAACTGAGACTAGAGAAAGGAAGGAGTGGACTGAAAGGCTGGTTCTGTCACCCGTTCGCTGTGGGAACCTGGGCAGGTTACTCAAACTTCCGAGCGTCCGTCTCTGCCCTTCCACACACTATGGCCACAGCCAGCCTCCTGTGCCGTGGAGCGGTAACAAAGTGTTTGCACCCAAACAGCCACTAAAAGCTCCTCGCCAACTAGGAGCTACAGAGCCTTCAAATGCTGCTTTATAGTAAGATCTCTAAACAGGGAAGAACAGCCTTTCTGACACCCCTGAATGAAGTGAGCTCTGGGTCTCCCTCCCCCAGATTAATTACTAAAGCCAAACACTGGATCTATTTCTCATGTTCCCCATGAGTAACCCAGTTAAACCAGCACAGAGCAGCCCCATTAACTCTGCTGACTGCGTTCCCGGTAAAACCGCATTTAAAATGGTATGGAAATGGGCCAATATCTAATTGTATTTAACTGCAGAGACACGTATTATATTGCCCAACCAGGGTGAATGCAGGATTAAACAGTTGGTCACATGGCATTTAGAATTTACTTCTGGAGTTCCCGTCGTGGCGCAGTGGTTAACGAATCCGACTAGGAACCATGAGGTTGCGGGTTCGGTCCCTGCCCTTGCTCAGTGGGTTAACGATCCGGCGTTGCCGGGAGCTGTGGTGTAGGTTGCAGATGCGGCTCGGATCCTGCGTTGCTGTGGCTCTGGCGTAGGCTGGCGGCCACAGCTCCGATTCGACCCCTAGCCTGGGAACCTCCATATGCCGCAGGAGCGGCCCAAGAAATAGCAAAAAAGACAAAAAAAAAAAAAGAATTTACTTCTATTTCCTATTTACAATCATTACTCAGATGATTTACTTGTTATTAATAAGCTGAAGCCCTGCTGCAAGTCTTCAGTGTAAGACGGCAGAGCATATAAGAGCAAAAGAGAGAGGCGTGTGAACTGAGGAAACCCCTGCACCTGATCCAGGGGAACGGAAACTCCGCGGTGGGGACCAGGGAACAGCAACGGATGAAAAAACGTCCTAGCTTTCGCCTCACTCTCTGGGATTTTGCCTCGACTGGCCAAGAACTGGAGACGCTGGTGCCTCAACGGAAGGAGACTTTGGATGACAGAGAACAAAGACAGACAAGAAGGAAATCAAAGGCAGAGAAGGGCAACCAGGCAGGAGAAACTAAGCGTGCACACCTCGTCCCAAAGGGCTGGCTTTCCCCTTAATATCCCGTCACTGGAAACGTTAAACAAAACAGAGAAAGAAGAATGATCGCCCCAACCCCAATGAACGGCACCCAAACAACCCAGACCGGGAGTCTGAGGACGCCTGCTTCAAAGTCAGTTATAAAGTCAGTCCACGGTCACTGACCAACAGGTGCCAGGTCATCCCTTGAAGCTGCACCTTTGACTGGCCTGCTGACCAGACCTCCTGGGGCAAGTGCCAAGATCCAGAAAGCAAGCTTTCTGACAGAGAACTTTCCTCTTAGTGTCCGTGATTCATTCTATTTATCTTTGTGTCCTAATCCCTAAATTCACCCATTTCACTAATACGCTCTCCCATCCAGTGACCATCTGAAAATGTTACAAGTTTAATATACACAGTCTCCTTTAAAGTAAAAGTGCATCTTAACTGGTTCTACAAAAAGAACATTAACTTCCTGACCGAGCGTACAAACGCTGTTATGACTGTACTGAATCATCGTGTTACAAAGGCAGGATTTGGGTAACTCCATGAGGAGACTTCGCCAAGTCTTTGTAAAAGCGGGAAAAACCTATCTTTTTAGGAACCCCATCTGACATGCTAGCATTTGTCCCTATCCTCCTGCCAACCAGCGGAAGACCATCCACAGCAGGCACTGCTTCTACTCACCCTGATGGTTTCAGATGCAAAGTGCCCTTCGGAGATCATCAGGTTACCCGTCTCGTCCAGCTTCACGATGGCTCCTGAGTTGGCCTGCACTTCGGCTTCAAAGGCCTGATGCTTCTGCAGCTTGCCCTGTTGGTGGACCATGAAGTGAGCCACAGATGCACCTCACCACCCACCATTCTGCTCCCAGCCCCCCCGTTATTCCTCCCCTCCTGATCCCAGTCCCTCTAACTACAGACACCTCACTCAGCATCCCGCCCACTCCCCTACCGGCTCAATTACTCAAATACTGTGGCTGCACCCATACTTGCCCTCTGGAAGCTGGGCCACCAAGGACCACAACCTTGCAGACGGCAAGATACTGCAAATTATCCCAATTTTCTTGTCTAGCAGGAAATCAGCCTTCATGGACAGCCAATCCCTCTTAGAAACACAGAACCACACTGAGAGCTTTCTTGGCACGTGGTGTCCGCCCCTGACTAATTCACTCCCGTTGGGACACGATAAGACACTTTTTTAAGCTTTGCTTTAGAAACCATACTCTTTGACGGATTTGATTTGACAGGTTCCATTTCTCAACACCATTTTTTTCTTTTTTTGGTCTTTTTAGGGCCACACCTGTGGCATACGGAGGTTCCCAGCCTAGGGGTCGAATCGGAGCTGTAGCTGCTGGCCTACAACACAGACACAGCAACTCAGGATCCGAGCCACGTCTGCGACCTACACCACAGCTCACGGCAACACTGGATCCTTAACCCACTGAGTGAGGACACGGATCGAATCTGCATCCTCATGGATGCTCATCAGATTCGTTTCTGCTGAGCCACGATGGGAACTCCAACATGTCTTTTTAATCATGTAGTAAGCTGGGCAGGGGCCGTGCCTAGGGCTGCATGATCATGTCCTCTCTCAGAAGACTCTGGGCTAGTAAAGGAATCATGGGTACAACCACAGCTCCACTTTCCTCCACCAAAATCAACGAAAAGAAAGGTTTTCTATTTTTCTTATATCAGCTTTATAAATTTTCAGCAGCATCCACACTGATGGTTAGCATGCCTTTCTCAAGAACACATATTCCATGGAGTTCCTGTTGTGGCTCAATGGTTAGCGAATCCGACTAGAAACCATGAGGTTGCGGGTTCGATCCCTGCCCTTGCTCAGTGGGTTAACGATCCGTTGTTGTCGTGACCTGTGGTGTAAGTTGCAGACGCAGCTCGGATCTGGTGTTGCTGTGGTTCTGGCGTAGGCCGGGGGCTATGGCTCCGATTGGACCCCTAGCCTGGGAACCTCCATGTGCCATGGGTGCAGCCCTAGAAAAGGCAAAAAGACAAAAAAAAAAAAAAAAAGAAAAAGGAGTTCCCGTCGTGGCGCAGTGGTTAACGAATCCGACTAGGAACCATGAGGTTGCGGGTTCGATCCCTGCCCTTGCTCAGTGGGTTAAGGATCCAGCATTGCCCTGAGCTGTGGTGTAGGCTGCAGACTGGGCTCAGATCCCAAGTTGCTGTGGCTCTGGCATAGGCCAGTGGCTACAGCTCCGATTGGACCCCTAGCCTGGGAACCTCCATATGCCGCGGGAGCAGCCCAAGAAATGGCAAAAAGACAAAAAAAAAAAAAAACAACCACATATTCAGAGATCAACCCAGACCTTTCTTGAAAAACGCTGAAGGATCACTGATGGTTGCAGGAAGTGGATTATGAACCACCAGCTTAAAGCATCCATGAAAGATACGTTAAAGCCTGCAGGAGTCCACATGCACACTCGCTGAGGGATTTTTAGAAGCGTGAGGGAGTCGTTCCCTATGTGTGATCTACATTCTTCCTGCTGCTCAGTCTCTCAAGGTCATCATTAAATGTCTTTGTCTAACTTTTGGGCAAAAACATTTGAGCTCTAGAGTTTTGGCAGGCACCGCAGACGCACCTGCAGATTGGTGGGGTCTTTGTAATTCTCATCAGACGCGATCTGAAGTTTCTCCTGAATCCATTTCTCCAGCTCTTCGGCATCTCTCTGGAAAAACTGGAATCGGTAGGAATCTTCAAGCTTCTGGCGCCTAAGGGTCGAGAGCTCCTTGAAGCGGTGGTACCGGTCGAGGACCTGCTGCCGCCGCTCCTGGATGTCCTCTGCTGTCTCCAGCACTTTGACCCCACTTGGGTCCATTTTCTAAAAAGACAGAAAGCCCTGAGATAAGCACAAGTTACCAAAACAGATTGGGTGGAATTAAGCCTCTAGAAAGGAAAGAAAGAAAATTACCAGAGAGCTTGAGCAGACAAATGAAGAAGGTGGCCTCCCCTCAGGAACTGACAGTGAAGCCCAGATCTCGCCCCTTGGTAAGAGGTGGCTACCCCACCGCCTGCAACGCCTGCCCCCAGGATCCCTCAGAGGAGGCCTCACCAACACGGCAACATGTGAAAAACATGACGGCGGGAACAATGGTTTATACTGGTCTGTGACTGGTCACTGGTCTGTGCACTTCATGGTATGGAGATTAGAAAGCATTTACTTTTCAGTCTTTTTAGGACCATACCCTTGGCGTATGGAAGTTCCTAGGCTAGGGGTTGAACTGGAGCTCCAGCTGCCAGCCTACACCACAGCCACATCCACAGCCACGCCAGATCCCTTAACCCACTGAGTGAGGCCAGGGAATGAACCTGAGTCCTCATGGACACTAGTTGGATTTGTTAGCGCTGAGCCACAATGGGAACTCCAGAAATTATTTTCTCTCTCTTTTTTTTTTTTTCTTTTCAGAGCCACATCCACGACATACGGAGGTTCCCAGGCTAGGGGCTGAATCGGAGCTAAGCCACCGGCCTACACCACAGCCACAGCAACGTGGGATCCGAGTCACGTCTGTAACATACACCAAAGCTCACAACAATGCCAGATCCTTAACCCACTGAGAGAGGCCAGGGACTGAACCCACAACCTCATGGTTCCTAGTCAGATTCCTTTCCACTGTACCACAACGGGAACTCTGGAAATTATTTACTCTTAATTCAGCTTTTTTACCTTTCTATATCTCGGCCTGTTAGTCAATGAAGAAAAGGAAATGATTATAAAATAACCAAGTCTTTTTTTATTTTTTTGGCCATGTCTATGGCATGCAAAAATTCCCAGGCCAGAGACTGAACTCTTTCCAAAGCAGAGGCCGGAGCCACAGCAGTGATGATGCTGGATCCGTAGCCATTAGGCCACCAGGGAACTCCCAGTAACGGAGTCTTTGACGTCAAGAACCGAAAGAATTTACCTAACGTAGCTGACGTCTCAGTTACCCCGAAAAGCCAATCCTACAAGTTTCTTCAGGCTGCCAGAGATACTGGGCAACGAACAGGCTTTGCTTCATCTGAATGCACAAAAGTGAAGGAAAATCACGGTGTTTTTTTTTTTTTCTTGGCTGCATCAACAGCATGTAGACGCTCCCACACCAGGGACTGAACCCACACCACAGCAGTGACCCAAGCTGCTGCAGTGACAACATCAGATCCTTAACTGGCTGAGCTACAAGAGAACGCCCTCACGGTGTATCTTAGGGGGAAAAAAAAAGTGTGCTGAAAGGTTCCTCCTCCTTTCCTCTTACCTGCTCAAGTTAACTACAAATGCAGGCTAACTGCGTGAGTGGTACCTCCCTACCCCAACTTTAAAATCTCACATTTCTGGACAGGTTCACCAAATTTCAATGTCAAAAAGAAAATCTGACCTATTTATGGGAAAAACCCAGAATATGCTACCTGCCCTTACGAGGAGTAAGCCATTTTATCCTCTAACCTAGGACGGTCCCACGGGAGAAACTGATACAGACTAACCAATGGCAGAGAGCATCTAAATGCGCCAGTTGCATGCGATCTTGGACCAGCCCCCTTCCCTCTCTGAGCCTCGGTTTCCTAGAATGACTTGAAAGGGCCAGGTGAGAATGAGATGATCCCAAGACCCTTCTAACTTTAAAATTACATTCTACAGAGTAGAGTCTGTGACTTGGTGAAAAAGGAGACCTGATAAGCTGCTTCTCCATAATTCATACAAGATACAAAAACTGAGCTGCCTGGCTAACATCTGAGAGCTCTTCCTGTGACCTTGTCTGCCTGGCCCAGCTAATGGGCCAGGATAAGCAGGCTAAGGATCAAGCACGGAGGTCCCTGTGTGCCCCCACTTTCCCCTCCCCAATCCAGCTGTGAGGTAACCGCCTCTGCGGAGATCTGGGCAGTTTCCAGCTCTTCAGAGATTAAAGCAGCTCTAAGAGGTGTCAAGGAAAGCACTGTCTGCACCGAATCAACTCCGAGGACACTCTCTCTAGGGAGAGCCTACCTCTCTAGGGAAGAGACCAGGAGTGCTCACAGCAGGGTCCCTGTTCCTTCAAAATTCACCAGTTGGTTGTTTGGGTTTTTGGCCACCCCTCGGCATGTGGAATTCCCAGGCCAGGGATCAGATCTGAGCCTCAGTCTGTGACCTATGCTGCAGCTTTAGCAACACCAGATCTTTAACCCACTGTACCGGATTACCCACTGTGCCAGGCCGGAGATCCAGCCCGCATCCCAGCACTGCAGAGATCACTGTGCCACAGCGGGAACTCCAACCAGTTATCTTGTTATTATTCTTCTCCCACAAAGTTCGATTTATTTGTTTGACTATAAAGAGAACCACATCCTTTGCACGTCATTCTCATGTTCTAAGACCTTCCATGGCTCCCTCCTGAGAGAGGATACACTCTCCCTCTTGAGCTGGACCCTCTGGTCTCACCCATGCCCCTTACCTTCCCAGCACACAGAAACACTGATTCCTCCCAAACACATGATTCTCCTTTGTGACCCCAAGCTACTCACTCAGGCTCCCTCTGGCTAGAATGTCCTTCTTTGTCTCTGGATAACTCCTGTCCACAGCTCAATACCCCCTGAAGCGAGCAGGCTGCGCTGCTGCCTTTACCACGTTGGATTGGACTTAGCTCTCCTTTCCTCCCCACTTCCTAGACTTTTTTTTTCTTTTTTTTTTTTTAACGGCCACACCGGTGGCATATGGAAGTTCCCGGTCCAGGCGTTGAATGAGAGTCACACCTGCGATGCTGGATCCTTAACCCACTGCACCACAGAGGGAACTCCTCTCCTTCTCAGACTCTAACTTTGCCGCAGATTTACAAAGCACGTGCATATACTTCCTACAGCATAATGAGACTGAACACACTGTAGCCTTTATTGTTGCACCCTGATTTCTAGCAGTCAGAGGCCTTTAACAAATGTTTGTTGCATAAATGACCGAGCAGATGCAACCCTGGCTCACGTGCAAAGGGTGGAGAGCCCTCAGTCATCCACCCAAGTTTCATCTGCCATGTTGTCTAACTGGGACTCTGTCCAGGTAACAACTAGATCTGTGACAAGAATGTGCTGACTGAAGCTACATGAGGTGTCAACCTCATGACCACACCTGAATGACGGACCCTGGGCCCAGGCGGCATTGTAGCCACTCCTCTCACGCTGGCAGGGTGGGACCTCAGGCAAATCAAATTCAAGAAGCAGAGTTTTGCATGGTTAGACAGCTGTGTCTGAAAAAATACTTCCTGTTCTTAAAATGAGCTTCAAGAGAGTCCTTAAAACAAAAAACAGAGAGTAATCTTGACAAATTGAAGGTCTGCGCCGAACAGGGCGGTTTGGTTTATCAGCCTCGTTGGGAGCAGGCTGGCTTCTGATAGGATCTGGACAAGCATCGCTACCATCTCCGGCCACGCTTCCTAGAACGTAGACGTGGTTCACTCATTCCCCCGCCTTATCTGCTCCAGGTCTATCTCATCAAACTTCCTCACCAACCACAAGCTACAGGCCCTAGGCAGGTCCACTTCCCAGACCAGAAAGTTCCCTCTGGCAGAAACATCCCCTCCCAACTCCCAACTCAACGATACACCCACTCAAACCCCTCAGAGTCTAAAGCAGCCGCCTTGTCCTCTCTCGAGTCCTGAATCCGAAGCCCTCACCCCCTCCGTGGCCCTCCGAGAGCACCGCCGCGTCACTTTTTCTTTTTGCTGCACCTGTGGCACATGGAAGTTCTTGGGCCAGGGATCAAGCCCACACCACAGCACTGACAATGCCAGGTGCCATAAGGGAACTCCTTCCTGGATTTTTATAAATTCTTTAGGGAATTCAGAGTTCCTAAGGAACTGTAAAAAAAAAGATCTTACCTTACTTTTGCTCTCTGACCACAGAACTTGTCATGTATTTAGAGGTCAGTCGCACTGAATTTGGAAACAGACTACTGGCACTTCATTAAGTAGTCAAGAGTCAAAAGGTCATCTATTAAGCAAGACATGCAGCTAAGTGACCTGGATGCTCTGGTTCCCAGACCAGCATGCTAGAACCAGTGACCTTTTTTTTTCCTTTTTTTTTGTCTTTTTGCTATTTCTTTGGACCGCTCCCGCGGCATATGGAGGTTCCCAGACTAGGGGTCGAATCGGAGCTGTAGCCACTGGCCTAAACCAGAGCCACGCAACGTGGGATCCAAGCCGTGTCTGCAACCCACACCACAGCTCACAATGCCAGACTGTTAACCCACTGAGCAAGGGCAGGGATCGAACCCGCAACCTCATGGTTCCTGGTCGGATTCATTAACCACTGCGCCACGACGGAACTCCTAGAGCCAGTGACTCTTAACATGATGGGAGCTCACGCGGTCTTTACTAAAGGCTGTTCAGGAGTTCCTGCTGTGGTGCAGTGGGTTAAGAATCTGACTGTGGCTCAGGTCACTGTAGGGACCCAGGTTCGATCCCTGGCCTGACACAGTGGGTTAAAGGATCCAATGCTCCCGCTGCTTGAAGCTCAGGTCACAGCTGTGGCTCCGATTCAATTCCTGGTCCAGGAACTTTCGTATGTTGCAGGTGTGGCCATAAAAAAAAGAAAGAAAAGTATTTCCTGTTGTGGCGCAGCAGAAACAAACCCGACTAGTATCCATGAGGATGTCGGTTTGATCCCTGGCCTCACTCAGCAGGTTAAGGATCTGGTGTTGCCGGAGCTGTGGTGTAGGTTACAGATGTGGCTCAGATTCCGCATTGCTATGGCTGTGGCGTAAACTGGCGACTACAGCTCCGATTCGACCCCTAGCCTAGAACTTCCAGAGGCCGCAGGTACAGTGGCCCTAAAAAAGGCTGTTCATTTATTAATTTCTTTTACTACCTCTTATCTTTTCCAGCCCAGCCCCACTTTGGAGGGGAAAAAGGGGGGAGAGGAGAATATATGAATCATTTTTTTCAGAACTAAATTATTAAAAAAAATTGTTTTTTGGCTTTACCCAAGGCATGCAGAAGTTCTCGGGCCAGGGATCAAACTCACCCCACAGCAGCAATAACACCAGAGCCTTAACCCACTAAGCCAGCAGGAACTGCCTTAATTTTTTAAGATTGAGTCTTCTTTTTTTTTTGTCTTTTTGCTATTTCTTTGGGCCGCTCCCGCGGCATATGGAGGTTCCCAGGCTAGGGGTCTAATCGGAGCTGTAGCCACTGGCCTACGCCAGAGCCACAGCAGTGCGGGATCCGAGCCGCGTCTGCAACCTACACCACAGCTCACGGCAACGCCGGATCCTTAACCCACTGAGCAAGGGCAGGGACCGAACCCGCAACCTCACGGTTCCTAGTCGGATTCGTTAACCACTGCGCCACAACGGGAACTCCAAGATTGAGTCTTCTTAAAGTTAATAAACAATTAGAGTTAAGAATAACTGATATGCTCCTTTTGTTTTCATCTCTCTGGAAACAGTTAACATGGAAAAACAGCAGCAAATTATGCACCTAATTTGCTTCCTTATAAAATTTACAGTTTCCAAGGAATGCATCACATGTATCAACATGTAACAACAGCTCCACGTACAAGGGTTTCTGTCAGATGCCCCAGTCTTTAATGTCCATGGTGTCCTACCTCCCCGTGTCACGGGACTCACTGTGCTTCCTTCGGCTGGAGAGAACTCTCTAAAGGATTGCATTTGGGAGCAGCCCTTTAGGATGAAAAAAGAACTTCCAACATAATACTGCAAAAGTTCCACTTGAGCAAGCCCCCCTGCTTGGGTTCAGCTTGCGGATCGGAACCTACCAATCCAGGGAGACAGTCCAGCGAGGCCCTGCTGAAATTAACCAACCTAAAAGGCCCTCTTTGTCACCCCAGTGAAGTAGGACGAGTCAATTCTATACCAAGTGCTTTGGTCAGGCAATAATGGACTTTTCTTTCCTGCAGGAGATCAGCTGACGTCAGTAGGTGGGAGCTCTGCCAAGTCACAACCGGCTGTCTCTGGGGAGCCTGGCATCTGAAAGTCATCAGCGCTCTCCGCGGCTGTGGGCGCTCAGGGTGTTCATTTGCGTGACCACAGGTCATAGCAGCTCCCCCTCCCCTCTCTCTACACTTCCAGTTTCTTTTTGCTCCTCAAAGGGTCACTTCCACAGACCACCTTAAACACAGGAAAAGATTTCACATCGCCAAAGACCTGCTGCCACCCAACGTGCTACAACCTCTCCCCCAAAGCTCTGGGAGGCAGCGGAATGTTCTGGACGCTGCCAGTGTGCAACCCGTTCCGAGGTGGCGGCACACAGACAAGAACTCCACCCCAGGCCAGAAATATGCAGCTGACCGATAAGACTCCAACGAGAATGTTCCAGGCTGTTCCCAGCCTTAATGGGATTAACACCTCTTGAGAGCTACAAAGGAAGACGTTGGGAAATGCGCCATAAAAAAACCCAACCTCCAACCACAGCAGCCCATCTAGCTAGTGCGCCAACGGCCTAAAAGCCGCAAAGGAGCCAAATTCCAGGGCTACAATCAACGGACTGACTGCTTATCTCAAAGCAGTGGGTTAACCCTGATTTTGTCAATCAAACCTCCGTTTGTGGAGAAAGGCTGAATGTATTCTCTGTTCAAGGATAGCTTCCCACTTGAGGAAACTGAAGGAAAAAGGTCGTATTGTGGCAAATGTTATTAGGGAAGACTGGCTCTTTATAAATGCTGCAATGCAGCGGTCAAAATGTTAGCTGCATCATTCAGCAAGTGAAGTGAACTGAACCCAGGGCATAAAACAGGAATTACAACTATGTCCTCTATTGTAATAAATAAAAAGAACTTGTCAGCATTCTTACAGGACTGCTAGATCTCTGCAAAGAAAGGGGGGTGTCTAAAGATAGGAATCTTGGCTAGAAAGTTCTAGTTTCATCGCAAGTCAATGGCCAAGAATCACTCCCCACATCTAACACACGCTTATACATATTATCAGGTGGAATGACTCCTACAAAAGCAGGTGGCCATTGATTTTTTTTTTTGTCTTTTTAGGGCCGCACCCGCAGCACATGGAGGTTCCCAGGCTGGGGTCAAATCAGAGCTACGGCTGCCAGCCTACACCACAGCCACAGCAACTCAGGATTCAAGCTGAGTCTTCCACCTACACCACAGCTCAGAACAACGCTGGATCCTTAATCCTGGGATTGAACCTGCATCTTCATGGATACTAATCAGGTTCGTTAACCTCCGAGCCATTAATCATTACCTTTGTCTTCTTGAAGACCGCCAACAGACAGCTGTTTGAAGCCTGGTACTTAGGGAATTTTTTTTAAGGCTTAACCTAACCTGCAGCAGCTGTAAGGCCACTGTGCCAGGGACCTACGTGTCTCTGGAGGGCAGGGAGAGGCAGGGGTGGGAAGGACTCTGAGAAACAGAAGAAAAGGCTGCAGATACAAACACTTTCAAATCAAAGGTCAAATGTTTTGAACTCAGCAAACCTGGCACCTGCAGTGAGTAGCTTAGGACAGCCCCACACAGCTCTCAACAGTGGAAGGATCCAGTAATCCGGGTTTCTCTATGGAACCTCAGAAGAGCATAAACTGTCCTGCAGCCTATTTGGAAACAAAGGGCTGGGAGCGCCGACCTCTCGGTGGCTGGCTGAACGTGCCGTTACAGGGACACAGGGGCGTTGGGAACACTGCAAAATGAAGTCTGACCTCGGGCAGGACCCCAGACGTATTGTTCAGAAGGGAGAGGGATTCTGGGGACTAAGAGGATGAAGAGAGCATTTGGCTCCATGGAAAAATTCAGAAACAGCACCCAGAGCAAAAAGTCAGAGGACCCATGCATCAGTTTGGTTTGTGTTGCTTAGTCAGAGCCTAAAGGTGCTTTTTCCCCCTGGCTGAGAAAGCCAGCAAATTTCACACTTCCACAGCAGGAGAATTACATGACGGATATGGAAGGAGGGCCCCCCCCGCCCCCGAACAAGCCACCAAAGAACTGGTTAGCGCCCATAAAATTTGATACCAACTGGTTCTCAGATGAAGTGAATTAACTCAAAACCAATTCAGCTGCAGATTTCAGTGGTAGAACTAACGGCAGGCAGAGGAGTAATAATACATAAATTAAGACTTTGAACCATAGAAAAACCCCAGATGTTTCTGCTTAAACCACACTCCAGTCTGGATTGTAGATCTGCACATCAGTCTTCAAATTGATTAATTCACTTCAACTTGTTAGCAGGATTCTGCATAGGGGAGCAGGGATTTAGCCTTAAGGAGCAAAAGATTCATACTGCATTGCATCAAAATCCAGAAACACCAAGCAAGGTTGAGAAAATTTACTTCTGAATGCCTCCCAAACACTACCTTGCTGCTACTTACCTTTCATAACCTGTAAAATTCAGATCAGAGGTATTTTAAATGCAAAACATGTTACTGAGATTCAACACAGGAGAAAGTTATAATGGGCCCATTTTTATAAACCTTGTTTAAATAATGAGTCTGATTTATAAAAGGGCTTGCCTTGGATTTATCACCCATTATCAGTAGAAATTTGCAAAGTTGATTATTTCTCCTTATGGGTTATCAAGACATTAAGCATTTTTCTTTTTGAAAAACATTCAAAAACTGTACACAAATAAATACAGATATATAGTGAGATTTTAAAAAAATGCAAGCTCATTTCAACATAAGAGTTGTGGCATAAGTCAGCAGGAAACAAACTCAAATTTACAATCTTTGTCAAACTGAAAAGATACTATTTTTTTACTACATTTTCAGATTATTCTTTCTCAAATATCAGATGATGTTTCTTAATCTCTTGGTTCTTAAGAACCAAGCAACCATCAATCAAAAAAAAAAAAAAATTAGCAAACACCACATGCAAATACCAGCAGGGTGATAAGAAATTAATAATATTCATGCCTTAAAGAGAAGAAGGTAAAAAACAGGAGGCTTTGGATATTTTAGAATCAATCTACGAAGACATTTGTTCACGCAGCATCAAAAAAACCCAAACAAAACCCCAAAGCCTAATCAGTGTGCTTGACAGAAAGGTCATGCAGGCAGGGTTCTGTCCCCTCTCTTGAGATCATTCAACCTCTTTTGACACGCGTGTGTCTTCACTGCAAGCCAGGCAAACTGAAAAGGTAACGCATTTCCTGCATGCTGGTCAAATACCTGGACTCTGCGTTTACGAAACGATGACAACATGACGGAGGAAGGTGGCGTCTAAAGGGGGGGAGAGCAAGACAACAAGCTTCTAAGGGCAGGCTGATAAAGTCACTTCAAAACGAAGAGCACGGACCCTTACAAATCTAGGAAGACAGGTAAAAATCTAATGGTAGACATTTCCCCAGTGCTCTTCTCACACCACAGAGCTTCTAAGTCCCACCAGGAATTTAAAATGGCCAAACCACCAAGGTTCTTGGGTCTCAGCAGATGTGCTGCCTTGGCCAAGCCATACCCTCTTCTGGGTCTCGGTTTCCCCACTTTTCAAACAGTCCTGAATAATCGTGAATGCACTTTTTTTTCTGGCTGAGCCTGCGGCAGGTGGAAGTTCCCGGACCAGGAATGGAACCTGCGCCACAGCAGTGACAATGCAGGATCCTAAACCCGCTGGGCCACAGGAGAACTCCCCGAAAATACTTTTTAACACTAAACATGCCTCCCCACCTCCCACATTCCCACAGATTAACTGAGGTTCCTGGTACCAGATGGTTTCTGTAGCCCCTTCCATTCAGTAATAAAACAGCATAATTTTGTGAGGCTGTCAGATACGAGAAAGAACCCAAGCTACAAAGATCTGATTTGGGCCTGGGTTACGGGGACATTTCCTTTACAAAATACCATTTCCTGTTCAAAACCCAACCACGAGGAATACGCAAAAGAGGCAGAAGGGAGGTGAAGCCAGCTGCTCCCGTCCACTGGCCCCAAGTGATCAGCTCTGCGTGCCTCCACAGCATTCCTGGAGTCAGCATTTGCCGTCAGGGCGCTGCATTCTTCCACCTCCTCGGACCACAGCTGATGGGCTGCAACAGACCCACTGCATGGCTAGCAAAGTCCTCGCATAGCCCACGGAGGATGGATTACAAGGCCGGCCGCCTGCCCACTGTCCTCAGTGCAGGTTCAGCAATGACAGGACTGTGGGCTATTCTTGACATCCACTTCTCAGCATCTGCAGCCGCCATCCACCCCCCCCCCCACCAAAGGGATGAAGGCAGGTAGAGGAAAAATTTCCTCTTGGAAATTCCAACCCAGGGAACCAAAGGCCATACTTAAACAGCAGCGCTCCCCACCTAACCTGTTCATCGGATTGCTAGACAAGCTTATAGGGTGAGCCTATGACATATCAGATTTCTCTAATTATTAGATTACTACGCACACACTGCCAAAGATCAAAAACACATCTGAGAATGTTACCAAGCTGATGGTTCACCACAGGCCTCCCTCGCATCTGTCCAGCAGGGACCAATCCTCCTACCGAGTCTCGAGGCTCGGCTCTCCATCTAGGTCCCTGGATAACAGCTAACACACTTTGAGGGTCCCTTTGAGTGAGGCTGGCCTAGTTACTAAAAAAGGCTTACTGTTAATTTCCTGCACACAGCACATTTTTATTTTCCTGTAGCACATTTTTTAAACTTGGCCTTCAATGTGACCTTTCCAAACCCGACATCAGCTGCAAACAAAAGGGAAAATACAGGAGGAGTTTGAGGAGCTGGAATCTTGGCTCATGGCTTCATACAGCTGAGTGTTCCCACTGTTCTTCAGATTTTCTGTTTCCTGGCTGCAAGACACCCCCACCCTTCCATCTTTGATACATTCTGCTTTAGTTAAGTCCAATTGCTATGACGACGCAATTTCTCAACACATTATGAAAATATTTCATATGCTCTTTCTTCTCTCCTTCCCTAACAGCCATGGTGGTTAAGATTTTCTAAAATATCAGGATGAAGACAGAACAAAGAGTCACAGTCTAGGATCTATTATATAAAAGACATGACAAGGTGTTGCAGCCATGGAAGTAATCACCTCAACTCAGCCTTCTGGGCTAGTCTAGCTTTTAATTTAAAATATATTCAACCCTTAACAAGCCCTTTGTTTAAAATACATTTTATCCCAGTTCATCGAAGAGAATTTTTTTTTCCCAAAGAAGACTTTTAAATGAAAAGCAATTTTCTTTGGGAATCATCTAACCAAATTCGCAGGAATAGCTTTCAAACAAAAGGCTGCTCTATCATTAAACACCGGCTGGCTGTAGAATTTCTGACAAATATTCTGTCCTCGACTCGAAAGACCCGGTCTCAGGGTAAAACAAACAAAAAACCCTCTAAGCTATTAAGTTATTTGATTTAGGTCTCCTACAAAGCAAGCGCCGCATCTACCAGTTATTTACAAGCAAATCACAGCTGGGGAGGAAAGATATGTTTGTTACAAGGGACGAAAATGAGATGGCCAATCTCGGACTTTTCGGCATCTAGAAAAGGCCAAGATCGCTACATTGGATGAAATTAAGGTCAAAGAGCCCTTCATCTTCCGCTCTTCCTCCCTCAAGGGCTGGGCCGGCACTGCCGGTCGGCTCTGGAGAAAGGAGCTGCACAAATCGCTCCCCACCGAGGAGCGAGGGTTGGGGGCGGCGGGGGAAGCGCCCCTCGGGGAGAAGAATGGAGAAACGCAGCGGACCAGGAAGCCCCCGCCCCACCTGCCGCAGCCGGATGGGGCAGGGCGGGGCCGAAGCCGGCTGGGGGAGGGGGGGTACGGGAGGGACCTGGCGGCCCCGCCGCCCCCTCCGCCCAGTCAATGACATTCCTGCGGCCGGCGCCCAGGCTCGGCCCCGCGGCTCCTCCGCAGCCCACGCACCACAAGCCGGTCGCGGCCGGTTCGCCCGGCTCCCCGCCCCACCGAGGGAGCGGCGAGGCAGCCCGGGCTCACCTGTCCGCGCGCTGGCGCGGCCCCGCCCCAGGGGCTGCCCGGCTCCCGACCCAGGGGTCGACCGCCCTCGGGCCCCGCTCCCGCCCTGGCTCGCCCGCTCCTCCTCTCACCGGCTCCTGGGGGTGAGGGCAGTGGGTGCGTCGGGCCGGGGGTGCTGGGGGAACCGACGGGGCTCTGCGGCCTCCGCTCCTCGCCGTTCGCTCCGCAGCGGGTAGTGGCGGTGACGCGCGCGCCCCGCCTCTTTTATAGGCGGCCGCGCGCGTTCCGGCGGCGAGCGGGCGCGAGCGCGGGGGAAGGGCCCCGGCGCGGCGCGAGGGGCGGAGTCGAGCTCCGGCGGAGCAAAGGGGGCGGAGCTCCCGCCGACTCGCCGCCCGATCGTCAGGCGGAAAGGGTCGAGCGCTCCCGGAAGAAGCCGAAGAGGCAATGCGGGGGAAGAGCCGAGTCCAGCGAGCGCCGCGGGAGGAGGGGAAAGGAGTGCGCGCGCCAGGGGTGGGGGTTGATGGTGCAGTGGTGTTGCTACCTCCGCCCAGGAGGGCTGAGATGCTCCAGCCGCACCGCCCTCCCCGCAGCCAGCATCCTCCAATCCTGCCCCTCCCCGCCCTGCAGAGAATCTTCTGCACCCCACCCACCCCTCCGCCCCTGGGAGCCCTTCCAGGACTGCAGCGAAAGGCGGGGCAGGGCCATTGCTGCAGTCTGGCCGGGGATGCTTCGCGCCCCAGCCGGAAAAACGGCCAGTCACAAAGGGTGAGGTCACCCGTTTGCTTCTCTTCCTCTTGCGCCCTTTCCCTAGGAGAAGGCTGGTGCGGGGACCCAAATCTGCCTTCTCGGTTGGGGGTTGGGGGTTGGGGGTTGGGGGGTCAAGAAAGAGAGGATGGGAAGTTACCATCGTGGCTCAGCGATAACGAACCCGCCTAGTGTCCATGAGGATGAGGGTTCGATCCCTAGCCTCGCTGGGTGGGTTAAGGATCCTGCATTGCTGTGAGCTGTGGTGTAGGTCGCAGAGGCAGATCGCATCCGGCGTTGCTGTGGCATAGCCGCAGCAGCTGTAGCTCCAATTCGACCTAGCCTGGGACCTTCACAGGCCGCGGGTGTGGCCCTAAAAAAGCAAAAAATAATAAACTAAAGGAAGAAACCGAAGATGACTTGAGGCTTCGGGTTTGAGGAGGTAGTAAGAGATGCCAAATACGATCATCAAAAATTTGGCGTTTATGTCTGTCTTTCTGAGATTTGAAGAGTTAACAATTTCTTAGGCTCTTACATCAAAAGCTTTCTGACAAGTCGCCAGTGGAACAGGATGCATTAGTCGTATTTTGTAAATGAGACATTAAGATTCTTTTTGCCACAATGAATTGAACTTTCCTTATGTACCAGGCACTCTGCTAAGCATGTCATGTATTAAATTTTTTAAAAATCTCTGCAATAATTTTATGAGATAGTGTTCTTTCCCCATTTTTTCAAAAGAGGATACTGATGTCAAAGCTTATTTCCCTGTCCTAGGTCAGGCAGGTAGCCAGAAGAAAAGCTAGGATTTCAATCTAGACAGCCAGAACCTTCTCTTTAAACCCTGTGCTATACTGCCTTGTCATAGGAAAGGGGAGGCATTGTGATGGTGGATGCTGAGGTGCCAAGAAAAGGAAATAAGATTTCTGGAATTTCTGTTCCTTACAGTCTTAGCAGTTTAAGGGCCTGGCTCTGTAGCTAGAAGCCCTCCAGTATTTAGGAAGCCTTTTCCCCACCCCCACTCTGGTGACAGCTGGGCCACAGCCATTGAGAGTAACACCCAGATCATTCCTGTGCAGTCAGGCAGACCAGGAGCTCTGCAGCTCAGGACGGCCTCAGCCTCCTGGTTACCAGGCACCCCACCCCCTCCCCTGCCACCGCCGCCGCCGCCGCCACCACCGCCGCCACCCCTTAAATAGCTATGAAGGCCATGGACACTGCACCAGAACTGGGGGCCCAGCCCTGAGCTTCTTGGCCCTCTGCAGTTTGCCTTGTTCCCTGGGCCTGGGATCTGCAATCTGGCTTCTCAGCTGCCCAGGCTGGAGCCCTGATAATGAGGAAAGACTCCCCTCTTCCCTCACTCCATGGGTGTGCAGAGAAAAGAAAAGGAGTGGCCACACCCCAGAAGCAGCTTTCAAGAATCTGGAGGAAACACGTAGGAGCTGAGAGGCATTTCCTGCAATGTTCCGTGTAGAGAAAACAGACCTGGTACCTCCTCCCCCGGCCTGTGCATTTTTGGAGGCAGCTGATGGCGTCCACAGCCTCTTCTCCAGTGGGGAGCAGCAAAAGGTTTAAGCAGCTATTCAGATCTGGGTACAAAATGGCCAACACAATAACAGCTCTCCAAAAGGTCCAAAGACCTTCTGCCCTAGCAAAGGACATTGAGGATCTGACCTTGTCACAGCTGTGGCCTAGGTTGCGGCTGCGGTTCTGATTCAATCCCTGGCCCGGGCACTGCCATAGACCGTGCGTGTGGGAAGGGTCTCAAGGTCCCTGGGCAGAAGCTGTAAAAAAAGGAAGATTTTTCTCTGAAAAAGCTTTCTTTTGAATCACTTTGGCCTCCTAGTCAAATGGGGGTTTTGCTGCTTTTACTGGAGGCAAAACAGATTTGCAGCCTTGGAGAGAGCTTCTGTACTGGTACAGAAACTAAAATCTTATTTGTTCTTCTTTTGCCTCATCCGAGACATGGCCCCAAACCAGTTATCTCCAATCCTTTCCACCGCCCACACATCCACCCACTCTTCACTTGGCACTGGATATGAGACACGGAAAAAGCTGTTCTTCCCACTTCTATTGTCTGCCTACATCGTCTCCCACCAATTTCACCAAATGCCACTCTGTGAGGTGTGGGGAGAGAGATGATGAAGCAGAAACTGGGCTTCTTTGTTTTCTGAGAGATACTCATTGAGAACAAAGACAAAAAAGGACAGGACAGCGTAGCAGCTCTGCAATTAATCCACCCCAGATTCTCGGTCACGTAGCAGGGAGGGTAGTGATGAGACTGAATTCTAAGCTCCTTTGCCTTAACCCACTGTGCCAGGCCAGGGATTGACCTGCTTCTGAATGCCCCAGAGACACGGCTCCTGTTGCACCACAGTGGAAACTCCTCTAAAGTTTTTGTTTTGTTTTGTTTTTTGGGGGTTTGTTTGTTTCTTTGTCTTTTGAGAGCCGCACCTGCAGCATATGGAAGTTTCCAGGCTAGGGGTTGAATTAGAGGTGCAGCTGCCAGCCTACACCACAGCAATACGGCATCCAAGCCATGTCTGTGACCTACACCACAGCTCATGGCAACATCGGATCCTTAACCCACTGAGCAAGGCCAGGGATCGAACCCAGGTCCTCATGGATCCTAGTTGGATTTGTTACTGCTGAACCACACCAGGAACTCCTGAAGTTGTTTTGTTTTGTTTTGTTTTGTTTTTTGATTTTTAGGGCCACAGCTGCAACATATGGAAGTTCCCAGCCTAGGGGTCTAATTGGAGCGGTAGCCGCCGGCCTCCACCAGAGCCACAGCAACTTGGGATCCGAGCCGCATCTGCGACCTACACCACAGCTCACAGCAACGCCAGATCCTTAACCTACTGAGCGAGGCCAGGGATCAAACCCACATCCTCATGGATACAAGTCGGGCTCGTTCACCACTGAGCCATGACGGGACCTCCAAGAACGCCTGAAGTTTTGATATGTCCCCTCAACTTAGGCATTTCGGTAGTCCCAGTACCTCTTCATGTCACTCGAGAGGTCAAACATTGGGAAACACCCAAACTGTAACGATCTTCAGATACTCCAGCCATGGAAAGTGACTCGGCCTTGTTCTCTGGGAGAACATCTCTCTCTTTCCCTAAAACACACACACACACACACACACACACACACACACACACACACACACAAAGTCAACAGGCAAGCACGGCTATTTTTCTGCCCATCGAAGGGAGCAGACTGGGAAGTCACACTGGCAAGTGGACTGTCCCTTTCCCAGATGAGTTTCTGCAGTGTCAGCGCTGGCAGGGCATAGCACAGATCTTTAGAAGAGTAACTGGAAGAACCCTGAAGTTATTCCAATAAGTGGAATAAACCAGACACAAAACGACAAATACCATATGATTCCAGAGAACCCTAGAAGAGTCAAATTCCTAGAGACAGAGAGTAGAGCAGGAGTTGCCAGGGCCTGCAGGGAAGGGAAGATGGGGAGCTAGTATTTTATGGGTCAGAGGTGCAGTTTTGCAAGATGAGAACGTTCTGGAGATGGACGGTATTGATGGTTAACACAAAAATGTGAGAGTACTCGATGCTACAGAACTGTATACTTAAAAATGGTTAAGGAGATCCCATCGTGGCGCAGTGGTTAACGAATCCGACTAGGAACCATGAGGTTGCGGGTTCCGTCCCTGCCCTTGCTCAGTGGGTTAAGGATCCGGCGTTGCCGGGAGCTGTGGTGTAGGTTGCAGACGCGGCTCGGATCCCGCGTTGCTGTGGCTCTGATGTAGGCTGGTGGCTACAGCTCCGATTCGACCCCTAGCCTGGGAACCTCCATATGCCGCAGGAGCGGCCCAAGAAATCACAAAAAGACAAAAAAAAAAGGTTAAAATGGAGTTCCCAGAGTTCCAATCATGGCGCAGTGAAAATGAATCCAACCAGGAACCATGAGGTTGCAGGTTTGATCCCTAGCCTTGCTTAGTGGGTTAAAGATCTGGTCTTGCTGTGGCTGTGGTGTAGGCCGGCAGCTGTAGCTCTGGTAAGACCCCTAGCCTGGGAACTACATATGCTGCACCTGTGGCCCTAAAACAAAACAAAAAGGTTAAAATGAGGAGTTCCCTGGTGGCTCAGCAGGTTAAGGATCTGGCATTGTCACTGCTGTGGCTCAAGTCACTGCTGTGGTGCAGGTTTTGTCCCTGATGGCCCAGGAACTTCTTTAAATTTTGATGGTTAAAACGGTAAATTGTATTATTATTTTTTTTTTTTTTGGTAGAAGAACCTGCACCCTAGTAGCGACCAGAGCCACAGCAATGACAATGCCTGATCCTTAACCTGCTGAGCCACCAGGGAACTCTGATAATTTTTATGTTATGTATACTTTACCAATGACTGTCTCTGAGATCAGGGACCACATCAGAGAAGAAACTTGAGAGCTGCAGGGAACATGGAAATGACAGGCTGGTTTGTTTAAAAGGGCTCCAGGCGACATCAGAGAGGTGAGCCCCTCCCTCCCGCAGCACATCTTCCTAATCCAGCTCGCTTATTTCTCGGATGTACTATTCACCCTGAACTCACAGGATTACTTTCACAAACTATATAAAACCTTCTCAAAAAACTCTAATAGCTTCCCATTGCCTACAGAATCACCCAAACTTTTTTTTCCTGGCATGCAGAAGAACCCATGCCACAGCAGCGACCAAGGCAGCTACAGTGACAACACTGGATATTTAATCCACTATGCCCCAAACTATTTTTTTTGAAACAGCTTTTTATTAAACAGCAAAATATACCTGTAACATAATTCTAAACATTTGAGTTAGGTCACAAAGGGATGCAAAATATTTGCAGTATGACTATCATATGGTCATATGAGCAATGTCGTCAACTCATATCGATCAACACAAACATAAGATTATTCCATGATTAGCCTAAATTTATGTTTTAATTTTTTTAAATTTCTTGCTTTTTATGGACACACCCATGGCATATGGAAGTCCCCAGGCTAGGGGTCTAAATTAGAGCTACAGCTGCTGGCCTACACCACAGCCCTAGCCACATGGCCTTTTAGGGCCGCACTCATGTCCCAGGATAGGGGTCTAATCGGAGCCACAGCTGTCAGCCTACACCACAGCTCAGCAACGCCAGATCCGAGCCATGTCTGCGACCTGCCCCACGGCTCACAGCAACGCCAGATCCTTAACCCATTGAGCGAGGCCAGGGATCGAACCCGCAACCTCATGGTTCCTAGTCAGATTCACCTCCGCTGTGCCGCGATGGGAACTCCTGATACTAACACAATCTTAAGGGAGTTTGTAATGTTGATCTGCTGGGTGCTACAAATTAACCTGAGACCAAACTTTATTCTCTTCTAGTTGTGGTTTACATAAAATTAGCCAAAGTTAACCCATTTTCTTATATATTCCCCCCCAAATCTGGTCTGTGCCAGGAATAACACAAATCTTGAGTAAAAACATTTGGAGTTCGTTATAAGTACTTACCAAGCACTTTCCTATTGGATATCTGTATTTTCTCAAAAATTTCTGTTTCAGGAGTTTCTGTTGTGGCGCAGTGTTTAATGAATCTGACTGGGAACCATGACGTTGAGGGTTCAACCCCTGGCCTTGCTCAGTGGGTTGAGGATCCGGCATTGCTGTGAGCTGTGGTGTAGGTTGCAGACATGGCTCGGATCCCGCGTTGCTGTGGCTCTGGTGTAGGCAGGTGGCTATGGCTCCGACTGGACCCCTAGTCTGGGAATCTCCATTTGCCGCGGAAGCGGCCCTAGGAAAGGCAAAAAAAAAAGACCAAAAAAAATTTGTTTCAAACACGTGTGCATGCATGCACACACACACCCAGAGCTCATCTTTCTAGATACCAAGTGAGTTATTTTTCACAAAAGTTTTGTTTGTTTATTTTTGCTGCAGCATGCAATGGCTTGATGTGGCATCTCAGTTTCCAGACTAGGGATTGAACCCAGGCCATAGAGGCGAAAGAGCCAAGTCCTAAGCCCTAGACCACCATGGAATTTCTCAAAAGAAGCTTTTTTTTTTTTTTTTTTGTCTTTTTAGGGCTGCACCTGCAGCATATGGAGGTTCCCAGGCTAGAGGTCCAATCGGAGCTGTTGCTGCCAGCCTACACCACAGCCACAGCAGCTCGGGATCCAAGCCCTGTGAACTACACCACAGCTTACGGCAACGCTGGATCCTCAACCCACTGAGTGAGGCCAGGGGTCGAACCTGTAACCTCATGGTTGCTAGTCAGATTCGTTTCCGCTGCACCACAATGGGAACCCCTCAAAGGAAGCTTTATTTTATTTTATTTTTTTGTCTTTTTGACATTTCTTGGGCCGCTCCCGCGGCATATGGAGGTTCCCAGGCGAGCGGTCGAATTGGAGCTGTAGTCACTGGCCTACACCAGAGCCACAGCAACGCGGGATCCGAGCCGCATCTGCAACCTACACCACAGCTCACCCACTGAGCAAGGGCAGGGACGGAACCCGCAACCTCATGGTTCCTAGTCGGATTCGTTAACCACTGCGCCACGACAGGAACTCCCAAAGGAAGCTTTAAATTGGAGTTCCCACTGTAGCACAGCAGGTTAAGGATCCTGCATTGCCACAGTTGTGGCACAGGTGGCAGCTGTGGCTTGGATTAAATCTCTCACCTGGGACTTTTTTTGTGGATGCCACACACACACACACAAAAAAAAAAAAAAAAAAAGCTTTTAACAACCAATCTTCACAATATTACAATTCAGTTTCCAAGAAAAACCTACATTTTTACAGCCTCTGTTTTCAATTGATTAAAGAGAAACCAGGAGTTCCTGACATGGCTCAGCAGAAAAAAATCTGACTAGTATCCATGAGGATGAAAGTTTGACCCCTGGCCTAACTCCCTCAGTGGGTGAGGGATCCAGCATTGCCGTGAGCTATGGTATAGGCTGACAACTGTAGCTCCTACTCCACCCCTTGGTCTGGGAACAACCATATGCCACACGTGTGGCCCTAAAAAGAAAAAAGAAAAACAGTGAAAAAAAAAAAAAAAAGGAGATTTCAGGTTACTCTCCTGGATGATTAACTATGGAAATTACTTTTCACAAATGTGAAAGCAGTTTTTTCCTTCGGGGTAGGAAAATGAGAAGGAAGCAAACGGAGAAGAGGTCCACGCAGGCGGACAGGGTGTGTAAAGCTGTGGGCACACGATTTTGGTCACGTGTTCACAAGAGGGTGGTTATTTTCTTGGTATCTGTAACTATGTCTCCAATAAATAACAATGTGAAAGCTATAAATCAAAGCCAATTTGGTAAAGCATTCACTTTCAATTTTCATAAATGTTGTCATTTCTTTTTTTTTTTTGTCTTTTTTGCCATTTCTTGGGCTGCTCCCGAGGCATATGGAGGTTCCCAGGCTAGGGGTCAAATCGGAGCTGTAGCTGCCAGCCAGCACCAGAGCCACAGCAACTCGGGATCCGAGCCTTGTCTGCGACTTACACCACAGCTCCCGGCAATGCCGGATCCTTAACCCACTGAGCAAGGCCAGGGATCGAACCCACAACCTCATGGTTCCTAGTTGGATTCATTAACCACTGAGCCACGACGGGAACTCCAATGTAGGCATTTCTAAAGTCTCTACATTTGCACATTTTCAGAGGCTAGCATGATACACAAACACATGGACGTCTTCTGTTAGGCTCCTAATTTTGCCTAGATCTGACACTGCCTTCATAAATACTCAGTGAGGCCACAATCAAAAGTACTATCATTTTTGGAACTATTAAGTTTTATTTTATTTTTCACTTTTTAGGGCCGCACCTGCAGCATGTGCAATTTCCCAGGCTAGGGGTTGAATTGGAGCTGTAGCCACCGGCTTTCACCACAGCCACAGCCACAGCCACGCCAGATCTGAGCCACATCTGCAACCTACACCACAGCTCACGGCAACGCTGGCTCCTTAACCCATGGAGCAAAGCCAGAGATGGAACCCGCATTTTCATGGATCCTAGTCGGGTTCGTTAACTGCTGAGCCACGAAGGGAACTCTAAGGAATCTATCGTTTTTTTTTTTTTTTGTCTTTTTGCTATTTCTTGGGCCACTCCTGCGGCATATGGAGGTTCCCAGGCTAGGGGTCTAATCGGAGCTGTGGCCGCCAGCCTAGGCCAGAGCCACAGCAACGCGGGATCCGAGCCGTGTCTGCAACCTACACCACAGCTCACGGCAACGCCGGATCCTTAACCCACTGAGCAAGGGCAGGGACGGAACCCGCAACCTCATGGTTCCTAGTCGGATTCATTAACCACTGCGCCACGACGGGAACTCCGGAATCTATCAAGTTTTAAAGCAAAAATACCAGCAGCAATTCCATAAGGCATAAGGGGTATCAATCTCTTATTTTCTTTTGCATTTTCTGGCAGTTTGAAAAACACTAGAAGCTGACATGAGGTTTTCTATATATATTTTTAATGACTCAATGAATTTTATTACATTTATAGTTGTACAATGAGGTTTTTCTATATCTTATCCAAGAACTTGGTTTTCTGATTTCTTAGCTTCGGATTTTCTTCCTTAACCTCCTCTACTCTTGCAGATAGATCTTCCAGTGCATGTTGGAGTTCCAATACTTGATAAATAAGTCCTGTTTTTTCCTCCACTTCCACCTGCTTCTCAACATCAACCGCATGTCAGCATTCATCATCTTCGGTAACAAACTTTTGGGCCTTGGATACAAAATTCTTTTTTAGGGCCGCACCCACAGCATACGGAAGTTCCCAGGCTAAGGGTCGAATTGGAGCTGCAGCTGCCAACCTACACCACAGCCACAGCAATACCAGATTTGAGCCATGTCTGTGACCTACACTACAGCTCACAGCAACACCGGATCCTTAACCCACTGAGCAAGGCCAGGGATCGAACCTGCTTCCTCATTGTTCCTAGTCGGATTCGTTAACCACTGAGCCATGATGGGAACTCCTCCTATTATTATTTTTGTCTTTTTGGGGCCACACCTGCAGCACATGGAGGTTCCCAGGCTAGGGGTCGAGTCGGAGCTACAGTGGATCCTTAACCCACTGAGCGAAGCCAGGGATCGAACCCACAACCTCATGGTTCCTAGTCGGATTTGTTTCCACTGCACCACGACGGGAACTCCCGTTTTAATTTCCTTTAGAATCTGAACATTATGGAAGATTTTAAAGATAAATCTAGGAAACAGAATAGTGCAGTGAACCTCCAATTGCCCATCACCCAGTTTCAACAGTTATCAATATCCTGCCATTCGTTTAAATGTTATTAAAAAAAATTTTTTTTTTGGCTGCACCCATAGTATGCTGAAGTTCCTGGGCCAGGGATCACATCAGCGTCACAGCAGCAACCTGAATCGCTGCAGTGATAACAGGGGTCCTTAACCCACTGTGCCACAAGGAAACTCCAACGTCCTGCCATCCTTTCATCTATATCTCACTTAGTTTACCTTTAACACAGTAGCTGTTACAGCTCTTTGACTGCTGAACTCTTTTTAGGATCCTGCAGAAAAACGTCCCAGAAAAAGCTGCCTAAATGACATGGAGTTATCATTTGTCCTATCCTAAACTGTCCTATTTTACCTCAAACCGTCAAGTACGTAAAATTACATTGTCCATGGAGTTAAAATTCTACCCCAAAAGTCACCTATTTCACTTTAAGTAGGAAGGATTTTGCAAAACCTGTTTAGAGTCGACTTTCTATGTCTGCCACAGGCTCGTGGCTTGAAGGTGACCTTGGGCACCAAGGTACTGCTTTCAAGGTTGTCATTTCTAGAGCTTGAATGTGTCACCTCATTAGAACTGTAAGTCTGATTTGGGGTTGGGTTCTTTTTTTTTTTGGCCACACCAACGTCATGCTTAAGTTCCCAGGCCAAGGATCAAACCTGTGACACAGTGCTAACCAGAGCCACAGCAGTGACAACACTGGATCCTTGGAGCCACCAGGGAACTCCAATTATCTTTTTATTTTGAATTAATTTCAAATTTGTAGAAAAGTTACAAGAATAGAAAGAAATCCCATACACCCTTCACCCAGATTCCCCAATTTGTTTTTGTGTGTTTGCTTGTTTTGCTTTTTAGGGTCACACCTGTGGTATATGGAAGTTCCCAGGATAGGGGTTGAATCAGAGCTGTAGTCACCAGCCTACACCACAGCCACAGCCACGCAGGATCCGAGCCACATCTGCGACCTACACCACAGCTCACAGTAATGCCAGACCCTTAACCCACTGAGTGAGACCAGGGGCCAAACCCACATCCTCATGGCTCCTAGTTGGATTCGTTTCTGCTGCGCCACAACAGGAACTCCTATCCCCATTTGTTCGTATTTGACCACATTTGCTTTATTATTCTGTTTGTATATACTTAACATGTAAATATCTCCCCCCCCCAAATCATTTGAGAATAAACTGCAGACATCAAGCTCACTTACGCCCCCACCATTACCTTAAGAACAAGTGCTTTCATTTTTATAACCCAATGCAATGATCAAAGCCAGGAAATTGATGTGACATAATGCTACTCCCTCACATACAGGCCTTATTCAAGTTTTGCCAATTGTCCCAATGTCCTTTACAAGATAAACACACAGAAAGATCTTTTTTTTTTTTTTTTTCTGGACCAGGTTCCAATCCAGAGTCATGTACTATATTTAGTATAAACATCCTGAAGGAGCTAAAAGAAAAACATTGCTTTGGAGTTCCCATGATGGCTCAGCAGTTGAAGAACACGACTAGTATCCATGAGGGCTTGGGTTCGATCCCTGGCTTTGCTCAGTGGGTTGAGGATCTGGCATTGCATGAGCTGTGAGGTAGGCCGCAGACTCGGCTCTGATCCTGCGTTGCTGTGGCTCTGGCACAGGCTGGCAGCTTCAGCTCCCATTCGACCCCTAGGCTGGGAACCTCCATATGCCGAGGTGTGGGCACCCCTCCCTCCCTCAAAAAAAGTTGCTTCAATACTTATCCGCATAGAGTGCCCCCCCTTTTAAACAGAGCCTAGCTATAAAGTAGAAGGTAAATTCCTTTTTTATGAGTGTTTCTGGAAATTCATCACACGGCTGGAAGACCACTGCCCTCATCTGCTTTCTGCAAATCCACAGGGAACCTAGTATCAGGAATTCATTAGGTGGCACAGAGAGAAGGGAAATGAATGGCCAGGCCTGATAACACACCTGTGTGAAGCTCTGTGGCTCTTTCGGTTGTCCTGGCACTGAGATGGAAGACATCCAAACCTAATTAGGCTGCCACTGTCATCACAGGAAACTTGAGAAGTGGGGGAACGTGCCCAGAGCCTGGGTGGGAAATCTTCGAAACAGCTCCATTCTACTATCCAAGGGATGTGTTTGGTTTCCCTCCCACTGGAATTTTCAACTCATCATCACATTTGCTTTAAGGTGATGTCGGGCCGTGATAGGACAAAAACATGGGCACTCGGCCTAAGAAATGAGGTCAAACTTGCAAGGAAGCGAGCGGGCAAGTGAGGACTTGAATTTAAAAACAGAAGGCAGTCCTTGGTGTTCTACCCTAAGGAATCTGACGCTCCTGCCCAGCAGCAGTGGCCTCTATCTCAGAAGGCGACGCTATCAGTGAGTATCGAAAACCTGGCCTCCCCAGTGCTCTCCTTGGTTTACCATTAAGAACCCAACAGGAATACAAGCATCAAATGACACATGCCAGACTGTTACAGATATGTAGAGAAAGAACACACAAATCTCTGACGTATTTTCTGTGAAGTGGTACAAGTTCAACGCGGAAGAGACCTTAAGAGATCATCTTGTCCAGTGATTTTAGTTTTTCATTTTGGGCAAAGGAATTTTCCCATATATAATCTTTATAGAACCCCAATAGTACACAAAGCAAAAAAGCAGGGAGTTCCCGTTGTGGCTCAGCAGTAACAAACTTGGCTAATATCCATCAGGATGTGGGTGTGATCCCTGGCCTTGCTCAGTGGGCTAAAGGACCCAGCGTTGCTGTGAGTTGTGGTGTAAGCCACAGATGCCGCTTGGATCCTGAGTTGCATTGGCTAAGGCACAGGCTGGCATAGCTGCAGCTCTGATTCGACCCCTAGCTTGGGAACTTCCATATGCCTCAGGTGTGGCCCTAAAAAGAAAAAAAAAGCAAAAATGCTGTGGCGTAGAGAATTCCAGAGTCCATGAAGGCCCATCACTTCCACATAAGGTTCTGCAAAATGTGAGCTGCTTACCTTTAGCCAGAGGCACGACTCATCTGCTGGGATGGTTTTCATAGTTAATAGGGACAACTTTCCAGCAGGTGGCAGTAGTACCTGGGAAGGACTGCCCTTTAAAGGTCTGCACAAAGCGTCTGCACAAAGCGTCCACACGCTGCCCGTCTCAACCCTGGAGTCAGGGTTTGGCAAGTTGTTGTGTCATGATGCACAGGAAACGATGCCATTTGTCAAACACAGGTAGAGAGGGCAAGTGCACACGGCCACCGGCCCCATGGGCTAGAGGTCCGGGTGTCGTGACACACCAGCTACGGAGCACAATTCGAAAACTGTTTATCTGGTGACTGGTCCAATTCTTGTGTTTCGCAGGTGGGGACAATGTCACAAACCTCAAAGGGAATTGAGCCCAAGTCTACTGACTCCTTACCTGGTGTTCATTCCATTGTGTCCAAGAGACCAATACTTTCCCATCCGCCAGCTGAAACAGGGTCAGTTACTGGTGCATAATTCCAAAAAGAAATGACAGAAAAAAAGCACCTCCCCCAAGGTGAAGGTCACGAAGACAAAAATGGGAAAATCACACCGTTCTGTATCTAGATGTGTGCACTGCCAGGATTTACACGGATCCAGGTACAGGAACTCGATCATACTGAACCAACTAGATCACAGCAATGAGTTTTTAAAAACCAAACTTTATTACTTATTTTTTGGCACCATGGTCAACAATTCATAGAATGGTTAGCTTCAAACTGCTCAAGATAACCAGGGAATTGCTCCCGCCCCCAAACACATCCCCACATACAGCATTTAGTGTAGAGAAACAGGTTCCATGGCCACTGCCTCTGCAGAGTAAGAGAATGAGTCCTTCCATAAGGCAAACCTCAACTCTTATCTCGACAGCCAGACGCGATTTTTGCAGTGGCTTTAATCAGGCAAATCTGTCATCATTCGTTACTCAGAACAGGTACAGAATTGTAAGGCAGCTCTCAATTCTTCCCCAACACCTTTGTGAAGCCCCTGATTTATTGCTCATGGATGCTCAGCACGCGTATAACGCTGCAGGACCCATCACAGCCCATCTTAATTCAAAATGAAAAACAAAAAAGTTGGTGCATGCATCCTCAGCCACCCAGGAACCAAATTCCAAATTAAAAGGACAACTGGTTCAGTATAACTTGCGTTGACCATCCTGATCCAGACACTAAGCTCTCACCAATGCAATTTGGGACTTAGTCCATGTCTGCATCAGGCATTTCTTCTGAATTTGTTTTGTTTTGTTTAATTTTGTCTTTTGTCCTTTTTAGGGCCGCACCTGAGGCATATGGAGGTTCCCAGGCTAAGGGTCTAATCGGAGCTGTAGCTGCTGGCCTACGCCACAGCCACAGCAAAGCCAGATCCGAGCCGCAGCTATGACCTACACCGCAGCTCACGGCAACGCCGGATCCTTAACCCACTGCGCAAGGCCAGGGATCGAACCCGAAACCTCATGGTTCCTAGTGGGATTCGTTTCCGCTGCGCCGCGATGGTAACTCCTTCTGAATTTCTAATTTCTTCACAAGTGGACTAAGGCCAAACAACCATCAGCCAGTCTTGCATTTAAGGATCTGGGCCTCAACGTCCCAGTGATACTGTACAGGGACTGCATGAGTCTTTACTCTTTCCGGACATCCTTCTGAACAGAGCAGCATGCGGGAGGGGCTGGGGGTGGCGTGAAAGTGGCACGTCACTTCAGCTGAGGGTGAAATGTGAAATGGTCACAGTATCAACCTGCCTTCTAAAAGATGCTGGAGACAAAGGAAACAGGATGAGATCAAGTGCTAAAATCTTCTCATAATTTTCTTTTGTTCTGCAAGTTTTTTGTAAAAATGAGAAAGGCCAATTCCATTTACTCTGTTGCGTGCCCCCCCCCCTTAAGGGGTCATCAATCTACTAAGGGACCGTCTAGATTTGTGACCCACAAAAATCTCTTCCCAAGCCACGACGTACAAACACATAAAAATACAGAGTTACACGACTTCTCCCAAATACAGCTGTCTTCAGTGGCTTTATTATTGCCCCCTTGCAACATGGTGACAAACGGAGTGACATCAGGAACGCCAGAAGGTGGAAGTCAGAAAGCCCTTGGGGACAGGAATATCCTTGTGCTGCAAACATTTCTGGTCAGGGAAAGATAAAGAGAACAGAATGATTTTCTGATAATGCTGCTTCCAGCACTTGCCAGTGGGAGGACACTGAGGGACAGCAAGTGTGAGCTGGTCCAAAGAAATGGTGATCAAATAAACAAACGAAATAAAAGCTTGTGTGTAAGACCTCCCTTTCTGCATGTGCTGCGACAGAGGACACACGCCACTCGCTATGACTCTGTCCTGCTCTGACCTCCCCAGCCTGGCCTCCCCCTTCACTACTGCCACTCCCCCAACTGGGCTGGGGGAAACTGCAAGTCTGCGGGCTCTCTTGGCAGACGTACCACAGTTCTCGACTATTTGCCAAAATTCACCTCTTAAAGATTTTTGGCACTGGGAAGAAGGAGAGGAGTCTGGTTGAAAGTACAGTCTGGTCTCATGGAGAAAAGTGACATGTGCCAGCTCCCCAGACCTGAGACTGAGAAAAGAACCTTGGCCAACATGCAAAAAATGTACCAGTGAGGGAGTTCCCATCGTGGCGCAGTGGTTAACGAATCCGACTAGGAACCATGAGGTTGCAAGTTTGATCCCTACCCTTGCTCAGTGGGTTAAGGATCCCAAGTTACCGTGAGCTGTGGTCTAGGTCACAGACGAGGCTCCGATCCCACGTTGCTGTGGCTCTGGCGAAGGCGGGCGGCTACAGCTCTGATTAGAACCCTAGCCTGGGAACCTCCGTATGCCACGGGTGTGGTCCTAGAAAAGGCAAAAAGACAAAAAAAAAAGTACCGGTGAGATAAGGTTCATTCAACTATTTTATTCCTCTCTTAGGAGAGCTTCCCCACAGGCACCATGGATAATGACACACAGGAAGAAGATGAAATGGCAGCTCTTAAGGTGAAGAGAGAGCAATGGATGAAAAAGCAGGGTTTGGAAAAATCAAGAGGGAGAGACTGAAGTCAGAGTCCAGAGGTTCAGGCCTTGTCAGACAGAGGTGCACTGGAGGCCAGCACAGTTTGGGAGGTGCTGGTCTAAAAGCATCTTACCTCCAAGAACTGCTTGAGGCGTATGAAGGAACCCATCTGTCCTGAGCTTGTGATGGCTTCGATCCTACAGGGAGAGAAAGAAGACACGTGAGTCACAGCTATGTCGGACACCTACCTTGCAGAGAGGACGTAGGTCCCGGCTGATGTGGAGGAAAGGGCAGATCGAATGGCTCAGAGATGTCTCCTAGACCAAGGACCATGTCGCTTTACTAAGTGGTCTCAACAGTTTCTCCAAACAAGGGGATAAAGAAGTTCCCACCGTGACACAACAGGATAAAGATCCAGGGTTGTCTATGCAGTGGTGAGGGTTCAATCCCCGGCCTGGTGCAGTGGATTAAGGATTTGGCTTTGCTGCTGAGGTAGCATAGGTCCCAGCAACAGCTCACATTAGATCCCCTGGCGCTGGGAACTTCCATACGCTGTGGGTGTGGCAAAAAAAAAAAAAAGGAGTTCCTGTCATGGCTCGGTGGTTAACAAACTTAACTAGCAACCAGAGGACATGGGTTGTCCCTGGCCTTGCTCAGTGGGTTAGGGATCCAGTGTTGCCGTGAGCTGTGGTGTAGGTCGAAGATGTGGCTCGGATCCCGTGTTGCTATGACTGTGACGTAGGGCAGTGGCTACAGCCACAGTCTGACCCCTAGCCTGGGAACCTCTGTATGCTGCAGGTGTGGCCCTAAAAACAAAAGACAAGAAAAAATGAACATTAAAAAAAAAAGAAACAGGAGTTCCCGTCGTGGCGCAGTGGTTAACGGGTCCGACTGGGAACCATGAGGTTGCGGGTTCGATCCCTGCCCTTGCTCAGTGGGTTAACGATCCGGCGTTGCCGTGAGCTGTGGTGTAGGTTGCAGACTCGGCTCGGATCCCGCGTTGCTGTGGCCCTGGCGTAGGCCGGTGGCTACAGCTCCGATTCAACCCCTAGCCTGGGAACCTCCATATGCCGCGGGAGTGGCCCAAGAAATGGCAAAAAGACAAAAACAAAACAAAACAAAACAAAAACAAAAAACAAAACACAGACAAGGGGATAAAGGAGAAGGGAGCCCTCTTCCTTCCCAAAGCCTTTGTGATCAGGTGTGCTGGGTGTTGCCAATGCCTTTCCCCCAGTGAAATGCCAGTGAGTTGAGAGGGTAGGATGGGTACTTGAAGGTGAAGCCCACAATAGAGTCAAGCAAACCAGCTGACCAATCAGTTTCACCAATGGATTTACTGAGGGGGTTTGACTCCTTGGTTTCATTCAGGATTGTATGTCATCATTATCGCAGGATATCTGGGGAATTTGGAAGAGGTTAAAATGTCAGGTTTCTGAATCCAAGATCTTTCTATTTAGTTTTGTGTTATTTTGCCAACAACATTTAAAAGAGATTTGGAGTTCCCGTTGTGGCTCAGTGGTAACAAACTCGACTGACTAGTGTCCATGAGGACGCAGGTTCGATCCTTGGCCCCGCTCAGTGGGTTGGGGATCCTGAGTTCCCTTAGCCTGGGAAATTCCACATGCCGTGGGTGTGGCTCTAAAAAGACAAAAACAATTTCCAATTTGGATTCCTTTTATTTCTTTTACTTCTGATTGCTGTGGCTAGGACTTCCAAAACTATGTTGAAGAGTAGTGGCAAGAGCGGACATCCTTGTCTTGTTCCTGATCTCAGCGGGAATTCTTTCAGCTTTTCACCATTGAGAATTATGTTCGCTCTGGGTTTGTCACATATGGCCTTTATTATGTTGAGGTAGGTTCCCTCTATGCCCACTTTCTGAAGGGTTTTTATCAGAAATGGGTGTTGGATCTTGTCAAAGGCTTTTTCTACGTCTGTTTGAAGATCATACGGTTTTCATTCTTCCGTTTGTTAATGTGGTGTATCACACTGATGGATTTGCGGATACTGAAGAACCCTTGCATCCCTGGGATAAATCCCACTTGGTCATGATATACAATCCTTTTAATGTATTGTCAGATGCAGTTTGCTAGGATTTTGTTGAGCATTTTTGGATCTATGTTCATCAGTGAAATTGGCCTGTAATTCTCCAAAGAAGACATACAGATGGCCAAAAAACACATGAAAGGATGTTCAACATCACTCATCATTAGACAAATGCGAATCAAAACCACTCTGAGGTACCACCTTACACCAGCCAGAACGGCCATCATCAAAAAGTCTACAAACAAGAAGTGCTGGAGAGGGTGTGGAGAAAAAGGAACCCTATGACGCTGTTGGTGGAATTGCAAATTGGTGCAACCACTGTGGAAAACAGTATGGAGATTCCTCAGAAAACTAAACATAGAACTACCATTTGACCTAGCAATCCCACTCCTGGGCATCTATCCAGAGAAAACCATGACTCAAATAGACACATGGATTCCAGTGTTCATTGCAGCGCTATATACAATAGCCAAGACATGGAAACAACCTAAATGTCTATTGACAGAGGAGTGGATCAAGAAGATGTGGTACATATACACAGTGGAATATTACTCAGCAATTAAAAGGAATGAAATACTGGCATTTTTAGCAACATGGATGGACCTAGAAATTATCATGCTAAGTGAAGTCAGTCAGACAATGAGACACTAATATCAAATGCTTTCACTGACATGTGGAATCTGAAAAAAGGAGAGACTGAACTTCTTTGCAGAACAGATACTGACTCACAGACTTTGAAAAACTTATGGTTTCCAAAGGAGACAGTTCGGGGGGTGGGAGGATGCGCTGGGGTTGTGGGACGGAAATCCCATAAAATTGGATTGTGATGATCATTGTACAATTATAAATGTAATACATTCATTGAGTAATAAAAAAATTAAATTAAAAAAGACAAAAACAAAACAAAAAACAAAAGTTTGAGATTTAAGATTAGAGTTCAAAAGCGTTAATTCAAAAACAAAGAGGAACGCACCTTAACACAGGTACTTTTAACTGAGAGAAACAGAGTGTAACAGCAGCCAAATGTATCTGATGCCATGAGTTGGCTTTTTTTTTTTTTTTTTTTGGCTGTTCCTGTAGCATGTGGAAATTTCCGGGACAGGGATTGAACCCATGCCACAGCAGTGACCTGCCTGAGACCCTGAAGTGACAATGCAGTGACAATCCTTAACCCCCTGTGCCACAAGGGAACGCCATGAGCTTGTCACCTCCTAGGTCCCCTGGCGCCTACTCAGTCTAATACCTGGGGAAGTAGTCCTCTTTGATGAGAAGTATCATCTTCCAGAACTGGACCTGGTACTGCTTCATGAGGGCGTTCCCACACACCTAGAGGGAAAGGTAGGCATCGTCAGAGCAGAGAATGAATGTTCACACTGACAGGAGACCCGCAAAGCACAATCAGCCCTTTGACCTTCATTCCTATCAAGAATTTCAGGACGTTGCCTTGTGGCGCAGCAGGTTAAGGATCCAGTGTTGGCACAGCTGTGACCCAGGTTGCAACTGTGATGTGGGTTCAATCCCACACGACGAGAATGCAGCCAAAAAAAAAAGAAAAATTTCAGCTACAAGGCCACTTAGCTAGCTAAGCAAGGGAATTCATGTAAAACACAACTTTCTTCCGAAATGTTTCTCAATACCTCCATTTGACCAGACTGCCAGGTAGCCAGGTGTTTCAGAAAACATGAATCGCACTTAATTTACTACTATTTGATTCTAAAGGCCTGGCACACTCCCAACCTTAATAAGCAGATGACACAGAATACCACTTGCGGGAGTTCCCACCGAGGCACCCTGGGTTAAGATCCGGCCTCTGCAGAAGCTCGGGTTCAATCCCTAGCCCAGTGCAATGAGTTGAAGGATCTGGTGTAGATCCGCAGCTCTGGCTTGGATTCAGTCCCTGGCCCGGGAGCTTCCACATGCCATGGGTGGGGCCAGAAAGACAAATAAATAAATTGAAAACAAAAAACCAAAACACCGCTTGTGTTTTCAATGATTCAGGATCAATGTTCACGTACTCTGACCTCAGGAGCTTTAAGGTGACTAGAAACTGTTGGCATTATAGACCAAATGGTCCCAGGTTCATTATGGCACATGCCCCAAGCCTTTATTCCTTAAGAACTATCTCCTTTCCACAGAAACCTTCACCCTAACCTGACAGTGGGGGCCCCTCACAGGCAGACAGGACTGTACAGAGCCTTCTAGACTAGAAAGGTACCTGACCAAGCGGGGTAATCAGGTTTTCTCTCCTGGGAATTAGCAATCACAACTGTGAGACATCAGCCCCACCACACCGGGTGGCCACACTGAGGCACATGCAGCCTAGGAGGGCCACCTGCTCTGCTGTGCACAGAGAACTAGAGAGAGCTGGCCTACAGAGCACGGAGGCAGCCCGCGGGAAGAGCGAATGTGAAAGCACGCGGTCTCCCAGGGAGGCTGTCTTGGTACCTGGTACTATTCTAGGTCCTTGTGCCAGGCCCTGATGAGCTTCAGCTGTACCTCCTACCCTCTATCTGGGAGCGAGTGACCTCTGCATCCCTCCTGATTCAAGTTCCCCTCCTCACTTGTACTGGGAGGTACGGCTGCCTGCTCTTCACAATGAGAAGCCATCCACACAGAGAAGGAAAGTGCACTGGGAAGAAACGTCAAAAGCTAGGCTTGCCTTGGGGCTCGGGAGAAGACGTCTGACCCCGGCCCCTAAGGCTGCTCAGCACTGCGCTCTGTTCCTAGGGTCCTCCCCAGTCGGGTCCCACGCTGGCCCAAGGCTGCTTCAAGCACCGGCTCTCGGCCGTGCGGTAACTGTATTCCGTACCTCTAAGAAGTCAAAGAGGAGGGTAGCCGTCACATCCGACAGGGGCTCCATGTTCAAGATCTGTGCCAACCAGCGCCAGCCATGATTTAAGCCATGAGGGTGAGTCTGGGAGGAGAGAGGCTTGGTCACAATTTTATCTCATTTTATTCAGAACTACATCTGGTCACTTGAGATGGAACATAATGGAGGATAATGTGAGAAAAAGAATGTATATATACACGTATGACTGAGTCACTTTGCTGTACAGCAGAAATTAACAGAACACTGTAAATCAACTATAACAGAAAAAATAAACATCTTAAAAAAATTTTTTTTCGGAGTTCCCGCTGTGGTGGAGCAGAAGCGAATCCAACTAGTAACCAGAGGGTTATGGGTTCAATCCCTGGCTCACTCAGTGGGTTAAGGATCCGACGTTGCCACGAGCTATGGTGTAGGTCGCAGACGTGGCTTAGATCCTATGTTGCTGTAGCTGTGGTGTAGGCTGGTGGCTGTCGCTCCCATTCAACCCCTAGCCTGGGACCCTCCATGTGCCACGGGTGTGGCCCTAAAAAGCAACACAATAAAATAAAATAAAATTTTTTTCAAATACTCATTTTATTCAGAGGGCTAAATCCCTAATATTATCACGCCGCCATCACCAAAGGGGCATGAACTCCCAGATCATCCAACCTAAGCATGGGCCACAGGGCAGGGGCAACACAAGCCAACAAATTCTGTTCTTTAAATGTTCCAACACACGGGTAGCCCACATTCGTCACAGGATCCCTTCAACACACAGCTTTCAGTTTCAGGGATCCCATGGTTACTCTTACAGTTACCCTTCGAGATATTTTAATCACTGTTCTTGGTGCCTTTAGCACAGCACCTGGGACAGAGCAGGTACGCAATAAAAACTTCTTGGATCAATCAACTTCTATTCCTTTCTGTTTAGGTCTCCAAATCCACTGACTTTTCCAACTCTCTAATCTCCATTCTTTGAACTAAAGAACTGGGCTGGCAGGTCAAAGCCCTGGCCCGCAGCCACGGCCTGTCACTGACAAGGGTGCATGAGGCCTGTCACTGACAAGGGTGCATGAGGCGTGACTACCGCTTGCTGAGTCTCCATCTGTCTGTCTGTGCAGTGACGTATGCGACCTAGATGACCTCAAGGCGCCAACAAGTCACTGAGTAAATGAGTCTGAGGATCCAAAGCTCCCTAATTATCAACATCAACGTCTCTGAAGAACCTCGACACGGCAGCAATGACCTTGAACTTATTGTGTGACTAGACTGCCTCTCTGAAAGGTCACTATTTCCTGCAGGTAAGAGACACGACTATGGCCTCTGGGCCGACCTCTCAGTTCGGACGCAGCCTTTCTACTACCTCTTGTCGGTTTACATAGGGCCACCGGAGCTGGATGATGGCCGCGTAGAGACGGATCATCCCAGACATGCGTTTTAGAAAGTTGTCCTGCTGTTCTACTTTGGAATCCTTCACCTGGTAGCCAAGCATCCTACACGGGAAGAAAAAATTCAATGTGATAAGGCCAAAGTGAGAGTGACCACCAATTCCTTTACTCTTTTTTTTTTTATAACGGCTGCACCCGAGGCATATGGAAGTTCCTGGGCCAGGAAGTGAATGGAGCTACAGCTGCCACCTATGCTCCATCCTCATGGCAACTACGTTGGCTTCTTAACCTGCTGCGCCACAATGGGAACTCCACATTTAGCATTATTAATACATTATTACATCGGTAGACTATAGTTTGTTTACAAAGCACTCCCACCCATTATCAAATCTGTGCATCATGAAAACCCTTGAGAGGTAAATTCCTAGGAAGTAATGGGTATGACTACCTCCACTTACAAATGATAAAAAGAATGTTTAAAGAGGTTAAATGAGGAGTTCCCATCGTGGCTCAGCAGTAATGAACCCAACTAGTATCCATGAGGATGTGGGTCTTATTCCTGGCCTTGCTCAGTGGGTTAAGTATCTGGCGTTGCTGTCAGCTGTGGTGTAGGTCGCAGACGCAGCTCAGATCCTGCACGGCTGTGGCGTAGGCCGGCAGCTGCAGCTCCAACTCAACCCCTAGCCTGGGAACGGAGGTATGCCATGGGTGGGGCCCTAAAAGGCAAAAAGAGGTTAAGGGATTTCCCATTTTTGCAAATCTATTAAAAGAGGAAGCCGGGGTAAAATTCTAAGATCCCTGGATTCTAAATCCAGTATTCTCTCTACCATATTATATTGATTATTGATACCTAAATCCACAAATTCCAAAAGCCACTCTGTTTGCATGAAAGACACCGCATTCTCTGACAGAATGTTCAAGGTACTTAAGAGACGCTGCGAGGAGGGAAAAGGAATGCCAGTCCTGTTTCTATTTCATCCACTGCCCTAGGGATGGAGAGTAAGGCGACCACCTCACCTCTGATAATCTTCCAGAGCCATTCCCTCTTTGAAAGCTGGATAGAAAGGAACAGAGTAAGGACACTTCTTGTGCAGATGAGCGAGTATGAGGTCCCCCACTCTGGGGTGGAGCTCCCAGATCCCGGACGCCACGACCGCGATGGGGAACGCTGCTTCGTGGTGGGAGGCCACCTCCTCCTCCCCTTGTTTCTGGGGGCACAGAGAGGGGACACGTTTAAGGTAATGCTCAAGAAGGGCTTAAGTGGCACGCACCAGCCTCGTCTCCCCAAACCCTTGGCAACCACGTTTCTCACCACAAATTTCTCCGCCAGTTTGTACTGGACAAAGTCCAGACCCTGTGGGTTAAGTGTGACCGACACAGAGCGCCCACCGGATTGAACAGGTTTTCCAGAGAGTAAGCTGTGGATCTTGTCAAAGACCTCCTTCAGCTTTGAGCCTGGGGATGACAGAGAAAAAGTCAGTGAAAAGACACACCTGCAGTCAATTTACTTTTCATCATTGCAATAACAAAGCCTCTATGTAAACCCAGCTATACAGCCCTAGAGAAGGTCAGTACCTAAAGCCAAAATACAGATGCAGAAAAATATATGACAATCAAACACACGGTGTGAAGGATGCGGACGTACATAAGGCGTGATGCTATTTAGAAGGAATTCCTTACTTGCGGAATGAACTGACCCTGAAACCAGCACATCAGCGAGATGAATGGTACAGAAATGGGCATTGTGTTGATACAGAAGCCACGGGCGTGGCTGATGTCCCCAGAGCGGCCCTTTGCCTCTCTAGGGAAACCTTCTAAGGGGTCTTCTCCACTCACAATGCCCCCCTCTTCTCCCAGACCTGTCTTCCTCCATCCTCAGCAACACAGAAGCTGCATCTGCCTTACAGAAACCGAGTGCCCCATCTGCCGCACGGGCTAGTTAGATGAGTGGCTGGTCCTGTGACATACACACATGTAGGCGGTGGGGTTGGCCCTGCCATGTGGACCAAGAACGGCAGCCTACAAACGTAGAATGAGGTGTGCAGAGGGAAGCCAAGAGGGGAGAGAAAAGGGTCCAAAAACGTCTGGCTCCTGAGCTCCAGCCCCGACCCTGACACAGGCTCTGTGAATCCGCTTTACGTTTAGGACAAATCCCTGTCGCTGCTTTTTCTACTCTTTCCTTCCTTCTTTTTTTCTTTTTTGCTTAAGCAAACCCAAATTAGTTTCCTTTACTTAAAATCAAAGTTTGAATGAATATAGCCTCTCCAGTTTGAAAATACTGACAAGTTCCTAATCACTTTAAGAAATGCTTAAAAATCGCAGGAATATTCTCCCCAAACCACTGATTCTTCCATTTGAAAGGGGCTGGCGGGGGGTACCCTTCTTAGAAAGTAAAAGCAGGAAGAAACCAAGATTTAAATAATGAGACATCTGAGGAATCTCAAGGCTAATAATCCTAGGAAAAGAGAAACAGAGACTCTACCTTTACTGAGACATTAAAATGCATATATTTCCATAGAAATTTACTCAGCTCACCTTCCTGCTAAGGCGCCTCTCCAGTTAGCCAGGTCCGCTCCCAACCCGGCGGCTGGCGCGGCCCCCACATCCCGGAGGCCGGACCAGCACCACATCCTTAGTTAAATGCTGTCCAAATCTAACTACTCATGGACGTCCACCTTTAAAGAAGCCAGAATTAGGAGTTCCTGTTGTGGCGTAGTGGTTAACGAATCCAACTAGGAACCATGAGGTTGTGGGTTCAATCCCTGCCCTTGCTCAGTGGGTTAAGGATTTAGCGTTGCCGTGAGCTGTGGTGTAGGTCGCAGACGCGGCTCAGATCCTGCGTTGCTGTGGCTCTGGCGTAGGCTGGCAGCAGCTACAGCTCCGATTCGACCCCTAGCCTGGGGACCTCCATATGCTGCGGGAGCGGCCCAAGAAATGGCAAGACAAAAAAAAAAAAAAAGAAGCCAGAATTAGGTCACCTCCTTCGCAGTCGCTCCCCATTCCCTGAGCACTAACTCTGGAGAAGGTCTGGCTGGCTGGGCTGCGAGCTCTCAAAGAGCTTCGCGGTGACGGAGACGAAGGGCCACAGAGGTCAAAGAGGAAGATGAAGACCGGCACCGCCACAGCCTCACAAAGGCAGAGGATGGACTAGAGGGAGCAGCCAGGGGAGGACGCCCAGGCTTCAGCTAAGGTGACGGAGGAGCTGAGGAGCTATGGATTACTCACAGCAAAGAGGAGCAAAGGCGGGCGTGAGGAGGACGAGGGGCTCCCACCTGAACACACCAGACCCGAGGAACCCAAGAGACATCCAGGCGGAGCTGTGCCTCGGGGAGCCAGAGCCAGGGGACCTGAAGCTCAGAGGACAGGAATGATCCAGAGGCAGATTGGGGTGCGACAGAGGTGAAGCCTGAGGCCATGGGGGTCTGTGGAATGAGACCGGCGGGGTGAAAGCACATCCTGAGGGCACACCCATCACTGGGGCGGGGGGTGGCAGGAGACTGAGGAACCCACACAGGAGAAAGAGGGAGGAGGAGAAAGAACCTGGAAGTTAGCGTCGCCAGCGAGGCCAGAGGAGGGACGACAGAGGAGGGAATGACCATCGCAGCCGACGGGAAACATGAAGATTAGGAAATACTTAGAAGAGGAGGTGCCTTGCGGTGCAGTGGGTTAAGGCTCCAGGGCTGCCACTGCTGTGACGTGGGTTTGATCCCTGGCCCGGGAACTTTCACATGCTGTGGATGCAGCCACAAAAGAAAAAAAGAGAAAGAAAATACTGAAAAGACACAGAACCAAGAGAAATGTATTTTAGAATGTGAGTGATGAGCATGTTTCATGAGAAAGAAGCCTATAAAAAGGGAGTGATTGTGCAGAGGGCAGGAGAACTCTCTTGAGGATGGGAAGGGACGAGAACAAGGCTCCTGAGGTTTGTTCAAGGCCAAGGCAGAAGGGTACACCTTCCTTTGAACTAGGACCCTGAGAGGGAAATACAGCTGTGCACGGGTGGAAGGGCAGACTGATGATCTCACGCCTGATGCCTCAGTTTTCCAGACAGAGGAGGAGGCAAGGCTGTGGGGGGACAACTGAGGGGTAAAGACAGAGGACGAGCCCGAGGAGAGCAGTGAAGGTGTGAAACGGCCACCTGGCCAACCTCGCCCCCGGCTGCTGCTGCTACCAAAGGACCTGGCACTTTCAATTCCAGAGAGTGATACGTGCTGACCTATTCCAACCTAGCCCTGCTCCGGAAGGAATTCTAGGCAGCACAGTGATGTGTAAGTTCCGTCAAAGAGCCTCTCAGGGGCAGGAACCGCAATTTCTATGCTTTTTTGGGCAACGACTTAATCAAGGAAACCAGGACGCAGGCTGAGTTAGAGCAGCCTGCCAGCCGCACAGGCTCCCCTGCCACCTGGCGGCACAGACTGTACTCCAGAGGCTTCCACATCTAGCGCTCTGCGAAAATGAACCTCTAGTCCTAAAGAAGAGAAGGAAGACGGGTCTGGCCCCTGCCTGGTTCTTAATCTCTCCCTCTCGGTCTCTGCAGAGAAAAGGCAGGCATCCTCAAGTGTTCCCAGCAGGCTTCCAGTTTGGAAACGCTCGTGCCGGAGGACAAGAGTGAGGACAGGACGTCACATCCTGGCTGCTAAGGGAATCTTATGCAGCAACTTCCAACATCAGGTAAGAGCCGTCCTATTTTTTTGTGACCGCACCCGGGTCAGGGGGACTGAACCTACACCAGAGCAGCCACCCAAGCCCCTGCAGTGACAATGCCAGATCCTTAACCCGCTGCGCCACAAGAGGACTCCCAATACTTAGCTTAGACTTTTTAAAAAACGGAGTCAACAAACACATAATGATGACCTTCTACGTGTTGAGAGGAAACGAAGAGGAAAACAGGAGGCACGTACACGGCTTATGTACCTGATCCCGCTGTCAACATTTGTTCAAACAGATTCTGTTTATAGGAACCTTACAGAGAAGTGGACGTGGAGCCTCAAAAGCACTACGATGAGGTGAGGGCCACACAGAACTCCTCTGACCCACCTGCAATGGTGGAGATTTGGCTCACGGGGATGGTGGCAGCCTTCTGGAGGTCCATCTTTATCTTTTTGGCCTGCCAGAAGAGAATGGTGAGAAGGTGGCGAGTGTTTTCAAGAGCTGAGGAGATGTCAGCAGATTAGGGAATGTGGCATGCCAGCTACATTCCTTTGGGACCGGGCTGGGGGGCGGCGGGGGGGCCCCAGCAGGACCAGAGAGTCCCTAACTCAGAGCCCTCCTACCTGACTGTCTTTGCTGTTGGTCAGTCCTTCGAAGGCCAACACACACTGATTGGAGGCGTCCTGCAGCTGCTGGTACCACTGCATCGTGCTGTCCTGCACCTTCACCTGGAGGTCTAGGGAATGAAAGACTTTCACGATAGCAGAATTGATTGAACACTTAACATGAGCCGGGTACCGTTATCATCACCTTATATATGTATTAACTGCTCCCACTGCTGTAATAATCCTATGAGGCAGATTGCACTGTTATCTTCGTTTTATAGCTAAGGAGTCAGGCATGTAAAGGTTTAGCCATCTGCCAAAGTCACACTGCTAGGAAGTAGAAAAACTAGGTTCCCACTGATCTGGCTCCGAAGGCAGCATTCTCAACCGTCATGACCTATCGAGTCTCTCATGCAGTCGACAGACATACATTTTGTATATACTTATTTAAAATACTCAATAGCAGCAATACTTGCAATAATACGTCTACTAGGACAGGATATGCAGAATTTCAAGTCCTCATGGCAAGTGCTGGAATCTAAAGTCAGGCTGCACATCAATCAAAACTGATTGTCATTCACTGGAAGTACTGAATCTTACATGACGTAAATTCTGGTAAATTGCACGTCACCTAATATAATTTCCAAACATGTTCTGTTTCTTTCATCTTAAGTTAAAGGACCGTTTTCACACCGAGACCCACCTTCAATCTGTTTCCCTCCTGGGCCCTGGCTGGGAGCTGGGGACTCCTTGTGGGCCTCTGGCCCCTGCTGCATCTGCGACTCTTGCCGCTTTATCCGGGCCTCCTCTTCATCCTGCCTCCTCCTGTCCTCCTGGGCCCTGGTGATCTCCTGCTCTAAGTTCGCAAGGAGGTCCCGCATTTCCTGCAGCGCCCTCTCTGCCACAGCCTGGTCCTCTGCAGTGGGAAAGCCGTTCTGTCACAGTGAGAGGTAGAGCTTAGGGGTTATTTCCTAGGTACCTGTGGTGCTGCATCGTACCTCATGCAAGTCCATAAATTTCTAAGCTGGAGTTGTGCCAGTGGAGCACCCCGACTCAGCACGTTGATACTCACTGCTTTCCCGTTCTCTTAAAGGTAATGCCCACTGACCACCAAATCCACAGTATCAAAGTATAGATTTTTCAGAGCTCTCACCAACACTGGCTGGACGCCATTGTTGCTTTTTTTTTTGACTGCACCTGCGGCATATGAAAATTCTTGGGCCGGAGTTCCCATTGTAGCGCAGCGGTTAACGAATCCGACTAGGAACCATGAGGTTGAGGGTTCGATCCCTGCCCCTGCTCAGTGGGTTAAGGATCCGGTGTTGCCGTGAGCTGTGGTGTAGGTTGCAGATGCGGCTCGGATCCCGTGCTGCTGTGGCTCTGGCGTAGGCCGGCGGCTACAGCTCCGATTAGACCCCTAGCCTGGGAACCTCCATATGCCACGGGAGTGGCCCAAAAAAATAGCAAAAAAGACAAAAAAAAAAAAGAAAAGAAAATTCCTGGGCCAAGAATCACACCTGCATCAAACATGTACCACAGCCGTGACCTGAGCCATGGCAATGACAAAACTGGATCCCTAACCCACCGAACTACCAGGAATTCCTGGAATAACTTTTTAAAATCTTGTGGCAATGGTGTCACTGTGGCTGTGGATAGGCCTGCTTCAATTTGATTCCTGGGAGGGAACTTCCATATGCTGCAGGTGCAGCCATAAAAAAAATAAAAAATAAAAGCCTGGAGTTCTCACTGTGGCACAGTGGAAACGAATCCAACTAGGAACCATGAGGTCGCAGGTTCAATCCCTGGCTTTGCTCAGTGGGTTAAGGATCTTGCTTTGCTGTGTGCTGTGGTATAGGCCAGCAACTACAGATCCAATTCGACCCCTAGCCTGGGAACCTCCATATGCCGCAGGTGCGGCCCTAAAAAGACAAAAGACTAAATAAATAATTTAAAAAAAAAATTTTTAAAATGAAAGCCTGTGGCAATGGTCTAGATAAAAATGATACTGTGTTAAGGAGTTCCCATTGTGGCTCAGGGTTAAGAACCCTGATGACGCTGTCTCTGTGAGGATGTGGGTTTGATCCCTGGCCTCGATCAGTGGGTTAAGGATCCGGCGTTGCTGTAAGCTGTGGTGTAAGCTGCGGATGTAGCTCTGATATGGTGTTGCCATGGCTGTGGCATAGACCTCAGCTGCAGCTCCAATATGACCCCTAGCTGGGATATCCAGATGCTGCGAGTGCAGCCCTAAAAAGACCAAAAAAAAAAGACAGAAGACAGAATCTTCTGAAGCCCCCTCACCTCAGAAGTGGTGCGGATGATGCCTGAGATGAGGCCACACAGCTGGTTGCCTCGGGTCTGGAAGGCAGACGGGTCGACCTTCAGCAGGTCTCTGTGCTGGTCCGAGGAGTCGAGCTGCTGGTTGAGGTGCAGCATCTCCTCCTGCAGGGCATAGAGGCTCCGCAGGCGCACCTGGCCTTCCTCTCTCCGGAGCCGCTCCTGCTCCACTTGCTTCAGGCGCTGCTGCTCTGCCTCCCGCAGCTTCAGGTTAAGAATCTACAGAAAGGGCTGTCAAATTAAGGGGCTCCTGGGCCTTCTCCTCCTACATTCAAGTCCTATGTGGGTGACACATTGTCACAGATGGACCCAGAGCAAAAAAAAGGACTGCCCAAAGTCAGCCACCAGGAGCATGACATGAGCCAGGTGCTCTGACTCTGCTAGAACCTGACTCCTCAGGTGGTTACAGCCACACACCGGACACCCACACGGATTCTCCCGGGCTCTGACCTTTGCTCTGTGACGATGTTCTGCTTTTAGCTTCTCCTGCTGCCCCAGGGCTTCTCTGGAGCTGAACAAAAGATGGCAGGGATGAAGAGTCAGGGATGCTTCCTAAACTGTTCTCCCTCTCCTAGAAGCTTCCCTCTCTCTGTGCTGCCTGGTCTTTCCAAACTTGGTCATTTTTTGAAGTTCTAAGCTTCTCTGGCTATTTTATTTTGATATTTAAGGACTCAGAAGAAGTTTAGGAGCTCCCGTTGTGGCTCAGTGGTTAACGAACCCAACTAGCATCCATGAGAATTTGGGTTCGATCCCCAGCCTTGCTCAGTGAGTTAAGGATCCGGCATTGCCATGAGCTGCGGTGTAGGTCACAGACGCGGCTCGGATCCCATGTTGCTGTGGCCCTGGCATAGGCTGGAGGCTACAGCTCCAATTCAACCCCTAGCCTGGGAAGCTCCATATGCTGTGGGTGCTGCCTAAAAAGACAAAAAAAAAAAAAAAAAGAAAGAAATTCAACTCCTTCCCTTTGGGTTTTACATTAGGGAAGAGTTCCAGGTGACCACCCCGACATTCCCAGCCATAACTCAGGGCGACTCACCTCTTCTCCATCACCTCCCGTAAGTCCTGGAATTCCTTATGATGCTTCAGTTCCTTCCGCTCATCAAACCGCTTCAGCTGTTCCGATGCCATCTCAGACAGAGCCCGTACCTTCCTCTCCTGCTCCTCCTGCCACTGCCTCAAGACCTCCTGGAAAGATCAGCACCTGCTCTCTGGAGCGCCATAACCCCTGCTCATCTGCCCTGTGGGATGCCCTCCCCTCAGTCCTTTTTTTAAAAAAATTTACTGGAGTTCCCGTCGTGGCGCAGTGGTTAACGAATCCGACTAGGAACCATGAGGTTGCGGGTTCGGTCCCTGCCCTTGCTCAGTGGGTTAAAGATCCGGTGTTGCCATGAGCTGTGGTGTAGGTTGCAGACGCGGCTCGGATCCCGCATTGCTGTGGCTCTGGCGTAGGCCGGTGGCTACAGCTCCGATTCGACCCCTAGCCTGGGAACCTCCATATGCCGCGGGAGCGGCCCAAGAAATAGCAAAAAGACAAAAAAAAAAATTACTTATGTTAAGTATAGCTGACCTGCAATGCTGTGATAATCTCCGCTGTACAACAAAGTGCCCAGACAGACAGACAGACAGACACACACACACACACACACACACACACACGCGCGCGCGCGCACACACATTCTCTTTCAGATTCTTTTCTCATGCGGATTATCACAAAATACTGGGTAGAGCTCCTTGTGCCACACAGCAGGTCCCTGTGGGCCAGTCACTCCCTCAGCCTTTAATTCCATCAAAGGCACTGCAGGGCATAGAAACATCTGCCTACTTCTCAAAACCTTTGCTGGAGTCACCTCTCTCCACTCTGGGCTGATCTTTAAACTCAGCTGTTTTGGAAAGCTTTTCCAATTTTCTCCAAAAGGTTTATGTTACTCCAGCAAAGCTAAGAATGGATGGGTGTTACCAACAACATATCCACAGCTCAGCACTTTTACGCTTCCATCCTATGTATTCTCACGCGGGTTTCAGGGTCATCTAAAGAAAGTCTTACTCTAACTCCATAAAGATGCCGCACACACTCTTATCTCACTCTTCAAGTTATTACCTCTGCCTGGATTTTCTTCTCCTACTTTCATTTAGGAAAGTCCCTTTCCTTTGTACTTAAGGGTATCAGATATTCCATTTATTATTCAGGAGAGTATTCTCATTTGCTTTTAAGGGTAATTTGACATTTTAACTATCAAAATTTAAAGTGTGAGTGTGTATACATACATACATACATATACATCTCTCTCCTTTCACTAATTCCCTGTTAGATATCTGTCTTGAGAAAATACTTGCATATGTGTGCAAAGATAAATGGTAAGGATGTGCATTACAGCCCAGTTGATAATGGCCATAGATTTAAAACAATTTAAACTAACAGGGACATAATTAAATATATTATAGTAGGTCATACTAGAGCATACTCTGCAGCCTTTAAAGAGGATGACATGCTATATATATTGGCATGGAGATATGTCAAAATACGTTAAGATACTGGGCTACTCTATTTTAAAAGTTATTTTAAAGCTTCCAAAAAAAAAAAAAAAAAGGAGTTTCCCGTCATGGCTCAGTGGTTAGCAAATCCGACTAGGAACCGTGAGGTTGAGGGTTCGATCCCTGGCCTTCTCAGTGGGTCAAGGATCCGGCATTGCCATGAGCTGTGATGTAGGTTGCAGACGTGGCTCAGATCCTGTGCTGCTGTGGCTTTGGCATAGGCTGGCAGCTACAGCTCTGATTGGACCCCTAGCCTGGGAACCTCCATGTGTCGTGGGTGTGGCCCTGGAAAAGACAAAAAGACAAAAAAAAAAATCCAGTATAAAAAGGCAAACTGAATACAAGCATAAATATCCTCTCCTCTGAGACAGTTTAATTAAAAGTTGAGAAAAAAAAAAAAAAGAATCAACAACGGAGAGTGTACGAGGATCACTAGCAAGGAAAAACATTCGACCTACATCTGTACGATGGAAAGTCCATGGAGGACTGGTGATTGGTAGAGCAGAGCTGAGAAACCCAGAGAACATACACACGGACGGACGGACGGACAGACGGACACACACACACACACACACACACACACACACACACACACACACACACACACACACACACACGGACACTAACATTTCTCATCATCCTCATGGCTAACCCCCCGCCCCCGCAGTCTAAGCAAAAATCATCCTTTTTTAATCCAATGTCAAAGTGAATGCTTCACTGATACTGCTTTCTCTCACTCAGATTATGTCTTCTAATTATATTTTACTTATTTATCTTGTTTACTTCTGTCTTTCCCTCCAGCACATAAACTCTATGAAGACATGGACCACGTCGACTTTGTTGACTGTTTTATCTCGACCTAGAACATAAATGCTCAATAAATACTTGGTGACTCGATGAATAAATGAATGAGGGTAGATGCTAAAAGACTTTCACTTTTATAATTCATGTAATCTTCAAAAAACTTTACAAAAGCATGCTTCGTTTTTCAAATAAGCTAACTAAAGTAGTGCTATTCTCCCTCTCTCTCTCTTTTTGTCTTTTATCTTTTTAGGGCCGTACCCTCGGCATATGGAAGCTCCCAGGCGAAGGGTTCAATCGGAGCTGTAGCAGCCGGCCTACACCACAGCCACAGCAAACTCAAGATCCGAGCCGTGTCTGCGACCTACACCACAGCTCACAGCAACGCTGGATCCTTAACCTACTGCGAGGCCAGGGATCAAACCCGCAACCTCATGGTTCCTATTCAGACTTGTTTCCGCTGCGCCACGACGGGAACTCTTCTTTTTTTTAAGGCAGCACCTGTGGCATATGGAAGTTCCCAGGCCAGAGGTCAAATTGGAGCTAGATCTGCCAACCTATGCCTCAGCCACAGCAACATGGACTCTGAGCTGCATCTGAGACCTAAGCCACTGCTTGTGACAGTGCCATCTAAGTGAGGCCAGAGATCGAACCCATATCCTCACAGACACTGTCAGGTTCTTAATCTGCTTAGCCACAACGGGAACTCCGATGGTGCTATTCTTTCTTCAAGAGGTTGTCATGGTCCATCTTCTCTGTGCAACGTTATCTGACAACCCAGATCATCCGAAGATTTTGGAGAAGTAAACGGAAGCCAGGAACACCTAAGTAACTTTCGCAAGGTCACATGTAAAACAGAAGAGCTGGGAGCTGAAACCTGATTTGGCTTCAGAGAACTTACTCTTGATGACTTCATTATACTCTCTCCCCAGCTGGATGGGAGCTACGAGTAGGCGGGACATGGTAACAGGCTCATGGTGGACACTCATAGGCCCCGAGGAAGTGCATTTAGGGCTCCCTAAGGTCACTTACTGCTCCTTTCATTTTGTGCACCAGCTCATACATTCGGATGCAGCCTTCCACTTTGATCCCCCGGGAGGACTGAAGTACCAGAGGTTCTGTATGTGGAGACTCATGTTTGTCCTATACAGATAGAAGATGGAAAAATTAAGCTTTTACTCCACCTAAACAAAAGCTGCATCACTACTTATGAACAACAACAAAACAATTTAGGTTAGAATCAGTGTGCTTTTGGGGATACTGACCTTGTTCTCACTGTTTTCCTTAATAAATTAAGTGGATGTTTTTGCATTGGGCATTTTTTTTTTGGTGTCATTTTATTTCATTTTTTGCTTGTTTGTTTTGATTTGCCCAGCACATTTTCACCCTTTCTTCTAATAAGTGCCCATTTTTGCTGGGGTGGTTTGGATGGAGCAACCCCAAGCCACCTCCCCATTTCTTCCACATCCCCTAGCATCAGGAGTCACTCTGCATGTGAACAGCCTGGCAATCAAATTACTCTGTCTCCTTGTACCCAGTATCTACCTCAAGAATGAGGCTTATGACCCAAGCCAGGTTTCTGTTGTTTTAAACACCAAAACTTCCTATATGATACTTACCTAAACCTTAAGGACTATGAAGTTATTTATTTATGTGTTTATTATTGGCTACAACATGCAGAGGCTTGATGTGGGATCTCAATTCCCAGAGCAGGGTTTGAACCAAATCCTAACCACTAGACCACCAGGGAACTCCTAAGAATTTTGGAATTTTATACCTGAGAGGACCTCAGCAAAAGAAGTGCAGACAGGTACTGAAACTAATACATGTCTATGCGTGCTCAGGGCAGCACTAGTACCAACTGTCACAAGGAGAAGCAATCCAAGTGTCCAGGAATGGATGAATAAGTAAACAAAATGTGGTCCTTACATACAGCAGAACATTATTCAGCCTTAAAGGGAAGGAAATCCTAACACATGCTATAAGGTGGATGAACCCTGATGATGTCACACTAAGTGAAATAAGCCAGTCACAAAAGGACAAATATTACATGATTCCACTTATACGAAGTACCTAGAACAGTCGAATTCATACAGAGAGAAAACGAGAAGGGTGGTTACCAGGCACGAAAGGTATGGGAAATAAGGCGTTATTGATTAATGACTGTAACACTTTTAGTTCAGGATGATGAAAAGTTCTGGAGACGAACAGTGGTAATGGTTACACCACACTATGAACATACTTAATGTTATGGGATTGTACTCTTAAAAATGGTGATAAATTTATTTATTTTTCTATTTTTCTTTTTTGGCCAGCCTGCAGCATATGGAATGCCCAGGCCAAGGATCAGATCCAAGCCACCGTTGTAACCTGCACCACAGCTGCGGCAATGCCAGATCCTTAACCTATCTGCCAGGTCAGGGATCAAGAGTGTGTCCCAACGCTCCAGAGATGACACCAATCCCACTGCGCCACAACGAGAACTCCAAATGGTAAATTTTTATTTTTTTTTATTTTATTTTTTAGTCTTTTTGCCTTTTCTAGGGCCACTCCCATGGCATATGGAGGTTCCTGGGCTAAGGGTCTAACTGGAGTTGTAGCTGTCAGCCTACACCACAGTCACAGCAACACGTCTTCAACCTACACCACAGCTCACGGCACCACTGGATCCTTAACCCACTGAGCAAGGCCAGGGATCAAACCCACAACCTCATGGTTCCTAGTCAGATCTGTTAACCACTGAGCCACGATGGGAACTTCAAATGGTAAGTTTTATGTCATGAATATTTTACTACAATTAAAAAAAAAAAAAGATTTAGGAGTTCCCGTTGTGGCGCAGTGGTTAGTGAATCCGACTAGGAACCATGAGGTTGCGGGTTCGGTCCCTGCCCCTGCTCAGTGGGTTAACGATCCGGCGTTGCTGGGAGCTATGGTGTAGATCGCAGATGCGGCTCGGATCCTGCGTTGCTGTGGCTCTGGCGTAGGCCAGGGGCTACAGCTCCGATTCGACCCCTGGCCTGGGACCCTCCATATGCCACTGGAGCAGCCCAAGAAATGGCAAAAAGACAAAAAAAACCAACAAAACAAAACAAAAAACAGATGGAAACAAGATATCCAACAGTATAGACTATCAAATTTTTTTTTTACATTTTAGCTGTATTTTATAGATATTGTGATAGAACTGACACTGTTTACTGCATTTCATTTTTTTTTTTTTTGATCTTTTGTCCTTCTAGGGCCGTACCCGCATCACATAGAGGTTCCCAGGCTAGGGGTCTAATCAGAGCCATAGCAACACCAGATCCAAGCCGTGCTGCGACCTACACCATAGCTCATGGCAACGCCAGATCCTTAACCCACTAAACGAGGCCAGGGAGTGAACCCACAACCTCACGGTTCCTAGTTGGATTTGTTTCCACTGTGCCACAACGGGAACTCTGGCATCTCATTTTAATTTTATAAAATTTTAACATTTCATCTGAAGTTTTACCAATTCCTTTATCAGTTTCGTTCTTTCTTTCTTTCTTTTTTTTTTTTTATGGCCACAGCCAGGGTATATGAAAGCACCAATAGTAGGGGTCAAATTGGAGCTATAGCTGGTGGCCTACACCACAGCCACACCAATGCAGGATCTGAGCCTCCTCTGTGACTTACACCACAGCTTGGGGCAACGCCTGATTCTTAACCCTTATCGAGGCAAGAGATCGAATCCACCTCCTCACAGATATTAGTCGGATTCCTTACCACTGAGCCACGACAGGAACTCCTATCAGTTTTTAATATTACAATCATGTGGGGTTTTTCCTCAACTTTGTTTAAAAAGGAAAAAGAAGTACATGTGGTCCTGAATACTTGTATTTATACAAACTACCTCTGGAAATACAAAGAAACAGAAGAGCAGGGCACTAGTAACAATTTCACTGCTTTTAAATGAGAGAAACAAAGGCAGGAACAAAATAGAGCCCCCTCAAAAAGGTAAAAACTCATACAGAACCAAGGTACGTAAGTTAAGAACGAGTATAAAATTTACTCTAAGGCTTCCAGTAACCAACAACAAAAAGGGCGATCTTATGAGTTAAACAGATGCAATGCTCGTGAGAACAAACAATCCTATTAATTACTATTCTTGGTACCAAGAATAGGGAGGAATTCCTCTGTCTGGGTCTTCACAGAGAGATCACTGGGTGCTGTGGTAAACGTCGTCCCTACAAATAGCTACAAGGAGAAGCAGCCATTATTTTCGCCAAGAGTAAGGTCATCAGAGTAGGACAATGTTAAATGCTTCAACTTTGCAGCCACCGAAAGCCTTACCTCGGTTCCATTCGCCGTTGCTGAGGAGGCTGATGAGAAGGCACGGTCTCTTATGGGAGATGTGGGAACAAACGAAGGTTGGTCGAGGGCTGAAGTAGATCTAGGGGATGCTGAAGTCTCGGAAGGAGGAGGGTTCTCTTGCATGTGAGGTAGGACATGATCTACCACCCACCCAGAGTAAGAAGACAGCTTGGGAAGAGACATGCATTCTTCTAAAACATCCTAGAGGGAAGAAGAGAGTGAAGCTCAACTTTCATGTCACCTCATCTAAGCAATCAAAAAGAATTTTGGGGAGTTCCCGTTGTGGCGCAGTGGTTAACAAATCCCACTAGGAACCATGAGGTTGCCGGTTCGATCCCTGGCCTTGCTCAGTGGGTTAAGGACCCGGCGTTGCCATGAGCTGTGGTGTTGCAGATGCAGCTCGGATCCCGCGTTGCTGTGGCTCTGGTGTAGGCCTGTGGCTACAGCTCTGATTAGACCCCTAGCCTGGGAACCCCCATATGCCGCGGGAAGCGGCCCAAGAAATGGCAAAAAGACAAAAAAAAAAAAAAAGAATTTTGTCTTTATAACCCACTACATGTTTTGTTGAAAACCCAATACCTAAATAAATAAATACATGCAAACACACGAAGATAAAGACATACTGGAAATAACAGTGAGGCAACAACCCTTTACTTGTTTTTTTTTTTTTAACTGGCCACACCTGCAGCACATGGACGTTTGAGGCCCAGGGACTGAATCTGAGCCCCAGCTGTAGTACCGCTGGATCCTTTAACCGAGTGAGCAGGGTCAGGGATCACATCTATACCTCCTCAGTGACCCGAACCACTGCAGTCAGATTCTTAACTCACTGTGTCACAGTGGAAACTCCTCGTTACTCATTCTTTACACCAAAATAAATTTCAGGACCAGAGCTTCAAATGTAGAAAATAAAAACCATATATACAAAAAACGCCACTGGAGTTCCCGTTGTGGCTCAGTGGGTTAAGAACGCAACATAGTGTCCGTGAAGATTCAGGTTCGATCCCTGGATTGCTCAATAGGTTAAGGATCCAGCATTGCTGCAATCTGTGATGTAAGTTGCAAATGTGGCTCAGATCCTGGGTTGCTGTGGCTATGGCACAGGCCAGCAGCTACGGCTCCGATTCAACCCCTAGTCCAGGAACTTCCATATGCTGTAGGTACAGCCCTAAAAAGAAAAAAAAGAAAAAAAATTTGGGGGGGAAATACAAAACCCCAGTAAAAAAAGGAGCAAAATATATAAACTGGAAATTTGCAAGTAAAGATATAAAATTGGCGCTTGAATGTAGAAAAAATGTTCAATCTCAATCAACATAAAAACATACTGTAAAACCACACTGCACTCTCATTCTTACCTATGAGACAGGCAAAAAAAATAAAACGATACATTCTGCTGACAAGGCCGTGGGCAAACGGGCATGATCATGCACTGCTAACTGGAAGACAAACAATACACCCAGAGAGAACGTGGCAATAAATAATAAAACTACATCTATGCCTACCTTCTGACTCAGCATCTCACTTCTAGCATTTTATCCTGAAGATAATACTTCGCACAAGATGGAAATACAAGAGTTCCCGTCGTGGCTCAGTGGTTAACGAAGCTGACTAGCATCCATGAAGATGCAGGTTCAATCCCTGGCCTCGCTCAGAGGGTTAAGGATCTGGCATTGCCATGAGCTGTGGTGTAGGTTGAAGATACAGCTCACATCTGACGTGGCTGTGGCTGTGGTGTAGGCCGGCAGCTGTAGCTCCGATTGGACCCCTAGCCTGGGAACCTCCATATGCCATGAGTGCGGCCCTAAAAAGACCAAAAAAATAAAAATAAAAATAAAAGACGGAAATACACATACAAGGTTACAAGTAATGGATCATAACTCACTGAATAAAACAGGAACCCATGAGGACACAACTCACTGAATAAAACAGGAACCCGTGAGGATAGTGATATAAATAATTAAACGGGAGAAATGAAAGCATTTCCTTACAATATGTATAAGGAATGGTAGACATAAAGAAATACCATTTGGCTACATCACAGAAGAGACTAATTCATGCAGAAGTCGTCAATAAATGCTAAGGGTGGAGGTTTGATGAGAAAAAAAACATACTGGTCTAATCTTGGAATACCCCCCCCACAAAACAGTAATCAATTACAAAGGGAAAAATGATTTTCAAGTGGATTGGTATCTGGCAGATACCAGTGTGACCATGTGATCAAGGTCAGTGCCATCACCAGTGTTGGGCTGGAATGAAGCACCTGTGTGTTACTGATGTGACCTATTCATGTGACTTACTGAGAACACAGCATCATTTCTGTGGTATTCCTGCCAAGAACGCATAACCTGAGTCTACACCAAATAGACTCGTGCTGGGATTCATGCTATATAAAGTATGTATTCTTTAAAACTGTCAAAGACATAGACAAGGAAATGCTTTAGAACTGACACATTTAAGCCTGAAGAGACAAACGTCACGTCTGTACCTAGATTACCAGCAACTCGGGAAGAAGAGCTGAGCCTTTAACTCCCTACAGACTCCCCACCTGAGCGGTCCAGCACAGGGCTTTGCAAATCATAGGTGCACGGACCACGCCCCCATTACACTTTCCAGGTCTGCCCAATGTCATTTAAAAATCTGGTCTTTTCATTGGGAGCAATAGGTTAGGTCACATTAACCTTTCACCGCTAAATCTGGATCTCCTAACGGAAGAGACGCGCAGTAAATTCGCTGACCCTAAGAGGCAGCGGCGCCTAACTCCGGCCTGGAGGAAAGCACTGAAACCTCCAGAGAAGGGCACCTCTGAATAGGAGCTCCCCGAAAAGCCCAACCAGGCGGGAGAAGGCAGAAACGCCAAGGCAGGGTGAGGCGCACTCAGGAGTCAAAGGCTGGTTGTTACAAAGAAGCAGCGTCCCGTGACGCGCCTCTGGGCCATTGCTCACCTCGCCCCGCAGCAGCCAGTCGCGGTGGTAGCACAGGCGACCTTTGTCCGAACTGCGCAGCGCCTGCAGGGTCTCCCAGCAGCGACCCTCCGAAGGCATGGCCTGCCTCGAAGCAGCTCCTCACAGGTGCCGCCGGAGACAAAACAACTCCTCGAATCAGCCGCCCGGAAACGGGTGCTCGCTTCCGCTTCCGGGGCGCGCACGCAGCTGCGCACCGCAATCCCGCCCCTAACGGCCGCATGGCCCCGCCCCCCGCGCCGAGCCCGCCCACCGACGCGCTTGCGCACGGAGCTCGGCTCTGGACGGTCGCTGCGTTCCAGGGAGCTGGGTGGACCGAAGGCCTTCGAAGGCTGGACCTTTGAGCTTGCAGAAAACTGAATAGGTGTTGATGAGGAATGTAGAGGCATTGGAACCCTCAGACACTGCCGACGGGGGTCTAAGAGGGGGCAACTCCTGTGGAAAACAGTCTAGCACTTGGTCAGAAGGTTAAAGAGTTAACATTGACCCGGCAGTTCTGCTTCGTATATACCCAAAAGCTACGTGTCCACAAAGAACGTGTAGAATATTGGTAGCAGCATGATGTACAATTGCCGAAAGATGGAAGCTCAAGTGCCTATCAACTGATGAGTCAATAAGATATGGTGTATCCACACAATGGAGTATTGGGCCATAAAAATTAAGTACGAATACACGCCTACAACAGGAAACCTTGAAAACACTATAAGTGAAAGGAGACAGTCACCATATTGTGATTTATGTGAAATGTGCAAAGTGACAAAGCCAAAAAGACGTAGGGACTTTATTAGTGGTTGCCGGGGGCTGGGAGGACAGGAATGGGGAGTGGATGCTAACAGGTACGGGATTCACTTATGGGTGATGAAAATGTTCAAGAATTAGATAAAGGCGGTGGTTGCACAACTTCGAATATACGAAAAACCACTGGATCATGCATTTGAAAAGAATGCATTTTATGTTACGTGAATTCTACCTCAACAAATGATTCACCGTTGCTGGAGGCCAGCTTTAACTAGGGACACTTGAACTTTTGACTCTTTTCCCCATTTCATGGGATCTCAGTTGAGGCAGAAAGGAAAACGCTCTGGAGTCTGAAGCAATAGAAACATTTTTCATTTATCAAAAACACTCTGGGCTTTTTGTTATACAGTATTTTACAAAGAAAAATAGAACGTTGTTGGGAGAATTCCAGCAATGGCCCCCAAGGGGGGTATTTCCCACACCAGCATCACCCACAGCAGAGCTCTGTACTGAAAAGGTTTCCATTAGTTTGACAAAAATAAGAGTCATGAGTTATACAGAAATGAATGCACATGGGTGTGAGTTTGCCAACTGTCTTTTTTTTTTTGGCTGCACCCATGGCATATGGAAATTCCCAGGCCAGGGATGGAATCCAAGCCCCACCTATGTCACAGTTGAAGCAACGCCAGTTCCTTAACCCACTGCACCTTAATCCACAGCGACATGAGCTACTGTAGTCAGACTTGTTTAATTATTCATTTTTGGCTCTTTAGGGCTGCACCGCAGCACATGAAAGTTCCCAGGCTAGGGGTTGAAGCAAAGCTGCAGCTACTGGCCCACACCACAGCCACAGCAACTTGGGATCCGAACCTCATCTGTGACTTACACAACAATTCACAGTAATGCCGGATCCTTCACCCACTAAGGGAGGCCAGGGAGCGAACCTGCATCCTCATGGATCCTAGTCAGATTTCTTACCACTGAGCCACGACAGGAATTCTATGTGGTCATTTCTTAACCCACTGTGCTGCAGCAGGAAGCCACAATGGTCTCTTAAGAGCTTTCGTACACGATACGAAGTACAAGTCCATTGACATTAAGTGTGTGACCACAGGCCTGGTTTCGTGGCAATGGTAGCTGGTGGTGGTTATTTCAGGGACCTTCCTCGGTAAAATAAAAAGCTAGAAACTACAAACGTTTCCTAAATTGGGGTGGAGAGGGGTTCTGATGGTGACATCCAGAGGCCCGAGTGGGACCCACTGCTTTTAAGGACACGGGAATTGTCTGGAGTTCTGGACTTGGGTCAGAGTGGCCAAGAGGGGATCACCCAGAAGGCCAATGCCAGCTGGAATGGAAAGTTCAAGGTGCAGCACAGTACCAGATTTGTTCTCTTCTCCCTGAAGGATTTGTTGCTCTTTCTTATAAATACAGGAAAATGTGAAGAGAACAAAAATAGCCCCTCATCTTATCATTCCGAAAGCAATTGATGTTTAAAGAATAGCAATATGTACACATGTCCTCTTCCTCCTAACAGCTATGCCGTCTGCCCCCAAACCCTGAGCACTGCCTTCTGGTGTGTCCCTTTCAGTCCTTTCATGGGATTACAGATGACAGTGCACAAGGGAGAAAGAGCCAAAATGAAATGAAGAGTCTAATGCTCCACGCGCCAAATCCTTTAACGACATTTACTGGCTCTCCTGCGGCATTTTACTGAAACATTTTTTCGAAGAGGGATGGAGGTGGGTAAAGGAAATCATTCAATGGAGCCTTAAATATTGATTATAAAAGCTTTTTGTAAAACGACACACATTTCTTTCAAGAATAAATGCCTCCTATAGGAACAAACCTGGCAAAGAGGCTCAAAAGCCCATGAGATTGGTATTCTGCTTTTACAAAGCCAACGGGATATAAGCCCTCGCGTGACTGTTGGGAAGTATGTGAGGGCCAGTGGCCTCAAGGAAACTTGGCCATGAGAGGTTTCCACTGGGCCTGGGAGGGAGCCCCTTGGGGGAAACACCGTACCCAGGAAATAAGGAAAACAGCAAGCGATCTGTGAAGAGGGGTGAGGACCTCTGGCAAACAGCACCTGCTGGTTCAGGTCAGAGAAAACCCAAGAGAAGGAGCCCTAAAAAGAGGACCCCTGTAAGGGGACTGGAAAGTCCAGCCCAAACGCTCTCTTGGGAAAGGAACAATCAAAGTCCGGGTGGGTTACAACCTGACCCTAGGAGTAAAAGATGTTAAGGCCTGCCATGGAAATTAAAAACTTCCGTCGGGCGATGCTATCAGAGAGGAGAGAACCAAGGGGTCCTGCTGCATCTCCGGCTGCCTCAGGCACTTTTCGGGAGCTAGTAGCTAGGACAAGATCCCGAACGTACTTCACCACGAAATGAGAGAGGAAAACCAGCAGGCTTTCCAGGTATGGCTTAGCAAGGCCTCGGTTCCCACGGCATCCACCTGGGCTCCCCGCCCAAGGGTGGCGGCCCTAGGCAGGAGGAGATCGGGAGCGAATGGGAGAGCTGGTCAGGAAGGTGGTGTAGGGACCATCCCCAAATACGTTGGCATAGGACGACTTGAGGAACTGGACGTAGTTCTGCATGCTGCGGTTGGTGCTCTCTGACTGCTCCAGGCGATCTTTCAGGTCCTGCAGCCGGCTCTGGTAGCGGCGGTCAGCCTGGGAGGGGGAGCAGAGCAGGGTGGGGTGGGCAAGGGTGTGTGTCATCCAGGAGAGACGCGCCCTTAGCGACAGAGACTTTATTCGTGGGTGTCTAAACCTAGGTTGTGGTGATAATTACACAACTTGGAACCCACGAAAAACCACTTAATTGTACCATTTCTTTTTTTTTTAGTGCCGCACCCGAGGCATAGGGAGGTTCCCAGGCTAGGGGTCTAGTCGGAGCTACAGCTGCTGGCCTACACCACAGCTCGAGGCAACAAGGGATCCTTAACCCACTGAGCACAGCCAGGGATCAAACCCGAAACCTCATGGTTCCTAGTGGATTCATTTCCGCTGCACCGCAATGGGAACTCCCCTAATTGTACTTTTTTTTTTTTTTTAAGCCGCTTGCGTGGCGTATGGAAGTTCCCTGGTCAGGGATCAAATCCAAGCAGCAGCTGCGACCTACACCACAGCTGTTGCAATGCCGGATCCTTAACCCCAGTGCACGACAGCGGGAACTCTTGTACAATTTCAGTGAGGGAATTTTATAATCACTGTCTTAACAAAGATGTTAATAAAAAAAAGGGGGCTCAGGTAGATGCAAGCTATTACTGTGAGAATGGATAAGCAATAAGATCCTACGGTACACGCCAGGGAACGCTATCCAAATCTCTTGGACTAGACTATGATGGAAGGCAGCATGAGAAAAAGAATGTATATCTAGGTATGACTGGGTCACTCTGCTGTACTGCAGAAATTGGCGTAACATTATAAATCAACTATACTTAAAAACAGAACAGAACAAAACAGGGCCACAAGAAAAGGGGGAAGGGGGGGCTCAGCCTGGGATATCCTGAAGGGATGGGAAGACCTTGGGAGAAAATGAAAACCATGTCATATTCATAAAAACACAAAAAACTCCTTGCCCTGCAGGCCCCAGGAAGCTCAAGTCTCAACGTACCCCCTCTCGTCTGCCCCGCCCCCACTCACATCATCCCGGCTCCGCCGCAGCTGGCTGAGTTCCGTTTTGGTCCTGCTCAGCTGGGTCTCAAGGTCCAGGATTTTGTTCTGCGCAGCCCGCTCCTTGGAGATTGCGTGCTCCTTGGTTTGTTCCACCTGCTCAAAAGGCACAGAGGTGGGGCTGGCTTATGTAACCTGGGGAACACCTGGTGAAGAGACGGCTGGGCCGATCCCACTAACCGGTCTCGTTGTGGAGCGTTCTCAGCAGCCTCAGGGTGAGAGCTAACTATGGGCACAACTTCTGCCTTCAGCTTTACCTGCCCACTGCCAACTCTCCCATGAGTCATCACCTAAGATGTGGTTCCCCTGTCTGCGGCCCACGTGGGCAGCCACTAAAGGAGCAGCTGTGAATCAAGTGCCAAGTCCTTTACAGTTAATGGCTCATTTGATCCCTACGATGAATTCATGAGGCAGGTACTACTACTACTATACGCCCATGTCTCAGATGGGGAGATAGGCTCAGAGAGGTCAGGCAATTTGCCCAAAGACACACAGCTAGTTAGTAACAGAATTGAGACTGACCTGCCTCCTAGCATCTTCAATGGCGCTCTCCAACTGCCTCGCCAGGGACCCACATTCTCGTGTCTTCTCCTCCAGCCGCAGCTGGGACTGGTGGATCGCCTCCTCCCTCTTGGCGATCACCTGTAGGAACTCGATATTCTGGGCACTGGTCGCCTCCAGTTTCCTAGGTGGAAGCACTCAATCAGATTTTGGCACCCTCCTACCTGTCCTGTTCCACATGGTCAGGGGGCCACCAGCCGCCCCGGACCGGGGTTCTCATCACACCAAGAACCTCCAAGAAACAGCAGGAATAAACCAGAGATCTGCTGATGAGCAAGGCGGCAAGGAGCTGTGTGAAGAGGGGGAGAAGCGAGCATAGCCTGACCGACTGACCGTGGGCTGTGCTAAGTGTACTTGACGTCACGTGTAATACGGCAACTTGCAGTTCAGGGACTTGGGTTCCATCATTATCCCCACTTTAGAGAGGAAGACACCGAGCCACAGAGAGGTGAAGTCCTTGGCTCGAGGTCAGCACAGCTGGCAGGACTGTCGCCAAAACCCATACCCTCAACTTTTTCTGTTCGCTGCTGCCTTCCTTGGCAATGGGACTTCAGCTGGACCGCTCAACACCACACATGACCAGCCATGGGTCAGCCGTGGCCATCCCGTGTACACAGACGGTCCCTGCCGCACTTCCAGAGACCTTCCAATTTAAGGAGCTCTGCAAGTTCTGCTGAATCCAGATGCACCTCTGAAGCCAATAGGTAGAGGTGGAGCCCAGGGGAGACCCCCTGTGTCAAGTCCCTGCTCGCAGGCTGCGTGAGCCACCTAGGCCAGTTGCAGACTCCTAGAACCTCAGGCCCATTGGCTCTAAGGCTCCAGGCCTCATTTTACGACGCTAAAAGCTTTGGAGGAAGATAAGTCTACCTCGCAGCTTGGCCAAGGACCCGCTATGGGACCTTGGGCAAGTCACTAAACCTCTCCCAGGATTCCGTTTCCTCATATCTAAAGTGGAGGAAGTACCAGCTCGTATATACTAACCTATATGGTGCATTTTTTGGATGCCAGGTAACTTGCTAATAAGCCCCACGAGGATTTATCTCACTGAAGACTCACCATAGCCCCATGAGCTTGACCCCTTTCTCTAGATGAGTAAAGAGGTTCAAAAGGGTGACCTGATTGGCTCAAGGTCACAAGGTAGGTTAAGTGGCCAGTCGGGACCACTTGGGCTCCTGATTCCAAAAGGTGTACTCTCCACCTGCCTCCCTCCAACATCCACAAGTAACAGAGAAGAAGAGAGCACAAAGGCCCTGGGAAGGCTGGTGAGGAACAAAGAGCCAAAGTGCAGAGTGAGGGGGCTGCCCACTGCGGCATCCTGGCCCTGCTGGTTTGTGTAGATGAAGCATGCTTTTTTTTTTTTTTTCTTTTTGGGGCCTCATCTGCAGCATATGGAAGTCCCCAGGCTAGGGGTCCGATCAGAGCTTCAGCTGCTGGCCTACACCACAGCCACAGCAACGTGGGATCTGAGCCACGTCTGTGACCTTCGCTGTAGCTCGTGGTAACACTGGATCCTTAACCCACTGAGCGAGGCCACGGAGCGAACCCACAGCCTCATGGACACTATGTCGGGTTCTTAACCTGCTGAGCCACAATGAGACCTACAAAGCATGCCTTTCTGAGAGGTGGTGCCTATGGGTGGCCTGATCTTGTTTCCCTTTTATTTCTTTTTTGGCCTCCCCAAGGCACACAGAATTCCTGGGCCAGGGTCAGATCTGAGCTATAGTTGTGACCTGCGCCGCAGCTGTGGCAAAGTCTGATCCTTTAACCCACTGGGCTGGGCCAGGGATCGAACCTGCTTCCTGGAGCCACCGAGACATGTCAGTTCCACTGCACCACAGCGGGAATTCGTGGATGGTCTGATCTCGATCGCACTGCTACGGAGCATGGCTCCCGGCCGGAGACCACTTTCCTCTCTCCCACAATGCTTACCACTGCAATGGAAGCAGCTCTTCCTCTGAGGTCTGCCTAGTACCTTCCAGGGCCTCGAGTCCCTTCCAACACTTCCGCGCACTAAGCCCAAAGCAGCTAAGTGGCTGAAAGTCTCAGGTCCTAGGAAGAGGACAGAGATGGGACCAAGTGCCTCTAACCTCTCCAGTTCATCCACCTTCAGACTCAGCTGTTTATTTTCCTTCTGGGAAGCCTGATGTTTCTCTCTCGCCATCTCCAGCTTGTCCCCCTGATGCTCGATCTAAAATGACAGGAACACAGACTGGTTTACGGAAGAACTACCCAGTACAGGCCCCCCTTCTCCCTGGGACCCATCATCCACACCCAGAAGAGAAACATGCCGCCCTCAGCAGGCATCCGATTCTCAGCACACAGCCTGGAGGAGAGAGGGGAGCAGGGACAGGTTAGGGTCCCACGCCTGCCCCCCATCCCCTGAGACTGAAGGCATTCCCACGCCGAGAGAAGCCAGCTTCGATCCAGAAGAGCCACGACGACACTTTCTTGATCAGGAGAGGCCAGTCAGTGGGATCCGGGCAGATATGAGAAGGCTGAAGCAGGTGCACACCACAGAGCTTTACCAAGGATGCTGCTGAGAACCGCTGATTTCATTCTCTTTAACTGGGGACAAGGGTGCAGGCCGGGCCACAGGAAAGCTATTGAGTCCTTCAGGCTGGCAAGTTTGAGAAGTTATCCAGCAGCCTGCTTTCTGCAGAAGCCTCAGAGATCCTGGCTTGCAGGCCCTGAGAAGACTCAGGTTCAGGAGAAGGCAGGTGGTTTAAGAGTCCTGAGAACGTGGACTTAGGAACCAGACAGAGCCGGCTGGGTTCCAATCCCTGTGGACAAGTCTGGGCTCTGTGACCTCAGGAAACTACCTCTCCCCTCCAGGCCCTGGGCTGCTTTCTGTCAAATGGGGGAACAAGATCCCACACAAGGTTCCTGGGAGGATTAAATGAGAGAACGCTCGAGCACAGAGCACGGTGCTCAAAACCCGGTGGCCACGTCTACTGTCACTACAAGGTAGCAGTCAGGAGGGGGAAAAGTCTTGCCCAGGGTCACGGTGCAAAGGGGAGGCATGTCATTTCCTGGACACTGCAGGTTTGGTTCCCGTGACCCAGAGGCAGATGGCTTCTGGGAGAAAGGAAGCCCTCTATGAGGACAGAGGCTCAGGCAGTGGTTCTGTTAAGAGTAGGGAAAGGCAGCTGAAGCAAGAGAAAGATGGAAAAACGGAAAAGAAAACCTGCGGCTTGGTGTCTGCTGGTGGCGGCACGGCTGAGGACGGCAGCAGAGCGTGGAGGGCAGCAGAGGCCGCGGCCGGCGGAGGCAGGAGCCGGGGGCGGGGGTGAGAGCGGGAGGCCCCAGCCGCTCCGGTCGAGCGGCAGCTCCTATGACTACAATCACTCTGTGCAAACACAAGGCATTTGGCACACCAGACTTTTATTTCACAGCACTGATGACAGCTCACTCCTTTCAGAAAGCGGCAGCCAAGAAAAAGGAAGTGGTCCTCCCTTGGGGGGGGGCGCATGCGGCTCATCTTGGTAAGCGGGCCCCTGCTCGGGCCAGTTCGTGGGACCCTTTCTGCCAGTCCCTTACCCGGCTGCGCAGGTCTGATATGATGGCCGTGAGGTCGATGTTCTTCCTCTCGTAGCCCTGCAGCTGGTCCTGGCACTCTGCCAGCTTAGCCTCCGTGATCTTGAGGATGTCGGGCAGCTGCTGCAGGTCAGCCAGCTGGGACTGGAACTGCCTCCGTGCCTGGAGCGGGAGAGAAGAGCCCACTGTTGGGAAGGGCCTGGCTGCTCAAGGGGCCGGACGAGAGCCCTTTTGCGCTTAGGGTAGGGCTGCCCTCGGTCCCCGCAGGCGGATCCCACAAGATCCCCAGCCCCGGAGGGTGTCCAGCTGTTCTCTGGGGGGACGCACGTGGCCCTGACTTGCCACTTGAGCCTGCCCTTCCTTTAGTCACTGAATAACAATGCAGCGAACACCGGGACCCACGCGTGGTGCTAGGGGTCTCTGAATTACTCACTGAATTCTTACAGCAACCTACAAAGTAGGTGCTATTGTCCCCATATCAGGACACCAAGGATCAAAGGAGCATGTGCCCCAGGTCACTCAGCCAGAAACGGGTAGAGCCAGGATTCAAGTCCAGTCTAACTCCAAAGCCCCTAGGAAGGCCATCACAGTGCTCTAGGACAGAGGGAAAGCTATGGACGACCTGGCCTTGGTCCATCCTTGTATTAATGAGGAGACAGTGACTTGCCCAAGGTTGTGCAACAAGTTAATGGCTGAGCCTGGGCTCAGTCTGTCTCCAAGCTTCCTAGGAAGATGATCCCTTTGCTTCTAGAAGGCCAAGCCATCTCTAAGAAGAATAATGGTCTTTGGAGAAGGGGACAAGAGGCACATTTTTTTGGTTGGTACAAAATAAAGGCACTACGCAGAGTGAAACAGGCACACCTAAGACCTGGCAGATCTGTGGATCTGAACCCACTTGGATGTTCTAAGAAGGGGAGTTTTTTGGTTTTTGTTTTTTTAAGGAAAATGGAGAGAAGAGAAAACCAGGAGGAGAAAGAGAGATGAAGAAGCACAATATTAAAAGGAATGAAACAACAGCAATTGCAGCAACATGGATGGACCCAGAAGTTACCAGGCTACGTGAGACACAAACATCACATGCTATTGCTTACATGTGGAATCTAAAAAAAGGACAGTGAACTTCTTTGCAGAACAGATGCTGACTCACAGACTTTGAAAAACATATGGTTTCCAAACGAGACAGGTTGGGGAGTGGGGGATGGGCTGGGGGTTTGGGATGGAAATGCTACCAAACTGGGTTGTGATGACTGTTGTACAACCATGAATGTAATAAAATTCATTGAGTAATTGAAAAAAGAAGAAGAAACACAAGGGAGAAGAGATGTGGGGGTGGGGTATGCCCTCTCTAGAGCCTCCCGCCCAGCGGTGGGAAGATTCCTGAATCCCTGCTGTCCACATCACAGAGGCTCAAGGACGAAACATCAGGCACAGATCAAAGGACAGGGCACTGGGCGGGGGAAGCAGGCGAGGAAGCCGGGCAGTACCGCTTCAATCTCTTTGTTCATCTCGTCTTTAAGGATCTTGTTCTCTTTGTCACAGCGTTCCAGCTGGGCAGCCACCTCATCAGCCTCCAGTCTGGTCTTCATCACCTAGGGACCAACACAGCATCGGGCCATCCCAGGCAGGGCCAAGTTCTGGTGAAAAGCACCTTCCGAACCCAACCCTTCCCGGGAGGGGCCTTGTGGTTAATCTCCCTCCCGGCCGCTGGGGGGCGCTGCCCTGGCAGAGCCAGGGCACCCGAGAGGCCCACCTGACTCTTATAGTTGTCAATCATTCCCTCGTAGTTCTTCACCGATGCCTTCAGCTGCTGAACCTCGATGTGCGCCTGATTGAGTTTGTCCTCCATCGGGGCGAAGCTAGCCTAGAAGGGGCGGCTTGTGGGTAACCAGCAGGAAGGTTCCAGAGCAGGTGGCCATCCTGACCCCAGCGCCTACTCCAAGGGGCTGGCAAAGGGAAGCCCCTCTATTCAAACCCAAGCCAGGCTCAGGGCACGTCTCCTGACATGACCACCTCAAGTGAACATAGACGCAAGAGACTTCTATGGGTATTTCAGTTCTTACTACAAAGAGCAATATATATTCATTAAAGCAAATGGAGATAAAACCAAGAAAAACGAATCATGATGCATGATGCCTTAGTATATGGCTCTATCTATCTACCTCTTTATTTATTTTTGTCTTTTTGCCTTTTCTGGTGCCACACCCATGGCATATGGAGGTTCCCAGGCTAGGGGTCTAATCAGAGCTGCAGCTGCCGGCCTACACCACAGCCACAGCAATGCAGATCCGAGCCGTGTCTGCAACCTACACCACAGCTCCCGGCAACGCCGGATCCTTAACCCACTGAGCAAGGCCAGGGATCGAACCCGCAAGCTCATGGTTCCTAGTCGGATTCGTTAACCACTGAGCCACGACGGGAACTCCTATTTTTTTAATTTTTATTTTTTCTATTATAGTTGATTTAAAATGTTCTGTCAGGAGTTCCCGTCGTGGTGCAGTGGTTAACGAGTCCGACTAGGAACCATGAGCTTGCGGGTTCGATCCCTGGCCTTGCTCAGTGGGTTAAGGATCCGGCGTTGCTGTGGCTCTGGTGTAGGCTGGCGGCTACAGCTCCGATTGGACCCCTAGCCTGGGAACCTCCATATGCCGCGGGAGCGGCCCAAGAAATGGCAAAAAGACAAAAAAAAATGTTCTGTCAATTTCTGCTGTACGGCAAAGTGATTCAGTCACACACACACACACACACACACACACACACACACACCCCTTGAGAACTGTGTACATATTTTATTTTTTTCCAACAAGAATGGGATTATACTGTACTTACCATTTTGCCATGTACTTCTTCTCTCTTTTTTTGCCTTTTCAATTAACAAGTGTGTTGGGAATTACTTCTCTAATCGATACTAATCAATAAATGCTTTCCTACAACCCAAATGCTCACCTTAGCAGATGGGGCAAAATAAAGCATATCTCAAGAAAATAATTAAGCAGTCATTTAAAAGAGATCAAGCAGAAAAAAATAGATCTGAAAAGATATCCATGAACTGTGTTTGAATGAGAAAAGCAAGCTGCCGAATAGTGGATGGATGACTGGATGTGCATGTGTTTGAATACAGACCTTAATATCAGGGGGAAAAACTGGAAAAATACACATCTACAGTTGACAGAGACCTTCACTTCCGTATCACGTTTCTGTAATGGTGTCGACTTTCATTATGAGCCTATGTTACTTTTGTAATGATAACATCCAGAAAGATACACTTCCGCAAACATCACTTGGACAGCCGCCCTGTATGTCACCGCTCAGCTCTGTTATAACTGCAAGCAATCCCCCAGCTAACTGTTAGACACGGGGGGTGTCTTTCATTTACCCAACAGCTGCACTGCCACAAACGAGATACACTCCACTCCCGCATGAGTGGCTAAAGTGAGAAAGACACACAACACCAAGGGTTGGTGAGGAGACGCGGAGCAGGTCACTTCCCACCCCTTACGGGCGTGGCCATTTGCCGGACAACTTTAATGTCTGGTGACATCTACTGAAGCTGAGTTTATGTATACCACCCGATGACCTGGCATTTCTACTTCAAGGTCTAGAAACTGTAAAAATACACCAAATATGTGCACCCAAAGCTGTTCCACAATGCCAGTGTCCACGGACAGCAGAATGGATAAACACACCGTGGTGTAGTCATACAACTGCTCACTGTACAGCACTGAGAATGAATAAACCGCCATTCACACACACACACACACACACAGACTCACACACACAGAGGGATGACTTTCACAAACAGAACGCTGAGTCAAAGCCATAAAAGCCAGGCACAAAGTTCAAAGCCAGACCAACTATAATCTGTGGTGACAGAACCAGGATAACGGTCCCCTTGGCAGGGGGTGTTTGTAACTAGGGAAGGTCACCAGGGTGCCACGTTTAAGATTCAGTCAGGGTGACTGATGGCCAAAGTATGTTCATTTTGTGCACCTTTCTATATTACACGTCCTTAAAATCAATCTTACTTAACAAAATCAGTTAAAAAGCAATCAATCAGGAGTTCCCGTTGTGGCGCAGTGGTTAACGAATCCGACTAGGAACCATGAGGTTGCGGGTTCGGTCCCTGCCCTTGCTCAGTGGGTTAATGATCCGGCGTTGCCGTGGGCTGTGGTGTAGGTTGCAGACGCGGCTCGGATCCCATGTTGCTGTGGCTCTGGTGTAGGCCTGTGGCTACAGCTCCGATTCTACTCCTAGCCTGGGAACCTCCATATGCCGCGGGAGCGGCCCAAGAAATAGCAAAAAGACAAAAAAAAAAAAGCAATCAATCAATCTAGATGTTACTGCCCAGATCAATTAAAAGCCACGATCAAACCTGCAGTGCTCTGCAAAGTCAATCCCTGCGCAGGTGGCCCTCGGCCCGGGTGTGCTGGGAGGGTGCAGAGCGAGTGGTGAAAAGCTAACGATTAGAGGCCCAGAGTCAGACTCAAGGTCAAATCCCAACACCCATGCTTCCAAGGGCAAAACCTTGGCAAGAAACCTGACCTCTTCTTTAAGCCTCAGTCTCTTTACTCCATGGAGATAAGAATCACACTACGGGGAGGATAAAGTGAGGATTGATGCTCACGAAGGGCCCAGCGGTGGCCCAGGAGAGGCGGTATTAGCCACACAGTCAGGCCCACCACGTATGTGGCATGCATTTCCACCCCCCAACAGCAACAAAGGAAGGACATCCGGTTCAGGTCCTGCAGCTCTAGGAGGCAGAGTCAAGACTTGAATCCAGGTCGTTCCGACTCCAGAGCAAGCCCTCTTACCAGGCCGCTGCCTCCCCGCCCTCTGAGGACCCCTATGGGGCTGCCCCTCCACCCCACCGGCCGGGCCCGGCTCCCAGCACAGACCTTCAGCCTCTCGTTCTCTAGCTTGAATGCGGAATACTCGGCGGTCTGCCGGTGTAGTCTCTCCACCAGGCTGTCCCGGTCTTCCCGCATCTTCTCCTCCAAGGTTTGTTGTTGGTTTACGAGATCTGTCACCCGGCTGGAAGGTCACAAAGCCAAAGCAGGTGGAACCCATTACACAGGTCGCAAGCAGCCGGGGTCTTCGCGTAGAGCGGGGCCAAGGGTTCCCACCCGGGTCATGCCCCTTCTCGTGGCACCCTGCCTGCTCCCCAGTGTCCACCCCGAGAAGCGGCTGCATTCGGGTCCATCCCTCTTTGCAGCCTTTAAGATTTGTCTCGGAGTTCCCGTCATAGCTCCACGGAAATGAAGCTGACTAGTATCCATGATGACACAGGCTCGATCCCTGGCCTCGCTCAGTGGGTTAAGGATCCAGCGGAGCCATGAGCCGTGGTGTAGCTCGCAGATGTGGTTCCAATCCGGAGCTGCTGTGGCTGTGGTGTAGGCTGGCAGCTGCAGCTCCAATTGGACCCCTAGCCTGGGAACCTCCATATGCCGCAGGTACGGCCCTGAAAAGACCAAAAAAAACCAAGTCTCCCATGCCACCCCCTCCAAGAAACCTTCTCTGCTCTGATCCCCCCGTGAGGCTGAGGCACTCCCTGGCGACCAGGACCAGAGACACAGTCCCTTCCCAGCTCCCCCCGGTACCCTCTGGATCTCTGAGCCCTCCGGAACTGAAGTCAGGACCGAACTCCCAGGCATCTGTCTCCCTCTCCCCAGGCGCCACCCCTGCTGCCCAAGCCCTGTTCCCCACCCTCAGGCTCTCCACAGGGCTATGATCCAAGGACAGAGGCTGCGGCCTCAGAAAGCACGGCGGCTCATGACTGCAGACCCACCACAGAATCTTTGCAGGGCAGGTGCTCTCAGGACTGATAAGTTTCAGGTCACCATTCAGCAGGTATTTTTAGTGAGTACTGACGAGGCCCAAGCAAGCATATCAAAGTGTTTAATCTGCAAGCTGCAATTTTTCTTTCTTTTTTTCTTTTTTTGGCTGCTCCGAGGCAAATGGAGTTCCTGGGCCTGGGCTCAGATCTGAGTTGTGGCTTCAACCTACACCACAGCTGTGATCCTTTAACTCACTGTGCCAGGCTGGGGATGGAACCTGCGTCCTGGCACTCCAGAAACACCACTGATGTCACTGCACCACAGTGGATCCCTCTCATCCCTACCATCCATCCATCTGCCTTAATTACCCGTTTTCTCCCAGGAGACGGAGAAGGCCCTGAGGGTATGCCTGGCACAGGGCCTGGCATATGGTAGGTTCCTAGGCTCTGTTAGCCTAGTTGAGTTGACGACAGCCAAAGACATTCCTCAGGCAAGACTTTCCTGACCTGGAGACCACGCTGGCTCCCCATGACCTCTTAGCCAGAGGAGTCTGGGTCTCCTAGCCGGGTCTCCTCTCCCAGAGCGCACGGTTAACTGCAGGGGCAGGGAATGCAGCTGTCTTTTCAGTGCTGTAACCCTAAAGGCCAACGCATGGCTGGTCTAGAGTAGAGGCTTAATAAATATCTTTAAACAAACCAAACGCATGACTCAGGAACGACTTAAATGGTCACTGTTGACAGCCTGCAAGTGGCAAGAGAAGTGTGAGTTGAGTCACCTACAACTGAGGCCGCTTTTGCCCCCTAGCCCCATGCCAGACCTTCTGACCCTGGGCGGGGGGCGGGGGGGAACAACCGAGAGAAGACACAGGGATTACTAGCTGCCCTGTGGGAATACCAGCGCGCCTGTGCCCACACGCCATGCAGATCAGGGCCCAGCTCAGGCCCAGATGCCAGAGTCAGGCGCGGTGTGAGCAGAGAAGGCCCATCCTCAGGGCCTGCCAGGGGGCCAGGACCCTGGGTGGGGGCTGGAGCCACAACTCCGGGTCCGACCAAAAAGCCCACATCAAGGGAGGCCCACATCTCGGTCCAGTGCAGCCCTGACCAGAGGAGACCCAAGGGCAGCCGTGTGAGGGATGTGGGCTGCTCGGGTGGCCAGGTACCTTCTTCCTGCACCCCGACCCCGCCTGCCGTCAGCCCCCACGCCCTCTCCCAACACAGACGCACTCGTTCAGGACGATAATTTCCAGCTCGAGGTCTCCCTTGTCTTTCACAACTTGGTTGTAGCGGCTCCTCCATGATTCCAGAGTGGATAGAGCTTCAGCGACATAAAGATCCTGGGAACACGGGATAACAGGGCCCGCCAGCCTGGTGTCAGCGCTGTGGCCCAGGGAGCCTCCCCTCGCCCTGATGACTTAAACCCCCTCCTCCTGCAATGGCTTTCTAGAAGCACTGACAGTGAAGCGGGCGCCCGGCCGTTGTTTTGATGTTCAGCTATCACACGCACCCTGACTGCAAATCCTCCCTCAGCCATCGCCCCACCCACAGTACTGCCGCGGTGAAACGGCCCCACAAGCCTCCACTTGTCCCCAGCCGCCGGCCCACCCCCGTCATCATCCTTCTACCCATCCAATCCCCCTCCTGCCTCCCCTCCCCTCCACCCACCCAAGCCACCCATCCGCTCCCCGCCGCCAAGCAGCCCTCTCCTCGGGGAGGCCGCTACCTTGTCAGCAAGTTGCACGTGCAGCTGCTCAGCGTACTCCTCGCTCTTCTCGGCGCGCTCCTTCTGGGCCCGGATGGCCTTCTTCAGGGACTCCTTGTCCCGATCTCCCTTCTGCTTCAGCTCCTTCAGCTGCTCCATGATGGCCTCCACTTCCGCCTTGTGCTGGTTTCCGCTGCGCTCCAGGTTCTGGGAGAGGAAGGCCCGGGAGCGGGTCAGGGAGAGGGACGAGGGGGAGGCAGAGAGAGAGGAGAGAGACGAGGCAGGCCGGGGGTAAGGCAAGGCAGAGAGGAGAGTGGGGAGAGAGGGGAGTGGCCGAGGAAGCAATGAGGAGCGAGGAATCAGGGCAGCGTGTGCAAGCCTCTCGCAGACCAGAGACGAGGGCTCGTCCCAGGTCCCCCCAGCACCTCGCCCATTACTGAGCCCACTGGGTCTTAGTTAAAACCAAACTTTTCTTGGAGTTCCCGTCGTGGCTCCGTGGTTAACGAATCCGACTAGGAACCATGAGGTTGTGGGTTCGATCCCTGGCCTTGCTCAGTGGGTTAAGGATCCGGCGTTGCCGTGAGCTGTGGTGTAGGCTGGCGGCTACGGCTCCAGTTAGACCCCTAGCCTGGGAACCTCCGTATGCCTCGGGATCGGCCCTAGAAAAGGCAAAAAGACAAAAAAAAAAAAAAAAAGATCAAACTTTTCTGGACTCCCTCCTGAACTCCCAGCAGAGTGGGCAGAGATAGTCCTCGGCCACGCAGCAGAGCAGTGACCTCAGAGGGTCCCTGGCTCATAGACACGAGCTGCGTGGGAGCCCATCCCTCCCCCTGGGGAGTTAGGAAAACTGAAGGCCTAAGGGATTAAGGGATTGGCTCAGGGATACAGCACTCAACCGGTCCCCACTGGGAAGGGCACCCAAGACCCCCAGGGGCCAGGGCTCTCCGAGGCACCAGTGCTTTGACGGCAGCAGCCCCATCAACCTTCAGGGCAAAGCTTTCCTGAGTGTGGAAGCCCTTGACAGCCAGGCCCGCCCCAGCCAGGCCACTGTGGCGCTGGCAGGTACCTTGATCTGCATGCACAGGCGACTGTTCTCTGCCTCTTTGCACCGAAGCTGTGCCTGCAAATGCCCACGCATGGACTCCATGGACTTCGAAAGCTCAGAGGCTGTCTTTGCTTGAGCCTTTGGAGAGATGGAGAACGTGACAGAGCCGGGATCGGAGTCCAGCTCTCCAATTCCAGCGCGCACGCTGCCCGCCAAGCTCTACTCGGCCCAAGAGGAGGAGCAACTGTCGGGGAAGGTACCTTCTCACATTGTATTTCCTGGAGGAGCTCTTCCACCTCCTTGTCCTTGTCTTGCAGCAGTAACAGCAGGCGCTGAAGAGAATACACACTGTCGTGAGTTTCTCAGGAAGGGCAAGGAGGCCTGGACCAGGGCGGACAAACACTCCCACTTGGGCTCAAGTCCCAAATATATCAGCCCATGTCACAGAGGCCCTGGCAGGAAGAGCCTAGCATCCATATCAAAATTTTTTTAGGAGTTCCCGTCGTGGCGCAGTGGTTAACGAATCCGACTAGGAACCATGAGGTTGCGGGTTCCGTCCCTGCCCTTGCTCAGTGGGTTAAGGATCCAGCGTTGCCGTGAGCTGTGGTGTAGGTCGCAGACGCGGCTCGGATCCCGCGTTGCTGTGGCTCTGGTGTAGGCCGGTGGCTACAGCTCCGATTTGACCCCTAGCCTGGGAACCTCCATATGCTGCGGGAGCGGCCCAAAGAAATAGCAAAAAGACCAAAAAAAAAAAAAAATGTTAATTGTGGAAAACACTGAAAAACACACAAAAAGCTAAGGAATCTCCATAATCCCCCACCCAGAGACCCAGAGATAATCACTGTTAATACACACAAAAAAGTCCTATTTTGTTCGATAACTGACAATCTCACCCTTGCTATAGGGTGGTTAGGTCTCCTGCATCTTTGGAGACAGCACCTTAATGTTTCAATTCACTGACGGATTATAATTTGACAAGACTCGCAAGCTGGGAAAGCAGGTCTTGTCATTACGGCCACGACTGCTGAGTCCCCCACAGCGATGTCCGGCCAGGCACCGAGCGTCCAGGGCCAAACCTTGGGAACCGTGGCCTCTATCGTCTTCCTCGCTCTTGCAGACGCAAATGGCATTAATGCCGCAAAGCCTCCAAAAGGTCTCGTACGTAAGCAGCGGGCAGGACTCTTCATTCCGGCTAGGCAGTGCTTTCCCAAACTTATGTGGCCATGGACCAATCTCCCCTTGTTTCTTGCCCCCACTAACACCTGCAGGGACTTGGAGTTCCAAAGAACAGACTCTGGAACATGCTGCCTTGGGGGAGATTTCTTGGTAGAACCGGAATTGTTGAGTCAACAAGTCTGCACCCCAATACCAACAGGGAAGTTCAGGTAACAGACTCTAATGATTTATAAATCCATCGTCACTGTCACCATCCCTCATGCTGGTGTCCAGCTTGTGCTCTCAAGTGATCAACTTAGACAAGCCCGGTGGAGCCGGAGGGACAGGGGTTCTCTGTCTAAAGATTTTACAGATCCTGTATCTAAGACCCAAAGAAAAGTCAGAGCAGGGCTCCAGCTCCGCTGCCTCCACAAAGCGCCCCTGCGCTGTCGCCTATACCCCCTGGAGCAGGCAGGGGGCGCTGTGGGTTACCGCTTTCTCCGAGTCCGCCTCCGCCAGCCGTTTCAGTAGGGCTCCTTGTTGCTCCATCAGCCTTTCGGAATCCTTCAAGGGAAGGCAGGAAAAGCCAACTCTAAGCAATAAATTGAGATGTCTACATCCTACTGATCCTGTTCCTTTTCTAAAAATTGTATTTCTAACTATAGAATAAAGTATATTCTCACTAAAAATATGAACTGAACATTGATAAAGCTCAAGTTCTCCTCATGTCCACTCCCAAAGCCCACCCCACTGTTATGAGCTTGGGGACTGTCCTGCCTACCCTTTCTCTACGCATTTACACACAGCTACACCTAGAGAATGATCTCCTGCAGTGATAATGCGTGATTTTACCAAAATGATATCATATCCTATGTTTGTGCTACGACTGGAAATTTTTTTGGCTGCATCTACAGAATAGCAAAGTTCCCAGGCCAGGGACTGAACCCAAGGAGGAGTGACAGTGCCAGACCTTTAACCTGCTGTGCCACAGGGGAACTCCTGCCGTCGCATTTTTAACCTCTCCTCCTAACTTCTGGGCAATAAGGTGGTTCTAAGGCTTTGCAACTGCCCATACTGCAACAATGGATGTCGCTGGGAATGAACTCAACGTCCCTCTAGGATTGTTACAGGAGCAAGAATGGCTGGGCCAGAAAGTTTGTGATGTGTGGCAGCTGAAGCGCCCTGCCAAATGCCTGCATGGACTCCCGTCGCCATAAGCAGGATGTGAGAACGCCAAGCTCTGCTTGCGGCCAGTCTTGCCCGCATGACCCCTGCCGTTTCACTTCGCATTTCTCTAATTGCTCATGTTTATTTGCCATCTGAGTTTCCTCTTCCCTGGACTGCCTGCTCACAACCTTGCTCCCTTTCACACTGGGCTGTGTCTCTCTAAGCCGCCTCTCTTCTTCTTCCCAAGTACCTAACACAGCTCCCTAGAAAGCGGCTCCGTCCCCTTCCCGAGCCAAGAAAAAAGTTTCCTGGGGACCAAGGGACTGAAAGAAGACAGCGTTGTGGTTTCTCCGGCAACAAGAGGAGGCAAACAACACAGGATGAAAGCCCAGGCCAGCGACCCAGAGCCTGAGAGGCCATGCCTCTGAGCCTCCGGGAGACTCTCCACAAATGAACACACCGTCTCATCAACGCCCCGCTCCAAGGAGCCAGGCACAGAAATGGCAGAGCTGGGCCTTAGGCCAATGGATTCCAGAGCCAGAGCAGCAAGCCCCACCACAGTGAGCGCTCCCCACTAGGCACTGGTGGGGAGGCAAGGCCCCGAAGGCCGCTTGGGCAGGAGGAGGTGAGAGCCTGGGCAGAAGACAGAACACCTGCTGTGGGGGGGGGGGGGTTTAAATTAGCTGACCCGGGACAACTAAGTGTTTCTCTAGGACTGACTATGGAAAACAGTGTGGACAACAGTATGGAGGCACCTCAGAAAAATCTAGAACTACCATATGACCCAGCAATCCCACTCTTGGACCTGTATTCATACAAAACGTTCATTGAAAAAGATCCATGCACCCGTTTAACCACTGCAGCACTATTGACAATAGCCAAGACATGGAAACAACCTAAATGTCCATTGACAGATGAATGGATTAAGATGTGGTACAGGAGTTCCCATCATGGCTCAGTGGAAACAAATCCAACTAGGAACCATGAGGTTGCGGGTGCAATCCCTGGCCTTGGTCAGTAGGTTAAGGATCTGGCATTACCGTGAGCTGTAGCGTAGGTCGCAGACACGGCCCAGATCCCATGTTGCTGTGGCTGTGTCTGTGGCTAGCAGCTGTAGCTCCCATTAGACCCCCTAGCCTGAGAACTTCCATATGCCATGAGTGTGGCCCTAAAATGCAAAAAAAAAAAAAAAAGTGGTACAAATACACAATGGAATACTACTCACCCGTGAAAAAGAAAAACCTAATGCCATTTGCAGCAACATGAATGGAACTAGAGATTCTCATACTAAGTGAAGTAAGCCAGACAGAGAAAGACAAACACCATATGATATCACATATCTTGAATCTAATATATGGCACAAATGAACCTATTTACAGAAAAGAAACAAACTCATGGACTTGGAGAACAGACCTGTGATTGTCAAGGGGGAGGAGAAGGGAGTGGGATGGACTGGGAGTTTGGGGTTAATAGATGCAAACTTCGCATTTGGAGAGGAAAAGCAGTGAGATCCTGTGTGTAGCACAGGGAACTGTATCTCGTCACTGTGATAGAACATGATGGAGGATAATGTGAGAAAAAGAATGCATATATATATGTGTGTGTATGACTGGATCACTGCTGTACTGCAGAAATTGACAGAACAATGTCAGTCAACCATAGCAGAAAAAATAAAAACCTTAAGACGAATACATAGATAAATTAGCTGACCCTTCACCCCCAACTGGAGATCCTGGGATTCCAGGATGGTAGAGGCGAAAAAGGCAAAAAGGGAAAAAAACTGATAGGAAGAGGCTTACTGAAGCCCCTCCCCCAGTCCCAGGACCAACAGCAGCACCACACCCATCACGTGTCAGGCCGTATGCACAGCCCTCATCCACGCATCACCTCTTATTCTCTCACAATCCCATGTGAAAAACACCACTTCCATTTTAAAGGTGGGAAAACCGAGGCCCACAGAGATAAAAGTCACCAGCCCGAGACCACTGAGCTAGAAAGGACACAGATACAACTCTTTTAAGAGAATAACTTAGCTATACCTAATAAAATTCACGGAAATCTACTCTAGAAGCTCTTAAGCGCCTCAGAATAGTGCACATGAATGCGCAACATAACACTGTTTTAAGAGCAAACAACTGAAAATTATCTCCATTAACAGACGAATGGGTGACTAAGTTGTGGTGTTGTCATCAAGCAGAATAAAGCAGTCAGAGTGAACTACTTTAGGCCTCCAGGATAAAAATGGATGGCTCTCACGAAAGCACTGAGTGAAAAAGCCAACTCAGAAGAAAAAAACGCGTATATGTACCTGGGCCTGTATCACTTATGTCAAGTCTGAAAACCCACTACGCACAGTGCCGTCAATTGCTCAGAGATGCTTAGGTAAGTGAAGAATGATCGGTTTCCAGATGAAGTTCTCTTCTGACGGGAGGGACATGAGGTTATTGCCAAAGGGGTCATAAGAGGGGTTTAACTGTGCAGACAAGGTTTTGTTTGCAAAACTGGGGGGTACATATACTAGTATTTTATTTTATTTTATTTTTTATTTGTTGGACTTTTTGTCTTTTACAGCCACACCTGCGGCATATGGAGGTTCCCAGGCTAGGGGCTCAATTAGAACTGTAGCCACCAGCCTATGCCACAGCCACAGCAACAGGGGGTTTGAGCTGTGTCTGTGACCTATGCCCAGCTCATGGCAAGACCAGATCCTTAACCCACTGAGCGAGGCCAGGGATCGAACCCATGTCCTCATAGATGCGAGTTGGGTTTGCAGACCACTGAGCCACAACGGAACTCCTGTACACTATGTATTTTAAATACTAAGTAAAAAACGAGGAAGTCCCTGATGGCCTAGCGGTCAAGGATCCAGTGTTGTCACTGCTGTGGCTTGGATTCGATCCCTAGCCTGGGAACTTCCCCAATGCCGCAGGCACGGCCCAAAAAAACAAATTAAAAAAATAAAATTTTTATTAAAAACAAAAACACGAGAAGTTGACACTGCTGCTTTTTTTAAAAAAAAAGATACTAAACTAGAAAAAACATCATCATTTCATTATTATTTTGAGACTTTTGGTAACCCCATGGTTGGAACCAAACGGGAGGGGAATTATTTATCCTGCCAGTCTTTTCAGAATCCTTTGCTAACCTAAGAGACGTTTCAGAGACCATCTGTTAAGGAAACAGAGTGATACCACACCACGTGTCATCAGCGCCCCCTACGTCCCCACAGGGATGTCTCGTCCTTTCCTCGCTGTGCCGCCTGACCCCTGGCATGGGTTAAGCCCACCCTTCCTCCCCCCTGCTTCCCTCCTCCTGACTGCCAAGGTCCTTGCTGGGCCACCAGGTCCAACTTCAACTACGAAGCCCGCCCCCACCCACCAGCATTTTACGTGAATGACTCTGGCAGATCTTTCCACGGCCCCTCAGGTCAGGCAGCAAGAGGAGCCTGGGCGCAGAGAGGACGGGGGCCCGCCGCGCACCTCTTTGCAGTGCTGTTCCCGCAGCAGGTCTCGGAGGGTGCGGTTGGTCTCCTCAAACGTGCTCAGCTTCTGCAGGAGAAGTTCCTTCTGCCTCGTCAGGGTGTTGATATCCGTGCAGGTCATCTGTTTCTCCTGGAAGACAGCAGGCAGCCTTGCCGGGCACAGGGGCAGGAGGGAAGAGCTGGTGCAGGGAGTTCCCATGGGGGAGCTTAAGAGGGAAGAAGGCAGGAAGAGGTGGGCAGAGGGAGGCTTCCCGGAGGAGGCAGACTGGAAGGCTGGGCAGGAGCCGCGCCTGCTGGGTGCGCCCCGAGGAGAAAAGGGCCGGAGGGCTCGGCGTGGCTGAGGGCAACAAGGGCGGGCTTCCTGGAGGAGGCGCGCTTCCTGGCCGACGACCCTTGGTGGCTGATGCTTGCAGGAGTCAGTCGCATGCCGCGACTCACTGTGATCCCAGGGGACCCATGATGACGGCTCCTCAGAGGCCCTCGCTACCAGAGGTCATCCTCCAGGGTCAGGCCCCAGAAGTGAGAGTAGGGAGCGGGGGCCGAGGAGTTAAGTGGGCCCTGCCCTGGCCTGAAGATGTCACAAAGCGAGCATGATGACTGCGTCAAGACCCTCGCGGGGCCCAGCCGGGCCCAGCCACCTACCGTCTTGAGCTTCCCGATAGTGTCCTTCAGGGCCATGACTTGTTTGGCAGCGGCAGCCCCATCCATTTCCGCCTCCACCAGCTTGGACATGAGGCACTCCTTCTCCTGCTGGAGGTGTTTCTTCTGAAGCCTGGGGCCAGAGAGAATAGGATGGTGTGGGGCCCTCCCAGGCCCCTGCCTGCCCGGAGCTCCGAGGCTCGCCTCACAATGCCCTGCGAGGCTCACCTCCTGGCCGGGGGACAGTGGGGGAGGGGGCAAGGATGACCCTTTTGGCCCCCGGCGGCCCATGGAAGGACGCTTAGGCACCAGAGCAGGGCTCCACATCAGGCGACACCATGCCACCAACTTGCCTCTCAGACAGAAACTACTGTCGCCTCTGCCCCCCCAGCCACTGCCATGGCCCCCAAATCACCACCCTCTCTCCCCACCAGAGCCAAGTCTGGTCACATGACTTCCTGCTTTGAAAACCCTTCCGTGGCTCCCAAGCGTCCTCCTCAATGGGGCCACTAAGGAGTTCCTGTCGTGGCTCAGCAGAAAGGAGTCTGACTAGTATCCCTGAGGACACACGTTCAATCCCTGGCCTTGCTCAGTGGGTTAAGGATTCAGTGTTGCCGTGAGCTGTGGTGTAGGTCACAGACGCAGCTCGGATCTGGCGGTGCTGTGGCTGCGGTGTAGGCTGGCCTATTTGACCCCCAGCCTGGGAACCTCCATATGCTGCTGGTACGGCCCTAAAACAAAAACAAAACAAAAAACCAGACAAAAAAAGTGGCCGCTAAGAGCCCCCTTCTGTCCCCTGCCGCCCCCTCGCCCGCAGCCCACCCTCTCTCCCGGCTCTGGCCTGCTTGCCATTTCTCAGTGGCACACTCCTCCCAGCTTGGGGCCTTGGCAGCAGAGGGTCCCACTGCCTGGCAGGTTCTCATCCCTCACATCCACGTGCCCAGCCCCAAAGCCTCCTGCAGGACTCCCTTTCCTCCAGAAAGGCTCTCTCCCACGGCACCCCGCGAGGGCAGAGGACCCCGCGGGGAATCACCAGTGCGTCAGCGACTTTGCTGAGCAGCATGCGCACCAACCCCAGGGCCCGGGCAGCCTCCATCTTACACGGTGAAGTCCTTCTCCTCCTTGATGCGCTCGATGTTGTGTCTCAGCACCGTGTTCTCGTGCTCGGTCTCGGCCAGCTCGTGGGCCACCTCCTCCAGCTCCTCCTTGCGCTCCTCCAGGAACCTCTTGGCCATCTGGCGCTCTCCCTTCTGCATCTTGACCTGTGCGGGGGGCACGCGGGCAGGGGCCGCTGAGGGGAGGCGGCTTCTCTCCACCACATCCCAAGGCCCGTGGCTTTGGACCAAGCGCGGGGCACCTGTGACTGAGCCCTCCGTGGTCCTGACTGAGGCCGTTGGGGGCACAATCTCAGGCAATCGTCACAGAGACCCCGAGCAGACACGAGGCCTCTCATTTCTGCATCACCGAGGAAATGGCGTGCAGGGAGCCTACGTGACTTTCTTTCTTTCTTTTTTTTTTTTGTCTTTTCTAGGGCCGCACCCATGGCATATGGAAGTTTCCAGGCTAGGGGTCTAATAGGCGCTGCAGCCACCAGCCTACGCCAGAGCCATAGCAACACCAGATCCAAGCTGCGTCTGCAACCTACACCGCAGCTCACGGCAATGCCAGATCCTTAACCCACTGAGCGAGGCCAGGGATCAAACCCACACCTCATGGTTCCTAGTCGGATTCGTTAACCACGGAGCCACGACGGGAACTCCCTGAGTAACTTTCTGGTTGGGGACAGGGCCGGGGTAGAAACCATGGTTCAGCTGGCACCCCACGGGAGGAGAGATGTCACAAAATGGCCCCTGCCCCACGGGCTATAGCGAAAGGGGGCCTGTTGCCAGGCAGCCAGTCCCAGGTTCTCCAGGAGGTCTGTGGACCCCGGGAACGGGACAGGATTAATGACACAGACCATGACCTGAATTTCACGGCAGCTCCACCAAACTCCTAGCTGGGGACCTTGGACTTGGGACTTCTAGGTGATTTCCAATGCCACCGCCACCACCCACCCAAAGACACAGCCCAGCAGCTGAGGACGAACTTCTGTCACCTCGCTGGGGCCTTTGCTTTGTTTCCTTTTTAAAAACTTTCACATGAAATGGGAAATAGCGGCCCCAGGGTCCCAATCACTTCATCTCCAAAAGAGGGACAATAATACCAACAGTTTCATCTCCTCTTACAAAAATCAAGCCAGGCCATCCATCCAGAGCACAAGTCAAGGTCAGGGCCGGGCCCGGGCTGAGTGCCAGATGGGGAGGGATCCCAGGTTGCCCCTCCCCAGCCCCCCCCCCCCACCGACCACCTCCCCAGGGGGCGTCCGAAGCACAGAGGCAGCTGGAACGAGTGGCCACCAGCAAGCCACCTGGGCAGTCCCACCCACCCCTGGGACGCTAGCTGCCCCAGCCCCCCCCACCTCCCTCACCTCAGACTTGAGACAACCAACCGCGTTCATTAGACTGTCAATCTTCTTATCATAACGGTTCATTTTACAGTGACCCGAGTCCTCATCTTCTGTGGAGAGGTCACTTAACCGCATCACGGAGACCAGCTTCTCTGAAGACGGTGGCGTGATCTCCAGGCAGTGAGGTGGATTCTGCCGTAGAGGAGGGAGAGACACAGGAACTCAGACGGCAGGACTGCACCACACCTGGCTGTCCACTGGAGGGAGCAAGAGCTCCAACCACAAAGGGGCAATGGCAGGGACCCCAGGAGAGGAACACACTGACCTTCCGGATGGAACAGGCCCTCATGACCTACCCTTGCTTAAATGACGTTTTTGAAGATCTGCTAACACGGAAATAAAAAGCCTGTGTTACAATGTCAAGTTCAAAATGAAGGCTATAACCAACTGGCAAAAACTCTAACTCCCAACGTTGGCAACACCTGGGGGCAGGAGATATTTTCAGATTCCCAGGGTAGACATGAAGAAGGTCAAAAGTCCTTTCAATGAATACGAACATAGGATAAGGGATAGTTGCAAAGGTACACAAATCTTCCATAGAAGCTATTTTAAGGACAAGTGGGCAAGTCTGAATACCCACCAGATATCATATGATATTAAGAAATGAAGTTTATGGAGTTCCCATCGTGCCTCAGGGCTTAACGAACCCAACTAGCATCCACGAGGATGAGGGTTCAATCCCTGGCCTTGCTCAGTGGGTTAAGGATCGGTGTTGCTGTGAGCTGTGGTGTAGGTCATAGACACGGCTTGGATCTTAGCGTGGCTGTGGCTGTGGCTGTCATGTAGGCCGGCAGCTATAGCTCTAATTCAACCCCTAGCCTGGGAACCTCCATGTGCCAAGAGTGAGGCCCTAAAAAAAGACAAAAAACAAAAAACAAAAGAAAAAAAACAAAAAAAAAGAAATGATGTTTTCAGGAATAACTTATTTTGGTTATGGAAAAAAATGTTATTAGAAATGTATACAGGAGTTCCCATCATGGCACAGCAGAGACAAATCCGACCAGGAACATGAGGTTGCAGGTTTGATCCCTGGCCATGATCGGTGGATTAAGGATCTGGCATTGCCAAGAGCTGCGGTATAGGTGGCAGACAGGGCTCGGATCCTGGAAATCTCCATATGCCGAGGGTGTGGCCCTAAAAAAAAAAAAATGTATAGCGTTCTCACTCTGGTGCAGTGGGTTGGGAATCTGACTGCAGAGGCTCAGGTTGCTGCAAAGGCATGGTTTTGACCCTTAGCCCAGGAACTTCCATAAGCCATGGGTACAGTCATAAAAAATTTAAACTAAGAAATGCATACTAAATAATTTAGGGTTAGAATAATATGTCTAGAAAATATTTACTGAAATGCATCAGCATAAAAAATATTTTTAAGATGCAGGTGCCCCTCAGAAGTTTATGTGAAGCTGTATAATACTTTACGTGTAAGACTTCAAAAAGAGATTCTAGGGGCAGTGTTCCCATGGGTTTTGATGTATTAAACTTGACTCTCTCATTCTATAAGCATATTTCGGTGCATTAAGTAACAGCTATTTCTCATTATTTACACCGTGCTTTGCCCCTTTTAAGCCGAGGTGCCAATTTCCAGGGAGAGACGATGATTATCAGAAACAAAAAGGAAGGGTTCAAGAAAGGGGTGACAGTTATGTCACATAAATAGGGGGTTTTTTTGTTTTTTTTTTTGGCTTTTGTCCTTTTAGGGCCGCACCTGCGGCATATGGAGGTTCCCAGGCTAGGAGTCACATCAGAGCTACAGCTGCCAGCCTACGCCACAGCCACAGCAACTCGGGATTGGAGCTGCATCTGCGAGCCACACCACAGCTCACGGCAACGCCGGATCCTTAACCCACTGAGCGAGGCCAGGGATCGAACCCGCAACCTCACGGTTCCTAGTCAGATTCGTTAACCACTGGGCCACGATGGGAACTCTCGACCAAGAAAAACTAAGAATGTGAAAAAAAAAAGAATAAGGATATGAATCTATATTTAAATTCAAGGCTAGGATATAGATAAACGTACACAAAATGGGATGCTTTGAAAAATAATGTGCAGGAGTTCCCACTGTGATTCAGCAGTTCATGAACCCAACTAGTATCCATGAGGATGCAGGTTCAATCCCTGGCCTCACTCAGTGGGTTAAGGATCTGGCGTTGATATGGCTGTGGTGTAGGTCGAGGATGTGGCTCAGATCTGGTGTTGCTGTGGCTGTGGCTGTGGCTGTGGCTGTGGCCGGCAGCTACAGCTGTGATTCGACTCCTAGCCTGGGAACCTCCATGTGCCTCGAGTGTGGTCCTGAAACAAACAAAAAAGAACCTCTGCATATAAAAAGTGATAATATACCAAAAATTAGTTTCAGGAGAGTAGTTATCCTCAGGGGTGGTAGGAACAGAACAGGACCAGAGAAGGGCTTCTGGGGAAGCTGGTGATGCTGTTTCTTGAGCTGGGTAATAACACGGGTATATTCAGTTTGTAAAAAGAACACACTTTTTTTTTTTTTTTTTTTTGCTGCACCCTCGGCGTATGGAGTTTCCTGGGCCAGGGATCGAATCTGCGCCACAGCAGCAACCTGAGCCACTGCAGTGACCACGCCAGCTCCTTAACCTGCTGTGCCACAAGTAGCACACTTCTGATTTGTGTGCTATCCTGCACTGTCCAACAAAAAGGTTTGAAAACTCAATAGCAGCCAGATTAGCATGGTAGAATTACTCTTTTTCTGTATTTTCAACTCTCTGTCATCAAAAGAGATGACTTATTTAACAATAGGGTAGAGGAAAAACCCAAACCTGCTTTCTCCCAAAGATAACTTATGTATCGAAGGGGTTTGAGAAATCAAACAAGAATGCCTGCAAGCACATAGCAGCTTCTGGGGTCTGTTTCCAGCTTCCTCCTCCTATGACGCTTTCTCTCTCGTCTCTAACAAAAAAGGTCAGGCTGGGACCTCCTGGGAACATGAAGGACCGCTGAAAAGTGAACAGGGGCTGGCCCAGGCGGACAGCCCGAAAGACAGCTACTGCCTGGGAGATGGCAAGTCACATCCCTGGGACCGGAAGGGGCACTGAACTTTCCAGAAGGGACCACAGGCCCTAGCACAGCGGCATGACTTCGATGTACACTTCGAAAACTATTAAGTCCTTTCATTAAAAAAAAAAAAAAAAACTCATTTTCAATTATAAAATACAGTATATTTGCTATGGAGAAATTCAGGCAGACCATGGAAAGATAAAGCATTAAAGCCTCCCACACCCAGAGGTAATCACTGCTTACCATGTCTTGTATTTCCACCCAGAAAATGCTTGCACATACAAACATACCCACATGCACATGGGCACCCAAATGCCCTTTTTTTGGGGGGGGGAGGCCGCACCCTCAGCATATGGAGGTTCCCAGGCTAGGGGTCTAACCGGAGCTGTAGCTGCTGGCCTACGCCACAGCCACAGCAACGCCAGATCCGAGCCGTGTCTGCAACCTACACCACAGCTCACAGCAACGCCAGATCCTTAACCCGCTGAGCGAGGCCAGGGATTGAACCCGAAACCTCCTGGTTCCTAGTTGGATTCGTTTCCGCTGCACCACAACGGGAACTCCCCAAATGCCCTTTTCTGCACGAATAGGGCCAAACTCTCCATGCTGGGCCACGCCATGCTTCATTATCATGGAGAAAGAGCTACCAGAACCTTGTAGGGGTTGCACAGGATTCCATTGCATCAGTGCATCATAATTTAACCCACGCTCTCCTGACAGACTTTTTCGGTGCTTCTTGTTTTTCGCTATTGCAAATGGTGCTTTCTTTAGCAAACATCCTTTTGCACAGATGCCTATACTCTTCTGTGAGTTTTTAGGATCAATTCCCAAGTGTAAAACTATAGACTCCATGTTTAGAGACACATGCTGCCAAACTGCCTCCAGAATGGTTGAACTGGCTTCACGATCCACTCGAAACTGTCTAAAAAGAGAGTTCCCTTCGTGGCTCAGTGGAACAAACCTAAGAGCCATGAGGAGACAGGTTCGATCCCTGACCTCACTCAGTGGGTCAGCAATCCAGTGTTGCCGTGAGCTATGGCGTACGTTGCAGACGTGGCTTGGATTCTGCTTTGTTGTGGCTGGGGTGTAGGCTGGCAGCTGTAGCTCTGATTAGACTCCTAGCCTCGGAAACTCCATATGCCGCAGGTGCGGCCCTAAAACGGCAAAAATAAAAAATAAAACTGTCTAAAAAGATTCATTGATAACCCCCCCCACATGCTTGTCAACACAAGGTATTTGTAATCCTTTCAGCTTTTTTCCATTCAATAAAAATAATAGCTTGTTGTTTTTTCTAAAATACAGTTGTTTCTAATTTACATTTTACTGGTTATTAGTGAGGAACACAGAGCAAAAAAACTGAGAAGCACCTTTTTTCTATTTTTTTTTTTCTTTGTAGTATGTGGAAGTTCCCAGGCCAGGGATCAAACCCACACCAACAGCTGGAACCAGAGCCACAGCAGTGACAACGCCATACCCTTCACTCACTGAGCTCTCAGGAAACTTTTTTTTTTTTTAAAGAAACCATTTTTGTTTGTTTGTTTAGGGTTTTTTTGTTTTGCTTTTTAGAGCTGTACCCTCGGCATATGGAAGTTCCCAGGCTAGGGGTCTAATGGGCGCTGTAGCCGCCGGCCTACACCACAACCACAGCAACGCCAAATATGAGCTGTGTCTGCGACCTACACCACAGCTCATGGCAACGCCGGATCCTTAACCCACTGGGCAAGGCCAGGGATCGAACTCGAAACCTCATGGTTCCTAGTCGGATTTGTTCCTGCTGCACCAAGAGGGGAACTCCAAGAGAGCATTTTAATTCCAATCTTCCCTATACTTTATATGGAGAGATATGTCAAAACCCTTCTCCTTTGTCCCCTAGAACATGTATATACTCCTGTTTCTCTCGGGGGGTCAAGAGCATGAAGAGTAATTACTTCAGAGGAATTCCTATTATTTCCAATTTTTAAAGCAATAAGTTATCAGAGAAAGATGAATCTTTTCAGCCAGATTAAGCATCGTCATCTGAAGGTACAGTTGTCCCTCAGTATCCAGGACCCTCAAAGACACCAAATCCAAGGATGCTAAAGTCCCTTGTATAGAATGGTACAGTATTTGTATAACCTACACACAGCCTCTCCTATACTTAAAATCATCTCTAGATTACTTGTAATACCTAATATGATGTAAATGGGTTTAGCAAGGCGCTCATTGCCTGCATGCAGTAAATGCAAGTTTTGCTCTTTGGAACTTTCTGGAAATTTGGGGGGGGGGGTTCAATCTGGTTGAATCCACAGATGCAGAGCCTGAGGATGTGGGGGCCAACTGTAGTCTCAAGCCCTTTACTTGCCACGATAATGAGATAAGGCCTTCTCTCTTTTTTTAATTACTATTTTTTTTTCTTTTTTTTTTTCGGTCTTTTTAGGGCCACACTGGTGGCCTATGGAAGTTCCCAGGTTGGGGATTGAGTCCGAGCTGCAGCTGCTGGCCTACACCACAGCCACAGCAACGCCAGATCCTTAACCCACTGAGGGAGGCCAGGGATCAAACCTACATCCTCATGGATCCCAGTCGGGTTCGTTTCCGCTGAACCACAATGGGAACTCCCAAGATAAGGCCTTGTCTTATCATTGAGTTTTTCATGGCAAGCGGCTAAAATGGAGGCACAAAGGGGGCACGGCAGCCAGTCTGCAGCTATAACCCCAGGGCACAGCAGTATCTCAAGAAATGTGTGAATTACTGCGTGATGGACGGATGGGCAAGCAAAAAGTGCTGAGATACAGTTTAATCAAAAGACAACAGTTCTCTCAACACCTTGACAACTAACACTAGAGGCAGCCATTCCAGAGGTTTTAAGGTACATCGTCTCTTATGGGGGCAACTGCAAAAGAGGCGATGCCTTCCCGGATGTATCCGTTCTGGTGTGTATTTTACAGTTAGGCTTCGGACACTATCACAGGCTCACGGGAGAAGATGTGTAGCTCCTCGCACATAAATCAGAGAGGCTACGAGCACAGCTTCTAGAAGGAGACGCTCCCGAGTCCTAACTCTAGCTCTGCTCCTTTCTCTGTGAGACTCCACCTCTCTGAGCCTTGGCTTCCCTCTCTGCCCACTGGAGAGCGGGAGCTGCTGCATCGTGGTGCCCTAAGGACTCGAGAAGACTCTTGCCCCTTCAGGGTTTAGCAAGGCGCTCAGTCTGCGGGACCTACTGGGATGCCTGAGAGCTACAGCCGACCCTGAACCACACTGAGTGCAAGGCCTGCTAGAGCCTGACCAGTCCGAGAAGAAAAGCCTGAACAAGAATGAGCCTACCTCCCACTTGCATCCCACATGCCGGGCGGATGATTTTCCAGGGGGCATCCAAGGTACCTTGGTTTTCACCCGGACACTCCGCCGCACATTCACGGTGTCCCCTTTCATTCCGCGCTTATGAGATTTCTGTGGAAAGGGACAAACCCAGGGTCACGTCCCCACACAGCTGCCCGTGGTGTCCCTCTGGTGGCATCCGCTTGCAGCTCCGCAGGGGAGCCTCTTCTGACTAAGACTACTGCGCCCGTTTCGGGGTGCCAGTCCTGCCTACCTTCCAACCAGGCCACTGCCCTCTGAAAGCCAGTGCGTTTGTCTGTCGAGTCTCTGGAGTGAGAGGCGCGAGGCGGCGGGGCTGGGAGGGGGTCACCCTGCTCCAGAGCCTTCGCCTGGCCCCGCGGGCGTGCTCCTACCTGGCTGCTGGTCGCGGATGCTTTCGGGAGTTTTTTTATGTGGACGTGGACAGGGGTGTTCTCATCCACGTGAACATGTAAGGGGGGTGTTGAAGAGCGGTCCTTCATGGTTCGCTTCTGGCAGGCGGGGGAGGACAACTCAAAAAAGGTTGATCTGTGGACGAGTAAACTGGGCATAAAAAACAGAGCTCACGGCCTCTCGGGGCCACGGAAAGCCTAGCCACCAAGCGAGCGGGACAGCGACCAGTACAAGCGGCATGCAGGCAGGAAGCAAGGCGGGAGTGCCCTTCAGCGAGCTCCTGCAGAGATGCCAGCCAAAGACCACCGGGGAGATGCCGAGCTGCTCAAGAGAAGGGTCTGCAAGACCCGCAGGTTCTACAGAAGAGCCCAGACGCTGGCCCCGGGTCCTTGGAGATGAATCTCTTGGCAAACCTGCTGGCACGCACACCCCCTCCTGCGACTCAGCACAGCGCAGCTGCAGGGCCGGGGGCCCTTTACGCCCACATCTGAACTGGGCATGCACGCGAGCACGGGACACACACCAATCGGTTAGGGTGCAAAGCCAGCAGGCAGCAGGCAGGTTAAAAGACAAGGAGGACAGAAAGCCGGAGGAAAGGCCGAGATGAGAAGGTTGTGCGGATTCTGAAGACAATATATCAGCAGGGCAGAACACGCGCCCCACCCCCCCAGCCCTATCAATCCCCATTCTTTCCTTGACTTTTTTTTTTTTTGAAAATCTGTTTTAAGATGTTTTGAAATCTGTCTGGAAGAATTAGGTTCAGACAACCTCCTTACACCCGGCAGCCTTACCACAGGCAAAACCCAAACCCAGTTCATCAGCAGGATATGCGTGGAGGCATGGAGCCCAGCGTCCAGCCCCTGTGGGGCCGGCAGAAGAGGTTGCTGGCAGAGCCGCGGGCGGGAGGGTGCTGCACCTACCGTCACGGTCACACTGGGTGCGCCACAAGGTGTCCTCAAGACCTTTTTCTGCGTGAGACTCGTTACTCCGTTCTTACCACACGATGGAAACCTGTACCCAGGCACAAGAACCAGATTATAAGCAGAAAACTAGGGCTCTTCTATGTCTTAGATCTCCTGAAGTTATATATCACATATGGTGGCTAAACGAGTTCACGGCTAGGAGAACCAGTCTGCAATCACCTGGCTCCCTTTACGCGAGCACCAAACGCTCATGGTGTGCCCGGCAGGGGGATGGAAAATGGGGGTGGGAGGCATTTGCAGGGCTAGCCTTTTAACCTGCCCTCGCATCACACGTATTGTGACCTTTAGCTGAAAAGCCCAGCTGTCATCCTGTCTCTCAGGACACAAAAAAGCAGGCAGCACGTGGCTGAGAGTCAACACATGAGCCTGGCCAAGGGTGAGAGTGCCCAGGACAAGTGCCTGGAGCAATGCTCTGTGAATCACTGACATGTAAAGGCAGAACCATAGGCTCAGGAACAAAGTCTCTGTGACTCAGAATTCATAAAACGAAGTCAAATATTCAACAAAGACGATGAAAAATGGCTATTTCCCAAAGTATTCTACTAGCTACCCTTTAAGCACCTAAGAAGCAGGGTTATTTCTGGTCTTTCTGGAATTTTGTAATACCACGTGTAATTCATCTTGCTTACATGTAAACAGCCCCATCACCAAATTTGCAAATAGAGCAAAAGTCTAATCTCCAAAATTTGGCAGCAGTGTACCCAGGAATTCCAGAATGGGAAGGGACCTGGAAAGCAGATTTGATCCATCCCACTCACTGCCTGATGACAGCCCCAAAATATGACTTTACCCTCACTCTCTGTTATTTTGGAACAAATAATGCAACGTAAGAATTCTTAAGAACTTCAGCATACATTGGGCTATACGTATATAGCACCTTGATTAAAAAATTTTTTTTGAGCCCTACTAATCATTTAGCCAAGGAATACCAAATCTGAGCAGACAGGGGTTTTTTTCCCCTCCTGGTTTAGAATGTTCACTTCAAGCCAACAGATTTGGGCAAGCTCTCACTCTCAGCAGGCTTTCCATCAACCTACATGGATCCCATCAACTATTGGCTAACTGCTGCATCCAACTCCTACATCACTGTTACTTATTCACACTGAGCCTAGTATTCCAAAGACAACCATGGCAATCCTATTTGCTACCAGGAACTGGGGCACGTGGGGAGGGAGGGCCAGGGGAGGCAGAGCTGGGATTATGTGCCTGCGTTTTCCTCCTTCCTCTTACAAATTATTTTTAAATGTTTTGATCCAGGCTTTCAGTACACAGAACAGGGAAGCTGAAAAGAAAAGCCTCCAGTGAGCCCAGCCTCGGCGCCCCTGTCCACTTTTCCCTGCCCTATGGCAGACGCGCCCCCCCTCCACTGGCAGTACCTGGGGGAGCCGCCTGAGGATGAGGCAGACATGGCTAGGCATCAAAGCCGCAAAGGTGGGCAATTGGGTCAGCAGGCTCTGCTCAGGGGGACCCAGAGGGGCTTGTCAATGAGAATCTCAGGGGCCCAGCATCAAACGTCCTCTCTGAGGGGAGAAGGGTGGAAGCTTTGGGGGTGGCAGGTGGATGAAAACTTGGGAGGCGCTCCTCTACTGTCCAAGTCGCACAGCAACTGTCCTGCCAAAGTGGGGGAGATAGGAGAGGCTGAGCGACCTGTGGGGTGGCGGGTGTGCGGGGCGGTCGGAGGTCCCCTCCCCAGGGAGTGAGGGGGGGACGGAACTTGGAGAGAAAGGACCACACCAAGGTCCCAGACGGGAGGAAAGGTGAGTGGCCACCAGGAGGAAAACCTGAAATGCTGGCTGGCGTGAGAGGTGGACAGGAGAGAACCACTAGGCCCCAAGTGGTTCCCAAAGGGCCAGAACCCGCACGGAGAGCCGGAGGGATATTCGGGGTGGGGCCTGGGCAACAGTTTCCTAGGAGAAGGGGCGTTCCCAGCAAAATAGATACCCCAGAGGACCAATACTATTTAAAGGAGGGAAGAGGAGAGGCTGCTTGGGGACTGGGAGGCTAGGCAGCGAGTGGGTAACCCGTCGGCGGAGGGAAAATCCTCCCGGCCGCAGCAGTGGCCGCTGGGCTTAGATCCAAGTTAGAGCAGGTTAGACGCTCGATCGTGCAAAGACCCGGAGTGAGACCCCCGCTTCCCCAGGAGGCCCGCCGGACCGGTGAACCCACCCAGCCGGGTCGGGCGGCCCAGAGGCGGTCCCGGGGGACAGAGCTGCCTACAAGGAGCTGGCATATAACCGCCCGGCCGAGGCCCTCGGGGGGGGGGGGGGGCGAAGCGGACGGGGCGACGCCCACTGCCGGGCAGGAGGGCGCGGGGCCAGTCTCCGTCGGCGGAGAGAAGGGACGATCACCCACCAGCGGGCAGAAGGGGACCAGTTTCTGCCCATAGAGAGAGGGGCGAAGCACTGCCGCAGGGCAGCAGAGGAGGGAGCAGAGCTCTGCCAGTGGCCAGGTGAGGAGAGAGGCGGCCGGCCCGCCCGTTAGCGGGAGGAGGAGAAGGCCCGCGCCGGTGGGCGGGGCAGGGAGGCCAGATTCTGACGGGAGCGGGACGAGCGCGCCGGTGGGTGCAGGCGGGGGCGACCCGGGGGAAGCAGCGGGACCCGGCGACCTCGGCGGGGGCTATCCCTCCCTGGCTCCCGCCTGCCGGCGACCTCTCACCAGGAGCGACACGGCTGCGCCCAGAAACGCCTCCTTATGAAGTCGTTGAAGTCGGAGGCCAGGGTCGTGCCATGGAGACGCCGCGGCGGATGCAGACCAGCTCCCGCGGCGACTCCTCCCCGCTTCCGCCTCCTTTTCCGACACCCGGTCGGCAGCTCGCCCATTGGCCAGTTCAAACCCCCCCGGGAGCCTCTCGGGTTTCGCCATTTAGGCCCAACCCCCGGCGTCACAGAGATACCCCGCCCCGCCAGAAACTCCGCCCACTTCCGGGCCACGCGTGGCGTCGCCTTGGAGACGCGCGACGCCGCCGACGGGCCTGGCCCGGGCTTGCCCCGCCGTTCAAAGCCTGGCTTCCCTGCTCCGCCATCTTTACCCTGCGTTAGGCCCTCCTCGGTTCCCTTAACTCAAGGGAGCGCCCAAACTCTAGTCCGCTCCCTCCGATTCGTTAGGCCCTGGGCCCAGAGACCGGTCACAGGACAAGCTATTGTCCGGAGCTTGCTCACTGCTTCTGGAAATGCAACCCTGTCTCTCCTCCCCTGTTGTTGCTGAGGGGAGCCGGCTTCCGCACACCACCCAGAGTATCCCCATCCCACATCGCCTGTCTTTGTGCAGGCGGGAGGAAGGGGCCTCATTCCCCTTGCTCCTCACTGCCCTCCTGCACACTGTATGCCACTGTGTGTACAGACCTACTCGGATGAGGTTCTCGCTGAGTCGCCATCTTCTCAACTATGCTTCACTGTCAGCCAATCGTGGGAGGGCTGTCACGTGGCTCACGGAGCCGCCCTGGATTCTGGGAGACTTTAGCATCCTCAGGGCCCACCTGGCCTAGTTCCTTGACTTTCTCATCTCTGCAAGCTTCCCGCACCTTCCCCATGCATCCCCAGGGTCACATACCTGGTCCACCACCTGGAATCTTAAGTACCAGCTCTTTCCAACAGAACTCACTCTTCTGCCTTCCCATTCACCATCTAATGCTTACGGTTTTCATTCCCCGGTGCTAGGGAGCCCTCTACTCTGGTGACCCCGTTCATTTTCTCCCTTGAATAAACCATGGGTCCCCAGTCCCTACTGTAACCCAACCACCTGAGTCTCTGCAAAGATAAAACCCACAAATCATTTCCTCTGCCCACAGCTGAGCCCTCACCACTGCCCAGCAATTATTTAATTTATCCCTGGACCCCTCCATCTCCCTACAGTGGCTTTTCCAAATCTTTGCCTCTTCCCCACCCCATACACCTTTTTCATAGAGAAAATGAAAGCCATCTAGTGGTATTCCCTATGCCTTCTCCCCCGCTCCCTTACCTTTGACTGCCCGCATCCTATGTCCCCCTCTTCAAAGGATAGGATGTTATTTTTTGCTGCCCAAGATAACCTTCTCCTTTTTTTTTTTTTTTTTTTGTCAGGCATTACCTGCAGCATATGGAAGTTCCTGGGCTTGAGGATGAATTGGAACTGCAGCTGCTGGCCTTTGGCACAGCAATGCTGGATCTGAGCTGCATCTGTGACTTATGCTGCAGCTTGTGGCAATGCTAGATCCTTAACCCAGTGAGCAAGGCCCTGGATCAAACCCGCATCCTCATGGACACTATATAGGGTTCTTAACCTACGAGCCATAACAGGAACTCCAAAATAACCTTCTTGTTTCTGGGCCTATGATATACGTCTTTGTAAAACGTCTCTTGCCACCCCAGCACAGAAGAGTCGATCATTTCCCAATTTCAGTGAACCAACATTTACTACGTCTCTACTATGTGCTAAGCCCAGTGCCAAGGACACCAGACCAACACATCCCATTCAGTTTCCAAGGATCCCATAACCAAACACTCATAGTGTGACCAGATGAAGTGATTAAATCTTTCCCCTGTTTTGCCCCCTACCTACCACCTCGGGAGGGTCTTCTCTACCAGTGCAGGTCTTTGGGTTTCCATGATGGAGAATTTGAGAGTGGGCAGGTTTGAGAGGCCATCCCCCTCAACACACACACACACACACACACACACACCACACACACACACACACACACTAGAGGCTAAAGGTCAGTTATAAGAAAGAGGAGGAGGAAAACCATCTCAGAAAAAGGGGAAGAGGGAGTTCTCTTCGTGGCTCAGCGGTTAAAGAACCTGACTAGGATCCATGAGGTTGCGGGTTCGATCCCTGGCCTCACTCAGCAGGTTAAGGATTCGGCATTGCCTGAGCTGTGGTGTTGGTCACAGACATGGCTTGGATCTGGTGTGGCTGTGGCTGTGGCGTAGGCCGGCAGCTGTAGCTCTGATTCAGCCCCTAGCCTGGGAACTTCCATATGCCTTGGGTGTGCCCCTAAAAAGACAAAAGACAAAAAATAAATAAATAAGAATAAAATAAAAGAATAAACAGAATAAGCAAGGAGGTAGGGAAAGAGAGAGACCTTAAAGAGAAATCCTCTTTCACGCCCTTGTTTTCGTCAGCATGATTTTCCTTGGACTGACGTTTCTTTACCTGCCCAAGGGGTGAAAGGCTCAGGGAAAAGGGAGAAAGGAGTCCCCTCAAGCTTGCCTTTGAGCCAGGCAAAAAGGGGGCTCCATGTGGTCCAGACTTTGGGAAAAGGAACTTTTGTAGGATTTGAAGCAAAGCCTGATAGTAATAGATGTGTATTCACACAGTGCACACCTGTGCCTATTACTTCTCCCTGAAATCTGGTGCAAGGATGAGTGGTCAGTGCAGTTAAGAACAGAGGGTAGGGGAGTTTCCGTTGTGGCTCAGTGGATTAAGAACCTGACTCGTGGTGGTCCCGTTGTGGCTCAGCGGTAACGAACCTGACCAGTATCCATGAGGATGCACGTTTGTTATTGCATGAGGATCCCTGGCCTCAAACAGTGGGTTAAGGATCTGGCCCTACTGCAAGCTGTGGTGTAGGTTGCAGATGCAGCTCAGATCCCATGTTGTCATGGTTGTGGTGTAGGCTGGGAGCTGCAGCTCCGATTTGACCCCTAGCCTGGGAACTTCCATATGCTGTGAGTTTGATCCCAGAAAGAGGAAAGAAAGAGAGAGAGAAAGAGAGAAAGAAAGAGAGAGAGAGAGAAAAGAGAATAGAAGAGCAGAGGACGTAGGCATAAGAAAGAAAAAAGCCGCGCCCGACCCCCAACGGAGACAGAGAAGTCGCAGCGCATCGCCCGCGTCTCTCGACCGCCTGCCGCGTCCGTCCGACCGCTCCTCCGCACTCCGCGCTCCCGCGCCCGCCGCCCGAGCGACCAGGAGGGATGCAGGGGGAGGAACGGACGTGAATAAAGCGACAAAGAATAGACGGACAGATAGGTGAAGGAGTAGTCATCTCCCAGGCTGGGCCCCTGCCCTCTCTGCAGCTCACAGCAGGGGCTGGAGCCCTTAGCTCTGGAGCAGCCTCTCCAGTTGCCCAAGTGCCTGGTTGCCAGCTGTTTCCATCCTGGAGCATTGCCTCCAGGGCTCTGATGCAACACCACAGCCGTGCCCTGGGGAGAAGGAATCGGCGCTTCACACAGGGCCGGGCTCTTTTTTTCAGGTAACTGTAGAGATTTCAAGTCCTGGATGGCGCAAGGAGAGAAAAGTCTCCCAGGCCCTATTGAGGCTTGTCTTCTCTTGGCCCCTTGACCCGCCCCTCACTGGCCCTGGCCTTCAAGGTTGGGTATACGCTGGGCTCAGCGCGGCATATGGAGGTTCCCAGGCTAGGGGTGGAATCGGAGCTATTGCTGCCGGCCTACACCACAGCCACAGCAACGCCAGATCTGTGACCTACCCTACAGCTCACGGCAATGCTGGATCCTTAATTCACTGAGCAAGGGCAAGGATCAAACCCTCATCCTCATGGATACTAGTGGGGTTCATTAACCACTGAGCCATGATGGGAACTCCAAAATGCACATTCTTCAGGGCCCACCCTAGACTTACCTGAACCAGAAGCTGGGGTGGGTGGATGGGACAGCAGTGTTTTAATAAGTTCTCCAGGGTTCTCTTGTGGCCCAGCAGGTTAAGGATGCGGTGCTGTCACTGCAGTGGATGGGTTCTTGCTGCGGTGCGGGTTCAGTCCTTGGCCTGGGAACCTCCACAAGCCGTGGCGTGAGCAAAAAACCCCAAACAAGTTCTCTGAGTGATTCAGGTGCATTCTGAAGTTTGGGAACCACTTCCCAGAGGATCAGGGAGGGTCATGGAGGGCAGATCCTGTCCTGTCCCTTCATTTTAGTGAGAGGGAAACAGAGGCATTTTACAGAGAGCAGGACCTGGCTCAGGTGGCACAGATAATCAAGCGGCAGAAGGGACACTGGAAGTTAGACTACCTGTTTCCAGAGACACCCCCTCTTGCCTCGCCCCGCTCTTTCCTCTGACTCAGGCAGATCACCCAAGTCCCTCCCGATTCACTGTCATTGTCTGGAGGGTCACCGTGATGCCCGGACCATCAGGGCCGCCCACTCCCTGTGCCAGGCACCATGCTCACCCGCATTGGCTTGATGAACCCTCACGACATCCAGGCGGGCTGGCTCAAGTATAACCCCATTTTGCGGAGCAGAAACCTGAGCCTAGAGAAAGGTCAGGACACTTGGTCACAGAGCAAGAAAGGGCTGAGACGACTCACACCAGTTTCTCTGCCCCCAGAGCCTAGGCTGTAGCCAGCAGGACCACACCCAGGCTTGCAGGAAGGGCTCTTCTCTAGCATCTTCTGCTGAGACACCTGAAGGGACAAAAAGCTCCTTAAGCAGGTAAAACAGCTGGCAAACAGCCAAGGCCTCGAAACTCCTGCGTTTACTCAGAGCAGAGCGCCTGTCGCTTGGTGTGGCCACAATTGTGCCGACCTTGGAGGGCAGGAGCGGGGTGGATTAGAAGCAGTCCACCAGGGAATTCCTGTCATGGCTCAGCGGAAATGCATCCGACTAGAATCATGAAGTTGCGGGTTCGATCCCTGACCTTGTTCAGTGGGTTAAGGATCTGGCGTTGCCGTGAGCTGTGGTGTAGATTGCAGACGCGGCTCGGATCTCGCGTTGCTGTGGCTGTGGCGTAGGCCAGCAGCTACAGCTCTGATTAGACCCCCTAGTCTGGGAACCTCCATTTGCCTCAAGTGCAGCCCTAAAAATAAAAAAGAAAAATTATACAAGCGTCTTAGCAGTCTGGCATATTTTGGAGGACATTTGCAAGTCTCAATTAAAATTTCATAACTCAATCTTCATAATGTATATTACGATTAGAAACTATAGTATAAAATATTAAGAAAGATTTCAGTCTTTTTGTCTTTTTTTTGGCGGGGGGGCTGCACCCACAGCACATGGAGGTTCCCAGGCTAGGGGTCAAATTGGAGCTGTAGCTGCCGGCCTACACCACAGCCACAGCAACGGGGGATCCAAGCTGCGTCTGTGACCTACACCACAGCTCACGGCAATGCTGGATCCTTAATTCACTGAGCAAGGCCAGGGATCAAACCCTTGTCCTCATGGATACTAGTCGGGCTCGCTAACCACTGAGCCATGACGGGAACTCCCTTAAGGAAGATTTTAAAACTCAATTTTTTTTTTTCTGTACCCAGTTGCATTCGGAAGTTCCCAGGCCAGAGATTGAACCCAACCCACAGCAGTATCAATGCTGGATCCTTAACTGCTAGGCCACCAAGGAACTCCTGAAACTCAGTTTTGTATCAAACTTCCAAATAAGTCATTATGCTGGATAAAAGACAGACACAAGAGTTCCCTAGTAGCTCAGTGGGTTAAGGATCTGGCATTGTCACTGCTGTGGAACAAGTTCGATCTCTGGCCCTGGAACTTCCTCATGCCATGTGTGCAGCCAAAAAAAATTCCACAAAAAAAATAACAAATAAATAAAAAATATATATAGTCACAAAAGGTCACATGCTCTCTGACACAAAGTGTGCAAATCTTTTCTTAGGTCAGTATCCTGAGGCAATAGGAATAAAAACAAAAATAAACAAATGGGACCTAATCAAACTTACAAGTTTTAGCACAGCAAAGAAAACCATTAAAAAAAAAGAAAAAGAAAAAGAAAAGACAATCTACGGAATGGGAGAAATTAGGGGTTTTTTTGTTTTTGTTTTATTAGGAGAAATTAGGATTTTTTTTTGTTGCTCTTTTTTTGGTCTTTTCTAGGGCTGCACCCACGGCGTATGGAGGTTCCCAGGCTAGGGGTCGAATCGGAGCTGTAGCTGCCGGTCTACACCACAGCCGCAGCAACACCAGATCCGAGCCGCGACTGTGACCTACACCACAGCTCACAGCAACACCGGATCCTTAACCCGCTGAGCAAGGCCAGGGATTGAACCCGCAACCTCATGGTTCCTAGTCAGATTTGTTAACCACTGAGCTACGACGGGAACTCCAGGAGAAATTAGTTTTAAACAATGCAACAGTCAAGGGCTTAATGTCCAAAATATACAACCAACTCATACAACTCAACAACAAAAAAACAAACAATCCAGTCGAAAAATGGGCAGAGGACTTCAATAGACATTTCTCCAAAAAAGACATATGGATGGCCAGCAGGCACATGAAAAAATGTTCAACATCACTAATCATTAGAGAAATGCAAATCAAAATTACCAAGAGGTGCCAGCTCACATTAGTCAGAATGGCCATCACTAATATGTCTACAAATAGGATTTCCCATTGGGATGCAGTGAAACAAATCCATAGTAACCATGAGGTTGTGGGTTCGATCCCTAGCCTCACTCAGCGGGTTAAGGATCCGGCCTTGCCGTGAGCTGTGGTATAGGTCGCAGATGCGGCTCGGATCCTGCATTGCTGTGGCTGGCAGCAGTGTAGCTCCAGTTCAGCCCTTGGCCTGGAAACCCCCACATACTGCAGGTGCAGCCCTAAAAGGAAAAAAAAAAGGGGAAAAAAAAGTCTACAAATAACAAATGCTGTAGAGGTTGTGGAGAAAAGGAACCCTCCTATCGTATTAGTGGGAATGTAAATTGGTACAACCTCTATGGAAAACAGTATGGATGTTCCTCAGAAAACTAAACATAGAACTACCATATGCGGAATTCCCGTCGTGGCGCAGTGGTTAGCGAATCCGACTGGGAACCAAGAGGCTGCGGGTTCGATCCCTGGCCTTACTCAGCGGGTTAAGGATCCAGCGTTGCCGTGGGCTGTGGTGTAGGTCGCAGATGCAGCTTGGACCCCGTGTTGCTGTGGTGTAGGCTGTGGCTCTGATTCGACCCCTAGCCTGGGAACCTCCATATGCCGCTGGAAGCGGCCCTAGAAAAGATAAAAAGACAAACAAAACAAAACAAAACAAAACACCCCAAGAATTACCGTATGCTCCAGCAATCCCATTCCTAGTCATATAACTGGACAAAACTACAATTCAAGATACATGAACCTGTACGTTCATAGCAGCACTATTCACAGTAGCCAAGACATGGAAACAACCTAAATGTCCATCAACAGAGGACTGGATTAAGAAGATGCGGAGGAGTTCCCATTGTGGCTCAGTGGTAACGAACCCACCTGGCATCAACAGGTTCCATCCTGGCCTTAACCCTCAGGGGGTTAAGGATCCGTCATTGCCATGAGCTGCGATGTAGGTCGCAGATGAGGCTTGGATCCCATGTTGCTGTGGCTGTGGTGCAGGACAGCAGCTACAGCTCTGATTCGACCCCTAGCCTGGGAACTTCTACATGCCGCAGGTATGGCCCCAAAAAGCAAAAACAGAAACAAAAACAAGATGTGGTACATATACACAATGGAATACTACTCACCCATAAAAAGAATGAAATAATGCCACTTGGAGTAACATGGATGGAACTAGAGACTCTTATACTAAGTGAATCTAAAATATGGCACAAATGAACATTTCTATAGAACAGGAACAGACTCACGGACCTGGGGAACAGACTTGTGGTTGCCAAAGGGGAAGGGGGCAGGGAGTGGGATGGACTGGGAGTCTGGGGTTGGTAGATACACAGTATTACATTTAGAATGGATAAGCAAGGAGGTCCTGCTCCACAGCACAGGGAACTATATCCAGTCTCTTGGGACAGAATAAGACAGGGAATGATATGAGAAAAAGAATGTAGGAGTTCCCATTATGGCTTAGGGGGTTATGAACTCAACTAGTATCTATGAGGATATGATAAGGATCCGGCATTGCTGTGGCTGTGGCGCAGGCCAGCAGCTGTGGCTCCAATTCCACCCTAGCCTGGGAACTTCCGTGTGCTATAGGTGCTGCCCTAAAAAGCAAAAAAAAAAAAAAAAAAAAAAATAAACAAACAAAAAAACCCAAAATGATCTCCAGGGAGTTCTCTGGTGGTCTAGTGGTTAGGATTCATAGCTTTTACCACTGCAGCCTGGGTTCAATCCCCAGGCTGGGAGCTAAGATCCCACATCAAGTCACTGCTCATTGCGGCCACTAAATATACAAAAGAATAAACAATAAAACGATCTCTAGACCTGTCCCCAAACCAGACCCCCTACCTCATAGTTTTCTCCATTTCAGTTACTGGAAGTTTGATTCTTCCAGTAATTTGGGCCCAGACTTTTTTTTTTTTTTTTTTATGGTCATACCTGAGGCATATGGAGGTTCCCAGGCTAGGGGTCAAATAGGAACTACGCCACAACTGCAGCAATGTCAGATCCAAGCCACATCTTCGACCTACACCACAGCTCACGGCACCACCAGATACTTAACCCACAGGGATCGAACCTGCGTCCTCATGGTTCCTAGTTGGATTCATTTCTGCTGTGCCACAGCGGGAACTCCTACTTCTTGTTTTGTCTGTCTCCCTCAGTAGAATATCAGCTCCATGAGGGCTGGGATTTTTTTGGACAATTTTACTCACCACTGTAGCCCCTGTGCCTAAACGTGGCCCATAGTGCTCAATAAGAGTTCATTTTAATGAATGAAAGGAAAGCCCGAAGCCTGGAAAGGAGAAGTGATTTAGTCAAGGTCATCTCTCTCCAGAATCAATGACTTTCGTTCTTGGAACAAAGCACCAATCCCACAGCTCTGGTCCAAAGTCCTTCTCAGAGCCGTGCCTGGCTCTGGAACCAAAGCCGGGCCAGCCGGACCTCATCCCCAGGATGGATGGAGGGAAAGCCTAGTCTGGGGGCGCCTGACCGACTCTGCCAGGACCCAAGTACTTACACGCCCCAGTCAAGGGGCTGCACGGAGGAGGGGCTCCTCTGAAGAGGGAAGGGTGGAGACGGCTGTGCTGTACCGGAGGCCGCGGAAGCCACGGTCAAGGCAAGGGAGCCACCTCCCGACCCCCTTCCAGCTGCCTGAGTGCAGGCACTGGAGACAGTTGCTGGACCCAGAAACCTGACCCTACAGGGGTGGAGAGGGAGGAGGGCCAGCAGTTCACCCACAGAAGAGCAGAAGGTGGAGCCGCCGCAGGTAACCCGGAGCACAGGGGGCCCTGGCGCCCTGCCCGTTGTCAGCCCCACACCAGCAGAGGGCGCTCTGGCCCACGAGGTCGGGGTCGGCCCGCTTGCCCTCTCTGGGGGCCACACTGGTTAGGGTGCGAGAGGAGAGGAGCCCGGGATCTCCGCAACCGCTTCCAGGGGAGGCTTCCACCTGCCCGGGCGAGGATCCAAAGGCAAGGAGCCCTCAGGAGTTCTGGGTCTGGCCTAGGCCCACCGGGGAAGCAAGGTGAGGCCGGTGATGACCGTGACAGCCCCGGTGGGTGAGCACCCAGTGTGGGCTGGGCTCCAGGCCCGGCCACTTTATACCCACCGGTCCCCGAGATCCTTCTCTTCCCGCCTCCACTTTACCAATGAGGAGCCTGAGCCCGGTGGCCCCGCCCCTCCTCCGGGCTGCCCGCCCCCCGCCGTGTCTCCACCTGCTCACCCGCAGCCTGGGCTCTCCCTCCCGGATGTTAGGACACACAAAGAGGCTCAGCCAGGAGTTACAAAGTATAAAGTGCAATACCAGCCAGCTTTTATTGAGGGCCTACTGTGTGCTGAGTCCTCCTCCCCCCTCCCTGCCCCACCCACTGGCCGGGCGTGGAGCTGGGTCGGGAGCTGAGGCGGAGGTAGAAGGGGCCCAGAGGGCAGAGGTGCCCCCTCCCCACCGCTGTTGGGGCCTGAGTGGGGGGCAGGGCTCGTGTCTGCCCAGAGTGAAGATGAAGGCTGGGGAGCCTCCCTTCCTCCCTCCACTCCTGGCCCTGAATCAGGCCAGGCAAAGTAAAAGGGCTTGTGAGCCCTGCCCTTGTGCTATATGACCTTTGACCTTTGGGGAAGGGGACCCATCTCTGAGTGGCTTCTCCTGCTGGAAGACAGGCCCAGAGGGCAGAGTGGCCCTGCCCAAGGTGGCAGCCAGGTCTCTACTGGGTCTGTGGTTCCTGATGGCAGTTTCTGCTCTGCTCCCTGGACAGCTATGACCTGGGCGCTCCTCTGGGGCGACAGGAGAGGGGAGATGTGAGACGAAGAACTAGAGCTGGACAGTGAGAGACAGGGAGAGAAGCAGACACAGAGATAGAGACACAGAGCAATGGAGAAGGGGCTCAGAGAGAGAGATGGGGAGCTAGGAATGGACAGAGAAAGGCAGACACAGCCGAAGATACAGAGACAGAGTCAGAGAGGGAGAGAGAGGAGGCCGCTGAGAAGGGGAGACAGAGATCCAGACACAGAGAGAAGGCGCTGAAGGGGAGAGAAGACAGGCCCCCCTAGAGCTCGTCCCGGGGGCGGGGATGGAGGCTGTGCCCACTGCTGCCGGCCAGGTCCAGGCGGGGGTCACGCAGGGTCTTGTAAGAGCCGCTCCAGCTGATGAGGCGGCCGCTGTCGTCGTCCCAGGGCGAGGACGTCTCTGTGTCGCTGAGCCACTCGGCGTCCCCGGCGTAGTGGGTGGGAGCAGCGAGCAGGGGCCGGGCTGAGAAGGCCCGCAGATCCCGAGGCCAGAAGTGTGCCTTGTACTGCTCACTGGGAGGTGGGAGGCTGGCTCAGGGGGGCTGGGGCGGGCCGCTCCCCCCAGACCCATGCCAGCACGGAGCCAAACCCCTCACTACCCTCCCCATCTAGTCCTCCCAACAAACATGAGGCGGGATTTCTCTTATCCCCATTTTCCAGATGGAGAAACTGAGGCTCAGAACGGGAAAATCGCTGGACAGAAAACCACAGGGCATCACAGAATTCACACACAGACTGGTCTGCCTCCAAGGTTAAGCTGGGCTCTTCCTTGGTGACCTGAAAGACGTGACTCAGCCCTGCCAGCTGCAGCCTCCCCACCCACCCAGTGAGGGGACCTCCTCCTTGCTGAGGTGGGCTCTCGGGATGGGGGCACCCTGCCCTGCCCCCCTCCGAGGCTCACTTGGGGTGCTGGTCAAACATGATGGGCAGGAACTCGTCCACGGGCAGCATTCGGCGCAGGGGCTGGGAGGCCAGCAGCTTGCGGGCTCCGGCCAGGCTCAGGACATAGGCCAGCGTCCAGTAGGAGTACCCGGCCACCACAAGCTGTGGCAGCCCCTCCACGGCTGCCTCCTCCTCGGGGTTCACCTGCTTCCGGCCGAGGTAGCTGCAGCGACACCCGGGGTCCCAGGAGTCACTGTGGATGTCACAGGGCTCCTCCCACAACCCCATCTAGAGGGCCAGGCTCAGGGGAAGGGAGGGTGGTCAGGGCTCCAGGCAGGAACCCCCTGACCCCAGGGACCTGCCCCTCTCCCTTGCCCCCGGGGGGGGGCGGGACACAGGCTTCTTCTTACATTAGATCCCAAGGAAGCTTCTCCGCCTCCACCTCCTCCATCAGCCGCTCCAGCCGCCCCCTGAAGTTGCTCTCAAAGCGCACGTCATCCTCAAACACCACGACCTGGGCCAGGCCCTGGGCAACCACCTGTGGCACATGGGGGGTAGGTGGCTCTGTAGACTCAGGCTGTCCCCTTCCACCTGGCTGATACAGACACTCTTGGAACGCCTGGCTCTGGCATTCCAGGCCCTCCGAGCCCCAGTCCAGCTCTCAGAACAGATTCACAATGGCCATCAGAACGTTTGCTGCAGTCCCTGAGCGCTACTCTATGCCAGGGCCCGCGGTGCTCATCTCCAGGGACCCTCAGGAGGCACGATGTCCCTGAACGGCAGGAAGGAGATGGAGACACAGCGAGGTCAACCCCCTTGGCCGAGGACACACAGCCAGGAAGTGGCGGAACTGGGATCCGAACCTCCCTCTGCTGGACTCCAGGGCCCGGCTCCTCGCTTCCGCCTCCTGAGCTCTCCTAAAGGAAGCAGGGCTGGGTGGGAGTGGGGAGACCCTTGCCCCCAACAGCCAGGAAAAAAAAAATACTTTGTGTAGCCTTTGGAAATGTGAAAAGAACATGAAATCAGCTCAGTAAATGGTGAAATGTACATCAATCCGCAATCTGTTCAGAGGCCGCAGAAAAACAGAAACACAAGCCCACAGCCCATATCTTGGCTACCGTAGAAAATAAGAACAAGGAGTTCCCATTGTGGCTCAGCAGTAATAAACCTGACTAGTATCCATGAGGATGCGGGTTCCAACCCTGGCCCTGCTCAGTGGGTTAAGGATCCGGCGTTGCCATGCACTGTGTTGTGGGTCGCAGATGGGGCTCGGATCCTGCGTTGCTGTGGCTGTGGTCTAGGCCGGCAGCTGCAGCTCCGATTCGACGCCTAGCCTGGGAACTTCCATATGCCCAGAGTACGGCCCTAAAAAGACAAAAAAATAAATAAAGATTTCTGATGAATGAGGTATCGGGTTGGACACAAGGGAGACTTAAAGCTGCTGGCGGGTCTTTGTCAGTCTGTTTAGTCACCCACTGGTCACACAAGTACTGGCACGAGCAGTAGACGGGGCAGTGGGGGGAGAGGTCTCACCTCCTCCCAGATGGAGTAGTGGCTGAGGAAGCAGCCCACCTCGCCCTTGGTCAGCGTGCGGCCCGAGTAGGGGTCCTGGTAGCCGGGGAGCAGGTCCACGCCGAGCCTCCTCATGACACTGCTGTTGAGCGTCCTGAGGGAGTTGGTGTCATGGGGTTAGTGGTGCCCCCCCAACCCCCAGGATCCATCCAGGGGCACCTGGCCTCTGCAAGGTGGGGCCAGTCATACTGGAGTTTGGTTTGCAGGAGGCTTCAGCCTTTGTTCCTGCTTCATGTGGCCCGGAGCCATCAGTGACTGGACCTTGGATGTCGTAGCTGCTGAGAGAGAGAGAGAGGCCCCCAGGGGAGGGGGTGGCAGTCTGAGCAGGAGACACCCTAGAAAGAATGCGGGCAACGTGGCAGATACTTAGGCAGAGGCCTGAGCAAATGATGGCCATCTCGCAGTTAAAAGGGCTGGGACAGGAGTTCCCTGGTGGCCTAGTGGTTAAGGATGAGGCATTGTCACTGCTGTGGTGTGGGTTCCATCTCTGGCCCAGGAACTTCTTTTTTTTTTTTCTCTTTTTAGGACCACACCTGCAGCATATGGAAGTTCCCAGGCTAGGGGTCGAATCAAAGCTGCCAGCTGCCGGCCTACGCCACAGGCACAGCAACGCAGGATCCGAGCCACGTCTGCAACCCACACCACAGTGCACGGCAACGCCAGATCCTTAACCCATTAAGCAAGGCCAGGGATCAAACCTGCGTCCTCATGGTTACTAGGTGGGTTCTTTACCACCAAGCCACAATGAGAACTCCCTGGCCCAGGAACTGCATGCCATGGGCATAGCCGAAAACATTAAAAAGTAATAACAATAATATAGAGAGGAGTTCCCGTCGTGGCGCAGTGGTTAACGAATCCGACTAGGAACCATGAGGTTGCGGGTTCGGTCCCTGCCCTTGCTCAGTGGGTTAAGGATCCGGCGTTGCCGTGAGCTGTGGTGTAGGTCGCAGACGCGGCTCGGATCCCGCGTTGCTGTGGCTCTGGTGTAGGCCGGTGGCTACAGCTCTGATTCGACCCCTAGCCTGGGAACCTCCATATGCCGCGGGAGCGGCCCAAGAAATAGCAACAACAACAACAAAAAGACAAAAAAAATAATAATAATATAGAGAGTGGGATATATGCAGCAAATAGCAGTGTCCCTATGGGGCTGGGTGACCTCTGGCCTGCTCCCACCCCCACCCATCAGGGATCTAAGTTCAGAATGGAAAAGAATAACCCTGACGATAATGATGAAGGTATTATTAACCTCTGGAATACTTCCTATGTGTCAGGCCTTCGCTGGACCCTTACAAACCCTTAAGAGAAAAGCACAGCTTCTTGCCCTCATGCAGCAGGTGGAGGGACAGGACGACATGCTGGAGGCGGCACAGCTGGTAAGCAACAGAGCTGGAACCCCAGCCCAGGAGCTCCAGACCCTGGGCCTGAAGCACTGTCCCCTCTCCCTCGGGTGGGCTGAGGGAGGGCATCCTGTCCCATCTGGTCTCCCCTGGACCCTGAGACAGAGGTACCCAGGCCCTGTTTGAATACCTCCTGGAACAGGAAACTCACTCAACGCATCGTCCGCTTTTCCCACCCCCAGGGAGCTCTGAGGGACCACGCTGGCCCCCCAGCTGCCCAGGGCCCTGTCCCCACCCAGGAAGCCTCACCCACCGGCCGTCCACGGCGTCCACCACCCGCCCGGCAATCTCCATCTCCCAGAGTGAGCTCAGCATGCGCTCTCGGCGGTCGGGCCGGCGGGCCAGGCTGATGACAAACACCTGGAGGAGGCAGGGTCGTGGGTGCGAGGGGGGAGGGGAGAGGCGGGAGCCCCCCCACCTCCTGGCCCCAATCCCGACGTACCTCATCAAACCCCATCTTGCTGGGCCTCTTCGGGGGCCGGGACACATGAGCCGAGGCCCACATGGGGGGCCCATCCACTGCAGAGGAAAGCATTCCCCACTCCTGAGTCTGCACCCTGGAGTTCTAGGCACCCCCTCCAACCCTAGCCTCATTCCTGCCCCCTCGGCAGAATGCCCAGCAGATCACAGAATCCACCTGCCTCCATGATATGGATGGGCAGGCTGAGGCCCAGCGGGAAAAAAGGACTCGCCTAGAGTCAGGAAATGAGTTGGGGGGAGGCTGAGCCCCCAGCCCCCTGCCCAGCCAGGTCCAGGCCTAGGACAAGGGGCAGGTAGGGGAGGGCAGGGGGCAGCAGCAGCAGGCAGCCCTTACCCAGTGCTTCCAAGATCAGGTGGATGAAGTTGACTCTCTCATCCTCCAGCCCCTGGTGGGATTTCACAGGCACGTTCATGTACCCATAACGGTGCTCGTTGCACACGTGCACTGAGACCCCTGTGGAGAGAGGCCGAGTGGGGCTCTCAGGACCCAGCTGAGAGGTCTCAGGCCCAGTCCTGCCCAGGACCCAACACGTGAGTCCTCTCTGGAACTCGCAACCTCACCTGTGGGGCTGGAGGGAGAAAGGGCTTAGATCAAATAATATCTAAGGACCTTTCTGCTGAGATGTTTATTCATTCGACAGGCGTCTAGAGTACCAGCTGGTCAGGTCCACATAAGCTGGCCCCTGCCTACCTTTCCTGCCTCAGCCTGCACCAGGCCCTTCTCGCTTACTATGCTCCAGCCACACCTGCCTTTTGTGTGCCCTGCCACCACAGGACCTTTGCACCTGCTGTTGTTTGAAACGCTCTGTCCTGCTCTCTTTGCCTTCTTAATGCCCACCCATACCTTATTTTTTATTTTTTATTTATCAGATCCCAGCTGCAGCTGCCACCTATGCTGCAGCTCTGGCAATGCCTGATCCTTTAACCCACTGAACCAGGCCAGGGATTGAACCAGCATCCTTGGCGCTGCATAGATGCCACCAACGCCATTGCACCACAGCAGGAACGCCTGCCTGCACATGCTTTAGATCTCAGTCCTGAAGTTAACATCCTATGCTTCAAGAAAACTTTTAAAAAGTGAAAAATGGAGTTCCCTTCGTGGCGCAGTGGTTAACAAATCCGACTAGGAACCGTGAGGTTGCGGGTTCGATCCCTGCCCTTGCTCAGTGAGTGAACGATCCTGCGTTGCTGTGGCTCTGGTGTAGGCTGGCAGCCACAGCTCCGCTTAGACCACTAGCCTGGAAACCTCCATGTGCCGTGGGAGCGGCCCAAGAAATGGCAAAAAGACAAACATTAAAAAAATAAATAAGTAAAAAATTAAAAAATGAAAAAGAAAAGAGAAAAATTTTCGAAAGGAAGAAAGAAAGGAAGGAAGGAAGGGAGGCTATAGACCTGAAGGACAAACAGAAGTTACAAGACGAGCTGCGGAGTGGGGAAGGCCATGCAAAGCAGCAGGAACAGCATGTGCAAAGGCCCAGAGGCCTGGAAGGAAGGCTCGAGCTGTCCTCACCGGCAGCCTGACAGGCGTAGGCGAAGACGATGATGTCGTCGAAGGGCCAGGTATAGTTGGGGTGAGGAGGGTAGAAGGAGAGCTGGCCTGTCCCCTGAGCCCGCAGGGATATCAGGAAGGTGGAGTGGACCATGGGGACGCGGAAGCAGCCCCGGCGCTGGCGGTTCTTGGTGGGGAAGTACTCAGCCGTGCGGCGGTAGTAGCCCTGGGGAAGGGGGTGCTCCCGGGTGTGAGAGGGCACCCCTCTGTCCCAGCACACAGCTCCCCTGCCGGGGCCCACAGACCCCACCCCAAGGCCTTCAGGCTCTCTGCCCTCCGCGTTCCTCCTTCCCGACCTCAAACCGCCTGACACCTCCGTCTCTGGCCTTACCTGGGGGGTGATCCCACACCAGAAATTGGAGTAGTAGGTCTGGGAGTCCAGCATCGGGGCCACCACAGGCAGCTGCTGCTCTATCAGAAGCCGCAGTGTCTGGTTGTTGGTCAGAATATTGTCTGTGTCTGCAAACTTTGGGGAGGGGGGTTGTCACAGGCCCCAGCCTTGTCTGGGCTGCAGCCGCCCCAAGGATTCACTGAGTGGGATCCCTCTGGATTTCCAGAGACCCAGAATGTCTCCCAGGATCCAATGGGGTTCCCTCAGAGAGGTCTACCCTGCAAACCAGTAGCTATGTTTCTGGACCAAGGATCTAGTCTGGCTCAAGAGATTGGATCCAGAGGACACACCTGAGTTGCTGATCTAAAAACCTTATCTGAAGTGTTAGGAAATAAATTCAAAGACCGACTCTGAACTCTAGTCTAGGGAACTGGGCTCAGTTTATACCCTGGGCATTAGCCCAGGGATCAAGGCTCAGCATATACCCTGGGCTCTGTTTCAGGTATCTAGTCTGAGCTCAAGCATAGGGATCCAAGCTCCATATCTGATCTGGGTTCTGACCTGGGTTGCTGGCTGAAGGATCCAGCTTCCAGGTGGTTAAGTCATGCCAAGATTTCTGACAAGGACAGGTGACACCCACCTGTGGGAAGCCAGGCTTTCTTACCAGGATGTAGTCAGCCCCCCAGTCCCTAGCAAAGGTCAGGGCTTCTTGCTTCAGCTCCATCAGAAACTGGTGCCTTTCTTTGGTCCAGTGCTTAGGTCCCTCTTCATCTGGGTAGGACCTGAGGGGGTGAGGAAATGAGATGGTGCCGTGGGGCAGGTGCACGTGGTCTCCCTCTCTGCGGGGCAGGGCTCAGGGCTGTCCCTTTCCCTCTCTGGGGTGCAGCTGTGGCCCACCTTCCCCAGAACCCTCCCCCTCGGGCCACCACCTGGGCTCCCCCTCAGGCCTCCAGACCACAGCTGCATAGTCCTTGCCCACAGCAGCCAGCCACTCCTGCAGCATCTCTGTGGTGCTGTCCTCATTGTGGTCCGTGGCACACCTGGGGACAAGGAGGAAGAAGGCTGAGGGACAGACCTACAGAAGGACCAAACCCTGAGGCAGCTTGGACCCCTGGAGCACCAGCGCTTGCACTCCAGGGAGCAGTAGAGGCAGGTGTGCTGCAGGGGAAGGTAGGCAGCCAGGTTCCAATCGATAGATCTGTGACCCACTGTGTGACCTCTGGCAAGTCCTGACCCTCTCTGGGCTTCACTTTCTCCCTCCGTAACTATAAGCTGTCCTGGCCCACTCAGGGGTGGAGATGACAGAACTTGGAAGCATTTTGAAAGATGAAAAGGAACTCAGCTTTAAGGAACACACCTGCCTCATTCCTGGGTCACCTTCCTTCCCTGCTGTGTGACCACAGGTCAGCCACCTCCCCTCTCTGAGTCAGGACTGGACAGAAGAGCTGCTGCTTGCCGCCGCCCCAAAGCGGTCAAGGGACCAAACTACACTCTGAGTGGCCCTGAGAAATATTGCTGGAACCAAGTTCCGTTGCCACCATGCATAGCCTCTCCAAAGGGGCTCTCGTGACAGAGGTGGGTGCGGATGGCTTAGCCAAGAGTCCGGGTTTTAGGTGAGGCTGCCCCTTTAAGCCAATTCCCCAGAAGTGAGGACTAACTACGTGTCAAGTCTTACAGGGGTGGGAACTAACTAACTCCCAAACTGGTAATTGTGGGCGGCCATCCCAGGCCACGGCTCCACCCCCCCCCAGCCTGACTTTGGTGAGTTGCGGAGGGTAGTTTTGTCATTTCTCTCAGCTTATCCCCAACCTCAGCCTGGGCCTCCTCCCTGTTCTGGCTTCTGTAAACTGTGGCTTCTAATTCAAGCACCCTGTGGGGACACCTATTCCCTAGGGGACTGCAGAAGGGGGCTTTGCCCTTGGCTGGCAGGACCCAGACCTCTCCTGAGGGAGCATGGAACCAGCCCAGCGGAAAGGAGAGCAGCACGGAGCCCCAGGCTGAGGCCACCTCCACGGGCCCCCAGGAACCCCCAGGAACCCCCAGACCTGCTGATCTCTGCCACATCAGACCCCAGGGGACGCCAGCTGCTCCAGTCTGCTCCACTCTGAGTCAGTCCGCGCATCCGCGGGTCTAAGAGCTGAGTTTCAGCTCTGAGGTCAGAGCGCGAGGGCCTGGGCCCAACTCACACCCAGAGGAGGTCCCAAGAGGAGAAGGGATGGGCGCCCCTATGTCAACCTAAGGTCGCAGAGGTGCGTCTGCCTGCCGCGCCAGGGAGATAAGGGGTCCTGCCAGAGGAGGGCCTGTCTGCGAGGGGAGGGGCCTGTCTGGGTGGTGTCTGGGCAGGGAGCAGATGGGGCCATCTGGAGCCCCGACTGTCGGTGGAGTTGGGGCTAGATGCCCAGTGGGTGCCAGTGCCCGGGTCTCTCTCACCAGAGGGCCAGCCTGGCCCGGGGATAGTCCAGCCGCTCCAGCGCGCCCAGGTAATGGGGCAGTGAGTGCTCGGCATTGCGGGCCAGGATGACAAGGACCACGGTGGGCAGCGGCGGTTCTGCGACGCCCGCAGCCTGGAGCCGCGGCCCCAGCAGAAGCAGCAGCTGGAGCAGCGGGGCAGCGGGGGCAGCGCGCATGGCGGGCGCTCGGGGCGGCGGCGGCGGCGGCCCCCGGGGCTCCCGGCCGGGCCGAGGGGAGTGGGCGGTGCAGCAGGGCTGGGGCGGAGCCTGGGGCCTGGGCGGGGCCGGGGCGGGCCCGGAGCGGGGTCCGGGGAGCGTACCCCAAAGTGAGCGCCCAATCCCACCCCTATCCGTGGATTCTCCAGTGTCCTCTCCTCGGCTAGGGGTACCCCAGGACCAGAGGCTGGATACCCGCCCCAGACGCGAGCCAGGAGCAGCCCCCTCCCGGCTAGAGGGGCGCCGGGAACGGCATCCGAGCCACCCTGGCGTCTGAGAATGCTCGACTACGAATCCCTGGACGTGCAACTCCCAGGATCCGGCTTCACTGAGCGCCTGATGCCCCTGAATCCGTATTCCCTGACCATGCTTCCGACCCTTGGACTTGAGCCGCAGACCCTGCGGGGGGGCACCCACTGGGCCGCGGCCTTTCCCGGGTTTCCCGGTTCCCGCCCCCTCCTCCGCCCCGGGCGCCCTCTGGTGGGCCCAGACGGAACTTCGCAGCCCGGCGAGCCGCCGCGTGGGCGGAGAGCAAGCCCTGCCTGGGGGGCAGGGAAGGGGTCGCCCTGACCTGCGCTCGCCATCCCGCCGCCGTCCGAGTCTAGCGTCCTCTGCGCGTCATCGTCCTCACCTCCGTCGCCAACACCGGCACTGCTCCGGCCCTTTAGGAGAGCAAAGCCGACTCAGACTAATTGTAGGACGAGGGGGCACCACACAGCCCCCCACGGTGACCCAGCCCCCTTCCAAAGCAGGGTGACTCCGTGTCTGGTCAGAGTCGGGGTCCTGAGGCCACTGCTGAGATGGAAAAGGATCCTCATTCAGCCTCTCTCCTCATTCAGCAGGGGAGGGGCCTGGAGGCCCCAGTGGTGGGTTCCAGCTCTTATCTGCCAGCGACCCCTCAAGCAGGCCACTTTCCCTGAGCCTCAGGGCCTCCTGGGTAAAATCGGGCTGATACAGCCCCCATCTACAGGGTTTGCAAGCTTCCTCGAGAGCGAGAGCGTGAAGTCACTTGAATCTCTGAGTGGAGCCTGGCAGGCAGGAAGGGCTCCTGGGGCTGGAAGACAGAACTGGAGAAGTCAGACTCTCTCTCTCTCTCTTTTTTTTTTTTCTGTCTTTTTGCCTTTTCTTGAGCCACTCCCTCGGCATATGGAGATTCCCAGGCTAGGGGCCTAACCAGAGCTATAGCCACCGGCCTACGCCAGAGCCACAGCAACTTGGGATCCGAGCTGCATCTGCGACCCACACCACAGCTCATGGCAACGCCACAGCTCATGGCAATGCCAGATCCTTAACCCGCTGAGCAAGGCCAGGGATCGAACCCGCAACCTCATGGCTCCTAGTCGGATTCGTTAACCACTGTGCCACGATGGGAACTCCGCAGGCTCTCTGTCCATTCAGCCCATCACCCACGGGAATCTACTTTCCTGTGTCCCCTTCGGGTCGCCCTACAATCTCTTCCCAGGGTCAGGGAGGGGGGCTAAGCCAGTGCACACTATTTCCTCTGGGAGGAGGGGGGTGGGGGACCAGCAAGGAACAGACTTGCCTAGCAATGGGGCAGCTTGTAGGGGCTTCCTACCCCTGGAGTCCTGGTCCCCAGCCCAGCTCCAAAGCCTCCACCAGGTGGAGCTGCTTTGCAGCCAGTGGTCCTGCAATGGAAGACCTGAGGCCCCCCTGAAGCATCCTGCGGAAATACAGGCATCCCTTCCTTTGCATGGTCAGCCTCTGCTGGAAGTCACTCCCAGCCCCAGCAAAGCAGTGTCCCCCACCCCGCCCATCCTAGAGTCTCTGCCCATCCTGTTAGTCCTTCAGGCTTCCAGATTCTTCCCTCACCTCAAGTCCTCCTCCTCCTCCCAATGCACTGACCCCTCCCATCCTCACCTCTCTCCCTCCCCAGTCCATCCAGCAATCCAGCCTGCCACTGACTCCCTGACCGCCCCAGGGTTCTCCCATCAGTCCCGCCTGTAAAAACCCTGTAACTATCTTGCGTTGGGGCAGCTTAGGGCTACTGCCAAATCCTGATCTCCACTCTCAAGTGGACTTTCACTGAGCCCAGCAATCCAGTGTCCCTGAGCTCCTTAGCGGCATTTCAGATGCCCGGTCTTCTGTCGCCCTCACTCCACTCCCCCTCCCCCAGTGAAAGTCTCTCTGCCCTTTTTGGAGAAAAGAGAAGTCATCACCCGAAAATTCTCATTTCCAGCTTCCAACACGCCCCCCTGCTGCCCAGAAGGCATCCCCAGCTCTCACCACCATGGAAGAGGCACCCCTTCGTCATAACAGAACTGCCCTTGGGCTCCGAAAGCCACCCCTTGCCTTTCCTGAATCACCAGCCTCAACCCTCCCTCTCTTCCGGATCCTTCCTTCAGCATTCCAAAGGACTTAAATCTCCCCCAACTTAATGCTTTTTTTTGGCCGCACTGACAGCATATGGAAGTTCCTGAGCCGGGGGGTCGAACCCGCGCCACAGCAAGCGCTGCAGTAACATCGCCAGATCCTTAACCCGCTGCGCCATAAGCGAAATCCTTCCCCAACTTAAAACAGGAAAACAGCCAGTTGCCTCCCTCCCTCCAAACCGCTGGAAAGGCTGATCTGATGTGTGCTTTGCTCCTCGTCTCACTTCCTCACCTTCATTCGCTGCTTGACACACACCAAGGCTGCTCCATCCAAAGTGCTCCTGCCAAAACAGGCACCCTCCTGGCCACTCCCCCAAGGGCCATCCCTCTGCATCCAAGCAGGCTGCCTGCAGCAGCTGACCTGGTGGGCCACTCCTTCTTCCCACAAAACTGACACGTGTCTCAGCTTGCCACCGGAGCCACAGTCCATCTGTCCGAAACAGAAACCCAATTTTTTTCCCCCAAAAACTGGTGGCCTCTCGCAGGCTGGGGACCTGATTTTTGCTGATAACAAGTGCCTCTTTCTCAGCCCAGTCTGTCATCCTGACCAGACCCCCTCAGCAACTCTGGCACATGGGCACCTCTCCCCTTCTGCTCAGGGCATCAGCATGGCTCACCTGGAGTTCCCGTTGTGGCGCAGTGGTTAACGAATCCGACTAGGAACCATGAGGTTGCAGGTTCGGTCCCTGCCCTTGCTCAGTGGGTTAACGATCCGGAGTTGCCGTGAGCTGTGGTGTAGGTTGCAGACGCGGCTCGGATCCCGCGTTGCTGTGGCTCTGGCGTAGGCCAGTGGCTACAGCTCCGATTCAACCCCTAGCCTGGGAACCTCCATATGCCTCGGGAGCGGCCCAAGAAATAGCAACAACAACAACAACAACAAAAAAAAGCATGGCTCACCTGAGCCACTGCACCTCCAGTACCCCCCACCCCCTCAGGCTTTCTCCCCGGAAACCTCTGCACTCAGAGGTGATGTTACACCCTTCAGGGGCTGCCATGGCCATCAGCATAGGGCTCAAACCCCTTAAGGGACAACAAAGCCCCTCATGGCCGGCCTGTGGCTTCTCTAACTCCTCTGACCTCCCCTCCCCCATATCCTGCTCCAGTCAAATTGGATTATGTACAGTTTCCAGAACACTCCATACTTTAGGACTTTCCCACATCCTTTCTTTGTTGCTGATGTTTCTCGCTTGAACTGGTCTTTCTCTTCCTGGCCAGCTCCTACAAGCCCTCTGGAAAGCCTTCCTCAGTGTCACGTCTGGGGGACATACTCCTCCGTGACACACCATATAATCCCATTTGTTCACCAGATGTATTGAGCTCATGCCGTGTGCAAAAAAATTGGGGTGCTGAGAATACAGAGGTGCACACGACAGACAGTCTCTGCTCCTAAGGTACTCACATTCTGGCGAGGAAAGAGACAGGGAACAAGCCAACTGATAAACTAATAGATAATTTCAAGGAACGGGAAACGCTATGAACAAAATAAAACAAGGCAATGAGAACAGAGAGTGACTGGGGATGGGAGGCAGCATGGGACACAGGGGTCGGGAAAGACATTTCAGAGCATGAGGGGAGCCAGCCAAGGGCAGATGCGGTTGAAGAGGGTTCCAGATGGGGGTAACAGGTGGGGCCAAGGCCCTGCAGGGGAACGGGCAAGGAGGCCAGGGCAGTTGGCAAAAAGTGAGCAAGGGAGGGGCTGTGGTAGGAGGTGAGGACCACTCAGGGCCTTAAAGCTATGGCAGGATTTCTTTTTTTTTTTTTTTTGTCTTTTTGCCTTTGCTAGGGCCGCTCCCGTGGCATATGGAGGTTCCCAGGCTAGGGGTCGAATCAGAGCTGTAGCCACCAGCCTACACCAGAGCCACAGCAACTCGGGATCCAAGCCACGTCTGCGACCTACACCACAGCTCACGGCAACGCCGGATCCTTAACCCACTGATCAAGGCCAGGGATCAAACCCGCAACCTCATGGTTCCTAGTCAGATTCATTAACCACTGAGCCACGATGGGAACTCCAGGATTTCTTTTTTTTCAAGGCTGCCCCTGAGGCATATGGAAGTTCCCCAGCTAGGGGTTGACTCAGAGCTGCAGCTGCCAGCCTCCACTACAGCCACAGCAATACTGGATCCGAGCTGCATCTGTGACCTATGCCACAGCTTGCAGCAACACCAGATCCTTAACCCACTGAGCAAGGCCAGGGATCGAACCCACATCCTCATGGAGACCCTGTTGGGCTCTTAACCCGCTGAGCCGGAGTGGGAACTCTGATCCTTTTTGTAAGTGCAATAGGAAGACATTGGAAGGAAGAAGCAGAAGTGTGGCGTGATTTGTCTATAAAAGATTGCTCTTCTTCCAGCTCAGAGGGTGGACCACGGAGGCAAGGATGGAAGCCGGGAGAGCCTTGGAGAGGGAGAGATGATGGTGGGCAGAGGAGGGCTGTATAATGGAGGCAGAGCCCACAGCCTTATGGGATTAGAGGTGAGAGGTGGAGGGAGGAATCAGGATGGCTCATAAGGTGGGCTGGACACACCTGAGGAGGAGCAGGTAGAAAGTGAAGTCAGCTTCTGGGTTGGACTTTATTTGGGGCTGCCATTTAGACCTGCAAATGGAAAGATCACATGCCAGACCTGCCTGGCCGTGAGTTCTGGGGCAGGGACCTGTCTACCTCCTTCACCATTTTATTCCCAGCCCTAGCTCAAGGCCAGCTGGGCATAGGGTGGGCTCTCAATAGAAATATGATGAGGTCCCAACCTCTATGGAAAACACTATGGAGGGACCTCAGAAAACTAAATCTAGAACTACCAAATGATCCAGCAGTCCCGCTCTTGGGCATATATCTGGACAAAACTTTCTTTGAAAAAGAGCCATGCGAATTCCCGCCGTGGCGCAGTGGAAACAAGTATAACTAGGAACCATGAGGTTGTGGGTGCCATCCCCGGCCCCACTCAGTGGGTTAAGGATCCAGTGTTGCCGTGAGCTGTGGTGTAGATCAAAGGTGTGGCTCGGATCCTGTGTTGCTATGGCTGTGGTTTAGGCCAGCAAATGTAGCTCCAATTGGACCCCTAGTCTGGGAACCTCCATGTGCCTCAGGTGTGGCCCTAAAACAAAAAAAGAAAGAAAGAAAAAGAGCCATACACCCCTATGTTCATTGCCGCACTGTTCACAAGTAGCCAAGACATGGAAACAATCTAAATGTCCATTGACAGATGAATGGATTAAGAAGATGTGGTATATATACAATGGACTCCCTCCTCCTACTCAGCCGTAAAAGAGAACAAAATTCCGCCACTCGCAACAACTTGGACGGAACTAGAGATTCTCAGACTAAGTGAAGTAAGTCAGACAGAGAAAGGCAAAAACCATATGATATCACGTATATCTTGAATCTAATATATGGCGCAAAGGAAACTATCTACACAAAATAAGCCAAACCAATTCGTGGCCTCGGAGAACAGACTTACACTCGCCGAGGGGAGGGGGAGGGGAGGGAGTGGGATGGACTGGGAGTTTGGGGTTAGTAGATGCAAAGTCTTGCGTTTGTAGAGAATCAGCAGTGAGATCCTGCTGTGTAGCACAGGGAACTATATCTAGTCACTTGTGACGGAACATGACGAAGGATAATGTGAGAAAGAGAATTTGTATGTATGTACGACTAGGTCACTTTGCTGTGTAGCATAAATTGATGGAACATTGTAAATCACCTATAATAAAAATTTTAAACATAAAAAATAATAATAATAAAAAAGAAAGCAATATGGTGAGGTCACTGACTGGGGTGGGTTGATCAAGCACCTATAATCTTGCTTATACTTGATGTTTGGCCCCAAAATATAACAGGAAGACATAGTCTGCAAAGGTAATTTTGGACCAAATTCACAGAAACTCTGAAGTGGTGGATCTCAAAGCATGTTCCCTGGACTAGCCAGTATCAGCCACACCTGGAAATTGTTAAAAATGCAAGTTCTGGAGTTTCCTGGTGGCCTAGCAGTTAAGGACCTGGTGTTTTCAGTGCTGTGGCTGGGGCCACAGCTGTGGCCCTGGTATGATCCTTGGCCTAGGAAGCAGGTGCAGCCAAAGAATAAAATAAAAGCAAATTCCTAGGCCCTTCCTCATACCTACTGAATCAGAAACTCTGGGAGTGCTGGGATGGGAGTGGAAGTTAGATCCACAAGACATTTTTTGAGGGGAGGGGTCTTTTTAGGGCCATACCCAAGGCATTTGGAAGTTCCCAGGCTAGAGGTGGAATCAGAGCTGTAGCTGCTGGCCTACATCACAGCCACAGAAATGCCAGATCCAAGCCTCGTCTGCAACCTACACCACAGCTCATGGAAATGTTGTATCCTTAACCCACTGAGTGAGGCCAGGGATCGAACCTATGTCCTTATGGATACTATTTGGGTTCATTACCACTGAGCCAGGACGGGAACTCCCTTGCAGGTGATTTTGATGCCAACTAAAGTTTGAAGTTGCCATTCTATGAGGACTAAGGCCTCATTCTCAGGGCCATGTAGCACACATGCCTAGGGAAAAAAGGATTGTTTGAGTCCATCTGGCTGAAAAAGACCCAGACCACCCTGGACCAACACCTAATTAGTTGGGCTCTTGAGTTTCCCCCTACGCAGCAGTTTCCTCCCATCCTTCAGCCATTGTAGTTCTGGCCAGAGCCAGGTGGTGGCGCCAGTGCCCCAGGCTCCGCTCTATCTTCCGGAAATAGAGACCCCAGGAAAACTGTCCCCCTCCCCAGCAACTTCTTCCCTCTGGAAGCCTTATCTGCGAGCTCTGCCCACTGGCAAAGGCTCTGCTGAGCGGTCTTCATCAGGGAGAGAGGCACTAAGCTTGGCCCACCCAAGGTGTGGGCAACCCCCTCTTCCCGGAGGTTGGGAAGGTAGGCCAGAGGAGCCCTCTAGGTCAGAGAGAAGTCCGGGGTGTCTAGCCTGTGGGACTTGCGGTTAGGAGCCCAGGTAGGTGGCTGTGGTCCAGTGGACTCTGGCCACTCTTGCATTAACCCTCTGCCTTCCCTGCCCAGCCTGATGTGGGGGCTCAGGTGCCACTTCCCTGCCAATGGGGGGAGGGAGCAGCTTAGAGGTATCCCAGGGCCCAGGCAGAGCCCCAGGGTTGGGGGTCCTCACAGCCTGGCAGCCAAGCAGGATAGGAACAAGGAACCCACAGCGGAGAGGATGCATGGAAGGAGCTCTTACCAGCTGCTAGCTTCACGTCTCCCGGGTTGGGGGCTCTCTGGGCCCCTGTCCTGCTTTGTGGCCGAGGGGACCCTGATCCTGGCCAGAGGTGGAGCACACACCCTGGTCCTGGTCCTGGTGCCGCTCGGTAGATGGGGGTCCCGGAGCCCCACGGGGCTCCCTCCCATGTCGGATTCCAAGCCCGGTTCCAAGAGGACCCAGGGCTGGGCACAGTCCTGCCCCGCCATCTGCTCCCCTGCCCTTCATCTTTCCTATTGGGGCGGGGTGGGGGGAGACTGAGACCCTCAAACCCCAGCCCGGTCACCACCCCACTCAGACCTAGCATACCTTGGCTTCTGCTCCAGGAATCTGCCCACGGCCCCTCATCTCCAAGGGTCCCACCCAACGCCCACCCCACCCCAAAGGGCCACCCTCTCCCTCTGGGCCATGCCCCCCACTCTAGGAGTCCAGATGTGGAGCTGTCCTCCTCAGACGCTCTGCCTGTGTCCTCAGGAGGCTGGGGCCAGGCCAGCTGTTTTCCCCAGGCAGCCAGCTGTTTTGCCCATCAGGAAGCGGCTCTGGCTCCTCTACTAAAAATCCTAGCTCGCTGTGTTGCTGCGGCTGGACTGCAGCGTGGCAGCCCCGCTGGGCCAGGGCCTGGGAGCTGTTAACTCCTCTGGACCCAGGCAGCCCCTTCCTCTCCCGACCTGATCCCATCGGCCTTCCTGTGATCTGCAGGAGTAGCGAGTCTCGAGAATTCTAGAGACCCCGAGAAGACCCAGCATTGCCCTCCCCACCCCCACTTGGCAACTGCTCCCCCTCCCCCCTCCCCCAATGGAGCCTTGTCCTTAGGTGACCCCAGGTGAGACAAGCCTCCAAGGGCTAAGTGTTACCCCATCCAGACTAATAATAATATAACTATAGTAATAGCTGTCATTAACAGTCTGCTATGTGCCAGGTCTTGTGCTAAATGCCTTCAGTGTATCCTGTAACTTCATTTTCACAACATCTCTGGGAAGCAGGGGACATCTTCATTTTATAGATGAGAAATCCAGGCCCTGTGAAGCCCAAACCCACACAGAACTGGGGTTTGAAACCCAAACCCGACAACCTGCCTCTCCCTGGCCGGCCCTGGAATCCCTGTTGGTGTTGCTATTTAAGGTTCCCCAAGCCTCTCCCCCGAGACTTTCTTTCTCAGGGCAGGGCCTCAGTGGTGCGGTCTGGGAAATGGGAGGCTGAGGAGTAGAATTCACACCCCGCCGCCTGCCCCATAGGCTGAGTCTGGAGTCTGGCTCTGCGCTCAGCCGCTTCCAAGTATTCATTAGCAGTTCATTCCTCTTGGTGGCGGTGGTCAGCCTGGGCTAGAAGCCCAGCTTTGCGGCTTCCTGGCAGCCTGGCTTTGGGCAAGGGACTTTGCCTCTCTGATTCCCAGCATCCAAAGCTGGAGAGTGATTATAAGAACAGTCTCTCCTGTGTGCTGGATTTTGTTGTGAAAGGAAGGCCGGGCTAACGCAGGTGAAGCGGTGAGCCGGGTACCCCCTTCCTCTTCCTAAGTTACTTCTCGCTATGACGACCTGTACCCACAATCTGGAAGGACCTGAGTGGCCCACCCACCACTGTGGGCCCCCACACCCAGCGCGGAGCTGGCCCCCGAGAGGGCTCTGTCACTGCTTGCGAATGAAGGCCCCCTGGTCCAGTGATACCCACAGGGGGATAGCAGGTGGCAAGAGGGGGCAGAGCTTGCCCAGCTCACACAGTGAGGGAGCTAAAGCAGTGGGGACCCCCAGGTGCCCTGGTCTTCACTCTTCTGAGGCCAGAACCTGGTCTGTCTGGAAGAGGAGGACAGCCACAGGAAAGGAGGCAATCCCGGGGCTGAGACGGCCCCGAAGGTGACGGGGCCGTGGCTGGGTGGGATCTCAGGGTCTGGGAACGACCCCTCAGGATGCAGTGACCCGTGCTCTCCCCCTTTGTCCCCTCCCCCCTGCCCACCATGGGTCAGCTCCCTAGTCCCAGCCTAGACATCTGGAACTGGGGCAGACAAAGGGCCGCGAGAAGGGACAATAACCTTCTGTCCATTTTCAGATGCCGGGCCGGGCCTGGCCAGGGCTGGGGGCCGGAGCCCCGGCAAGGCGGTGCCAGGCCCCCCGCGGGCAGCGGACAATGTTGGCAGTGATGGAGAGGAGGCATTTCAAAGCGTTTTGTTCCCACTGACCCCCTCCCCCCAACATCTCGCCCCAGCTCGGGGCGAGGCCCCAGCCCCACCCCCAGCCACCCAAGCCCCTGCTCCGGGGCGGCTTGGGGACTGGCCACATTCTTGACCTCAGGGGAAAAGTTTAGACTCTCTGCGCCCTGGGCAACAATAACAGTGTCACAGAACTGATTTAGGAGCTGCACTTACCATCACAAAGCAGCAGACAAAGAGCCAGGGCTGAGAACGCTGGGCCTCTGTGCCTTCTCCTCCAACCCGCTGCTCACTTCTCTCCTGGGCTCTGCCCAGACAGGACTGGGTGCCAGGGGCTCCACCCTGGGCACGGCACGCCAGGATAGGTGGGAAGGAGCGAAGAAGAGACGGGGAGCCAAGTGCACATGAGGGGACCTGAGAGCATCCCTGCTGTGTGACTCTGAGAAAGCCCTTCCCCACCCTGGGCCTCAGTTTCTCTGTGACCCGGAGGCTAAGCGAGAAGGCTGACAGCAGGCAGGAGGGCTGCCAGGATGATAATGATGGTGGTGGGGCCAACAAGAAGGGTTTATCTCTTCTTTCTGGACACTTCACATGCGCCACACCAGTGACCAGAGCCACATCAATGATAACACTTGATCCTTAACCCGCTGAGCCACCAGGGAACTCCTTTCTTTTTTTTAATGGTGGAAACCACTCAGGCAGCATCCTCTCCCTCTCCCTCTCCCTCTCCCAATGGAAGAGAAGAATGGTTATCAAGGGCCAATGGCAGTTGCAGAAGCCACACCAAGAGCAGGTTTCACCCTCCAAAGAGAATGTGGCTTTGCCTCCTCCTCTCAGTTTCTGGGGCTCTGCAGGCTTGAAGAAACGTCTCTAGAAACAAGCTACAGAAATGACTCCTGAAAGAAGAAGGGTTTTCCTCCCCTTTTACCATTTAATCCTCATCAACCTCACAAAGCAGGTGTACTCTTCACCTTAGTCGAGTTGATAACTGAGGCTCAGAGAAGTGGAGTCACTTGTCCTGGGGCACACAGCCTGAAGGCTGTGGAGAGAGCCACGAGGCGAGGCCGGTTCTCTTCTGAGTATAGTGCAGTGGGGAGGAGAGAGGGACGGTGAGGCAGCTGGACCCTGCTGAGTCCTGGGTGGGAGGGCCTCTCCTCCCAGCCAGAAGGCTATGAATAAATAAATGTCTGATTATTCCCAGGGGGAATTCCACCCTTGGAGCAGGTGCCTTTAAAAACTAGATTGATTCTTGTCTGTGAGCAGAGGCCGGTCTGGGCAGACCCCCAGATGCCGGGGATTGGACGCAATGACCTCTAGTGGAGACCTCCTAGGAATCAGAGGCAGGAGAGGAGAACTCAAACAGACTCGGGATGCTGGAGACAGGCTGTGAGTTCGAATCCCAGCTCTGACTTTTCTCGGCAGTATGTCCGTGGACAAGTTACTTCAACCGTCTGTGCCTCAGTTTCCCAACCTGTAAAACTGAACCCACCCTGCCACGAGTGTGGAGATCATTCAGCGAAGTACATGGAAGGCCTTAGAACGGCACCTGACTCATTCAGTGGGGGCTGCCTGTTTCTGCTCTGCTAGGTCTTCCGAGCCAGGTCCCTCGGCCAGGACACCTCGAGGAGGGCACTGACTGGGGCCCTGCGGCGTGCAGTCAGCGGTTGGCCTTGCTTTCCCAGGAGTGGCTGGGCTTTGATTATGGCGTGAGGGACCACGGTTAGACACAGATCTGAGGGGGCCCCGTTCTCCGGATCTGCAAGGTCAAGGCCAACATGGCTTCCCAGGAACTGTCAGAGGTGGCTTCTCTGATGCTTGGCCCCGGGCACAGAGCCTGGAGAGAGGACAGACAGGGAAGGACGCCCTGGGGGCTGCTCTCCAGAGTCCATCCTCCCCTTGCTGCCCCTTAAATCCAGAGGGAACAAACTGCCTGTGAGGAAGGGAAGGAGAGGAGGCCGAGCACGGGGTCCACGGCACAGAGAGCGCTGCCCTCACTGTTGTAAGGGGGCCTGGGGGGTTGGGTTCCTGCTCGGCCAACTTGCTGTGTCACCCCAGATGAGTGGCTACCCTTCTCTGAGCTCATTCCAAAAGGCTTTCAGGATCCAAAGTGTTCCGAGGAGACCATCACCGGAGCCTCTGTGATTCCTCAGTTCTACCCAAAAAGTTGGCTTGGAACTCAGGAGTCTTGCTTCCCAGTCTCTAGCCCCTTCTGTCTCCTTCATCCCCAGGCTTGACCTCCAGCTTCTCTGATGAGCCTTTGGCTCTGCTCTCCTCGCCAAACTACCAGTGACACAAGCACCGCAGATGGAGGGCGAGACAGCCAACAGAAAATGTCACAGATTTCTGGCGATGCGTAGGGCGTGTGGGGTTCTCAGGAGCCCCAACAGGACAGCCTCTTGCTCCCTCACTGCCTGGCTAGGGGGCCAGAGGAGCACTCACCTGGGCAGAGCGAGTCGGGGTCCCCTTGGCCTGGGAGGTGGATGGTACCGCTGGGGCTGCCGCTGGTACAAGGTGACTTCCCCACCCCGTTCCTGCTGCGGCTCAGGGCTGGTCAGTCAGACCCTCAGGTGCCAGCCCGCCCTTCCTGGGCACAGACTTTCCTGGCATCTGCCAGGCAGGAAGGGCACTGGCTGGGGGTTGGGCAGTGGGGCAGGGGAAGACTCGGAGGGTGAAGAGGTCTCCTAAGGACTTGTCCCCAGTCCCTAAACCCACTCCCTTTCTGGACACTGTGGGCCAAGGGTCCAGGAAGCCACAGGCCCTCGGGAACCGGGAGAGGGCTGGTGGGGGGAGTTGCAGCTCAGGCCCCTGCCCCATCCTGCTTCCCCCCCTTCCTCTGCCAGCAGGCCACACGGCCCCCGCTGAGGTGTTTGCTTTTCCTGTCTCCACACTGACTCCATTCAGAGCAGGCTTCCTCCACCCCCGGCCAGCGGCCAGCGGGCCAGGGCACCAGGGAGCGAGATCACGGCCCCCACCCTCCCTCCTGCCTTTGCAACCCCTTCCTGCCATCTTCCTGCCCCTAGGGCTCCCTGGTTTAGGGGGAACCAAGGCAGAAAGGGCCCACCCCAGAGCAGAGGGCAGCAGGGAGCCAAATGGTGGTGGGGGGGAGCATGAAGTGAGGTCAGGAGAGGAGAGGGACAGGGCTCTAGGAGGAACTGGCCTGAGGGCAGAGGTGGCCGGGGAAGGGGCCGAGGATAGGCGCCCGCTGACCCAGTGCCTCGCACCAGGCTCGGTGCCCTCCTGAGCCCACCTGAAGAGCAGCCTTGGCTTCATCCCCAGGCTAGGGGCCCAGGCGGGGGCTGTGACCTGGTCTGAGGCCCGGGAAGTAGGAGGGTGAAAAGTTTCCCCAAGTCAGAAGGCCACGGGGGAGGCATCTCAGGGGGTCCTGCTCTTTGCTCTCTCTGACTGTCACGTTGGTACATAAAGGGGGTAGAAAGGTCAGATGTGGCCTTTCAGGCCCGTGGGAAAAACTCTGCCCATTTCCCTAATCCATATTTATTGGTGTGAGACACTAGGGTGGGAGGAAGCCCCCCGCCCCCACTCGTCGCCCCAGCCAGGCCAGGTTAGCACTAAGAACAGGCTCCATGTCACCCAAATCCTACTCTTTGTCTCCAGATTGGCTCCAGAATCCTCCCCTTTCCCTCCTCCCCTTTGCTCCCCCCACCCCTCTTTGGGGTTGCCAAGCAACCGTGGAAGGGTAGCTGAGATATTTTCTTTATTACAAGCAAAGGCAAGACGGCATCATGGCCCCAGGAGGGGAGCAGGGTGGGGGCGGGGGGGAGAGGGCGTCCTGTGCTCTGGGGAGACCTTGATACCTCAGTCGGCTCGTGGGCATGGCCAGTGGGGAGACAGGGCCTTGGTGCCCAAGAGAAGAGGGAAGATGGAAGAGAGTGGGGGTGATGGTGGGCTGGGTGGGCACAGAGACGTTGACCGCATCTACTCAATGCTAAAAGCGAAGCAGTGCCAAGGGACCCAGGCTGGAGCCCCTCACCTGTCACCCAGCAGCTGTGCAGTCTGGGCCAGGTCACTTTCCTTCTCTGGGCCTAAGTCTTCTTGCTAAGATGGGGATAACAACATGTATTATCTCATTTAAAGCTCTTGGTAAGACCAGGAGACATTTATTCTTCTCATTTTAAGGGTTACGAACCTGAGACTCAGTCAGAGGCAAGTGAGTGGCAAAGGTGAAATTCTTGAGCCCCAAGCATTGTTTTTTCTTTTTCTCTTTTTTTTTTTGAGGGGTGGGGTTGGATTTTTTTTCCTTTCCTCCTCTCTAACCATTTACTTTTTTTTTTTTTTGTCTTTTTAGGGCCACACCTGCAGCATATGGAGGTTCCCAGGCTAGGGGTCAAATCAGAGGTGTAGCCACCAGCCTACACCAGAGCCACAGCAATGCCAGATCCAAGCCACGTCTGCGACCTACACTGCAGCTCACAGCAACCCTGGATCCTTAACCCACTGAGCGAGGCCAGGGATGGAACCTGCGTCCTCAAGGATACTAGTCAGGTTCGTTTCGGCTGAGCCACGGTGGGAACACCTCTGAGCATTCTCTTAACAGCTTTATTGAGATAGGGAGTTGACATGGCACACAATCTGCCACGTTAAAAGGTCCAATGTCAAGGTTTTCTGTGTATTCAGAGCTGTGCAGGGCAGCCATCACCACAACTGCCAAACCTGCACATCACCTCAAAAAGCCCGGGACCCATTAGTTTTCCCTCCCTACACCCCCCAAACTCCACCTCCCACAGGCTTAGGCAACCACTAATCTGCTTTCTGTCTCTATAGATTTGCTCTAAATATCTCCGTGGAGTTCCCGTCATGGCTCAGTGGTTAACGAATCTGACTAGGAACCATGAGGTTGCGGGTTCGATCCCTGGCCTTGCTCAGTGGGTTAAGGATCCAGCATTGCCGTGTGCTGTGGTGTAGGTCGCAGGCGAGGCTCGGATCCCGCGTTGCTGTGGCTGTGGTGTAGGCTGGTGGCTGTAGCTCCGATTAGACTCCTAGCCTGACAACCTCCACATGCCGCGGGAGCGGCCCCAGAAAAGGTAAAAAGACAAAAAAAATTAAAAATAAATAAATAAATAAATATCTCCATAACTCAGATCAGACAATATGTTGGAAGTCCCAGCTCAACCCCCAGTGGCTCCAACATCACCAGGTGCTGGGGAAGCAGTCAGAGGTGTCAGATGGTGCCCAGGGTAAGGACATGGCTTTGCTGTTAGGCAGACTTGGATCTAACACCTGGGCTCTGGGAGTTCCCACTGTGGCTCAGCAGGTTAAGAACCTGACATGGTGTCTGTGAGGATGTGAGTTCAATCCCTGGCCTCACTCAGTGGGTTAAGGATCTGGTATTGCCACAAGCTATGGCATAGGTCACAGACGCAGCTTGGACTCATCATTGCCATGGCTGTGGCTGGCACGTACAGCTCTGATTCGACCCCTAGCCCGGGAATTTCCATATGCCATAGGTGTGGCTATAAAAAGAAAAACATAATAAATTTTTTAAAAATTAAAAACAAAAAAGAAATAAAAAATAAAAATTAAAAATTAAAAACAAAACAAAACAAGATGGAGTTCCCGTTGTGGCTCAGCAATAACAAACCCGACTAGTATCCATGAGGACGTGGGTTCAATCCCTGGCCTCGATCGGTGGGTTAAGGATCCTGCGTTGCCCTGAGCTGTGGTGTAGGTCACAGACACGGCTCGGATCTGGCATTGCTGTGGCTGTGGTGTAGGCTGGCAGCTGTAGCTCCAATTTGACCCCTAGGCTGGGAACTTCCATATGCTGCGGGTGCCGCCCTATAAAGACACACAAAAAACCCCACCTGGGTTCTGCACCTGGGGGATGTCACTTCCTCTCTCTGGTCCTCAGGTTCCTGGCGTGTAACTGCGTTCCTCACAAAGCTGTTCCATGAGAGGTGTTTAGCCCAGCACCCAGAACTTAGCATAGGGTCCATTTTTTTTTTTTTTGGCTGCACCCACGGCATATGGAAGTTCCCTAGCCAGGGATAGAACCCGCACCACAGGGGTTCCCGTTGTGGTAAGAACCCAACTAGTATCCATGAGGATGCAGGTTCAATCCCTGGCCCCACTCCGTGGCTGTGGCTGTGGCTGTGGTGTAGGTTGGCAGCTACAGCTCCAATTTGATCCCCAGCCTGGGAACTTCCATATGCCACAGGTGTGGCCTTGAAAAAAAAAAACCTGCACCAGGGGAGTTCCCGTCGTGGCGCAGTGGTTAACGAATCCGACTAGGAACCATGAGGTTGCGGGTTCGGTCCCTGCCCTTGCTCAGTGGGTTAAGGATCCGGTGTTGCCGTGAGCTATGGTGTAGGTTGCAGACGCGGCTCGGATCTAGTGTTGCTGTGGCTCTGGCGTAGGCCAGAGGCTACAGCTCCGATTCAACCCCTAGCCTGGGAACCTCCATATGCCGTGGGAGAGGCCCAAGAAATAGCAACAACAACAAAAGACAAACGACAAAAAAAAAAAAAAAACCTGCACCACAATAGCGATCCGAGCTGCTGCAGGGACAAGGCCAGATCCTTAGTCCCCTGTGCCACAAGAGATCTCCTATGGTCATGTTTGGCTGGATTACAATGATCCGTGCATCCACCTCGCTATTTATCCCTTTACCCAGGCATTTAATAAGTTAGCACCTTCTAAGGATTCTAGGTGCTGGGGTATAGCAACAAACAGGATATGACCCCTGCCCACATAAGGCTTAGATTGCAGTGGAGTGGAGTTCCCGCTGTGGCGCAACGGGATGGGTGGTGTCTCTAAGCTCTGGGACTTAGGTTCAATCCCTGGCTCAGCACAGTGGGGTTAAGGGAATCCAGCGTTACCTGCAGCTGTGGCTTAGGTAGCAAAGGAGGCTCGAATATGATCCCTGGCCAGGGAACTCCATATGCCCCAGGGCAGCCAAAAAACAAAACAAAAATAAACACTCAGTGGAGAGATAAACAACAGGCTTTCAGAGAGGGATATGAGTAATAAAGGCAAAGGCAGCGTGTGAGGGGGCGAAGCATCCCAGGTGAGGGGAGGTGGCTCCTTTAGTTTGGAAGGTCCGAGGAACAGCCTTTTTTTTTTTTTTTTTTTTTAGTTTTTTGTCTTTTCTAGGGCCGATCCCACGGCATATGGAGGTTCCCAGGCTAGGGGTCAAATCAGAGCCGCAGCCACTGGCCTACACCACAGTCACAGCCACGCGGGATCAGAGCCGCATCTTCGACCTACACCAAAGCTCACGGCAACACCTGATTCTTAACCCACTGAGCAAGGCCAGGGATCGAACCTGCAACCTCATGGTTCCTAGTTGGATTTGTTAACCACTGCACCATGACGGGAACTCACAGGAACAGCCTTCTTCTTTTTTTAATTTGCTTTTTAGGGCCAAACCTACGGCATATGGAAGTTCCCAGGCTAGGGGTCGAATTGGAGCTACAGCTGCCGGCCTAGACCATAGCCACAGCAAGTCAGGAACTGAGCCATATCTGTGACCTACACCACAGCTCATTGCAACACTGGATCCTTAACCCACTGAGCGATGCCAAGGATCGAACCCACATCCTCATGGATACTAGTTGGGTTCATTCCCACTGAGGCCCAATGGGAACTGGAGGAATACCTTTTGTAAACTGAAACCTGCTGTGCAGGGTGGAGAGGCTCTTGGGATCCCCTCTGAGTGGGAACAGTGGCCTGGCTTTGCCATCTTCTAAGAATGGGGATGTGTCAGGCTGGCAGTTCATTTCCAAGGCAGGCCCTTCAGCCCATATAAGCGCACTGGCTACTCTCAGAACCTCTGCACGAATAGGGTGGAGTAGGGCAGTGGGAGCACGAGCAGTAAGGGCCTGGCCTGGGGAGGAGTGCTGAGTTGCAGCAGGACTCTTTGCTCTCTCCCAGGCAAAGGGGAAACCTGGAGTGACCAGAGCACTTGGGGACAGGACTTCAGGGTTGGATATGTTTGGAACAGAGATGCGGCCTGCCTGACCTGTCACTACAGCTGTTTCCTGTGCACCTGCCTGCCAAGCTCCAGTCTTCAGCTGGCCCCTGAAGCAGAGAACTGAGGCTGCAGCACAAAGGAAGCCCCCTCCGCGAGCCACCCACAGCGATGCCTCCAGCTCCGCACTCAGAACCTTAGCTGAGTGGCTATACTATGCACCCACAGTCAATTCTTTATTCCTTTTCTCTCTCATTCAGCTGTCCCAGTGCCTGTTTTTTCATCCATCTATCCGTCTGTCCACCTACCCATTCACTGAATTATGACGCCCATAAAACATTTGTGCATTCATTCACTCATGCAACTGAGCATATCATTTGTGCTGGGTATAGTGTTTGGTCTAGTCCTTGCAGGAAGGGCAGGCCTAACGGGGCGACTCTGCCACCTTCTTCCTGAGAGCTGGGCTTACGTAATAAGGGAAAAGGGAGAAGGTAGAGGCTAGGAAGAGTTGAGTGTGTGTGTGTGAGAGAGAAGATAACGATAAAGCTGACTGCAAGCAAATGCAAGGGGTGAAAGGGTTCGGACCTTCCCTGCAGCACAGCCGCGTAACTGTCTCTAGGGAAGCAGGACGGACATAGTGGCCCCATTTCACAGAGGCAAGAACTAAGGCTCGGTCTACTGGGAGTTGCGTGTCTGGAGGCCCAAGGCAATGCTGCCTTTTCCAGCCGACTCCCCACATCTTCCCTGTTGGACTGAATCCCGCAATCTTCTATAATCCCGGAGAATTTTGTTAATGCTTCCGTTAAAGGGTTTTCCCATGGCTCTGCTCCTTTCACTGGGGCGGGCTCCTTTCACCGTGTGTCCGTCTGTCCACTTGTCCACTGCATGGACACTTCTGGACAGGCAACCTCAGACTCTGCCCATCTTTCCCTCCCCACAAGCTCTGGCCTACACACAGTACCTCACAGGTGCTCACTAAATGTTAACTCACTGCTGAGTGACCCGCCTGAGGTCACCCGGACTGTCAAGAAAGCAGGTGGGGACTCTGTCCTGCTGTCACGTAAGCCCAGGCACCCCCCTTCCCCCCAGCTCTCACCTGCAAACCAGCATAGCTTAACTGTCATTGACCAGCCTGCCCCCCACCCCCTCCAGGGCTGGCAAACCTTTAAAAATATAAACCTGAACTTGTCAGACCTGTCAGGATCCTGGCTGCTTTTAGCTTGTTCGCTTTGGAGGTGCTGTGCCCTCCTCCTCGGAATAGCGCCCACCTAGGCGCTGCTCTCCTTCCCTGGGGCTCTGCCTCTGCGCTACATACCCTCTGAGCACACCTGCTCACAGCCCGCTAGCACACAGTAGGCATGCTATAAATGTCTGTTTGATGACTAGATGGGAAGACGCTTCTAGGCGCCTCAGCATCCCTGAGGGTGAGGTGAATTGACTCTTCTCTGCCCAGGACTGGTGGCTTTAAGTAGTAGTTCTGACACACACAGAAAAGCCCTCCTTCCGACCCATCTGTGCAGAAACCACTCTTGTCCTCTCTGCCACGTCTAAGACCTACACCACAGCTCACGGCAACACCAGATCCTTAAGCCACTGAGCGAGGCCAGGGATTGAACCTGCAACCTCATGGTTCCTAGTCTGATTTGTTTCTGCTGCGCCAGGATGGGAACTCCCAGATTATAATTTATAAACAGATACTGGGGACCTCCTGGATTTCACCATTTGGGGTGTGCATTTACACCGTCTGCTCCGTATCTGCTACATAAAGGCCTGTCCAAGTGAGGAAAATAGACCTGTAATCACAGTTCAGTGGGGGCATGAGCCACAGGCTGTAAGGAGAGGGTTTTAGGGGTGGAGGCAGGGATGCTCTGGGCACCTGAGGAGCCCTGGGTAAAGGGAGAGCAGAACACATGCCAAGAATGGCCGCACAGTCCCCTCCAGGGGGTGAGATGCTGTTGGGAAAGACAGGCTGAGGGAGCACTGTGGGTGAGAAATTGGGTACCTATCCCATAGGCCCAGAACTGTCTCTGCTCCAGGCCTGGCTGTGGTGGGGTGGGGGCAGAGCAGACCTAGACAGAGCCCTGCCCTCCTGCACCAGTGGGCTTCCAGGGGAAGAGACAATGACAAGACAAGAATTAATAGATTGCACGCCCCTCTCACACCCTCCTGCTCCCCCCACTCCCACCCCCCTGCTCGGGCTGAGATATCCAGGAGCCTGCAGGGGGTATCCTGGGAATAACCCCTTGTCCTTGGTTGGAGAGAGGGCAGTCTCCAGGGCCCTCGTGGGGGTGTGGTCTCTGGAGGTGGCATCTTCAGGCTGCATCTCCTCCTCCCTTATCCTGCAGCACAGCCTTTTAAGGGGGTGACCCTCTGACCTCTAGACTGTTCCCCCTCACCCTCTAGCTAGAAGCCCCTGAGTCAGGAGCTTAAGGCAGGAGAGTGCCAGAGGCCTCAGGTTTGGATGCAGATGGGAGGCCAGAGCTGAGCCTTAAAAGATTCTGGGGACCCCCGGGCACTCTTGGGGAGCTCAGCCAAGGCCAGGGGCCTAAGTCAGGTCCATGGGAGTGCAGGGCCGCGATGCGGGTGCCTGGCCCAGGAGGGGGGAGGGGGGTGACGGGCAAAGGGTTCAGGCGAGGGAGCAGGCGGGGCACTGGAGTCTAGGCTGCAGGGTGGGGGTGGGAGGGCGAGGGGTCCGGCCGGTGCAGGGGGGGGGCGGCCCCCGGGGAGGGGCACGCTATGTCTTTAAGAGCTGCCTGAGCGCAGGTTGCAGCTGCCTGGCCAGCCCGAGAGACAGCGGAGATTCATTACCCGCCGACACAATGACCATTGATGGCCCCGTGGCGTTATTCAAATCCAGTACCAATTGCAGCCGAGCCCCTTTCTCCGCGCCAGGCCCGTATTGTTGGAGCGGCCCACTAAAAGCCCGCCCCGGCCCCGAGCCGCCAGAGGCGCCCGCTCGGGCTCAGCCCTGCACCTCGCCAGCCCGCCGGCTCCCGGCCGGGCTCCCCGGGCGCTGCAGGTGACCCGGCGGCGCATTCCAGCGCTCCCCGCCGTCCCAGCCACCGCCGCCACTGCTACCGCCGGCGCCCCGGCCGCGACTCAGCCACAGGGAAGCGGAGAGCGCCCGAGCCGGTGCGTGCGCGGGGCTGGGCGGGGGCGGGAGACCCACGAGTCCAGCAGCCCGGACCTTGGGTTCGGAAACGCGACCCCGCCTCGGGCCCGTTTTCCGGATTCCGGGCGAACCCGGGGAACCCAGGCTGGGGGCGGGGAGAGGGGAGCCGGGGTTCCCCAGGCCTGACAGAGGAGATTCCCCCCACCTGGGGCGGCGCAGAGACCCAACGCGGGCTACTCTAGGGACCCCGGGCCGCAATCGAAGGAGACACATGCCGGGGGCGATGGGGATCCCCACGCAGGGTCGGGATCCGCGTGCTTGCTGGTCCACCTTACCGCGGGATGGGCCGCCACTGCCGAGCGTCTGCGAGGTACGCGCAGCTCCGGAGATGTGATCCGGCGCTTTTAAGGAGCGAAGCGGAACCCCGCAGGAGACTGGGGCCCTTAACTCAGGGGCTTCGCCACTGATTGTCCAAACGCAATTCTTGTACGAGTCTGCGGCCAACCGAGAATTGTGGCTGGACATCTGTGGCTGAGCTCCGGGCGCAACGGGGGCGGGAGTCGCAGGGACCGAGCTCAGCGCGGGAGAGACCCCTTGGGGTGGCGGCTGGCTTGTCCCAGAGCAAGGATCCGGGGCCCGGCCGAGCGCGCAAAGGAGGGACGCTGGTCCCTGCCACCAGCGCCGCCATCCTCGTCGTCGTCGTCGTTCTCCTCCTCCTCTGCGGGTGACCAGTCCAGTCGATCGCGTCGCTTTTCCCTTTTTCAAATTTCGGCCGGGAACGAAGCTGGCGCACCGCGGCGGGGCCCAAACGTGGTCTGGGGAGCTCGCCCTCCGCCGGAGCCGCAGGAGGTCGGGGGCGAGAGAAGATGCCGGCGGACTGCGCTTGCTAACTCGTTTTGAATCGATTCTAACCTATCTTCCCCTACCGATTCCCTCCAAAACAAAAAAGCCTAAACCGACTCCTAAATCCCAAATAAACCGTCCCCTCCCGCCAGCCCCTCCAGATCTACCGAGGGGCTGAGCCTCCTCCACCAGCCGCTGCTGAGTCGGAGAAGCAGGGGAATGATGCGCTCCAGCCGGGCAATCGCCTCGGCTTCGGAAACAGAACTTGGACAAACGAATCCTTTTCATTAAAGACAAATCTTCGGAGATAGTGGGGTTTATTTGTTTATTTTGTCAAACGTGGGTTCAGGAGTTGCTGGAGGGGGAAGCAGTTTGGTCTGAGCCCAGATCATCCATCCCCAAAGCCATTCTACGCTCAAGCTGAAAATGACCCAAAATGCTGGGCAGTGTGGCCCCGGCCAATTTCAGCCAAGATGCTGGCATCCCTCGTTGCCGTGGAGAGGCCAGCGCGTCCTCCTGCCCCAGTCCTCAGCCTTAACTGGGGTCCAGTGGAGGACGGGATATCCTGTTTCTACCCCCACCTCTCCCCAGGGCAGGGGGGAAAGGATTCCTATGGCCCGGTTTCCAGGACTCCTGCGGGGGCGGGGGGGGGGGTCGACGGCAACAGGGCACTCTGAAATTCAGTGGGGCTGGAGGCAGAAAAGGACTTCCAGGTTACAAGAATCAGGGGACAGGTTAATCCTTAAAGTGAAGCTGTCCCTTGCCCCGCTCCCTAACAGGGACACCCTGACCTCAGCACCTAACTGGTCATACAGCCTCTCTAGACAGCACCTGGACCCGCACTGGCCTTAATTTGCATCCATAACCTCAAATGGCTCCCCCCACCCGCATATACCCAGAGGGCCTCCACCTGCAGCCGTGCTGGAGGCAAGCTCACCAGCCAGGGGGTCATTTGTCCTCAAAGCCTGGAGAATGATGAGCACACTCCCATGCCCCACCAACACTGCTAGAACGGCCACTGGGTCCACAGAGTGAAAGAATCTCCACTTTAAATGACTGACATTTAGTGAAAAGCAATGTTTTGGATGGGATGATGTTAATGCCCTATTTTTTTTTTTTTTTTTTGAGGTCTCCCTCCAGCAAACAAAGCTTTTTCTCCAGGTCATGGGAAGTGGGGCTCAGCACTCTTATCTATGCCACCTCCGTTCTGGGGCCACTAGCTGCAGCTGGCGGGACAAAGCTTGGCCTTGGACAGACGGGCAGGGACGTGACCTGGGACCCAGACTGGTCAGCCCAGACTGGCTCTGCCACCCCTTCTCCAGATGGCCCTATCAGATCACCCCCTATGACAGTCTGAGTCAAGCCCTGCTCCCTTTTCGGATGAAGGGCAGCGCTGAAAGGCTTAGCTGAGGACAGAGAGGGTGGACCAGAGGCGGCGGCTGGGGGGAACGTGGGGTGCCACCCGTTTCTGAGGATGAAGTTTCAGGCAAGTCCAGTAAACAACCTAGTCTTTTATTTGCCCAAGGCCAGCTGTTGCAGGCCCTGAGGCCCAGGACTTCCAGAAGGGATGGAGGGAGGAGGGGCGTGCCATCCTGCCTACCTACCAGGTGCTGCCTGCCCCGATCCTGCTTCCTGCAGGAGGTGGGAGAGGAGATCAAGTCTACATTGGTGCCATCAAGGATCTCCCCACTTCTCAAACACTATAAAAATTCAGTTGTGGTTGAGGAGGACACTAAGGCACAGGGACCCCCCCCCCCCTGCACAGCAGGAGTCTATCTGCAAGTCCAAGGTTTACCTCCACCCTCCTCCTCTCCAGCCCCAGAGGAATGAGCTGCATGGAGGAGGCCTTTTGCGGGGAGGGGGCGTCTCAGGAGCCCATCTGGTGGCCTGTGTTGGGGGAGGATGGCCAGGGTCAAGGGCTGTGGCTGGGGGAGCAGGAGGAGGGGTGTGGTTGGAGGAGCAGCTGCTGTTGGGGGGGGGGGGTCAGCACTGAATAGGGGACCCCAGCTGGGGTTCCATAATGATATCAGTAGGGGACAGGCAGAGTCCTCTGCCCTCCAGATGGGGAAACTGAGGCGGAGACTCCTCCAATCTCTGAGAAGGGAGGGCCTGTCATCAGCTATTCAGGTCCATTCATCTTCCCCAGGAGGGCCCTGCTGCCCACGAGTGGTGACTGGGTGTATGGGCTGAGGCACGAGGAGGAAGAGGAGCAGAAAGCAGCTGGGTTATTACCTGGCTGCACAGACCCCACTCCTGACACACTGAGGGGCACCTTCCCCTGCTCAGCCTCCCCCTGCTCAGCCTCCCCCCTGCTCAGCCTCCCCCTGCTCAGCCTCCCCCTGCTCAGCCTCCCCCCTGCTCAGCCTCCCCCCTGCTCAGCCTCTCCCTGCTCACGTGCCTGAGGAGGCTCATTTTTAGCACCTGGCCTCTTTTCCCTGCCTGGAGGGAGCGCAGGGGACAGACTAGGGAAGAAAACCGCCAAGGGGGACAGGAAGATCTGGAAGCAGGGCCCAAGGGGACGGCTGATGGTCTCGCCACCCCGAGGCGGCTCAGGCACAGAGGAGGGCCCTTAGCCGCCGTGCAGCGTGGATATGAAGAGGATGCTGTCCTGGTCCTGAAGCTGGTAGTCCAGCTCCCCCTAGTCCAGGAGAGAAATGAGAAGACGGTCAAGGGCACTTTTCCAGTTTCTTCCCAGGTGTCGGGAGGGGAAGGGGGAGGGGAGGGCTTGGCTGCTCTGGGAGAGAAAGATAGAAGCTACCAGAAAAAAAAAAACAGACACCCTATACAATAACTAGCCAATCTCCAGGATGGGGGAGCGCTTACCACTTCTCCCGGCTACTGGTTCCTTCCTCACCCGCGGTGGGAGACTTGCGTGGCCTGGGTTTGGAGGCCAGACTGGGACAGGGGACTCCCTGGCCACCCTATTTGGGCCTGAGGAGAAGTTCAAGGCTTTCCTACCAAAGCAGTGAGGGAGGAGTGGAGGGAGGGCTGTCCCCCGAGGTACTGACCAGCAGTTCCCAGTCAGCATCGTTAATCAGCACCAGAATCCCTGGCCGCCTGCGGGAGAGACGGCCGTGAGCAGCGGGCGGGAGAGGCCAGCGCCGTGCGCGGCAGGGGGGCGGCGCGGCCTTTCCTCTGGAGGTTCCTGCGAAAGCTCTCCCAAGAAGCGGAGGCAACCCTCCAAGTCCAAAGGAACCCGGTGGGCTCGTCTAGGAGCCCGATGGAAAAGGGGTGCCAGTGCCACTACCACACCCCAGACCTCGGGCCGCTCTTTTGCTCCCCTGAGCATCCGTTTCCTTCTCTAAGACGCGGTGACCTACTGTGTCTTCCTCACAAGCTCTGTGAGAGGCTGAGGGGGCGACGCGGGTGAGGTGCTTGCCTGCCAGTGTCGGGCAGGAACCACAGGGAGGAGCCTACCTTCCCCGGGCTTAAGCTCGCCGTCCGAGGCCGCCCGTGTGCCCATCCTGGAGAGGTGGCTCTCTTGGCTTCTTTGAATCAGGGAAGGCCGCCAGTGGCCTTGAGCCCCTGAAAGCCTGGGAGCAGCCCTGCCTGGGGGATGGCAGGGAAGGCTGCCATTTGGACACGCACCTTAGCCTGGCTCCTGCTGGCAGTGACCTAAATAGCTCTGCTGTCCCTGGGGGTGACCTCCACAACTGCTGGACCCCGACCTGAGCCACGGGTTGGATGGCAGCCCTAGCCTCCAGGGCCTGCTGGTGGCCTCTGCTTCAAGTCACCCTCAAGTGCCCTGCCCACTTTTTGGACATATTAGCCAGCCTTGCTGTAGGAGCAAAGTGACATCTTGGCACATGGAACCTGGATCCCTTCCTAGGAGGCGAGTCTGGGCCTGGGACAGATACAGAAGCTCCGGGCTGGGGCAGGGGTGTCCCTGTGAGCAGGAACATGCAGGCGTGTGCACACGCACAGTGCTGCCCTGTAATCCTAGACCTCCCGCTGCCCAACACAATATTTTTTCTTTAAAACTTATTAACCATTTTTATTTTGTGCTGCACCCGTAGCAGGCGGAAGTTACCAGGCCAGGGATCAAATCTGCACCACAGGAGTGCCTGTTGAGGCGCAGCAGAAACAAATCTGACTAGCATCCATGAGATGTGGGTTTGATCCCTGGCCTTACTCAGTGGGTTAAGGATCCAGCAGTGCCGTGAGTTGTGGTGTTGGTCACAGACGCAGCTTGGATTCCACGTTGCTGTGGCTCTGGCACAGGCTGGTAGCTGTAGCTCTGATTAGACCCCTAGCCTGGGAACCTCCATATGCTGCGGGTATGGCCCTAAAAAGCAAAAAAAAGAAAAGAAACAAAAAGAAACCCAGACCACAGCAGTGACATGCCGGATCCTTAACCCACTGAGCCACCAGAGCATTCCCTACCACAGTTATCTATTAGTCGTGTTTAAATCTAAATTGCAGCGAAGTAAAACTGAACACTGGGTTCCTCAGTCACACCAGTCACATCTCAAGGATTCCATACCCTCCCGTGCCCGGCAGCTACCACACTGGACAGCACAGATATGGACTGCGGCTATCATCCCAGAAAGTTCTGTGGGGAGCACTGTCCTAGGTTGTCAAGGGATGAAAGGGACCTTGGGGGGGCACCTTTTTCTCAGTCCTTCCTGTACAGAGAGCTGCTGAGGCCCAGAAGTGAAGTAACTTGCTCGAGGTTCTACGGCAAGTTTGTGGCAACCAGAAGGCAGAATCTCAGTTTTTGGATAAGTTTACCAATCTCCTGACTTGGGCCTTGGGAAAAAAACAAACAAACAGACCAACCCAAAGTCCAATGTGGTAATAAGAAAACTGAAAGTAAACTTCAGACAGAGCTGGGCCGCAGCAGCCCTTTCCTTGCAGGGAGCGGGAAGAAGAGGGCCCCGCAGGCAGCTGAGGCTGAACCAAGGACAGGGCTCGAGCCTCCTTCCCTGTGCCCGCCCTCCTCAGGGAAGGGAAGAAAGGACTCACACGCTGTCTCCCTGGATGAACAACTCTGGCCGCTCTTTGAGCAAGTTCTTCTTGATCCAGACAAGGAGGTTCCGGACGTCCCCTGGAGAGGAAGGCACAGAACAAACGAATGTCAAGTCCAAAGGATGCCTGGCCCTAGGGGCTTGCCTGGACCAGGAGGAAGCGAGCAAGTGGCTTGGAGGGCCTCTTTTAGACCGGCTGCTGTGCCTCCTGAACCTGTGGATTCCCAAGGTGAGAAAGAGACTTGGAGAGGCCAGTGACCTACCAGAGGGTCTTCAGAGAAAGTGTTACCTGCACTGCTAAAGGCCTGAAGAAGAGGCCATGGGACTCAAGGCAGACAGCAGGAGGGCCAGTTACATCTGAAAGCGCCGAGATAGACTTGCACCTGCTAGTCCTAGAAGATGGTCTGAAACTGCCCCGGACAGGCTCCCGAGAGCCCCTCCACCTTTATCTCTCCAGCTAGTCCCAGATGGGGAGGCTATGCTCTTGGAAGGCCTGCATATATTTCCCTTTGTGAGGGAAGAAAAACAATTGCTGGGCCGATAACATCAGTTAATTTCCTCTGGCAGAAGGAGAAGGATCCTTCACCAGCCAGAGATGCTGACAAATCATGCCCCACTCCCTGCCCCTGGCCCAGGGCAGCTACTCTGAAGAGGCAAGAGGTTCAGGGTCGAAAGGGCCTCTGCCGCTCAGCTGGACACTGAGATCTGCTTCTTTGTGGTTCTGGGACAGCCACCAGGCTCTCTACATGTCATCTGGAGGCTCAGAGCCACCTGTCCCCGGAGCCATCTCCCCTTTTCTGGGAGCAGGGTCCCAGGTTGAAGGCTATGGCTCCCAACTATCCACTCCTCAGACAGAGAGCATCTCCTGAGCTGCAGGAGCTCCTTCTCTCCCTGAAACGACTTGAGGACTGAAGGCCCTGGGGAGGCAGCTAGTCTCTGGGAGACCAGCAGGGGGCTGGAGGTTGGCCATTCCCATCCTGAGTCAATGTCAGAGGGCCTGTTGTCTAGGCAGGGGCTAAGCCGGAGAAGGACCCAAGTGGTGCCTTGGTTTCCCTGCCTGGAGGTGGGGCCCTGGCACGCAGGTGAGGAAAAGCCTGCCGGAGAAGGAGAGGCCCGGCACGTGTCAGACAGCACCGGCCTTGGGTAGGGTTTTAAGGCATTCTCACTGGCCTGTCTGCCACCCTTCTGGGAGGCGGGCGGGCTGCATCCTGGATGGACTAGTTCACTCTGCTCCGTGCCAGCTTCCCTGGATTGTATGCCAGCAGAGCACAGGACCGGGGGCAAAGTGTCCATGAACTGAGACTGTGCCTTTCAATTTTAATTCCTAGTTTTAAACAAAGCAGATTGGAGTGCTCAGGGTTCCTGGAGCGGGCAGGGCATGGGGAGTGTTGCCTCCATTTAGACTGGGGAGCTGCAGTCCATTTAGCCTCCTGGCTGGGTTCCTCCGAGGCCTGGGATTCAGAGCCTTCCCCTTGGCCTCCATCTTGGCGCTGTCTGGTGGGCCGCCAGCCCATACATCTTGCAGCCGTTCGATAGAGGCGCCGGGGTCTGACACATCCATCAGCCAGCCCCGGCGGGCGGGGCTGTGCCTGTGCACGCCGAGGCGCTGAGGGACTGGGCAGCGCCTGGCCTGAGGGCCACCAGCTGCACCTCCACAGTCCCGGCCGGCCTGATCAGAACCAGGGCCCGGTTGGGGAACGGCCCCTCCAAGAGGGGGCTTCTGCTCCACTCTCGCGGGCTGGGGGTGGGGTGCCGAGGACCAATGGTCATGTCGGGGTCATCCCAGTGATGACGCCGTCCTGGAGTCCCAGGGGACTGGGCCGGGGGAGTGTGCCGCGGGTGCTGGCTCATTTATCATGAGGCTCCTCTTTGCTGAGGTCACTCCCTCCCTCCTCTGCGCCCCCCCCAGGCCTGCCGGCATTCTTGATAGCCTGTTACCATGGTGAGGCCACCGCATCACCACCCGTATTGTTCCCCCATGCCTGGATTTGGGGGTGGGGAGAGATGGAAGTCCCCGCTCCCTTCGCAGGCTGCAAGGGCCACTAGGCCTGGCCTGAAACACACCCCCAAGGGACATCGTGCTAGGCTTGCTGAGGCCCAGACAATATGCAAATGGTCTCCAAGCCAGATGGTCGGCTTCCAAAGGCGCCCAGGGGAGGAGGAAGGGTTAAGCAGAGCCAGGGGCTGGTGGCTTGGGGACGGCTTCTCCTCCCCCAGGTCCTCCAGCCTCCCAGCGCTACTGCTGCAGGGTGGGTTCCCTCGTGGGATCCCATGCAAGCACCCACAAGACAAATATTTACTGAGCAACTACTATGTGCCAGGTGCTAGGGAGAGGCGGTGAGCAAGGCCGATGCAGAACCTACCCTCATGGAGCTCAGAGGCCAGCAGGGCAGGCGGACCTTCCTTACTAGGCCAGCTCCTTTGTGTGGCTCAGGAAGAGCTTTTCTGAGGACGTTAACGTTGAAGCTGAGGCCCGAGGCATGGGTGGTGCGGGATGGGGGAGCACGCCGGGCAGAAGGAAGAACATATGGGAAGACCTGAGGCAGGGTGGAATTGGCAGGTTCAAGGTAACGGAACAGAGGAGGCCAGAAGATTAGCATGAGACAAGGCCAGAGACTATGCAGGGCACGTGCCAGCCCTGAGACAGCGCCGCTCCCTTCTCGGGAGCCCCAGGGCTATTTTCTGGAGGTGCCCCAGCACCTCGCACACACAACGCCCTTGAGCCATTTCCTGAGTGTGCCAACAACTGCAGACAGAGGGAGGGAGGGAGGAGGACAGGTTCAGATTAGGGACTCAGTCCTGGGTCTGAGTTCAACTCCAACCCTTCTTAGTTACAGGACCCTGGATAAGGAATTCTCTGGTGCCTCCTTCTGTGTAAAATGGGACGGACCGGTAAGAGTGCCTGGTAAGTTGCTGAGGCTCAGAGATGACCCATTTAAGGCTCCTGACATTGTGCTTGGCACAGCAACGCTATAACTCTTCTATGAGCCAGAGCCAGAGGAAGAACCTGGACTCTTCCATCTCGTTTACTGCCCTGAGCAGTAAACGCTGTGCCCAGGGGACATGCTCGGGCAACTGGGGGGCAGGGGTAGGGAAAAAAACAAACAAAAACCCAGAGAACAGTTTTTTTTTTTTTTTTGGTCTTTTTAGGGCCTCACCTGAAGCATAATGAAGTTCCCAGGCTATGGGTTGAATTGGAGCTACAGCTGTCAGCCTACACCACAGCCACAGCAACGCTGGATTCGAGCCACATCTGTCACCTACACCATGGCTCACAGCAACGCTGAACCTTAACCCACCGAGTGAGGCCAGGGATCAAACCCGCATCCTCAGGGATACCAGTCGGGTTTGTTAGCTGCTGAGCCACGATGGGAACTCCTAGAGAGGGCTACTGATCAGACAGTGCTGGGGTTTTGTGGGATGCGCTACCTTTCCATCAAAGCCAGACAGGGAATGAGGGAATGAGGGCACTGGGGGAGTGGCGACGGGGCCCCGAACACTAGCCTTGCCTCCATCTCAGTCTTCCCACCTGGGTGGAAGGAATCAGACTCTGAGGGCACACAGCACCAGAGCAGGCAGATGAGCGTCCCAATGTCAGGTTTCTCAGTGGATCTGCCCTGGCCACTGAGGGAACAGCAGGTGATGGGGGTTACTGCACCCATGGCCGAGTGGTGAAGGATTCGGATTCTGGAGCCAGAAGGCCCTGGGCCGTGTGCCAGACGGCCTTGAGCAGGACGTCACTTCACTTGCCTAAGTCTCGGGGTCATCCTCTGACAAATGGGGATAACAATCCAAACTCCTGATGCCAGCAGCAAGCCCGGTACAGTGTCAAACACACAAGACAAAAGTACCTCTGCCCACAGTGACTTATCCTGTGGGCTGCCAGAACCTTCTCCTAAAGGCTGCTGGGAAAGGGGCACCACGCACGCCCCTTCTCGAGGACACCTAAGAAGGCTCCCACCAGAACCCTGTGCCCCAGTGGATCTGTCCTTTTTCTGGGGACCATGACCACCCACTGTGGCCAGGCCCTCAACGGTGTTGATCCCAGCTTTGGGGGCTGAAAGAGAACCATCTCCAGGTTTCATCTGACACTGTGTCCCGGCTGCGGCAGGCCCCAGCCAGAACCCTGACTTCCTGTCCCTCCAACCCACCAAGTCCAGCAGTCCCCAGGGACCACGCCAGGCAGCTCTCCCCCTGGTCTTCTCCACAGTCTAGGCTGCCCCTGTCCCCAAGTCCACCAGGCTCCAGGACAGGGCTCTACTGGGAGCCCACCCCAGGCCTCAGTTGAAAGGAAAGAAAGAGCTGAGATGGGGGGAGTGAAAGAGGAGAGAGAGTAGAGGGGACATCAGAGGGGCCATTTACAAGTGAATGGGGGTAAGAATGGAGCAGTTTGTGGGCTAAACTGGCCTCAGAAGGAGGTTTACAGATGTGCCAGGGGACGCTCCTCATTGTTTAATTAAGCAGAAAGTGGATCTTTTCAAAAGCAATTTTGCACAGGGACTGGGAGGGGTGGGGTGGGGGAGGGTGGTGGGGAGGGGATCAGCAAACAGGCCCCAGAGCGGAGAAAGGAACAGCTGGCCCCAGAGAGGCTGTGAAATGCATGCTAAGCAGTTTAAAGTGCCTGGGAGCTCCCGGCAGCCACCTCAGTACAATGGCAGCCAGAGGGAGCGGGCCAGGGAGAGGTGAGGCAGGCAAGTCTCCTCCTGGGGGCAGGACCGCTCACGCCCACGCTGGGACCCAGGAGGCTTGGGGCCTGCTGACCTGGGAGTGGGCTGGGAGCTTCCAGTTGAAGGGATCGGATGCACAAAAAGCCAGTTCCCAGTGGAGGAAAGGCCCAAGGCTGGCGGGTGCCTGCTGACCCCTGCCAATCACGGCGGCAGCCGGTTCCCTGGAGGGGGCTGGCTGGGAGACTCCCCATACACACGCAACCTCACACTGGGTCAGTGCAACTGGCCTGACTTCAATCTGGAAGCAAGTTTTCCAAACAGCAGGTGTCAAAAGATGACCAGTTCAATCAAGACTAGGTCCAGCCCAACCTCCCGGTTTACAGGCGGAAGGGGGCAAAAAGAGGCCTGTAGAAACAATTTGCAAACACACATCGCCAGGGCACCCCCCCTGAAGTCTCACCCCCCACCCATGCCTTCTCCAGCCTCCTCTCCCAAATCCTCTCCCAAGCTGGCTGGCTCGGAAGCTCTCCCCTGGCCCAGGACCCGGGGACCTGGAGGCCCCTTGTTTGTGAGACTTGTCACAATCCATAATCTTAGGGCTGCTATTTTCTCTGATGGAGTCTCCAAGACCTGCTTGGCCAAGTGGCAGCCCGTAGGCTGGGAAGGCTGCCAGACGGGGATCTGGGCACAGGCTCGGGGGAGAGGGAGGCTCTCCCTGTGGCACCAGGCCCCTGCCCTCCTGTTGGGCTCCGTGTGCCAGGGTGAGGCCTGGCTGCTGCCAGCCAGCTCTGTAGCTACGATGTGACCTATGCCTCTGGGCACAGCAGGGCAAAAACAGGAGCCAGAGGTAGAGATCCACTGCCAAGGGCCACCTCCCCTCCCCTTCCAATTCCTTTTCTTTTATCCCAGAGAGGGGACGACAGGCCCATGCCTGCCTCCTAAGCAGTAGATGGAGGGTGAGGGTTCAAAAACCTGGGTCTTGGCCCGGGCCCCCGACGTGAGTAACTGCACAGGTCACTTTCATCTGTCTCACGAGGTCTGATTTCCGGGCTGACAGATATCTCCACTGGGGTCATTATAAAACCGAAAGAAGTAGCTGTCGGAGGCGTGAAAGTATAAAAACTGGAAAACACACTGCAGGTTTGAGATGCTATGTGACCCGGGGAACCTCTTGGGATGAGTGGTGATGGTTTAGTGGGACGGTGCAAGGACCGTGGAGGCCCTCACGCTGGCTTCTGAATCCCAGCTCTGCCATTTTAAATAGCTGTACGCCCGGAGCTAAGACTTCTGACGTCTCGGGATTTGGGTTTCCACCTTTTATTTTTATTTTATTTATTTATTTTTTGGCCTTGCCTGTGGCATGCAGAAATTCTGGGGCCAGGGACTGAATCCACGCCACAGTGGTGACAATACCCCATCCTTAATCTGCTGAGCCACCAGGGAACTCCAGGTTTCCACTCTTTTTTTTCTTTTTAGGGCTACACCCACAGCATATAGAAGTTCCCAGGCTGGTGTCAAATCGGAGCTACAGCTGTCGGCCTACGCCACAGCCACAGCAACACAGGATCCGAGCCACATCTGTGACCTACACCTCAGCTGACGGCAATGCCAGATCCTCAACCCACTGAGCAAGGCCAGGGATTGAACCTGTGTCCTCATGGATGCTAGTCAGATTTGTTAACTGCTAAGCCACAACGGGAATGAATCTGACCAGGAACCATGAGGTTGTGGCCTCGCTGGCCTCGCTCAGTGGGTTAAGGATCTGGCGTTGCCCTGAGCTGTGGTGTTTAAGTTGCAGACGTGGCTCGGATCCCAAGTTGCTGTGGCTGTGGTGTAGGTCGGCAGCTGTAGCTCCGATTTGACCCCTAGCCTGGGAACCTCCAAATGCCATGGGTGCGGCCCTAAATGGGAATAATAATAATAATGGTAGCTACCACCTAAGAATCTGTGACAATTATTTGCACAACTGGGGCTTTGCCTACCATGCCAACCTCAGCCTGTGCCCCTTTGACACTGGCCTTCCTCCAAGTTCCTTGACTAACCCAAGGCCCTTTGCCCGGGGGGCCTTCACAAGTGCCTCCTTTTGCCGAGAATGGGCTCTACACACCTCTGCTTGCCCTCTGATTTATTAGGCTGGCTTCTTTTCCTTCCTTGAGCCTTAGCCTCAAAGTCACCTCTTTAAAGGAGCCTTTCCTTACCACGCTCTTGTCTTATTCCAAGTGTCATTTTGTTCTCACCATGCCAGTGACAACCACTTGTACAGTCAAACGTTTCTGTGTTCCCTGGTCATTGCCTGGCTCCACTTCCATTACTCTGTAAGCTCCATGAGGGCAAGAACCGTATCTGCTTTGCTCCCCACCAAACATCCAGCAACTAGTACAGCTCCTGGCACAAAGCAGGCATTCAAAAACATGTGTGCCAGCTACAGGAAAGACTAAAGTACTTACTCTTGCTTCCATACCCAGTACTTGGTAAGCATTCAGCCAATGAATGAATGAAAGGGGTTATATATTTTTTTTGGCTGTACCCTCAGCATTTGGAAGTTCCTGGGGCCAGGGATCAAACCCTGTGCCATAGCAGTGACCTGAACCACAGCCATGACAATGCCGGCTCCATAACCTGCTGAGTCACCAGGGAATTCCAGGGCTGGAATTATTAAACTTGGGGACTTTCACGCCAAGCAAAAGCAGGAGGAAATAAATCATAACTTGTGATATTTTAATAACTTTCCAGCTAAGTCTTCACAGCTGAATCTTTGGAAGGCTTCTGAGAGCCCCTTGTTCCCTCCCAAGGCTGCATAGCCATCTGTCAAACTAAGAAACTGTCGCCTTTGTCATCCTGGGTCTTCTACCGGGGATCCAATCCCACAGTCCTGACATCTAACCCCCAGCCTCAGGCCCACACCCAGCTCAAGGGGGCTCATGGTGCCTACTCCTTGATGAGTGCGTCCTGCCCCCCGTCTCTGAATGGGGCACACAGACCCACCCTATGTCATCGCTCTCCAGCCCGAGGGAGAGAGAGCCTTGGTAACCAGTGAATGTGGGCAATAATTATCTGATTCCTGGCATGTCCGCTGTCAGATGACTGCTATCAGACCTCACTGGACCATTTTCTACTGCCCACCTCCAGGAACCTCATTCCCCTGCCTCATTCAACTGACTTCCTCTTCTCCCCAGGAGTATCTCAGCCCCCGAGGAGATGGGCTCTGTTCCTGAACATTCTACTCTTGCTACGAACTGCTGCTAGGGCTGCAAAGCACCTTCACAGTTGCAATATCCAGCCCCTGCCTCTGGGCTACGCTAATATTGACCCAGCTGGAGCTCTGCAAGTCAGCGCCTCACCGTCCCCCCCCCCCGCCCCCCGCCAATCTGAAATCAAGGTCTGTCTCCCCAGTGCCTCAGGCCTGGTCTACCACACAGGAGGTGCCCAGTATATATGTGCCAAAGAAGGGTGAACATGAACAAATGGGAAGAAAAAATCCTGTCTCCCCTCGTCAAGCTCCCTCCTCCAACCTCCTTTCTGGCTGGATACTTTTCTCCTCATGCAAATCCTGTTACTTCAACGGAAGCCATCTGTATTGTTCCAGCCTCCTTTTTTCTTTTTGGCCAAACCCACAGCATGCGGACGTTCCTGGGTCAGGGACGGAACCTGCACCACAGCAGTGACCTGAACCATGGCAGTGACCACACTGGGGAACTCCGGGATTACTCCACTCTGACAGAGGTTAACCGCCAGGAGAACGTCTCTCTGCCACCATCCAGCAATGACAGAGACGCGTGGTCTAGTTGCTGACACCTCCTAGCAACCCTGAGAGACAGGGATTAACATCCCCACTTCACAGATGAGAACGCTAAGGCTCAGAAAGGTGAGGTCACCGGCCTAAGGTGCTAAGAGGATTCAAACTCCTGACTGTCTGAATACAGAACCTGCACTCGCAGGGGCTAAGCTACGCCATCTCCTTCCGGCCAAGCTGGCTGATCCCGGACAGGATGGGCAGAGTGCCTGGGGAATCTCTTCCTTCCTCTTCCCTGGCCAGGGAGATTCTACGCTTTCCCGCTTGGATGGGGCTGAGTGTGGCCCCCACAAAGGGGCTCAGAAAGCCCATACTCACAGGGTTCGTCCTGTCCGGGCAAGGTGACCTGATGTTTCTTCACGCCGTCAAACAGGAGCTCCGCACCGCCTCTGCAAAGGAAGGCCAGAGAGAGAGAAGCCGGGTAAGCGCCTGCAAATGCCTCGCTGAGACTGAGAACCGAGGAAGGCGCTGGCACCAGAAGCCCGAGAGGGGCAGGGACCAAGGAGCAGGAACACCTTGGGTACCAGTGATCAATTCTGAAACGTGGCTTCCTGAGGTGGTAACATAATCCTGAAGTAATTTTTACTAATGTTTAAACATCCCGAGGAGTTCCCATCGTGGCTCAGAGGAAACGAATCCGACTAGGAACCACGAGGTTGCGGGTTTGGTCCCTGGCCTCACTCAGTGGGTTAAGGATCTGGCGTGGCTGTGGCTGCAGCTGTGGCTGGAAGATGTAGCTCTGATTAAACCCCTAGCCTGGGAACCTCCATATGCTGTGAGTGAAGCCCTAAAAAACAAACAAACGTAAAAATTCCACCAATTTGCACACTTTTGTTTTTACTCCTCTGTTTTCTCAAGAGGCAGCGTAGCATACAGGGACAGAGCACAGGCTCTGGAGGGCCACTTGCACCTCATGGCGAGGCCCTGGGTGTGCAACAGAACCTTCTCAAGCCTCAGTCTTTCCATTTGCAAAAATGTTGAGAGGCTGCCATGGGAGACCCTGTGTACCTAGAGGTTTCTTTGGGCCAGGTGAGGCTTCAAAATGCCCCCGCCCGTGCCCCCCGCTGCTGGCCTGGTGGGCACACCACAAGGCTGGAGGGTAAGAGACCCCACTGGGCTTAGAAAGAACTTGCACTTTTTTTTTTTTTTTAATCTTTTTGTCTTTTAGGGCCACAGTGGCGGCATATGGAGGTTCCCAGGCTAGGGGTCAAATCAGAGCTGTAGCTGCCAGGCTGCGCCACAACCACAGCAACGCAGGATCCATGAGCCATGTCTTCGACCTACACCACAGCTCACATAACTTGCCATTTCTAAGATCATTCTTCATCTCACTTCACCTTCAGGGGATCTCAGGGAAGGAAGGAGGGAGGCAGATATCATTCACTCTATCCAATGTGAGAAGCAGACTGAGGCCAGGAGAAATGAAGCGACTTGTCTAAGGCCAGACAGGCAGTGGCTGAACTAGAATGACTTCTAACTGGTTGCTAGCAGAAAAAAAAAAAAAAAAAAGACTCCCCAAAAGGTCAGGAAGCCTCTTGAGGGCAGGGTCTGGTCCACTCCTGTGTGCCAGCACCTGGCCAAGGGAAGGCTGGGACAGCAGAGACGCTCCAAGCCAAGTGCAGAAGCCCGGGCTCAGGACACGGACACTCGGGCTCTTTCAGTGGCCCACGCTGCTTCCTCCTCTGGGTCTCCTGACTCCCATCTCAGCCTTCACGTGGCTCTTAACTGAGAGGCCTTAACAGACTCTTGACGGATGCGATGCCTCCCACCCCACCACCCTTTCCCCATTTCAGAGAACAGAGATGTCCTGAGACAGTCCGCTGGGAGGCAAAGGCAAGGCAAGCATTGTCATGGGGGAAACATGGGGCGACTGTCATCCAAACAAGGTCACGCTTTGTTGATGCAGAAATGTGGAGGGGGAGAGGAGGCCCATCTGTGGCCGCGCGCAGGGCCATTTCAGCTGCAGGCCCGCACAGAGCCTCCATTTATCCCCTTCCAAGAGCCTCGTTCTCTCCTGGGTGGGGGCTGGCACATGCAGCAGCTGGGGTGGGGGAGGGCGACAGGCAAGGGGCGACAGGAGTTGGGGGGTCAGAGGCGTAGGAACTGGAAGCACTGGGATGCAGGCAAACAACCCAGACTGGCCAAACCTGGTGGTGCCAGGCTCAGAGGCCGAGGCTGTTTTTCCCTTCACGAGCAGATAAAGAACCATCTGGCTGAGTGACCTGTCACTGCTGGGTTCACTAGCCTCCCAGCGAGGGGTTGGCATTTCTGTTGACAGCACATCTGGAGGGGAAGAAGGTGCAGGCCCAGCTTCTGGAGAGATTCAGGGAGGCAGGCAGGGGCCTGTTTTGGTCCCAGAAGAGAACCTAAGCTAGTCTCTCTTATGTCCTCCGGGACCTGCTAATCAAACTCCATTAAGGAATGACAACCTAAGATGCCTCATTTTTCCCCCACTCCTCAGTTCCTGGTGGGAGGTGTCTGGTGGTACTGGTGGTACTGGTGACTGGCATAGACCTTCCCCAAATGGCCTTCGCTTTTTCTAGTTTACTGTCATCATTTTATCATTTACATTATCCTCCACCTGCTGGAATGCAAGTTCTGCCTAAAACAGGGCCTGGTGCACAGCACTCGAAACGTCTGCTGAATGAATGAAGATGCCCATTTCCCCCACTTTTCCTCTGACCTCAATGGCATTCCCTCCCTTTGCCAATACCTCCCAGACCCAAGAAAGAGGTTATGGGAAAAGGCAGAGGGGATCTCACATCTGGGCTGCAGGGACACGAAACACATCTGTCCTACATATTTTGAATCCTGTGTGACCTGAGAAAATGCTCTGTTCAAGAGGCAAGATGAGGACCCAGAACTGGTCATTAACAAGAAGGACAAGGGTGGGTGGGTGGGTGGGGTCTTCTAGAGTGGCTATCACGGCTGGTGGGCTGAGAGGACCACATCTGCTCAGGGGAAAAAGGCAAAGTCTGAACCCAGAACTCTTCAAGGATCGGGGTGGTATCCAGGGACAAAAGGGAGAGAATGATGCGCAAGGTGGCTTCGTTGCAAATCTACTTAGGTTCAGAAGAGGGGTGGAGGAAGTCTGCTAAGAGATGTAGTAAACGAAAGAAAGGCCAGGGGCAAAAAACATGCATTTAGACAGAGACAGAGCGGAGGAATTGGGGCCTGGCATACACATCGGGCATTCTTGCTTCCAGAGAAGCCGCAATGCCCACAGGACACTGTGGTGGTGGGTAGAAGGAAAGCCGTCTTGCCTTGTTGGGGCTCACTATTGCTCTTGGGGGGAAGGGAAGCAGCAGTGGTCAGGCTGAAAAATGGGTACTTAAGCGAGTCTGGAAGCTCTGGAGGGAAAGCACTACATCTCCCCCAAAGGACTTCCCCAATGCTGCCAGCATAGTACCTGGCAGACTGAGTACTGTGCCTGACAGAGTGAGAATGAAAGGTAAGCTGGCAGTAGATAAACCTTAATACTGGCAACCTGCGGCTTCTCCCTTTTCAGCTCTGCTGAGGCCTGTCAAAGCAGCAAGGATCCTCCTAGCACCCCCAGGCCATGGGGGCCACAGCTGGGCAAAAGGGTCAGTAAAGCAAAAGAGTCAGGAGGCCAAACCAGCAGAGTTCTAAGTGGACTGATGGGGCCAGACAATACCATCAATTAAACTGCAGTTAACATTCATGAGACTACCTCCCTGTAATGGATAGAAACGCTGAACACTGCGGGGCATGGACAAAGTTCTATTTATCTTTGTATCCTCCGTGCCTGGCTCACTGCCTGGCACATGGTAGGCACTCAATAAATGACTGGTGAATGGACTACTCAATGAAGGGAAAACATGAGAGAAACTGGGGGCATCCAGTGGAAGGGTGGCATTTATGGGCAGAGGTTTTAGGTTCCCATCCCAGACTACTTTTCCTTTCACATAAGCCTTGACTTGTTTATCTTCACACACACAGACAAGTCTAGTCCTAGCTTTCCCATGTGACTCTGGAAAGGATACCACCCATCTCTTAGTGTCTCAGTTTCTTTGCCTCCTCTTTATGCCCTGCGGTGGCTCTCAGCTCTGAAATTATATGAAAAACCTTCTGTTTGCAGGAGGAAGACGACAGTGGCATAAGGAGACTCCTCGCTGGTTTGAGTCTCTTCCGTTACTGGTGCGTGCGTCCCAATTCTGCACTTTTTAATCTCGTGCATTGTTTACTGTCACGGCTAGTCTCCACCACTGTGCTATCTTATTGAGCGCCTTATCCCTGACTCAAGACCTGCAGGAGGCACTCAGTAAGTTTACTGAATGTACCTGATGGGGTTCAGGTCTGTTTAGCACCCCCGGCATCTTGGGAAAGAGAGAAAAGGAGTCTCGTCATGGCCACACATCCTACGAGAAAGCAGCCTCCAAGAACCGTGTAAACGGAACTTTTCGCCCGAAGGAAGACATGGGGGGAAGGTAGTCCTTCTCGGTCCTGGGAGCTCAGACGCCAGACACATGGGACTGGCCCAAAACGGGGTTGGCAAAGAAGGTGAGGAGGCCGCCTGCTAACCGTCACACCTTTTGGGTCCAGCACGGTGCAGGGCCCTGAGGAGTGCCCAGAGCGCACCTTCACGCCTGGGCATGCGCCTCTATTCCTGAACATACGGTCTCGTCGCCCAGGGAGACCGAACCTCCCGAGCTCTCTGAGGCGAGTGGCGTAGCTCAGGGAAGTCGCCAGAAACCTCGGCAATTCGGTCGTGACAGGCCCCAAGGCAGAGAGAGGGCAATTCCAGGCCCGAAGACTTCAATTCACCCCCACGACGCCCCAGCTCTGTGACTCACCCGAACTCCACCTCCACTGACAAGGGCGCCGCCATATTGAGGAAGCCGAGCTCACAGGAAACTCCCTCAACTTCCGGCGCCACTGCCCCGCTTCCGGTCGCCGCGGACGGAAGAGGCGGGGCCGGGAAATCCTGCTCCTCAGCGATTGGGCAAAGACCTGGAGCAAAGAGCCAAGGCTGGAGGATCGCGGTACCTGATCGTCTTTGAGATGGTTCCCTCTGCTTTTTAGGAACCGGGTCCAAACGGCCAGGGCGGGTAGCGACTTGGGTGAGCTACAGCTATGCGAAGGAGAGTCCCGGCATCTTTGCGCAGTGACTGTGAGCCACTTTACAGTTTATCTTGCTTTAGTTACGTATTCTCTTTAGTCTGCACACCGCTTGGGCAAGGCCGTCCAAATCTTTATTTCCAGCCCGGAAATCTCTCCTGAGCCATCGACTCGCCATCCAACCGCCCCTTTTGCTGTCAGTTTGAATATCACTCATTGAGCAGATATTTTTGCACGTCCTCTGCGTGCCACGGTGATGAACGGCATAGGCAAAGTTCCTGCCTTTAGGGCACTCAGTCTAGTGGGGGAAATACCAGTCATGCTAGTAAAGCAAAATCTCAAGCTGAAAGAAATGATGTGGAGTTATAGGAACTTTAAAAAGAAAAGGACTGGAGTTCCCTGGTGGCTCAGCAGGTTAAGGATTTGGCATTGTCACTGCAGTAGCTCTGGTTACAGCTGTGGTGCGGGTTCCATTTCCGGCCCAGGAACTTCTGTGCTGTGCTGTAGAAGTGGACAAAAGGACTGACCCAGACTAGAGCTAAGCTCTAAAGCCTGAGGAGAGTTAACTAGGTAATCATGAGGGGAGAAAAACCTCTGGGAGCATTCTAGTGAGAACAGAAAGTGCACAGGCTCGGGGTGGGAGAACATGCTGGAGCACCAAGAGAAGAAAGTGGAAACTGGGGAGCAGAGGATGAATGAGGGTGTGGTAGGAGATGAGGGCGAGAAGGGTGGGCAGGTGCCAAATCATGCCTGTGAGCCAGGTAAGAATTTGTCTATTTTGTGTGTGTGTGTGTGTGTCTTTTTAGGGCCGCACCCATGGCATATGGAGGTTCCCAGGCTAGGGGTTGAATTGGAGATGTAGCTGCCAGCCTACACCACAGTCATAGCAACACCAGATCTGAGCTGTGTCTGTGACCTAGACCACAGCTCATGGCAACACCAGATCCTTAACGCACTGAGCAAGGCCACAGATCAAACCCTTGTCCTCATGGACTAGTCGGGTACACTGCTGAGCCACGATGGGAACTCCTAGAACTGGGTTTTGTTGTTGTTCTTCTCTTTTTCTTTTTTGGCCAACTCCCAGGCATGCGGAAGTTCCCTGGGCCAGGGATCCAAGATACAGCTGCAGCAACACTGGATCCTTAGCCCACTGTGCCACAGTGGGAACTCCTAGAACTGTGTTTTAAAATATCCTTCTTGGATTCAATGTGGAGAACTGTGGAGGGGAACAGGAAAGGAGATAAAGAGACCCCTAGAGACTGTTACAAAAGCCCAAGGCATGGAGTTCCCTGGTAGCCAAGTGGTTAAGGACTCAGTGTTGTCACTGCTGTGGTTCTGGTTACTGGTCTGGCTTGGGTTTGATCCCTGGCCTGGGAACTTCACATGCTCTCTGCCCAGCTGAAAAAAAGGGAGGGTGAGTTCCCATCGTGGCTTAGTGGAAACGAATCTGACTAGCATCCATGAGGACACGCATTTGATCCCTGGCCTCACTCAGTAGGTTAAGGATCCAGCATTGCCTGTGAGCTGTGATGTAGCCTGCAGATGTGGCTTGGATCTGGCGTTGCTGTGGCTGTGGTGTAGGCCAGTGGCTACAGCTCTGATTCAGCCGTTAGCCTGGGAACCTCCATATGCTGTGGGTGCAGCCCCCCCCCCCCAAAAAAAAGGGAGCGAAGTAGATGTCCCAAGGCATCAAAACCACAGGCTGCTGGTAAACAGTGGATGTGATGATGTAATCACTGCTCAGAGCTGGGAGTTCAACTCAGCTGCCAGCTTTATATCCAGGTCCCACTGAGCAGGAGGGAAGGGCACAGGGCACAACTGTGTTTTTTTATTTTGCTTTTTTTTTGTCTTTTTTGCCATTTCTAGGGCCGCTTCCACAGCATATGGCGGTTCCCAGGCTAGGGGTCTAATCGGAGCTGTAGCCACTGGCCTACACCACAGCCACAGCAACACGGGATCCGAGCCACGTCTGCAATCTATACCACACCTCATGGCAACGCTGGATCCTTAACCCACTGAGCAAGGCCAGGGATGGAACCCGCAACCTCATGGTTCCTAGTTGGATTCATTAACCACTGATCCATGATGGGAACTCCTGCTTTTGCTTTTTAAGGCCGTACCTATGGCATATGGAAGTTCCCAGGCTAGGGGTCAAATCAGAGCCACAGCTGCTGGCCTATGGATGCTAGTCAGGGTCTTAACCCTCTGAGCCACAATGGGAACTCCTAGGGCACAACTGTTAAAGGAATGACATAACTGGAGTTCCCAGTTTGATGCTGTGGGTTAAGAATCTGACTGTAGGAGTTCCTGTCATGGCTCACGGGAAATGAATCTGACTAATATCAATGAGGACGCAAGTTCATTCCCTGGCCTCACTCAGTGGGTTAAGAATGCAGCATTGCTGTGAGCTGTTGTGTAGGCTGCAGATGCAGCTCAGGTCCTGTGTTTCTGTGGCTGTAGCATAGGCAGGCAGCTACAGCTCTGATTCCACCCCTAACCTGGGAACCTCCACATGCTGCTGGGTGCGGCCCTGAAAAAAAAAAAAAAAAGCCAAAGAATCTGACTGAAGCAGCTCAGGTCACTGCAGAGGCATGGGTTTGATCCCTGGCCCGGTACAGTGGGTTAAAGGATCCTAAGTTGCCACAGCTATGGCGTAGGTCACAGCTGCAGCTCGGATTCAGTCCCTGCCCCAGGAACTTCCATAAGCCTTGGCGTGGCATATAGGAAAAAAAAAAAAAAAAGACATAGCTAATTGAGGTTATTGGTTAGAGCCAACTATGCTCAGATGGAGGAAGATTTGACTTCTCATAGCTCTTGAGCCTTCTACACTCACTGTAATATATTAGCATGCTAAATGACATACCCACATGTGCCAGGACAGTTCTAGACTGATCATAGAAGGCCAAAAAGTGGGTGGTAGCCAAATTCTTGAACATCCCTGCCCTCCTCCCCAAAGTAGTTGTAATAATCCCACTGCGTTAGCCTATGAAATTACCCAGCCCATAAAAGCAACCCCTCACCCTGGGGCTGCTCGCCATCTGAGATAGACTACATTCTGCCTGTGGAACATGGATCTCTATAAATAAACTTTCACTTTAGTATCTTGCTCTTGAATTCCTTCCTGCCCGAAGCCAAGGGTCCTCAGGGGGCGTCTGAGGAGTTCACCTGATACTTGGGACATAATCCTCCTCTCACTCCCCCTTTCTGCAATACCACCACTCCTAGGTGTCTTTGGTTAAGTCCCTTGACGTCTTTGTGCCTCAGTTTCCTCGTCTGTAAGATAGCAGTTCCCATAGGGTTGTAGTGAGAACTAACTGAGTTTTTGGCACAGTGCCTCCTTCCCTAAAACAGTCTCCCCTGGAGTTCCCTGGTGGCTCAGCAGGTTAAGGACCTGGTGTCACTGCTGTGGCCTGGGTTGCTCCTGTGGCATGGGTTTGGATCCCTGGCTCAGGAACTTTTATATGCCTTGGGCACAGCCAAACAAAACAAAATAGAGTCACCTGTGTTCCTCATTCCAAGGATGCCACTGCCATCCACGGACACACCCAAGCAGGAAACCGTAGGCATTGTTCTTCATTCTCCTCCACATCCAGATGGTCATCACATTTGGACTTGTCTCCCCTTCTGATTTTGCAGCCCCAGTTCTCCCACCAGCACCACTTTCATCACCTCTCATCTGCACCTGTTTCTCTGGCCTGCCTCCCACCTCCCTTCCTCTGGCCTTGGCATCTTTGTAGTGTTCAATTCCACAGACAGCCCTGAGTCTTTTCAGTGTACCAGGCACTGTTCCAGGGTGCTGGCAAGATGAGGACAAATAAAACACAGCCCTGGTCCCCGAAATGCACGGAAGAATCCTGTGGTGAATGGGAAGGCCCCCCGTTCGCTTTGCTATGTGGGACTCAGGTTCCCCACTCTGTAGGGAAGGCTTGGGGACCAAATGATCTCTTAAGATCCTTTCAGCAAAAACAGTCTAATATTTCCCAGAGTTCCCAATGTGGCACAGTGGGTTAAGACTCCCACTGCAGGAGTTCCCATTGTGGCTCAGCAGTAACAAACCTGAATAGCATCCGTGAGGACGCCGGTTCGATCCCTGGCCTCCCTCGGTGGGTTAAGGATCTGGTGTTGCCATGAGCTGTGGTGTAGGTCACAGATGTGGCTTGGATCTGATGTTGCTGTAGCTGTGGTGTAGGCCTGCAGCTGTAGCTCCAATTCAACCCCTAGCCTGGGAACTTCCATATGCCAAGGGGGCGGCCCTGAAGAAAAAAAAAACAAAAAAAACAAGAATCCAATTGCCTTGGCTGGGGTTGCTGCAGAGGCCTGGGTTCCATCCCTGGCCAGGTATGGTGGGTTAAAGGATCCAGTGTTGCCACAGCTGTGGCTTGGATGCAGTCCTTGGCCTGGGAACCTCCATATGCTGCGGGTGTGGCCATAAAAAATAAAATAGTTCCTCCAGGGCTGAGCTACAGAAACCTTGCCTGATTCATCTTAGACGTTTGATACACTGTAGGCGGTTGGTAACTGCTGAATGAATGAATGAATGAACACATTATCAATCTCCTTCTCAGTCATTTAGTGGCAACAGGGCAATATTCTCTTAAGGGCCTCCCATCCTCTATGCATTGAATGTCCTCTAACTTTGGGAATCACTTCCTCCGGGGGCTTGAACAGGAGCGCTTAAGGAGCTTTTGAAAAGCATCCCTTTGACAAACATTCACTGAACACCTATTAAGTGCCATGGTGGGTGGAACAAACCAAAGGGTCTCTGCCTTCCTGGGGCTGATGTTTTGGAAAAGATGCAGATGTGAGCATAGACCACGCAGCGCAGTCAGTGTTACAAAGGGAGAAGGCGGGGCCTGTGCGAGTGGAGGAGCCCTGGGATCAGCCAGGCTTCCCAGAGGAAGTCACATCTCAGCCCTGAGTCCCCAGGAATTGCGGAGGGGCAGGTGGGCAGAGAGAGTATTCAGGGAGGCCAGCAGCCCGCCTTCCCTCCCAGAGGAGCAGGAATCCTCCCCACGTCGCGGCAGGCAGGGGGTCCCCCAGCTTCTGGCAAAGCCCGAGGCTGGGGGCTCACATCGGGGCAAGTCCGCGCACTCAGAATGCCTGCTCTCACTCTTAGAAAGTCCCTTCTCCTGACCCCAAGCCTACCTACTCAGCCTCCTAATTAGTAGCAATAAGAGCCTAACATTTTGTTCCTTCCGCAGTTGTACCCATCCCCTTGGCACCTGCCAGGTACTTCACATGACTGGTTCCTCACAGGGACTACTATTAACTTTTTTTTTGGTCACACCTTAGCATGTGGAAGTTCTGGGGCCAGGGATCGAACCCATGCCACAGCTGTAACCAGAGCCACTGCAGTGGCAACACCGGATCCTTAACTTGCTGGGCCACGAGGGAACTCCAAGCTCCACTTTCCAAATGTGAAATCCGAGGTTCAGAACCAGTGCCCTTTTCCCCGGCCCCTACATGCCAGGCCCAAACCCCAGGGGGCTGTGCCTTCAGGGTCCCTGACCCTCACTGTGTCCTGCTGAGCTAGGTTCGCCCGATGCCTTCCCTGGGGAACCACGCAGAAGAGGAGCTTGGGCCCCCACCCATCCCTCCAGCAGGCCGGCCGGCCGGGCGTTGGCCTCCAGCCCCTACGAAGCGCCAAGGGACACAATGGCGGGGGCTGTGGGGGGAGGCGAGGGCGCGGGTGCCCCCCTGCCCGCTGCCCTTTGTCTCCCCGCTCGCCCCCCTCGTGCACCCCGGGAGGCTGGGAGGCGCCTCTCGCAGGCTTCCTCCTCCCATTCTTGTGCTAATTGGGTGTCAAGCTGAGATCAGTGAGAAAGAAATCCGCCCGGCTCGGGTTAAACTGCCGCCGAAGACGCGGGCCGAGCCCAGAATATCATTAGGCTGGGAGGAAGCAGGGCCCCCTCCTCCCGGGGAGGGGCTGGCCACGCATTCAGGCCCCTTTGAAAGTCACTCAGTGGCCCCTCCCCTGGCCGCCAGCGCCTCAATAGGCCCCTTGGAGGTATTTAACCTTCTTCCCAGGAACTGAAAGTGATATGCCAAGCACTGGCCAGGGCGGCCACTTGCCTGTCCGAGGGCAGCAGGGCCTCCGGGGATACTCAAGGCAGGCCCCTTCCACCTCCCTGAATCCCTGCCCAGCCTGCAGATAGAAACGCGGAGGTCTCTGGCCCAGCGCTGCTACTCACAGGCCCTGTGGTCTATGGCGAATCTCAGCCTCCCTGAGCCTCAGGCTCCTTATCTGTGGAATGAGGATTTTAAAATCCTGCTTGGAGTTCTGGTGGCTCTCAGCAGGTTAAGGACGTGGCGCTACCACTGCTGTGGCTCGGTTCCCTGCTGTGGTGTGGGTTCCATCCTGGCCCTGGAACTTCGCATGATGTGGGTACAGTCAAAAAAAAAAAAAAAAAAAAAAAAAGCAGCTGCTTTGTGTTCTGGATTTAATGAAATAATGCACATAAAGTGCTTGGCGTTGCATCCTGCACGTAGGACATGCTCCGTAGTGGTGCAGTAGCAAGTGGAAGAAAGAGGGTTTGGCTTTCCTAGCAGAGCACCCAGCTCTCCTGGAGACATGCAAGCAGCAGTGCCCGCAAAGGATTCACTTTGCACACACCTTGCCTTGCCCCCCAGCTCCCCCTGCAGCCTCGCCGCCCTTTCTTTTGCCCTGCTCGCCTTTCACCTCCAGACTTTTACATTTTGCTGCCCCTTCCATCCTCCTATTCTTGAATAACTCTTCCTTCAAAAGCCTCCGTGACCATGAAACTTGACCCCCCACCCCCACCCGTTGGGGTGCAGTTAAGCACACACTCTCTGCTTCTAGGCTTGCTAGCCACCCCCCTCCCCTGCCCCAGATGGTGGGCTCCCTGAGGGCAGATGTAGGGTCCAGATCTCTCATACCACCCCCTCCACCTTGCCCAGAATAGGCGTTTAGAATCTGCTCCGCAGATGGACTCAGCGCTTTGTAAATCGTGAAGCACTATATAAATGTCAGGAAATGGCCAATAAACAGTAGCTATCGTTAATTAACTCCACAAGCACGTAACACCTACGGCAGGCCTGGGAAGATGACTCACAGCCATGGTTTGGGATGACCAGAGCCAGACTGGAGAGCTGCAAGGCTCAGGCCCTCCCGCCTTCCTGGAGGGGCTTGCAGCACCCGCCATCCCTGCCCCCAACCCTGGAGTGGGAAGTGAGAAATTTAAGCCTAATCTGGGTGTTTTTTGTTTGTTTGTTTGTTTGTCTTTTTGCCATTTCTTGGGCTGCTCCCATGGCATATGGAGGTTTCCAGGCTAGGGGTCTAATCGGAGCTGTAGCTGCTGGCCTACACCAGAGCCACAGCAACACAGGATCTGAGCCGTGTCTTCGATCTACACCACAGCTCCCGGCAACGCCAGATCTTTAACCCACTGAACAGCAAGGCCAGGGATCGAACCCGCAACCTCATGGTTCCTAGCCGCATGGTTCACTAACCACTGAGCCACGATGGGAACTCCCAATCTGGGGGTCTTAACACCTGAATATATCCCCTTTTATCCGTGTGTGTGTGTGTGTGTATTTTTTGGGCCCCACCTGCAGCATATGGAAGTTCCCAGGCTAGGGGTCAAATCAGAGCTGTAGTTGCTGGCCCACACCACAGCCACAGCAACACCAGATCCAAGCCGCGTCTGTGACCTACATCACAGCTCACGGCAACGCTGGATCCTTAACCAGCTTCCTTATGGGTACTAGTTTGGTTTGTTACCGTTGCACAACAGGAAACCCTTCCCCCCTTTTCTTTTAACTGCCATGTACCAGAGCCATTAGAGAGATTTCCGAGAGAGATCCCATTACATGTTCACAGATATTCCAAGGTAGGGATTCCTGGACCTGCATTTACAGGCGAGGAAACTGAGGTTCAAGTGGACTTGAACCCAGAGCAGATTGGCTCTTTTTTTTTTTTTTGTCTTTTTGTCTTTTTGCCATTTCTAGGGCCGCTCTTGCGGCCCCAGCCTAGGGGTCGAATCAGAGCTGTAGCTGCTCCAGCCTATGCCAGAGCCACAGCAACGCCAGATCCACAACCCACTGAATGAGACCAGGATCGAACCCACAACCTGATGGTTCCTAATCAGATTCGTTAACCACTGAGCCACAACGGGAACTCCCAGAGCTGGAGCGTTTAACTATTCCATACTGCCTTTTGGTGACTGCAGGGAGGAACAAGGGACCCTGGGGGGGCTACTTCCCATCGGAGAGCACATTCCTGAGGGCTAAAGACAGAAAGCTTCACTGTTGGCCAAGTCCAGCCCCTTGGAAGCCCAAAGGCCCACCACAGTCTTCTGGTCTGGGCACCTGCCTAAGGGCGAAGTGCGGACTCAATCGCTCCCCCGCCCCCTTCCTCCTTCCCAGGGCTGGGCGGTAGGGTTGGACCAAATTCTGCAAGTTCCATACGCCCTCTGCTGGTCATACTCGGCCACTGCAGCCATGCCCCCGACTCCCAAAGCCCACTGGCATAGCTCTCCAAGGGCCAATCCAGCTCTGCCCACACCCATGCCCCCTGCCTTCCCCTAAGCGTGGCACCTGGCTCCACTGTCTTTCAAAGATCACTCCCTCAGGCGACATTCCAGATTTCTCCTCATGGCCACCCACCACCCAAACTGTCAGCGGCTGGCCTGGGGTGTGGCTCACAGTTGGCTTCATGAGCATGTGTGGAATGGAAGCTCATCTGACCTTCTGCACCAGGAAGCAGCAGGAAGGGCATGGGGCTGAGGCTCCAGGCCCCACTACTTGCTGTGCGACTTCAGTCAAGTGACAGTGGTGAGGGTTGAATAGTGAAGAGAACGCCCTGGGGCATGCACGCCGACTGCTGCCCTAGGTTGGGCTGGACCCCCTTCCAGTTGGGAAATGCATTCCCAGCCTGGGCATAACGGCAGTGGTGGGCTCTCCGGGACAGCTGGCCCTCCTCTGTTATTGCTGACTCTACCTACAGCCCTGGAAAGACATACTGCTCCACCCAGCTGCTGGGCAGCCCCAGACCCCAGGCAGAGGGAACAAGCAAGGGTCTGCAGAAGGGATCCTGCCCTGCATTAAGCTTTCCACCCTCCATGGCTCTGAGCAGCGCTTTTCTTTTTTCTTTTCTTTCCTTTTTTGGCTTTTTAGGGCTGCACCTGTGGCAGCATATGAACATTCCCAGGCTAGGGGTTGAATTGCAGCTGCAGCCGCCAGCCTACACCAGAGCCACAGCAGATCTGAGCCGCGTCTGCGACCACGGCTCACGGCAACACAGGATCCTTAACCCACTGAGCTAGGCCAGGGATTGATGGCCTCGTGGATACTAGTTGGGTTCGTTAACCACTGAGCCACGAAGGGAACTCCCCGAAGAGGGCTTTTCTCTGGTCTACCTTAGCTCTCTGAACGAATTCCCCTAACTACTCCCTTGACACAGATAAGACTAAGTCACTTGCCTAAGGCCAGGCGCTCCTAAGTGACACAGCTGGTTTGGACGTTCAAGCTCTTGCAGTTGGACTCCTTGCCAGGCCCAGGGGAACTGCCCCCATCTAAGGCAAGGCGCTGCAGACAGGGGCTGCGCCACCCTACCTGCCCCATCCCTCAGGGCGAGTGGCTGAGTGAATGCAAGAGCAGGGCAGGGGTCAGGCCTGAGCAGGCTGGGGATGAGCTCCAGTGGCAAGCACGCAGGTTGGGGGAGTCAAGGCAGAATTTATTGGCTCCTGAGCGCCCCCTACCCCTTCTCCTCTCATAGCTAGGGGGAGATGGAGCAGGTGACCGGGACAAACCCACAAAGACAGAACGGCCCTGCCCGAGGGGCAGCCAGGCAGCCACCTGAGAGGGGAAGGGAAGGGAGGGGAGGGGAGGGGAGGGGGGGGAGGGGTGCTCCTGCCAGGCCTCCGCCTGCAGCTCCAGTGCTCCTCCTGCTCTCAGGGAGGGACAGGCAGGGCTGAGTGACACTCGATCAGCTCCAGGGCCTGGATCCCCTTTAGACACCCGCTCGGCGGCCACCACTGCCCCTGCCCACTCCACTGGCTTCCTGAGTCTGGGGGCTTCCGCCCCGGTCCCATTTACAAGCTGCCTGTTCTCCGTGGAGTGCTTGGTGACTCTCTGCTCCCCTCTGCTCTGACCCAAGACATCACCCTGAGGGGCCCGGTCTCAGTCTCAGCCTGGGGCCAGAGGCTCTGCATGGCCTCCAAGACAGAACGTGGACATGAGGCTTTCACAGAAAGCCCCGGGGAAAGGGGGAGGTGGCAGTGAGGCTCTTGGCAGTTTGGGTGCGGGGGTCGGCACCTCGGGGTCACAGTGCCGGGCCCTGCTTGCTTTGGTCTGGCTTCGCCCAGGACCCTCTGGGCTGGGAGCTGGGGCTCTGGATCCAGCATCCGTTGGCCCTCAGAGGGACTTGGGGCAAATCACAGCTTCACCTCACCGGCCTGGATGAGGGTGTAGGCCTCTCGGTCCAGCAGGACATAGCGGCCCTTCCGGGCATCCAGGTAGAACAGCGGGTCTTTCACGACTGCTGGGTCAAAGCCCTCTTTCCGCAGGTCTGTCTTCTGAAGCTTGAAAGTCCCTGAGGGAGCAGGAAGGCAAGAGGGAAGGAGGGATCAGAGGACGGCAGGGCAGGGGCCAAGAAGGAGGGCTGGAGAGAAGCCGGGAAAGGGGAAGCGTGGGAGGAGGGGCACAGCCCTTTACAGTTTGCAAAGCCTCCATCCATTACAGTGTGTACTGCTTCTCAGAGGAGCCCTGGCAAGGCTATGCCACCCACCGGCTCCTGCAGACAGGGGAGCAGAGGCCTGAAGAGGGGAGGCTGTGTGTCCAGAGCCACATGCTGAGCGACAGCAGAGTGAGGACCCGAATCGGCTCCCTGTGCGTGAGCACCTCCCGGGTGCAGAAAGAAGCGACCTCATTTAACCCACACGTCAACCCCAGGGGCAGCTGGATTCTAAGATGCAAGATTTCAGATTTTAACATCTCTGAAACAGCTCAGCCAGGAGCGTTTTTCCCTGCAGAGTATGTAAATGATGCACCTTCCAGTCCTTGGGATGAGCCCCACTGTACAGATGGAAGACGGATGCTCAGAGAAGCCTATCTCTGGGCCCAGGTCACAGAGCCCAGAAGCACTGGAGCCGGGATTTGAAGGCAGGTATGAGAGATGCCGGAGATGGCTCTGGATCCCTGCCCTGGTTTTCTTCTGCCACATGGGAGGGGCCACTTCTCCCAGCAAGAGTCGGAGTCTTTCTCAACCCTTCCTTGGATCCAGACTGGCCTTACGACATGCTTTGCCTCCTAGAAGGTGGCAGAAGCGGTGCTGAGGCTGTTCTGCGGGGGTCTAGGCCCCAAGGGGCCTTGCAGCTTCCACCCCCACCCTCGTGGCAGACCCCCAAGACCCGTCTAGCCTCTGGAGGAGGAGAAGCCACACAGAACAAAGATGCACCATCCCAGGAAAGGCCACTTAGACTGGCCCTGCCCAGAGGGGCGTCACTGGCCAGAAGTAGCTATGCAAATCTAACGAAAATTAAACACAATTTGAAATGCAGTTTCTCAGTCACACGGGTTCCACTTCTGGTGCTCAGTCGCTACTGGGGGCTGTGCTGGAGGGTGCAAAGAGTGACCGTGTCCGTCACTGGAGGCAGTTCTGATGGGCCTTGCTGCAGAGCCAGCCAGCTGGCAGCCCCACGGGAGGGAGGCCACCCTACACCTGATGGCAGCTCTTTAACCCTAGGCGGCGCCAAGAATAGAATGCTCAGCTGAACTTAACTGCAAATTGCTGACCTACAGTGTGAACAAATAAAATGGCTGTTTTGAGCCCTCAGTAAATTTGGGGTGCTTGTTCTGCAACAAGGCCTGAGGTCTGACAGCTTCCCTGCCCCTCTTGGACACAGAAGTGACAGTGGGAGTTCCCATCACGGCTCAGCGGTTAAGGAACCAGACGAGCATTCATGAGGATGCGGGTTTGATCCCTGGCCTCGCTCAGTGGGTTAAGGATGCGGCATTGCCGTGAGCTGCGGCAGACGCGGCTTGGATCCCTGGTTGCTGTGGCTCTGGCGTAGGCCAGCGATTTGACCCCTAGCCTTGGAACGTCCATATGCTGCCACGGGTGAAGCCCTAAAAAGCCAAAAAAAAAAAAAAAAAGAAGTGACAGTGGTCGTTTGGTCCTCAGGGAGCCCTCAGGCTGGTGCAGGATGCGCACCCTCCTCTGACCCTCCCACCGCCTCAGGTGCACCCACATGAGTCAAGGGAGGCCCTCCGCCAAGGCAGAGCTGACGTCACGGTCCCCTGGGGCAGCCAGGCAGACAGGGCCTCAGGCTGAGCGGCCAGGAGAAGCTGAGCAGTGGTGGGGGAGCCAGGACGGACAGCAAGGACCGAGGAGAGCAGAGGGGAGGGCTGGGCACGAGCCTCCATGCTTCCTGCCCATTGGGGAACTCCTGAGAGTCAGCAGGGGACTGACAGAGATGATACCACCGTGCCATGTGCCAGTGGACCCCCTGTTCACCCCTCCCTGGGTGAGCATGGCCCCTTTTTTATCACCCCACCCCCACCCCCAGGGCCATCTGCAGCACTCGAATCTGACCAGGTCACGACCCTGCTCACACACTTCTGTGGCTCCCTACTGCCCCTGGCCGAGTCCGTGCCCTCCCCCACCGCCCCTGACATGAGGCCCCTGCAGCCCCCTCTGTCCCACCCCACACCGCTGCCCACTCCTCACTGGCTCCAGCTTCAGGGCCTCCTTTCCCTCCTCGAGCCCCCAAGCGCTCTCTGGCCTCAGGGACTCCACACTGGCTGTTCCCATACCCCCAATGCCTGCCACCCCCACAAAGTCCCCTCTCTCATTCAGGTCTCAGCCAAACCCACACCTCCTCCGGGGAGCCTCCCAGTCAATCCCAGCCCACCTCCTTCACCTTTCGGTCAGTGACCTCCATTCCATCTTTATCTTTGAAATTCCTTATCCTGTGGCTGCCTCCCCTACTGCTCTAGAAGCTCCAAGAGGTCCTGCCGGAATTTGTCACCTATATCCCCAAGGCTTAGCAGTAGTGCCCCCGAGCAGACTAGGCACTCAATCGGCATTTGTTTTGCAAAGATGGGCTGCTGAAGGCTGGGGCTGCACAGGAAGGTCAGGTTACCAACTTCCCAGCAAGGCCGCAGGGGGGTGGGGGGTGGGGGGTGGACACACGCGGAACGACAGCCACTCTGGTCTTTCCAGAAGGCCCAGGAACGGGCCTGGGCCTGGGCCTGGCCCCTGCGAGCGCAAGTCGGTGGTGGCGGTGGGGGGGACAGACCTGTTTTATGCAGCTCAGGCAGAAGGCGCAGGAAGATGGGGCGCGCGTACAGGGGCAGCTCCTTCTCCAGGAGCTGGGCAAGGCGCTCCAGGTCGCAGCTGCCAGTGGGGTTGGCCACAGCGGCCATGCCAGCCCGACCCTCGGTTCCTGGGGGCAGCAGAGTGGACAGTGAGCACTGGCAACGGCCCCTGTGGTGCCTCCGCCCACATGCCTGCCCCCCCACTCCCCACCAGGTACCTGGCACCTCCACACCATACACGGCCACGTCGGCCATGTCCAGCAGGCGGCTGAGCGTGCCCTCCACCTCGGTGGTGGACACGTTCTCGCCTTTCCAGCGGAACGTGTCCCCCGTGCGGTCCCGGAAGTACAGGTAGCCCAGCTCGTCCATCACCAGCACGTCGCCTGGAGAGCAGCTGTGTGAGTTGGGGCTCAGGGGTGTGGCCTGGGATGGGGTGTGTCGGGGGTGGTTTCCGGGGAGGGGTCCTCTGAAGGTGGGAAAAGGCCCCTTCGGTCCCTCCCTCCCCTCCCCAAGGGGCTAAAAGCCTGGGGAGACGTGCCCACCCACCAGTGAGGTAGGCCTGGTCCCCCTTCTTGAAGACATCCTTGGCGATCTTTTTATTGTTGGCGCCCTGGTTGAGGTAGCCGTCGAAGCGCCGCAGGGGGTCCTTCTGGACGATGGTGCCCACCAGCTGGCCTGGCTCACCTGAGGCAGGGGAGGCGGTGTCAGAGTCGCCCTGGGGCCTTCACCCTCTAAAGGCACCCTTCTGCCCACCGAAACACCCGTTTCTCCCCGGTCCATGGAGGAACCCAAGAATGTCTGGTCACTGAACAGATGAACGTCAAAGCCAGCAATGATGGGGTGGCCGAGCTCTGCGTGGCCGGCCTCGGCGGAGCCGGCACTCCCCGGGCTGGCTCCACTCAAAGGGCTCCGCATTCTTTACCGCAGGGATCCTCAGGGCGCCCCCCGGGAGGCGGCGCTGCCAACAGCCCTGTGTGCACATGAGGGGAACAAGGCACAGAGCTGGGGCCTGAGCCAGGATCGATCCCAGGAGGATGGACCCAGGATCCACAACACAGAAGTGCACCAATGGACGGCGGGCTGGCTGGGACCAGCGATGAGGAGGGTGACAGATGAAAAAAGGACCTGCGGCCCTAAGAGAGCTGACGGAGGCTGCGGGTCAGGACGGGCTCCCCTGCCCCTCTGCCCCATCTCCCTCCTGAGCCAGCCCCTCCCGCTCTGACCCCTAATTCCAACCCTGAAGCAGACCTGGCTGGCAAGGAAGGCAAACGCCGTCGGGTCCCCGGATCAGCTCCATAGTGTCCTCATTGACACGGACCAGCCGGATGGGGTACACAAAGGACAGGATGCGGCTGTTGAAGCCACACGCCCCCACCTGCAAAGGCCAAGACTTGGGCCCCGGCTCTCCCACCATGGGCCCGAGACCAGACAACTGGGGGGCGGGCGGCACCCACACCCCCACAGTAGGGATCTTCCCTCCCCTCTGCCACCAGTGGTCCCCAGCTTGGGCCGCACCTGGCCGTCAAAGTTGCCCAGGCTGCAGTTGCACTCAGTGGCCCCATAGAACTCGGCCACCTGGGGGATGTGGAAGCGGCTGGAAAAGCTGGTCCAGATGGACTGCCGGAGGCCATTGCCAAGTGCCATGCGCACCCGGTGCTGCTTTTCCGCCTCCCGGGGTGGCTGGTTGAGGAGGTATCTGCACAGCTCGCCAATGTACTGCACGATCTGGGGGTGGACGTGGGGTGAGTTTGGGCCCCTGAAGCTGCTCTGGCTCCATGGCTCCCCGGCACCACAGACCCCCGGAGCCCGGTGGCCAGCCCAGGGCCGGGCTGTGCCATCCCTTCCCTCTCGGGGCCTCAGTTTCCCCCTCCGAACTATGGGGAGTGTTGCCCTGAACAGACGGCGGCTGGCTGCCTTCGCCAATGCGACGTCGCTGGGTGGAGTGGGTGGGGGTCAGGAGGGGACCGGACAGCTCATGCCCGCCCCTTGGTGCGCACCGTGCAGTTGTACTTGACGCAATCGTCCCAGAACCGAGAAGCGGAGAACTTCTTCCGGATGACCACCGTCAGGCCGTGGAGCAGGCACTGCCCGACGCCCACGATGTTGCCTGAAAGCAGACGGTGGGCCCCGAGGTCACACAGACAGGAGGACCCTCCCTCTAGAGCCTCCTCTGGCACAGCCCAACCTCCTCACAGGTCCTTCCCCCGTCTTCCTCCTTCCTCCTGTCCCTCCAACCCTCACGGATCCCATCTCTCTCCCGAGGGCCCGTGGGACCAGGGCACACTTCTCAGACGGTCCCCGGGGCCTCCAGAGATGCCCCAAGCTCCTGCTCCCAAACAGCCAGGGGGCGCCTGGGCTGGCCTGCCTGGCTTCTGCACCTCGCATGGGCCTGCCTTGGGTACACCTCCTCCCAGAAGCCTTCCTGGCCATCAGTGGGCTCTTCCCCTGAGCTGAGCTCCTGCTCCCTGCCCTTCCTCACACTTGATGCCACGGCCTGTGTTAGGATCGGGTGGTCGGGTAGGTTCCCATCATTCATCCTGCCCCAAACACACACACCCAAGCTCTAAGCACCATGAGGGCAGGAACTACCTTTCCTCCATCCCTGTCTTTCTTTTTTTTTAGGGCCGAACCTGCAGCACATGCAAGTTCCCAGGCTAGGGGTCAAATCAAAGCTGCAGCTGCTGGCCTACACCACAGCCACGGCGCCACCAGATCCAAGCTGCGTCTGTGACTTACGCTGGATCCTCGACCCACTGAGCAAGGCCAGGGACCGAAGCTGCATCCTCACGGATACTAGTCGGGTTCTTAACCTGCTGAGCCACAATGGAAGTTCCCCATCCCTGTCTTTCTATAAGCCCTGAAGACCAAGCAGCAAGGCTGTGCACAGGTCGAAATGAACTGAAAAGTCAGACCAGCCCAGGTGCCCTGCGGGACACAGCCACACACCCAGTGATGCTGGCACGGCCATTCTCATTCAGGGGTCAAGTCAATGGCCATGGCAATGACAATGGATCTGGGTTCAAGTCAAATGAACCCAGTGGTGACGTCAAAGCTCACGTTTCTACATAACACGCTGCCCGCCAAGAGGGATGGGGTTCCCTGAGGCTCTGGGGGCGCTGGCAGCGGAGCAGGCAGGCCCAGGATACCTGCCGTGTGGTAGAGGGGTAGGCAGTCATAGAGGACGTCATCCGGCCGCATGCGGAATCCGTAGTACACCAGGGCAGCCATGCGGTAATACCTGGGAGGGCAGAGGGCGAAGGGCTCGGTGGGGGCCTGGAAAGGCGGGAGGAGAGGCCCCCGGGCCCACCATCCCCGGGCCTCCCCCCAGAGCACCTGCCCCTACCTGCTGTGCACCACGATGGCAGCTTTGGGCAGCCCCGTGGTGCCGGACGTGTAGATGTAGAAGAGCTTATCTGAAGAAACAGACACAGGAGCAGTTATGAGAGAGGGCAGCACAGGCTGCGCAGAGTCGGACAGACAGACATCTAGAGGTGTGGATCGCTCAACAGCCACGCCCGTCACACCGCCTCCAGGAAGCCTACCCTGAGGACCCCAGACACCCCTTTCTGCTCGAATGCCTGCACCTGTTCCTTCAACAAACGTTTTCTTTCATATTTTTTTTTTGACTTTTTGCCTTTTCTAGGGCCGCTCCCGTGGCATATGGAGGTTCCCAGGCTAGGGGTCAAATTGGAGCTGTAGCCACGGGCCTACACCAGAGCCACAGCAACGCCAGATCCGAGCCATGTCTGCGACCTACACCACAGCTCAAGGCAAAGCCAGATCCTTAACCCACTGAGTGATGCCAGGGATCGAACCCGTATCCTCAAAGACAGATACTAGTCGGGTTCGTTAACTGCTGAGGCATGACAGGACTTCCTCTGTTTTTATTCTTAAATGGCTACTCCTACAAAAGACAAAAAAAAAAAAGAAGAAAAAAAAGACTACTCCTGTGGCTTATGGAAATGCCCAGGCTAGGGGTTGAATTGGAGCTGCTGCCGACACCACAGCCACAGCAACAGTGGATCTGAGCTATGTCTGTGACCTACACTGCAGCTTGGGGCAGTGCGAGATTCTCACCCCCCGAGTGAGGCCAGGGATCAAACCTGCATCCTTAGAGCTACTAGTCAGGTTCTTAACTTGCTGAGACACAATGGGAACTCCGGGGAGGGCTTCTCAAAGGAGGTGACGGCTACCCCGAGTCTTCAGTGTGGGGAGGCATTAGCTGCAGGGAGCGGGTGCAGTGGTCACTCTTGCACTGCTGACCATGTCTTTATCCCCCCATAGCCCGGCCCAGGGATGGTCACGTTACAGTTTCCATCTGAGGCTCAGCCCCACCAGGAGGTCAGGACACCACCGGATGCCTCTGCATGTTACAGAGCAACCATCTCATGTTCTTGGGGGTGCTTGTTGTATACCAGCCCTAGCTGGGCACCACGAGAGCACCAGGCTAAACTAGCAGGAGTCCCTGCTCTCAATGAGCTATCCAAAAAAAAAAAAAAGTGTTCCCATTGTGGCTCAGTGAGTTAAGAATCCAACTAGTGCCTAGGAGGGTTTGGGTTCAATCCCTGGCCTTGCTGCTCGGTGGGTTAAAGGATCCAGCATTGCCGCAAGTTGCAGCATAGGTCGCAGATGCAGCTCAGATCTGGCATTGCTATGGCTGTGGCTGTGGCCAGCAGCTGCAGCTCTGATTTGACCCCTAGCCTGGGAACTTTCATGTGCTGTGGGTGCAGCCCTAAAAAGACACACACACACACACACAAAAGGAGCTTACAAAAGCACCCAGCAGGCAAGACCCACATACGCAGAGGTTACACAATAATAAATGACGACGGCCAGTTATGGAGCACTTCTGGCCACACCCTCACTCCCCACTGCATCTTTTCTCATCCTCAAAGCCACTCCATAACATAGGTTCTGTCACCATTCCCGATTTTGTGGTTGTGGGGACGGAGCTCAGAGGGCAGCTCGGGGTCACACAGGGAAGCAGCAGAGCTGGGATATGAACTTCACCAGGGCTCTGAGCTTCCAGGTGATGCAGAAGCTGGAGGCTCCACAAGGCAGGCTGGTGCGCAGGGGAAGAGAGGCCTGAGCGTCCTCGAGGCTGCCTGGAGGGGGCGGGGGCAGGCAGCCCAGCACAGGTGGGATCACAGCCCAGTGGGGGCCTGCACTGAGTGGGTGCTGGGCGAATATGCAAAGGGTCTCGCCTCCCGCCCCCAGCCCCAGCCCAAACTCCTGGGCTCCCCATGGCCCTGCACACACAGGTCAGGCATCAAGGAAGGCTGCGTGCCTGGCACTTTCACTGCATCTGCTCCCGCAGCCTCTGCAGTAAGCCCAGGATTACTGTCCTCATTTTTCCTCATGGAAAAGGGAGGCGACAAGTCAAGTTTAGAGAAGAACCCAGGCCCAGAGAATCCCTCTGTGGGGGCAGGGGGCCCACCTACAAAGCCCTTGTTGGGGCGGCTGGGCAGGTGCTTGGGGGCATCTTCCAGCAGGGGGTCCAGGTGCTCCGTGCCGGCGGGCACTGCGCTGGGCTCCCAGGGACCGGAGCAGAAGAGGCTGAGCGAGGGGTCCAGGCTGGCATGGATCTCTAGCACGGCTGCGGGGAGACAGGGCAGATCAGCAGGCAGGCCAGCACACCCCGTGTTCCAGGACCTCTGCTCGTGTCTGGGCTGAGCAAGCTGTCTGGGTGGGTGGGTCAGAGATGGGTGAAGCATCTGGGGCCTCACTCTAAGGACGATGCTGACAGGAGCGAGGGCTCCCGTTCGCTTCTGGCTAACCACAAGGCAGGCTCTTTACATGCATTCTCCTGCTCACACACCCCAGGAAATAGGTACCAGTATCAGCCCATTTTACAGATGAGAAGACTGAGGCTCTGAGAATGGGAGAGACTTGGCCAGAATGCACTGGAGCAGGGACTCATAGCGAGCTCTATCCCACACCAAGGTTCACCCTCTGATTCACTGTGCTATGCTAGTCTGCGGGGGTCTGGTTAGAAGGGAGGACAGCAGGGCACAGGCTGGTGGTCTTCCGGCCTCTTCAGAGGGTAGGAACCTTCTCTCAGGCTCCTCTGCGCACTACAGATGTCCAGCTACTCACCCGGCCTGAGCACAGGCCAGTCCCTGCCCAGCTGGCCACACTTCCCCTGGCTGCCTCTTGATCTGTCCAGCCCCCTCCCCTCTCCCTGCTGCATCCTTCCCCCTTTGCAGCATCTTAATAACCTCCTCTGCCCATCATCCCTCAGCCACAGCAGCGTGCAGAGAAAGAACAGGGACACTGTGGTCAAGCCTGGTATCAAATCCCAGTGCTGTCATGTGACAGCTGTGTAGGTGCCTCTCACCACGCTCAGTCTCTCATCTCTAATGCCAAGGGGACAACCTCTACCTTGCCAGGCTTTGTGAAGATCACAGCTCCTTTGGTAAAGCCCCAAGCTCAGTATTTGGTCAGTGGCAGCCAATAAACATAAGCTCTGCAGGAAAGCAGGGAACAGAGTCCTCGTCCCACTGTATAGATGAGGCAACTGAGGTCTAATTAGTCACAAGGACAGGGACCACGCTGAGGGCTCGCCTGGTATCAGCCACCTTGCAAGTGCCTGAGGTGAAGCAGCTCCCTGAAAACCGCACAAGGCAGGAGCTTCCACCTCTCGGGTCTCTGCTTAACTGGGGCAGAGCCCAGGCCACCCGATGCCAGGGCTCATGCCCCTAACCTCTGAGCCACACAGCCTCTGCCGGGGCTGGCAGGGGATTGTGGCAGTGCCTGGGGGAGGGTGGGCCCTGCTAGTCTCCTGCCCCTCGGGGGCTCACCTGGGGCCATCTCGCTGCCAAAGATGAGGGCCCGGGCGCGGGAGGAGGTCAGGCAGTGGCGCAGGGCGTCCCGCCGCAGGTTGGTGTTGATGAGCGCTGCCTCCACGCCCAGCTTGGCCATGCCCAGCCACAGGCCCACGAACTCATTACAGTTTTCCATGAGAAGGGCAGCCACGTCGCCCGAGGCCAGGCCCCGCGCCTGCAGGAAGTTGGCCACGCTGCTCGAGTAGTCATCCAGCTGGCGGAAGGTCCAACGTGTGTCTGTGCCCTCAAAGATCAGGGCTGTCTTGTCGGGGTGGCGCTGGACAGTGGCAGCGAATAACACGGGCACCGTGCGCCGCTCCTGCAGGTACCGGCGGACCTTGGCCTTCACCTTCAAGAGCACCATGCCGCCGCTGGTGGGGAAGCAAGCAAGGGAGCCGTGACTGCTGGGCTGGGATGTGGGGGTCTCGAGACCTCGGCTCAGGCTGCTGTGCCACTGGCCTGAAGGTCCAGAGTGGGGTCCCTTGCCATGCTCCCCTTTCCGGGCACCCGTGTGCGGAGCAGCGACACGCGGGGCTCACCCATGCTGCACGGTAACACTGGGGACCTAGGTGACGACTCTCTCCATGGTACAGAGGGCTGGCCCCGGGCTTCCCAAGGGGGATATGGCAGGGCTGACACTTGAACCTCAGTCCTATCTGGCTCCAGAGTTCAACTCCTGCTGCCCTCTAAGCTCTGCAGGAGTCTGCTGCTGACAGAGCCTTCCACGAGCCCAGGGCCCCAAGTCAAAGTCCAAACACCTCGGCCCGGACCTCCCCCAGCCCCCTATCGACCCTCTATCACAGAGAGCCAGCAAGGGGTGGGGGCGGGGGGCACTCTGTCCCGTTCCCCACCTTGCCCCCTACTCAGTGCCGGGCACAGGGCAGATGTTCAATTAGTGTTTGTGGGATCGCTTGGCAACAGCCCCCTTTCCTGCCCCGTCCCTGTCATCTTTGATCCCAGACCTCTCCCAGCTCCCCAGCTTCTATGCCTTTGCTGATGCTGTGCCCTCTGGCTGGAACCCCCGGCTCCCACCTCCTTGAGGTGACTCTCGAGTACAACTGCTTTTCCTCCCAGAGGCCGTCTCTGAGTCCCCAAGGCCCCGGCCTGCAGCCACCTCTCTGTGCCCTCTGCTCCCACAGCTCTCTGCTGCTACAACCCTTCCTGCAGTGGCCACTCCACACCGCCTTCTGTAGTCAACTCAGAATGACGACTAAAGAGCTGCCTGTCCTAAGTGTGTGTCACTGGGACACTGCTGTGAGCAAGACTGTCAGGGTGCATGGCACTGCCCGTTTAGAGGTTTACTGTGTCCAATCCAGTCTCCCTGACCAGTCTGAGCTCAGCCCAGGACCAGGTCTGCCTCATTCTCCCCTGAGCCCCAGAGTCAGCCCAGTGCCTGGCACAGAGCAGGGGCAGCAGGTGTTTCTGGTACAGGATATCCCCGTGGGCCATACCTGACTTTCACTGGGGAGCAGGTTCTCCCAGACATGATTTGGGGCCCTGCTCTAGAACTCAGTGCCCTCTCAGACTCATGCCAGCTGGAGGACAGGGCCCTCCCTGCAGGCTCCTTTTGACCCTCCCAGAAGCTACAGCATGTTCTTGGGACCCCTTGCTATGTCCCTCAACATGCCTGGGGTTCCATGTACAGCCCAGGCTCCCAAGTCTGCTCCAGGCTAAGGAGAACCAAGTAAAGGAGATTCTAAGGGAGGAGACTTTGACCTTGGAGATGGAGGTACCATGTACTACTGCAAGGGGAAGGGTGTGGAGCAGAGGCTGCTCCTGTGAGGCCCAGATGCCCTGTGCTGGGAGCAGCCATGGTTGTCTGGTTTGGGGAGATTTGGGGGCATAGGAGCCCAACATGGAGTAGGAGACCCCAGGAAGGGCTGTACTAGGTACTCACAAGACATCACGCCTGACGGTCTTGATGAAGATTCGGACGAAGCGCCAGCCGCCCGACCCCAGGTAGAGGAACAGAAGGGAGAATCCCACGTGGGTCCAGGGCAGTTTCAGCACCAGCCTGGAGAACAGCAGCACCCCCACTAGAGATGCCCCAAGCAGCATGGTGGCCTGTGGGCACAAGGCAGTCAGTGGACTCAAATGCCTGGGGCCCCTACTTCCTGGCCCAGGCGGCCAGGCCACTATAATCTCAAAGCATTAACGAACCTATAGTGAGGCTTAGCTATACTGAATACAGTAGCTGAGGACCAGGATCCTCTCTGGGACAGTCCGGAAGGAGCAGGCTAGCGGCATGGGACTTGAGGTGAGGAGTTTCAGAGCCGAGAGGCAGAGGCTGGGTTCTGGCCCCCTAATCTCTTCTCTGCTTATGATTCTATGACTCTTTCAATGACCTTAGTTTTTGTTTGTCTTTTTAGGGCCATACCCACGGCGTATGGAAGGTCCCAGGCTAGGGGCCCAATCGGAGCTGTAGCTGCTGGACTACGCCGCAGCCCCAGCAAGGTGGGATCCAAGCCTCGTTGTGACTTACACCACAGCTCACGGAAACACCAGGTCCTTAATCACACTGATCGAGGCCAGGGATCGAACCACTGTCCTTACGGATACTAGTCAGGTTGGTTACTGCTGAGCCACAAATGGGAACTCCACTAGTCAGATTCTTAAACCGTGGAGCCACAACGGGAACTCCTCTGAATGACCTTGGGCAAGTCCCTTCCCCACTTTGGTTCTCAGTCCTCCCCTCTGTAAAATGGGTGTGAAGAGAATTGCTCTCAGAAGCCCTTCCAGTCAAAACAGGACAGTCCACTCTCCTGACGTACAGGGTCCTAACCAAAATGGCTTAGAGTGGGAACTGACTTTAGCGCTCTGTCTCAACTCTCCACCCAAAGACTTAGGGAGTTTGTGTGGATGATCAGGCCAAGCCACAACACCCCATCTGGAGAAGGAGCCCTGCTCAGTCCCTGCCCAAAGGCCCAGGCAGCGCCATGCCTCTGCTGGCCCACAGGGGGCGATGGAGAAAACAGGTTAGAGCCTGGAGGTGCTACCGCCCAGAGGGGAAAAGTGATACAGGGAGAGGAAGAGGGCCTTGAAGGCACCCTCACAAAGACACTCAGCAAGCCACTCAGATCAATCTTTGGGAATGGGGGCTTAAGGGGAGAGGAACAGCTGGCGGGGCTAGGATTAGGACTCCTGGCGTTTTAAACACTTGCTTGAGGTGCAACCGATGCAACTGTTTTCCTTCAGGTTCTCCTTTTCTTGGGGAGGGGCTGAAGGTCACGGCTATGATGTAGCCTGAGAGTCTCCAAGTCAAGACGAGGACATGAGCTCACCTGAGACCACCTCCCCCTCCTCAAAGCGAGAAGCAAAAGCCCGGCGGGGGACCGAACCAACGCCCCCAAACTCAAATGCCAAGGGTCTCCAAGGTCCTCAGTTCTCTGGGCTCCCAGAACCCACCAGGGCAGAAGGCAAGAGCTCGTCCCGGAAGGCTGGGCGATGGGACCAAGTGGAGGAAAGCGGATGCCGAGGTCCCTCGGGCCTCGATCCTGGGTCACTGTGGACCGCCCTGGCCTCTAAAAAGCCAGGGGAGTAGCAGAATGCCCAGCTGGAGACAGAGCACCATGGCGCGTCCCCGACCCAGGCGGGTACCGCCACCTCTCCAGGACTCGGCCGGGAACATTCCCCAGCCCGAGGACCCACTGCCCTGACCTGTACTCACCTGATGTCGGCTCCGCCAGTCCAGATGCAGCTGTGCCGTGGTAGCAGAGTGGGGAGCGCGGGGGGCATCAGCCGCGCCCGGGCGCGCAGAGCCGGGTCTCAGCAGAGCTTTCCCAGCTCTGCGCCCAGCAGGGCCCGGCCACCCGGCCGGCCCCGCCCGCCTGCGGCGCTCCTCCCCCGCCTGCCTCCCGCAATCCAAACCAGCTGCGCCGGCCTGCAACACCGCCTACCGCGCCTCGCCCACCGTGAGCAAGCCGCAGAGCTGGCGGCGCCGCCCGACCCACCGCCCCTGCGCGAGCGACGGCCTCCGGCGGTGTCCCGCGCAGCACGCTGGGAGTTGTAGTCCGCGCCGCGCCGCCCCGCCCCGCCCGGCCGCAGAGACCCCTGGGGCGGGAAGGTGACAGGCGGACTCTGCCCGAGCCCTGACCCCTCTGTCCCCGGCGTCCCTTCGTGGGAAGAGAGCACCCCCACCGCACCGCTGGCGGAGAATCCGGAGTCCACACTCCGGAGACCGGAACAGAATTTGGCCAAGGCCCAGCGCCACACCTAGAAGAGCGGGAAAAGGGCGGTTTACAGCAGAGGTGAGCTGGAGGGCAGGCGGCAGTAACTGGCTCTGTGGCGCAATGGATAGCGCATTGGACTTCTAGCCAACCCAAGCGTGGTGATTCAAAGGTTGTGGGTTCGAGTCCCACCAGAGTCGAAGTTTTGACAGCTCCTTTCAAAGAACATTTCCTCTTCGAAATTTTGTGGCCTCCTAGGCCCTAAGGTTCAGGAGACCCACACAATCGTTCCTGCAGACCTGAGGCTGACACTTCTGCTTCTGGGACAGCAATAAAGTTGGGCGTTGGGATTCCTGCGCAGGAAGCCTTTCCTTTCGTTGATATCCTGAAAGCAATGTGACACACCTGCTGGTACAAAGGGCACGGCGCCTTGAGACTTGTACATATCTTTGGCCTCTGGTCGGTCCGGACCCTGCAGCAAATCAGTCTCTAAGCAGCCTCTGACCACAGTTGTCATGCCATCTGCCAGCTTCCCAGCTCTATGTCACTCTGGGCTTCTGAAAACTTGGTGCCTTGATAATCAAACGTGTTGAGCATCCACAGTTGCTACCTGTCCTTAAATAGAGCCCTTACTCCCATAATCCAGTAGGAGTCCTTAAAAGCAAGGAAGGACAGTTTTCAGGGTATATTTATAGGCATTGAAAGCGAAAATTTGGTCTGACAAGTATTTGAACCCATTTCGTCCAGAGTACAGGCTGCCTCCTTTTGGGGGAACTCACTAAATTAAAGCACCACCTCCCCTCCCCCGTTGCATCCAGGAGGTGTGAGGTGCAGTGGTTCTGGGCATGGACATTGGCATCCAAGGGGCTTGGGTCAACTCTGCAGTGGAAAATTCAGAGTCTGGGGTTCCCATTGTTACTCAGCAGAAACGAACCTGACTAGTATCCATGAGGACATGGGTTGGATCCCTGGCCTCGCTAAGTGGCTTAAGGATCTGGCGTTGCCGAGAACTGTGGTATATAGGTCACAGACACGGCTCGGATTCTGCGTTGCTGCGGCTGTGGTGTAGGCTGGTAGCTACAGCTCCGAATCAGCTCCTAAACTGGGAACATCCATATGGTGCAGATGCAGCCCTAAAATCACAAAAAAAAAAAAAAAAAGAAAAGAAAAGAAAAAAGAAAATTCTGTCTCCATTTCTCATACAGAAAAATGAGGACGGGAGTTCCCGTTGTGGCACAGCAGAAACGAATCTAACTAGGAATCATGAGGTTGCGGGTTCGATCCCTGGCTTTGCTCAGTGGGTTAAGGATCCAGTGTTGTTGTGAGCTTTGGTGTAGGTCACAGATGCGGCTGGGATCTGGCATTGCTGTGGCTGTGGTGTAGGCCGGCAGCAACAGCTCCAATTAGACCCCTAGCCTGGGAACCTCCATGTGCTATGGGTGCGGCCATCAAAAGACAAAAAAAAAAAATGAGGATGTACTAATAGTGTTTGCCTCACAGGGTTGGTGTGGCGAGTCACTGGGAGTATTTCAATAAGCGCTTAATGTTTCTATTATTGTGGCTTACAGGTCCATTGACCACAAAGCACATACAAAATCTAGACATGATTACATCTGATTGCACCCACAGGGCTTAGCAAATAATAGAAGCTTGATAAATGTTTGCTGAGTGAATGACAGGCAGAGTGAATTGGAAGCTCTGACCCTATCCACCCCAGGATCCTTCGCATGATCAGTGCTCTGTCAACTGCTCAGGTCACATGCAAAGTGGGCAAGTGAGAATTTGGAGGAAGAGGCAGTGGTGATGGGCCCCGCCTCCCACCCCCACTCTCCTCCACCCTGGTCACCTTGGTGAGGGCAAAGCTGTACCCCACCAGACACGGGGCCTGGCCTGATGGGGAGAGATGCAAGGAGACCTAGAGAGATGAGACAATCTGCCTTCAAGTTGCTGAGAGTCTAGCTGAGCCCACAGAGAGGGTGGGTGGAGATTAGATCCCTGGAGTAGGTTGTCCCTCCCCAGGACTCACCCGACTTCTGTCAACACTCACTGCACAGGATTTTGATTTGTCTTCATTGCTTTCCAGTCGGACACATCTGGGTGGCACTCCCAGCCCCAGCTGTGAGCTGCTGGGTAAATCACCTCTCCCCCCGGAGCCTCAGTGCCCTTGTTAGTAAAATGCGAATAGGGGCTGCGCAGTCTCTGCCTCCATCCCACAGCTCGGGCTGAGTGTGGACTCCGAGATGATGCAGGCCAAGCTCGGCTTGGGGCTGGTTCGGGGAGGCCCCCAGCTGCTGTAGCAACTCCACTCCAACAGGGCAGGGTTGCAACGGACTCGATCACCTCGGAACCCCCGCATTCGGCCTCGCTTACAAGATCTTGATGACAAGATTGAGGACTAGTGGGCTCGGGCATCAGGATACATGGGGAGGGGAAGGCCACGGAATGGGAGAAGGGACTGGAAAAGCCTTTGTGTACCAGGCTGGGGAGTTTATACTGGGGCACTGACAAGTCACTGAGGGTTTTTTCTTTTTTCTTTTGTCTTTTTAGGGCTACACCCACAGCATATGGAAGTTCCCAGGCTAGGGGTTGAATCAGAGATATAGCTCTTGGCCTACACCACAGCCAGAGCAACGCAGATCCGAGCCACGTCCGTGACCCACACCACAGCTCACGGCAATGCTGGATCCTTAACCCACTGATGGAGGCCAGAGATCGAACCTGCATCCTCATGGATGCTAGTCACATATGTTTTCATTGAGCCACGACGGAAACTCCCCACTGAGGGTTCTTAAGAAGGGCAAGCTGGGGGCTGTCATTTGTGGGAGAGGCTGAAGTTAGGCTGCCCGCATAGTGGGCTCCCACCACTGCTGCACCCCCATATGCCTTGCATTAAGGGACCAAACCACACCCCTTAAATCTCCAGGCATAACGGAGACTGACGTTTGAACGCCTTTGAAGGAATTAACCCTCCCCAGGGCGCCAAAGTGATCTGGCCCATCGTGGAGTAGGTGCTTGACCCACTGATAAGATAACCAGTTGCATTTGGCATTAGGACCCCTGGGCTCTAAGTCCTCCCACTCTGGGTGTGTGCAAAATAAATAGCTCTGGCTTGACTGGGTACTGGTGACTTCAGAAGCCTGGAAGGGCCTCGGTGGTAAACAATTCCCCTCTTTCATTTCCAAGGTGCTTACTATGTGCTAAAGCACTGCGCTGGCACAGTGGCCCTGTTGTGAGGTAAGTATGTACTCTCCCCATTTTAAAGATGAGAAAACCGAGGCTCAAAGGGATGGTGTGATTATGGCAAGGGTGCAGGGCTGCTCAGCGGCAGGGCCAGGTCTGTCTGCCGTTAAGAGCCTGTGCCCCCACACACTATGGTGGGGTCTGCCACCTGAATTTTTCCTCAGGCAGGGGGAAGGGAGCTTCCCCTTGGCCATCGGGAGAGGACTCAAGGTGTACCTGGCCCAGGACAGGCCCGGCTGTGGGACCTTAGGACACTCCCCAGGCCCGAGACCCTGGGTCTTCCCTGTGAAGTGAGGTTGCAGGTGAGGCACTCAGTACCAGGCCTGGCACCCACTTCTTCAGCCACGAAGTGGCAAGCCCCCACCATGCACCAGGCGCTCTTCCCAGCAGCAGCGGGCAAGAACGAGGCCCCTGCCCTTCTGGACTCAAAAAATAAATGATGGGAAGATAATCCCAGGGAGTGGCAGGCACTGGGCAGAAAATACGGCGATGCTGTGGGGCGAGGGGAGACTTCGGCCCGAGGCCTCGGGGAAGGCCTCTCTGAGGTGACACAGCGCAGATGTGAATGACGGGGAGCTGGCCGTGTCATCGCCTAGGACAGGGTGATGTTCCCAAAGGGAGGAAGAAGACCAGCAAAGTTCACGGAGACGAAGGATGGAAGTTTCTGGAAGTGACAGGCCTCAGGGGCTGTGGTAAGAACACAGCTATTGCCGGTATAATTTTTCTCCTGTTGTGAGCTGCAGACGAAAATGCCACCCTGTGTTCTGGAGACCAGACTCCATCCCCAGTTAATCCTGATGCCTGGTGCCCATCCCTCGAGGCTGTGAAGGCCCAGGGCCACCTGGGCGCCTAGTGGCTGGAGCAGGTGAGAAGATCATCTAGGGTCTGACCTTCCCCCTGCTTGTGGCACTGCTGGCTCTTCCTAACCTCAGGGTAGAGGTGCCTGGGACCCTGGGAAGGTGGCCTGTGCTGCAGAGTGATGGGCTCACCCCAAGCCCCTCCTCTTCCTATAGAAATTCAGGGCGAGGCTTCCCTCTTGGTTCTAGCTGAGGCCTCCAGCCTCCCACACCCTCATTCTGCCACTGGGAGCCCTGGACTGGGACCTGGTGGCCACGAGGAACCAGAGATGAGACAAGCAGTGGAAGCCCAGGCTGGAGGGCACGTCTGTCCTCAGTGCTCAAGGCCCGAGGCTGCCAGTCACGGGCAGCGCTGGGCAAAGGCAGGAGAAGCAGACCCTTGACTTGATGGGAACCTTTGTTCAGAGAGCAGACTCCCGCCCCCTGCCCCCCGCCCTTCAGAACTGGACATCACCCTTCCCCCTGCAAAGCTCTCCCCCAGCCTGGCACCCAGAAAACCATAACTGGCAGGGAGGGGTCAGGAGCAGAGTTTGTGGACCTAAGCCATCCCAGCACAAGCCTAGAAGACTGATTCCCAGTTCCCTTTCAGTAGCTCCTGGCTCCACTGCACTACCTGCTCCCTCCTGGGTTAGCCCTTGAAGCCACGCAGTGGTTATAATTTATTGTTATGGAGGTTCCCAGGCTAGGGGTCAAATCCGAGCTACCGCTGCTGGCCTACAGCACTGCTACAGTCCCAGCAATGCCAGATCTGAGCCGCATCTGCAACCTACACCACAGCTCACAGCAACACGGGATCCTTAACCCACTGAGTGAGGCCAGGGATCAAACACACAACCTCATGGCTCCTAGTCAGATTCATTTCCGCTGAGCCACAGTGGGAACTCCGATAATTTTTTGTTTTTAGAGAATTCAATTTTATTTCTTTCTTTTCTTGGTCTGTTTAGGGCTGCACCGGTGGCACATGGTGGTTCCCAGGCTAGGGGTCAAATTGGAGATGTAGCTGCTGGCCTCCACCACAGCCAGAGCCGCCCGGGATCCAAGCCGAGTCTGTGACCTAAACCGCAGTTCACAGCAACGCCAGATCCGTAACCCACTGAGCAAGGCCAGGGATCAAACCTGCCTCGTCATGGTTACTAGTTGGGTTGTCACCACTGAGCCCCGATGGGAACTCCTGGTTATGGTAAATTATGATTAATGATGTCCAAGGGCTGAGTTCAAAGAAAAGGTCCTGGCAAAGGGGCGCTCTGCCCCCCGGGGAGCGGGGCTGGGGGGCTGGGAGCCGCGCCAGGCCCTCCTGGCTCAGCGCCTCAGGGCCTAGACCAGGTCCTCGACGCGCACGGGGGGCTCCGTGATGCCCAGCTCCTGCCGCAGGGCCCGCAGGGGCTGCTCCCAACGGCGCTCGTAGTACAGGTGGAGGAGGCACGGGGCTCTGCGTCCGTTCTGAACAGCCCACGGGATCAGCTCCGAGACCAGCACCTGCAGGCTCCTGTGGGGCAGCAGGGGCCAAAGGAACAGGAGGTCCTGAGCATGCCCTGTGCCCTGCAGCGGGTTTGCGTTTTCTCAGTTAATCTTCACACACAGCCAAGGAGGCCGATATCACCTCCACTTTGCAGATGAGGAAAGAGAAGCTCGATGAGGTGAAACCCTGGCACATTTTGAACATGCCAAAGCACAGGACGACCTACTTCCAGAAACTCAGGCCAGAATGCCTCTCCCGCCTCCACCCCAGGCCCTTGACTCCACTGTTCTGACCAGATACTGAAGCCTGGCCCGAGGGACCAAGTCCTGGGCTTCATTCATCATCTGGGAACCCTGCACCAGGCCAGGGTCACCTCTCCGCCCCACTCTTCCCACTCTGGCTTCCCTGAGAACCACAGGGGCCACTCGGTGAAGCTATGGGTTCTTCCTGCTGCTGGAGCCCTGGCTCCTCTCCACTTGAGAACTTACTGGGCGCTGAGTCGGATGGGGCCAAAGAGCGCACTCAGGATGCACATGGGCAGGCCGGTCTGGACAGCCTCAAACCACTTCACCACGATCTCCCCTGGTGGCAGGCGGGGGGAGGGAGGGATGGGGCAGGAGGTGAGCAGGGCCAGAAGGAGAGGCCCATGATGTTTAGGGCTGGGCACCGGGAGGCATCTGCTTCCTTCCAACCTCTACCAGGGGTCAGCAATGCTGGGACCAGGGGCACTTGGCTTGCGGTTGGGAAGAGGGTCCAAGAAAGAGCAGAAGGAAATACGGGCTGGAAAGGGCAGCTCGGGTCAGAATGCAGAGGATCCCAAAAGCCATGGGGAGGAGCCCAGGCCTTAGGGAACCAGTGAGGGCTTCAGAGCTTGGAGCTAATAACCAGGACACGGCAGGGAGCCCTGCTGTTAGGATGTAGCTATGGCCAGGTAGGAGCCAGAGAGGCAGTGAGGATGCAGGGCCGAGGTACCCAGGTATTCAGGTAAAGCAAGAAACGGGGCACCGAGCCTGCTAATGGGTGGGTGGCTGAGACAGGTGAGCCCTGCCCTGGCCCTGCAGACAGACCCGGGAGCAGGCTAGCTGGAGCGCCCCACCCCGACCCGGATCCCCGCCGCGGCTGGCACTCACCCGGGATGTTGATGGGCATCCCCAGCAGAGTGTGGACCATGTCGTGCACTTCCCGGTACCGCTGGATCACGTACGCCAGCTCCTCGTCATCCACGAATCGCGTCGGTGCTCGGGTGTCTGGGGAGACCCTCTGACAACCATGAACCTCTCCTAGACCCCTTCTGGATGGTTCCCAGCATCCAACTGCCAGCCTCTCCTGGACCCTCTCACCCATGCCTACCAACACCAAAAATCCCTGGAAACTTTCTGTCCACACATGCAGACGGGTGTATTCTCAGGCAGGAAGATGGTGAACTGGCATCCCCCCACCCCGCCCCCAACTCACATATGACGTACACTGGGAATCTATGGCAAAGAAACCTCTGGGAGGGGGGGAGAGAAGGGAATTATTTAATGGTATAGAATTTCAGTTTTGTAAGATGAAAAGGCTCTGGAGACTGGTTTCACAGCAATGTGCTGTGTTAAGTAAGCTTAACCCTCCCGAACTGCCCATTTAGAAGTGGTTAAGACAGTAACCACTTTTAAAAACCCCAATTAGAAATAAAATGGGGAATTTCCCTGATGACCTAGCCGGTTAAAGATCTGGTGTTGTTACTGCTTTTGCTTGGGTTGCTGCTTTGGTGTGGATTCAATCCCTGGTCCAGGAACTTCTGCATGCCCGTGTATAGACCAAAATTAATAATAATAATAATAATAATGATAATGATAATGATAATAATAATAATAATGAAACAAAACTGATAAAAAAAAAAGGAAATAAATTAAATTGGGGGAAAAAAAGGAGCACCCAAGGCCCCTAATTCTTTCTTCTTTTTTTCGTCTTTTTAGGGCCACACCCACTGCATATGTAATTTCTCAGGCTAGGGGTCCAATCAGAGCTATAGCTGCCGGCCTACGCCACAGCCACAGCCACACAGGACCCAAGCCGCATCTGCGACCTACACCACAGCTCATGGCAACATTGGATCCTTAACCCACTGAGTGAGGCCAGGGATCGAACCCGTGTCCTCATGGATACTAGTCGGATTTGTTAACTGCTGAGCCACAACGGGAACTCCGCCCCTAATTCTTCGGATGAGCTGCTCCTTCCCAGCACCCTTATCTTCACCTTGACCATGTCTATCTCATCCTTTATGACCTGGCTGACATGTCCCCTCTGCAGGGAGGCTGTCCCACCTTCAGACAGACCAGGTCCATGTTACGGTCCCTGCTGGCATCCTGTACTTTGTGTGGTGTTCAAGGCGATTGCATTGTGAGGTTTAGCACACGTGGCTATCAGTGTCTCTCCTGCAGCCCTGCACTGTCCAGCAGCCCATCACGGCAGCCACTGAGGCTTAAAATGGCACAAATGCCAATTGAGGTGTGGTCTACAAGTAAAATAATACACTGGATTTCGAAGACTTGGTATAGAGTTATTGTGAAACCTTGGTAATTTAAAAATACTGGGGAGTTCCTGCTGTGGTACAGCCGGTTAAGGACCCCACATTGTCTCTGCAGTGGCTGGCGTCACTGCTGAGGTGCAGGTTTGACCCCTGGCCTGGTGCAGTGGGTTAAGGATTCACCGTTGCCAGAACTTTGGCTCAGATTTGATCCCTGGTGCAGGAACTTCCATGTACTGTGGGGGCAGCTGGAAAAAAAAAATTGATTACAGGTTGAAATGATATTTAGTACATTGATTGGGTTAAACAAACTGTGTTACTAAAATTGTTTCTTTTTGCTTTTATTAAAGTGGCTAGCAGCAGATTTTAAACTACCTCTGAGGCTTGGATGCTATTGCAATAAACACTATGGCAGCAGCCTGTCAGAAGCATAGGACCAGGCTGACTGTTTTGCTCACTGTTGTATCTGAAGGGCCCTGGTGAATAAACACCTCCTTTTTTTTTAATGTCTGACAAGTGCCCATTCATCGAGGCCAGGGATTGAACCCGAAACCTCATGGCTCCTAGTTGGATTCACTTCCACTGCACCACGACGGGAACTCCCAGGGATTGAATGTGAGCCATAGATTTGACCTATGCCGCAGCTGCTGCAACGCTGTAACCTTTAATCCACTGCGCTGGGCTGGACCAAACCCACATCTTCACAACCACCAGAGCTGCTGCAGTCAGGTTCTTAACCCACTGCCCACAGCAGGAACTCCTAAACATCTTTTTATGTTTTGTTTGTTTTTGGAAGTTCCTGGGCCAGGGCTCGAACCTGTGCCACAGTAGTGACTGGAGCTGCTACAGTGACAATGCCAGATCCTTACCTCACAAAGCCACAAGAGAACTCCCATTATCCATTATCCATCTATCTTTCTTTCCCTTGTTCTTTCTTTTTCTTGTTTTTTCTTTTTTTTTGCTTTTTAGGGCCTTGCCTGAGGCACATGGAAATTCCCAGACTAGGGGGGGAATCACAGCCACGTCTGCAACCTACACCACAGCTCACGGCAACACCAGACCCTTAACCCACTGAGTGAGGCCAGGGATCGAACCTGCGTCCTCAGGGATACTAGTCGGATTGTTTCTGCTGCGCCGCAACAGGAACTCCCCCATCACCTTGTAACTGCATGTGTAAACGGCCAGCAACCGATGCTTTTCTGACCCCAGGTAGGGACGACAAGAGTCTTCCTCCTACTCCCCCACCGCCTCTCTGAGTCTCAGAAGACCCCTGCAGAGTCGGGACAGCCTGGTTTTCCTACTGCTAAAGCCCAGCCTCAGCCTGTCCAAAGCCAAGGGATTTGATGCTTTTATTGTTTGGGGCTGCTGGCTTGTGCCATGGTCTGTGTGTGACGTTATTGGGTCCCTGGTCCCAATTTCCTCTACGGAGTTCTACCTGCTGTGAAGCTGAAGGTGATCAGTGATGGCCGACACTTCCCAAGTCCCTACTATGTGCCAGAATGAAGTCCTTTACACATATTGGCATCTTGCATCTTTCACCATCGAGGGGTAGATACTGTTAAGACCCTCAGGGACCAATCAGAAAAATGAGGCTCAGAGAGATAAGGCAGTGTACCCAAGATCGGACTCTGAGACAAGCCTGCTGAATCCCAAAGCCAGCAGCCTTAACATCCATTAGTCATCAGCCAGATAAGTGCCTGGGAAGATAAACATTAGGTTTCCTAATCTCAGAGAAGGGGTCTGAGGCTCAGAGGTCAAATGATTTGCCCAGGGCATTAAAGCTGGGGAGAGAGGCAGATCCTAACTCAGCCTTTCTTTTTTTTTTCCTTTATAGGGCCATATGGAAGTTCCCAGGCGTGGGGTCGAATCAAGGCTGCAGGCCTGTGCCACGGCCACAACAATGGCAGATCCTGGCCACATCTGCGACCTATACAGCAGTTTGCAGCACCATCGGATCCTTAATCCACTGAGCGAGGCCAGGGATCAAACCTGCGTCCTCATGGATACGAGTCGGGTTTGTTACTGCTGAGCCATGGGGGCTCTTCAGCCTCCTCCTAACGCCAGGGCTCATGCCTGTAATCCTGAGGCCTCCAGGATGACCATATCCCCCACCCACGTCAGCCTCAGGGAGGGTGGCCTCACCCTGAACTTTGAGCTAAACCTCAGCTGAGACAAAGGTGCTCCTTCCTGGTTTGCTGGATCCCATGCTCTAGATGCATCACGGTCTAGGGCTGTCACCACACTAAGGCTGTGGTTGGGGAAGGCGCCCAGAGAGGCCCTAGCAGGCCCATCAGCAACAGGACAAAAGGCTCTGGTGGCTTCAGAAGAAGACTATCCATTCCTGGGTGGCCCTTGGAGCAGGTCACCCTGGTGGATTTCCCATTAATGGCATAAACCTGCATCTTGGTGAGATCTCGGAGATGGCATAGAATGGGGCAGAGGCAAGTGTCAGGAGAGAATGGGGAGCAGCTTATTTTCTCAGGGATAATAATCTCCTGAAGCAGGGCTTCTCAACTGTCCTCCCAGGGACATTTACAACGTCCGGAGACGCCTATGGTTGTCACCAGACCACTCAGTGTGGTGAGTGCTGCTGGCATCGAGTGTGCAGAGGCCAGGGAGCCTGCGAGAAACAGCCCACGAGGCACAGGGCAGCCCTCACAACCATGGATTACCCAGCCCCAAGTCAACAGCGCCAAGGTTGAGAAATCCAGATCTAGGGTAACCTTTGCTCCTTCTCTCACTTCCACCGGCCTGGCTGGCTCCAGCAGCTAGCTGGACGGCACGGCCACTTAGCAGAGGTGCTTTGACCGGATGTGTGTGGAGGGGAGGAAGGAGTCGGGACAGGGAAGGTGCTGTGTTGTTTTCTACGGTCCTTTTATAAATCAGAGCATGCTATCATCCTGTTGGAAACCTCAGTGGCTTCCTATCACTCCTATTACAAAATACAGACTCTCGGAGTTCCCGTCATGGTGCAGTGGAAACAAACCCGACTAGGAACCAGGAGGTTGCAGGTTCGATCCCTGGCCTCGCTCAGTGGGTTAAGGATCCGGCGTTGCCGTGAGCTGTAGTGTAGGTCGCAGATGCGGCAAGGATCTGGCATTGCTGTGGCTCTGATGTAGGCCGGCAGCAACAGCTCCAACTAGACCCCTAGCCTGGGAACCTCCATATGCCAGTGGGTGTGGCCCTCAAAAGACAAAGAGACCAAAAAAAAAAAAAAAAAAACCAGACTCTCTCTCTTCATTTTTGGCCATGCCCAAGGCATGCAGAAGTTCCTGGGTCAGGGATCAAACCCACAACACAGCAGTGACAATGCTAGATCCTTCACCCAAGCCACCAGGGAACTCCAGACTCTTTCTAAGCAGACAGTGTAGGGGGGCCCCTGGAGAAAGAGAACCAGGCATGGCACTCGTGACATAAGAGAAGCCATTTTAGGCCTAAGCCATTTTGTGATCGAAGCCTGGCCACAATGCTTGCCCTTGAAACAGGTCTCAGTACCTCACAATCTTAAAGGATTACAAGAATGCAGGAATGGAGGAAAAGCAGTTAAGAAACAACCCAGCGATAAAAGAGAGAGTCCTAGCTCCTCCTCAAAAGATAGCGATAACAATCTGATGCTATCTTTAAGTTGTTCTACAGGAACTTAGGCCCCCACCCAGGTGGAGAATGGCAACTAGTAAGATGTCAGACTGGTCAGAACCTAAGAAATGATGAGGCTGACTTTTTCTAGCCCTTGGGACTTCAATCAACTGAAGCTTGGACTCTGTCAACCTTTGCCCCAATTCTACGTGGAATCCTCTGTTCGAGCCGCTTCCTGAACGTGCACATGCCCCGGCTCTGCTGTCCAGGGTGACAGTGCTTCAGGAAAGAGCCCCAGCAGGAGCCTTACTTGCCGCAAGCAATTCTTCCTTCTGCTTCGGGCTTGGTTGTGTCTTTCGGCTCGACACCCACCAAGAAGTAAACCCAGTTTGGGGGTGACCTTTCCCAGGACAGGCAAGGCCTCCTAGAGCACTGGCTGTCTCCCCCCAACTCACTCCTCTAAGGCCCCATAGGCCATGTTGGTCAGTCCGTGTTCCATTTATTTATTTATTTTTTGCTTTTTAGGGCCACACCTTTGACCTATGGAGGTTCCCAGACTAGGGGTCGAATTGGAGCTCCAGCTGCTGGCCTATGCTACAGACACAACTCAGGATCTGAGCTGTGTCTTTGACCTACACCGTGGCTCACGGCAACATCAGATCCTCAACCCACTGAGCGAGGCCAGGGATTGAACCCTTGACCTCATGGTTCCTAGTTGGATTTGTTTCCGCTTCGAGGCGGTGGGAACTCCCCACTGTTCCTTTTATTCTTTTTTTTTTTGTCTTTTTGCTATTTCTTGGGCTGCTCCCACGGCATATGGAGGTTCCCAGGCTAGGGGTCGAATCAGAGCTGTAGCCACCGGCCTATGCCAGAGCCACAGCAACGTGGGATCCGAGCCGCATCTGCGACCTACACCACAGCTCACGGCAACGCCGGATCGTTAACCCACTGAGCAAGGGCAGGGACCGAACCCGCAACCTCATGGTTCCTAGTCGGATTCATTAACCATTGTGCCACAATGGGAACTCTTCCTTTTGTTTTTAAACACAGAGAGCCTTGCACCTGCCAGTTCCTTGGCCCAAAACGCTCCTCCTCATCTTCTAGGTCTCCTCGGCAGGGCCTCCCGCGACCACCCGATTTGAAGTGGCACCTGCCACTGCCCCACCCTCTGTCACGTTGACTGCTGTCCTCCCAGCACCATCTGCTAGAACTGAAGCCCCAACAGGCTCTCTGTTGGTTTCATTCATTGTATCCTAATTGCTGACGACAGTGTTTGTTTGGTTTTGTTTTTTGTTGTCTGAACAAATGACTGAATTTCTGAGTAGCTGGGACTCCGCCCCTCCGGCACCTAAGCATTCTGCCTGGGGTTGGCAAGTGCCACAACTTGTCACACCCAGGGAAAACACGTCTCTCTGAACAGGGGAACACAATGCAATAGTTAAGGACATACTCTTGGTTTGAATACTGCTTCTATTAATACCAGCTTGTGAAATCAGCACATTGCTTAACTGCTCTGAGCCTCAGTTTCCTCATCTGCTAAAAGGAGATACTGTTAAAATCTACTTAGCAGGGTTGCTGGGAAGATTCAGTGAGATCATGTATGGGTCTGGCTGCATGCAGAAAGAGATTAATAAGTGCTGGCTATTATTGCTTGGAGCAGGCACAGTTGCCTGTCCCAGAGAAAATGACAAAACCTTGGCCCAAGAGACTGCAAGGCACTTCTGCCCATGGCAGCAGCCCAAGGCCCCTTCCTTGGGACATCATTTTGGTGCCATTCCTCTGCCCTTTCCGGTGACTGCCAAACACGCAGAAGTGGAAACTCACATTCACATCCAGGAAACGGAGATACTCGCAGCCAAAGGAGCCCTCAGGCAGGCTTCGGAGCTTCTCCAGGTCGAGGGTGGATGTCGAGATCCGGGGACGCTCCCTGTGAGGCAGAAGGCAGGACTCAGGTATTGGGTTTTTTTTTTTTTTTTGCTTTTTAGGGCTGCCCTGGAGGCATATGGAGGTTCCCAGGCTAAGGGTTGAATTGGAATCAGAGCTGCAGCTGCCAGCCTACATCACAGCCACAGCCATGAGGGATCCGAGGCATATCTGAAGCTACACTACAGCTCATGGCAACGCTGGATCCTTAACCCACTGAGCAAGGGCAGGGATCAAACCCGAAACCCCATGGACACTAGTCAGGGTCATTACTGCTGAGCCACACGGGAACTCCAGGACTCAGGTGTTGGGAGGGCACCAGCAGGGGCAGGTGAAAAGTCCGGTGAGAGATGAAGGGACAGAGGGCAGCAATGGGACCACATGTCCTAATGGAGCACCTACTACTGACCAGGCTGGTGGCCGGGACGGGGGAAGACTACCACGAGCTAAGGCCATGGTTCCTGCTGGGGGGCACAAGGCAGCTAAAGAGGCCTCAGATGGGATCAGGGTATTCACAAAGGGCACTGCGGGAGGGGGTGGCGGCCAGTATGTGTTAACACACCTCCGTGAAGGCACAAGAGCCCTGTTGCTGGTACTGGGCTGAGGCCATCGTATTGCATCACCTAGGGGTCAACAGTGTCTGTGTGAGTGGTGCCTATGGATTCGGGCAGTGCCCACGGCCACCACTCACGGCCAGGGTATCAAGAAGAGCTCCCCAGAGGAACACAATGCAATTCCAGACAGACGGGAAGCTCCAAAGAATGCCCTCAATCTCCCAGGCAGAGCTGGGACCTACTGCAGGATCTGGGCACCCTCTGGATCCCTCTTCATCTGGTCCCTGAGGAACTTCAGGGTTCGGCGTCCTGTGGTCTCTCCTAGAACGGCAACCATGTCTGAAAGGAAAGAAATGGGGACACGTGGAGGATGTGATCTTCGGTGGATCGCCTGACCTGGTCTGAGCCTCAATTTCCTACATGAGCAAACAGAATATCTACCTCTAAGTTATAACGATTCAAGTTAAACATGTACTGAAGCGCTGGGCACACAGTAAAAGCTCAATATAGTTATGACTGTTATTCGTCTAATAGGGTGAGGTGGCTCTGGTGAGCACAGTGCTCTGACAAATTTATGAATCACTTTCACATCCATCATTACAACAGAATATCATGTCTCCACGGACAGGGGCAGACTTTGGTATTACAGAGTGCTAGGTTCGACCCCAGATATAATCACTGTCTAGAGGACCTTGTGCAAACTGCTTCACATTTTTGACCCTCAGTGTCCTAACTTGGAAGTGCAGATAATATCTTTCTTATAGGGTCAATATGAAAAATCAAGAACATCACGTATATAAAACACTGAGCAGTGAGCAACCAAAATAAGGGCTTAATGAGCAGTTACCATTTTTTTTTTTTTTTTTTTAGGGCCATACCCACGGCATATGGAGGGTCCCAGGCTAGGGGTTGAATTGGAGCCACAGCTGCTGGCCTACACCACAGCTCACAGCAATGCGGGATCCTTAACCCACTGAGCAAGGCCAGGGATCGAACCTGCGTCCTCAAGGATCCTAGTCAGATTCGTTACCGCCGTTAACCGCTGAGACACAACGGGAACTCCCAGCATTATTGTTTTTACTAGCAGGAGTAACAGAATTTTCCAGACTTAGAAATCCTGGAGGGGATGAGAAAGGCAGTGTAGGATCCAAGAACGTTCTAGTCAAATGTCTAGCAAGCACTTATGGGGCATTTATTATGTCCCGTGCCCTATCCAAAATGCTACCACTCCAGTGGAACAGGGTAGTTTTGGTTCCCGACCTCATAAAGTTTAATTTCTAAAGGGACGTTATACTTTTACGGGCATAAATCATCTAGCCCAGAGATCCTCAGTGTGGCTGGATGACAGAATCTCCCGGGAAGCAGTTTAAAAAGGCAGAGGCTCAGATTCCACGCCCTTTCCTGCCTCCCTTCCCCACTCCCACAAGATTCGAATTGAGTAAGTTTTAGGGTGGGATCCAGGCATCAGCATTTTATGAATACTGCAAGTGACTGTGAGGTGCAGCTTGGTCTGGGTACTCTGGCCTTGTCTTGTTTCCAGTTACCCAAAGGAAACGGAGGTTGTGACAGTGGCAGGGACCGCCCCGGGACTTCCAAGGCAAGGGCGAGCCTCCCCCCTCCCCCGCCCTCCCAAGAGAACGCCAGGCGCGGGCTGGCTGCCTTACCGTGGCGATAAGGGTCGTAGAGGGCCATTACGGCAGAGCCCGCGGCCAACAGCGCCTTCTGCAGCAGGGAAGTGGGGATGTGTTCGGGGTAGAGGAGGCCGGTGCCATGGCTCGTGGCACGAAGGGGCACATCTGCGAGGCAAGAAAAAGGCCGCGCGGTCAAAAGAGCCGGGGGCCGCCAGCACGCCGACCAGCCCCCGCCACTTGCCTGCAGCCGGCCGCCCGCGGCCTTGGAAGGCGCGGAGGGGGCGCAGGGCCCCGCGCAGAAGCGTCGCCATGGCAGCGGGTGCAGTCGGACGTCCGCGGGAGGATGGGAAGGCCAACGCCAATGCCCCAGACTTCCCCGACGACGGCGCGCCGGAGAAGTCAAAAGGGCTCGATTCCTACGGCGCGGAGTAGGGTTTTTTTTGCGGGACGGGGGAAAGAGCACGGACAGGAAAGGTCTCTATCTCTAAGTATGAAGAAACCCAGGCGATCTAATTCCAAGGATATAAAATTCTCCCCATTTCACCTTGCCCCCCAAAGTGTCTCTAAGTAAGCCCGCCTGGCTTTGGGGTTCAGTGTCGGACCGTACTTTGTTCTCCGCAGCACGTTTTCCCCGAGGACAGAAAGACGAGAACCTCTTCCGGCTGCGAAACATGGCAGCGTCCTTTGGAAGGACTCTATTTGGGGCGGGACCATATGGCATTTCCGCCGGGTGCCGCTGTTCTGCTAACCCCAGACGCGGGCTCCGGGATGGGGTCAGCCGGCCTGGCGCGGCTGCATGGGCTCTTTGCCGCCTACAAGCCCCCGGGGCTAAAATGGAAGCATCTGCGGGATACGGTGGAGCTGCAGCTTTTGAAAGGTGAGTGCATCGAGCCAGTCTTAACGATCCCATTCTCATTTCCCTCGGAGTCTATTTCCGCTTCTGATCTTTGCGGGTAAAGTCTGTCATGTGACCTAGTCGCCTGAGCGGCTGCCTTTTCCTAATCGTCTGTCGTATGCACTCTGTTGTTCCTCTCTTTCCCCGGTGTTTAGATGGGTAAACAGACTCTATTTTTAGTTGTCATAAGTAGTAGAGTCAGTATTTGACTCCAATCCTTGTTCCTAATTGCTACTGTTCTCTGCACCCGTGGACTTTCAACTGTCTTATCTCCGTGTTTTTCTGTCCCGCCCACCCCTGGGTGTTCACACGGGATTGATGAGATGCTATTTACATGTGTGTGCTCAGGTCTCAATGCTGGGAAGCCTCCTGCTCCTGAACAGCGTGTTCGCTTCCTGCTGGGTCCGGTGGAAGGCAGTGAAGAGAAGGAGCTGACCCTCACAGCCACCACTGTGCCCTCCCTCATCGACCATCCTCTGGGTAAAGCACATTTAGGAAGGGGCCTGGGTGTCACTTCCCAGGAAATCCCTGCTCAGAATCAGTGTCCTAGCCAGTGCTCAGACTCTTACTGTCCCGAACCAGTGTAGGGTGGCAGTGGGGATGAAGTATTTGACCAGGGATTGGCAAAGTTTCCTAGAAAGGGCCAGATAGTCAATATTTTAGGCTTTGCAGGTTCACCTCTGCCATTGTAGTGCAGAAGTAGCTATAGACAGTATGTAAAGCAGCGAGCCTGAGTGTATTCCAAATAAAACTTTACTTATGGACACGGACATTTTTTTTTAATTAAGTTTTTTGTTTTGTTTTGTTTTGTTTTTTTGCTTTTTAGGGCTGCACCTGCACCATCTGGAAGCTCCCAGACTAGGGGGTGAATTGGAGCTTCAGCTGCCCGCCTATGCCATAGCCCCAGCAATGCCAGATCTGAGCTGTGTCTGTGATCTACATCACAGCTTACAGCAACTCTGGATCCCTTAATCCACTGAGCGGGGTCAGTGGATGCTAGTCAGGTTTGTCACCATTGAGCCACAGGGGGACTCCTTTCTTGGTTTTTTGTTTGTTTGTTTGTTTGTTTTGAATAATTGAAAAATGTAAAAACCAGTTTAAATGGTAGGTCATGAAAACCCCAGGATTGGGAATGTGACCTGTGGACTGTAGCTTGCTGGCCCCTTTGTTATTCTGGGACTCCAGGTAGGAATCGAGGCCCTCAGGTAGAACTCCTGTGCAGGGCGTTTTGGGCTCCTGTGAAAGAGTGACATTTTAGTCAACATAGCTGCCCAACAGTAGAACTAGTTCTGAAAATGAACCCCCGCCTCCACTAGGTGTGATTCAGGCATGCATTGGGAAGGCTAAGGAACTTGACCAGGGACCTCTAGGACCCTTGGACAGAAATACAGTCACTCCACAGTATAATAACAATAAGAAGTATGATGGGTCGAGGACTTACTTTGTATTATACTGTGTTAAGCTTTTCCCAACTACTGCCTTACTGAATCCTATGAGATGGGGTCTAGTCCCGTTGCACAAATGAGAAAACTGAGGCTCCATGGGAATTTTTTGCTTGTTTGTTTGTTTGTTTTGGCCATGCCCCAGGCATGTGGAAGTTCCCAGGGCAGGGGTCAAACCTGCACCACAGCTGTGACTGGAGCCACAGCAGTGACAACACCAGATCCTTAACCCACTGAGCCATGAGGGAACTCTGGGCTCTGTGTTGACATTATGTCATGTACCCTGGATTTGGTAGGCTCCTTTTTTTTTTTTCCCTTTGCTTTTTAGGGCTGCACTTGCAGCATATGGACGTTCCCAGGCTAGGGGTCTAATTGGAGCTATAGCTGCCGGCCTACACCTCAGCCATAGCAACAGGATCCCAGCTGCATCTGCAGCCTACACTACAGCCCACAGCAACGCCTGATCCTTAACCCACTGAGTGAGGCCAGGGACCAAACCCGCAACCTCATGGCTCCTAGTCAGATTCGTTTCTGCTTCGACACAACGAGAACTCCCTTGGTAGCTTGGTAGGCTCTTAAGCACCCCTTCTTCTCACTTCCTTTTTTTTTTTTTTGCTTTTTTTAGGGCCACACTCACAGGATGTGGAGGTTCCCACGCTAGGGGTCTAATCAGAGCCACAGCTGCCGGCCTATGCCACAGCCACAGCAACACAGGATCTGTGCCGTGTCTGCCACCTACACCACAGCTCTCCGCTGTGCCAGATCCTTGACCCACTGAGCAAGGCCAGGGATTGAACCTGCCCAGTTGGATTTGTTTCCACTGCGCCACGACCGGGAACTCCTTCTTACTTCAGCTTGATCTACCAAAGTATAAAACCTTGTAGCTCTTTCCTGCATTCATTCTTTTTTTTTTCTTACAGCTTTATTGAGATAAAATTGATACCAAAAAAGTATTATGTACTTAACATAATCATATGATCGGTGGCCGTTCATTCTTTCAACAGTTATTTCCCAAGCCGTCAGTGAATTCTGGGTCAGGGAATCAGAACTGTGAATACATAGACCCAGGCCCTGCCCAAAGGGGCTCACAGCCTCCATTATCTCCTTGGGATGGTGGCCAGGCCCCCTTCCTGCAGGAGCTGGGTGGGGAACCCCACAGTCTTGATTCGGGTGTCTTACTCAGTCCACTCAGAGCCTCTCACTGGGGGGAGTGGCGAAAGCAGAGAGTAATAGGCCTCTTGGGTTGCCTTTTTCTGGGCCCAGGAAACTGAGGAAACGGCTTGGGGCTCCAGATTCCATGGGGGGGAAGTCCGAAAGTTCAACCTGACCCTGGTTTGGGCTCTATGAGGCTACACGCTAGGAGTGAGGTGCCACGTAGCCCAGACCCATCCTGGAGGCTGGACTTGCTGAGCAAGAGGATCCTGTTTGTTTTCCTTCCAGTACGTGGACCAGCATTCACCAGCCTGAAGGTTGGCGTGGGACACCGACTGGATGCCCAGGCGTCTGGGGTGCTGGGTAGGTGGTGTGCTGAGCCTGGGGTGCAGTGATAGAGGCTTGGGAGAGGGATCGGGGAGCCACCAGGAGCCCAGCCCTCTTGTAACCTGACAGCCATCTCCCACCACTGTCTTCTGGTTCCTGCCAAGTCTGATCCTCTGGGGAGGTGGCTGTTGGAAAGGGGGAAGTCGTAATCGCCCAGTTTATCAACTGATTCCTGTCTGTGACATGTGCTTCGGAACCCTTAGTGCACCTGTCTTGCCCTAACTATTTGGTAGATGCTGTGTGATACGAAGAAAGTAAGGCTCCAGGAGCTTAGGTCACTCATCCTAGGTCACGTGGCTAGTGAATGTCCCTGGTCCAGAGAGGGGAAAAATCGCTTGTGCGGGGAAGCCAGGCATGTGACTCTGTGCCACTGGCCAGGGTCTGGAGGACGCTAGAGCTGGGCACAAAGCCCGGAGACATGTGCCATCTGTGTCCCCAGGGTCAGGCAGTGGCCACGTCCCCCATGCAACAGTCACAGCAACTGGCCTTACTTCCTGGGACACGCCAGGGGCCATGACCTCCTGCCCCCTCGCCCAGCCCTCCCTGTCCAGGAGTGAATGGAGGGTCATTCTTTCCTTTTGCCAGAAGGAGAAACAGAGCTGGAGAGGCAGGGAGTGGCCACGATGGCCCTGTTTTTTGGGCCCTTCATTTGTGCTGACTGCTTCCCACGCATTCTCTCAATCAGCACAGAACCCACAGGCATCAGAGTGTTTTTATCCCATTTTACTGCCGGGGGAGTCTGAGACCCAGGGAGGTTAAAGGACATGCTTAGAGCTACCCCAGGTTTGGGTGTAGGTCTGTGTGGCTGGGCCCGTGGCTGCTTACTTTTCAGTGAATCCAGGCCCCCCAGGGAGCTTGCTGAGGATCCTAGGCCTCCCCCATGGTCAGAGTCAGTAAATACAGGCGGGACCTGGAAATCTGCATTTTCACGTTTCCGCAGAGGCGCTCCCTCGTCCCCTGTAGAAGCGGCTCTCCTTGCCCCTCGCTGTGTTGGAAGTGGAAAGTGTTCTCCTGGAGTGGGTGGGGGCTGGAGGTCCCAGGGGAGCAGGAAGGGGGAGCCAGATGTGCAGACTGGGTGCCTTGCAGTGCTCGGCGTGGGACACGGACGCAGGCTCCTCACAGACATGTACAACGCCCACCTCACCAAGGTACGGGGGCTGGGGACGGTCTGCTTATCCCTCGGCCCTTTCCCTGGGGTCACTGGTAGGATTCTGACGCTGAGAGGAGTCCTTGGGGGACAGCCAGGCCATCTGCGAGCATTTTTTGTGGTTGTGTGCTGGGGGACCTAACAGTAACATAATGACAGGTGGCACGATCGCACACTGGCTGCTCTGTGCCAAGTGCTCGATGTGGACTCCTCTGTGGACACCTTACGGTGTCCCCATAAAATAGGCTCTGTTTTCAGCCCATTTTACAGATGAGAAAGTTGAGGCCTAGAAAATGTCACTTGCTCAGGGACACACAGCCTTTAAGCGGCAGAGCTGGGATTTTAACCTGGATCTGCCTGACACCAGCACCCGACTGCATTCTCTGCCTGAGACTGAGAAGTAGACACCACTGTTTTGGCTTCTGGGGGCTTGCGTCTGTGCTGGGCCGTGGGTCTGGCGTCACGAGCCTGTGCGGAGATGCCACATGAGCTGGCCCGTGTTTTCAGTGCTTAAGAGCACAAATTCTGGAGCCAGGTGGCTTTGCTTCAAGAACCCAGCTTTCGAAGTTCCTGTTGTGGCGCAGCGGAAATGAATCCCACTAGGATCCATGAGGTTGCAGGTTCGATCCCTGACCTTGCTCAGTGGGTTAAGGATCTGGTGTTGCCGTGAGCTGTGGTGTAGCCTGGCAGCTGTAGCTCTGATTTGATTCCTAGCCTGGAAACCTCCATATGCCTTGGGTGCAGCCCTGGAAAAAAAAGCAAAAAAAAAAAAAGAAGAAGGAGAAACCTAGCTTGTACCGCTCTGCCAGCTGTGTGTCCTTGGGTGGTTACGTAACATCTCTGTGTTTCCATTTCCTCATCTTTGAAATGAGAAGGATCGTAGTTCCTCCTTAGTGATTGCAGGGAACGCTCTTAGCACAGCTACTGGCACATAGTGGATGCTCAGTAGATGTCACTTGTCCTTCTCTCTGCCATTGTCATTGTCGTTACCGTTAGCTGCACAGAACAGATCTGGAGGAGAGAGAGAAGCTGGCAGCATCCTGGGAGGCGGGATAAGTTGTCAGGCTGGGTGGAAGCGGAGAGGCATGGAGGCCCGTGCTGGTCACAGGGTGGCTCTCGGCCCCCTTGGCAGGAAAGCCCAGTGCCCTTTCCCAGGGGACAGCCAGGCAGGGGCTGAGCGCATGAGCTCCGGAGGGAAGATGGGGAGCCTCAGTCGAGCACCTCAGGGCCGCACCTCCCTCCTCAGAGGCTGACCATCCCGTGGCCTCCGTGTCTCGCAGGATTACACCGTGCGTGGCCTCCTGGGCAAGGCCACAGATGACTTCTGTGAGGATGGGCGGCTGGTGGAGAAGACGACTTTTGGTGAGAGCCGAGCGGCGGGAGTCCGGGGCGGGGGCGGGGGTGGGGGCTGCCTGTTCATCTGCTTCCTCACCCTGACCCCACCCCCACCCCCCGCCCCTGCTCAGTCACTCTCGAACACACCGAGCCTGGGCTGGCTGCTGGGGGCATGGACTCGACGTTCTGCCTTTGCAGAATGCCCTGTGCTCCCTCCCGGCTTTCTCACCCGGCTGAAATGTCACCTCCCCAAGGGAGCTTCCCTAGCCTCTAGGCTTGGAGTGGATGTGCTGTCAGAAAAGTCATCAACTGCTCATTAGAGATTATTTAATATCTGTTTCCCCACCAGAATGTCACCTATGAAAGCAGGGACTGTGTAGTTCCATTCCTGTGGGCACAGGACAGGGCACGGGACTTGGCAAGTTCAGGATTGATGGGTGGATGATGGGTGAATGGGGGATGGGTGGCTGGGTGGGTAGATGGATGGATGGACGGGTGGATGAGGGATGGGTGGGTGGGTGGATGGATGGATAGATGGGTAGGTGGGTAGTTAGGTGGTGGTTTATTCTTTATTTCTCACTTTCCTCATGTTCTAAGACATCCTAACTACCAAGCTGACACTTTTGGGAGAGAGGAGGCCAGAATTTGGAGGGGAGGAGATGTTTGTTGGTACTGAGCTAAATTTCTTGGACTTGGAGGATAGACTTGTGGTTGCCAAGGGGGAGGGGGAGGGAGTGGGGTGGATGGGAGCTTGGGGTTAATAGATGCAGACTCTTACCTTTGGGATGGACTAGCAATGAGATCCTGCTGTGTAGCACTGGGAACTATGTCTACTCACTTATGATGGAGCCTGATAATGTGAGAAAATAGAATGTGTACATGTATGTGTAACTGGGTCACCATGCTACACAGGAGGAAAAAAACTGTATTGGGGAAATAACTATTAAAAAAAACTTTCTTCAAGAAGACACATATGTCAATTATGTAATTTTTTTTTTTGTCTTTTTGCTATTTCTTTGGGCTGCTCCTGCGGCATATGGAGGTTCCCAGGCTAGGGGTTGAATCGGAGCTGTAGCCACTGGCCTACGCCAGAGTCACAGCAATGCAGGATCCGAGCCGCGTCTGCAACCTACACCACAGCTCCCGGCAACGCCGGATCGTTAACCCACTGAGCAAGGGCAGGGACCGAACCCGCAACCTCATGGTTCCTAGTCGGATTCGTTAACCACTGCGCCACGACGGGAACTCCAATTATGTAATTTAAAACTAAAACATCAAAGAAAACGAAATGCTGGGAAGGAGACCCAGGTGCAGGAGTTCCTGTCATGGTGCAGTGGAAACGAGTCTGACTAGGAACCATGAGGTTGTGGGTTCGATCCCTGGCCTCGCTCAGTGGGTTCAGGATCTGGCATTGCCGTGAGCTGTGGTGTAGGTCACAGACGCGGCTCGGATCTGGCTGCTCTGATTCGACCCCTAGCCTGGGAGCCTCCATAGGCTGCAGGTGTGGGCCTAAAAAGACAAAAGACCAAAAAAAGAGAGACTCAGGTGTAGAGTGGCAGGAGCCAAGAGGAAGAAGTGATGTGCTCCAAGAGGGGCTTCCTGGAGGAGGCAGCATTTGAGCTGAGCTATAAATGAATGGGGAGAAGGCAGCAGCCAGCACATCTCAGATCAGACAACAGCATGAATGAAACCAGACAGAAGGGATGAGAGGCCCAGGCCCTTCTGAGCTGGCCAGCCTCTAATCACCACGCTTCCTCCCAGAGCGCTGGCCTATAGAGTCAGAGGTTGGCAGCTGGCCCACGGGACCAGCCTCCCCCAGCGCTTGTGAGCATCCCTAGGCTTTGCTGCTGCCTGCCCCGCACTCACTGTGTGGGACCAGCAGGCAGAGCCACTCCCACCTCCTGCCACCTGTTTCTGCATGTGGGCCGATGGCGCCCTCTCTCCTGGGGTCCCTGGCATGAAAAGTCCTAGTCTGGGGCTCGAGGACCTGGCTTAGGTTACTGTGCAGGTCACAAGACATCTTTGAGCCTCATTTCAGAAGAACGTGTTCTTCCCCTGGAGAGGGTGAGCCCCTTGAAAATGTCCTCAAACTGTTGAGTTCTTGTGTATCTTTCAGAGAAGAGGGTCCAGAGTTTCCATAAGATTCTCCAAGGATTCTCGACTCCCTAAATGGGAACCTTGGGTCCAGAGGGGCAGGGAGTTGGCCAGTTTGTTGCTGCCCCTCCTCAGTGGGCACCTGTGGGCTGACCATCCTCTGACTTTTCCAGACCACGTGACCAGAGAGAAGCTGGACCGCATCCTGGCCCTGATCCAGGGTTCCCATCAGAAGGCCCTGGTGATGTAAGTGAGACCTGACCACACCTCCCTGAAAGGGGGCCTTCAAGGAAGTGTTGGCAGCACAGGAGATGCCCATAGGCTCCCTCTAGGCTCCATCCACCCTGGGCAGATTCCACGGATGTTGCTTTCGGAGCCCGCCAGAAAACGGACACAAGCTCCCATCCCTCTCAGCATTCAGAAGTGTTTCTTTGTGCCGGGTCTTGGGCCAGCCCCTGGGGAGACCAAGGGGAACCAGAGACCCCAGCTAGCCTCTTAGGGAGCCTCTGATGATCCGGCGGAATGGGGCGGTCAGCATGTGTCCGCGGGTTGAAGCAGGGCCTGCAGTTAGGGACTGGAGGGGACAGACCGCTGCAAAGGTGGCTAGAGGGGCAGGGAAGGTGGAACGCGAAGCAAGAGCCTCAGCAAAGGCACGAGCAGGGCAGAGCCAGGGGAGGCAGTCAGCCGAGCTCCCTCACCACACGCCGGCTGCCCACTCAGGCCCCTCCTGACCCCCAGGTACTCCAACCTCGACCTGCAGACCCAGGAGGCCTATGAGATGGCCGTGAGCGGCGTGATCCGGCCCATGAACAAGTCCCCGATGCTAATCACCGGCATCCGATGCCTCCAGTTTGCACCCCCGGAATTCCTCTTGGGTAAGTGACCCTGGGACGTTGGAGCGGTGCCCTGGGGCTCCTGGGCTTGGGGAGTCAGTGTGAAACGTCCCCTGGCAAAGGCCAGCGCATTGAGCCCTGATCTCTGCTGGCCAAGGCACCAGGGGCCGACTTCCCTCCTGGCCTGGGGCTGTACTTGGCCGATTTTATACATCACAGGCAACAAATGCTCTCCTGTTTCCTGCCAAGTCCTCCTTTGAAGCCAGACCTTAACAAGCACAGGTTATATTTGCTTTTTAAGTGGCTCTTTTCCAGAGCCACTCGTTTGTAGTGTTTCAGGTTGTTGTGGGCCATCAATGTCACTCTGCCCTCTGGGACCCCACCCAGCTCAGCACTGCCCTCCCCCCCACTTCTTTCTTCTCTGTCCATCATGATGCAGCTGTGGCACTGCTGGATCCTTTAAGCCTGGCTGGGGATTGAACCCTCACCTCTGAAGCAACCCAGGCCTCTGCAGTCAGATTCTTAACCCACTGCACCAGCTTTGTTTTCTTTCTATTTTTCTCCCCTTTTCTTGAGTGCTGACCAAGACTCTTTCGAAGCCAAGCTTCTCATAGAAATTATCTCTTAGGAGTCCCCATGGTGGCACAGCAGTAACAAACCCAACTAGTATCCATGAGGATGAGGGTTCGATCCCTGGCCTCGCTCATGGGGTTTAAGGATCTGGCGTTGCCGTGAGCTGTGACATAAGTTAAAGACTCTTCTCAGATCTGGCATTGCTATGACTGTGGTGTATAGGCTGGCAGCTGTAGCTCCCATTTGACCCCTAGCCTGGGAACTTTCACATGCTGCAGGTGCAGCCCTAAAAAGATAAAAAAAAAAAAAAAGAAAAGAAAAGAAATTTTCTCTTATCTCAGATTCCTCACAACCACTCGTTTTACAGAGGAGCAAACCAAGTCTTAGAGCAGCACTTTAAGAGCTTTAACCTGGGCTTCTTCCTTGCTTTTTAAGGCAAATCTGACTCCATAGGTATGGGTGGGGCCTGAGATTCTGAACGGTTGTCTGACAAAGTTTCAGGGCTGGCCCTGGGCCACACTTGCAAGAGGGAAGCCCTAGAGAGCTCAGGTGTCTTGCTAAGGTGATGGCACAGCCAGGAGGTCTCAGGGGGTGTGGTTCTAATCTGCGGACACCAGAGGCCGTGCCCTGACGACCGCATCTGTCTTTGTGTGTCCCGGGCAGAGGTGCAGTGCATGCATGAGACACAGAAGCAGCTGCGGAGGCTGGTGCATGAAATTGGCCTGGAGTTGAAGAGCTCCGCTGTCTGCACCCAGGTGCGGCGGACACGCGATGGCTTCTTCACCCTGGACGACGCCCTCCTGAGGACCCAGTGGGACCTACACAGCATCCAGGATGCCATCCAGGCCGCAGCGCCCCGGGTGGCAGCAGAGTTGGAGAAGAGCTTGAGGCCGGGGCTGGCTACCCAGCTGCTCCCTGGTCCAGGCCGGTCCTGGGACTCCGAGAGGCCAAGCCCCCCCTTGGGACTGGACGGCCATGTGGGGCATTGAATGGCCGGGCACTGGTGGAGCCGTGGGTATATAAAGATAAGAAGTGTTCCGCATTCGCTTGGCGACTCAGCAGTAATGAACCTGACTTGTCTCTATGAGGACACGGGTTCAATCCCTGGCCTCACTCAGTGGGTTAAGTATCCAGTGTTGCCATGAGCTGTGGTGTATGTCGCGCAGATGCAGCTTGGATCTGCCATTGCTGTGGCTGCAGTGTAGACCGGTGGCTGTGATGTAGACGGCAGCTATATCTCCATTTTGACCCCTAGCCCAGGAACTTCCATATGCTGATGGTGCGGCCCTAAAAAGACCAAAAGAGAAAAAGAAAAAGAATCGTTCATGAACCCAAACTGATGACTTTGCAGAACGGAGAGGAGGGGGAGCTTTTCTTACATGTGACGGAAAACCATGAAGCTCTAAGAGAAAAGATGAACAGGAGTTCCCATCGTGGTACAGCAGAAACGAATCCGACTAGGAACTATGAGGTTGCGGGTTCAATCCCTGGCATCACTCAGTGGGATGAGGATCTGGTGTTGCCATGAGCTGTGGTGTAGATTGCAGACGTGGCTCGAATCTGGCGTTGCTATGGCATAGGCCGGAAGCTGCAGCTCCGATTGGACCCCTAGCCTGGGAACCTCCATGTGCTACAGGTGCAGCCCTAAAAAGCAAAAAAAAAAAAAATACATATATATATATATATATATATATGGACTAATATCTATAATATATAAAGAGCTCATGTAAAATAAAAAGATGACAAGAAAATTGGTCAAATGACACAAACTGTGTGTTTATATAGAAATAAAGAAATCCAGACGGCCAGTAAATCTGAAGTGATGCTCACCTTTTCTAAGAATGAAAACGTGGAGTTTGTTTTGTGGCTCAGTGCTACCAAACCCGCCTAGTATCAATGAGGATGCGGGTTCGATCCCTGGCTTTGCTCAGTGGGTTAAGGATCTGCGCTGCCGTGAGCTGCCTGTAGGTCGCAGTGTGGCTCGGATCTGGTGTTGCTGTGACTGTGGTGTAGGCTAGCAGCTACAGTTCTGATTGGACCCCTAGCCTAGGAACCTCCATATGCCTCTGGTACGGCCCTCGGACGATGAGAAAAAAAAGAATCCGGCATTGTCACCACAGTGGCTCAAGTCACTGCTGTGGCACAGGTTTGATCCCTGGCCCAGGAACTTTTACATCCTGTGGGAGCACAGCCAAAAAAACCAAACCAAACCAAACAAAAAAGACATATTTGCCTTTCAGATTAATTACGAAAAAGATAGGAGTTCCTATTGTGGCTCAGTAGGTTAAGGACCCAGTATAGTTTCCGTGAGGATGGGGGTTCAATCCCTGGCCTCACTTGGTGTGTTAAGTATCTGGTGTTGCCACAAGCTGTGGCGTGGTTATGTGGCTCAGATCTGGTGTTGCCGTGGCTGTGGCATAGGCCTCAGCTGCAGCTGTAATCAACCTCTAGCCCAGGAACTTCCACATCCACAGGTATGGCCATAAAAAGAAACAGGAAAAGATAACACCCAGAATTGGGAAGGATCTAAGAAGATGGACTGTTGGTAGGAACATACAACTCTGTAGCCTTTTGGGAGGAATTTGGTAGTATATTTCTTTTTTTTTTTTGCTATTTCTTGGGCCGCTCCCGCGGCATATGGAGGTTCCCAGGCTAGGGGTCGAATCAGAGCTGTAGCCACCGGCCTACGCCAGAGCCACAGCAACGCGGGATCCGAGCCGCGTCTGCAACCTACACCACAGCTCCCGGCAACGCCGGATCGTTAACCCACTGAGCAAGTGCAGGGACCGAACCCGCAACCTCATGGTTCCTAGTCGGATTCGTTAACCACTGCGCCACGACGGGAACTCCCAGGAATTTGGTAGTATATTTCAACATTTAAAATACTCCTGGCTGGAGTTCCCGTTGTGGCACAGCAGAAACAAATTCCATTAGGAACCATGAGTTTGCAGGTTTGATCCCTGGCCTTACTCAGCAGTTAAGGATCTGTCGTTGCTGTGGCTGTGGCATAGGCTGGCAGCTGTAGCTCCGATTGGACCGCTAGCCTGGGAACCTCCATATGCCATGGGTGCAACCCTAAAAAGCAAAAAATAAAAAAAAATAAAATACTCCTAGCCTGTGACTCAGCAGGTACGGTGTCAGGAATCTATCTTCTAGGGTAGGTTATAGTTTTAGGTATATAGATGTTCATGGCTGCATTGTCGCAGTAATAGTAACAAACAGGAAATATGATTACCATCAGTCAGTAAGAGACTGCCTAAATAAATATGCCACACACAGGGTCAAAAGGCTCTGTTCTAGGAGTTCCCTGGTGGCTCAGTGAGTTAAGGGTCCTGTGTCGTCACTGCTGTGGCTCTGGTTACTGCTGTTGCGTTGGTTCCATCCATGGCTGGGAAACTGTTACCTGCCACAGGCCTGGCCAGGAAACAAACAAAAAAAGCCTCTGCTCTACTATCCTCAAGAAAATTATCCCCCCTCCCCAATTTTCTTTTAGCCATTGTTTTCTGCCAGTTTTATTTCTCTTGGCTTTGGACACCTTGGCCTCGTGTACTTTTTTTTTGGCCATGATTTGTCTTGTTGTTGTTTTTTTTCCTGTCTTTTTGCCTTTTCTAGGGTCGCTGCCACATATGGAGGTTCCCAGGCTAGGGGTTGAATTGGAGCTGCAGCCACCGGCCTACACCAGAGACACAGCAACACGGGATCCAAGCCGAGTCTGCAACCTACACCACAGCTCACGGCAACGCCGGATCCTTAACCCACTGAGCAAGGCCAGGGATCGAACCTGCAACGTCATGGTTCCTAGTCAGATTCGTTAACCACTGAGCCACAATGGGAACTCCATGCCATGATTTGTCTTTTAATCTCTATCCATGTGGATATTTCTCACCCAGAACACGTGGGCTAGAAGGATCCAGTTGGCCTCTGGCCAGGGCTCTGGTTTATGCCTTGAGGGGAAGCTCTGCATGTCTCTTGTCCCTGTTACTGCCCTGGGAGAGGGGGCCCAGCCACCATTGCTCCCTCCCTTCACTCCAGGGCAGCCAGCATCCTAGAGCGGTGCTGAGCTGGTGTGGCTCCGTGGGTTTCCAGCTGGGAGCTCAGCCCTCTCATCCGGAACAAGAGAATGACTTCACCCACTTCTCAGGATTGTTGTGGGGACAAAGTCACAGTCAGGTCATTGTCACAAGGGCTGGCACATAAGACCTTCTCTGTATGAACTTTCTGCTTGCTATGACTACTTTCTCCTGAATGGTGACCCAAAACGGTGGCCCCAGCTAAGGTCAGAGGCCTCTTTGTCGCCTCTTGATTCTCTGGCATAAAAATCAGTTGGGAAGAGTTCCTGTCGTGGCGCAGCGGAAATGAATCTGACTAGAAACCATGAGGTTGCAGGTTCGATCCCTGGCCTCAATCAGTGAGTTACGGATCTGGCATTGCCAAAAGCTGTGCCATAAGCTGGTGTTGCCTACACGGTCGCAGACGTGGCTCGGACACCACATTGCTGCAGCTGTGGTGTAGGCTGGCAGCTACAGCTCTGATTAGACCCCTAGCCTGGGAACCTCCATATGCCACGAGTGCGGCCCCAGAAAGACAAAAAGACAAAAAAAAAAATTCAGTTAGAAGCTGTGTCAACACTGCCTCAGCCAAGTGATCAAGATTAGCATCACCAGGAGTTCTGGTTGTGGCTCAGTGGTTAACGAATCCGACTAGGAGCCATGAGGTTGCAGGTTTGATCCCTGGCCTTGCTCATGGGTTAAGGATCCGGCGTTGCCTTGAGCGGTGGTATAGGTTGCAGATGCAGCTCAGATCCCGTGTTGCTGTGTCTCTGGTGTAGGCCGGTGGCCACAGCTCTGATTCAACCCCTAGCCTGGGAACCTCCATATGCCATGGGAGCGGCCCTAGAAAAGGCAAAAAGGACCAAAAAAAAAAAAAAAAAGATCAGCATCAACAGTGACAGGTCATGTTTTAAGTATGTACGGTCTTTTTTTGGCTGCATCCGTGACATGCAAACGTTCCCAGGCCAGGGATCAAACCCTTGCCATTGCAGTGACAACTCCAGGACCTTACCCACTAACCCACCAGGGAACTCGCACAAGTATGTACTCTTGATAGGATCAGATGGAAATGGCCATTCACCTCTAGTCTTCCTCCCAATACCCTATAAGCCCAGTCGAATCATGAGAACATCAAATAGATGCTGATCCTAGGGCCTCCGATGAAACATGTGACCAGTTGTCAAAACTGTCCAGGTCCTTAAAAGCGGTGAAGTCCGAGAAACTGCCACAGCCAAGAGGAGCCTTAAAAGGACAGGGCAACTGGGAGTTCCCTGATAGTCTAGTGGTTAGGGCTTGGTGCTTTTACTGCTGCAGCCTGGGTTCACTCCCTGGTCTGGTTCCTGAGATTTCCACATCAAGCTGCTGCATGCCTTGGCCAAAAAAGAGACATGGCAACTAAACGTAATATGGGATTCTGGAACAGAAAGAAGGGACCCTAGGTGAAAAAACAAAGGAAATGGAAATAATCTCTGGACACTGGTTAAGAAAGCATTAGTATAATTTAATTTTAAAAAGGATCAGTATTTGTTCATTAATTTTTTTTATCTTTTTGCCATTTTTAATTTTAAAAAGGATCAGTATTCATTCATTAAATTTTTTTTAAATCTTTTTGCCATTTCTAGTTTCCCACGACAGGAACTCCTTCGTTCATTAATTGTAACAAATGTATCACACGAATCTAAGATGTTAATATAATATGAGAAACCTGGTGCTATGTGGGAATTCTCTACTATTGTCTCAATTTTTCTTCGAACTTCTAAAAAGACAGTCTATTGGGGAAGAAAATGTACACCTGGAGAGATCTTTGAGAATTTGGCTTCGAGCCCCAGCTCTTGGATTCTGACTCTGTAGGTCTCAAGTGCAGCTCAGAAATCTGCCTTTTAGCGAGTCCCCAATGTATGAGATACCAGGGTTTTAAAAAGTGGCCCTCCTTGGAGTTCCCTAGGGGCTCAGATCCTGCGTTGCTGTGGTTAAGAACCTTACATTCCCGTAGTTCCCATTGTGACTCAGCAGTAACAAACCTGACTAGTATCCCTGAGGCCGAGGGTTCAATCCCTGGCCTCGCTCAGTGGGTGAAGGATCGGATGTTGCCGTGAGCTGCGGTGTAGGTTGAAGTCATGGCTCAAATCCCGAGTGGCTGTGGCTGTGGTGTAGGCCGGCAGCTACAGCTCTGATTTGACCTCAGCCTGGGAACTTCCATATGCCGCAGGTATGGCCCTAAAAAGACCAAAAAAAAAAAAAAAAAAGACCCTTTGACATTCCTAGTGTACACATGGGGACAGTTAACATCATGGTGGAATGGTTAAGATGTGACAGTCACTGTAACAAGCATTGCTCATGCACTGTCACCCTGAATCCTTGCAACGGCCCAGACTAAACATCCCAAATCTGGATAGGTTGAGTAACACCCAGCCAGTAAGCCGTTTCCTTCTGTTGTGCAAATTGTGCTGCAGGGACGGGGCAGCTTCCCCAAAGGCCTAGGTTCTGGGCGGTTTATTCAATATTTACTCAGCAAATATTCATTTAGTGTCTACTATTTGCTAGATCTTGCTGCAGGCAGCAGGGATACGTTAGTCAATGAGCCCAAATACCAAGTGGGGAAAGGGAGGTTGGCCATGTTAACTAGGGTTGCCTGAGAAAGAGGCATGTATTTTTGTTTTGGTTTGGTTTTCGGTTTTTGGTTTTGGGGTTTTTTTTTTGCCACAGGGAACTCCAAATTGTATGCTTAGCCATGGTTAACACGGCAACATAAATAAATACATAAAAATGAAAAAATTTTCTGGCTGCTCCCAAAGCACTCAGAAACTCCAGGGCCAGGGATTGAACCTGCCCCACAGCAGTGATAACGCCAGATCCCTAACCCGCCACGCCGCCAGGGAACTCCTCAAATGGTAAATTGTATGTGTATTTTTACCCCCCCCAAAAAACCCCAACAGAAAAATACATATAAGCTCCTTCGTGGCCTCGCATACCTCTCTCCAGTTACTGTATCTCTCTACCTCTTTGAAGAGCAGAACTCCTGGAAAGACTGTCTCTAGGTGCAGCTCCCAATTCTCACCAGGGCTCCCTGGAACTCCCTCTAGGCAGATGTTCACTCTCCACTGCTTTCCAGAAACCACCCTTGCCAAGGTCAGCGATGCCCTCCTCCTCTTTATTTTTTTATTTTTATTTTTTTGTCTTTTTAGGGCTGTACCCATGGCATAGGGAAGCTCCCAGGCTAGGGGTCGAATCGGAGCTACACCTCGGCCACCCAACACTGGATCCGAGTCACCTCTGTGACCTACACCACAGCTCACGGCAATACCAGATCCTGAACCCACTGAGCGAGGCCAGGGACCAAACCCTCATCCTCATGGATACTAGTCGGGTTTGTGATGGCTGAGCCACCAGGGGAACTTTAAAACCCGTGGTTGCTTCTCAGCAGCATCTGACAGAGCCGGTCGCCCCCCTTCCTGGAACCGGTCTCCTCCGCCATCCCTGGCTCCCTCTCAGCCTCTTTGCAGGAGCCCCTCTGCCCAGCTCTCCTTCCTTGGTGGCTCCAAGCTCCAGCCGGATATTTCCTAGGTCCACACCTGCTCCTTGGCGATGTCCGCTGGAAATCATACGGCTCGAATGCCACCGACCTGTCGCACTGCTGGCCCCACATGCATACTCTCCCTCTCGGGACCCGTCCAGGGGACCACAGTTCCCAACATCTCTGCTCTGACGTCTCCACTCACCAGGCAGAGCTGGCATCTCGAACCTGACGGATCCCCAGCCTGACTCCTTATCTTCCTCTGCACCTTGCTCTTCCCCAAACTGCCTCACACCAGTAAATCACAACTCCACCCTCCCATCCATCCCACTCGGGCCAGCAGGGCTCCCTTTCCTCACACCCCATTTTTTTTGTCTTTTGTCTTTTTAGGGTCACACCTGCGGCATATGGAGGTTCCCAGGCTACGGGTCTAATTGTAGCTGTGGCTGCTGGCCTATGCCACAGCCACAGCAACGTGGGATCCGAGCCACGTCTTTGACCTACACCACAGCTCACGGCAATGCCGGATCCTTAACCCACTGAGCAAGGCCAGGGATCGAACCCGCAACCTCATGGTTCCTAGTCGGATTCATTTCCGCTGAGCCATGACGGGAACTCCCACACCCCATCTGTAGCCCATCAGCAAACCCTGCTGGCTCTGCCCTCCAAATCCTGCAGTTTCTAGAATCTGACCACTTCTTACTACCCACCAGTCTTGCACCATCCCCTCCACCCCGTGGACAGAGGGATTTTGTAAAAATACTAGCCAGATCTTGTAACTTTTCTAGTCAAAACCCTTCTCTTCTCTGCAAGAATAGACACCAACACAGCTATGCTTCAGTAAAATAAATTGAGACAAACAAAAAACAGCTACAAAAATGAAAGAGTAGGAGTTCTCTGGTGGCACAGTGGGTTTCCCTTTCTTTTCCCATCTGCTCTACCCTCCTGCTTGGTGGCGCTGTTGGGTCCACACTGGCTCCTCAGCTATTCCTCAAACCCTCCTGCCTCTCATTCTGCTTCCCCCAAGGTATCCACAGGGTCCCTCCCTCCCATGGGTTTCCGCTCCTCTGACACCTTCCCACCCTGTTTAAAACTGTTGCCAAGGGAATTCCCATCGTGGCACAGCGGAAACAAATCCAACTAGGAACCATGAGGCTGCGGGTTCGATCCCTGGCCTCGCTCAGCGGGTTAAGGATCTGGTGTTGCTATGAGCTGTGGTGTAGATGCAGATGTGGCTCAGATCCCGTGTTGCTGTGCCTGTGGCATAGGCCGGCGGCTAGAGCTCCGACTGGACCCCTAGCCTGGGAACCTCCATATGCCAAGTGTGCAGCCCTAAAAAAGGCAAAAAAAAAAACCAAAAACAAAAACCCCAAACCCCAAAAACTGTCAATTGGACCTAAATTTGAATTTAGTCAGTACATATTTGGTGGGAAGGGAGGCCCAAATTTTATAGGCTTCAGGTCTCATCCCTTTTCCCAGCATGTATCACTGTATGAAGAATGACATTTTTTGTTGTTGTTTGTTTGTTTGTTTTTGGCCGTGCCTGCAGCATGCTGAATTTCCTGGGCCAGGGAACCTGCTCCACAGCAGTGACAATGCTGGGTCCTTAACCACTAGGCCAGCAGAGAACACCAGGAATGATTTATTTTTTAATTATTTATTGGCAGCACCCACAGCATATGGAAGTTCCTGGACTAGGGATTGAATCCAAGTCACAGCAGCAAACTACGCCCCATATGTGGCAATGCAAGATCCTTAACCCACTGCACTGGGCTGGGGATCAAACCTGCTGCACCACAACGAGAACTCTGTGACTTATTTTTTATTAGTTTTATTGTCTGTCTCCTCCACCTTAGAAGGGATATTTGTCTATTTTCTATACTATCGTATCCCCAGAGTTTAGAGCAGTGTCTGAAAAAAAATATTTGCTGAGGAGTTCCCATCGTAGCTCAGCAGAAATGAATCTGATTAGTATCCATGAAGACGCAGGTTCGATCCCTGGCCTCGCTCAGTGGGTTAAGGATCCGGCGTTGCTGTGAGCTGTGGTGCAGGTCGCAGACACGGCTCAGATCTGGTGTTGCTGTGGCTGTGGTGTAGGCTGGCGGCTTCAGCTCTGATTTGACCCCTAGCCTGGGAACTTCCATAGGCTTGCAGGTTCGGCCTTAAAAAGACAAAAACCAAATAAACCAAACCAAAAACAACTCATTGAATGAATGAACATCAACGCCCAGATAACCACATCTTTCAAGGTAAGAGTTTTCTCTTCGTGCCTTTTCCAGCCCACTCCTCTCCATGTCCCTTTCTTACTCCATCCAGCCCTTCCCTCTGCACCCCTCCCCAGACCCAACTGCACCAAGAACATTAGCTCATCAAAGCCCCACTTTTAGCTATAAGGACCTTGCATTCCCTGGGGCCCAGGAATATGCTTAAAACACACCAGCGTAACATCATACCAATGAGCTGGCATTTGTCTATTTCGTTATAGCCAGGAAACCAGCTTTTATATCTGTGATCCTTTGTGAAGGGGTCTCAGCAGAGATGATTTTACCTGCTTTGTTTATTTTTTTCCTTTGGCCGTGCCCAAACCACTGCATTGACAAGGCTGGATCCTCAACCCCCTGAGCCACCAGGGAACTCGTCGCTTCCCTACTTTACAGATGAAGAAACCGAGGCCTGCGGAGGGCCAGCCTCCTGCACCTGTCTCCACATGGCATGGCTGGCTGAGCTTCAGCTGTTTGGCCACAGAATTAAAAGAAACAAAAACCCATACCCACCACCATCTCATCATCTGATCTTCTCTGCAGTGTCCAGTCAGACCCTGACTAACCGCCTCCTTTGAGCCCTTTAGCAGGCGGGGTGGGACTTATCTGGAGGTGGGCCCCATATTAGTCACTCCAAAGAAGTTCCTGTCTACATGAGATGCAGATCAGGCTGCTACCGGGGCTGGGGAGGTTGCCTAAGAGAAATAAACATCACGTTGGTGGCTGGGTGTGATGGGTGGGGTGGTGGGCTGTCCTGGGGCCCCCTAGCCCCCTTGTGGCCTGCAAAGCAGCCTGCAGTCAAAGTGACTCCCTGCCCAGCACTGTTCTGTGGTCCCCGCCCCCAACCCCTGAGCCCCCAATAAATCAGAAGCAAGAGGAGACCCAAGAAGGCCAAACAGGCTGCGCTCCTGCCTGGTAAACCAGCTGGGCAGGTAGCTGGTGCCAAGGCGGAGGGTGAAGCCACAGGTCAGCACCAGCCCAGGAGTAGGGCTAATGAATGCCAGGGCCTGTGAGAGGGCTCTGGGGAGAAGTCAGATAAAATCCCATGTTAGTTTTTTTTTTTTTTTTTTTGCTTTTTAGGGCCACACCCATGGCATATAGAAGTTCCCAGGCTAAGAGTCAAATCAGAGCTGCTAGCCCCCGGGAACTTCTATATGCCATGGGTGTGGCCCTAAAAAGCAAAAAAAAAAAAAAAAAAAAAAACCCCAAAAAACCAAAAACACATCACGTTGGTGGCTGGGTGTGATGGGTGGGGTGGTGGGCTGTCCAATCAGAATCCCTAGGGAGGGGATTAGAGTCACAGACCTTTTTCTGATGATGAAAGATCTGATTGTGGAAACTTCCCCTTCTGAGTCTGCTCCTTACCTTTGCTTCCTGGGGAAAGTGACTCAACCTCCCTGAGCTTCATTTGCCTCACCTGGGAAACGGGGCTACCATGTACCTCTCAGGGCTGCGTCGGGAGTACTTGCAGTCACGCTGAGCGCTGGCGCAGAGTCTGTGCTCCCAGGGTTGACTGCTGATCTCCTGGATTCTGGGACAAACACAAGGGGCTGAGGGAGCTCCAGGCCAGGAGAAGGACCTGCTCCTGTTCAGACTTGGCAAGGGAGCAAAGCCTCCTGCTCAGAGGGACTAGGAGAGAGGGGCCAAGGCCAAACTTAAGGTCAAGGCTATTGGTGTCTGGCCACTAGTCTGGCCTCTAGGTACAACTAGCGCCTTGGGCAGGTACAACTTCTAAGAAGCACAGCAGAGATTTGTGGCTAAGACCTTGGGTTTAAAGGCTCAGAGAGTTCTGGGTTCAAGTTTGGACTCCTTTTTATTAAGGCATGACCTTGGGTGAGAGACTTGAGAGAGACTGAGCCATGGCTGGGAAGGCAGGGCAGCTCACCTGGAGTCAGCTTCTTGTTGGAACTGTGACCTTGAGTGAGTCACTCCACCTCCCCATCCTCAGCCTTCGTTTGGGAACGAGGATACTCCACTTACGCACACTCCAGGATTTCACACATCAAGCCCTCAAGCCTTCTCTGGGGCAGCCTTGGGCTTATGACTGGTTTGGGTGGTGATGGTCAACCTTTCACCTGGTTCCCTGCCCATCTGAGCTTTCATCACAGCGCCTCCAGACATCAGAGTTGGGGGCCCATGGGATGCGGGCCTGGCCTTCCTCCCCTCCCCCCAGATGTGTCCTCTTCTGAGCAAGCTAAAATGTGGTGCTATTTGGTGACACAGCTTCGGTGAGGTCAGGCTGCCCGACCTCTTTTCAGCCTCTTTCACGGATGAGAATACAGGCTGTATTTTGTTAGTGTTTTGAACTCCAGTATGCGCCAGATGATAAATGTTTTGTAGTAAGGTTTGTTGCACATGTGATCAAACAATATTTTTTTTTTTTCTTTTTGGGACCACACCTCCGGCATATGGAAGTTTTTCCCAGGCTAGGGGTTGATTCGGAGCTACAGCTGTGGGCCTACACCACAGCCACAGCAACTATGGGATCCCAGCCGCACCTGCAACCTACACCATAGCTCACGGCAACGTCGGATCCCCAACCCACTGAGCGAGGCCAGGGATCAAACCCACATTCTCATAGGAGGATTCCTAGTAGGATTCGTTTCTGCTGTACCACGAAGGGAACTCCTTCAAACGACATTCTTGTGCTCAGTGTCAGTTGCCCTTGCAGCCTGCTTTCCAGCCCCGCCCAGGCTCACTCTGAGCCACAGCACATGTTACTATCCATCTCACAACCAGGGGGCTCCTTACTGCCTTGGGTGGTGGTGGGGGTCACTTCAGACTCTGGGAGCGGTGCTGCCAGAGAGAAACTCCCCTTCTATGTGGGGCATTCTCAGGATGTCTATGGTGGCCAATTGGCTTGGCTAGGACCAGACCTACCCAGCAAAACCCTCCCAGAGGCAGCTTCCCTGGAGGTTATGCGCATCTCTGAGCAGACACTGCCCCCTTGAGGCCTCTGTCCGCCATGACACCTGGGAGAGCTGACCTCCCAGAGGGAAATGCTTATCACGCATTCTCCAGGGTGCCTTAAAATTGGCCCCGGAGTGCAAAAGTCTTTAGAGCACTGGCAGCATCATCATTCTCAAATTGAGAACCTGGAATCTACCTTAGTACCTTTTGTTCCCTTATGGAAAAAATGCAACTCAGGGCGACCATCGGAAAACAAGCACATGGCCTTGTTTGTAAAGAGGCAGGGATTTCAGGGAACAAGTGAGAAGAGTCCTCGCCTTCCAGTAACATTTGGAATTAGGGTCAAGGATAAGTTAGAGTTAAACAAAATGACTAGTATAAAGTTAGGAAAGAGGGAAAGATATCTTGCTACATAAGATTTGAAATTACATACCAAAACAGGGTGGAAGAAATACCGAATATAAAGGATGGGTTAATTACAGGAAAGTTAAAATTAACTAGCTAGATTGAGAACTAAGCAAGTAAGAGGTGGTGAAGGCGTGGAGACCTAGTCTTACAACTGTGCTACTGACGACAAGTTAATAACATTGCATGCCATCTAGAAAAGTGGGGGAAAAGGAGGAAAACCACCCATAATCCTACCATCTTTTTTTTTTTTTTGCTTTTTAGGGCTACACCTATGGCATATGGAAGTTCCCAGGCTAGGAGTTCCCATTGTAGCGCAGCAGAAAAGAATCCAACTAGGAACCATGAAGTTGTGGGTTCCATCCCTGGCCTTGCTCAGCAGGTTAAGGATCCATCATTGCCATGAGCTGTGGTGTAAGTCACAGACTTGGCTTTGATCCTGAGTTGCTGTGTCTGTGGTGTAGGCTGGCAGCTGAAGCTCTGATTAGACCCCTAGCCTGGGAACTTCCATATGCTGCAGGTGTGGTCCTAAAAAGACAAAAAAAAAAAAAGAAAGAAAGAAATAAAAGAAGAAGTTCCCAGGCCAGGGTTCACATTGGAGCTGCAGCTGCTGGCCTATGCCAGAGCCACAGCAGCTCAGATCCAAGCCACATCTGCGACCTACACCACAGCTCATGGCAACGCCAGACCCTCAGCCCACGGAGCGAGGTCCAGGAATCAAACCCGAATCCTCATAGATATGAGTCAGGTTCATAAACCACTGAGCCACAATGGGAACTCCCCTACCCTCACAAATAAACATTATTATTATTTTGGTGCACTGCCTTTGTTATCTTTTCCTGCATGTCAGCTTTTAATGTCTTTTTTTTTGTCTTTTTTTTTTGTCTTTTGCCATTTCTTGGGCCGCTCCTTCGGCATATGGAGGTTCCCAGGCTAGGGGTCTAATCGGAGCTGTAGCCACCGGCCTACGCCAGAGCCACAGCAACGAGGGATCCGAGCCGCGTCTGCAACCTACACCACAGCTCACGGCAACACCGGATCCTTAACCCACTGAGCAAGGGCAGGGACCGAACCCGCAACCTCATGGTTCCTAGTCGGATTCGGTAACCACTGCGCCACGACGGGAACTCCAGCTTTTAATGTCTTTTTTAGATTTTTTTCAAACATAAGGGTTAGATCATTGTGGTTGCCAAGGGGGAGGGGGAGGGAGTGGGATGGACTGGGGGTTTGGGGTTAGTAGATGCAAACTATACATTTAGAATGGATAAGCAATGAGGTCCTACTCTATAGCACAGGGAACTATATCTAATCTCTTGTGGTAGAACATGATGGTGGATAATATGAAAAAAAGAAGGTATGTATATGCATGATTGGGTCACTTTGCTATACAGCAGAAATTGACACAACATTATAAATCAACAGTACTTTAATAAAAGAAAAATTAAAAAAAAAAGAGTTAAATCATAAAGACTTTCCACAGCGGTACAGTAGGTTAATGAGCTGGCTTGTCTCTGTGGATGTGCTGGTTCGATCCCCAGCCCTGCACAATGGGTTAAGGATCCAGCATTGCTGCAGCTGTGGCATGTAGGTTGGATTTGATCCCTAGCCTGGGAACTTCCATATGTGTGGGGGCAGCCGAAAATGAAAAAATAAAAATAGGATTTCCCATCATGGCTCAGCAGAAACAAATATGACTAGTGTCCATGAGGATGCAGGTTTGATCCCTGCCCTCACTTACTGGGTTGTGGATCCGGTGCGGCTGTGGCTGTGGTGTAGGCCGGCAGCTGCAGCTCCATTTGATCCCTAGGCTGGGAACCTCCATGTGCCGCAGGTACCGCCCTAAAAAGACAAAAAAATAAAATAAATAAATGAAATAAAAATCAGAAAGGTGAGTTGAATAAAATAAAAACTATATCCTTCTTCCCCCAACACCCCTCCTCCGATAGATTGGTACAAAATGCTGATTGCGTTTGGGGGCAGTTCCATTTGAAATCACTGTCCAACCAGAGTCCCTAGTGTCCTGGGCCCACTCAGTTCTCGGCCTCAGGGCCTTTGCAAATGCCGTTTCCTCCTGCATTCTTGTCTGGCTGACTTTTTCCTGCACAGGCTTCTAAGTTTCTTCTGCTGGCAAGTTTCTTCAATGTCCCCAAGTTGGTTCAATGCCACTCAAATGTGCTCCTATAACCCCACAACAGCCTCGAGCATGTTGCACTCTCATCGCCTCTTAGTTCCCTGACTTCCAGCTGGCAGATAAACACTTTGGGGCAGAGACACAGAAACCGTGACTCCACGTGCCTTTTGTGTGGATGGAGCAAGAGAACCGACTGTCTGCAGTTCTTGAAAGTACTGGAGCTCAGGCCTGGGTCATGCTGTCCACTGAGGAGGACAGGTTGCTGTCTGGCATTAAAGGGGAGCTGGACTAACCTTCCCGGGCACTGGGTCCTAGGAGGTTGCTCGCCAGATCCTTGAAGCGCCCTTTGTAATGAGGTGCTCATTAGCAAAGCGCTGGGACGGCAGCCAGTCCCCATGAAATACCCAGGTGCTCACACTCATTTCCCAGCCTCCCTCGGGACTAGCTCTGGACCACCGTCTGTGAGCAAAAGAGACGTCTGTCCATTTGGGGGTGAGTTAGTTCAGGGATGATGTGCCTCCTCCATCTCCCCCACCCCGACCCCAGGTGGGCTCCAGTGGCGAAGCTCTGGAACATAAGGACTACCAGAGCCTCAGTGGACTTCGTGAGACAAAGGCTCATTTACTGTGTTCAGCCGTGGAGATGTGGGGGCTGCTGAGGCAGCTGATGCGGACTGCATCCAATGCTGACAGTATGACTACCATCTCTCTCTCTCTTTTTTTTTTTTTTTGCTTTTTAGGGCTACACCTGCCACATATGGAAGTTCCCAGGCTAGGGGTGAAATTGGAGCTGCAGCTGCCAGCCTACACCACAGCTGCAGCAATGCCAGACCCTTAACCCACTGAGTGAGGCCAAGGATCGAACCTGCATCCCCAAGGATACTAGTTGGGTTCGTAACCCGCTGAGCCACAGTGGGAACACCCTCATTTCTATTTATAAAAGCCAAGCCAGCTGCCCATGCTCACATAGCTTGCAAGTGGGCAGAGCTGGAATTCAAACACAGGCCTGACTCACATGGCTGGATTTTAGAAACTGTACTTACTTCACCTCATGACGGCCTGTCCCCAAGCACTGCTATTGCATCTGAAGTCTTATGAGAGTGGCCAGCAGGGACAGGACAGTGGGCAGCTGGCATAGTCAGGACACTCAGTAAGTCCCATATGAAATCCTATTCTGGGACGCACCAAGCAGTTGCAACACTTCTGCTGGTGATGGTTATTCATGATGGGCAAGGCACAGTGAAGAAATGACAGCAGCTCACCTGGACTTGGCAGGGGATTACAATGGGGACAACAGCCCCCACTCTGTAGATCAATTCACGAGGGAAGAATTCCTCCCCACTCTATTTCACTCTCAGCTCTTACCCGCTTGTTCCCCAGCCCAGAAAGGCAGTACTGCACACCAGAAGCTTCAGGGTCAAGACTTGGGCCCCAACCCCTGTTCTGCCACCTACTGTGTGACCTTGGGCAAGTCACTGCGCCTCTCTGAGCCTCAATTTCCGCATCTGTAAAATGAGGAAAGTAATACTAACTCCTCATAGGATGGATAATGAATGGAGGGCACTTAGCACAGTGCCCGGTACACGGAAGTTGGTTATAACCCAAGGCAGGCTCTTCTTTTCGGGGTTAGGATCGGGGGGGGGGGGGGGTGCTGTCAGGAGAGGGAATCAACATACAGATTTGTGCCAAGATCACACATGTTTATTTACAAATAGGATACTTCTACACATACACAGGTGTCACTGGGCCATTTCAGGAACCTCGGAGCTGGGAACACCCCTTCCTTTCTGCCCCCGCCTCCCCTGGGCTCCTTCCTGGCTCAGTCTGGGATCTCTAGAAGAGGGCTTCTGACACTTCCTCGCTGGAAAGCTGCAGGTGCTCTGGCTGGGCTCTCACTGCTTCTCCCGTCCACATCCACCTGTCCCGGTGGACCGTGAACAAGGGGCTGTGAGCCTCTGCTCAGTCGTCCATGTCCAGGCCAAATTCTGGATACAACTCTTTGGTAGTGACACCTCGGATCACAGCTGAAAAGAAGGAAGAAAGGATGAATGTCCATCCGGGAGAAGGGGGCGGGGGACTGGCCAACGCCCTGGCCTACCCGGGACCCCCCACCGCACCCGTTCCCTGCTGCCCCTCTGGCTACTTCCTCCAGGCCCCTCCGCTGTGGGCCCTGTCTGGCCACTTGAAACTAGACTCCCTGAACCCTCACCCACTGCAGAGGAGGCAAAAAAGCTCCCTAGAATCGCTTCTCCACAGAGGGCAGCAGGGGTCCTGTGCTGAAAATGTAGATTTACATTTACACTGTGCCGCCAAGCCCAGCCCGCACGCATGCCCAGGCTCTTGTCGTTTGGTGACGCTGTTCCTCCTCTCTCCCCCCTGCGAGGGGGTCTCCTCAGAGGCCTGCCCTGACCACCTCCCCTGGTCCCCACTGCCGCCCTATTCATATATGGTTTCCATGTCTGCCCTTTGTTCCTTCCTTGCACTTAACATATTTTATAATTCACTTGTGTTCCTTGCTTTTTTTTTTTTTTGTCTTTTTAGGGCCACACCTGCGGCATGTGGAGGTTCCCAGGCTAGGGGTCGAATCGGAGCTGTAGCCACCGGCCTACACCACAGCCACAGCCACGCCAGATCCGAGCCATGTCTGCGACCTACACCTTAGCTCATGGCAACGCCGGATCCTTAACCCACTGAACGAGGCCAGGGATCGACCCTGCAACCTCATGGTTCCCAGTCGGATTCGTTTCTGCTGTGCCACGATGGGATTCCTGTGTTCCTTTACTTCTTGACTGTTCCCCCCGCAACCCCAACACCAAAACACAAGTCCCAAGAGACCTTCGAGTGTCTGGTTCACCAGTGTCCCCAGGCCCTGTAGAGCGGCACAGAGTAGGTGCTCCGGAAATATTCACTGAATGAATGAAAGAGGAGAGGCCACCAGCTGCAGGTCCTGTGACCTGGCAGGGCAGGTCTCAGGCTGGGCTCTGTCTAACAAGAGCTTGTTCCCCTCAGCCTCCAGGCTACGGTGCCCTCACACTCCTTTCTTCGTAGGCTCGACCCTCCTCTTTCTCTTTTCTTAGGCTGTGTCCGCAGCAAGTGGAAATTCCCAGGCCAGGGATCGAACTTGTGCCACAGCAGTGACCGGAGCCACTGCAGTGACCAGGCCGGATCCTTAACCTGCTGCGGCACAGGGGAACTCCTCCTCCTCCTGTCTTCACCTCTATTTCCCTCCTGCTCTTTGCTCCCTTCCCTCCTTCCTGCCGTGGGACCCCGGCTGCTGATGGGCAATTCTGCAACAAGCGCTACAGCTCAGGCAGCCACAGGGCAAACAGCCCGGCTCTGAACACTGTCCTAAATGGTCACTGGTTGCTGAAGATCAGAGCCACGTGATGGAGGCGAGGCCACCTACACCTTTCCTGACCTCCAGGGGGGCTGTCCCAGCCAGCCCAGACATATAGGTGTCTGTGCCTTGGCTCAGCCCCTGGACAGTGAGATCGTGTTCAAGGAAGAACAAAACACCCCTTTAAGCCATGGGGTCACCCTTGCACCTTCTGTCTCTGTAGCATGTTGGCCACTGGAGGCAAGGGGGGTGGTCTCAATTAGTCTGAGTAGGGCCCAGAAAACTGGGACTCTTAGTCCTCTGGAAGGTGGGTGAGCCCAGACTCTGACCTGCCTGAAGCTCCAAAGCGGGCTCTCCACTAGAATGAAAAAACCCAAGGGACTCAGGTAGGAGCTGCACAGCCGCTTCACTGAGGGGCCCGGGAGGGCAGGGCATTCAGGGAGCGTGGCAGCTGCAAACGGTAAGGGGAGGTTGGCAAGTTAGAAGGCCCAGGAGTGGGAGTTCCCTCACTCCGTGGGTTAAGGATTTGGCGTTGCCATGAACTGTGGTGTAGGCTGCAGTTGCGGCTCAGATCCCCAGTTGTGGTGACTGCGGTGTAGGCTGGCAGCTACAGCTCCACTTCGACCCCTACCCCAGGAATTTCCGCATGCCGCAAGCGCAGCCCTAAAAAAAAAAAGGCCCAGGAGTAAAATCCATCCAGCCTTGAGGCGTGGGGACTCCCTCACCTAGTTTACCCAGGAGCATCTGGCCGACATCCTTGATGTCATTATACTCGTGGAGCTGGGCGATGTGGTCCTCCAGTTCATCCACACTGTAGCCTCTGGGGAAGGAAGGGAGAGGGAGAATCCCTTAGAAAGCTGAGGAGGCTCCAAGGTTCAGAGAGTAATAATTTTTTTTTCTCTTTTTACAGCCGCACCCGAAGCACATGTTAGCTCCCAGGCTCAGGGTTGAATCAGAGCTGTAGCTGCCGGCCAACACCACAGCCACAGCAATGCCAGATCCGAGCTGAGTCTGTGACCTTCTTGGCAGCTTGCTGCAACACCAGATCCTTAACCCAATGAACGAGGCCAGGGATCAGAACCCACATCCTCATGGAGACAACTTCAGGTTCTTAATCCACTGAGCCACAGTAGGAACTCCATGTAACAAGGCATCTATTTAACCCATGTTCACTAAGGGCCTACTGGGTGCTTGGCACTGGGAACACAGTGATGCCAAGACAGACCCTGCCCTCAGGAAGCTTAAGGTAGGGGAGGGGATCTGTCTACCCCCTCGCTCCTGCAAATTCTTCCCATACCCTTAGGGAGGGGTCTGCAGCCACACTGGTGCTATGTAACCCAGGACAACACATGAGTGGCCAGTCAGATCCCCTCACATGTGAAATGCACATTCAAAGGCTGCTCACTCTATGCCATGTGGCTGCAGCACGGTGTGTGGGGAAACCCAGGAGTTGTGGAAAAGCCAGCTTCCCCTGGACACCTGCGGAGGGAGTATGGAGCCCACGTGCAGACAGAGAACATGGGCCCCACAGAGACTGGGAGAACCACGGCTTTCCAGTTCCTAGTTCCTGGTCTTCTGAGCCTGACCACACATTACCTGAGATAGCAACTATGACCCTCGGGTGCCAGCAGCACAGTCCTGTTTTTATGCTGAGCTAGGTTTCAGTTACTGGGCACTAGTTAAAAGTTATCTTAGGAGTTCCCTGGTGGCCTAGTGGGTTAAGGATCTGGCATCGTCACTGCTGTGGTGTGGGTTTGATCCCTGGCCTGGGAACTTCCACATGCCTCGGATGAGGCCAAAATAGTTATCTTAAGCACACCGAGGACCCCAAGGAGACTTACTCAGATATGAATTGGGAGAGCTCCTTGTCCAGCATGTCCCTCTTCTCCTTCAGCCTCTGAATGTCTAGGTGCAGAGAATCCTCACTGGCTGCATCAGCCTGGTCACACTTGGCAGATGGCCGCTGAGTGGCACAAAGAGTCATTAGCTGGACGGACCAGCTATCCACAATTCAGAACCTACAAGTTGTCCCCCAGTTGCCTGTCCCTGCTTCTGGTTGGTAACAGACACCCTCCACCCAGGAACAGGACTACATTTCCCAGCTTCCCTTGGAAATCGGATGGGATCCTACAGCTAAGTTCCAGCAAGTGGAACTTAATCAGATATGGTGTATGCAACGTCTGGGAATTGCCTTCCAAGGGAGAAGGCATGCTTTTCTGTGGCCTCCCTCCTTCCTGCCAGCTGGAGGGATGCTGGAGTTGAAAGGCGTCCTGGATTATAGAGGGAGCCTGATGATTGTTTAAGCCTTCATTACTTGGGGTTTTCTTTTACTCTCAGCCAAACTCATCTTTATCTGGTCCCCAGTCTGACCCGAGAATCCACTTCAGGTCCACCTCTTGGGTTCTCCTCTCAAATCTATGTTATCCCTGGGTTTATAGTCTCACTGGGTAGCAAAACCCTTCTGTTCATCTTTGTCCTTTCCGGCTCTAAAAGCTGCGAGGGCTGGTGCCTGGTACTAGGCTAGTCTTCAGGAAATGGGTGTTGGAGCAACTCTAATACGAGACAGAGGCAGACGTGGTTCGCATTCTTAGGATAGGGGCTTTTAACCAGTCAATGGACCATGAGTAAATACTAGCTGCCAGGCACTGGCAAAGGCTCCAGAGGTTTAGCAATGGATAAGACATCCAGGCTTTATCCCCTGCCGTCACAGACTGTAGAGCCTCATCCCAGACATAAAACACCAAACAATTAGGCTCTTCTTCCAGAGATTCCCATTTTTTTTTGTCTTTTTTTTTTTTGTCTTTTGTCTTTTTGTTGTAGTAGTTGTTGTTGTTGCTATTTCTTGGGCCGCTCCCCTGGCATATGGAGGTTCCCAGGCTAGGGGTTGAATTGGAGCTGTAGCCACCGGCCTACACCATGGCCACAGCAACGGGGGATCTGAGCCGCGTCTGCAACCTACACCACAGCTCACGGCAATGCCGGATCGTTAACCCACTGAGCAAGGGCAGGGACCGAACCCGCAACCTCATGGTTCCTAGTCGGATTCGTTAACCACTGCGCCACGACGGGAACTCCCAGAGATTCCCATTTAAAGCTCTCCTCACAGGTCCCACCTCATCAGAAAAGCCTTCCTGACCACCCCAGCTAAAATGGCCACTCCTCAGTCACTCCCGAGCCCCTTGTCCTGATGTTTCCTTTCTTTCTTTTTTTTGGCTTTTGTTGTTTCAGGGCCGTACCCTCAGCATATGGAGGTTCCCAGCCTCAGGGTCTAATTGGAGCTATAGCTGCCTGCCTACACCACAGTCACAGCCACGCCAGATCTGAGCCACGTCTGCGACCTACACCACAGCTCACAGCAATGCCGGATCCTTAACCCACTGAGCGAGGCCAGGGATCGAACCTGCAACCTCATGGTTCCTGGTTGGATTCGTTTCTGCTGCGCCACCACGGGAACTCCCTGTCCTGATGTTTCCTAACATCAGTCACCACCCGACATGTTGTACATTTCAGGAATAATATTATGTCCATTGTCAGTGTTATACCCCGGGGCTGTAAACACCATGAGGGCAGGGACTTCGTTTTATTCACTGCTGATTGCCCTGTGTCTCTAACAGTCCCTGGCGCATAGCAGGTATTATCTCAAATGAGTCCGTCAAATGAATGAGCCCACTGACAAACAGCCAATCAACTAACTGCCATCTGCAAAGGGCTTTGAAGTACAGGGTGCCAAGGGAGTGTCTCACAGAGCCACTGGCCTGAGCCAGAAAGTGGAGCTGAGATTTCTCTGAGGAAGCTCAGCTTTAAAGGATGCGTAGGTATCAGTTTGGCCAAAAGCTGGAAGAGCAGTATCCCAGACAGGGGTCAGTGTATCCAAATGCCCAAGACAGAAGAGAGCACATGTGTTTGAGGGAATGAGAGTGGTTTCCAAGGGGGTGGAACGGGTGAGGGAGGGACAGGGGAAGGGAGGGACAGTGGTGTGGAAAGAAGGAAACCAACCAACCACTTGTGGCGCTGGCAGGAAGGAGAGACGGAGCCCACTTGCAGAGCCTGGGGTACCACTGACGAACGCCAGGATGCTCTTTCTTTTTTGAAGCTTGGTGGGCAGGAGGAAAAGAAGGGGAAGGGCTGCGAAATGACCTGGACCTTCTCAGCAGAATGAGGTCAGCTGAGGGAAGACCTCGAAGAGGGCAGCGGGTGGGTCAGCCGCTGCTGGGGACGGAGAGGGGGGCTGGGAGCCGAGGGAGCTCACCGGGTGCGAGGGCCAGAGAGGGGGCAGAGGCATACTCACAGGGGATCGGAAGGCGCCGCGGCAGCTTTTGGAAAGTCCTGGTTGAGTCCTGGAGAGGAATCCAAGGGAAAAAGTTGATTGGACCCAGAGTCCGCCTCGGCAGGAAAGCGGTACTCTGGGGGTGTGAGAGGAGGAACAGCCGTGCGGGAGGAGCGACCGGGACTGGGTCGGGGGGCAGATAATGCTCCCGGGATCAGGGTGGGGTTCCTCGAGGAGGGTATTCGGACAGGGGGTAGAGTCTGGAGGAGCGGATGGAGGCCTCTGGAGGTGATCTCAGGGAAAAGAAAGTTGGGGGCAAAGCTACGGGAGCGAGAGGGACGGGGAAGAGATGTGCTTTCCCCGTGCTGTCCGCTCCTCGCCCACCTCCTCAGCCCTGGGGTTCGGGGCCCCCGACTCGGGGGGGTCTGCAGTGCAGGAGGGTCCAGGGCGAGGGCGAAAAAGAGGCCTCTCAGCCCGCCAGCTATTCCGAATCCTGTGATGGAGACCAGGAGTCGTTATACAGCCAGCTGCGCGCGCACCCTGCGAGAGCAGGCCCCGCCCCTCCCCCCGCCGAGGTGGGCGGGGACCGCGGCTGCGCGCGCAGCCTGTATTATGACTCCACCCATTCCACCTGGCTCGCGGCGGCCTAGCCACGCCCCCTTTTCCTTTCATCTTTCCAATCGGCCAATGGGGTTGGAGAATCTAGGCCACGCCCACGCCGCTGCTGCCTAGAACCGCCCCGGTCCCTCCTTTTCTGGCTCAGTCGCACAGTGGCGCGGTGACTGCCGGAAGCAATTCCGCGGTGGTTGCCGGGATCGTGCTGATGTGGCCCCCCCTTCCCCCGCCCCGTCCCGGGATGTCGGAAGAAACCCGACAGAGCAAATTGGCTGCGGCCAAGAAAAAGGTAAAACGTGCGGGGTCGCGGCTCCCTGACTCAGCCCGAGACCCCTTCGATGGCCGGGTCATGGCCAGAGTCTGTGCTGCCTCCAAGGCACACGGGGCGAGCCCCTCGGCGCCCCTTGGCGCCCCCCTCAAAAAGTCTTCTCAGCCAGTCCCGCCCCCTGGCAGCCCAGCCCCCGCCCTCACTCGTCACCCCCGGGTGACTTTGGGCTGGTGACCCCCGGGGCTTCCCGCTTCAGGTTCGGCCCTCGCCTCCCGCCGCCCAGAACCGGACCTCTTGGGCTCCCTGGGCTCCCTAGTCTCCCGGTCTCCAAGGACCTCGGTCCTGGCCTTGCGCTCCCCTCCCCCACCGCGGAGCGGCGACTCGGGCGTCGGGAGGGAGGAGTGGAATGTAGTTACGTCATAATCCCCCTCGGAACTGTCATTACCGCCCGGAGCCCGAGCCCCGGTGTTTGATACTACGACCCGGTCCCCTAGTGTTTTCCCACCCTTTCCGGTTTGTCTGGCCGCGGCACAGATTTCCAGCTTGATGGGAAGTCGGAACTACCGGACCTAGGTCCGACTTGGGTTTCAGGCCCCTTTACTCTAGACTGTACCCCATCCTTGGATGTTGATAGCGTAAAAGACCCCCGCTTTACACTTCACCAGTGATCTCGAAACATGGACATCATCTCTGGGTGGCAATGGGGAGAATGTGTTTTGTTTAGTTTGGTTTTCTCCCAGGTTTCTATCCAGAGAGACTTTCACATTTTTCACCTGAATTTTCTATCTCTAATTCCCTGTGAATCTGAGGCCAGAGTGCCCCTCATTCAGTGCTCTTTGGAGTGAGATCTGCTTATCCTCTGTGGAACAGGTCCCCGGAAATTGAACTTCCCAGCTGGGGAATCTTTCCCAAATCATCATCTCAACATGGGGTGCCCTAAGTGCCACAGGATGAAATGTGGGACTGCAGCATCAATTTGGCTTGATTCTCTTGAGAGAGAAGCCTTTCGTATTAATGTAGTTAGGGATGACATTTGCATAGATTCGTAAGGTTGTAATAGACTTCTCTCTGAGTTGTCCCCTTTCTATTACATTTCCAGATTTACTAGGGGTGTTGCTTTCACTGTCTTCTGCCATTAGGATAATGGGTGTGAAAGTTTGATAAGAACTGGTGTGCAGCTCTAACAGGTGTAAGAAAGGACCCTGATGTCTGATTAAATGTTTACTTTTCCACCTCTGCCTCTGGCAGCTGTTGACAGATGTCATAACCCCAGAACTCAGTGTCTGAAGACTGAGTTTAAATTCCCTTATTACCCATTATTGCCTTTTTCCCCCTCCCCAGCCATGTTATCAGTCCCTTTCTTGAATCATGGACAATTATGACACCTGGTAGAGTTGCTGTAACATTAAATCTGATGGCATATGAAGAGTATTTTGTAATCTTTTTTATTTTATTTTATTTTGGGGGGACCGCACCCATGGCATATGGAAATTCCCAGGCTAGGGGTCGAATCAGAGCTGTAGCTGTCAGCCTACGCCACAGCCACAGCAACGCCAGATCCGAGGTGCATCTGTGACCTACACCACAGCTTACAGCCATGCCGGATCCTTAACCCACTGAGCGAGGCCAGGGATCAAACCTGCATCCTTATGGGTACTAGTCAGATTTGTTTCTGCTGAGCCGTGATGGGGGACCTCTGTATTTTGTAAACTTTAAAGTAGGATGTGAAATGGGTGGGGGGGCGCACTTATAGTTCTCATGAGTCTCACTGCTTTTCCCTTTTTGCAGTTAAGGGAATATCAGCAGAAGCACAGCCCTGGTGTTCCTGCAGGAGCTAAGAAAAAAAGAAAGATCAAGAATGGGAGTAGCCCTGAGACAACCACTTCTGGGGATTGTCCCACACCTGAGGATGTGAGTCTTGCCTGACTGGCTTCCGGGGACAACAGTAGAGGGTAGTGGTTAAGATTGTGGAAGAAATGTCAGATATTGGCTAAGAATTTGGGGTCTGAATTCTACCTCTTCCTCTGCTGGGGATGTGTTTGGGGCAAATTGTTTAAACTCGTTGGGTCTGTTTCCTCATTGGTAAAACTGGGGTCGTACTGTCTTACCCTTGGGAAGCTTGAATGAGATTGTCGTTGGTTTTATAATAATCCTCTAATACGGGGCCTGGTGCAGAGTAAACATTCAATCAAGAGTCCTTGCTATTTGACTCTGGCCATCTTCCTCATGCCCAGCCTCAAGGGGAAGCCAGGCAGTGCCAACAGCCACCTGCCCTCAGGCTCTCCATGTAGAAGCACCAGCAGAGCCCCAGGGTGATCTGAGGGGGGTCCTAGGCACTTGGATTAGGAGACCGTCTGAGTTTCAAGGCCATCTTTGCCACCAGCTTGCTAGGTGGCCTCAGGACAATCACTTCCTCCCCTGGGCCTCAGTTTCCTCATCTGTGAAGATGACACTGTTGGATCAGATCATTGTCTTTCAAACTCAGTTTTTTAGTGGTAGCCCCCTTTGTTCAAGCAGACCCTTATTCTGAAGTCTGGTTTTTAAACGTCTGGGCCTAAGGGTCTGAGTTGCCGTGAAGAGCTGCATTGTTCGTCTAAGGAACTACGTGACTGCATCCTCCAGGGGACTTTTCCACCTGTTTGTTTACATTGGTTTCCGTCTCTGGCAAGGCAGCCAGGGGCTGGTAGGAAAGATGGCACAGGCCACGGTATTGGTCCCTTTCTCTCTTCTCCAGCATTCCATTGCCCTGAACCCATCTCTCTTCCTTCCCTGACTCTCTTGCCTCTCTCTAAGCCACTTGTCTCTTTCTCCCCCTGCCCTTGTTTTTCCCTTTTCGCCTCCTGTAGATTCAGGACATTCTGAAGGTGCTGGTGTCCGACCTTAACCGCTCCAATGGGGTAGCGATCCCCCCATTGGACAAGTGGAAGGTGAGGCAGTGCCGAGACCCCCCTCTCTGGCTTGCTCCCTCCCAGCTCTGCATGCCCTGAGGCTTCTCTGGTTTGGGGGATACTTTGCCTCTGGCTTATTTTATGTTGCTGTCATTAACCTCAGCCTGTTCATGTCTGCTTTGTCACCTGCTTGGTTGGTTGGATTTGCCCGCTCCCCTAGCTTCCCACATCTTTTATTTTCTTGGAGATGGCGAGATGCTCCTTGAAGGTTCAAGGTAATTCAGGAATGGCTTCCAGAGCAGCTGTGTGGGATTTGGGCTTTTTGAGCCTCCAGTTTGAATGCCCCGTGGTGCTGTCAAGTCTAGCCCCCTAGGCATCTGTCCCCAAAAGACCAATAGACCACAAAGCAGTTTGTGATTTTTTTTTGGGGGGGAAATGATCGATTCCTTTTGGTTTGGGAGTAGGCAATGGAGGGTTAAGAGACAAGGAGTGTGCGTGACGGTTACAAGGATTGAAGTTATTTTTGCAGTGGAACTACCTGTGAAGGATGTGAGGTTAACCAAACACATGAGTGATCAGGACATTCTGCCCCTGGTCTCTTAAAAATCAACTGGACACTTAACCGTATTCAGTGGGTCCCTGAGAGCAGAGGCACGTGGCTATAGGTGCTGGAGAAAACAGGTGAGAGACGCAAGGTGGAACGTGGCCACATTCCAGATGGAGGCTGGAGGGAGCGGCATTTGAGGCCGGTTTGAAGACCACAGGTGGGGGAGCATCCATACACATTGAGAGCAGGGGAAATGGGAGTCCCGGGCAGAGGGCGTAACCCAGGAAACAGCCAGGATTGGGAGCTCACAGGAGCTGTGAGAAGAGCCTGGGATGTACCTGGACTGGGAGGGGGCCTCCTCTGGACATGATGTGGGCACTTCCTCCTTCCTTAACTCCCTTGGGGGACACCTGCCAGGCCAGAGGAGGAGGGTTGGAATGGGGCCGGGTCCTGTTGGAGATGGGCCAGGGGAGAGGGGCTGGGACAGGGCGCCTGGCTGGCGTTAGTCTTCCCATCATCAGGACTGCTCACGCCCAGTCAGTCGGGTCTGTCCAGGTGCAGTGACTCACCTCATCCGACGCCGGGTGGCACGGGGAGGGGAGTGCAGGCCTATGGGAGTCCTGAGGCCGTGTGTCTGCTGAGGTTCTGGGCCCGCGTCCTTCTGCTCTCCTGGAAATGCAGAGCCGGATCCCTGTATTCCCTTCGTGTTGGCTTATAATCCTCTTTGTATCAATAACTCTTTCCCCCTGAAGTTTTCTACTTTGGTGATGCAGGCCTGCGCTTGCAGTATCCTGGGTAGAGCTAATGACATTTATATAAGTGAAAAATGGATAGAAAAAAATTTTTTTAATGGAATGGGACATGTGAGGGGAGTGGACAATGTTTTTTAAAATTCCATACTTAGCTTTATGACTCAAACTTATGCAATATCTTGGTTGCTCACGAAATAGTCGTGTTCCGTGTATTTAAGTCCTCAGGAATATATTTTTTCCCCCTTCTGAGCTTTGTTTCTATATGCGAGGGGTCCATGGGCTCCCAAGGTACCAGGAGGGACCCAGGGCTCACTAGGGCCCAAAGGTCAGAGTGTGCTCCCCTCCCCCAACGTCTCAGGCCTGGTCAGCCGCTGAACCCCTGCTCTCACCTGTTAGATTCAGTTGTGCAGGTTGGCAAGGCCACAGCAGGTTCCAGGGTCAAAGGTCACTGAGTGGACAGTCACCATACAGACAGCTTCGTCTTCAGCTCCTCCAGGCTCTGCAGCACTTGCTCTAAGGCGGGCAGTAGATTTGGGTGTCCAGGACTCAGGGTCCAGAGAGCAGGCAGCCCTTTCTCCTAGGAGAGGTTCAGCATCTTCCTTCTGGACCCAGCTCCGCTGGCCAGGCCTCGGCTCCCTGGAGCTCTTCCCTCTGCAAGCTTTAGCTTGTCAGCCCTCTTCCCCATCTCTGCCCATCTGGCCTATTGAACATTAGATCCCTAGAGCCAGAGGCTTGGGCTCAGTGTCAGGCCTGAGCCTGGAGAGAGGCTGAGTAGGGCTCTGGTCAAGCCAGCGGGGTCCATCTGGGGAAGAGGGAGTTTCTCCATGGCTCCTGGTGCTGAATCCCATGATTGTTCTCCGGGCTGCCAAGAGTCCAAGGGGAGACCTCTTACCTCTGGTTTCTCAGCTTGTTTGGGAGATAGGAGGTGGTGGTGGTGTAGTGGCCATGCTTCCTCCAGGAACAGCAAGAGGCTTCTGGTTGGGCAGCTTCTTTCCTGGAAGAGGCCTAAATGGGGGAGAGGCAGCCAGTGGTTGGGGTACAAGGGAAGGAAGGAGGGGAGTGCAGGAGAGGAAAGAGGCAGGTAGCTCTGCTCCTTGTCACTGCCGCCCTCTGCCCGGCAGGGGCCCAGGGCGACGGTCGGCCTAAGGCAGAGTGACTTTCTGGAAGAGCAGGAAGGGCCTGCCTTCTCCCCGACTTGACACACCTGCCTCCACCTGCTGTGGCTGCCGCAGGTCAGGCCCATCCTGTCATTGGCTGAACTCCAGGGAGATGGGGCCCTCGTGTTCACGGAGCCAGTGCAGTTCATGCTCTGAGCATCAGCCGTCCAGAAGGCTGCAGAGTGGCCCGGGGTCTGGGGAGCCATAGCCACACCCCAGAGTGGCTCCCAGCATGTGTGACTGTCACTCTGACTGCAGCAACACCTGTCCTACCCGCTCTGCACCCCTGCATTCATGGCAGCGAGGCGCCTTGTTCCCTGCATGGCCCTAACCCCCTGCTCTGTTCTGTGACAGGCACCTAAAGATAGTGCAGATCTTGTTACATCGTCTGCTGATGACACCGTGTCACCTGGCGGTGTCCTTTCCCCCTGTGCTAGTCCCCTCCGTGGCACTAGCATGGCAACGACTCAGGTTTGTGCCTCTGCCTGCTGCCTCACTGTCTGTTCGCCCCTCCTTCAGGTGGCGTGGTTGCTAGAGCCAGGCACCCTGCCCGAGGGCTGGGGTGGGGCAGGCCGACACCAGGTTCTCCTTAAGGTTCGGGGTGATGGAAGGAAATTGGAATGAACTGGGCTCACCTTGCCCCTGGGTGGTTCTTACCAGAAATTAAATGACGGCTTCGTACATTTCTTCCCTAACAGAACCATGATGCTGAAAATGGTCCTGTTCCCATTGATGAAAACACGTGAGTGTCTCCCGTGGTGACAGCAGTCCCCAGGCCACTGCCCATGACCCCCCTCTTTCCCCTCGAGCCTCCTGCCCCGCTGACTCCTGTATTTATCCCCAGATCTTTCTCATCCACCGAGAGCCTGCGACAGCTATCTCAGCAGCTCAACGGTCTTGTGTCCGAGGTACCCCCAACCTGGAGCCCCAAGGGGGCTAGAGAGGGAAGGAAAATGTGGCAGAAAGGAACCGAGGCAGAGATTCCCAAGGCGAAGGGAAGATCCTGGGAGCGGCCAGCTTGGCTGGACGATGTTTAGCTAATCATTACTTCCCTGAGTCTCCTCTTTGTAGCTGTACAGATGAAGGGGTTGGACCATGAGACTGGTTCCACCGTTCTGTCCTGCTGATGGGAGCTGCTTGGGAGGGAGGGACACAGAGAAGCTGGCACAGAGGGCCTGAGCAGGGGGAAGGGGACCAGCTTAGGCAGAAAAGGAAATGTTGCCAGTCGATGGGCAAGACAGGATGTCGGAGGGCTTAGGCCTCGAGGGGGACAGAGAACGTCTCCATGTGAGCCCTCTCATCTCTTCTAGTCTTCACCTTATATCAATGGGGAGGGCCTAGCATCTCCTGCTAACATAAAGAAGCTGGAGGTAAGTGGGCCTGGACCGTGGCCCCGTGACCCTGCAGGTCAGCCACCTCCCGCCCCCCCCCTCCTCCCACAGCGGGGGCTAGGTTCCCCACTGCCAGCTGAGACAGCTCAGACACCCCCCGACCCTAATGATTGCTCTCTCTACCTCTCCCCCCACCCTCCTCCAACTCCTCCTCCTCTCTGCATGCGCCTCAGAGCCGGTACCACGAACTATCACTAGCCCTGGACTCCAGCAATCTAACAAACAAACAACTCAGTAGCAAGATAGAGGAATTGGTAAGAGTCCAGTGTTGTCCCCTGATTCCACGCTGCCAATCTGGGGCTCCAGTTCCACCTTGGGGCTCCGAAGAAAGGGGCTGGGGGCCCCTGGTACCGAGGGAGAATGGGGTGCCGGGGGCCCAGGTTGCAGTGAGAGGGACCCGGGAGTGCGGCATGCAGCATGGCTCTCTCTGTGGCTGCCCTCTTTGCCTCCTCTGTTCTCCAGACGCCCCTGCTGAGTCCTCCCCACCCTTGCCCTGGGCCTGGTGCCTCTAGGGGAAACACTAGCTTGACAAGGGTGTCCCAGCCCCGGCTTCAGCCCCTGATTCGCTCCAACTTTGACCTTGGACAAGTCACCTGTCCTCCCTGGGCTTTAGGAGGTAGAATTAGAGGGCGTCCAAGGTCCCTTTGAGCTGGAAAAAAAAAAAAAAAAGTCAAAGATTTGAAGGTCCTTCTCATTCCTATATCCTTGCTGATAAGAACACCCCAGCCCGTGGTATGTGCGTGTTGAGCGGATGCAGCCTCCCAGACTGCGAGCTGGCGGAGGATGTGGTCTCTCCCTTCTCACACTCCAGCTTGAGAGGCTTATGTCCTTGTCCTCGCAAGGGAATCAGGTTCAGACCCTTCGCTTCTGTAGCTGTGAGCCCCACCTCCCAAGACCCAGAGTCTCTTGGCTTGAGAAGCGATGGCCCCTTCATGTCCCCAGCAGCTCTTCCTTTGAAGCCCATCCCTGGCCCCTGCTCAGCCCTCCTCCTTGGTCTGAAGATTGTGGGAAAGGGGGCCGACCTCAGTCTCCTCCCTTTGCTTCTTCCCCACAGAAACAAGAGAACCAGGAAACTCTGGATCAACTGGAAAAAGTAACGTGATTTCTGTGTCTGTCCCCCTCATGGCTGGTGGCTTCGGGGGAGGGTTGAGACGTAGAGGCCCGTTCTCCTCGCGCCTGATCGCAGCCTGGAGAAATGGGGGACTCCCTGGCCCTCGCCACCCCTCCCTCACCCCCGATTATATGTTCTCATTGGTGAGACTGTCCTGGGCCAGTGGTGCCTTTCTGGGGGGCACCTCCTCCAGGTGAGAGCTGTTTCTCCTCTCTTCCCGCAGGAAAAGAAGGAATTTGAGCAGAAGCTTGCGAAGGAACAAGGGGCTCTGAGAGAACAGCTGCAGGTGAGTGGATCCTGCCGGGTTCCCTCGCGGCCCCCGGGAAACGTGACTTTGCTGCGTTCTCAAGCCCCCCTTTCGGCCTTTGTCCCACAGGTCCACATCCAGACCATCGGGATTCTAGTGTCTGAGAAGACGGAACTGCAGACCGCCCTGGCTCACACCCAGCAGGCAGCCCGGCAAAAAGCAGGTGGGAACCTGGGTGCCCTGTGACCCCCTGGGCCGGGCACGCTGGCCGGCCTGGAGCGGGAGTCCTTCCTCGGGCTTCACCTCTCACGCCGTCCTTTCAGGAGAGTCGGAGAATCTGGCTAGTCGCCTGCAGTCTTCCAGGCAGCGCGTGGGCGAGCTGGAGCGGACGCTGTCTGCCGTGTCCACGCAGCAGAAGCAGGCCGATAGGGTGAGCCCGGCAGCCTAGCCCTCCCCGGACGTGTAGTGGAGGGCGAGTGAGCCCAGAGGTCCCTTCCACAGGATGGGGTGACTTGCTGCCCAGAAGGCGGCACTGGCCACTTCCCGCTGCTCTAAACTCGTGTGCTTGATAGAAGCAACCCAGGCACGAGTTGGTTGCCACGGGCCAGTTGCCCGTGTGTGTGTGTGTGTGTGTGCGCGCGTGCACATGCACGCGCGCAAGTGCAGTCACTGTGGAGGTGCTGTCTAGTGTGAGCCCTGGATGCAGAGCTCAGAGCCTGAGTGCCAGCCCTGCCCTTGCCTAGCTGTGGGCCCTGGGCCCCATGCTAGGTGTTTGGACAGTGAAGGTCCATGATGGTATTTTTAGTACGTTGCCAAACTAAAAAGGGGAGACGTATGCGTGTGTGATGTGTTCAGACATGCGGGGAGGGATTCATAGCAACCTGGCAGGGAGGAACAGGGTGGCTGAGAGACTTGTCACTTCTGAACCTTCTGAGTTTGGGGCTCTGCGGAGGTACCATCCATTCAAACCATGAACACAAGCTTACAATACAGTTCAATCCCCCTCATAATGCACCCCCCCACCCCAGGGGGAAAACGTGGTTAAAGAATCAGACAGACCGGGGAGGTCCCGTTGTGGTTCAGCGGGTTAAGAACCCAACTAGTATCCATAAGGATGTGGGTTCTATCCCTGGCCTTGCTCAGTGGGTTAAGGATCCGGCATTGCTGCAAGCTGCAGCGTAGGTTGCAGATGCGGCTCGGACCTGGTGTGGCTGTGGCTGTGGCGTAGGCTGGCAGCTGCAACTCCAATTTGACCCATGCCAATTGCCATGAGTGTGGCCCTAAAAAGGAAAAAAAGAAGGAATCCAACAGATCTGGAAGCTTGGTCCCAGCTCTGGGTGATTTTAGGGGAGCCCCTTGCTCCCTGCTACTCCGTGCTGGGCACCTGTACGATGGAGGCAGTAATAGTAACCGCCTCCCACGGTGATTATGAGGCTGAAAGGGGAAAGTGCTGGAAAAGGTTCAGACCTGGTGACGGTAACGGTGATAGAGCTGGTGGCATTACCTGTCGGCCCTGGGCCTGGGAGCCAGCCAGCCGGGAGTTAGATCTCTTCACCCACCTCTTCCACTCTTCCCGAGTTCCTGTTAATACCGAATGCGAACGTGAACTTGGGAAGGGCTTTTGGAAACATGTCAAGTGTGACACCAGGTGAGGACACGTTGCTGAGAGTTACTGTTGCTGCCGTTAGTCTGTTTTCCTGACCTCGGCCTTCCGCCTTTGCAGTACAACAAGGAATTAACCAAAGAGCGAGACACCCTCAAGCTGGAATTATACAAGAACAAGTAGGATGGGGAGGACGGGGCGGGGTGGGGGGCCTTGGCTGGTGTGGGGCTGCCAAGTTGGGGGGGGCATCCCAGTGAGCGGGGTGAGGAGGCGGGAGAGGTTTCGATGAGAGCAGAACTAGGCTCTCATGCCAGCTGTGCCGCCAACTCATGCTGCGGCCTCAGGCAACTCGTGTCCTGTCTCTGGCCTGCCGCTTGTGACTCCTGATCCCCGGGTCCCTTCCAAAGTGACTGTCCTGTGGTCCTGTGCCGAGGGCGGTGGGTTGATCACCAGAGCGGTCCTTTGTTTTTCACTCACGCCTCCCTCCACTGCCTCCGAGCGCAGCAAAAGCAATGAGGACCTAAAGCAGCAGAAGTCGGAGCTGGAGGAGAAGCTGCGGCTCATGGCGACAGAGAAGGCAGCCATGCAGCTGGGGATGGAGGAACTTCAGAAGAAACTGGAGATGTCGGAGCTGCTGCTGCAGCAGGTGGAGCTGGAGCCCCAGGGAGGGTGCCCCTCTGCCCCCCGCAGCAGGCCAGGGTCTCAGGATACCTAGGGTGGCCTTGGCCAGGAACTAGAAGACTTGGATCCTTGTTCTGGTCCTGCTATGGAATCCTCCAGAGGTGGGAGGAAAATTAAGGCCTTGCCCAGACCTCTGGAATCATAATCTCAGGGATGGGTTTGCTTTTTTTGTTGTTGTTTTTTTGTTTTTTGTTTTTTGTCTTTTAGGGCTGAACTGTGGCATATGGAGGTTCCCAGGCTACGGGTCTAATCGGAGCTGTTGCCACCGGCCTACACCAGAGCCATAGCAACACAGGATCCGAGCCGTCTGCAACCTATACCACAGCTCACGGCAATGCCAGATCTTTAACCCACTGAGCGAGGCCAGGGATCGAACCCGCAACCTCATGGTTCCTAGCCGGATTCATTTCAGCTGTGCCACGACAGGAACTCCGGGGTGGGGTTTTTGTTGTTATTGTTATTGTTACTGTTTTTCGGCCGAACCCGTGGCATGTGGAAGTTCCCAGGCCAGGGATCAAACCCGCATCACAGCAGTGACGGATCCTTAACCAGCTTCGCCACATGAACTCCTGTGTTTATTTTTAAAAACACCCTGGTCGAAAACCGTTGTTTTGTGAATGGTGGTTATAAGGCCAACTCGTGAGTCTGTTTCCTCCCTCTTGGGGTCAAAAGCCGCCAGGTAGACAGGGTGCCTGAAGTCAGAGAACCTCCCCTTCAGTTTTTCTGCCCACCCGGCAACTGTCTGCCTTCATGCCGTCAGTAAGGGTGAGCTGGGGGTGTGCCGTGTGCACACAGTGACCGCGATGGAACCACGCCAGCAACCCAGTGCGTCTTCACTTTGCAGCAAAGTGAAATGAAGTTGCAGAACCATGTTCGATACCACTCAAGGACAGCACCACTGCAGTGTGCATTAATTAAGCGTGTTTGCGTGTGTATGGAGAAGGGTCTAGAAGAACACACATGGACTGGGGTGACTGGGGAGCTAGAGGAAGGGTTGGGAGGACCTCGAACACTTATATTTGAATCGTTGAGCATGAACATTTGGTGAAGATAAAGCCTCTGCCTGTGGTACGGATAACATGAGGACAACCCTGAGTTGCACGCCGACCTCTCGGGGCGGGGGGCTTTGCCTGGAGCAGCCTGGGCCCCCCGGGTCTCACCACCTCCTTTTTCACCATCCAGTTTTCTACTCAGCCTACCCCTGACAGCAGCCAGCAGTTGCAGCAGGCCCTGGAGGAGCGGGCACAGCTGGAGACCTGTGTGGGGCAGGTGAGGCTCTGCAGGGGGAGGCATCCGGAGGGAGGATGACAGTGAGGGACCAGGAACAGGGGAGGCCCAGTGACAGCCCCTGCTCACTTCTGCACGCACTCTTGCAGCTGCAGGACTCGCTGAGGCAGCTGCAGGCAGAGAGAGACCAGTATGTGGCGAATCTGAAAGAAGACAGCACCGTTTGGCAGCATAAGATGCAGCAGATGAATGAGCAGGTGAGTCGTGACCTACGGCCCCCACCTCCCTTCAGTCCCTTGATCTTCCTGTCGCTTGCCACGCGCAGCCGGAGGTGGAAGTATGTGTTTGGAGGTGAAGAGGGCGCGGGTCACCAGGTCACTCCTTCACCCTCTCCCCTTCCTTTCATGTGGCCTCCCCCCTGTGCTTGGGCAGCTGAACAAGCTGAGGGCAGAAAAAGAGCACAGCATGAGTCAGGTGCAGGAGCTGGAGACCAGCTTGGCCGAACTGAGGAACCAGGCAGGTGAGCGGGGGGCCGAGGGCGTCGGGGAGCAGGGTGGGGTCAGGGCCGGCCAAGGTGGCTCAGAATGGAGGCGTGTGGCAGGAAGGGCACTGGGGTCAAGGGAAAGGGGTCCGTTCCAGGAGCTGGCAGTCCCTGAGCCTCCGTGTTCCCATCTGTACAAAAGGGGTCGAAAGCCCACTGTCACTCACCCCGAAGTTGTCTTTTTTTTTTTTTTTTTTTTTGGCCACCCCTTGCGGCATATGGAGTTCCTGGGCCAGGGATCAGATCCACAGGCGCTGGATCCTAACCCACTGTGCCGGGCCAGGTGTTGAACCTGCATCCCAGTACTTCCAAGATGCCGCCGATCCCTTTGTGCCACAGCGGGAGCTCCCGAGGTTGTCTTGAGTATAAAGATGTAAAGAACTCTGTCTGAAAGTGTCTCGAGGAGTTTCCCAGTGGCACAGCAGGCTAAGGATCTGGCGCTGTCACTGCTGTGGCGTGGGTTCAGTCACTGGCCTGGGAACTTCCCGCATGTCACAGGTGTGGCTGAAAAGCAGCAACAAAAAAAGAGTCTTGAAAGATTGAACGAGGAAGCCAAGGTTTGGTGGTGAAGAAGCTGAGTTAGCAGCTGTGGACCAAGAAGAGGATTTTTTGGAGATGGCAGAGCCTAGAGGCCCTGACAGCAGGCTCCCTTTCTTATTTGTGCCCCCACCCCAAGCGCCCCCATCAGGGCCCTCGGAGACTGAACAGCGGCTGCAGGCAGAGGCTGAGCAGTTACAGAAGGAAGTGGAGAGCCTGGCCAGGCAGCTACAGGCGCAGGTGAAAGACAATGAAAACCTGAGCCTCCTGAATCAGGAGCAGGAGCAGCGGCTGATGGAGCTGGAGCGGGCGGCCGAGTGCTGGGGGGAGCAGGCGGAGGAGCGCAAGCAGATGCTGGAGAGCATGCAGAGCGACCGCACCACCATCAGCCGCGCGCTCACGCAGAACCGCAAACTCAAGGAGCAGCTGGCTGAGCTGCAGAACGGATTCGTCAGGCTGGTAAGCAACCCTCCCCAGCCCGCCGGTCCCCCTCCCTGGCCAGGTCCTTTGGGGCGGGGCGAGACCTTTCATCCTTCTGGGCCTTTGTTTCCCCACCTGTGAAATGGGTGGTATGGCCCTTGAGTGAAATGGGGCCCACGAAGGCCACCCGTGAGCCAGAGGGCCCTGCGCAGAGGGGGCTGGGGAGGGGCAGGGCTTTCCCGCCTGCTGCCACTGGTCCCTGAGCCGGGCTCCAGCTTAGTTGATTGCTCCTCTCTGTGCAGTCCAACGAGAACATGGAGATTACCAGCGCGCTGCATTCGGAGCAGCATGTCAAGAAGGAGCTGGCCAAGAAGCTGGGCCAGCTGCAGGAGAACCTGGGAGAGCTGAAGGAGACGGTAACCCCTACCCCAGCCGGAAGGGCTCCGAGATGGGCAGCAGCCTCCGGGGAGGGTGGGGCCGGGGCCAGAGCCAGGCCAGGTGACCCCAGAGTCCTTCAGAGCCTGTGACTGCCTCTTGCCCCCCCCCTGGCCTCTGACTTGCAGGGTTGAGTAGCCCTGGGCCTTAGGTCATCATCCCCACTAGAGGCATTGAGCCCCGAATTAGAGGCGAGGAGAAGGTATACGGTTGCTAGCTGCTTGGGTTCAGCCCTCACATCTCTGAGCCTCAGTTTCCTTAACTTAAAAAGGAGGTTAGGGAGTTCCCTGGCGGCCTAGCAGTTAAGGACCTGTCATTGGCACTTCTGTGGTGTGGGTTACTTGTGTGGTGTGGGTTACTGCTGTGGCTTGGGTTCGATCCCTGGCCCAGGAACTTCTGTATGCCTCAGGCATAGCTAAAAGAAGGTTAGTGTTTTCCTCATAGCGGTGTTGAGGGGTAAATGAGAATCCCGCATGTAAAGTGTTGGGCATGCAGTGTGTACTTCGCCGATGTTGGCTGCTGCTCTCTGCTGTTCCACCAGCCTGTGGCCTGAAGTTCAGATGGAAAGAAGCTTGTGATGAGGGTGAGGCTGGGTGAAGGTGGCAGTCACTTAGGCCCTGGAGCAAGGAAGCCAGGGACCTGGGCAGCCAGCAGAGCCCCGACTTCCGCAGGCTAGGGGCCTAGAATCCGGAAGCAAGCCACCACCTGCCCTCACTCCCAGGGTCTTCCCACAGGTGGAGGTCAAGAGCCAAGAGGCACAGGATCTGCAGCAGCAGCGAGACCAGTACCTAAGCCACCTACAGCAGTATGTGGCCGCCTACCAGCAGCTGGCCGCCGAGAAGGAGCTGCTGCACAAGCAGATGGTACTGCAGACCCAGCTCGTGGACCAGCTGCAGCACGAGGACATGCAGGGCAGGATGGCGGTGGAGACAGCCCGGCAAGAGTTACAGGATGCCCAGGTCAGGGACTTGGAGTGCTGGGCCGCGAGGCAGGGAGGCCTGCACTCCATGTTGCTCACTCTCTTTCCTGGCCTCTTAGGGGCGCCTGGAAGCTGCCAACCAGCATAACCAGCAGCTACAGGCCCAGCTGAACCTCATGGCTGTGCCTGGGGAAGGCAAGTGGCATGGCCCGGGGAAGGGGGTGGGGGGCGTGGAAGCAGCGGAGAACTGAGTTAGAGGAGACCTTTACAACAACGGATCCTTTCCCTCTGGCGACGGCTGGCCCAGGGCTGCCCTGAGAGGTGGGAGGCAGAGCTGGGCCCCGAGCTTTCCTCCCGACCTGCTCCATCTCCCTGGCCGGGTTGTCTGAGGACCCTCTGGCTGCCCCCCTCCAGGAACTGAGCTTGACATTGAGGATGAGGACAAGGCCGGGGAAGCTCCCCGGCCAAAGCTGAGCGTGCCAGAGGAGCTGGATAGCCGAGAGGCCGTGGTGAGCTGAGCTCCCCTTCCTTGCCCATCTCACCCCCCCTTTCGTCTTGCACCTGCTTCTCTTCGTTTCCCTCCCTCTGACTCCTCTGGACCCCGAACTCCCTTGGGAGCCACTGTCATAGTCTCCCTGCTGGTCCTGAGTGCCCCTCCCAACGCACGGAGTTCCCTGGTGGCCTAGTGGTTAAGGATCCGACCTTGTCACTGTCTGGCGAGGGTTACATCCCTGGCCCAGGAACTTCTATGTGCCATGAGCATGGCCCCCCCCAAAAAACACATGCACACGTTTTGCCTACAGGTGGAATTTTTTAACTCGGCCTTAGCCAGTGCCGAGGAAGAGCAGGCACGACTCCGAAGGGAGCTGAAGGAGCAGAAGCTTCGCTGCCAACGCCTGGCTCACCTGGCAGCTCCAGCCCAAGATGGGGTGGAGAAGGAGGCCCCAGCCCCCGGGACCGAGGGGGACAGTGTGTCAGCCCCCGGGACCGGGGGGGACAGTGTGTCAGCCCCCGGGACCGGGGGGGACAGTGTGTCAGCCCCCGGGACCGGGGGGGACAGTGTGTCAGCCCCCGGGACCGGGGGGGACAGTGTGCCTGTGGAGATCCACCAGGCCCTCCAGGTGGCCATGGACAAGCTGCAGGTGAGCAAGTCGCCCCCACCGGGGGCCGGGAGGGTAGGAGCCTGCGGGCAGGTCGCTGCTGAGCCCCAACCCTGCCGTTCTGGCCACAGGGCCGCTTTACTGAACTCATGCAAGAGAAAGTGGATCTGAAGGAGCGGGTAGAGGAACTGGAACATCGCTGCATCCAGCTGTCCGGAGAGACAGACACTATCGGTGAGCCGGGAGCCCGGGGCCCGGGGTGGCGGTGGGGGTTGGGGGGGGGCGTGCTGGACCATCCGAGCCCTGCCGCCCGCCCGCTCCCTGCAGGAGAGTACATTGCTCTCTATCAGAGCCAGAGGGCGGTGCTGAAGGAGCGGCACCGGGAGAAGGAGGAGTACATTAGCCGGCTGGCTCAGGACAAAGAGGAAATGAAGGTAGGGGTCCCGACCATCTCTGCAGAGGGGCGGGCAGGGCCAGGGCCGGGGCCGGGGCCGGGGCGGGGTTGCTGAGCGCCTGTCCCCCCAGGTGAAGCTGCTGGAGCTCCAGGAGCTGGTGTTACACCTGGTGAGCGAGCGTAATGAATGGCAAGGCAAATTCCTGGCTGCCCAGAACCCTGCTGGGGAGCCCACCATGGCGCCCCCAGCCCCCCAGGAGCTTGGCGCTGCTGAGAACCAGGGTGGTGAGTAGCAGCCTCGGGGAGGGCGGGTGGCTGGGCGGGCCAGGGAGAGCTGGCACACCACTCCCCAGCCTGCCCCTCCCTCTCCCAAGGTCTCCTGGAGGTGAGCCTCTCGGACAATGTGGAGCCCACCCAAGGGGAGGCCCTGCTGGGCCAGACCCTCACCGAGAACCCCACCGCGCAGCAGATCATGCAGCTGCTGCGCGAGATCCAGAACCCCCAGGAGCGCCTAGGCTTGGGCAGCAACCCCTGCATCCCCTTTTTCTACCGGGCTGACGACAACGACGAAGTGAAGATCATGGTGGTCTAAGTGCCTGAGGCTGGCAGGCAGAGACCAGAGAACTGGGGCCGGGGGCTCTGCCCCCACCCATCCCCGCCACCCTGTCCCTCCTCCCTGCCCCTCCTTCCCAGTCACGTTGTCATCCCTAGACTAGCAAGCTAACGCCCCTGGAAAGGGGAATAAGCCCCCCCCTCTAATGGGGGGAGACACATAGGTGCAGACCCCTGGCCGTCTTGGCCAGGGCTGTGTCTTGATCTCTGGACGATTAATAGTTCCAGAAAAACAAAGAGCCAGAGGCTCGATAAAGACAGTTGATTTAGGAGGCTGCCCTTCTCGGGGAGCAGGGGCTCCCTGGTAGCCTCTTCACTCCCATCAAGCAGTCCTTCATTAAGAGGGGCTTATGCATCCTCTATTCAGAGGCACTTTGGGGCACAAGTGTCCCCCCCTGTCCAGCTAGACAACTGGGCAGCACTCTAATAGGCCTTGGGAAGTTGGGGCAAACCGAGGCCAGGCAAGGACATAAGCTGGTGGCGGAATGGGCTCCCTCCCCAGTGTTTATACTGTAACTGTGTAACATTTTGTATATTCTGGAGGTAGAGCAGCCCCCTGTATCACAGGGGAGGTCAGAGCTGGTAAATGGGGAGGAGTTTCCATTAAATATCTGGGGCTGGGGAAACTTATTTATTGATAACGTAGGATGGAGAGGAGGTGGAGGCGGGGACGGGTTTGTGCCCGGGTGAGTCGACTCCTGTTTCATTTCACTTTTTATTTCAGAATAAATGGATTTAGCCATACCGCCTGGTGCTTGCACGTGCCTTTCTTCCATCCCTGGGTCCTGGGGTCTGTGCTGTGAGCACGGAACAGGGAGCGGGGCCTGCCAGCAGAGGGCAGGCTTCTGGTTGTGCAGAGGCCCAGCGCGTCTGAGTCGGTCCAACGGGGCTGTTGGGTCCTCCACGTTCTGTGCCCTCCGTGCGGCCTGGTGAAGCCAGAGGGCTGCCGAGGGGCGGTCAGGGGCAGGTCTGCCCTGGTGGCCGGGAGACTCTGAAGTCTGACCTAATCCCAGGCAGGGAAGGCGGGGTGCGCGGCGGGTGCGTGCTGGTCTCTGGTCCAGGTGTTTTCCACTGACCTTGCCCCTGGGGTGGCCCGTTGGACCCGTCCTTCCCCAGCGCCTGCCTGGCCGGCCCCCTGGCGCCTGGCGCAGGCTCACGGGCTGAGGAATCGGCTGACTCCAGGTGGTTTCCCAGTACGCCTGGCGAAGCATGGGGCTTTTTCCCGCCACCTCTTACAGCACCCTGGCAAGCGCTGGGCCCTTCCCCCACCCCTCACCCAGTGTTTAAACCTTTGCCTCCCCGGGAGCGCCACAGAGAACACAAGCCAGCAGAGGACACAGTGTTCCCCATTGTCCAGAAATGGGTTTTATTCTCAGCCAGGAGACAGCAAGACTGGTAGCGGTCAGAGAACCACGCAGCTGCCAGTACAGCACCCCCACACTCAAAGAGGTGGGGAAGGAGGGGACAGGGGCAGAGGGGCTGGCTGTCCGCAGGCCAGGCGTTGACAGGGAGGCTCATCAGAGGTGGCACGCTTTGGAGGGGATGCCAGGATGACAGTGATCCCTTGTAGTCAGGCCACAAGACTCCTCAAGGGCAGCGTGGTGATTGATCCCAACACTAGAGGCGAGGCTGTGGCGGCTGTGCGTGTGTGTGTGTGTGTGTGTACATGAGTATTTATAGATATTTGTAGAACGGGGCAGGAGCAACACCACAGAGGGGCACAAGTTTCACCAACATCGCGCCTGGATGTGTCAGCTCACCACTACAACAGACTAAGTCACAGATGAAGGGGGTGGCTTTGGGGCTGGGTAGCCACTGTCAAGTCACAGAATAGCCGTCCAGGCAGGCTTGGAAAGGGAGGTCTCCGAGGACTAGGAGGGATCTGGCTAGAGGTCGAAGGGGGGCCTGGGGCTCTCAGGACGGGATGGACTTGCCTGACCCGATCGGCTGGCAGTTGGCGAGAAAGCAAAGAGAGAAGGAGAGAAAGGGGGGGGGGAGAGCTGGTAAGGCAAGGGCCTTCGAGCCCAGCGGTGGGGGGAGGGTGGGCGGGGGCAGAAGACACGGGGAAGGGTGTGGGCCAGCTTCTGGAATAGAGGAGAGAGACGAGAAAGGGAAGGTGGAAGGAGCGGAAGATGGGCGGGGGGCCAGAGCTCCATGGGGCTCTGGGATAAAGGCTGGGACAGCACCCCCCGCCACACACACTGGTCTCTCACACACCACCAGGCAGTGCACCCACAGCTCCAGACACGTGCTCGGCCCCCTCTGGCTTCCCTCTTCTCTGGCCCTCCTGTCTTTGAACCCACTGGCCTAGGGCCACCCCTAGCCCTGGGGAAACATGGGGCCATGAGCCCCATGTGACAGCCACCAGGCCTGATGGAGAAAGACAAGACAAAGAACACTGTTTGAACCAGGAGGGCAAAGCTACAAAGACTGGCTGGAGGGGAGCGCTCAAGGCCCCTCTGGGTGGGCAGAAAGCCCAGGAGTCCTCTGACGGGACCCTGGGGAGGGAGGAAGGGCAGGTGGCCGGATGCCAGCGGCCACAGGCTTATAAGTCTAAGAGGGGAGCCTCAGGTGGCCGGGGGACTGCAGGTCGCGTAGGTGAGGCTGGGCCCTTCCTGCTGGGGAAAAGCAGAAGAGCAAGAGTCAGCACGGGTGCATTGGCAGGTGGGTTCGCTGGGCGTTTGGGGGCCCAGCTGGGGCGGAACTCAGAGAAGCTGACTTGCCCAGGTCGGCGGACACTGTCACTCCTTGGCTGAAAAGTGTCGGTCACCCCTAAGAGCATCAGGCCCAGGTCCATGAGCCTGGGGACTGGCTACAGTGCTTCACCAGGGGGCGAGGACGTTGCCTTCTGTTGTGCACTAGCCTATGTGACAACACCCTCGAGGCAGGGGAAGGGGCTCAGTGGCCTGCTTGGCCTGTGAGGTGTCCCTTGGGCTGACGGTGTGGATGGGGCACTCAGGCTTTCTGAAATCATCCAGCAACCAGAGCCTTCACTCCAAATCGCTGCTCGATTGCTGGCGCGATAAAGGAGGTGGGACCTTGACCTCCGTTGCTTTATCGTGGGTTCGGTTTCCAGAGCTCCCGGGCTGGCAGCTAGCTGACTGTCCTGCCCCGGCAGCGCGGTTCAGATTGGGGAACGAGTGAGGTGCCAAGGCCTCTGGCTGCCTGAGTCCAGCCCTACACACAACCCTCACCAAGCTCCCTGCCCCTGACACCAAGAACCACAAGCTCTCTGTTCTCTCTGATGGCTCCAGAGAGCAGCCAGGTCGGCCAGCTTGGGCGCGGAGCCTGTTCCAAGACCTCCCCAGGCTCCGCCACGGGGGCCTTGGGCAGTGGCACTGAGTCCCGAGGCTCGCTGAGAAAGGGAGGTGAGAGAGCCAGCTGGCAGCGAGGACAGAAAGAGGAAAGAATAAGTCTGGAGCTGCAGAAGGGCGAGGGAGGGGGGCCTGCCTCTGAGGTCCCAGGTGCGCCCTGCAATGTGGAGCTGGTGCGGCAGGGGGCAGACACACCGTTCATGCAGCAGGCGGAGAGGCCTGTACCTACCGTGGCTGACGCTCCTCAGGGGTCACTGATAGTGATTCTGAAAGACAGCACGAAATCAACATGGCAGTTCACACGCTCAGACGGGGGCAGGCCTGGGGGTGGGGGACACGCACACGCACACGCCCGGGCGTGCACACACATGCGGTGAGGCCCCATGGCCCTGCATGCACACGCTGACACACATGCCCACGAACAGCACGCATACACCTCCCCCACCTCCCCCTGCCCGGCATCCTCACTGGCCGGCGCGTGCAGCATGGACCTGGGGCATGCAGCCGCTTGGCACACTGAAGCACACGCGGGGGCTGGGTCACAACACAGAAGCTCGCCTGCACACAGGAGGCATTTGCACCAGCTCCCTGCACACTCGTGCCTGGCGTGCTCAGAGGGCCACCTGCATTGCTCCAGAAGGGACAGGTCTTGCTTTCTTAGGGTTCAGCTGTCATGTCTCCACCCAAGAGCCTTCCCTGGCTCCCTATTGCCCACAGCATTGAGTCCCAATAAGTCAACCTCTTTTGTGGAGTCTGAAGGTTCTCAAACCTGCCTCCACAAGGACAACTTTTTTTTTTTTTTTTTTTCTGGCCACACCTGCAGCACAGGGCAATTCCTGGGCCAGGGACTGAACCTACACCACAGCTGTAACCAGAGCCACAGCAGTGTTAGTGCCAGCTCCTTAACCTGCTGAGCCACTAGGGAACTCCAGGGCAACCTTTCCTTATTCTTCCTCCTTTTATCTGCACTCTGCTCAGGCCAGTGGCTCTCAAGGCACCCTGCACCAAACTTTTGCCCACCTGCCGTTCCTTACCTCAACGCCCTCCCTGCTCCTCACCACCGGAGCCTTCTCTCCATCAGCTCCTGGCTCTCACTACCTTGAAGCTGCCCAGACTGCTCTCGCCCCTGAAGCCATGACTTGGCAAAGGTTTTCCATGTGTCAGTCAGACGAGAGTTAGAACAGGTACCAAAGCTTACAGTTCTCATGACAAACCTCAGCACAGGCCCGGGCATATCAAATACCCTTGAGAATCTGAAGGCACGTCGGAAGTTAGCAAAGAACGCCTGTAACCACAGGTGCTGTTAATGCAGCATCCTTATAGCCAAGATCTCCCTTGATCCCCACACCAACCCTGGGAGAAAGGCAGAATGTTAAATACCATTTGGGAGAAGGAAAACGGAGGCCCTCGAAGGGAAAATGACTTGTCTAAAGGCCCACTGCAGCCCAGGGCTGCCTGCTTTACCCCATCTGCCCTGGTCATCGGGTCACCACAGAGCAGGTCCCATCTCTGCTTCATTTTAGGTTCCTGGAGGCTAGAACCCGCGGCCCTACCCTCCAGCCATCTGGAAACATAAACCAATGCTATGGGTCTGATGTGTTGTTCCTCACAGGGAACATGGCCAGTAGAAACAGGGCAGACTGAGTGAGCCATCAGAGTGGGCTTCCTTGAAAGAGGCTCATGAATCAAGAAGGCAAGGCCAAGGGATGAAGTAGAATCCTTTTCTCTGGAAAAATCTCTGGGAATGGGGCAGCCTTCATCGGCTCCTGCCTCCCCCCGCCCCCGCACCACGTTGGTCCAGGCCAGAGGCAGGGGGAAGGGAGAAAGCCATCCGGCTGCCCCATGGCTCCCGGACCCTTGCCCTAGCTGCTCCATGTCCTATCCCATGTCTGGGTGCCATTCGTACACTCTCACACCCGTGTGCACGCCCACACACACATCACACACCTTGCTGGTCACACAGTCACAGCCTGGCCTCTGTTCCTGTGGGCCAGAGGCCAGACATCCCCCTGGCACAGGTCCAAAGAGTCAGGACTGGGAAGTGGGGGCATCCGGGTAGCCCTGAGTGTAAGTCTATAAATCCGGAGAGGATGGGCAGTCAGATCCTCAGACCTGAGGGCTCACTGGGGGCTGGGAGAGAGAAGTAGAGGACAGAATGGGATAGATGGAATGGAGAACGGAGGAGAGCAGCTAGGAAGGGAAAGGGGAAGGGATGCAATGTGTGGGAGACAGTGAAAAAGGATGGAAGCGCCATGCAAGTGCTGGAGAGATGGGGGCAGGTGGGAGGTGCCCCACGGCCCCCTCCCCAGAAACGACCACCTGCGGGACTCAGCACTCCCTGGGGAGCAGGCTCCGCCAGCCCTCTGCCACACTTCCTCGTGGCTCTGGCACCCACAGTCCGAGTGACTTGGATGGAGAGGGCCAGGTCTGGCGACCAGCGCCGGGGCTCCAGAATCCGGCCCCACCTCCCTCCCGGCCACGCCCGCTCGGCGGTCTTTGCCGCCGCTTTCAGCCCTACTCACCTGGGGACCCCGGGCGGGGCGCGGTTGGGGCGCGAGGGCACCTGGGGGGGAGGACCGAAGGGGTCAGGGGAAGCCCCCGGCCTGGAGGGCACGGGGGGTGCCCCCCCCAGGGCGGACCCAGCAGGCGGAGGCCCAGGAGCAGGGCCCCGCGACCCGGGCCGGGCTGGGGGCACGGCGGGGGCTCGGCGCTGCGGCGTGGGGCTGGACGTGGGTGACCTGCGGGCGACGGGGAGCAAAGGACAAGGAGGGGAGAGAAAGATTGAGCCTCTCTGCCCACCCAGAGGGCCCGCCCCCAGCCCGGTGCCGGCCACGCCCATGCGCACAAGCCCCGCCCCGATGCGCCCTAGGGTTTTCGGCCGAGTTAAAGCCCGGCCCCAGACGCTCCGCCCCGCCCCGCAGCCAGCGCTCCACGGCAAGCCCCGCCCCGCAAAAGCCCCGCCCCTCTCTAAGCTCCGCCCCTCGCTCCAGGTGGGAGCCGCCCCGGTGACGCGGGCGCGCCACTGCCCGGTCCCGGCCCTCCTCCCGCGGGCCCCGGGCTGGGGGGCTTTGGGGCCGTGGGGGCCGGCCCTGGTACCTGCGTCCGGCCGGTATGCTTTGCACCTGCAGCCAGGAGTCGTCCACGGGCGGGGGCATGGGCGTGCTGACAGTGGTCGTGTTGATGTCGCCGATGATGCTAAGCGCCTCCTTCAGTGCGTGGTACATGCGCAGCATCTCGTCTCGCCGCTGCGCCTGCTCGGCGGACTCCTCCATCAGTGTGTTCTGGTCCCCGCACGAGTAGAGGTTGGCCAGAAGCTCCGAGAAGATGAATTCCTTGGTCTGAGGGCAGGCAAAGAGAGGAGAGGGTTTGGACTTGAGGCCTGTACCAATTTGCCCGCCCCGCCGGCCCCGACTAGGACTTGGAGCTCGGGAATGGGGCTCTGCCACCGCCTAAACTCAAGAGATCTCCCTTGCTTCCCTTGCTCTTTTTCTCAGATGGTCCAGAGAAGAAGAGTGAACTGTTTAAGGTCATAGATCTGGGTGGACACTCAGGGCCTATCATGGAACCAGGACAACGGGCCACACAGCTTTCTCAGTGTAAAAGAAGGCAGTTACACCGTTTCCAAGGACTTGTATGCTCCACTGGACCTCAGTAAGGAAGAGGACAGTTTAAAATCTCCTGAGTCCTTGAATAACAGGTGTCAATGTGTGCCTGAACTGGGTGCAGTGCAAGCTTCTGCATGTAGGGGGTGGGTTAATGTTCTTAAAATCTCCAGATGTTACCTGCCCCTGGCTCTGGAACATATATGGAGAGATCCTGAGGGGTTTTTTTTTATACCATAGGCCTGTTTCATTTATTCGTTATTTAATGACATGCCGAGCACCTCCTACATGCCAGGTGGTGTGTTGTCATGCACTTTTCTTTTTTTGGCCTTGCTCTGGTACGCAGAAGTTCCTGGGCCAGGGATCGAACTGGCACCACAGCAGTGACAACGCCAGATCTGTAACTGTTAGGCCATCAGGGAACTCATTGAATCCTCAACTCTACTATTATCCATATTTTACGTATAAGAAAACAGAGGCTCAGAGAGGGTAGGTGGTTTGCTTAAAGTCACCCAGCGAACTTGCGGCAAAGCCAGGATTCCAACAGGGTTCTCATTTCCCTCCGGCCGTGTATTTTCACTAAGCCACAGTTGGAAGTGATTCTGTGGGGGTGTGTATTTCAACACACGGTGTGGGAGCTCTTAAAAGATGCAGTTTCCTAGCCCCTTCTGGAAAACAGTGAAGCACGTTTGGGTATGTGAATCTACAAAGTAATATACGAAGCTCATGTTCTATTTCTACTCGACAGCTCTGGTGTGGCCCTGCGCCTCCCTCCCCAAACTCTGTCCCACCCAGGCCAACCTGGCCACCTGCTTCCTCGGTCCCCCAAAGGGCCCCCTTCCCCCGCGTGCGCGCTGATGCACTCACATTGTTGATCATGAGGTGCATGATGGTCTTAGGCATGAGGTCCCGGACGGTCTTGTTGACGATGGCCATGTACGAGTCCACGAGGTTCCGGATGGTCTCCACCTGCCGCTCCAGCTGGGGGTCCATGGAGTGCATGAAGCTGTCCGAGCCATTCTCCTCCGTCTCACTGGCCTGCCATTGAGAACAGAGGGCGTTAGGGTGTCTGGACCCTCCAGGCCAGGTTCCAGGCATCCCGGGGTCCCACTCCTTTAAGGGGGCCTGGAACACTGAAGCACAGGAGAAGCAACTGGCCTGTATACAAAGATGCCAGCTCCCCCATAGCTCTGGGCTCTGCCCACCCCAGAGTCTCTCAGGACCCCAGCCTCTCAATCAGCCTTATCTTGGCAGTGACTCTAGCGCCTAGAATTTGCCTTCTTTTCCCAGTCCATAAACCAGGCAAGGACATCTCCAAGGTCCCTTCCTAAGTCAAAAGATCTGGCCAGATTTGGCTCTAGGCTGGAGATGCCTGGCAGAAGGTGAGGGACGGGCACACTCACTTTCTCTTTGTCCTGGGAGGCCCACACCAAAGCCATGGAGGTCACCACACCAGCATTGTCCCCACCGCCGCCACCACCATCGAGCACAGCCGAAGCAGACGCAGAGAGGAAAAACAAGGAGAGGTGGAGTGAACCCAGGGCCCTGCTCCCCAGCCCAAGGGCAACGCTAGACATTGTCCCAGTGAAAGTGGGGAGAAAAGTGAAGGCGGTCGCAGGAAACTACCATCATACAAAAAGGATGCAGAAGGCCATCTGAGGCAGAGGAAGGGTATGTAAACTGCGCTGGAGAAGGATGGGAGGAAAGAAGGCTTAACTCCAATCCCACCCCAGGGCAGGTAGGGGGAGAATCCCTCTTTCTTTCTTCTTTTTTTTTCTTTCCTTTTTTTAAGGCCCACACCTGCAGCCTATGGAAGTTCCCAGGCTAGTGGTCGAATTGGAGCTGCAGCTGCCGGCCTACACCCCAGCCACAGCCATGGCAGATCTGAGCTGCATCTGCGACCTACACTGAAGCTGGCAGCAAGGCTCCTCAACCCACTGAGTGAGGCCGGGGATGGAACCAGTATCCTCGTGGACATTGGGTCAGGTTCTTAATCCGCTGAGCCACAACAGGAACTCCCCCAGCTATTTCTGAGCCCAAGAAAAGCTCAAGAATATGGCATGATTGGCATCCCTGAGGATGGACCCCAGGGACCCCATGTTAAGCAGCGTGCCCCCTCTCCCCTGTCACTCACCCCAACACGCTCGGGGTACACGCCAGCCCTCAGGAAGGAGGCCTTCCAGCTATCCACTTCCTCCTGTGTCTCACAGGCCAGTTCCAGCTGCCGATAATCCTTGTAGACATTCCTGCAATGGGGCGGGTGGGGAGGAGAGACAGGGCAAAGGCCACTCACCCTGCTGGTTAAGGGCATGCGTGGACTGGGGTCATGATGCCCTGGGGGCCAGTCCTGATTTTCTCATTTCCCAGCTGGGTGACATTGGGCAAGTCCCTTCCTCTCTCTAAGCCTCAGTTTTCTCATCTGGAAGATGGGTTGGTAACGACAATTCCTGCCTCCTAGGCTTCTTGTGAGGCTTCAGCAGAAGGAGTGGTAAAATACTCTATTAGAAAGGGTCTGAGGAGTTCCCAGTGTGGCTCGGTGGTTAACGAACCCGACTAGTATCCATGAGGACATGGGGTCGATCCCTGGCCTTGCTCAGTGGGTTAAGGATCCGCTGTTGCCTTGAGCTGTGGTGGAGGTCACAGATGTGGCTTGGATCCCAAGTTGCTGTGGCTGTGGCTATGGCCAGCAGCTGGAGCTCCCATTCAACCCCTAGCCTGGGAACCTCCATATGCCGCAGGTGCGGCCCTAAAAAGACAAAAGAGAACATTAAAAAAAAAAGAAAGAGAGGGACTGAGCCCTCATAAAAGGGGCACCCATGGCAGTGCAACGTCTGGCTTAGATCTCAGCCCCCTGGCTTACCCCTGATGGCAGGGGAGGTGACTCTGATGGCAGTTGTATTGAACCTCATCTCTGAGTAGGAGAAAGTCCACTAGAGGGTTGGGGGGTGAGAGGCCTGGTACTGGCGCCGGTCCCACTGGACACTGAACAACATGAGAAGGGGGCTAGCATCTTAGGCAGGGCAGGTACTCAACCGGTGACTGCGGAAGGACAGGAGGGGAGGTGGGGAGAAAGAGGAGGGAGGGAGAAGGGAAGAGAGGGGGGGAGGGAGAAAAAGAGGAGAGAGGGAGGGAGGGAAGGAGGGAGACAGGAAGAGGGGGAGGGAGCACAGGCCTGCGATACAGACATGAAGCCTGGAACCGAGTAGGAGCTCAACAAACGTGTTGAATAAGGACTGGATGGGAGGGCCTGCGCCAGGTCCCTCTCCCTTCCGGATCTGGGGGACCCTCTCTACTCCCCCAGCCCCCAAGGAGGCAGGCAGGCACCTCTGCTCCGTGTTGAAGAGGGCAAAGATGTGTTTGCTGGACATGAAGCCCTTCTCCACGTCCCGCAGCTTCAGGTTGTCCACGGAGAGCATGTATTTCTTCTCTTTCTCCTGGAGGAGAGGCAGGAGTGGTGGGTGAGGCTGGCCCTGTTCTCTGCCACGCCTCACCCCCTAAGGAGGCTCTATGCTGGGGGGGCGGTGGCTGGGCGGTGGACCCCCAGAGTGGCCCTGGGCCTGTGGACACCCCAAGGCACGGCACAGCCCCCTTTCACAGCACAGGCTCTCCCTGATGCAAACCTGGCTTCAGAGCCCTGGGCCTGGGGGGGCGCCTCGGCTCCGCATGGCTCCCCACGGCATTCAGGCCCTTCCCACTACCTCTGCAATCATGCAGAGCCCAAGAGCCCAGGGTGGCCTGGCTGAGCTTGGCTGCCACGTCCCAGCCTAATCAAGCCCTGGAGGGGAGCCAGGCCAGTCCCAGCCAGGGACCCCAGCCTCTCTCGCCCCGGGTCTGGCCAATAGGGCCTGCTTTGGATAAGCCTCTGACTTCATTTCCTGACTGGGGAGACAGGGAAGGGGGGCCACCAGCCATCAAAGAGCTGGCTCAGCCCACTCCCCACAGCCGCCCATGTGTTAGCAATCAGGCACACAGCGCAAGCCTGGAGATGGTGAGTCTGTGTGTGCAACGTGTGTGGCTGTGTGGCTGTGCCTGAGCACGTGTCCTCTCACCATTATGCACACCCATGTGTCCCTGGGTGTGTTCAAGTGTGCCTGAGGAGGTGGCAGGCTGGCTGTGTGTGTGTGTGAGCATACTTCTGTAGGTGTAGGTGGTGGTTGTAAATGTCTGTGTTTTGCACGAAGGTGCCTGGGGGACACGTGCTGTGTGTGCACATATTTACATGCATATCGTTTGCATAATGGGCTGAATCAGTTTGGTTTGTCTGTATGGTCTGGGAGGAGTTACGTGCATCTGTGGATGGGCGTGTGGGTGCCAGGCCCACGTGACATGTGTGCTCCCCTGGTATGGGCTGACATGCCTCTGTGGGCTTCTCTGTCCAAGAGGGGATTCTCAGGCATCTTTGGGAGGTACCCCAGGCTGGGGCTATGGGAGGAGGGGAGGGGTTTCTGCTGCCTGTACCCCCCTAGTCCACCCAGTGCCTGGGGGTGGTGTGTGAGGGGGTCTGTGTGGGGCTTGGGGGACTCGGGGCTTGGGGGGACTCGGGGCTTGGGCATGGGTCTCGCCCTGATCCCCGTCCTGGCGTTATCCTGCCCACCTCCCTCTGCCCCCCACACTCGCCTGGCCCGTCCAGCCACATAAAGCCCTCTTTATGCCAGGCGGGTGGCCGGGAGCCCCAGAGGGTGGCTGGGGGAGGAGAGGAGGAAGTTGCACACCCGGCCAGGGAACATCTGGAAGCATTCGAGGGAGGCCCCGCCGCAACCCGCCCTGCGCTCTGGGGTTGGACACTAGGTAGGAGCAGCCTCCTCCTTCCTGCAGGCCGGCCCCCTCCCCAGGCCCCTCCTCCCCAGCCACAGCTCCCGCTCACCCCTGCCACGTCAAAGGAGGCAGAAGGGGAGTCGGAGCAGAGAGGGGACCCCGGGCTGGCTGGGCTGGGCTGGGGGCCTTGCATCTCCAAGACATGGGGCCGAAGCTCTCATCCGACGGACAGACAGACCCGGCTGCCTGGATGGATCAGAGGACACCTCCACTCCGTCTACCCAGTGTTTAGACTATCTGTTCAGGACTCCCAAATTGTACAGTAGTCTGCACATTGGTTAGGCTGGGCTGGGTTAGACCCTCGGCGCCACCGCTGGAGAGCCGGATGGACCCCTACCCGCCATCCCAGGACCGGAGCCTGGAGCTGGGGCAGGGGGCTAGTGGGGGGGCACAGGGTTGGCTGGGGGGAGGCACAGAGGCATGGGTGGCTGGGAGGGTGGGTGGCGGCGGAAGATGGGGGAGCAGGGAGGGCTGGGGATGTGGGCGGCTGCCTGTCTGCCCAGAGGGCCACCCAAGTCCCCAAGTCCAGAAGGCTCGGGACTGGATGGAGAAGGGAGATAGGTCAACGTCCCCCCAGCCTGGACCACCTCCATGACCCCAGCTGTTTTAACCCCAAAAATCTACCCCCATCCCCCCGACACACACACACAAAACCTCGCCTCAGCCCCAACACCCCCACAACCCAGAAACGTACATTCCCACATGCGAACTTTAAATCCCACACCCATGTCCTAAGCACACACACATCACACGTGCATGCACACACACGCACATACAGACACACACACCCACTCACAATGGAACACTGGCCCTCTCCCATCTGTATGTACCGAACACAGACAATACATACTCTCGAACAGTACACACGCATACCCTCCCTCCACCAGCCCACTCGTCACATGTATACACCGACACTTACACACCAAGCACAGGCACGCACACCCGAGGTCCCACGTCAGGCACACACGGTCTGTCTCCAAACACACATGCAGACCTCATGAACCGAACCCACCCAGATGCTTATCCCCCGAATGCGCTCCTACGAAACACCCACACATCATGGCCACAAGCCTCACATAGACCCCCAGCTCCCAGCACGGATGGCCCACCCCACTCCCCCAACACACACACACACACACACACACACACACACTGCAACGTCAGCTCCCCATGGGACTCAACTCAAATGTACACACAAGGCTCAAAAACGACCCCTTACAAATACAAGAAGGGGGCCCCTCTCAGCTATACCCACCCCCATTGTAGCCAGTCGCTGGCCCTCAGCCCAGGTCACACTGTCCCCTGGCCCCAGCTAAGGAACCTCAACACAGAGGCACCAGGAGCTGTGGGGCCAGCCGTGGGCATCCCCAGTCATGGGCACATTTAGGGAGCCTCCCCGAGCAGGAGGAGCCCCCCACACCCGTGTGCCCCGCCATCTCACACTCCATCCCTTCCAGGGGCCCCTGTGCTCTGGGAGAGGCCAGGGCTGGGGGTAATGAGGTCCAGATGGCTTGGCGCCCCCGCCAGTGATGACGGAGGGCCCCGCCCAAGGTGGGGAGGGGGGACCGGCCTGGGGCCACTTGGGGGGGGCAGGGATCAAGGAGGGGGCTTGGAGACCAAAATCACAGGCCACCACCCCACGCTCCGCTCCCCCGCTGAGCGCACCCTCTGGGCTCCCCGGCTGAACAGCCCCCACAGGGAAAAGAGGGTCCCTCCCCCACCCCTTGGCCAGCTGGACTTCATTACCACACCCCCCCAGCCCCCGCCACCCCAGCCCTCCCTGCTCTCTGGTCACCTCTGGAATCCAGATGTGGAAGCCAAATAGACTCATTCTTAAAGGAGACCAGCAGCAGAGGAGGGAGGTGGCAGGGGTTCTCCGCGCCCCAGGGGGCGGGGGCAGGGAGGGCTTGGCGTGGTGCCTCTGTGGGACCCCGTCACTCCTGGCCCCTTGGGCTGGAGGCACCCTGGGTGTTTCCCTCCCACTGTCAAGGTCTGGGGCACTGGGGTGCAGGGGTTAACAGGGTGTCTGGCAGCTGGACTCGTGTGTGTCATGGGCCTGTGGGGGCCACGGAGGAGGAGGCACGCCCTGGAGCAGGAAAACAGGAAGGTTGTAGGGCTGGTGGGGTCACGGGGGGCTGGCGAGCCCAGCACCCCTGCATACTTCCTCCAGGGCGCTCAGCCCCAAGCTCCCCTGGTCCTGCCAAAGCCATCTTCTCCATCTGGCCTGGATGAGTTCCCAGGAGGGCCTGCCACCTCCACCCACAGGTCTTTGATGGGACTTTCGCTACCCCAGCTGTGTGGTCCGCTCCAAGTCCCAGCCTGTGTAGGGTCCGGGCCTGACTCTGGCCATCAGCCAACCCCCCCTCCCCCAGATGACCAGTGGCCTGTTACTCACCTCGTCATCTTTGTACCAGGACAGATTCTCGGCGGTCAGCACAAACCAATACTCCTTGGAGCCCCCCTTCATGATGCCAATATTGTTGATAGTCAGCCAGCCCTTCCGGATGACCTGGGGGGTGAGGGGGCAGGAGGTCAGAGGGCAGAGGCCGGGATCCCCCTTGGAGGATGGGGTAGGCAAAGAGGGATCCCTCAAAAGCCCAACCCTCCCCCAGCCCTTGGAGGTCTGGCTGAGTCAGGGAGGGTGGGGACCAGACCTGCCCTGGCTTGAAACACAAGTGAACAGAGTGGAAGATGGGGGAAAGCAGAGGTCAGCTCAGGACAAAGAGGCCTCTGTGCGTCAGAGCCATCTGAGTAGGGGACTGGTGGCCTTGGGAGGGGATGAGCTCCCCGCTGCTAAAAAGTGTGCAAGCGGAGTTTTCAGTGGCCAACTGGGCAAGACAACTCTGAGCATCTTTTCAACTTAAGAGTCAATTTATTCGAAGCCGTCTTTCTGACCTCAGGGCCTTTGCACAGGCTGCTGTTGACTCTGCCTGGAAAGCATGTCCTCCTGTTCGCCCTGCAAATCCTACTCCTGGTCTGGGTGTGGACTCAGAAGTCACATTTTCAGGAGTTCCTGTCGTGGCGCAGTGGTTAACGAATCCGACTAGGAACTATGAGGTTGCGGGTTCGGTCCCTGCCCTTGCTCAGTGGGTTAACGATCTGGCCTTGCCGTGAGCTGTGGTGTAGGTTGCAGACGCGGCTCGGATCCTGTGTTGCTGTGGCTCTGGCGTAGGCCGGTGGCTACAGCTCCGATTCGACCCCTAGCCTGGAAACCTCCATATGCCACAGGAGCGGCCCAAGAAATGGCAAAAAAACAAACAAACAAAAAAACAAAAAAGAGGTCACGTTTTCAGGCAGGCTCTCCCTGGGCCCCAGCATAAGCCAGGACCCCTATTATAATCTTTTATCGCTCTCTTAAGTCTTCTTCTATGGCGGTGGCTGGAACTTGGAATTTCTGTGTGTATGTGAAGCTACCTGTTGATGTCAGCCTGTCTTGCTCTCCGTCACTGATGTATGTTCCCAGCCTTTGACTGTGTGCTCCGAGGACAGCAAGTAAGTGGTCACTGAATATTTGTGGCATGCATACAGGAAGGCTGTGATAGCAGGGGTCTAAGAGTCTTTGCCCCCAGGCCCCGGGGGGGGTGTGTGTGTGACAGAGTGTGCAGACAGGGGGTGGGGGTGGGGGGCTGAGCACAAACTGCCCACATCCCCCTTCCCCGGGGAAAGCCCACAGCAAGGGGCAAGGGTCTCCTTTCACGTCAGGGAGCAATTCTCCTTGGGACTGTCCTAAGTTGCCTGACACAGACCAGGGCCTGTCAATTCTTTTTTTTTTTTTCATTTTGCCTTTTCTAGGGCTGCTTCCAGTGGCATATGGAGGTTCCCAGGCTAGTGGTTGAATCGGAACTGTAGCTACCACCTACACCAGAGCCACAGCAATGCGGGATCTGAGCGGCATCTGCAACCTACACCACAGCTCACAGCAACGCCAGATCCTTAACCCACTGGGCAAGGCCAGGGATCGAATCCGCAACCTCATGGTTCCTACTCGTATTCGTTAACCACTGTGCCACGACCAGAACTCCGGGCCTGTCAATTCTACTCCAAGGGGCAGGACCACTGACTAGACCCTGCTGGTGGGCCAGACCGAGGGCACCAGGGAGCTGCTTCTGCCCCCCTCCCTCAGCCCTGGCCTCCCTGGCATCTCTCCTGAGCATCCAGAAAAGACCAAGGGGCTGGCAAGAAAGCCCTCTAGGGTCAAGCCTGCTGCTGAGACCCTCAGAGCCCCACCTGGAGCCCCCCCTTAACCCCCTCTGGCTTCCCCGAGAAGCCTGGGGAGAACTCACGTCGCACAGTGGATCAGAGCTAGTGGCTGCCTTGGCCATGAACAGGGACATGGTAGCCAGGTGCGCCATGAGCCTTCTCTCATTCTGTCCCCATCTTGTCATTGCCTTTTTTTTCTTTCTTTCTTTCTTTTTTGCTTTTGCTTTTTAGCGCTGCACCTGCAGCATATGGAAGTTTCCAGGCTGTGGGTTGAATCGGAGCTATAGTTGCCAGCCTGCACCACAGCCACAGCCATGTGGGATTGGAGCTGCATCTGCAACCTACACCACAGCTCACGGCAATGCCAGATCCTTAACCCACTGAGCGAGGCCAGGGATTGAACCCGTACCCTCAAGGATACTAGTCAGACTTGTTACTGCTGAGCCACAATGGGAACTCCTCATCATTGTTTTTGGAATTGAGTCTGCATGCCACAGCCCCGTCCTCCATCTCCTTGATCTGAAAGACCTCTCCACGATCTGAAAGACCTCTCCGCCTCCCTCCTGCCCTGATGGGCAGCCTTTGTCTTCGCTCAGCCACCCCCAGCGCTGCCCTCATCCCTGCTCGTTCAAAACCCCCTCCCAGAGCCTGGTACCAGGGACTTCCCATTCCTCCAACTCCCGCCCTGCCTGTGGCCTGAGTGCAAGCCCAGGTCTCCGAGGGGCAGGGCCAGGGTCTCACTCCTGCCCAGGAGCCAGCACAGGGTAGGCACCAGTGAGTGTTTGCTGAACCGAATTGTCCTGGGATGGTGCCTTCATGAACTCTTTCATTCTACTGAGCACTTACTGTGTGCCAGGCATGGTGCCGGGGGCTGAGGATTTACTGGTGCACAAGACAGACCCAGCCCCTCCCCTCATAGGGGTCAAGAGGGAAATGATACAATGTCAGTGATGACACAAACACCTGCATTATCACAAAAACTGTGGCCTCTGGAAAAGCTCAGACTCTATGCTGGTGGTACCACTGGGGTCGAGAAGTGATGTTTGAGTAGAGATCTGAAGGACAGAGCAGGCGAGGAGGCACTCTGTTGTCATTTCTTTATTTCTCTCTCTCTCTCTTTTATTTTTTTTTCTTTTTTGGGGATGAACCTGCACCATATGGAAGTTCCCAGGCTAGGGGCTGGCTGCAGCTGCTGGCCTACACCACAGCGGCAACACTGGATCCAAGCGGCATCTGCAACCTACACTGCAGCTTGAGCCAATGCTGGATCCTTAACCCAGTGAGTGAGATCAGGGATGGAACCCCCATCCTCATGGATACTAGTTGGGTTCATTTCCACTGAGGCACAATGGGAACTCCCCGGTCTCTTGCCATTTCATTCAATTCCTTTTTTTTTTTTGGTTGCACCCATGACATGTAGATGTTCCCAGGCCAGGGGTTGAACCTGTGCCACAGCAGTGACCTGAGCCACAGTAGAGACAATGCCAGATCCTTAACCCACCAGGCCACCAGGGGATTCCTCACTCATATCTTCACTCAACTCTCTGGTAGAGATGCCAGCTTAAAAACACGTCTCTCCCATCCGTCTGTCCATCCATCCATCCATCCATCCAGCAGATATTTTAAAAAGCTCAGTGCCAGGCCCCTTCCAGGCATTTTCACCCACCCCAGCCCACGTGGTTTACCTCCAGCTGAAGTAGATGCTTAGCACATGCGCACTGATGGACAGATTGGCAGGACTCTGTGTGTGGTTAGGCCTTGCCTCTGGCCTGAGGACATGAGTGGACACCCATATGCCTGTGTGTGCAAGCAGCTCAAGCCAAAGAGTGCCCTCTTGACCCCTGCACATTCCTGCTACGAAGGAGTCCCTCCTCCCCCTCACTGCACAAACCAAGAGCCCCAGTCCTGGTACTCACCAGAATCTCATCCTGCAAAGAGGTAACCATAGCAACCACGAGAGGCATCGGGAGAGAGGAGAGAGGGTTACTGAGGCAGAGTGGGAGGCTTGTGGCTGGCATCTGACAGGCTCCCTGGGCCCCGTGGGACCGTTCTCCTCGGGGGAGGGGGCTCTCAGAGCTTGGCGTCCATCCGGCACCCTCCATCCCTCGGGCTGGGGCCCTGGGGTTCACTCACCTGGTTGCCTGAAGCCTTCTTCTTGTTCATCTGGTTGCTCCTCTGCTGAGCACTAATGGGGAGAGAAAAAGAAGCATTTCAGAACATCTCTCAAGAGGCTCAGCTTCATCGCCCCTGCTCAGTAGCCACCAGATCCAGGGGCTTCATTAACCCAGCAGACCTAGGTCCCAAACACACACACACACAGAATCACACGAGATGTCACCTTCTCTGACCAGGGAGCACTCACTTGGCAAAGCCTATGAAGTCCTCGTGGTTGGTATTCATGTAAGCCAGCTCAATATCGATGAGAAGCATGACCTTTGAGGATACACAGGTCAGTAGACATGGGGAAAAGATACCACAGAGTTTTAAAATGCATGAAAAGCTGGGAGAAGCATACTTGCAGCATACGTAGAATCCATAGTAAATAAACCTCTAGTCCATAAGAAATAAATAACTGGATCTATAATAGTATCCATCACAAATACACAGTTCCTCCCCATGGATAAGTGAAAGCCGAGACACACAGATCCAAAGAGTCAAAGAACATGAATGCGTAATCCATCGAAGAAATGCGTACAACCTATAAGGGTATGTAAAAAATGGTCCCTCTCATTTATGGAGCGACAGAAGTTAAAATGAGGCCCTTTTAACTTATCAGATTAATAATACATATTGATAATGACCAATGTGGGCACAATGGTGGGAAGACAGATTCCCTCACACTATTAGTGGAAATGTAAATTAGCATCATGTTCTTGGAGGGCAGTTTGGCAATATTTGACAATATTAATATGTATAGGCGTTCCTGTCTTGGCTCAGTGGAAACGAATCCGACTAGGAACCATGAGGGTACAGGTTCCATCTCTGGCCTCGCTCAGTGGGTTAAGGATCCGGCATTGCCGTGAGCTGTGGTGTAGATCTCAGATGCGGCTCGGGTCCCACATTACTGTGGCTGTGGCTGGAGGCTGTAGCTCTGATTGGACCCCTTGCCTGGGAACCTCCATATGCCGCAGGTACGGTCCTAAAAAGACAAAAGACAAAAAAAATTTTTTTTTAAGTATATATTCATTTCTAGAACCATCTCTCAGAGAACAACTGGGAACCAGCCAATGGTCATCAGAAGGTGAAATAGACTCTGGTATCTTCTAAATAAGAAAGCATTCTACAGCGGTTCAAAAGAATGAGGATAACTTCTCGGTTCTGGCCTGGACAAATCCCCTTTGCAAGTAATGAAGAAAGATAGGATTTATAACGGAGGCATGATGAGAATGCCATTCCTGACGCACGCGGCTGCGTTCAGACCCAGACCCTGCGGCTTCCGGTGAGCTTGTCCTCACAAAGCCTCACGTTCCACAAATGAAGTGTTTGTGCCTCACGGAAGTGGTGAAGACACAACAGGAGGAGGAAAGTCACGTGTCTGACATGTAACAGGTGCTCAAGAGATGTTAGCTACAATTATCTTTAGAGAAAAAAGGCAAGACACACAGCAGGCTTGTGATTCTTTAAGATCTAGAGGAAATCCGGGCGTTCCCATTGTGGATCAGTGGTAACGAACTCGACTTGTATCCATGAGGACACGGGTTCGATCCCAGGTCTCACTCAGTGGGTTAAGGATCCGGCATTGCTGCGAGCTGTGGGTCATAGACTCAGCTTGGATCCTGGGTTTCTGTGGCCGTGGTGTAGGCTGGCAGCTGCAGCTCCATTTCAACCCCTAGCCTGGGAACTTCCATAGGCTGTGAGTGCGGCCCTAAAAAAAAAAAAAAGATTTAGAGGAAATCTGGAATCTATATGTTCCTAGGATGAATGTCTGGAAGAGGACACACCAAAATTATTTTTTTGGCCGCATCTGTAGTATGAAGAAGTTCCGGGGCCAGGAATCGCACCTGAGCCACAGCAGTGACCCCAGCCACATCAGAGACAACACTGGATCCTTAACCTGCTAGACCACCAGGGAACTCCCATCCCAGATCCTGTGTTGCTGTGGTTGTGGTGTAGGCCAGCCGCTGTAGCTCTGACTCGACCCCCCTAGCCTGGGAACCTCCATATGCTGTGGGTGCAGCTCTAAAAAGAAGAAGAAGAAGGAAAAAAAGTCTATCCATACAATGGAATATTATTCAGCCGTAAAAAGGAAAGATATTCTGACCCATGCTACAACCTTAAGAACATGATGCTCAGTGAAGTAAGCCAGATACAGAAGGACAAATGTTGCATGCTTTCATTTATAGAGGTACCTAGGTTGTCAAGTTCATAGAAACCGGAAGTGGACAGGTGGTTGCCAGGGGCTGGGAGGAGGGGGGAACAGGAGCCATTGTTTAAGAGGAATAGAGTTTCATTTAGAAAGATTGAAAAAGTTCTGTGATGGTTGCACAGCAATCTGAATATACTTGGTACCACTGAAATGCACACTTTGGTTAAAATCGTACAATGTATGTTATACGTATTTTCGCACAGTGAAAAAGCGAGAGAAGCAGAAAGTTAGTGGGAGGAGAGCAAGTACAAAGGAGACAGAGACAGAAGAGCCAGACCGGGGAGAAGGGGGCGAGCCCAGGGTCACAGGCGTGAACGGCGGCGGGCTGGGGACTCACCTGCTCCTTGGTGCGGCCTTCGCGCTCCCGGATGTGCGTGGTCACGATCCGCTCCATCTCCTCCCGCAGGCGCGGGTACTGCTGGAGCTGGGCAAGGGTGGGAGGGGAGAGAGCCACGTACACGGGGGGCACGGGCGGGAAGCACCCAAACCCACCAGAGTCGGGGGATCCAGGGTCGTGGGGCGCGGGGGCGGGCGCACACAGAACGCCAAGGCCTGGGGTCCCAGGAAGCTGATGGCACCAAGCCACGGCCACCCCTTTCCCCCAGTTGTGGGTTCCAAATGGCAGTTCAAGGGTCTTCCTGGCTCCAGGCCCTCTTCGCTAGCCTACTCGGGCAACTTCACGGGGGAGGCGGCTCCCGGGGGCGCAGGAACGCCCGGAATCGGTGGCAGCCGTCTCGGAAACAGAATGGTCTGGGGCGCCGTTAGCTCCCCAAGTGTTCCCTGGTCCTCAGGGCTACTGCTTGCCTTCTCCAAGGCCTGGTGGCACTGTCAGGTGGGGCAGCAGACAGGTAAGAGCCTGCAGATGACTATCCGGGGAGAATCTGGGGAGGGCAGGGCCCAAGGTGCCAGGTGGCCTCCTGAGTCAGGCTGGGGACGGGCAATGCTCCTTGTCAGAGCTGGGGGAGCGGGCAGGCGAAAACCAGCAGTCACACAAGGGACATGCAGGAGGCACAGACATGCGTGGGGTTGGGGTGGGGCATGCAGAGTTGGGGTGCCAGCAGCATGAGCAGTACCCTGCGGGGGCCTGGCTGGACCCTGGGGCCCTCTTGGTAGAATCCACCCGATTTTGCCTCCCTTTGCATGCCCTGGCCTGGCACCACCTCCCCTCCCGACCACATCCGCCTGGCTCCCAGCTGGCCGGCCAGCCTGTCTCTACCCCACTCCTTTGGGGTAGGAACTCAGCAGGACCTGTTCCCCCCGCCCCAGTTTTTATCTGCTGAGGGCAAAGGGAAGGTTGCTCCAAGCTCTTCCCCTTCTGCCTGTGAATTCTGTCCTCAGCTCAGCCCGGCTCTGGACAAAGCCCATGTCAACTCCTCCTTCAAGACTTTGTTGCATGTCGCCTCTTCCGGGAAGCCTGCCGAGATCACCCGTGATCTGCGTTAGTGACCTCCATGTACCCCGCCCCACCCCCTCACTAGTTGCCCTGAAGGCAGGGGCAGGGCTGGGCACAGCACCAGTGCTCCAAGAGGGCATGTTGAGGGAATGAGGGAATGAATGAAGGATGAATGTCTTTGCCCTTCCTGTCAGGGTGGGTGCGTGTGGGCTCCTCTGCCCTCTGGCTCCTGAACAAGCAACTCCTCAGAGGGGGGACCTCACTGAGCTGCCCCTGGTGGGAGCCTCCTCCTCTGCCACAGTGGGGCCCAGACCTAGCCCTCGTCCCTCTTTCCGCACCTGGGTCAGGCCCCTCAGGTGCGTCCCCCTATGTGGGAAAGAGCTGGAGGTTAGCGTGCCCGGGTCACAGGTAGTGATTTCGAGGGCAAGACAGAGGCCAAGGAGATGGGGCGGTGGCGGGGGGGGGGTGGGGGTTATTGGGAGGTTGGTGGGGGAGAGCAGCGCCCTGGATGCCAGCCCAGGAGAGGCAGACCTGAAAGATGCCACATCCTCCCATCTCCCCCTGACTGTCCCGTGGCGGTGCCAAAGGTGTAGCTGATGTGGCCAAGCTCAGGGGACCTGGGAGAGAGGCAGCCTGAGACCAGGGGCTTGAAAAACAACACTGGCTGGAGGGGCCCAGTGGACCCGTGAGGCTCAAGGATGGGCTCTCATTTCCCACAGTCTCCAAGTTGGGGCAGATTTGAGACCGAGTCACGGCTGCCAGAAAGCCTCCTCCGAGACGGTCCCAAGTGCTCCCTCCCAGGGTGGGGGTGGGCGGGGGCAAGGAGGGAGAAGGAGGCAGCAATTTGCCAAAGAGCATGACCAGTTCTGCCACTAACCGCCTGGATGTCACATCTGTCAAGTTTTCCATGTGACACACGTGACAGGGCAGCCTCAGTCCCTTTGAGAAGTTCTGTTCCTTTTGAGCATCTTTTTCCATTCTGGCTGCCTCTGAGCATTTCCAGGACTTTCAGCCAGTTTTTCAAATGGAACATTTCTCTCTGTGTTTGGCTCAGCAGGGCAGTCAGCTTGGAGCCCACTGTTTAGTGGTCAGGAACACAGGCCCTGGAGCCACATGGCTCTGGGTTCAAAGCCAGCCCTCTGTCCCACTGACTGTCCTTGGGAAAATGATGAGACCTCTCTGAGCTCAGTTTCGCCATGTGTGAGATGGATGTAACAAAGGCAGCTTCCCTCTTGGGGTTGTTGGGAGGACTGAGCAGCACACCCCGTGATTGCCATTAAACTCTGCCTTTCATGCAGAGGTGAAAACTCTCATCCCAGAAGGGCTAGGAATGGTTAGCATGACTAGTATCCATGAGGACGCAGGTTCAAGTCCTGGCCTTGCTCAGTGGGTTAAGGATCCGGCGTTCGCCGTGAGCCGTGGTGTAGGTCACAGACATGGCTCGGATCCTGTGTTGCTGTGGCTGTGCAGCTTCAATTCAATTTCTAGCTGCAACTTCTAGCCTGAGAACTCCATATGCTGAGGGTGCAGCCCTAAAAAGACAAAAAAAAAAAAGGAAAAGAAAAAAGCAAAGCAAAAAAAAAGAAAGAAAGAGTGGCTTGCTAGATTGAGAAGACTTAGGAAGGAAAAAAAAATTAAGATAAAGATGGGTGAATTTTACTATGTAAACAAAAAAATGACTATGCATTAAATCAATCAAAAGGCAAAAATATTTTTGTAGAAATGGTGTAAAGCTTTCCTTTCTTTTTTTTTTGGTCTTTTTGTCTTTTTGTCGTTGTTGTTGTTGTTGCTATTACTTGGGCTGCTCCTGAGGCATATGGAGGTTCCCAGGCTAGGGGTCGAATCGGAGCTGTAGCCACCGGCCTACGCCAGAGCCACAGCAACGCGGGATCCGAGCCGCGTCTGCAACCTACACCACAGCTCACGGCAACGCCGGATCATTAACCCACTGAGCGAGGGCAGGGACCGAACCCGCAACCTCATGGTTCCTAGTCGGATTCGTTAACCACTGCGCCACGACGGGAACTCCAGGCTTTCCTTTCTAAAGCTTTTTGTTGACTAACTTTCTGCACACAAAAATTTACTGACTCATTGTAAGAAATCTGAACTAAACTTTGTGAAACAGAAATATTCCTATGTTCTTTGCTCTCTCAAAATAATGGTTAGCAACTATGCCTTTGGAATTTTATCATTTACATATATTACTATATGATATATAGCTTATATATTTATCACTTATATATATTACTTTTCCCCAAAAATTATTATTATTTTTTCTTTTTTGGCCATACTCTGATCAAATCAGAGCCAGGGATCAAATCAGAGCTGCAGCTTCAACCTACACCACAACTGCAGCAGTGCCAGATCCTCAACCTGCTGTGTACTGCAGGAACTCCATTTCCCAAAAATTCTATATATTCTTTTCTGAAACCCGCTTTTTCTTCTCCATAGTACCTTGTGGAGGGACGTGTGAATGGAAGTAAATAGTCCTTGGCCTTTTAACAACTATAGTCTTTCATTTTTTGTGATCCTATAATCAATCCCCTCTTGATGGACATTTGTGTTGTTCCTAAAACATTACCATTTACCCTAATTACTGCTTTTTTGGTCTGCAATTCAGCAAAGGGCTCCACAGTTGTCTTTTTTTTTTTTTTTTCTTTCCACTCTTTAGGGCTGTACCCTCAGCATATGGAGGTTCCCAGGCTAGGAGTCCAATCAGAGCCACAGCTGCCAGCCTACACCACAACTATAGCAATGTGGGATCCGAGCCGCGTCTGCAACCTACACTACAGCTCATGGCAATACCGGATCCTTAACCCACTGAGCAAGGGCAGGGATCCAACTCGCGTCCTTATGGATTCTAGTCGGGTTCGTTAACCGCTGAGCCATGAAGGGAACTCCCGTTCCACAGTTTTTAAATGTTTATGTCTAGTAATCAGTCTTCTAGGAATCTATCCTAAGGAAATAATCCTAGAGAAAGAAAAACAAAGTTCTTTATACACAAAAATTTCATTGCCAGGTTATTTATAATACTGAAAAACTGGAGACAATTTCAATGTTCACCAATAGGAAAACGATTAAGTAAACCGTGATAATTCTATTCAATAGGGTATTGTGCAATCATTAAGAATGCTGCTGTAGACTGTGCAATAATATCCCCCGAAATATATATTCTCAAGAGAAAGGAGTTCCTATTGTGGCTCAGTGGAAATGAATCTGACTAGCATCCAGGGGGACACAGGTTCAAATCGTGGCCTTGCCCAGTGGGTTAAGGATCCAGCATTGCCATGAGCTGTGGTGTAGGTTGCAGACACAGCTCAGATCCCATGTTGCTGTGGCTGTGGTGTAGGCCAGCAGCTACAGCTCCAATTCTACCCCCAGCCTGGGAACTTCCATATGCCATGGATGCAGCCCTAAAAAGACAAAAAAAAAAAAAGAAGAAAAAAAAAGAAGAAAGAAAAAGCAGGATACTAGTATATTCACCGTGTGAATACCTAACAAGATAAATAAGCCTGTGCATAGGGAAAATGGTTTGGAGAGAGGAACTGGTGAGAACTTTTTGGAGAGCAAATCTTGCAGAAGTTACCAAAACTGTGAGTCCTCACCTCCATTGACTAGGCAATCCTAGACTAGAAATCTGTCCTCCACAAACAACAGGCTAAATATGACAAATACAGCACTGTTTGAAAAAGGGGGGAAAAAAAAGGTTGAAACAACCTACCTGTCAGTAGGATATTGCATCAATAAACCCTGTCATATGTCTATAGCAGAGTACAATTCAGCCATTCAAGAGTATGATTTTTGGAGTTCGCATCGTGGTTCAGTGGTTAACGAATCCGACCAGGAACCACGAGGTTGCAGGTTCGGTCCCTGGCCTTGCTCAGTGGGTTAAGGATCTGGCGTTGCTGTGAGCTGCGGTGTAGGTTGCAGACGCGGCTCGGATCCCGTGTTGCTGTGGCTCTGGCGTAGGCCGGTGGCTACAGCTCTGATGGACCCCTAGCCTGGGAACCTCCATGTACCGCGAGAGCGGCCCAAGAAATGGCAAAAAGACAAAAAAGAAAAAAAAAGAGTATGATTTTTTTTGGGGGGGGGCGGGTCACACCCGCAGCATGAGGAAATTCCCAGGCCTGGGATAGAACATGCCACAGCAGTGACCCAAGCTACAGCAGTGACAACACCAGATCCTTCACGGCTAGGCCACCAGGGAACCCCTCAAGGGCATGATCTTTATGTAGTTACATGGAAGGATTCTATCCACACTGCGTGGTAAAAAAGTGTTCATGAATCAGTGTGTGATCACGTGATCCCATTTAGGTTAAAACTGGTGTATCTCTGTAATTAGTTAGGAAGGGTGTGCCATCAGCAATCCTTATCTCTAGGCTTGTGGGGTTTTAGGGACTTTTGCTTTCTCTGGGCTATTTGAATATTTTTCTAATAATCACGTATGATCAGAAGAAAACCAACGCTGATAATTTCACTTTTTAAATAAGGATTATACTTGCAGAAAATGTACAGCCATCTCCATGTGCCTCGCTGGAAAGGGAGGGTTGTTGCCTCCTTTTTACTTTTGGGCATTTTCCAAATTTTCTTTCATTGAGCATGTGCTACTTTTGTAATGAAAACCCAAATTTTTAAACCACTGAGTTATCTTTTGTCTTCTTCTGTAAAGGGATTTGAGGCAGCTTAAAATAAACTCGATGTTTTTTTAGTGTAGCAAAAGTAAAATTGTGTTGGGAGTTCCCTTTGTGGCTCAGTGGTTAATGAACCTGACTAGGAGCCATGAGGATGTGGGTTCGATCCCTGGCCTCACTCAGTGGGTTAAGGATCTGGTGTTGCTGTGAGCTGTGGTGTAGGTCACAGACATGGCTCAGATCTGGCATTGCTGTGACGTTGGCGTAGGCCAGCAGCTGTAGCTGCGATTTGACCCCTAGCTTGGGAGCTTCCAAGTGCAGCGGGTGTGACCCTAAAAAGTTAAAAAAAAAAAGAAAAAAGAAAAAAGAAAAAAAAAGAAGAAAGAAAGCAAAAACCAAAAAGCAAAAAAAAAGTAAGATTGTATTGCTTAGTATTCATGATGCGGTGGGACTATAATTTAGATGCTACGATATACATTATGCAACGGAGACTCTAGCCCAGATTTGATCCCACCAGGACCAGGCACCGAGTGGATGCTGATTTGCTTCCTCTGTTCCCATTTGGCACACAAGTGATGCAGGATTGTGAAAGGGGTGCACGGGACTATCTGTGGAGGAGCCACGAAAACCATGATACTTATATGAAACAGGAAGTTAAGGCAGAGGTGCCCCCATTTCCCAGCATAGGGAACTTTTGCAAATACAGGTGAGGCTGGGCTCATCTAGTCCCCTGGGAAGAACTGCTTCAGATGGTCTGGCTAAAAATCCCCCACATGTCCCAAAGGTGACAGACAGGAAAAAGGCATCGAAAAGGTCACAGATGACTCAAAAGAGGCTGACCCGTCAAACATGTACGGATTACAGAAAAGTGAGTAATCCAATATGCTTTTCGGCAAATTGATATGGAGGGACTGGGGAAGCTCCCCGACCCCAGGAGGCCCTGATCCCAGATCTCTTCCCTTGGCGTCCCTGAGTCTCTGCTTTTCTTTTCTGAGACTCGGTTTTGTCTTCTGTCCAAGGGGAATAGTACTGCCCATTTCTTCGGGTTGTTAAAAGGATCATGTCAGATACCAAGGGCAAGCACTTAGCCCACCTGAACACTTGCTCAATAAACGGCGGCCAACTCCTTTCACCCAGGTCATCAAAAGAGGCCACTGAGGATGCTTGGGTTCGAGCAAAGTCTTCTGGCAGAGATGGGGCCTGAGGGAATCATGAGTGCAGGCAGACCCAGGGGTATTAGCTGGCATGAGACCTCAGGGCCAGGAATCACCTGGACCAGCCTGGGCGTCTGGGTCCACGTGGGTGGCTGAGAGGCTGCCAGGCTTGCTCAGCGGATGGTTCTGCCCACGGGAGGCCCTGGCCCTGAGGAAGGGCCGGCCAGGCCCAGCCCCTCCCAGGCGGCCGTCATACCTTTTCGCTACACTTTCTGATGGTGGCCGTGAGCTCACTGACTACCATATCCACACACTTGATACTGGGCTCTTTAAGCTTCTGCACCTGCTTTTTCACTGTGGCTTCAAAAGCGAGGTCAGGTGTGAAGAGGCCCGTCCTGCACCCGGGGAGGAGGAGGGGACGGGAGGAGGAGGAGCAGCCAGGGTGGGCGGGCAAGGAGAAGGAGGGGAGTGACAGCCAAGCAGGGCCAGGATCCGGGGTGGAGGATGGCACGGGCACGAGGGAAGAGAGAGAGACACCGACACAGAGAAAGAGAGAGAAGACAATGTGAGCGTGGGACCTGGCCATCCTGCTGCCACCCGGACTGGCACCTCCCAGGTGCTGCCAAGAAACACCTCCCACCAGGGCTCTGAGGGTCTGGAGGGGTCTGAGGGCCCAAGCCCCTGCCTCATCCAAGGGCCCTTATTGAGTTCATATTCTCTCCCCAGGGCTTGCTCCCCCCACCCCACCCCATTCTTTAGCTACACTGAGCCTGCCCTCTCTCGCTTTTCCTACAACATTTTTGTCACAGCCTTGGGTCCTGCTGAGGAGCTGACCCAGGTCAGGACTCCACCCACTCATATTTTCTTCAATTCTAGGTTTCCCAGAACCTCCTGTATTTACTGCATCCCTACTCCAAAGCCCAGAACATTCCCTACCTCCATCAAGGTCGTTGCATCCAGCTGCCCAGGCTGTGCACTGCACAACTCAAGGGGGCTCCATTTACAAAGACAAAGATGCAGATGGTGCCCTCTGGAGTTGCTGTGTAGCTGCCTGATCACCATTCTCTAGCTCCCTCCTCTACTCCTGCCCTTCCCTTTCTCCTCGAGGGGTGTTCTTTGCCTTTCTCCCAAAGGGGTCTGGAGGAACTCAGTTTGGAAAGACAGAAAGAGAGAGAAAAGGGAAGACAGAAAGAGTGGAGATGGTGATAGAGAGGGGCCAGGGCAGGAGTGGGGAGGGGAAAGGGAGGGAGGCTGGGGGTGGAATCAAACGAGCACTGGACTTGGAGTCCAAAGCCTTGGCTCCGAGTATCAGCTCTGCCACCTCCTAGCTCATATGATGTTGGGCAAGTCACTTGCTCTCCTGAGCCTCGGGTTTTCCTGCTGTGAAATGGGTGCCCTCCTCCCTGCCCTGCCCTGCCCTCCTTGAGTGGTTCTGCGAGGCTCAGATGATGCAGCAGATGGAAGCGGGCTCTGTCTCTGGAAGGCTGGATGTGGATGGAAGGGATGGGTTCAGTCCCGAGGGAGGGTCCTGCGTGAGGGTGGGTACGATGGGGAAGATGCGGGGCAGTGGGGAGTCGGGACACCTGTTTGACCTGGGTCCTCTGGAGCCTTCTGGCCTTCCAGGCCCCTAGGGCAGCACCCGAGAAAGTCCTGTCTCTCATCTGTCTCCAGGGCCCAGGCTTCCCCAAGACCCCTCTCGGAGCCCCCAGAGAGGCCCCCCCTTCTGAGGGCAGGTAAGGGGCTTAGGGTGCCCTCAAGGCCTCTTCTCCCTGAGCTGGGGGAGCCCTGGGTGGGCTCCGAGCACGGATCACCACCCTCACAGCTGTCTGACCAACGTCTAAGCCCTGGTCCCCGGGCCTAGGGGCCGGGGGCTGAGTGGGGCCCCCTGGGAGAGTCCCCCTGTCCTGGACTGCGGTGGCCTGCCTCCCCCACCCCGCCGAGGCCTGAACATGCTACCGAGGAGGCAGTGGGGGAGGTGGGGCAGGAGCGCCTAGCAGCAGAGCAGGGCGGGGCAGGGGGGGCTGGCCGGGCGCTGGTTACCTTCTTGGTGCACTGTCTAACGGTGCTGATTAGCTCCGAGATAACCATGTCCACACACTTGAGACACGGTTCTCGGATCTTCTTCACCTGCTTTTTCACAATGGTCTCAAAGGCCATGTCTGGGGTAAAGAGCCCCGTTCTGAACGCCCGGAGCAGGAGAAGGGCACGGTGTCACAGGCCAGCTCCTGCCAGGAGCACCAGGCCAGGGGCCCACCCCAACCCCCTGAGCTCTGCCCTCGGGGTCCTCCCACTACCCCTCTCTGGGCCTCAGTGTCCCCACCTGAGGGGTTCTAATGAAGGACTTTGAATCGATGCTCTTTTTTTAGCGGGGGGGGGTCTTTTTGCCTTTTCTAGGGCAGCACCCTTGGCATACGGAGGTTCCCAGGTTAGGGGTCAAATCGGAGTTGTCACTGCTGGCCTTTGCCAGAGCCACAGCAACGCCGGATCTGAGCCGCATCTGCGACCTACACCCCAGCTCATGGCAACGCAGGATCCTTAACCCATTGAGCGAGGCCAGGGATCGAACCCACAACCTCATGGTTCCTAGTCGGATTTGTTAGCCACTGAGCCATGATGGGAATTCTGAATCGATGCTCTTTAGGGCAAGACAAGGTCTGCTTATAACTGGTGCATACTGTGTCCTGTTTCATCTTAAGATTCTATTTTTCCAAAAGGTTCTATCTGCTGAAGGGAACTAGGAGAGAGGATTTTTTTTTTTTTTTTCCCCTGTGCCTTGGCCAATGCAGTCTGTAAATTCCATGCTGAACCTTGGAATTGAACCTGGGACTGGTCTTGTTCACTGCCTGGCACATAGCAGGTGCTTTAAAGTTTTCTCGTTGAATGATCATTGCAGATCTGGGTCCCTGAAGGGGAGCTAAGCTTTTAAGGAACAGTCTATTTCCAGTATTCCTTCCTGCTTCACAGGCTTTGGGGTTGGCTAGAGGGAGGGAGGTGGGGTGGAATGGGGCCAAGTTTGAGCTAATGGGATTATGGGAGGATCTGGAGGGTGGAGAGGCCCCATCCCATCATAAAAGGTTCACAGACCAACAGCTAGATGCTCCACCCCAGGCCCCTCCCCAGTGGTCTGGGCAGCTTTAGATGGGCCGGGGGGCCCAAGCCCTGAGGGTGCTTCTCCAGCCACTGTGTCTTGGGCTCCATCCAGCTTGGTCTAGCCTCCGAGCCCTACTCTCAGAGCCAAGCAAAGGAGGGCAGCAGGCTGCAGGTAGGGGGATGGCCACATCTCCCATCCACCTCCCCCCAGCCAGAGCCCATCCAAAGTGGGGGCCAGAAAGCTGGGGGACAGGAGACTGGGGACTGGGGCTCTTGGTCCTTCCTGAGGGAGGCTCACTCCATCACTCCTTCTGCCTCTGCGCTAGACCCCTGCTGCTTTCCAGGGTTCAGCTCCCCTCCCCAGGCCCCATACGTGCCTAATGCCATGGATATTCTTGATGGCATAGCTGATCTCCCTCCGGAGTTCCTTCTCATCAAACTCCATCTGCGGAGGAGAGCAAGAGAGGGTGGGTCAGGGCCTATCCTGCTCCCACGGTTGGGCACCAGGGCCTCTAGTGGGGTCGTGGGAAAGACCTAGGTAGGTGAGTAAGAGGGAGGGTAGCCCTCCTGCCCCTGGGGAACCCGCCTACCTTGACCAGCTCAAAGGGGAAGCGCTCATGGAAGATCCGGTTGATGCGGGCTCCCCCCGACAGTTCGTAGGTGTCGATCTGGTCCCCTGAGCCTTCAATGCGCTTCTCAAAGTCGACAGCGAACTGCTGGACCATCCTGGAGGGGAGAGGGTTATGACCTGAGTGGGTGGCAGCAGCCCAGGGGAGGGAGAGCCTGGTGCTGGGAGGCTGGGCAGTGGGGGGGCAGCTCCGTGTTCGGGAGTCAGGAGGTGGGGAGGGCCTCACTGCAGCAGAGCCTTGGTCTTGCGTGCTGGGTCATCGGGGCGGAAGTTCTTGTACTCCTCCACCTCCTTCTCAATGGACAGCAGCTGGCTCTGCAGCTTGTTCCGCAGCCCGGGCAGTGTGTCCCGGATGTGGTTTGTCAGTTGCTGGGGATGAGGTCGAGGAAAGGGTTGAAGCCATGGTCACAACCCCCGGAATGCCCACAGGATCAGGCAGGGACCCACATGTTTGGGGTCTCTGTGGCCCTGGTGACGTGTGTAGCCACAGCCCCACCCACTGCTGCCTTGCCCACCAGAATGAATGCTGCCGGAGGGCAGGGCCTGGCACCCAGTACATGCCACAGAGATGTATTAACTGAGTTCAAGAATCAGGAGTTCCCGTTGTGGCGCAGTGGTTAACGAATCCGACCAGGAACCATGAGGTTGCGGGTTCGGTCCCTGCCCTTGCTCAGTGGGTTAACGATCTGGCATTGCCGTGAGCTGTGGAGTAGGTTGCAGATGCGGCTCGGATCCCGCGTTGCTGTGGCTCTGGCATAGGCCTGTGGCTACAGCTCCGATTTGAACCCTAGCCTGGGAACCTCCATATACCGCGGGAGTGGCCCAAGAAATAGCAAAAAAGACAAAAAAAAAGAAAAAAAAAAGAATCAATAACTCCATTTCCAATAGAAGCCAGAAATCTAGATTTTGTTTTGTTTTAGGGCCGCACCCGCGGCTTATGGAAGTTCCCAGGTGAGGGGTTGCATTGGCACGTGGGATCCACGAGTCGCGTTTGCAACCTACACCACAGCTCACAGCAACGCCGGATCCCCACCCACTGAGTGAGACCAGCGATCGACCCTGGATCCTCATGGATACTAGTCGGGCTCTTCACCCCCTGAGCCGCAACGGGAACTCCCTAGATTTTTATTTGAAATTACCTGATTTTGACTAATTTAAGATTTTCGGACACCACAAGAGCCAAAGGAAATGAATCCCGGCCGGTGATGGCTAGAAGGCTGTCCCCTTGTGCTCTCTGGGTTTAAGGCCTCCTTTAAGGTAATTCTCAAGTTCTGGGGCTCACTGTGGTTAGGTTCCCACACACAGTATCTCGAGGAACTGCACAACAACCCTAAGGAATGGATCTTATCACCAATCATCATTTTACCAATGCAGAAATAGAGGCTCAGAGAGCTGGAGAGTCTTGGTGGGTGAGCGACAAAGCTGAGAGAGGAACCCAGGTGTGTGGCCTCCAGAGACTTTGATTTTGCCCCATGCCACACAGACACACACACACACCCCTCAGTAATTCTGCAGGCCCCATCCGAGATGGAGAAACACCCTAGGGAAGCCCCTGGAACCACCCATCCCCAGATGAGCCTCTCCCAATTTCAAAAGGAACCAAGGTCTTCAGTCTTGAGTCCCCAAGCCCAAGCCCTTGTCAGGGCCAACCTCCACATGAGGCCTGGGACTTCTCTCCATCCTGGGGGATTCCGGGGCTCCCCTGCCTGGCCCCAGACAGAAAACAGTCAGCAAAGCTCTATGGGATGGTAGGCAACCTTCGCAAAACAAACTTTAATGATTCTGTCCTCCTGCTGGATTCGCCAGGCCTCAGACTGGCCTGAGCCCCTACCTGGTTGAGGACCTTCTGTAGGTAGGGCGTGCCCATGCGGTCAGCCAAGTGGCGATAGGAAGGGTGGGAGAGGAAGAACTTGCGTTCAGCAGCCAAGGCAGCCGTGATATCTTTCTTACCATCGATGTCCTTCTGGCTTCGGTTTACCACGCCAATGTAGCCTGTGGACGGGGCGGAGGTCAGGGGCCACCAGCCCTGCAGGGGGCGGGCTGGGGCCAAGGGGCGGGGCGGTGGGTGGGTCAGGGGCGTGGCCTGCCTACCCCTGCGCAGCGGGAGCAGCTTGTTCTCCAGAACATCGCGAGCATCTGTTCCTTCGTCCATCAGGTCCAACTTGGTGATCACCCCAATGGTGCGCTGACCTGGGGCGGGAGGTGGTGGTGGCGGGAGAGGGTTGTCTACATCCGCACTCGCCCTCACACAGGAGACCCCAGGCTCTCCCAATCTCACCCCACTCCCCCCATCTCCCAGCCCACTCCCTCCCTCACCCACTGCCTGCCTCTTCTCTCCCCGACTCATTCATTCTTCACAGTGGCTAAAATGATTTTTAAAGATATAAACCTGATCCCACGGCTATTCACTGAGACCCTCTGGTGGCTCCCCCCTACACTGTGAATAGACCCCCGGGGCCTTGCGTGTCAGGTACCTGTGGGAACCTACCCTGGGGGTCCACCTCCTTGGCGACCTTGAGGGCATCGGAGTTGGCCAGGTCGGAGTTGGCAGGGGACACAGCCAAGATGAGGCAGTTCTCCTTGGTGACGAACTGCATCAGCATGTCTCGGATCTGGAACTCGATGTCAGGAGGCTGGTCCCCCACCGGGACCTTGGTCATTCCGGGCAGGTCCACTAGGGTCAGGTTCAGCACTGGACAGGGCGGCAAGAGGGCGGGCTCAAGGCGAGGAGCGTGGCCATGGGCGGCGGGGAGGGGGGGGAATTAAGGAACGGGGCGGGGCTTAGAGATCCGCTGGGAAGCTTGGCCGTAGGTGGGTGGGGTTAGGGAAGAGAGCTACTGCAGAGGCCCGTTAGAGGCGTGGCCAGGGGTGGGCGGAGCCATAGCAAGGTGGGGCGTGGGGCAGGAGGCTCGGAGAAGCCGCCGTGGGGGCGGGGTCTGTAAGGAGGTGCCAGCTGAGGGGCGGGGCCAAGGAGCTGGTTCCCCAAGGGGCGTGGCTCAGGAAGTGCGCTCAGTGGCCGCGGGCAGAGCGGTCGCCTCACCGTGCGGCGAGTAGACGCGGAGGTTGATGGGCACTGGAGAGATTCCCTTGTTGGTGCCGGTGACCCGGTCTGTCTCGGCCTCAATTTCCAGGCGAACCTCTTCGAAGTCGGTGAATTTCTTCCCCTTGCAGTGCAGGAACTCGGCATATTCTGCCCCAGAAGGAGGAGGGGGGAGGGGGAGTAAGCATCATAGCCCAGAACCCACCTGGATCCCTTCTCCCCCTGGGAAAAGATCCCTCACACACACGCATCCCCAACACCGCCTTCTCTTCCCTCCCCCCACAACAAAGCCACCTCTCCCTTATGCATTTTTATCCCCGCTGTTCAGATGGGAAATGAGGCCCCAAGAGGGGAAGCCCATACCTGTGGTAGCATTGACCAGCTGCAGAACCAGGGGACGTCGGGTGACAATGCCAGATCCTCGTGGCAGGAAGTCCCTGCAGTGAGTTGGGAGTGAGAGGAGGGGTAAGGTCTGAGGAGGCTCCCTCTGTCCTAGGGGCACCTGTCCTGCCACTGGGAGCTCCGAAGCTCTCCAAAAGTGCCCTGCCACACCTTAGCCCAAGGGCTTTAGGTCACTAAGGGGAGAGGGCAGGTGAGAAAGGTGAAAAGGCCACCTGAGTTCTCTGGGTCACAGAATTTGTGCATCTGAACTGCCCCCAAAACAAGACCAGAGACCCCCAGACCACTCTCAGATCCGCTCTGTGTTGGTTCTGAGCCAACAGGAAGCTCCTGCCCCAACCCAGCCACTGCCATTCAACTCAGGAGAAACTGAGGCATGCGATGCCCCGCCACCCATGTCTAAGTGTCCAGTCCAGAATGGATGCCAAGGAAATGGGGCTGCACCTCCTCCCCTCCCTTCCGCTGTGGGGAAAGGCACCCTCTCACTTCCCCTTCCCAGGCCCCATCTGGCTGGGGTTGAGGATGAGGGGGATGGGAGAAGGAGGAGACAAGGAAAAAAACTCATGTTTCTTAAGTGACTACTGCAAGCCAGGCTCCTTGTGGGTAGTGTCTCATGGACTCCACCTAATAGCCTCACGAGGAAGACACTGCTGTTATCCCCATTTTACAGATGAGGACACTGAGGCTCAGAGACCTTCAGGTTGCAAAGCCAGTATCTACCAGACCCTTGGGCACAGATCTGTTTGACCCCCTGGTGAAAGGTTCCTGCCCTTTAGCTCCCTGCAGACCCAGCTCCCCTTGAAGGACTAGATCCAAGGGGTTGCTAGGTCACCTCCTGCCCCCAGACTTAATATCTATTCCTCAGACAGTTTCTTGTGCCAGTGTCAACCTCAGCAGTTTTTTCAGCTCTTTTTAAACTTTTTTTTTTTTGTCTTTCTAAGGCCACACCCACAGCATATGAAAGTTCCCAGGCTAGGGGTCATATCGGAGATGTAGCTGCTGGCCTATGCCACAGCCACCGAAACACCAGATCCAAGCCTACACCGGAGCTCACGGCGATGTCAGATCTTTAACCCAATGAGCGAGGCCAGGAATTGAACCTGCGTCCTCATGGATACTAGTCAGATTCATTTCCACTGAGCCACACGGGAACTCTTGTTCTGTTAATTTCTGCTGTACAGCAAAGTGACTCAGTCGCACATAATATATATACATTCTTTTTCCCATATTATCTTCTATCATGTTCTATCACAAGTGACTGGATGTAGTTTCCTTTGCTATACAGCAGGATCTCATTGCTTATCTGTTCTAAATGTAAAAGTTTGCATCTACTGACCCCAAACTCCCGATCCACTCACTCCCCCTCCACTCACTCCCCCTTGGCAACCACAAGTCTGTTCTCCAAGTCTGTGCCTTTCGGCTAACTCTTGAGCATGCCACTTCTCTATGTCCGGTCAGCAATATTCATCTCCCCACCCACCCATGGTCCCACTCAGGCCAGCACAAGAATGAAGCCTCTCCAGGGACAGGCTCTTGGGATCACAGTCATAGGATTCCCAGGACTCTGGAAAGGGGGAGCAGGCCAGAGCCTGAGGGACTGTAGCGATCTGGCCAGCCACCTGATTCGTGGAGAGAGACCCGGGAAGGGGAAGGGACACGCTCAAGGACCTACAGGACTGGGACAGAGCCAGAGCATGAACCTGGGTCCCTTGTCCCAGCTGAGAGCCTAACCCAGACTCACAAAGCTTCCTGCACCCCAGACAACAGACTAGGCCTAGGCTTCTGGGTTCAAGGCTTCTTCCTGGGGCCCTGGGGAGGCCTCTTCCATCCCCTGTCCTCACCCTGCCCTACCTCTGGGGAGAGCAGAGACTAGCGGGGAGGAGCCAGCCACGTTATGGGGAAGGAGGATGATAAAATCCTGCATTTATCCATCACCTCTAGATGCCAGACAGATGCTTTTCATTTGTGCAAGACAGTGAGTTTCAGGGGGTAGGGCCTGCATCCTTCTGTATGTCACTGTATCCCAGGGCCCAGCACAAGGCTTAGCTCACGGGAGGTCCTTAATAAACGGGGACCAAGGAGTTCTTTTGTGGCACAGCAAGTCAAGGATCCTGCACTGTCACTGCAGAGGCTTTGGTCACTGCTGTGGCGCAGGTTTGATCCCTGGCCTGGGAACTCCTGTTATGCCATGGATGTGGCCAAAAAATAAAAATAAAAGTACAAAAAAGAGGACTGAAGCCCCACGTCCTCGAAAAGTGCTCTCATATGGAAATGATCATTTTTATAGAGGAGGCACCTGAGGCTCCGAGAAGTGAGGCAACTTCTTCAAGTTCGCTTAGGAATGACAAGGCTGAGCGTCAAAGCCAGCGTCTGTTGGACCCCAGAGCCTGGGAACTTCCCCATCACACTCTGCTGCCCCCTAAACCTGAGGAGCCAGACTTGCCTTTTTTTAAAAATTTTTTTTGTCTTTTTTTTTTTGCCTTTTCTTGAGCTGCTCCTATGGCATATGGAGGTTCCCAGGCTAGGGGTCGAATCCGAGCTGTAGCTGCCAGCCTATGTCAGAGCCACCGCAACGCGGGATCCGAGCCAAGTCTGCCACCTCCACCACAGCTCATGGCAACGCCAGATCCTTAACCCACTGAGCAAGGCCAGGGATCGAACCCACAACCTCATGGTTCCTTGTTGGATTCGTTAACCACTGTGCCACGACGGGAACTCCCAGACTTGCTTTTTTATGTAATTCAGTTTAATTCAGTCTAGAACATAGTTGGGAGCAGCTGCTCTGTGCCAGGCCCTGTGCTGGGCCCTGGGGATGGGAGAGGATGAGTCAGACAATTCCCACCCCGAGGAGCTCACAGCGTGGTGGGAGAGACATGTCAACAGATAATGCAATGCGGTGTGACATGTGCTGAGACAGAGGCGCACCAGGCAGCACAGCGAGGGAGGTGATTAACTGGGGGGCCGGTGGGGGACTTCCTGTCTCTGTCTCTCCCATCCTTTACTCCTTTGCCGGGGGTGACCCCTTAGGCGGGACCTCTGGTCTCACAGAGGCTGAGGTGGGCCTGGGGACCTGAGGTCCACCGTCTTCCCCACCAGCTCCTCACCCAGCGATACTGGTCCAACCATTGTTGCCATGGAAACTGCAGGAGGGGCTGGGAAGGATGAGGCTCCCCACAAAGCGCCCCCTCCCCATGCAGAGACCCGAACCCTCCCTGGAGCGCTCCCCACCCCCACCCCCGCAACTGCCCCTCAGAGATGGGCCCACTCGGCCCTGGTAGGCCTGAGGGGCAGTGGTCCCTGAGGTGTCATATGGAAGCTTTGGGGAGCCCAGCTGGAGGGGTTGTCAGGGGTCTGGGCTAGTCCGCTCCCTGTCGCTCCCTCCCAGGGCTACTTAAAGGACAAGCAGCTTATGGAAAGCAGAGATTAGAGCGCAGAGCCATGTGTGGGAGCCAAGCACCTCCTCAGACCAGGATCTCCCAGAGCCAGGGTGGGGATGTGGGTGCCCCGGGGGGTGGGCATCTTGGCCCTGGCCCAGGCTCTCAAAGGGCCTGCACATCAGAATTCCCTGGACAAATCAGCTATGATGAAAATAGCTTTTTTAAATAAAATAAAATGTAAAAAAAAATTCCCTGGGTAGCTTGTTAAAATGCACATACTTCACCCAGGCTGGGTTTGAATCTCAGTGGGGGTGGGGAGGAGGAGGGAATCCGGATCTTAAATGCGCTCCCCATGTGATTTTCATGTTCCTGTCAAGTTTAAGAATCCCTGGCTCAGTGATGAGGAGTGAGTGCCAGGCAGAGGCCCTGGGTTCGAATCCCAACTGGGCCGTTCCCTGGCCCCGTGCCCCTGGGCAAGTAGTTTCCCCCTCTGGGCCTCTGGGTTCTCAGCTGTAAGCCACATGATCTAAACCCAGCACCGCAGGCTACCACTCACGACTGCAGGACGAGTCGTGGAGCCTTTTCAAGGAAAGAGCTTAGCCTGTGCCTGGAACAGAGTAGGCGCTCAGCATCAGAGGGGCCTGCTGAGCGCTTCCTGTGCTCAGCCTCCTCCCTCGGAGGATTCCCAAATTTCAACACGAAATCCAGCATCTGAAGAACCCTCTGTCTCACCTCCTCTGGGCTCTGAATCAGATCGTGGGATTCTCTCCACCGAATGTTGGATGGAAATGGTGGACCGCAAGGAGGAGGAGTTTTCAGAGCTCATCTCACTCCTCTGTCACCGTCCAGAGGATGGGACCCAGGTCCGGAGAGGAGCAGGGGGCTGTGAGGCCACACAGCCACGGGAGAGGGGGCCGAGTTGGGATCAGAGTGGGAGGCCCATCCCTGGATGGGCAGCGAAGAGCACCGGCTGCTTCCCTTGTCCAGACTGCGAGTGCCCAGCTCCTGGCTGGACTTCCTGCTGGGCACAGGTTGGGCACAAGTGTGTGCCCCCCCGCCCCAGCTCCTGCCTTCCACCTGGACAGACTGCCCCTTGTGCTCTGTTAAAGTGCCCCCTGGCACCCCCTCCCTGGGGATTGGAGCCTGATCTGGTCTCCAGTCAGAGCCACCCCAGCACCTCCCACCCAGCTCCTGGTTAGCCTGAGGGAGGACAGGACAGGTGCCCAGAGAGAAGTGTGCTGGGCCCACCAGCCTCGAATGTCGCGTGGGAGGGGTGGATGGTGACATGCCAGCTCTTCCCACTTGTTCTGGACAGATGGCGGTTTCCCAGGGAGGCCTTGCCTTGCTGACTGCAGAGACACCTTCAAACCCCAAGAACAGGGATGATGAAATAAACACAGCTCAGGACCTCCAGGCACCACAACTCCCTGTCTAAATTGGCACTGTCACCCCAGGAGCCCTGGAGAAATTACCCCAAAACCCAAAGTGACCCCCAGCCCTACTCTGTTATCTGAGATCTGGGCCTAGAGCTCAAGGGACCTTGATTCCCAGGTCCTGCTGAATGCAGACAACACCGGAAAGCAGCATGCTTGATCTGGCATGTACCCAGCAGTGGTCATCCTTCTAAGTCTCCTGTTTCCTGGGCTCTAATGTCATACAGGCCTGGCATTGAATGTCAGAGGTGCCCGAAGGAGCTGTGTGGCTATGGACAAATGACTAGACCTCTCTGAGCCTTAGTTTCCATCTCAGTAAAATGGGGTTTCTGTGAGGCTTATATAAATTAATGCCTGAATAAATGATAGCAGTGATTATAAATACAACTTGTTGAGCAAGCTGAGAATACAGGCTGGGCTCCCACCACCGTGTCACCCATCGGGGGTGGGGGGGTGCGGAGGAAGGGGGGGGCGGAGGCCAGGACAGTTCCATACAAATCTTGCCTCAGAAGTAGAGAGAGAGGGGGCCGGGCAGGCTGCGAGGTGCTCTCCGAAGCAGGGAGCTAGGGTAGAGGTGAGGGAGTGGGCAGGCCAAGAAATACAGTCGGGAGGAGGTGAGGCTGCCTCCAGGCAACAAGTCCCTCTCTGTTCCTGCTGCCCCAGGAGGCCCCAGGCCAGCCCATGTCACATGGCCCATGAATCTCCAGCTAAGTTTGGAGCATTTCAGGGCAGCCTTGGCCTTGGCTTCCCCTGATGTTCTGATATCTTGAGAGCAGGGGCTGGGCTGGTCCTGTTACCACCGTCTGCCCGGCACCCAGCTGGGTGCCTGGCATGGAGCCTGAGATCAGGTCACCCCTGATCAGCCGAAAGAATGATTTGAGGACGAGCTTCCAATGTTCCCGCCATCGCCTTCATTGTACAGATGTGGAAACTGAGGCACAAAAAGGGGGGGACAAGTGTTGCCCCAGATCACAGTGGAAGTTGGTGACAGGATAGGACTGTACCCCGGGGTCTGTCTGGACTCCACGTCCGGTGAGCGCTCCACAACCATTTTCTCCATTAAAGAGAACCTGTGATCTTTTTTTGTTGTTTTTGTTTGTTTGTTTGTTTTGTCTTTTCTTGGGCTGCACCCGAAGCATATGGAGGTTCCCAGGCTAGAGGTCCAATCGGAGCTGTTGCTGCCAGCCTACACCACAGCCACAGCAACGTGGGATCCGAGCCCTGTGAACTACACCACAGCTCACGGCAACGACGGATCCCTAACCCACTGAGTGAGGCCAGGGCTCGAACCTGCGTCCCCGTGGATCCGAGTCAGATTCATTTCTGCTGAGCCACGATGGGAACTCCCCACTTTTTGTCTTTCTTCTTTGCCTCTTTCCTCCCTTCCTTCCCTCCTTTCTTTCAAACGTGGACGACTGTATACTTGCAAAGTGGAAATAGATTTCTCTTTTGCCCCTACTTTAAAAAAATCTTATGTTCTCCCTTTAAAAACATTTTCAAATAATACATAAAATGTTTGAAAGAATAAAAAGCACCCATCATCCCAACACCTGGGGATCACTATTGTAAACATTTTATCATTTATGGTTAACAGTCATGGCAAATACTGAGGAATCGCTGACTGCTGGCCAGGAACTGCTGGGGGCTTTAAAATCGGCATCATCACGAGGTTTCTTTTTGGGGTGATGGAAGTTCTAAAATTAGATTGTGATGATGGTTGCACAACAGCTCTGTGAATATGCTCAAAATCATTGAAGTGCGCACTAAAAAGGGGTGAGTTTTATGACATAAATCAAACCTTAATAAAGCTGTTTAAGAAATCTGTATCCTGTTTTTTTGGTTTGTTTTTAATTTTATGGCTGCACCCATGGTATACAGAAGTTCCCGGAGCCAGGGATTGACTCCAAGCCCCAGCTGTGACCTACTCTGAAGCTGTAGCAATGCCAGATCTTTTAACCCACTGAGCTGGGCTGGGGATTGAACCCGCACCTCTGCAGAGACTTGAGATACTGCAGTCAAAAGAAATCTGCATATGCATCGGCTATATGAGGATGTTGTGACTAATTTCCCCATCTCTCTCTCTCTGTTTTTTTAAATTTGTTTTGCTTTTTAAGGCCGCACCTGTGGCATATGGAGGTTCCCAGGCTAGGGGTCAAATCGGAGTTGCAGCTCCCTGCCTACACCACAGCCACAGCAACACTGGATCCTTAACCCGCTGAGCGAGGCCAGGGATCAAACCCACATCCTCATGGATCCTAGTTGGGTTCGTTAACTGCTGAGCCACGAAGGGAGCTCCCTAGTTTCCCCATCTTAAAGGGAAAGAAACTAAGGCTCGTAGCCACTCTTAGGTAGCGGTTCTACTTGCCTGACAGCCCACCATGGACGTGTCCCAAGTCGCTCATTATGGATCCTTATTTCTTTTTTTTTTTTGTCTTTTTGCTATTTCTTTGGGCCGCTCCCGCGGCATATGGAGGTTCCCAGGCTAGGGGTCTAATTGGAGCTGCAGCCACCAGTCTACGCCAGTGCCACAGCAACGCGGGATCCGAGCCGTGTCTGCAGCCTACACCACAGCTCACGGCAACGCCGGATCCTTAACCCACTGAGCAAGGGCAGGGACCGAACCCGCAACCTCATGGTTCCTAGTCGGATTCGTTAACCACTGCACCACGACGGGAACTCCTGGATCCTTATTTCTTATCACTAGCAGCTTGATGTGAAGCAATCTCAGCTCCACCACCCAATCATTTCCCTGCTCCAAACCTCAGTTTCCCCATCAGTGAAATGGGACCCCAGCCAGCACCTCCCTCCTAGGGCTGTTGAAGGAAGGCCCTGAGATCCTGGCTGTAGAAGGGTCTAACAGAGTGCCCACGGATGGTGCCATGAGCTACCTGAGTGCCTGTCATGTATTTGGTGCCTACGAGAGCACTGCATTCGCGAGCTGAGGGCGGAGGGGAGCACGCATTCACCTGTTGAAATTTTTCTCCCCATCCTGACTGGTGGCTTCATTCCCCTGTGCTAAGTAAGACCAGTGATAAAAGAATGGCATGGTACAAACAGATAAAATATTCATAGTGACCTTGGTTGGGCCTCCTCTGCCAGGAACTCTCAGCCCAAGGCCATGGGCCTCAGGAGTTCCCTGGTGGCCTAGTGTTTAGGATTCAGTGCTTTCACCTCTGTGGTCCGGGTTCAATCCCTGGTCTGGGAACTGAGATTCCACATCAAGCTGCTGCGCACTGAGACCAAGGGGAAAAAAAGAGTTCCCCCAAGACTATGGGCCTTTTTCTCTTTCAATGGCTCTGCATTCTGGGAGAAAACTGAGCCCTGCCCCCCCAACACTGAGGTCAAGGGCTAGAGGGTGGTCAGGGAAGGCAGCCTGGAGGAGGTGTCGGTGGATGTGAGACTTGGAGGATGAGCCAGTGAAGGAAGAAGATGAAAGTGAGGTGAAGAGCTTCCCAGCAGAAAGCAGCACAGGCACTGGTGCTCAGGAGAGAGGACACAGCCCATTTCCCCTTGAACTACAAGACCCTCAGGTGTGGCGTTCCTGTCCTGGCGCAGTGGAAATGAATCCGACTGGGAACCATGAGGTTGCGGGTTCGATCCCTGGCCTTGCTCAGTGGGTTAAGGATCCTGTGTTGCCGTGAGCTATGGTGTAGGTGGCAGATGCGGCTTGGATCTGGTGTTGCTGTGGCTCCAGCGTAGGCCGGTAGCTATAGCTCCAATTCAACCTCTAGCCTGGGAACCTCCATATGCCATGGGTGCAGCCCTAAAAGGACAAAAGACAAAAATGAAACAAAAACAAAAAAACATACTCAGGCGGACCAGGAGGGAGTGGCTGGAGGGGAAGCCCGGCTGGGTAAGGCAGACCTCAGGGGCCCCAGCTCAGAAGCTCAGGCTGTGTTTGGAGGGCAGGGGGCCGAGGAGAGGATCAGATTGGGAGGCCATGGAGAGTCCTGCGCTGTCAAATGCAAGAGAGGAGACTGGCTGGTGCTAAGACAAAGGGGGTGGGAGCCAAGGTAGAGAGAGGAGGTGGGCGGGGGTAGAATCCACAGGGCTTATGGACAGAACTGGACAGAGAGGATGAGAGGCCAGGGGGCGCTGACCCCGGGACCTCTGACCTGGGCACTGGGAAGATGCATATAGGACAATGTCTCAAACACCTTCCAAGGCCAATATTCCTCTTTTTTTTTTCCTGTTGCTTGTAGTAATTCCAAGCTGACTGCTCCCAACTGTCTTTACTCTTCGGCCAGCTTTCAGGCCAGGGAGGGGGTAGGAGTTCATTCGCATGGAGGCAGGGGACCTGTGCTGGTTCCTGTCCTGCCGGGGTGACTTCAGGCAGATCCCCTCCCCTCTCTGTGCCATTTCACCACCTGAAAACCTGGGATGATGCTCCTTCCACTTACAGGTTGTTGGTTCCAAGAAGGTAGTAATCAGCACTGCCCTTGAACATGGGGAGTCGGGGCCTTGACCTTGGGCCCCAGCCCTCTTGGGATCTCTGGCCTCACCTTCCCTGTGAAGCAAGGGGGCTCCCAAGGACCGAGGGGAGTGCCCAGCTGGAGCCTGTGCACCCCGTCTAGGAAAAACAGAGGGCCCTGGATTTTTCTCTCGGTCTCAAGCCTACCTCTAGGGTCTGTAGCTGAGGGCTGCCCTCACTGCTGGGCCAATGGGGGGATCCTTTCTTGGGACATGCATGAAGCCGGACTATGAGGGCAGCCTCAGAAGAGAGGCCACCTGTCCCTACAAGGTCACCTCTCACCACAGAACTCCGAGGAAATTCTAAATTCAACACCAGTCTGCCAGGTTGCTTTGCAGGTGTGTTTGTCAAGGCGGGAGGGCAGAGGTATTGTATTTAGCAGTTCCTTAGCTTGATTTATAACTGGAATATTTAGACATACGGCACGTGGGCTCCACTTCTGTTCCTGTTCCAGGCCTCATAACGCCGACCGCGCGCCGGGCTTCCTCCGCTCCTGCTCCACCCCACAGCATCGCCCGCCGGCATCCCCCTCCCCCAGGTTCCGACCCCACGACCCCAGCCAAGGCCTGGGAAACTCGATTCTCCTGGCGCCGGGATCAGATGCTGTCTGCCAGAGTCGCCTTTCATTCCCAGTTCCTTGGGGGCCCGCGGGGTGGGGCAGGGGGCTGGGGAGGTCATGGCCTGGCCGGGATGGACATGCAAGTCTAGCGGGGGGTGCACACTCTGAGAAGGGAGAAGGGTGAACAGAGCGAGGCTGCCTGCGTGGGGGTGCCTGTCCCCGACCCTCTGGTCTCATTGCGGCCTCTGCTTCTCACTGGGCCACATGCGCTTCCTCTGCGTTTTCAGACCCACGGGGGTCCCTCCCACCACCGGCCTTTGCTCAGGTGGGACCCCGCTCCTGGAGCGCTTCACTCCTTTGCCTGACCCAGCCCTGTCTTTGCTCAGGCCCAGACCTAAAGGCTCAAATGCCTTCTCTGGCCCCCTGATGACACCCTTCCCTTCAATGTCAGGCTCCTGGCCCCCTTTTCAAATCCACAACAAAGGAGCTTCTTATGTGATTTAGTGTCCGTCTGTCCTGCTCAGCTGTGAGCCCCCTGAGAGCAAGCCTGGGTCTGGCTGGTTCACAGCTGTATCCTCAGGGCCTGGCTGGCTCACTGCGAGTGCCAAGGAGGTGTCACTGCCCGCTCCAGTCAGTGACTTTCTAGTTTCGAGGTCTCAACCATCCCCTAGTCCTCTTTGGCCTCAATCTCCAAATCTGGGAAATGGGACCACTAAGGTGTAGCCCAAAGTGTTCGGAGGAAGAGACAGAGCTTAGGAGTGGGGAGTGGGCAGTCCCCCGTGGCTGGGGCTGGGGCGGACAGAGGGAGGGGCTCTCGGAGGCCAGAGACTGGCAGCACTGGTCCCTGCTGGGATGAGAGCACAGAGGAAGGGGGAAGGGGATTGGTAGGTGGCTGGGGGCCTGAGCAGGGTAGGAGGGGTCACGAGGGCAGAGGCTCCCGCACCAGGCTCCTGGACCCCTCCTGGCTGGAGGAGGTTCCCCTCCCCTCCCCTCCCCCATCCCCCCCACCCCCCCCAACCAGTATCTATGCCCTGAGTGGGAACAGAATGGGCAAGTCCTCTGTGCCACAGCTTACCCTGAGTGTTTCACAGGCACCATCTCAACATTTGCCACAATCCTGGGAGGGAGGGGCTATTATTATTATTATTGTTGTTGTCTTTCTGTCTTTCGAGGGCCGCACCTGAGGCATATGGAGGTTCCCAGGCTAGGGGTCCAATCGGAACTGTTGCTGCTAGTCTACGCCAGAGCCACAGCAATGTCAGATCCAAGCCGTGTCTGCAACCTACACCACAGCTCACGGCAACGTCGAATCCTTAACCCACTGAGCGAGGCCAGGGATCAAACCCGCAACTTCATGGTTCCTAGTCAGATTCGTTTCTGCTGCGCCACAACGGGAACTCCGGAGGGGCTGTTATTATCCCCATTTTACAGATGAGAAACAGCAGCTGAGCAGGGCTTTGAAACAATGCCCAGTAGTGCCCAGCTTGTAAGTGGCAGAGCTAAGCTACAAACCCAGGTCTGATGCCAGAGCCCGAGCCCTCAGCCCCTCTGCCACACTCCCACTGGCCTTGGCTTCACCAGGGGTCAAGCTGGAGGGAAGGTTGGCACTGCCCAACTGCCAGCAGGCCTGGGCACTAGTGGGAGCGAGGCCAGGGGCACAGGAGCCTGGAAGCCTCTTCCAGGATGCCGGACTCGGGGCTGGACAGATGTTGTGGGGAGGGGGCTCGCGGCTGGGGGCAGACAAAGGGAAGCCTAGGGTACCTGGCATCTGCTGACAAAATGCTGGGGTGTCCCGGGGGCCCACACAGTCTCTGTCTGCACTTACCCCCGAGATGATCTCATCTATGCTCACGGGTTTCCACCCCATCTCTTCCAAATTTCTATTTCCACCCGCCGCCTTTCCCCTGAGCTTCCGACTTGCATCACCACACTGCCCACCTGACATCTCAGACACAACAAGTTCAAAACCAAACTCCTTATCACCTTCCACCCCGCCCCCCCCCAACCTGTTCCTCCATTAATGGCAACAACACCCATCCAGGGTCAGAGGCGCTGAAGGCATCCGGGATTCCTCTTTGCACACCGTCCACATCCCATTCCCTGGCAGGGTCCGTGGGACCTTCCTCCTAAATACATCCTGAACCCCATCAGTCTCCTCCTCTCTCTGCTAAGGCCCTGGTCCAGGCCCCCGTCCCCTTCACTCCCCACGAAGCAGCCTCCTCAGCTGTCTCCCGCCCCACTCCCCAAATCACACACTTGCTGGAATCAGCTCAAGTCACCCCACTACTTAAAAGCCTCCGACGATAATGAAAACAAACCCAGCTCCTCAGCATAATCTGAGGATCTTGGAGATCTACCCCCGCCAAGCCGTGGCTACCTTGTTTACCAAACACCAGCCACAGTATTTCTTCCCTGTTCTTTATTTTATTTTTATTTATTATTATTATTATTATTATTGTCTCTTTGCCTTTTCTAGGACTGCTCCCGAGGCATATGGAGGTTCCCAGGCTAGGGGTCTAATAGGAGCTGTAGCCGCCGGCCTCCCCCACAGCCACAGAAACATCAGATCTGAGCCTCGTCTGCAACCTACACCACAGCTCACGGCAACGCTGGATCCTTAACCCACTAAGCAAGGCCAGGGATTGAACCCACAACCTCATCGTTCCTAGCCGGATTCGTGAACCACTGAGTCACGACGGGAACTCCTCTTCTCTGTTCTTTCAACCCACCAAATTCACTGCTGCCCCAGGGCCTTTGCATCTGCTTTCCCCTCAGCCTAGAATGCTTTGCTCCAGATAGTCATGTGGTTTCTCACCCCTCAGTTCTCATCCCAGATGCCACTGCCTCCTAAAAACCTTTTCGGACCTCCCTGTGAACGCAGCCCTTCTCCCTCCCGGCCTTGACCGCACTCCCGGTTGCCTTCCTCACCTACACGCACGCCCGTGCGCCTGTGTTTACTATTTCAGAGCTTCCCCTCTGGAAGGCGAGCTTCTGTCTTTTCTACTATGAAATCCCCAGTGCCGAGACGTCATGGACCTTCCGTGGATGTCTGCTGAATGACGGAAGGAACCAGCCTCAGTTTCCCCTCTGTTAAAAGGGGAATGAAGAGACAGCCTAGCCCCAGGCAAATCCTGGCAGGGTCCTGGGCAGCTATCTGGGCCACCTCCATTGCAGAGCTGACAGCAGGCTCCTCCTGGGTGCCCGGGAGCCCAGCCCGGCCTGGAGCAGCCTCTGTTTCCTCTGGAGTATTTTCCACTTCCTCTCCATGGGGGGTTGACTCCCGGAAAGCCTCAGGAGGCAGAGCCACTGTTACCATGCTCACGGGTCTGGGGACCCAGCCCTAGGTCGGGAGCTTGAGAGCCACGGCAGAGCAGGCAGGGCTGAGCAGGGCTTCAAAACCATGCTCAATAGTGCCCCGCTTTAAGTGGCAGAGCTAAGCTACAAACCCAGGTCTGATGCCAGAGCCCGAGCCCTCAGCCCCTCTGCCACATTCCCACTGGCCTTGGCTTCACCAGGGGTCAAGCTGGAGGGAAGGTGGGCACTGCCCAACTGCCAGCAGGCCTGGGCACTAGAAGGAGCGAGGCCAGGGGCACAGGAGCCTGGAAGCCTCTTCCAGGATGCTGGACTCAGGGCTGGACAGATGTTGTGGGGACGGGGCTCACATCTGCAGGCAGACAAAGGGAAACTTGGGGCCCTGGCAAAATGCTCACATTTTATCTGCACTCCAGCCCTGGCCTCCTTGCTGGCTTTCACGAGGATCAAGCCATACCTCCCCATTCGCTCCTTAGCCCCAGGCCCAGCCTCCTGCTCTGCCAGGGGCCTGCCTCATCTCGTGACCCTGTGCACCCTCCATCAACGGGTACTGGGTGGCGGAGGGTGGAAAGAGGGCCCCGGCCTCCCCAGCAGAGTCCACATCTTTTTCCACCAGCTGACAAGCGAACAGTTGCAGATGGTGGCCGGGCCTGTCTCCCCACTGGCACCTCTCTGCTGGACAGTGCGCTCCAAGAGGCCACCGTCCAGGTGTGTCCCCAAACCTATCCACAGCTCCCTCCTACATGTTTACAAAAGAGGGCTTTGCCACCCTTGAGCTCCCTGGAGCCCCACAGCCAAGATCAGGAGGGCAGGGCGGCAGCTGTCAGTGTGTCCATTCCCCAGATGCGGAAAATGGGGCCACCACACCTGCACATCCCCGAGCTCAGTGCAAAGCTTGGTGCTCAGGCTGGGCGGGCTGGACATGGGAGTCTAATAGATGCTGTCCTTGCTGGCTGTGTGACCTTGGGCAAGGCCTCCAACCTCAGGGTCTGTTTCCTCACCTGCGGGAGGGCCACCAGGGTACCTGCCTCATGAGGCTGTGTGACCCAGCCTATAGAGCATGGTGTGGGGCCCGTGGGAAGGGCTCAGCAGACGGGTGCTGGGGTCACCTTCCCCTCTGCAGCCCCTGCGCAGAGCACGCAGCAGGCACAGAGCAGGGGTTCAGCAGCCGTCCAGCGGATGGAAGGAAGGACTGTGGTTTGCACACTGTAAAGTGCTGGGTGTCCGTGTCATTTACAGCACCAAGGCCTCAGGGCTTTATTGTCTCCAGGGTTCACCCCCCCTCCCTGGACTCTGACTGCCAGCCCTTAGGAAAGGGGCCCATCTGTGTGTCTCATGCTGGTGTCTCTGCAGCTCTGGGGAGGGGGGGTGTCACGTGAGCAGGAGGGGGGGTTCTGTGGGAGTCCGTCCCCTGGAAACAGACGGCACCCCTCTCTGCTGACCAGATGGATCTGGCCACCCCCACAGTGGCTTTCCAACAGCCCACAGATACATGGCTCCAGGCACGACCCTCTCCTCTCGCCCCTGGGGTTGGCGCTGGGCTTCCCAGGTCATTTAAGAGGCAAGACCTCTCCAGCCTGGCTGTCCGCAATGGAGATGGTGAAACAGAGGCCCAGAGAGGGTAGTGACTCGCCTGAGGTTTCACAGCAGAGCCTGGCTTGGACCCAGGATGTTTTGCCCCAGAACTGTGTCCCTCTGAGGGGGAAGTTCTGCCTGCCTCCCTCTCCCATGTGCCATTGGCTTCTTTAGCCATGAAGGTCATTGGAAGAAAGCTAGGGTTTCTGATGAAGGTGAGAGAGGGAGATGACAGAGTGGGGAGGTCAGTGTCAATTCTCCTGCCTCCTCCCTCAGTCTGCCCAGCCCCCCCCCCCTCCAGCACCGGGAGAGCGCCCCCTCTCTCCTTCTCAGCACCCGAAAAGCCATCTCCACCTCCCCTTTCTTAGGGAACCCTGGGGGGGTCACGACCCTGCCTGCCTCCCTAAACCCGGGATCCTTTGTCTTTGTGGTTGCCCCCCACTCCCTGCCACCTGGCCCTCCCAGCGCCTTGTGGGATCAGAGGCAGGAGGGGGATTAGGTTGTGCAAATGGCTCCCCCCCCTCCTCCCCGCCATCCTGCCTCCCTGTCTTAGTCATCTCTGCCCTCCGCCGCCTTCTCCCTCCATTACAATTCCTCTGCCAGGCCAAGGGGAGAACAACACTGACAGGCTCCCCCCACCCCCACCCAGGGGCGGCGGCGGGGCAAGGGGCCGGCTGCTCAGTAAAGGATCCCCCCCCCAACCCATCCTGCAGCCCGCGCCTCCCCCTTCTTCCGCGCTGCGCACGGATGGCGGCTGGGGCCGCAGAGGTGTGTGTGTGTGACGGCGGGGGGGAGGCTGTGCCTGGTCCCCGATGCCCAGGGGGCTATGTCTTCTCCCAGGGGCAATTGGGGGGGGGGTGTCCCCTGCCAAGGTCCAGGAATTCCCGTGAAGGGAGGGAGCTGTCCTCCGTAGAGCCTGGGGGTGGGGGAACTGCCCTGGGGACGCTGCCCGCTTTAAGGGACCCCCCCCCAGAGCCGTAGGGAGGTGCTGAGTAATGCAGGCCCCTCAGTGCCCATGGAGGGTGGGGGGTGGGGGACAGTCCTTTACCAGGGTCTCTTGGCACAGCGCTGTCTTCCCTAAAGGATGGGGCGGAGGAGGGGGGCGTGATCCCGTGGTCGCCGGCTTGACGTTTGCGGACAAGCAGGGGGTGCTGCACCCCTGAGGGGCTCTTGGGGAGGGGAGGGCCGCTTCCTTCGGGCTGGAGGTGGGGGGCGCGCGGTCCGCGGCGCCCAGCCAGGGGCTGTGAGGTCGCGGCGCCGTCGGGGCCGGGAGGCGAAGGCCGGGAGGACCCGAGCTGGGGGAGTCCGCGCTCAGGGGCGCGCCGTTCCTACCTGCCTACGAAATTCTCGAGCACCGAGCTCTTCCCGGCGCTCTGGCCGCCCACCACGGCGATCTGCGGCAGGTCGAGGTCCGCATTCTGGCCGATGGCAGAGAAGGCATCCTGCAGCCGGTTGACCAGCGGGATGAGATCCTCCATGCCGCGGTTGCCCATGGCTGCGGCGGGCCCCGCGGGCTGCGATGCGGCCGCCGCTGGTGCTCTCGGCTTCGGCTCCGCCGCTGCAGCCGCGCGCTCCGACTGCCTGCGCCGCGGGTCCCCCGCCCCTCGGGGATCAGAGCGGAGCGCTGCTCCAGGGTGCCGCTAGAGGGCGCCCGAAGTGCTGCGGGCCGGCAGCCATGCGCAGGCGCCCGCCGCTGCACCATGGGGATTGTAGTTTTCTCCTTCTGCGGCTTTTGGGGCGCTGGAGCCGTGTCTGGGCGGGGGCGGGGGCGGGGGCGGGGGCGGGAGGGGTGGGGGCGAAGGCTTCACAGTAGATGTCGTTCCTGTAAATGGGCAAAATGTCCTAGGCACTAGGCAGTCTTCGTACCCGGCCCCACGGATGGTTGTCATGGCTGCCTCACTCCATCTTCCACATGGGGAAACTGAGGCTTGGAGAGATGGGCCTCCTGCGAGGTCACAGTCTCAGTGACCTGGAGTGCCACTTGGCCTCACTGCCTTCTACTGTACGTTCTGGCACTAATTCATCTCTGGCCTGTCCCTTCCCCTCCTCGGGCCTCAGTTTCCCGTTTGTAGAATGAGAAGATAACAGAACATGAATTCAATGAAAATTTACGGAACACCTACTTATAAGCCAGACCCTGTCCGAGGCACTGGAGACACAGCAGTGAGCAAGACAACCAAGGTCTCCACCCTCATACATCTTACTTCCAGGTGGTGGGGACAGACAGTAAATGCATAAATAGGTACATGAAACAGGGCAAGTGAAAATAGTTTATACTAATAGGGATGGAAGAAATACACAAGGGGTGTGAAGAGGGGTACCTGTGTGGGTGCAAAGAGGCCTCTTTAGCCTGGGAGATTAGGGGGGTTCCCTGAGAAGGTGGTATGTGAGGGGAGACCTAAATGATGAGAAGGAACCAGCCACAGGCAGGCAGATCAGGGGGGAGGAGCATGCCAGCCCAAGTAAACCACGAGTACAAAGCCCATGACGCTTGGAAGACCCTTCTTGGGAGAGTTGGGCCTTCTCATTTGGGAAAGGGGCAGCCTTTTCCAAACCCAACCATCATGGTGGTGGTAAAACAGTGGGATTTGAATCTAGGACTCCCACAGCCCTACCCCGTGTATCCTTGTCGCATGGAGAGACCATGGGGCCCCAGGCCTAGCCATCCACCTCTGCCCTTAAGGAACCTAATTTGGATTCCCCATTAGGAGGCCTGGAAAGAGAGGCCAGCCTGTCCCATGCTGTTGTGGGTCACCCTGTGTGTGAACAGAGTGGCCGCATCGCTGGCAGATCAGTGGCCTGTGAGGCAGAGACGGTCACTCATGCACCCATGTGAGGCATATTTATTGACCAGGAGCTCTGCTAGACTCCAGATATAAAGCAATGAGCACGATGAACAAAATCCTTACCCACGTGTGGCTAACAGTCTAGTGGAAAAAAGAGGACAAGGCACAAACAAGCCAATAAATAGAATTGTCAGATAGTGATGGGAGCTTTGGAAAACAAAAAAGCTAGGGAAGGTTGGAGGCGAGGGCAATGTTGCTATTTTGATAGGGTGATTGGGGGAGGACTCTGGTAAAAACGTGAGCAGAGGGAGTTCCCGTTGTGGCTCAGGGGGTTAAGAACTAGTATCCATGAGGATGTGGGTTCGATCCCTGACTTCACTCAGTGGGTTAAGGATCCGGCGTTAGGTTGCAGATGTGATTCACATCCTGCATGGCTGTGGCTGTGGAATAGGCCGGCAGTGACAGCTTGGATTCAACCCTCGCCCAGGAACTTCCATATACAGAAGGTGCGGTCCCCACCCCCGCCCCCCAAAATGTGAGCAGAGACCTGATGGAAGTGAGGGGGTACCCCATTTCCCAGGCAGGCAGAGGAGACTAGGCAGACTCTATCCCAGAAGACTGGTCAGGGCCTTCGACGAGTCTACAATCCAGATCCCTTCTGAGCCTCAGTTATCTAATCTGGGGAATGGGGATAACGATAGATCAGAACGCCTGCAAAGGCCGTAACTCTGGCCTGGTATAAAGGACACCCGTATTAAATGGCTGCTTTGAGCATAGAGATGATGACAGCCTTCCAGACAGCCGGAGTGTGAGCCACACACAGCGCATGTCCTGTGCAGCTGCTCCAAGCCTGCCGGTGATTATGTGCTGTGAACCAGAGAGGGCAGAAAGGAGAACCAGAGGAGCCTGGAGGGGAGCCATTCATTCAAGGAGAGGGTGCAGGTTGCAGATGTCTGCCTAGAGGGCGCTGTTACCGCTGGGGTGTTTGTCCTAATTGCAATAGGTAAATTTCCTAATTACCTTGTAAAAATCCGACCTCACACAGTATTTGAAAACTGCTGGTCATCCTCCCACCCAGAGATCACTGTTATCTAGAGTTGATTATCTAGCTGATCCCATATATATTCGTTTTGTTTCATTTTGTTTTTTATAGAAATGGGCTCATATTATAAATGCAGCATCCCCACCTTCACTCATGACCTGCTGCAGGACAACCTACCTTGAACAAGAACCAAGAGCCCAGGAGATGAGGGTACTCATCAAAGTTGGAGAAGCGCTAATATAATATGGTTATATGCAATTTGCTTTTTTTAATTTTAAGTAACAGTATGTCTTTGATGTCTTTCAGTGTAAGAACAGATTGGCCACGTTCCTTGATCACGGCTGTATAGTTTAGTTTCCCACTGTTTGGCAGGGCTCTGGTTTTGTCTCCGGGTCCACTCAAAATGACTGTGCTGGACTTGAAGAGTGGAAGGATAAAATGCCACTGCAGGGGTGCAGGGGTGCAGGGGTATGTGGCTGAGGGTTGATGTTCTGGGCAGAGGAATCGGCACAAGCAAAGATATCAGAGGCGTTCCTGTCGTGGCGCAGCGGAAATGAATCCGACTAGGAACCATGGGGTTGTGAGTTCCATCCCTGGCCTCGCTCAGTGGGTTAAGGAGCCAGCGATGCTGTGAGCTGAGGTGTAGGCTGCAGATGTGGCTCGGATCTGATGTTGCTGTGGCTGTGGCGTAGGCCGGCAGCTGTGGCTCCGATTGAACCCCTAGCCCAGGAACCTCCATGTGCCGCAGGTGTGGCCCTAAAATTAAAATAAAATAAAAATAAAAAAAGGTATGGAAACAAATCTGAAATCTGACCTGGCCTCACTCCCACAGGGCTTGGCAAGGACCGAGGAAGGGCTACTGCAGATGGTTCTCCCAGGTGCTGAGAAGCTGGGGGCCCTGGAAGCCAGTGAGTGAAATGAGAGTCTTACAAATGGCCTTGACCCTCCACTTTGCGTACTAATAGGGGAGACCGCTCTCTGGAGCCCCTGAAGCTGTAGCCACCACCTGGGCCGGCAGGTCAGCAGCAGGACCACTCACTGGGCATCTCCCCCCGACCCCACCCCCGGGGCCAGGTTACTGAGCTGAGATTTTCAACCCTCAGGAGGGAGACATTCTTACTCGCTCCCCTCCGCAGAGGCACAAAGAAGAATGTGACTAAAGCCACGAAGCCAGGAAGTGATGGAATGCAGATATGAATGGAGGGGTAAGATTCAGGGCGCCCAGGTTTTTATCCTGTACTGCACTAGCACTTGTAACCTATATACTTTTATTTTTTTGGCCACACCTGTGGCATGTGGAAGTTCCCCGGCCAGAGATTGAACTTGCACGCAGCTGTGACCCAAGCCACGGCAGTGCCAACACTGGGTCCTTAACCCAATGAGCCACCAGGAAACTCCAACACTAGTCCCTTCTGGTGGGGTTTCTATTGGGCGTACAGCAGGTGCTCAATAAATGCTAATTGTATTGAATTGCACAGTGGCCTTATAATACAGTTCCTGAATCAAGCCATTATATTTAGGAGTTCCCATCGTGGCTCAGTGGTTAACGAATCTGACTAGGAACCGTGACATTGTAGGTTCAATCCCTGGCCTTGCTCAGTGGGTTAAGGATCTGGCATTGCTGTGAGCTGTGGTGTAGGTCGCAGATGCAGCTCAGATCTGGTATTGCTGCGACTCTGGTGTAGGCCAGAGGCTGCAGCTCTGATTCGACCCCTAGCCTGGGAACCTCCACATGCCATGGGAGCAGCCCTAGAAAAGGCAAAAAGACAAAAAGACAAAAAAAAAAAAAGGCCATTATATTTAGTTACTAAATCTGCTCAGGGTGTGGCCTCTGGATTCGTTCATTCATTTATTCTTCAGCAAGTATTGATCAGTGGCTACTTCATACCAGATTTCAAGCAAGATACAGGGGGATGAAGAGGTTAATAAGATGCAGGACTTGTCCTGCTAAAATGCAGATTCACTGGGGAGAGAAAGACAAGCTGAGCAGACCAGGTGCATGAAGCCAAGACACCTGGCTGTGTCTGGGGCAAGGTCACTGCCGAGGGAGCAGCTGGGCCAGGCTGAGGCACACACAATGCCCTCCTCTGTGTCTCTGGGGGCTGGGTGTTAAGATTTCCCAGGGGCTTTTGGGCACTGATGGTTCAGGGATCTGTATTTGCACTGCCCCATCTTACAATGAGGCATTCCCCATAAGCCTAGAACAAGGCAGTTGCCCTTGTATGCCGAGGTTCAAGGGCATGGCTCTGAAACTAGACTGCAATCCCACCCCTACCACTGTCTAACCCAATGACCTTGGGCAAGTCACCTCACTTTCATTTCTTCATCTGTAAAAAGGGGATAATAATATTACCTAACTCAGAGCACTGTGTGAGGGGATTAAGTGATGTATAATAATTCAGGTAAACGTGAGAACAGTGCCTGGACAGCGAATAATTAGAGCTACAAAATAGTGTTATTATAATGATCATTACACTGTACTGTCTAAAGAAACTTCAGCCTCAGAATTCCCATCATGGCGCAGTGGTTCACGAATCCAACTAGGAACCATGAGGTTGCGGGTTCAATCCCTGGCCTTGCTCAGTGGGTTAAAGATCCGGCGTTGCTGTGAGCTGTGGTGTAGGTTGCAGACGCGGCTCGGATCTGGTGTTGCTGTGGCTCTGGCGTAGGCCGGCAGCTACAGCTCTGATTAGACCCTAGCCTGGGAATCTCCATGTGCCTAGGGAGCGGCCCCAGAAAAGGCAAAAAGACAACAAAAGGCAAGAAAAAAACAAAACAAAACAAAACTTCAGTCTCATGAAGGTGGCAAAAGATGTCCCCTCTGGGGGGAACGTGAAGGACTATAAACACGCCAGGATTTGTCCAGAGCTAGGTCCAGCGGTCAGAACTGGGGGTCTGTTCTCTCCATGGCTCAGCTTCTGGGAACCCCTGGCCCCAGGGGGTTCTAGTTTGCCCAGTTATGTGGACAGAGGGCTTTGAGGGTATATCTGGCAATCACAGAAAGCTTTCAGAGGAGGTGATGCTTAAACTGAGCTGGAAAGACTGGACAGGAGTCAGCCTGGCGACAGGTGAGAGGAGAGGGTGAGCATCGTGAGAGAAATTTGGTTCTTTTAGGGACAGAAGGCGGCTGCGGGGGCTGAACCTGGTACGTGAGTAGGGCATCGGCCTGTTACCGGCAAGCCAGTCCTGTCCAGCAGAGATGCCAAACTTAGATGCAAAGTGAGGAGGGCTGCTGCCCTGGGTCACTGGGAGGTAGGGGCAGCAAGAAGGCTGTGCCTGCCCTGCCACCCCCGTCTCTGTTCTCTGTCTCCCCCTCACTCCACTTATTTATAGGTCAAAGTTGCAGGTGGGTGGCAGCTCCTGGGGAGGCCACGCAACAAGCATATGGTCTTATATTTTTCTCTGTTCTAGTCTGACCTGAAGCTGTCACGGAGCACAGACTCTTCCTGAGGTCTCAGTCTCTCTCTCTATCTTTCCCTCCCTCCCTCGTCTCTCTTCCCGCATCACCCCTGCCCCCGCCACTGCCCCCATAGCATGCAGAAGTTCCCAGGCCAGAGATGGAACCTGCATTATAATAGTGACCTGAGCCACAGCAGTGACAATGCTGGATCCCTTGCTACGAGGCCACCAGGGAACTCCCGTGTTCCTGGGTTTCCTGAGGACTGGTTGTGGGTGCAGTTTATTTCCTGCCTTGGAGTGCAGTGCTGGCCTTGACGGGCCTTGCCTCCGTGCAGTGAGGGACACAAGTTGTCAAGGAGGAAGAGCTGCTGTGATGAACATCGACCCAAGGATGAGGGAGGAAAGAGCATCCCAGAGTCATTCATTTATTCATTCGTTTGCTCATTAATCCACCTTCCCCAGGCAACTATGATGAGCAGGGCTCTGAGCTAGTGTCCCACGGGCATGGGGACAACTCAGCAGCTGCATCCTACTGTTAAGGGGCACCTGACATTAGCGAGGGAAGAAACAAGGGGAGGAAGTAGCAAGTGACAGGATAAAGACACCATCATTAATAGCTGGTTAGAAGGCATACCAGGCAGTTCCCGTCGTGGCTCATCAGAAATGAATGTAACTAGTGTCCATGAAAATCCGGGTTCGACCCCTGGCCCTGCTCAGTGGGTTAAGAATCCAGCATTGGAGTTCTCTTCGTGGTGCAGTGGTTAACGAATCCGACTAGGAACCATGAGGTTGAGGGTTTGATCCCTGGCCTCGCTCAGTGGGTTAAGGATCCGGTGTTGCCGTGAGCTGTGGTGTAGGTTGCAGACGCGGCTGGGATCCCACGTTGCTGAGGCTCTGGTGTAGGCCTATGGCTACAGCTCTGATTAGACCCCTAGCCTGGGAATCTCCATATGCCATGGGAGTGGCCCTAGGAAAGGCGAAAAGACAAAAAAAAAAAAAAAAAAGAATCCAGCATTGCCATGAGCTGTAGCGCAGGTTGCAGACTCGGCTCAGATCCTGAGTTATTGTGGCTGTGATGTAGGCCAGCAGCTGCAGCTCCAGTTCAACCCCTATCCTGGGAACTTCCATATGCCATGGGTGTGGTCCTAAAAAGTAAAAAAAAAAAAAAAAAAAAAAAAAAAGGAAAGAAAAAAGAAAGGAAAGAAAGAAAGCTTACAAGGAAAATGGCAACAATAGCTACCATAGAAACTGTGCAAATGCCACATCAAGAAACCTGCAAAACCATAATATACACAAGGCTTAAGAAGATGGATACTTATCTTGTTTTTTTTTTTTTTCCTATCTTGTTCTTAAACTGAAAAACTTGGGATAAAGATGGCTGTGCTTCTCCAACTTAAACCACATTTCCTGTAACGCCAATTGAAATTTTGGTAGGATTTTGAGAGGGACAGGAGGCAGGGGGAAAGTTTGACAAAAATCATTCTATAACCCCCCTCCCCAACTTACATGATTGGGAGCTGGCAAGAAAAATTTAAAAAGCATAATAATATCAGGGGGATTGCGCTGTCGGGCATTAAAATTTATTCCAAAACTATAATAATCCCATTATGTGATATCATCATGGGAAGAGACAGGTAGATTCTTGGAACAGAAAAGGTCTGGACATAGGTCCACAGAGTATGAGTCTATTTCATGATAGAGGTGCATCTCAAATTAGAGGCAAGGAATTCCCGTCGTGGCTCAGCGGTTAACGAATCTGACTAGCATCCATAAGGACGCATGTTCAATCCCTGGCCTCCCTCAGCAGGTTAAGGATCCGGCGATGCCACGAGCTGTGGTGTAGGTTGCAGATGTGGCTCAGATTCTGCATTGCTGTGGCTGTAATGTAGGCCAGCAGCTGTAGTTCCGACTCAACCCCTAGCCTGGGAACCTCCATATGCTGTGCGTGCAGCCCTAAAAAGACCAAAAAAAAAAAAAAAAAATCAAAGTCTCCAGGAGATATGCATCCACAAACTTCAGAGAGATGGGACCTCTCCCTCTGAACATACTACATTAAAGGACTTTGCCTGCAAGGGATTTGTTAAAAGCAGTTAACATGAGTCTAGCCACAAAGTGTCCCCAGAGTGTTCCCATCCACGATCCAGTCTGGTTTTCAAGGAGGCAGCCCAAGGTCATATACCTTCAAAAAAAATGTCCTCTCCCTCCCCATGATAGAGTTATCCAAACTGATCACAGCAAATTGAAAAAAAAAAAAAAAAAAAAGGAGAGAGAGAGAGAAAGCCACCTCTCCCACAAACCCACTACACACGTATGTTTATCCTTTCTAAAACAAGGACATAGTGTGTATGCAGTTTTGTAACCTGCTGAGTTGACTTCACATCATCAATGTGAATGTTCAAATATCCTTTGAGGGAGTTCTCTGATGGCCTAGCAGGTTGAGGCTCCTGCGTTCTCACTGCTGTGCAGTGTAGGTTCGATCCCTGGTGCAGGAATTCCCACATACTACCACGCGGGAAAAAGAAAAAGAAAAAGAAACATCAATCAACCAAACAAACAAAAACAAGAGAGAACCTGAAATAAACGTGGCAACCCTCATTTAAAACAAAATCCTGGGAGTTCCATGGCGCAGTGGAAACGAATCCGACTGGCAATCATGAGGTTGCAGGTTCGATCCCTGGCCTCGCTCAGGTTCTGGCGTTGGGTTGCCATGAGTTGTGGTGTAGGTTGCAGATGCAGCTCGGATCTGGTGTTGCTGTGGCTCTGGCACAGGCCAGCAGCTGTAACTCTGATTAGACCCCTAGCCAGGGAATCTCCATATGCCGTGGGTGCAGCCCTCAAAAGATGAAAGACAACGACAACAATAACAACTGAATCCTAAAAGACAAAAAAATTAATAAAAATAAAAGCAAATCCTTTGGAGTTCCCGTTGTGGCACAGTGGTTAACGAATCTGACTAGGAACCATGAGGTTGCAGGTTCGATCCCTGGCCTTGCTCAGTGGGTTAAGGATCTGGCGTTGCTGTGAGTTGTGGTGTAGGTCGCAGACACAGCTCAGATCCCGCGTTGCTGTGGCTCTGGTGTAGGTTGGCAGCTACAGCTCCAATTAGACCCCTAGCCTGGGAACCTCCATACGCCGCAGAAGTGGCCCTAGAAAAGGCAAAATAATAATAATAATAATAATAATAATAATAATAATAATAATAATAATAAATCCTTTGAGGAGTCCCCATTGTGGCTCAGTGGAAACAAATCTGACTAGCATCCATGAGGACGCAGGTTCGATCCCTGCCTTGCTCAGTAGGTTAAGGATCCGGCGTTGCTGAGGCTGTAGTGTAGACCGCCGGCTACAGCTTCGTTTCAACCTCTAGCCTGGGAACCTCCATATGCCGCAGGTGTGGCCTTAAAAACACAAAAATAAAAATTAAAAATATGAAAAAATCCTTTGAAATAATTCCTGAAGGCTGTGTGCCTTAGGAGGCGGACACCATGCTTTATTTAGCTGTTCCCCAAAGTTGATTATTTTCCAGACAGCTATTATAAATCATGTTTCTGTGAGTGACTTGCTGGGTTTTGAAAAGACTTCTTTCTGATTATTTTCTTGGGCTAGATTCCTATAAGAGGGGTGACCAGGTCAAGGGGCAGGTGTTCAAGACATTCAAGAGTCTTGATGGAGAATTTGCAGAATGCTTTCTGGAAAGGTGAACCAACACAGGAATCCAGTGCTGGCTTCTGTACCTTCACCACCATGAACATTATTTTTAGCTTTTTGTACTTTGGCAATTTGCTAAGCTCGCCCTGTGCCCGGTGCCAGTGCTAAACGTTATGTAATATCATCCTCACACATACAACTCTTCCCCCAGGGAGGGGGTACTCATTTTACAGACGAAGAAAGGCTCAAGTCCGCCAGGGGCGCCTAGCCAGAAGGCAGCGGGACCCCAATTCAATCCCGGACCTCTCCGAGGTCCCAGATAGATCTATCTGTTTGGAAGCCTGGGCGATCTTGACTTGACCCCACCCCTTCTTCCTTGGTTCTCACTGGAGCCGAGCGTTCTAATCTGGGTGGATACGATGCTGTCACACTTTCTTCTCTAGCGCTCCCTGCCCTCCATAGATAAAACCCAACTCTTCAGGCCCGTGTTCAAAGCCCGGTTGCCCTTCCGCCCGAAGGCGCGAGGTCCCCTGAGCCCAGGCGCACCCAGCCCTCCAGCCTAAGTCCAAGCAGAGTTAGGCACCTGTGCGGCCGCCCGGGGCGGCAGTAGAGCGGGTCCCGAGCTTTAGGGAAGCACTGGTCACATGACTGCAGTGATTGGTTGACACTCTGGTCTCCTTGGGTGGACCTCAGGTCTGCGCATCCCTAGCGCCACCATGCGCCGTGCGGCATGTGATCGGCGCCTAAAGCAAAGTGAGCGCATTGCCTGGGGCTGTTAAAAGAGTTGTGGACGGCTTTGAGTAACTGCATAGGGGAGAGAGATCGCTATTTAGTAACGCAGCTCGGTGACTCGAAGTGGGGGCCGTTGAGAAGGGCGCCGGGACGCAGGACCGAGTCGTAATTAAAGGGTCTTTGCTGGCAGCACCATTCGGGGGGCAGGATGCACGCCGGGTTTTGTTGTGGTTGTTTTAACCATTGAACTCAGCCCTCCTCACCCGCCCCCGAGTCAAATCCTAGGGGGAAAAAAACAGTAACTTTCAAACCCACCTCCCATACCTTTTAGGGCAAATTCTTCTGCCCCGCTATGCCGATCGCCTTCTCGCCCGGTCTCAGTCCCCTAATGTACAGCTGCACGCCCCCTCCCATCCCAGCCCCGCGCGGGGCCCCTTGATCGCGGGACAGTGGCATCTGAGGGGAGGTCGGTTGGAGACGGTCCCCGCCAGACGACAGACCACTCTGGGTGGCGACGGATGGACCTTGGGCTCAGAGCCGCCCCTTCCCGATGCGGAGAACGCGGGACGGAGGGTCTGCTCTGCTCAGGACCGCCTCGCAGCCCGGAACTATGCCCTCCACCACCCAGCCGCTGGGTGAGCAGGCACCGCCCCTGCAGCGTTGCGGGTGCGCTGGGCAGGATTTCGCGACGCGGCGGGCGCCACCCGGACCTCCCGGCCTCCAGAGGGCGCTGCCTGAGCCCGGCCTGCAGACCGCCTTCGGAAGCGCCAGGCCCCGGAGGAGCCGCGCGGAGCCGGGGATCCGCGAGCCGGAGCCTCCCGGCCTGTCCGGCCTGCCCTGCCGCTGGGGCCTACGCGACCGCGGCGAGAGTGCGGGGAGGAGGCCGTGCGATTCTCGCCCTGGGAGGCAAGGGGCGCGGGCCGGGCACCGCTGGGGGGACGGCCGAAGACTTAGGGGCCCCTTGAACGGAGGCTGCGGGCTTCGCGGGCAGGTGGGGATACCGGATTTGAAGTGTAATGCTGGCCCTATCTGTAAAGGAAGGGGTTAGTGGAATGGGGGTGGGGAGTAGAGTGGAGGGAAGCCTGTCCTACTTCGTTCTTGGATGAAAGTGAAAGGTAGCGGCGGGGGTGGGGGCGGGGGGCTGATGTTATTGACATAAAATGTGCGCTTGGAACGGGGTGGGCGTATCAAAGGGGTGTGAGTGGAGAGGGGCTGGCATCGGTACGCGATTGGCGCGGAGAAAGGCCGAAGGGTGGGGTGGGAGGTGTATTTGTGTCGGACGCTCCTCCAGGAAGGACCAAGCGGGAGAGTTGGCGAGATAGGGGGCGGGGTCGGACGTTTGAAAGGGGGACTGTTGTAAAGATTTGGGGGAAATTGGCGGGAGGGGGGGGGCGGCGCGAACCCTTCTGCTGGTGGAATTGGAGGGGTATTGAAAGGATGGGCCGCAAGTGTGGCCAGCTCTGGGCAGGACCGGGACAGTAGCAGTGAAACTCAGCCGCGGTATTTGAGCGCCGCGGGCTGAGAGTGGGTGACGGAGATCCGGCCTGACTCCCCCCACCCGCCTTCCCTCAGCCACCATGTTCAACCAGCAGCAGCAGCAGCAGCTCCAGCAGTTCCAGCAGCAGCAGCAGCAGCTTCAGCAGCAACAGCTTCAGCAGCAGCAGCTGCAACAGCAGCAGTTGCTGCAGCTCCAGCAGCTGCTCCAGCAGTCCCCTCCGCAGGCTCCTCTGCCCATGGCCGTCAGCCGGTGAGCTCCCACTGGAGGGGTGGGTGGCTTTAGCCCAGCCCCTCAGATGCATGCCTTGGTGCGTCCCCTCCTCCCAAGACATTTCTCCCAGGAGCATCCCTGTCTGAGTCCTGGAGGTCCCTAGTCCCCACCCCAAGGGGATCCTCTGTCTGCTGTAGAGGCAGGCAGAGAATGGAGGTGAGGGATCTCAGGGAGGAGGGAGGATCTGACTCTCCCAGTGACCGTCTGACTCCTGCTCTCAACACCCAGGGGGCTCCCCCAGCAGCAACCACAGCAGCAGCTCCTGAATCTCCAGGGCACCAGCTCCGCCTCCCTCCTCAACGGCTCTGTGCTGCAGAGAGCTTTGCTTCTGCAGCAGTTGCAAGGTATGGCCGCCGGCCCTGTCTCTCTCCATCCTAAGGGTAGCTCCTCAACAGCCTGGTGGCATTCAATGTCAAGTCCACACGGCAACCCTGAGAGGGAGCTACTGTCAGCGTCCTAGTGATGAGGACACTGAGGCTCTAGGAGGTGGAAGTCCCTCAGTTGCTCAGCTGAATGCAGGTCTGTCTGATCACGGCAGTGTGCCCTTGGCCATGGTGCCAGCTCCGTGGGCGCTACTCAGCACACCTTGCTGACATGCAGATTAGAAGATGATGGGTGGAAAGGTCTATTTTGACCACCCTCCTTCGCATCTTGTTTGGCAGATGAGGAAGCTGAGGTTCAGAGAAGGGAAGTCATTTGCTCTGGGTCACACAGTATCAGTAGTGGTTGAGCTAGATGGAGGCTTGGGCCTCCTGAATGCCTGGATCACTGAATGGATGTCTCTAGCCCTCTGCATTAAGCCTGAGCCCTTACCCGAGTTTTCCCCTGTGGAGAGCTGTCTTTCAGGCCTTCCTTCCGAGATGTGACTCCTAATACTTCAGCCACTGTGGAGGTAATCCCAGGGCGAGCTCGTCTTCAGACCCAGCCCCTCCCGCAGGGTAGCTGTGGCTAGCTGGATGGTCCCCTCAGGGCTGGGAACTGTGCCAAGGCCCTTACAGACTCAGTCCCTTGACTTTGCTGACAACACTTAGGGGAGATACACTCATGATCCCACTTTGCAGATGAAGAAACTGAGGCCTAGGTGTTGACTAGGGGTCTTACTACAGAGCTGTGTTCTGAGACAGCAGACTCTCCTGCCTCCCAGCAGGGTATGCAGCCAGATAAGAAGCTGTGGGCTTCTGGGGCAGGTGTGGATACCGGATTTGAAGTGTAATGCTGGCTCTATCTGTAAAGGAAGGGGTTAATGGAATGGGCGGGGGTAGAGTGGAGGGAAGCCTGTCCTACTTCGTTCTTGGATGAAAGTTCCCTTGGGGCCACGTGGGTGTGGATGGTCCTGGGAGATGGCTTATAAACTAGAGATGGATGGGTAGACAGATAAAACCACACACAGGTACCCACAATGTATACATATTTTCTCACTCTTTTCTTTCTTTTTTTTTTTTTTTGCTTTTTAGGACTGCACCCTAGGCATATGGAAGTTCCCAAGCTAGGGGTCGAATCGGAGCTACAGCTGCCAGCCTACACCACAGCCACAGCAACGTGGGATCCAAGTTGGACCTGCAACTTACACCACAGCTCACGGCAATACCGGATCTTTAACCCACTGAGCAAGGCCAAGGATCAAACCCAAATCCTCATTGATCCCAGTCGGGTTCGTTAACAGATGAGCCATGAAGGGAACTCCTCTTTTCCTTTTTTATTTTATTTTATTTTTTGTCTTTCTGCCTTTTCTAGGGCTGCTCCCACGGCATATGGAGGTTTCCAGGCTAGAGGTCTAATCAGAGCTGTGGCTGCCAGCCTACAACACAGCCACAGCAACGTGGGGTCTGAGCCGCGTCTGCAACCTACATCACAGCTCACGGCAATGCCAGATCCTTAACCCACTGAGCAAGGCCAGGGACTGAACCAGCAACCTCATGGTTCCTAGTCAGATTCATTAACCACTGAGCCACAACGGGAACTCCCTTTTCTATTTTAAAAGTCACAGTCTTCAAAGGAATTTTTTTTTAGGGCCATACCCACGGCATATGGAGGTTCCCAGGCTAGGGGTCAAATCAGAACTATAGTCCCTGGCCTATGCTACAGCCACAGCAGCATGGGATCTGAGCCACGCCTGTGACGTACACCACAACTCAGGGCAATGCTGGATCTTTAACCCACTGAGTGGGGCCAGGGATTGAACCCACATCCTTATGGATACTAATCAGGGTCTTAACCCACTGAGCCACAATGGGAACTCCCAAAGAAATAATTTTAAAAGAGGATAAGACGGAAGTTCCCATCATGACGCAGCAGAGGCAAATCCGACTGGGAACCATGAGGTTGCGGGTTCTATCCCTGGCCTTGCTCAGTGGGTTAGGGATCCGTCGTTGCCGTGAGCTGTGGTGTAGGTTGCAGACGTAGCTCGGATCCTGCGTTGCTGTGGCTCTGGTGTAGGCTGGTGGCTATAGCTCCGATTAGACCCCTAGCCTGAGAACCTCTGTATGCCACGGGAGTGGCCTTAGAAAAGGCAAAAAGACAAAAAACAAAACAAAAAACACCCATTAAAGTGTTGGTGTTTTTCCTCTCTCTCTTTTTTCAAGGTGAAAACTTGGGGATTGGTATGTGGCTGTGGTTATCGATATAAGTGAAAGACTATATCCCGTTTCCTTTTCACTGACTAGAACGGCATGATCATTACCGTATGATTTGACCATCTCTGTAACGATCATTTTTAACAGCTGCTTAATATTCCACTGGAGGTGTATACCCTTGAATCCCTAAATTCTGTACCCTGAATCCCCCTCTCCTACCTCTTCCCCTTCCTTCTTCCCTCCCCTCCCCCTCTTCCTCCTCCTTCTTCTTCGCTATTTTAAACAGTGGAATGAATATTATGTTTGAGACTGTTTTCTTAGATGAGATTCCCAAAAGTAGAAAAGTGGGATAGATGTTTTATGGCTCTTGATAAGTATTGCTAAATTGCTTTCCCAAAGGACTGGACCAGTTTGCAATGCCACCAGCGACATATGAGAGTGCCGGTCTCACTGTGCCCACGGCAACATTGGGTATTATATGCTTTTTTTTATATATATTTACTAATTTGCTTTGCAGAAATGCTCTATCACTAATGTTGTAGTGTACATTTCTTAGAGGGCTGGTGCAGTTGAACATTCTATATTTGTCTGTTAAACATTTGTAATTCTTTTTGTGGCTTGTCCATGTCCTTTGTTCTTTAGAGTGTGCCATCTTTTCTCTTAGTGTTTTTAAGAGCTGGTTGGTGTTCTCTCTGCATATATGTGTCTGTTTTAAGTTAATGTCAGTGAAACAGTAAATATCAGGAACTCTTATTTGTCTCACTGAATCCTGGTAAAACATTGTGAGTGGAGTACCGCTACTATTCCCATTTTACAGATGAGGAAACTGAGGCTGAGAAGGGGGAAACTGATTTGCTCAAGGTCACAGTGCTTGTATTGTAGAGTCTGCACTTGAACCAGCTCTCCCAGCACATCTGTCCCATGCATGCCCTTAACCCCTGTGCTTCTCATCCCAGCACTGGAGCAAGAATTTATTTATTTATGTATTTATTTGTCTTTTTCTTTCTATCTTTATTTCTTTCTTCCTTCCTTTCTTTCTTTCTTTCTTTCTTTTTTTTTTTTTTTTTAACAGGGCCACACCTGCGGCCTATGGAGGTTCCCAGGCTAGAGTTCGAATTGGAGCTGAAGCTGCCAGCCTACACCACAGCCACAGCAACGCAGGATCTGAGCCACATCTGCAACCTACACCACAGCTCACGGCAACGCCGGATCCTTAACCTATCAAGTGAGGCCAGGAATCGAACCCGGTCCTCATGGATGCTAGTCGGGTTCGTTAACTGCTGAGCCACGATGGGAACTCCTGGAGCGAGGATTTAAACTGTCCTTTATTGGGTCAAATGCTTCCCCAGTGCTGGGCCTCTGGGTCAGGTGAGGTGCCTACCCTTAAGGAGTTCCCAGGTTAGGTGGTGGGCAGTAGGAAGCAGACAAGGAAGTTGTGTGGTTGGTCCTAGAACAGGGAAGCTAGGGCCTCTGGGGACACAGAGAGGGTCTGGGAAGGCCTCCCAAAGGAGAACCACCTAAAGAGAGGAATGAAGGAGAGAGTGTAGCAGGGGCAGAACAGCCCAGGAGGAAGGAACAGCATGTGCCAAGGCCCAGAGGCAGGCTAAAGCAGGCTTGTTTGAGGCATGCATAGTAGCAGGTGGTTGGAATAAGGTGGGGGCATTTGTGGGGAGAATTGCAGAAAGGAGATCAGGGAGGAAGGCAGGGCTGGGCCTTGCCTGGTGAGGAGTGGGCTTGGTTCCCAAGCATCAGGGAAGGATTTAGGCAGGGGGCAGGGTGAATTCAGAATGTGGTTTTTGAAAGATCACCGTTTGCTGCTCTCCAGGGCAAAAACTGTGGCTGACATTCACCCGGGATGATGTCAGCTTTGACGGGGTGGTGGGAGTAGAGATTTGAAGGGGAGTCAGGCTGGAAGGGAAGAGGGGGGCAGACAGGGTTGACAGGATTGGTATGGGCTTAAGTGGGGGAGGGGAAAGAGAAGGAGGCGTCAGGAGGGCCCCCAGAATCCTGTCTGGGAGCCGGTGCGTGGACAGCAGTGCCACTCCCAGAGACTGTGGCTCTGCCACTGCTTCCCTCCGTGTCCGTTTTGTCATCAGCAGGGACACTGATACTTACCCTGATGGGGGGGCTTGGTGGGGTGACTGAAGCCATATATAGACAGTGCTTAGCAAGGGCCTCGTTCCCAGGAGGCTTTGGTGGAGGGTAGGGTGTTGATAGGAGAGCCTCCGATTATTCCAGGGGGCAGTCCCCTTCCTGGTTCTTTCCTTGGGTCCCGTGCAGAAGCTTTCACATACCTTGGGGGGTACCCTACAGCATGCCTGAGGGTGAGCCAGGTTGCCGGGGGTGCTCAGTCCGCTGACCTGGGAGCCATGGGGGAGGGAAACGCCCCTCTCCCCCACTGGAACAGAAAACCAGCTCTAAAGCCCCATCCCCACCAGTGCTCCAGGTAGGACTAGGCCTTGGGCTCTCACCCTCCACTCTGACTGCCCCCGGGGCGGGAGTCGTCCTCTTTGCGGTTATCTGTGATGCTCCCAGGATGCTCTGGGGAACTGACCCCTGCCCCTGGCCTCTACCACCCAGCCACAGTTGTAACCCCTCCTCTTCCCTCTTTTCACCCACAGGTAACCTGCGCAGCTACAACCTGGCCGCCCCCAACCTGCCAGCCCCCAGCCTCACCCCCCCGCAGCTGGCTCCCCCAAATCTGCAGCAGTTCTTTCCCCAGGCCACTCGGCAGTCCCTGCTGGGCCCTCCTCCTGTCGGGGTCCCCATGAACCCCTCCCAGCTCAACCTTTCAGGGCGGAACCCCCAGAAACAGGCCCGGACCTCCTCCTCCACCACCCCCAATCGCAAGGTGAGTGGTGGCTGGGGTGGAGCGGGGATGAGAGAGGGAGTACCTGGGGATCCGCCCAGCTCTACCTCCTCTGGCTCACCCTGGCCTTTGGGCAGGTCACACCCCTCTTTGTGCCTCAGTCTCCTCATCTGTAAAATGGGGAGTCGGGGGAGGAGTTAGATTTGTGTGGTGTTTCCCAACTTCAACTATTCCTGAACTCCAGTGTGATTTTGCCACATGCACACACTCCCAGGACTAGTATTTCCTCCTTTTTAATTTCCTATTTCTATTATTTCCAAATGCTACTAATATTATTTAGTAGTATTTCTCTCTTTCTGAAAAAACGGAGATGTAATTGACACATAAATTGTTCAGGAGTTCCCATCGTGGCGCAGTGGTGAACGAATCTGACTAGGAACCATGAAGTTGTGGGTTCGATCCCTGGCCTTGCTCAGTGGGTTAAGGATCCGGCATTGCCGTGAGCTGTTGTGTAGGTCACAGATGCAGCTCAGATCCTGTGTTGCTGTGGCTCTGGCGTAGGCCGGCAGCTACAGCTCCGACTAGACCCCTAGCCTGGGAACCTCCATATGCCGCGGGAGCAGCCCAAGAAATCGCAAATAAATAAATAAATAAATAAATAAATAAATCAATAAATAAAATTGTATTCATGCTAGCTGTAGTCTAACAATCTTCTTTAAATCAGTGCTGCCCAGTGGAGATAAAATGTGAGCCATACGTGTAATTTAAGTTTTTCTAGTAATCACTGTACAAAGAAGTACAGCGAAACAGGTGAAATTAATTTTCCTCACATATTTTATTTAACCCCCTCTGTTAGAAAAATACCATTTCAACATGTAATCAATATAAAGAAATGAACAAGGCATTTTATATTCCTCTGTACTTTCTTCCTTTTTTGTGTACTAAGTCTTTAAAATCCAATCTTATTAGGCTTACCTCTCAGTTTGGCTTGCCACATCTCCGGCACTCAAAAGCCCAGCGCTTGTGGCTAGTGGCTAGTGTCTGGAATGGCACAGCCTTACATGAACTAGCTACTTCTCTGTTACATTTATTTAAGGAGGAAACACTCCCTGAAATAAAAAACAAAAAAACCTCTAAATGAAGAGCCACAGGCAGAAGTAAAAGAAACTTGATTGGGGTAAAACAATGTTACAAAATCCTCAACGCTATACTGTTGCCATCCAAAGCTTCTGGGCCTCCCTACCTCCTGGCCCCTAGGGCTGTTTTTTTTTTTGTTGTTGTTGTTTTTCTTTTTTGGCTGCTGGGTGGCATATGGAGTTTCTGGGACAGGGATCAGATCCCAGCTACAGTCGCACAGTGGAAGTGCTGGCTCCTTTAACCCATGGTGCTGGACTGGGGATTGAACCTGCGTCCTGACGCTGCAAAGACGCCACTAATCCCGTTAGGCCACAGCAGGAACTCCTTTGAGAGGCAGTAAAGGCCTTAAAAGGAGGCCCTCCCTGCCACAAGCAGGAATGCTCAGACTTTCAAAGCAAGGAACCTCCTTCCTGAGGCTGCCCTGCTCCTGGATGTTCTGGAAGCTCCTCACACATCTCGCACTCCTGGGGGCATTGGGGGGGGCAGCACCCCCTTTTCCTGGCTGCTTTCAGGCCAGCCCACAGCGGGAGGTGAGGCGTTTCTCTCCAGTCGGGTCTGTCCTGATGTGATTGTGCCTTTAGTGGCCCCGGCCTTGCCCCCATATTGCATATGGAACCACTGAGGCTCAGAGAGTGGGCGGGTGGGTGCCCTGGGCTGCAGAGCCGTCAAGATAGACCCGGCATCTGGCTCTCCTGACTCACAGGCCAGTGCCCGGGTCCTGCAGGGGGCATGAGGAGATGCCTGTTTCCACTCCATGCCAGACAGTGCCCCGGGCTTAGTTGGAGAGAGGGGAGCCGCAGGCAGAATACTGGAGCTTCCTCGGTGTCCAGAGCCTTGTGTTCATTTAGCAAATATCTGTTAAGTCCCAGCAAGGACTCAGTGGGGCAGAGAAGACATGTGGCCCAGCCGCCCCTGGAGATCACGGGCCGGGGAGGAGCAGGGCGGCGATGATGAGCCACTAGTGCATCTAATGCTCCAGCCAATTAATGATGACTGTGGAAAATGCCACAAAAAGGAACCCCGAAACCCCCTGGGGACCTGTGACTCCAGGTTAGGAGGGCTTCATGCAAGAGATGCCTTTGAGCCTCTGGGAAGGGCTGGGATGTTGGGGAGCCAGAGAAAAAGCCATTAATTCCTGTTGTAGCTCAGCGGTAATGAATCCGACTAGCATCCATGAGGACACAGGTTCGATCCCTGGCCTTGCTCATTGGGTTAAGGATCCGGCCATGCCGTGAGCTGTGCTGTAGGTTGCAGATGTGGCTCGGATCCGGTGTGGCTGTGGTGTAGGCCGGCAGCTGCAGCTCTGATTGGACCCCTAGCCCGGGAACTTCCACATGCCTCAGGTGCAGCCCTAAAAAGCGAAAAACTAAAAACATAGGCGTTCCCGTCGTGGCGCAGTGGTTAACGAATCCGACTAGGAACCATGAGGTTGCGGGTTCGGTCCCTGCCCTTGCTCAGTGGGTTAAACGATCCGGCGTTGCCGTGAGCTGTGGTGTAGGTTGCAGACGCGGCTCGGATCCCACGTTGCTGTGGCTCTGGCGTAGGCCGGTGGCTACAGCTCCGATTGGACCCCTAGCCTGGGAACCTCTATATGCCGTGGGAGCGGCCCAAGAAATAGCAAAATAAAATAAAATAAAAACATAAAGCCAGTGTGGACATTTTGAGAGGGTGAGGGGGGCATGGGGAGAGCAGAAGGTGGGTGTGGAGTAGCAGCCAGAGAGTGCAGGGGTGGGGAGGGGGCCAGTTTCCAGCTTGGGGTGAGGAAGGAGTATCCCGGAGTTCCTGGAAGCCACAGAAGGGTTTCAGCCTGGAAGAGATAAGAAACCAAGTCAGCCTTTGAGAAAGATGCCTCTGGCTGCTTCTTAGCAAAGGGGCGGGGCATCAGGAGGCAGCACCGTGGGCCTGAGAAGGCTTTGCATCCCCCAAACTGGTGTTTACTTAACAGGCAGACAGCCAGCTGGAACCCCCTGGACATGGTGCCTGGGGTATTTAGCATCTTTTCTTGGCAGCTCTGGGGCCAGGCCCCTCCCCCCCCTGGGGGACATGTGACAGCCAGTCTTGGGCAAGGGCATAATTGACTAGAGTGGGTAGCAGAAATCAAAAATGGTTTCTAAAAGGAAGCAGGATTCTTTTTCCCAGACAGTTCCTGTGGAGGGCAGATCGGACCCCCCAGAGGGGTCTGAAGAAGCTGCAGAGCCCCGAACTGATACACCCAAAGGTGAGGAGGGGGGCGGCTGACCCTTCAGAGGGCAGGCGGGTGGGGGCAGGGGTCATCGTGGAGGCAGCTCTGGGAGGCAGGGATCCTGCGGGGGTGGGGGTGGGTGGGGGGGTGGGGGGTGAGTCGGGGGCCCCATCTCCCAGAGCTCATCCCCGCCCCAGCATAGCGGTGACTCACCCGCCCCTCATTCCAGACCAAGATGCTCCCTGCTGCCCTGACAGCATCACTAAGGAGAAATGCACCCCAGCACCTGAGCCTGAGTCTCGTGAGGCATCTGAGCCACCAGCTAAAAAGTCCAAGAGGTAAGTGATGGTGAAAAGCTGTCTAGGGCCCAGATGCCCTTAACCTCATTCCTGCAGAGGTGGGGGGGGGGGGACAAGGAGGGGGGGCGGGATCCTTCAAGGGAGCTAGGAAAAGACCTTGGCCTCTGGCTTGGAGGAAGGTCAGGCCTCATCTGCACCTTACCTGGGAAGGCCTTGGCCAGACAGACTCTGGTGTCTTTGCTGTGACTGAACCACCACCTGGAGGCAGGTGAGGTGGCCAGGTTGGAGGGATGAAGGTGTGCATCCGGGAGTTCCCATTGTGGCTCAGTGGTTAACGAATCCGACTAGAAACCATGAGGTTGCGGGTTCGATCCCTGGCCTCACTCAGTGGGTTAAGGATCCAGCGTTGCCGTGAGCTGTGGTGTTGGTTGCAGACGCGGCTCGGATCTGGTGTTGCTGTGGCTCTGGTGTAGGCCGGTGGCTACAGCTCTGATTAGACCCCTAGCCTGGGAACCTCCACATGTTGCGGATGCGGCCCTAGAAAAGGCAAAAAAGAAAGAAAAAAAAAAACGATGTGCATCTGGGACCTCAGGGAGCGGGCAGAGGGTGGGCAGGCTTACAGGGCTGTGGATACATATTCGCAAGTTGTGGGAACAAATGATCTTTCCAGTTTATTTAGGTGAAACTGAGACCCAGAGAGCCAAAGGGACTCACCCAAATCCCCAGGTGGTACAGAGCAGAGCTAAGACCGGAGCCCGGGTGGCCTTCCTTGAGAGCCTCTGGGACCAGTTGGAAGATCTTAATTTAACTTCCTTTTGATCCTTCCTAGCTCAGAGGAGCCCACAGAGAAGGGTCCCCCAGGGCAACTGCAGGCAAAGGTCCAGCTACAGACCCGGATGACACAGACCCCTGAGCTGCTGCCTGAGCCCCTGGAAGCCCGAGTGCTGCCGCCATTTCAGCCACGGGTTCTGCAAATCCAAGCCCAGGTGCAGCCGCAGACCCAGCCACAGGCGCTACCGTTGAGTGCCCAGGTGCAGCCAAAGCTGCAGAAGCAGGCCCAGACACAGACCTCTCCAGAGCACTTAAGGCCGCAGCAGGTGCAGCTGCAGCTGCAGAAGGAGGCAGAGCCACAGAAACAGGTGCAGCCGCAGGTGCATTCACAGTCCCCAAGGCAGGCACAGCCGGAACCGCAGAAGCAGGCACAGACACAGACATCTCCGCAGATCCCAACAGAAGAACAGCTAAGGATCCGGCCACTGGAGCAGCCGCCAGAGCAAGCTCTAGTGCAGTTGCCAGTGCAGCCACCAGAGCCGGCCCAGAGACATTCTCAGACCCAGCCACAGGTATCGGTGCCGCCATCAGATAAAGCACCGGTTCCGGTTCACTCCACAGTGCTGGACACACCGCCCGAGATGGTAGAAGCTGGAGCAGGTAGGAGTTCCCGTTGTGGCTCAGTGGTTAATGAATCCGACTAGGAACCAAGAGGTTTCGGGTTCAATCCCTGGCCTCACTCAGTGCATTAAGGATCCGGCATTGCCGTGAGCTGTGGTGTAGGTTGCAGATGCGGCTTGGATCCGGCATTGCTGTGGCTCTGGCGTAGGCCGGCAGCTACAGCTCCGATTAGACCCCTAGCCTGGGAACCTCCATATGCCGTGGGAGCAGCCCAAGAAAAGGCAAAAAGACAAAAAAAAGAAAAAAGAAAAAAAAAGAAGAAGCTGGAGCAGGTAAGCGAGTGCTGGCTCCCAGCCGGCCTGGTGATGGGACAGCTCTGCCTGGACCCTTTGTTCCTCCCCTGGCACTGTCCAGCCCTGATTGCCTGCTGCCTGGGACTGAGGGTTGAGCCTGCCTGGATCCAGGGTTCAAGGCCATCTGCACCAGAGGCTTCAAGGTCCTGGCCGTGGGCAAAGAGGGTGGTCTCTCGGGGCCCAGGTCGGAGATGGACCCTGGGAAACAGAGCCTATTTTTCATTTCAGGCCTGGAGGATGCCTCACCAGAGCCAGTGGGTGCCCAGGTCAGCGTGGAGGAGAGCCAGGCGGAGTTGACCGGTGGCCTGGATGTGGGAGAATGTGAAAAAAGAGCAAGAGAGATGCTGGGGGTGGGTAGAGATGCTCTGATGAGGACCACATCCTAAGGCCTAGTGGCGGGAGGGCCTCTTTCTGGCCCCCCCCCCGCCAGGGCCCGCTCATGTTTCCCCCTCTGTAAAGTGGGCTGTCGGGAGGGCCCCTGGCTGTTTAGCACGAGGCTGGCCCTCCCTAAGCACTCAGCTGGCGGCATTTGCTTCTGCTTCCGGTGCAGGTGTGGGGTGCCGGGGGCTCCCTGAAGGTCACCATTCTGCAGAGCAGTGACAGCCGGGCCTTCAGCACTGTACCCCTCACCCCCGGGCCCCGGGCCAGCGACTCCACCTCGGCCACCCCTGCCGTAGCCAGCACGGCCTCTAAGCAGGCCCTTCAGTTCTTCTGCTACATCTGCAAAGCCAACTGCAGCAGCCAGCAGGTACTGCCACCTGCGCTGGGTGGGCGGGGAGGTCTCATGGGCAGGTGGAGGGTTTGGGGTCTCTGTGAAATGCCCGGGCTGCCCTTCCCACTGCTGCCTGAGTGGCCACGTGGGCCCTCAAGCCCCACCCCCAGGAGCTGGACACTTGTTTACACAATATTTTCCAATTAGCCAAAGGGGCAGGATTTTAGAGTCAGGTGGACCTGGTTCAAATCAGGCCTGACCAGCTGTGGGGAGTTTGGAAGGTGAATTCTACTGTATGTGCCTCAGTTTCCTCCCATGTCAGGTGGAGAACCATTTTTTTTTTAACATTTTTATTTGGTTTTTGTCTTTTTAGGGCTGCATACGTGGCATATGGAAGTTCCCAGGCCAGAGGTCAAATCAGAGCTGTAGCCACCAGCCTATGCCACAGCCACAGCAACTCGGGATCCAAGCTGTGCCTGTGACCTACTCCCATAGCTCCTGGCAACACGGGATCCTTAACCCATTGAGCAAGGCCAGGAATGGAACCTGCATCCTCATGGATCTTAGTCAGGTTCATTACCGCTGAGCCACAGTGGGAACTCCAGGTGGAGAAACATTTAGAACCCACCTCACTGGGGGGTTCTTGGGATTCAGCGACTCGTAGCACCATCCCGCTCTTATTATTATTGCTATTGTTACCTCCATCCCCATGTCTCGTCTGAGATGGGAAGTAGTCAGATTCCTCCTTGTGGTGGAGACACTCAGTCTCCAGCGGGAGCAGAGGCACAGGCTGGTGTGTGCTTCCTCTGTGGCTCAGTTGACTGTCCTTCTCTGTCCCACACGGGGTTGTAAGAAAAACAGCCTCACGGTGGTGGGGGGGCCCCACCCTTGCCCACTGTTCCGGGGCCGCTCCTCAGGCCCCTTCCTCGCTCCCACCTGCTGCAGGAGTTCCAGGACCACATGTCGGGGGCCCAGCACCAGCAGCGGCTCGGAGAGATCCAGCACATGAGCCAAGCCTGCCTCCTGTCCCTGCTGCCTGTGCCCCGGGACGTCCTGGAGAGAGAAGACGAGTGAGTGTGGGCTCTCGGGGGCTCTGGGCTGGCAGGGGGCTGGGAGGCGGCAGCTTGCAAGCCAGCCCAGGCTGAGACGGGCCCCGAATCCACCATCCACAAGGTCTGCTTTGGGGTTAAGCTTTGCCTTCCCCCCGACACTTCTTCACACCATTAACTGTGTGGCCTTGGACCTCAGTTTTCCTTATCTGTAAAATGGCCTGGCGAGGGCTATAATGCACAAATTCATGAACTAGATGGTCTCTCTCTCTCTTTTTCCTTATAGGGCTGCACCTGCGGCATATGGAGGTTCCCAGGCTAGGGGTCAAATGGAGCCGCAGCTGCCGGCCTACGCCACAGCCACAGCAACTTGGGATCTGAGCCACATAAGTGACCTACACCACAGATCACAGCAACGCAGGATCCTTAACCCACTGAGCGGGGCCAGGGATCAAACCTGCATCTTCATGGATGCTGGTTGGGTTCATTACCGCTGAGCCATGTGGAGACTCTAGACAGTCTCGTGAGGTTCCACACAGACAGGAACAGGGTGACCATCTCTGGGAGGGAAGTGGGGTGTGGCAGAGACCCCTGCTCCCCTGACATACGTGCTGACCCCGGCCACAGGGGCATGATGGTCGGGATCTTGGGGCCCAAGGGTAGAGCTTCCCTGCGTCTGCCCTGTCTTTGTCCTGAGGACCTGGTCCATCGGAAACGTCAGCCCTCCCAGAGTTGAGGACTGGCTCCTGGGAAGCTCTGCAGGCAGCCACAGAGGCTGCAGGGGTGGGAGGCGTCATCGGTGGGAGAAGGAAAGTGGCACTGGCTCAGGCCACCCTGGGGCATGTGAGTTCCGTCTCACGGGAGCTGCCCCTCAGCTCTAATCTCCTAGTTTTTCAGAAGAGTGTAGAAATCCATATTTGTATGTGAATCTCCCAATTTAAAAATGTTAACAGTTCAATTAAAACAAGATGAGGGAGCTCCCGTCGTGGTGCAGTGGTTCACGAATCCGACTAGGAACCATGAGGTTGCGGGTTCGATCCCTGGCCTTGCTTCGTGGGTTAAGGATCCGGCGTTGCCGTGAGCTGTGATGCAGGTTGCAGACACGGCTGGGATCTGGTGTTGCTGTGGCTGTGGTGTAGGCCAGCAGCTGCAGCTCCGATTTGACCCCTAGCCTGGGAACCTCCACATGCCGAGGCGGTGGCCCTAAAAAGCAAAAAAAAAAAAAAAAAAAAAAAAAACAAACGAAAGCAAAACCACCCCAAAACCAAGATGAAACAAGTCCTCTGGAGGCCAAATCAAACCCTTTCACAGGCTGGGTGGGCCCTGGGTTCACGGTCAAGGACTTTGCGGTGAGATGAGGGGACAGGACGAGCCCTCAGGTGGCCTCCGCTTGCACTGAGTGACGTGGGGCGCTCTCTCCAAAGGCCGCTGTGTCTCTGTTAGCCAGTCCTCACATCAAGAAGCTTTCCTGTGGCTCCGTAGGATGTTCTCGAACTTTAGACCTCCCCCTGTTTGCTGACCTAGGAGTTACACGTGGGTGAAATAATGGTGGAGACAGGAAAAAGCTGACTCACAGATGTTCCTTGTGGGATTAACGCAAAATCGTGAACAAATTTTGTCGGAAATGATCTAAAATGTCCCAAACTAGGGACTAGTTAGATCAGTTAAAGGCTTATCCACTTAGAAATTCCCGTCATGGCGCAGTGGAAATGAATCCGACTAGGAACCATGAGGTTGCAGGTTCGATCCCTGGTCTCGATCGGTGGGTGAAGGATCTGACGTTGCTGTGGCTGTGGTGTAGGCTGGCAGCTGTAGCTCCGATGAGACCCCCTAGCCTGGGAACTTCCATATGCTGCAGGAGCTGCCCTCAAAACAAAAACCAAAACCACCACCACAACAAAAAAGGCTTATCCACTTGGTGGAAGTAACTAACACAGAGGACAATGGCAGAGAATTTCTGCCAATGTGGAAGCATATGCATGATGCGATGTCAAGTTAGAACAAGATCCAAAATTGCATTTGCAGAAGGATCTTGATGACATAAAAATAGATCTTGCTGCAGAAGAAAACTGCAGGGACGCAGCCCAATCTGTTAATGAGCTTCACGTGGAGAGGGTTTGTCGCATGGTCTCCCGATGACACCTGCCCTTGAATCCTAACTTGACCCCTCCCAGAATGTGGCCGTCCTTCAGCTGGGCTGCCTGTCCTTCCGACACAGTCAGGAACTCGGGGCTGATCCCATACCAGGCCCGGTGGATGTTGGGCTGCAGGCCTGGCCCCCCAGAGCTCACAGTCCAATGGGGGCAGAGAGAGGGTCAGGTCCTCCCAATCCATCATGGAAAATGCTGTGACAGTGGCACTTTGGGGTCCCAGAGAGGGGCCTGGCTTCCTGAGATGGGGGTAGGTCCAGGAATGGGAGGAGGGGCAAGAAGAGGCAGATAGGGCCCTTAAACGGGAGGATAAAGTGACATTCTCAAGGCCAGTTTGCCTCAGTTGTGTCACCGTCCTGGGGGCCTCCTGGTATCCCCAGTGCCTCTAAATCTCATTTCCCCTCAGGTTTTCTCGCTCATTCTTGTTAAAGTGTTCTTCCAGATGACCTGCAGAACCCCCTCCCCCCCTTTTTTTTTTTCTTTATTTTGCTTTTTAGGGCCATACTCACGGCATATGGAGGCTCCCAGGCTAGGGGTCAAATCGGAGCTACAGCTGCCGGCCTACGCCACAGCCACGCCAGATCCAAGCCACACCTGTGACCTACACTGCAGCTCACCGCAATGCCAGATCCTTAACCCACTGAGCGAGACCAGGGAATGAACCTGCATCCTCGTGGATCCTAGTTGGGTTTCTTAACCGCTCAGCCACAAAGGGAAGTCTGCAGAACCATTTTGTTTAAGTTTCCAAGAGTGATTCTGTTGGAATCGCATTCTGTTTATGGAGCGGCCAGGAGAGCTGCGGTCTTTGCAACGAGAGCCTGGTGTCACTGTACTTGTTTTGATTGTCACCATTCAGAGAGCCTCCGCCGAGGCGCTGGTGCAACACCTGCCAGCTCTACTACGTGGGGGACCTGATCCAGCACCGCAGGACGCAGGACCACAAGGTACCAGCCAAGGGCTGGGAGGGAGGGAGCCCAGGCTGGGAATGGGAAGTTAATATCTGTCTTCGTCCCTGTGTGGCCACAATTCACGAAGAGCCAGTCATTCTTCTTCTTTGGGCTTCGGTTTCCCCATCTGTCCGGTGGGGATAGGCGCCACCTCGGCCTGCATTCAGTGCCGGGGCTTGTGGTCCTCAGCCACCTGCCCTCTCTCCCTGTCTCCTGACTGTCCTGTCTCTGTTCCCATCTGCTGTCCCATCTTGCAGCCCAGGGAGGGAATGTGTTTGCCTGTGTTCAGTGGAGCACACTCCGCAGGTGTGGGGGGCCTGGCTGGTGGGAGGCGAGGGCTCACTGGGCCCTGCCTGGTTGCACCTGGGGACGCCGCCCACCGCCCACTGCCCACTTGGCCTGCCTGCCTTTCCCCAGATCGCCAAACAGTCCCTGCGACCTTTCTGCACTGTTTGCAACCGCTACTTTAAGACCCCCCGCAAGTTTGTGGAACATGTGAAGTCCCAGGGGCATAAGGACAAAGCAAAGGAGGTAACCCCAGCTCCCCTCAGAGGACACGGGCCCAGAGAGGTACAGAGCCTTGGCCCAGGCCACACCGCAAGTTGAGGTTTCGCCCAGTCCAAAGTCACAGCATGTCCGCAGGGATGGGCGCTCTCTGGGGTGCGGGGTGGGCCGGATGTGGTCCCTTGGCTGCCCAGAGCTGACCTGAGCCCTCACCCGCCCCTGGGGGAAGCTGAAGATGCTGGAGAAGGAGATAGCTGGCCAAGACGAGGACCACTTCATCACAGTGGACGCCGTGGGCTGCTTCGAGGGCGATGAGGACGAGGAGGAGGAAGATGATGACGAAGACGACATCGAGGTCGAGGAGGAATTCTGCAAGCAGGTGCTTAGCAGGAGGGGCTGTGGGAAGGAGGCTGGAGGGCGGACTCCCGGCCCGGGAGGGACCTCACCCCACCTCCCGGGGCCCCGGAGGCCCTCTGCTGGCATTTGTAGACATTAACATGTGCCACAATTTAGTATTAATAGGCACTGGGTCCTAGAGTTCCCGTCGTGGCGCAGTGGTGAATGAATCCGACTAGGAACCATGAGGTTGTGGGTTCGATCCCTGGCCTCGCTCAGTGGGTGAAGGATCCGGTGTAGGTTGCAGACGTGGCTCGGATCCTGCATTGTTGTGGCTCTGGTATAGACCAGCAGCTACAGCTCTGATTGGACCCCTAGCCCGGGAACCTCCATATGCCGCGAGAGCGGCCCAAGAAAATGGCAAAAAGACAAAAAAAAAAAAAAGGCACTGTATCTTATATGACAATGTGTACATATCCATCATGACAGCTGTAGCGTGGCAAGTGAAACACGCAAGGCCTGGGAGTTCCTGTTGTGACTCAGTGGTGACAAACCTGACTAGTGTCCACGAGGATACGGGTTCGATCCCTGGCCTCGCTCAGTGGGTTAAGGACCTGGTGCTGCTGCACGCTGCGGCATAGATCACAGGTGTGGCTCAGATCCGGCGTGGCTGTGGCTGTGGCTGTGGCTGTGGCGTGGGCTGGCGGCTGCAGCCCAAATTTGGCCCCTAGCCTGGGAACTTCCATATGCCGAGGGTGTGGCCCTAAAAAGAATAAATAAATAAATAAATAAATAAATAAGAAAATAAATAAAGGTATGGGGTGGGGCAGGGGGTGGACCTAGGTCTTATATACAGGAAAAGCCAGTGTAAGATGACAAGGTTGATGATGGCGGGAGCCATCACCAGTTTTTGAGCACTTCCTGTATGCCAGGCATTGTACCAAGCACTGTTCTGGCAGAATCTCGCCGACTTTCACGTCAGGAATGGAGACTGCGGAGCCTGTGCTCAAAATACCTCAGCTCTGCTGCCTCCCATGAGCGAGGAGCTGGAGGAATTTTTCTGTTTAACCAATGTGTCCAGAGCACCTGTTCTGGGCCAGGCCCTCGAGATGAGGGATACGCGGGGGCCACGGTACCTGCTACAGTCCTAGGTGGCGAGGGGGCAGGTGCACAGAAGGGTCATGGATGGAGGGTGGCCTTGGTGGCCTCCAGTGAGGAGCAGCTTGGGGGAGAGGCCAGCTTGGCTGCTCAGCCTTCAGCATGAGTCCGCTCCTTGGCCTGACCTCTGAGCCTGTGGCCTCTGCTTAGAAGTAACTGTCCCCACTCTGGGAGTTCCCATCGTGGTGCAGCGGAAACAAATCCGACTAGGAACCGAGGTTGCGGGTTCGATCCCTGGTCTCGCTCAGCAGGTGAAGGATCTGGCATTGCCGTGAGCTGTGGTATAGGTCACAGATGCGGCTCGGATCCTGTGTTGCTGTGGCTGTGGCTGTGGCCAGCAGCTGTAGCTCTGACTCGACCTCTGGCATCCTGTGAGTGTGGTCCTAAAAAAGCAAAAAAAAAAAAAAAAAAAAGAAGAAGTAACAGTTCCCACTCAGACTGAAGGGAGGAGCCATAGCCGAGTTCCCCTTGTGGCTCTGACTAGGATCGATGACGATGCAGGTTTGATCCCTGGCCTCACTCCACAGGTTAAGGATCCTGCCTTGCCCTGTAGGTCGCAGTCATGGCTGGGGATCTGGCGTGGCTGTGGCTCTGGTGTAGGCTGGCAGCTACAGCTCCGATTCAGCCCCTACACTGGGAACCTTTATATGCTGCGGGTGCGGCCCTTAAAAAAAAAAAAAAATGCCACATCTGTTTGCCTGGCAGGTGGTGGGAGGCACTGTCAGGCGGGGTGGGGCTGATGTGGCTGGAATCACATGGCCTTGTCTGGAAGAGGCTCGTGTCCAGCAAGTGACAAGAGGGGTCCGTGATCACGTAAAACCCACCCCACCCCGGGTGAGGCGGCTGCAGCATCAGGCAGGAATTCAGGGAGCTGGCAACGGGCTCCTGGTTAAGAGAGGGTAACCAGGGTTGACTGGTTACCTGCTCCTCCATAAACCAGTTAGTTGTGTGACCCTGAGCGAGTGCGTTAACGTGCCTCATTTTCCTCTTATGGAAAATGGGGAAACCATGGAAAGTTGTCATGAGGCTTCATAACATGGCTGATGACGCAGGTGTTGGGCACACCTGGCATGGACTGTGGCCATTGCGGGAGCAGGAGGGCTTCCTGGAGGAGGGCACTGGTGGAGCCAAGCCTAGAAAGAATAGATTGGGAAGGGCGCCTGGGGTGGCGGGGGGTGGGGGGCCAGGATCAGCATGGGCGCAGGCTCGGAGAAGGCCACCCACAACCCCTTGGAAATCAGGGGGATGGTGGTTGAAGAGCACGGGCAGGTTCCAGGCCCCACTCGCTTTTGGGAGGAGGCCAGGGGACGCCAGAACCAACCGCGGCCCACACTTGTGTGTTTCCAGGTGAGATCCCGAGATATCTCCATAGAGGAGTGGAAAGGCTCGGAGACCTACAGTCCCAACACCGCATATGGTAAGATCCCAGGCCTGACCCTGCCTGCAGGAGCTGCAGCCCCCAGGCCCAGCCTCCAGGTGACCTCCCCACCCCACCCCACCCCACCCCCAGATCCCAGCCACAGCGTCCTGCCCAGGCATCCTCTCCCTGCCACTGCCCCCATCCTCTTCTCCCACCTGGAGTGTGGGGGAGCAAATGGACCCCCAGAGAGGGGCGACACCTGGCTGGCTGGCGGGGGGCGGGGGGGGACATGAGTGCTCAGACCCTGCCATCCCGCAGGTGTGGACTTCCTGGTACCCGTGATGGGCTACATCTGCCGCATTTGCCACAAATTCTACCACAGCAACTCGGGGGCCCAGCTTTCCCACTGCAAGTCCTTGGCCCACTTTGAGAACCTGCAGGTGAGTCGGGCCTCCTGCCGAGGGAGTCAGATGCCATCCAAGCTGACGGCAACGGCCAGGGGCCTCCTCTCTTCGGTGCGTGGCCTCAGCCCCCGAAGGCAGAGGCTCGGGGGACAAAGGGAATCAGAGCCAGGCTGGGGTTAGTCTCTTTTTGCAGTTGCTCCGGGGGGTTGCTGAGGCCCTGGCTGTTAGAGCTCTGGCCCAGAGAGGCTGAGCACATCACACAGGGTCACACAGCATATCTGGGGCTGACCTGCACTCTCTGTGTCCAGAAATACAAGAAGGCCAAGAACCCCAGCCCCACCACCAGGCCCGTGAGCCGCCGGTGTGCCATCAATGCCCGCAACGCCCTGACTGCTCTGTTCACCTCCAGCGGCCGCACACCCACCCAGGACACAGCCAAAACCCCCAGCAAGGTGACAGCCCAACCCCCTCAGCCCCCACTACCCCGACGCTCGAGCCGCCTCAAAACCTGATGGAGGGGGCGCCCCACACCCACCCCGTCTGGGTCCAGATCTGCTAAGCTTCTTAGGAATCTGTGTGGAGACTTTGACATGGTGTTTTACTCAAAATCAAATAAAAAAAGGTAGTTTGGGAGTTCCCATCGTGGCACAGCAGAAACGAAACCAACTAGGAACCATGAGGTTGTGGGTTCGATCCCTGGCCTCCCTCAGTGGGTTAAGGATCTGGCATTGCCATGAGCTGTGGTGTAGGTCACAGACGCAGCTTGGATCCCATGTTGTTGTGGCCGTGGTGTAGGCCGGCAGCCGTAGCTCCATTGGACCCCTAGCCTGGGAACCTCCATATGCCGTGGGTCCCACCCTAAATTAAAAAAAAAAAAAAAAAAGGTAGTTTTGGGGTCTAGTCCTGGGCAGGGCACGGGGGGGTGGTGGTGCCCAGCCAGCTCCCCACCTCTCTAGGTAGTGTGGTGGTAGAACTAGAAGGTCAAAGACAGGCTCTGAACCAGGGACTCGGGGATTCTAAGGTGTAACCTCTCTGAGCCTCGGTTTCCCTCTTAATAATGTGTCAGCTAGGAAAGTGCTACCTTCAAGTACGATCTCATTTAATCTTCACCAAGACCTCAAGGTCTGTTTGTTAGCCCCAAATTACAAATGAACAAACGGAGCCCTAGCAAGGTCACGTGCTTGCTGAAGGTCCTACATCTGAGGTGTGGCCAGGATTTGATGCCAGGCCTGAGCTCTGGGCCCCCGGGCTGGCCTCTCTGTAGCTGGACCCCACGGAAGTCAAAGTGCAGGAGTGGGGGCCCTCGCTGCTCCAAGTTCATGGTTTACTAGCTGGGACCCCACCCTTCTTGTCAGGCGACCTTATGATGAATCATTAGTGAATGGGGCCCAGGCTGAGCTGGCTCTAGTTCTCCTTCCCCACCAGGAAAGACCCCTGGGGACAGACCAGCAGCCCAACCCTGTTCCTGGCCAGCGGGGGAAACTGAGGCCAAGAGCGGGACGGTGCTACCCAAGGTGGCCCAGCCTATCTTGGCGTCGGCTGTCTTAGTGAAAGGCCCTAGAACACAGAGAAGCTGAGCACAGCACACGGGGTTGCACAGCATTGTCCGACGCTGTCTCAGCTGGGCTGGGCAAGTAGCTGCTGGCCAGGGGCACACCAGGCGGGGAGGAAGCCCTGACCTCACCTGGACCTCCGTGTCCAGAAATACAAGAAGGCCGAGACCCACAGCGCTACCACCAGGCCTATGAGCCGTCAGTACATGGTCGGTGCCTGGGGTTCCTCCACTGCCCTGTTTGCCTCTGGCAGCCCCTGGGGCCCTCATCCCAGGATACAGAGGAGAGAGGCACCGTGGTTTTGGAGACCCATTTAATGTGGACACTCAAGGCCTGGGCAGAGTGGGAAATGTCCAGGAGTTGGGCAGGCAGGCAAGGTGGGTGGGTGCAGGCCCACCCCTGGCCCCAGGAGGGGGAGGCTGGCAGGTGGGGAGGCCGGCCCAGGCACGCCAAGGGAAGGACCAGAAGGGTGGCCTAGGCAGGCAGACCCAGCGGGAGATCTGTAGGCCGGCCCTCGAGAAGGTACCTAAGCCAGGCAGTGAGTGCTCAGCCAGGGCCTGGCTCAGGGAGGCAGGGTTGGGGCCTGGCTGGGAGCTCCCAGAGCCTAGGGGCTGGCATCGCTGGGGGCCTCCCCGAGCTGCTGCTGGAATTCAAGGCGCGTCTGCCGGTTGGATTCAAGCAGCTCCTGGAGGCGAGCGTGGAGGTGGTCATTCTTCTCCTCCAGGTGGTCCAGACAGGAGTTGATCTGGTCCAACATGGAGTTGATGGCAGCATATTCTGGGAAGAAGGGAAAAGAGAGTCAAGGTCCCGTATCTCCTCAGATCTCACAGGCACCCTCCTCTCCACCACTGTCCCCCAGCCTGCCTCTCGAAGGGCTTTGGGCAAGCCCCTGTTTGTTCCTGAGCCTTGGTGTCACCATCTGGAAAATGGGTGGATATCAAAAGAGGAAATGCTTTGGAAAATACCTCAGCCCATCATCCTTTTGTCTAGGGGCAAGGGGGTGGGGTTGTCACAGGGAGGTCAGCCAGACAGTGTCCTGCTTGGCAAGTCTTGCCAGGCGCCAGGTCTCCTCACCCCTTCCTGCAGCAGCTGCCTAGAGGCCAGAGCCCCTGTTTCTGAGTCAGGCCATCAAAGCCTCTGTCCCTAGGCAGGCCCTACTCTCCAGCCCTTCCTGGCTCCCCCCTGCCCTGAGGATAGGGCTCCCAGCAGACTCCAGGGCCCTGCGCTCTTTTCCTGCCCCGCCTATGCTGCTTCTTCCTTTGCCTCACACCTGCCTTTGCTCACCTCAGGCCCCTTGAACATGCTGTGGCCTCTGCCTGGAATGTGCTGTGTCCTCCTTCTGTCTTCTTTCCCTCCTCTCCTCCTGGGTGAGTCCCACTCATCCTTCAAGTCCTCAGCGTGGATGGTCCACAGGGAGGCCTCCCAGGCCTGGCTGGATCAGGCCTCTCTTCCTGTTCCCCTTGCCTACTGACAGCTCCTCGGCCCTCCCCTCCGGATCATCTGCTCTGGTGGCGAGCTAACCTGTCTCCCCCATAGACTATAGCGAGCGCTCTGTGAGAGGTGGAATGGCCTTGTGGTCACTGCTGTCTTCCCCCGTGCTCTCCATGTCACACAGTAAGCATTTGTTGAATGAATGAATGAATGAATGAATGAAGTCCGACTTTCCAGCCTTCTTGCCTTTGCTTAACTGTTCCTGCCATCTGGAATGCCTCAACCACAAGAGCCGTGCAAGGACCCGCTTCCAAATGCCTCCTCTTCCAAGACTCCTTCCCTAGTCTCCACCAGAAACCATCCCTCCCTCCTCCACAGACACACCTGACCTGCCTCTCTCGGCAACACCATGTCCCTTAGGACCCAAGGTCTGGGCCTGTGCCTACTGCGGGACCCAGTTCTGAGCCAGCCTGTGACTCAGATACATTCAGCTGCCAGCTTGGGACAAAGGGGAAGCGGCTGGCAGTGGCTGCACATGGCCAGGGCTGGAGGACAGTGTCTGGGATAAGGGTGCAAATGCGTGCGCCTTCTGGGGGATGGGCGCCCACTGCCCAGCGTTGGCACAGCTCACAGGGGACAGGAGTCCTGGAAAGCCTCTGCTGGATCTTAGAGTCCAATCCCCTTGTGGTACAAGAGGGGAGACCAAGGCCCAAGAAAGCAGGGTCTTCCAGCTGGTTGTTGGCAGAGCCAAAGTTCAGGCTTGGGGAGCAGGGACATTTGGGTTTCAGTCCCAGCTCTGGCCTGTCCCAGCAAGTTACTGCACCTTTCTGAAGAAGGGGGGGGACAAGAACTTTCCCAAGGGTTGTTGTGAGCATTCAAATGCAGATATCAAGACCCCAGGGTCTGGCCACAGCAAGCACTTAGTTCAGTATTTCGCATTCCGGTTGGGAAACCCAAGAGAGGAAGAAGATGGGGGAGGCAGAAGTCTCCACTTCTGGGGCTCAGCTTCGTCTGTCAAGTGTCAAGGGTGCTTCGAAGTCCCAAGCCTTTGTCTTCCGATGGGGACGCCCTCTCCACCCCCCACCCTGCCATGCACTAAGTCCAGGGAATCTGCCAACTCCCACTCGGTGTGACTCCCAGGAGGCCCTCCCTGATGCTCCCACCACAGCTCCCAGTGCGATTACCACGCCTGGCGGCTGTCCACCAGCAGTGCCCCCGGCAAACCGGCAGCTTACCACTTACCCCACTTACTCTACCTCTTTATTAAACACAGACCCTGAGAGAGGACGTGTTCTAAAGCTATTGTGGTGATAGGTGCACAGCTCTTTGAATAACCTAAAACCCACCGAATTGTACAATTTAATTGGCTAGATTGTATAGGATGTGAATTATAATTCAATAAAGCTGTTACTGAAAACAAACCAAAAGCAGACTCCATACTTAGCCCATGCTTACTGTCCTGCCCTCTAAATTAATAAACTAATTTTTATTACACTGAAGGGAATAATAACCACTTTCAGAACACTTGCGTGCTTGGAACCTGCTAAGTATTTTCCATTCATTTTCTCATTTAATCCTGGCCCATCTCAATGCAGGAGACACTAACCATCATTCTTATTTTGCAGATGGGGAAACGGAGGCTCCAGAAGGTGAGAAGGGAGCTGACGGTTCTCTCTCCACACCCCCACCCCCACCCCCCGCAGTGCTGTGCAGGCAACAGGCGGCTTTAGTAAGCAAGTCACATTCGCCAGGGCTCCAAGCCACACCAGCAAAGGGGGCAGGGGATGCTGATTCAGCAAGTTGGCACGCCCACCCAGAGGGTCCACGCCCGGCCCCGCCCCCCCCAGGAGCCTCGGTCCCCACAAGGACTGAAAGAAGTGGCTGGAACAAATCCCAGTCCCCAAAGAGCGAGTGACCCTGAAGCGGCCTCAGTTTCTCCGTCTGGAAAACGGGGGTTTGCCCACGGAAGTTCCCGATTGCTACGGTTTCCAGGGACCCGCTGGCAGCGCGCTCCCGGAACCCCGGGAGGGCGCCTGCAGCTCCGGACCCACCCTGGGGCGGGGGGATGGGGAAGGCTCTGCAGTCCCTTCCCTGCCCCTATCCCAAGCTCCAATTCCCCTTCTCAGGAGGGCACCCCCGAGAAAGCAAACGTCGCTTCAGCAGCCCCTCTGGGTCACCTGCTTCCCCGAAGCCGTCATTCTCGCCTTCCGCGCCCGCCTCCACCGGCATGCCCAGGTCCCCGTTGGGGCCCGACATTGCGGGCTCGGGCGCCGCAAGGACCGCGCGACGATGGAAAGCGGCGACGGTCGCGCAGACAGCCGGCACCAGGCGGAAGGTGGAGGCGGTGAATGGAACTCGGAGCCGGAAGGGTGGAACTCGCCGGAGGAAAGCGCCTGGGTGGCCGGGGCCCCGCCCCCGAGGCCGGAGCCCCGGGGCCCTAGCTCCGCCCTCTCTCCGCCCCACCGCCGGAACTCCGCCCCTGTTCTGTCGCCAGACTCCGCCCCTACACTCGAGCCCCGCCCTCACCCTGCCTCACAGTCGAGCTCCGCCCACTTCCGCCCGACGTCCTCCGACCCCAGCCCAGGCCGCGGGCCCACCCCGATCCCGGCCGCCGGGAGAGACCATCCTGGGGCATCCTACCGAGAATGTCAGGTGGTGCGGGCTTGGCCCTCGGCGAGGGCAAGTGAGCCCGACAGAGGAGCAGGGCAGCCTGGGACCCCTACTCCGACCCATACTGCAGCTGAGGACCTGCGGGTAAGCTAGCCAGCGCCTCTGCGTGGGCAAAATCTGAGATGCGTAGTTTCCAGGGCCCCCAAGGTATGGAGAAGGTATCCGTTCACAGCCACCTTGAGAGTCATGGTCAGGAGAGTGCAGCTTGTGGCTGTCAGTCGGGGAAGGCTTCCGGATAAAGTCTACCCAGCTGCCATCACACCCTATCCTTTTTACCAGCTGGGAAGGGGAGGCCTGCCCAAAGTCACCCAGCCAGAAAGCGTTGCTCCTGAGCTGGACTCAGAGCCGTGAACCCGTTCAGGGGTGCCGCTGAGTCAGGTCCGCGTCTGGGGAGAGGGGCTCACTTATTGGGGCTCTTGTAGCTGAAGCTGCTAGGAGGCCCCATGGCTGCTACAGCCTGGTCCTGGCCTCACACTGGCGGTTCCTGCGAACAGGCCAGCCTCTAGGTGGGGGTCAGGCCCAGACCCCGATGATGACAGCAGGAAGGGATCCTCTCTGTCCCAGAAGCTGCCTTATTGTTTCAACTGAGCAACACGGAGGCACAGTGAGTCCTCCTGTGGTCAGAGCCACCACTGACTTACATAACGGCAGCCCTGCCTTCCCCTTAACCAGGCTGAGTGGAGGCGACGCCTTCCACGGAGCCAGAGTGGGAAGAATCACAGTGAACTGCCCCCACCCAAGTCAGCTGACCCTCCTTGATGTTGAGGGGTGGGTACCCTTCCTCCCTCTGTCCCCCTAGTACCCCCTTCCAGCCAAGCCTCTGCTTACTCCCTACCACCTGGGGCTGGATACCTGCCCTCAGCCCCCTCAGAAGATGCTGTGTCCATGGCTGGGGCAGGTGGCAGAGAGCACCCAAGCCATTCCTGGAGAGGGATGAGTCTTGGGCTCCAGAAGGGTCCTGGGAGTGTACCTGGGGAAGCAGGACCTGCGGCTCAGACTTGATCCCTGGCCCAGAAATTCCGTGTGCTGTGGGTGCAGCAAAAAAAAAAAAGAAAAAAAAAAAATGCTGGCTATCGGTTCTGTGGCCTCTATCCTTTGCTGAAGACCACAAAGGGGGGTCCAAGAGCGGTGCTAATGTGAGCCCACCCTCTGCCTGTCCTCCTCCCAGATGGGACAGGGGTCAAGGAGCACAGGCTGGGGGCGGGGGGGATATCTTTATTTAGCAGGCAGGGTGGGGCTCCATCAGCAGGGCAGCCCAGGGAGCAGCTGGTGCCAGTGCCATGAGAAGCATCTCTGGGCCCTCTCCTTCCACGGGGGCCCAGGCTGGTGAGGACAGCTGGGTGGCATGACGGGCAAAGGCTGAAGACATGAAGGCGATGGGAGCTGAGGGAGACAGGAGGCCGCTAGGAGGGAGACAGGGAAGTAAAGATAGCAGCAGTGCTGGGGGAAGGGCAGGCCTGAGACCCCGGCCCGGCCGCACCCTGGCTCCCATGGGCCCCCTCCCCAGCCATACTCACTGCATGCTCACTGGCCGTCGATGCACTGGTCTGTGGGGGAGACAGTCCGTCAGAATGGGCGGGGATGTGTGTGTGTCACCCCTGCCTTCCAGCACCCTTGCACTGCCCCGGGGCGTCTCGGGCCCCAGTCTGGCCCAGCATCGGCAGATCTGGGGGTTCCCTTCAGGGATGGGGTGGGAGGAGAAGGGCCTGGGGACGTGCAGCCTGGGGTCCTCCTTTCTCCAGGGGAGGCCAGTGAAGAAGCCCAGGCACACAGCTGCTCAGGCACCCAGGCCTCTGCCCGTTTACTGCAGAGGCCTGGCAGCCTCTCAGCTCCAGGGAGGCCAGTGAAGAAGCCCAGGCACACAGCCGCTCAGGCACCCAGGCCTCTGCCCGTTTACCTGCAGAGGCTTAGCAGCCTTTCAGCTCCAGGGAGGCCAGTGGCTCTCTGAGTGGCCCAGCTGGAGCCCCCTGCCCAGGCCAGGCCGCCTGAAGCCAAGGGCACCTTCTGGGTTAGTGGTGAGCAGGCCCCAAGGCAATGGGGGAACGTGGCCCAGGACAAGGGGGTGTGAGGAGGAGGTGGCACAGGGTGGCAGGGCCTGGGGAGAAGGGGAAAGTGGCCTGGGGTGACGAGACTGGGGACCCTTGCACCGGGGCCTGAGATTCTCACAGTCAGGGAGGAACACTCGGGGCTCAGATCCCTGGGTGGGGCAGGGTCCTCCTGAACCCTTAGTGGCTCCCAGGGGCACCCGTGATTGGAGCAGAGGGCCGAGCCCCTCGTCCCCTGCCCCCCTTTTCCCTGGTGGGGCAGCACCAGGCCTGAACGGTCCCCTTCCCCTTCCCCAGCTGCCCATTTACCGATTGCGTCGGGGAAGATGATGTTGTCATCGGTGAGGCCCAGAGACTTGGCAAAGCGGACAAAGTTCTCCTTCAGCTCAGGGGACAGCACCTTGGTCCTCCCTGTGGCCCAGGGGCCAGCGAACACCCCATACATGTCACTGCACGGGGCTTCTGGCCCCTTCATCGTGGTGGGGGGGGCGGTCTGCAGAAGGACCTCCCGCCGCCCCCACCCCCGGGACGCAGAGCTGGTGCTGCTGGAGGGGACCTGCGGGCTGGGTGGGGATGGGCCTGTCCCCTCCACCCAGGGACCAGGAGCCGGGGCCCCGAGGTGCTGGGTGAGGACGCACCGTAAAGCGTGGTTTTGAAGTACTCTTGGTTGTTGGAAACCTTCTTGAAGAATACTATGGCGAACTGGCTGTAGTTGGTGGACACCACACGCACGACATAGCTCTGCAATCCAGAGTATTCTGCGGGGGGCGGCGGGGGGGTGGGGGGAGTCAGCCTGCCCCCCCCCCGGGGGGGGGACGGAGCCACTCCTTTCTCCCCAGCCCACAGGACAGCATCCTCATGGAGGGGCAGGCAGGTCTGTGTGCACCCCCCCCCGCCCCCCCACCCCCGCTTCCAGGAGGACCCCGCCCTCTGGAAGCCCAACCCCAGGGCCCACCTCCCTCAGGACTCAGTCTTTGTTGGTTTTTTTCTGTTAGGGCCACACCCACAGCATATGGAGGTTCCCAGGCTAGGGATCAAATGGGAGCTGCCACTGCCGGCCTCCACCACAGTTCACGGCAACGCTGGATCCTTAACCCACAGAGCGAGGCCAGGGATCAAACCTGCATCCTCATGGATACTAGTCGGGTTCTTAACCCGCTGAACCATAACAGTAAGTCTTTTTCTTGGGGGGGGGGGCATGCTGAAGTTTCCTTTCCCGGAGTAGAGATTGAACCCGTGCCACAGCAGTGACAGTGCTTAAGCCACTGAGCCACCAGGGAACTGCCAGGACTCTCCCTCTCTCCCTTTTTTTTTTTTTTTTATCCTTTTTCTGCCACCCCCACAGCCTATGGAAGTTCCTGGGCCAGGGATTGAATCTGAGCCCTGAGCCGGAGCTGCACCTTATACCACAGCTGCAGCAATGCCAAGTCCTTAAGCCAGTGCACTACAGAGGGAACCCCAGGACTCACTCTTAATATCACCCAGTTTGAACTGGCCCGGCTGGAGACTTGGGACAAAAGTTCTGATCCAGTTGTCACAGAGCTGGCCCCTGTGGGAGTAAGAGCTGGGTGAGTGAGAGCTGGAGGACACAGGCTGGGCTGGATGAAGAGGGGTCAGATCTGCAGCTGGAGGGGCTAGGATTCTGATGCTCCTGGTCCAACCTAGCCTATGGCAGCCCACCCCCCACCACAGCAGGAGGTCTCCGCCCCACCCAGCTTAGATGGGCCTGGGTCTTCCCCTCTGCACCTACCCCTGGCTGTCCCTGCCTGATCCATCTGGGGCCATCTGAGCCTGCTCAGACCCCCCGCAACTTCCAGCACTCCCTGTCCTTCTCTCTTCTGGGCTGTCTCCCCTTGATGGCCTTCCCTACACACTGTCTGCTTATCCCCATCCCCCAAGTGTTTATTCCCTGCCTCTGTGTCCCCTCTCCGTAGCCTCTCCTGGGGGATTCACCCTCCGTGTTCCAGTCTGCTCCCTGCCAAGACTCCCCTAGCTTCTGGCTCAACCCTGACCTGAATCCCACCCTGTCCCCTGGTTTCCCAGAGCAGATCCCCCCAAACCCATCCTTCTTTGGCTTCTTGCTCCACAAATGCTCCACCCCAATCCCTCCAGGATGCTGGAGCCAGAAGCCCATGGAGCTGAGATGCCTGGCACCTGTCCATCTCCTTTCCCATCACAGCCAGGGGGACCCTCTCGCTGGTGCCTGAGGGCCCTGCCAGTGTGGGGCCTGCCCCCTGCCAGGCCCCTCAGCAGCCCCTGCTCCTGGCAGCCGTGTGATGGCTTCCGGCCCCTGCCATGGACACCCCACGCCCGCTTCTGAGGAAGGCCGGCTCCTTCCAGACCTGGTCCAGAGGCTTCCTGCCTGTAAGCCCTCGGCGACGCCTTGGGTGGGGTTCCAGGCCAGGTTCAGGGACCCTCCTCCCCATCCAGGACACCCCTGCTGTCTCTGTCTTGTGTCCTGTTGACCGTGTCCGTCCCCACTACTGTCTGTGTGTCTGTGCTGAGATGGTGAACAAATGCATGAATCCAGTGCTGTCGGAGGAATGCCTTTCACCTTTGATCAGCCCTTGGCTAAGTGACATCAGTCTGCCTCTAGACCCTCAGGCAGCGCCTCCTCCCACGTCTCCCCATCATTCCCCAAGGAGGTGGCAGCTGTCACCTGAGTAGGGTGGAGATGACGTTGTAGCTGCCATCTTCTTTGAGCTCGTAGGTGGTGGTGTACATCTTAAACTGGCCTTGCTTTTCCTTCTTAACTGCGTTCCCCGCCAGGCCTATGACGTACCACTTCCCCTGGAACTGCAGGGGGCTGATACTAGGTAGAGCCCACGAACAGCCCTGGGTGGGGGGGGGGGGTACTGCTCTGCCCCTGCGGGCACCTCTGGGCACCTTATCCTGAACCAGGAGCCCCATTAACGAAGCCTCAGGGCCTGGGGCTGGGCTTGCCCCCTGGGCTGGGCCTGCACTGATGAAGCTGGTGGGAGCTGGAGACGGCCAGGCCAGGAGAGAGCCCCGAAAGTGGCAGGGATGGGGTGACCCGAGTGAGTGGCCAGCTGGCCTCCCTGTGCCTCGATTTCCTCATTGTGTAGAGGGACGGAAGGTGTCCCCACCAGGCACAGACTACAGCGACTATGGGAGGTAGACCTGGGAAGGCGTGTGCCCAGGTGACAGGGTGGGTGTGTGGCGCTGGGGCCTGGGTTCCATCAGGGGGCCCCAGGGCAGGTTGAGCTGAAGCCTGGGGCTGTCCGGCCCTGCAGGCTTATTACTAAGACCCTTCCCCCGCCTTGGCCCCTCCGGGCCCCTTACCTGGTCAGCCTGGAAGTTGGGCTGCAGCGGGACCTCGGACAGAGGGGGTGCCGGGATCCAGTTGAGGGTGGTGCCCTGGGCCTGGGTCTGCAGGGCCCCCAGCAGGGTGAGGCCCAACCACAGGAGACTTAGGGCCATGGTTTCAGAGCCGAGGAGGCTGGTCCTCCACACAGCCACTGAAGGAGGGGGAGGCGAGTGAGAAGGCTGCCCGGGGGACCCTATTTATGGTCCGTCCACCTGACCAGTGGCCCACCCCAGGGTGGAGTGAATCATATTTTGCCAAATCCAGGAAGGGTGAGGCAATTGCCAGCACTCCTGCTGAAATACTTGGCAAGATTTCTACCCCTTTCCCCGCTGGCCAGGATTATGCAAAACCAGGGGCAGAAGGGGAGGCGGTACGGGGGCTGGGGGAGGAGCCGAAGTCCCCCTGAGCGCACCTCTGGCAGTGACAAGAGCTCCCTGTGCGCTGTCCCTGTGCTCCATTTGGCTCTGGATGTGGTCAGTGGTCCCCCAGTCAGGGTGAGCCATCATCCTGGGCTTCCAGGAGCTTCTGCTCAGCCCTAGCCCTACGGGGGAGGGGGGGAAATGTGTGGTGAGAGGCCCCTCCCCAAACCTGCGGCTCACCCCAGCAGCCCACATGGTTTCCTGGTTCTCAGAAGGGACAGGGGAGGGTGGGGCAGCTGAGAGTGAACATTTCTGAGCAGGAAGGATAGTGTGCGGAGCCCAGATCCTGGCCAGCTCCTGAGTCAGCGGCCCCCAACCCCAGGCCCCGTTTGAGGTGTGGACCCAGACCATAGCCAACCCCTAAAGGACTTGGCGCCTCCTCTGGGCATCGTGGAGGGAGACCCCAGGTTGGGCACGAGAGCCACACAGGTGGTGCTCAGAAAAGCAAAGAGCGGATGCTGCAGGCCCAGGGCCCTGCTGGTGGGGGCAGCACGGGGCATGTGTCTGCGCCATGTGAGGGGGCTGGGGCTGGGGCCTGAAGGGGAGGCTGTCCACCCTGCTGCTCTGGACACCCAGTGCGGGTGGAGTCCAGCGGAGGGCGAGGACTTGGCTTTCTCTTGGAGAGGTCAGTGAGTCCATCTGCTGTCTCTGGCCACAGCCTTGGGCCATGTAGCCCAGAAGCATCCCTGCCCTGGCTGATCCCAGCTTTGTCCTTGGAGGGAAGCAGTTTCCTCCCTGGGGCCTGGCCGTCTCTGGGAGGCAGTGGTGGGTCCCAGCCCCTGGGCATAGCTCACCCCCAGGGCCAAAGCTGTCTGGATGCCTGAAGTCAGGGGTCTACTGGCCTTGGCCTAGACTGACAGGGACCTCCTTGGCTCTACCCACCTGCTGCTTGGGACTCAGCTCCCCAGGCCTAGGCTCTGGCGTGGTGGGCCCTGAGGGTAGGGGCTTTGCAAGGATCTTGAACTGATGGCCACAGGACCCCTGACCCCCAGGCCCTGCCCTGCCAGCCTGTCTGGGTGATGAAAGCACAGGAAGTAGAGATGAACTAAGCTTCTTCAGGGATGTTGCCACCAAAGCCCATGCCCTCCAGAGGCACGAGTGGCCACCCCCACCCCTTTCCTTTCGTCCCCACTCTTGGCCCCAGGGCCTCCACCCCTGCCACCCTTTTTGACCTTAAAAGGTATCCTCAAGTCTGTGGTGACTGCTGGATGTCAGGGAGGCTGATGGATGGAACCCCAAAGAATTTTAAGTAGGAGACGTGCAATGCCCTGGATCACCAAGGAGCCTCCAGAGGGAATATTCTAGATTCTAAAAGTCAGGATCGCATTGTTCTCCTAGTGTGAATTGCAGAGGGAGGCTTGGGCCGCATCTGCAGCATGTGGAAACCAGGGGCTGGGTGCAGGAGGGGAGACAGCCCAGCTGCCCAGCCCTGGGGCCCCCGTTTGCATCCTGGCTCCTCCAGATGCTTCCACCCCTCCCCCACCCCATCAGCATCCCCCCTCTGCAATGAGAGCTGCAGGCAGATCCCGCAAGGCCACGTAGCCAGGGCGCACACCAAGGGGTCTCTATATGAAGTCACCTCTGGGTTTCTGACCAAACTCACCTGGGGCCCGTTCTTCTCTCTGTGCTGGCTCCAGGCCTGTCTCAGACCCACTGGCCTTGTCTCAGTCTCTATCCTTGCCTCGGTGTGGTCTTGGCCTCAGCTGACACCTGGTGACGGCCATCTCATCACGCCTTCCTCACCTGGCTGCCTCTGCCATCTCTCCTGGCTCAGCCCTGGCGGTTGGCCTGGTCCGGAGCCCAGGGAAGAGGGAGGGGGGACGAGGCCTGTCTGGGGACTGGGGTCTCAGCAGGGTGCAGCGTCTCAGCCATCCCTCGTAGGGGCCCAAGGTCGGTCACGGTCATGGCTGGAACAGAGGTCAGGCCAAGCTGTGGCCGGTCCCAGCCAACAAGAGATGGGTGTTGGGCTGTCTGCAGCGAGGGGATGGGATCGGCCGGGGTGCTTGCTGCCGTCCGCCTTAGGAAGGGAAGGGTCCTGTGGGCTGGGCTGCAGATAAAAGAGAAAAGCTCTGCCCAGCTGCTTCAGAGTCCGGCAGCTCAACACGCACACCCCCCTCCCACAAGCTGCGGAACTAGGTAGTAGGTGGGTTAGGTGAGAGCTGTGGTGTAGACCTCCTGCTTATCTTCCTTTCTTTCCCTTTCAAATTATGGGGGTTTCTTTTGTGTGTGTGTGTGTTTTTTGTTTGTTTGTTTGTTTGTTTTGTCTTTGTAGGGCAACACCCACGGCATATGGAAACTCCCAGGCTAGGGGTTGAATCAAGTTGTAGCTCCTGGCCTACACCACAGCCACGAAGGAGCCTTAAGCCACTGAGCAAGGCCAGGGATCGAACCCGTGCAGATACTAGTCCGGTTCATTACCTCTGAGCCATGGCAGGAGCTCCATTTATTTATTTATTTATATTTTATTTTTGCCTTTTTTAGGGCCACACCTGCGGCATATGGAGGTTCCCAGGCTAGGAGTCAATTTAGAGCTGCAGCTGCTGGCCTAGGCCACAGCCACAGCAACGCCAGATCTGAGGCATGTCTGCTCATGGCAACAATGGATGCTTTAACCCACTGAGCGAGGCCAGGGGTCGAACCTGCATCCTCATGGATATTAGTCAGATTCTTAACCCGCTGAGCCCCAATAGGAACTCCTCTTTTTATTTTATTTTTTTGGCCCCACCTGCAGCATGTAGAAGTTCCTGGGCTGGGGATCGAACCCGCACTGTGGTTGTAACCCAAACCGCATGGCTGTGGCAATGCCATATCCTTAACCCACGGTACCGCAAGGGAACCTCCTAGACCTCCTGTTTAGACTTGGGGCAGGGTGGCCAGGACCCTGAGGTCCCTGCAAAGAGGGGCCTTGGAGGTTCACATTGCCCAAAGCTGGGGCCCACCCATGGACTCTAGGGCTTCGGGAAGTTCTGCACCGCACATGTGGCACTGTGGGGGGCACTCACCCGCCTCCCCTTGGCCCCTCTCTTGGTTTCTACTGTGGTCCCTGAGCTGGTCCTGTAGGGCCACCCTTGCTGGCTTTCCCCACTCTCTCTCTAGGAGCAGCAGGTGGCCTGAGTAAGGCCACCAGTGGCTACACAGAAGTCTGGGGGCCAAGCCCCTCTTAGGAGACACTCTGGATCTTTAGCAATGGCAGGAACTTAACACCCATCCACACCTGGCTCTCTCTGTGGCCGAGACCCAGGTTTTCTGGCTGTTCTGAGCTTGTCCCTGGCAGGCTGCCCCCGCCTCCAACCCCCTCCCAACACAGCCAGGGACTGCAATGGCCCGACCTCCCTGTGGAGGGGGACCCAGGCCCCTGCCCTGGTCTAATCCAATCAGGAAGGCAGTCTGATGCTCTCTGGCAGTTTTTGCATCTCAGGAATCCAGTCTAACGAGTTTCTGGAAGCTTGTGGGCAGTTGTTCAGCTCTTCCTCGGATGTTTCGGGGGAAAAAACAGCCTTCTCTTCACCTCTAGAAGCAGGCATTGAGGGGAGGTTGCTGGGCAGGGGTGCAGGGGTGACTAGGTTCCTGGGAGCCGGGGCCACACCTGGGAGCCGTGTGCAGGCAAGATGCCCCCAGGTCGTGGAGGCAAGAACTCTAGGTGTCCACAGATGGTTCTTCTTGGGCCACTGCCGGTCCAAACACCTCATGAGGAGGAAGGACTGTTCCATGTGAGGCATCTGCTCCTCCAGAGACTGGGCTTGAGTCTTGAGTTTCTAGAAGCAGCTTTCCAGCCCCCCCCCCCCCCCCGCCCCGCCTCAGCTTTTCATCAGGGTTCACTTGACGATCTCCTGACTCTTACCTTTTGCATCTAATGGAGTCCCTGCCTGTGGAAAAGCTCGGCAAGGCAGCCCCTCCTGGTGCCCCTGACACAGTGCACCCACTGGACTCCTCCCTCGTGCAGCAGCAGCACGAGGTCTGGTCCTTCGGTGCCTGGACCACGCATGCCCCTTAGATGGGTGCTCCTCCTTCTCACTCCAGGGCTTTCACTCCGGGGCTTGGACTCCCACGTTTTTGCCTTCTTTTAGGGCCGCACCCCCAGCATATGGAGGTTCCCAGGCTAGGGGTCGGATCAAACTTATGGATACTCGTTGAGTTTGTTAGCCACAATGGGAACTCCCTCTCTTCCAGCTTCTAGGGGGTGCTGGCCCTGGTAGGCTTGCGGCTCCCCCACTCTAGTCCCCCGCTTGGCTTTTCATGACCTTCTCCTGTGTGTATCATCTCCCTTGGCCTCATCTTTTTTTTTTGGCTTTTTTTTTGTCTTTTTGTTGTTGTTGTTGTTGTTGTTGCTATTTCTTGGGCCGCTCCCTCGGCATATGGAGGTTCCCAGGCTAGGGGTTGAATCGGAGCTGTAGCCACTGGCCTACGCCAGAGCCACAGCAACGCGGGATCCGAGCCGTGTCTGCAACCTACACCACAGCTCACGACAATGCCGGATCGTCAACCCACTGAGCAAGGGCAGGGACCGAACCCACAACCTCATGGTTCCTAGTCGGATTCGTTAACCACTGCACCACGACGGGAACTCCTTTTTTTTTTTTTTTTTTTTTAATGTAAAAACACTGTACTGCTAAAAAATGCTAACTCTCGGAGTTTCCTGGTGGCCTAGGGGGCTAATCTGGCGTTGTCACTGCTGTGGCGTGGGTTTGATCCCTGGTTCAGGAAATCCCGCTTGCCAAGGGTGGGGGGGGACAAAAATAAATCAACAAATGAAAGATTAAAAAAAAACAGTTACAATTGAATGGGCAATGGCAAGTTTCACTGAGTGTACCTTTTTTTTTTGTCTTTTTGTCTTTTCTAGGGCCGTTCCCGCGGCATATGCAGGGTTCCCAGGCTAGGGGTCCAATTGGAGCCATAGCCATGGGCCTACACCACAGCCACAGCAACACGGGATCCAAGCCGCGTCTGCGACCTACACCACAGCTCACGGCGATGCCAGATCTTTAACCCAATGAGCGAGGCCAGGGATCGAACCCGCAACCTCCTGGTTCCTAGTCGGATTTGTGAACCACTGAGCCACGATGGGAACTCCGAGAGTACCTTTTTTATTTGCCAGCTTCCGTGCTCTGCCCAGCCCAGTGCTAAGAAGAAGCTCACACAGAATTATAGCTAGAAATAATTATCACAGCTCACATACAACTATAATCATACTCAGGGCAAAATCATGGAAAATGCACTTGAATGCTTCATTGCCTTGCCTGTGGAATGAGTATCTCATGAGATCCGTCGTTACTCATTTTCCGTTGTTAAATGCCCAAGTGCCCCTTCTAGAGGTGGTGCCAGCCAGATTCGCTCATTTGTTCAGAATCACTCCCAGCCACATGGTACTTGGCCACGGGGAACGGCAGCTGCTACTCCTGTCGGGATAGACCCCAGGTAGAGGGTTACCTCTCGGCTCTCCAAGTCCATGTTGTACAGCGGTCTCTGCAGGCGGAGGTCCCCCCCCCCCTCCCACCCCGGTGGCGCAGGTGTTCATCCTTCCTCAAGACTGTCCACCAGGTGGCCCTTCCGCCTGAGGCGCAGGACATGGCAGCTGCATCACCACCTCTTTCTTGCCCCTGGCGGTCACCCTGTCTTTTTTCTTACTTTTTTATGAAAAAAATATTTAATGTATTTTTTTTTTTTGGCGTTTTTAGGCTGCACCTGTGGCATATGGAAGTTCCCAGGCTAGGGGTTGAATCGGAGCTACAGCTGCCAGCCACAGCCACGCCAGATCCTTAACCCACTAAGCAAGGCCAGGGATCGAACCCGTATTCTATGGATCCCAGTTGGGTTCGTTACTACTGAGCCACAACGGAATGCCTTGAAGTATCTTTTTTTATTTTTTTAATTATAGTTGATTTACAGTTTTGTGCCAATTTCTGCAGTACAGAAAAGTGACCCAGTCATACATATGTATTATAAAACATGATGAAGGATATACATTCTTTTCCTCATATCATCCTCCATCATGTTTTATCCCAAGAGAATGGACACAGTTTACTGTGCCACACAGCAGGACCCCATTGCTTATCCATTCTAAATGTAACAGTTTGCATCCACTAATCCCAAACTCCCAGTCTATCCCGCACCTGTGCCCCCTCCCCCTTGGCAACCACAAGTCTGTTCTCCATGTCTGTGTGTCTGCTTCTGTTTTGTAGATAGGACCATTTGTGCCATATTTTATTTTATTTGCTTTTCAGGGCCGCACTCACGGCATATGGAGGTTCCCAGGCTAGGGGTCCAATCAGAGCTGTAGCCGCTGGCCTACACCACAGCCAAGCAACTCGGGATCCGAGCCGCGTCTGCAACCTACACCACAGCTCAAGGCAACGCCGGATCCTTAACCCACTGAGCGAAGCCAGGGATTGATCCCACAACTTCATGGTTCCTAGTCGGATTTGCTAACCACTGAGCCACGACGGGAACTCCTGTGCCATATTTAGATTCCACATATAAGTGATATCATATGGTATTTGCCTTTCTCTTTCTGACTTCACTTAATATGAGAATCTGTAGTTGTATCCATGTTGCTACAGATGGCATTCTTTCTTTCTTTTTTAGGGCTGAGTAATATTCCATTGTATACATGTACCACATCTTCTTAATCCATTCCTCTGTTAATGGACATTTAGATTGTTTCCATGTCTTGGCTTTTGTGCCTCTTGTCTTTTTTCTTGTGGGGTGGGGGGTGGTCAGCTTAGCTGTGTTCTGGATACTTCAGGGGGAGAGTCCCATGGTGGCATTTTTCATCTCTATCATAATGTGACAGCTGGCTGCTTTTTTCTCTATCATGTGAACCGCTTCCGTTAGGAACGAACTCTGAAAAGTGTTGTGAGAGAGGTGAAACATGAGACATGAGCGGCCATTTGTCATTTGTTAACAAGTCAACAAATAAATGCTGGAGAGGGTGTGGAGAAAAGGGACCCTCCTACACTGTTGGTGGGAATGTAAATTGGTACAACCATATGGCAAACTGTATGGAGGCACCTCAGAAAACTAAGTATAGAACTACCATATGACCCAGCAATCCCACTCTTGGGCATATATCCGGACAAAACTTTCCTTGAAAAAGATCCATGCACCCACATGTTCATTGCAGCACTCTTCTCAATAGCCAAGACATGGAAACAACCTAAATGTCCACTGACAGATAATGGATTAAGAAGATGTGGTAGGAGTTCCCATCATGGCTCAGTGGTTAACAAACCCGACTGGTATCCATGAAGACTTGGGTTCGATCCCTAGCCTTGCTCAGTGGGTTAAGGATCTGGCATTGCCATGAGCTGTGGTGTAGGTTGCAGATAAGGCTCAGATCCCGTGTTGCCGTGGCTCTGGTGTAGGCCGGTGGCTACACCTCCGATTGGATCCCTAGCCTGGGAACTTACATATGCCTTGGGTGTAGCCCTAAAAGCCAAAAAGCCAAAAAGTCAAAGAAAAAAAAAGAAGAAGATGTGGTATATATACACAATGGAATAGTACTCAGCCATAAAAAAGAACAAAATAGTGCCATTTGCAGCAACATGGATGGAACTAGAGACTCTCATACCAAGTGAAATAAGTCAGAAAGAGAAGGGCAAACACCACATGATATCGCTTATACCTGGAATCTAATATACGGCACAAATGAACTTTTCCACAGAAAGGAAACTCACAGACTTGGAGAACACACTGGTGGTTGCCAAGGGGGAGGGAGTGGGATGGACTGGGAGTCTGGGGTTGACAGATGCAAACTACTGCATTTGGAATGGATGGGCAATGAGATCTTGCTGTATAGCACTGGGAACTATATCTAGTCACTTGTGATGGAACATGGTGGAGGATAATGTGAGAAAAAGAATATGTATATACGTGTGTGACGGGTCACTTTGCTGTGCAGTAGAAATTGACAGAACACTGTAAATCAACTATAATGGAAAAAAATCATATTAATAAAACCAAAAAAAACAAAAAACCATGAGACACTGGCTCAAGACCAGGGAGACAAGCCTAGGGAATATGCTCATGGAGGCAGACACATCAGGCTACATACGATGGAAGAGCAAAGTTTAGCTCATTAGCGTAGCTCAGCCTCGGGCCCACGGAGAGGTCTTGGGAGTGTGGGGACACCCTCGGGAGGGACCCGACCTCCTCAATGGGCCCCATATTCTGTGCTGCCCGTTATTCATGTTGCTTTCCCTCCAGTCCAACTTAGACCAGAGGCTATTTAACTGACTGGTATGCAGCCCCCTGTTCTCATTCCCGAGGTGCCAAGTAGCAGGTAGTAACACGCAAGCAGGAAAAACCAAAGGCAGAGCTCCCATCGTGGCGCAGCAGAAATGAATCTGACTAGGAACTGTGAGGTTGCAGGTTCGATCCCTGGCCTCGCTTAGTGGATTGAGGATCCGGCGTTGCTGTGAGCTGTGATGTAGGTCGCAGTTGCAGCTCAGCTCTGATGTTGCTGTGGCTGTGGTGTAGTCTGGCAGTTGTAACTCTGATTGGACCCTTAGCCTGAGAGAACCTCCATATGCTGCAGGTGCAGCCCTAAAAAGCCAAAAAAAAAAAAAAGAAAAAGAAAAAAATGAAAAGAAACCCAAAGGGCAAGATGCTCTCCTGCACAGGCCTTCCACTCTGTTTGCCTTCCAGACCATTCCTGCAGAACCCCAAACCTGGGCCCTTTCCTCCCCATAACAGGGCACATGTTGGAGGAGGAGGCTGAGCTGAGACTGTGAGCAGGCCTAGCTCCTTCTGGTTAGAAAGAGAAACCCTTGAAAAAGAAAGCAAGACTTCCTCCCATGCATTCTCCGGCCCGGGGGTGGGGTGCCGCCCCCCAGTTATGTCAGGGGAAGAAAAATTTTGCTCCATGCGGTACAGCTCGTGAATGCTTGAAAAGCCAAGTGTCGGGGTTCACGTTGTTGTTCAGAGGTAACGCATCCGACTAGGATCCGTGAGGATACAGGTTCCATCCCTGGCCTCGCTCAGTAGGTTAAGGATCTGATGGTGCTGTGAGCTGTGGTGTAGGTCGCAGACGAGGCTGGGATCTGGCATTGCTGTGGCTGTGGTGTAGGCCGGCAGCTGCAGCTCTGATTCGACCCCTAGCCTGGGAACTTCTGTGTGCCGAGAATATAGTCCTTAAAAAAAAAAAGAAAGAAAGAAAGAAAGAAAAGAAAAGAAAAGAAAAGCTAAGTGTCTCTGAAATTAGACTTGCAACACTGACCATAAAAGACCTCAGCCCAGCACCTCCATATGCCCGGGACTTTGAACCTACTTCTGACACCTCTCCTAACCCAGTGATCCTTTTTACAGGGCACTGTCTCAGTTGAATTCCCAATATGATTTACAAAAATGTTTTTTTAAACATTAGAAAGTCTAGAGAAAAGATGACTTTTTAGTGGCAGGACTAAAAGCCCTAGCTATTTAAAAATTTGCAGGTGCTATTAAATATAACATATAATCCCCTTGCCCAAAGGTATCCTCTTGTCTTAAACCCTGAACTTTTTTTTTTTTTTTTTTTTTTAGGGCTGCACCTGCAGCATATGGAAGTTCCCAGGCTAGGGGTCAAATGGGAGCTACAGCTGCCAGCCTAGGCCACAGCCACAGCAACACCAGATCCGAGCTGTGTCTGCAACCTACTAGAGTTCATGGCAGTGCCACTGAGTGAGGCCAAGGATTGAACCTGAGTCCTCATGGATACTAGTTGGATTCATTTCCACTGCGCCATGATAGGAACTCCTAAATCCTAAACTCCTAAGCTGGTTCTTTCCATCCCTAAGTTGCCACATTTCCTATTCTTTCCTAACCCCCGAACTTTCCAGAAGCATCATGTTTCTAAATCCCCTCGATTATCTTCACTTTGATCAACCTTTTAAAAAAGTTCAAATTTTTTTTTTTTTTTTAAGTTTAGTTTTCTGGGCAGAGTCGTTGGTTTCTTTTGTTCAGAGACTTCCTGCAAGATAGGGCTAAGAATAACATGCCAAATGTTCTGCCCACCTTCACAGAGTGAAACCATATGTTGACAGAGTTCCTATCATTTCTCTCTCTTATAAGAGTCAGTAAAAGGATCTTTTAGAAAGAAAGAATGCCGTTTGCAGCAACATAGATGGACCTAGATTTTATCACGCTAATTGAAGTAAGTCAGACAGAGAAAGACCCATATATGATATCACTTATAGGTGGAATCTAAGACGTGATACAAATGAACCTGTCTACAAAGCAGAAAGACTCTCAGACATGGAGACTTGGAGCTGCCAAGGGGGACGAGGGTGGGGGAGGGATGGAGTGGGGGTTTGGGATTAGCAGATGCCAACTATTATATATAGCAGAGATAAACAACAGAGTCCTACTCTAGAGCACAGGGAACTATATTCAGCAACCTGTGATGAACCATAATGGACAAGAATATGAAAAAGAGTGTCTATATAAAGAATATACATATGTAAAACTGAATCACTTTGCTGGACAGCAGAAATTAACACTGTAAATCAACTATACTTCAATAAAAAATGTTTTTAAAAAGGCTCTTTTAGGTCTTTTTTTTTTTTGGTCTCTTTTTAGGGCTGCACCCAAGGCTTATGGAGGTTCCCAGGCTAGGGGTCAAATTGGAGCTGTGGCCGCTGGTCTACACCACAGCCACAGCCATAGCCACACTAGTTCCGAGCCGAGTCTTTGACCTCCTCTACAGCTCACGAAATGCCGGATCTTTAACCCACGAAGCAAGGCCAGGGATTGAACCTGCATCCCCATGGATACTAGTAAGATTTGTTTCTGCTGAACCAAGATGGGAACTCCTCTTTTAGGTCTTATGGACTATTAAAACTCTGCTAGTACTTCTAATTTATATAGCTTTTTTTTTTTGCCTTTTCTAGTGCTGCACCGCGGCATATGGAGGTTCCCAGGCTAGGGGTCTAATCAGAGCTGTTGCCACTGGCCCACAGCACAGCCACAGCAATGCGGGATCCAAGCTGCATCTGCAAGCCACACCGTAGCTCACAGCAATGCCGGATCCTTAAGCCACTCAGGGAGGCCAGGGATCGAACCTGCAACCTCATGGTTCCTAGTTGGATTTGTTAACCACTGAGCCACAATGGGAACTCCCTAATTTATATGGCTAGTCCCCACTTTCCCATCCTGTTGGCTCTCTGCAGCTTCACACTCCTGCCAGGAGTATTTCAGCTTTAGGTCCCTCTGCCTGGACATGCTGAGCCACGCCAGGGCCTCACAACACGTGAATTTATATCTATACTTGGATTGGTACCTGCCAGGACAGCAGAATCTTAAAGGTACATAAACCATAAACTTCAACCAAAAAACTATTCTCATTCACTGAAATCATCACATCAGAATGTATCTGTTGAGCGCAATAGGGAACTCCTCCTAGGGTTGCTGGATAAAATACAGGATGCCGAATTAAATTTTGATTCTGGATAAACAATGAATAATCTTTTTGTAGAAGTATATCCCATGCAGTTATGAACTGGGTGTCCTGTGTTTTTATTTGCTAAACCTGGCGACACTATACTGGTGACCATCTTATCAGAAAAGTTATAAAGAGGCTTCTCACTGCTTTTCTATATGAATTAGCTCGAATGAGACTCATTCTTTTTTTTTTGTCTTTTTGCCTTTTCTTGGGCCGCTCCCGCGGCATATGGAGGTTCCCAGGCTAGGGGTAGAATCGGAGCTGTAGCCACCAGCCTATGCCAGAGCCACAGCAACGCAGGATCCAAGCCATATCTGCGACCTACACCACAGTTCATGGCAACGCCGGATCGTTAACCCACTGAGCAAGGGCAGGGACCGAACCTGCAACCTCATGGTTCCTAGTCGGATTCATTAACCACTGCGCCACGACGGGAACTCCGAGACTCATTCTTAAGGCCTCTGCCTCGTCTTATGAGCACATTCATGATGATATTTATGGCCCTCCTGGATAATCTGAGATGCTCTCACATCAAATAACAATTTATTTAAAAGGCAAAGAAGGGAGTTCCATTGTGGCTCAGCAGTAATGAACCTGACAAATATCCATGAGGACTTGTGTTCCATCCCTTGTCCCACTCAGTGGGTTAAGGGTCCGGTGTTGCCACGAGCTGTGGTGTAGGTCACAGACACGGCTCAGATCCTATGTTGCTGTGGCTGTGGTGTAGGCCGGCAGCTGTAGCTGTAGACCCCTAGCCTGGGAACTTCCATGTGCTGCAGGTGCGGCCCTAAAAAGAAAAAAAAAAGAGGCAAAGAATGAAGGGAAGATTGAAAGAAGGAAAAGGCCAGTCCCAGGTTAGAACACTTGTCTTTTATTGTTCAAGTGTAGGTGAGTTGTGAAAATATTTTATTGTTTTAGAAATTAGAAAACAGAATGCACTCTGTCGTATTATGAATAAAGAACTAGGATACTGGAATTCCTGTCATGGCTCAGCAGTTAATGAACCCGACTAGTATCCATGAGGACTCGGGTTTGATCCCTGGCCTTGATCAGTGGGTTAAGGATCCAGTGTTGCCGTGAGTTGTGGTGTAGGTTGCAGACTTGGCTTGGATCTGACGTTGCTGCGGCTGTGGTGTAGGCCAGTGGTTACAGCTCTGATTAGACCCCTAGCCTGGGAACCTCCATATGCCTTGAGTGCGGCCCTAAAAAGCAAAAAAAAAAAAAAAAAAAAAAAACTAGGATACTGTCAACCATCAGGAAAGGAAAAAAATCTGGGTCATCCCAAGGCAAAAAATAGCTTGTTGTTGAAGGGAGTAATACATTTAATTTGTACATCTTAAAAATCAGGCTTGGGGGAGTTCCCGTTGTGGCTCAGTGGTTAATGAATCCAACTAGAAACGATGAGGATTCGGGTTTGATCCCTGACCTTGCTCAGTGGGTTAAGGATCCGGCGTTGCCGTGAGCTGTGGTGTAGGTTTCAGATTCGGCTCGAATCCCGCATTGTTGTGGCTCTGGCATAGGCTGGTGGCTACAGCTCTGATTAGACCCCTAGCCTGGGAACCTCCACATGCCGCAGGAAGCGACCCTAGAAAAGGGGAAAAAAAATCAGGCTTGGGGAGTGGCCCACTGTGGCAGTGTCTCTACAGCACCAGGATGCAGGTTTAATCCCTGGCCCAGAGCCATGGGTTAAGGAACCAGCATTCGTGCAGCTGTGGCCTGGGTCAAAACTGTGGCTCAGCTCTGACCCCTGGCCTGGGAAGTCTATATGCCTCAGAGCGGCCAAAAAAGTAAAAAAAAAAAAAAAAAGAAGAAGAAAAGAATCAGGCATGGGGACCTTGACTGCTATATGAAGAGAATTTAAGGAGTTCCCTTCGTGGCTCAGCAGTTAAGGAAACTGTCTAGGATCCATGAGGATGCAGGTTCGATCCCTGGCCTCCCCCAGTGGGTTAAGGATCTGGCGTTGCCGTGAGCTGCGATGTAGGTCACAGACACAGCTTGGATCCTGAGTTGCTGTGGCTGTGGTATAGGAACTTCCATATGCCTCGGGTGCGGTCCTAAAAAACAAAACAAACAAAAAAAGAATTTAAAAGTGGTAATAAAGAGGAGTTCCTGTCGTGGCTCAGTGGTTCATGAATCCGACTAGGAACCATGAGGTTGCGGGTTTGATCCCTGGCCTTGCTCAGTGGGTTAAGGATCTGGCATTGCCGTGAGCTGTGGCATAGGTTGCAGACAGCTTGGATCCTGCGTTGCTGTGGCTCTGGTGTAGGCTGGTGGCTACAGTTCTGATTTGACCCCTAGCCTGAGAACCTCCATATGCCGTGGGAGCGGCCCTAGAAAAGGCAAAAATAAATAAATAAATAAATAAATAAATAAATGTGGTAATAAAGAAAAAAATCTTTAACTTAATTGCATCTGCAAAGGCTCTTTTTCCAAATAACGTTATTACATTTGCACGTTCCAGGAATTTGGACATGAATATCTTGGCTGAGTCGAGTGGGGTGCATTTCTCAGCTTACTATAGTCCCCTTTGACCTACACAGACCCTGTCTCCCCCCACCCCAGGCCCCAACAGTCCTGAGGCATCCAGACCCCAGACCTTGGCACAAAGGAACTTGGGTTTATCTCATGAGGGGCCTGGGGACTTGGCAGCCTGATAAGTGTGGGCAGCTGCGGCGGGGCTGCTGGGAGCTCGCCGCCTCCCCTGGCTGAGCCCTGGCGCTCAGCTCTGTTCCAGGCAGGGTTCCTGGGGTCCCAGCAGGTGCTATGGTCCTGTGACTGGATTGTGGGACCCTTGCCCTCCTCCCACATCTGCTCCCCTTCCTGCCCCTGATGCTCGCCTTCCCGCGTGGCTTAAGCTTCCCCCCAGGCTCTGGTGCATGCAGAATGTTCCCTCGGAGTGTGAGCTGTATTAGGAAAGGGAGAGAGGTCCCCCCAGAGGAACTTGCCTGGTATCTGAGGGCCTCAGGGTCCCTCCCCCTCCCAGACCAGAGCCCTTTCCTTTTATACAATTAATAAACATTCCCACAGGGAGTAGGGCAGGGAGGGAGCTGCTTCCTCCAGCTCCTGCCCAGTGACAGCTATTTTGGGGAAATCGCCAGGGAAAGTGGGGCTCTGACTTCTTTTTTTTTTTTAGCTTTTATTTTTATTTATTTATTTTTTCTTTTTAGGGCTGCACCTGTGGCATATGGATGTTCCCAGGCTAGGCGGTAGAATCAGAGCTAGAGCTGCCAGCCTACACCACAGCTCATGGCAACACTGGATCCCCAACCTACTGAGCCAGGCAGGGGATTGAACCCTGCATCCTCATAGATATTAGTGGGATTTGTTTCCACTGCGCCACAACCGGAACTCCGAGGAGCTGACTTTTTCCACAGCCACAGCAAACCACGTCTTCGACCTACACCACAGCTCACAGCAAAGCTCCATCCTTAACCCAACTGAGTGAGGCCAGGGATTGAACCCACATCCTCGTGGATTGTAGTCGGGTTCATTAACCTCTGAGCCACGAAGGGAACTCCGTGGGGAGCTGACTTCTAATCTTGGAGCATCTGTAATGGTTACAGGGCAACTCACTCCAGTGGACTGGAGTGGGACCGCTGCCAAGAAAAGTCAAAAGGTGGGGGATGGGCAGGATCGGGCCCTGCTGGAGAGCAGGGATGGGGAGGCTGCTGGGAGCAGCTAATCCAAAGGATAGGCAGGGAGTGGAGCCCAGGTCTTCCTGGGGCCCAAGTGGACTTTGGGGAGGACTGTTTGAAAAGCAATCCTGGGAGTTCCCACTGTGGCTCAGTGGATTAAGAACCTGACCTAGTGTCTATGAGGATGTGAGTTCAATCCCTGGCCTCGCTCAGTGGGTTAAGGATCTGGTGTTGCTGTGTTCCATGGCAGCTCTGATTCGACCCCTAGCCTGGGAACTTCCATATGCTGTGGGTGCAGCCAAAAAAAAAAAAAAAAAGGGGGGTATAGCTATAGATCCCATAGACATTAAAGTGATAGGCAAGGAGTTTCCATGTAGCTCGCTCAGTGGGTTAAGGATCTGGTGTTGACACTGCTGTGGCTCATGTAGCTGCTGGGTTCCATCTCTGATCTGGGAACTTCTACATGCTGCAGGCATGGTAGGAAAAAAAAAAAAGATAAATTCTAACTTACTAAAATGAATTTAAGAAGAAAAAGAAAATGTGAGTTGCCCTGTAACCATTACAGAAATCCAATCAATCATCAGCCAATCTTTCCACAAAGAGACTTACAGACAAGCAAATAAACTGCTCATCCTCAAAGGTGCACCACTTGACAAGCATTTAAAAATGAACTTTTAATTTAGAAAGTTGTAGATTTGCAGAAAAATTGTGAAATCCCATATACTGTATTATCTTATATTAGTATGATGCATTTGTTACAATTAACGAACCACCAGTAATACATCATTAGTCAAAGTCCATGCCTTATTTAGACTTCCTTGCCCTTTTCCTGGTCTAGGAGCTCATGTTATATTTAATCACGTCTCTTTAGGCTGCTTTCGGCTCTGACGGTTTCTCTGACTTTCCTTGGTCTTGATGACCTTGACAGCCATCAGATGTTGTGTAGGTCGTCCCTCTGTTGGAATTTGTTGGCTGTTTCCTTTCTCATTAGACCAGGGTTGTGGGTTTGGGGGAGGAAGAGCGCAGAGGTGCGGTGCCGCTTTTGCATCCCGCCCTGGGAAGGGTGCCTACTATCGACATGACTGCTCACGGTGGGTGCTGACCTTGATCTCCTGGCTGAGGAGGGACGGTCAGCTTGCTCCACGGCCAAGTCACTCTGCTTCCCCCTTCTCACACTGAGCTCTTGGGAGGAAAGTCACTCTGCACAGCCCGTATCCTAGTGGGGGCAGTTTTGCTCCACCTCCTCGAGGGCAAGGTGTCTACACACAGAATTCCCGTCGTGGCTCAGGGGAAAGGAATCTAACTGGTATCCATGAGGATCCGGGTTTGATCCCTGGCCTCGCTTGGTGGGTTGGGGATCCAGCCTTGCTGTGAGCTGTGATGTAGGTAACAGACAGGGCTTGGATCCTGAGTTGCTGTGGCTGTGGTGTAGGCCGGCAGCTGCATCTCAGATTTGACCCCTAGCCGGGAACATCCATATGCTGTGGGTTCAGACCTAAAAAGCAAAAAAAAAAAAAAAAAGTATACACACAAATTATTTGGAATTTTTCTGCACAGGTCTCTTTGTGTCTTCTCATTTACCAATTCAATCATTTATTTTTTTAATTTTTATTTTTTTAGGACCACAAGTGTGGCATATGGGAGTTCCCAGGCTAGGGGTCGAACTGGAGCTGCAGCTGGGGGCCACGTCTGCGACCTACACCACAGCTCACTGCAACGCCAGATCCTTAACCCACTGAGCGGGGCCAGGGATTGAACATTCATCCTCATGGGTACTAGTCAGGTTCGTTTCCACTGAGTCACAAGCAGAGGAACCCAGTTCTTAAGAGGCAGGACTGCAGAAGAGAGAGCGAGGGAAAACAAGGAGGGGTGGGGTCCCACGGCTGGCTCATGTGTCCAGGAGACTGGCCGCTAGGGTCAGATACGAATGGGAGGTCACAGAACCTATAGCCCAGAATGGGGCTCCTGGGCTGGTAGGATCTGGGCTATGCCTGGACAGAGGCTCTGTCCTCTCTTCTGTATGAGAACCCTGAGTCTCAGTCACCTGTCCCCAGATGTTCCACAGCAACAGGGAAAAGCACAACCATTCCTGGGATTTGCTCAGACTTGAGCAACTATCCAGCTCAGCCACAGGCAGGAGACCCCCTGGCTGGAATGAATTAAGGAAGAGGCAGTACAGGGACCCAGGGCAGTGAGCACTGGATGGCAGGCAGAGATGTGGGCCTGACCCTACCTCCTGCCAATCTTTCCAGGAGGACACAAGGGAGAATTTGCCAAGTGGTTTGGTGGAAGATTGGATCACAGGGTTTCCTTCCTATACTTGGCAAAGGTGGAGAAGCTGCTGAGTGGGCAAAAAATAGGCTTCTCTAAAACACTGGCCTCACGGGCCTCCAGGCTCTGCCCATTCGTTTTCTCATTTAATCCTGGCCCATCTCGATGCAGGAGACACTACCCGTCATTCTTATTTTGCAGATGGGGAAACGGAGGCTCCAGAAGGTGAGAAGGGAGCTGACGGTTCTCTCTCCACACCCCCACCCCCACCCCCCGCAGTGCTGTGCAGGCAACAGGCGGCTTTAGTAAGCAAGTCACATTCGCCAGGGCTCCAAGCCACACCAGCAAAGGGGGCAGGGGATGCTGATTCAGCAAGTTGGCACGCCCACCCAGAGGGTCCACGCCTGACCACGCCCTCTTGAGGAGCCCCCGTCTCCAACGGGCCTGAAAGAAGTGGCTAGAACAAATCCAAATCCTAACGGCCCCCAGTTTCCTCATCTGTGGCCTGTGGCCACAGTTCTTGAACGCTGCAGTTTCCAGAGACCCGCTAGCAGTGCTCGCCCTGAACCCCAGGAGCACGCCTGCAGCTCCGGACCCACCCGGGGGCGAGGGGATGGAGGAGGGCTCTGCTGTTCCTTCCCGGCCCCTATCCCACACCCCAGGTCTCTTCCCAAGAGAGCACCCCCGAAAAAGCAAATGTCGCTTCAGCAGCCCCTCTGGGTCGCCTGCTTCCCCAAAGCCGTCGTTCCCGCCTTCCGAGCCCAGGTCCCGACATTGTGGGCTAGGGCGCCATAAGGACCGCGGGACGATCCAAGGTGGCGAGGGTCGCGCAGACAGCTGGCACCAGGAGGAAAGTGGAGGCGGTGGAATAAACTCAGAGCTGGAAGGGTGGAAAGCGGCAGAGGAACCCACTCGGATGGCTGGTGCCCTGACCCCCGGGTCGGAGCCCCGAGGCCCGAGCTCCGCCCCTGATCCGCCCCGCCCAATCCAGAGCAGGTTCCTCTGAGCAGCCCTGCTCTCTCTTCTTCTGGGGGAGTCAAGCTCTGTGCCCGCCTGTCCTTCAATCTCCGTCTTGCCCCGCCCACAACCTGTCCCGCCTACAAATCCCCCCTCCCACTCCAGGAGCACCGCTGCACTCGCGATCGCCGGGCGGGGCCAACCTGGGGCTGCCCGCCGAGAAGCCTAGGTGGCTGAGGCTCGGGCCCTCGACTTGGGAGAAGGAGCCCGACAGAGGGGCAGAATATCTTGGGACCCCAATTCTCTCTGTTCCATCCTGCCGCTGGAGACCTGCGGGTCGGCCAGCCAGCGCCTCGGGCTGGGAGAAATCTGAGACACGTGGTTTCTAAAGCCCCCTGAGTGCACGGAAAATTTTATGGTTCAGGCTACAGAAGAAATTGGGCATCGGTGCGGGAGGGCAGAAAAAGCCCCAGTCGCGGGCTCCCACCTACTGCGGGTCCGGTGGGCAGTTTCCGTGGCTTTCCTGGACCCGATGCCGTGACGCTATCCCCAGTATCCTAAAGGGTTCAATCTCTTTCTATTGGTTGCATATTACGGATGACGCTGAGGGCCATAAGGCGAACTACGCGGCCGAGTTCCTACGTTCGGCTCCGGGTCACCGCCGCGACCAGTTACATCTACGCGTTAGAAGCGGGGACAGTTAGCAGATCTCCCTAGATGTTTCTTTGTTTCTGACGAGTGTGTGAAAGCTGGGTGCCGGGGACTCACGCCCCGTCCCATGAGAGCTGTACCTTCCCGCTCCGCGTCACAGTCACCCCTGGCAACCTCCTGGCGCCGGAGACCCGCCCCTTTAAAGAGAGCCTGAGCCCGGGCCGTCTTTGTTTCTCGCGCCCTCCCGCGGCGCCGGCGAAACGAACATGGCCCATGCTGCACGGGTTCTCTGGCCCAACGGGCGCGCCCTGGCCTGGAGACTGGGCGGTCGTCCCTCTCCAAGACTCCCCGAGCAGAGCCGGGCGGGCTTCACCGGAGCGGCGGGAGGCCCAGGCCCCACCGCCACCACCCGCAAGGGGGGCCCACGGCTCCTGGGGGCGGCCGCACTGGCCTTGGGGGGCGCCCTGGGGCTGTACCACACCGTGCGGTGGCACCTTCGCGCCCAGGACCTCCGAGCGGAGCGCACAGCAGCGCAGGTAAGCCCTGGCCAGACCGAGCCTTGGGTGGGGGCGCTGGGATCAGCGCCGAACTTCGGGACTTCTGGGAACCGGCGGGGTCAGGAATCGTCTCCTCTGTCCATTCTTGACCTTGAGCGAGTGACTTGGTTTTAAGTCTCTGATCCCTCAGCGTCCTCATCTGTGAAATGGGGCGCTAATGTCAGCTAACTAGAATTGTCTTTGTTTTAAGGTCGTTTTTCTAACCGGCTTTAAGACTTCTTAATAGAAAGATTTGGCGATCACTGAAACGGAAAGCCTCTTTCACAGTTTATCACTTTAGCAAACGTTTGTCTCCCTCCTACCGTCTCCAAATCCTGAGGTTGTGTGTTTATTTATTAGTAATATTATTAGTGTTTTTACGAAACCGATGACCCTAGCTGCCCTTATGACCCTACCTGCCCTTACGATGCTTTGTACACAGCACCAGCCCCTCCCCATCACACCCCACAGGCGCCTGGTTTCGGAATCCAAGGGAAACAGAATGGCAGATGGGGAGTAGATTTCTCTGTATCTCCCTGTCCACTCCCCCCCGCCCCATGGTCCAGATTCAGTCTCCCATCTCTGAACAGCGTCAGGGGCGAGGCGACTGCAGCTGTGGCTTTCAGATAGGAATCTGCAGCAAGCTTACCTGGGGCTCTCCTGCTGTGCATGTTCTATGCAGGTCCGTGGCCCAGATACAAGGACTCCCCTCTTGGGAGACTCGGAAACGCTGGGCTCTGCCCCCTCACCCCGAGGTCCCTTGGATTGAGAGTGGGGGAGTTGGGGGGGGCACTCCCAAGTTGAAGAAACAATTGCATCGGGGAGGGGGGTCCACCTGGCAGTGTCTGAAGTTCCCTCGGGACAGGAAGGAGAGAGATGTCTATCTAGCGGTGGCGAGAAACCGGAAGAGTCCTCCTTTCTTCCCGGGGAGCCCACTGGTCGGTCGCCTGAGCCTGAGCTGCCCGCTGCTCGAGCCCGCTCCCCTCCCTGCGCCTCCTCTTTTCCTTGCCGTCTATCCTCGGTTCCTTCTCTAGTTCTCAGGGTCAGCCTAGAAGACGCCTTCGGGAAACTTCAGCTTGAGGGCGGGGCCGGGGGCGGGGCCTGGGCACCAGGTCTCAGAAGCCCCCCTCCTCTGCTCCTCCCCCAGCTCTTGCTGTCCAGCCGCCTGCAGCTGACTCTATACCAGTACAAAACGTGTCCATTCTGCAGCAAAGTCCGCGCCTTCCTCGACTTCCACGCCCTGCCCTACCAGGTGGTGGAGGTGAACCCTGTCCGCAGGGCCGAGATCAAGTTCTCCTCCTACAGGAAGGTGCCCATCCTGCTGGCCCAGGAAGGAGACAGCTTGGTGAGCCCCCAGGGAGCCCCCTCCAGTGTCCCGGGTTGTCCTGGAATCCCCCTGAGTCAGGCCCTGCTCTGCAGCGCTGGAAGGAGCTTGGGCTCTCTGGGCCTTGGCTGAGGATTGGGACGCAGCCTGTCTAAGGGAGGAAGAGCACCACAGGCCTTAACAATGTGGGTTTGAGGTCAGGCTGGTCTGGGTTCAAGGTGGGGCTCTGCCACTCACTGGCTCTGTGACTTGCGGCCAGTCACTTAGCCTCTCTGGGCTTGCTTCATTCATCAACAGAGAACCATACTGTCTGGGGTGTAGGGCTTGGCTCCTAGTATGTAGCGTCTGAGTCCACCCTACCTGTCAGCGTGCAGGAGGCCAGGTGGGTGGGTCCTGCCTCCTCCCCACTAGCCACACTACTCCCTCACTTGGAGGGTGGGCTGTCCTGAGGGTGGGGACTGGGTCCTGGGGGTGGGGAAGCTCGGTGGCATTGATTTTGGGGGGGGTGAACCCCCAGGGGCAGATAAACAAGGCTCAGGTTCCACTGGACCAGTTTCCGCAGGATGCCTAGTTTAGGAGCCCCCCGGGATTCTGCCAGTGGCTGCCAGACCCCCCATCCCACCCCCAACCTTGATCTAAACCATCTTCCTCTCCAGCAACAACTGAATGACTCCTCTGTCATCATCAGCGCCCTCAAGACCTACCTGGTGTCAGGGTAAGGAGCCCCCGGCTGGCACTGCATCTCGTCCCCTCTCCTGTCCCAGGGCGGCCTCCCCTGGGTTCCCACGTGGAGTGGGATGGGGCTGCCGCTTGGATTTCCACAGTGGGCCACGGCCGTCACTCTGAGACGGCCTCCCCTCTGCGCCTCTCCCTCTGTCGGGGGGATGCTTTCGGAGTGTCTGCCCCAGATCCCTCTCGCTGCAGGACCTGCTGTGTCACTCATGGGAAGGGAGAAAGCCTTTGTGGGGCAGCCCCGGGGCCGGATCCAGCTGGGGTGGGCAGTCCCCCCCCAGGAGGGGAGGGCTCTGAATCCGGGAAGATGGAGTCGGGCTGAGACTCAGGACGTCTCCCAAAGGCAGCCCCTGGAAGACATCGTCACCTACTACCCGCCCATGAAGGCTGTCAACGAGCAGGGCAAGGAGGTGACCGAGTTCTGCAACAAGTACTGGCTTATGCTGGATGAGAAGGAGGCCCAGCGGATGTACGGTGGAAAGGAGGCGAGGACGTGCGTGGGGCGAGGGGCGGGGCGGGGGCGGGGCCTGGGGGCGGGGCCTCCCCCAGAGGGGACCAGGCTGCGCGGGATGCTCTGCGGTGGGGAGCAGCGTGGGAGACCACGAGGGCTGGGGCTACGTTAAGGGCCCTCCTCCTTGGGGCTCAGCGTCCCATCTGTGCACGGGGCAATGGAGATACTGTGCCTGCGCCCCCCACCCCCCGTCCCAGGCCCTGGCTCAAGAAGCCTACCTGGCTCACCTTCTGTGCCCCTTTTGCCCCCAGGGAGGAGATGAAGTGGCGGCAGTGGGCAGATGACTGGCTGGTGCACCTGATCTCCCCCAACGTGTACCGCACGCCGGCCGAGGCCCTGGCCTCCTTCGACTACATTGTCAAGGAGGGCAATTTCGGGACGGTGGAGGGCGCCATGGCCAAGTACATGGGCGCAGCTGCCATGTACCTCATCAGCAAGCGGCTCAAGAGCAGGTGATGGTGCTGAGTGTGTGTGTGTGTGTGTGTGTGTGTGTGTGTGTGTGGGCACACGTGTGCGCACACATCCCCAGGCCCCCAGCATTAGCCAAGCTGGAACTCAGAACCTGTGATTGCTTCCCTGACCCCAGGGAAAGCAGGGCTGGTCGTGGAGGCCAGAGCTGGGTCCCTGCCCTGTGCCTTCCTCTGCTTTCCTCTCCATAGTCAGGGCTCTTGTTCCTGCTACCCTGTTCTCCCCCACCCCCCAAGTAGCCTTGGCCCCCAGGCCTTCTCCCTCTCCCCACCTGGGCCAGGAATTGGAGCTCCCCTGATGGACTCCCCCCACCTAGGCACCACCTCCAGGATGACGTCCGCGAGGACCTCTACGAGGCTGCCAACAAGTGGGTGGCAGCTGTGGGCAAAGACCGGCCCTTCATGGGGGGCCAGAAGCCGAACTTGGCTGATTTGGTGAGTGCAGTCGGGGTGGCAGCAGGGGCACAGACTTGGGGTCTGAGAACCTGGGTGGAGAACACCCAGGTGCAGGCAATGCCTATGTCTCACAGCTTCTCCACCCAGAGGTACTGGTTGTCAGGGGCTTACGGAGAACCAGATACAAGGAATTTAGTTCACATAACTGAAAAAAATAGGGGATGTGTGTGTTGGCTTCAGGACTAGCTGGATCCAGGGGCCCAAGTGGTGTTACCAGAGTTTAGGCCCTCCTGCCACATATCAACTAAACGTGAAGTTGGTTTCAGCCTGAGGCAGGCCTGGATCCAGCGCTCTAGGCTTCTACTCAGCAAAAGTCCTGGGACAGTGTCTTGTTGGCCTGGCTTCAATGCCAGTCCTTGAAGCAGGTCGATGGCCAGAGTGGGACATGTTGATTGCCCGGACTAGGTCTTGGAGCTGGGGGATGGGGTTCCCTCTCCCCACATCTCAGGACCTGGATGTGGGGGAGCGCATTTTCCTAAAGGGAACTCCTGGGGGAGGATGGTTACCCAGAAAGGGGGTGTGGGTGCTGGGCAGGGAAAAGCTGCAGTCATTCCCCACACTGCATTCAAAGCCCTGCATGCAAAATTGGTCCTTTATTGGGTCGGGGGGCTCTCAGAGAGGGGAGGTGATAGGCTCAGGGCACACACCTGGCAGGACCAGGCAGCCGAGAACCCACCTCTGTACCCACCCCCAGGCGGTGTACGGCGTGCTGCGGGTGATGGAGGGCCTGGAGGCCTTCGAGGACCTGATGCGTCACACGCACATCCAGCCCTGGTACCTGCGGGTGGAGAAGGCCATCGCCGAGGCCCTCCAGTGAGCTGAGCATCCCCGCCAGGAGGAGGCGGAAGACAGTGGAGGATGCCGGCCGTGGGGCACAGGGCGATGCTGTGAGGCTGGGCAGTGGGGGATGGGGTCATCTGGCCTCTTGCGCACCCCCACCCCCACCCCCAGGCCTCTCACTTCCAACACTGGACATTTGCTGGGGCCCTGGGATGCTGGGGGATGAAGCCCAAGCTTGGTTTCCATTCACAGCCACCTCCCCGCACACACAGGCGCACAGAAGGCTACCTCCCCCACCCCCCACTGCCCCCTCTCTGGGGGAACCCCAACCGTCCCTGACCACCCCCCCTTCCCCACCCCCTCCTGGGTCTCCCTGCTGTCAGCCTGCTCTGGGGCTCTCAGGGCTGTGCTGTCTGTGCCCCGTGGATGGGAACTGGGTTGGGCTCCCGCCCAGGCAAGGGAAATGGGGTTTGTCTGGTTTGGGGAGGCCCCATGCCTGGCTCCCTTGTTCCTGCTCCTTCCAGGTGCCCCCTGGACTGTGTGTCATGTTTGCAATAAAGAGATTGGCCTCTCCCCACGTGGCGGCCCCTCCTGCTCCCCGTGTGGTGGCGCTGTAATGGAGGCCTGCAGGCAGTGCCTCTAGGGCAGCTTCTGATAGAGGCCAGCCCAGCCCTGGTGCTAAATACCACTCATCCAGTGCTTATCATGTGTCAGGCCTGGGGTGAAAGGCTCAGCGGGCTTTGCATCCCACAGCTCCTGGGACCTGGCCAGGGGATGTGCAGCAGGGAGGCTCAGAGACAGCCTGGGGCACGGGTCAGCTCTTCTCCCCGCTGACTGTGGGACTCTGGGCAGGGGCACCCCTCTCTGGGCCCGAATCTCATCATCTGTCAGATGCCGCGATGAGAGGCCCCACCTCAAGGGGAAGTTGTGACGAGTTGACAACGGGGTGGTTGTCCGGTGTGTAGAAGGATGCGTGGCTCAGCAGCGGCCAGAATGGCTCCAGTCCTGTGCTGTGGACCAGGAGACCGAGGCTCAGGGGCCCCGTGGCAGCAGCAGGCCACCCAGGTCCTCACTCGCAGGCCTGGGACTTTGCAGGGAGTGGGCGCTGGGACAAGGGTCTGTAGGGAGAAGCAGCTCTGGGAATGAGGAAGGGGCTGTGGGTAGAACCCCCTGGGTCTGGGGTCCCTGTTGCCCTGGATGCAGCAGACAAGGGGCTGCTGAGGTGGCCCTCCGGAGGCGTGACAAAACCCTCCCCCTCTACTGGGGAGTGACTGGGCAACCCTTTCAGGTCCTCTGGGGAGAATTATTTTTCTTTATGAATTTTCTTTTTTTTTTTTTTTTGGTCTTTTTATGGCTGCACCCGTGGCATATGGAGGTTCCCAGGCTAGGGGTCAAATCGGAGCTGTAGCTGCCGTACTACACCCCAGCCACAGCAACGCCAGATCCAAGCTGCATCTGCAACCTACACCACAACTCACAGCAACGCGGGATCCTTAACCCACTGAGCAAGGCCGGGGATTGAACCCGCAACCTCATGGTTCCTAGTCAGATTTGTTACCACTGTGCCATGAAGTGAACTCCTGGCTCGTCTTTTTCTGTCTCAGTCCCGAATTCCCCAAAAGCAGCATTTGGTGTCACCTGCTCAGGGCAGTTGTCCACCTTCTGTCCATGACACCGTGGCCAGGGGAGGTCTCACGTCCCACGACCCTGCCCTGTGCTCCCTGCCCCTTCTGCTCCTCCTGCTCAGCCCAGCGACATTTCCTAGCCTCGGCTTCCGCTGGAGGTTTGGTCCCACTGAGGAGACCCCAGGTACAGGCCAGACCCCAGCTACTGGGCCCCACCTTCCTTGTTTTCACGGACTGAGATGATTCCTTCTGTGTTTGTATTTTTTCAGAGGAGGATACTGTTGATGGCAGAGCCATGCTAGGGACAGGGGCCCAACTTCTGACTGGGGCTTTATTCCTGGGGCTGCTACAGGCAGAGAGGAGCCCGCCCACACCTTCCTCACCCACCTCCACTGAAGGGTCACTTTGATGAAAAGTCCAAGGACTGTGCTATCTAGACCCGTTCTCTGTGACTGAGGCTGGAGAATGACCAGTCAACCCAAGGCCACCACAGGGCAATGAGGCCTGCTTCTGTCACTGAGCATTTCTCCCAGAGGTGGCAACCTCTCCTCAGTTACCCCAAATAGTCTTTCATCAGACCCCTGGACTTGTCTTCCCATAACCACCAGAGGGCGGTAGAGGACGCGAAGCCCTGTAGGAGATGGCAACGAGGCCTGGTCCTGCCCCCCTTGTGGCCAATTCTGGGATCGCACCTTTGGGCTGGCACCTGCCCATCTGCATAATGGGTTTAGCATTCAAGGATCTGAAGATTGGCAGATAGGGAAAATCACACCTCTCGGGGGGAAGGGGCTTCAGGCCAGGAACCCTTGCCCCTGTCTTGGTCATGCTCAGTTCATGGCATATGCCCTGTGGCGTTTGGTGGCAGTAGAACTGTGACCTTGGGCAAGCCCTGGGAAGTCAGTTACCCTTCATGGGGTGGTTGTAATCAGGGATGGGAAGGTTGCATAAAGCTGACATGCGCAGTTGATGTGTGAGGGGTATTTTTCTGCGGCCAATGGGCTCCGCTGTCTCTTAGATTCCCTGCTTGGGGTCCAGCTGGGCTCCCAGAGTTCACGGTCAAGAGCTCCAGGAAGTATGAAGGGAAGAGAGTCGTGAGAACGGCAAGATCCCTCCTCCCTGGGGGGCGGGGAGGACTCCCTGGAGAGAACGAACCACAGCAGGGGCTTTGAAGATTAGGAGGATTCTGGTTTGCTTTTTTTTTGTTTGTTAGACTGTTAAATTTTAAAATTTCATTTCGATTATGCAGATGATTTTTATTGTACATAAACAGAACCTAGAGATAAACAAAAAGATGATACCGATTATTCCTAGCCTTCCTGATTTTTTCATCAGTCAGATGAAAAAATTTGAAAGTCAAGGAGTACAGTGGGTTAAGGATCTAACATTGAGTTAGAGTTCCTGGAGTGGCTTGGGTTGCTGCTGTGGCACAGGTTCAATCCCTGGCCTGGGAACTTTCACGTGCCACGGGGGTGGCCAAAGAAATTTTGTTTTAAATCAAAGATTAAAAATTCTTTGGAGTATCACCTACTAGTTTATGTTTTATGTAGCCTACATATAGCATGTGTGCCTACTATATGTAGATATACACGTACATAAGATATGTAAATTTATATTTATATATAACTCGTATATATAATAAATATATATATTTATCTAACACTTGAACAGAACCTATTTTGTGGCAAGCACAGTTTTAAGCACTTTACATATATTACCTCATTTAGTCTTTTCAAAATCCCTATATATTAGGTACAAACATTCCCCTTTTAAAGTTGAGAAAGCCAAGGCATCGGAAAGGTTAAGCGACAGAGTTCCCACTGTGGCTCAGTGGTAACAAACCTGACTAGTATCACCGAGGACGCGGGTTTGATCTCTGGCCTTGACCAGTGGGTTAAAGGATCTGGCGTTGCTGTGAGCTGTGGTGTAGGTCACAGACGCGGCTTGGGTCCCACATGACGTGGGTTTGATCTCTGGCCTTGACCAGTGGGTTAAAGGATCTGGCGTTGCTGTGAGCTGTGGTGTAGGTCACAGACGCGGCTTGGGTCCCACATGGCTGTGGCTGTGGTGTAGGCCGGCAGCTACAGCTCCGACTGGAGCTCTAGCCTGGGAACCATTATATGCTGCAGGCGTGGCCCTAAAATAATAATAATACTAATAAGCAAAAAATAAATAAATAAATAAAGAGAAATGTTAAGTGAATCGCCTGGTGTCACCCAGTAAGGGGCAGAGGCAGAATTTGAACCCAGAGCTCCAGGCTCCAGAGTCCATGATCTTCAGCACAATGTCTTTTTTTTTAAATAAAAGTTCAGATCACACAGTAGTTCCTCAATTGTGAACGTACTCTGGATCAATACTGAGCTCCATCTCCATTTTAAATGATTGTGTAATATTCTGCAGTTCACCATATCCCATAGGGGTGACCGTTCCCTAATTTATTTAACCAGTTGAATGGGAAGGATTTTGATGGGGAGAGGTGTCTAATGGGGAACAGGGCCGGTGGGGGGAACGGAGGTGGCAGGCTGAATAATGGCCCCCAACTATATCCAGATCCTCATCCTCGGGACCTGAGGATGTTACCTCTTGCGACCAAGAAAATCTGTAGATGTGATGAAATTAGCGGTTTTGAGCTGGAGAGAGGTTCCTGGATTATCCAGGGGGGCCCTGAAAGTAATCACAGACTCTTTATAAGAGGGAGGCAGGGGAGGTTCGGCTAGAGAAGGGCCGTGAGACCGAAGTGAGGCTGGAAAGAGGCCAGGAAAAGGTCACAAGCCAGGGACAGCCAGTGGCCTCCAGGAGCCGGAAGAGGCAAGGCAACAAATTCTCCTTGAGAGCCGCCGGAAGGAACCAGCCCGTGGGCCACTTTGATTTTGGCCCAGTGACATGGATGTGGGGCTTCCGGCCTCTAGCACTGCCAGCGAATCCATCGACACTGTTTTGAGATGCTGCATGTGTGTGGATTTGTCACAGCGGCCGTGGGACATTAATGCAGATGGTAGAAAAAAGAGTGTATTCGGGGAGGAGAAAAGGCCCCTGGGAGCCAGGGGCCCCGTGTCACTTTCCTCCTCTGTGAAATGGGGGGCAGGGGTTGGGCTCCTCGGTGCTGGCTGCCAGTGGGCCCCACCCTGGTGGCCGTGGGTCGAACCAGCCCCCCTCCCTCCAGCCTTCACCACTGCTGTGGGGAGATAATGGTTTTTCCTGGGCCACGGGCATGTGCTGAGGGGTGATAGCACGTGGCCAAAGGAGACCATTCCTTCTGCTGCTCCGCCTTCCACCCCCCGCCCCCGCCAGCCTCCCTGTAATGGGAAACAGAGAGCCGGAGAGGCCTAGGCTTGTCTGGCCCCCAGGGGGGCTGGGGCAGGCCTCTGGGCCTCTCCGGTCTGTTTCCTCATTCTTGGGTCCTCCCTGCCCTCCTGCGGCCTTGCCAGCCTGTGCTGGCCAGCCTCCCTAGCCACTTTGACTGGGCCTCACTGGTCCGCTCCTGCACCTGTTGGCCCTGGAGGGCGGGGGCAAAGGTCCAAGCCTGGGCATCAGGGCCCAGCACGGGGGCTGCTCCTTCTCACCCTTCCCCTACATTCTGGCGGCGGCGCTGAAACCAGTGAGATCGGGGATCGGGGGCATCTGGCTGGCCAGGAGCCAACCCTGAGAACGTGGCTTTAGAGCCAGCAAAGTTGTTTGAATCTCAGCACAACAGGTGCCCTTTGCATGACCCTGGCCGTGTCCCTTCAGCAAAGTACTGAGCCCCGCTTGCTTGCGAGGCAACCGAGGCTCAGAGAAGCAGGAGATTTGCCCAAGGATCACAGTGCCAAGTGCCAGGACGCTCAACGTTTCTCAGGTTCTCTGCAGCCACCTGGTCTGGGAGGGCAGCCAGGGACCAGGTGTCACCTACCTGAGGGAAGGCAAGGTCCCCACAGGGAGGTTGTGGCATGGTTCCAGGTTCCAGGGCACCGTGGGGTGGGCAGGAGCCCCAGGGGAGCCCACCCTGTCTTCACTCCCAAGCATGCCACACACCTGGGACCCTCTCACCTGTACTCCCGAGGCCCTGTCACCTGCTCACGGGGAGCCGCTGGGCAAGTCCCTTCCCCTCCGGGAGTCTTCGTTGCTGCCTCTGTACAATGGGGACATGGCAGTGGCAGCTCTTGTCCCCTGTGTGCAGAGCCCCAGCTGGCGCTCAGGAATGGCGCTCCCAGGATTGAGAGATGAAAGGGTCTAGCTTCAGAAAGGGCGCCTGAGGAGTTCCCGTTGTGGCTCAGTGGTGGGGCCTTAAAAAGGAAAAAAAAAAAAAAAGGAAGGGAGGAAGCATGAAGAGGATGCGGTCAGATCCCGCAGCCCCAGCGGCTCCCCGGCTTCCTCACCCAGGGAGGGGGCAGGTTGGAATGAAAAGCATTTAGGGGAAATTACTCTGTGTGTCTGGAATCTTGGATGGGGCAGGGGAACTGGGAGATAAAAAACAAAAACTTTATTAATTATGAAGGTCATTTCCATTTCCTGTCTCATCTTAACTTTCCAACAGCCCTCCCGGCAGCTGATGTCCGGAGGCTCTTGGGGAGAGTCAGTCTCTGCATTTTCCAGTTTCTTTTCTCTCTCTTTTTCTTGTCTTTTCTAGACCTGCACCCACGACATGTGGAGGTTCCCAGGCTAGGGGTCAAATCGGAGCTGTAGCCACCGGCCTACGCCAGAGCCACAGCAACACGGGATCCAAGCCACGTCTGCGACCTACACCACAGCTCACGGCAATGCTGAATCCTCAACCCACTGAGCAAGGCCAGGGCTCGAACCCGCAACCTCATGATTCCTAGTCAGATTCGTTAACCACTGAGCCACGGCGGGAACTCCTGCATGTTCCAGTTTCTAGAGGCTGCAGCATTCCCTGCCTTGGGGCTCCCCGCCTCATCTCCAAAGCCAGAGACCTCAGGGACCTTGGGCTGAGTCTTGGCCCATCCCTCTCCCCCATGGAAGGATCTTATGACAGCCTTGAGTCCACCTGGAAAAACCAGGCTAATCTCCCTATTTTAAGGTCTGCTGATTAGCAACCTTAATTCCATCTGCGGCCTTAGTTAGCTTTGCCACGTCATCATGTAATTCACATGTTCTGGGGATTCGGCTGTGGACGCCTTTGGGAGAGGCTGTAATTCGGCCTCCCACACTTAGAATATTTGCACCTGTTTTATCCAAGTAGTAAGTATTCCTCAAGCACATAGTGGGTGCCAGGCACCTACTGGGAACGGTAGTGAAAACCAACAAGTCCCCTGCAACCCTATAGGTGAGGATGAGCCGTGCAAGGGAAAAAAACAAATGGGGTGGGGAATGGGCTGGGTTGGTGGGGGAAGTGGGGGGTGGGGGGGACAAGACTGCCATTATCAGTAGGGTGACCAAGGAAGAAGAATGTGACGTGTGGGGTTCCCATCGTGGCTCAGCAGTGATGAACCTGAGCAGTATCCCTGAGGACGAGAGTTCGATCCCTGGCCTCGCTCAGTGGGTTAAGGATCTGGTGTTGCCGTGAGCTGTGGTGTGGGTCGCAAATGCGGCTGGGATCCTGCGTGGCTGTGATTATGGCTGTGGCTGGTGGCTGCAGCACTGACTCGACCCCCAGCCTGGGCACCTCCACATGCCGTGGGTGCGGCCCTAAAAAAATAAAAAAGAGAAGAATGTGACATGGGTTTAAGACTGGAAGGAGGGATGAAGGGACAAGGGAGGTGACCACAGGAAGGTTGGCTTGGGGACACACCACCTGTCACCTTAGAGCACCTCCCCAAATTAACCTCTGTGGAGAAACCCCAAGAACCTGACATCTGGCCACCGTCCCAAGGGGAAGCCTGGATGGGGTGGGTGGAGGGACTCACTTGATAAGACCTGATGGTGTTGGGAAAGGTTTATGCCGTTGCCCTGGTAACGAATGACGCACATGGCATATTAATTTCCTAGGGCTGCAGTAGTCATAGTCTTGGGTGGCTAAAAACAATAGAAATGAATTCTCTCACAGTTCAGGAGACCAGAAGTCAGAAGTCCAGGTGCCGGCGGGGTTAGTTCCCTCCAGAGGGTCTGATGGAGGAATCGAGAAATCACTCCTGCCTCTTCCCTCGCTTCAGGGGGCTGTCTGCTTTCCTTGGCATTTAACCAGAAGGTTGGTCACTCCCACCTCTTCCTCTCCCTGTATCACACGGGCTTCTCCCTGTGTCGCTCTCTCCTCTGTGTCCAAACTGCCCCCTGCGTTCCTTTTTTTTTTTTTTGGCTTTCTTTTAGGGCCGCACCTGTGGCATATGGAGGTTCCCAGGCTAGGGGTCGAGTCGGAGCTTCACTTGCCAGCCTCCACCACAGCCACTGCAAACACAGGATCTGAGCTGAGCCTGCGACCGACACCACAGCTCATGGCAACGCCAGATCCTTAACCCACTGAGGAGGCCAGGGATTGAAACTGCGTCCTCATGGATGCTAGTCAGATTTGTTTCCTCGGAGCCAGACGGGAACTCCCTTTTTTCCCTTTTTTGGAAACGCTGCAGCACATGGAGTTCCCGGGGCCAGGGATCAGATCTGAGCCACAGAGGCCACCTAGGTCGCAGCTGTGGCAATGAGGGATCCTTAGTCCACTGTGCCAGGCCAGGGATCGAACCTGTGCTCCAGCGCTCCCGAGACACGGCCAATCCTGTTGCACCACAGCGGGAACTCCAAACTCCCTTCTGTTTAAGGACACCAGTCCTTGGTCTTGGGGCCCATCCTCATCCAGGATGACCCCATCTTGACCCGACTACATTGGCAAAAACCCTTTTCCAAACCAAGTGACATCTGAGGTTCCCAGTGGAAATGAACTTGGAGGGATACTGCTCAACCCAGCACAAGTGATGCCAGTTACGCACACGGGCACGCCGCTGTGCGCCTTCCTCCAGCCTCTGAACGCCAGAGCCCCCACCACATTCCCCAAGCTGCTTTACACAGTCCCGTGCTAGCCTGGCCCCCAGGTGCCCAGGGCTGTCGTGGGATGGGGAGGGGCGGGGGGACGGGGACTGGGACGTGGGGTTATTTAATGAACATTTTATTGAGCACTCTGTGCACTGGGCACTGCCCTACGCTTTGCCCTGGGCACTAGAGGTACAACTGCAAACACATTCCCTGTCCCCAGAAAGCAAATAATGTTGGGGGCCCCCTCCAGCATCTCTGAGTCAGAAAGATGGGCAGGAACCAACCCTGAGGCTGGGGAAGGGCAGCCAGGGACAAGCAGAGAGGCACCGTGGTGTCTGGAGGTGCTTCAAGCAGGAGGGATCAGTTTTGCCTGAGATGGGCTGAGGAAGGAGCTCCGGACTCAGCAACTTCCAGGGTGCTGGCAGAGCACCCCAAACTCAGCAAGCACTCACTCCAAAGAGGGACTGCCTCCATAGGGAGCTCCCTGGTGGCCCAGCAGTTAAGGATCTGGTGTTATCACTGCTGTGGCATGGGTTCCATCCCTGGCCCTGGAACTTCCGCATGCTGCAGGCATGGCCAAAAAAATTGGGGGGCGGAGAGCCTCCAGAAACCCAGAGGGGTAGCTGCTCTGAGCGGGAGGGTAGCTTTCTCATGTTCTCTGATGAGAAAAATGGATTCACATTCTTTTTTTTTTTTAATTCATTTTTTGGCCAATGGTAGATGGAAGTTCCCAGACCAGGGATTGAATCCGAGCTGCAGCTGTAACCTATGCTACATCTGAAGCAATGCCGGGTCCTTAACCCACTGTGCCAGGCTGGGGATCAAACCGTGCTACCACGGAAATGGTGCCAGGTCCTTAACCCACTGTGCCACAGCAGGAACTCCTGGATTCTTATTCTAACATGCAAACAGTCCCACACCAGCCAAGCCCAGATCGGAAGAATCATGGCTCCGTCATCTGCTTCGAAACAACTTTATTAGAAGGCTGTTTTCAATGACAACTTCCAATTCTTTCTTAATTCGCTTTGTCACCAATTCCAGTTATAACTATTTATATATAACAGTAATTTTTGCATTGATCTTTGCATCCTATTTAAATTGTCCTCATCAGACCATTCCGGTGCAACAGAGGGATGACTGCACAGCTGCACGCTGACCAGCATTACTGAGCAGGGGCAGTGGGGCCCCGGACAGAGAGGAGCCCGTTTCACAGGTACAGGTGGGGAGCCCGCTGCCCTCTCCTCCGGCCCCCACCCCAAACTCACAGTGATGGGCACCTCACTGTCCTGTCATTCGAGAGGGTGAATGAAGAAATCCTCCCAGTGCAAGAAATGGTTTGGACATCTGTCTTCAGGGCTGACATTTCTCCCACGCTTCCCACCTCCTAGGCAAACCCTTGGGTCCGGAAGCTTCCTGGGTGCTGGCCCCGGCCGGACCTGCCAAAGGGCTTCCTCTGTGGTCAGGGCCCTTCTGCCTTCTTGCCTTTCTTCTGTCACCAGTTCCGAGAGGAATTTCTTTGGACAGACACGACGGTCGTGGCGAGAAGGGTCACGTCACTCCCACGGCCCCCCTCCTTCCTCTCCCCACCCCACCTTGCAGGTGTTGGGAAGGTACAATCAACCGTGAACATAAATACGAATAAAAAATGGACTTGAAAATGACAGGCTATTAATTAAACAAATCTATAAAAATAGTTAGGACATAACTCTGTTAAATAAATACGAAATAAATAGGCTCCAAGCAGTGAGATACGTTGAAGCAGTGGAATGTGAGGCTGGTCCCACTTTGCCCCCGTGGGGATTGGACACGAATCCCCCGGCGCGGCAGAAACAGACGTTAATGCCATCAGCCGAGCCACCGGCTCCCTGCTCTTCCCTTTGGAAGAACGCGGAACTGCACCTTTGTCCAGCTTGTCTTTCTGAACCAAACCCTTTGCCCAACGATACAAAATTAAGGCCTTGAACGCCTTTTCCTTCTCCCGCCAGGACCCACAGCCACCGGGCAGCAACTGCCTGTCCTGCTCCAACACGATGCCTGCTGCCCTCATACCAGCGAGGGGAGAGGGAGTTGATTCTGAGCTGGTGCCAGGCCTGACAGCGTCCGGGGCCAGCTCAGAGCCCCGGGAGCGCAGGGAGCAGAGGCCGTCTGGGTTCCAGGACCCGCAAAGCCATGCGCCAAGATGCCGGGCAGCCTCTCGCCCCTCATGCATGCGCCACCCGGGTGCCCATCAGCAGGGCCGCTCAGAAGCCGGAGCCCGCCTGGCGGACTGAGGGTGGGGAGCGGCATGGGGAGTGGGCTGGTGGCCCTCCTCCTACCATTTCCAACAGTAGCGAGGAAGGAAGCAAGGTGGGCCCGGGGGCAAACGCTCGGCAGGCCAGAAGGCGGCCTGTGTCAGCCGGCTGGCTGCGAGGATGCGATGGAAGAACTAAGCCGGCCCCCCAGCCGTGCTTCTGGGCAGGTGCTGCAGGAAACATTCTGTCCCTGTGCGCGCGCGAGCCCGTGTCCTGCTGAGCCCTGGTCCCTGAGGAATACCCATAGGTCTTCCCCGGAAAGAACGTGAGGGTCGGCCAGGGTCAGCAGGACACACCCAGTGGGCCTGCGGCTCGCCCCACCCCCTTTGCAGGCGCATCCCAGGGTTTTCACAGCTTGGCTTAAGTCAGCTTAGTGTTGGCACATTCACAGAATGAGATGGCGATACATCCCAGGGCTGCAGGCCCAGGATCAGTGAGTCCGCGGGCGGGCTGCCCCCCCTCCCGTCACCGCGACTGCACGCCCAGGGTGATCTTCAGATTCTCGTACACCACGTAGCTGATGCTCACGGCCGGGATCACCTTCATGAAGTTGGGGGCCAGCCCCCGGTACAGGCCGAAGGCCCCCTCGGTCCGCAGGATCTGTTTGAAGAGGCTGCTCATGCTCACTTCCGGAGCGCCCTCGACCGAGGCTGCGGGGAGAGAGGCCGCCCGTCAGAGGCCTTTCGCCAGCTCCTCCCTCCATCCCAGCCTGCCCGGGAGAGGGACCCCTGGGCGCCGACGGGCCAGGGCCCAGCCTTACCTTGGGCCTGCATCCGGGTCCTGACCAGGGCCAGCGGGTAGCTGGCCAGCTGGCCACAGGTGCTGGACATGGTGCCACAGGCCAGGAGCACAAACACGCCGGGGTCTGCGCTGTTCACTGCGTAGCGCTGCAGCCAGGCGTTCTTGAGTGTCTGGAAGGGGCGAGGGGGAGGGGGTGAGCACAGTGCCTGCAGACCCCAGAATGGAAGCGCTTGCCAGGCAGTGAGCGTCTGGGCGGGGGAGCTGGGGGACAGTTATTGGATCCCCACAGGAGGCGTTTCCCCATCACATGGGACCTGTGGGAGGCCACTGTAACCCAATTCGCTTGGCCTGGGTTGGCCTGGAGCTTGCAGAGCTCCTGGCCTGCCTGCCCTTTGCTTTTGCTGTCACTAGGGATTCCTGCATAAGATGGGGAGCGGGGAGAGGGCAGAGAGAGCACCCCCCTTTCCTTCCCCAGGGAGCCCGACTCCTGTGCTCCGGAGTCTGCCCGCCGAGCCCTCGGGGGTACAGAGCCTGGGGGTGCGGGGGCCAGGCAGTGTGATGGGAGACCCTTGCAACAGACAGAAGAGCTGGTGAGGAGACCAGCTTCTGATCTCGCTGGTCCCCAGGGGGTCTACCCGGCAGGGTGTCTGACCCACGGCTGGGAGGGGGGCTCTGAGTCTCTTGTGCTGCTCAAGGGGCTGAAGTCCTCCAGGGCGCACCTCGTAGACGGCGAGGTCTATCCCAGCATAGGGGATGATCCCGAGCATGTTGGGAACGTAGCCTTTGTAGAAGGCGGCCACGCCCTCGCGGGCCAGGATCTTTCTGGCACAGTCCAGCATGCCCGAGTACTGGCCCGTCTTGCGCAGAGCCATCCGGGTCTTCAGGACCTGCAGGGCCCAACAGGAGTGATGGAAGCGTGAGCCCCGGCCGCCCCCACCCTCGCCCGCACACGTGCTGCCCACCCCAGGACCAGGGACCCTCACCTCCATCGGGTAGATGCTGCTCTGGGCGATGGCTCCTGCCAAGGACCCTGCCACCAGCCTCTCGTGAATCCTCAGAGTCTCCTGGTCAGTCCCCACGAGACGCTTGATCTGGAACAGGGGGCAAACAAACTGATACACCCGGAAACCAGAACACCTGCTCTGTCCCGCTCTGCCTCTCGGAACCTGTAGGGTTTAGCTGGGACCCGGTCTTCCTGGCACTTTATTTGTGTATTTTTGTCTTTTTAGGGCTGCATCTGTGGCATATGGAAGTTCCCAGGCTAGGGGTCCAGTTGGAGCTACAGCTGCTGGCCTACACCAGATCTGAGCCACATCTGCAGCCTATGCCACAGCTCAGGGCAATGCCGGATCCTTTAACCCACTGAGGGAGGCCAGGGATGGAACCCACATCCTCGTGGATATGAGTGGGATTCTTAACCACTGAGTCACAATGGGAACTCCCTCCCTAGTACTTTTTTTTTTTTTTTGCTTTTTAGGGCTGCCCCTGTGGCACATGGAGGTTCCCAGGCTAGGGATCCAATCAGAGCTGTAGCTACTGGCCTACGCCACAGCCACAGCCACGCAGGACCTGAGCCATGTCTGCAACCTACACCAAAGCTCACAGCAACGCCGGATCCTTCACCCACTGAGCGAGGCCAGGGATCGAACCTGCATCCTCATGGATACCAGTCAGATTCTTTTCCGCTGAGCCATGACGGGAACTCCTCTCCCTAGCACTTTTGATGCTGTCCAGAAACAGAAGGACCTGGCCCCCAGTGGAACAGGGGGGCAGAGCTGGGGGCAGATCCAGGCCTCCCCCTCCCACTCTGGCCCTGCTGTGTCCCTCAGGTACAAGGACTGGCTCCAGGTCCCAGGGAATCAACAGGGCAGGGACCTCATTCCAGGGGAAGCTCGGGAAGCGGCTGCCAACTGGCGACTCTCCCTGCACAGCTGGGTCCTCACCTGCTCATAGGCCATGAATTTGATGGCCGACTCGGGGGCAATCTTGAGGACGTTGATGCCGTTGCCCCGCCAGAGTGATCTGGCCCCTCCTTCCCGAATCATCTGGGTGAAGCCACCCACGATGCACATGTTGTTGCTGCGGGAGGCGTGGACCTGGGGTGGGAAGGACAAACGGTCAGCATCAAGGTCAGCGGACATGCTCTTCCTTCTTGGCCCTGAGACCAGCCCAGCACCCTGAGCATCAACCATGGTTACTCGAGGCCCAACGAGACTTTGCTGTGGACCGGCTGCTGCCGACATCATGCTAGACACCGCCCCAAGGACTACTTTTTAAAAATTAAAAAAACAAAAAAACAAAAAAAAAATTGAGCTTTTTTATTATGAAGAAATGTCAAACATAGATACGAGTTTAGAGAATTATATAAGGAGCTTCAGCAATCACCAATGACAGCCAATCTGCCTCTCCCCCCCACAACCCCGCTCCCCCCTGCCCCCAACTCTCCCACTCCCACCCCAGGCATTGCGTCATTTCACCCAAGGTCTGCCATTATCTCTAAAGCATTCCTGGGGATTCAGTCAAGACAAACAAACGGATGAGGTGATTTGCTCGAACCCCTTAGTCTCCGGAGGAATAGAAGCCCTGGGGTTAAAGTGACTTGCCCAGGGTTACCCAGCTGGGAGGGTGGGCCCCCAGGTTGGGTCCCAGGCCCGGAGCGCCTCCTCCCGAACCACGCTGCCTCCCTGATTTGGCAGTGGCAGGGAGTCCTCATTCTCCTGTCCAGTGGCCTGGACCCGAGGTAGGCCCAGGGGGCCGAGGGGCATAGGGAAAGGATGACACCTTTTCTGAGCAGGGTGCATGGCACAAAAAGGGCCAGGATACAAGCCCGAGGACAAGGGGTGGCCGGCCATCACAGAGACAACACTTTAGTCCAGCAGTGTGTTCTCAGGTTGATTTCACAACCCTGCCCCTGACACAGGTCCAGCTTATCTCTGTCCTGTGGACACAAGGTCAGGTGCCTGGCCAAGGGAGCAGTGTCCAGGCCAGGTGAGGATCTGCTGGCACCGCCCCCACGTGTGACTTCTTCAAGATGCACCTAAGGAAACCAGTTCCTGCCACACCCCAGTTCTCACTGGGGTCATGTGCCCACATTACCACCTTGAAATGTGACCCCTGGCTTAAGGTCCTCAGATAAAATTAGATCAGCTATGTGCAAAAGGTCACCTGGACCGGGATCTAATGTCATTCTTGCCTGAGCAACAATTCTGATCTGCTTTACTGGGTTAGAAAAGTATGGGCCCAAAGCAGGGCCCCAGGCAATGGAGGGGAAGCCAGTCGGGCAAAGAGCCCTGAGATGGACACCAGACGTACCTGCATGAGCACCTTGAGTCTGTCCAGGGGGGCTGTGCAGGTTCTGGAGACGGCCCCCGCCCCGCCGCCGGCCACCAGGTGTCTCCACCACATCCCCGTCTGCCTCTCCTCCACCGTGAATTCATCGGGGACTGTCAGATTCTCACCCACATCAAAGATCTGTGAGGAAGGCGGGCAAAGAGAGGTTCAAGCAGGCTCCTGAGGCCTGTGGAGGGCCGGCCGGCAGACGGCTGTGTCCACGGCCTCCCACTGTCCCGAGTGGATGACACCTCGAGGGACCCCACAGAGGGTGAGGCTGCACCCCCCCGACCTTCACGATGTGGAGGGGCCGAGCTCTGAGCGGACTGTGGCCTGGGCAGGGGGCGGGGGGGGGCAGGTGGCGGGGAAGCCCCCGGCTGGAATCTGAGCGCACAGCTGGAAGCACGCAGAGACAGCCCTTTCGAACCCAGCCAGGGGCTGTGGCAAGAACAGCTTACAAAGGCATGTCAGCTGAGGATCAGCAGCCTGGCTGTACAGAAAAGCTCAAGTCAGGGGTAAAAATTCTTCTGAAACCCGATGTGTAACCGGATCGTGCTGGCAGAACATTATGCAAGGCTTCTGCAAACATGAGAGGGCCGAGATCCCTGTGTAACACCCTCTCTCCCAGGCCACAGCCCGGCTCGGCAGGCACAGCCAGCTCTGCTCCGACCCCGGGTCAGCCCATTCCTACCCATGCACCGTCCAACAGAGACTCCAGGGGTCCCCTGAGGGCACACAGAGGAGGAGGAGCACCCACACCCTCTGCCCCCAGCCCGAGCCCTGAGTCTAGGGGGGGACTCAGCTGTGATCAGGGGGCGCTCAGCAAAGACTGGCAGAAAGGGCTGCTCGAACATGAAGGGGGCTCGCGGGCAGGGGTCAAGGGGGCCACTGCCAGGGAGCGTGCAGAGCGCTGTGTGTTTCCGACCAGGGATGAGGAGGTGAAAGAACGGTATGTGTGCAGCAGTGGCAACATATTCTTTTGTCACAGAGAGAAATGACACAAAAAGTGGGGGAGAAACTTCACAGCTCTGCTATTGGATCACTAATATTTCTTTCTTCTTTTCTTTCTTTTTTTTTAAGGCTGCACCTGCGGCTTATGGAAGTGCCCAGGCAAGGGGTCAAACGGGAGCTGGAGCTGCCAGTCTACACCACAGCCACAGCACCATGGGATCCGAGCCGTGTCCGCAACCTACAAGACACCTTGCAGCAATGCTGGATCCTTAACCCACTGATCAAGACAGGGATCCAACCCGCATCCTTACAGATACTATGTTGGGTTCTTAACCTGTGGAGCCACAATAGGAACTTCTCCCCTAATAGTTCTTTTCTCTTCGTTTTTCTTTTGGGCCACAGCATGCAGCGGTTTGACGTGGGATCTCACTTCCCAGACCAGGGACTGAACCCAGACGGCAGTGGTGAAAGCACTGAGTCCTAACCACTAGCCCACCAGGGAACTCCCAGGTATTTGATCTCTACAGACTGGCCCCAACTCCCCCCCAGGAGGGGTCACACTGGCTTTGGGAGAACAAGCAGGATCAGGGAGCGGGGTGCTTAAAGTGGGCCTTAAGAAACAGGCAGCGCGTGGAGATGGGAGGGCAGAGTTTCTGCAGAGGAAATCTGGCGTTTGGGGAATGGGCAGGCTGTTCAGGTTGGCCGGCGTGTGGGAAACAGAGGGAGCAGATGGTGGGCTGGCAGAGGAGTGGACACCTCTGCTAACTGAAAAGCAGGCAAGGAGTTCCCGCTGCGGCTCAGCGGTAACGAGCCAGACGAGCATCCACGAGGATGCGGGTCCGTGAGCTGTGGTGGAGGTCCCAGACAAGGCTCGGATCTGGTGTTGCTGTGGCTGTGGTGTTGGCCGGCCGCTGCAGCTCCGATTCGACCCCTAGCCTGGGAATGTCCATATGCGGCAGGTGCAGCCCTCAGAAGCAAAACAATACAAAATTAAAAAAAAAAAAAAAAAAAGGACGGATGGGGGGGCTGAGGCTTGGGGAAGGGGGCCCCCTGGCCCCGAGGCCCGGAGCGCGGCACGCACCGTGGAGTGCTTCCAGTAGAGGATGATCTCCGGGATGTTTTCCACGGGATGCAGGAGGTGGTAGTCTCGCCACTCGTTCCAGTCGATGGTCATCGTGCCGTTTTTGTCCATGCTGCAAGACCAACGCACGGGTGCCCACGTGTCAACAGGCCCCAACTGTCAGCCGAACGTCCCACCTCCAGGGGAGCTGAGGGCAGGCGTGTGGAAAGCACAGAGGGCGCCTCCGTCCCCAAGAAGAAAAGGCAAGGTGGCAGTCACCCCCCACTGTGCACAAAACAACGGGATCTAACGGCCCACAAGAAGCCCGTTCTGATCAGGCACAGAAGGCAAGGAGGGAGGCGGTCCCCAAGGTGACACGGATACTTACTAGGTGACAGGGCCCCAGAAGTGGCCCGTTCGTATTCTGACACACAGACAAAGGAGGATGCAGAGGAGAGAGGAGAAACAACACAGATAAGTGCCCTGAGCGGATGTTAGTGAGGCAAGCGCACAGCACAGCACAGCACGAGGACGTGCCCTCCACAGCGCCGGGGAGCCAGGCCAGGAGCCTGCCGTCCCTGCCCAGCTGGCTTCTGGCCCAGGGGGCTGGGAAGGCTTGGGAGGGCAGGAAGCAGCTCCAGGGCTACGCTGCTGGGTTTCCCAGCCCACCAAGGATGCTCCAGGACCACTGCGCCCCCATGGGCAGCCTTAGCAAGGCTGATTATGGTGCTAAGAGGAAGTGACCCCAACGGGAGGGGGGGGGGTTTGCCCCTGCTCGGCCAGGCAGAGAAAGGGGCTCCTTGCTCGCCTTTCACCTGCCGAAACCACTAAACGCCCCCTCTTCCCCGAGTCCTCTCTTCACGGGTCGCTGGCACTTGGGTGCCCTGCCAGGCGGGTTGGGACTCTGGGGGCTGCCCTTGAACCCGGGGAGTGGCTGGCCTCTGGCAGGGGTTACTTATTCATCCCTTCCAAGCACCAGAAGCCAAAGTTCGCGGAAACTGGGTCAATACAGTGAACGGCAGCGCGGAGGGAGGCCGGGAACATTTCTTTTGTCCATCACACGTTGGTTAAACCGGACACAGAGGCTGGCTACGCACTCACCTCTTAAGAATTTTTTCTGCCTGCTGTTCAGATATCTTGACTCCCAGGTCCCGCAGAGACTGCATGATCTCTTGGGCATCGATGCGTCCTGGAACAACAAGGGCTGTGAGCCCGGGGCCAGGCTGGGGGAGAGACCCGGAACCCCGCTGGCCGCAGGCAAATGCTCACCATCGTTCTTTTTGTCCAAACTCTTGAAGACCAGCCTCAGCTTCTTCTCGTGATCTTGGAGATAATGGACAAACTCTTCAAAGTCTAGCTGCCCGTCGAGGTCTTTGTCGCCAGCTTGTACGATTTTCTAGAAAACAGAAGTGAGGTTTCGTCCTTGAGCTCACGCACCAGCTTCTCCCGTCCCTCGTGGGGCCCTGTCCCCAGAAAACAACTGTGCACGGGTCACGTGCCCTGAGACGTCCCCCGCCCCCACTCCCAAGGCCACTACGTGGACCTCCGAGGGCCGGCCAGACCTCGGCCAAGAGCTCAGTGTGCTGCCCTCAGAAGCAAAAAAGGGCAGAGAGCCTCCGAGAGGAGCCTTGGTTTAGGGAGCCCTCCAGCCAGAGGCTGATGGGGTGGGCTTAGTTCAGTGTTCTGAAGATTAACTCGTTCCACTGGATCAGCCGCCCGGCTCCTCGGCTGCCCCGTCCCGGTGCCAGGCCTCAGCCCCACATGCTCTCTGCCTAAACGTGGCTCCTCGGCTGCCCCATCCCGGTGCCAAGGCCTCAGCCCCACATGCTCTCTGCCCAAACGTGGGGTGGCCTTGGAGCTCCAGATTCCGCTTGAAACACCGCAGCTTGCTCTTTTGATCCCGAAAAGTGGCACTGGCCCAAGAACAACTGGGTGACTAGGGTGAAGGGACCGGGCAGCGCTGGCCCCTGCCCATGCCTGCTTGGCAGAAACACTGCCAGAGACAACTTGGTAGGACAGAGAAGTGCGAAGAGCCTGGGGACTATTCTTGGGCCTGTGCTTCATGGCACTGCCTGTCTCTGATCCCAGGGGAGCTGGGGATGCTACAACCAACCTCAGCTCCTGAACCAGGAGCCGCGAAGCAGGGCAGCTCTCCGGAGGAATAGTTCAGTGACCCGGGGAGGCTTTACGAGCCCCTGTGCCTTGGCAGCGAGGTTCCCAAAATCTCCGCCCTTGGCCGTGAGCTTTGTTCAGCAGCTGCAGTCGGCCATGAATGTTTCAGCAAGTGGAAGTTTTCCACAAAAGCGCAAGAACCTGGCTTGTGCCTCAGGCCCTGCTAAATGCTTTACCTCTCGTAACCTGCTGAATCCTTGCAGACGGCTCTAGGAGGTAGGGACTATCATATCCCCCATTTTTCAGAGACGGGAACAGACACTCAGACAGGTTAAGTAATTTATCCAAAGTCACACATCCAGGGAAGTGGTGGGCGGGATTCAGGCCAAGCCTGTTGGACTCCAGAGCCACCTCCCTAGAAGGTGGCTGCCTTTCTAGACGTTCATCTCAAGAAGGTGAGGGACACACGAGTCACTTTGACCCAGCAACACCCCAAAACCCAGGACCGAAAATCTCCTAAGGAAGGGGTTACAGCCTCCGTCTGTTGCCCAGCTCTCTTCACGAGACACACATTCACCCTCCACAAACCAGTGTGGGTTTCACTGTCTTCTGAGCCACTGGGTTTGGAAACGGATGGACCCCTGGCTAGCTGGTGCTCTCCAGATCCCATGTCACCTAACATGGTCCAAAGAGCCACCTGGGGGGGTGGGGCTGGAATGTGAGACAGATGCTGGTACATGTTCTACCAGCTAACTGCCTGCAGACACAGACACTTGTGCTCCGCCAAGAATGACACCGATTACGTATAGGTTACCACCCTAGATTTATGATGGGGCGGAAATTGAATCTACATGTCATTTAAGGAGGAGGCGAACACTAGGCGTGAAGCTTGTGGGTATCCAGGTTGCTCTGCCACCAACGCCATCCATGGGCCTTGTTGGGGTGGGTGCCCCTGATACAGACAACCCAAGCATGTGCTCATGCAGCTGATTTCAGATCTTCCAAGTCTGTGCTTCTCCCTCAGACCTATCTCCCTCCTAGGACCCAAATCGCCCTCCCCGCCCCCGCCCCGGGGATACCATCTGAGCTGCACTGCCATCAGGAGCACTGGGGGGGGGGACCGCACAGGGTCTGATTAACAGAAAAGTCGGGGTGTCCTTTAGGAGGCAGGCCACCCCCACAGACTCTAGCTGTTTCCCCAACTTAAAGCAATGATGATTTCTGCTGCCTCCTACTCCAAAGAGTCGCCAGGGAAGGCTGCCCCACTCCTGCCCCTTGGTTGGTTTCACCTAGGGCACAGCCCTGTCACCTCCAACCTCCGAAACCACGGTTCCAACTCCTGGGGCTCCAACAAGGAGCCTCCCCGCTGGCCTCTCTGCCCCCCAGCTCAGAAAGAGCCCCACAGCAGCCAGACCTGTGCCCCCACATCCTGGCCCCACACTCCTCAGAACCCGCCTCTCCGCAAAAGAATTCCTCTCCATCTCCCACAAATGCCTTCCCTGTAATTCCAGCCATTCTGGGAAGTCACATGAGAGCCAGTCACGCCCTTGACGTAGCCCTTCAGCCGGCTCTCGCCACGCGACAGCTGCGGAAAAAAACCCTGGCACGTTCAGAAACAGTGGGGACACGAGAGGCGGCGGGACCCTCTCCCCCGGCTCATCCATTCCCTCGGCCCACCCTGATGCGGCGTACAGACCTGCTTCCACTGGCGGAAGGTGGAGAACTCCTGGGAGGGGATAAAGACACTGAGTTTGAAGATGGATTTCAGCTCGGCGGGAAGCCCCTTGGACTCGAAGTACTGGAACTCGGTCTGAGCTTCCCCCATGAGGGGCACATACAGGCACAGGCAGAGCATGCTGGCGGGAGCTGGTTCAGGCGGCGGCGTGCGCACCGGGGAATGCTGCCCAGCCCGGCACACTTGCCCAGGATATGCCGGGGCACGGCTGTCATTGGCTGCCTGAGCCCTGCCCTTTTACTTAATTGAAAAAAGTCGCTCACTGTACTTCCCGCCCGCAGCCAATGAGCACAGGCCCCCGCGCGAGGAGGTGGAGGCGGCTGCCCGAGTGCGGAGGGATCAAGATCAGGACTGACGTCACCTGCTCCCCAGTTAACCCTTCGGAGGCAGGCGGCGCATCCGGTCCTGCTTGGGGACCCTGCCCTAAACCTTTACCCTCTGGCTGCCAACCCCTGCAAATAAACAGAGCCTTTGGCTTGTTTTGTTTTTTTTTTTTCCACAAGGTCCCCAAACGCGTCACACCGTAGTGGTTTCTCCCCTTAGTAAATCATTCCCAACAGAAAGAGAAGTGGATGGAGGATTGACTCAATGCTCATGGGTCGGGTGGTTTAGCCATGACGGGAGAAACTGGTAGGGTCGGGAGTGGGGGGTGCGTCCTGGAAGTGGCTGGAGGGGGGCATTCAACTGCAGGGGGGCTGCCCCCCACCCCCCGCCAAGCCGGCTGAGCCCTGGACTCAGCTGCCTGGGCCACAGGGCCTTCTAGACTGTTTCAGCTGGCTCTAGGGATCTTTCTCATGCCACCCTGCACATAAGCACCCCTTCCCCTGAAGGTGCCACCTGGGGACCCCACAAGAGCCAAGGGGCTGACATTGCAGGGGCGGGAAGAGGAAATGCTAGGCCAAAGGTCATTGTGCCGGGGGGTGCTCCTCAGCAGCACCAATCTGGGGTCAACCCGGGGCCTCACTTAAGTCCCTCAGACCTAGTCTTTGTGGCCATGTCCACTCAGAACACTCGGAAGTTCAGGGGATTGTAGCTTTCTGGCCTAGAACTGTGCTGCTCCATACAAAAGTTTTTCAACTTTAAATGGATTACAATTAAAGGAACCTAGGGAGTTCCCTCCCTGGTGGCCTAGCAGGTTAAGGATTCAGTATTGCCACAGCGGTGGTGCAGGTTCGATCCCTGGTCAGGGAACTTCTGCATGCCGTGGGCATGACCTAAATAAATAATAAATAAACAAAATAATAATACAAAAGTAAATGAAAGGAAAAATTCATTTCGGAGTTCCCGTCGTGGCACAGTGGTTAACAAATCCGACTAGGAACCATGAGGTTGCGGGTTCGATCCCTGGCCTTGCTCAGTGGATTAAAGATCCGGCATTGCTGTGAGCTGTGGTGTAGGTCACAGACGCGGCTCGGATCCCGCGTTGCTGTGGCTCTGGCGTAGGCCAGTGGCTACAGCTCCGATTAGACCCCTGGCCTGGGAACTTCCGTATGCCACAAGAGCAGCCCAAGAAATGGCAAAAAGACCAAAAAAAAAAAAAAATTCATTTCCTTTGTCACATGGCCATATTTGAGGTACTCAACAGCCACACAAATTCCCCATATGCATCTCTATCATCATGGAAGGTTTACTGAGCAACACCGCCCTAAACTGTCCTGTTTAGGTGAGGATGAGAGAAAACCTCAGGCCCTGGGCCGTCAAGATCTGATCTTTATGTAAGGGCCAGCCCGCCACCTCCAACTCATTCCTTCCCCCGGAAAGTGTCAGGTTCCTGCTGCAGAGAAGAAAAGACGACGACGTCACAGAGACGAAAAAGGAATCCATCTCGCCTTGTTCCTTTTACAGCTACTTCCTAATACAGACAAAACCTCACGACCAGGATGGGTGAAAACGGATGGGCATCGTGGGGGGACCCACCAAAGTACTTTTCTGCGTTCACTAAGAAGCTTTTTGTTAAGAACTGGAAAAAGGTTTTGACAATAAGATACTGATGCCTCTGTGCGTCATTATGAAATGGATTTTAACAGCATATACAGTATCTCGGCCTTTCTAAAAGAGACCTGATAACGAGTCTGTAAAAACAGGTCTTGCCCTGTTTCTTCCATCCACGAGGGTGGATCCCATGAGGTACCCAGAGGCAGCTCAGGATTATCCAGGCAGATTCCGGCTCAGCCTCCACTGAAACCCAGGACACTCGGCGGCTGCCTCTTAAGCCACCCAAATCCAGAACGTTCTGCCTTGGGGCTATTTTTACATACCTCCTATCTCTACGCTTGGGGTCCTTGAAGGCAGGACCTTAGTGCCTCCTTGCCTGCAAAGAGCCCTTGCCTTGCTCACGGAAGGTACTTGACAGAAGCAGTTTCTGCATGACCTCGGCAGGCCTCTGAGACCCCGAGAAACAAACATGATCACTCTTGATGAGGACCCCTCCGTTGCTTTTTTTCCCCAAGTGTCTGCGAATAGAGTCTGCAGGGTACTTTAATCCACCTCAATGGACAATATATTACTATTTTTAGTTTAAAGGAAATAAGAAAAAAAGAGGAAATCTACATTTCTAAGTAAAAGAGCTGAACTTTTCTGAACTTCCTGTGTTAAATTACTCACGTGTGCTTCTGAAACAAAAATGACACAGATCTGTTGATGTGTTTCTCTTTCCAATGATCACTTGAGTCCTTCCAACTCAAACTGGCAAATATTTTGACTGAATAAATACGTTGTTCAACTGGAGATGCTCATTTCCCAATAAACTATAGATTTCAAATAATTCTGGTAAACTTCATTGTGCTATTGAGGTTTTGGGGGGGTTACCACTGAACTTTACGATGTATTTACAAGACAAATCTGAGAAGAGATTTGGAAACGATGCCAAATGAAAGTGAAATCAATATTCAGGAGACAACAAAAAATTATGAACGTTTTATCTAACAAGGGCAACTATCTTCTAGAAAAAACAGAACAGAATCTCTTTGATTATAACAGAGGCGCGTGACGCTATAGGCCAATGAAGTCACAGTGTCGGGAAACGTTCTCTGGAAAGTTCTGCACATGTTTGTTAATTCTACCCTGATGTTACAAATCGTAGGAAAAAAAGAGGGCTCCAACGCATTTTCTTTTGCAACTGTGATCAAGTTCAGCAGAATGTCTTCACTGGACACACGTAAACTGGCGTATGTTCTTATTTATTTAAACCATCCACCCACCTGAGCTGCACAGGTCATGCAGAACTCCGTTTCTCACACAGAAACTGGAACTTGGGAGTTCCCAGAGTGGCTCAGTGCTTTATGAATCTGACTAGGATCCATGAGGACTCGGGTTCGATCCCGGGCCTCGCTCAGTGGGTTAAGGATCCTGCGTTGCCGTGAGCTGTGCGGTAGGTCACAGACGCGGCTCGGATCCCGCGTTGCTGTGGCTGTGGTGTAGGCCCGTGGCTACAGCTCCGATTTGACCCCTAGCCTGGGAACCTTCATATGCTGAGGATACAGCCCTAAAAAGCCAAAAAAAAAAAAAAAAAGGAAAATGGAACTTGTCAGTTGAGCCAATCTCCGGGCATCTGGTGTCTAAGGCAACAGCTCCAACCCTGGAATTACAGACACTGGGCCCCAGAGGGGCCCTGGGGTCATCTGAGATGATCAAATAGACCAGGAGCTCCTGCCCCAGTTTGCCCAGGCCCCAGAGCCAGTTGGCAGTGGGCTGAGGCTCACCCAGGGCCCGACTCTTGTTTCAAAAGCCGCTTAAAACAGCACCCGAACCTGAGTCTACCAATAAGAGATTTTAGAATTCAGTTTCCAAAGGACGCTGGTCAGCCAGACCCTGAGAATTACATGAGCACTCCCTCATGTGGGAAGGTGGCAGGTGTCAGGAGCAAGTGCAGCCCTCGCCTTAGCTATAGAACAATACCATAAAAAAACCGAGTCTGTTACACGCTGAACACATACATGGGAAATACAAATAAGGAAGAAGAATAAAGCAGGGCTCGGGTTCCCTCCCTGATGCTTCACACCAGCTCCAGGCACTTCTGGATCCTTGTGTAATGTTCTCTCTCTCCCCCTCCTGCCATCTACACGTCTCCTTTGCTCCCTTTACCTGTTCTAATTCTGTGACCCGGATCTACTCCTGTTTCCTTTCTCCCAACGTCCATTCCTGTAACTGGGGGTGGGAAGCAAGGGCCACCACTCCAGGTCCCGTCCGAGCCAGTGGTATTCGGTTTCCCTCATCTGCTAGGTGGCTGTTCCTCTCCCGAGCATCTTCTCACCCTCTGATCTGCCAATGCCCCGCTGCCCCAGCCCACACGCCTTTCTTGTGCTACCACGCTGCCTTGTGCCAAAGAAACTGGTGCTTCCTGTAAGGACTGGAATATCGTGAGTAAGAACGGGGCAGGTAGAATACCTTTGGGAGTGAAGCATTAGCTCATCAAGTATCCCCCCTCCCTTCCCCAATGACTCAGACCAAGCCAAAAATGTTCATGCGTGAAGGAGCCTTGCCGCCAGCATCGGGCTGTTCTAGCCCCACCCACCCATAAGGCTCGCGAACCTCATTTGCTGCTGTGGCTGCGGTGTCATTTGATGATCAGGTTGCCATGACAGCCCAGTGGAGCCGGTTTCCAATGAAACCTGCCTGCACTTGGCAATTAGACACACAATGAGCAAAATTCTCTGAGCTTCTGAGAAGACGGCCCCTCAGGATTTGAAAGCTTGAATGCCGCCGAGGGTACCTCCCACTCCAGACTAATGGCTTTCTTCTCCAACTGCAGGGCAACTGTAAGACAAAGATAAAGGGGGAAACTGGAACAGTTCCTAGAATAAAAGCTTGCGGGAGCCTGACTCACTAGCAGACATATTTAAAAGAGGGAAGCGAGAGTCAAACAAAGTAGCGCTGCTGGGAAACCAAGAAGCCTGAGAACCAAAGTCTCACTGAGGTTTCCATGAGGCTGTGGCAGCCTCTTCCTGAAAGAAGTGGCGAGGCCAGGCCCCACTGGCCCCGCCGATCGCAAACCCCAACCCCTGCCTTCACTGGCAAAGGACACACGCTGCTGAAACACTCTGTTGCCACTCTTGGTTTCTCTGCTTTGAAAGAGTCCACACACCCAGACGTGCTTTCTTTCCTGCTTGCTACAAACCAAACCGGCTGACCCATCTCCCTCTTGGGGGTTCCCCCACCCCCAGCCAGCTGCTCCATCTCACTTTTGGGGAGAAGTGCCGGCGAGAGGTGTGGGTCTCAGGTTCAGCTTGCCCTGCTCCCTGCTCTGTAGGCAGGAAAGAAGCTGTTCTGAACACACACTCCTGATGCCAGCTCAGGGTGGGGGTGCTGGCAAGAGATGCCAAGTCAGTGTGAGTCTGGGAAATGGAGCAGTTAATGATTAATGTCAAAAGTAGGTGAACTGAAAAGGGAGCGAGCCAATTCCTTGGTCCCTTGGCCATGAGGACAGCAGGTCTGGAGATAAAAGTTCCTCACAACAGACAGAGCCACAGCCGCTTCTGAGCTCCTCTAAAATGATGGAAAATGACGCCCACCAAAGCACAGCTCAGGCACAGCAGAGACGCCGAGACCCCTGCCGCCCAGGATGAGCCCGTCACAGACTAAGGATTCTGCTCAGGGCTTAACCTGAAACCACTGCCAAATGTGCTGCATCAAAAGTCCCTCCCACTTAGCAAAGCAGAAATGAACATTTCTTTCTTCAATGCAGCAGAACCTTTTTTGGATGCAACTGTGTGCCCCACACAGGGCAGCATCTCCTTCCTTTTTCCCGTGGATTTTTATCCGGAGAGAGGAGAAGAGATTCAGAATAACTGAGGCTCAGGAGGTGAGCAAGGTACTCCTACCGCAGGCAGGAGAAATCTCAGCAAGACAGCCTTTCGCTCTAATCCCGAGGACGCAACTGGTCTCATTAAAAACGGCTTTCTTCAGGGAAGGCGAGGCAGGACAGGGCAAAGCTCCGGGTAGCCTGGAGTGAAATCTCACTTCTACCCCTTCTGTTGACTCTGTTTACTCCTGGGCAAATTACTTAGCCTTTCGGCACCTCAGTTTCCTCATCCATGAAATGGGGGCACTACCTCTTAGCCTGGCTCTTGGGAGGATCGGCTGACATAACCCACGGCTCAGGACACAGAGATGGACGGGAGGCCCTGGCACTCGGCCGGCCTGCGGGCCCACAAGGAACCCTGGCCTCCGCACACTAAGACTCCAGCCTCAGCTCTGCCCCCTCGCTCCCTTCCTCGCAGGCCTACAGCTAAGACGGGACCTCCAGGAGGCAGGACAGCCTGTTCCTCCACACCTCCCTGAAGCTGGGTTCACCTTTGAAGGTTCACTCTGTCCCCGCTGGGCTCTGTGGTCCCTCCCTTGTTCAAACAAGCTAAGCCCTAAGACACATTGTAACTGTCTGTCCCTTCCTTTCAAATGGCTTTCTGGGACTTCCCGTGTGGCTTGCAGCATAACTACTCAAGTGGCTTTCTGGGGCCAAAGTGACAAATCCTAAGGTATCTTCTCTTGCAGTTAATCTTCCTTGCTCAACCGGCCACACTGAAGTGGTCACGATAGGGTAATAAAGCTTGTGCAGCGCCACAGAGATGCTGGACTGGAGTTGGGCTTCTTCACTGTCTAAGCCCTTCTCCCCAGCCCCCGGTGCCAAACTCATCCACACTCTTTCTCCCCACACTCCAGCTTCTTCCAGGAAAACGATCCTAGTAGGTCAGCCGCTAAACTAGGAGGCCCTCTGGAGGGTGACATTACCTTAGGAAACTGATCTGCAGGTCCGACCACCAGCAAGATGGTGGGTCTCTTTTCCGCAGCCTCAGCCCTTCCGTCCTGTTTCCCCAAAAAGCTTGGCATCTGGTCTCCCCGAGCTGGAGCCGGGCTGCCTCTGACTTCATTACCGCTCCCCTCTCTGGAGCCTTGGCACCCGGCCCTCGGGAGAAGGCTAGACAGAAAATGCCACAGCATCTGCAACATCACGGCTTCCTCCCCACGGCGCCGACGGTGACCGTTCACTTTTGAGGAGGGATGTGACCACGATACCAAGGGTCTCTGGCTACCCAGCCGCTTGGAAGACTAGCCTGGGGAGTTGGAAGGCTGGCGGCTCCGCATGCAGGGGCCGTTGCCTGCCTTCTCAAATGGGCTGGCACTGCTGTCGTGCCCAGCCTGAGAAGCAGCTCGCTCTGAGAGCCCCGCCGGCTTGCTGGAAACAAACGAGAGAGCCGCTGGAGCTTCTTCAATGGAAACTCACTTTTGCAGGCGGACCGTGATCAAACGTTTGGCTTTTTTCAAAAAGGCAAAAGCAGCAGCCCGACGGACCTCTCCCCGAGGCAGAAGCCACTCCAAGCTCCCAGTTATTCAGCTGTCCCCGCTCAACTAATGATCCGCACGCAGGCAAGGAGCGAGCATCCAGCCCGCATTCTCACTGCAGCAGGGCGCGGCCAATCACCTCTGCCGACACTACCGAGTTCGTTATCCCCACCAGCAACGTCCCTCCAATCACAACCGGCCGATTCCCTGCATGCGGCCGGCAGTTCTGCAGGGAGGTGCCCGCGGCAACCTCCAGGGGAGCGTCCCAGGCTCCCAGGATCCACCTTGAACGGGCTGGTGGGCAGGAGCCCAACTTCCTCCGCTCCACCTGGCGGTTTCCGGGACAACGTTCTCCATCCAGTTAGTTCAACGCGATCGAAAGAGATGCTGGCAACACTTACTAAGACATCCAGCAACACTTTTCCTTGTTCCATCATCCCATTCTCTGCAACTGTGTGTAGCGTAATACACGCCATATCATAGCCGTTTCTCCGTGTCTCCCTCTAAGTGACCAGCTGCTGGGGACGGGGGCCAACTCACAGATCGTTGGGTCTGCGCCTAGTGCCCAGGACCAGGCAGAGATGAAGTCTGTAGACTGAGCGGAGTAAATGATCATGAATAAAAGGGAGTTAATCTGTGGTCACTTGTTTCTTAATTTACTAGCAGACAAATGCAGTGACGAAGGTAATCCCTTGATACAGTGCTCATAAGCATCATTTTACAGACAAACAGCAGGAAAAAGTTTAATAGACTGTGTTGGGGTAAATTAACTATAATAGAAAAAAATCACAAAAAAAGAAATAAAATAATAAACAGAAAAAAAAAAACAAAAAACAAAAACTGCCTGGGGGAGAGGATGGGAAAATACGCCCTCATAGCTGCTATGACAGTATATAAATCAGTACAACCTCTCTGGAGAGCAATTTAGTCACAGCTACCTACATGTCACAAGTACAAACCCTCTGACATAGCAATTCTCCTTTTAGTCATTAAACCTGCAGATATACTGGCACATGTGGGAAATTACATTCACATACATGATATATATGTGATATAGACATGTGATAAAATAGAAGGATATTTTTGGCAGCCTGGTTTATAATAGCATAAGTTTTGAAATAATTTTAAAGGTCTTTAAAAGGAGAGTAGATTGTAAATTAACCATACATTAGAGCCCTAGGCAGCTGCGAAAAAAAGGCAGCTCTATAACTACCATGATGGAATGACTTGAAAATATCTCATTAGACGAATGTGTGGTATACAACAATTATTTAAGAAGAAAACACGAGAAGGGAAAGCAAGATGGCCCTGCTTGTTTGAAAGCTGAGGAGCCCGCCTCAGTTGCCCTCTCATTAGATATACAGAGCAACTGCATCTAGAAGCAGTTCTGTGTGTTGATTAAATGTCTAGTCTTTGGAGCCAGTTGCCCAGCTTCAATCCTGGACGTCACTAGCTGTGTGATCTTGGTCAAGTTACTTTAGTTCTCTGGGCTTTAACATCCTTATGTGCAAAAAGGGGATAGGAATAGGGCCGTATTATTACTTCATAGAGTCTGTTAAAGACTAAAATAAATAATGTATGACGCTCTCAGAACAGAACATATTACCTTTTTTTTTGTTTTTTTGTTTTTTAGGGATGGTGCACTGAGGCATATGGAGGCATATGGAGATTCCCAGGCTTGGGATCTCATTGGAGCTACAGCTGCCAGCCTATGCCAGAGCCACAGCAACACCAGATCCAAGCCACGTCTTCGAACTATACCACAGTTCACAGCAACACCGGATCCTTAACCCGCTGAGCGACACCAGGGATCGAACCTGCAACTTCATGGTTCCTAGTTGGATTCATTTCCACTGAGCCATGACAGGAAGGTCACATGTTAGCTATTTTTATCTAGATTGTGAGTTCATAGAACTAAAAAGTATTTAATACTAAAGAAGAGCCAAGCCAGAGCAAAAATCCCTAAAGAAATCCTTTAATGAAATGAATCTTTTTTTAGGCACTAAAAATCTGGTGAGTTGGGGGGAGATGATGATGTTTCAGGCCCCCATCTACAAACATGAAAGAATTCCCTCATTTAGTAGGTTGCTGGCTGTTCCTTTAATGGGCTTCTCCACACCCCAGACCTGAGTTATAAACTCAGGAGGGTTCCAGCCAAGATGGAGTGACAGGAGTCAATTCACCTTTCTGCCTAGAACCATGAAAGGTCCAGACAAAATATCTGAAACAATGGTTTTCAAGACACTGGACCTAGTTAGGCAATGAGGGACAGTGGCTCCTGAGCTTTCTCATCAAACGAGCACCTCAGTTGCCCCAGCTTCCCACCTGGAGTTTCCAGGCTACAGTGCAGAGAGGATACCCAGTAGCACCCAGCAGTCTCGCTGGGAGGCGGGACGGCTAGTTTGCAGAGCAGAGTAGCAGAGAGGACGGAGCTGCACAGAGCAAGCTCTGGCGCTCTGCTGAGGGCCCCAGGAGTCACAGCACGTGAGTGTGAGCTAAGTGCCTGAGCGTGGAGAAGGAATCAGCCAAAGGTATCACAGGGCTAAGAATAGTTCCTGTTCCCACCAGCTGGAGTGGAAAACCGTATAACACAGGGAGGGGGTTCAGGAAGGGTTCTCAGAGGGTTTTGCCTCAATAATGGGGCAAAACTGGCTGGAGACTAAATGCTGTTCTGACCTGACCAACAAAGCTTTAATAAACCGGCCCTGAAAAAGCCAAACTGTCTCCCAATACCACATCCCAGAAAAAAGCTCAAGGATATTTAGGGGAGTTCCCGTTGTGGCTCAGCAGTAAAGAACCCGGCTAGGATTCATGAGGATGCAGGTTTGATCCCTGACCTTGCTTGGTGGGTTAAGGATCTGTCATTGCCATGAGCTATGGTATAGGTCGCAGACACGGTCTGGATCTGGCATGGCCATGGCTGTGGTGTAGGCTGACAGCTGTCGCTCTGATTCAACCCCTAGCCTGGGAACCTCCATACGCCACAGGTATGGCCCTAAAAAGCAAGTAAGCAAGCAAACAAACAAACAAAAAGAATATTTATAGGAATACGAAAATATCCAAGATAAAATCCCATTAAAAAATCAACATCATTGCAAGGACAGGATGACCCATAATGAGAAGAGAAATTCATCCACTGAAACTGACCTGGAAATGATTACATGTGATAGATTAGTACCCAAGGATATTACAAGTCATAACTGTATCCCATATGTTCCAGGAGGATCCAGCACCTTAAAGAGATACACTGTAGATCTAGATAAAAACTTACAATGTCTGAGACAAAAAACACACACTGGATGGTTTTAATAGATCAGACAACTCAGAAGAAAAGATTCATGAATCTGAAGACCCAGCAAGAGAAACTTGCCAAAATGAAATGCAGAGAGAAAAGACAAAACAACGCCAAAAAATGAACACAGCATCAGTGAGCTGTGGGACAACCACTAATAGACTCATTAGTTAAGTTCATGGAAGTGGGAACAGAAAAAATATTTAAAGAAATAATGGCCAGACTTTTCCTAAATTTGTTGAAACCTACAGGTTCAAGAAGTTCAATCCCAGGATAAGAAATATCAAAACAGGAGTTCCCACCATGGCGCAGTGGTTAATGAATCTGACTAGGAACCATGAGGTTGCAGGTTCGATCCCTGGCCTTGCTCAGTGGGTTAAGGATCCAGTGTTGCTGTGACTGTGTAGATCGCAGACACGGCTCAGATCCGGAGTTGCTGTGGCTCTGGTGTAGGCTGGTGGCTACAGCTCCGGTTAGACCCCCTAGCCTGGGAACCTCCATAGGCCGCGGGAGCGGCCCTAGAAAAGGCAAAAAAAAAAAAAGCCAAAAAAAAGAAAGAAAAAAGAAATATCAAAACAAAACAAAAAGGAAACTACACCCAGGCACATCACAATTAAATTTCTAAAAACCAGAGGTAAAGAGGAAAATCTTAAAAGCACCTTTAGAAAAAGACCCATTACTTACAGAAGAACCTGAATAAGAATGACAGGGGGCTTTCCATCAGAAACTGTTAACCCAGAATTTTATTTTATTTTTTAATTGAAGTATAGTTGATTTACACTGTTAACTTCTGCTGTACAGCAAAATGATTCAGTTATACATATACACTTTTTTTTTTTTTTTTTTGCTTTTTGGGGCTGCACCTGTGGCACATGGAAGTTCCCAGGCCAAACCCCCTCCCCCTTGGCAACCACAAGTCTGTTCTTCTTGTCTGTGGTTCTGTCTTTGTAGATAGGTTCATCTGCATATTTTATTTTATTGCTTTTCAGGGCCACACCCACAGCACATGGAGATTCCCAGGCCAGGGATCTAATCAGAGCTGCAGCTGCCGGCCTACACCACAGTCACAGCAATGCCAGATCCAAGCCACGTCTGCGATCTACACCACAACTCACGGCAATGCTGGATCCTTAACCCACTGAGGAAGGCCAGGGATCGAACCTGCAACCTCATGGTCCTTAGTCCGATTCGTTTCCGCTGTGCCACGACGGGAACTCCCTTGTCATATTTTAGATTCCACATATAGATGATATCTTCTGGCACCCGTCTTTCTCTTTTGACTTATTTCACTTAGAATGATAATCTCTAGTTCCACTTATGTTGCTGCAAATGACATTATTTTGCTTTTTATGAGTTAGTACATTTGTACCAACTCTGCTATACATTTATACCACATCTTCTATATCCATTCATCTGTCGATGGACATTTAGGTTGTTTCCATGTCTTGGATATTGGAACAGTGCGGCAATGAACATAGGGGTGCCTGGATTTTTTTGAATTAGTTTTTTATATGAGCATATGCCCAGGAGTGGGATTGCTGGGTCACAGAGTAACTTTATCCTTAGTTTTCTGAGGAAGCTTCATACTGTTTTCCGTAGTGGCTGCACCAACTTACATTCCTACCGACAACGTAGGAGGGTTCCCTTTTCTCCACAGCCTCCCCAGCATTTGTTATTTGTAGACTTTTTTATTTTTATTTTACTTATTTTTTTATTTTTTTGCTTTTTAGGGCTGCACCGTCAGCATATGGCGGTTCCCAGGCTAGGGGTCTAATCAGACCTGTTGCCTCCGGCCTACACCACAGCCACAGCAACACCAGATCCCCAAGCCACTGAGCGAGGCCAGGGATCGAACCTGCAACCTCATAGTTCCTAGTCGGATTCGTTAACCACTGCACCACGACAGGAACTCCATGTAGACTTTTTTGAATCATGGTCATTTTGACTGGTGTGAGGTACTCATTGTAGTTTTGATTTGCTTCTCTAATAATTAGTGATGTTGCCCATTTTTCAAGTGCCTGTTTAATCCAGAATTTTATACCTAGGTAAATACCTTCAGAAAGGAAGGCAAAATAAAGACTTTTCAGACATACAAAAGCTGAGAGAATTATTGCCCGCACATCTGCATTTTAAGAAATGGAGTCCTTGAGACAGAAGGAAAATGATGCCGGATAAAGAACGGAATGAAAGGAATGAGGAGCTAGAAACGGTGATTATGTGGGCGAACAGAACTTTTTTCTGACTATTTAAATCTCTTTCCGAGATAAGTGACATGGAGTTCCTGCTGTGGTGCAGTGGAAAGGAATCCGACTAGGAACTGTGAGGTTGCGGGTTTGATCCCTGGCCTCGATCAGTGGGTTAAGGATCCAGCGTTGCAGGGAGCTATGGTGTAGGTAGGTCGCAGACGTGGCTTGGATTCCGAGTTGATGTGACTGTGGCATGGGCCAGCGGTATAGCTCTGATTCAACCCTTAGCCTGGGAACCCCCACATGCCCTAGGTGTGGCCCTAAAAAGCAAAAAAACAAAACAAAACAAACAAAAAAAACAACAACAGTGGCAGTTTATTTAATTCAAAGAATTTTATTACATTCATAGCTGTACAACGATCATCGCAACCCAATTTTATAGCATTTCCATCCCAAACCCCTAGCCCATTCCTCCCACCCCTAAACTGTCTCCTTTGGAAACCATAAGTTTTTCAAAGTCTGTGAGTCAGTATCTGTTCTGCAAAGAAGTTCAGTCTCTCCTTTTTTTAGATTCCATGTGTAAGTGATAGCATATGACAGTGGTGTCTCGCTGTCTGACTAACTTCACTTAGCACGATAATTTCTAGGTCCATCCATGTTGCTGCAAATGCCCGTATTTCTTTGCTTTGAATGGCTGAGAAATATTCCACTGTGTATATGTACCACATCTTCTTGATCCACTCCTCTGTCGATGGGCATTTAGATTGTTTCCATGTCTTGGCTATTGTATATAGCGCTGCAATGAACACTGGAGTCCATGTGTCTTTTCGAGTCATGGTTTCCTCTGGATAGATGCCCAGGAGTGGGATTGCTGGGTCAAATGGTAGTTCTATGTTTAGTTTTCTGAGGAATCTCCATCCTGCTTTCCACAGTGGTTGTACCAATTTACAATCCCACCAGCAGTGTAATAGGGTGCCCTTTTCTCCACACCCTCTCCAACATTTATTGTTTGTAGACTTTCGGATGCTGGCCATTCTGACTGGTGTAAGGTGGTACCTCATAGTGGTTTTGATTTGCATCTCTCTAATAATGAGTGATGTTGAACATCTTTTCATGTGGTTTTTTTTTTTTTTTTTTTTGTCATCTGTGTGTCTTCTTTGGAGAACTGACTGTTTAGATCTTCTGCCCATTTTTTGATGGTGTTGTTTGTTTTTTTGGTATTGAGAGGCAGGAGGTGTTTATAAATTTTGGAGATTAATTCCTTGTCAGTCACCTCATTTGCAAAGATACTCTCCCATTCTGTAGGCTTTTTGTTTCGTTTAGGGTTTCCTTTGCTGTGCAAAAACTTTTCAGTTTAACTAGGTCCCATTTGTTTATTTTTGTTGTTATTGTCATTACTTTAGGTGGTGGATCTAAGAAGATATTGCTGTGGTTTATGTCGGAGAGTGTTTGGCATATGTTTTCTTCTAAGAGTTTTAGAGTAACCAGTCTTATAGTTAGGTCTTTAATCCATTTTGAGTTTATTTTTGTGTATGGTATTAGGAAGTGCTCTAATTTCATTCTTTTCCATGTAGCCATCCAGTTTTCCCAGCACCACTTATTGTAGGGACTGTCTTTTCTCCATTGTATACTCTTGCCTCCTTTGTCATAGATTAGATGACTGTAGGTGTGTGGATTTAATTCTGGGCTCTCTATCCTATTCCACTGACATATATTTCTGTGCCAGTATCCATACAGTTTTGATGACTGTAGCTTTGTAGTATAGTCTGAAGTCAGGGAGGCTGATCCTCCAGCTCCATTTTTCTTTCGCAGGATGGCTTTGGCTATTCTAGGTTTTTTTGTGCTTCCACACAAATTTTAAAATATTTTGTTCTAGTTCAGTGAACTATGTCCTTGGTAATTTGATAGGGATTACAATGAATCTGTAGATTGCCTTGGGCAGTAGAGTCATTTTGATAATATTGATTCTTCCAATCTCAGAGCATGGTGTGTCTTTCCATCTGTTGTGTCATCTTTGATTTCTTTCATCAGCATCTTATAGTTTTCAGAGTACAGGTCTTTTGTCTCTTTAGGTAGGTTTATTCCTAAGTGGGTTTTTTGGTTTGTTTTGGGGGTTTTCTTTTTTTTTCTTTCTTTCTTTTTTTTTTTTTTTTGATGTGATGGTAAATGGGATTGTTTCCCTAATTTCTCTTTCTGTCTTTCGTTGTTAGTATATAGAAATGCAGTCGATTTCTGTGTATTAATTTTGGCAACTTTGCCAAATTCATTGATGAGATCTAACAGTTTTCTGGTAGCATCTTTTGGATTTTCTTAGTATCCTGTCATCAGCAAAGAGTGATAATTTTACTTCTTCCTTTCCAATTTGAATTCCTTTTATTTCTTTTTCTTCTCTGATTGCTGTGGCCAGGACTTCCAAAACTATGTTGAACAGTAGAGGTGAGAGTGGACATCCCTGTCTTGTTTCTGATCTCAGTGGGAATTCTTTCCCTTTTCACCACTGAGAATGATGTTAGCTGGGGGTCTGCCATACATGGCCTTTATTATGTTGAGATAGCTTCCCTCTATGCTCACTTTCTGGAGGGTTTTTATCAGAAATGGGTGCTGGATTTTGCCAAAAGCTTTTTCTGCATCTATTGAGAGGATTATGTGGTTTTTATCCTTCAGTTTGTTAATGTGGTGTATCACACTGATTTGCAGATATTGAAGAATCCTTGCATCTCTGGGATAAATCCCACTTGATCATGATGTACAATCCTTTTAATGTCTTGGATTTGGCTTGCTAGTATCTTGTTGAGGATTTTTGTATCTATGTTCATCAATGATATTGGCCCGTAATTTTCTTTTTTTGTGCTTTGTCTGGTTTTGGTGTCAGGGTGATGGTGGCCTCATAGAATGAGTTTGGGAGTGTTCCTTCCTCTGTAATTTTTTGGAATAGTTTCAGAAGGATAGGTTTTTGCTCTTCTCAAAATGATTGACAGAATCTGCCTGTGAAGCCATCTGGTCTTGGGCTTTTATTTGTTGGAAGTTTTTTGGTTTTTGTTTTTTAAATTAATTAATTAATTAATTTGGTCTTTTCTAGGGCCACTCCTGCGGCACATGGAGATTCCCAGGCTAGGGGTCTAATTGGAGCTGTAGTCACCAGCCTACACCAGAGCCACAGCAACGCCAGATCCGAGCCGCATCTGGGATCTACACCACAGCTCATGGCAATGCCAGATCCTTAACCCACTGAGCAAGGGCAGGGAACAAACCCGAAACCTCATGGTTCCTAGTTGGATTCGTTAACCACTGAGCCATGACAAGAACTCCTGTTGGAAGTTTTTAAATCACAGTTTCGATTTCAGTTATTGTGATTGGTCCATTCATCTTTTCTACTGCATTTTGGTTTAGTCTTGGAAGTTTGTACTTTTCTAAGAATTTGCCCATTTTTTCTAGGTTGTCCATTTTATTGGCATATAGTTGCTTGTAGTAGTCTCTTATGTCCTTTGTATTTTGTGATGTCCATTGTAACTTCTCCTTTTTCATTTCTAATTTTATTGGTTTGAGTCCTCTCTCTTTTTCTTGATGAATCTGGCTAAGGGTTTATCAATTTTGTTGATCTTTTCAAAGAACCAGCATTTAGTTTCATCAATCTTTTCGGTGGTTTTCTTTGTTTCTATTTCATTTATTTCTGCTTGTATCTTTATGTTTTATTTCCTTCTGCTAACTTTAGGTCTTGTTTGTTCTTCTCTCTTTAGTTGCTTTAGGTGTAAAGTTAGGTTGTTTATTTGAGCTTTTTCTTGTTTCCTGAGGTAGGCTTGTATTGATATAAACTTCCCTTATAGAACTGCTTTTGCTGCATCCCATAGGTTTTGGATTGTTGTGTCTTTGTTGGCATTTGCTTCTAGGTATTTTTAAATTTCCTCTTTGATTTCTTCAGTTATCCACTGGTTGTTTAGTAGCATGTTGCTTAGTCTCCACGTGTTTGTGTTTTTTGCAGTTTTTTTCTTGTTGTTGATTTCCAGTCATATAGCGTTGTGGTCAGAAAGATGATACAATTTCAATTTTCTTAAAGTTACCAAGGCTTGATTTGTGACCCAGACTATGATCAATCCTAGAGAATGTTCTGTGTGTACTTGAGAAGAATATATATTCTGCTGCTTTTGGGTGCAATGTTCTACAAATGTCTATTAATCCATCTGATCTAATATATCACTTAGGGCCTGTGTTTCCTTGTTGGTTTTCTGTCTGGATGGTTTGTCCATTGCTGTAAGTGGGATGTTAAAGCCCCTGGCTTTGTGATAAATTCATTTGAGTAATAATAATAATTTAAAAAGCCCTTGGCTTTATTGTGTTATTGTCAATTTCTCCTTTTAAGGTTATTAACAGTTGCCTTATATATTGAGGTGATCCTATGTTGGGTGCATAGATATTTACAATTGTTATATCTTCTTCTTGGTTCAATCCTTTGATCATTAGGTAATGTCCTTCTTTGTCTCTTATAAAATTCTTTATTTTAAGGTTTATTTTGTTTGATACGAATATTGCTACTCCAGCTTTCTTTTGATTCCCGTTTGCATGGAATATTTTCTCCCATCCTTTCACTTTCAATTTGTATGTGTCCCTAGAAGTGAAGTGGGTCTCTTGAAGATGGCATATAGATGGGTCTTGTTTTTGTATCCATTCAGCCAGTCTATGTTTTTGGTTGGGGCATTTAGCCCATTTACATTTAAGGTAATTATTGTTACGTATGTTCTCACTGCCATTTTATTAACTGTTTTGGATTTGTTGGGTTTTTTTTAATTTAATTTTTTTATTGGATTTTTTTTGGATTTTTGTTAGTCTTTTTTCTTCCCTTCTTCTCTTGTGGTTTGATGACTATCTTTAGTTTTGTATTTGAATTGCTTTTTCTTATTTGTGTGTGTATCTATTGTAGATTTTTGGTTTGCAGTAACCCTGAAGTTTTGATATAGGAGCCTCTCTCTCTCTTTCTCTCTCTCTCTCTCTATATATATATATATACACATATAAACATATATATATATATATATGTGTACACACACACACACACACACACACACACAAAGTTGTTGCTTCTTAATTGCAAGTGCATCTCCAGGGTCCTGCATTTGTCATCTCTTCTCACGATTTCTGATTTTGGTAGCATATTTGTGTGCAAATGATTTCCTACCTTTACTATATATATGCCTTTTCTGGTGAACCTTGTTATTTGTAATATTTTCGTTTCTAGTTGTGGCCTTTTCCACCTAGAGAAGTTATTTCATCTTTGCTGTAAAGCTGATTTAGTGGTGCTGAATTCTCTTAGCTTTTGCGTGTCTGTAAAGCTTTTGATTTCTCCTTCAAATCTGAATGAGAGCCTTGCTGGGTAGAATAATCTTGGTTGGAGGTTTTTTCTTTTCATCACTTTAAGTATATCATGCCACTCCCTTCTGGCCTGCAGAGTTTCAGCTGAAAAATCTGCTGATAACCTTATTGGGGTTCCCTTGTATATTATTTGTTTCTTTTCCCCAGCTGCTTTCAATATTTTTTCTTTGTCTTTAATTTTGGTCAGTTTGATTTAATATGTGTCTTGGGGTATTCCTCCTTGGGTTTACTTTATATGTTACTTGTTGTGCTTCCTGGATTTGAGTGAGTGGTTCCTTTCCCAAGTTAGGGAAGTTTTTGGATATTATCTCTTCAAATATTTTTTTCTGGACCTTTCTCTCTTCTCCTTCTGGCACCTGTATAATACTGATGCTGGTGCATTTAACGTTGTTCCAGTGTCCCAGAGTTCTCTTAGACTGTCTTCATTTCTTTTCAATCTTTTTTCTCTTTTCTGTTTTGCATCAGTGATTTCCACTAGTCTGTCCTCCACCTTGCTTATTCATTTTTCTGCCTCCTGAATTCTGCTATTGGTTGCTTCTAATGAATTTTTTATTTCCGTTATTGTATTTTGCATTTCTGCTTGCTTAATCTTCAACTGTTGTATTTCTTTGCTCAGTGTTTCTTGTAGTTAATCAATCATTGCCTCCAGTTTATTTCCAATGTCTTGAATCATCTTCACTATCATTAGTCTAAAGTCTTTTTCATGGAGGCTGATACTCTCCAGGTCACTTAGCTGTTTTTCCTGGGGATTTTTCTTGCTCCCTTATCTGAGTCATAATTCTCTGCCTTTTCATTTTATATAGATTTTTGGTGTGGTCTCCTTTTTGCAGACAATAGAGTTGTAGCCTCTCTTATTTATGGTGTCTGTCCTTGTGGCTGAAGTTGGTAAGGGGGCTTGCTGCAGGCTTCCTGATGGGAGGGACTGGTGCCTGCCCACTGGTAGGTGGAGCTTATTCCTATTTCTCTGGTGGGTGGGGGCTTTGTGTGGGTGAGATGTGAAGCTGGCTGTGTGTATGGGGGCTCTTTAGCAGCCTGCTGACAGGTGGGGCTCTGATCCCACCTGGATTATTGTTTGGCCTGGGGCTTCTCAGCACTGATGGGTGGGGCCAGCTTTCCTCAAAATGGCCACCTCTAGAGGAATACACGCTGATGATTTTTCCCGAGACCTTTGACTCCAATGTCCTTCCCCCACGACAAGCCACAGTCACCCTGTTTTCCCAGGAGATCCTCCAAAAACTGCAGTCAGGTCTGATCCAAATCCCTATGGAGCCTCTGCTTTGCCCTGGGACCCAGTGCACCTAAGAGCCTGTGTGTGCCTTTCAAGAATGGGGTATCCATTTCCCCCAGTCCTGTGGAGCTCCTGTGCACAAGCCCCACTGGGCTTCAATGCCAGGTGCCCCGGGGACACCTTCTTCCAACGCCAGATCCCCGGGGATGAGGACCTGACGTGGGGCTCGGAACTCTCACTCCCATAGGTGAGTCTCTGTGATACAGTTACTTTTCATTCTGTGGGCTGCCTACCCAGCGGGTAAGGGGTTGCTTATATGGCATAATCGCCCCTCCTAGTGTCTTGATGTGGCCTCCTCTCTGTCTTCTGGAGCAGGATATCTTTTTTGATAGTTTGCAGTCTGTTTGTTTGGAGGTAGTTCAGCAGTTGGCTATAATTTTGTTGCTTTTATGAGAGAAGGTGAGCTCCAGTCCTTCTACTCTGCCATCTTAATCCCGTCTTTCTGATAAGCGACAGTTTAAAACAAAAATAAAACAATGTAGGAGCTGCTCCTGCTGTGACACAGTGGATTAAGAATCTGACTGTAGCAGCTCAGGTCACTGTTTGAGGCTCAGGTTTGACCCCTGGCCTGATACAGTGGGTTAAATGATCTGACATTGCTGCAGCCATGGCATGGGTCACAGCCGTGGCTGGGATTCAATCCCTGGCCCAGGAACTTCCGTATGCTGTCGGTGTGGCCATAAAAACAAAGAAAGAAATGAAACAAAACAATGTATTGTGGGTTTATAAAATATGTAGCAGTAAAAATGTATGAGAACCAAAGCAAAAAAGCTGGGAGGAAAAAAATGAAAGCATATATTTAAGATTCTTAAACTACGTATTTATTTATTTTATTATTATTATTATTATTTTTTATGGCCACACCTGTGGCATATGGAAGTTCCCAGGCCAGTGGTTGGATTGGAGCTGCAGCTGCGGGCCTACGCCACAGCCATGGCAACACCATATTTGAGCTGCACCTTTGACCTACTCCTCAGATTATGGCAATGCCAGATCCTTAACCCGCTGAGCAAGGCCAGGGATTGAACCCACATCCTCATGGATACTAGTTGGGTTCCTTACTGCTGAGCCACAAGGGGAACTCCCTCTTAAAGTATTTATGAACTGGAATAATATCAGTTGAGGTAGGCTGTGAAAGATGTTTAGTATAATTCCTAAAGCTACAGTTTAAAAAAAGAGAGAGAGGGAGTTCTGTTATAGCTCAGTGGTAATGAACCTGACTAGTATCCATGAGGATGCGGGTTCGATCCCTGGCCCCAGTCAGTGGGTTAAGGATCTGGCGTTGCCGTGAACTATGGTATAGGTTGCAGACTCGGCTTGGATCCCGAGTTGCTGTGGCTGTGCTGTAGGCCAGTGGCTACAGCTCCAATTCAAACCCTAGCCTAGGAACCTCCATATGCCAGTGCGGCCCTAAAAAGACAAAAGAGAGAGAGAGAGAGAAAGTAAGAGGGTTACAGTTAGTAAGCTAACAATAGAGAGAAAAGGGAATCATAAATAATACTCAATGAATGCAACATTGCAAATCAACTATACTTCAACAACAAAAATAAATAAAAATAAATAAATACTATTCAACTGACCCCCAACAAAGCAGAAAGAGGAGTTCTCTTGTGGTGCAGCTGGTTAAAGATGTGGGATTGTCACTTCAGCAGTCTGGGTGGCTGCTGTGGCGTGGATTCAGTCCCTGGCCCAGGAACTTCTACATGCTGTGGGCATGGCCAAAAGGAAAAGAAAAAAGGCAGAAAGAGAAAGGGAACAGAGAACAGAGGGCACACATAGAAAACAAAGAGTGTGATGGCAGACTTACACCCATGTCAATAGCAACAGTAGACGTAAACGGTTTAAATATCTCAATTCAAAGGTAGAGATTGTCAGGCTGCATTAAAAAAGCTGGACTGAGCTATAAATTGCCTATAAGAAGCACACTTTAGAGTAGTTAAAACCTAAAAGAACAGACATAGCAATCCTAAATGTTTTTGCACCACATTACAAAGCTTCAAAATACAGGAAGCGGAGTTCCCGTCGTGGCGCAGTGGTTAATGAATCCAACTAGGAACCATGAGGTTGCAGGTTCGATCCTTGGCCTTGCTCCGTGGGTTAAGGATCTGGCGTTGCCAAGAGCTGTGGTGTAGGTTGCAGACGCGGCTTGGATCTGGCATTGCTGTGGCTGTGGCGTATGCGGGTGGCTCCAGCTCCGGTTAGCCCCCTAGCCTGGGAACCTCCACATGCCACGGGTGTGGCCCTAAAAGACAGAAAAACAAAACAAAACAAAAAACAAAAAAACCCCAAAAATCCAAAAAGCAAAATACAGGAAGCAAAACCCAATGCAATCACAAGTTAAAGGAGACAAACCCACAATTACAATCAGAGATCTCAACAGCCTTCTCTCAGTAAATGGTGGAACAAGTAGAAAATCAGTGAGGACACAGAAGACTTGAGCAATAGTAGTTGGCAACCACCTTGACCTACTTGGCCTTTAAAACACCCCACCAACAAGACGAGAACGCACTTCTTTTTTTTTTTAATTTTTTTTTTTTGACATTTCTAGGGCCGCTCCCGTGGCATATGGAGGTTCCCAGGCTAGGGGTCCAGTTGGAGCTGTAGCCACCAGCCTACGCCCCAGCCACAGCAACCTGGGATCTGAGCCGCATCTGCGACCTACACCACAGCTCACGGCAACGCCAGATCCTTAACCCACTGAGCAAGGCCAGGGATCGAACCCGCAACCTCATGGTTCCCAGTCGGATTCATTAACCACGGAGCCACGACGGGAACTCCAGAGAATGCACTTCTTTTTAAATACACATAGAACATATTCTGGCCCATAAAATAAGCCTCATGAAATCTGAAAGGATTCAACTTGTACAAAGTTTTTTTTTTTTCTTTTTCTTTTTAGGACCACACCCGCAGAATATGGAGGTTCCTAGGCTAGAGGGTTGAATCAGAGCTGTAGATGCCGGCCTACCCCACAGCCACAGCAATGCAAGATCTGAGCCGCGTCTGTAACCTACACCACAGGTCACAACAACACCAGATCCTTAACCCACTGAGCGAGGCCAGGGCTCAAACCTGCAACCTCATGGTTCCTAGTCAGATTCATTTCCTCTGCGCCACGATGGGAACTCAGGAGTCTACAAAGTGTTTTTTGGACCATGGTGGAATTAAATTAGGAACGAGGGAGCTTCCCTGGTGACCTTAGTGGTTAGGAGTTAGTGCTCTTATCGCTGCAGCCTGGGTTCAATCCCTAGTCTGGGAACTGAGATCCCATCAGCCAAAAAAAGCCCCCAAAAACCTTAAAAAAAAAAGAGAAAAGACATCAATGACAGAAAGACATCTGGAAACTAAACATTTAGAAACGAAATAACACAATTCTAAATAATCCATGTGTCAACGAAGAAATCAAAAGAGAAATTGGAAAGCATTTTGAATGGTGTGAAAACACAACACATCCAAACTTGGGAGGCAGCCAAAGCAGTACTTAGAAGGGATGCCTAGAGCAGAAAAGAGAGGTCTCAAGTCAGTGATCTCAGTTTTCCACCTCAAGAAACCAAGAAAAGAACAAATTAAACCCAAGTCAGCAGAAGGAAGGAAGAACTTGGCAAAGAAGAGTCCGGCACCTAAGACAGAGGTCAGTGAAAATCTATTCAAATGCATACTTTACCATTTTTTTTTTTTTTTTCTTTTTAGGGCCTAGTCGGATTTGATTCTGCTGCCCCACAATAGGAACTCGCCCAACTTTTTTTTTTTTTTTTGTCTTTTTGCCATTTCCAGTGCTGCTCCCACAGCATATGGAGGTTCCCAGGCTAGGGGTCTAATCAGAGCTGTAGCCGCTGGCTTACACCACAGCAACGTGAGATCCGAGCTGTGTCTGCAACCCACACCGTAGCTCACGGCAACGCTGGATCCTTAACCCACGGAGCGAGGTCAGGGATTGAACCCACAACCTCATGGTTCCTAGTCGGATTTGTTAACCCCTGAGCCACGACGGGAACTCCCCAGCACTTTTTTTAATTGAAAAAGGCAGCCAGATTTTATTTGACAGAAAGCCCAGCTGATCTGACTTGAAAATGAGGACTGCCTTGGCCAAGCAGGTTATGTGGTGGGCAATTTTCACAAAGTGAATCAGTCAAATCTGCAAAATTCTAAGGTTTTGACCAAAACTGAAACTGAAACCAACAAACTAAAACTTTCAAAGCAGATATTCCATGTGCCAGAAAGTATATCCTTGGCAGCTACTAAACTTATGACCAAAATGGTTAGATGTTACTTAGTGAGGTGCAAGAATTTGTTTTTTCAAGTTCTTTTAGGATGGCACAGGAACAAAAGAGTCTGAAGGATCTCTTCTATACAGTGATAGTGACGATTTGCTATTTCAGAGGCACCATTGTGGCAAGTGACTATCCTGGCCTGAAACGAGTCAACTGGCGAATATAACTGCTTAGACCCTGGGTGCTGTCCTGTGCCGTCCCAGGGCAGCAGGGGTTTCAGGATGTCAGGCAGGGTGTTTTTATTTGGCCTTGCCATTGGCATTTGGAAGTTCCCAGCCAGGGATCGAACCCTCGCCATAGCAGTGACCCAAGCTGCTGCAGTGACAATGCTGGATAAGGATTAACCCACTGAGCTACGAGAGAACTCCCAGGCAGGACTATTGAGCAGCCTCCTTCCCCAGGACTCAACCCACACTTAGATGATGAAGGGGAGCCAGGCGCTTTCCTCATTAGGTTCGGAAGATGACAAAACTGCATAATGAAAAAGGTAAACTCTTTCCATTTTAGGAAGTAAAATCAGAAAATCTGGCTTTGGCAAAAGCTCTCTGACGGGGATTCCTATGCTCGTGGAAAAGAAAAGTGCACTGCAGAGAAATCAGTCTCTTGGACGGCTTATTTCTTCTTGGTGAGAAGCCAGTCTCCGCCAAGGTCCCAAGTTCAAGGCCAATGCCTACTAACAAAGACCTCTTTTTCTTTTCTCTAAAAGAAAGGCAGGGGTGTATAAAATTAAGCCTAGGATTTTGAGAGGTAGCACGTAAATTAAAAGACCTGTAGAAACAGGAGACAAAACAGAAACACAGCACAATTTCTCTTATTTTCCTGCTCTTCTCTCTTTCTCCTTTCAGGTTTAGTTAGAGGCCAAGTGCAAGAGGAAGGGGGAGAATATGATATTGAGGCTGATGTGTAAAAACCCAATCACCGAAATGGATCAGAAAATTCTCAACCAACACAAAACTGACCAATGAGAGCCAAACCCCCCTGCCCGTGTTCCGCCTCTGTCAGCAGCCACGCCTTCCTTATTCCCTCCTTCTCTTCTCTCACTTGAGAAGGCAAATCTGCAGATTATTAAAAGCAACACTAAAAGGAGTTCCCTGGTGGCTCAGTGGGTTAAGGGCCTGGCGCTGTCAGTGCTGTGGCTCAGGTCACTGCCATAGTGTGGGTTCAGTCCCTGGCCTGGGAACTACCGAATGCTGTGGATGCCGCCACAGACAGGTAAATAAAGCAAAACTACATGTTTGTGGTTTCTTAAGCTGATTTCAGGATCACACTCTAAGACAGAGATGTCTAAAGGAGTGCGAATGGAGCTGCCACCAGCTGCTTGCTCTGTCCTCTTCAGAAGAGAGAGGAGCCCAGATACAGGCGTGAAACCCACCGGATGGACAGGCTGCTTTCAGCAAATATACATCAGAGCTGTGCAGGGTGCGACGGGGAGCTGGGAGAATTCTGTCTAAGAATGACTGGTTTTATTGACCAAACCAGCACTTGGAAACAATTCAGAAAAGGCATTTTTTTACCAACAGAACTATCTTCCAGATCCTATTTCTTTCTTTCTTTTTTTAATTTTTTATTTTCCCACTGTACAGCAAGGGGATCAAGTTATCCTTACATGTATACATTACAATTACATTTTTCCCCCACCCTTTGTTCTGTTGCCCAGATCCTATTTCTACTGCTTCTACAGGTTAAGGAAGAGACTCTAGCAAAAAATACACCCAAAAGGAAGAAAGTCAGCCATGTCCTTAAATACATCGCTAAGGCACACGGGGATGCCACCTCTCCCGAGAGAGCTTCCAGGGAGCCCTGGGTAAGCCCTTTAACCCTCTCTGGACTGGACAAACCTCGAAAACCCTTCCAGTTCTAACATCTAAGGGGGTCGAACTCAGTCCAAGGCTATCAACCAAAAGCAAGTGGGATGGTGAAGCAGCCAAGAAACTGGTGAAGGTGGCCGCTCTAGCGGCTGGTTGTAACCAACAGGATGCTTTAACTGTGTCAGACCAAAGACAAGGATTTAACACGGGTGCTTACTCTCAGTGATCAGAACTACTTTCTGTACTCCGCCCCCCCCCCCAATTTTTTTTTTTTTTTTGCGAGTTTTCTCACACCATGGGGGTGGTTTTCCTTGTGTTGAGTAAGAAGCATTACACCAGATTCCAGTCGAGGAGGAGGGAGGGCTGGAGGAATGAGGCCACGAAGCCACAGGGGTGGATGGAATGTAGGAAGCTTGACAAAGCTGCAGCAGGAACAGGGGCAGCCACAGCCTCCAGGTGCCCCTGGACCGGGGGGAAAATCAGCCATGACTCATGTCCTTTCCGAGCTTCCTGGGCAAGAGTTTAAGGCAGATAAAAAGCTCCTCGGGTCCTACCTTTGTTATTCATTTACTTTAAAGGAAGGTGCATCTTTAAGACAACAACTTGTGTTTTGAGGCCTAGTGTTGGGTCTTTGACAGCCCAGGGTTAGGAAAAGTGCCCCTGTCATTCCAGGCACATTTCCTGAGCACCACTGGGGCTCTTAAAACCCTGGGCTGGTGTCTTGCACAGACGCGTCCACCCAAACTGTGAACATAAAGGTTGCAAAGGGTTAAGGGCTAGTTAACACCTCCAGCCCTGGCAGGAAGGAAGGAGGCGGCGTATGTTGAGCTAAATTGAGCGGAGTCCAAATCCTGGGTTCCACCACCGCCTTTGCCTTTGGCCAGCCTGACCTCTGATCTGAGCCTTGGTCCCACGTCCACACAACGAGCTTAGCGCAATGATCTCCAAAGGCTTCATTTAATAAGGTTCTACTGGAAGCTGCTGTTTCTACAACTTCCGAGTGAACTCTGTATTTGAGAAGAGATGGTCCCTGGCTCATGAAGTCCCTGCCAAGAGCTGTGCTCACAGGGGCTCACTGCCATCCCGGGGAAACATCTGGGCCCAAGACGTGGTTATGCTGTCAAGTGACACCACCACTTCAATAACTTTTCAGAAATCTCCTGCCACCAGGAATTCTTTTTTTTTTTTTCCCCTCTTTATAGTCGCACCTGCAGCAGATGGCAGTTCCCGGGCTAGGGGTCAAACTGGAGCTGCAGCTTGCAGCAACACGGGATCCTTAACCCCCTGAGCGAGACCAGGGATCAAACCTGAATCTCACAGACACTACGTCAGGTTCTGAACCTCCTGTGCCACAACGGGAACTCCACGAATTCTTTTGGTTTTGTTTTCATCTTCCCAAAGGCTCTAGGACCCAGGCTTTCCACAGCCCTGGCAGCTGATAGAACCGCTGGGCTCACCCTGGGTGCTACCCACCCTTCATTACCCACTGCCCCCAGGTGTTCTGCTTCCTTCTCATCTACTTTTCACCTGAGCGACCCAAGAAAAAAATGTAGCTCATTACAACCAGCTCTGGGCAGCTTATTTTCAACGACTCAGTTGCGGGAGGGGGGAGTCACTTTGAACACCTATGGGTCAGACCCTGTCCCAGGCTCTTTATGTACTTACTCTAATTCGATCCGGGATAAGGAGACTGATAAGGAGACTTGGAGAGGTTCCGTAATGTGTTCAAGGTCAAACAGCTTACAAGTGACAAAGGCAAAAATAAATACTTGAACACAGGTTTATATCGCAAAGTCGGTACTGGGTTTTGTTTTGATTTGTTTTTTTCGGCTGCCCTGCAGCATGCGGTTCCCAGGCCAGGGATCAGATCTGAGCCACAGATGCAACCTATACTGCTGCAGCTATGGCAGTACCATCTCATTTAGCTCAGATCCTTTAAGCCGGGCCAGGGATGACACTTGCCTCCAGGTGCTGCAGAGATACCACCGATCCCGCTGTGCCATAGCCAGCGGGGACTTCTGTATTGGGTTTTTATTTTTTATTTTATTTTATTTTATTTTATTTTTGTCGTTTTAGGGCCAAACCTGCGGCATATGGAAGTTCCCAGGCTAGGGATCCAATCAGAGCTGTAGCTGCCGGCCTACACCACAGCCACAGCAACGCGGGATCCCGGCTGTGTCTGCGACCTACACCACAGCTCACAGCCACGCCAGATCCTTAACCCACTGAGCGAGACCAGGGATCGAACCCGCATCCTCATGGATCCTAGTCGGGTTCATTAACCGCTGAGCCACGAAGGGACCTCCGAGGAGTTCTCAGAGGAGGGACCTTGAAAGGGTGGACAGTGTACTGTGTGACAAATGCACAGTAAAACCTACTGCTTTGAGCAGCAGCAGCAGCAGAGATGATAGGATGACAGCTGTTTTCAGAGAGGACAATGGTGTCACTTTTCCGTGCTGTTCCTGAAGCTACCCTTGAGGCAAGTGAAGGGCAGATGCAAGCAGGCAGACTTCGGGCTGCCCTAAGAAAGAACCCACCAGCACCCGGACCAGGTCCACCAAGGAATGCACTATGGACCCATCCCAGACTAAATTCTTTGGTTCTGCCAAATTCACATTAGGTAAAAGAAGAAATGGGAGGTCTCACGTGGCGCAGTGGGTTAAGGATCCAGTGTTGTCACTGCAGCGGCCCGGGTTCCACCCTTGGCCCGGGAAACCCCACATGCCCTAGGTGCAGCCAAAAAAAGAGAAGTGGTTAAAAATAAAAAGGCTGCTGGGCCACTTTGCTGTATAGCAGAAATTGGCACACCATGTGGATCCACTATACTTTAACAAAAAATACATAAAAAGTCAGCTGAGGTTTAGTTTAATGAGACTGCTCCTCTCTGAGTGCAGCTGTGTCCACTGAATTCATCCTGCGGCTGTGTACTCAGCTGGACTAGAAAATGAATACCAGCAAAATATTTGTTTCTCTCATTCCCCTGTGGTTTCTGTGAGGCTGGAACAATTGATGGCTCTTTGAACATCAGAGGAATTCATCCAACTGAAGCTCCACATCGGGCCCACTCTGAAATAGTCTTACTTTTTTTTTTTTTTAGTCTTTCCTAGGGCCACACCTACAGCATATGGCGGTTCCCAGGCTAGGGGGTCTAATCAGAGCTGTAGCTGCTGTCCCATGCCACAGCCACAGCAATGTAGGATCCGAGCCGCGTCTGCGACCTACACCACAGCTCACGGCAATGCCGGATCCTTAACCCACTGAGTGAGGCCAGGGATCAAACTCAAAACCTCATGGTTCCTAGTCGGGTTCGTTAACCACGAAGCTATGATGGGAACTCCTGGAATATGCTCACTTATTACTTGGTCTTAGGATCAGGGTACCTGGCTCCATCTGTCCAGATATCAACTACTTTCAAAAAATATCTCCTTGGGAGTTCCCGTTGTGGCTCTGTGGTTAACGCATCCGACTAGGAACCATGAGGTTGCGGGTTTGATCCCTGGCCTCACTCAGTGGGTTAAGGATCCGGCGTTGCCGTGAGCTGTGGTGTAGGTCGCAGACGCAGCTCGGATCCCGCGTTGCTGTGGCTCTGGTGTAGGCCGGTGGCTACAGCTCCGATTGGACCCCTAGCCTGGGAACCTCCATATGCCGCAGGTGCGGCCCTAGAAAAGGCAAAAAGACAAAAAAAAAATAAATGAATAAAAATATCTTCTAGTTGACTTGATGATAATCCTTTGAAGCCAGGAATCAATTGTACAACCATATACTACAATCAGTTTCATAGATGAACTCAATCCCACCTGCCAATAGCCATTTTCCTTTTTCTGATGGGTCACTCTATTATACACCAAATTATGTTTACCCCTCGTCCATGGGAAAGGCTCTTTCTTCTGTAGACCCTCGTATCTAAGTCCAGCTATTTCGGTAAACACCTGCCCCACGAATGGCCAAACACTGAAAAGGTATCGAGTTCAACAGGGCTGTCCGATTAAGCAATACCAATGTGATATCAATGACTTCCACTCAATTATTTCAAGTCACAGAGGCCGGCTCCTGGACCTACTGCTCCCCTCAAGGAGATTATTAGGGCGGGACCGACTCTCCTTTTTGACAGGCTAATCTCTGGATAATCGGGATACCTATTTCGGGAATAGATGTGGTTCTAAACGGGAACTCTCCCGAAAGCCCAGTTTGTGATGCTCAGACCGGATGGTGCAAGTGTCTGAATCAGCAAACTCAAGCATCTCATCTTTCAGAATCCCCACCAGCATCACACCCCGGCCCCTTAGGAGAGCTCAACAAGCCTCAGCTAAAGGAAGAACTGTTGACAGGTAACGCAGCTTGTGTTCTTTCTCTAAGTGGCTGCTCCAGTTCCAACCTATGTTTTAAATTTGTTTGCAGGCAGAGATTTTTATTTACCCACATGAAAATGCCTAAAATAGGCAGTGCTATAATTAGCTCTAGCGAGGGTCACTTCCCAAGGTTGTTACTGTTTTTGTCATGTCTTTCTCTGTCTTTAATAATCTCTTCCCTTCTTTTGTCCCAGAACAGGCTTCTGGCTCACATGTCTTTTACGGTAAAGAAAAGTCCCCTGGCTGCCTGCCATCAGTTTCTCTCCCCACTGCCATTTTAAATAAAGCTTCCCTGATGGTCCCAATTTCTTCTAAAACCAAAGCAGATGCCAAAAACTGCCGGTTCATGTCTCAAGAAAGCTTGACCCAATGGTAGTAAGCTAGACTTTGTGTAGTCACGAGGCCTGGGTTTACCCATCACCCACTGATAAGCACTCACAAACCCCAGCATCTCAGACCAGTCCTGGGGGGGCGGGTGGGGATGGGGGGTGGTCACACGAAGCGGCTGCCAAAGGTTGAGGTTGTGTTTTTCAATGCCTATTCCCATGGCAGATAAACCCATTTTGAACTGAGGGCCCCAAATTCTCTTTGACTTTGCTGGTTCTGCAAAATTACATTACTTTTTCTGCATTAGCTAATACTGATACTATTTGCAGCAGGAAGTGGTATGGAGGGTTCACAAGCCAGGCTGTCTTCCTGTCGCCCAGCTATTTACAAAAAGGCAGGTTCTTTCTCTAATACTTCTTTTTTTTTTTTTTTCTTTTTTGGCTGCCCCAGGGCATATGGAGTTGCTGGGCCAGGGATCAGATCTGAGGCCCAGCTGTGACCTAAGCCACAGCTGCATCAAGGATCCTTAACCCATTGTTGTCGGGGGAGGGGGGGGGGGGTGTCGAACTTGCACCGATCCTGTTGGGCCACATCGGGAACTCTGTCTTTCTCTAATACTTAAAGCATTCGTTGCAGGACTAGCTCTTGGGCTCCTTCGCAGGGAGTAAACGAATCAAATGGATTCTCCCCAATCTCTCAAAGCTGTATAATTTCACATTCACAAGCTGAAGGAGTTGTAGAAATAGTCAGAGTCCATATTAAAGCCACACGCCAAAAGAATAAACAGGAATTTTTTCAGATGATAGAACTTAGCCACAGAGTTAAAGATTTTAGAGCCAATGTGGCCCCCGCAAGGGGCTAGGCTCCCTTTGGTTAATCCAAAAGGTTTCCTTTCAACCTTGGAAAGGAAAACCATCACTTCTCCCTATTTGCCCTTAGACACTTACTGCCAAAAACAAAAACCCAAAAAACTGGATTTGGACCAGTATCAAATGTGCCATGAAGGGAGTTCCCATTGTGGCGCAGCAGAAATGAATCCGACTCGTAACCATGAGGTTGCGGGTTCGATCCCTGGCCTCGCTCAGTGGGTTAAGGATTCAGCGTTGCGGTGGCTATGGTATAGGCTGGAAGCTACAGTTCTGATGCTACCCCTAACTTGGGAATCTCCACATGCCGCGGGCGAGGCCCTAAAAAACCAACAAAACAAAACAGAAAACCAAACGTGTCATGGATCGAGGGAACACTGGAATTCCAGATGAGGCACAAAGCATGGTGTATACACTCCTGAAGCCAGATGCACAGATGTGCCCGGTGGCAAGGTGGCAAACACCAGGTGCCCACATTCATGAAAGCAGTAAGGGTCACCCAGGCACAGGCACACACCTCCCTGAGCCCAAAAGGCACAGGCCCTCTGAGTTTAGCCATCCTGTCTTTCCAAGTGACTTACTCATCAGTTATGGATTGGAAAATATCCAGCTCACAACAACATTCTGCATAAAACTTGTGTTCGAAGATTTTTTTCTGTTTTTTTTAAACTTGTCTCTCCACCTCCCGGACTTAACCCAGTGATTCTCTCTTGCACAGGGTTACCCTTGGTCTCCTAGGCTGATCCTAAGTAGGTTATACATCTTGGATGTTGAGCCAAGATATTTTGGACATGAGTTTAAAACACTTCACGTTAACCTACCCAGTCCATAAAACTGGTTGAATTCACAGGGATTGGACCAGATGTTTCCCCACTCTTAGCTCTGAGAGATTCTCTAATTGCGCTGTGTATAAACAGACCAAAGGAACAAACTTCGAAGAGAAACAGGTTACTAGGTAAAGGGCTCATTAGTTTTCCTCCAGGTTTATAAATCGGGCTAAGCCATAATAAAAGAACCATGTGGAAAAGGACAGCCACAGCTACAAAGTCAGACGGAGAAACATACCATGAGAGACAGAAGGGAGAGAAACAGCCTCTGCTTGAGGTTTTTAATACTGAAAGGACAGCACTTCTCTGTCTGCCCTTCCTCCTTGGCTGGGAGCCTATTGGAGGACAAGAGTAACAATACCCCCTCCTGGGTGGGTCACATTTTCACTTTTAGGAAGGATTTCCCCCTAAATTCTTTCATTCTAATCTGCAACCCTGTAAGAGATCACAATTCCATCTTCTGAATCAGCGTGTCCACGGGGATGGCTCTAACTCCTGAGAATCATCAGTTCTCAACACCCCCAGATTCATCAGAAACCCCAGTTTCTATTTTTTTCTAACTTCCACATGCTTCTGAGAGGAACCAGATCAGGGCCCACGGGCGGCATGGAAGGGAGCGGGAGAGGCGAGTGAGGGGTGTCCCTGGAGGAGGATGGATGAAACCATTAATGAAGGGTAGAGGGGAGCATCAAAGCTTACTCTTGAGGTCAGAAGGTGACATAAGGCAGACTTTTGAGATTTGACCTTCTACTTTGGGGAAAGCCCGACCAGAAAGGGGCCTTTCTACCATCAGAATGTCCAGAGAGTGCCCACCTGTACCCAGGAAGAGCCTTTCCTCCTGGCCCAAGAGCCCACAGAGGTCAAGAAGGAGCTCCACTCCCACCAGAAAATGGGGTGCCATCTGTCACCCAGGGGGTCCCAGCCCACCCGAGAGGTCATCCACCAAGACCTCCAAGCTCCAAGGGATTGCCCAAGAAGGCGATGGTGCAGACCAGACCTGTCACCTGGACCTCCCGAAGGTGCTGGGGAACGAAGGGAGTCCCCTCCCCGCCCACGCGGACAGAGCTCATTGCCTACCTGGAGCTCGCCCTCGGTGCGGTGCAGTCCCAGGCGCCGAAGCCCCACTGCTAAGTCGTTGACACACAAGCCGCCGTCGCGGTTGACGTCGAGAGTCTGGAAGAGGCTCCACAGGCGCAGCTGGTGGTCCGGGCCCCCGCAGACGGCGCCGCCGCACGGGTCTACAGACGCCGGCGACGAGGCGGACGAAGAGGCGGCGGCGGCGGCGTCCGGCGGCGGGGAAGCCACGCAGCGGCACAACACACTGCTCACCATCGGGCGCGAGGCAGGGGCAACGGGCCGGCGGGGAGAGCACGAAAGATACGCGGGTGTCCCCAGACACTGAGCGCGGGCTCAGGGATGCCGGCAAACTGGCCGGATGGGCGGCTTCCGGGAGCCCGGCCCCGCCTCTCGCCGCCTGGATGGTCACGCCCCCAGGCACGACGCCCGCCAGTCATAGACCCGGACGGCCACCTAGAGAGGCGGAGCCTCCCCAAGAACTGCCTACGCGGCCCTGGACTTACCCAGATCAATGGAGAGGGCGGGGCGATCTCCGCTCAGCCAGGGGCCGATTCAAACTGAGGGAGGTGGGGATTGGCTGGGTCCGGCCGAGAGAGGAAGTCACGCTGTGATAGGCACAAGTCTTGTGATTGGCAGGCAGAAGGTCCCGTGTCATATTTCCATTGAGAAACGTGGTTTAGATGAAGGAATCGTAAAGATTGGAGGAGCTGTCCTATTCGTAGAGATTGTAATATCCGGTGGGAAGTAGGATTTACGTGAGGAGCAACTGTGAGATGCGCTTGCAAGGCAGAATTTGCGCACCTGGATGGAATTAAAAATTAATTGGCCAACACCTCAAGGCCGCAAGCACTAGAGATCCTCAGGAGGCCGAGTTTTGGTAATCTAACTCCCTAAACCGCAAATAAAAGAGCTGAATTTAACGGCGCAAAACTCGTAAAACTGATGATTGAACGACATGACTATTTTCCAATGGAAATGAATTAAGGCTAGATTAGGTGGAGCGCTCTGTAGCGACAGACACGCCTTTAGACCAATCATCAGCCCAATTTCAGTAAACAGGCGGGCCCTTGGTTGAATGACAGATGGAAAGAACCAGTGAGCGACGTAATCTGTGAGCCTCGGCCAACCGGGAGGGTGGGTCCCCTGGAGAAGCTCTGGGAGGCGGGAAGAGGGGAAGTGGGCGGATCTCCGCACATCCCGGCGGAAGAGGCAGATTCAGGAAGCCATTACGCAGCTGGCTGGCAGCGGCTGAGCGAGTCGGAGCTGGGCCCTACGCAGTTTGCGTAACGAGGGGGGTTACCAAAGGCCTGGTGCTTGGCCTTGGACAAGCCCAGCCTATCCTCTGTAGGAGGGGGTGGGTGAGGAGCGAGGCTAAGGGAGAAGAGAAGGGGAATTAGGGCGGGTAGGGGATTATAATTTCTTTAAAAAGCGGGGTGGGGAGAGGCCATGGCTGTCCCAGCCAAGAAGAGGAAGATGAACTTCTCTGAGCGAGAGGTGGAGATCATCGTGGAGGAGTTGGAATTGAAGAAGCACCTGCTGGTGAACCACTTCAACGCCGGGGTCCCTCTGGCTGCCAAGAGCGCAGCATGGCATGGCATCCTGAGAAGGGTCAATGCCGTGGCCACCTGCCGCAGGGAGCTGCCCGAGGTCAAGAAAAAGTGGTCTGATCTCAAGACCGAGGTCCGTCGCAAGGTTGCCCAGGTCCGGGCGGCTGTGGAGGGTGGTGAGGCCCCAGGGCCCACTGAGGACGACGGAGCCGGTGGGCCTGGGACAGGTGGTGGCAGTGGCGGTGGTGGCCCAGCTGTAGCCCCCGTACTGCTCACCCCCATGCAACAACGCATCTGCAACCTCCTGGGCGAGGCCACCATCATCAGCCTGCCCAGTACCACAGAGATCCACCCCGTGGCCCTTGGACCCACAGCCACTGCAGCCGCAGCCACAGTCACCCTGACACAGAGTGAGTGACCTCTCCCGCCCAGTCTGGCGAGCCTAAATGGGAAGGGCCAGCAAGAGCTGGGGCAGCCCAGGGAAGGTTGGCTGCCAAGGGTCAAAGGTCAGATGGGAGCCTTGGAAGACCATGAGGCCTTCTAAGAGCTCCGCAAGCAGAAACGATCTTGTTTTTTCTGGGACTTCCTCAGCACGCAGTCTGGACTTCTGACAGGCTGGCTTGCTCTCCACGGTGTGGCCACCATTCGTGTCCATGACTGAACTATGTGGTCCTTGAAGACAGAGACCCTGTTTATATCCTCACAGGACTTATCACAGGGCCTGGCACACTGTGGGCAGGCAGGACCTATTTGTTGAACCAATAGGTGGATGGACATCGATTCTGGACAAAGACATTCCAGTTTCCAGGGTGGTGAGCATCCGTCGGGCACTGCTGAGGAGCCTCATGGTTCCTGGTGTTATTCTGCTCCTCTGTTCACGCCTCAAACCTTAGCGCGATTCTGTGCCAGACCCTGTGCTCGGCGCTGGGATTACCAAGGTGTCTAAGAGATGGGCCAGTTATATTCTAGTAGGTCAGATAAGACACATATGTCGATAATGGCACTGTCAGTTGGGAGGCCCTAAGAGCTCAGAAGAGAAAGGGGGCTTCTTGGTGGGGGTGGAAGCACACAGTAGATGTTGGCATTAAAAAGGGGGTGGAGAAGACTCACCTTTTCCTACAGGCTTTTTTTTTGTCTCTTTGCCATTTCTTGGGCCGTTCCCATGGCATATGGAGGTTCCCAGGCTAGGGGTTGAATTGGAGCTGTAGCCGCTGGCCTATGCCAGAGCCACAGCAACACGGGATCTGAGCCGCATCTGCAACCTACACCACAGCTCACGGCAACGCCGGATCCTTCACCCACTGAGCAAGGGCAGGGACCGAACCCACAACCTCATGGTTCCTAGTCGGATTCGTTAACCCACTGAGCCACGATGGGAACTCCTTCCTACAGGCTTGAAGGCCCAAACAGCCCAGCTAAAATGCCTTCAAGCCTACAATGCACAATGAAATTTGTTGGTTGGACTTTTTTGTTCAGTTTGCATGGGTGACTGTTTACTGCTCTTTGTGATGGGCTGGGAACTGCATTGGTCAGTGATTCTCAGTGGGGCTTGAGGGAACTGGCTGTATGTGTGCCATCTGCCCCCAGTGTCGTATTTCTCAAGGACGTTGAGGTGGAAAAGGGGAGCGCGCACTGGTCTAGATCAGTTGCTGTTGTGGAACGGAAGGCTCTTTAGGTATTCCATTGGCCAAGGTGATTAAGGAACCAGGAGACCTTTCTTGGGTGCTTTAGCTGCTGGCTTCCCACTCCTGCTTCCTTTCGCCTTGGCCGTAAGAGACATGGAAGTCAAGAAAGCACCGAAGGTGGTGAGACCAGTGTGGCTGCAAACCGCTACCATCGAGGGTCCCACCCAGGATGCCTGCCGTGTGCTGGCACTTCGGGGAGCATGTGACCTTTCCTTCATTAGCCAGAAGCAGCCCGGTGGGTGATTATGGGCACATTGGCCTCTGGTACTGGGGAGACCTGGCTTTGCTGCCTGGACCTGCTGAATGAGCTGTGTGACCTTAGGCGAGTCCCTCCATATTTCTGTCTAACTCCTCTCTTTGAGAATGCAGGTGACACTACCTTCCTCTTGGTGTCATTATGGGGATTCATGGAGCTAATGAGTGCAAAGGGTTAGCACAATGCCTGGCACATAGTAGGTCCTCTACGTGTTTGGTTTTTTTTTGTTTGTTTTTTGCAAGTCCTAGCATTAGTAGGTCTGCTTTTGCCAGATCTGGGACTGGTCCTTTGGTTATTAAGTGGATTAAGATTCTACGGAGTTCCCATTGTAGCTCAGTGGGTTAAGAACTTGACTAGTATCCATGAGGATGTGGGTTTGATCCCTGGCCTCACTCAGTGGGTCAAGGATCCCTCGTTGCTGCAAGTCTCTGCAGAGATTGCAGATGTGGCTTGGATTTGGCGTTGCTGTGGCTGTGGTGTAGGCTGGCAGCTCTGATTTGACCCTCAGCCTGCAAACTTTCATATGCCTCCCTATAAAAAGACCCCCCCCAAAAAAATTTTTTTAAACCCCTTAGATTCTAGACTTATACATAAAGGGCTATAAAGCCAAGGGAGGCCTGAATTCCCCAGAGCAGGGCATGACGGCCTCCTGCCCCTCCCACGTGGCCAGCCTCACTCTTTCTAGAAAGTGACCTGCCACTGCCTTTGCTCTTCCCCACAGTCCCGGCAGAGACCACCTACCACACGCTGGAGGAGGGAGTGGTGGAGTACTGCACGGCTGAGGCGCCCCCGCCCCTGCCGCCCGAGGCCCCCGTGGAGGTGATGGCCCCGCACGCTGACGCCTCGGTCAAGCCACAGGCGCTCAAGAGCCGCATAGCCCTCAACTCCGCCAAGCTGATCCAGGAGCAGCGGGTCACCAACCTGCACGTGAAGGAGATCGCCCAGCACCTGGAGCAGCAGAACGACCTGCTGCAGATGATCCGCCGCTCCCAGGAGGTCCAGGCCTGCGCCCAGGAGCGCCAGGCTCAGGCCATGGAGGGCACCCAGGCGGCCCTGAGCGTCCTCATCCAGGTCCTCCGGCCCATGATCAAAGATTTCCGCCGCTACCTGCAAAGCAACATGCCCACCCCTGCCACTGCCTCTGACCCTGGACAGGTGGCCCAGAACGGGCAGCCTGACGGCGTCATCCAGTGAGGGCCGGGGTCCAGCCAGCCTTCCACCGTGAGTGGATGACACGCCGTGGTCTTGCAAGTGGGTCGTGTGGTTGGCCTCAGGCTGGGACCCGCCCCGTGGACAGCTCCCAATTCGATAGACATTTAGGGGTCCACTGTTTCTGAGGCTGGAAGGAGACTGGGCAGAAGAATGGGTTGGGTTCCTAGGACTCAAACTCTCTTACCCCTGCCCCTTGAACTGTCCTGCAAAGAGCCTGAAGATTGGCTAGGTGGGTGGGGGTCGGGTGGCTGGTGATGGGACCCAAGTTGGCATGCGCCAGGGCCTGTGACATGACCCAGACTCAGACCAGGACCACTGCAAGAAACAGTCTCTCCCTAGCGGGGGGTGGGGAGGGATAGGGTCTCACAGCCGGGCATCTGCGCTGAAACACCCCCTCCGTCGAGGTGCCATCTTCCGGAGTAAGATAATGTCAGTAGCTGGCGGTAGCACCATAATATCTCCTTCCTCCCTTGGGAGGCAGACCGACGTGTGGGCCTGAGGAGGAAACCCCACCCTTTCCTCCTTGTCACTGTGCCTCAGTTCTCAGGGGACTCTAGTTAGCGCCATGCTCTTCACCCACCCAGCGCGCCTGGGCACAGCAGGGGCCCCTGCATGACACCCAGGCTGCGGCCCATCAGGAATGCTGGGTGTGGTGGGGACAGCTTGGCCGCCGTCTGGTCTTCCACTGCGACCCCGGGGCAGCCCTTTGGTGGTCTGTCCCAACGGCTTTTGACTCAGGTCAAGCATCAGGCTTTGGGTGCTGTCAATTTTCTTTGCTGTCCCACAGCAGCAGCTCTGAGGCGACCTGTGGGCTCCTTCCAGAAGGCTTGCTTCAAGCCAGTGGTATTTATTCGGTGCATGAACCTGCTCTGGGAAGGCCTCCAGGACTTCGGAGGGCCGCTCTGGCCACGCCCTTCCTCCTTTCCGCTCTGCTGCCTGGGTGTTTCCCAAACTCAGTGCAGAGAAACACCTGCTCAGCATCCTCCCCCCGTGACTCCCTTCTCACCGTGTTCAGCGCCTCGTGTTTGTGTTCTCGGGAGACCTCCACCCACTAGTTGGAGGAAGCTGAAGGCCTGGTTGGCCCTGATGGGTGCGGTGAGGGAGTTGAAGGAGACCTACGAAGTGGGACCTTGGACTTTTGTGCTTGGGGAACAGCAGACCAGTCTCGGGGTGCTGACAGAGGTGGTGTTCCCTGTTCCGTCTTGACACTTTCTCCCCATTTGTAGAGACTTTACCCAAGTGGCATTTGTCTGTTTTGTCTGCAGAGCAGCCACAGTCCCCAATCATTTCCTGCTTGCCTTTTCTTTTTCCTTTTTTTTCTTTCTTTCTTTTTTCTTTTTTGGCTTTTTAGGGCTGCACCTACGCATATGGAGGTTCCCAGGCTTGGGGACTAATTGGAGCTGCAGCTGCCGGCCTACACCACAGCCCCAGCCACACGGGATCCAAGCCGTGTCTGCAACCTACACCACAGCTCACGGCAACACCGGATCCTTAACCCAGTGAGTGAGGCCAGGGATCGAACCTGCAACCTCATGGTTCCTAGTTGGATTCATTTCTGCTGCGCCATGATGGGAACTCATCCCGCTTGCCATTTTGCTGCCAAGGCCTTGGCCTCCCGTGACCGATGGTTACAACTCAAGGCTCCAGAGCTCAGCTAAACAACGAGGTGCTGCCCTTCTGGGCACGTTTAGAATTGCCCAGCTCCGCTCTTGCATTTATGGGAAGATGCCCCCAAAGACAGTTGGGTGGTGACTGCCATACTATCAACCTCTCCGTGGGGGGGCGAGGGCAGTGCCAGCTGCAGAGCATTGGAGAGGAATCAGACTGGTAAGGGAGCCGGGTGGCAGAAGGAAAGCTCTCAGCGTGGCTGGGAAGCGGCAGCCTGGGTGCCCTCCCTCCGTGGAGCCTGGTGGCCCCAGCGGGGTGGCTTCGGGGACTTCCTGAGGGTTTGCACCTTGGTTTGGTTTTTCTCCGGGGTTGGCAATCTGAGCCAATGTTGTGTCTGTTCCAATTGCGTGTAAGGAGGAAGTTTGGATCATTTCAACGGACTGGTTCTTTCCAGGTCATAATTTTAAATTAAAGAAATATCACGTTTTTAAATATACATGTCTGTGTCTGCATTGGTTATATGGAGAAGAGACACCAGCTGGCAGAGAGCAAGGGCTGGCAAAGCTGCCCCCCCACCTGTCTTTGTAAAGTTTTATTGGAACCCAGCCATACCCCTTCATTTACCTAATGTCTGGCTTGTTTTTCTGCTACAATAGCAGAGTTGAGTAGTTGTGACAGAGACCTCTGTCCCACAAGTCAAAGTATTTACTCCCTGGCCCCTTCCAGAAAAGTCTGCCTCTCCCTGGTTCAGAGCAGTGTTTCAGACTCTGGGTGAGAATTACTTGGGGTTTTTGTTAAATATAACCAGTCCCTGGCCTTACCCAAAACCTAGAAGAGACTCCTGACTCTGAGAATATGCGTTGTAAACAAGTTCTCTGAGTGACTCTGATATTTTTCCTTTCCTTTCTTTTTTTTTTTGATTTTTAGGGCTGCGCCTGCAGGATATGGAAGTTCCCAGCCTAGGAGTGGAATCAGAGCTAACAGCTGCTGGCCTGTACCACAGCAGGCCACAGCAATGCCAGATCAGAACAGTTTCTATGACCTACACTGCTGCTCATGGTAACGCTGGATCCTCAACCCACTGAATGAGTCCAGGGATCGAACCCACATCCTCATGGATACTAGTCAGGTTCATTACTACTGAGCCAACATAGGAACTCCGACTCTGATATTTTCTGAAGGTTAAGGATGTTGGATCAGACACTGGAAGACTTCCACTCAGCTGGCATCAGGATAATGCCCCAGGAAGGGCTGGTTCTCAGGCATGTCCGCTCAACAGCTGAGAAGTCCTGCCAAGCAGAGATTCTCACTTGAAACGGGTCTTCATTCAGGAGGGAGCCCAGCCTTTCTGGATGCAGTTATCACTCTCTCTAGTATTCAGTGATAATAAAAACTGATCCTTATCGAGCCCATACTCTGTCCAGGTCTTAGAAGCATGGCCTTATTGACTTCTTGCCACAGCCCCATGAATTAGGTACTGATGCTGTTCTCAGTTTATAGAGGAGGCCACTGAGGGTCAGAGAGGTTAATCAAGTTGCCCTAAGTCACACAGCTGCCTTATACTCTGGGGTGGCCTATACTCTCTCTCTCTCTCTTTTTTTTTTTTAAATCCTTTTAGGGCCGCACCCATGGCATATGAAGGTTCCCAGGCTAGGGGTTGAATTGGAGCTGTAGCCGCCCGCCTACGCCGTAGCCACAGCAACACGAGATCCATGCCGTGTCTGTAATCTACACCACAGCTCACGGCAACACCGGATCCTTAACCCACTGAGCAAGCCCAGGGATCGTGCCCACATCCTCAGTGATGCTAGTCAGGTTTGTTAACCACGGAGCCACAAAGGGAACTCCTGGCCTATACGTGTTGAACTGCTGTTCTTAACTCTTGACTACTCTGACCTTCCTGCCTGTGAGGTGTAAGAGGACTTGGAGATGATTTGAGCCTGATCTTGAGCTTCGAGGTCAAACGAGGAGACCCAGGAGGCAGCCTGTGTTCTTCTTCTTCTTGGCACGTGGAGGGAAACACAGTGACCTCCCTGACTCTCTGTAAGCTTTGGACTTATTTATATAGAGAGAAAGGGTGGTTTAGCAGAATTAAATCTCTTGGTGCAGAAACGGTCACTTAAATGGGAGGGATTTGTTTGAAATCCTTCCTGAAAGGTAGAGTTTTATGTAAGTGAAATCCTCCAAGCTGCTTACACATACTACTTCAAGTGATGAAACACTACATGTTAAACCATTTTGGTGGAAGTCTTTCAAAAACATTCCCTCTGTGAGCTGGATGTTACGCAGCTGTTTTTTGTTGGTTTTTATGGCTGCATGCGTGGCACACGGAAGTTCCCAGACAAGGGATTGAATCTAACGGATACTGTGCTCACCTAGGGATCGAACCCACATCTCTGCAGTGACCCAAGCTCTGCAGTCAGATTCTTTTTTTGTTTTGTTTTGTTTTTTTAGGGCTGCACCTGTGGCGTATGGAAGTTCCCAGGCTAGGGGTTAAATCGGAGCTACAGCCTCAAGCACAGCCACTCAGGATCCAAGCCAAGTCTTCAACCTGCATCACAGCTCACGGCAATGAGGGATCCCCAACCCACTGAGTGAGGTCAGGGATCGAACCTACGTCCTCATGGATACTAGTCAGGTTCGTTAACTTCTGAGCCACAATGGGAACTTCTGCAGTTGGATTCTTGATCTATTGCACCACAGTGGGAGCTCCCCCAGCTGTTTCTTATTCAATAGAGTTTGCACAGCAGTGGTTCCCTGAGGGAAGCCCCTGGGCTCAGGCCAGGGCTTGAGATTGGCTCCACCCCTTACTCATTGTCTCACTTCAGTTTTCTGGGCTTCAATTTTCTCAATTCTTTTTTGTTCTTGTTTTGTTTTGTTTTTGCTTGTTAGGGCCACACCCAAAGCATATGGAGGTTCCCAGGCTAGGGGGCTAATCGGAGCTACAGCTGTCGGCCTACACCACAGCCACAGCAACGCAGGATCCCAGCTGCACAGCTCATGGCAACGCCGGATCCTTAACCCACTGAGTGAGGCCAGGGATCAAACCCGCAACCTCATGGTTCCTGGTCGGATTCGTTTCCACTGCGCCATGACGGGAACTCCAAGTTTTCTCAATTCTGACGGGGGAGAGCAGGGAGGAAGCGGGATGGCGGGGAGTTTGGGGTTGGTAGATTTCAAACGAAATCATTTAGAATGGAAAAGCTGGAGTTCCCGTCGTGGCGCAGTGGTTAACGAATCTGACTAGGAACCATGAGGTTGCGGGTTCAGTCCCTGCCCTTGCTCAGTGGGTTAACGATCCGGTGTTGCCGTGAGCTGTGGTGTAGGTTGCAGACGTGGCTCGGATCCCGCGTTGCTGTGGCTCTGGCGTAGGCCGGTGGCTACAGCTCTGATTCAACCCCTAGCCTGGGAACCTCCATATGCCGCAGGAGCGGCCCAAGAAATAGCAAAAAGACAAAAAAAAAAAAAAAGAAAGAAAAAGAAAGAGATCTTGGGCCTGGGAGGGGCCCCATCTGTGCAGATCCATTTGGAAATTTCCCTGGAAAAGACTTCTTGACTCTGGGAGAAATTCTAGACAACTGGCTGGGGCCTCGTGGGGGTGGCAAGGTGGTTACTGAAAGAAACAGGCAGGGACAAACCCACTCTTTTGGTTCAAGAGGATGAGCTAAACTTGGCATGGTGTTTCCAAAGCGTGATGGGGTTCTCAAAATGGACTTTCCAGTGCCAGAGGCCCGGAGGCTGAGCTGGAATGTGCTGGTTCTCTGCTGAATCATGCGTCACCTTCTCTGCCCCACCCTTCCCCTGGCCACCTCCTGGGCAGCTCTCAGGAACCCAGCCTGGATGCCACTTTCTCAAGAGGCCCTCCCCTACCTCCTCCCCCTCTCCCCCAGCCCAGGCAGGCTCTCCCCTGCTGTGCCCTCTCGTAGCTCCCGAGGGGGGCATCATACAACACGGTAGCCCTTAGCCTCATCCGGAGTGGACTCGCTTCTTTTCCAGCTGTGCCCTCACTGGGACCCTCTTGGCTTCAGCAACCTCGTCCACTTTGTTCTCACCTAGAGCCCGACTCTGCGAGGGGCCCTGGTCAGGAGAGAGTAGGCAGTTGTGGAGGTGGTTGTAGGAGCCCCAGTAAAGACTGGTAGATAGAGAGGGGTATCTTGGGGATGTTGGGAAATCACGGTAAGTTAATAATTGCTCAAGAAAAAGCCATCAGAACAAGGCAGGCCTGCTTGTCTAGTGGAGGCATTGGGTCAGGGATGGAATGAGGCCTGCATTCAGATTCAGACCAAGGGCAGGAGTTGAAGACAGCCCTTCTGCTGATTTGAATGCACACCTTACTGGATACTAAGGAGGAGCTACTACTGGAAGAAAGAGGAGCTACTACTGGAAGAAAGAGTGGGGGTCTTTTCCAACCCCCACTCCCCTTGGATAATAAAACTGTAGCCCACCGGATCTTGGGGGCAGAGCCTCCTGCCTGCCTGCTTGTGTCTCTCACAAGCATTCTCTCTCTCTCTCTCTCTTTTTTTTTCTTTTTTTTTTTAGGGCTGCACCCGTGGCTTATGGAGGTTCCCAAGCTAGGGGTCGAATCAGAGCTACAGCTGCTGGCCTACACCACAGTCACAGTAACATGGGATCTGAGCCATGTCTGTGACCCACACCACAGCTCATGGCAACACTGGATCCTTAACCCACTGAGTGAGGCCAGGGATCAAACCCTCAACCTCATGGTTCCTAGTCGGATTTGTTTCTGCTGTGCCACAACGGGACCCCCACAAGCATCCCTTCTTAATAAATCTATTTCTTGCCTATCACTTTGTCTCTCATTGAATTCCCTCCACGCAGCAGCATGAAAAACCTGAGCATCAGTGAGTCCAGATGCCAGGCAAGTGATTCTAATTTAAAACTGTGGGTTCAAGTCCCAATCTGGCTTCAGGCTAAGTCCCGGCACGTGGGTTCAAGTCCCAGGCTGTGCTCTGGCTAGGTTCAGGCTCTCTGTGCTGTCAGTTTCAGCACTGCCCTTCCCCCAGTTGCCCAGGTGACATCCTTGGCTCCTCCCACTGCCTAACCGCCCCCCCCCCCCCCCCCCCCCCGGGTCCACCATCTGTTAAGACTCCTTAAACCGGTCTCCCCTGGTCCTACCCCAGCCTTCTCTCTTACCTGGGTTACCCATAGCAGCGCCCTCTCTGGCTTTCCTGCCTCCAGGCCCTTCTGAGGATGGTCTTTGGAAGCCAGTCTAAGGAGGCTGCTGCCTGCTCCATTCCTTCAATGACGTTCCTTAACTCTCAAGGTGAAGTATAAGCTCCTGACAAGCAGGAAAACCACCCCCAGGTGAGAACCACTGTCCTACAGCAACATCTGTCTTATTCATTCCTGTCGAGTGGATGTAGCAAAGTTCCTGGATATGTTTTGTTTTTTTTTTGTTTTGTTTTTGTTTTTGTTTTTGTTTTTTTTTTTTGCTTTTAGGGCCACACCCTGGGCATATAGAAGTTCCCAGGCTAGGGGTCAAACAGGAGCTACAGCTGCCGGCCTATGCCAGAGCCACAGCAATGGGCGATCCAAGCCCCATCTGCCACCTACACCACAGCTCATGGCAATACTGAATCCTTAACCCACTGAGCGAGGGCAGGGATCGAACCTGCATCCTCATGGATACTAGCTGGATTGTTTCCGCTGAGCCACAACGGGAACTCGCTGGGTATCTATTTAACTCATTTTTTTGGAGTTCCCTGATGGCCCAGCAGTTAAAGATCTACAGTGGGTCAAGCTGTGGTGCGTGTTCAATCCCTGGATTGGGAACTTCTACATGGCATAGGAGCAGGGAAAAAAATTCCACTTTTCATTTCAGTGTTGATGGCATTGAGTACCAATAGCATTCCCGAGGGATGTTTTGCCTTTCCCCATCTGCTAGATGAAGAGACTGAGGCCAGGAGGACTCACCTGCTGGCGCATCATTTGTATGTGGCAGGGCCGGGGGTCCACCCCAGGTGTGTCTGGCTATGCTGCCTCCTCCTTGTGAGTCAGCTTCTCCTGAGAGGCTGAGCATGAATCAGCCTTCTGGAGCTGTGGCCTGGACTCTGGACCTGCAACAGGTTGACAGGTGTGTCAGGAACCGCACCCTGAGTGGCCCAGCCTCACCTGAGTGTTGTGACCTTGGGCAGGTCACACCTTCTCGCTGGGCTGTGGGGTTTCCCCTCCAGGGGAGAGCCGATGGATTAACTGAGATAAATGGAGCAGGTGAGGGATGGGGTGGGGGCGGTTCGGCGCCTGGCCTGGCCTGTAGAAGGTGAAAGATGTGAAGAGAGGAAGAGGCCCACCTGAGGGTCCCTGACCGCACAGATTCCAAGGCTCCTCTGATCCCAAAAGCCAATATCCTGCAGCCACTCAGATAAGAATCCCTTCACTCGGCTAAGAGGTTCCTGCCCAAGGAAGGCTGAACTCCAGATGGAGATGGAGCTTTCAGGCAGTCCTGAGAGGCAGGAATGTGAACCCACGAAAGCGGCCAGAAGTCAGAGCTTTTATGAGAAATCTCCCAATTCACTTTTTTTTTTTTTTGATGGCCACACCTGTGGCACATGGAAGTTCCCAGGCTAAGGGTATAATTAGAGCTGAAGCTGCTGGCCTACACCGCAGCCATAGCCACACTGGATCCTTAACCCATTGAGCGGGATCAGGAATCGAATCAGCAGCCTCATGGATATTAGCTGGGTTCATAACCGCTGAGCCACAACGGGAACTCCCAAATCTCCCGGTTTAAATATTTCAGCTACTAAATATTTGTAAAGCCTGTACAAAGCCGATGAAACACACCTGTGGGCTAGAGTCAAACCACATCAGTTGGGCAAGCTGTACCTCACCCTTGGGGGGTAGGGCTGTACCCCTCAGGAGGAGCGAGAGGAGGGCAGCTGGAGGCAGAGTTTGGTAGCAGAAGGCCTGGGCATCGGATCCCTCCTCTTGTGCCTCAGTCTCCGCATCCATATGATGGGTGTTGGCCATCATAGCTGCATCAGTTCATAGGAAAGAGGCCCCTCCCAGACGCCCCACCTTTGCCCAGGCTGGGTCCAACTCACGGGGAGGATCCGGGCTGGGCTCTTTGCTTGGCTCCAGGCTGAGTCAGTCTTGACACATGTGGCAGTGATATTCACATGCCACCTGCCTTTCAGAAACCAAACACAGAGACTGGCCCCCTGCGAAGACACCCACCGAGGCTGAGGCTGGCAGAAGCACCGTTTCTAGGCAGGCCTCCAACACGGTCCTGTCCAGGTGGGAGGCTGGCCCCCAATGGCCTTGTTATCTCCTCTGGCTGTTTTTAGCGCCTGCTCCGCACCCAGGGGCCCTCCCTGCTGTGGCAGTCTAGTTTTTCTTAGAGGAATCACCCCTCCTCCATGCAGGGTGAGGGAGGGATCCCAACTCTGGCTTGAGTGATAAGGCTGTGGCCCCGGACTGGTCCAAGAGAGGAATACATTCCTCTGATCACAGCGATTGGTTGACGGAGAGCACGTGACCCAAATGGACCAATGAGAGTCTGTCTAGGGACTCTGGCTGTCATCACTGCCATTATTTCCAAGCTAGCAAGATGAAAGCCTGAGGCTCTGGGAAGGTCACCCCAGGGAGGAAGCGCGCCTAATGATGACACCAACCCAGGAAAGGCTAAGCAGGGGGTGGAGAAAGATTTTAGCTGGGGTTTGAGTACGTGAATCCAGCAATTGATTTTTTTTTTTGTCTTTTTTTTTCCATTTTCTTGGGCCGCTCCTGCGGCATATGGAGGGTCCCAGGCTAGGGGTCGAATCGAAGCTGTAGCCACCACCCTACGCCACAGCCACAGCCACAGCCACGCGGGATCCGAGCCGCATCTGCAACCTACACCACAGCTCCCGGCAACGCCGGATCTTTAACCCACTGAGCAAGGCCAGGGATGGAACCCGCAACCTCATGGTTCTTAGTCGGACTCGTTAACCCCTGAGCCACGACGGGAACTCCGAATCCAGCAATTTCTGAAGCAGATCCCTCTTAGATATATCAGCTATAGCACCTGCCAATCTCCGATTGGGGGATGTCATTTTAAGCGGGTGTTTGGCCTTAGCCGCTGAAAGCGTCCTAGTGTTTTTCTCACCCTGAGGGTCTCCAATTCAGATTCCAGGGCAAAATAGCTTCAGCGTGTTGGCCTAGATTAGACGTTTCTCAAGCTATAACCAGAGATTTCGCTTTAAGATCCCCGGTGCTATTAACACACAGTTCTGAGCCCCACCTCAGACCAACCAAAGCTGATAGTGGTGGGGTGGGGACGTGTGGATTTTCAACAAGCTTTCACGTGATTCTGTTTAAACCTCAAGGTCCAGAACACGGTGACCTCTGCCCCTCCTCCTTTCCACCTTTCTCCCTGATGTTGGAACCACGTGATTCCGCCCATCTGGCCACCGCTGATTGGACGAGCAGATGCGACCTGGTACAAACCCGGCCAATTGGCTTTCTTTGCTCTCTAATTTAGAATTGGAGACACGCTCAGTCTTTAAGGCTGTTTGAACTTTCTTCCACCTCATTCACCAAGAAATAGAAAAGGTTAATCAGGGAGTTCCTGTTGTGGCACAGCAGAAACTAATCCAACTAGTATCCATGAGGATGTGGGTTCGATCCCTGGCCTTGCTCAGTGGGTCAAGGATCCGGTGTTGCCGTGAGCTGTGGTGTAGGTCACAGACGCGGCTCAGATTCTGTGTTGTTACGGCTCTGGCTGTGGTGTAGGATGGCAGCTGTAGCTCTGATTCAATCCGGAGCCTGGGAACTTGCATATGCCGCGGGTGCAGCCCTTAAAAAACCAAAAAACAAAAAGCAAGAAAAGGTTACTCAGCACGAGGAGAGGAAGGAAGGAACACGGGAGGGGAGGCAGGACTGAGAGCGTCCAGCATAAGGGACCACAGTTCGGGAAGGTTCCCAGCCAGACCCCCCTGCACAGGTCCCCCTTGCCCGTGCCTGTGTGCTAATTTGATAGACCCTTCCACTATTTGCGGTAACTAACCCGAGTGACTTCTGCGGCTTCTAACCCAGAGATGTAATTTATTTCTCAAAGTCTCAGTCTCATCTGTAAAGTGACCAGCGCTGTGATTCACGACACTGTCCCCCGCTCCCCGCTCTCCCCCCCCCCCCAACTCTATGCTGTGGGTCCTTACAGAGGAGCCCCGGCTTAAACCACTCATTCCGGCAGGAGAGGTCTTGGTGACCTGAGGTACAGGTGGCAGAAGAATTTTGCTACAACAGTGTTTGTTATCCTTTGATGGCCATTGGAATTCCCCGGAATCTTTTTAAAATTTTTTTATTTTTATCTTTTTTCCCCAGAATCCCTTCTCTTTTTTTTTAATGATTTTTATTTTTTTTCCATAATAGCTGGTTTACAGTGTTCAGTCAATTTTCTACTGTACAGCACGGTGACCCAGTTATACATGTATACATTCTTTTTTTTCACATTACCATGCTCCATCATAAGTGACCAGACATAGTTTCCAGTGCCCCAGAATCTGTTTAGAATGCAGATTCCTGGACCTGACACATGGAAGCTGTGATCAGTGGGTGAGTCTGGTGGAGCTCAGTTATCTGCATTTTTTTTTTCCACAATTTTATTTTATTTTATTTTTTATTTTATTTTTTTTTGTCTTTTTGCCTTTTCTTGAGCCTCTCCCATGGCATATGGAGGTTCCCAGGCTAGGGGTCTAATCGGAGCTGTTGCCTCCAGCCTACGCCAGAGCCACAGCAACGCGGGATCCGAGCCGCGTCTGCAACCTACACCACAGCTCATGGCAACGCCGGATCGTTAACCCACTGAGCAAGGGCAGGGACCGAACCCGCAACCTCATGGTTCCTAGTCGGATTCGTTAACCACTGCGCCACGACGGGAACTCCCCACCACCAAGTTTCTTGATGTGACTTTCTCATCATCTCTCATCTCCCAAGGCAACAGCAATAAAAACAAAAAATAAACCCACGGGACCTCATCAAACATAAAAGCTTTTGCACAGCAAAGGAAACCATTAAAAAAGAAAAAACAAAAGACAATCTGCGGAATGGGAGAAAATAGTTTCAAAGGATGCAGCTGACAAGGGCTTAATCTCTAAAATATACAAACAACTTATACAACTCAACAACAACAAAAAACAACAACCCAGTGGAAAAACAGACAGAAGATCTGAATAGATATTTCTCAGACATACAGATGGCCAACAGGCACATGAAAAAATGCTCAACATCCTTAATTATTAGAGAAATGCAAATCAAACTACCATGAGGTACCACCTCACACCAGTCAGAATGGCTATCATTAACAGGTCAACAAATGGCAAATACTGGAGAGGGTTTGGAGAAAAGGGAACCCTCCTACACTGTTGGTGGGAATGTAAACTGGTACAACCACCATGGAAAACAGTATGGAGATATCTCAGAAAACTAAATGTAGAAACTACCATATGACCCAGCAATCCCATTCCTGGGCATATATCTGGATGAAACTTTCATTGAAAAAGATACGTGCACCCCCTATGTTCATTGCAACAGTATTCATAATAGCCAAGACATGGAAACAACCTAAATGTCCATTGGAAGATGAGTGGATTAAGAAGATGTAGTTCATATACACAATGGAATACTACTTAGCCATAAAAAAGAACAAAATAATGCCATTGGCAGCAACATGGATGGAACTAGACACTCTCATCTTAAGTGAAGTAAGTCAGAAAGAGAAAGACAAATACCATATGATATCACATATGTGGAATCTAATATATGGCACAAATAAACCTTTCTACGAAAAGGAAACAAACTCTTGGACTTGGAGAACAGACTTATGGCTGCTGAGGGGGATGGGAAAGGAGTGAAATGGACTGGGAGTCTGGGGTTAATAGATGCAAACTCTTGCATTTGGAGTGGATCAGAATGAGATCCTGCTGTACAGCCCAGGGAACTCTACTTAGCCACTTGTGATGAAACAAGACGGAGGATAATGTGAGAAAAAGAATATATGTGTGTGTGTGTGTGTATGATTGGGTCACTTGCTGTACAGCAGAAATTGACAGAACAATGTAAATCATTTATAATAGAACAAAATAAAATAAAAAATATACAATCATCTCTCTTTCCAAGCAATCACGGATCTCCTTTCTTTTTTGTTTGTTTGTTTGTCTTTTGTCTTTTTAGGGCTGCACCCTCGGCATATGGAGGTTCCCAGGCCAGGGGTTGAATTGGAGCTATTGCTGCCAGCCTACACCACAGCCACAGCAACGCCAGATCCGAGCCGTGTCTGCGATCTACACCACAGCTCACAGCAATGCCGGATTCTTAACCCAGTAAGCGAGGCCAGGGATGGAACTCGAAGCCTCACGGTTCCTAGTCGGATTCGTTTCCGCTGCACCACGACGGGAACTCCGAATCTCCTTTCTGTCATTATAGAGGGGTTGCATTTCTGAGGATTTTACCTAAATGAAATCATGCGGCATGTACTTATGATTCCTTTTTCTGGCTTTTTTTCTCTCAGTCTAATTATTTTGAGATGACTTATGTTGAAGTGTTTATCAATAGATCACTCTTTTATTGCTAAGTAAAATACACCGTAATTTATCTATTCAATCATATATTGATGGATATTGTAGTTGTTCCAATATTTAGCTATCACAGATCAAGCTGCAGTGATCTACTGTGGACAAGTCTTTGTACCAGCACTTACATTCTCTTGAATAAATACCGAAGAGTGGATCATACAGTTGGTGCATGCTTAATGCTTTAAGAAACTGCCCAAACGGTTTTCAGAGTGGCTGCACTGTTTTACGTTCCCCACAGCGGTGTGTGAGAGTTCTGGTGGCTCCACCTTCTTGCCAACATTTGGTGGGTTTTTTGTTGTTATCGTTTTTTGTTTTTGTCTTTTTAGGGCCACACCCTTGGCATATGGAGGTTCCCAGGCTAGGGGTTGAATCCGAGTGGTAGCTACTGCCCTACACCACAGCCACAGCAACACCAGATCCGAGCTGTGTCTACAACCTACACCACAGCTCACTGCTACGACAGATCCTTAACCCACTGAGCAAGGCCAGGGATCAAACCTGTGTCCACATGGATACTAATCAGATTTGTTTCTGCTGAACCATGATGGGAATTCCGTGGTGAGGTTTTAATTTCAACCATTCAGTAGGTGTGAAGTGTATCTCATTGTGGTGTTTTGGGATTTGGGGATTTTTCTTTTTTGGCTGCACCCATGGCATGCGGAAGTTCCCAGGCCAGGGATAAAAATCTGAGCCACAGCAGTAACCAGAGCCACAGCAATGACAATGCCGAGTCTTTAACCACTTGGCCGCCAATGAACGCCCTCACTGTGGTTTGTTTTTCAATTTTTTAATTAAAGTATAGCTGCTTTATAGTGTGATGCCAATTTCTGCTCTACAACAAAGTGACCCAGTCATACACATCCTCATTGTGGTTTTAATTTTCATTTCCCTAGGACTAATGGTGTGGCTACTTGCCATCTATAGATCTTTTTTTTTTGTCTTTTTTGTCTTTTCAGGGCCACACCTGAGGCATATGGAAATTCCCAGGCTAGGGGTCTAATCGAAGCTGTAGCTGCCGGCCTACACCACAGCCACAGCAATGCAGGATCCGAGCCATGTCTGCAACCTACACCACAGTTCACGGCAACACTGGATCCTTAACCCACTGATCGAGGCCAGGGATCAAACCCGCAACCTCATGGTTCCTAGTTGGATTCGTTTCCGCTGCGCCACGACGGGAACTCCTAAAGATCTTTTTTTAATGAGGTGTCTATTCGGTTTAAATTGTCCTCTTATTCATGCCTATTTAGGGTTCTTTATATATCTAGATAGGCTTTTTGCCAGATATATTATTCAAAGGTATGCATTTTCATGTGTGTAACAAATGCCCCAGATTACTTTCACACACACTGAGTCTGAGAACCTCTCTTCAATGACAAACAGTGCAAATTCAAACAGCAGCAAGAAGGAGTTCCCATTATGCTCAGCGGTAACAAACCCGACTAGTATCCATGAGGACACGGGTTTGATCCCTGGCCTCACTCAGTGGGTTAAGGATCTGGCATTGCCATGAGTTGAGGTGTAGCTTGAAGTCCCAGCTCAGCTCTGATCTTGCGTTGCCATGGCTATGGCGTAGGCTGGCATCTGCAGCTCCGATTTGACCCTTAGCCTGGGAAACTCCATATGCTACGGTGTGGCCTTAAAAAAAAAAAAAAGAAGTGGACATTGGTGCAAAACCCTAGAAGGACAATTTGCTGATAGTTCATCAAAACCTTTAAATGCAGTTTTCTTTGACTCAGCGGTTTCCTTTGACTGGGTGAGTTCTAGTCTAAGAATTTTTCTGGAAAAAATAAACAATAGCATTTAAGTAGTCTGCCCCAGGCTCTTTGGTCTCGGGATTGTGCTGACGGGAGGGGGCTGCAGACATGCCTGCAGCCCAGGATCTTGGTTCTGTGCCCTGCGTGCTCCGAGCCCTGGATGGAAGCCTAGAGGGACAAGGAGGTCAGCAGAGGCTGGAACCTGACAGGTTCCCAGCAGGGTGGTGCAAGGAGAGTGCGGTGCAGGTCTCACCCGACTGCATCGGGGTCTGGGTCCACCCTGAGCCTGGCCTGGCCTGGGAGTTAGGTTCTAACCAGCCGCCACCAGTGCAGACTCGGAACAGGGGACACTTGGCTGACACGGCTACCTGGGACCTACAAAGGACAGCCATTTGCTCTCCAAATACCAGTAGTTTCTTTGCAACGGAGGGAGGTGGGGCCTTGGCTAGAGCCTGGAGACCTGGGCTCTAGATTAGCCCTGTCCCAATGTGCCCTGTAGCCCCAGGCTCCTCGGCTGGACAGTGAACAGGCGGATCAGGTAGTTAGCCTCCTCTGGCCCCTCCAGCGAAGATTCAAAGCTTGGGTGTTTGAACCAGCCAGACCTGCGTTCCAGTTCTAGCTCCATCCGTGGGACTTGGCGTGGTATTTAGGCTCTTTGTACTTCAGTTTCTATCTCAAATTAAAACCCTGCAGGAGTTCCCGTTGTGACTCAGTGGGTTAAGAACCTGACGAGTACCCAAGAGGATGTGGGTTGGATCCCTGGCCTTGATCAGTGCCTGAAGGATCCAGCGTTGCCGAGAGCTGTGGTGTAGCTCACATGTGCGGCTCGGCTCTGGCGTTGCTGTGGCTGTGGTGCTACAGCTCCAATTCAACCCCTAGCCTGGAACCTTCCATAGCCCCGAGTGTGGCCTTAAAAAGACAAAAAAAAAAAAAGACATGACACCATAAAACTCCTAGAAGAGAACATAAGGAAAACATTCTCTGACGTAAACCATATAAAAGGTTTCTTAGGTCAGTCTCCCAAGGCAATAGAAATAAAAACAAAAAGAAACAAATGAGACCTAGTCAAATGTTCAGGCTTTTGCACAGCAAAGGAAACCATTTAAAAAAAAAGAAAAAGTAAAAGGGGGTTGCTGTCGTGGTGCAGCGGAAACGAATCCGACTAGGAACCATGAGGAGGCTGGTTCGATCCCTGGCCTCACTCAGTGGGTTAGGGATCCGGCGTTGCCGTGAGCTGTGGTGTAGGTCGCAGACGTGGCTCGGATCCCGCGTTGCTGTGGCTGTGGTGTAGGCCGGCGGCTACAGCTCCGATTGGACCCCTAGCCTGGGAACCTCCATATGCCGCGGGAACGGCCCAAGAAATGGCAAAAAAAAAAAGACAAAAAAAACTAGAATAAAATAAAAATAAAAAATAGTAGTGTATTCAATAAGTATAAGAATAAAATAAAATATCTAAGTGATAAGAAGGTGTTGCGTTCCATTCTACTTGAGAGTGCTGGAGACCCTTGTAGGGCGCAGAGCTGGGGGCGGCCACAGGAGGGCGCTCTGTTCACGGGCGCCTTTCCAGCCTAGACTGAGGAATCCAGGCCGGGAGAACCCGTGTGGTGTGTTGTTCTCCATGTGTCCTGTAGGTGGGGCTAGACAACCACAGTCAGGCGCAGCCCTGGGCACAGCACTAGGCGTCCCAGGCCGGACGGTGGGGATGGGTGAGGCTGGAGGGCTACCTCAGGAGTGTCCAGTCCTGGAGGGGAGCGGGCTCTTCCGCCGCCCCAGGGAGAAGCCATGACCAGTTCTACCAGCCCGTCTAGCCCAGGGGCGGCGTTGGGTGTGGAGAGAGCTTAGGACCGAAGTCAGAGGCCCTGCCCTGCCTGGGCAGCTGTGTGCTTCTGACTCCCCTTCCTTTTCTCGCCTCAGTCGCCCTCTCATGCCGGGAGAGTGTGAGAGCCTGTCAAACCTGACCCCTGACAATAAAGGTCTGAAGTGGCTGAAAGTCCTCTGCCAGCTGCCCAGAAGAGCCCTGGTTTCCTGTGAAGCCCCAATCCCTGAACAGCCCTCTCCTTGTCTGACCTTGTCACCTGCCCCTGAGGTCACAGTGCTTCCCTTACTCCCTGGATTGAGAAACAGAGGCCCATGGGAGTTAAGTGACTTTCCCAAGGCTACAGTGAGTGGTTGGAGCCAGGTGTGAAAGGCAGATCTGTTTGCTCCTTCCACCTTATCCATCTGACCTGTTGCAATTGAAGGGGATGCGGTGCAGGGCGGGAGGGAAGTTCCCACTGAAGAAACTGGGCTAAGAGAAATTCCTTGGTAAGAAGATGGATTACTCATACATGCCTAGGAGTTCCCGCTGTGGCACAGTGGGTTAAGAATCCAACTGTAGGAGTTCCTGCTGTGGCACGATGGGATTGGCAGTGTCTTGGGAGCACTGGGACACAGGTTTGATCCCTGGCCCAGCACAGTGGGCTAAGGATCTGGCGTTGCCATAGCTGCGGCTTAGGTTGCAACTGCGGCTTAGGTTGCAACTGCGGCTTGGATCTGATCTCTGGCCTAGGAGCTCCATATGCCGTGGGGGGGGGCAATAAAAGAAAAAAAAGGCTCCAGCTGTAGCATGGATTAAGGATCTAGCGTTGCCACAAAGCTGCAGTGTACGTTGCAGATGTGGCTCGGATCTGGTGTTGCTGTGGCTGTGGCACAGGCCACAGCTGCAGCTCCGATTTGACCCCTAGCCCAGGAACTTCCATGTGCTGCTGGCGTGGCCATAAAAGCACACTGATTTTCTTTTTTAGAAAGGACATAAAAAGCACAAACTATAAAAGAAAAGCAATAAGTTAAACTCAACTTTTAAAATCTTTGCCTTTCAAAGGTTGTCATTAAGAGAATAAAGAGGCAAGCCGCAGACTGGGAGAAAAGTATTTGCCATATATACCTCTGACAAAGGACGTGTAACCAGGGAGTTACCGCTGTGGCACAGTGGGTTAAGGATCCAGAGGTGCCACAATTGTCAGAGGTCATGGCTGTGGCTTGGATTCGATCCCTGGCCAGGGAATGGCCACATGCTGCAGGTGCAGCCAATAAAGAAAACAACGAAAAAGGACTTGTATCCAAAATACACAAATCAAGTCTCCAACTCAGTAATAAGACAATCAGCTCAACTTTAAAATGGGCAAAATACTTGAAAAGCTACTTCACCAAAGAAAAAATATTTATATGCATCAATAGCCAATAAACATATGAAAAGATACTCAACATCATTGGTCATAAGAAAAGTACAAATTAAAACCACAATGAGGTCCCACTGTAGGACCATTGGAATGGCTAATTTTTTTGTTTCTTTTTACAGCCACACCTGCAGCATATGGAAGTCCCCTGAGCTGGGGCCAAGTAGGAGCTGCAGCTGCCGGCCTACGCCATAGACATAGCCACGACAATGCCAGATCTGAGCTGCATCTGTGCAGCTCACAGCAACATTGGATCCTTAACTCACTGAGCAAAGATAGGGACTGAACCCACATCCTCGTGGATACTAGTTGGGTTCTTAACCCACTGAGCCACAACAGGAGCTCCAGAATGGCTAAATTTTATTTTATTTTTTTTTTGTCTTTTCAGGGCCGCACCTGCAGCACATAGATGTTCCCAGGCTAGGGTAGGCCGGCCTACACCACAGCCACAGTAACGCAGGATCCGAGCCCCATCTGTGACCTACACCACTGCTCATGGCAATGCTGGATCCTTAACCCACTGAGCGAGGCCAGGGATCAAACCCGAGTCCTCATGGATCCTCGTCGGATTCATTACCCCTGAGCCATGAAGGGAACTCCCGAGTGATTCCATTTATGTAAAATCCCAGAAAATTCAAACTATAGTGACAGAAAGAAAATCCCTGTTTGCCCAGCAGGATGGGGTGTCCAGGCTGGTGGGAAGGACAAGACTATAAAAGGGCCTGAGAGACTCATGGAGGTAACAGGATTGAGTCACTGCCTGGACTGTGGTGATGGTTTCTCGAATGTTCACATACTGGAACTTGTACACTTTATTATTATTATTATTATTTATTTTTTTTTTTTTGGCTGCACCCAAGGCCTTCAGATATTCCCAGGCCAGGGACTGAACCCGAGCCACACCAGTGACAACAGCCAAGTCCTTAAGCTCTAGACCACCGGGGAACTCTGAAACGTATACATTTTAAATATGCGCAATTTCTTGCTCATCAATTATATCTCAATAAAACTGTAATAAAAAATAATTCTTACCATCAGGAAAGGAGTTCCCGTCATGGCGCAGCGGAAATGAATCCGACTAGGAACCATGAGGTTGCAGGTTCGATCCCTGGCCTCGCTCAGTGGGTTAAGGATCCGGCGTTGCCGAGAGCTGTGGTGTAGGTCACAGACGCAGCTCAGATCTGGTGTTGCTGTGGCTGTGGTGCAGGCTGGCAGCTGCAGCTCTGAATGGACCCCTAGCCTGGGGACCTCTGTGTGCCGTGGGTGTGGCCCTAAAAAAAAAAAAAACCAGCAAAAACAGTTAAGGCAGTGCTCAGCTATGAATACTATTTACAGAAGAAACATCAGGTAAACACTGAAGAGTGATTTTTTTTTTTTAATTGAGGTATTCCGTGCAGGCAGTGTGTTGCCTGAAGAAGTGTGCAAATCTGAAGTGTGTGACTAGTGATTCGACCTCAGATTGCAACGTTACTTCCACAGTGGGTGACAGAGGACAGGAAACAGGAAATGGGGAGGGGGTGCAGGGGAGCTAAATCCTCCCAGATCATAACAGGTAGTGGGGAAGGTAAACAGAGGAGCAGATAGCAGATAAGGGCTGGTACCAAGTCTCGAAAGATAGCATATGTGTTTATTGCTTAGAAGTAGGAGATGTGTCCGTGCCAGGAAAAAACCAGCTCAAAGACTCCAACGTGGTTGCTTCTGGGGGGAGGGGTGGCGTGGGGAGAAGGGGGAGGGGCAGACAGGAAACCACTGTGTGTTGTTACCCTTCTAGCACGCAGTGGGTTTGTTCTCCATGCCAGACCCTATTGCGACAATGCTCAGATGCTCATGCGGTCACGTTTGAACACCTTGAAAATCAAGATGCCTCTTTTTACGGTCAGTGGTGCCCCGGACGCCCATGGCTGGCAATGTTTTTTTCCTTTTTCTTTTTGGCTGCACTTGCAGCATGTGGAAGTTCCAGGGCTAGGGATCAAACCCGTGCCACAGCAGCAACCAGAACCGTGGTTCGGTTATATTTATGACTGCATCGCTTTGCTGTACACTTGAAATGAACACAACATCGTAAGTCAAATGCATGTCAATTAAGAAAAAATTGGGGGCATCCATATGGGAAGAGAAGAGATAAAACTGTCACTGTATGCAGACGACATGATACTATACATAGAAAACCCGAAGGACTCAACCCCCCCCCAAAAAAAGTTGGGGCTCTCTGACTCCAAAGTATGTTCTCTTGATTATTTGAAAGAGCGCCATCTATGATGCTTTCAATTATAAGGCTCAGAGAGAGACAGGGGTTTGCTCAAAATCACACAGCAAGACTGAGACCAAGTTGGGCCTGGACCAGGGCCTTTAACCCCCAGTCCAGTGGCTTTCTCTGGAATGTCCTCTCTCCCTGACGGTTACCCCAATACTCAGGAAACCACTGAGAGCTCGGACGGCAGCTTCATTTAGGAGCTAAGTGGAAGGAACACTTATGGGGCCCAGGCAGAGCCCTAGGAGGTCAGCTCTGGGGGGACAGGGCAGGGCCTGGTAGCAACAGCAGCGAGTGTCTGGATGAGCAAGCAGCTGGGCCAGGCTGCCCTCAGGACAGGACCCCACAGGAGGAGCCTGGGGACACCAGTGTGGGGGGACATTGAGGGTGGAGACCAGAGGCTTGTCTGAGAGCTGTACTCTTTTTTCAAAATATTTTTTGCGTTTTAGGGTCACGCCCACCGCATATGGAAGTTTCCAGGCTAGGGGTCAAGTTGGAGCTGCAGCTGCCATATCTGCGACCTATCCCAGCAATGTGGGATCCTTAACCCACTGAGCGAGGCCAGGGTTCAAACCCGAGTCCTCAAGGACACTATGTCAGGTTCTTAACCGGCTGAGCCACAGCGGGAACTCCCAGAAGTTGTATTCTTTTCACGTAGGACTGGGGCTGCTCTTTCAGGTAGACTGGGGCTTAAGGTCTGGGGCAAAGGACTGTGGGTGGTTATCACTGTGGGAGGGGTAAACCAGCCAAGCCGTCCTTTGGCTTTGCCTCATCTTTTGGCAAAGAAAAAAAAAAAATTGCTCCCACCTCCCAACACTGAATAGAGCTCTCGTCACCATTTATTGAGCATCTCCCCAGCCCTTCTAACAGAGGCCCAGAGAAGTCAAGCCAGGTACCTGCCATCACACAGCCAGGAGGCTGTCTGAGCCCAGAGGCTGTGCTCTAACCCTCTGCAGCACCGCCTCTCCCATGGTGTTGACATGTGTCTTAAAGGGAAACTTACATCCTCTTTCCGGTTCTCTCTCAAGATATGACTTTTCGATGATAGCGTTTCGGGAGCTCATCTCTCATGTGAAGCCCTGCCTCCTCTTTCCTTCCTCTCTCCTCTGGCCTTTGCAGGGCTGCTGCAGCCCCTGCCCCAACCGCACATGGCCCTGGCCCCGCCTGTGGCTTTTGCAGTATTTTCATACCTGTGTCTCCGCTTCCCTCTCCTCTTCTGTCAAATGGGAGGAAGAATAAAACTGACCGCACAGGGCTCTTTGGAGCCTGGAGGAGCCGATGCATGTTCTGTGCGGGGCCCTGCACCTGGCGGAACCCTGAGAGGAGGGTCTGGAGGTCAAGGGACCTGAACGTGATCCCCCCCCACCCCCCCCGGGGGGGGTGTGTGTGTCACTGACCAGCTGGGCAGCCAGAGGCAAGTCTCCACCTCTCTGAGCCTCAGTTTCCTGGTCAGAATGATGCAGGGGGTGGGGGTGGGGTGGTCTTGCCCCACCTGTCATTTACCTCCAGCAGGTCCAGGGGTGAGACGATGTTACTGTGGTTCATGGCCACTTTCACTGCCCAGCTCCATTGACCCTCCCCTCCCATCTAAAGAACCCATCTAGGAGTTCCTGTTGTGGCTCAGTGGTAATGAACCTGACTAGTACCCATGAGGATGCAGGTTTGATCCCCGGCCTCCGTCACTGGGTTAAGGATCCAGCATTGCTGTGAGCTGCGGCATAGATTGCAGATGATGAGGCTTGGGTCTGGCGTTGCTGTGGCTGTGGTGTAGGCCGGCAGCTGCAGCTCCAGTTTGACCCCTAGCCTGGGAACTTCCATATGCCGCGAGTGTGGCCCAAAACAACAACAACAACAAAAAGATCCCACCCAGAAACCTCAACCCAAGACCTCTCTGTTCCCGAGGATGTCGAGAGTCCTTATGGGACCGAGCCGAGAGACCCCCGGGATTATCGAATTCTTCATCTGCCCCAGGTGGGCACAGGGACTGCAGCGGGAGAACTCAGTCAGCTGATGTGTGTAAATTGCCCAGGGGAGCTTATCCATGAAAAACCTCCCTTCCGCAGGTGTGTGAAGGGAAGCGAGCGAGGGTGTTCATGGCAGCAGCATTTGGGATGGAGAAAAGGGGAGATCTCGACATTCCATCAGTAAGTGCCTGCGGTGGCAGCAACATGGGATCCGAGCCGCGTCTGCAACCTACACCACAGCTCATGGCAACGCCGGACCCTTAGCCCACTGAGCAAGGCCAGGGATCCAACCCGCAGGCTCATGGTTCCTAGTCGAATTCGTTAACCACTGAGCCACGATGGGAACTCCTGCCATGGTGGTCTTATAACCGCTTCTGGGATTAGGGCATGAAAGGCTGAGGCTTGGCCTCTCTTATTACTCCCTCTGGGACAAGCAGCTGTCACATCGTGGGGACACTCAGACGGCCTTTGGGGCTTCAGTCACAGCCACTGAGGGACCAACACCTGCCACAATCACAAGAGTGACCCTGGAAGCCACTTCTCCAGCCCTAGCCACAGCTTGACCACAACCCATGAGAGACCCAGGACCAGAACCACCCAGCTGAGTCACCCTTGGATTCCTGACCACAGGACCTCTGGGATAATAAATATTTGTTTTTCTAACTTGCTGAGTTTTGGGGTAGTTTGTTATACAGCAGTAAACAGCTGATATACTTCCCATTAAATCCGTTTTAGGAGTTCCTATTGTGGCTCACTGACTTAAGAACTCGACATAGTGTTCGTGAGGATGCAGGTTCCCTCCCTGGCCTCGCTCAGTGGGTTAAGGATCCGGCTCGGATCCTGCATTGCTGTGGCTGTGGTGTAGGCCGGCAGCTACAGCTCCGGTTGGACCCCTAGCCTGGGAACCTCCATGTTCCACGGGTGCGGCCCTAAAAAGACAAAAAAAAAAAAAAAAGAATGAAGTAGATCCCCCTGTCCAAACATGGAAAGCTATCCAGGGTATGCTGCTAAGTGAAAGGAAATCTTACAGAACAGCATGTATCGTGTGATGCTTTTTGTATAAAAATATGCTGTCATTGCATATCGGAAAGATCCGGAGGAATTTCGCCCAAACTATTAATAGTGATTCGCTCATTGCAGAGGCAGGGAGGGTGCGCAGGAGACCTTCGCTCCTTATTTCTGTCATGTGGAGCTTTTCACGCTCGGTCTCAGTTTGGTAAACTGGCGGAAAAATACAAGCATTTTTTTTAAGGATGTGTCTAAAGTTGTTCTGGTGGAAAAACAGAATAAACAGGCTTCAGGAACGGACAACACTTGAGGTCTCGGTGTTGAGCCGGTTAGGAGTTCAGGTCTCAGTCTGGGCACAGAGAGATGGGTGGGAAGGGCTTTGAGTTGAGGAGTCGTCAGGGGAGCTGGCGGCTGATGGAGGCTCTGCTGTTGCCACGTGTGGTTTCCAGGTGGCCCTGGGCACAGACCTCCAACTGGCAGATGGGGAAAGAGAGGGTAGCGGAGGAAGTGCTCAGGTCTGGAAATGATGCTCCGTCGCTTCTGCCCACATCCTTTTAGCCAGAGCTCAGTCATCCTCTGGCCGTGGCTCCTACTGCCTAACCTCTTGCCTTCTGGTCTTCTTCTTCTTTTTTTTTTGGTCTTTTTAGGGCCACACCCTCTGCATATGGAATGTCCCAGGCTAGGGGTCCAATTGGAGCTGCAGCTGCCAGCCTACACCACAGCCCCAGCCACACCAGATCTGAGCCGCATCTGTGAGCTACACCAGAGCTCATGGACATGCTGGGTCCTTAACCCACTGAGCGAGGCCAGGGATCGAACCCCCATCCTCATGAATACGAGTCGGGTTCGTTACTGTTGGGCCACAATGGGAACTCTACGACTGTCCGCTCTTATCACACTGTCGTATCCGAGAACCTCGGCCACGGGAATATCAGGGCTAAGCCCTCCTGCGGCCCCCAGAGGTTACCCGTCACCCAGAGGAAGGAAGTGCTTATGCAGCACATTCTAGAACTTTAACTCTGCTGAGGGAGGCCCAGCCTGTTCGGTGCGGTCTGGTCCATCCGTCAGGAACACGGCCTTCTGACCTGGTGTCCCCTCCTGCCTCCCCCTCCCAGAGGCCGGGCTCCTCACCTAGGGCGGGGCTGTTAGAAGATGAACCCGGGGTCAGGGAGCCCCAGGAATTGTTTGCAAACTGCCATGTGCATCCGCGTGTATCTGCAAGCTGGCAGCAGCACAGACTCACCAAGGTCAAGGAGCAGGTGGCTGCTGTTCCCTGTGTCCTGCCTGCACGCCCTGTGCAGCTCCCAGCTACTCTCTGAGGAGGCCCAGATGGACAAACTGAGGCTCAGAGAGGGGACATCACTCACCCAAGGTCACACAGCATCTAGGGCATAAGGCTGAGAAGAGAGTGCACGCAGGTCTGCTGACCCCAAACCTAGTGTTCCTCATCCTTGCTCTGCTTCATTCATTCCTTCATTCATTCATCCCTACTGTGTGCCAGGCTCCGTGTCAAGGATAGAGTAGTGAGCAAAACCCCAAAATGCCAAGTCCTGGCTCTCATGGAGTTGGAGTTCAGGGGTGGTAGGAGACAGATAATAATAAAAATAATACCAACAACAAATAGAGGGTATCAGACAGTAGAGCATTCCTATGAAGAATTTCGAAAGCCAACATGGCATAAGGCAAAGACGCAATTACTTTAGGACACAGCTTGTACAAAATAAGCCAAGACAGGTGTTCGCTGGTGGTTCAGGGGGTTAAGGATCAGGTGTTGTCACTGCTGTGGCCCTGGTTACTGCTGTGGCTTGAGTTTGGTCCCCTGGAAACTTCCACATGCCACTGGAAGGGAAAAAATAAATAAATAAATAAGGAGAGAGAGAGAGAGAGAGAGAGAGACAAAGCACAGATGCTCATATACAAAGTTCAAATCTTTGGCGGTTTGACACCGGGATGCTGAGTGCAGTTCCTCAGAAGCAGCTTGGCAGCGCCACTCTTGCTGCATGGGGTGCATGCGGCCTCTGCAGAGGCCTGTGCAAAACAAACTTGGAGTGCTATTTTCTACTTTCACTTTTCACCGTTTTGGGGTTTTTTTTTTTTTTTTTTTTGGTTTTTTAGGGCTGCACCTGTGGCATGTGAAAATTCCCAGGCTAGGGGTCTAATCGGAGCTGTAGCTGCCGGCCTACACCACAGGCACAGCAACCCGGGATCTGAGCCGCATCTGCGACCTACACCACAGCTCACAGCAACGCCAGATCCTTAACCCACTGAGCAAGGCCAGGGATCGGACCTGCCCCCTCATGGATGCTAGTCGGGTTTGTTAACCACTGAGCCATGATGGGAATCCCTATGTACATATAATTTTTGAAAATTTTGGAACCATAGGAAAGTATTATCTATTTCAAAAATTAAATGAAAAAAAAAAAAGTTGCTGTAATTCCAAGTGAAGAACAAAGCTGATGATTCCTTGTGGTTTGGAACCAGAAATCTCGTGGGCAGGCCGGGGGGGCCCCCCAGGGAAACGCAGGCGAGGACCTCCACACGGCGGAGGGGCAACCTCATTCCCACAAAACATTGTTGTCTGTCACACTGGGTTTGGGCAGTCATTTGGGTGCTGTTGTTCTTGAAGTTTGGTTTGTGCTTAATTTGTAGCTGTGTGGTGTGGTGGCCAAGAATCCAGGACTCGGGACCCTGGCTGTGTGTCTCCACATCCTGGCTCTGCCACATCCTAGCTGTGCGATTAGGGACAAACGACTCCCGTCTCTGAGCCTCAGTTTCCTCTTCTGTACAATGGGGACACTAACTGTCCCTAACTCGCAGGTGGTAGTAAGGACTGGGTAAGTTAGTAATACAGGTTGGGGGCACAGAGCAGGGGGTACAATACATGTCAGCTAGTGTGGTTATCATGTTCATAGGTACTGAGGGACCAGATTAATGGCAATAATTGATGTCACCTTTCTGGGGCTCTGAGAAGTTGTCTCCTTTTTTTGTGTGTGTGGTTGTGATGTGCAGTAGCTTGAAGTGGGATCTCTCGGGTCCCAGATGAAAGGTTGAACCCAGGCCATAGTGGTGAAAGGGCCAAATCCTAGTAACTAGACCACCAGGGAACTCCCGTGGTTTTCTCCTTTTAAATTTTTTATTTTTATTTTTATTTTGTGGTCTTTTTAGGGCTGACCTGAGGCATATGGAGGTTCCCAGGCTAGTGGTTGAATCAGAGCTGTAGCCACCGGCCTACGCCAGAGCCACAGCATTGCCAGATCCAAGCTGCGTCTGTGACCTACACCACAGCTCACGGCAACACCAGATCCTTAACCTACTGAGCAAGGCCAGGGATGGAGCCTGCAACCTCATGGATGCTAGTCAGAATCTTTTCCGCTTGAGCCACACCGGGAACTCTGGCTTTCTCCTTTTATATGGATATTTATATTATTCGAGGAAGTTCCCTTGTGGCACATTGAGTTAAAGATCCAGGATTGCCACAGCTGTGGCTCAGGTGGAAACTGTGGCACAGGTTTGATCCCTGGCCCGGGAACTTCCACATGCCTTGGGAGCAGCCAAAATAAAATATATTACTCGAGCTGGAGGAGCAGTGGCTCCCGTGTGCATGGCCCCTCCCCAGCCCAGCACCGTGCTCCCGTGGGCTGGCCTTGTCTGCCCCCTCCCCAGCCACCTCCCCTCCCCCATCCTAGACTGAGACTGAACTGTGCCAGGTAGGGAGGGTCTGTTCCCCCGACAGCCCCGCTGTCCAGCCTGGTGCCTGACCCAAACTAGCATCTAGAAAACACTGGATGAATAAATGAATGCAAGCCAGCGTGAATGAGTGGAAAATCCAGCAGCGTACATGTGACCACGGGACTAAACGTCTCAGGTGATCGGGGAAGGCTTTCAGGAGGAAGTGGGGTTGGTGGGGGGGGGGTGGTGAGAAGGGTGTTCTAGGTGGAGGGCTCAGCCTGTACAAAGGTTCAGAGACCAGGCAGCATTTTATTTCTTCAGGGGAACTGAAAGCAGATTGATCTGGGTGGAGGTCAGCCGGGGAAGGGGGGAGGTCACCGGGAGGGGGGGAGGGGCAGGCAGGTGAGCAGGGCTCAGATCACTGGCTGCCAGGAAGGGGGCAAACTTTGCCCAGAGCGGGAGGGGAGATGTGGCCCAGGCTAGGGCATCCAAGGCAAGACGGGAGCAAAGAAACTTCTGGCTGATCTGGTGCCCCACCCCCTTGGCTGCATATTGCTGTGTTGGCTTGGGACAAGTTGCTTCCTCTTTCTGGGTCTCAGTTCTTCCATCTGTGGAATGGGCACTGCGTTCTTGTGAGGGCAGATACCAGATGGGACCACAATATGCCCTCCCCCAGCCTGCTGATGGGCTGGGAGCATCTGCTGGTTGGCAGGACCGTCTGACACAATGTATGACATCCTTATAAAGTTCCCAAGCTTCAACTCAGCAGTGCCTTTTCTTAGAACTTATCCTGAGATAATCAGTTAGGACGTGTGAAAAGATTTGGCTCGAGGATGTTCCTTAGAAGGTTGCCTGCAATGGGAGAACAATCAGAAAGAGCCTAGGAGTTCCTGCGGTGACTCAGTGGTTAACGAACCCGACTAGTATCCATGAGGACTCAGGTTTGATCCCTGGCCTTGCTCAGTGGGTTAAGGATCTGGCGTTGCCGTGAACTGTGATATAGGTCGCAGATGCAGCTTGGATCCCACGTTGCTGTGGCTGTGGTGCAGAACAGCAGCTAGAGCTCCAATTCAACCCCTAGCCTGGGAACCTCCATATGCTGAGGGTACATCCCTAAAAAGACAAAAAGAAAGAAAGAAAGAAAGAAAGAAAGAGAGAAAGAAAGAAAGAAAGAAAGAAAGAAAGAAAGAAAGAAAGAAAGAAAGAAAGAAAGAAAGAAAGAAAAAAGGAAAGAAACAGCCTAAACGCCCAGCATCAGAGGAATGAACACGATGCTATCCAATGCTGTGCTGAAAATTATTTATATAATGACATGCAAAGGTTTTCATTGTACATTATAAGAAAAATTTTTACTGCAAAAATAATACATCTCACTTTTTTGGGGGGTTGCACCTGTGGCACCTGTGGCAATTCCTGGGCTAGGGATCGAACCTGCACCACAGCAGTGACCCAGCTGCTGCAATGACAGCCCTGGATCCTTAACCCGCTGCACCACAAGGGAACTTCTACATCTCAGCATTTTTTTCTTTTTTTTTTCTTTTTTGGTCTTTTGTCTTTTGTTCTTTTAGGGCTGTACCCAAAGCACATGGAAGTTCCCAGGCTAGGGGTCGAATTGGAGCTCTAGCTGCTAGCCTGTGCCACAGCGACAGCAACACAGGATCCAAGCCACATCTATGACCTACACCACAGCTCACAGCAATGCTGGATCCTTAACCCACTGAGCAAGGCCAGGGATCAGACCCGAGTCCTCATGGATACTAGTCGGGTTCATTAACCACTGAGTCACAGCGAGAACTTCTACATCTCACTTTTAAAATATTCAAATTATAATGAAAATCATAAAGTAAAATTGAGAGTTCCTGTGTGGCTCAGTGGGTTAAGGATCTGGCATTGCCACTGTAGTGGCTTGGATTCCTGGTGTGGAGTGGGTTCGATGCTTCGCCTGGAAAATTTTGCATGCTGTGGGTGTGACCAATAAATAATATCAAATAAAGCAAAAGCAGAAAGATTTCTCTCCTTTCAGTTTGTAATCTTGAAAGTTAACCACTGTTAGCAGTTTATTGTCTTTCAGATTTACATCAATGTGTACACAAACATAAACGTATACACATACATATGTGTATTAAACAACATATCTGGGGGAGTTCCCGTCGTGGCGCAGTGGTTAACGAATCCGACTAGGAACCATGAGGTTGCGGGTTCGGTCCCTGCCCTTGCTCAGTGGGTTAAGGATCCGGCGTTGCCGTGAACTGTGGTGTAGGTTTCAGATTCGGCTCGAATCGGCAGGAATCGGCCCTAGAAAAGGGGAAAAAAAAAAATCAGGCTTGGGGAGTTCCCACTGTGGCAGTGCCTCTACAGCACCAGGATGCAGGTTCAATCCCTGGCCCAGAGCCGTGGGTTAAGGAATCAGCATTCGTGCAGCTGTGGCCTGGGTCAAAACTGTGGCTCAGCTCTGATCCCTGGCCTGGGAAGTCTATATGCCTCAGAGCGGCCAAAAAAGTAAAAAAAAAAAAAAAAAAGAAGAAGAAGAAGAAAAGAATCAGGCATGGGGACCTTGACTGCTATATGAAGAGAATTTAAGGAGTTCCCTTCGTGGCTCAGCAGTTAAGGAAATTGTCTAGGATCCATGAGGATGCAGGTTCGATCCCTGGCCTCCCTCAGTGGGTTAAGGATCTGGCATTGCCGTGAGCTGCGATGTAGGTCACAGACACAGCTTGGATCTTGAGTTGCTGTGGCTGTGGTGTAGGCCGGCAGCTATAGCTTCAATTTGACCCCCGGTCTGGGAACTTCCATATGCCTCGGGTGCGGTCCTAAAAAACAAAACAAACAAACAAAAAAAGAATTTAAAAGTGGTAATAAAGAGGAGTTCCCGTCGTGGCTCGGTGGTTCACGAATCCGACTAGGAACCATGAGGTTGCGGGTTCGATCCCTGCCCTTGCTCAGTGGGTTAAGGATCTGGCATTGCCGTGAGCTGTGGCGTAGTTTGCAGACACGGCTCGGATCCCGTGTTGCTGTGGCTCTGCTGTAGGCTGGCGGCTACAGCTCCAATTTGACCCCTAGCCTGAGAACCTCCATATGCCACGGGAGTGGCCCTAGAAGAGGCCAAAAAAAAAAAAGACAAAAAAACCCCAAAAAACATATCTGTAAGATGATATTTCATTAAGAACATGCATAGTTTCTTAATAAGATATTATCTAATTGTGTATATTGTGCTAGATTGTGGTTGTAATGGCCCCAATGCATCTTGCCTCCCAATCTCTGTGCCCTGGAGTTGGTCCTCCTCAGAGTTGGTCCTCCTCGCATTGAATTTGGACCTGATCACGTGAATTGCCTTGACCAAGAGGACATTAGCAAGCAAGGGCTCGACAAAGGCTTGCGCTTTGAGGCGTATCCTTTTGAAATACTTACTCTTAAGATCCAGCCACCATGCTGCAAGGACGCTCAGGCGAGACGGCAGAATGATCAGCAGCTACGTGGAGAGAAGCCCTGGAAGAGGAGAAGCCACCTCAGAAGTTCCAGCCCAGCTAAGCTCCCAGTTGAAGGCAACCACAGGAATGAGCCCTGCTGATGCCTCATGGGCCAAAGAACTGGCCTCTTCTGGAGTGGTTTGCTACTGAGCAACAGGTGATAGAAACGTAGATTGTTATGAACTTTTTAAAAAATCGTAATACAGGAGTTCCCGTCGTGGCGCAGTGGTTAACGAATCCGACTAGGAACCATGAGGTTGCGGGTTCGGTCCCTGCCCTTGCTCAGTGGGTTGACGATCCGGCGTTGCCGTGAGCTGTGGTGTAGGTTGCAGACGTGGCTTGGATCCCGCGTTGCTGTGGCTCTGGCGTAGGCCGGTGGCTACAGCTCTGATTCAACCCCTAGCCTGGGAACCTCCATATGCCACGGGAGCGGCCCAAGAAATAGCAACAACAACAACAACAACAACAACAAAAGACAAAAAGACAAAAAAAAAATCGTAATACATGTATCATGAACATCCTCCTAAGTCAGTTCATGGAGATCAGCTCCTTCTTTTATTTTTTAATTTAATTTAATTTAATTTAATTTAATTTTATTGTTTTTTAGGGCTGTACCCGTGGCATAAGGAGGTTCCCAGGCTAGGGGTTGAATCGGAGCTACAGCTGCCAGCCACAGCCACAGCCGCAGCAGTGCAGAATCTGAGCAGCATCTGCGTCCTACACCACAGCTCATGGCAACACCAGGGGGATCCTTAATCCATTGAGCAAGGTCGGGGATCAAACCCTCAACCTCGTGGTTACTAGGCAGATTCATTTCCTTTGCGCCACAGCAGGAACTCCCTGCTCATTATTTTTAATGACTGCGTAGTTTTCCATGGGGTCCTTGAAGCATAATTTACTTATCTGTTTTATACTGATGGGCAATAGGTGGCTTCTGATTCTTTGCCATGACAAAGAGTGCCACCTCCTTGTGTGGATATGGATGTCATTGCCAACTGACATTAGAGTGTCTTTAGGATAAATTCCCAGCAAGAGAATTACTGGGTCAAAAGGTATGCACTTTAAAAGTTCTCATGGCCATGGTCAAGTCACCATCCAGAATTGGTTGTACCTACCCACTATGGATGCCCTGATCGACGCTTGCAAAGCCACGTAAACAGCAACATTAGTCAGCAGGAGTGTGTGAAAGTGTTACCAAAGTGGCCAGGGCCAGGGTGAGGGCCCCGACCGTGGGGAATATTCTGCTGCAGCTGCAGGGAGCAGAGTCTGGGGCCCCAGCCCCCCCCCCACCCCCCCCGCCCCCCTCGCCCAGTTCCTTCCTCTTTGGCTGCGACAGCTGTGCTCAGCACATCCTCTTTCAGCACTGCCCTTGAAGGCACTTCCCCAGCAGACCTGATTCACGGGTAAGCTCAAGTTCCTCCAGCCTTGACCCCCTCACAGTGACCCTCTGGCTCAGATGGGCTCCAGCCCCAGCCCCCACCTCCTGCAAAGAGAGGAGCTTTCCAGGTTCATTGATTTGGGGCAAACCTCTGATCTTCTTGGAGCCTATAATTACTTTTGAAAAAATGTGGATGATAACAATACCAACCTCTGGGAGCTGTTTATTCCTTCAGCAAATTATCTGTCTGTCTATCAATCAATCAATCGATCTATCATAAATCTATCTTTCTATCTTTTCCTTCATCAAACATCCTAAAGAAGCATCCCAGCCTCTTGGCTCCCATGGTCTAGTGGGAAGCAGAGACGGATCAGGTAACTGCCTAGGTATCAGTTTCTATGTACTTACACTGGGGAGATACGTCGTCTGAAATCGAGTGCAAGCAGCTAGGGACCTGATTTAGCTAGAAGGTAGAGCAATTAGACAGGCTTTTTTTTTTTTTTTTTTTTTTTTTTTTGCCATACCTGCAGCATGTAGAAGTTCCTGGGGTACAGCAGAGACCTGAGCCGCTGCAATGACAATGCTGGATCCTTAACCCACTGTGCCATAGGGAACTCCAACAGCCACTGAGTTGAGCCCATACGATGAAGATGCTAAGAGGTGGAGAGCAGGGTAACTTCATTCCTGGTGGGTGGAATGGCTTGTGCAAAGGCCCTGAGGTGGGAGGGGCATGTCTCATTCACTTCTGGGACTGAAAGAACCTGAGTGCAGACAGTGAAGGGGCGAGAAGACTGAGATGAGGACCCAGGTGTTAACAGGATCACACCAGGCAGGGCCTCGGGGGCCACAGTGTTGAATTTTAAACCAAGAACACCAGAGAGCCATCGACTGACAGTGAGATTAAGTGAAATATCATGTAAAGTTCTTAACCCACGGTTAGTGTTCAATAATGTTATTATTTTATTTATATACGATTACTTTCAGTTTTTTGTTTTGTTTTGTTTTGGCTTTACTTTTTTTCTTTTTCTTTTCTTTTTTTCTTCTTTGTCTTTTTTAGGGCCGCACCCGTGGCATATGGACGTTCCCAGGCTAGGGGTCAAATTGGAGCTTAGCTGTCAGCCTACACCACAGCCACAGCAACATGGGATCTGAGCCACATCTGTGACCTACACCACAGCTCATGGCAACACCGGATCTTTAACCCACGGAGCGAGGTCAGGGATCATACACGCAACCTCATGGTTCCTAGTTGGCTTTGTTAAGGAACCACAATGGGAACTCCTTCTTTTTGGCTTTTAAAGGCCGCACCTGTAGCATATGGACGTTCCCAGGCTATGGGTCAAATCTGAGCTGCAGCTGCCAGAATATACAGCCATAGCAACCCCAGATCCCAGCTGTGTCTGCAACCTACACCACAGCTCACGGCAACACTGAACCCCTGACCCACTGAGCGAGACCAGGGATCTAAGCTGCGTCCCCATGGATGCTAGTTAGATTCATTTCCGCTGAGCCACAACGGGAACCCCTAATCTCCCTATTTTAAGGTCAGCTGATTAGCAGCTTTAATTCCATCAGCAACCCTAATTCCACTTTTCCAGGTAACCTAATGTATTCACACTAATCACAGGATTAGAATGTGGACATATTGGAGGGGGCACGATTCTGCCAACTACCCCCCCTCCCTCCCTCACCAGGTCCTGCCCTTCCTCACCAGCCTCACCAGGCACCTGCCTTCAGGAAGGAGCCTGGGGAACGGGTACTGCCCACATTTCTAGAGAGGAAGCAAAGGCTCCTAACAGCACACGTTTGTGGGATGTTTTTGAGTTTGTAAAGAGCTATCACACACTTGGGGCGGGTAGTATTTGTTCTGATCCACATCTGAAAAAGACTGGATAGAAAGGCCAAGTGGCTGGTCCAGGGTCACAGGTCAGCCAGGAAGATTACTGGCTCACTCCCAGCCCTGACCCCCAGCTCCTCCCTCCTTCCCAACCCTCTCTGAATGGTCTCCCCCTCCCCAAACCACCTTAATGATTTTCCAGAGGAGTCCTGCAGCCAATTCTCCCTTATTTCTGGCTGCTGCCCAAAAGTCACAAGGTCACACTTGAAAGACTTCCTCAAACCCTGCAAGTCATGGCTCTGGAGGTTTCTGCCTGAATTGGAAGCAGGATTGTTTCCAACATGCTGCCAATGGGGCTGTGATGGGTGCAGGTTTCCAGGGGAGCTCTTTGTCAGTGTGTTTAGAAATCCTTAAAGATGGGCATCCCGGGAGTAGCCTGGTAGCTCAGTGTTAAGGATCTGGCATTGTCACTCCTGTGACTCTGCTTACTGCTGTGGTGTGGGTTCGATCCCTGGCCTGGGAACGTTGGCATGCTGCAGGTGTGGCCACACACACACACACACACACACACACACACACACACACACAAAGCATCCCTTTTACCCATTAATGCCACGTGAAAAAAATAGAAACATATGCAGAAGGGTACATACTGTGTGTGCCAATATACGGAAGGGTGTGCATCACAGCCTTATGTAAGACAGGGAAAAATCAAAGCCGACCTAGATATCCATCAATGGGGTCTTGATGAAAAAAAAGGATGGGTTCGATGCCATAGCCCTACACAGTGGTCGAAGATAACAATATAGGAGTTCCCATCGTGGCTCAGAGGAAACAAATCCAACTAGGAACCATGAGGTTGCGGGTTCAATCCCTGGCCTCGTTCAGTGTGTTAAGGATCTGGCGTTGCTATGAGCTGTGGTGTAGATCACAGATGTGGCTCAGATCTGGCGTTGCTGTGAGCTGTGGTGTAGGCCGGCGACAACAGCTCCAATTCGACTCCAAGCCTGGGAACCTCCATATGCTGTGGCTGCAGCCTTAAAAAGACACACACACACACACCCACAATAAATAAATAAAATAACAATATCGATCTCCATTTAATCGTGGACAAAGATGGCTTTGAATAAGCACATGAAAAGATGCTCCACTCTGCAGTCATTGGAGACAAACTATTTCTTTTTTTTAAATTAAAGTATAGTTGACTGACGATGTTGTGCCAGTTTCTGCTGTAGGGGAGACAAATTAGAGCCACGTTTGAGACATTACTACGCACCTATTAGAATAGCCAAAATTCAAAAGATAGCCATATAAAATATTAACAATGCAGAGTCCCTGGAAATCAAGTACACAGCTGGTGAGGGTATAAAATAGTCTAACTATTGTATTTCTATTTATTTATTTATTTATTTATTTATTTATTTATTTATTTATTTATTTATTGTCTTTTTAGGGCTGTACCCGCAGCATATGTAAGTTCCTGGGCTAAGGGTTGAATCAGAGCTGTAGCTGCCTGTCTACGCCACAGCCCCAGCAACGCAGGATCTGAGCCGCAACTTCAACCTACACCACAGCTCACTGCTATGCCGGATCCTTAAACCACTGAGCGAGGCCAGGGATCAAACCCACGTCCTCATGGATACTAGTTGGATTCATTGCTGCTGAGCCACAACGGGAACTCCTAGTGTAACCATTTTAGAAAACAGTTTGTTTATTTAAGAAATAGTAGTTTCTGGAGTTCCCATTATGGCACAGTGGTTAATGAATCCGACTAGGAACCATGAGGTTGCGGGTTCGATCCCTGGCCTTGCTCAGTGAGTTAAGGATCTGGTGTTGCCGTGAGCTGTGGTGTAGTTCGCAGATGCGACTTGGACCCGTGTTGCTTTGGCTCTGGTGAGGCCAATAGCTACAGCTCCGATTAGATCCCTAGCCGGGGAACCTCCATATGCCAAGGAAAGCAGCCCTAGAAAAGGCAAAAAGACATTAAAAAAAAAAAAGTGGCACAAGGAAATTTTGGGGGGTGGTGGATACGTTCATTTCCTTCAATGTGCTGATGGACTCAATAGACACGTTGAAATTTACATTATACACTTTAAATATGTGTAGTTTGGAGTTCCCGTCGTGGCGCAGTGGTTAACGAATCCGACTAGGAACCATGAGGTGGCGGGTTCGATCCCTGGCCTTGCTCAGTGGGTGAAGGATCCGGCGTTGCCGTGAGCTGTGGTGTAGGTTGCAGAAGCGGCTCAGATCCCGCGTTGCTGCGCCTCTGGCGTAGGCCGGCGGCTACAGCTCCGACTGGCCCCCTAGCCTGGGAATCTCCATATGCTGCGGGAGCGGCCCAAGAAATAGCAAAAAGACCAAAAATAAATAAATAAATAAATAAATAAATATGTGTAGTTTATTGCATGTCAATTACTCAATAAAGCTATTTTTTCAGAAAAGATGCCCTCCTTCCAGGTATAAGATAAAGAAGTACTAAGGATATAATATACAATACAATAAATATAATTAATACTGCTATATGTTATATATGAAAGTTGTTAAGAGAGCAACTTCTAAGGGGTCTCATCACAAGGACAGTTTTTTTCTACTTCTTTAATTTTGTATGTCTATGAGATAATGAATGTTCATTAAATTTATTGTGATAATAATTTCATGTTGGGCCCTTAAAACTTATACAGTGCTTATGTCATTATATTGCAGTAAAGCTGGAAGAAAAAAAGTGCCCTCTTGATACAACTGGGAAAAAGGAAAAAAAGAAAAAAGAAAAGAAAAAGAAAAAGGGCAGTTTCCAAGGGTATATACAGCCTGCTTTCCTTCCTGGGAAAGAAAAAGGTTTTGCGTTACAGTATATTTCCTGGTGATGGGGGTCAGAGGTGAAACTGACTTCTTCTTCTTTAAACTTTTCTGCATTTGTGTAATGCCCTGTTTTGTTTTGTTTTGTTTTTGGCCACGCTGGGGGCATCTGGAAGTTCCAGGGCCAGGGACTGAATCTGTGCAACAGCAGGGACCTGAGCTACAGCAGTGAATACAGGTGATCCTTAACTTGCTGTGCCACCACCAGGGAAACTCCCCTGTAATGCCTCCCCCCCCCCTTTAGAATAACTCTCCATCACAGACACCCATCTTGTTTCTTGTTTCTTTTCTTTTTTTTTTTTTAGGGCTGCACCAGAGGCATATGGAGGTTCCCAGGCTAGGGGTTGAATCGGAGCTGTTGCTGCCAGCCTATGCCACAGCCACAGCAACGCCAGATCTGAGCTGCGTCTGCGATCTACATCACAGCTCACAGCAACGCTGGATCCTTAACCCACGGAGGGGGGCCGGGGATCGAACCCACAACCTCATGGTTCCTAGTCGGATTCGTTTCCACTGCACAACAATAGAAACTCTTGCTTTTTTTTTTTTTAACGACCGTATGTTTACATTTATATTTTATAATAAATACGACAATTTCCATTTTGCAACAGGAAAACCAACTAAGCAAGGCCTAGCCCCGCCCATTCATTGGAAGCTCCTCCCTCTGCTTCCCCCGCCCACCGCCGCCCTTTCCTGGCCAGCTAGAGGCAGGGAGTTGACCCAGACGCAAGGACTTCCTGCGAAATGGTCCCCTTGAGCAGCAGTCCCCAGGGCAGTGACAGTAGCCCTGCAGATGCTTCCCGGAAAGCCCAGGGGTCGGCCTGGGCCAGACCAGTAAGCCACCCCAGGAAGGGGCCGGAGCATTTCCTCTGGGGAAGTAGGGAAATGCGTGCAGGATTTGGATGAGTAAGGGCCCCCACTCATATTTGCACGGAGGATTAAGCAGGAGGGGAATTTGCAAAGAGGAGGCGATGCAGCCCAGCCCCCAAGGAACCAAAACCTGGCACCTGGAAAACCAGGAGGATCTTCCTGATTTTTTTTTTTCGTCTTTTTTTTTTTTTCCTTTTCTAGGGCTGCTCCCGCGGCATATGGAGGTTCCCAGGCAAGGGGTCAAATCGGAGCTGTAGCCACCGGCCTACGTACACCAGAGCCACAGCAATGCAGGATCCAAGCCGCGTCTGCAACCTACACCACAGGTCATGGTAACTCCAGATCCTTAAGCCACTGAGCAAGGCCAGGGATCGAACCCGCAACTTCATGGTTCCTAGTCGGATTCGTTAACCACTGTGCCTCGACAGGAACTCCCTTCCTGAGTGCCTAGTGCAGAGGTCCCCCTGCTTCACTCTCTGCTTCCCTGGGCCTGTGGCTACCCTGGTGGGTGGCTGACCTGCTCAGGAAGACTACTCCTGAGTCAGTTTCCCAAGACAAAATCTGATTGGCCCATCTTGGGTCACGTGGCACCCAGTCTTGTGATCCAGCCAATGGGGAGCTGTCAAGTATACTAAGATGCCTTTTTGTTTGGTTGTTTTTTGAGGGGGTATGCCAGAGACATGCGGAATTTCTGGGGCTAGGAATCCAATGGGTGCTACAGCGGTGACCTGAGCTACAGCAGTGACAATGGTGGATCCTTAGCCCACTGCACCACCGGGGAACTCCCTAAGATGCCTTCCAAGGGTTCTCAGGGAAAGGGCGGATGCAGAATGGATGGCTCCTTAAAGGCTGTCCACTAGGCTCCGCAAGCAGAGGAAATCTGCCTGGGTGGTTTAGACCCCAGACGGCGTGGTGCCTCCCTCTTCAACAGCTGTGCTGAGGGGCCCAAGCATTAGAAAGCCAGTCTGGTCCCAACTCCCTCCCACGGAGTGGTTCCCTGCCCAGGTCTGTGCACATCCCAGGTGATAGCTGCCAAGTCATCTGCCCCAGGGCAGCAAAGTCTGCCCCAATAGGCTAGAAGTCCTCTGAAGAATCGGAAAGAAAAGAAAGAAGCTGTGCTAGGAAAGTTCAACCATGTTCGTAGAAGGGCAGCAAGATGCCACGCAGGGAGGAGAGTCAGGATAACTTTTGAGGGGCGTGTTTTCACCATCACCAGAGCTGCTGTCCCACCGTTGCGATGCTGACACAACCACCACCACAGCAAGCCACAGTCCATCATACTTTTCTTTTTCTTTTTTTTTTTAGGGCCGTGCCCATGGCATATGGAAATTCCCAGGCTAGGGGTTGAATTTGAGCTACACCTGACAGCCTACACCACAGCCACAGCCAAGACGGATTCAAGCCAAGTCTGTGACCTCCACTGCAGCTCAGGGCAACACCTGATCTCTGACCCAATGAGCGAGGCCAGGGCTTGAACCCACATCCTCATGGATTCTAGTACTTTGCCGCAACAGAAACTCCATGTCAATCATAATTTCAACAGGCTGAACGGTTTCCATGCAGGAGGATGCTGGGTAGGAAGGCACCAGTGCCTGCTATACCATCAAAGACCCTTGTCTAACCACTAACATGTGATGCTAACATGAGCACTGACCTAGCATCTCCAACCAGCCAGGCACTTGTTCTAAGCACCTTACATATATTCTCTCCTGCAACTCTCCTAACAGCTCCAAGAGGTGGGTATTATTATCCCCATTTTACAGATGGGAAAACTAAGGCACAAAGCAGTTCTGTAACTTGCCCTGGTCCACGGGGGCAGGATTCGAACATGGGCAGCCTGGCTCTGATGTCAGGCAATTAAACACCACCCCTTCAGGCACTGGCTTGGGGGCCTGGGGGAGGTAGATGGAAATTGTTATGACCCACATGGTGAGCTGTCACTGCTGTTTTCACTGCTGCATGCTTGGTACTTTAAGAGAATCTAGAAAGGGGCCATACCAACGGATGCTGACACTGAGGTCAGCAGAGTGACAGGGAGTTGCGGAGGCAAAGCTGTGAGGGCAGGGAGAGGTCCAGGCGAGAAGGAATGGCCTCTACAGTGCGCCCTAGATTAGGAAAGTGCTTTGCTGAAGGTCACCGCAGGCAAAGGTGAAATGGCCTGATAAGGACCTCTCCCTGGCCTCCAGGTGACCGGCCCTGCACTCTGTGACCCTGCCTCACCGCCTCACTGGCCGTCACAGTCCAATGCCCGCAGCCCTCTGAGGTGGCAGCAGGACAAACCCGTCCATGTGTTCGATTGCTGTTTGATAAGTGGTGCGGAAGGATACTAAGCACTTCTGTGCCCAGTTTGCCAGAGTCACAATGATTCAGGGCAAAAGCCTCCCGCTGGATTCAGGAAGGCAATTCAGGTGACCCAGCTACCCATGTGTAGAGATGCTAATCAGAGGCCAGCCTGGGCACCGGTCCCCTTTAGAGCAGGGGTGGGGTGTCCAGTGGTCTATGCAGAGCAGCCGTGGCCTCTTTCCAGGGCTTACCGTGGACACTGCAGCTTTCCTAAATGAGTTCAAGAGCAAATGCTGGGGTTTTTGAGAAGTGCTTCAGCCTCTGCACCTGATGATATTCTTGACAAGGGCAGTCACTGGTAACAGAGGGGACCCCAGGGGCCACAGAGGGGCCATCACCATGAGAGGCTGGGCCACTCTTGTTTTGCTTTGTTTTGTTTTTTTAGGGCGGAGCCCGCAGCATATGGAAGCTCCCAGGCTAGGGGCTGAATCAGAGCTCCAGGTGTTGGGAGCTGAGCTGCATCTGCAACCTACACCACAGCTCACAGCAACACTGGATCCTTAATGCACTAAGTGAGGCTAGGGATCAAACCTGCGTCCTCATGGATACTAGGCAGACTCGTTTCCACTGCGCCACAATGAGAACTCCAAGGCCGGGCCACTCTTGAGGGTCCCGCGGGCAAGGCAGTCATCTGGGCTCCTACCAACTGGCTGAGCAGAGACGGCAGTAATGATAGCAGGGGCCGGGGAACTGACCCTTTTCTGCTCTCCAGGCAAAGCTGGTTTCACTTTCCTGGAGGGGATGTTTGAAATGCTCTTGACCTTTGGCCCAGAGATTCTGCTTCTGGAAATTACCCCTCTGAGATCTTCCATAAGCACACAGGAGCATTTATAAGAGTGCTCCCTGTAGCGGCTTGAAACCGTTCAAAACGGCAACCAACCCAAACGTATCCTGAGGAAACTGGCTTACTTCATGTGTACACTCTCCCTGTGGACCACTGCACTCCCTGAAGAGAAGGTTCCAGCAAGGGGTAGCCTCTAAGAATCACTTTTAGATAAAACCACATAAATGTGACAAAACATTACTGGTGTAGAAAACCAACTTATGAAACTCCCCGATGGCCTAGTGGAACTGGACGGGAACTTCCAAAAGCCTTGGGCACAGCCAAAAAAAAAAAAAAAAAAAAGAAAAGAAAAAGAAGAAAAGTTACTAAAGGAGAAAGGAGGCGAGAGGGACATATTAGGAGTTTGGGATTAGCAGATATAAACTACTATATACAAAGCAGATTGGAGTTCCCGTCGTGGCGCAGTGGTTAACGAATCTGACTAGGAACCATGAGGTGGCGGGTTCGATCCCTGCCCTTGCTCAGTGGGTTAAGGATCCGGCGTCGCCGTGAACTGTGGTGTAGGTCGCAGACGTGGCTCAGATCCCCCATTGCTGTGGCTCTGGCGTAGGCCGGTGGCTACAGCTCCGATTAGACCCCTCGCCTGGGAACCTCCATATGCCTCAGGAGCGGCCCTAGAAAAGGCAAAAAGACCCAAAAAAAGGCAGATAAACAACAAGCCCCTACTGTATAGCACAGGGAACTTTGCTCAATACCCTGTAATAATGGAAAAGAATTGAATCACTGTGTATCATTGAATCACTTTGCTGTATATACAGCAGAAACTAACTTGACATTGTAAATCAACCATACTTCAATAGAAAAGTGACAGGAGTTCCCGTCATGGCACAGTGGTTAACGAACCCGACTAGTATCCATGAGGATGCTGGTTCGAGCCCTGGCCTTGCTCAGTAAGGATCCGGTGTTGCCGTGAGCTGCGGTGTCAGTCGCAGACACAGCTTGGATCCCACATTGCTGTGGCTGTGGCTGTGGCTGTGGCTACTACAGCTCTGATTCAGCCCCTAGGATGGGAACTTCCATATGCTGCGGTTGCGGCCCTAAAAAGACAAAAGACAAAATAAATACATAAAAATTTTTTTCAAAAAAATTTAAAGTGACAAAACAATGTGTATTGTGTTAATCTCTTAAACAACAAACAACCAAAAAACAGGAGTTCCTGCTGAGGCATAAGGGGATTGGTGGCTGGGATGCAGGTTGGATCCCTGGCCCAGTACAGCGGGTTAAGGATTCGGTGTCGCCGCAGCTGCAGCTTAGGCCCCTGCAGGTCTGATCCCTGACTGGGGAACTCCAAATGCCATGGGGCAGCCCAAAAGAAAAAGAAAAAAGGCAGCAGTACTACAAACTTTGAAAAATCTGCCTGAAGCATTTATACCTCAATTAACCGAGTCCCTTCTCTGGGAGGTGGGAGGGCTTTCACTTTTAAAACTTTCACTTACTGAAACATAAAACTGTGCGATGCTTGAATTTGTCAATGATTAGCATGTGCTACTTTTGCTTTGAGATCTTTTTTTCTCTTCTCTTTCTGGTGGCGCCCGCAGTATGCAGCAGTTCCTGGGCCAGGGATCAAACGCTTGCCACAGTAGTAGTCTGAGCCATAGCAGTGACAATAGTGACAATGCTGGATCCTGGACCCAGTGCGCCACCAGGGGAACTCGGAGATCTTCCTTTTTTTCTTTTCTGGGTGCCCCTCGGCCTTTGGAGTTCCCAGGCCAGGGATCAGATCCTTAACCCACTGGGCCAGGCTGGGGATTGAACCTGTGTCCCACTGCTCCAGAGAGGCCAAAGATCCCGTTGCCCCACAGCGGGAACTCCCAGATCTTTCTTTTTTAATGTAAGCATTACTGCTGTAAAACTTCCCTCTTAGTCCTGTGTTTGCTGCCTCCCATAAATTTTGGTATGTTGTGTTTTTTTTTTCATTTGTTCTTAAGACAGTTTCTCATTTCCCTTGAGATTTCTTCTTTGACTCACTGGTTGCTTAACACAATACACTCTTGTTGTTTTAATTCCCACATATCTGTGATTTTTCCAGTTTTCCTCCTGTCATTGATTTCTAGTTTCAATCTGCTGCAGAGCATGTAAGACATTTGAAATCAACAAAGCAGTGACTAAAAGAGAAAGAGAGTCTGAATGGCACAGCCGGGAGAGGGGGAGAAGAGCTCAAGGCCCCGGATGCAGACTGCCTGGATTTGAAATCAGCCCATCCTCCACCACCCATGTGACCCTGGGCATGAGATCCCCTGGCTATGCCTCAGTTTTCTCATCCACGAAATGGGACATGCCTCATGAGACTGTTGTAATGATGGAAAGAATTCATATGCTGAAAACCTTGGATCAGTTACCAGGGGAAGGGGTAAACTGAGTGTTCAGGGACGTGTCAGCTGTGACGATAGTGAGGATGGGACAGTGGCAACAGCACAGTCACGGGGATGCTTCCACTGAGCCTGGTGTGGACAATGGAGCAAAAGGGCTTCTGACCCCTGGTATGATGCTCACCCCACGGAAGAATGAGTATCAAGAGAGTAGTGTTCAGGAGCTCCCGTCGTGGCTCAGTGGTTAACGCATCCGACCAGGAACCATGAGGTTGCGGGTTCGATCCCTGGCCTTGCTCGGTGGGTTAAGGATCCAGCGTTGCCGTGAGCTGTGGTGTAGGTCGCAGACACAGCTCAGATCCCGCATTGCTGTGGCTCTGGCGTAGGACGGTGGCTACAGCTCCGACTGGCCCCCTCGCCTGGGAACCTCCATATGCCGCGGGAGTGGCCCTAGAAAAGGCAAAAAGACAAAAAAAAAAGAGAGAGAGAGTAGTGTTCTGGGTTTGTTGGTTCTTTCCTCCTTCCCCAGCCCTTCCTCACTGGCCTGTTACGTGCTAGGCCTGGGAGCGGGATGGACATAAACTTGACTGTGAAATGAGGCGAATGATTGCCTTCGTCCCTTCTGGTTGTTATGACATAATACCACAGACAGGGTGGTTTATACACAACAGAAATTTTTTTTCTCCTGGTTCAGCATCTGGGAAGTCCAAGGTCAAGACGCTGACAGATTCGGTATCTGGTGAGGGCCTGACTTCTTGCTATGCCATCACAGGGTGGGAGGGACAAGGGCACTCATCCTATGGAGTTCCTGCCATGACGCATTGGGATTGGTGGCATCTTGGGAGCACTGGGACACAGGTTCGACCCCCAGCCTGGCACAGTGGGTTAAGGATCCAGCGCTGCCACAGCTTAGGTCACAACTGCAGCTTGGCATCTAATCCCTGGCCTGGACTCCATATGCTGTGGGGTGGCCAAAAAAGAAAAAAAAAATATGCATTTTGGGGGGGATACAAATATTCAGTCTATAGCAATGATGGAACCCCCTGCAGGCTGTTGGCTTTTGAGGACAGCTTAGGAGCATTGGGCTTAGCCCAGAGCGTGGGCTCCCAGGGTGAGGTCAATACACAGAAACTACTGTTATTGAGACAAAAAGAAGTGACAGCATCAGAGCATCGGGGCCTCCTTGAAAGCCCAACCCCGTGCAGGAGAATGGCCAATAGGGTCCTGCTTCCGGGCTGCGTCCCCGGGGCCACGTCACTGTGTTGATTTCAACCCTCCCCGCCAACAAAACCTCCCTGAGGTCAGGACGCTTTCCCGAGTGTGCACACTGGTTCCCTAGTGCCTGCATCAGTACCCCCAGTCTTTGATTTAGTCAAACAGACACTACGCCTAGCCCTTTACAAAAATCTACTCTCATTCACTGCTCATAGCTCCCCTGGGAAATGGGTAATATATTTCCGTTGTAGACATCAGGGCACAGAGGCACAGAGAGGTTACAGAACTTGTCCAAGCTTACACAGCTAAGAAGTGGTGGTATTGGAATTTGAACCCTGGGCAGCATTTGTTGAAGGAAGGAAGGAAAATTTGGGGTCTGTAGTTCTGAAATGCAGAAGCAGAGGGCAGGGCCCTTAGCAGGCTTCAGACTCCATCCTACGCCCCCACGGTGCTACTGCTGCCTGGGAGGATGGAGGCCCAAGGCCAAACAGGGGGTTAGACTTCAGGATTCCCAGTTCCTAGCCTGGGGATCCCAGGCAGCCAGGAACTTGGGATGCATCAGAAAACCCCAGGTGTTACAGTTTTGGTAACTGCTATTCCAAAGGGGGGACATGTTTGCTTTCTTTTTTAATTCCGTGTGAGATGATTTAGTTAGGTCGTTAAGGTGATGGTCATTTGGGTTCAATTGCAATGTCCCAGGTGTGACATCATTTAAGATTGAAGTCCAAAAAAAAAAAAAAGATTGAAATCCAGATACTTTCAGTAATAAAAACAGAATTTTGGAAACTCTGAGGACAAAGCAGCCTGGTTGTTATCATCTGTAATCTGAACCTTAAAACCTTCTCTTGTAGCACTATCAGTGCTATGCTGAATTTATTATGTATATTCTTTTTTTTTTTTGTCTTTTTGCCATTTCTTGGGCCGCTCCAGCGGCACATGGAGGTTCCCAGGCTAGGGGGCCAGTCGGAGCTGTAGCCACCGGCCTATGCCAGAGCCACAGCAACGAGGGATCCGAGCCGCATCTGCAACCTACACCACAGCTCATGGCAACGCCGGATCCTTAACCCACTGAGCAAGGGCAGGGATCGAACCCGCAACCTCATGGTTCCTAGTCGGATTTGTTAACCACTAAGCCACGACGGGAACTCCTTTTATGTATATTCTTTCTTTCTCTTTTTCTTTTTGTCTTTTGTCTTTTTAGGGCCACACCCGCGGCACATGAAGGTTCCCAGGCTGGGGGTCGAATCGGAGCTGTAGCCGCTGGCCTACACCAGAGCCATAGAAACGCGGGATCTGAGCTGCATCTGCGACCTACACCACAGCTTACGGCAACGCCGGATCCTTAACCCACTGAGTGAGGCCAAGGATGGAATCTGGGTCCTCATGGATCCTAGTCAGATTCGTTTCCTCTGAGCCACGACAGGGACTCCTGTATGTTATTTCTAACGTCTAATGCTCAATACTTGATTTTCATGTGTTTGTTTATTTTATGACATTACTGTTAAATTTGTATTATTACCTGAAAAAAAGAAAAGAAAAGAAAACCCCAGGTGCTAAATTCCTCACTGCCACATTATGAGTTGAGTCGAAGGGACAGTTTACAAACACAGTATGATGTTAATAGCTAACTTTGAGGATATTTTATTTATTTGTTTATTGAAATATAGTTGATTTACAATGTTGTGTTAGTTTGGGGTGTAAAATAGTTCAGTTTTACATATATTTTGCATAGTCTTTTCCATTATGTTGTGGTTTTTTTGTCTTTTGTTTTTTCAGGGCTGCACCTGTGGCATATGGAGGTTCCCAGGCTAGGGGTCGAATCAGAGCTGCAGCTGCCGACCTACACCACAGCCACAGCCATAACAACACAGGATCTGAGCCGCATCTGCGACCAACACCACAGCTCACGGCAACGCCGGATCCTTCACCCACTGAGTGAGGCCAGGGATCCAACCGGCAACCTCACGGATGCTAGTCGGGTTTGTTAACCACTGCGCCACAAAGGGAACTCCTCCATTATGGTTTATTACAAGGCATTAAATATAGTTCCCTATGCTATACAGTAGCCTTTGTTGTTTGTCTACTTTATATGTAGTAGTTTCTGTCTGCTAAACCCACACCCCTAATTTATCCCTCCCTCTCCCTTTCTCCTTTGGTAACCATAAGTCTGTTTTCTGTGTTTGTGAGTCTGTTTCTGTTTTATAAATAAGTTCATTTGTATCATACACACACACACACAGAAATATATATGATACATAAACATGATGAAACAGGGATTCCTGTCGTGGTGCAGCAGAAACGAATCCAACTAGGAACCATGAGGTTTTGGGTTTGACTCCCAGCCTCGCTCAGTGGGTTAAGGATCCGGCATTGGCGTGAGCTATGGTGTAGTTTGCAGGCTCGGCTTGGATCTGGCGTTGCTGTGGCTCTGGCGTAGGCCGGCAGCAAAAGTTCCGATTAGACCCCTAGCCTGGGAACCTTCACATGCCGCAGATGCGGCCCTAAAAAGCAAAAAATAAAAATAAAAGATATATGCACCCCAATATTCATGGCAACATTATTTACAATAGCCAAGACATGGAAGCAATCCAAATGTCCATCAATAGATGAATGATAGAGAAGATATGGTACATTTTTCAACTGAATATTTGGTGTAGGTTTGAGACCTACACCAGAGCTCACAGCAACGCCGGATCCTTAACCCGCTGAGCAAGGCCAGGGATCGAACCCATAACCTCATGGATCCTAGTCAGGTTTGTTAACCGCTGAGCCATGAAGGGAACTCCATATGTCTTTTTGAATTAGAGTTTCCTCTGGATATATGCACAGGAGTGGGATCGTTGGATCATATGGTAACTCTATTTTTAGTTTTCCATAGTGGCTGCACCAACTTACATTCCCACCAGCAGTGTAGGAGGGTTCCTTTTTCTTCATGACCTCTCCAGCATTTATTATTTGAGGACCACTTTTTTTTTTTTTTTTTTTTTTTTTGCTTTTTAGGGCTGCACTAGTGGCATATGGAAGTTCCCAGGCTAAGGGTCCCATCGGAGCTACAGCTGCTGGCCTACACCACAGCCACAGCAATGCTGGATCCAAGCTGTGTCTGTGACCTACACCACAGCTCATGGCAACACCAGATCCTTAACCCACTGAGTGAGGGGAGGGATCGAACCCATGTCCTCATGGACACTAGCTGGATTTTTCACTGCTGAGCCACAGCGGGAACTCCCTATTTGTAGACTGTTTCATGATGGCCATTCTGACTGGTGTGAGGTGAAACTTAATTGCAGTTTTTTGGGAGTCATGCCTGCAGCCGTGGAAGTTCCCTGGCTGGGGATCAAACCTGTGCCCCAGCAATGTCCCAAGCCACTGCAGTGATAATGCTGGATCCTTAACCCACTGCCCCGCATGGGAACTTCAACCTCTTTGTAGTTTTGAATTGCATTTCTCTAACAATTGGCCATCTGTGTACCTTCTTTGGAGAAATGTCTTTAACAGCTAACATCTGATGCGTGCTTCCCTTATGTCAGGTAATTTACAAAGCCTGTTACGTCCTTTACCGTCTTGTAGAGTCCTCAAAAGAATGTCATGAGGTATGTATGGCTTCTAGACCCAATTTACAGCTGTAAAAACTGAGGCTCAGAGTCTCCAAGTGACGGGCTCCAGGTTATAGGCAGAGGACGCTGGGACTCCCACCCTGGTCCCTGCTGCAGCCCCTGTCCCCCGCTGTTCCCCCAGTGCCTCACCACTAAATGGCACCATTGATGATTTTCACATTGAAAAGTAATAGCTGGTGGAGTTCCCCGGTGGGCCAGCTGGGTGAGGATCTGGCATCGTTCCTGCTGTGGCTTGGGTTCAATCTCTGGCCCTGGAACTTCCGCATGCTGCCGGGGTGGCCAAAAAAATGTTAAAAATGCTGTTGCTGACAGTAAAGCCAGGGACTGTGACTAAGAAATCAGAAAACAAGCAAAGCTCAGCAAGGGCTAAAGGGCTGTGTGTGTGCCTAAGAGGTGCGTGAGAGGACAGGGAGGTGACCTGGGAACACTTCAGCTCTGTAAACATGGCCCTGATCACTGGGTGAAAGGTGCCGGACTCCTGGCCAGTTATATAAGTTCTGTGTCCATCTGCTGACTCCTGGCTCAAGGGGTGGGGGGTCTACAAAGGTCCTGAAGGTCAAGTGTAGCTCAGGTGGTCCCCTCCGGGGTCGCCTGGCACATGGTGAGGCTGTCCGAGAAAGGCCTCAGCCAAGCCTTCCCTCCACCCCGTCAAGGCCAGCAGGGCCAAAGGGACACTTCCCAGAACTGGGACTGCTCCCTGCCCTTCAGGAAGTCCCCATGGGCCCCCTCCAGGCTTTGGTTTGATTTTGCCCAGAAGGAATTTAACTGGACTCCATTTCCTAAGTGGCTCCGTGCCATACACTTTCCCCTGATAATCCGTATAACTGCACTAACGTGTCATTATCTCCATTTTATGGGTGAGGACATTGACCGTGAAAGAGGTTAGTGACTTTCTTGAACTGATAGGGCCAGAGGGTAGCAGGACCGGGATTTGAACCCAGGTCATGTTAAGCAGAAGGCAGGGCCCGGGCACTGTGTGCTCATGATGTATCTTGAGATGCAGGTGGCAGGCAGAGAAGGGGAGGTTAAAGGGCTAAATTCCTGAATCTTCCAGACCCGGTAGGAAGCTGGCCTGGAATAATCACATCATCTTCTCTCTAAAACCTTCCATGGCTCCCAATTACATTTAGGATAAAGTACACCATTTTTAACATGCCCAGTAAGGCCCTCCTGTAGGACGGGGCCTGCCTACCTTCCTTTCTAGCCCTGCCCTCATCTCTCACATGCCACTTCCTCAGGGACGTCTGCTCTGATCGTGGACACCAGGTCGGGTGCCTTCTGTGTCCCCAACGCTCTCTGACGTCCTCCTGACCCGCCCCCCCCACCCCCGCCGTGTTATTACAACTCTCGTCACATCTGGTGCCCACCACCCTAGGCCCAGTCCCAGAGCAGCTGGCATGATGAACACCTGTGAATGAAAGATGAGCGAATGAACTAAATGAATGAAGGGCTGGGCAGACCTGGGAAGGCTGGGCTAGGAGGCAGACAGAGGGCGAGGGTGGCGAGGCTGCTGGGCTGACCTGCAGGTTGTATGAATGACAGTACTGCAAGGGTAGGGCCAGTGCTCAGTGCTGGGAACACAGGCTGAAGTTTGGACTTTGTCCCATCAGTAATCTGGAAACCTGAGCTGAAGGCTGTCTTAGAGCTGAAGCCCTGGTGTAAGAAAGTAAGGCTGGAGTTTCCCTTGTGGCTCAGCGGTCACCAACCTGATTAATAGCCACGAGGATGCGGTTTTGATCCCTGGCCCTGCTCAGGGGGTGAAGGATCCTGCAAGTTGCAGCATAGGCAGCCGATGTGGCTTGGATCCCATGTTGCTGTGGCTGTGGTGTAGGCTGGTAGCTGCAGGTCTGATTAGACCCCTAGTCTGGAACTTCCATATGTCATGGGTGTGGCCATAAAAAGCAAAAAAGAAAGAAAGAAAGGCTGAACTTGAGGCTATCTGGGGAAAGCTAACCGTGGGTTTCTGGACATCATAGAAATGGGGTAAACACACTCTCGTGTTTCGGCCTGGGAATCTGGCCAGATTTTACAGTGTTGAGTCAGGCCTTGGGACTCAGCCCTCCCATACTCACTAATCAGGTATGCCCAGTCGGGAGGCAGGGACTGCTCTGGGCCCCACTGGACAGATGGAAAAACTGAGGCTCAGAGAGGTAGATTGACCTGCCCCAAGTCACACAGGGAGTCTCTGCTTTAATTACACTTTGTATCGCAGCTCGCCCAGAGCTGGGGGGATTTAGACTGTCCAGACCTGTCCTATCCAATATCTGCCAGCCATTAGCCGTGTGTGGCTATTTACAATTTTAATTTAAATTCAATAGAGGTTTTTTTCTCCTTGTTCTTTTTTTTTTTTTTTTTTTTTGGCAGTCGTTTTAGAGTTGCACTGCGGCCTAGGGAAGTTCCCAGGCTAAGGATCAAATCGGAGCTGCAGCTGCCAGCCTACACCACAGTCACAGTCATGCTGGATCTGACTCCTATTTGTGACCTATACACCGCAGCTCAAGGCAACACTGGACCCTTAACCCACTGAGAGAGGCCAGGAATTGAACCCAAGTCCTCATGGATGCTAGTTGGGTTTGTTACTGCTGAGCCACAACAGAAACTCCTCAACAGAGTTTAAAATTCAGTTTCTCGGAGGAGTTCCCATCATGGCGCAGTGGTTAACAAATCCAACTAGGAACTATGAGGTTGCGGGTTCAGTCCCTGCCCTTGCTCAGTGGGTTAAGGATCTGGCGTTGCTGTGAGCTATGGTGTAGGTTGCAGACGCGGCTGGGATCCTGCATTGCTGCGGCTCTGACATAGGCCGGCGGCTACAACTCCGATTGAACCCCTAGCCTGGGAACCTCCATATGCCGCAGGAGCGGCCTTAGAAAAGGCAAAAAGACAAAAAAAATTAAAAAATAAAAAATAAAATAAAATTCAGTTTCTCGGTCACACTAACCACATTTTTAAAATGATCAACAGCCACATGTGGCTAGTGGTTACCATACTGAACAGTGCAGAGATGGAAAATTTCCATCATTACAGAAAATTCTATTAATAGTGTTTGTCTATTATCTACCATTTTTTAAAATAATATGTTTGTCTATTATTATCACGGAGGTAGATGGGTCCCCAGAGACCATTAAATTCAATGCTCTTATTTAGCAGGTCAAGAGAGGTCATGGACTAGTTCAAAGTCACACAGTGAACTGGTGACAGAACCTGGGGTCCTGACTCAAACCAGTGCTCTCTCCACTAAATAGGCTGACTCCTATCTCTTTGCTGGGGCTTAGTTAGAGTTTTGGTGAGGCAAAATCACCATAAACAAGGTCCAAAGACAACTGATAAAGTGAAGGTAATACTTTAACATGTATAACAGAGGTTGATATCCACAATATGTAATAAGCTGTGATGAATCAATAAAAAGATGACTACTCCTACTTAAAAAATGGACAAAGGATATGGTTAGGCAATTTACACAAATTCAAATTGCCAAAGAAAGAAAGAAAAGATGCTAGAGAAAGACATGCAAGCATAGCAGTATAGGGTTTTTGTTTTGTTTTGCTTTTTTCCAAACAGATTGGTAAAGACGGAGAAAGTAGGGGCCTGGGCACTGTCTTATACTGCTGGGGGTGGTATAAATAGGTCCAACCTTTTTGAAGGCTGTTTGGCAGCATCTCTCAACAGTAAATATGTAAATGCACTCTGACTCAGTAATCCTTGGGCCAGAACCCAGGGCCCCTGCCTGACTCTAGATCTTGAGTTTTGAACCATGACTACTCCCTGTGAGTGATGGTCAGTCAGGCTTGGGTTGCAAAGGGCAGAGTTGGCTGATCAACGGGGAGACTTGTGGCCTTGGCCGTGGGAGGTTTAAGCAGGACAGATCACTGTGGGTGAGTCCTTTGGGGCCTTTATCTTCTTATGTGACTGGCTCAGATATTAGTGAAAAGCACAGAACAAATCGATACGCCCTTGGTCAGCTGCCGGGGTGGCTCGGCTGCCTTTCCAGTTCTGCAGATAATTGGAGCCCAGTCACCGGTGAATCAGCACCGTACGCCCTTGGCAAGCAGCGGTGGGAAGGCAGCTTGGCGTGGCACTGGGCTGGGTGTCAGGTGACGGAGCGAGCAGGCCAGCTGGGTAGCTGCCCTCAGGGTGATTTGGGCAAGTGACATTTTCCAGCCCAACGTCCCTTTTTTCTCCCTCTTACCCATTCTCTCTCTCCCTCTCCTTTTCTCTTTCTTTCTTTTCTTGTTTCCTCCTGCCATCCCACTTCCCTTCTATTGAGTGCCAAGTATGCACCAGCTATTGTGACAGAAACTGGAAGCAGAACCCTCATTTTCTCTGCAAGCACATGGTTGGTAACATGGGGGGACAGCGTAAGGAGCAAGTACAGTGCCCGATGTGGGGGAAAGGGGTGAGAGAATATGCTTGAGCTGAAGCTTGACACTGAGTAGGTGCCCAGGTGGGCAGGAGGACAAGGCCAGGACACTTGAGCAGGGCTGCAGGGGCCCAGGGGAGGCAGACAGGGAGAGGCTGAGCAGGTGCTTCCAGAGGGGCCTGAATGCCTGGCTAAGGGCCTTTTTTTTTTTTTTTTTTTTCTCTTAGGGCCACACTTGTGGCACATGGAAATTCCCAGGCCAGGGGTTGAATCAGAGCTGTAGCCACTGGCCTATGCCTCATCTGAAGCAATGTGGGATCTGAGCCGCATCTGCGACCTACACCACAGCTCACAGCAACACTGGATCCTTAACCCACTGAGCAAGGCCAGGGATCGAACCTGCATTCTCACAGGTACAAGTTCATTACCGCCGAGCGTCTTTTTCCCTAAGAACGTCTTTGAAACGTCTTTTTCCCTAAGAACTTTTGACTTTATCCAGAGGGTGCTAGAGAAGCGTGGAAGGCCTTTCGTTTATAATATCCTTATACTTATATATTATTAAGTTATAAAATCCAGTTATCATATTACAAAACCCAAACAATATCCCAGAATATTCATTAAAATAAACCTTTCCCTTCAAACCCTCTCCTCTGTTGGAAGCCTCTGGTAACAATTTAGCATATCCTTCAAAATTCTTTTCTCTGCAAACATAAATAAAATAGTCCTTGACAAAACTAAGCTGACCCTTTACATACTGTTCTGGGACCTGCTATGCCACGAGAGGGTGGCCATCTCCCGGCTTGTCACACGCATCTCCAGCATCCTTCTCAACAGCTGCATGGCATTTCATTAACAACGTTTCCCTTGGAGTTCCCATCATGGCTCAGTGGTAGAGAAGCCAACTAGTCTCCATGAGGACGCAGGTTCAATCCCTGGCCTCGCTCAGTGGGTTAAGGATCCGGCATTGCCGTGAGCTGTGGCTGTGGTACAGGCCGGCAGCTACAGCGCTGATTCAACCTCTAGCCTGGGACCCTCCATATGCCACAGGTGTGGCCCTAAAAAAAAAAAAAAAAAAACAAAAAAGTTTCCCTTCATTCCACAAATATGTACGTATTTAGTGCTACTGGGTACCAGGCATTGTCCCGGGTGCTGAGGATGGAGTGAGAAACAAAACACAGTCCTTCCGGAGTTCCCTTGTGGCCCAGTGGGTTAAGGATCTGGCGTCGTCACTGCTGTGGCTCTGGCTACAGTTGTGGCATGTGTTCAGTGCCTGGCCTGGGACCTGCCACAGAAAAAAGACATAGTCCTTTCCCTCAAGGCCTCTTTTTACTGCCAGATATCAGGCTGCTTCCAATATTTTCCTATAGTAGACAGAGGCGTGAGGCTATCTTACACATGTAACTTATGCATGTATGAGTACCGCTGTTGGGTGATTTATTTATTATTTTCTTTTTTAGCTGCCCTGCAGCATATGGAGTTCCCAGGCCAGGGATCAGACCCAAGCCACAGGTGTGACCTGCGCTGCGACAACACCGGATCCTTTAACCCACTGTGGCTGGCCAGGGATTGAACCTGGGTCCTGGTGTTGCAGAGATGCCGATCCTTTTGTGCCACAGAGGGAACTCCTGGGTAACTCACTTTATTTTTTATAGCTGAGTAGTATTCCATTGTGTATATATGTACCACATCTTCTTAATCCAGTTGTCTCTCGGTGGACATGCAGGTTGTTTCCAAGTCTTGGCTCTTGGGAACAGTGCTGCAATGAACATGCGGGTGCATGTATCTTTTTCAAGGAAAGTTTTGTCCAGGTATATGCCCAGGAGTGGTATTGCTGGGTCATGTGGTAGTTCTATGTATAGTTTTCAAAGGTACCTCCATATTGTTTTCCATAGTGGTTGTACTCTTCTCCACATCTGGGTAACTTACTTTAAATGGACCCATGCACACTGAATTTTGATAGTTATTGGCAACTCTGAGGAGTTTGTTGGTTTTCTGCTTTTTTTTTTTAGGGCCACACCTGCGGCATATGGAAGTTCATGGGCTAGGAGTCCGATCAGGGCTGCAGCTGCCGGCCTACACCACAGCCACAGCAACGCAGGATCCGAGCCAGATCTTCAACTTACAGCACTGCTCATGGCAACTCGGGATCCTTATCCACTGATCGAGGCCAAGGATTGAACCTGCATTCTCATGGATACTAGTTGGGTTCATTACCACTGAGCCACGAGGGGAGCTCCAACACTGAGGAGCTTTAAAGTAGGAAGAAACATGGTTAAATCTACAGTTATCCACCCACTCATCCATCCATTCATTCATCCACCCATCCACATATCCATTTACCCATCCATCCATCCATCCATGCATAATACATATATACTTGCAGACATCATGCATCTATGCATCCATCTATATATCCATTTCTTGGACAACCATTCATCAACGTCACAAGTGTCCATCATGGGACAGGCCATGAACTGGATGTGGGGACCCCATGGATGAGGTGTCCGACCCTGTGAAGCTTATGCTGTAATGAGAGAGAGAGACGAAAATGGCATCGCAAGAGTTGGTCCAGGGCTGGCCAATGGGAAGGATTCTCTAAGCCTATCCCACTTGCTCCAGTTGTGGTTCTACTTACAGGCTGCAGTCCCACTCAATTCCTCCATCCCCTCCACTCCTTCCTCACTCCTACTCCAGTGCTGATGATGCTCATTTATCTCCTGACTTGGAGAACCGAGTGGTATTCAGTCAAATTCAAAATCCTGGGAATAGGGGTTCCTGCTGTGGCGCCACGGGACCCATGGTGTCTCTGGAGTGCTGGGACACAGGTTCAGTCCTTGGCCTGGCACAGGGGGTTAAGAATCCAGCATTGCCGTCGCAGCTGTGGCTTGGATCTGATTCCTGGCCTGGGAACTCCATATGCTGCAGGGCAGCCAAAAAAATTAAAAAAAAAAATTTTTTTTTTAATCCAGGGAATATTCAAGAAGTTCTAGTGAGTAGCTATGATTGCTCAATAGGTGTTCCTTCTTTCTTCCCATTATTCTGGCTCCATCCTGATCTGAGCCACCAGCTTGCTATTGGAATGGCTGTTAACAGCCTTCTCATCTGTCTGCCTGCTTCTTCTTCTTTTTCCTTTCTTTTTTTTTTTTTTTTTTTTGCTCTTTTTAGGGCCTCACCCATGGCATATGGAGGTTCCCAGGATAGGGGTTGAATCAGAACTGTAGCTGCTGGCCTACACCATAGCCACAGCCATGCTGGTTCCTTAAGCCACTGAGTGAGGCCAGGGATCGAACCTGCGTCCTCATGGATACTAGTCAGATTTGTTTCTGCTGAGCCGCAACGGGAACGCCCGTCTGCCTGCTTCTGATCTTGCCTGCTGATGAATAATCTGTTCTCCAAATATCAATCAGAAAGACCTTTCGAAAAGGTATTTTGGATCTTGTCACCAACCTGCTTATAACCCCCTTTGGGGCTTAGAATAAAACCTCAATTCATCCCAGGCCCACAAGGCCCAGGTGAGTGGGCTCCTTGTGATCCCAAGCCAGGGATCGAACTCACGCCGCTGAAGTGACCCAAGTCACTGCAGTGACAACGCCAGGTCCTTAACCTGCTGCGCCACAGGAGAACTCCTCAATGCCTCTTTCTCCTCCCTCTACTCGGAGGCACACGGAGTCCCTGAAACATGCCAGCTTATGCCTCTGCCCCCTGTGCTTGGGGCCCCCTCGTTAAGTAGTTCTGGGCTAAGATAATGCTCATTGGGGCCTTTTTCCATCAACTCCCCCCTCCTCAAGTCCAATCATCCTCTCTCTCGTTCCCCTGGATTTCCTTCTCCAGACCACTTGTCTGAATTACCTTGTTAGGTACTGGTTTCCTTCTAAGTCCAATCAGGGCTTCAGGGAGGTGGACAAGCTCTGGGTGGGAATCTGGGGGTCGAGGGGGCGGGGGGGGGGGTTTGCCGGCTGGAGAAGTGAGGAGGGGATGGTCTGGACGCCCCTGCTGACTGTTCACTCAGACCCCACATCCCTCCAGGCCTGAGCCTTTTGCAGGCACAGCCTCTTGAAGACCTCACGATATTCTGGAAAGGTTGATATTCTTCTTCCCAGTTTACAGGAGAAGAAACTGTGGCTCAGAGATGGGAAAGTTTAGGGTGTCTCCTTCAGGATTCCTTCCTACGCATGCAAAACTACACCCAATGTTTGTGGGACCCAGGGGGTCAATGTTGCATCCACCAGATTTCAGACCCAGTTCTGCTGTCTCTGAGCCAAGTGGTCCCAGCCCGATTGCAGTGAACCGCCTCTCCATCTGGAGCTTCTGAGCCTCAGTGTCTTGAACCAAGGCCGTTCTACCAATATGCGGCAGAGCCAGGATCCTAGCTCAGGCTTCTCTCGCCCCCAATTTGGCAACATCCTGCCCTGGCACCTAGATTTCTCCCTTCCCCAGGACCCCCCTGGGAAATGGGGGAAGAGGAACTTCCTGGGTTCCCATCCCAAAGGCTGCAGAGAGATAAATACCCCACCCGAGCTATGTCTGGCAGCCAGGCCCACCCTGTTTCCTGTTGGAGAGGCCTGGGGTTACTCACAGTCACAGCTGAGAAGCCAGCCAGGCCTTGGGGACATCCTTGGCCGGCTCCCTCCTCTGAAATCCCCTCTTGGGGTCAGGTAGCCCATAGGCTCTTCCCCTGTGGTGCAGGCCCAGCCAGGATTAGGGAGGAGAACACCCCACCTAAACACACACACACACACACACACACACACACACACACACACACACACAGTGTGAGCAGCACAGCTTAGCACTCGAGAACCTGTGCTCCAGGGTCAAGACCCTAGTCAGGTGATGTAAAGTCTCCAGGCCTCAACTTCCCTGGCTGTAAATGGGTATACATAATTACACTGGGAGCTGCTGTTATCATTTTTCTCCTACCTGGCTAACTCTGATTTTGAAATTATGGGGCAAACTGGAGAGATGTACAGGTTGCCACCCATTTTATGGCTGGGAGGCAGAAAGAAATCAGAAACCTGAGGTCTCAGATACATGTCCCCACCTAACTCCTTCCCAAGTCCCCTTGATTCTGTCTCTCAAATGACTCTCAGACCCCCCCCGGTGTCCCTCTGTGCTGTGGTTCTGCTGTCATCATCTCTCGTCCGGATCACCACCACAGGCCCCTCACCCATGTTTCCCATCTTCTCTGGTCCACACTACCTACAGTCAGAGCAAGCCTTCTTAGAGCAAAAAGCAACACTATCTGGGTTGCTCTCCTGCTCAAAACGTGTAAGTGGCTTCCTTCCTTACTCTGGAGTACAAGACTCTGCAAGATCCAGCTACTATAAGAGTTCCTGCTGTAGCACCATGGGTTAAGGATCCAGCATGGGTGCTGCTGTGGCATAGGTCGCAGCTGCTGCTCAGATTGGCTACTTGGCCGGAGAACTTCCATTTGCCAGGGGTGCAGCTGAAAAAGAAAAGGAAAGGAAGGAGAGAAAGAAAGAGAAAAAGAAAGAGAAAGAAAGAAATATAGAAAGGAAAAGATTCAGCTGTAACTACAGGCCTTCTAGGCCTGCCTCTTGCCCCGCTGCCTCTCTCAATTAGCCACTGTGCAGCAGCATGGATGGACTCGAGCTTTCTGTGGGCACTGCCCTCTCTGGCTGCCAGGCCTCCTGAGGCTCCCTCTGCCTGAATCCTGCCTGCAGCTTGGATAACTTTGAGAGAGAAGCCTTCTCTCTGAATCCCCTTCCTCTCCACCCCTGCCTCCACTGAGCTCCCCCAGTTCCCTGTACATCCACTATTGCAGTCCTTATCCACCAGACTTGTCTCTGCCTGGGTCCCTGTCTGCTTCTCCACTCGATCATGAGCTTGGAGAGGTTGGAGAGGGCAGGCCCACGAGGCTCCCCTCTAGGTCTGAGCCTGGCTCAGAGCAGGTTGCCCCTAAACATTTGGGGACTGATTCAGTGAACTGCAATCTGTTGAAGGCCTGCGAGGTAAAAGGCTCTCGAAGTGGTCTCTGAGCCCAGGGCGGTTAAAGCAGTCAGGGAGACCAGGCATAACTAGATAAGAAACTAACCAACAACAAAAGGCTTAGATAGCAGTTAAGGGAGAAGCTAGTTTTATCACATGTTGCAGTGATGAACTGCTTCAATTCACCCCTCCTGGAAAAGCCTTTGCAGGCACTTCCTTCTCAGTGCTGAGAACTAGATTCCAAGCCAAAGACCCGCTTGGTCTAGTTCTGGCCACCTCTCTGGGTGTGTTTTCTGAAAAATGAGACTCGTTACGTTCTGGGCCTGATTTAGGGGTCAATGAACTCCAGTCTGGGAGGACACTGGAGGTACACTTCACCCACAGTGCTCATATTGTTTCTTCTCTTCATTGTTTCTCTTTTCTTCTGCTCGCGCCCCCCTCCTCGCCTGCCTGCCGGCCCCGGCTTCCCGCCCCGCGACCTCCCACTGCCTTCCCGGGGCCCCGCTCCCTTTCCCTCCGCCCCGCCCCGACCGAGGAGGTGGGCCCAGCTGGGCGGCACACCAATCCGAGCGCCCTGAGCTACCTCGGCCTCCCGCGAGTCCCGCCCCACGCCGCCGTCCGCCAATCGCGCTCCGTGCCCGCCCCGCCGGGCTGCCCAATCGTGGGCGGGCTGGATCGTCGGCGCCCCGCCCCTCCCGAGCTCGGCAGTGCTTCGCGGGCCGCCGCTCTGGGCCTCGGCTTTCTCGGAGCGGCGCCCTGGAGCGGCGCCGCGCAGCGTCCGGCTCGGGCGGCGGCGTTGGGAGCGCGGGCGGCGGCGTTGGGAGCGCGGGCGGCGGCGCTGCAGCTCGCGGGGTGCTCGGCAGAGGCGGCGGGTGAAGCGGGCGCCACCCGCCGGCCGGAAGGGCGCCTCAGCTTCACCGGGGCCCGCGGCGCGGGACCCAGGACCGAGAAGGAGGCGGCGCCCCTGCTGCCAGGAGCCCGGCCCGGTGCCCGCTGGGAGGGGGCCGCGGCCGCACGTTCCCGGCCCGGAGCGTTCCCGACGCGACTCCCGGCGAGGCCCTCCGAGCTCCCATCCGCCCCCTGGGGCTGCCCTCAGCCTCCCCCGACTCACCTGCGCGGGCTGCCTGGCACCCAGGTGCGGGGGCGTGGGCTTGGCGTGGGCGCCTCCCCAGACCGCCAGCGGGGCGGGGGCGGGGCCGCCCTCGGCCTCACCGGGCGGCCCGTCGCCTTCAGTCTCACCGGTCCGCCCGCCGCGCCCGGTCGCGCGGCGTGAGCTCCCCCGGGACCGCGGCTCGGGATGCTGTCCCCCAGCTCGGCCCCTCGCGCGCCGCTCGCCATCCCTGCCCTTGACTCCTGGGCCATGCCCCAGTGTTTACATGCCGGTGAAGCCCCCGGCCACTCCGAACCTCTCCGAGCCCCAGCTCCCCGAGGGTGAAGCCATCCGGCCTGCGAACTGGACTGGTCCTTCAGACCTGGGTCCTCTGGACTCGGATCTCCATCCGCTCTGCCGCCTCAGCCACCATCTGGGCAGGATCCGGCTCTGGTGTTTTGAGGAGGGGGTGTGGTGTAGGGAAAGGAATCCTGGGGATTTCTGGCTCCCTCCCTTTTTTTGGCCTTCGGGGCTTCAGACTCAGGGAACTCGCTAATGGCTTTCTTGATGAAAAAGAAGAAATTCAAATTCCAAACCACTTTCACGCTGGAGGAGCTGACGGCGGTCCCCTTCGTGAACGGGGTCCTCTTCTGCAAGGTCCGGCTGCTGGATGGCGGGGATTTTGTCAGCTTGTCGTCAAGGTAGGAGCTGGGGGCAGTCGTGCCCGCAGGGGAGGGGGATGAAGGCCGAGATCTCACCAGTTGGTGTGTGTGGAAGTGCCCCTTGGGGCCCAGGGAGCAGGTTTGCACAAAGCAGGACTGAGCTGTCTGGGAGGTTTGGGCCCAAGGAAGCTGGCAGGGTGCCGGGCACCCATCTGCAGAGGTCAGCCGGATACCTGGGGGTCTGTTCTTTTCAGCCCCCTCTGGGGCCTTGCTCAGAGCCCACAGTAGGCCCATTCTGCAGACTTGCATGAAGAGCCTAGCCGGGTTTGTCCTGGAAGGGCTTGAGAAGGGGAGGAATGTTCCAGGGCATCTTGCACCCAGCTGACCCCTCGGGCTGTCATATGATTTAGAGCCCCAGCCAGCCACAGGTTCCCTGGCACAACGTGGCGCGTGGGGAAGGTCCGGCCCCGACCCCAGGCACTCCTGGTCTGGCTGGAGGATGGTGGCTGGATTTTGGCCTGCCCAGCCCCCTCTGAGTGACCATTCTCTTCTGGCTGGAGCTGGGCTGCTTTGCCTTGCAAATGCCCTTGTCAAGGAGTCTGCCTCCTTTTCGCAAAGAAAAGGCTCAAAGAAAAGGCTTGGTCAAGTTTAGTTTTGTGTTCTTCCCCATCCTGCAAATCCAGCTGCCCAGCTCATCGCTAAGGGCAGCTGAGTTTCCAAGCTGTGCCCACCCACTGACGGGGCCCGCCTGGGGTCACGCAGTCCTGCTGTCCGACAGATGGGAGTTTGAGTCCTAGCTCGGCGGCCACTCTCAGGGCCCCAGACAGGTCTCTCCGTCAGAGAGTTGTGAAGAAGTTTCAGCAGACAGAATGCGCCGGTGCAGGGCCTGGCCCAGTGCCTCAGACCCACTGGGTCCCTTCACTGGTCTGGCCTTTTGCTCCTCAGGGCTCCCTGTGGTCCCATAGTTCTGAGGCCTGTTAACAGATGGGGAAACTGAGGCCCAGAAAGAGGAAGAAAACGGCTTGCCAGGGACCTCGCAGGAGGTGGTTGTCAACTGAACTTGGCCTGTTGGGAAACCTGTTGGATGAATCTGGTGGTCGAAGGTTCTGCTGGGAGGAGGGAGAGGAGCCGTTCAGCCTAACCCAGATTTAGGAATCTCCGTACAGGATGGGGTGGGGCCCCTTTTCTCTGCACTTGGGCCCGCTCAGGCTGGGAACTGCTTATCTGAGGAATTCGGACACGGGCTGCCCTTTGCTGTGGGGGTGGGAGGCCGTCCTCATTGCCTGGGAAGGCTGTGATCCCGTGGCCACCCACAGAGCAGTGCAAGATTTCTGGGAAAGGGCTGTGTGCTCAGAGCTAGGGCCTGGTGTCGGTGGGCCACTCACTGGCTGGGTGACCTAGGGCAAGTTACCTAACCTCTCTGATTCCAAGAACCAGCAATTGTTGGTGCTCTGCACCCTGTTTTACTAGCACCTCTCACTTAACGCCTTGACTCTGCCATGGAGCAAAGTGAAGGTTGGGGTGGGGGCCTGTAAGATTATTATTTCCATTTTATAGCTGTGGAAACTGAAGCTCAGAGAGGAGTGATGGGCCTCGGTTATTACAGCAGAACCCAGGAGTCCCTTTGTGGGTCAGCGGGTTGCAAACCTGGCTGGTACCCATGAGGATGCAGGTTGGATCCCTGGCTGTGGTGTAGGTCACAGACACAGCTCAGATCTGGTGTGGCTGTGGCTGTGGTACTAGGCCGGCAGATGCAGCTCTGATTCAATCCCTAGCCTGGGAACCTCCATATGCCGCAGGCGTGGCCCTAAAAAAAAAACCCCCCAAAAAACTCAGATTCAAACTCAGGATATACTTTTAACCACTGCACTATTCTGCCTTTGAGCCTTAGTTTCTTCTTCTGTGAAATGGGAGAAGTCATACCTACTTCTAGAGTTGTGGCGGAGCCCAGATAAGGTATAACACATCTGGTGCAGGCAGATTGTTGCAGGAGCTGTGGTTACTATGGCAGAGGGGCCCGGGCCCAGGCCCCAGCCCCTCCTAGGTCTTGGGGGGACCAACTGGAGTCAGCGGGGGACCTACATGGGAGCTAAGGGTTGGGAGCAGGGCCTTGGATTCTACTGAGGAATTGATTTTCAGCCCCGGGCTGAAGTCACAGCTGGCTTCCCAGGCTCTGGAGCTACTGTCACCTTACCTGTCAGCCTTTCTGTTGCCCTAAACCTGCCCCCTCATCTGGGAGAGTCTGGAAGATTCCAGGTCTCAGCCCCCAAAGTCTGGATGTCACCTCTCTTTCCCCTTCTTCCCTCTTGACAAGGGGCCATGGAGTCCCTGAACCTGGCTGAGCCTACACAGCCTTTCCCAACCCTCATCCTAGATGAAACCTGAGTGGCTGATGAGGGAAGAGCTGACATCGAACCCCACACGACTGGGCACTTGGTGGGCTCTGGATACTTCTTTGCTGCTGGGCAGGCATGAGCGGAGGGAACGTACACGTCGTGACCTGAGGCTGCTTTAGAGCAACTTCAGCTTTTGCCCAGGAGATGGGGGTTCTGGGGTTCCTGCCCCCTCCACTCCCATCCCACACACCCTGCCCTGCCACTGGGGTCCTCCTCACAGCCCACCCCTCCAGAGGGCCAAGACCCCATGGTTTTGGACTTGGGGTAGGGTCAGCGGTGACAAGACCTGTTTAGATGCTGGACCCAGATCAGCAGCATTCTTCTAGCCCCTAACCCCCGGGACCCCTGACCTGGCCCAGAAAGTGGTGGCGGCGGTGGCGGCAGCATGGGTGGCGTTTGAACGAAGCAGGCCCGAAGCCCTACTCCTGCAGCACCCACCCTCCTTGCCAGAGTGTTTCCCTGTGTGTTGGGTGTCATGGCAACAGCCGGGTACACAGCTCCAGCCTGACCCAGTTTGAGCAGGTAGAGCAGGTGGTACATTGCACTATTCCCCAACCTTATCTTTCTGAGGCCTCTTTATAGCCCATCGTCCTCACAGCTACCGTGTTCTCGGGGCCTGTGCTATGTGCCAGACGCTGTGCTGAGAGTTTTGCAGGTGGTACGTCTGTTAATCTCCTTGGCCATCCAGAGAGGCCACCTGGCTGGAAATGCAATTGGGAAAATAACCATTTTATCATTAGAGTCGAAACTGCCTCTGATTGTGCGCCACTAGGTCCCAGGGGCCTGTGGAGCACCTCGACTGCGTGGTTGGGTGACTCCTTGAACCACCCTGTGAGCGGGTGAGGTAGCTGGGGTCAAGAGACCTAAAGCGATGGACCCGTGTCCCTCAGCTAGGGAGTGGCAGAGCTGTGGTTTAAATTCAGGCAGGTCCAGCTCCAGGGCCCTGCCTTGCCTTGGTGGCAGAGGGCTGGAAGCAGCAACAGCCCCATGGAATGTCCCCGGACCTTTGAATGAGGTTCTTTTGGGGGCATCGGGTGGTACCGGGAAGTCCAGATTTGGTTCATTTCAAGGCACTGGGCCAGATCCCGTGAGATCTGAGGGAAAGGGGCCTCCGGGCCTTAGGTGGGGGCAGGGCTGAAGTCACCGCTGTGGATTCAGGGCCAGGCACGGGCTGGCACTAGGACTCACTGGGCATTTGCCAAGGTCTCTGCCCAGAGGCCTTCCAAGCAGATGCATCCGAACGGCCCTAGGGAGGCTTCCCCAGGGGTCCACGAGGGATGCAGAGGTCCCAGCCAAGTCTGGTGAGTTGGGAAGCAGTGGGCCAGGCTGTGGTCTCCCCAGGGCGGGCTTCCAGCCTTGAGCCAATCTGTCTTTCAGGCAGGAGGAATCCCAAACATCCTGAGTAGTCTCTGTGCCCAGCTGGCACTGGTCCGGTGGCCTGCCCCGTGCACGTGGCTGGTGGTGAGAGGGAGGCGTTGACTTCCCCCTGGGGGAGCCAGGCGGAGCGTGCCTCCTTGGCCAGTAGATAGGGAAGCCGAGGCTGGGGCAGAAATGTCGTGGTTCAGGGTCACTTCATACGAGGAGCTAAGGGCACAGCTGCGTGGACTCTGGTCAGCTCTGACCTCTGTTCCTGTGCCTTAGGACCCCCTCTTTGCAGGCAGGAGCAGGCTGGGCCAGAAAGGGAAGAGGGTGCCCAGGCTTCCTGCCCTGGACTTGGGAGCCCGGCCATCTGAGCGGCAGACGTGGTGCCTGAGGGAGGCTCCCCCCCCCCCATTCTTTCCTTGAATTCTCACTGATCTCCTTAGTGAGGTTTTTACTGGGCAGCCTTTTGAAAAAGGGCACGCCTGCTCCAGCACAGAGGCTGCCTCCCCTCCATGGGCCCAGCCTTGAGCAGGCGGGCATGGGAGGCTTCCGAGGGATGTTTAGGATTTGGGGGTGTGAAGAGGGCCCTGGACAGGTCAGCCCTGCAGCTAGGCCAGGTCTTTGCACACGCACTGCAGGCTTGACTGGGCCTCTGCTTCCCTCTGCCTCCCTCCTGGGAAAAGGCTTCAGACACTGCTTGCATCTGCTGCCCCGCAAGGCCTGCTCTCACTCGCCTTAACATGGAGTTGGTGTGGAGATGGACAGACGGTTCCGTCCCTGGGGCCCAAGGGGGCAGGGATGTGGAGGTGCAATGGGACCCCGAGGCAGGCAGGGCATCCACTTCCCTGCTCGGTGCAGGAGCGCTGGAGACAGAGCAGGGAGGGCGAGGGAGGCCAGCAGGCATGGGTCCCTGTTCCACACTTAGCGAGCACCCTCTTGGTCCTGGGCTTTCAGAAGTGACTGGGACCAGACAGCCCTGCTTCCTCGTCATGGGGTGGTGACGGTGTGTCTGGGGGCATCTCGGAGACTTCAGAGCTGGGCAGATCTGGGACAGGTCCTCCCAGGACTGACTGTGAAGGCATTTGTCCATCTGTTAGACAGGTGTCAATTGGACCCCCACCCCCAGGCTGGACATGCCTTTGCCCTCATGGCGTTCATGACGGCCCAGGATGGGACCGATCACTGTGGTGGGGGGACTTCCCCCAGGAGGTGACCCTTCACAGAGCCTTGAGGGCCAGAGGGGATCGGACTGGAGACAGGTTGGGAAGAGGTTGGGCAGAGGCCCCTGGTGGGAAGGCACTTGGTCCAGGGCGAAGCAAGAGGCTGGCACGGTTGGGGCCGGCTGGAATAAATGAAGATGGGGTAGCTGGGCTGGACCACTTTTGGCTTTGGGGGTCCAGCCAAGGGACAGGGGAGCAGGGTGCCTGGTTTGCCGATTAGGACACTGGCTCTTGGCTGCCAGGTGGAGAAGAGGCAAGGGGGCCTGACCGGTGTTCAGTAAGGATAGTTGGGTGGCTGTGCTGGTGGTGCTGGCCTGGTTGGGCTGTGGCAGCAGAAGGAGGAGAGTGGGCAGACTGGAGAGAAGGTGGGCAGGCCAGGTGGGCCCGTGGGTTTCCTTGTCCCTAGCACCACACCTGGCACTTAGTAGGTGCTGGAAGGTGCAAGTACAGAGAGCACAGTGGCCAAATGTGGCCAAGGTTTTGTTGCCCTCTGCAGCGCTCTTAGTTTTTGACTGCATACAAATCCAGACTCTTGGCTTCTTTTAAATAGGAAGATCTGGCAACAGTGTCACGTGGCAGCATTTGGCCCAAGGGGATTTGCAACTGCCTCTGCCCTGGGCTGCCCGCTCTGGGCTCCTCCTGGCCCCAGTGCACACCCTTGGATCCCTGACTGTGGTCTGCCAGCCTGGCCCCGGGGCTCCTGTGGACAGCCTTGTGTGTGCAAGCTGGGGGCTGAAGAGGCGGGTGCTTGCAGAGAGACATCCTGCTGGCAGCCTGCAGAGGCCACCCGTGGCAGCCAGGCCGTGGCACCAGGCCAGCTCCGAGAGCTCTCTTGGGGTCAGACTCCGCTGCTGGTGCTTTTGGTGAGGCCTAAAGCTGCCCAGCCTGTGCTTGGCCTTGGTGTCTGCTCCTTGGACCTGCCTTTCTCGCCAGCTGGCCACACCATTGGCAGGTGCCAGCCTGGCAGCTCCTACCAACCGGCCTGCCAGCCTGGCAGTGGTAGAACCCTGACCCGAGGTGATCTGGTTCTGTGGAGCCAGGGCTGTTCACTGAGGCCGTTTCCTCTGAGCTCTGCCTGGGAGCCACTCTGGCCAGGGCTTCTTAGCAGGAGTCTGATGGCCCCGAGTGCCTGTGAACTCTGCTTGTTCAGGACCTGGAAGTCCTGACGTGTGTTCAGGAAGCCCTGTCTGGACCTCGTGATAGCTGCTAGCACGTCTGCCCACCGGCCTCGGGAGCCTGGGAACGCGGTGTGTGGAGTCTGGTGATGGCCGTGTAGTGACTGCGTGGTCACTTGCCTGCCGCTGCGATGAGCAGAATAACACGCGTGGCAGCTGGTGTAGATTTACCCTCATCTCATCAGACAGGCCTGGAAAAGTTCGAGCTGGGCAGAGAAATCAGATTTGCTACTAACGAAACCTGGAACTGACATGGGGCGAGGGCGTGGGGTATCTTTCTTCATTATCTACCTTGTCTGGCAAGTGGTTTGGGTTCTGGGGACTTGTCCAGACCTGCCCCCTGGTTCCCAGATGTACTCTGTGACCTGAGATCTGTCACCCCTGGACCTTCTGGCTCTCCATGGGGTCACACTGTGCTGTTGGTGGCCTTGGTGAGGCCTGAAGCTGCCAGCCTGTGTCTGGCCTGGATGTCTGCTTGAGGCTGTCATTGCAAAGCCTTGGTCTCTGCCCTAAGCCTCTTTGGTGCTGGGGGCTTGGAACAGCTCTCAAATGCAGGCCTGAAAGCACCCGCCTCCTCCCTGCCCAGAGGTCACCTGGGAGGGGGCCCCTCTGGTTGGGAGGAAGGAGCCCTGGGGAGGACTCGCCACCTGTGCGGTCAGGCTGGTGCCTTGCCCCTCGCAGGCCTGGGTGGGGAGGACGCTCCCATCCTCCTCTGCCTCTTGTTGGTGTGACCTTGAGTGGGGGACTTGGTCCCCAAGGCTCAGTGGCCCTCCCAACCGAGCGGGGCTCTTGGTGCCTGCCGCGCAGTGTTCCTGGGCCGCTGCGGTGAGATAATGCCTGTCAGACGTCCAGCTCGGCTCCTGGCACGTGGTAGGAGCTCTGTACCGCCGTCTGTTCCGCCCCCGTCCCCGGCCAGGTCCAGAAGGTGGGCTGGCTGGCCTCGGTTGCCCCTCTGCGACAGGGGGCCGAGGCTGACCGCAATGCTGCCAGGTCTTCTGGTCCCAGGTGTGCGGTGTGCGAGGGCACTTCCAGCGGGTGGGCGAGGAGCACACGGGTGTCTAAGGAGCTGAGCCTCACGCTGGAATTCAGGGTCCCCGGGGGTTCTGTGCCTTTTCTTGCCCCTGTTGGCTTGAACCTGCCTTGTCTTGGGGTGCTTGGCTCTGAGCCAGGGTGAGCTGGAACACTGCCCTGGGCGGGGTGGGGGGCTTCTGCCTGCAGGAAGGGGCCCTCTGCACAGCCAGCTCTGGAACCCACTCTGGCAGGCAGAAGACAGCTCCCCGCCAGGGGGAGGGCAGACTCAGCTGGGGGTCGGAGCCGGGGGGAGCTGGGGAGAAGGCTGGGGCCCTGGGTGCTGACCTCGGCTACACCTTACCCTCCTGGTGTCTGCTTTGGCCGTTGCCTCATCCCCAAGCTCCTTTACCCACTACTTCACCCAGCTGAACTTCTGCTCAGCCCAAGAGCCACCTCCTCTGAGAGGCCTTTCGGCCCTGTGGGCCCTGATCTCAGGGCCCTGCCATCCCCGGCCGTGCCTCTCAGCTCCTGCCCCAGTCTGTGGGCAGGAGTGGCCTCAGTTGCATCTTAGTGCCGGAGCTTCCTGCCAAGGGTTGGTGCTGGCACAGGGCTGGGACTTTTCTTCCCTGGCCTTGAACCAGCGTGGGCACTGATGGCGCTGGACTGAGCACTGGTCATCGCCAGCTGCTTGGGCCGGGCCCCTCCCCACCCTGGTGCTGGAGGTATCAGTGCGTGTCAGGAGCAGCCCTCGCCTGTGTACCAGGCAGCTGGGCACCACCATGGGCTCAGAGGCTGCGATTGAGAGGCAGCTGGGGGCAGTGATGGGCTGTGGTGGGTGGACCCTCTGTTTGGAGTGGGGATGCTCCTAGGGGGATGGGGAGGAGGCGGAGGCCAGTCCCTGCCCCGGGCTTTGCAGTTGGACCTTGGCAGCTACTCACTGGCTCTGTGATCATGGCCAACAGCCTTGTCCCCTCAGCCTGGGCTTCCTCCTCCATCAAATGGGGTGGGGTGGCTCCTGTGGGGGCCGGAGGGCCACTTTGATCAGGGTTACCTGGCAGCTGAAACCAGATTCACCCTGCTGAGAGGGGAGGATGTGCTCAGCCCGGTGCTGGGGAGACAGAAGTCTGGGCCTTTGCACGCAAAGCGCCCTCACCTCCCACCACTTCCTCTGTGAGAGCACTGGACTCTGCAGACACGGGGGGCAGCACATCTGTGGCTCCCCCACCCCCCAGTCCCTCAGGGGCAATTTCCTCAGCACCTTCTGTGTGGGAGTGGGGGTGGGGGGGAGGGCCCTGTGTGGCTTTCTGGGGTACAGCCCTGCCCCCGTGCTGCCCCTCCCCAGGAAGCCATGCTGGCCTTGGTCCCAGGGATGAGTAGGTTAGCGGGTGGTGGGAGAAGAGTGGCTGAGGGAGGCCAGGGCGAGAGTGCTGAGCGGGGAAGAGCCAGTGGCCTGAGGACTTGGAGTCAGGGAGGCCATGGGCGGGGGGCTTGGACACCTGAGAGGGGAGCCTCAGGAGGCTGTGAATCAGTCGGATTGGTATTTTAGAACCCCCAAGGGCAGCCCTGCGGCTGACTGCTTGGGACTCCACGTTGCAGAAGGGGAGGTGGCTGTCAGCTGGGAGGAACTGTTTCTCACCTCTGTCATCATGGAACAATGAAAAACAAAACTCAAGCCTAATACGCAGCAGCCGTTGCTGCTCACAACACGGACGGTGTCACAAACAACGTCGAGGGAAGGAAGCCAGACACAAGAGCGTGCTGAGCGATGCCATTTATATGAAGTTCAAAAGCATTCTGATTTTAAAAGAGTCCCATCCTGATGCAAGTCAGGATGATGCGGTCATGTCTGGAGGGACTTCCGGGACCTAGAAAGTCCTCTTTCCAGGGGCTGGTTGCCCAGGACAGTTGTGAGAGCCTGCCAGCTGTGTGCTGACATGCCACGTGTCTGTGAGAACCAGCCTCGAGACACTTGCCCTGGTGGTGCTGGGCACCTGAAAGCCTGGAGGAGGTCCTGGGGTCTTTCCAGGATTTGTCTGGCAGGGCGGCCTGAACCGTCCTGGCTCATAAGCATCGCTGTTGATGAGCCATAACTCACCCCGGCAGCTGCCAACAGTCTTCTCTGGCTGGGGCTTTTCCTCCTGCCTCTTAGAAACCCTGGCAGGGGCTGCTGGGTGTGGGGCTTGGCGGTTCAGAGGGAGGGCAGGCTCCTGGGGCTGCCAGATCGTAGGATCTCTCTGGGCCTTGCTTTCCTCTTCTGTGAAAGGAGGTGATGAGCCCCTTCTTGGTGCTTGGATTAAGTGGGTTAGCCCGCAGCACAGCCCCCCGCACAGCGCAGGTGCTTGGGAAAGGCGGGCAGGGCTTGGTATTACTCCAGGGCAGTTACTGAAGGGGATCCAGGGTGGGGGCAGGAAGGAAAGGTTCACCTTCCTTCCTCTCTCCCCTTGATTGTTTCTGTTCCCTCTTCCTGGTTCACCCCTTTGGCAAACACTTGCGATTAGAGCCAGACTGCTGCCCTGGCCCTGTGCTGGGTACTGGGCCCAGCGGTGGCTGAGACAGCCATGGTCCCTGCCCTGAGGCCCATGAGCCCGGGGGCAGCGGGGGGACCGTTAGACACAGCAGCCCTCCGAGGAGTGGAGCCGTAGCCCTGCCTGCCCTGGGCCTGACCACTGTCTTGGGGTTGGCCTTCGGGTACTTTCTCTGAAGGCAAGAGAAGCCCTGACCCAGGGCTCCAGCCCCTCCTGAGGGTTTCCTGTTGGCCAAGGTCTGGGTGAGGATGACCTTGCCCGCTTTGGATGCAGACAAGACCAAAGCCCAGGCTTGTTCTGGGTGGATCTCGAGTGTCCCCCTCAGGCCCGACTCAAAAGAAGAGCACAGTTAGTGTGTGTGGAGCAAGCGAATGGCAGGGGTGGCAGGCGGCCCAGGGTCAGTCCGCGAGTCTGCAGGGGAAGCCGGTGTCCGGGGGGCAGTGGAGTTGGTGAGTCAGGGCCTCCTGGTCCCACCGGGCCCCCAGTGCTTTGTCTTGTGGTTGGAGTCTCCGAGAGCTGCTGAAGCTGGCCGGAAAAACAGGCCCTAGTCTGTGCTGGTTTTGTGAGAGATGTGACTCTGGCTGAGTGGTCCCTGAGTATTCCCTGGTCCCCTCAGAAGTCCAGGGAGCTGTGGGGAATGCTTTGTGGAGCTGTGGGAACACCTGGGGGCAGATCCAGAGATGGTGATGGCCTCTGACCCCTCGATGTCCACGGAGAGCCAAAGGCCCCTCCTGCAGGTGGAAATAGCCGTGCAGAAAGGCCTAGGGCAGCCTTTGTTGGGAGTGGTGAATGTCACCTTTTGAGTCATCAGAGTCCTCCCAGGTGTCGTCCTTAGGATACGGGAAGCAGCAGTGGGTGAACCAAAGGGCCTGCCTCCAGGACCTCTGCGCTCTGGGACGGAGCTGCCGCCTTCCTCCGTTTTCACCAAACCTAAGACCGGGGCCCAGAAGAGGAAGCAATTTGTCTGCAGTAGCTGTGGGGAGGGTGCTTTCGGGAAAGGCAGTGGGGCTGCGTAGGGGCTCAGGGGACAGGGACATCCCTGTGACTCACTCGAGTCCAGCCATTCGAGGACCTGGGCTCCGGGGACAGGGATCCCTCCCTCCTGTTTCTTTCCTTGGGTGATTCAAACACCACCCAGGCATGAGTCAGCCATGAGCGGCCCGAGCATGCCTGGGCTACCTGCCAGTCCACCTCCCGGCATGTCCCAGCCAGGTTCAAGGTCTGGGGAAATGTCCCACTCCTTGGTCCTGGAGTGGGGAAGCGGGGCTTCCATCGGGCCTTGCGGGCCTGGCTTCCTGCTGGACCATCTCTCTCGGGGTTACTTCTGATGGCAGTGGCCTTGTCCCCGGTTCTGTGTGAGTGCCTTCTGGGTATGTGCCAGGAGCTGTTCTCTCGTTAGGCCTCTTAGCAACCCCGTGACACAGGGCAGGGCAGTGACTGAGGCCCAGAGGGGTCAAGTGTCCAGTGGATGGCAGATCCTGGCCTTGAACTCCAGCCTATCTGACTCCTGCTGGGCGTCTCAGGGGCTCGGGAAGGGAAACTAAACTCCCTGAGCAGAACCAGCCCCGCGACACTGTGTTTCAGCCATGGGTCCTGAGGGAGGGGAGGTCGCTGCACAGCCCGGCTGTGGCTTCTTGCTTTGAGCGTCTAGGTCTGGGACCCCATTGGAGGTTCTGAGGTCAGACAGCTCTGGGCTCTGATCGGATCACAGCCCTCTCCCAGGCAGACCTGGGCTCCGAATCTCTTTCCCCGCCTGTGACATGGGGACGGTGGTACCTAGCTCCCAGGCTTGGGGTGTGGATTCTAGGAGGTCAGGCAGGGAGAGCTGTCCGTTCGGTGCCCGATAAACAGGAGATGCTCAGGAGTCAGGAAGCCGATACTATGAACTTTAACAGGAACGTTTTCCCACTTCTCCCTTCGACCCTGGATTGACCAGGCTTGGTCCCCAACACCAGCAGGTCTTGCTGGGTTTGGCCCCATGCCATGCCCCACGGACCGTGCACTCTGACCTCACGGCCACCCCTCCTTTACAGTAACCCTGGTCTCCAGGCCGTCTCTTCCCGGGTTTGAGACTCATGGTGGAGGGTCCGTCCGCAGAGCAGAGGGACATTGACTGATGTCACGGTCCCCCGAGAATGGCTTTTCTATTTTGGGGCATTTCACCAGCGCTCCTGCAGGACGGGGTGGGGGTGGGCGCTCCTGAGGCAGGGCTCGGGGTGCATTTTCACTCCTCAGCCTGTGCGTGACCTGTGGACTCCCTGAGCATCGGTTTGCTCATCTGTGACGTGGGTGGTGCTCGTGCCCGCAGAGGGTTTGTGCTTGAACAGCACCTGGCACAGAGGCGGGTGCCCGGAAATAGGAACCAGGCTGGGCCACCCGGGGTGGCGGGGCACCTTCCCCCAGGTGCCTAAGGTTGGACGGGCACTCAATCACAGCCAGCCATGTGCTGTGGATTCCTCTCAACCTCCTGTTCTCCCCTTGGGCTGAAAGAGTGGGGGGTGGGGGCGCCTCGCGTCCCTCGGAAGAGCACCTGTGCGCCGCCCGTGGGGCCCGCCGCTGAGGACAGACGGCAGAGCGGGGAGGCTGCGTGTCTGTGAAACCGGGAAGCTGGCACCTGCCCACTCTGGGTTTTTGATCCAGCTCAAGGTTACAGGCCGGAGAGGGGCGGGGTTTGAACCCAGGTGCATCTGACTCCAGAATCCTCACCCCTGACCCTGATGCTGCCCCGCCAAGCCTGAGCGGCTGGACTTCTAGGAACTTCTTCCTGCCTTGTCGTGTCACAGAAGAAGGGGTTGGCTGAGGCAGCACTGCAGCAAGCTGCTTCCCTGCACTTGGCCCTGAATTCCTGGCAGGAGCTGCTGGGCTGCCACGTCGGCCACGTCGCCGGAATGAAGGCTGTGTACCGTCCTGCCGCCCCTGGATGGATGCCTCGCCTGGTCCCCGGGGTGGGCCCCTCCCCAGGCGGCCATATGCTCTTCTCTTCAGGGGAGCAGAGGCAGATGTTGTCGATTTAAATTGTTTCCTTATTAGACTCTCTCCTCTTCCCGCCCGGGCTGGGTTTCATCAGCCGGGAACCTTGGTTGCATCACTGTGACCGCTCGCTCGCTCCTCCAGGATCCCGGCCAAGGACGGGGAGATCACGGAGTGGCCGTGGCTGAGGAGGTGCAGGCGCGGCCCTCTGACTGCCCCCAGGAGCTGCCGGCCCAGGGAGGGATTCACGCGAGGGAGCTGTGCTCCAGGTCTCTCTCTCCACAGGGACAGAGGGGAGGAATCCGGGGACCAGCCCTCTCAGGAACCCAGGGGCACATGGGGCTGGGAGGTCCCTGGGGTCCCACTCAGTCCTCAGCGACAGTGTCCAGCACCTGCCTCAGAATCACCTGGGAGCTTGGATTTTTTTTTTTTTTTAGGGCTGCAGCTGAGGCATATGGAAGTTCCCAGGCTAGGGGTCCAATTGGAGCTGTAGCTGCCAGCCTACACCACAGCCACAGCAATGCTGGATCCCAGCCACATCTGTGACCTAAACTGGAGCTCACTGCAACACCAGATCCTTAACCCACTGAGCAAGGCCAGGGATCAAACCTGCGTCCTCATGGGTACCGGTCAGGTTTGTTACCTCTGAGCCACCACAGAAACTCCTGGGAGCTTGTTTAAAAGGGCCAGTCTAGGAGTTCCCTGTGGTACCTTGGGTTAAGGATCCAGTGGTGTCACTGCAGTGGCTCGAGTTGCTGCTGTGGCGTGGGTTTGATCCTTGGCCCAGGAACTTCCACATGCCGGGGGTACGGCCAAAAAAAAAAAAAAGTCCCGTCCAAGGCCTACAGCAGTGGTTCTCAACCAGGAGTGACTTTGTTCTTGGGAGGGGGACAATTGGCAATATCTGGGCTCATTGTTGGTTGTTACAACTGGAATTGTGCTTCTGACAGGATGCTGCTAAACATCCCATAATGCACAGGCCCGCCCCGTAACAAGTGCAGCTGGCTTAAAGTGTCAGTGGGGCCGAGGTTGGAAACCCCACCATAGCAGAGCCCGGAGTTCTGGTGGGGCCTGGGAATCCTCATTTGTGACAAGCCAAGGACTTCTTCAGTCTTGGCTTGAGTCTGAGAAGCTCTGGCCCCCGGGTCTCCCCACCCTCACCCTTAGATTGTGGCCACAACTGAGCTGCCCCCTGCCAGACCGGACTCCATGCTGGGCACACAGTGGTGATGAGATAGAGTGCTTGCCACCAGGTAGCTGGGAAGTTGAGGTGCTGAGGGTGGGTGTGGGGTCTGCCTGGAGCCCTGCCAAGCGCTGTCGCACTGATGGCCTGGATTCCCTTCTCTTGGCCTGCTGGCTGTGCTGTGCCTTTGCTCCGACTCCAGGGAAAGGCCCCAGTTGGCCCCTGTCTATGAGGATGCTGTGGTGAGGCAGCTTGTGGCCAAGAGGTGGCTCCTGTGACGTGGACCCATTGCCACTTGCACGGTGGAGACCTGGAGATGCTAAGCTCTGAGATCTTGTGTTTCCTGTGTGGTGACGCTGGTCTGGGCGGGGTGCTGGGGAAGTAGCAGTGAGCCAGCCTCGGGGGACCTCCGAATCCGGACTCTAGGGTGGCTTCTAGCTAGGAGTCCCAAATTCCCCCGCCTGAGAGCCTGAGGATGGTGGCTCATTTCAGCCGGGTCCTCCCCCTTCACAGCCTTGGACGCCTCTGCAGTTGCTGGGGGCCTGGGATGAAGCATTCCCTCCCCCCAGGTGTGCATTTGCCTTCCTGCTTTTGGGGGGAACCCATACAAGAAGGGGTGGCCTGAGGTCAGCGACCAGCCCCACCGTTCTGACCAGTCTTGCTCGGGCTTGCTCTGCCACCTCTGGGCTGTGGCTTCTTCATCTGTGAGATGGGAAGCACAGCAACAACAACGGCACGTATCTCCGAGGACTGAGCTAGAGTTGGTTGTGTGTCTAAAGCCTGGGGTCCCGTAGAACAGGCTCAATGAACAGGACCTGGTTTTACTGCTGGTTAATTAAAGGTGAACCTGGAGGGCAGAGGGTGTCCTAGAGCCAGTGTCCCGCTCCATGCAACTCTGTTGGGCTCTGCAGAGGCGGTGGCAGCAGATAGAGGCCACGTGCCCCTGCTCTGTGTGGGGTCCCACAATGCCAGCTGCCTTTCTTGGCCCCTGACACGGGGAAGATGCTGGGACGTGGCCACACACACACACGGTGCTGGCAGAATTCCTTGCCTCGCCCCTCTGGCTGAGCACTGGAGAAGGGAGTTGGACAGGGCACTGCTGTCCCCCCGACGGCCCCTGTGACGGGCCCCTGGGTCCCTGGGTGCAGCCTTGCCCTCACCTGCCTGATTTCTCCCATCCCCCAGCCTTCTCCCACCTCTTTCTGAGAGCCACCTTCGTCCTTCTGGGTCCTGCTGGGCTGTCCCCACCGCCTGGGCCATCTCCGCATCTTCACCTGGCTCACTGCAGCCTTGAGGTCCTGCTCTGGTGTCCCCAGGCCAAGTCAAGCCCCGATCTGCTCAGCATTCTCGTGGCCCCTTCCACCTCCTCGGGCTGGTAGCAGTTGTCAGTCACTTTTTGTGAAAGTCCGAGGCCCCACGCAGCTGGGGACCCTGGAGGAGGTCTGCTCCCATTGTGTCCCCACACCCCAGGGCCTGGCACCCAGCCGGCACCCACAGTGAGTCTTTGTGGAGCGTAACAGAGGCTGTGGTCCGGATTTGGGGCCAGGGGAGCTCCGAGGGACACCAGCCTGGTCGGGTGCTCTGCTCTATTTCAGGACAACCCAGAAATAGCTGAATTACGCTGCTGTGATGGCCACCAGCGGCTGTGGTGGGTGGAGAGGGCTCACCCTGCCTCCCTGGGGTTTGGGCGTCTAATTGTATATTTTAAAGCTAAAAACGAAACTCCCCTGAAAACCCAGTCTCTATAATTACCTGTGCCTGGCAGCATGGAGCCGGGGCTCAATTCCTGACGCCCCAGGCTAGGGGGCTCGGGCCATTTCATATCTCACCAAGGGGGTGCCCAGTCCTGCTGGGAGGGCAGGGGGTGAGCCCAGGCCTTGATTAGGGTAGATGGGCATTCACATCCCTTTTGCTTTTTTTTTTTTTCCCCTTTTTGGGGCCGCACCCACGGCATATGGAGGTTCCCAGGCTAGGGGTTGAATCGGAACTATAGCCGCCGGCCTACACCAGAGCCACAGCAACACCAGATCTGAGCCACGTCTGCGACCTACACCACAGCTCATGGCAACGCCAGATCCTTAACCCACTGAGCAAGGCCAGGGATGGAACCCACAACCTCATGGTTCCTAGTCGGATTCATTTCCGCTGCGCCACAAGGGAAACTCCCGAGATCCCTTTTGCTTTTGACCAGCCCTCTAACCTCACACCCTGTTCTCATGTTTCAGTTTGAATTACAGAAACAATTCTTGTACAGACATGAAGGTCTGAGGTCCTTCACCCCACCTTAGCCAGACCTGCTTTGAGCTCCCACCTTCCTTCGGCCACTGTATCCTCCTGTCACTGTGCAGGTGGAGCAGGCCACTCGGCTCGGGAGCCCAGAGTTCAGGGCTCTGGACGGTGTCCTCTCGGGCTTGGTTCCATCATCTTTACATTTCTTTACGTAGGTGATGTGAGCCGTGTCAGCAGGGTGAGCGGGGTAGGGTGCGGGGAAGAACCATCCTGTGTTTGTTTGTTTAGGCTGTGCCTGCAGCATGTAGAAGTTCCCGGGCCAGGGATCGAACCTGTGCCATGGCAGTAACCTGAGCCACTGCAGTGGCAACAGCAGATCCTTAACCCACTGCGCCACGAAAGAACTCCTGTCCCGTGTTTACTTCATCAGCATCTTCTTCATGATTTTTCCTCAGAGATGCTCATTTATCATCATTTTTTCACCCTCTCCCTCTTTGAGACGGTGGCTCACTGCCCCTCCTGCCTCTGGGGGATGTGTGCAGAGACCTGCGACACCCAGGCCGCCCCGTGCCTGCCCCATGCCTGCCCCCTGGGGCCACAGTCCATCGAGGTCACGGCAGATGTCAGATGGCGCTCAGCTTTCAGGGTCCTAGTCAGCCTTCAGGGCTCTGAGCAGTGCTGCCGTGGGCCTTTGCTGTTCCTGGGGGTTGTTCCCCAGTGGCTTTTTGGCTCTGGCCTCCTCATGCTGAAACCTGTTGGGCACATTCCCACCACAGGGCCTTTGCACTGACTGTTCCTTCTGCTTGGACTGCTGCTCCCCCAGCTTGCTGCATGGGTCACGCTGCATGGGTCTCCTCAGCTCCTCGGATATCTGTCACTTCCCCAGCCACCGCCTTGCCCTCCGTCTCCCAGGGCCTCGGCACTGCCTGCCTCCTTCCTTGGTTCCTTCCTCCCCGCAGCCATGACCGCCGCCGTCTCTTGTATTTTTGGCTCATTTTGTCGGTCTCCTGTCGACTGCCAGACTATAAGCCACTTGAACGCAGGGATTTCTCTCTGTTTCGTTCATTATTTTTGTCTCTAGGGCCTTCGGCGCTACCTGGCACCTAGGTAGTGCTTAATAAGAGGTTTTTGAGTGAATCAAGTCCCTGCGATTTCCTCAAACCTGTCATGGCCGGCTCTCACTTGGGGCTCCTGGCCCCCTGCTTGGCATCTTATTTCTTGCCTTAAAAAAAAAAAAAAAAAAGAATGCCCCCTACCTACTTCCACCCCTGAGCCTGAGCTCATCTCCTCCATCATCCCTGCCCTGTGCCTGGGACCCCATACAGCTGGCTGGGGGTGCCCAGCTCTCTGCCCAGAGGGCCCTGGAGGTGTCTGCAGGGCTGTCCTTTCTGTGACACAGGCTCTGGACCCAGATGGGCCTGGAGTCGAGCCCGGGCTCTGCTGCTCACTGCCCCGTGACTGTGGGTGCGTTGCTCGGCCTTTCTGAGCCTCCTTGTCCTCGTCTGTCAAGTGGCCACAATAACACCCACCCTTCAATGTTGAAGAGCTCCAGGGGCCACACAGTAGGCCAGCAGGAAATGGCCACTGCTGGGGTGTTCGTTTTATCCTCGCTGTGACCTCCTGGGGTGGGCCAGGGCGAGGCCGTGAGCTTCTTCCCGTGGGAGTGGTGGCATTTAATAGTGTGTTTTCAGAGCCCTGTGGAAACATGAGAGAGGCCCAGAGCTGATCCCGTGAGCCCTGCCCTGCCCACCTTCCCGCAGGCAGAGAGGAAGCTGAAGCCGCCTGTCACCTGAGCCAGGGAGGGGTTCCGCGTGGCCTTCTCTGGCCAGGCCTGCAGGAACCAGGATCAGGCAGCCCCCAGCTTCCTGGCCAGCGTTCCCATGGCAGACTCGCCAAGGGGAAGGGGAAGGGAGAGAGGGCAATAGCGGCTTTTGTTCCCAGATGCTAATCCTAATTCCTTTGGGTGTTTCAACACGCCCAGCCCTGGGAGCTTCCTCCTAAGGCTCCAGCAGCTGCTTCCAGCTCCTGGGGTGGCTCGCGCAAGCAGAGGGGGTGGGCAGAGGTCTGAGGGTCCACAGGGGTGCCCTGGCCACCCCCGGCTCCCCCCACTCCCCGCTTCCAGCGCGGTCCTCCGGCTGCTGGGGAGTGATGTGCGCCTTTCCCCTTCCAGCCACCGCCTCCCGCTGCTCTCCGCCTCGAGCCAGCATCCAGAGTCAAGGACAGGGCCTCTGCCAGAGGACCATTTCAAAGTTCTCACCATGGCCCTCAAGGTCCGGCATGACCTGACCCTGCTCCCAGACAGCCTCACGCCCTCAGCTCCCTCCCTGGTCCCCTGGCCGCTTCTCCATCTGCCAAGCTTGTGTCTACCTCAGGGCCTTGGCACTGGCTCTTCACGCATCTCCTCCCGGTCTTTGCTCAGCCTGCGTCCTCACTTCCCTCCAGCCGGTGCTCAGCTATCGCTGCCAAAGGGCTCTCCCCAACCACCTGCCCGCAGTAGCAGCCCCCACCTGCTCATCTCCATCCAGGAAGTGCTCGCTGCCCTCCTTCTCTGTTCTGTCTGCTCCATTTGTCTCTTTATTTACCATGGTTTTCGTTGGGTACCAGTTTTATTGGGCTGTAATTCACAAACCACACAATTCACCCAGGCAGGTATACAATTCAGTAGTTTTCCTCCATCCACAGAGGTGTGTGACCACCGCCACCCTCGGTTTTAGAATATTTTTATCCACCCCCCCAAGAAACTCCATACCCATGAGCGGTCATTCCCATTTTCCCCTGATGCCCCCATCCCCTGGCAACCATCAGTCTCTCTGTCTCATAATAGGATTTGCCTATTCCAGATATTTCATAGAAATGGACTCATTTCTATGAAATGAGTCAACTTATAGTTGTTTGTGACTGGTTTCTTTCACTTAGCATAACATTTTCTCTTCTTTTCTTTTCTTTTTCATCTTTTGTCTTTTTTAGGGCCGTATCTGTGGCATATGGAGGTTCCCAGGCTAGGGGTCTAATCGGAGCTACAGCCGTCGGCCTACACCACAGCCACAGCAATGCCAGATCCGAGCCACATCTGCAACCTACACCACAGCTCACAGCAACACCGGGTCCTTAACCTGCTGACTGAGGCCAGGGGGCCTCAACCTCATGGTTCCTAGTAGGATTCATTTCCACTGTGCCGTGACGGGAACTCCAGCATAATGTTTTCAAGGGGAATGCACAACATGGCATGTTTAGATGCTTATTTTTTTATCGCTGAAAAATATTCTGTTGTATGGATGTACCACATTTTGTGTATCCATTCCCTCACTGATGGACATTTGGGTCACTTTCTTGTTTTTGCTTTTTAGGGCCGCACACATGGCATAGGGAAGTTCCCAGCCACACGGGATCCTTAACACACTGAGCGAGGCCAGGGATCAAACCCACATCCTTATGGATACCGGTCGGGTTTGTCTCTGCTGAGCCACGACAAGAACGCTGGCTTTCACTTTCTGGTGATGAATAATGCTGTTCTGTGCCTGTGTGTACCAGCTTTTGTGTGGACCTGTGTTTCATTTCTGTTGGGTCTATACCTAGGAGTACGCTTGCTGAATCATATGGTAACTCCTTAACCTTTTGCGGAACTGCCAGGCTGTTTTCCAAAGCAGCGCCACCATTTCATTCCCACCTGCAGTGCACGAGGGTTCCAATTTCTCCACATCCTCATCCACACTTGTCATTACCCGTCTCGATTACAGCCATTCTAGTGGGTGTGAAGCGCTAACTCATTGCAGTTATGATTTGTGTTTCCCTGTGAGTTAATGATGTAGAGCCTCTTCTCAGGTGCTCATTGGCTCTTTGTATATCCTCTCGGGAGAAATTTTTCTATTCAGATCGTTTGCCTATTTTATTTTATTTGCTTTTTAGGGCCACCCCCGCAGCGTATGGAAGTTCCCAGGCTAGGGGTCGAATCCAAGCTGCAGCTGCCAGCCTCAGCCACAGCCACAGGAATGCAGGATTCGAGCCACTTCTGCAACCTACACCACAGCTCCCAGCAATGCCAGATCCTCCACCCACTACATGAGGTCAGGGATTGAACCAGCATCCTCGTGGAGACTGGCTGGATTGGTTTCTGTTGAGCCATGATGGGAACTCCCTGCCCGTTTAAAAAACTGGGTTATTTGTCTTTATTATTGCATTGTAAGTGCTCTTTATATATTCTTGCTACAAATCGCTTATCATATATATGCTTTGCAAATATTTTCTTTCGTTTTGTGCGTTGTCTTTTCACTTTTTTTGATGGTGTCCTTTGAATCGCAAATTTTTAAAAATTTTTATGAAGTTCAGTATATATTTTTCTTTCGTTGCTTATGCTTTTTGGTGTTATATCTAAGAAACTGTTGCTTAATCCCAGATCATGAAGAGTAACCCCTATGTTTTCTTCTCAGAATTCTATAGTTTTAGCTCTTAAACTTAGGTCTTTGATCCATTTTGAGTTAATTATTATATATGGTGGAGAAATGGAGCCTACTTCATTCTTTTGCATGTGAATATACAGTTGTCCCAAAAGGGCTTTTCTTTTCTTTTCTTTTTTTTTTTTTTTTTTTTGGTCTTTTCAGAGCTGCACCCACAGCATATGGAGGTTCCCAGGCTAGGGATCTAATCGGAGCTGTAGCCACCAGCCTATGCCAGAGCCACAGCAACTTGAGATCTGAGCCTCGTCTGTGACCTGCACCACAGCTCACGGCAATGCCGGGTCCTTACCCACTGAGCAAGGCCAGGGATCGAACCCACAACCTCATGGTTCCTAGTCAGATTCGTTAACCACTGAGCCATGACGGGAACTCCTAAAAAGGCTTTTCTTTCCCCTGTTGGCATCCTTGTTGAAAATTAATTGACCATAAATGCAAAGGTTTATTTCTGAACTCTCAATGCTATTCCATTGATCACTTTTTTTTTTTTTTTGGCCATTCCCATCTCTTGCAGAAATTCCCAGGCCAGGGATTGAATCTGTGCCGTAGCAGTAACCAGAGCCACAGCGGTGACAACACCAGATCCTTAACCCAGAGTTCGGAGAACTCCAGCACCGTATTTTCATGATTATTGTAGCTTCATAGAAGTTTTGTCGTCAAGGCGTGTGAATCCTTTAATCATGTTCTGCTTTTTCTAGATTGTTCTGAGTATTCTGGTCCCTTGAATTTCCAAGGTTTAGGATCAACTTGTCAATTTTCTAAAGAGAAGCCAGCTAAGATTTTTCTAGGGATCGTATTGAATTTTTAGATCCATTTCGGAGTATTATATCTTAGCCATCTGAAGTCTTTTGGTCTATGACGGTGGGATGTCTTTCCATTTATTTGGGTCTTCGTGAATTTCTTTCACCAATACTGTTGTTTTCCAGAGTATGTGTTTTGTACTTCTTTGGTTAAATTAATCCTACCTATTTTATTCCTTTGATACTCCTGTAGCTGAGATTGTTTTCTTCATTTCATTGTGGAAGTTCACTCCTATATAGAAATGATTGGGTTTTGTATCTTGATCTTATATCCTGCAACCTGGCTGAACTCACGTATTTGAATAGTTGGGTTTTTTTTTGTTTGTTTTTTTTTGTTAGTGGATTCCTTTGGGTTTTCTGCATATAAGATCAAGTCATCTGCCCATACAGACAGTTTTAGTTCTTTCTTTCCACTCTCAGCAAAATGTAAGCTAGTCCCCACCGTGGTCCCCAGTGCATAGAACAGGGGCTCGCACACAGCTGGTGCTCAGTTATTTGAATGAATGACCGAGGGGAGCCGGCGTGCCTGGCTCACATGATGCCCCAGCCCAGGGCTCCTGCCCCTCCTGTGGCACCTGCTTCCTGGGGGGGTCCCTGCCCATATCCACTGGGGGTTGGGAACTCTCCCTTCTTCCCCTCCGTTTCTGTTTGTCCCCAGTCTGCAGGGGTTGTGGGAGCTCAGCTTCCTGACAAGGTCAGAGCCTGCTGATTAGCCCCTCTAGACGCCCAGTGTCTTCATCAGATGAGCCGTGTCTCGCAGACCTCCCTAGCCCGGCCCTGTGCAGGCCTCACCTCGCTCCGTGCTCGCAGGTGCCTGCCAGCAAGTGAGTGGTGCCCATTGTATCGATGACGATGCAGGGGGCAGGCCCCAGTCCGAGCTGCACAGAGTGTGAGGTTGTGAGCCCAGGTCCGCCTGATCATCCTTGTTGCACCCCCGGCAGGACCTGGGGGACGCCTCAGCCCCAACCTCAAAGCCTTGCAGGGCGAGAGGGAGCGCCTCACAGAGGCTCGGCTCGGGGCTTTCATCGGTCAAGAAACCAAGAGCGTGTCCATTCCTCTCTCACGCGGTGCCCTCTGCCCGAACCGTCGCCCCCACTGGCCTCCCCCCTCATCTGTCACGCGGGTCTGGGCTTGATGCCCCCTCCCTGCGGCCAGTCACCTTCCCTGACTCAGCCCTCCCGCCTCTCCTGGTGACAGCGAGTCATTCCTGGGTGACTGTCAGATGTCAGTCTGTGAGTCAGGTCCACTGCAGTGTCCAGCGCCTGGCACACCCTTGGCACTCAGACATAGGTGGGGGCCTCGGCTGCAGAGTGGGTTCCGTCTGCCCGGCTTTGCCGAGCCCTTGGCCTGTGAACTGAGGTGATGGCTGAGTGCCCTGAGCCTGCAGTTGGCCAGTCCTGAGTTCAGATCCTGCTTTGTCCGTCCCTGGGGGTGTGACCTTGGGCAGTTTCCGGGAGCCTCAGCGCCCTCAGCCGTGGAAGGGGTGGCGGAAGGGGTGGCGTGGAGTCTGCCTTCCAGGTTGCTGTGAAAAGCAAGCAACCCTGGGTTCAGGAGCTGCTCAACCTGCCCCAACCCTCCGACCCCCCGCCTCCCCCCAGCTGTTAACCCCAGCCTCCTGGGTCCGCAGGGTGTAAAGCAGTCGCTTCCCCAGCTGTCTGCTCCGCTGCTCCTGTTCCGAGGGACAAACCTGGCCTCTCCCTTCCTGAGCATCCCCTGCCCCGTGGGCTGTGGGCGAGCTGTCTCTGCCATGGGCCTGCCACCCCCGGCCCGCGAGGCCCCGCAGCAGCCAGAGAGGCTTGCTGCACTGCTGCCGCTGCCGCCGCGGGCTCCCACTCCCTCCCAGGGCACAGGGTGCTGAATGTGGGGGCCTGGGCCTGTTCCACAGGCCCAGCAGGAGCTCCAGGGGCTGGAGAGCCAGTCTCCTCCCAGTGGGAAGGGTTGAGTGGTGACACCAGAGCCAGTGGTGGGCTTCAGGCCTGGGTCTTAGCCCTGGAGCTCCCGGTTCCTTTGAAGGTGGGCTTGGACTCTGACTGTGGCCGCTGTGGGCAGTTGCTGGGAGGGTTGGGGCGACCGTGGATCGCCGTCTTTGGAGCAGCTCCAGTGGCAGCTGGTTTCGTAAAGTGCTTTGGGTGGTACCTGGCGCGTAGGAAGCGCTGTTTGAGTGGGAGCTGCTGTCGTTACTATCATCATTGCTGTTATTAGCGGGGAGGAAGGGGCTCTGGAGCCAGCAGCACAGGCGCAGGGCCAGCCCCTTCCTGGCTGGGTGATACTGGGCAGCTTGCCTAGCCTCAGTTTCTTCATCTGTAAAAAGGGCCGGTAGCCCATCTGGTCACCCTGTCGTGAGGGTCACTGGAGATGGCCAGCGGGAATCTGGCTGCTGGGAGGGAATGGCAGGCCAAGGAGCTGCCCAAGGGCCCAGGACAAGGTGGGGGTGGGGAGTGGGCAGTGCCGAAGCAGATGAGGCAGCTGCCCCCAGCCTGACCTCACCCCGCCTTGTGTTTTTTCATTTTTATTATGTTTTTTTCGTTGTTATAACATGCCCACAAAAGCAGATTCTTGTTATGAAAATAATCTCTGTGTTTTTGTTGTTGTTTTTTTTAGTCTTTCATCTTTTTAGGGCCACACCCGCGACATATGGAGGTTCCCAGGCTAGGAGTCTAATCGGAGCTGTTCCTGCAGGCCTACGCCAGAACCACAGCGACGCCAGATCCAAGCCACGTCTGCAGCCTCCACCACAGCTCACGGCAACGCCAGATTCTTAACCCACTAAGCAAGGCCAGGGATCGAACCTACAACCTCATGTTTCCTAGTCGGATTCATTTCCACTGCATCATGACAGGAACTCCTGAAAATACACTTTGTCATCCAAAGTGGAAAGCGAGAGGTCCCCTCCCCACCCCTGCAGGTAGCAGGACCCTCACTCCCTAAAGGTGGACCCTGTGCCCTGTGCTCACTGCCTCTCTGGCCCTCAGGGAGGAGGTGCAGGAGAACTGTGTGCGGTGGCGGAAGAGGTTCACCTTCGTGTGTAAGATGAGCGCCAACCCGGCCACCGGCCTGCTGGACCCCTGCGTCTTCCGGGTGTCAGTGCGCAAGGTGAGGTGGCGGGGCCGGTGGGGCCACTGGTCTGGTGGCGTTAGGCCCGTGCCCCAGGTGACTGGGTCTGCCCGTCTTCTTGCCTCCTCCCCTGGCAGGCAGATTGGGGGGGAGGGGCGGAATGGGGAGACCCACGAGGTCCCTGGGATCCCCGGTCACCCTCGTGCCTGTGTCTGTCTCCCGTGCAGGAGCTGAAAGGCGGGAAGGCTTATTCCAAGGTAAGCAGGGCCGCGTGAAGGGGATGGGGGGGGCGGGCTGGGGCCCGGCTGGACTGACATGAAGAAGCTCCATCTGCGTCTCTGCCCCAAACAGGAGGCACCCTGCCCTCCATGAGATGTATTATTTTTTGGCGATATCTGTATTGACCATCTTTGCGCTTAACACACAGACAGCGAATGCTTGTTGCAGCACAAATAGCACAGAGGTTCCCAGAGTGACAGGTGGTTTCCACCCTGTTCCTCCTCAGGCCTCCCCCACCCCCAGATCCCACCGTTTCGATTTGTTAGGCTCTTCCCAGACCCTTTAAGGAAAAAAAAAAAAAAAATGCATGAAATACATCATCCTTGGAGAGCAGTAACTAAAACACGTGCATGTGGTTCAGAGGGTCACATGGGCTCTCCGGTGTGTACTTGGGCACATGCAGACCGTCTAATTTTATTTGCCTTTTTTCTGCTTTTTAGGGCCGCATCTGTGGCACATGGAGGTTCCCAGGCTAGGGGTGGAATCGAGCTATGGCTGCCGGCCTGCACCACAGCCACAGCCATGCTAGATTCGAGCCACATCTGCGACTACACCACAGCTCACCGCAACACTGGATCCTTAACCCACTGAGCGAGACCAGGGATCGAACCCACAACCTCATGGTTCCTAGTTGGATGCGTTTCCACTGCGCCACAACGGGAACTCTGGGACCATCTGATTTTTAAACTCACAAGATGTACTTGTCCTATTGTCCTAAACATTTCCACAGCTTGGCTTTTTTGCTTACCAATGTACCGGGGCATGTGTTTGTGTCACCAGAGATGTCCTTTTGCTTTCTAAGAGCCGCAGGACCCACCTGCCTGCTGGGGGAGGGGGAAGGGGGCTCAGGCAGCCCCCGCCGCTGTGCATCTGTGTTGTTGCCAGGCTTTCCCTGGGCCCACAGACACAGGAAAACCTTTCCTGCTGGGGAAGGCAGGAGGAGACGGCTCTGAATCAGCCTGCTCTGCCCTAAGTCCCCTTGTATGTGTGGTGGGGGGGCGACTCTCCCCACCCTCTGTGGCCCAGGGAGGCGCTCTGTCAGTCCAGAGGGGACATTCCTTTGCCTCACCTGACCCTGCGTGGAAGGTCCAAGGGCGATTCCTGCCCCCCCCCCTCCCCAACCCAAGCTCAGGGAGCTCAGGGGACTGGGCTGTGCACCCTGTCCCCCCCCCCGGGGCGCTGACGCCCTCCCCAGACGCAGACGGCAGGGAGGCTAGAACTGGAAGGCCCTGTCAGAGCGGAGATTTCTCCTCCTGTCAACGCCTGTGGGTGAGGACAGCTGCCCAGGCAGCAGAAAAACTGCCAGCAAACAGCCGGAGCAGCCCACCTCCCCCAGCAACCTGCCGTGTCACGTGTCAGGCCTGCCAGGCCCCTCCCTTCTGTTCTCTCATCAGACCACCAGCCCAGGCTCAGCTCCCCTTCATCAGAGGGGGAACCTGAGACTTGATGGCGATCAGGCCTGGTTTCAGGCCTGGCTCTGCCAGTGGAGGTGTGCGAGCCCCTGAGCAAGTCACTGGCTGCTCTGAGCCCTAGTTTCCTGGTCTGTAAAGGGGGGCTTGCTCTGAGATGACAGCAGGGCTGGGATCCGAACCCGAGTCCCTGATTCTGGAGCATGTGCCCTCAGCTCTGCAGTAGAGACCTGCCTGCATCAGGCGTGCAGTAAGTGTCCCTCACGACTTGGTTTATGCTCTGAGTCCCCAAGGCCAGCACCTTCACCTCAGCCTCCCAGTCTGGCAGACTTGGCTTCCACTTAGGAGGCCTCGTTAGCTCATGCCCCTGTTGTCACACTGTCCCACGTCCCTCCCCACCCCGGCTCCCTCTGCAGCCCAGAGCAGCTAGGAGTTCCCTTCAGCCCCTCACTCCAGCTCCCACCAGGGTCTCCTGCCCACCCTGCAGAGGGTCCCCCGCCCCTCATCCCAGCGCCAAGTTCCCACGGGCCGTCCCCCCTCCTGTCCGCTGCCCTGGTGGCTCCCACAGCTCAGCCTTGTTTCCCAGGGAACAATGCGTCTGTGTCACAGACAACAATGTCCTTTCATCTCGGGCGCTGCCCCAGTGCACGCTGGGATGCAGCACAAAGGGTGCTTTGTGCAGCTCAGGGATGTGAGCCCCTGGCTTTGCCACGTTGGAGCCACCAACCGGGGCCTCTGTCCTGGGGTGCCGGTTATGCAACAGTCATTCTGGGCTGTGGGGCGGGCCCAGGGGCTCTGCCTCCCCTCCCGCTCGCCACCTTGTCATGCTAACCCTTGGGCTGCCAGCCTGGCCACCCACATACCTCTAAGCCTCTCACACCCTCCGCTGTCCCTCCCAGCTGGGCTTTGCTGACTTGAACTTGGCCGAGTTTGCAGGCTCGGGCTCCACCGTGCGCTGCTGCCTGCTGGAGGGGTATGACACGAAGAACACCCGACAGGACAACTCCATCCTCAAGGTACCGGGCCCTGCGGCCACCAGGAGGCGGGGAGGAGGGGGGCAAATGCGCTCTTTGTCAGAGGCCCCTGGAGGGTTGTTAAGAATACAGGTTCTCAGGAGTTTCCTGGTGGTCTAGTGGTTAGGACTCGGTGCTTTCACCGCTGTGGCCCAGGTTCAATCCCTGGTCTGGGAACTGAGATCCCACATCAAGCCACTGCACTGCCGAGGCCAAAAAAAAAAAAAGAAAAGAAAAGAAAAAAAAGAGGGAGAGAGAGAGAATCCATGTTCTCACTCAGTCCCTGAGAGACACTGAGAAGATGTGGGCCCTGAGGTCAGAAAACCCCATCAGAGGCCTGACTCCGCCACTGTCCTCAGCTTCCCCATCCATCTTGAGGGTCGGGGCTGGCCTCCAAGGCTTTGGTGAGCACTTTCTGCGAGATCAGCATCGCCACGTGCCCACCACCCCTTATCCCGTGGTGCCTGACAGCAGCCCCGTGGGGGTGGTGTCTCTTATGGCCTCAGCTTGGCACAGGAGGGGGTGAGGCCCAGAGGTTAGCTCTTCCACCTGGGGTCACAAGCAGAGCTGCCCTTGCAGCCCAGCTCCTAACCCTGCCCCACACGACCGAGGCCGCCTGAGCTCCCAGAGCATCAGTGAGCAGACGGGCCTGGCGTCCCTGGCCCTGGGCAGACCCAGGCGGCTGCTCAGTGGGCCCAGGCAGGTGAAAGCTTCCACCCTCCCCCCAGGGAGCTGCCTCTTTGGCCTCTTGGGATGGATATGTGGGCGTCCGCTGCCAGCACCCTTCTCTTGCTTGTCGCCACACCATCTGCCCGGCTGGGAAGGTCAGTCTTGTCCTAAGCACACCTCTGTGAGCTGACCCAGCTGGGGCATCGTGTGTGCAGCAGAGCCAGGCAGGACAGGGTGGGCATGGGGCCTCCTGGTGGACCTTTTGCAGAAGAAACCGGAGGCCCCTGAAAAGGTCCAGGCTGGTTGTTGTGAGAGCCAAGGCCTTTCGGCCTCACGCCGGTGGCCCTGTGCACCCTCAGGCCAGATCAAAGGGACCCTGGGGGCAGGTAGCTTTGGGTTCAAGGCCAGCTCCCTGCACAGTCAGGTCTCTCGAGGTGTCTCAGTTCCCTCCTCTGCAGCCTGGGCCCATCACGCACTTTGTAGGTTGTTATTGTGGCCCAGTGAAATAATCCGTCAAAAAAAGCCTCAGCCCAGTGGTCACCTTCTTTGTCGGACATGTGCCCGGGCTCTGCGCACCTCTTCTTCACCCCATCATCCCATGCCTGTCACTCTCTCCCACCCCGGAGTGGGGGACCCACACCTTGCCTTGTTTGGACCACTGCCAAAATCTTTGCCCACGCAGGTGTTGCGTTACCAGTGGCTTCTTGCTTTACTTTATCCAGCAAACTTTCCCAAGCCCCTGCCTCCACCACGTCGGTCTTGATGAGACGCTCCCCAGCGGGTGGGCATTGAGAGCCTCCCTCCCACCCGCCTGGCCGCTCCGAGGGCCTGAGGGGCGCTGAGGATGAAGTGTCTGCAGCCCCACCCTTGAGGGCCCCACGGTCCAGCCCTAGTTGTGAAATGACAGAAGCTAACCATCCGCTCCTGAGTCCCTCTGTGCCAGACACCCAGTGGCCTCTCCACTAGCCCCCTGGAGAAGGGGTCAGGATTAGTCTTGTCCTCTGCATGAGGAAACGGGCTCAGCGAGGTCCGGTGGCCTTGCCTGGGCCAGCAAGGGACAGAGACAGGATCAGAGTCCAAGCCCATCTGAAGCCAGAGCCGGGAGGTGCAAGGAGGACGGGCGCCAGGGCTGGGTGGGTGCAGGAGGCGTGGCTGATGTCTCCGGCTCTTGCCCAGGTCACCATTGGCATGTTCCTGCTCTCTGGAGATCCCTGCTTCAAGACGTGAGTGCTGGTGCAGGCTGCTGGGGCGGGGGCGGGGGCCCTTCCCTCCCCTAGGCTCTTGGGTTCCCCCTTCTGACCCTGAAATGGGGCACCCCAGTGACACCCATCTGTCTTCCCTAAGGCCACCGTCCACTGCCAAGTCCATCTCCATCCCAGGCCAAGATTCCTCCCTGCAGCTGACATGCAAGGGTGGTGGGACAGGCAGCAGCGGCAGCAGCAGCACCAACTCCCTGACAGGGTCCCGGCCCTCCAAGGCCCGGCCCACCATCCTCAGTTCAGGTACTCTTCCCCTCCTGCCCGCCCCCCCCCCATGCCCAAGGCTTTTATCTTCCCATGTCCCCAGGTCCCAAGGGGGACACTTAGAAGAGAAGGCTAGTGGGGTGGCATTCGCCCACCCATTCTTACGTTAAGCAGACGTCTGAGCCCCTCCTGTGAGCCGGGCACTGTGTGTGGCCCCAGGATCACAGCAGCACCCTGGACTGAGGACTGATACAGGCCCCTGGCCTCATGGCTCTACTGGTCTAGCAGGAGCGACAGGGGTCAGTGAGAGAATAAGTCAAATGCATTCCCGCCTACAGCTGTGAGAGAGACACAGAAGGTGTCCGCCTGGGAAGGGCCAGGGCACGCCCCCTTGGAGGGGTGGCATTTGAGCTGAATCTGGGGTGTGGGGGGTGGTGTTCCTGGCAAAAGCACCTGCTGGGACTCTCGCTCTGCTACTTGCTCTGTGACCATGACCAGTTGTCTTGCTCTCCAGGTCTCAGCTTCCTCCTCTGCAAAATGGGACCAGCGGTAGTGACCACGTCCCAGATGGCTCTGGGGCTGCACTAAGCAAACATCTGTGCCTTGCCTGGCACATACAGTGTCCTCTGTATTTCCCAGCACATGTTTCCACTAAATTATCATTATTACTAATGTTATGGAAAACGCACATGAGCCTCTAGCCCCAGAGGAATCAGCGTAGCAATTGAAGGGGGCGGTGCTACCAGGAGAGGAGGCTGCAGCCTGCACTGCCTCCGTGGGTGCAGGGAGGGCAGAGCTGGGAGCTGACTGCCCCCAAGCTGATCAGTAAGCAAGGCTGCAGCACGGTGGGCCTCATTTATGCCAGAGCTGTTAGGGCATAGGACCTCGGGCCTTGTCCTCTGGGTGATTCTGCCTCTGGGGGCCTGGGAGCAGTGAGGGACACTGACCCCAAGGCCAGCTTTCCTGCATTCCCCTTTCTCCTGCAGATGCGGCTAGGTGGGGCCCAGAGCAGAAAGCTGGGCTTCCTGCCTGCCTCAGCCTGGGGGCTGCACGCAGAGTGGGGGCTTCCCAGCTCTGTTGCTCTCCCCAGCTTCAGGGTGGGGATCCCCAGAGGACAGATCTGGGATCAGGCCACCCAGCAATACGGCGCCTTTTGTGTAAAGCAGAAGGGGTGCCTCTCCTGCGATGGTGGGATCTTCTGCCTCTTTCTCCCCCAGCCGCCTGGCAGCTCCCTGGATGCAGAGACCCCCGATGGGGTGCCCCACACCTCCTGCTGCTCGTGCCTGCAAGCATGTTTCGTGTCGAAGTTGGGCGTGTGGGTGACTTGGGAGAGCGCTGTCGGCTGCTCCCCTCCACCTTTATTTGCTCCACTCAAGCGACTCTGACCCAAGCATCTAAGCCTCAGGGCCTTTGCTCATGCTGCTCCCTCTGTCTGGAAGACCCTTTCCCTGAGGCCTTATTTGGCCTGCTCCCTCCCAGGATCCCCAAGGCCTGGCATTCAAGCCACCTGCTCAGAGGAGCCTCCCCTGATCCCCAGGTGTCAGCCCCCCACCTGCCTGCTCTGCCTCTGCACCCTGGCGCCAGTGGTGGCCACCTGTGGGCCGTTTTTGTTCAGCATTCTTCCTTCCCACCACGAGTGCCCGGGACGCCCCGTGTCCCATTGCGGGCACCCAGTGGAGGGCCTGCCTGGAGAACATCCTGTAACGGATGTTTGGGGCCCGAAGGAAGGAACCTGGGTTTGGAGGATGACCTTGGCTTAGGGCAGGTTGCTGCCGCCCGAAGCCCGGCTTTTCGGTCTCCTAAATGCAAATACACCGTGGGCTCCCACCCCCGCCCCACTCTGAGAGGCCAAGGGTGGCACACGGTGACCCTGCGCCTCCCCGGCTTCCAGGGGTGCCAGAGGAGCCGGACCAGAACCTCTCCAGCCCCGAGGAGGTGTTCCACTCCGGCCACTCCCGCAACTCCAGCTACGCCAGCCAGCAGTCCAAGATCTCCGGTGAGTGCCCGCCGCCACCCCCCCGCCCCCCCCCCCCCCGCCCTCGGCCTCCCGCCTCCCCCCCGACCCCCCCCCCCCGCCCCCGTAATGACCTCCCCGCGGCCTCCCGCCAGGCTACAGCACGGAGCACTCGCGCTCCTCCAGCCTCTCGGACCTGACGCACCGCCGCAACACGTCCACCAGCAGCAGCGCCTCGGGCGGCCTAAGCATGGCCGTGGAGGGCCCCGAGGGCGGCGAGCGCGAGCACCGGCCTCCCGAGAAGCCGCCGCGGCCCCCCCGGCCCCCGCACCTGTCTGACCGCTCCTTTCGGTAAGGCTTTTGCTAAGGCCGGGCACCTGCTTAGGCGTGTGGGGGCTCCTGGCGCGCAGACTCCTCCGCTGGCTTCCCGAACGAACCTTGGCTTCTTCACCTGAGACACGGGGGCAAGGGGCCCCCCCAGGGGGCTGGGTGGGGGCTCGCCACCCGCTCCTGCACCCGAGGGCCCGGCGCGCATGCTCCGTGGTTGCTGTGTGTGGTTTAGGGCACGTTAGGTCCCCGCCTGCCTCCGCGCTGTAGCCTTTCAGAAGCTGGTGCTTAACCCCTGGGGCCTCCGTGTCTTTCTCTCTAAAACCAGGTCATGGCAGCACCGGCGCGTAGGGAGGGCGTGAGGGTTAAAAACCAACCTGAACCGGCTCTCACGTGCGTGTGCTTAGAGCATCCTGAGGGCGGCAGGGGCTCGGGCCTGTGGCCCGCGGGTCTGTTACTGCCCTGACTGTTGTGACAATGCCCCGCCCCACCCCAGGAGGAAGAAGGACTCGGTGGAGAGCCACCCGACCTGGGTGCATGACACCCGGATCGATGCTGACGACATCGTGGAGAAGATCGTGCAGAGCCAAGACTTCACTGATGGCAGCAATGCTGAGGGTGAGCTGGCAGCCGGCAGCTGGCGGGGGGTGCCCAGGGACTCCCTGGCCCTGGGCGCCCCCCTCAGCCTCCACCCTCTCCTTGGTCCCCACAGACAGCAACCTCCGGCTGTTCGTGAGCCGCGATGGCTCCACTACCCTGAGTGGCATCCAGCTGGCCAACAGGTAGGGGTGAAGGTTCTGGGCAGGTTACAGGTGTGGCTCAGACACCATGGTGAGAGCATATGGTCTCAGCAGCCCGCTGCCCTAGCTTCGAATGCCAGCTCTCGTCAGTGTGGCCTTGGACCAGTCACTTCTGCCTGAGCCTCTGTTCCCCTGTCAAATGTCACAGCACCTTACCTGGAACACTGGGACAAACACCCCAGGGTGGGTTCTGAGGGTTCCGAGGAACCTTGGAAAATGACTAGACTAGCACCATGCTTCGCACGTGGCCGGGCCCTCATACATCTTTCTTTTTTTTTTTTTTTTTTTTGTCTTTTTGCCATTTTTGGGGCCATTCTCATGGCATATGGAGGTTCCCAGGCTAGGGGTTGAATCGGAGCTGTAGCTGCCAGCCTACGCCAGAGCCATAGCAACGCAGGATCCAAGCCGTGTCTGCGACCCACCCAACAGCTCACGGCAACGCCAGATCATTAACCCACTGAGCAAGGGCAGGGATCGAACCCACAACCTCATGGTTCCTGGACGACTTGTCTGTTTATTGAACAGACATTGGTTGGGCACCTTGACACCACGTCCTGAGCTGGGTGCCGTGGTTCCGGCAGTGAGCCAAGCAGATTTCTGCCTGCATGGTGTTCAGAGACGGAGGGCTGATAGGATCAAGCTTTGGCTTGAGCTCGGCAGTTTATAGGGTGCCCTCTCACAGTCGTGCGTTTACAGCTTACTTCCTGTGTGCCTGGCTCACGGAGTGAGTGGAGGAGCTTCCCACCTGCGGGGCTATGCTGGAGCCTTTTCCTCTGCTTCCTGTGGGCGGGGTGGGAAAGTGCCCATTTAAACACCTAGGGCCTGGAGTTCCACTGTGGCTTAGCGGTAATGGACCCAACTAGTATCCATGAAGATGCAGGTTCTATCCCTGGCCCCAGTGAGTTGGGGATCCGGCGCTGCCATGAACTGTGGCATAGGTCGCAGATGTGGCTCAGATCCTGCGTTGCTGTGCCTATAGCATAGGCTGGTGGCTAGAGTTCCAACTCCACCCCTAGCCTGGAAACTTCCTTATGCCACAGGTGTGGCCCTAAAAAGACCAAAAGAAAAAAAAAAAAAATCTAGGGCCACCCAGGGTCCCCAGACCTGCCCTCTGGTGTTGTTTTGCTGACCCCTGTTGGCTAAGGCTGAAATTGCAACTGCTTTCTTTCCACAGCCTCTTGGGCTGCCCTGGGTGGGACCGGCCAAAAAAAAAAAAACCAGGGCACTTCCTGGGGTTTTGTGACACCCTTCTCTAGCCCCTTCTAAGGGTGAGGAAGCAGATTCAGGAGGGGAGAACCCAGTCTATTTGGCAGCAAGGTCATTGCCGAGCTGTATGCCGGCCCCTGAATGTCCACAGCCCCAGGGTGGGCCTGGCTTCACTGGAGAGAAGATCCAGTCTCCCCAGGCCGCTGCCGCACTTTAGCAAGACTCGTAATCCTCCTGAGCCTCAAGTTCTCCGTCTGTCAAGCGGGACTGGCTGCAGACCTTCCCTCCAGAGTTGCCGCAAAGTTGGGTGTAGGACACCCCAGCATACAAATTGCTGGTGCCCAGTGGGGCTTGGGCCTGGTCTGTGCCAGCTCTGTGACACCATGTACTTAATACCTCTGTTGCCCTGGGCAAGTGACTCGACTTCTCTGAGCCTCAGTTTCCCTCTCTGAAGAACAGGGCTGGTTAACAGCATCTGCTTGGGGAGTACCTCCAAGGGTCTGGCCCAGACACCACTGAGGAGGCCAAGCTGACTGGTATCTCCCTGCAGGGTCTCTTCTGGGGTCTACGAGCCAGTCGTGATTGAAAGCCATTGAGGAGCTGGTGTCCAGACTGGAGAAGGGCCCTGCCTTCGACGGGTGTCCAGACCCGACCCACGTCATTCCACAAGGGGCCTTCCCCTTCAGGTCACCATCCGTGCTGCATCTCATCTGTGCCTCCTCCGTGCTCTCCAGCCCCAAAGCATCATTCCGTTGTCCTCTCACCCATGATGGGACCCTCCTGGCCCCCCAGGGCCCTGGGCACCACTGTGAATATTCTCCCCTGAACCACTAGAGGGCAGGACACATGGGCCCGGGAAGCAGGTGGGCCAGATAAACACGGCGGTTGCGGCAGGGATGGCCCCGCTGGGACCCACCTGGCCCCTCGGCGAGGACATGTGGCAGCACCCTTGCAAGCAAGGATGCTTGTGCCCAAGGGGCCTCTTGTCCTATGTCCCTGCTCACTCCAGGAGCGCCGGCTCAGCCATGCCCTGGCAGGGCCTTGCTCCATTGCCCCCTTGTGTTTGGAGGGGCCAGTCCACATCCAGAATCCTGCCACCATGGCCCTCTGACTGCTTAGTGCTTCAGCTGTCCCTTCCCTTGTGTCCCAGGAGACCTGCTGGCAGCTTCCTCCTGGGAACCAAGACCTCAAACCCCACCCACACTCCAGATTGAGACCCCACCTCGCCCTGCAACGAATGTTCTCCTGCTGCCCCGGCAGCCTGCACTTTGCACACGCTTGTCTCCAGCACAGCCCCCAGCCCCTCGCCTGCCTTCCTCTGAGCCCTTCCCAAAGATTCCTGGGTGCTGCCTGCTGTGCAGTCAGTGGCCCAGTTCTAGCAGCCCGGCTGGCACGTGGCACTGCCTGCCCCCTCTCTGGTTAGCTCCAGCTCAGCCCTGAGCCCCATGCTGAGAAATGTCTGAGTGTGGTCGGTGGGTCCCCTCTGCCCGGGGCTGGGTCCTGAGCAGCTGGCTTCTGGTAGGAAGCCGGGCAAGGTGCCTCCCCAACCCTTGGAGGTCAGCAGCCTGGCTGGGCTGGGCTGGGCAGGCCAAGTGCCCCTTCTCTCCCCTCAGGGTCAGCTGGCCCAGGCAGGGGCTATGCTGGAGAGGCAGGTGGGCTGTGACTGGACTGGCTGGGAGCTGGCTTCCTGGCCAGGAGAGCCTCAGCCATCCTCTGAAAGCATCCCCTCTCTGGGCAAGGGAGAGGTGGGGTCCTCCCACCAAATCCTCTACTCTCGGCCCCGCCCCCCACCTCATCCTCGTTCATTTGCTTGAAGGTGGGTTCCGGCTGCCAGCCAGTTCCCGGACAGACTCCCCTGCCACTCTTCAACCTCACTTATTTTGCGTAAACCCAGCAGGCTGGCGTTTACTTAGCCCAATACTTTTTCCCTTTTCTTTCCTCTTTTTTTTTTTTCCCTTCCTTCCATTCTTTTCTTTTTTTTAGAGTTCACTGTTTGGTATTTTCTCCTCCCCCAGGCGAGGGAGTGGTTCTGTTCTCTCCCTACCCACTGGCTGGGTCCCAGCAGGGCTGGGGAGCTGGGTGGGGTGCCGGTGGGGGTGGAGGGACCCTCCCCAGGCTGGGAGGGGTCCTTGCCCTTCTGCCCCACTGGCAAGAATTAGAGTCTCGGTCTTGGAACCTCCTGGCATTGGGACCAGAGCATGTCTAGGATTTTTGTTGTCGTTTTTAATTACCTAACGCTTTTAGAAAGTGAATGTTAGAAGGTGCCTCCTGAGATAGGACGGAGCATTTGCTCTGGCTGGAGAAGGCTCTGGTCAGCTCGGCCAGTCCCTTCCTGCCCCACAGACACCTGGCACTTTACAAGAGGGTTGGCCGCACCAGTTGCAGTGAGCCCCTGAAGATGGGGACCGCTGCCTTCCCTTCTGTGCCTGTATGACCTCAACCCCGTGGGGAGATGCATTCAGGGTGTATTTGAGGTCTGATTCAAAGTTCTGGGGCATTGGGCATGAGAGAGCTGGCTTCGATGCTGTTGGGGAGAATTCCCCAAACCAGGCAGCCCAGCTACACGGTAGCTGAGGTCTGAACAGTCATCCCAGAAGGAGACAGAGCCTGCCACATCCTCCCACGCCAGGCCCTGGGCCGGGGTAATTGGACTAACAGAATTTGGCCACAACCAAATTGATGCTGGCGGAGCCGGAGGCCTGGCGCCCCGGCCTCATCCCCACGTGGGAGTCCTTTCTTCGGCCCTCTGGTCCCCTCGAGCTCAGTGAATCCCCACTCGTGCCCACAGCTTCGGACTTAAAATCCTATATAGAGAGAGAGATAGAAAGAATATATTAGAGATATTTTTGGAAAGGAATTGGTCTATGCAATGCTAGTTTGGAATCTTCTTGAAAGCCAGTTTAACGTTTTTACTAGGAGAGTTAAAGAAAAGACATAAAGATCTACAATATTTTTAGGGTTCCCCCCCCCGGTCACCCTACAAACAGCACATGGCATGACCTGCCAGGATGGAGAATGACCATGGTTTCCTCTCCTCAGAGGGGTGAGCGGGGAAGTGGGGGGAGGGGAGGGTTTTTTGGGTTTTTTTTTAATGCCCCTCTTAACAGAATGTTGCCACCCCGACCCCGACTTAGTGGGCTGTGTTTGTATCTCTGTCCCAACTCCTGTTGTAGAAAATAACATTGTAAGGGGGAAATCAGCCTAGTGTCAGTGTCTTGGTTTGGGGGGAAAATTAAATGTTGCAGTTTTTGTTTGTTATGGCGTGTTGGTTTGTATTTGTTTTACTGTGTTGAAGTCGGGGGTCACCGATGGCATCAAAAGGAAGCCAGAGGTAGGGAGTTTCCTTGGTGGCACAGCAGTTTAAGGATCCAGCTTTGTCACTGCTGCGGCTTGGGTTGCAGCTATGGTGCAGGTTCAGTCCCTGGCCTGGGAACTTCTAAATGCCATGGCCAAAAAATTTGAAAAATAAAAATAGGGAGTTCTCGTTGTGGTGCAGTAGAAATGAATCCGACTAGCATCCATGAGGATGCGGGTTCGATCCCTGACCTTGCTCAGTGGGTTTGCGGATCCAGCGTTGCTGTGTGCTGTGGTGTAGGTCTCAGACTCAGCTCGGATCCTGTGTTCCTGGGGCTGTGGTATAGGCCGGCAGCTATAGCTTCCATCTGACCCCTAGCCTGGAAACTTCCATTTGCCGCGGGTGCAGCACTAAAAAAGCAAAAAAAAATAATAATAATAATGAAAACTTTAAAAAAAAAGAAACAGGGAGTTCCCGTCATGGCTCACTGGTTAACAAATCCAACTAAGAACCATGAGGTTTTGGGTTCGATCCCTGGCCTTGCTCAGTGGGTTAAGGATCCAGCATTGCCGTGAGCTGTGGTGTAGGTCACAGACAGCCTGGATCCCGCGTTGCTGTGGCTCTGGTGTAGGCCAGCGACTATAGCTCTGATTAGACCCCTAGCCTGGGAACCTCCATATGCCGCGGGTGCAGCCCTAAAAGATGCAAAAAGACAAAAAAAAATAAAATAAAAAGAAACAGCCAGATGTATAAGGTGACATTCTAGGGGTGGGGAAGATGTAGGTGGCCAGGGTTCTCCACGTCCTGGCTGCAGGCAGAGTCATTACCACTGTTACTACTCCAGGGAGAAAACTGAGGCCCAGAAGGGCAGTTTCTTGCCCGTCTCACACCTAGTAGGTGGCAGGTCTCATCTCATAGATGAGACCAAGTTCTAACCTCCCCAGGGTCGGGTGGCTTCTGACAAGCATACCTGAGGACAAATAACTCTGCCTCAGATTGCTCAGCTGCAAATGCAGTCATGGATCAAATGAGGAAGTGGGCATACTACCCTCCACGGGGATCCTGGCCAGTGACGGGTGCCAAGCACCTCCCAGCACTGTCTCCAGGCCTGGACCACCGCTCACTCCCTGCCCCCGACTCCAGTTACAGAGGTGCTTCCACAGCCAAGCTCCGGGAAAGACAAGTCACCCTGGGCCACTTCTGCTCAGAAGGGGCAGGAAGCCTCAGGACTTTGGACAAGCTGGAAAGATCCAGACCACCAGGCCTCATTCCTGCAGCAGCGCTGCGTTATCCCCAGCCCTTCTCAGCACCAGAGCCCACTCCTGGCCCTTGTGAACCCTGGAGGCTGATTCTCTGTCCCTTCCTCTGTTCTTTGCACTCCGGGGAGGGAAAGCTGGCTCCTGGCTGAGCTCAGATTCTCCTGAGACCAAGAGGGAAGGAATTGGGCTGTAGGCCCCAAAAGATTGCTCCGTTGGAACAGTAATGCTAAGTGAAAATTCAGTGTACCAAATGGTAGGGGGAGAAGGTGCCTCTCAGCCTTGAGATGGGCTCAGACCCAAGGAGAGAGATGCTGCCCGCTGGAGCAGGCCATGCCAGGCTCAGACCTGATCTCCCCAAGTGAAGACAGCACACACGACCCCTCCAGAGGCCTGGCGTCCCTAGACACTGGGCTCTGCAGCATTCCAGAAGTCGCCAAATCTTCAGGCTGCTTGGCTATGGGAAGCTCTTAACTTGTGCCAAGTCCTCATTCTGGGTCCTGGAGATACAGCAGGGAACACAGACCCCATTCTCAGGGAGCTCATAGTCATTTAGGCTGGATCCACAAAAGTAAATCAGCTAATTAAAATGCAGTTGGGAGTTCCCGTCGTGGTGCAGTGGTTAACGAATCCGACTAGGAACCATGAGGTTGCGGGTTCGGTCCCTGGCCTTGCTCAGTGGGTTAAGGATCCGGCATTGCCGTGAGCTGTGGATCCCGCTTTGCTGTGGCTCTGGCGTAGGCCGGTGGCTACAGCTCCGATTGGACCCCTAGCCTGGGAACCTCCATATGCTGTGAAAGCGGCCCAAGTAATGGCAAAAAGACAAAAAAAAAAAAATTAAAAAATAAAAATAAAATGCATTGACAAGTATCCTCCTGGCGACACACTTGGGGCTGTGGAGCACAGACGGAACCGCTGCCCCGCAGTGAGGGCTTCCCGGGAAGTGTGGGATTCCAGTGGACCTGATGGGTGAAAAGCAGCCTCTAGCCATGGGAAAACAGTGTTCCAGGCCTCGAGCTGAAGACCTGGTGGATGATCTGGCCTCCAGGCCTAGGGAGGGGCCTGCACACCGGTCAGAAGGCCTGTCTGGGCTGTGGCACACACGGGACCCGAGAGGCAGAGGGGAGGGAGGATCCCCACCCCGGCCTCATTCCTGCAGTGAAGAGCGGCTCGCCAGAGAAGCTTGGCAACGGTAAAGGGGTGCCCTCACAGCCAATCAAAACCATCTCCATCCCAGCAGCTCAAGCTAGACCCTCCTCCTCCCACTCCAGGCTGGTGAATCTTTTTTTCTTTTTTTTTTTTTTTGCAAGCAAGCAAAGTCTTTATTACAGGAAAGCAAACAGCTCCCAGGACAGCTGGGAGGGGCAAGAAGAGCCCCACTCTCTTTTGGGGTTTTTATCCCTTAAAGATGGAGGGGTAACCAACGTGAGGTCCAGAAAGCTGTGGTTTTCTCCCATTGGCCTTGCCCAGTTACCTACATCAGTCCTTGTCCAATAGGGGTCTTAGGGGTGGAAATGTCCCGTAAGTCCCATGGTGTCTTTGCCCTCCTCTTCCCGTAGCCTGAGTCACGGGGGCTTAGAGATTAATGTCCATCTGGGCCTAGGTCCACTCCCTGTAGGAAACAAGGCCTGTGGGGATGTTACTCCCTGGAGCCCTTAAGCCGCAAATGTTAATCAGTAGACATATCAAAGAATGCATCGAAGCCCATGCTCCTAACACTGACTACCTGAGTGAGTATTCTGCCTCAGTGCCCCCCCCCTCCCCCAGAGTTGGCGACTTTAACTTTGGAGGCGGGGGGACAACGACCGACTGCTCTGACTGCTTCCTGCTGACAAGGGGTGTCCTTAGGGAAAGCGGTTAGGTCTCCACTCATGGCATGGTCGGTTGAGTGGGCTTCAATACATTACCTTGGGTACCCTTTCTATCACTATTTGTAGGTTGATAGCTTTTAATCAGGACATAACAAAGCAAGACCTACAATTAATTATCTAGGGTCCAAATAAAAGGCTCAAGATCACAATGATGACTATGGTGAGCAAATATTTCCATCAGGAGGAGGAGGAGGTCAACCAGTTCCAGAGGGCAGCTCTAAAAGCTGGAGCTGGATCAGACATCTCACGAATCGGCTGCCGGAGATCTCGCAGGGAATCAGACACATTCTGCGAATAATCAGGAATATAGACACAACATTCAGATTTTATGACAGCACAGGTACCTCCTTGAGCTGCACTGAGTATGTCTAAGGCCATTCGGTTTTGCAGCTCTACTTTTCTTAACTTGTTTTTGTTCCATATTTAGGGTAGGAATAGCTTCTGCAGTATCATTAAGAGATTGTGGAGTAAAATTAGTTAAGGCTTCCACCCTCAGCATTATCCGGTGAACGTTTTTCTGCACCCTACCCTCAACAGACGAGTTGGGGCCACCGCACCAGGAAGTAGCGCCCTCGGGTTCTGGAGTCGGCTGCACCCTCTACTCGGATTGTGATCTTCAAGTGCTTGCCTCTTTCTGAGCCTCATTTTCCCCGTCTCAAATATGGGACTTTCGACACCCCACCCCATCCCACCCTGGCCTTGGGACTCGGATAGAGATGGGGTTTTTTTCTGGGTCGAGTTCGACCCGACTGAGACCATAAATGCAGCCTATCTGGGTTCCCCACTGGGTCCCATTTCCCAGGGTGATTCGGAAACACGGCCCACAATACTCTTGAAAACTACATTTCCCGAAATGCAAAGGGGAGGCGGTGCCTGCCTCTCTTGGGCGACGTAGTCCTGGGACTGCCTAAGGACTACGACTCCCGACGGGCCCCGCGGCCCAAGGCCAGGAGGGCCCGGATGCGGAACCGGATGTGGCTTACGGCTCCGGTTCCTGGAGCGCTGGGGAAATGGTGAGCTTGGGGCTGGGAGTCCTGGGAATGAGGGCGTCTGGATGTGGGGTCCTAGGTCTACTCAGAAGCTGAGGCTTGAGCTCTCGGGAGCCGGGATCACTCTCCCGCCGGCCCATCGTACGGGTGGTAGGTCTTTAGCCTGCACTCTGTCTCAAGCCAGGAAATGGAAACCTAGTCAGCCACGTCGGATACGCCTGCTGAGTGAATGGGCGTAATCAGGCGGCAACTCCCCCCTCCGTTAGTGCACCTAAATGGAGGGTCACTTCCTCAGTTGAGCTTTCCCTTTTCTCCAGGCCACAGGGACAGACCAGGTGGTGGGACTCGGCCTCGTCGCCGTTAGCCTGATCATCTTCACGTACTACACCGCCTGGGTGATTCTGTTGGTATGTGTGCTTCCTCGTCCGCTCTCACCTCCTATCCCTAGATCTTGAAGCCAACTCCTAACATTTAAGCACGTGACAAGCCTACCTGCCCATGTAATGAAAGCGTCAGAACAGCAGTAGGAGGACGACACTAGCGGTGTCCCCATTGTATAGATGAGGAAGCCGAGGCTCAAGGAGAAGGTTCAGACCTAAGGTAGAATCCTGAAGCACTACACTGTAAGGTCCTGTGCCTTTAATGGGAGTTCTAGTCCTTCTGGTTATCCTGCGGGCTCCTGGGCGTGACAAGTGCCAATGGGTTTTGTGAGGGTCTTTGGGATTTCCCCCGCCCAGTGGGAAAATATGTTAAAATGTGCAGTGTGTTTGGGCAGCAAATTTTTTTTTTTTTTTTTTTTGGCCTTTCCTAGGGCCGCTCCTGTGGCATGTGGAGGTTCCCAGGCTAGGGATCAAATCGGAGGTGTAGCTGCCGGCCTACACCAGAGCCATAGCAACGTGGGATCTGAGCGGCATCTGCAACCTACACCACAGCTCACGGCAACGCCGGATCCTTAACCCACTGAGCAAGGCCAGGGACCGAACCCGCAACCTCATGGTTCCTAGTCGGATTCGTTTCCACTGAGCCACGACGGGAACTCTGGGAAGCAAAATCTTGCAGCACTTGATGTTCTTTGGGAGAAAAATCTTAGTAAGAAGACCTTGTGGAGTTCCTGTCGTGGCGCAGTGGAAACAAATCCGACTAGGAACCATGAGGTTGCGGGTTCGGTTCCTGGCCTTGCTCAGTGGGTTAAGGATCTGGCGTTGCCGTGAGCTGTGGTGTAGGTTGCAGACGCCGCTCAGATCCCACATTGCTGTGGCTGTGATGTAGGCTGGTAGCTGTAGCTCCGATGCCACCACTAGCCTGGGGACCTCCCTATGCCGAGGGTGCAGCCCTAAAAAGCAAAACAAAAACAAAAACAAAAGATCTTGGAGCCCAGATGGGGATTCCTCATGTACCCTTTGCTCCTGCTAAGCTGTGGGGGACTTAAGCCAGGTCCCCAGCAGCAGCTTAGAGCAGGCACCAGGGAAGTACCTAGTACACCACTTGTAGAAAAATGAAGGAAGGGAACCAACCAAAGCACCCAAGATGCCATCATCTTAAAGAAAAGCAAATGCAGCCCCAGCGCTTTGACGGGGTCAGCCCCTGAGACAGAGGAGGTGGCATGTTTGGGCTTGGGGCGCTCAGCAGAGCCAGGCATGCTCACCGGAGCTCTGCCCTTGTGCCAGCCATTCATTGACAGTCAGCATGTCATCCACAAGTATTTCCTGCCCCGGGCCTATGCTGTTGCTATCCCGCTGGCCGCCGGCCTCCTGCTGCTCCTGTTTGTGGGTAAGTTCTCCCAACCCTGGGCGGGGTGTCTGAGGGACCCCATGACCCTCTCCTACACCTGAACATGCGGCTGTACTTTGGCCCCCGCTGTACACCTGCTGGAGGCTCCTTGCCCTCAGTTCACCCCCTGGGGTTTCCGTGTTCATCCCTCAGGGCTGCATTCTTCTCAATCCTCAGGCTCACTGGACTCTAATGGGGTGTCTCCTTGTTTCCTGCTCCTTCCACCACCACCACCACCATCACCCCTCACCCCCTTGTCACTCTGGCCTCTGATTCCTGCACCCCTCCGACTCCCAGGGTCTAGTGTGTGGGCTTCCTAAGGCCAGAGACTGTATCTTCATCATTACTGTGTCCTCAGTGCCCAGCACATGCTGTGGCACTGAGTTGGTGCTCAAAAAAGTCATTTGAGTGAGTCAGCAATCAGGTGTCTGGATGATGGGGTAGGTGGATGGTAGGTGCTGAGTGGGCAGCTGGGGAGGTAGGTGGCCAGATGGTTGACTAGCTGAGTCGATGGATGGTTGGGTGGATCTTATTCCCTGTGTCGGAAACACAAATCCAGCAGGTGGCCTGTGGTCAGCCCTCGGCTGATGTTTGTTGAATGAATATAGGTGGGGGTGTGGCTTAGCGAGCCACTCGGGAGATGATCGGGGGAACCTGGAGGGTGGCTGGGTCAGTACTTGGCCCCGCCTGCGGGTCCCTCTGTCATGCTCTGTCCTGCTCCGGCCTCCCAGCAGCCCTGAGCCAGGACCTTAACTGGCCTTTCTGGCCCGTGTGTTCCAGGAGTGTTCATCACCTCCGTGATGCTGAAGAGCCAGAAGGTGACCAAAAAGGCTCAGTGAGGGCCCAACCGAGATAAGGCTGCGGCCCTTTCTGTTTCTTCGCCAGGGCAGACCCAGGCGGGGGGCTCACAGGACCCATCCAGGCCCTGAGGCCCCCCTCAAGCCCAGCTGCCCTGAAGGCTCCCCCCCCGGCCTGAGGGGGATGGAGCTGTTCAGGACTGGCCCCCCCAACTGCCCGGAGCCCGTCCCCTCCTCCCACTTCCAGAAGCCAGGAGGGAGGAGTCCCTGGAAGTCTCCCTCTCACCCCCTTCTGGCTCAGTGCCCGAAAGATGCAGCTCATCGCCCCTTTCCCCCACCACCTTCGGACTCCCCGGCACTTTTCCCTGCGGGTCTACACTCTTGGCTCACTTCCCCACCTGTCACATGCTGGTGTTGGACTTGGCAGGTTCTGGGCCATCACAGGACCTCTCCCCACCAACCCTGCTCCTCCCCAAAGGCCGCTTTCCCAGGGCTGACATAGGCCCAGGCCCTGCAAGGATTTCTGGACCTGGAAAGCTTGGGGGGAGGCCTGACAGGCTGCGGGCACATTAGGGTGGCCACGGCAGGGCCCCCCATTGACTGCTTCTTGTGGAGGCCCAGCCCCGTCTGTAGTGGGGGTGGAGGGGGGGGTACAACAATAAACGTTGACGGTGTGTTTGTCTCAGTGCCATCCTGACCGGGGGAGCTGGGCGGCTCAGGGGCTGGAGCGGGGGCTGGGAGCTGGCTTCTGCCTTGGTCTCAGGTCAGGAGACCCTGGTTTGTGCAATGAGGGTGCCTCAGGGGCCTCCTGGGGTCGTACCTGGGTCTGGCCTGATGCTGCTCCCGGGGAGTCCGTGGGGCATGGCAGTCTGCCAGACGCCACATCAGCCTCTCCCCTGCCTCGTCTGTGCCAGCTCGGCCAGCATGGCCTGGTATTTTAAGGACCCTCAGGCCAGTCCTCTGAAAGCCCAAGCCCATCATCTATCTCTGGTACCCAGCCGCCCAGCTTAGCGTGGCTCTGAGCAGCGAGGGCTGCTGTGAGCCAGAGCAGGTCTGGTTCCACTGTGTTCAGGTTGACTGGCACAAGCCCCAGCCCCAGTCCCCAGCAGTGGCACCGTGTCCCTCTGGGCAGCCAGCTCTCCTGTCCACAGTGCCTAGTGTAAGCCTTCATCCCCTCACATCATGGACATTCGTTCTCGCCCGCTTAGCAGAGGGGCCGCCCTCATCAGAGAAAAGACACCAACTGCCGTTACACCTGCCCTGTCCTTCCCTGTTGCTCTCTGCATCCTCCGGTCTAGGCAGAGCTGCTGGCCAGGGCTCTGGGTCCTGTCTCCTCCCACTGCTGTAGCAGGAACCTCATGTCTTAGGATCCCTCTCAAGGGAACAGCCTCTTCCTCCCAGCTGGTCCGCTCAGGGTTCGATGAATGTGTTACAGGCTCCATTTAAGGGAGCCCCCCCTCCCCGCCCCATCAACCCAGTGCTTCCCTCCACGTCTCTCCCCTTCACGGCCAGGCTTCCCAAAAGGAAGTCCCGGCATTTGCTCACCTCCGTGGTGCTTGGCAGCGTTCTAGGAGGGCCGCACTCAGACCACCCGTGACGTCCAATCTTTAAATCCAAAACATGTTTCCTTGGCCCCCCTCTGCGACGTTGGCCAGTGACATCCCCCTGGGTGCACCTTCAGAGGCTGGATGACCCATTCTACTTTGTGTGTGTGTCTCTCTCTCACCCCTGCTCGTCTTCTGCCCTGAACAGAGCCTTTTCACCCCACACTTAGGGGTGACCTCATCCCTACCCAGGCTCCAGCCCAGCTTTCTCCTGAGCCCCGATTATTGCACATGCACCTGCCACCCACCTGACATCCCCACTGGATGTCATATTGGCACCTCAGATTCGTTCCATCATGATCTGAATTCTCAGACTCCCCACCCCCCTGCACAAATCCGGCTCTCCCCTCGTGCCTGCCCCTTCTTGTGACTGGCGTTGTCATCCATGTCCCTGACTCCAGCCAGAAGCCTGGCAGCCATAGCTGAACTTGGCTTTCCTCTTCCACCCCCCATGCATATGACCCCCCCAATCCTGTCAGTTCTTCCCTCCCCAGGCACCTTCCTGATGCAAAGCCCATCCTCTGCCCTCACTCATCAAAGGCTTCCTCACTGCTTTCCCCGCCCACAAGGCCCCCTCCAAACTGACTGCACTACCGCCAGTGGCTCTTGAAAACATTTGAGCATCTTTCTCATACAATGCTTCTCTGGGTTCCCATTCCTCTTCCTCCCATGGATGGCAAGAACCTGTATGCTCGCTCACTCCAGCCACGCTGTCCTTTTATTTCCTGGGACTCACTGAAGTTCTCTGCACGTCCTGCTCACGTTGGTTCAGCATACACTTCTCCAACACCAGTTTGTGCCAAATACTGAGCCAGGAAAGGAGCCTGGCATGGTTCCTGCCCTCCTGGCACTCCCACTCTGGGCAAGTGCGGTGTGGGGATGAGGGGAGATAATAAATGAACTGGACTGTCTCTGACTGTGTTGTGTGATGGAGAGAATCAAGGTGATATGATTATGACAGAGGGGAGGAGACGGTCGGGCAAAGTGAAAAAGAATGAAGCAAATTAAGTCTTAATGGGAAAGGATTTCAGGCAGAAGGAACAGCATCTGCAAAGAGCCACCTGGGAACCCTGCTCCCTGCCCCGTGGCCGTGTGCTGGGTGTAGGGAGAGTGATCTGAGACAGGACTGGCGAGTAGACAGATGAGCCTAACGCCAAGTCGAGACGTTTGGAGTTCCAGTGCGGTGGGAAGCCACTGGAAACTTTAAGCAGGAGAGTGACATCATCTGATTTATGCTTTTAAAAGCTCACGCTGGCAGCTGTGTTCCTCCTTCTCAGCCACCATTAAATTCCCCCCAGCCTACGCTGCTCCTAGCCCATAGTGAGTGTTCAAAATAAGTGTTGAATGAACGCATTCCCCCGACTTCCTGTGTGACCTGGAGGTAGTCACTTCTTTCTCTGTACCTTAGTTTCCTCACCCTAAAAAGAACGATGGGGGGAATGTCACACCGGAGTGGGCTGGACTAGACTCGGGTTACCCGCCTCCCCGAGCGCCCCAAGACCCGAGTCCCCCGACCCAGGAAGGGAATTGCAAACCTCCCCACTCCCCAACTCCGGGACCCCAACGAACGCTCAGCGGCCCCGCCCCGCCCTGGACCGCGGTCCGAAGGATGCTGCAGCCTCAGGGGCGGAACCTGCAGGCGAGCGCCCGCGCCCCCTCTCGGATTGGGTGCAGTCGTGACCTGCACTACGCGATTGGTCAGCTCAGGAGCAGGGGCGGGGCCTGGCTCCTGCAGCCGGGCTGCCGGGCGGCGGGGGACGCGGCCAGTGCCCGAGAAGCTGCTGCGGGGGCGATGGCCGCACCGAGCCCGGGGCCCCGCGAGGTAGGTGCAGACCCGAGAGAGGACAGGAAAGGAAAGGGTTGGAGGGCAAGGGCCGGGCCGCCCCTCCCCGTGCGGGGCGGACACACCCCCATCCAAGCCCAGCAGGGGTCCTGCACTGGGCGGGACTGGGACACGCCCCACATGGGGCCGCAGGTCTGATGCGGGGAGTCTGGCGGGTGTTCCCCGAGAACTTGCTCAGTTTCCTCTTGGGGAAAATGGAGATGGTCATAAAAGCTTCTCCTTCATGAGGCTGTTAGGAGGTCAAGCTCTCAGCCAGTGCTGGGCACATGGTGGGTGCTCTCTGCTAACGGGTCAGCAGCTATGATCTCAGCTTCCTACTGACCCTCCTCACTGGGCTGGAGAAACTTGGCAAAGGCGAGCGGAATAAATTACTGAATCACTGACATCACAGGTCCTACTATGAAGAGTTTCTGTGCAAGGAGCTCAAACTCAACAGCAACAACAGTTACTACCTGCCATGAAGGAGTTATTATAGTTCCCATTCTACAGATGAGAAAACGAGATGCAGAAATGTTAGTGACTTAGCTAAGGTTACACAGCTGCTGAGAAGAGTCAGTCAGTCCTGGACCAGACTTGGCTGCAGGAGAAATGCTCTACACACTGATTATAATAACCATCACTCTTACAAAAGAAGGAAGAAAGAAAAAAGAAAGGAAGGAAGGAAGGAAGAAAAAAAGGAAAGGAAGAAAGGGAGAGAAAGAAAGAAATTCACAGAATATTGTAAAGCAACTATAATAGAAAAAAATTAAAATCTTACCCCAAAAAATAATAACCATCACTATTTTGGGTGCTGATCGCCTGCCAGGCACCATCCCCTCACAACACCCAGTGAGATGGGTACCAGCTTTATCTGCGTTTTACAGCCGAGGAAACTGAGGCAGAGAGAGATGAGGGGAGAGCTGGCAAGCACTATCTGTGGGACTCCCAGCAGGATCTTTCCCCTGCAGGATGCTGCCACCTGCTCATTGCTTCTGGTGCCTCCCACCCCAGGTCCTGGCTCTTTCCCCGGAGGCTGGATGCAGAGCTGCCACCTCAAGCTCTGGCCGCCGTGGCCTCCTTTGGCGTCTACGAGAAAGGCAGTCTCGCCTGGGCCTGTTTGAGGTAGGCCCAGAGCATGAGCTGCACCCGCTGACGTGTATGATGCAGGCAGGGCTGTGGGCTGCCATTCAAGTGTCCATGGACCATCCGCCCACGGTGAGTGGCCAGTCTCTCCCATGCACCTCCACAGCACTGACAGCAAGACTGGGCTGATGCCCTGTCCCGCTAATGCTGCAGGGCTGGGGATCAGAGCAGGCTAGAAGCGGAGGAAGGCAGGGGCTTTGTGCAGGAAGGGAAGGACATTCTTGGGTGGGGGCTGAAGCCAGGAAACCATGAAGCCAGAAAGCCCAGGGTCCGTTGGGAGTGTGAGGAGCCACTCTGACCCAGGTGGTTGCTGTGTGATTCTAGATGGGCCTCTGCCTCTCTCTGGGCCTCAGTGTCCCCATCTGTATAGTGGGAGGCAGGATTGACTCCTTGGTCTCAAGCCCTCCCAGTTCTGCCAGAGTGTAAGGTGGAGAAGGGACCCCACCCCCACCTCATCAGCCTGGCCCATCCTCCCCGGAGTTCAGGCTGGAGCCAGGCTGGCTCAGCAGAAAGGGTCGCCCACTGCAAGCTCAGCAGCTGGATGGGCCCTGGGTGAGCATGTGTGTTGTTTGTGTGTGTGCACACGTGTGCATAGGGTGACCACATCCCCTGAGCTAGGTCTCAGCACAGGGACCTAGAGGTCCAGGGAGAATGTAGGAGTCCTTTAACTCTCTCCACCTGCTGAAAATCTTCCATGGCTCCCCAGTGCCCCAATACAACATGGCCTCAGGGTCCCGCTGGCTCAAGCACAAGGGCCGACTGTCCAGCCTCCTTCCCAATCCACCCCTCCCTTCCCCACGTCTGTCGCCTGGGCTCTCCTTCCCTTCCTGGTGAGCCCCCTGCTTCTCCTCTCCACTACCCTTCAGATTTCAACTTAGGGGCCACCTCCTCCAGGGAGTTTTCTCAGATCCTGCTCCTCCCAGGCTGAATCAGGCACTAGTAGCTCCTGCTAGGCTGAATTCCCAGGCTTCAAGTCCAGCCCCATATACTGGGAGGGCACCCGGTGGCACTTGGCCAACACGGGCCGGGGCGCATGTGGCAGGCTTTAACTCAGAGGCTGGTGCTAGGGACCCAACAGTGGATGGGACACACCTAAGACCTGCCTCAGGTCACTGTCATCCTCCAGCTCTGCGAGGGCTAGCCACTCTGGAGCACCCGGCTTGGTCCCCACGCACTGGGAGAATCGAATGGGGGAAGAGGGTGAGGCCAGGTGCAGGTGGCTTGGAGCCCCTGCGCTGGCAGTGGGTGCCTGAGACTCTCTGTAAGCCCCTCTGCTCTTTGCTCCAGGGCCTGCCCACGGAGGAGGATTTCGCAGAGGTCCTGACCCAGGTTCACGAGGTAGGAAGCCCAAGACTGCTGCAAGGAAGGGAGTGTGTTCCTCTCCGCCTCAGTTTCCCGGTCTATGCAGCGGGAGGGCTGGCCGACCCCGGGCCTTGCAGGATTGGTGTGCTTTTCCCCGACCCTCCACCCTAGGGCCAACTGCACACGCCTGGACCCACGGACACTCTTGGGGCTGTTCTTCCTCCTCGCAGGGCTTCGAGCTGGGCACCCTGGCTGGCCCTGCCTTCGCGCGACTGCGGCGCTCCCTAGGGCTGGCAGAGGAGGACTATCAGGCCTCGCTGGGACCTGGAGGCCCCTACCTGCAGTTCCTCAGCACCTCCAAGAGCAAGGCCAGCTTCTTCCTGTCGTGAGCTGGCGCCAGGGTTGGGGCAGGGGTGGGGTAGAGTAGGAGTCGGGTCGGAGGTGGAAGGGGAAGCTTGGTAGAAAGAGGGAATGAATGGCCAGATGAGGGAGCGTCAGGGCCAGATAGAGGTCAGAAGGAGGAGGAGAGACTGCGGCCGAGGGCGGGAGGCAAGAGGACTGTGGGGAGGCGGCCCCCTGCCCCGCCTGGTCAGTGACCTCTCCCTCTCCCGCCCCAGCCACGACCAGCGCTTCTTCCTAAAGACCCAGAGGCGCCGGGAGGTGCGGGCGCTGCTCACCCACCTGCCTCGCTACGTGCAGCACCTGCAGCGGCACCCACACTCACTGCTGGCGCGGTTGCTGGGTACGAGGGACCCAGGGACCCAGGACAGCGGGGCGCGGGGGAGGGGTGAAGACAGAGAACGAGAAGGGGAGGGGACCAGGGTGTGGGATGGTTCCAGGATGCGGGGAGGGAGGGACCTGAGCCCGAGCAGGGTGGAGGGGACTGGACGGGAGGCGGGGCCAGCTGGGGGGAGTGTACAGTGAGGGGGGCGGGTCCTAGAGGCAAGGTAGGAGGGGCGGGGGATCGGGGGCGGGGCCAGTACCTGGGGCGGGGCCCCAAGGGGGCGAGGTTGGGATTGGACAGTCCTGGGAGGAGGCTATGTGGGCAGGGCCGGGCCTGGGGACGCGGCGTCTCGGCGGCTAAATCTAGGCAACAGTCGAGTTGAGACCCCGCCCCAAGATGAGGAGGGGGCCCGGCGGCGTGGCCTGAAGGCTCGGGATGCGGCAGATCTCAAGAAGGAGGCGTGGCCTGGAATGGGACAGGGGCGGAAGGGACCCCGGGTTGCCAAGTTTGGGTCCCCTCACCTGGAGCCCTCTCCCCTTTCAGGAGTGCACAGCCTGCGGGTGGCCCGGGGAAAGAAGGTGGGTGAGGCCGAGGCGAGGGGGCCGGGCCGGAGGGGGCGGCTGGCGGGTGAGACCCTGTCCTCCCTCACTCCCTACCCCCTCCCCAGAAATACTTCATCATCATGCAGAACGTCTTCTACCCCACCGGCCGCATCTCCGAGAGGTGAGTCTGCCTCCCAGGGCCCGGGCGCCCCCCGAATGTGCCACCTGAAGAACCCTCACCTAATAAATAGATCGTGAAACCGAGGTCCAGTGAGAAGGGATGTTCCCAAGATCTCCTAACGGGTCGGAGACAGGGAGATACCCATGATCAGCATCTCTTGAGCACTCAGTATGCAGGGGGAGCTGTGCTGAGCCCTTGGCGCTCATTATCGTCTCTGAGCGGGAGGTGTCCTTGTTGTTCTGATTTTGTCAATGAGGAACCGAGGAGGGGAAAGCCACTCAGCAGCTCTTTGCGGCGCAGGGGTTCAAATCCAGCCTCTGATTGCCCATGGCCATCCGAGCCTCCTAGCCCTGCCTCTGCCGGAAAGCTCCACACTGATGCTCCCCCAGGGCCACGGACTTCCTCGTGTCCTCTGGTGCTGCTTCTAGGGCTGGACCCCTGTGTCTGGCATACCCCAGGGATAGCCGTGCCAAGAGACAGGTCCAGGCAGGAGGAAAGCCTGGACTGGGCACTGAAGGGCCCCAGTTGGAAGTCCTGCTCCGCCCTGCACTCACGGTGTGGTCTTGGGGGGGGAAAGAAGCCACCTTTCTGAGCCTTTTTCTTCATCTCTGACATGAGGACAGCAATGGAATCGGGTTGTGCTGCGGACTGAACAGTCACACAGTGGAGGCTCTTGTTCCTTATTATTCCCTTGTGAGGGTCCTTGTATGTCTCACGTGTGTATAACCTTGAATTCTGTCCCCCCACCCCGCCTGCCCCCACAGGTATGACATCAAAGGCTGCGAGGTGAGCCGCTGGGTGGAGCCCGTCCCTGAGGGCAGCCCCCTTGTCCTGGTGCTGAAAGACCTCAACTTTCAGGACAAAACCATCAACCTGGGTGAGCCAAGTGGGGTCAGTCTCTGCCTAGTCTTCCTCCTTTTAGAGTCAGGTCGGAAGGGGGTCCCTGGTACCACTCTCTTCCCGAGTCATTAAGAGCCCAGCTCTGGAGTCAGGCAGAGAATCCTGAATCCTAGCGCCACAACTTTCTAGCCAGGTGACCGAGGCGACTTACAGATGAGTTTCCTCGTCTGTGACATGGGACAGTAATGATCCCTGCCCTCCTGGGGCAGATGCGTGTGGAGCCCTCAGCACCTTGCCTGGCGCACGACGAGCACTCAGGTGGGGGCACTGATGCTCCGGCAGGGCCCCAGCGGAGCTGGCTCCTCCGCCAGATGGAACTGGACACCGCCTTCCTCCGGGAGCTCAACGTGCTGGATTACAGCCTTCTGATGGCCTTCCAGCACCTCCACGAGGATGAGAAGGGCCTGGGCAGTAGCCTCATCTTCCGCACAGCCAGGTGGGCCCCCCAGAGGCAACAGCAAGGATGAGGTGATGAGAGCATGGAAAAGACAGACCACGAGGTGGAGGAACACAGGCAAAGGCTCTTAGGCTGCAAAGTGACGTGTGTGTGCGCGCGCGCACGTGCGCGCGCATGTATGTGCCTGTGTGTGGGCGGCGGAGGGCTGGGGAAGCCTGGTGGGCAGGCGGGGGCAGTGGGCACAGGTGGACTACAGCAGGGAAAAGAACAGGTGAGATCTAATTGGACAAGCGCTTCAGGGCTGACTTGAAGATTCGGCCCATTTTCCAGAAGGGGATGTGGAGCTGTCAGAGGCTTCAGACCTATTTAATTTTTGCCTTAGAAAAAGCCTTTGCCGCTTCACCCAGTCGTTGCACTTCGAGGACACTGAGGTCATCACCATTGGCGCCATCATGTTCTCGTCCTCATTATTTTTTCTCTTTTGGCCACCCCACGGCACTTGGAATTCCAGGCCAGGGGTCAGATCTGAGATGCAGTTGCGACCTACAGTGCAGCTGTGGCCATGCCGGGTTCTTAACCCACTGGGGACCCAACCAGGGGCTGGGGACCCAACCTGTGTCCCAGTGCTGCAGGGATGCTGCCAATCGTGTTGCCTTCCTCTTGCATGCTGTCCATCCTTGCATGCTGACCCAGGACGACGTTGAGAGGATGGGTCCACTCCCATTTCAGAGGTGTGAAAAACTGAGCCTCAGAGAAAGGAGAAGTTGGGCAGCATCTTCTGAGAATTCCTGTTAGTATTGGGTTAATTACTTGGATTTCAATCCTCCAAGACTCACCTGTGGTTGAATGGAATTACTTAGGGATTGGGAGTTCCCAATGTGGCGCAGCAGAAACAAACCTGACTAGTATCCATGGGATGCAGGTCCGATTCCTGGCCTCGCTCAGTGGGTTAAGGGTCCAACGTTGCCATGAGCTGTGGTGTAGATCACAGACATGGCTCGGATCCAGATGCATGGCTGTGGTGTAGGTCAGCAGCTGTAGCTCCGATTTGACCCCTAGCCTGGGAACTTCCATATGCTGCAGGTGCAGCTATAAGAAGCAATAAAATGAAATAAAAGCATTTTTTTTTTAAAGAAAGAATGACTCAGGGATTAAGACAAGCACTTTAGGAGTTCCCATCATGGCTCAGCAGGTCAAGAATGCAGCGTAGTGCCTGTGAGGATATGGGTTTGATCCCTGGCCTCCCTAAGTGGGTTAAGAATCCAGCGTTGCCATAAGCTGCAGCATAGGTCAGAGATGCGGCTCAGATCTGGTGTGGCTTTGGCATAGGCTGGTAGCTGCATCTCTGATTAGACCCCTAGCCTGGGAACTTCCATATGCTATAGGAGCAGCCCTAAAAACAAAACAAAACAACAAAATGTGCACACACACACACATACACACACAAAGAAGATCTTTTTTAAAAAATTTTAAAAGTAAAGAAATAGATAAAAATAATTTTTGGGGGGGTCTTTTTCGGGCCGCACACACAGCATGTGGAGGTTCCCAGGCTAAGGGTCTAATCAGAGCTGTAGCTGCTGACCTACACCACAGCTCATGGCAACGCCGGATCCTTAACCCTCTGAGGGAGGCCAGGGATCGAACCTGCAACCTCATGGTTCCTAGTTGGGTTCATTTTCACTGCCCTGCCATGGGAACTTGCAAAAATAATTTTAATGTATATTTCACTGACTTCAGACATCCAAACTTACAATCTCATCATCTAATCAATATAAACATTTTTTAATATTTTACATTGTAATCTCATACTGTCTTGGAAATTCAGTATGTATTTTACGTTTATATTGAGCGCATCTCAATTGGGACTGGCCACATTTAAGTGCTTGGTGGCGAGCGTGGCTGGCTGGTGGCTGTCTAATGAACGGCTCAGCTTTAGACCATCAACTGCAGTGTACTCAGCTGCATGTTGAGCCCACTGGCTGGGGCACTGGGTCCACTGGCTGGGGCTCCCTGGAGGAAGCAGTAACCTCACTCTACTGTCGGCCCCCAGGTCTATGCAAGGGGTACAGAGCCCCGAGGAGGTGGAAGCCCAGAACCGCCGGCTGCTGCCCGACGCACCCAACGCCCTACACATCCTGGACGGGCCGGAGCAGCGCTACTTCTTGGGGCTTGTGGATCTCGCCACGGTCTACGGGCTTCGCAAGCGGCTGGAGCACCTATGGAAGACGCTGTGCTATCCGGGCCGGACCTTCTCCACCGTCAGCCCGGCTCGCTACGCCCGTCGCCTCTGCCAGTGGGTAGAGGCGCACACCGAGTGACCAGCGTCCGACCACGCTCTTCCCACCTGGACAATGGGCGCACGCCAGGCACGCGAGTTCCATCCTGGCCTGGGCAGAGGGTCAGGCTCCCCTCACTTGCTGTTCCTCCCGTTGGCCTCCTGAGGGCAGCATCCCCCTAGTTAATATTATGAACTCCTTTTGATGGCGATGCTGTGCCTGGCATCGTGCCAAGGACTCCCCTATGTTAGCTCATTTAATCTTCGGGAAAAAAAAAGTTAACATTCATTTTTTTTTACAGCTATGAAATGAAGGCTTAAGGAGTGAAGGGACTGAGTAAGATTATTCAGCAATAAATGCTGCAACCAGCAGCCCAGTTTATCTGACCTCAAAAGCCTCAGGCACACAGATGTGGGAACGGCCAATCCATGCTGACAGGGTGCATGGGTTGGGGCTCAGTATACCTTTTGAACTCAGGAGCGTGTATTCTTACACACCAGCTTCTGCAGCCCTATCTTCATTGGGGGAGGAGGGCATCTGAAAGCTCCAGCCCAGCCCCCTTGTCGTCCAGATGGGGAAACTGAAGTCCAGAGACTTTAAGGGGGTTTTGCACTGGTAAGTGGCCCGAGAACCCAGGCCTCCCAATCCTCTGCCCCTGGCTCAGGCAGGGCCCACTGGCCTCAGGCTGGGGTGGCCCCCCTCCCTCCTGCTCCTCTACGGATGCAAGTGGGGTATTGAGGTGGTCCTGCAGCACTGGGATGCATTAGATTGGGGTCCACTATTGACCTTGAATAAGATCTTCCCGCCTCTGGGAGTCACTTTTATCATCTATGACATGGGAGCAGAGGTTTGTGGTCAGACCAGGGGACGTGGACACACAGATGTCACCGGAAGCAGAGAAGCAAATTGCCTGCCTAGCCCCTGGTCATTCCTTCTCCCTCCTCCAGGAAACTCCAGCCTTCCCTCTGACCCCTGGCCAGTCAGATCGTGGCCAAGTGGGCCTTTCTTCTAGAGCGTCTTTGAGACCTGGCTGTGTGACCAAGACAAGGTGCTAAACTTCTCTGTGCCTCAGTGGTCTAATCTTTAAAATGGAAATATCTAACTCATTAAATATTTATTGAGCACCTGCTATGCGACAGGTCCTCTGCTGGGAAATGGGGACCTGGGGTGGAGCAAGATACCTAGATTCCACTTCCACAGAACTCACAGTTGGGGGACAGTGACAAAAGCAACCTGGTGTGACAAAGCCTTGTGAAGGAACATGGGGCCGTGGGACTCAGGGAAGGAGCCCCTACCTCATTATTTGATGGGGTGGGAACTCTCACTTGTGAACTGAGACCAGAAGAATCAGATGCAGCCCTGAGTGGGTCCCAGGCCAAGGACACAGCAAAGATCTGGGGAAAAAGAGAGCCTGGCTTTTGAGGATAACATTGCACCATGGTTGGTGTTCAGGGTGTAGGGGGAGGGGCAGTGTAGTGGGAGGGGGCTGGCCCCCAGGACTGGATGACTCCAGACCTTAGGGTAGCCACTCAGTTGCATCCAACACTGCTCTGCCCTTGACCTTCAGAGAAAATGAGGGGAAATTGCTGGTAGGGTAGGGAGAGGAAAGGGAAAATTTTTTCTTTCTCTCTCTCTTTTTTTTTTTGGTCTTTTCTAGGGTCGCACCCATGGCATATGGAAGTTCCCAGGCTAGAGGTCTAATCGGAACTGTAGCTGCCAGCCTACACCACAGCCACAGCAACACGGGAGCCGAGCCATGTCTGCAACCTACACCACAGCTCACGAGCAACGCCGGATCCTCAAGCCACTGAGTGAGGCCAGGGATTGAACCCTCAACCTCATGGTTCCTAGGTCGGGTTTGTTAACCACTGTGCCACGACAGGAACTCCATGTTTTTTTCTTTCATTTTTAAAAGTTTTATTGAAAAGTAGTTGATTTACAATGTTGTGATCATTTCTGCTGGGTTTTTTTTTGTTTTTTTTTTTGCCCACAGCACCCCCAGCATATGGAAGTTCCGCAGTCAGGGATCGAGTCCAAGCCACAGCTGTGGCACCGCCAGATCCTTCTACTGCAGTACCACAGCGGGAACTCTGGAAAGGGAAGTCTCAGGGTGCAGGGCTGGAGTGCGGGTTCCTGGAATATGTGTATAATTGACCTCACCCCCAGCCGTCTGGGTGATGCTGGGCGATTACTCAACTTTTCTGAGCGGGCCCAAACCACAGAGCTTTTCTCGTTCTGGCTCAGCAGGAAGTTGAGACATAGAGTGTGGTAAGGTCGTCACTAGAGATGTGGGTGGGTCATGGAAAGTCTGTGGTGGAAGGGCAGCATGGCAGGAAACTCGGGTTTGGCCCTATATTTCCCTGGGGTCTGGATCTGACAGGGCTGAGTCGGGTCCCTCTGCTCACAGAGAGGGATGGCCCGTTCCCTCTCCACCTGGGTATCTGGCAATGGGCTGAGGCAGGGCTGAGCCTGGAAAGGAAAGTGGTTTGTCCATGGTCTCATGGGGCCCAGGACTCCTGGCTCTTCTTCTTCTTCTTTTTTTTTTTTTTTTTTGGTCTTTTTAGGGCTGCATTCGCAGCACACAGAAGTTCCCACGCTAGGGGTTGAATCGGAGCTGCAGCTGCAGCCACAGCAGCACAGGATCTGAGCCGTGTCTGCAACCTACACTGCAGTTTGTGGCAATGCCAGATCCTTACCCCTCTGAACAGGGCCAGGGATCGAACCCCAATCCTCATGGATGCTAGTTGGGTTCGTTACCCTTGAGCCACACAGGAACTCCCTCCTGACTCTTCTAAGTGGCTCATTCAACAGACATTATCTAGAGATTCTCACTTTTTTTTTTGTCTTTTTGCCTTTTCTAGGGCTGCTTCCCGAAGCATATGGAGGGTCCCAGGCCAGGGGTCTAATCGGAGCTGTAGTCACTGGCCTACACCAGAGTCACAGCAACGCAGGATCGAGCTACGTCTGTGACCTACACCACAGCTCACAGCAATGCCAGGTCCTTAACCCACTGAGCAAGGCCAGGGATCGAACCCGCAACCATCTAGGGATTCTCTTGTGGTGCAGCTGATTAAGGATCTGGCCATGTTACTGCAGTGGCTTGGGTTTGATGCCTGGCTGGGGAACTTCCACATGCTTCAGGTTTGGCCAAAAAAAAAAAAAAAAAGACATTTGGGAGTTCCTGCTGTGGCTCAAAGGTAATGAACCTGACTAGTAGCCATGAATGAGCACGTGGTTTGACCCCTGGCCCCACTCAAGAGGTTAAGGATCCGGTGTTGCCACGAGCTGTGGTGTATGTCACAGACACAGGGATCCTGCATTGCTGCGGCTGTGGCATAGGCTGGCAGCCGAAGCCCTGTTGAGACCCCTAGCCTGGGAACCTCTATATGTGGCCCTAAAAAGACAACAACAACAACAACAAAGACATTTGTGCAGGTGTTGGAAATGCCCCGAGAACACAAGTAGATCCTAGAGGCTAATGGGCAGGTGGACCGCAAACAGGAAAACCAGTTAATACACAGGGGGATTTCAGAGTGTGACAAGTACCATGAAAAAAATAAATCAAGGTGGGACAAGAGGGATGGGGCCGTGATGTAGGATAGAGGACCCGGCGAGGGCCTTTCTGAGGATATTTGAACTGAATGACAAGTAGAGCTGGCCATGTGAATAGACAAGTCCAGGCAGAGGATGCGACAAGTGCAAAGGTCCTGAGGCAGGAGGGAGCTCATCAAGATTGAGGATCAGAACGGCAGCCAGGGTGGGTGGATGGTGACTGAGGAGGCAGGAGTTCAGACCGTGCAGGGACTTGCAGATCAGGTTAAGGAGAGACGACTTTTGCCAAAACCAAGTTGAAGAGCTTCATTTGAGGCTGTGGGATGACCCAGAGTCAGTTCCATGGTGGATGTGAGAGCCTTATCTCCTCTGGGAGCCTAGGACATATGGGTACGTCCCTGTCTCCATGGGGTCCTAGCCAGCAGGGATTTGCCTCCCTTTGGAAGGAATCATCACTTCCCTAGCCCTTGTGGGTGATCAGTGAACCCATAGGGAAGGTATCACATTTTCCCCTTGGGGCTGAGTCTATGAGGAGGGTTTTATTTATTTATTTATTTATTTTGGCCGCACCCGTGGCATATGGAAGATCCCTGGCTAGGGGTCAAATTGGAGCTGCAGCTGCAGTCAGAGCTTACACCACAGAAACTCAGGATCCGAGCTACCTCCTTGAGCTACACCACAACTTGTGGCAACGTCAGATCCTTAACCCACTAAGCAAGGCATCCTTATGGACATTGCGTTGGGTCCTTAACCCATGGAGCCACAGTGGGAACTCTGCCCCCCCCCCAAAAAAAAACAGTCTAGATGGGAAGTATGCTCTCCACCTCACTGCAGGCCCACCCCTCCCTCTTGCCTTGTATCTGCCCCTTCAAACCTTTCTGGCCCCAGAACACACTTGAGTCTTAAATTCCTGAGGGATCCATGTGAGCCTTCAAATGGGACACATTTCAGCACCTGCAGGGACCCTACCCTGAGCTGGCTTTGAATTGGAGGACACTTTGAAAAGGGGGCTGTTATGCCATGATTTCTTTGGTGCTATGAGTCTTACTCATCCTGTGTGAAACTCATTGGATTTAAGCTTAGCAATTCAAAGATGGAGTCCCAGTGGCCAATGGGAACTTCCATATGGGTTGTTGTGAATGGCCCAATACAGGACTGTGCGTTTTCTGAGGGTCATAAATGAAGAGTGTTGCCTTAGATAAGGGGTTTGCTTCCCAGGAAAGACTTTACTGGTGAAGAAAAAGTAACAGATAGAGATGAGATCCCTTGGGGGCATCAGGTTATACCCTACAGGCAGATTCCCTTAAAACGAGATCATGGAGCTGAGCTACTTGAAGATCTTTGTTGGAAGACTCCACGCTGCTGAGAGCTCTTCCAGACGGATGCTCTGTTGGAGCAGAAGCAAGGGGGTCTTTCCTTCCCGCTCACCTTTGTCATGAGTCCCAGTCAGCTGAACCAGAGCCCAACGCTCACTTGTGCTGAGACGCCACTTTCCCAGACTACTTGGAGTGTTTTTTTCAACCCCCTTTTCTATTGTTCTTACTTTGACTCATGTGTGTTGTACACTAATTGTGTGCAGTAAACCAAGTGACTCGTAAATTAAATAAAATTAAATACTGCCGGGAGTTCCTGCTGAGGTGCCTCGGTAATGAACCTGACTAGGAACCATGAGGACGCCGGTTAGACCCCTGGCCTCGCTCAGTGGGTTAAGGATCCGGCATTGCCGTGAGCTGTGGTGTAGGTCGCAGATGAGGCTTGGATCCCCTGTGGCTGTGGCTGTGGTGTAAGCCGGCAGCTGCAGCTGTGATTTAACCCCTAGCCTGGGAACCTCCATACGCCAAGGGTGTGGCCTGGAAAAGCAAAACAAATAAGTAAATCAAATACTGGCTCTGTTCTGTGTATTCCCCAGTCGTGTGATTCTCACCTGGTCTTACCACTGGGCCCTGCCACAAAACACAGGCGTTCGAGAAGTGAAAAGTAAGTGGTCAGAGCCCTGGCTCCAAAGTGAGATGGCCCAGGGTTTGGATCGCTGTAAGTAAATCAATTGCTCACAAAAGCTATCAGAACAAGGCAGCTTTGCTGCATTAGTGGAGCCTTGAGAATGGCCTCAGGTCGTTGGGTAGGGGATGGGATGAGGCCTGCATGCATATTCCGACCAAGGGCAAGAATTTGAATCCACACCTTACCAGGATACTAAGGAGGAGCTACTACTTCCAGAACGGAAGAGGCGGGCTTTTCCAACCCCAACTCCCCTTGGATGATAAAAGCACCAGATCCTCGGGGCAGAGCTTCCATCTCTCCCAAGCGTCCTATCCTAATCAATCTATTTCTTGCCTATCACTTTGTCTCTGGCTGAATTCTTTCAACCTTGAGGTTGAATTCCTTCTCAGCCTCAGTGAGTCCAGACACAGAATGAGGGATTCTAATTTAAAACCTTGGGTTTACATGAGGTTGCAGGTTCGATCCCTGCGCTTACTCAGTGGGTTGACGAACCGGCGCTGCCGGTGAGCTGTGGTGTAGGTCGCAGACGCGGCTCGGATCCCGCGTTGCTGGGGCTCTGGCGTAGGCTGGCAGCTACAGCTCCGATTAGACCCCTACCTAGCCTGGGAACCTCCATATGCCGCGGGAGCGGCCTAAGAAATGGCAAAAAGACAAAAACAAAAACAAAACAAAACACCAAACCCCAAAACCTTGGGTTCAAGTCCCAGTCTAGGTTCAGGCTGGGTTCGAGTCCTCTGGTGAACGTGGGTTCAAGTCCCAACCTGTGTTCTGGCTAGGTTCAGGCCCTTAATACTGTCAGTTTCAAGGTGAAGGTCACGCCGTCAGAGGTGGTGCAGGTAAGGCTGCCAGAGAAAACACAGGGCGCCCAGTTACGGTGAGATTTCAGATTTTTTCATATAATTATTGGCATTGGCTGTTTCTGAAATTCCAATATAAGTGAGCATCTTCTATCTTACCTCCTAAATCTGGCAACCCTACTATCTTGATACCCGGGGCCGCCTGACCCTAAAACCCCGCTTAACCCTCACCCTACCCTCGCCGGCTTCCGAAATGGAGAAGAAACTCCAGTCCGGTGGCCGGAGAACCGGGGCAGAGGTTCCGACACCCTCCAGGCTTTTTTTTCCCTCTGCGCCCCACCTACTCCCATCCTCCGTAGGAGGTTGGGCGAAGCGCGGGAGCGCGGAAGAGGGGAGATGCAGGAGGTCAGACTCCGCCCCCCGCGGCTGAGGCGGGGTCCCGGGTCCTGGAGGCCTCGGCGCCGCCGCCGCTCACGTCCCTCGCCCCGCCCATAGCGCGCCTGTCTCCGCCCCGTCCCCGCAAGCCCCGCCCCGACGGCGGCGCTGGTTCGGCTTCCAGCCTCCAGAAGCTGCCGCGCCGCGCTGCCTCCGCCCCGGGGCTCCGGCTTCCAGCCCGGCAGTCCGGCTCGCGGGCCATGGAGCTCCGAGCAGCGGATCGGGAGCAGCCGGCCCGTCCCAAACCGCCCTCCAGGTTCGCGCCCGGCCGGGGAGAGGGGCGATGGAATCTGGGAGTGGGGTGGGAATCCCTCGTCCTGTCCCGCCCCAGGCCTCTCCGTTGGTGAAATAGGAACGATGCGATGGGAGTCGGGGCTCCAGGCTCCTGGTTCTCTCTGACCCAGACTCCGTGGGTGACCTTGAACCGAGGTCTCCTCCTGTCCGCCTCCTTCTCCATCTGCACGATGGCGCCTGGGTTGGCGGGGACTTCCCAAGGGTCACCGATTCTAGCTCCTTTAGGATGGGGACACTGCTTCCCCGTGTTTGGGGACTTTAAGGCATTTGATTCCCAGAAGCCATCTGCCTTGACTCCGGCCTGTACCCTCTCCTGCCTCAGTTTCTCTGGCCAGTTTCCTCAGAGGCCTGGGACGCAGCTCTGAGGATCTGGCTCTTGGCAGGTCCCCGGCTCCGGTCCCTTCCCGGCCTGATCCCTGGAGGCAGCAGCCACCAGCCTGCTGAGTAGCAGCGACAGCATGAAGCCTCCGGTAAGTGAAGGAAGGAGGAAGGCTCATAGGGGACTCAGAGGTGGCTTCTGGCACAGCAGCCTCAGAAGCCCCTCCCACCCCAGAACTGACTGTCCCTTCTGACTCCGTGGCTCAGAGGAGAAGGGCAGGCTGGCCTCAAAGTCCGTCCCTGATCAGGCAGGCTGTGTGGCCCAAGCAAAGTGGCATTCTCTCTCTGATTTCAGTGCCTTGCTCCTCTTTGCTGTAAAATACAGATAATACACTGCCTCCTGTGAGTGTCCCCAAGGTCACCCAGGTGAGCATTTGCCTGGGAGGGGGGATATGTTGGGAAAGTTCAGTGTAGCTGCCCTTGACTTTACTCAGCAGCCCCTGGAGAAAGCCCTGGCTGTTGTGAGGAGTCAGCCACAGCTTCCTGAATCAAGGCCTCTGGGTCCCCTGTGGGCAGGGGACCAGGTGTCAGGCACAGCCTGGGGCCTCAGGGGCTGAACCCCCTTCCTCCACACAGCTGGCCTGCAGATTTATTTTTAGAAACTGAAGTGGCTTGTGGGCAGAAAAGGGTGGGTCTCTGGCAGGATGTGATGGGGGCTGCTTTTTTTACCTCTAATTTTCTTTCTTTTTCTTTTCTTCTTCTTTTTTTTTGGCTTTTTAGGGCCTCACCCACGGCATATGGAAGTTCCCAGGTTAAGGGTCGTATTGGGGCTCCAGCGGCCAGCCTGTGCCACAGCCTCAGCAACTCGGATCCCAGCTGTGTCTGCGAACTCCACCACAGCTCATGGCAACGCTGGATCCTTAACCCACTAAGTGTGGCCAGGGATTGAACCCGCATCCTCATGGATACTAGCCAGAGTCATTTCCGCTCCACCACAACGGGAACTCCCTTGCCTCTAATTTTCAAAAAGCCCCAGCTGGCTGCTAGGTAGTTTCTGAGGGGTGCAGAGGGACCTGTGCCTTGGGCAGGCTGCAAGAGAATTAGAAACCAGAGACCCAGGTGGTAAGCGATGCGGCCCAGCACAGTTCACCTCAGCTTCTGGTTAAGAGCACCGGCTCTGCAGTGAGATTTCAAGGCCCCACTCTGCAGCCATCTTCCCCTGAGCTTTGAGTGACACATTTCTCCCCAAACTGATTTCCTTATCTAGATGAGAAGAATAATAAGGCTCATCTCGGGCCCATGTGCTCTGAGCCTGGCAGCCCAGAGGAAGTCCTGGTTCACAGAAACTGTGGACTCTGCTGATGCGCTGGAAACTACGGAGCCAGGGTGTGCACTCCCCCTCCCCCTCCCCCACAGAAGCCTCCCGGGATCCCAGGGCCCCCCATTCCCACCCCGTAACCACTGTCTCCCCCAGGGTCGGCTCCTCTTCATCATCCTCTGCTCCTTGGGCTTCTCTGGCTTCTACATCCTGCTGTGCTGCTGGGCCTGCCTGCCCTTCTGCCTGGCCCTCTGCCTGGACCCCCACCTCTCCATCAACTCCAGGCCCACTGTGCCGGGGCCCCTGCACTTCAGTGGATACAGCAGCGTGCCAGATGGGAAGGTGAGTTGACTGGGCACCATGTCGGGGGCAGGCCCAGCCCAGGCTGCCAGGGTATGCCCCCCCTCCACCCCGGCTCTCTAGGGGGCAGTGTGAACTGAGTTCATGGCAGGCCATCCTGGACCCTCGGCTTGGCTCCTCTGCTTACCAGCTGACCAGTGGCTTCACCTCTCTGAGCCCCGAGTTCTAAGGAAATTTTTTTTTTTGGTCTTTTTAGGGCCACATCCGGAGGTTGGCATAGGGAGGTTCCCAGGCTAGGGGTCCCATTGGAGCCGTAGCCACTGGCTCACGCCACAGCCACAGCAACACCACATCCAAGCTGCGTCTGCCACTTACACCACAGCGCATGGCAACACCAGATCCTTAACCCACTGAGTGAGGTCAGGGATCAAACCTACATCCTCATGGATGCTAGTTAGATTCATTTCCTCTGAGCCAGGATCGGAACTCCAGAATTTTTTTTTTTTTTTTTAATTCAACAAATATCACCTGGCTGCTCTCTGCTGGGTGCTGGGATAAAACAGGTGAGTCAGAGAGGGCGGCCACCTGGAACTGCCGCAGACGTCATCCCAGAGGGTCATACATGCGTCCTGTGCACCTGTACCTTTAACTGTCTGCCCACCATCTCTTTGTCCAGCAAGTGTGTATTTGTGTTGATCCCTGCTGGGGATACCGATGACACAGATAAAAGTCACATCAGGAGTTCCCTGGCAGCCTCGTGGTTAAAGGATCCGGATTGTTATTGCTATGGCGCAGGTTCAATCCCTAGCCCAGGAACTTCCATGTGCTGGGGTGCAACCAAAAAAAAAAAAAAAAAAAAAGTCAGCCTCAGTCCCAGAGCTCTCCCTGTAGGAGAGACAGGGACAGTGGAGCTCAGGGGTGACAAGATAGCTGAGCCCCCTGCCCCACGGCAGCCACTTCCACCTCCTTGCTCTGCCTGGTGAGGTTCAGGGCACTTTATACCTCGTACCCTGATTCCAGCAGCTCCGTTGCTCAAAGGCACCTCCCCCTGCCCCGCCCAGCGCCCGTGCTGCCCAGTGCAGGAGGCTTCCAGTTCTGAGTTTGGTGGCTTCCTGAGTGTTGGTCACAGGGAGGGGCGATCCGGGACCCGGGCTTGGAGACCTGGATCAGGTCTTCATTCCTCTGAGCTTCTGTTACTTCACCTGAAAAAGGAGGTTCCTGCTTCGGTCGGGTTGCTTCAAAGTTTCAACTCGATGATCCATGGACAGTGTGAGGGACAGGTGCCGTGTAAATCTTTGATCAAGATTCAAAAACGGCTGGGGCAGGGTGGGGACACACTTAAGTGCCACACAGGTTTGGCTAGGTGGGACAAATGGTGAGGTGGGCTGGGTGGACGCTGCCCTGTTTTCCATAGTCATGGCCGGTGTTCATTTCAGACAGTCAGAGCCCATGGGGATGTGGGCCCAGGGTGGCCAGATCCTCTGAGTTTGTGAAGAGAAGCAGAAAATATGTTTTGAATGTTAAAAGGGCTGATTTTTATAAATTAAGGATCAGCGAAGTATCTTGAACACCCTCTGCAGGACCAGCAGAACACCTCCCGGGGCTGGTGGTGACTTTGGATCTGAACAGACCCAGTTTGTCAGGACAGGCTCAAACGGAGGGCAGAATGAGACCGTGTTTTCATTCTCACTGGGGCGTGGAAAATGGAGCTATGGGTTCTTTTCTGCCCCCAGCCCCCATCCACGTGACCGGCTGTTTTTCTTTTTTCTTTCTTTTTAAATATTTTTTATGAACGTACAGTTGATTTACTTTTTAAAATTTTATTAAGGAAAGCTGGAGTTCCCGTCGTGGCTCAGTGGTTAACGAATCTGGCTAGGAACCATGAGGTTGTGGGTTCGATCCCTGGCCTTGCTCCGTGGGTGAAGGATCCGGTGTTGCCGTGAGCTGTGGTGTAGGTTGCAGACGCGGTTCAGATCCCGCGTTGCTGTGGCTCTGGCATAAGCTGGTGGCTACAGCTCCGATTCGACCCCTAGCCTGGGAACCTCCATGTGCCACAGAAGCGGCCCTATAAAAGGCAAAAAGACAAAAAAAAAAAAAAAAGGAAAATTGTATTGAAGTAGAGTTGATTTATGGTGTCGTGTTAATTTCTGTAGTACAGCAGAGTGTAGATATGCACATAGCCACTCTCATATAGGTTATCACAGACTATCGAGTCCATTCCCCTGTGCTAGACAGCAGGTGTCCAGGGCTATGAGTTCTTAAATCAACCTTATGTCAGACAGAAAATGTCCCTGAGCGGCCTCTGACAGTGTGTCTTTTATTGACTAGAACGAATGTTCCCATAACCTTTACAGGCGTCTGTAAACCTGTGTTCCCCGAGAAGAGCATGGAGGCCTGGGCTAAGGAGCAAGTCCTTTTCGGGGAGCCCTGACCCCTGACCCCCAGTGAATGTTTGCAGGCTTGTTGGCTTTGGGGGGGATAACAAGGTAGGGGTTGGGCCCTTACCGTGCCCTCGGTCTGTGCTGATCACTCTCCAGGCGCTTTTATTTTTTTTATTTTTGGCTGTGCCCACAGCAAGCAGGAGTTCTTCGGCCAGGGGTTGACCCGACTGCAGCGACCTAAGCCAGAGCAGCAACAATACCAGGCCATTAACCTACTGAGCCACCAGGAAACTCCTCCAGGCACTTTTAATTGAATCCTTACAACCTAGTCAAGGAGATGCTATTTTCTTTCTTTCTTTTTTTTTTCTTTTGGTCTTTTTATCTTTTTAAGGCCATACTTTCGACATATAGAAGTTCCCAGGCTAGGGGTCAAATTGGAGCTGCAGCTGCTGGCCTATACCACAGCCATAGCAATGCCAGATCTGAGCCGCATCTTGGACCTACGCCACTGCTCATGGTAACGCCGGTTCCTTTTTTTTTTTTTTTTGTCTTTCTGCCTTTTCTAGGGCCACACCCTTGGCATATGGAAGTTCCCAGGCCAGGGGTCCAATCGGAGCTGTAGCTGCCGGCCTACGCCATGGCCACATCAACGCAGGATCCAAGCCACGTCTGTGACCTACACCACAGCTCATGGAAATGCCGAACCCTTAACCCACTGAGCGAGGCCAGGGATTGAACTTGTATTCTTATGGGTACTAGCTGGGTTTGTTTCCGCTGAGCCATGATGGGAACTCCATAGATGCTGTTTTCATCCCCATTTTACAGATGAGATAATTGAGGCTCAGAGAGGCAAAGTGATTTGCCTAACCCCACACTGCTAGGAAGGAGCAGAGCCAGGACTCAGGCTCAGAGCTAGAGGCTCCCAAAATGTCGTGGGCCCTAAAGACTACTTTTACTTATAAACTGGGATGGTGTGAGCAGAACCCAGGCAGAAGAGGGAGTGACCGAAGGGTGGTTCTGAAGAGCTGAGGTTCATATTTACCCAACAAACACATACATGACACCCAGTCTGTGCCAAGCACCACTCTAATTGCTTTCTAAATATTTGCTTCAGTAACCCTAATACGGAACCCTGATATGGGGCCTGTTAGGGCCTCAGCAATAGAGACCAGGCCAAGAATATGGCAGATGGGGAAGCAGGGGGCTTTGAACACACAACCTTAGCTCTGCCACTTGTTATTGGTACGACCTTGGGAAAGTCACTCCATCTGCTCAGCCTCGGTTTCCTCATCTGCAACATGTGTTGATAAAGGACTGGGAGCTGGAGTTCCTGTCGTGGCTCAGTGGCTAACGAATCCGACTGGGAACCATGAAGTTGCGGGTTCGACCCCTGGCCTTGCTCAGTCGGTTAAGGATCTGGTGTTGCCGTGAGCTGTGGTGTAGGTTGCAGACATGGCTGGGATCCGTGTTGCTGTGCTGCAGCTCCAATTAGACCCCTAGCCTGGGAACCTCCATATACTGCGGGAGTGGCCCTAGAAACGACAAAAAGCCAAAAACAAACAAACAAAAGACTGGGAGCTGATACGGGTGTTAGGTGTGGTTGAGGGGCGCCGTGTTCCTGGGTCGGGGCGGGGGGGTGAAAGCTGTGCGCCCAGGCGTGACTTTCTTTTTCTTTCTCTCCTCTTTCCCCTGCAGCCGCTGGTCCGAGAGCCCTGCCGCAGCTGTGCCGTGGTGTCCAGCTCGGGCCAGATGCTGGGCTCGGGCCTGGGCGCCGAGATCGACGGTGCTGAGTGCGTGCTGCGCATGAACCAGGCGCCCACCGTGGGCTTCGAGGCGGACGTGGGTCGGCGCAGCACCCTGCGGGTCATCTCCCACACGAGCGTGCCGCTGCTGCTGCGCAACTACTCCCACTACTTCCAGCAGGCCCGGGACACCCTCTACGTGGTGTGGGGGCAGGGCAGGCACATGGACCGCGAGCTGGGCGGCCGCACCTACCGCGCCCTGCTGCAGCTCACCAGGATGTACCCAGGCCTGCAGGTGTACACCTTCACCGAGCGCATGATGGCCTACTGCGACCAGGTCTTCCAGGACGAGACGGGCAAGAACCGGTGAGCTGGGGGCCTGCCCGCTGGGGTCTCCCTGCTGGGTGGGGGTGGGGGGGGCCTGCTTTCTGGAGGAGCCTCTTGTCCATCACGGGTCTGCGCTGTCAGGCGCTCGGGGGTCAGCAGGGACAGAGGCAGACGTGGTCCTGTTCTCTGATGGGGGTCAGGAATCAGAGGGCCTGTCCTTCACTGAATTATTATATGGATGAGGAATTCCAGGAGTTCCCCTTGTGGCTCAGCAGGTTAAGAACCCAATATAGTGTCCGTGAGGAGGCGGGTTCGATCCCTGGCCTCGCTCAGTGGGTTAAGGGTCTGGTGTTCCCGTAAGCTGTGATGTAGGCTGGCAGCTGCAGCTCCAATTCGACCCCTAGCCTAGAAACTTCCCTATGCCGCAGGTGTGGCCATTAAAAAAAAAAAAAAAAAATCCAAATGGTGGAATTCCCTTGTGGCGCAGTGGGTTAAGGATCTGGCATTGTCACTGCAGTGGCTTGGGTTACTGCTGGGGTGGGGGTTCGATCCCTAGCCCTGGGACTTCCACATGCCATAGATGTGGCCAAAAAAAAAAAAAAGAAAAAAAGATTTCCAAATGGTGGTGAGGGGCATTTGGCCTTTCCAACGCCAGTTAGGGGAGCTGACTGCTGTGAGGTAGTGTCAGGGAGCTCTTCCCTCTGGAGGGGGTGCTCTGACACCTGAAATGGTCTCTGAAGTTCCTTCCGGATATGACAGTAACAGTTAAAGCTCTAACAGTTCGTGCACCTGGCACTGGGTTAAGCACGCTGCATTCAAGATCTTATGTAAGATCTCGTATTCTCCCATACCCCAAAGAGCCCTCTGCCTCCTCCTCTGCACACTGGCTCCTCCCCCCCACCCCACCCCGCTCAGGAAGTTCTCTAGTTCTTTAGCCAAACACCTGGGCTTTGCCCTTGAGTCCTCTTGTTTCATCACCTGCCACATACAACGGCCTCTTGAATCTCCTTCCATGCCCACGGGTGCCACCTTGGCCTCGGCTGCCATCCTCCCCTGCTCTTGAAGCACCTCCTAGGGTCTGAGCTCCAACTCAGTGAATTCATCGCATCCGTCCCCTACTGTGACCCTACGGCAGCTCTGCGCCTGCCTCACATGGAGAATGAAGCCCAGACTCCCCCCACCCCCCCCCAAGCCCCGCATGATCTGCCCCATCCCCCCCATCCCCGCTGGCTTCTGTGACCTCCTCTTCCTTCGTTTCCCTGCTCCAGCCACTCTGGATGTCTGGTCCTCCTCCGATGACATCCGCACGGCCCTGCACGAGCCGTTTCTTCCCCCAGATCCTCCCACGAATGATGTCTTACATTCGAATGTGGATGACGGGTCACCTTGACCGCCCCATCAGGGGAGCACCCCGCTCCCAACATCCTTCATCCCATTTTTGTGTTTCCCGGTCTTCCCAGCAGGGCTCCCCCAGCCACTCCCTCCGTTGAGCCATGTTCGCGCTGGTCAGGGCAGGTGTGTCCAGTTTGAATGAATGAACCACCCCCAGCCCCTGGTAGAGGTGGAAGTGAGCGGCCCTCGGCTGGGAGAGGAACCAGCGCTGCTGTGTGGAGAGAGTTGAGGCCTGGGGTGGATGCAGGGTTCCTTGCTCTGAGTTGGGTGTTGGGCTTTGGGGCAGAGCTGGGCAGACCGTGTGCCTGGTCCATAACCACCCATAATTATCCCCACTTTGCAGATGGGTCCCTGAGGCTCGGGGAGGGTCATGAGCCAACCTGATGCCCAGGGCGGATTCAGGGTTCAAATCGAAGAACCGTTTGACTCCAGACAACCCTCTTCCTCAATCTCAGCAACTTTCCTCTGCTGCCTCCTGCCATCTCCCCACGCTTGGACCCTCAGATGAGGAGAGGGTGTGATCAGAGTCACCGCGCCACCCCTGGGGGTGGGGTTGCCCACGTCCTGCGTGGGACGTGGGCAGCAGTTGGACAGCCCAGATGCGCACCCCGCCTCTCCCTCTTGTCCACTCATGGCCTTGGGTTGGATCTGTCCCTTCCTCAGCCTCCCCCCACCCGAGCCCCACTGTGGGGGTCAAGGTGAGAGGCTCTTGGCAGGGAGGGTAACCCCTGCTGTGCCCTGAGAGAGCTGAGCGGGGCTGCCATGCAGCGCCTTGTTCCACGGGGAGCTGGGGACGCGGCCGGGCTGACTCTGCTTCCCTCTCTCTGCCAGGAGGCAGTCAGGCTCGTTTCTCAGCACCGGCTGGTTCACCATGATTCTCGCCCTGGAGCTGTGCCAGGAGATTGTGGTCTATGGAATGGTTAGCGACAGTTACTGCAGGTCAGGCCAGCCGGGCAAGGACACCGCGGGCCCTGTCCACGCTGGAGGGTGTGTGGGCTTCCCAGTGGGTGGCCGAGGCACAGACACCCCTCGGGCCTGGTGCCTAGTGGGAAGGAGCCCAGCCTTTGGAGCAGGGCTGGCTCCCAACGTCCCCTCTGCCCGCTTGGCCTTTGGCCCGGCCGCCACCGCCCAGTGCCTCCGTTTCCTCATGTCAAAGAGGGAAAATCATTGTCCTTTCCTCAGAAGGTTGTGGAAAGTTTAGAGAGGGAACCGGCTACCAGAAGGCCAACCGTCTTTACCGCAACGCCGGGGCCCCTCTCCCAGCCACAATCCCATAACCGATGATGCGGTCCATGTCAGCTTGGCCCTGTGATATTATGACTGTTCAACATGGTCCAAGTTTAGAAAGGGCCCCATGTCTGCATCCTCCGTTCTCTTTGGCACGTCTTTACTGGGCACGTGGGCGACATGGCAGTAGCTTGTGTGCCGTGGCACCTGGCCAGGCTGCCCGTGAACACGGGGCCAGTGTGTAGGTGGATGCTTGGGGCTGGCCGCTTCCAGCCGTGGGGAACAAGGAGTCCCTCACTGTGGCCTCAGCACCAGGCATTTTGTGTTTTTTGACCCGTGGTCTCAGCCGAGAAGATAATCGCCATCCGGGTTTACTGATGGATCATTGAGGCCCATGGAGGGTGTCTTTGGGCTGGAGTCAACCAGCTGGCAAGAGGCAGAGCCAGGGCTCGAACCCTGGCCTCTGGGATCCCCGGGGGCTGCCCTGTCCCTCCCGTATCCGTCCGGGTCTCCCTTGGGACCAGGTGTGGGGCTCTGTGGCCCGTCGCACCTGCTGAGGGGTGTCGTGGTGGGTGGCAGGGTCTGGCGGGAGGCGGGCGAGTTCTGGTGCCTCACGCCTGGCCCTGGTCCCTTGCCCGCAGGGAGAAGAGTCACCCCTCGGTGCCTTATCACTACTTCGAGAAGGGCCGGCTGGACGAGTGCCAGATGTACCTGGCGCACGAGCGGGCGCCCCGCAGTGCTCACCGCTTCATCACTGAGAAGGCCGTGTTCTCCCGCTGGGCTAAGAAGAGACCCATCGTGTTTGCTCACCCCTCCTGGAAGACCCAGTAGCCTCATGGCCCAGCTGGCCGCGGCGCCTCTGCAGGCCAGCCACACTCCACCAGAATCATTTAATTTATGGATCCTGCCTCCTGCCCCAGGCCGGGCGGACCTAAGCTCCCTTCCTGCTCTGGCCTGGGGACACCTGGGGCCATCTCAGGCCTCCAGACTTAGAGGAGAGGACAGGGGGGGCCATGGCAACCTTTGCACTCTCCTCCCTACCCCCTGCCCCTCGAATAATCCGAATCTTCTTTCGGGGGTTCGTCCCACCTTTGAGTCTGTCCAGTGGCCTTTGCCCCCACTGCCCCTGGGGGGGGGGGTGGCTGGTGGCACCCCCACACACCAGCACGACCCTGACCATTCACCAGCCCCGGGCCTTGTCTCCACACTCCCTTCCGATCTGCCTTTGGTGCCACATTTCTCAAGCTGGTCGCCCTGGTCCGGGCAGCCCAGAGCTTGGGGTTCGCTGAACTGTGACTGCCAGGGCCACCTCTGGAGTGTACGGGTAAACGTTTTCTGAAAGCCTCTCTAGGGTGTTGTCATGTGTCCGGGTGGGGATCGGGGCTCCTCTCCCTGCCACCATCCCGTAACTGGTTGCCTTGAGGGCAGACTGCAGCCAGCTGAGCTTCTGGCCTTTTCATCTGCCCAGGAGCCTACCCACTTTCCCCACCCGATCAGGGAGTCCGGCTCCATGGCTGTGCTTGGCCCCCGGAAACACCCCAGCTCAGAGACTTCCATGGGACCCCCCCCTCCCAACCCTTCACTGTGTGGGAGGAGAGTTAAGGGCCTGGAAGGAAACAACTCAGGGTGGGAGGAAATTCTTTCACCTCGTGTTGCCTTCCTGGTCCTGGGTCAAATTCCAAGGGCCTTGTGAGTTAAATTCCCTATGAATTCTGGAGTTGGTTACACTGCTAGGAAGGCAGACGGCAGGCCCAGGGCTCTCTTCTGAGTTTTGGTTTGCTCGGTTGGAAAAGGAAAAACAGAGCTCCCAGCCACCTGATGGGGTGGGGAGGTTAGTGCTAGCCCATTTTACAGATGAGGTGATGCCACTGGGCTGAGCCAGGATGCAATCGCAGGTCTGAGAGCTGAGCCTGAATCTGGGCCCTGCACAGGGCAGGGTGGGGGGTGGAGGGAGGTGCTGGGAAGGGCCCACAGTTGGGGGGGTTGCTTTACCACCCCTCCTCCCTTCTCCCTCCTCCCTCCCTCTTCTGGAGACCAGGGGACTAATGGAGGGCCAGGATGCCAGCCTATCAACCAGGATGGAGCCCTAGGATTCCAGCCTCCAGCTTGGGGGCTCAGCTGCTTCATTGGCGTGTGATCTGTGCAGTGCCTGGGCCCCACACTTAATGTTCTGCTGTCGCCACTTAAAATTCTTCATATATATGTATATATTTTTAACAAGGGGCCACGCCTTTTCGTTCTGCACTGGACCTCATAAATCATGTAGCCATTTGTGCCTGGGAGTCTGGGTGACCCAGGATGCACCCCCTCCCTCCCGCAGCCTTCTCGGGAGAGGCTGGAGACCTGGCATCTGCCCACAGGCCTGCCTTTTGTGCCCTGCCTCCTCCTCCCCGGTGCCGGGTGGGCCCAGAGGCCTCTGCAGGCGTGGGAGGAGAGCCCTGAGCTGGGGGAAGCCGGGAGCCTGCTGCGGGAGGGAGGAGGCTGGCAGCCAAGCCACAGCTGCCAGCCTGGCAGTGGTGAGTGTGGTGGTGAGTGTCTCTGAACAGGTGTTGGGCAGGGGCAAGGATGGGGTGAAACCTGGTGGGCCGGGAGCGGGGGCTGTTGGTGGGGGAACTTCCGGTCTCAGGGAGGGCTGGGGAGTCAGACCTGCCTCATTCTGGCTCCACTTCCCGCTGTGGGACCTTGGCCGATTAGTGCCTCCCTCCAGGCCTCAGTTTCCTCATCTGTCAAAGGTACTAAAAGGGAGTTCCCCTTGTGGCTAAAATGGTAATGAGCTCAACTAACATTCATGAGGATGCGAGTTCGATCCCTGGCCCTGCTTAGTGGGTTAAGGATCTGGCGTTGCTGTGGCTGTGGCGTAGGCCGACAGCTGGAGCTCCAGTTGGACCCCAACCCTGTGAACTTCCTTATGCCAAGGGGGCATTAAAAAAAGAAAAAAAGTACTAAAGGAGTTCCTGATTCACGGGATTGTGTGAATTTAAAGCGATAACACTGTAGAGTGCCTGTCCCCAAGGCTGGCACTTGATATGTGGCAGCCATCATTTTCTTTCTTTTCTTTGTTTTTTGCTTTTTTAGGATCACACCTGCAGCATGTGGAAGTTCCCAGGCTAGGGGTCCAATTGGAGCTGCAGCTGCCGGCCAACACCACAGCCACAGCAACACTGGATCTTTGAACCCACTGAACGAGGCCAGGGGTCGGATTCTTAACCCACTGAGCCATCACGGGAACTCCCCAGGCACCATTTTCAATGGAGTGACCCTTGCTCTCCTGGCCCTGCTCTCCGTGGTGGTGACAGACAGGTGGGCAGGAAGGTTCCCAACCTCTTTCAGCTGGCTCTGTTCACAGCGTTATCCTCGGGTCCGGGGTCTCCAAGGCCCAGGGTCTACTGGTTTTGCTGGGACTCCAAGTCCACCCCCTCCCAGGAACTTCCTTCTCCTCCTCCTGCTCTGTTTCCCTGGAGATGCTGGCAGCCCTTGGGCCCAGTGCACAGAGGTACCTCTGTCTCGGCCCTGCCCTTGGTTGGGTGGTGTTTATTGCTGGGTTGGCCCAAATATTGTCTTTCTGGACTGGTGATCTGGCACAAGCCTTCTGCCAGCCACTTCCTCCAGGCCGATGAAGATGACTGGGGACGGGTCCTGGGCCTGCTGACCGCTCTCTGGACCCTCTTCTCTGCCCCTGCAGTTCCTGAAGTTTCCAGGAGGTGAGTTGGGGAACAGGAGCCTCCTCCCAGCTCTGAGGAGTTGGAGGGGGGACAGCTTGGTGTGGGCCCCTCTCCGGGCCTCTTTTCCTGTTGTACCCTGGCTCCTTTGCCTCCTCAGCAGGCCTGCTGGGGGCGCATGTATTCCTCCTGAGAACAGAGGGAAAGGCAGTTGAGTCTCATGGCCTGGAGGCATCTTAAGAGGGCTCTCCTCAGAAAGAACTCGGGGATAGGCCAGGAGCTCACACTCAAACTTCATCTAATCAGGCAAGGAAAGAAACCTTGGCTCTTCCAGGCACTGGTGGGCCCCCATGCCCAGTGCCACCTGGGCCAGCCTGACTGTTCCAGCTTCCTTCTCTGAAGAAGCAGGAACTTCCTGGTCCCAGACCCACTGCCCACATGCCTAGTGCCACCTGGGCCAGCCTGACTGTTCCAGCTTCCTTCTCTGAAGAAGCAGGAACTTTCTGGTCCCAGGCCCACTGCCCAGAGGCCCCTGAGGGCTTTTTCCAGTCTCCTGTGGAATCAAAAATCCCACCAGGGCAAAGATTGCCAAAGGGTGGTGTGGGGGGTGTCACACCTAGGACCGCCACTCTGGGGGCAGGTAGGGCTGCAGCTGAGGCCACCCCCCAGACCATAGGGGAGCGACTCCCGGAAGGACCCGCCGCCAGCTCCGGGCAGGGTCGGGATTGGCACAACCTCCCATTCGTGAAGGTTCCGACATGCATATGGGGCATGCCTGGGGCTTTCGGGGGCCAGAAAGGCTTGTGGTTATTCCGCAGACAGGCCCTTGGTGGGGGGGTGTCCCTGTGTCTTCTCTGTGCCTCAGTTTCTCTTTCTGGAAAGCAGGAGTAACGGCCATGCCACGTCACAGGTTATTTTAAGGATTCAGTGAGGTGTGTTTGCAAAGTGCTTATTAGCGCAGGAGAAGGCACCCAACACAGGAGCTGTGGGTTTTCTTATCCTCGTTATTATTATCAAAGTGCCTGTTATTGTTTGGGGGGCCCAGGAAAGGGAAGCCAGTCCCAGAGCAGAACCTTCTGGAGTAAGCCTGGGGCCCAGAAACAGGCCAGGCCTGACAGGGGAGCTCCAGGTTCCGGGTCTAGATTTGATCCAGGACCTGGGTTGTCCCACCCTTTTATTTCCAGAGATCTGGGTCATTGGCCTGGGGCTGGGAGAAGGGCTAGGGACCCAATGCCTCTCACCTGCCTGTGACCAAGCAAAGGGCTCCCCTTCTCTGAGCCCCCAGCAGTCAGGTTCATCAGGCTTCCCACACGACTGCCCTGTCCCCTGCTCTGTGGTTTTCTGTCCTGTGGCCTTAGGCACTTAGGAGGGCCCGGGTGTGGAGGGCGGCGCTGAGGCTCAGGAAGAGGGTGGAGGTGGACACCAGAGGGACAGGAAGCCTCGCAGGCGCCATTGGCCATCTGCACACCACCCCTCTCCACTGCCTCTGTGACCTGGAAGCTGCACTTTGTGGCTCATGACTTTGTTTTTCTTCTTCTTCTTCTTCTTCTTCTTTTGTTTTTTTTTTTGCTTTTTAAGGCCACACCTGCAGCATATGGAAGTTCCCAGCAATGATCAGAGCCACATCATAGCTCACAGCAATGCCAGATCCTTCACCCACTGAGAGAATCCCGGGATCGAACCTGTATCCTCATAGACACTAGTCAGGCTCCTTACTGCTGAGCCACAATGGGAACTTCTGACCTTGGTTTTAATTAAAAGCAAAGTGGTATAAACTTACCAGATCAGTCCACTGCAGACCACCTGGAAGTTTATAAAGCAAAAACAGCACCCACCCTACCCCCATCCACTTTCCAGGGGAAACTGCTACCTGTAGCCCTGCATGGCTTCTTCCAGAAGCCTTTTGCGTGCATTTACGAACATATATGCATAGATAGTGTACAAAAAAAGGAATCACGCTGGGGGGAGTTTCCATTGTGGTGCAGTGGAAGCAATCCGACCAGTATCCATGAGGATGTGGGTTTGACCCCTGGCCTCACTCGGTGGGTCAGGGAATCTGATGTTGCCATGAGCTGTGGAGTAGGTCGCAGATGTGGCTCAGATCCCACATTGCTGTGGCTGTGGCAGAAGCCAGTGGCTACAGCTCTGATTCAACACCTAGCCTGATTCACAGTTCCTAGCCTGGGAACTTCCGTATGCCACAGGTCTTGCCCTAAAAAGCAAAAAAAAAGAAGAAAAAGAAAAAGGAATCGTGCTATATGTGCAGTTCATTTTTTATAAATTAAAAATAAGTTTTTAAATATAAAAACATGGTGTGACCATTATCTTAAAAATTTTGGAAAATACAGCTAAGCCAAAAGAAAACAGCCACCCACAATCTTATCATTCTGGAAATAACTGCTATTTGACACTTTACTTATAATAGGCAAAAGTAGCTTTTTATTTTCATTTGGTTTATCTTCTTCTTCCTTTTTTTTTTTTTTTTTTTTTTTATGTCTGCGCTTACCACATAAGGAAGTTCCCAGGGCCAGGATGGGATCATTTAACCTGCTGCACAGGGCTGGGGATTGAACCCGCACCTCCCCAACAACCCAAGCCACTGCTGTCAGATTCTTTTTTTTTTTTTTCTTTTTATCTTTTTAGAGCCGGCATATGGAAGTTTCCAGGCTAGGGGTCGAATCGTAGCTGTAGCTACCGGCCACAGCCACAGCCACGCCAGATCCAAGCCGAGTCTGCGACCTACACCACAGCTCACAGCAACGATGGATCCTTAACCCACTGAACGAAGCCAGGGATAGAACCCGAGTCCCCATGGATACTAGTCGTGTTGGTTACCACTGAGCCACAAGACGGGAACTCCCCATCTTCTTCCTTCTTTTTTTCACCTTTTTAAATAGTGTGATACACCCTAAAGAAGGCATGCACTATACTTGTAAATTATACTAGTAAACTTGTTAATAAAATGATATAATGAACCGCTTGAACCTACGTCTCAAAGACCAGACTCTTACTATAAATTGCACTCCTTTTATTCTTTCTTCGCATCCCTGCCTCCCTGCAGAGATTACCAAGTTCTCCACGTTTTTGACTTTTGCTTTTAAAACTTCAATCACTCTGATAGGCAAGACCTATCTCCTGTCTCTGGCTACGAGAGGTGGCCTATTGCCTAGCCTATGGTTAAACAGTATATTGTGTAGTTACCTTGGTTTTCCAGAACTTGTCCCTTTCACTTCTTGTGTCTGTAAGATTTAGCCATGTCACTTCCCCTGCTATAGGATATTATTTCACCCTGTGACTGTGTCCTAATGTTAAAAAAAATTCCATTCTCCTTCATAGATATATGAACTATTTCCAGTTTTATATTCTTTTTTTTTTTTTGGTCTTTTTTGAGAGCCGCACCTGTGGCTCATGGAGGTTGTCAGGCTAGGGGTTTAATTGGAGCTGTAGCTGCAGGCCTACGCCAGAGTCCCAGCAACTTGGGATCCAAGCTGTGTCTGCAACCTACACCACAGCTCACGGCAATGCTGGATCCTTAACCCACTGAGTGAGGCCAGGGATTAAACCTGCAACCTCATGGTTCCTAGTTGGATTTGTTTCTGCTGCGCCACAATGGGAACTCCTCCAGTTTTATATTCTTTCGAGCAATGCTGCTATGAACTCTGTTGCATACATTTGCAAGAATTTCTCCAGGGTATACACCCAGGAGCAGAATGCAAAATTTTCCAACTTTGTTTTCCAAAGTGATTATAGAGACGCTTTTTTTATTTTCATTTTTTTGCTTTTTAGGGTCACACTCACGGCATATGGAAGTTCCCAGGCTAGGGGTCCAATCGGAGCTACAGCTGCCGGCCTACCCCAGAGCCACAGCAACGCCAGATCTGAACCACATCTGTGACCTCCACCACAGTTCACAGAAATGCCTGATCCTTAACGCATGAGCGAGGCTAGGGATCGAACTGGCATCCTCATGGTTCCTAGTCAGATTCGTTTCCTCTGCGCCAAGATGGGAACTCCTAGAAATGCATTTTTTTAGACTTGCTTTCTTCACTTACACATCCTGGACAAATCTTCCAGTGCGTGCCTATTGAACTGAATCTTACATTTCAGCAGGGCAGGGTAACCAGGCGTCCAGCGTAGCTACTTATTTTCCACTATGACATAAAATGATGTGATGAAAATCCAGATAATTATAAGAAGTAATGCAACAGTTTAAGTCCTAACCACAGCTGGTGAGGTGGTTCTCCCGATTTTCCGGAGCCCCGGGAAGCGTAACGTGCCAAGGCTGCAGAGCTAGTAGATGGCAGAGCTGAACTTGGACCCCTGAGTTTACCCAGGGTGACTACTGGGTGTCGGGCACTGGAGGCCCCCGGGTAGGGACGCCCCTGAAACTCTGCTGATTCCAAGCGTCCTTACGCTCTGGGACTCAGTTTCTCCATCCCAGTCGTGGCGCCAGTAAACAGAGGTAGAAGTGGGCCTGACCCACACTAAAGGTTCTCCGAGGCCTGTTGTTATTGTCCATACAGGCTGCCCAGAGGCGTAATCGAGGCGCTCCGGTGCCCGGGGACCCGGGGTCGCCTCGCTCACCCACTCCCCGCTTGCACCGTACGGGGGCGGAGCCATCCGCGGCCCCTCAAGGCTCCGCCTGCCTCCCAGGCCTGGGCCCCAGCGGCGAGCGGCGGCGCTAGGACCCGGCGGGCCGGGGCTGCGGCGGGGCCTGGGCGGCCAGAGGAGCACGGACCCCGGCTCTCGGCTCCCGGCGCCACGTGAGGGGGCTCGGGGGCCGCCGGGGGCCGGGCGCTCCCCCGGGGAGGTGAGCGGGCGCCGCGCGGGGGCGGGCAGCGGGAAGGGGGCGCTGTCAGCGCCCCTGGTGTGGGGGGTCGGGAGCCGCTGAGGATGGAGATTGATGCGGGGGCCCCCGGGGCTCCTTTAGACCCACTCACTCTTGGCAACTGCGCCTGGAGATCCTGGTCCTCGCGCCCAAGGGCTGTCGTGGGGTTCGCGGGGCCTCCTGCCGCTGACTTCCCCCTTAGAGCTCGGAGACCCTGCCGCCTTCCTGCCTCCCTTCTCTTCCCAGCTGAGGCTGGAGCTCTGGACTCCCCAGAGTGCTGGAGCTGGGGGGGAGGTCAGGGGAGTCGGTGCGCAGAGGGTGAGTCGCCCCCCTCCCAGGTGGACCCACGGTTTCGGGCCCCCCTCATATGGAAATAGGAGCTCCCCTCCCCCGACTTCGGGGAGCTCTCCTCCCACGCGGCTCATCGGGGTGTCCTGACCCTGCAGGACTCCCTGAGCTAGGAGAAGCAAAGCCCCCAAACAGAGGGCAGGGTGTGGCCCCCACCGGTTAGCCCATGATTCAGCCCCTCGGCGCGCGGCCCACCTTGGGGCCGAGACCACGCTCCTGGCTCAGAGCTCTGGGCTGCAGCCTCCCTAGTCTGAGCAAGTTGCTCCCCAACACGCCTGCTCCCTGGTGCTGGGCCGGGGGCTGGGTGCACAGTCGTGGCCTCTCGTCAGTTCCAGCCCTGAGGGATCCTTGAGGGAGATCTGGTCAGGCTCAACCCTGGGACCAGGAAACAAGGCTCCCCAGCAAGCTCTGGACAGCGCTCTGCTCTCTGAACCTCAGTCTTCTCATCTGTGAAGTGGGGATAAGAGCCCCTACTGTGCAGAATTACCAGGAAGATTCAGTGAGTGGGTGGTGCTTAGCAAGGCCTCGGCCTTCATTGATATTAGAGGGAAGTTTCCCAGCTAGGCATCAGAGGATTGGGGCAAGCTCATGGACAGGCAGGCCTTGAACAATGAATAACCAGAAAACTAACAGTGGCTGGCATTGACGAAGCACTTTCAAACCCTTGCCACATCTGCTTGAAGCCTAACAACTTTGTGAGTTACCTATTCTTATTATTCCATTTCACAGATGAGGAAACTGAGGCTCAGAGAGGTCCCATGGCTTGTCCGAGGCCCCTCAGCCAGTAAGTGGTGGAACCGGGATTCCCACTTGAACTTGAGAAGCTGTACTGATCACGGCCTTCTCAGAGCAGGACTGTGATGGGGCCGACCAAGGGCACAGTGGCCCTGGCTGAGGGCACTGCTCAGGCAAAGGTGGGCAAGTGGGGGCTGGGCCTGGGAACTGGAGTGCTCCTGGTGTGTCTGGAGCTTAGTGAAGGAAAGGGAGTGAGAGGGGAGGCTCAGCTCAGAGAGGCAGCTGGAATGCCAGAGGCGTCCGGGCAGATGGGGGACCCAGGGATTCTGGACGACTTCTGCCCTAAGGGGCTATGAGACCAAGGACACGCCGCACCTCCCTTCTGATGAGCCTCAGTTTCCTGATCTGGACCGCAGGGACCGGACCCGATGAGAATCGCCGATGAAAGTCGCGGGGCCTCCCCGACTGGCTTTGAAGTCTGGCTGCAGCGAAACCTGAAGCAGGGCTTGGAGGCGGTCGCGGGGGGGGGGGGGGGGGGGGGGGGGCGGGGGGGGCCCCAGGAGAGGGGGCGGGGTTAGGCAGTGGGAGGGGCTAGGGCCTAACCAATCAGGAGTGGCGTGGGGGCACCTCCTTTGGCCTGGGGTTCTCCGGCTCTTCCTGGTGACAGAGTAGGAGTAAACAGCTGCTAGGTCAGGGGGCGGAGATAGTGGCGGGAGCTGGGAGGCCTCGGAGGGGAGGACGGAGCTGGGGAGCCCCTGGGCCCCAGTTTCTCCCTCTTGGTGCTCTCCTTCTCTTAGTGGCTTCTGGCCTCGATTCTGCTGGAGGTGGCTGGACACAAGTACTTTCTCCCTTTTGACAGGTGGGGACATTGAGATCTGCAGAGAAGTTGCGCCCTGCGTGGATTGGGGGGGGGGGTCTTTTGGGGAGGGAGGAGCAGAGGTGACCGAGGCCCCTGGGGCTGGGGCAGGAGGGAAGGGCTACCCAAGGCTGCTTGGTCCCCTGAGACACCGCCCCTCCCGCCCCCCCCCCGCCCCCCCGCCTCTGAGGGTGGGGCTGTGATTATAGCCATCGGACAGATGACTCTGAGCCCTTAACCCCCAAGATCTTACTTAATAATGCGCGAAGTCAAAACGAAAAAAAAAACCAACAACGAAGTCCTTCAGTGGTCCTCCTGCATCCATCTCCAGGGCCCTGGAGCACAGTGGAGAATGTGAGTGAGGCCCTGTGCCGCCTGCGCCCTCAGAGAGCTCTCAGCCCATCGGGGAGGTGGCACACGGGACATTCCTGGCCCACCCTAGGCTTGCAGGATGAGTTGCCTGAGCAGGGTACTGGTGGGTGTCCCTGTCAGAGGGACCACTGTATGCGAGACCCAGAAGGGTGTGAGCGCTGAGGAATTTGGGGCCCTACAAGAAATGTTGCTTTATTTCAAAGCCTCGGGAACAAAAAGGCAGGAGTTTCCAATGTGGCTCAACAGGTTAAGAACCCCACGAGTATCCTTGAGGATGCAGGTTCGATCCCTGGCCCCGCTCAGTGGGTTAATGATCTGGCCTTGCCATGAGCTGCAGTGTAGGTCACAGATGTGGCACTGCTGTGGTTGTGGTGTAAGCTGGCAGCTACAGCTCCCATTTGACCCCTAGCCTGGGAATTTCCATCCCCTGGCCTGGGAACTTCCAGCCCCTAGCCTGGGAACTGCCATATGCCACAGGTGGGGCCCTAAAAAAAAAAAAAAAAAAAAAAGGAACAAAACAAAAGGCAAGGTTTACAGTTGGGGTGTGACTAGGGCTCCAGCTGGGTGGGTGGCAGGCCCTCAGCAGAGGAGCCAGCTTTAGGCCTGCAGGCTGCCTTCGAGAGCCTTGGTGTGTGGAGGTCCCTGCTCAGGAGCAGAGTGAGAGAGAACACAGGGCAGGGAGAGAGGCAGGGCTCTGCCGCCACCTGGCTTTGTGACCTCAGGCTGGTTCCTGCCCTTTCTGGGCCACGGCATCTCCATCTGCAAAATGAGCACAGTCCTGAGCCTTGAAGTCATGGGTGGGCAGGAGAGCTGGTGGGGTGGGGAGGGTGTAGCCTAGAACCAGCTGGACCTATGGGATGGCGCTCGGGCCATAACCCCTTCTGTGACTTGCAGGTGTGAGCCCACATCCCTGACCCCTGGGCCCCCTGCAGGACGCTGGCCCCTGCCCCTCAGCAGACGCCGCCGGAGAGAGATGAGTAGCAACAAAGTAAGTCCCCCTTCTTCTTTTTTTTTTTGTCTTTTTGCCTTTTCTAGGGCTGCTTCCCGTGGCATATGGAGGTTCCCAGGCTAGGGGTTGAATCGGAGCTGTAGCCACCAGCCTACGCCAGAGCCACAGCAACACGGGATCCCAGCTGTGTCTGCGACCTACACCACAGCTCACGGCAACACCAGATCCTTAACCCACTGAGCAAGGCCAGAGATGGAGCCCGCAACCTCATGGTTCCTAGTCGGATTCGTTAACCACTGAGCCACAACGGGAACTCCCCCCCTTCATTTCTTGTCCCCATCTCAGCGTCTTATTTTCCTCCACGAAATGGGTTCCTCTGTATCCGCCTCAGACCCAGGCCATCACAATTCTTTCTTCCCTGCGGAGGAGCAGCCGATGCCTGGGAGGCCCTGGTGTGAGCCCTGCTGTGGCCATGGATCTCTGTGGCTTTGGGCAAGCTCCTGCCTTGCTCTGAGCCCATGTCTACCTCTGCCCTCTGAGGCTTGCCTGGTCCATCTGCGGTAAAGGATCAACCGAGTATATGACTGTAGAGTCCTGTGCAGGAGGTGGGGGTGGAGGGGTGGGGGTGCATGGGGGGCTGGGAGAAGGGGCAGTCATCAAAGATGACAGTGTTTCAAGCATCACTTCTGAGGGGGCCAGGGTTCCCCATCATCCACTCATTTATGCTTTCTTGAGCACCTACTATGTGTCTGGCCCTGCACACCCTTTTCCCAGGATCCACTGCACCACAGCTTTGGCACAGGCTGAGTGCCAGGGGGTGGGGTACTGTGGTTGTGTCTGGGTTCAATCCGGAGAAGAAACCACACAGTAATTTGAACAGAGGATGTTTCATGTAAAGAATTCTCAACTATAATCGGGCATCCGAGTAACAAGTCACTGGAACTCTGCAGGATACAGGAATCGCAGATGTAAGGAGCAGCCACTACCCCTCAGGGCTGACATCCAGGCCTTGCTGGAGAGGACACTGTTATGGCCCACTGGATAGCAGAGAACGCACTGTGGTGGGGTGTTCATAAATCCACCCGCCAGGTTACAGGAAAGGCTGTTCACCAGTGATAACTCCCAAGAGGCACTTCAGGCATCATGCAGAATGGCTCCAGGGAGGGGAAGCTTATGTGCTTTGGGTGTTACAGGTGGTTGAGTGTGTCACATGAACTCAACTAGGAGAAGCTGTGATCACAGCAGGAGTCAGAGGCCCACTGCTTCGAAACGGCCTGAGGGGGATGCTGGAGGAAGCTACTGGCCCCTCAGCTCTGGATCATGTACTGGAAAAGCCATGAGCCCTGTAGGAGCAAATGGGCCAGAACCAGGCACAAAGCCCCCAGAAGCAGGCAACAAACGCCTTTCCTTCTGCGATGCCTCTGCAGCGCCCTCTACTGGCAAAGATTATTATGCAGTTGGCGGGCCGGGAAAACCGTGTCCAGGGCCAGATGCATTTTCACAGAGGAGGCAAAAGAGCAAAACTGGACTGAGAAGCAATACATTGATACCCAGCACAGGGGGCCCGGCACAGGGAGCCAGGACTCCCAGGTCCCATCTACCCTTGCAGCCCTTGGGCAAATAAATCCCAGTGGCTGCTCTGGAGATCCCACTCCCCGCCCTTTGCTGCATGTTGGTACACCAGCTACCCACGCATCCCGATTCCTGACCAGAACCTTTCCACGCTGGTTTAAATGAATGACAGGCGTTTCTGGGAGACTGTTTGGGAAAGACCTGGACCCTCTCGTTTGAAGGTCCCACATGTCTCCCAGCATCCTTCCGCACTCCGGGCCCGTCCTGGGAGCTGAGATACAGGGGGGGGATCAAGGCTGACTTTGTCCCCGCCCTCAGAACTCATAGTCTAATTGAGGGGGAGGGCAGTTTCGAATCCAGTGTAATGGGTGCTGTGATGGGTGGTTCTCAGGGGGCTGGAGGAGGCCTTCCTGGAGGAGGTGGTGCCCGGACTGGTCTGGAACGAAGAGCAGGAGCCTGCCGGGCAGCCGGGCCCTCACTGGCCTCTCCCCTCTCCAGGAGCAGCGGTCGGCAGTGTTCGTGATCCTCTTTGCCCTCATCACCATCCTCATCCTCTACAGCTCCAACAGCGCCAGTGAGGTCTTTCATTACGGCTCCCAGCTGGGCCGCACCCGCCGGCCCGTCAACCTCAAGAAATGGAGCATCACCGATGGCTACGTCCCCCTGCTCGGCAACAAGGTAGGGCAGCTGCTTTGGGGAGCTTCCTGGGGGCTGCCTGGTGACCCACCACCCCCGTCGCCCACCATCGCCGCTCCCACCTCCTCCTCTTCCACCTCTTTTCTTTTTTTTTTTTTTCCTTTTCTAGGGCCGCTTCCTGTGGCATATGGAGGGTCCCAGGCCAGGGATCGAATCGGAGCTGTAACCACCAGCCTACACCACAGCCACAGCAACGCGGGATCCGAGCCGCGTCTGCAGCCTACACCACAGCTCACGGCAATGCCGGAGCCTTAACCCACTGAGCGAGGCCAGGGATCGAGCCCGCAACCTCATGGTTCCTAGTCGGATTCGTTAACCACTGCGCCACAATGGGAACTCCTCTGCTTCTTTTCTTACGTCCTCTATCCCTCCTAAAGAAAAGGGTGGACCCCAGGAATCCAGAGCCTTCAGCCCCTTGTTTGCTGTGTGACCTTGGATCAGTACCCCCTTGCTTTCTGGGGCTCAGTACTCTCTAAGGTGTCACCCTTAGTGCTAATGCCCTGTCATCTCCCAAGTCAGAATCCCTTTGGAAAGCTCTCTAGTTTTCACCGATCTCTGTCTCTGTGGGGGGGGGGGGTGGTCTACACAGGGTTTGGGAGCAGGATGCTAGGGTACTTGACCGCACAACAGTAATAGTAACGGCTACCCATTGTCAGTTGCCTGCTGTGTGCTGGGCGCTGTGATCAGCCGTGATCCTCATACCCGGGGATGTGCGGTTGGCCTTATCTCCTTGAAGAGACAGGGAAACCGAGGCTCAGAGAGGTGAAGCCACTTGCCCAAGGCCACACAGCATGGGAGGGGAGGACCCAGGGTATTTCCCCAACACCTGCTGAGTTAGAGCTGTGTAGAGAGGCCAGATGTTTTGCTTCTATTTGCCTTGGGTAGCCACGAAACTCAGACTGTATTGCTGGGGTTCACCCTGCAGGCCTCTGAGCCCTGAGGTTCTCCCTGGAGTCAGGGAGAAAATTATTGGCTTCAGGCATGGGCTCCACCTTCCAGGAAGAGGTCTCCCTGGCCCCCTACCCCCTCACCAACCCTTCTAGATCTCTCAGGGCTTTGTATACTCAGCGTGTAGAGCCTGGAAAGGAGCCTATTAGCAGGTGTTTAGAAACAGATTAACACCTAGTTGAGACTTTTGTCTACGCTAAGGACCCTTGAAAGAGAAATTCAAAAGGCGGAACCGGAACCGGGAGAAAAGGGACAGCTAGAGTGTGGGTGACTTCGAAGAAGGGGATGAGACCGAGCTTGGCTTGTAGCTGTTTCCAGCCTGCTTGGGGGAAGGCGGAAAAGCAGAGCTCAGGAAAGCTGGCCAAGCCAGGTTCAGGGGACCTGTTGCTGGATCCTGGAGTAGGGGCTCAGAGAAGGCTGCCTGGAGCGGGTGGCAGCTGAGCTTAGCCTTGAAGGGTGCGTGGGAATTCCACGGGCAGAAAATAGGCTTCGGACAGCGTGTGGGTCCAACCCCTTCATTTCACCAATGGGAAAACAGGCTCAGGGCAGCTTCCACACCCTTTCCTACTGATGAGGCGGTGTCCCGTGCGTGGGTGATAGGGAAGGATGTCTCCTCTGGGGAGTTGGGCTGAGGCTCCATGGCCACATGGACCTGGGTTCAAATCCTGGCCCTGCACTCCTCGGCTGTGTGACCTTGGGGACATCCTTGCATGCTGTGCTGTCCCGTTCCTTAACTCTGCCCCAGCCAAGCAGCCTTCTTTTGTTTCTTGCTGCACCATGGTCATCCCACTTCAGAGCTTCTGGTTTTGCTCTTTCTCCTACATGAATGCTTTCTCCTCCGAGGTTCCGTTTCATCCTCCAGATGTCAGCTCAGAAAGGTCGCCCTGCGTGACTTTCCTAGAGCAGCCCTTGCTCCTGCCACTCTTGATCCCCTGCCCCTTTTTCATTTCCTTCCTAGCATGTTTAACTTACCAGCGGGTGTTATCATTTACTTGTTCATTGTCTGTCTCCCCATTCGTGAGCTTCGTATAGGCACGAGTGCGGTCTCTTTGGTTCATTGTTCTGTCCCATGTACTTGGCCATTAGCCAGCTTGCTGCGAATACGTGAATGTTGAAGGAACGGGCCTCAGTTTCCCTGTCTTTAAAATGGGCATCATATGCCTGCCTCCTGGAGGCCTGGCTGTATGGAGCACGGAGTCTGGCATTGAGTGATCCTAACAGTGTTGGCTTTCCTTATTCCCCCAGACACTGCCCTCCCGGTGCCACCAGTGTGTGATTGTCACCAGCTCTAGCCACCTGCTGGGCACCAAGCTGGGCCCCGAGATCGAGCGGGCCGAGTGCACGATCCGCATGAATGACGCACCCACCACGGGCTACTCAGCCGATGTGGGCAACAAAACCACCTTTCGCGTGGTGGCCCATTCCAGTGTATTCCGTGTGCTGCGGAAGCCCCAGGAGTTTGTCAACCGGACCCCTGAAACCGTGTTCATCTTCTGGGGTCCCCCGAACAAGATGCAGAAGCCGCAGGGCAGCCTGGTGCGCGTCATCCAGCGGGCAGGCCTGGTCTTCCCCAACCTGGAGGCCTACGCCGTGTCTCTCGGGCGCATGCGCCAGTTTGACGACCTCTTCCGGAGTGAGACAGGCAAGGACAGGTACCAGCCTCCGGCTCGCTCCCCCTGGCCGGCCCTGGCCTCCCTCTCGGCCGGCTCCGCTCAGAGGGCCTGTTGCTCCCGGCATGCACTGCTCTGGGGGTGTGGGCACTTCCGGCCACCTTCTGATCGGGTTTCCTAGGGGACTTCGCTTCAGGTCCAGCTCTTAGCGTGAGTCATTCCCAGCACGCTCTGCGCGGCCACATCTCCCCAAGGAGGGCGTGCCTTGCTCTGGAAGAACAAGGGCTTCCAGCGTGTTCTGCCCTAAGGTTGCACGGTCATTGCTAGTGTCTTTGTAGGCGAGCTCCCCATGCCGCATGGAAAACGTTGACCGTGCTCTGCACATCCTGCTGTAAGCACGCAGTTGCTTCCAGCATGCTCTATTCTAAGAGCATGTGCCGTTCTGACGCATCGCCTTAGAGAAGCTACTCCAGGGCTCTCCCATAGAAATATCATGTGAGCCACATAAGTAATTAAAAGTTTTAGAGTAGCCACGTTTAAGAAGTAAAAAGAGGCGTTCTCGCTGTGACGCAGTAGGTTCAGAATCCAGCTGCAGTGGCTTGGATCACTGCAGAGTGGCGAATTTGATCCTTGGCCTGGTGAAGTGGGTGAAAGGATCTGGCATTGCCTGCAGCTGCAGGTCACAGCTGCAGTTCAAATTCATTACTGGCCTGGGGACTTTCATATGCCTCGGGTGCAGCTATAAAATTTAAAAAAATAAAAGAAAAAGAAATAAGTGATGGAGTTCCTGCTGTGGCAAATGGGATTGGCAGCATCTTGAGAGCACTGGGACATGGGTTCAATTCCCAGCCTGGCACAGTGGGTTAAGGATCTGGTGTTGTCACAGCTGTGCCTTAGGTCTCAACTGTGGCTCAGATCTAATCCCTGGTCCAGGGACTCCATATACTGTGGGGTGGTCAAAAATGGAAAAAAAAAAAAATGAAAGGAATAAGTGAAATTAAATTATATATATATGTATATTCATACATATATATATATTTAAATCTTTTTAGGGTCGCACCTGCAGCATGTGAAAGTTCCTAGGCTAGGGGTCAAATGGGAGCTGCAGCTGCCCGCCACAGCCACAATCACAGCAATGCCATATCCGACCTGTGTCTGTGACTTAACACTGCAGCTCACAGCAATGCCAGATCCTTAACCCACTGCGTGAGGCTGGGGCTCAAACCCATGTCCTCATAGATACTAGTCAGATTCTTAACCCACTAAGCCACCATGGGAACTCCAAATTTAATATATTTTTATTTAACCTAATATGTCCCACATAGAGATCCATATATTGTTTGATTTCTATTTATTTATTTATTTTATTTATTTATTTTTGTCTTTTTGCTATTTCTTGGGCCGCTCCCGCGGCATATGGAGGTTCCAAGGCTAGGGGTCGAATTGGAGCTGTAGCCACCGGCCTACGCCAGAGCCACAGCAACGTGGGATCCGAGCGGCATCTGCAACCTACACCACAGCTCACGGCAACACCGGATCATTAACCCACTGAGCAAGGGCAGGGACCGAACCCGCAACCTCACGGTTCCTAGTCGGATTCGTTAACCACTGTGCCATGATGGGAACTCCTGATTTCTACCTAAATATTTTTAATTTTTTTGAGCTATTGTATATAGCATTTAAATTTTTTTGTTTCTAATTATTCATTGCTAGTAGATAGAAATATGATTGATTTTTGTGTGTTGACCTTATATCCTGTAGTCCTGCTAAATTTACTTATTAGTTCTAGGAGATTTTTGTAGATTCTTTGGGATTTTCTCTGCAAATGGTCATAGCGAAAAGATATCGAAATAAGCAGTTTCGATTTTTCCTTTCCAATCTATATGCCTCTTATTTCTTTTTCTTGCCTTATTGCACTGGCCATAAATCTCCCCTTAGGAGTTTGTGCTTAGTGTGTACACAGCGGCTTCCACCTACCATGCTCTGTGGTCCTGGTCACTCCCAGCGTGCCCAAGAGGGACCAGTCTTCCCACGAGTTAATTCCCAGCATGCCCTCTTCCTATTCTTTTCCTCAAAGGACCCCTTTCCACATTCATCATCTCTGTCCAGACAAGCACTCTGCCAGCTTGCCTGTGCTCCCACGGCAGGGTGGTCAGGGGGTAATTTAAGTGGGGGGGAGGGCCCCATGATTGGGTGGGGGTTGTTCTGGGAAATTCCGTGCGGGCTCACCCTTCCTCCCTGCCTGCCTCACCCCTGCCTGCCTGGCCCCTCATCGTGACCCCCTCTGCCCCCAGGGAAAAGTCCCATTCGTGGTTGAGCACAGGCTGGTTCACCATGGTGATTGCGGTGGAGTTGTGTGACCACGTGCACGTCTATGGCATGGTCCCCCCCGACTACTGCAGGTGAGCATCCCCACGGTGGTGCCCAGCCACTGGCCACAGGGTGAGCTGGGGTCCTGGAAACCTTGGCTGAGGTGCCTTCGAGGGCCTCTATTTTCTGGCCTGTGAACCTCTTTGCAGAAATCTAGGATCTTTGGAACTACCTCAGGGGCCTCTGTCCCATAAACCAGCATCTAGTATATTAATAATAACTATTTTTATTATTACTATATGAAAAGCCCAGTAGGTGACAGCTATTTTTTTTACTGAGTGCTGACCATGTATCAAGCCTGGCTTTTTTTTTTTTTTTTCTTTGCTTTTTAGGGCCACACCTATGACACATGGAGGCCCCCAGGCTAAGGGTTGAATCGGAGCTGCAGCTGTTGGTCTACGCCACAGCCACAGCAATGCGGGATCCAAAGCACACTGTGACCTACACCACAGTTCACGGCAACGCCGGATCCTTAACCCACTGAACAAGGTCAGGGATTGAACCTACATCCTCATGGATACTAGTCGGATTCATTTCTGCTGTGCCACAACGAGAACTCCCCAAGCGTGGCTTTTTATTATCTTATTTATGCCTTATAGTGATCCTAAGGAAAAGGTGCACTATTCTGTCCATTTCACAGATGAGAAAAACTATGAAGGGGGAGGAGGAGGTTTTGTGAGCAGCCTCAGTTCCCATAAACAGTAAGGGGTGGGGGCCAGGCTCCAGAACCTACAGTCCTTACCACTCACCCCACAGTGCCACCCTCTTGGGGAAAGGATGTTTCTACTGCATTAAAAAAAAAAAAAAATTGGAGTTCCTGTTGTGGCTCAGCGAGTTAACCCGATATAGTCTCCATGAGGATGTGGGTTTGATCCCTGGCCTCACTCAGTGAGTTAAGGATCTGGCATTGCCACAAGCTTTGGCGTAGGTCACAGAGGCGGCTCAGATCCAGGGTGGCTGTGGCTGTGGTGTAGGCCTGCAGCCATAGCTCCAATTTGACCCCTAGCCCAGGAACTTCCATATGCCACAGGTGCGGCCCTAAAAAGAAAAAAAAAAATTGAGGGTCCCACAGCGCGTCTACCCTACACCCATTTCACAGATGGGGAAACTGAGTTTCTGGGAGGGGCAGGGATTTCCCCCACTGAGGCCCTACAGCAGGTCAGGGGCTGGAAAGGGCAGGGTCCTACCCTTGTCCACCTTGCCCTTATGGCCCCATCTGCTCTGCCCCAGCCAGCGGCCACGACTACAGCACATGCCCTACCACTACTATGAGCCCAAGGGGCCGGACGAGTGTGTCACCTACATCCAGAACGAGCACAGCCGCAAGGGCAACCACCACCGCTTCATCACGGAGAAGAGGGTCTTCTCGTCCTGGGCCCAGCTGTACGGGATCACCTTCTCCCACCCCTCCTGGACCTAGGCCACCCCGACATGGGACTCTCATAGGGGACACAGGAGCAGGGGTCTCCGCCCAGCCGCTCGACCGAGGGCCATCTCCTGCCCAATCAAGGCTGGCCGGAGTGTCTTCTGGCCAATCAGGCCAGAAGAGGGTGTATCCTCCAGCCATTCAGCGCCTGGGGGGACCTCTGGGCCAATCAGGGATTTGGGCTTCTATGTGGTTAATCAGGTGTTGAGGGTATTTCTTGTCCAGTCAGGGTCTGAGCAGAGTCAATCAGGGTATTTCTGAGTAATCTGAGGCTGAGGTCATGTCCTTTCCCATGAGGCCTTGGTTCAGAGCCCCAGGATGGACCCCAGATCACGTCCTGTTGGTTGGGACAGTGGGGTCTTGTCCCAAGGAGCTGGGAACCTTGTGTTGTCCCCTCACTTCCCAGAGCCAGAAAGAGGTTGCATGGGGGTGGGAGCTGTCTGGAGGCCAGGCTGGGGCATTTGGGGGTTGGGGGTGGGTCCCAGGAGTGGGAGGCTGGTGTCGGGTCTTGGCTCTGCCTTGAGTGACCTTGGACGAACCCTCTCGGGGCATTGTTCTGTCTGTGTCAGGTCCGAGAACCCTCCCACCTTCCTCAGCAACCACCTTGGGCCTGTCCTCCTGGGTCTGCCTTCCGTTAAGCCTGGACTCCTCCAGCCACACCCTTTGCTGGGGTGCTCAGCTCCCTGAGAGTCTGGGGTTCTCTTTCCCTCCTCCTCCTGGAAACTTGAAGGTATTTTTACACAAGCTCCCTCAGGCTTTGGGACTTTGAAAGGAAAGGATAAACCTTTGGCGGTTTTCTTAGCCCCGCTGTCCAGCTGCCATTAGCTTGGCTCTTAAAGAGCCAGGCCCCCTTTTCTGCCATCCAGCAGTGAGGTTTTCCACCTGTTTCAGGAGCTTTGGGGGCTGAGAAAGGGGGGATCCCAGCCCAACTGAGATTTCCTGCAGCCCTTTTGTCTTCAGCTGCTGGGGCCTCCCCCTCGCTGGGCCTGGGAAGGCTCAAGGGGACTGGGAGCTGTCACCTGGGTTCTGTCCCCTCACTCTACACCAGGCACTTTATTGCTGGGCCTCAGTGGGGTGGATTTCCCCACGCTGCTCTTCTGGAGTCTCGAAGGAAAGACTGGAGGGCTTCCTGGTGGAGGCCGTGGAATGGGAGGGGTCAGGTGGAGGAGGAGGAGGCCAGCAATGAGCCATTGCACATTGGGGCCCAGGTTGGGGCGCGGGGGGGGGGATGTTGGCCACTACCCTAACCTTGGTTTTGTAATGATTTGTACAGGAATAAACACACCTAAGCTCTGGCTCCGTTTCCTGTGTCTGGGCTGGACAGGCCTGGGCTTCGGGCCTTCCAGGTGGGGAGGGGTGGCCAGCTTTGTCAGCCAGCCAGTGAGTCATACCTTCTATAGCTGGGGTGGAGACCTGGTAGCTCTGGGGGCTGGGTGTCGGGGGCTGGGGTGAGGGCGGGGGCGTGGGTTTCTGGAACCAAGCCCACCTGGCTCTTCCAGTCCAGCCTCCCCGGTCTGTGTGACCTTGAGCAAGTCACTTCCCCTCTCAGAGCCCCAATTCCCTTTTGGCTGAAAGGAGACACTGCTCCCAAGGAGCCCGGGATTGAGGGAGGAGGCCCCAGGACAGGTTCAGGGCAGTAAGGGCCACAAAGAACCACACAATGTGCCGTGAGTGTGGCTCTGGAGGAGGTGACATTCTTCCCAGGAAGAGTCCTGCAAAGGTTTGGGGGCAAGAGCTTCTGGCAGGAAGAGAAGGGAGATGGGAGAGGCTGTCATCGCTGTCACAGAAGCAGCTGTGGGGGACAGGATGGAGGAGGCCAGAGCAGCGGGTTGAGGGGGAAAGGCAGGTGGCGGGGTCAGAGGTTGGCTGTGGGCCGAGAGGTGCTGAAGGCACCGCAGCCAAAGTGCAGGCCCCAGCAGGAGGGAGTGAGCAGCCCTGGGCCGGGTGTGGTGAGTCGCGGGTGCCTCATCGCCGCCTGCAGCCTTTCAGCAAAACGGCTCAGTTTACCCCAGGTTGGCAGGAGGAAGGGGGTCGTGACTCTGGGAGATTACACCCTGTTTAGGCAGATAAGGTGCCCCTGGGAGCAGAGGCCTAACAAAGAAGGACTGTGAGACACGGGCAGGCAGCCTGCTGGGGACAGGAAAGAGCTCTCCTGGGCACTGGGCCAGCAGGATGGGGGCCGCGGAACTGGCCGGCGGGAATGGCCCCTGCTTTTGTCTCAGTTCACGTGGACACTTGCTCAGCAGGCAGCCACGTGCCGGGCGCTGTGTCAGGTGCAACGGATGCGGGAAGGGATGTTGGGTGGGAAGAAGGGGCCCAGAGGAGTTCCTGTTGTGGCTCAGTGGTTAATGAGTCTGACTAGGAACCATGAGGTTGCGGGTTCCATCCCTGGCCTTGCTCAGTGGGTTAAAGATCTGGCATTGCCGTGAGCTGTGGTGTAGGTTGCAGACGCGGCTCGGATCCCGCGTTGCTGTGGCTGTGGTGTTAGGCTGGTGGCTACAGCTCCGATTCGACCCCTAGCCTAGCACGTGTGGCCCTAGAAAAAGACAGAAAAAAGAAGGGGCCCAGAGCCTCGCTGGGTAAGGAGGCTGCAGAAGGAGGGAACAGTGGAAGATGAGACTGCTTGGGGCCAGGTGGTCCAAGGCGGGGCCAAGCCTCGATCCTTCCTGCTTGGAGAGGCTGTCCTGGCTCAGATGGCAGCCAGCAGCCGGGTGGGCAGCAGGAGGCCAGGAGGCTGCAGAGTCCAGGCCCGGGGCAACGAGACACAGTAATGGTGGCGGTAAGCGTGTCCGAGAGAGGGGACTCCTTGCAAAGTCATCACGTGGGGAGCCTGAGGCCCTGCCTGGGAGGGGAAGGTGAGAATACGACACACTTCCGGCCCCACGCAAAGGCTTCTGGGAATCTGGGTCCTGGCAGAGCCTTTTCCGGGGAGTTTCTCCCAGAATGCTTGGTTCTTCTGTTTTCCCACGGCGGGCGGGCGGGCAGCATGAAGAAGGGAGTCAAGAGTGGTTTGCTGGGGGTGGACCCTGGGCAAGCTCCGTTCAGCATCAGCAGATAAGACTTTGATGGAGGATGGAGAGGGCAAGAGGCCTCGTCCTCAACCACACATGCTCTCACTGCCTCAGATGGGACCCGTCATCATGGCCAGCTTTGCTCTGAAACGCCACTGTGACCAGGACCAAACCCACCTCCTAGATTGGGGTTCAGAGCCCTCCGGTACCCCTGTCACCCATTTACCCCTCCCTGGGGGAGGAGGCATCTCCCACCAGCTGCAAATCCCACGTGTGTTTCCCTAAGCCCCACTCCAGCTATTTCCCATGGATGCTCAGTGGTCCGGTCAGGCCCGCCTGGGGCAGCCCCACATGGGAGCCCCATGTGCTGGACAGGTGGGTCCAGCCGTGAACCTCAGAGAGTCGCTGCCCCGATTGTATGCCCCAGTGTTGGTTCCTTGGAATTATTTTTTAACCAGAATATTTTAAAAAATGTTTTTTAAAAATTGGTTGCATTTTGTGTGATTACATTTTAGGTGTTTTTTTAATATTTAAAAATAACTTGAACCATACAAACACTGGATGATAGAAATCTAGAGCATCACCCAGTCCTATTTCCCGTTAACAGTCTAAGGTATAATCTTCCAGATTTTTCTTCCATGTACTTTTTTCCTTTCCCATCCTCTCTTCCTTCCTTCCTTTCTCCTTCCCTGCTTCTGGCCTGCCTTCCTCTTTATCTTCCTGTCTTCTTTCTTTCTTTAGATTATAGCTAGGGGAAAAAAAAATCCTGAAGCTGTAATATCCCAGTGTTGGTGGAAAATCCGTCAGTCATAAACAAAGGAAATAATTACAACAAGTTCTTGAGGAGTCCCGCTGAGGCACAACAGGATCAGCAGAGTCTCTGCAGTGCCGGGGACATGGGTTCGATCCCCAGCCCGACACAGTGAGTTCAGGAATCCTGCCTTGCCGCTGCTGCGGCATAGGTCAAAACTGTGGCTCAGATCTGATCCCTGGCCCGGGAACTCCATATGCTGCAAGGCAGCCAGAAAAGAAGCAAAACGAGTACTTGAAATATTATTCAGTTTTTGAGTTAAAAATCTATTTTGTTATTGTAATAAAAACATGAGATTTACCACTTACCAGGTTTTAAGTGTATAGTTTAGTCGTGTTAAATATATTTACATCGTTGTGAAGCGGATCCCCAGAACGTTTTCATCTTGCCTATCTGAAACTCTCTACCTAATAAACAGCAGCTCCAAATTCCCCTTCCCCTCGGGCCCTCGTAACCATCATTCTACTTTCTGTTTCTGTGAATTTGACTGCTTTAGATTCTTTGCATAACTAGAATTATACACTACTTATCTTTTTGTGACTGGCTTATTTCACTTAGCAACACATCTTCGAGGACATTATGTTGCAGTCGTTTTGTCTGTAAAGTAATAGATGCTTGTTGTATTAAAAAAACAAAACAAAACAAAACACACACACACACAAGAAGACTTGAAGTCAGAAGTGTGAAAGTCCCACCTCTACCCAGGGGATGCTGTGTCCACACTGGATCTCTCGGTTCTGCTTTATTTCATCAACATTAAGATACCATTGTTTTGTTTTGTTTTGTTTTGTCTTTTTGTCTTTTTAGGGCTGCACCTGTGGCATATGGAGGTTCCCAGGCTAGGGGTCGAATCGGAGCTGTTGCTGCCGGCCTATGTCACAGCCACAGCAACACGGGATCCAAGCCGTGTCTGTGACCTACACCACAGCTTACAGCAATGCCGGATCCTTAATCCACTGTGCGAGGCCAGGGATCGAACCCACAACCTCATGGTTCCTAATCAGATTTTGTTCCGATGTGCCACGATGGGAACTCCAGGATTTCATTTTTTTTTTAAAGATTTTTTATATTTTTTTCCATTATAGTTGATTTACAGTGTTCTGTCAATTTCTGTTACACAGCAAAGTGACCTAGTCATACATCCTATTCTTTTTCCTCATTATCCTCCATCAGGCTCCATCACAAGTGACTAGATATAGTTCCTTGTGCTGTACAGCAGGATCTCATTGCTTATTCTCTCCAAATACAAGAGTTTGCATCTGTCAACCCCAGACTCCCAGTCCATCCCACTCCCTCCCCTTCCCCCTTGGCAACCACCAGTCCGTTCTCTAAGTCCATGAGTTTCTTTTCTGTGGAAAGGTTCATTTGTGCCATATATTAGGTTCCACATATAAGTGATATCATTTGGTGTTTGTCTTTCTCTTTCTGACTTACTTCACTTAGTATGAGAGTCTCTAGTTCCATGCATGTTGCTGCAAATGGCATTATTTTGTTCTTTTTATGGCTGAGTAGTATTCCATTGTGTGTATATATCACATCTTCTTAATCCATTCATCTGCTGATGGACATTTGGGTTGTTTCCATGTCTTGGTCACTGTGAACTGTGCTGTAATGAACATACGGATGCATGTGTCTTTTTCAAGGAGAGTTTTGTCCAGATATGTGCCCAAGAGTGGGATTGCTGGGTCATATGGTAGTTCTGTATTTAGGTTTCTGAGGTACCTCCATACTGTTTTCCATAGTGGTTTTATCAGTTTACATTCCCACCACACTGTCAGAAAATTTCTAAGGCAGATCCTTTGACGTACTACTCACCCGCATCCCCACAGATGGGGAAACTAAAATCCCAACGATGAGAACCTTGTCTGGTGTCACAGGTGGCAGAGCTGGGAGCAGATCCAGGTCTCCTGATGTCCAGGCTGCTGTTGCTAAGAAACCACCCATCTAAGCTGGTCTCACCCTCTTGCTTAAACACCTTCTGTGGCTCCCTAGTGCCTACAAGACAAATTCCAAATTCAACCCACTCCACCATCTGGAGCTGCTGCCTTCAATGTCTTGATGTGATCTAGTGGTCAGGTGCATGAATGTTTTTGTTTTTGTTTTTGTTTTTTTGGTTTTGTTTTTGGCGGTGCCTGCGGCATGCAGAAGTTCCCAGGCCAGACGTTCCATCAGATTCGAGCCACAGCAGTGACAACTCCGAGTCCTCAACCTCTAGGCCATCAGGGAACTCCAAGTGCATGAGTTCGGAAACTGCATGGTCCTAGGCTCTCATCTCTGTCCTGCTACATCACTGAACAGCTACTGCTATGTCCTGGTCTTGTGCAGAATGCTGGGTAAATACATCACCTTCTACCTGGGAACCTCAGGCAAGTTCTTTTATAGCTGTGACCCTCACTTTCCTTCTCGGCGTTTAATGACTAACAGACATAGTCTGAGTCCAGTGCTCTGCCCAGCTTCTGGTGCCAGTGAGTCTCAGTAATTGGAGCTATTCTTTTCATCAGGATTGTCATTCCCCCATCTGGGTACCCACAGCCTTTTCATGGGGGCAGGGCTGCTTTTTTTTTTTTTTTTGCTTTTTAGGGCTGCACGGGTGGCATATGGAAGTTCCTAGGCTAGGGGTCAAATCAGAGCAACAGCTAAAGGCATAAGCCACAGCTACACCAATAAAGGATCCGAGCCTCATCTGTGACCTACACCCAAGCTCATGGCAACACCAGATCCTTATCCCACTGAGCAAGGCCAGGGATTGAACCTGCATCCTCATGGATACTAGTCGGATTTGTTTCTGCTGCACCACAACGGGAACTCCAGGGCTGGTTTTTATCATCTTCTACACAATCACCATCTGGGAGATGGATATGTGGGTAATCTCTGGGGTCCTGAGGGGTTTCAGGCCCAGAGGATCTTTTGGGGCCTCTTTCAACAGAGAAGGAGGAGTTCCAGGTGGCTCTTGGCCTCAAAGCCTCTGGGCAGGATCTGAGGAGGGGCTGGGGGACTATCTGGCCAGCACAGTCCCCAGAATCCATGCCTCAGTCACCCTCTGTCTGGTTCTGGCCTCTCTCTGCCACCAACTTGCTGTGGGTGGGATTTTGTGCAAAGAGCCTCAGTCCTCCCCCCACCCCAGACTCCCCCACCCCCGGCCACTGTCCCTGGTCCCGGCCCCCTGGAGTGATGTGGGCACAGTGGAGGTAATGCAGGAATGAAAAACCCTCCGGAAAAACTGTGAAGGAGCCGCGCGCCTGCAGGCACAGCCACCTGGGGGTGCACGGCAGGGGCACCGGTCTGGCCTCCCACCAGGGCTCCGCTCTGGTCCAGCGCCCCCTCCCTTCCCGGCCCGCTCTCCCGCTCTCCCTCCCTCCGTACCCCCCTCCCTGGCAGCACGGAACGCTGGCTCCCGGCATGCCGCGCGCTGCTGACAGCCTTATAAATAGTCGCCTTTGCAGGCGGCCCGGCAGGACGGGTAGGGCACGCACTGGCCCCGGAGCCCACTCGCGTCCCTCCCCCAGGTCAGTGTGTGCCCGTGTGTGTGCCTGTGCACGTGAAGGGGGGCGCCCCTGCAGGGAGTGGGGGAGCCACACGCACCTGGGGAGGGGGGTATGCGTGCTTGCGTGTGGCAAGGTATTCTTGGGGTTTGTGTGGCTGTGTGTTGGTATTCTTGGTTGTGATCTGAATGCATCTGCCTGCTTATATTCTCCAGGCTCTGCTCTGGGTATTTGTGCCACACTGTGTGTGCCTTTGTGGATGGGGGTGTGTGTGTGTGTGTCCCAGCCGCCGTGACAGTCACCCCTTTGTCCCACTGGCACTCCCGGGGCTCCAGGTCCCTGCCCTTGGCACGGCCCAGCTCGGGCAGGCCCGGGGAGGGGGTGCTGTGGCTTGACTCCCTGCCCCAGGACCGGGGCGGGAGCAGACTAGGGGATGGGAGGAGCGATCCCGTCTTGTCGTTTCAAGTGCTGGGGGCACGGAAGGCAAGCCCCCTCATGATTGTGCCTGCCCCAGCCTCCTGAAAGGTCAGGGGCTCTGTGGGAGCTCGGGGGGCCCAGCCCACGGGGCCTTTCCTGAGTGTTGCTCAGCTACCTACCTAGGACTCTTGAGCAGCAGCAGGACAGAGCCTGGGGGTACAGGCCCAGAGAGGGCATACCAGCTGCCCAAGGTCACACAGCTGAGTGATAGAGTTGGGATTTGAACCCTAGCCAATCGCCAACCCCTGGGAAGGTGCTCTTGGTCAGGAGCTGGGAAACCTGGGTCTCGCTCTGGCCTTGCCCTGTGACTGAGGTTAAGTCACTGTCCCTCTGGGCCTCTGTTCCCCAGGCTCCTCAGCAGACCACCTAGTCATGCTAGGAGTTACCTTGGCCCTGACTTGGGGGCCTTATAAGGCCTGGGTGCTGAGCCCGTAACCCAACTCTCCAGACCCCTGGCCTCTGTGTGGACTCCTCACGACCAAGTTATTTTGGGCCAAGAAATGGCAGGTGCCAGCAGGACAGAGGGGCTTAGGTTACCAGGAGCGGGTGGGGCAGGGTGGGTCGAGGCCACTCCTCAGGGTGTCTCTGCAGGCTGTCCCTGGCCTGGGGACCCTCTCCCTCCCCCACCAGCTATGGAGGGACATTGGCCGCTCTGCCCCTTTCTTAAGCACACTCAGCAGGAAAGAGGCTATAACTCATACCCCACAGGTGGCGGGACGGTCAGCAAAGCTGCCGAAGGACCTAGGGGTTGCCAGGCCCAGGGCAACAGAAAATGCGGCCCCATGTATGACCCCAGCCGGGCCCTGGAGCAAGTCTCTCCTGCTCTCCAAGCCTTACTTCTTGGGAGTTCCCGTCGTGGTGCAGCAGGAACGAATTTGACTAGGAACCATGAGGTTGCCGGTTCGATCCCCGGCCTCACTCAGTAGGTTAAGGATCTGGCGTTGCTGTGGCTGTGGTATAGGCTGGAGGCTACAGCTGCGATTCGACCTCTAGCCTGGGAACCTCCATGTGCTGCGGGTGTGGCCCTAAAAAGACCAAAAAAAAAAAACACCAAAAACAAGCCTCACTTCCCTCCCAAGATGACTGTAAGGATGAAGCAAAGCTCCCAGCTTTTGCTCTGCCAGGGCCAAGGCCAGTCTGGCGGGATTCAGGCCTACAGGACAACAGAGAGGCCCAGAACAGTGAGGGGTGTGCGACGCTGGGAGATGGTCAGAGGAGGCACCTCCCAGCGTGGGAGTGGAGGGCAGAGTCCTGGAAGGCTTCCTGAAGGAGGTGACACCTGAACTGAGTCCTAAACAGTAGCACCTTGGGGAAAGGCATCCAGGTATTGGGTGCAACCTTAGCCGGGACCTGGAGGGGGACACGATCACAGTGGGTAAGCGAGCTCCACGCAGGCCCAACAGCAGCTGATGAGGCTGTAGGCCGTGGTGGGGGCCAGGTTGCCGGGCCCTGTCAGCTTCCTTAGGCTTTATGTGGGGAACCGAAGGGGCCACACGTGGAAGGGTTTTGAGCCGGTGGGTGACATGGTCTGATGCTTATCAGACGAAATCCTGCAGATGACCTGGTGGGTATGAGGCTTGGGAGGCCCACGGGAGGCTGGGGAAGAAGCTGGTTCTCATGCTCGGAACAAGGAAGTGACAGGGAGGTCACAGCCTGGGGAGAAGTTCAGGGCTGGGACATGCACGTGTCAGGTGGAGGTGCTTGCGCTGATCCGGGCCTCCGGCTCCGGGATCGGACACTGTCTAGTGTCTGGGGGTCTGCGGGGTCTCCAGGCCTGTTCAGAGGCTGTGGATGGATGGGGCTGGGGGCAGAGGCCTGGGCCGGCTGGGCAAAGATGGGGGTCCTGAAGCCAACGGGGAGAGGGTGGACTGGAGGACTGGGGTGGGCATCCCAGGCAGCAGGAATGCTGGCCAAGGGTCAAGTGTCTGTGACGGGGTTGCTGGTGGCCTTGGGAAGGGCTGGTGGGTGGGGAATAAAGAAGTGGAGGCCAGGAGTACCCACTTTGGCACAACAGGATCGGCAATGTCTTGGGAGTGCTGGGACGCAGGTTCGATCCCCAGGCCAGCACGGTGGGTTAAGGATCCGGGGTTGCAGCAGTTGCAGCTTTGGTTGTGACGGTGACTCAGATCTGACCCCTGGCCTGGGACCTCCATATGCCATGGGGCAGCCAAAAGAGAAAAAAAAAATTAAAAAAAGAAGTGGGGGCCGAAGATGTGTGTTGGCAACTCTGAAAAGACTAATGGGAAGCGGGGGGCGAGGGGAGATTGGGGAAGCAGAGGAGGAGGGGTGGGTCCAGGAGGGAGTGGGCTTGATTCCCACGCTGAGAAGATGGAGCAGCGAAGAGAGGGGGCAGGGACCCCCTGGGGCTGGGGGAGGTGGAAGTTGAGCCTGGGCAATGGCGAGAGCCTGGGTCCCCCCCACCGCAGGTAAGGACCCTAGGGGCTGTGGCCATGTGCGTGGCCCTGCGGCTTTGTCCCCCTCAGGTGTCTGTGTCCCTTTGAGCACCCTGGTCCCCAGGCCATCCCAATGAGGATGCGTGCAACTTCCCTCCCATTGGGCCGCCTCCCGGGCTTTTCTCGGCCCTGGGGAGCGTTGTCAAGGTGCGGGGCAAACGCAGGACCCAGGGCCGGCTTTCTGGGACTTGTGAGCAGAGCAGCTCTGCCATTGCTGGTGCAGCTAGCCGTTTACACCCCTTGGTGTCCTTTTCACCACCAGCCAGGCCCCGAGGGAAGAGGTGGACAGGAGTGGGCTGCTGTGCCCTGTGACAGGTGAGGCAGCGGAGGCACACGCAGGAAGGTCTCCCAGCCTCCTGGGCCTTTCCTGCCCCCCAGCGTCCCCCTGCTCCCTCAGGGGATGGTCAGGGCCTGGCTGCCCCACCCGGCTGGGCAGAAACGGAGCCCGTGGGGAAGACTCCCCCTCACCCGCCCCACCTTGTCTTGCAGAGCGCTGACTCGGCTCCCCGGACCGTGGCAGGATGGAAGGTACGAGGTTCCTCTCCTTTTCTGCCCGCAGCCTGGGCCTCAGTGTGCCCATCTGTTAAGGGGGTGTGATTTGGGGAGACTTTCGGGAAGGTTTGGAGGTGGCTCTGGGGCAGCCAGAAGGGGATGTGCTAGCTCCAAGATTAATTTTAGAAGGGCTGGGGCCTCCTGGAGGCTCCCAAGGGCCCCACAGCACACCTCCAACACTGGTATTTATAGAGCTGAGTCTCTGGCTCTTTCTGGAGAGGGGGTGGCGCTGGCGAGGGAAGGCCTGCCCTGTGCAGATGCCCCGAGTCTGCAAATGCCAAAGTTATCAAGGACACGTTCCTGGCCCTCTCCGGGGCTGGTTGGGGCGGGTCTTGAGGATGTCTTGGGCCCTCCTGGCTCCGAGGGGCCGGGACCTGGACGGAGACTTGGGCAGAGAGCCCGGCTGGCCCACCTCCAGGCAGCACCACCCGTCCCATCCCTGGTGCTGGGCCTCAGCCTGGGCAACTCTTAAAGGAGCCCAGCAGGCCGGGCTGAGGCCGGCAGTCCTCCTCCACCCCTGGGGCTCTACACATCGGCCACCACTGGGCTGTGGCCCCCCCACCCCCCAGGCTTGGGCCCATCACATGGCAGCAGACGTGGGGAGCCCGCTGGAAAAGGGGCTCTTCTGACAGCGCCTCTCTACCTCCAGCCCCAGGGCTGGAAAGGCCCTCGGGAGCTGCTGAACTCACCTCCCCACTGGGACAGGAACTCCTTTCCTAAGGGCACAGAGCGAGGGGAAGGCCGGGCGGCCTGGGAAGAGGCCCCGGTCCAGCGCCCAGTCTGGCATCTCTGAAACAGGCCCCGGCCTCTCCAGGCCTCGGCTGCCCTCTGTCTGGTGGGGCTGTGGGCTTGCTGGGCTCTGAGCACTGAGGAGGTTTGAGGTTGAAACCTAAGCTCGCCTCCGTCTCCGGGCAAGGGTTCCACATGCCCACCACAGCCCTCCTCCCTGGCAACCGTCTCCCGGGCAACACGTGTTGTGGTTGCCAACTCGGCACTGGTACCGCCCAGAGAAGGCAGGCCCAGGGCCTGGGGGTGGGGGGGCAGTGGGGAGGCTCGGGGACACGGGTCCACAGGACCATGGGGACCTGCTGCTCAGCACGAGACCCCCGCAGTGTGGAAGACTCTAAAGCCAGAGGTGACCTGGCACCTCGGTCCAGCCACCCACGGGGAGGGGCCGAGAGGGTTGGCCTCTGAGCCTCCGAGGGTCCCTCTCCCAGCCTGGGCCGAGCCTGTAGCCTCCAGGCCTTTGTCTCTGTGGGTCTCTCCGCCGGGGACCCCCACTTCTCCCTGACCTGCCCCAGTCTCTCTGACGTTTCCTTGCCTCTATGGGCTGTGAGTCATCTGCCTCCCCAGAAGGACATGAGCCGTGTCTGTCCGGCTGCCTGAGGCCCTGCACAGGCCTGGGACTCCGGAGGTGCTCCTGGCTCTTTGTCCAGTGAGTCACTGAACCCTGCGCCCCTCTTCTCTCCCACAGAGAAGCTGAAGAAAAGCAAGATCATCTTTGTGGTGGGTGAGTCCAAGGCAGGCGGGCGCGGCAGCCAACAGGGCAGGCCCTGGGCGGGGGGGAGCCTGGGCCCGGGGGCTGCACCCGGGGCTTTGCCCCCACTTCGCTGGGTGGCCTGTCCCTGCTGGGGCCCTGTTTCTCGGGGCTTCTGAATGGTGGGGGGGCGGTGGCGCTTGCAGGCGGGCCCGGCTCGGGGAAGGGCACCCAGTGTGAGAAGATTGTCCAGAAGTACGGCTACACCCACCTCTCCACCGGGGACCTCCTGCGGGCCGAGGTCAGCTCGGGCTCGGCCAGGGGCAAGATGCTGTCGGAAATCATGGAGAAGGGGCAGCTGGTGCCACTGGTGAGTGGGCCCCTGCGGGGCGTGGGGTGGGGGGGGGCGATGGTGGCCCCGAGTGGACACCAGCCAGCAAAGCCCATGACACACTGGCCAGGCTGATCCTGACCTTCCCCGGCTCCGAAGCTTCCCAAGGGTCCCCGTTGCCCTTGGCAGAAAGCTCCTTCCAGCAGCTCCCAAGAGCCTCCAGGACCTGCCCTGCGGACCCCTCCAGCCTCACGCCACCCAGGCTCCCTCCAGCTCTCTACCCCGCCCCCCTCAGCCTTTCTGTCCCCTCACACTGATCACACTCCTTCCTGCCTAGAATGTTCTTTCCGCCTTGGCTTTTAGGCCTTGCTGACTCCTCAGAATGGGGCTAAGACCCCCCCCCCACCTTTATACTCCAGTAGCCCCCCTTCTTCGCCCATATGACCCAGCTGTGTGGTTGTCCCCTCTGTAGCCTGTGAGTTCGCAGGGGGGAGGGGCTCCGTCAGGCTTGGTGCACAGATGAAGAAATGAATGAATGAATGAAGGCTTTGATCAATCCATCGAGTCTTCACCGTTCACGGGAAATCTGTGTTCGGGCAGAGGGCATTTCCGGCTGCCGAGGCCCGAGGAGGAGTGGAGAAGGGGGACTCATGGCACCCCTTTCTTTTGTCGTGCCCCAGGAGACAGTGTTGGACATGCTCCGAGACGCCATGGTGGCCAAAGTAGATACTTCCAAAGGCTTCCTGATCGACGGCTACCCCCGGGAGGTGAAGCAGGGGGAAGAGTTTGAGCGGAAGGTAAGGTGTGACTTGGCCGGGGGCGCGGGGGGCGGGGCGGGGGGAGGTGGCCTTGGAGCTGTAATGTGGGGGAACCAGGCAGAGGCTGCTGAGATGCAGGGAAGGAGGGAGGGAGGAGGGAAAACAGGGGAGACCTTCTGGAAGTCTTTCTAGAGTCTAGAGGGGAGTCTATAGAAGAAGAGGAGGCCCCAGGGTGGGGTGTTCACACACCTGGCCTCAGGTTCCAGCTCAGCCCTTGACACCAAACCTCAGTGTTCCCAGCTGCAAAATGGGGAGAGACAGTTTGCAGCTGCCTTGAGGGGCAGCATGGGGATTAGGGAGAGTGCATCCTTCAAAAGCGGGGCTTGGGGAGGGGAGTTCCTGCTGGGGCCCATGGGGATTGGTGTCATCTCTGCAGCATCAGGACATGGGTTCGAGCCCCGGCCTGGCACAGTGGGTTAAAGGATCCGGCGTAGGTCGCAGCTGTGGCTGGCATCTGATCCCTGGCCCGGGAGTTCTATATGCTGTGGGGCAGCTGAAAATGGAAAAAAAAAAAAAACCCACAGAAGTGGGGCTTGGCACCCCATAAACACATGGTCAGGGGGCAGGGAACAGGATGGACAGGGCTGGAAGGGTGAGGCTGGTGTGCAGAGAACAGAATCAGCAGGACAGGGCCACCAGGAGTGATGAGGGAGAGGGAGGTTCCCGCTGGGCTGAGGCCTCGAATGTCACAGACAGGAGGCTGGTCCCCTTCCAGGCACCACAGGGAATCTGGCTGGAAAGAATGGGCCTTGAGGAGGGTGGCTCTGGGCTGCCTGGAGGAGCGGGGGCCCATGGGAAGGCCTTCCATGGGGTGGGGGCCCCTCCCTCAAACACACGTGTCCTGGCCCATGTGCACACAGGTGAACAAGCACGTGTCCCTGGGCCCCTAGGGACAGAAACATACATGCACATGAACAAGCCCAGCGGCCTATGCCCTCATGTACACAGGCCTGTCATGTATACACACACATGCAACGTGTGTACACAGATGTAGTACATTTGAACAGAGATGCGCGTGCACACACACACACACACACGTGCACCCAGACCTCCGATGTCACAGGCCACACAGTGGAAACAGATGAAGCTGCCAGTGCTTAGGAGGAGGGCGAGGTCAGCGAGAATGGCTGGGGACTTGGGGCGGGGGCCGGGGGGGCGGTTTCTTGGCAGTGGGGATGCCTGCGGGGAGGACCCGGCATTTTTTTTTTTTTGTCTTTTTGTCTTTTGAGGGCCACACCTGTAGCATACGGTGGTTCCCAGGCTAGGGGTGTAATCAGAGCTGCAGCTGCCGGCCTACACCACAGCTCATGGCAATGCCAGATCCTTAACCCACTGAGCGAGGCCAGGGATCGAACCTGCAACCTCATGGTTCCTAGTCAGATTCGTTTCCACTGAGCCACAACAGGAACTCCAGGACTGGGCATCTTAGTGGGCCTGGAGCAGGACAGACCTCCACTTCCACTGCCCGTCTCTGTGAGGCTGGACCCTCTTTGGGCTTCTGTAGCTTTGAGCTTCATCCAGAGGGAGGATACTATATTTCTTGACCTCTAAGTGGCTTCAGGACCTCAAGAAAGTGTCTGTCCTGATCTGGGCCTCAGTTTCCCTGTCTCTGAAATGGGCACATTGACTGGGCTTCTTTCAGGCAGGGAGGTCATCACCCCTGAGGTCAGAGGCCAGGCAGCGCTGAGGCACGTCCTAATGCACTAGGTGTGATGTCACCTCAGGGTCACATCTAGAAAATGCGATTAATGAAAGTCCTCGTCCCTCCTGGGGCTGTCGGGGGCACCGCTGTGGGTGCTGAGCTCGCACAGAGCCCAGCCCTACTGGGGCCTCCAGAGGTTAGGGCACCTGGTGGTCTTGGCCCTGGACACCAGGGGGCGCCTGGGCCTCACTGAAGGAGGACTGGTGCACCTTCCAAATCTTCCTGGTGGTTGAAATGCTTATTCCGACAGTGACATTGTTCAGAACCCCCAGAGCTCAGCGGTCTCTTGCACCTTCACTCAGCCCTTATGCCTTTGTCAAGTTCATATCCAACAGGTATCAGAAATGTCTGCCTACCCTCAGGGGTTCCAGGCCTGGCGGGGGGAGGGACATTGAATTACTAACCAGGGGCCCTCCTGAGACGAGCTCGGCCCAAGTCAAGGGGACTGGAAGAGCATGTCCCAGAGAGCTGGACTGGTGGTGGGGGTGACGTCCAGGAAGACTGTTCTAGAAGGATGAGATTTTAGCTCAAATCCGAAGGCGAGCCTTTGGTATTAAGGGAAGGGGTTCCCAGCAGAGGTTCCCAGCATGAGCAAAGGCCTGGCCCGGAGGAGGCGGGTCTCTCTCCAGACCACAGACAAGAGAGCAAAGGAGACGCAGGGGATGCGGAGGGTGGGGTGGGCAGGGCAGGTAAAGGGGTTTGGACTGTCTCTTGAGGGTACTGGGGAGCCATGGAGGAGGTTGGAGCAGAGGAGGGGCAGGGCTAGGGAAGGGCTTGAAGGTCTGGGTAGGTCTCCAGGGAGGCCTCAGAAGTGAGAAAATGGTGACGAGATGGCCCCAGGGGGCAGAAACAGGGCCTCTGTGACCAGTGTGCCCCCTCGCAGATCGGACAGCCCACACTGCTGCTGTATGTGGACGCGGGCCCTGAGACCATGACCAAGCGGCTCCTGAAGCGCGGAGAGACCAGTGGGCGCGTGGACGACAATGAAGAGACCATCAAGAAGCGGCTGGAGACCTACTACAAGGCCACAGAGCCCGTCATCGCCTTCTACGAGAAACGTGGCATCGTTCGCAAGGTGCGGGCCCAACGGTGCCCTTGGAAACCTGGGTCTTTGCTGGGCTGGGCTTCAAATTGCTGTGACCTGCAGCCAGCCCTCCTATCTGGGCCTTGATTTCCCCACTGGTTCCATAAGAGGCTGCTGTCCGCTAAGGCCGGGCTCAGGGGGGGCCTGGCCTGGCCTCTAGGGGTGCTCAGCCCACCTGCCTCGGTGGTGGGGGGTGCCGCCCAGCCCTTCCTGGCACCCTGCGCTCATGGCCCGTCTCCCCACAGGTCAATGCCGAAGGCTCCGTGGACGATGTCTTCTCGCAGGTCTGCACCCACTTGGACACCCTCAAGTAGCCAAGCTGGAGCCCCTTCCCCTGCTGAGAGCCCCGCCCTGCCCTCATCCTGACTGGGGCCCTGCCCGGCTGGAGCACAGGCAGAGGAAGCCACTTTATCCTGTTTTCATGGACAGCCGAACACTAAAGGAATTTCCAAGGACATTCGATTTTACTCCTGTTTCTTTGCTTCCATCAAGCTTCCATCACGGGGTATGGCCACCCCCGCCTTGGGGCTCCAGCCCCTCACCCTCCCGTTCCTCCTCGGGGACCCTCAGCCCACCTCAGCCAGCGTCCCCCTCCTAGCTCAGCGTGCCGGGCCCTGGGCTGTGCCAGGCCTGGGGATGCTGGGTGACCTGGGTGAAATCCTGGCTCTTGGGGACTTGTGGCTGGGCAGAGCTGGGCCCTGGCCTGGGCTCCACTGCATCCTTGCTGCACGGCCTTGGCCCTGACCCCGCATCTCTCTCTGAGTTTGCTCTCTGGCCCTAGCCCCCGTCGAGCACTGGGCTGTGGCAGGCAGCGTTGTCATGGGCCGTGGGGGCTTCCTGGGCAGTGGAATCAGCACCCATCAGCCGAGTGGGCAGTGAATTGCTTCCTTGGTGCAAGAAGCTCTGAGGGTCTGGAAGGCGCATGGGGCTTGAAAGCGGCATCATGGTCAGAGGTGCCTCCCAATATGTGACCCTGGACAGGTCACAACCGGCCCTTCCCAAGCCCATTCCCAAATCTACACTAGGCTCCTCCCCCACGCCTGCCCCCAAAGTTAGGATGAGAACACACTGAGCTGGGGGGGGGGTGTTGTCCGTTACCACAGCCTGTGGGATGAGAGACCAAGCAGCCTTGGCTGGGGGTGGGGTGGCGGAGGTGCTTTGCTTTGGGGCGGGTGCTCGAGAATCCCCGGAAGAACCCTCTTCCCTCTTCTCTTTCACTCTCGGACCTCATCATGGAGAAAGTTTCCATTGGTGCTCACGGGTCCCTAACCCCTGTCCCGAGCCCAGCTGGCTCCCTTTGAAGCCAAGAGGGCCTTCAGCGGGCCACCCTCAGCTGAAACGAAGCCCTGTGGGGGCCAAAGGTGCCCATTGTGGGTCCCCTTCTACTTATGGCAGGCGTGGCTGGTGTTCCATTGACAGCAGTTATTTCAACTTCCCTTTGAAATAAACATATTTAAGTTATAAGAGGCGAGTGTATGGAAAGAAGAACATCAAGAAATGATGGTACAGGGGAGGTAGGTTCTAGAAGGCAGGCAACATGCAGGTGATGATGGGTGGGGTGTGGGCTGAAGGCCTCGGTAGCTGGTCTTTCTCTGCCCCCTGCCAACTGGGGCGCACGGAAAGGCCACCTTGCTCGATGACCTCCCACTTTGGGGTCTCCCTGTCGCATCTGTCAAACAGGGCTCACACACACACGCACGCACGCACGCACACACACATGCACACCCACGCACGCACCCACGCACTCACCTTCCACGTCGGGGTGGTGAGGACGAGTGGGGAAACACGCCCAAGATGATAAAGAGCTGGGGAAATTCACCTGCAAAATCTTCTTCATTATCTATTTTTTTTTAAATGACAGCTTCATTAAATCAGGTGTGCCTCAGTTCATGAAAACCTAAGCTGACCCAAACTACTCACCATAGAATCACTTTATTCATGGGAAAAAAAAAAAAACCAAACAAACAGCCAAACAAGCAAACAAACAAAAAAAAAACCCTTGAGGGAGTTCCCCTTGGTGCAGTGGATTAAGAAGCAGACTGCAGTGGCTCGGCTCGCTGCCGAGGTGCAGGTTCAATCCCCAGCCTAGTGCAGCAGGTTAAAGGAACTGGCGCTGGGAACTTCCATATGCCGCAGGTATGGCCATTAAAACAAAAAAAAAAACCACAAAAAAAGTTAACAGTTCCAGGAACCCCTCCCCCCAGCCCCCCATCCTTGTCACCACAAACTCCTTTTGAGGGTTTCCTTCGTTCACATTTGTTTATTCTGCAACTTTCCGGAACAACTGCTATGCTGGCAAGACAGGGCCACAAGTCCCCAGCCCGGTGTGCTGTGGCTCCCGGAACAAAGGCAGCCATGGCCACAAAACTCCATCCGTCCCACTCAACCCAGACCAGCTCTGGGCGGTTCAGCACACAGAGCTCAGAGGGGCCTCGGGTGGTAGGAGTTTCCTTGAGCTGGAGCTCTGGAGTGGGGCCTTGACGATACCTAGGAGTTGGCTTCACCATGAGACAGAGGGCATGGAAGGGTAGAGGGAACAGCTCTGCGGAGTCATGGAAGTGGAGAGGATCAGTTGAATGTTGGGGAGGGGGGATGAGGAGGAACTGAGGCCTTAGAGGGACTAGAGTACAGGCCAGAGGGGATGCAGCAGTGAGAGACAAGCCTGGCAGGTGGTGGAGGCCTGATTCTCATGGATTTTTTTTTTTTTGGCTGCACCTGTGGCATATGGAAGTTCCCAAGCCAGGGACTGAACTTGAGTCCCAGCTGCGGCCTATGCCTTAGGTGCGGCAATGGAACATCTTTAACCCAGTGCGACAGGCCAGGGGCCAACCTGCACTGCCACTGAGACAATGTCGCATCTTAACCTGCTGTGCTGCAGCAGTAACTCCCAGACTTTCAGAGCCTTGAATGCTGACTCAAGTAGCTAGTCTTTCCCCTAAGAGCAATGGGAGCCTCAGAAAGAGCCTTATTAATATTATTATTATTATTATTATTATTATTATTATTATTATTATTAATTGCTTTTTAGGGCCGTACCTGCAGCACGTAGAGATTCCCAGGCTAGGGGTCGAATCAGAGCTACAGCTGCCAGCCTACACCACAGCCACAGCAACGCCAGATCCCAGCCGCATCTGCGACCTACACCACAGCTCACAGCAACGCTGGATCCTTAACCCACTGAGCGAGGCCAGGGACCGAACCCGCAACCCCATGGTTCCTAGTCGGATTCGTTAACCACTGCACCACGACGGGAACTCCTCTAGTGAAAACTTTCAAACGAACTGAACATTAGAGGCAATAATGTAATAAACATCATAGACACACCACCGACAGTGAGTAATTGGTAATCTTTCCCCATATTTCTTTGTTGTTTTACTTTTTGCTGAACTATGTTAAAGTAAATTACAGACAGGAAAAATTTTGCCCCTGAAGTCTGACTTCAGAATGACTCTCTAATAAATAAAGGCGTTTTCCTGTGTAACCACAGCTCAGAGTTCTCAGAACCCCTGGTTTACAGTAATGTTTTGATAGATAATGATCAGACCACGTGCAACTTTCCCCAATCGTCCCCCAAAAAGTGTTTTCAGTCAAACAAAGACGCGACCCAGGGCCACAGGCTGGGATGTCCATTTATCCTCTTTTACCCAGAAGGTCCTTCCCTCTCTTTCTTTGATATTGGCCCGTGAAGGAACCAGTTATCTTGCAGAAAATTCCTCCTTCTGGATTCATCTGTTGTTTCCTCGGGGTGCTGTTTAACTCGCTCCTGCATCCCCTGAATTTCTTGTAAACTTCAAGTGAGTGTAGAGGCTTTGTAGATTCAGGTGAAGGCTTTGGGGTAGGAATAACTAGTAGGAGAGGCTCAGGAAGGGTGTTTTTTGGGAGAAGTGTGGAAGTTCCCAGGCCAGGGATCGAACCCACTCTGCAGCAGCAGCCCAAGCTGCTGTAGAGATAGCCTGGCAGGCTGATCAGATCTGCAGTGCTTCCAGCTTTAACGTGAGCAGGAATCTTCCTAGGTCTTATTAAAAAGCTGATTCTGGGAGTTCCCGTCGTGGCGCAGTGGTTAGTGAATCCGACTAGGAACCATGGGGTTGCGGGTTCAGTCCCTGGCCTTGCTCAGTGGGTTAAGGATCTGGCGTTGCCGTGAGCTGTGGTGTAGGTTGCAGATGCGGCTCGGATCCCTCGTTGCTGTGGCTCTGGCATAGGCCGGTGGCTACAGCTCCGATTCAACCCCCAGCCTGGGAACCTCCATATGCCGCGGCGGGAGCGGCCCAAAGAAATAGCAAAAAGACAAAAAAAAAAAAAAAAAGCTGATTTTGGGGAGTTCCCGTCGTGGCCCAGTGGTTAGTGAACCTGACTAGCATCCATGAGGATGCGGGTTCGGTCCCTGCCCTTGCTCAGTGGGTTAAGGATCCAGCATTGCCATGGGCTGTGGTGTAGGTTGCAGATGAGGCTTGGATGCCACGTTGCTGCGGCTGGGAACATCCATAGCTGTGGGCGCGGCCCTAAAAAGACCAAAAAAAAAAAAAAAAAAAAAGCTGATTTTGATTCAGCGGGTCTGGTTTGAAGGGGGGAGGCCCCAACTGCTGGTCCTCGGTCCACGCTTTGGGGGGCTCAGAGTGGACCTGCCCTGTGGAGGCGGGAGCTGGGGATGGCGTGGCCCAGGGGAATCGCTAGGGTCAGCCTGTGCTCATCCCCTAGTGGTGGGCTGAGCAGTGGGCGTGGCCTTGGATCCGAGGCAGTAGATGCTGTCACACTCTTCACTTCCCTGCGGACACTCCAGGCTATCACTGTTCCCAAGGTGCCAGAACATTCTAACCGGAGGACTGGTCCAGCACTTCTGTTACCTCGGGGTCTCAGAGAGGGAATTCTTCCAGGTAGGGCCTCTGGGGTGGTGTCCTCAGATGCCCCCCCCCATGGAATGCGCCCCTAAGTCTTGGCCTCGGGGCCCTGGGGGCCTGGCCGGAGGTGCTGAAGTGGGAGAGGAAGGAAGCGGGGAGCAGAGGAGGCCAAGGCTGTCGCCTCCCAGCCGCGAGAGGGGCCTCAAGTAAACAGGAAAGCCTGGCGGCTCCACGGTTGGGGGGGCTTTTGGGGCGGGTGTAAAGCCCTACTGGACATGCGCAGCCTGTAAGCACAGGGCTTCTTCTCTGGCAAGCAGACTCAGAGAGGTTGCGTGGCTTGCCCCAGGTCACACAGCGAGGCAGGACCACAGGGCTAGACCCTAGCCTGTCTCTCCTGCTTCTGCCAATTTCCTGGGATTCCGGTGCAGGGTCTCCTGCCTCTGCTGCCCACCGTGGTTCATGAGGTGCCTCAGTTACGCTTTCTATGATCTCGGGACGCCGACAACTCAGGCTCTAGAATCCTGGCCTGTGGAATCCTCCTGCCTTCTAGGTGGTTTTCCCGGGCTAGACCTCGGGGAACACCGGGTACTGGGACCATTCCCCAGGGAAAGAGAGGGAGACTCTGAGGCATTTCGTTCTTCTGGAATGGAGTCTGGTGGGACCACTGTCCCTGGTCACCTCCCTGTACTCTTGGGGACTCATTCGTCCTCTTCCTGTCCCTGGGCTCCGAACAACCCCAACACCCACATCCTGGAGACTCAGAATCACAGCCTATGACACCCCAGGCTGTGTAGCCCAGTGGTTAAGTCCATTCCTTTATGGCATGAGCACGTATTGAACACCTGTCATGAGCCAGCACCGTTCCGAGTGATGGGGATTCAGCAGCAAACACAGCAAGGCCCTTGGCTTCGTGGAACTTCTGGTCTAGAGAGGGAGAGAGACAAAGTGAACAATAGTATGTCAGCCGGTGATTGTGCCCAGGGAGCAACTGGTGGTGTGGGAAGAGGGCTATTTAAAATGCTATGGGGTAAGCTCCTGCCGTGGCTCAGTGGTTAATGAACCTGACTAGTATCCATGAGGACGTGGGTTCGATCCCTGGCCTCGCTTGGTGGGTTAAGGATTCGGCATTGCTGTGAGCTGTGGTGTAGATTGCAGACGCAGCTCAGATCCCACGTTGCTGTGGCTGCGGTATAGGCTGGTGGCTACAGCTCCAATTCACCCCCTAGCCTTGGAACCTCCATATGCTGCAAGTGTGGCCCTAAAAGATTAAAAAAAAATGAAAAAAGAAAGAAACTTCTTTAAATGCCACGGGGGGATGCTACACACAGTGAGTTAAGGATCTGGTGTTGCCACAGCTGCGGCAGAGGTCACAGCTGTGGCTTGGATTCATTCCCTGGCCTGGGAATGTCCATACACTGCCAATCTTGCCAGGAAAAAAAAAACTATAAATGAATGAAAAATGCTACGGAGGACTTCCCTGGTGGCTCAGTATTGCTGTGGCTTGGATCATGCTGTGGCATGGGTTCAATTCCTGGCCCCGGAACTTCCATGTGCCACAGGCCTGGCCAAAAAACTAATAAAATTTAAAAATGCAGTGGAAGCCAAATCATATGTCATTTGATCTATGACTTAAAAAATGAGGAGCAAGGCCTGTGGTTATCCAGGAGAGCAGAGTTTTAGGGAGAGGGAACAGCAAGTGCAAAGGCCCTGAGGTGGGCATGTGCTTGGTACGTTCAAGGAAGAGCAAGGAGACCAGCGGGAGTAGATTGAGCCAGTGGGGGAAGAGCAGAGTTGAGAGGGATGGGGAGCTTCACGGGCCATCTGAGGGACTCTTTTCTTTTCTTTTTCTAGAGCCGCATACCCACGGCATATGGAGGTTCCCAGGCTAAGGGTCGAATCGGAGTGGCAGCTGTCGGCCAGCCCCACAGCCACAGCAATGCAGGATCCAATCCTTGTCTATAACCTACACCACAGCTCATGGCAACGCCAGATCCTTAACCCATGAGTGAGGCCAAGGATTGAACCTGCATCCTTGTGGATACGAGTCAGATTCATTATCCACTGAGCCATGATGAGAACTCCGACTCTATCTTTTACACTGAGTGAGATGGTTGCCTGCGGAGGGCACTGAGCAGAGGAGGAACTGAATCAGACTTGCAGAAAGGGCTGGGAGCAAGGAAACCCAGTAAGGAGGTAACAGCAATATTCCAGAAGGTGCTGGTGGTGAGCAGGGCCGTAGGTGTGGTGGTGGGAACCCCACAAACCATGAGTAATTGGGGGAGGAGCCAAGAAGATTTGCTTATTGTGGGTTGGATGAAGGGCATAACCGAAAGAGTCAAGGTCACCCTTAAGTCTTAAGCTGCCAGGGTCTGAGATGGGGAGACTGAGGCAGGGGGCGGTTGGCAGAGGCTGAATAGAGACTGGTTTGGGATGCGTGAGGTCTGAGCTGCTTATTAGGAGCCTGGGGGAGTTCTGGCTGGAGACACAAAGTTGGGATGTTATTTAAAACTATTTGAAGGAAGGCGCCCAGAACCGGACTTCTTAAACTTGCACGTGCACCTGCGTGCCCTGGGGATAGAGATTAAAGGCAGGTTCTGATTCAACAGGTCTGGCCTGGGGCCTGAGAGAAGCTCCCAGGAGATTGATTCCAAGTCTACGCTTGGAGTCTCGAGCATTTAGGACGTTACATTCTATGGCCAAGAGCCATCCGTAGACAATAAAAGCAATAGAGGGGCTTGTGATCCGTCTTGGAAAGAAAATAGAACAGGATGGACGCACATCCTAAGGGTATGGATCGGTTCACAAAAATGTTGGTTTCAATTATTTGAGCCTGAGTCCGAAGTTTTGTGCTGGAACATGAGGTCGTGGCCACGGAGCTGTGAGACACCTTGACTTGGGAATGAGGGTCGACAGAGAAGGGAAGAGGCCCAGGGCCTGAGCATGGGAGGATGGGGAGATAGATACGTGAGGGGGCAGATAAGGTGACCAGGTGAGAGGGGAACCAGGATGGAATGTTCTGGAAGCCAAGAGAGGAAAGATAGGCCCAGATGTGAAGGACCCTCTGCTTCTCCTCAGCCCTGCTGTCCTGCACAGCTTCCTCCATTGCAAAACGACAACCTGACCGTCTCAGTCAGTGAAAAGTGGCGACCAGGTGGCGTTTGGCACCGGGCTGGGCAAGTGGGTGAAGCGTGGGGTGCGTCCTGTTGTTCTCCAGGGCTTTGAGCTGTGTCAGGCCAGCCGGCTGCCCTCCCATTGTGCAGGGGGAGAAACTGAGACCCAGACAGAATATATTAAGGTCTTGCCCGAAGCCACTAGGGCAGCGCCTGAATACCTCGATCTCACCCCCTTGCCCTGCGGGTCAGGCCCTGCTGTTTTCAACAGCCCCTGGCTCCAGGCAGGAGCTGGAGACAGACCAGCGCCTCAGAGGGGCGTCCCTAGGGGGCTACATGAAATTCCTCTGGTGGCCAGCGGCCAGCGTAGACGTGCTGGACAGTGTAGACGTGCTCCATCCCTTCCTGTGGCCCCGGCCTTCCCGGGCCAGCCCAGAGGAGGAAGGAGCAGATTCTGTGCACCTGCCTGCTCTGGGGTCCAAGCAGAGGCGCCTGGCCACTGGCCACATGTCTCTTTGGCGTGTGGATAGGAGGCACCTGAAAACATCTGTATCAGCTCAAGCCCAGCAGGAAACAGATGGCACGCTCCTCTGGGATCAACTGAGGAGAGTTTAATAAAGGGTCTGTTGACACAGGTGCCAGCAGGGTGGAGGGGAGCCCCAGGGACAGTGCCGAACCCTGGGCAGGCAGCGTCGGGGCCACGACCACCCTCGGCCTGAAAGGCTGTGTGGAGAGGCTGGGTGGGGGCTGTAGCCATCTGCGGAGGGAGGCCACCAATTGGCGGTGACTCTTCCTCCCCCCTCCTCGTCTGAACTGTGCCCGGCTGAAGGGGATGGGAGGAGGGAGGTGTGTCTGGTGGGATGTGGCGAGCCCCTGGGGGGCAAATGAGAGACCGCCAGACCACGGTGCATCCACACCTGCAAGGCCGGATGACCGTGAAACTTCCTAGGGACAGGCAGCACGGCCGAGGGACTGGCCTCTTCCACGGGGAAGCAGGTTCGAGACCTCTCTCTCTGTGTTTCCCACGGCCCTGCCCCTGCCTTACCTTCCAGGGCACTTGACGCTTTCAGTAAATAAATCTCAATTTCCAAACGGTCGCAGGCTCTGTGCCGGGGACACCGCAACACAGAGGCATCAAAGGCCCTGCACTCGAGGGGCTTCTGGTGGAGCAGAGAGACTCACACAGCGGTGGGGTGGGGGTGGGGAGGCTCAGGGTGCCCTGGGAGCTTCAGGGTGACCTCCTCTCCACCCTGGGGGTCCCCAATCTTTCTTCCTCCCCCAGGTCCCCGGGGTCAAGGCTTCAGACCCTCCAGTGTGGCCCGTAGGTTTTTTTTCTCCCTGGAAGTTTCTTATGAGTTCTGCCTGGTGCCCACCTGCAGCTTCTCCTGCTTTCTAGAGAAACCCAGTGAGTCTTTTTTTTTTTTTTTGCTTTTCTAGGGCCACTCCCGCGGCCTATGGAGGTTTCCAGGCTAGGGGTCTAATCAGAGCTGTAGCTGCCGGCCTACACCACAGCCACAGCAATGTGGGATCCAAGCCGCGTCTGCAACCTACACCACAGCTCACGGCAACGCTGGATCCTTAACCCACTGAGCAAGGCCAGGCATTGAACCCACAACTTCATGGTTCCTAGTTGGACTTGTTAACCACTGAGCCACGGACGGGAACTCCCAGTGGGTCTTATTTACACCGCAGGAGGGGATGTGGGGAGGGGGTTGGAAAAGAACCACCCATGGGGTCCATGTTCTGGCCTCAGATGCCCTGACACCCATTCTGGATAACAACTCCCCCTGCTTTAGGGAGCTCTGTCCTCTCCAAGTTTAGCTCAGGTGGGGGCAGCAGGGAGGAGTGGGCTTGGGGCTTGGGCTCTCCAGCTGGGGGCCCTCAAACTCAGGGAGCCTTGAGTTCCTCCTCTGTCAATGGTGTGACTTAGGCCTGGGGTGTGGGGGGGTGGCTGTGAGGATTTGGAGCTGATAAGGTGAACGCCTAGGGTGGGGCCTGGGACAGAGCCTGGGACTGGATTAACTAACTGTCCCTGGGGCACAGACTCTGCTAGGGGAGCCTGGGGAAACTTCAGAGCCACCCCACCAGCCCCCACTGAAGGCCCCCTTGGCCTTGTGGTGCCCCCACCCCCCCAGTCTCTGCATCTGCAGGAAAAGGCAGAGGGGCTGCCAATCTCAGGGTGGCTCCCTCCGCCCTGACATGGCTTTCCTGGCCTACTGGGCCAGGATGCGTCTCCTGTGACCCCACACCCATGCCTGGACGGGACCTGGCTGCGCAGCCGCAGCAGCGGGGCTGGGCAAGTGACCCTTCCCCCATCCCCACCCAAGGAGCCACACCCGCCCTTTCCGGCAGGGGTGTCAGCTCCTGCAGAAGACAAACGCACTCCTTCTCTGCCCTCTGCTCCCTCCAGGGGCACCCGGGCTCCCGCCTCCTCCTACCTCCCCGGGGCCTCGATTTCTCCATCAATGACCCCCTAGGAGTGTAAAGAGGGAGACCCCTGGTTCTATGTCCCCTGTGAGTCCCCACAGCACATGGAAAGATTTGTCTTCTCAAAGCCTGTGCTGCTGGCTCCTGCTGCTCCAGAACCTTCTGTGACTCCCTGTGGCCTTCAGGATAAAGTCCAGGCATTCAAAAACCCCCTCTCACCTCCATCTCTCCCTCCCTCCCTTCCTCTGTGCCAGGTAAGAGCATCTGGACCCACAGGAAAGAACTCTCATCCGACCTGACACGGGTGCCACCTTGATCTTGGACATCCAGCCTCGGGGACTCAGCATGGACACAGGAGAAAGGGTGTGACACTTCAAGGTCCTTGACTTCAACTTTGAAATCCGTAATACACATTTGGAGCTTGAAAAGCCGAGCTGCCCCACACAACTTCTAACGACACTGCTCCCAGCCCTGACTCCCACCACCTGCCTCAACTCTCAATTCTTTTAGTATTTCCTCTGTTACTTAACAAATAAATCTGAGTATATTTCTTTCTTTTTTTGCCTTTTTTTTTTTTAGGGCTACACCTGCAGCATATGGAGGTTCCCAGAATAGGGGTCGAATTGGAGCTACAGCTGCCGGTCTACACCACAGCCACAGCAACGTGGGATCCGAGCTGCGTCTGCAACCTACACCACAGCTCACGGCAACGCCGGATCCTTAACCCACTGAGCAAGGCCAGGAATCGAACCCGCACCCTCATGGTTCCTAGTTGGATTCAGCGGGAACTCCTTGAGTCTATTTCTAAAAAAAAAAAAAAAAAAAAAAAGAACCCCCTCTCAGAGCAGGGCCAGAGTCTGTCTCCCCAGGCTTCCTGTCCCCACTGTGCCTCTGGCTGTCCCATGGTGGTCGGCCACTTCTTGCTTCTGTGCCCCTGCTCAGGCTGGTCCCCTGCCTGACATGCCCCTGCTCACCTCTTTTTCTGCCCACCCCCCCACAACACACACAACTTGCCCAGTCTCGGGCAGGCCAGGCCTGAATACCACCTCCTCCAGGCAACTGGGGCTTCCTCCTCCGAACCTCCCTGAGCACTTAAGTCTGACCCAAAGCGCTACCTGTGTCCAGCTCCCTGGAGGCCACTCACTGTTTGCAAGATGAATGAGGGTCAATTCTGGGATTGTCTGCCAACCTCAGGGAGCACTGATGTGGGAGCACTTCCAGAGCACCAGGCCCATGGAAATCCCACAACAGCCTGGTGAAGAAGGCGGGGGTGTACCCGACTTTATGAGGTCCCTTTACGAGCAGTGTGACTGAGGGTGGAGGATCCCACAGCTCAGAGCAAGCACAGTGAGGTCTAGAACCCAGGGCCATCCTACTCCAGAAATGCCATGCACGTGTGTCCTCTTTCATTTGGGATGATTTGGTCCCTGAAGGATTTTCCAAGCTTGGAGGGGGCGGACATAAAGTGCATGGCCCTGGGCACGTCCCCTGTCCTCTCTGGGCCCTGAGACCTCAGCCCCAGCTGCTGGGCTGTGCCGACTCGGGAGCGTTCCTCCCCTATCCTGGGGCTCAGTTTTCCTGCTTACAAAACAAGGGGACGCCAGCCCAGCGTCACACTTAATGTAAACCAGCTGGGGTGCCCAGTGAGCCCGGTTCAAATCCCAACTCCTCCATCTTCTTGGGCCAGTTATCTCACCGCATCAGGCCTCAGTCTCCTCCCGTGCAAAATGGGAACAGTCAGTTAGGCTGTTCCCCGTGAAGCACCTTGGCCAAACCTGGCCCCCGAACGTTCCCCTTGGTGGGCTCTTGGGATGATTCTTTGCATCTGCCCTGTGGGGGCTGCCAGATGCTCCCCACCAGCCAGTCCTGGAGAGGGTGCGATGGGAGGGAGGGTGGGGTGTGTAGGGAGACAAGCCTGGAGCCTGGGTCCTCCCACCCCATGCCCCCCCCACCCCGCCCCAGGGCCCCCCACCCAGCGACAAAGCCCGTGGCACTTCCTCTCCCCGCCTGGCAGGCCGCCTGGCCCGGCCCCTTCTCTAAGGAAGCGCATTTCCTGCCTCCCCGGGCCAGGCTGGATGAGCCGGGAGCTCCCCACTGCTGCCGGTCAGACCCCAGCCTCCATCCGCATCCACAGGCCGGGCCGGCCGCTGCCGCCACCGCCGTCCACAGAGGCCCAGCCGCCCCTCCCCGCTCATCCTTTGGCCAGCGACCCCCGGCCCGTTCCTGCGCTCTCGTGCCCACTTCTCCTGACCCCTCGGCCGCCACCTCAGAAGGCTGGAGCAGGGACGCTGTCGCTCCAGCTGCCTGCTCCCCTTGGGTCCCCGAGAGAGCCCACGCCGGCCCCCACGCCCGTCGGCAGCCCTGCCCCTGGACACCGGATAAGGCCCAGCACACAGACCCCAGGGTGGACAGCATGGACCGTGGCGTGCTCCACCAGGCCATCGCCCTGCTGCTGGCCGTCTGCAGCCTCGGCCCCACAGGTAGGTGTCCAGGGACCCGGGGTGGGGAGACTCGGCCCCCGGGGCACAGACCAGGCCCCAAGTATTCCTGGCCTCCCTGTGCCTTGAGCTCCTGTGCCCTGAGCTCCTGTCCTGGGGGTACCATAGGGTGACGAATTATCCTGATTTGGCAGGACCAGAACCTTCAGCCCTTATAGACTCAGGCAGAAAAGGATGAGTTATTTTCCTTAACCCTGGCCTCTGGCTTGTGCCCTCCCAGCTACGTCCAATTTCTCCCCGGGAAGCCCAGGTCCCAGCGTGCTGGGCAGCTCCTGGAGATTCTCTTGCCCTCTCTGGGCCTTAAGTGTCTCATCTAAGGAACGTGTGGGGAGGGGGGACGCATGGCCTCACAGTCAGAACGTGGGCTCTGGGTTCAAATCTCATGTTATTTACTTGGTGTGATCTTGGGGGATGGCCTTTGGGCCTCTGAGCCAAGCGGGGTGGTCACAGAACTCCCCTGGGGCTGTGGGGAAAGTCGGGTGGTGAGGCGGTACTTGTAGAGACCCCTCAGGCCGGCTGCTCGTGTCTATGCTGTTGTTGTTTTATGATTAGTTTTAAAACCCTCCACCCTCCCCTTCCCTGGGACCCAAACCCTTCAGACAGACCGAGCCCTCTCTCTGCCTCTGGTCTCGCAAGAAACCACTGAGATGGGGGCACAGGCCGGATGCGGGGCTCTGCAGAGGCTCCTGAGCCTGGGGGCTTTTCCGGGCCATCGTGGCCTCTGCTGCCTTCCGAAATGACCAGATGAGGGGCAGGCAGAGGCACCCTCATCGCTCTCACTGTGGGCCTCCCTGTGCCCGGTCCCTCAGCCACCTAAAGCCTCAGCATGGCCTCGTGGACAGCCCTTCTCCTCTGGGACATCAGGGACCTCCCTGAAGGATATGGGGTGAGGGGAAAGGATGGGAACAGCGGTGGTGGCAGTGGTGGTGGCCTGGCCACCCCTCTCCCACCCTCCCCTACCCCGTAGCATTTTAAAACCCCTCATCCTCCATTCGTAAAGCTCTTACCCCGGCCTCACTGACAGACAGGAGACCAAGTCGCAGACATGAAGTGGCCCAGCGGGGATTTGCCCCGGCGGCTCCCTCGAACCCTGGCTCTGACCCTGTCTTGGTTCAGCTCCCGATCACCCAGCAAGATGGCAGCCTGTATGGTTCCATTTGACAGGCGAGGAAGTGGAGGCTGGGACCCGCTCAGACAGAAGCCCCACCTGAGCTCCACCATTGGCCTCCAGGCCGCCCTGCCTTCCTCCCACAGCCCCAGCCTTCCTAGCTTGAGATCCCGCTCTTCGTCCAGGTCATTGGAGAAAGATGGGCCCAGATCGTCAGGGTCTGGCTGTGTCGGGTGGAAGGCAGCCGTGTGCTGGTAAATTATTAACAGCGGGGTGGGGGGGGTGGGGAGACCATGTTTGTCAATGGCCCTGGTGTAAACGTCCCCACTCGGCTGATTTCGAGCTACCAGCTCCCCAGACACGGCGTCAGGGCCACCGCACAGTAATATACATTTATCTGCTCTTTCCACCACATGGATACAACAGGTGTCGATAACCTCAGGAGCACAGATAAAAGGGGATAAAATAATGAGGAAGTAATCAGTTTTGACGTTTATGACTCTCATAGATGCACACTTCTTTAATTGGAAGCTTCTGCAATTTAATTTTGAATAATGACTGTGTTTAACAGCCAGTTGGAAAAGCCCCAGATAACATATCCATCTGCTCCTGCGAGGAGCTTCTGACACCGAGACTCAAGGGCTCATCGTTCCAAGGCACCCAGCTCCCTCACAGTCTGGGAAATGGAGGTCCGTGGAGGGCAGGTGGGGACCAGGGCCCAGAGGTGGAAGCCTGATCTCTGCGCCAGGGGAGGGGGTAGGAGTGCTAGGGACTCAGGCAAGCTGGAGGGGGTCAAAAGGGGACCAAACAGGTCCCCAAACCTGAGTCCAGCCTTCTGGGAACACAGCTTGGCAGAATCTCTCAAAACTGTAACGTGTGTAACCTACTTACTTAGTCGGTCACGCCAATGCCATGCCGTCACCTGCCCAGCTCTGTCCATAGGTATCTGTAATCAAAACCAGACAACTGGAAACACCCCCTGTCTGCCAGCCTGGGCCCCACGACATGGATTATAGGCAAGGGAATAGCACACAGCTACTACCAAGAAAAAGCCATAGATCTTAGAGCTACAGGGCTATGCATGTATGTCTGGGAACACACCGTCAGGCGCCCAGACAGCAATGACTCCATTTCTGTAAGAATAAAATAATGATAACACATAATACACACAAAGAAAAACCCAACGTCCCTGCTCTTTAGCACCAGGTTCCTCTAGGGGATTCTCACTTTCCAAGACGCAATTTTTATTTTGTCCTGTTAGATTTTTTTTTTTTTTTTGTAAAGAATGGACATGTAGGAGTTCCTGTTGTGGCTCAGCAGTAATGAACCCAACTCGTAGTCATGAGGTTGCGGGTTCGATCCCTGGCCTCACTCCGTGGGTTAAGGATCTGGTGTTGCCGTGAGCTGTGGCGTAGGCCGGCAGCTGCAGCTCCAATTCAACCCTTAGCCTGGGAGCCTCCATATGCCACAGGTGCGGCCCTAAAAAGCAAAAAAATAAAATAATAAAATAAAGGACAAACACGTAGAGATTTTTAAAAAGTCATTTAACCACATGTTCACTTTAGTTGGCTCCTCAAATAAAATAGTTAAGAGGGGGAAAAATGACCTCCCCGGCTCCCTTATTAATACCAGCACGCTGGTGGACTGCTTACTAGCTTTTGTCTAGCTGTTTAATTTTAATGCAGGTGGATCAAATTTGGAGCTCTTGTGTACTCTTCTGACGTCCCAGAAGTTTTCTTCTATGTCGTCGCGTGGATTCCAAAACCATCCCAATGTGCTTCTAGAATATTCTCCTCTTTATTTTATTTTTGTTTTATTTTATTTTATTTTTTTTGTTAGGTATGGTGGGATGCAAAGGGGACCACTGCTCTGTTTAATATCAATGGGTCCTAGACCATTCACCAGGTCCCATCCTTTTTTTATTTATTTTTTAGTTTGTATAATGATTTTGTTTCCATTATAGCTGGTTTACAGTGTTCTGTCATAGAATAGTCTCTTCTTTGGATGTGCCATCTCATCGTTGGCTTAGTGAATTCATTATTGTTGAATATTTCGGTGGTTTCCCCTTTGGGGCCAGTTATAAATACCACTATGATGCACGTTTTTGGTACATGCACCTTTTCCTGTATTTTGGAGTATTTCGCTTGGATGGAGTCCCAGAAGTGGAGGTGCGTGGCCCAGGCTGGGTGGCTGGGATCAAAGAGTGTTTCCTAAATGTGGATGAGTGTTCTGGAGGATGGGGTGGAGGGGTGACTTGGAGTCCCCGTTGCTGCTGGCCCCCTGGATGAGGGCCTGGGACTGTCTGAAGACCGGGCTAGGGATGTGGGGTATAAACCACAGTTTTGCCATCTCTCAGAACCTACCCTGGGCCAGCTTCCCAGTTGCCAGGAGGAAAAAGAGGCTGGAGCAGGAGCTGTGTGATCCAGGAGACAATGGCCCCCTGGGGACAGTGTGTCCCGGGGGGCAGGGGGGCATGACCACTAAGGTTCTCACTTCGGCCAGACCAAAGGTGACACTAAGACCCAAAGGGAGAGAAAGAATGAATCTCTGTCTCTCATGGTCGCAGGTGGGTCAGCACTGGGCCCTCTGAGGTCTGGCCTGGTCTATTTATTTGCTCGGGGACCCGATCTTGACCGGGGGCGGGGGTGGCGGGGAGAGAACCAGCTCTTCTGTGTCCCCAAGGCATCAGGCAGCCCTGTGTCTCTATGCCCAGGTTATAGACAAGGAAATTGAGGCTCAAGACAAGTGACAGGTTCAGGCTGTCTGCTCCTCAACCCAGCTTCTTTCTCCAGCACCTTTGGTGGCCTGGGCCTGGGAGGCTTGGATCCCTGATTGCCCTGGCTTTGGGCCCCTCCTTCTAGCTCCAGCCCCAGCTTTGGGGCCTCAGCCCTGGCAGCTGAAGAGGACTCTTACCCAGGGCTGAGCAGACTTCAATGTCCGTGACAGAGGTGGGGCTGAAGAGACAAATATGACAGGTGACACAGATTCAGTGCTTACTGAATGCCAGCCACTGCTCTAGGCTTGTCATGTGCACTGTCAGCCTTAACCTTCATAAAATCCTGATGAAGCAGGCACTCCCGTTACCCCCATTCTCCAGCTGAAGGAATTTTCTGGAATAACACAGCTCAGAAATGAGCAGATGTGGGAGTTCCCGTCGTGGCTCAGTGGTTAACGAATCCGACTAGGAACCATGAGGTTGCGGGTTCAGTCCCTGGCCTTGCTCAGTGGATTAAGGATCCGGCGTTGCCGTGAGCTGTGGTGTAGGTCGCAGATGTGGCTCGGATCTGGCGTGGCTGTGGCTGTGGCTGTGGCTGTGGCATAGGCCAGCAGCTACAGCTCAGATTCGACCTGTAGCCTGGGAACCTCCATATGCCAAGGGAGCAGCCCTAGAAAAAGGCAAAAAGACAAAAAAAAAGTGAGCAGATGGGACTCAGGCCTTACCATACACCATGCTGTCTCTGGGGAGACGATGCCAGACGTTCCCACCCTGCACATTTGGTCCCTTTCCTGCACCTACACTGGCCCTCTCACATAGAGCACAACTGGATGGGTTCTGATGAGAAGATTCTCACAATAGGGTTTTGAAGGATGAATAGGAGTTGAACAGAAGTGGTCAAATAAAGGAAGACCAGGAGTTTCCCATTGTGGCCCAGTGGTAGTGAACCTGACTAGTATCCATGGATTTGGGTTCTATCCCTGGCCTTGCTCAATGGGTTAAGGATCTGGCATTGCTATGGCTGTGGTGTAGGACAGCAGCTGCACCTGTAGCCTGGGAACTTCCATATGCTGCAGGTGCAGCCCTTAAAAAAAAAGGAAACCCATTAGTCTGGGAGAAGCCATGGCAAAGGCAAGGAACAAGGTGTGTTTGAAGGAAAAATTCCATCTCCCCATTGCTGAACATAAATAACCAGGATCCTGCTTAGCACTGTGCATGCGTCAACTGACCAGTGTTCTGGCCAACCCTCTGAGGAAGGTATTTTGAGGATCACCACCCCCGTTTTATAGATAATAACACCGAGGTGTGGGAAGGAAGCTGGAAGGTGGCAGAATCAGGATCTGAACCTTCCGCATCTATCAGATCCCTGCACTTTTAAACTCCATTCCAGGTTGTGGAGCGTGGCCTTACCCGTGGGCACTGGGCAGCCCTGGACAGACTGGAGAGAGGAGTGCTGAGGCCTCGCTGGTGGCCAGGCTTAGGGGCAGTCGTGGGCTGAAAGCAGGGAGAACTGTGAGGCCATGACTGGCCCCTGAAAGGAGCAAAGGGTGGCTGGGTGATTGAAGAAGAGAAAAAGCAGAAAAGATCCTTAAAAAGGATCTGTCCTGGTTTCATGAAATAGTCGCAGCTACTGGGTCCAGAGCACTTACTGGGTGCCAGGCTCTGTACGTGCGTGGCCTCACGCAGCCTGCAAAGTGGGTGCTGGGCCCTAGAGCTGGATTGTCTGGATTCCAATCCAGGCCCTGCCACTTAACCGCTGGGTACCTTCAGGCTAATTCTTGCAGCTCCTTAATCTTCAGCTTCCCCATGTGTCAAATGGTTATAATATTGGTACCCACCTTGTAGGGCTGCTGTGAGCATCAAATGAATAAACTCACGGAACACCTCAAAATAGTCCCTGGTGCCCGGTAAGCATGATGGAAGCTATTTTGCACATGGGGAAACAGCCTCAGAGAATGAAGCTTTTGCTCATGGTGATTGGCTTTTTAAGAGGCAGAGCTGGGATTCCACACAGACCCTCTGGCTCCAGAGCTGGCTTGGCCTGACTCTTATCCGCTCAGCCTCCCCAGGTGCTGGGGTAGCCGTTTGGAAAGTCCCCAGGGTGGCTCTGTGCTCATGGGTTGTCGGGGCAGAGAGGGAGGGGACAGAGGCAGAGCAGTGGCTCCAGGTCAGTCGGTCGGTCTCTCACAGGGTCACCCAGGCCCCCAGCGGCGCCTCCAACAACCCAGGTCCCAGGAGGCCCTGGAGTTTCCCTTGGTGCCAGGGGATTGTTTTCAGCTCTGTCTGGGCCCGCCTCCGGCTCCGGGAGACGGGCCCCGGGCGTCACACTCCCTCCTGTCTCCCCATTCTCGTCTGCGGGGTGGGGGCGGCCAGGACTCGAAAAGGCCCCAAAATAAATGGACCTCTTATCTGATCTCCCAGCCTGGCCTGTTATCTGATCATTACATAATGGCCAGGCCTGTGGCCTCTCCCGCTGACGGCATGGAGGAGGTGGCCCCGGGCGGCCCCAGTGATCCGGGAGGAACTGGGGTTCCTGGAAGTCTGGGGAGGGGGCAGGGAAAGTCCGAAGGGAAGGAAGAAGGCGCTGCGCTAATCTGCGGGCCAGACCCCGGGTCGTGTGGGGAGAGTAGGTCCAAGCCCGGCCTGGTCAGCCGTGTGCTGTGACTCTGGCCTCTCCGGGCTTCAGTCACCCACCTGCAGAGGGGGACTAGGTGACAGCCAAGAAGGGTTCACTGATAGGGACAGGGCATGGGGGGCGCACGGAGGGGCCTGGAGGGTCCCGGGGGGTGGGAGAGCAGGAGAACCTTCCAGCCCTTGAGTCTACGTGAGCCTGAGACACCAGCCACCTCCCTCTTGGAGGGCCCTCACCTGCTGGCCACCCCATCCCACCATTTCACCTGTCCCCTTAGACTGCTGATTCTTCACCAGTGGCCTAAGCCAATCAAATGATTGTCCTAGGAAGGGCTTCAACCACCTTTATGGGTAGTATGGGTGCTTACAGTCCTTAGCTCACTAGGAAACCGAAGCCCAGAGTGAAATAGTTCACCAAAGCCACAGAAGCTACGATGGGTTGGGCTTGAGATTCAAACCCAGGACAGCCTGGCTCCAGGTTAAAATCTTGCTTTTCCCGCAAATGCCTGTTACCCAGGCGCTCGGCGGGGGGGGGGGGGGAGGGCACGGCAAGGACTTAGAAGCCAAACATCCTTGTCCCGAAGCTGCCCTTCCCGAGGTGTTGCTGGCGGGTGGTGTGGCCGTGGCCGTGGCCGTGGCCGCGGCTGGGGCGGCCATCTTGCGTCCTTCTCTGACCTCTGGGGGTCCTGAGCCAACGAGGCGGTGGAAAGCGGAGAAGGAGGCCGGGTCAGGCCAAAGACAGCCCCACAGCCTGGGATTCGGAAGACGCCTCCCCCCGGCCCCTCGGAGCTGGCGTCGGCGGGACGTGTGGCCCGTCCCTCCCCGCCCATCTTTGATCTCCAAGAAAACAGGAAGTGAGCGCGACAAGATGGAGACACAACCTTCCAAACAGTCTCCCCTTCTCTGTCCTCCTTCCCTCCTCCGGAGCACCCCCTCTTCCCCGGCACATTCCTTAGGACGAGGTGTAGGGGCCTCGTTTCCTCTTCCTTCTCTGCTGGGTCAGGGTGACATTCCAATCCCTTCCCTCAGGACCTGTGTTTCCGGGCGGCGGGCTCTGCGGCCTGCTCCTTCTGCCGCCCTCCGAACCTGGGCTTCCCTCGGTCCCTCGCGTCCAGGAGATGCTCAACCCTCCCCGGCCCGCTCCTCCCAGCCGCCTTGAGGCACAAGAGGGGGTGTGTGGTCGCAGACCCTTTGGCGCAAACCAGCCTGGGGGCCTGGGTGCAGGTACATGTGGGCCCTGCCCACCTTGAGGGTTGCCAGGTGTGGCAAATGAAAATATAGGCTATCCCGTTACATTTCAATTTCAGAGAAACGGTGAAAAAAGTTTTAGGATGAGCATGCCCCATGTGGAGCTCCCATTGTGGCACAGCCGAAACAAATGCGACTAGCATCCATGAGGAGGCAGGTTCGATTCCTGGCCTTGCTCAGTGTTCAGGGATCCGATGGTGCCATGAGCTGTGGTGCAGGTCGAAGATGTAGCTTGGATCCTGCGTTGCTGTGGCTGTGGGGTAGGCTGGCAGCTGCAGCTCCGATTAGACCCTTAGCCTGGGAACTTCCGTATGCTGCCAGTGCTGCCCTAAAAAGCAAAAAAAAAAAAAAAAGGCCCATGCAATGTTTGGAAGATACTTATACTTTTAAAAAATTACTTATTTTTTGACTCATTCAAATGTTACCGGATATCCTGCATTTTATCTGTCAACCCTACACCTACTAGCAACGTGACCCTGGGCAAGTGCCTTTTCTTTTCGGAGGCTCCGTTTCTTCATCTGTGGAATGGGTAGAATGATATCTACCTCATAGGGTAGCCGTGGCGATGCAATAAAGCCCTTAGCCGGTGTCAAGCCCTCAGGTGATGTTTGGAAAGTGGGAGCAGTTTTCACCACCTTGTTCTTAACTGGAGCTCTCTCTGCCTATGCTTCCCTAGCAGGTCTTGCAGAAGGAGTCCATTGCAACCTACAGCCTGTGGACCCCAAGGTGACATACACCACGAGCCAGGTTTCTGAGGGCTGTGTGGCTCACGTCCCCAATGCCACCATGGGCGTCCACATCCTCTTCTTGGAATTCTCAAAGGTGAGTGCCCAATGGCAGAGGGTCCAGAAAACGGCCATGGGTCCGTGGGATGAAGGGAGCCTTCCTTGTGGCTGTCCCTGGAGCAGTGGGCTGCGTCCTCACCAGGGTCCCTGCCAGGAAGGTGACATGGGTAGCTCACAGGGCCCATCAGGGGCAGCATTTCCGGGGCAGGCTTCTGGATGCCCCCACAAGACCCAGGTGGGGAGGGCCGGGTTTGGCCAGCAATGGAGGGAAGAGCCAGGCAAGCTGTTGCTTGGGTACTTCCAGTGGCGGGGAGCTCACTGCTTCTCAGTGGACATGACTCGACTCTAGGCAGCTTTGACCTTGAGAAAGGGCTGCCTTCAGTTGGGCCCCAATCTCCCTTCCTGGAATGTCACCCCTGGAACACTGTGACCCGGCCAGGTAGCCCCCCAGACACCTCCCAGATGACATCATCTCAGCGACTCCTCTCCCCTCTTGCAAGAAGGTCCACCATGAGTTTACCTGAGTCCCTCTTGAGAATAGTAATAACACACTTATTGAGCGCTTGCTGTGTGCTAGGTTCCGTGCTAGCCTATCGAGGGCCAGGCACTAATTTAAGGACCTCACGTGTACGAAGCCTCCCCTCTGTCAGGGTCCGTTTCCCCACTTTGGGGAGGAGCGGCCTGTGGCAGGCCTAGAGAGGTGAAATCGCATGCCTGAGGCCAGAGTTCACACTAGATCCCCGGAGACCCCAAGCTAGGCCGTCACCTGGCTCCCCAGTGGGTCTCAGTGTTCTGGCAGCATCTGGCCTGCCTGGGCTGGTGGCCACATCTGGCGGTGTCAGCTTGGGATGAACTTGCGGCCCCCGAAACTGTTAGCTTGCCCTGCGTTTGTGCAGTGATAAGACGGTGCCCAGACCACCAATATCGGGGGGCCTGCTCCCCACCACCCTGCCTGCCGCGAGGACTGTGGGCCTCGATAATCCCCAAGGTGCAGATAGTGCCACACACACGTTCTGTGGTTTCCATGGCCATTGTAGTGTTTTTCAAGTCGGGTGATGGCATGAAAAATGAGGTTGCCTTCTGGAGGTTCATTCTGTTGGTTCTGATGCTCAGGTCTCTGTGCCTCTTCTCGGTGACCGGGACCCCCTTAGCCTCAATCACTCAACAGTGGCCAAAGAAGGCTCTTGGCCAAGCGCCCAGGCCCATGGGAGACAGGGGAGTAGACAGAGAGCCAGAAGCCAGGCGATTAGTGCCTTCCGGGCAGGGGTAGCCCCGCTGCTGTGGGATTAGACAGGGCTTCCTGGAGGAAGCAAAAATGCTAAGGACCATCAGGGACTCCTGGAGTGGAAGGAGGCCTAGGGGAAGAGCAGAGGACAGAGGGACTGCACGGGCAGGGCAGTGGGCCTTGACTGGGGTCAGCCACACATGGGCTGCGGTGGCGGGAGCTTACGGTTCACCACGGGGCAGGCCTGGGGAGATGAACAAGGCCCCGTTGCCACAGTAAGGGGTTCGGTCTTTATCCTGTGGGCAGGGACAGTCATTAGAGGGTTTTTAGGGGCATGACAGGGTACCGTTGCAACACATCATCCTAGAGCTGATGACAGCACAATCTCCCCGTCACCCTCTGCCTCTTTGGAAGAATTCAGCCCATGGAGTGTCCAGCTTTTAACTCAAGGAGCCGGGCTGCAGGCTCCAGGACTTGCTGGGTGTGTTTGTTTGAGGTGGTGATGAAGAGGGCTGGGTTTCGGGGAAAAGGGGGCTCCAGTTCTGGATCCGTCAGTGGCCAGTACCTTGTGCCTGGGCAAGCAGAGAGGGCTCCTTTTCCCTGCGCTCCAATAGCCACGCGTTCCTTGGGCTCCAGGACTCACCAAAGAATCATGGAGCAGCAGATCTGGCTCAGGACCTGGAGTAGACCAATGACTGTTGGCTGGATGTATGTATGAATGATTGAATGAACGGCTGGGCTCTGGAGCCAGATAATCTTCGAATTGAACCTTACCCTCCTGACCCCTGACAGGGGCATGACCTTGGACCTCCTCTCCCAAGCCTTGGTTTTCTATGGGAAACACGTGGAGATGATAAGATAATCATATCTACCTCACCAGGGGGCGGTGAGAATCCAGCAGGCAAAATATTGAGCGCCAACCTGCCCAAAGCCACAACTCTGTGTACAGTCGCTGTGCCTGTAGTTTTGTTTGTTTAATGGCTGTACCCGTGGCATATGGAGGTTCCAGGCTAGGGGTGCAATCAGAGCTGTAGCTGCAGGCCTATGCCACGGCCACAGCCACGCCAGATCCGAGCCACGCCAGTCACTTACCCCATAGCTCCTGACAATGCCAGATCCTTAGCCCAACAAGCAAGGCCAAGGATGGAACCCGTGTCCTCATGGATCCTAGTTGGGTTCGTGACAACTGAGCCATGACAGGAACTCCTGCCTGCTGTTATGAGGTCATCTCCTCCGTGGGCTCCCTGTCTCACTTGTTGATACCCTCATTTGGCCGGGCTCACTACGTGTCCAGAATATCTTCACGTCAGTCAACTAGTTTGATCCCTAAGGGTTATTGCTGCTGGGGGCTGAAGTGGGGGCTGTGAATCCATTTGCGGAGGGAGCCATGGAGTTCTGGCCTGATGGTACTGGGTGCTCTTGGCCTCCTGGCCCCAAGGAGGGGGCCAGACTCTACGGCTGTGACACTGAAAGACCAGTGGTCTCCCTGGAAGGCACTTCCTCCCCAGACAGCCCCCAGGAAGCGGGGTCTACGGCCCAACAGACCCCCTCAACCAGCCCTCGCCAGGTGCCTGCTCTGTGACCACCCTGTGCTGGGCATTGAAGGTGCAGAGAGACAGCAAACCTGGCCTTGCCCTTGAGCCTCTCCCGAGGGAGGCAGAGGTGAGCATCAGCAGCCCTGGTCCCGAGTGATGGAAGCAGCAGTGGGGGAGGGGGTCGAGGATCTCTGGGCCCTGGGAGGATGAGCACCACATAGGATGGGAAGGGGGCATTAGGGAAGAAACTCCAGCCAGACAGAGAGGGGTGGCAAGGGCATTCCAGGCAGAGGGGAACTGCATGAGCAAAGGCCTAGAGGCAAGAACACGAGCTGGCAGCCGAAGCGCGTGGGTGGCGGCCGTCTCAGCAGCCAGCCCGATCCCTCCCGACATATGGCCGCCTTCAAACCCTGGCACAGAGAAACGGCTTTCCTGTCCATCCCTGCGTGGCCTCTGAATCCTCAGATTTCCTGTGGGTGGGCAGCAGATGAGTTGTGGCGGCCAAGAGCCTCGGGGAAGAGAGGTTCGGGGAGTGTGTGTGCTAGGGAGGCTTGCAGACAGATGAAGGGGCCGCTGGGCAGGGGCTCTATCTCGCTGGGTCCCCGAAGGGCAGGCCGGAGCCTGGATTCCGGGAGGGGGCCCAGGGTCACATCCTGACCCGCGGAGACAGGAAACCGGCCTGGTGTCTCAGCGGTTCCCGTCAGGCCGACTACGCAGATCTGCTGTCCTCCTAACAAACCCCAGGCGGCCAGACCAGAGCCAGGGCAGCCGATGATTCACCCCACTTCGGGGCAAACTCGGGGCGCCGACGCCACCTCACTCCCCCCCCCCCCCCGCCGCAGAGAGAGGCTCTGGTGCTGGGCTCTGGCACTGACTCCCTCCTGGCCAGAGGAGCAAACAAGACTGCTCAGGCAGCAGGAAAGCAGGGGGCCCACCAGCTCCCCCAGACCAGCCTGGGAGGCTAGAAAGGGCTGTGGGAGGCAGGGCAGTCCTCAGACCTGGGCAAGGGAGCCCCTACTTGGGCCCCACGATTCCCAGCCCCGCTCTGGCCTGCTTCCAGGTGGGGGATCTTCAGGGCCAAAGGGACCTGCATCCCACCCCTTGTCGCTGCCCTGGGTACCCAGGACTCCAGAATTTCCTGCCCCACTGTGCTGAGCCTCCTCCTGGGGTCGGATGGGGCTCTTTCGTGTCCTTTCCTCTAGAGCGGGCACTGTGTGGCTGCGGTCAGGTTCCCTACACCTGGAGGGTGGCCCAGGTGACTAAGGGTGGGCATTGCTGGTGCAGGGAGAAAGCAGACCTGTCCTCTGCCCTGGAGCCACTCATGGGGAAGGCAGAGGTGGGCAGCCCTGGTACTGACTCGGCGATGGCGGGGAAGGATACAGGGAGCTGCTCGGCCGAGCTTGGGCATCCGGGCTGGGTTGTCCGTATGTGTCCACATGAAGAGAACTGGGGTGAACTGGGGCTAGGGCTGCCATTTGTGTGCTTGTTCCAGTTCTTACAGAGCTCAAGGGCAAGCTTGGTGGAGGGGCGTGGATTGGGGGGGCTGGACAGACTACGCAGGGATTAGATCTGCTCTTCACTGCTGTATCCCTGGTGTCCAGCTCAGGGTCACCAAGAATAAACGTTGGATGGGTGGATGGGTGGATGGATGGATGGATGGACGGATGGATGAACGGACGGACGGACAGTGGAAGGAAGGGAATATATATACGTGTGTCTAAGCATTTGCGGATTGGCCATCCCCAGGAGGTTAGTGGTGTCACTGGCTGTTTGGGGACGTTAGCCTTGTTTTCCACCAAAGCTCCTGGAGCACAGAGTTTGCCTTCTTTCCTGGCCCCTTTGAGAAGCACGGAAGCCCCAGGCGGGGGCCCAGTGCTGGCCTCTCAGACAAATGAACTGGGGAGGTGGGAAGGGCGTGGGCTGACCAGGGACCCTCAGCTGGGGAAAGTAGCGTGTCTCTCTCGGGAGTTCTAGAAGCCCCTTCTATGGTCACCCGGCTGGGGACCACAACTCTCAGATGCCAAACACCGGGAGCCCCAGGAGGCAGGACGGAATCCAGGGGCCGCACAATACCAGACCGTCACCGAGCCTGGTTCCCCCCCACACAGATGGGGAGGCTGAGGCCCCGAGAGGGGATGCTGCAGTGAGGTGTGGCTGAAGCATGTCCCAATCCTGGCTAACTGCCACCCAGCCCCAAGGCCCACCTCCCCAGCCACATGGCAGCCCTTGGGATGAGTGCGCAGGGAGGGACTCGAGGGAGTAAAACCCATCGACCACCGTGTATTTAGCCGGGCCCTGAACAACCCGCTTTGCAGGCAGAAAATCCTCACGGAATCCTCACAAGTCTGCGAAGTGGGCATATTGTGAAGCCCATTTTCCAGATCAGGAAGCCGAGGCTCAGAGGGGGGAAGGAACTACCCAGGGTCACAGACTCATGACTGAGCCCATGTCTGAATGCAGGTCAGTCCGGCTTTGACCTCCGTGGCCTGCTCCCCGGCCTGCATGTGCTGTCTGAGTCTGCCGGGGTGGATAGCACAGGGCCAGCCGGCTCCAACCTGGCCGGCTCCAGTCTGGCCCTAGGAGGGTGGGGGCCACAGGCAGCCCCAAGTCTCCACTCCTAGAAGAATTGCTGGAAGCGACTTTCTATAAGTGGCTACTAGCGCTTAGGGCCTCCTCACCGAAATCCCCCCTTCCTGCCACCGACTGCTGGGCCAACAATGGCGTCTTGGGACATGGGTCCAAAAATAGAAACATGGTCTCCCGCCCACTGGCTCGGGGAGGGGGCCGGGCCGGCCCAGGTCGCAGAGCTGGAGGTGAGGGGCTGGCTGGCCTGCCCGCCTCGGCTGGGCTCCCAGAATTCCCAGAATGCCTTCGGGAAGACGGGGAACTTGGGGTGGGGGCCAAGCCAGGCCCCTTTCTTTGCCTTTGGGCTCTGGGATGGGAGGGAAGAGGGAAGTTTGAGCATGTGAATGGTTGCGTCGATGAGTCAGGACCATGGGATGGAAGGGTTTGCTGTGGAAACCCTGACTGGATTTTTCTGGCAACCGGCTGGTCTTCGGCTCGGCCTGGGAGCTCAGAGACCCCACAGAGCCCAGCTCTCCAGCCTTCCTGAGTTTCCTCACGGCTCACCTGCTGTGTGGCCCTGGCCCCTGTCTGTCCCTCTCTGGGCCTCCGTCCCCATGCCCTCCCCCCAGCCCCCAGCTCTACAGGGGACGGGGACTTGGTGGCCACTGAGTGGTGGGGTTGGTGGGGAAGCCGGGGGAGCACAGCTGAGTGTCCTGACAAATGTCACGAAGCTCCAGTCTCCTAATTTCCTCACCCCCATCACGACCCGACCCTGACCTCTGCTTCCCTTTTTTAACTTCCTTTATTCAGAGCCCCACCTCACTGCAGTTCCCGACCCTGTCCCTCTGCCCCCCCCAACAGATGGGGACACTGAGGCACAGAGAACCGGGCGCTGCAGAGCAGCAGCAGGAATGGACATCCGCAGGGCTCTTTCCTCCCAGCTCCAGGGCTGCGCTCCCGGCCACTCTCTGTCACCTGCAGTGCCTCGGCCCCTGGGCATGCACCAAAGGGCAGAGGATGGATGGCCTCGTCCGCTGCAGCCCAGGGCATCTCCAAACCACGGGGCCCATCTCCTCACCAAGTGTGGGCCTCAAGGTTCACTCCTCTAGCGAGGCGGCCAGGGGGTGCTGGGTAGTGACAATCTGTGGGGACCGTCTGGGAGCAGCAGGGATGAGCGGGAGGACGGGGTCCAGGCGGGCTGCCCAGGTCTGGCACCCACTCGGATGTGCGCTGGGTACCTGACTTTGCCACTCACTGGAAGTCCCCTTGGCAGGTGCCGTCCCTGGGCCCCAACGGCTGCATCTGTGAAAGGGGAGAGAACGTGACCCTGCTTTGGTGAGAGCGTAGCCCAGGGCCGGGCACAGCTCAGGTGGAACCATGTGAGATTAGTGATATTCGATTGTTGGTTTTTTCAACAGCTTTATTGTGAAAACATCTGCATTTAAAGTATACGGGGGGTAGTTCCCATCGTGGCGCAGTGGTTAACGAATCCGACTAGGAACCATGAGGTTGTGGGTTCGGTCCCTGCCCTTGCTCAGTGGGTTAACGATCCGGCGTTGCTGTGAGCTGTGGTATAGGTTGCAGACACAGCTCGGATCCTGCGTTGCTGTGGCTCTGGCGTAGGCCGGTGGCTGCAGCTCCGACTGGACCCCTAGCCTGGGAACCTCCATATTTCTTTGGGAGTGGCCCAAAGAAATAGCAAAAAGACAAAAAATAAATAAATAAATAAATAAAAAATAAAGTGTACAGGGGAGGAAGTTCCCACCATGGCTCAGCGGAAACGAATCTGACTAGCATCCACGAGGACACAGATTCGATCCCTGGCCTCGCTCAGTGGGTTAAGGATCCAGCATTGCCATGAGCTGCTGTGTAGGTCACAGACATGGCTCGGATCCCACATTACTGTGGCTGTGGTGTAGGCTGGCAGCTACAGCGCTGATTCAACCCCTAGCTTGAAAATTTCCAAATGCCACGGGTACAGCCCTAAAAAAATTAAATTAAATTAAATCGTACAGGTGAGGAGTTCCCTTTGTGGCTCAATGGAAACAAAACCAACTAGTATCCATGAGGGCATGGGTTTGATCCCTGGCCCCACTCAGTGGGTTAAATGATCCGGATCTGCCCCTGCCATGAACTGTGGTGTAGGTCGCAGACATGACTCGGAGCTGGTGTTGCTGTGGCTGTGGTGTAGGCTGGCAGCTGCAGCTCTGATTCCACCCCTAGCCTGGGAACTTCCATGTGCCGCAGGTGCGACCCTAAAAAGGGGGACAGGTGAGTGATTTTTATCACAAACACAGGGTTGTGTGATCATATTCAATTGTTCAAGTTAATAATACATAGGCAGTTAAGGTAAGAAAGCTGGGGTGGGTTCAGACATGTCAGCTGTGCCCAGGCCTTTCCTGGAATCACCAGCCAACGTCGGGGGGGTGGGCTTCCCTTCACTCTGGTTAATTTCAAGCAGCGATCACTATCCTAGAACAAAATGTTACTCTGGTATTTAGATTGGTATTTTATATTTCACCAAAATATGATATTAAATCCAGTATTTAATTCTTAAAGTGTTTAGAATGCATATATATATATATATATATATATATATTGTCTTTCTGCCATTTCTTGGGCCGTTCCCGTGGCACATGGAGGTTCCCAGGCTAGGGGTCAAATCGGAGCTGTAGCCGCCAGCCTACACCACAGCCACAGCAACACAGGATCCGAGCGGCGTCTGCAACCTGCACCACAGTTCACAGCAACGCCGGATCCTTAACCCACTGAGCAAGGCCAGGGATCAAACCCGCAACCTCATGGTTCCTAGTCGGATTCATTAACAACTGAGCCATGACGGGAACTCCAAGGATGCATATTTTAAAAAAATTGTTGAAACAAAATATCTTAAAAGCCAAAAGTTATCAACCCATTAGAAAACATTAATCAAATATGTGAACTTATCCAAACTTAAATTTGAGACATATCATTTCAGTCTACCAGAAATTAACATAAACGTAATTATTCAAAAATAAGCAGCCTATGGGAGTTCCCGCTGTGGCACAGTGAGTTAAGAATTTGCAGCAGCTCAGGTTGCTGTGGAGACGTGGGCTCGATCCCCAGCCTGGCACAGTGGGTTAAAGGATCCGGCTTTGCGGCATCAGTTGCAGCTCAGATTCTATCCCTGGCCTGGGAACTTCTGTATGCTGCAGGTGCAGCCAGAAAGAAAGAAAGAAAGAAAGAGAGAAAAAGAGAAAGAGAGAAAGAGAGCAAAGAAAGGCAACCTAAATAGCTCATTTAAAAAATTATTTATGAAACGATTTTTTTTTTTAGAACCACAGCTGGGTATATGGATGTTTCCAGGCTAGGGGGTCGAATTGGAGCTACAGCTGCTGGCCTACGCCACAGCCACAGCCACAGCAACTCGGATCCAGTCGTGTCTACAACCTACACCACAGCTCACAGCAATGCCAGATTCCCGATCCACTGAGGAGGCCAGGGATCAAATCCGCATCTTCATGGATTCGAGTTGGAATAGTTTCCGCTAAGCCACAACGGGAACTCCTTTATGAAACATTGAAAGTGAAATAATATTCTTTGCTCTTTTTTGTTTCAAAGAGCAAACCTTTACAAAGAGTGATTATGGTGTCATTATTGAGTTACGGAAATATTTCTGGGCAGATTTTTCCAGCAGCTGAAACACTCTCTCTGGCTCTGTAATATCAGTTGGGGAAATGGCCAGGAGATAAATAGAAGTTAAATCTAAAATCTTTCCACTGGTGTCTTCATCCTGAACTATCTTTCCCATTTTTGCTAAGTTTGAGGAGATTTGGGGGAGTCAGCTTTTTGTCTCTTTGGAGAGACTGACAGCTTTTGCAAGCAGCTGGAGTTTGTGTTTCTGTAAAGCGTTTGCATTCATCATTGTCCTTGTGCGTTCCTGGTGGGGCTTCTAAGTCACATACCTGTCTCAGCTTCAGGAGTCACCTGTTCATATGCCACTGGTTCAGAGAGGCTTTTAGCTGAGCAGGGGTTCTTCTCGCAATAGAAGCTCTGCCTTGTGGATTGCTGTGTTCTTTTTCTTCTTGGGAATAAGAAGGTACAGAAAAATGTGATGGGGAGTTCCCATCGTGGCTCAGTGGTAACAAACCCGACTAGTATCCATGACGATGGGGGTTCGATCCCGGGCCTTCTCAGTGGGTTAAGGATCTGGCATTGATTGCCATGAGCTGCGGTGTAGGTCGAAGACTCCGCTGGGATTCCAAGTTGCTGTGGCTGTGGTGTAGGCTGGCAGATGCAAGCCCGATTCAACCCCCAGCCTGGGAACTTCCATATGCTGCAGGTGCAGCCCTAAAAAGCCAAAAAAAATTAAAGTAAATTGAAAAAGAAAAACATCATGGGACAGAATAGTGGTTGAGAGGGGAGGCCTGCCCCGGTCCACATTTTAGCTCCATCCTTACTTGCTGTGTGATCATGGGCAAACGACTTAACCTCTCTGTACTGTTTCCTCATTGGTAAGTGAGAATAACAATGATAACTCTTAGGGTTGTTGTGAGGATTAAATGACTCAACATGTAAAGCGCTTAGAATGGACCAAGCACATAGTAAGCACTATGTAAGTGTTAGGTATTATTATTGTTGTTGTTGTTGTTATGAAAGCATCCTAAATGCATACACTGTGATCAATTAAAAATTTTAATGCAGTCAGGGACTTCCCTGGTGGCTCAGTGGTTAAGGACGTGCGTGGTGTGGTCACTGCCGCAGCTTGGGTCGCTGCTGTGGCACGGGTTCCGTCCCTGGCCCCAGAACTTCCACATGCCACAGGCACGGCCACAAAAAATTTTTTTTAGTGCAGTCGGTACCTCTCAAGACAGAAATGACTTCAACTTCACATCCTTATATGTTATCAAAATAATGGTATTCTATCAATAAAAATATGGGTATTTAGTACTTTAAAATTGTAAGACAAACAAAAATATTGTAAAATGGGGAGTACTATTGTAGGACGTTTTGGGGGGGCCATACATGCAGCCTATGGACGTTTCCAGTCTAGGGGTCGAATCAGAGCTGTAGCTGCCGGACACAGCCACAGCCACACCAGATCCGAGCCTCATCTGTGAAATACACCACAGCTCACAGCAATGCTGGATCCTTTAACGCACTGAGCTGGGCCAGGGATCGAATTCATATCCTCGTGGATATTAGTCAGACTCATTTCTGCTGAGCCACAGCGGGAACTCCCACTATTATAGTACTTTCAAAGAGTCAGACAAATAAGAATATTGCCTCAGCACTCTTGCATAGGGACCGAGAAAGGGCACAGGGTACACTTAGGTCAATACACCTGTTCACAGGCCTGGTACAGAGCAGGTGCTCAGTGGAAATAACAAACCTCGACTCAGTACTGGATAAAGTTCAGGCTCGTTGCAGCTTTAAGTAAATCTCCTTGGGTGGAGTTCCCTTGGGCACAGCAGGTTAAGGATCTGGTGATTTTTCACTGCATCGGCTCATGTCGCTGCTATGGCGCAGGTTTGGTCCCTGACCCAGGAACTTCCTCTGACCACACCCATGGCAAACAAACAAACAAACTCCTTGGATTTCCTTGGACTCATTTCCTTCATTTGTCCAGCAACTATTTTCTGGGTGCCTCCTGAGGGCCAGGCACGGTCCTGGGCTCAGAGAGACAGGGGCAGACCAGCTGGGCAGGGAGAATGGAGTGGAAGCGGATGAAAAGAAATGGTCACGCCTCATCTGGGCGGCACAGCCTGTGCAAGCTGACTGCTCTGTGTGTGTGTCTCTTGCCTGCTTCCATCTCAGGAGGAGTCAACCCTGGAGCTGACTGTCCAGATGACCAACCCAAACGGCGCCCGGCCCCAAGAGGTGCTCCTGATCCTCAGTGTGAACAAGAATATCCACCTGACGTTGCAGGTTCCAGAAATCCCACTCCACTTGGCCTACGTGAGTGTGTTACTTTCAACCCCAGCCTCAGGCCCTGACGGCGGGAGGCCCCTGCGGGTCACCTCTGCGGGCCCAGGTCTTCTGCTTCTCTCTTTCATTCTGACATTCGTCGCCAGGGCCTGGCCTGCTGCATCTCCTGGGGCCCTCGAGAGAGAACCCCAAGGGTAACAGGACCTGGGGTGGAGTCCACAGCGGGAGCTGGGGATCAGGGTCAAGTGCAACCCTGGCCAACTCCCGTCCTCGCTCCTAGCCTCAATTTTCCCATCTGTCCAATGGGAGAATTGGAGTCAATGATATTCCATCAAATAATCTTGTCACTGTCTTTGAAAAGGTTACAAAAACTTTGAAAATATTTATGTAGAGGGGCAAAAGGTCAGGAAGAACGCTAAGAGTGGTGACGGCCGGGGAGTGAGAACAGGACACTGTCCGTTTTGTGCTTTCCATTTTGTCGAATTTGCAAGATTTGCTCTAACGAACACAGCCTACATTGGAGAAAAAGTGTTTTTTAAAAATTCAAATTTGAAGCACAGACATGTCCACCTAGAGAGAGGAGGTCAACTGGCTGAACCCCCACAACCAGGGGGGCGCTCAGGGCTGGGGGCACAGGGGTGGACCATCCCACTGCCTCCTCCACATGGAAGGCCCTGGGAGGGGGCCCCCAGATGTGAGCAGCTGTTGTTTACAGCAGAGGGGAGAGAGCCAGAGCCTGGGGAAGATAACGAGTGGGAGAGAACAGCAGCGTAAAATGGAAACGGAAAGAGGGCGGGCCTGTTGTGGGAGGAACAGACCGACGCTCAGACCATAGCGTTAGAGGAAGGGAGAGGAGCTGGGGACCTGAAGACAGACCCCGATCCACGGTGGCCTGGGAGACGGGCCAGACCCAAAAAGAAGTTGTGGGTGTGGGACTGATGGCAGGGACAGCCCAGAGGCAGCCGGAGCTGGCCAGCACCAAAGTCTGGGGAGGGAAGGAGCAGGTGGAAACTAACCAGGAGGACAGAGCTGGACCAACCCCAAGGGGCCCGTCCCTCCGCTCCCCGCTCAGGCAAGCGAGGCCCTGCCACCTCTCCTCCTCCCTCTCAAATCTCCTCCATTCCCTTCCCCCTTCCCAATCCTGGACCCTCAGGGACCTAGGCCCCAGGGGCTCTGAGTGATGCAGGGGGCAGCCGGAAGATCACGGCAGCCACAGCCTGGCCTCAGCCACGCCTTCCTCCCGGGGCCAAGAATACACGGGGTTGGTGGGGGGGCACCGCCAGGGCGGCGGGCGGCCTCTGGCCTGCAGCTTCCGGAGTCAGGATGCCACTGGAGGCGACAGAGAGGCTGCCGAGGCAGGCCAGGTCACTGGGGCCACAGCCTGACTGGGGGCGCAGGCCTCTGTGCCAGACCCAGAGCCAGGAGATGGACAAATGCTTTGCCCTCGAATTCTTAGTACCTCCCGGTTTTATAGAGATGACCCTGAGGGTCAGGTGGGTAAAAGTGCCCCCTGAGGATCTAGATCTCCAGCTTAAAACCACTGCTCCAGGAGTTCCCGTCATGGCGCAGTGGTTAATGAATCCGACTAGGAACTATGAGGTTGCAGGTTCGGTCCCTGCCCTTGCTCAGTGGGTTAACAATTCGGCATTGCCGTGAGCTGTGGTGTAGGTCGCAGACGCGGCTCGGATCCCGCGTTGCTGTGGCTCTGGTGCAGGCCGGTGGCTACAGCTCCGATTTGACCCCAAGCCTGGGAACCTCCATATGCCGCGGGAGCGGCCCAAGAAATAGCAAAAAGACAAAAAAAAAAAAAAAAACCACTGCTCCAGCCCTTCCATGGGGTGGGGGCTGGGTTCCTCGCCCAGGTGCTCATCACTTTGCCCCCTTGTTAAAGTCCTGCTCCATTCCGGGTGGACCATTCTATGCTGTCTTGCCTATTGCCACTGTCAGGCAGTCCCGCTTAGTATCTAGCCTGAAGCCCTCATGCTGCTGTTGCTTTGGCGCAATGCCTCTGGCTTTGGAGATGGAAAGAAAAAGAACTCCAAGCCAGTGGCCCAAAAGCTTTCTCTGAATCCTTTGGCTTCAACAGAGCACCTGCCCCAGGAAATCCTTCCTATTTCCTTCCCCGGTCCCCCAGGGTCTCTCCTGAAGCACGCGCAGTGGAGGCAATGAGGTGCTGGAGACACCCAGCTTCTCGTCCTTGTCCCTCCAGAGGACGTGTCTCGCTCCTTTGCTTCTTATTAAATAATATCTTCTCTCTTCTGTTGCTTCAGATGACAGAAATGGCTGGTTTCTGGATGGTAATATTGCCCAGGCAGAGCTCATCCCTGTTTATCTTCCACTTGTTCTTTTTTTTTTTTTTTGTCTTTTCACGGCTGCGCCCAAGGCATATGGAGGTCCCAGGCTAGGGGTCCAATCGGAGCCACAACTGCCAGCCTACATCACAGCCACAGCAACGCCGGATCCTGAAGCCACTGGAGTGAGGCCAGGGCTCGAACCCGCGTCCTCATGGTTCCTAGTCAGATTTGCTTCCTCTGTGCTATGATGGGAACTCCTCTTTCACTCATTCTTTTATCCATCCATTTCTTCTCTTCTCCCTTCTCCCTTCCCATGTGCAGGGAGCACCTGCTGTGTGCCAGGTATCAGGGTGAACCTGCCATGTCAGGATCCCCAGTGCTAGGCCCAGGGCCCGGCACAAAGTCCGACAAACATTTCTCAGTGCCTACTATGCGTCAGGCACCATGCAGGGATGGGCAAGGCAGGCATTGTCCTTCATAGACCCTTAGAATGTGGGGCAGCCACCTGAGGTCATAAATGTGGGTTGAATGAGGATGACTATGAAAGGGTGGGAGGGTGGTGTTTGCACACCAAGGTATGTCCATCCAGGCCCCCAGGTATGCAAAGGAGATGGTGCAGATCTGGCTCTGGGGGGCCCCTGTTAGGGGGCTGCGGGCTGACTTCAGATGCGCTAGCCTCAGCCCTGGCCGCCTCTGCTCAGCCAACCAGCCGCCTCCTCAAATTACCTCCTGACTTTCTGCACGGGACAGAGGGGACTCAGGCCCAGGAATGGCACTCTGAGCCTCCACGTGTCTCTCCAGGATTCCAAGCTGGTCTTCCTCCAAGGGGCCCCCAAAGCCGTGATCACAGAGCTGCCACCCTCCACTACCAAGAATCAGCTCTTCCTCTGGGCAAATACAAAGGGCTCCATCATCTCTGCTGCTGAGCTGGACAATCCCCAAAGCATCCTCCTCCGTCTGGACCAAGGTCAGCTTCCCCCACAGCCTCTCTGGGCTCAGGACTCAGCTCTGGAGGAATCTGAATTCCTCTGGTTCTTTCCTCACGTGGACACGAAGGCAAGGAGAGGGGACACGGTTTGCCCCAGATCGCACACAGCAAGTCAGTGCTCTATTAGGACAGTTGAGTCCTCCTTCACCAACTATGAGATTGAACCATGCGAAATGGCTGCTCTTTGTCAATTGTCTGACCTACAAAACAAGCACTTTCATATTGGTTGTTGTGCACCTCCTCATGCCAAGCCCTATGCTAGCATTTGGTGACTCTGAGGGGACAAATCCAGACCCTGCCCTCCTGGTACAAACCGTAGCGGGGAGATGATGACATACGTGTCCACAAATTCTACAACTTCAGGTCATGGTAAATTCTGTAAGAAAGATAAAAGGAAAATGATGTGTTGGTGTTTGCTGGCCTGCATCCCTAACTTATGCCATGGTGTCACACCTTAAATTAGCCCTGTGTTGGCAGATGAGGAAGCAGAGGCCAGGGACTTCCCTGGGTGACTCTGCTGTAAGCAGTGGGGGGGAGATTTGAACCCAGGTCCTCCCATGCCCCTCATTCTTTGCTGCTCCATCCTGCTCACCCTATGGTTACTGTGGACAAGGGTGGCCCTATTTATTAGATGCCAGTCTGCTCCAGGAGAGGACTGAGATGTGCTTGTTTCCACAGCCCCGACGTCACCATCCCGCTGCACCCTGGAACCCCGCAAGGACATGGGCCACACGCTGGAATGGAAGTCTCACACCCAGGCCTCGGTCCTGGGCTGCCACCTGGAAGGGGTGACTGGCCACAAGGAGGCGCACATCCTGAGGGTCCTGCCCGGCTCAGAGGCTTGGTAAGGACGTCCGCCTCCGCCCCGCCCCCCCGCCCTTTCCAACTCTCAGCCCCGCCCCTGGCCGGGTTAGAGTACAGTCGCCCCCACTTATCTCTAGGCCCCGCCCATTTCCATGCCCATCCCACAGACCCACAATCCACCAGGTTAAGAGCGTAGCCTTTGCTCGCCCGACCCCCAGCTTCATCTGGGTCCCCACAAGTCCAGGTCAAGCCCCTCCGCCCCTCGCCGGCCCCCCACAGTCACACCTGCCCGCACTGATGCGGGGGCGTGTTTCCCCACAGGCCCCGGACAGTGACGGTGGAGGTGGAGCTGAGCTGTGCTTTGAGGGATCCCGAGGCAGTGCTCATCTTGCAGGGTCCGCCCTACGTGTCCTGGCTCATCGACGCCAACCACAACGTGAAGGCCTGGGTGAGTCTTGCTCTGAGACCCAGACAGCCCCCTTCAGGTCTCCTCAAAGCTCCCCAAAGCAAAAACCCAAACTCCCTGCACCATCACCCTAGCCCTGAGCCTTTACACATGATAATCCTTCTGCCCTCCACCTCTCCCATGCACTACCTTCAGACCCTGACCTAGATGGCTCCTCCTCCAGGAAGCCTTCCATCATCCCTTAGGGAGGTTCCTAGCCCATCCCAAGGGGGGTCAGGGAAGTTTTCTGGAGAGGTGAACCCTAAGCAGAACTGAAAGACAAACAGGGAGCTCCCGTTGTGGCTCAGCGGAAACGAATCTGACTAGTATCCATGAGGATGCAGGGTCCATCCCTGGCCTCGCTCAGTGGGTTAAGGAATCGGCGTTGCCATGAGCTGTGGTTGAGGTCACAGATGCAGCTCGGATCCCGGGTTGCTGAGGCTGTGGCGTAGGCCAGCTGCTTCAGTTCCGATTGGACCCCTAGCCTGTGAACCTCCATATGCGGCGGGTGCGGCCCTAATAAGACAAAAGACAGAGGGTGAGGGGAGGTGGCCCCGGGCAGGGGAACCAGCAGAAGGAAAGGAGAGAGCAGGACTGAGGCCTGGCAAACCCTGTCTAGCCTGCGGGCACCCCCTGATGGTGTCTGTGGCTCTCCGCTCTGCCTCTCTCCCCCTCCCTAGACCACTGGTGAATACTCCTTCAAGATCTTTCCAGGCAGTAACATCCAAGGCGTCAACCTCCCAGACACACGCCAAGGCCTGCTGGAGGAGGCTCGGAAGCTCAACGCCAGTGTGATAGCATCTTTTGTAGAGCTCCCTCTGGCTAGCGTCATCTCTCTGCAGGACGGCAGCTGTGGTGAGCATCCGGCTCCCTTTCCTTGCCTCCCCGCCTCCCCCTGCCCTCTCCCTGGCTCGGTGGTCACGTCAAGCTGCTGTGTGCACTGAACGTTGCATCAGCTGGTCAGAGCCCCATTTTCCCCATCGGCAACTTGGGGACAATGAGAGTACGGAGCTAGCTGTAGATGTGTGTAGTGCCTAAGGGCTCAGTGAGCCCGCCTTGACTGTCTGCCGGCCATCTCTGCTACCCTGCAGGCAGTGGGCCGCAGCCCTCACCCACACCGGTCCAGATCACCCCTCCCGGGGAGGGCTGCAACCAGGACCTGCTCCTGTCCCTGATCCAGCCCAGGTGCTCCGACGACGTCATGACTCTGGTACTCAGGAAAGATCTCATCTCGGTAAGGGCACCCCTGGCCTCCGGTCCAGGTGACGTGGGCAGCTGGTCCTTCCTCTAGCCCAAGAACCTTGGGGTCCTGATCCAGGCAGGAGGATGAATCACATCCCTCTGCAAGCCTCAGTTTTCCCACTTGTAAAATGGGGTTGATAATGGTCCCTCCTGTGCGGTGAGAATTACCTGCGCCGGATGTGGTCAGTAAATGCTCAATAAATAGGTCCTGAATGGTCATCATTATTCATCCTAAATGCAGGCTGAGCCGAGGGGCCCCGCAGAATATCCACACAATATGATCTCTGCCTGATTGAAGAACAGGGATATTTATTATAAAAGTAACACAGGCTTTTTTCAAACGTGGAAAAATTAGAAAGGAAGAAAATCGCAGTCTCCCCACCTAAAGACAATGGCTACCAACAAATTTGGTGTGTTTTCTTTTTGGAATGTTTTCTCTGTGTTTTTCTTTTGTTTTTACTTAAAAAAAAATTTTTTTATGGCTACACCCATGGCATGCGGAACTTCCAGGGCCAGGGATTGAATCCAAGCCACTGCAATGCCAGATCCTTTAACCCACTGCGCTGCCTGAGGTTCAAACCCATGCCTCCACAGCGACCTGGCGCTGCTGCAGTCAGGTTCTTAATCCACTGTGCCACAGTGGGAACTCCCTCAGTGTGTTTCTTACACAGTGTAGTCAGTCATATTGGATACAATTGCCTGTTTCCTGCTGTATTCGCTTAACGTATTTTTAGAACTTTGACGTATGTGCTTAATAATATCACTTTAGAAGCACATTTGATCCCATGATATTGACATGCTGTAATTAATTCCTCCTCCCTTTTTAGACTTTGGGTTTGCTTCCAACTCTGTAATATTGTAGATATGCAGAAAGTGTCACTGTGCAAGAACTTTTTCTTTCTTTCTTTTTTTTTTTTTGTCTTTTTGCCATTTCTTGGGCCGCTCCCGCAGCATATGGAGGTTCCCAGCTAGGGGTCGAATCGGAGCTGTAGCCACTGGCCTACGCCAGAGCCACAGCAACACGGGATCTGAGCCGCGTCTGCAACCTACACCACAGCTCACGGCAACGCCGGATCGTTAACCCACTGAGCAAGGGTAGGGATCGAACCCGCAACCTCATGGTTCCTAGTCGGATTCGTTAACCACTGCACCACGATGGGAACTCCAAGAACTTTTTCTTTAAATAGGGTTATTTTCTTAGAATGGGTTTCCACATGAGTGAGATTCCTGGGTCAGAATGAGTGAACATTCTGGAAGTTTTGATACATGTTGCCAACACACTTTCCAAAAGATGATTCCAACTTTCACTGCTGATTAATGAGAACACTTTGACTCTCTCTCTCTCCCAATTATTATTTTTTCTCCAAAAAAACTTTTTTTTTTTTTGCCACTGTGGGAGGTGGAACATTCTGTTCCATTCTTGTTTGAATTTCTACTTCTCTGATTAGTGGTAAGTGTGGGTTTGGCTCCGTGTGACCGATAGTAACTGAAATCTCTCTGGCATTGTTGCTTGGTATGTTTCTTGATTTTTATAAGCTTTTTTACATGAAGAAAGACATTTTTGGCCCCTTTGTTCATCATTCTTTTTGAAATAATCTCTCCTGGTTTCTTACGGTTCTTTAAATTTTGGCCAGAGTGTTTTTAAACTTTTTGGACATTTTAAAACTTTGGGCCATCCTAGCTGGCCACCTTCCCCTTTGTGATTTCTTCTAGTCTGTCTATTTTATTTTTATTTATTTACTTTATTTATTTGGCTGCACCCGCAGCATATGGAAGTTCCTGGGCCAGGGATGACTCAAGACACAGCTTCAACCTGTCCTGCAGCTGTAGCAATTCTGGATCCTTGAACTCACTGTACCCAGTGGGGATTGAACCCACACCTCCGCAGTGACTGAGCTGCTTAGGTGGATTCCTAACCAGGCAGATTCCTAACCCACTGTGCCACAGTGGGAACTCCAAAAATGTTTATGATTTAATGTTCAGTGGGAAAATAAATTAAATCATGATAGACCGTATGATACCATTTGTTAAAAATGAGAGAGAAAAACACCCACACATTTTCTCTGAGTACTTATATCTGTAGAGAAGAAAACACTCCTGGGGGTTCCCATCGTGGCTCAGTGGTAACGAACCCGACTCGTATCCATGAGGACGTGGGTTTGATCCACGTCCTCACTCAGTGGGTTAAGGATCGGGCGTTGCCTTGAGCTGTGGGTCACAGACGTGGGTCCGATCCCACGTTGCCGTGGCTGTGGTATAGGCTGGCAGCTGTAGCTCCAATCCAACCCCTAGCTTGGGAACCTCCATATGCGGCAGGAGCAGCTGTAAAAAAAATTTTTAAAAGAGAAAAAGAAAACACTCCTGATGTCCCCCATCATATGGCTAAGTACCAAAGGGAGTCAAGTTCAGGAAAAGTCTTACGTCTTACACGGTTTAAGATAATGAGACCTAACAAAAATGGGGACAGGAGCAGAGGCATGGCTGTGATCTGGGACCCCTGGGGGATGGTCAGTCCTCGGTGCTGGGGTATGAGGGACAGACCCCAGGGAGCCCTGTGCCTCCTGACAGTGCCCCCCCTTTCCCCTGCCCCAACCCTGGTCCAGACTCTGGGGTGCACCATCACGAGCCTGACCTTCTGGGACCCCAGCTGCCAGGCTGAGGACACAGATGATAAGTTTGTCTTGCGTGGCACCTACTCCAGCTGTGGCATGAAAGTGGCAGAAAATGTAGTGATCAGCAACGAGGTAAGAGCTGGGGAGGGAAAGGTACCGGGGCCGACTTAGCCCGTGCTCCCTCCAGGTGCCTCCTTGATCTTCTGGGCTGAGGGGCGCTTGGGACCTTGGGTGAGGTTCTCAGTAGGAAGACGCGACAAGCTTAGCCATTGGTTGGCTCAGTCTCCTCGCCCCCCCCCAAAATGGGTATGTTAGGTGAGGTACCCTCTGGGCTCTGACCAGCTCCTTGGCTCTGTTCCCACAGGTGGTCATCAACCTTCTGTCAAGCTCATCACCACAGCGGGTGAGATGGACGGTTGCCATGCCAACCCATCTGGTCCAGGGTCCTGGGGCCCCTTCCTGGCCCGGGAGGGAGCAGGCCTAAGGAAACTCCGGCCCCGATCCTGGCCAACTAATGGGTCTCCAGTGTGGCTCAGGCCCCCCTCTGTTCAACGGGAGCAGTGCTGTTAGGGTTATAGTCTTAGCCTCTCAAGTCAGAGGTTTCAAGCACATATGCGCTTTTGGGCAAATCACCTAAGTTTTCTGGGCCCAAAGATCCTATAATAGTGGCATAAGAAAAGGTGCCCCCAGGGAGTTTCTGTTGTGACAAAGCGGAAGTGAATCTGACTAGTATCCATGAGGACGCAGGTTCGATCCCTGGCCTTGCTCAGTGGGTTAAGGATCCAGTGTTGCTGTGGCTGTGGCGTAGGCCAGCTTGCAGCTGTGGTGCAGGCCAGTGGCTACAGCTCCGATTAGACCCCTAGCCTGGGAACTCCCATATGCTGCTGGTGTGGCCCTAAAAAAAGAGAAACAAAAGAAAAAAGAAAAGGTGCCCCTCTAGGGGAGCTGATAAGCTGTCACTGAGATGACTCAGGGAGGTCTTCTGGCAGCGGGGGTGGGGGTGGGGGGGAAGCGTGCCATGTGGAAGTTCCCAGGCCAGGGATTGAACCTGCACCACAGGAGTGACCCAAGCTGCTGCAGTGACAATACCGATCCTTAACTCACCCTGCCACAGAGTAACTCTCAGGGCAAGTTCTTCATAAATATCAGTTTATGGGTTTTTTTTTTGGGGGGGGGCACAGCTAAAGGGAGGATGAGGATCGGGCAATCACTCTGGACCATGCCTCCTGCTCCCACTACTCACTCCCCTGGCGGGGCGCCTCCCAGAATGACCAAGCCTCCCTCCCGTCTCCCACAGAAACAGGTGCAGTGCATCAACCTGGACAGCCTCTCCTTCCAGCTGGGCCTCTACCTCAGCCCGCACTTCCTCCAGGCCTCCAACACCATCGAGCTGGGGCAACAGGGCTTTGTGCAGGTACTGCACTTGACTTCTCAGAGCTCTTCTTTGCACCCGGTGGAACCCGACTTCCCAGAAGGAGGAGGGAGCGAGCGGGGTGCACAGTGGGGGAGAAAGCGCAAAGGCAGGGCTCAGGCACAAGTGGAAATGTCACCTCCCCTCCTCGTTTGCTCCCGGCACAGGCCCATGACTGTCCTTGCAATGTCAAGGTTGCGGGGCAGCATCTCTAGAATGAATCTAGCTGATTCCACAAGAACAGGTAGGGTGGAGTTAAGACTAACTGACCATTGCCTTGTCCCCCTTACCTGCCCACGCAGGTGAGCATGTCCCCCTCCATCCCTGAGCTCATGACCCAGCTGGACAGCTGCCAACTGAATCTGGGGCCTGACGTGGAAATGGTGGACCTCATCCAGAACCAGGAAGCCAAGAGCAGCTGTGTGAGCCTGCTGTCCCCGAGCCCTGGTGGGGACATGCGCTTCAGCTTCCTCCTCCGTGGCTACATAGTGCCCATGCCCACGGCGGGCATCCTCAGCTGCACCGTAGCCCTGCGCCCCAGGACTTGGTCCCTGGTGAGTGGGGCCTGGCCCAGGCCCAGCTTCAAGGGCGACTTCTGGATCAGGGGTTTCCAGGAATGCGATGGCCCAGAAGGATGTGGGACCAGCGGGCAAGAGACATGGCCCCAGGCAGGCATGTGGCATTTTTTCTGCCACCCCACAGCTATGCTGTGTCTTTTCACGGGTAGGCTATGCAGCTGCGACCATTCTCTATCCATCCATCCATCCACCATCCCATCACTTCTCGGCCCTTTGGCTAAGATCAAGTGTAGTGTCTGTTCTTACCAGTTTAATATCTGATACGTCCTTATCCACCATCCCACGCGGTCATCTAGCCATCGTGCCCCCATCCCATCCAGTCATCCATTTATGAGTCGGTTCTTCTCACCATCTCACCCAGTCATTTATCTGCAGGCTTTCCACCAGCCCAGGTACCCATCCATCCTGCCATCCTTCTCCATCCTCCACCCACCCACCCATCTATCCACGTAGTGTGACCACCAATAGAATCTCAATAAACAGGAGACCTTGGGGAGTAGGGTTAGTACACAGGACACACCATTCTGCTTTTCTGCAGCTACTGACCACACTTCTTCCCTTGGGGGCTGCTTGTTGTAGAGAAGCCGCTGAGGCTGCTCCTGAGTGGGCCTCTCCCCCAGCCAAGGGGAGCCTGGTTTCCCCCTCCCAGGCTTTCACAAGTGTAATGGACACAGTGTCCCCACAGTCCTCGTGGGAGTTGAGGGCCTCCGGGAAACTCACAGGAAACATTCCAGTAGCAGGACTGTCTGGTCTGCACCCTCCCTCAGCAAATCTCCCAAGTCCAGGCTCCAGGGTGGACGGGGACAGGCCGGGGTCAGAGAGCCAGGCAGTAGGCCTGGAAGCTGCCTCTCGAAGCCTGTGCCACACACCTCGCTCTCCTCCTCCCCCAGGATGTCCACAAGACTGCATCCACACGACTGAACATCGTCAGCCCTGGCCTGCCTGGTGAGTTCTCTCGAAGTCTCTCCAGGGTTCCAGGGGCTGAGATCAGAGTGCACAGCCCAGAGGGAAGGGTCTGGGCCCACAGCAGGGAGAACCCCAGAGAGCAGGACCCACAGCTGCATCTTCTAGAGAGAGAACCTTTGCTCGTGAGCACCCTGGGATCGGATTCTAGGCCTGTGGCTCTTCTTAATCCCCCCGGTCCCTGGCTGAACTTGGCTGAGCCTGGCTGACTTGCTGCGGGGCCTCCGCGAATCAGGATTGGATCGGACCAGACTTGGAGCAGTGTTAGCCTCATGTTTCTTTTTTGTTTTTTTTTTGTTTGTTTGTTTGTTTTGTCTTTTTGCCATTTCTTGGGCTGCTCTGCGGCATATGGAGGTTCCCAGGCCAGGGGTTGAATCGCAGCTATAGCCGCTGGCCTACGCCAGAGCCACAGCAGCGCAGGATCCGAGCCGCGTCTGCGATCTACACCACAGCTCTCGGCAACGCCGGATTGTTAACCCACTGAGCAAGGGCAGGGATCGAACTTGCAACCTCATGGTTCCCAGTCAGATTCGTTAACCACTGCGCCACCACGGGAACTCCATAGCCTCGTGTTTCTTAAGGTCCCCGTGTGGAAGGTCCCTCTCAGCCCTCCACCCAACGCCCTCCAGCCTTTGTTAGTTCCCCCTGGGCCCCCACTCGCCCCCACTGGGCAGAAGAGACCTTGACACTGAAGGCAGAGGTAGGAGAGGCACCATCCCACCTGAGCCCCTTCGCCCCGCCCGCAACCGAAGGCTAAACAACCCCACTGCATGGATGGGCACTCAGGCCCCAGCGGAGGCTGGCCCATAGTCACACAGGAATCAGGAGTGTGCAAAGAACGAAGCTTGGGAAAACCCAAGAGCAGAGCAGAAAAGCCCTCGGAGGGGCTCTGGCTCACCCCTACCATAGTACAGGGCTCAGAGAGGGGCAGGGACTGGCCTAAGATCACACAGCAGAACAGGCAGGCTCCAGACTCTAAGGCTGTGCTCACTCTTTGCTCAGATTATACCACTCATCCTCCTTAAAAAGGCATCTCCACCAGCCTGGGGAGGCAGAGGCATGGCCCACAAGACCTGCCTGGACCCTCTGGGTGGATGGTCCACAGCCTAAAGCCAGACGTGGGTGCGAGGAACCCACTTGCCGGATGGGGAAGCGGGTTCCGAGAAGTCAGGGTCAGTGGCCGGGCTGAGACTGGCCCCAGGTAGGGGGGCAGGGAGGCAGCAGCAGTGCTGACCACGGCCGCCCTCCCTTGGTTGCAGACAAAGGCCTGGTCCTGCCCGCTGTCCTGGGCATCACCTTCGGCGCCTTCCTCATCGGGGCCCTGCTCACCGCCGCGCTCTGGTACATCCACTCGCACACGCGTGAGTATCCCAGGCCCCCTCAGTGAGTGCTCAGGCCCCCTCCGCCACCACCTGGGGAAGCCCGGCGACGCCTCTGGGGGAGTGGGGAGCCCTGGCCGGGGCCCTGACCTCCACCCCTGCCCCCAGGTCACCCCGGCAAGCGGGAGCCCGTGGTGGCGGTGGCTGCCCCGGCCTCCTCGGAGAGCAGTAGCACCAACCACAGCATCGGGAGCACGCAGAGCACGCCCTGCTCCACCAGCAGCATGGCGTAGCGCCCAGCCTGGAGCCCTGGGGGCCACCCCACCAGCCCTGGCCCAGCAGGAGAGACTGAGCAGCCGCCAGCTGGGAACCACTGGCCATGAACTTATCCCAGGACCCCAACCCCTCCACTCGGCCAAGGATGGACCATGCCCTCTGCGCCCTCCCCTCCTGCCTCCCTCTCAGAGGCCTGCTGCCAGCGAGGGCACCAGCTTGGAACAGCTTGGGGTCCCCCCACCCCACCCCACCGAACCGTCAAACCCAGTGGGCTTGGGGTACAGCTGCCCGGGACCACAGAGAAAGAGACCACTTCCCCACATGTTCACGCTGTCGTAGCAACCCAAGGGGCTGTGATTTAACCTGGATTCAGCACTCACTGACCTGGGCTGGGTGGGAGTTGAAAACTTCCAAACGGACTCAGCCCAGCCCGCCCAGGCTGATAGGCACCTCCTCCACGAGAACAGAAGAGGTCCGACCCAGAGCCACCTGGACCTGCTCCCAGCGGCCTCCCCATCTGGACTGGCACAACTTCGGAGGGGAAACTGAAGTTTAGGGGCTCCCAGCCTGGGAGTGGGGGAGCCTAGCTCCTCCCTGTAACCGCCACACAGAGACCACCCCCCCCCTGCCCCCAGGCAGCCAGGCTGCCTGACCTGGGCCCACCCCTGTATACTCACCACCAATAAACCAGGCCATGAAACCAATGCTGGGCTGGGCAAAGGGGGGGGGGGCACCTAAACTGGTGTGAGCGTTCTGGGTTCAAATCCTGGACCTGCCACTTAGCAGCTGTGACTGTGGGCAGGTCTCAGGGCTTCTTTAAGCCAGCCACGGTCCCCTCACCTTTTAAAATGGATATGAGAATTCTTGGTCTCGAGAGGAGGCCTGCAGAGCGGCCCCTGGTGTGTGGTCAGTGAACACCAACTCATTTCTCTCCTTTCACAGAGAGGCCCCCTGAGGCTCAGGGGCAGGGAGGGACTTGTCCCAGGAGGCCACACAGCCAGGGCGCCTACACAATCCTGTTTCTGTCCCAGCTGTAGCCCCTGTCCCCTTTCTGTCGGCTGGGGGAGCCAGAGGTCAAGAGTCACTCAAATGTTTAGCCAATGCTTAAAAAAAAAAAAGGCTTTAATTCTCTCCAGCCACCCTCTGCCCCCCCGGGGCCGCCCAGGTAGGGACCTTCTCCTTTCGCAGAAGTAGGAAGCAAGCTATCGCAAGCTATCAATTAGCAGCCAGGAGCCACCCGGCGGGCCCCAGGTCTGGCCAAGCAGCTCACGCCCTAAGCTGGGCCTGAGGCAGGAAACAAACAGGGTGGGAGCAGGGGATGGGCTGGAGGGCCAGCGGGGGACCCAGGAAGGAGAAGCTGAGGGCATCCTAGGCTTGGAGTCAGAGGGCGTCTGATCTCCGCTTCCTGCCCCTAGCTGTCTACTTCACTTCCCAGAGCTCAAGTCCCTGGGCCAGTCTAGACACAATCAGGAAGGCACAAGAGGCATGTCATTTAGCAGTTCATGGAGGGACACAGGGCAGGTGTGGGAGGACCCCACCTCCAGCCCCACTGCCTCAGCTACTGGGACAGGGAGGGCTCCAGCAGCTTCAGGACGCCGCCGACCAGGTGCAGGCTGCCTGTGACCAGCACGTGGATGGCAGCAGCCTCGTGGAGTACGACGGCCCCGCTGCCTGCCACGGGGTGGGCGAGGAGGCTCCGTGGGGGACTGGGCGGCTGCCAGACGGGATCCCGGCCTTGGCTGATCCACTGCAGGGCGTGGGTGATGCAACTGAAGACGAGGGAGCTGGTGCTGTGGGTGTGGGGTGGGTGGGGCGCCAGCAGCAGGGATGTGGGCCCACCAGGCTCTGAGCTGGGGGTGCTCCAGAGGCCTGGGCTGGCCTGCTCCTCCTGCAGGTGGCTCCAGTGCTGCTGGTGTGCGAGGCAGCGAAGGAGCACTTGGTCCAGTGTCACTGTGAAGTTCTGTTGGTCTGTGGGTCACAGTGACAGGTGCATCAGCGAGGCAGATGGGGGTGGGGGGAGGGGATGCATGCAGCAAGCACCTGCTTAAGGCCAGGCTCAAAACAGGCATCACTGGGAGTTCCCCGGTGGCACAGCCGATTAAGGATCTGGTGGTGTCACTGCAGTGGCTCGGGTTCTATCCCTGGCCCGGGGGAACTTCCCCATGCTGCAGACATGGCCAAAAAAAAAAAACCCAAAATAAATAAAATAAACATGCCTATTACTGGTCCTCGCAGTGGGTGCTAGGAGGAAAGTGAGACTCAGAAAGTTCAGTGACTGGCCCGTAGTCACAGAGCACGTGAGAGGCAGGGCCGGGCGGTTTCGCTTCAAAGCGGGGACTTCTGCTCACTGAGCACATCCTTCTGCCCTAGACGCACTACCTTCATCTGTAAAACGGACGGTCCATCACCAAGTGGGCGTAAGTTTTTCTATAAATGCAGATTCCCAGACTATCCCCAGTCTGATCGGGGCCTGGGGGTCTGTATGTTTCAGATTATTGCAAAGAAACTTTTACCATGGAGTTCCCATCGTGGCTCAGCGGTTAATGAACCCAACTAACATCCATGAGGATGCGGGTTCAATCCCCAGCCTCGCTCAGTGTGTAAAGGATCCGGCATTGGTGGTGTAGGTCGCAGATGCGGCTCGGATCCCACATTATTGTGGCTGTGGTGTAGGCCGGTGGCTACAGCTCCAATTGGACCCCTAGCCTGGGAACCTCCATATGCCCCGGGTGTGGCCCTTGAAAAAAAAAAAAAAAAGGAAAGAAACTTTTAACATGACCTACAGTAAAAAAACATTTTGCAATGACAACCCAGTACTCACATCCGCGTCCATGTACACCTGGAACAGAATCAAAACGGTACCTCCCCTTACTCTGGGCAAGACCCAGAGACACTCTCTTTCCTATTCTATTTTATTTAAAATTTAAAATGCCTGGAGGTCCCTGATGCTCCAGTGGGAGGATTCACTGCTTTCATTGCTGTGGCCCAGCTGCAATCCCTGGTCTGAGAACTGAGATCCCACAGCAAGCTGCTGCACGCCACAGTCAAAACAAATGCTGGTGGAGACCCACTAAGCTGATTTCAAGAAGCATCACTGGGGAGTTCCCATTGTGGTGCAGTGGAAATGAATCCGACTAGAAACCATGAGGTTGCGGGTTCAATCCCTGGCCTTGCTCTGTGGGTTAAGGATCCGGCATTGCCGTGAACTGTGGTGTAGGTCGCAGACAGGGCTCGGATCTGGTGTGGCTGTGGCTGTGGCGTAGGCCGGCAGCTGTAGCTCCGTTAGACCCCTAGCCTGGGAACTTCCATGTGCCACGGGTGCGGCCCTAAAAAGACAAAGACAAAAAAAAGGAAAAGAAAAAAAAAAAAAGAACCACCACTAGGTTATAACCTACATTTTGAAAAATGGTTTCCCTGACAATTCTGTTTTAGAACTGCAGTCACACTCAAAATTCAAAATGTACCAAAAGGTATTTATTTATACAAGAAAACAAATCTAGTTCCTGCCCAAGACCCTCAGTTCAAAAGCCCCCACTGTCACCAACAGAACGAGCCCTCTTAGGGCCTCCCGCCTCTGCCCACCCCAGGGACCATGCCTGTCACCACTTACCTGCATTATCCGTGGATGACATCTCTGTCAGGTTAGGGCAGAAAACGGCATAGTCAAACTGGCAGGGCTGAAAGGCCAAGAGGCAGCGCTTGGCATCAGAGCCCCAAGAGGATGCCCCCTCTCCCATCTCGGCCTCCACACAGCACCCCCCAGATCCACAAACATGTCCCCGTCTCTGGCGATGCCCTTCGCCAGCTGAACTGGGGTGATGCCACATAAACCCAGCACTTCAGTGCTCCCACCGCATCTACCTGGGAACCGCTATGGCCTGGGCAGCACCGCCCAACACCAATGCGGAAACAGAGGCTGGGAGGGTGCAGGGTGTGTGGCATTTGCCTACAGCGGCTCAGCTACTGAACACAAAGGAGCGAGGTCCTGGATGAGAACAGGCTCAGTGGTTAACGAATCTGACTAGGAACCATGAGGTTGCGGGTTCGATCCCTGGCCTTGCTCAGTGGGTTAAGGACCCGGTGTTGCTGTGAGCTGTGGTGTAGGTCGCAGAAGCGGCTCGGATCCTACATTGCTGTGGCTGTGGTATAGGCCGGTGGCTACAGCTCCAATTAGACCCCTAGCTGGGAACCTCCATATGCCGCAGGAGCGGCCCTAGAAAAGGCAAAAAAAAACCAAAAAAACAAACAAAAAAAACGGCCTCGGAGTCCCTGTCGTGGCTCATCGGTAACAAACCCGACTGGTATCCATGAGGACATGGGTTTGAACCCTGGCCTCGCTTGGTGGGTTAAGGATCCTTCGTTGCTGTGGCTGTGGCGTAGGCCGGCAGCTGCTGCTCCGACTGGATCCCTAGCCTGGGAACTTTCATATGCTATGGGTGCGGCCCTAAAAATGCCAAAAAAAAAAAAAGAAGAAGAAGAGCCTCAGCTTCCCGGTCTGTGAAACAGGAAATGCTCCCTAGGAACCACGTCAGCCCTGACCGACAGCCTCGGGCCTGGGCAAGAAGAGCCCGTGTATGCTTTACGGCCCGGGGACTCCTTAAACCAAATTTAAGAAGCAGGTACAAAAAACTAAATAAATAAATGCAAATGCTATCAAAAAGAGCAAGAGGAGGAAGGAGGAGAAGCCTCAGCAGCAGGGAGCACCCCTGTTTTATGGAGAAGCAATGGAGGCTCAGGGAGCTGCCATCTCTTACCCAGGCTCACATGCTAGCGGCTGAAGGGGCCTGACACGGGCAGGGTCCAGAGCCTGCCTCCTACACGCCTACCTGGTCCTCCCTGTCACCCTGGGCTTGAGTGTGACCATGGAGGGGAATGAGGGCAGTGGCCTGTGACTGGACTTCCCTGTGCCCCGTGCGTGTACCTGTACTTCTCAGTACAATTCAGGACACGGGACAGTCCTGTCCTACGGCTGAGGAAACAGAGGCGCAGGGATAAGGCCCCGCCGATGGGGGTCAAAGTCAGCACCAGGGCTGGGCTGCCTGCCGCCCCGCCCCCGGCCAGCCCCTCACCTGCAGCAGCTTCAGCAGGGCCGCGGAATCCCGGTCCCCGGTGGAGTTGAAGAGCAAGACTCGAACCTCAGACCCGCTGTGTGGAGGGGGGGGAGGTGGCGGCCGCTCAGAACAGCACCTCCCACCCCTTCTCCACGGGCCCCGCCCCATCCTTCCCCCAGAAACTTCCCTTCCTCCCTACTGTCCCAGTCCCGACCCTGTCCCCAAGTCCCACCCCCTTCTTCCGGAGGCCCAGTCCCCTCCCCCCCACCACCCCGCTCCCCCCTCCACCCTTCCCCCAGGTCCCTCCCCTCTCCACTGGCCAAGTCCCACCCCTGCCCCCGGATCCCGCCTCCGCCCGCCGCCCACCTGCTTGGCCTCTCGCGGCGGTGCAGGGCCTGGCGGAACCAGCGCACACAGGCCTGCATGCTGCTGGTGGTGTGCGCGCCGTCCAGGTACCAGGTAAGGGGCCCACGCCGCAGTACCTGTGTCCGGCCCAGCCACTCCGTGTCCCGAAGCCCTAGGAAAGGGCCGCGAGAGCAAGGTGGTCCTTCTGCAGCAGGCGCGAGGCAGCTCACCTACCCCCTCTCCTACCCCAGTCTTCCACTCAGCCTGCCCGCAGAGGCTCCGCTGCTCTAAGGCTGTCTAAGCCTCTTCCTGGGCGACCATCACGGGGATCAACTCTCTGGCTGCCTCATCTGCTGGAATCTTCCAGGTGGCCCTGATAGGGGGCAGCAGGCTATCCTATATTAGACCCAGGTTTCAGGTGGAGAATCCTTAGCTTGGAGAGATTAGGTCACAGAACATGTGAGTCCTGGGGCTGGGGTGTATCTGTCTGGTTCCAAGACTATAATATCATGGCCCTGACATGAGGCCTGGCACCTGGTGGGCACACTGGAACCGCTGATGAGGTGCTGAAAGCTTTACGGGGAAGCAAGAAGCCTGACAACACCACCATTTTTTTTCAAGAGCCTCACTGTCGTATGATGATATGACAAAGATGATAGTTACAGCAGCCACCACTGGCTGGGCACTTTATCCCATACCTGCCAGGCTCTGGGCACAGTCCCTTAGGGATGGCACCTCAGAGTGAGTCCTGCCATCATCTCATGTGGCAGGTAGGGAAACAGGCTAGAGTGAGGACACGAACTCAGAGTCAGGGACGCTTACTGACTTGAGAGTCCTTTCTCTTAAGGCCCCATCTCGAATTGCCCTCACCTCTCAAACAGGAAGCCAGAAGAAACAGCTGAAGGGGCCCAGCTGGCAAGAAGGCCCAACTCACCATGGCGCATGCGGGACGTGGGCTGGAACACAGGTGCCAGGGGCAACTGTCCCAGGAGGCTTGGCCTGGATGCCTTCAGTTCCCCAATATCTGGGGGGCAGGGGGGAGAGGGGAGGGCTGAGTGGGGCTCTCAGAGGCAGGTTCCACGGGTCCCCTGCCACCCACTCACCTGCCCACTCACCCTGGTGGCCCTTCTGCTGCAGCCAGCAGTGGGTCAGCTGCAAGGCCAAGGCGGCATTGGACCGCTGGTGCTCTCCCTCCAGGCCCAGGGTCAGCGGTGGCCCCCCTTCCTCCAGGGCTTCTAGTGGTGGGCACAGGTAGAGGGGACACTGCAGAGGAGAGGGGCCAGCGGCTGGTCAGGGGAGCTGATGTGGCCTCCTTGGCCAGCGGGCCCTCCCTGATACCATCAGCTGACCAGAACCCACCAAACCCCGCTCCTAGAACCAAGATGTGCTCCAGCTGGATGAGCTGAGATGAGTAAACTGAGGCCCAAAGGGATGGAGCATCTTCCTCGTCAGCCCCACCCCAGCTGCTCTTCTGAGACTCACTGAAATCTCCTGAGCACGGTCCCTCAGCACGGCCAGGGGGGCATCAGGCTGGGGAACGGTGAAGGCAGGAACGCCACACTGTGGAGGACAGAGAGATGGGCTGGGGGCTGCCCAGGGCCCTCGACTTCCCATCTCTGGCCCCTGCATCCCGGAGTCTGGGCAGCCCACCCAGCCTCCCCGCAAGAGAACCTTCGGGAACCCCTTGAAAAGGAGACTGAGGCCAGAGAAGGGCCTCAACTTGTTCCAGTGCCACACAAAGCGGAGAAAAGAACCCACAGATGCCAAGACTTCATCCTGCGAGGGGATACGAATGACCCAGCCCTGCCCCTGAATCTTGAGGGCCAGGCCCAGGCTGTCCATATACCCCCTCTGCCCAGGGCTGCCCGGTCACCTTAAAGATACCCCCTTTCTGCCACGCAATCTTCTCCATTGTGTCCCCCAGAAGGCCAGTGTGGTCAATGCCAAGAGAGGAGACCCCGCACACGATCGGCTTCCTGCGGAAGATGAAAGGGCCATGATGCCCCTGTCCCTGGCTGCCCGGGCTCTGACCACCATCCCTCTGCCCAGGCAGCTGCCCTCACCTGATGATGTTGGTGCAGTCGTAAGCCCCGCCGATGCCCACTTCCATCACTGCCAGGTCTACCTGCAGACAATCAGAGGGCATGGAAAGGGGCACGGGAGCCCCTGAATGCCCCTTGGGAGCCCCCGGCTGAGAGTCCCCTGGCCAAGGCCTCCAACGCAGGAAGTTCTCAGGAGTGGGCACCCACCTTCTCTTGAAGGAAGACGTGGAAAGCCATGAGCGTGAGGAAACGGAAGTAGCTGGGCATGGAGACACAGCTGCTGTCATCCTGTGGACAGGGTCCCATCGGAGATGGTGTCCTGGGAGGTGCTGAGCCCTCGGGGACCGGCCCCCCACTCCAACCCCCTCCCCCGCCCCCCCCCGCCTCCAGCCCTCCAGCATGGGCACCTTGGTCTCGTCCAGCCGGTGGTAGAGGCGCCAGAAGTACTTGGTGAAGAGCTCAGGGCTTATGGGCTGTCCGTTGATGCGGATCCGCTCACGCACCTGCACCAGGTGGGGAGAGCTGCCAAAAAACCTGGGGTCACTGGGACTCTCTTCCCAAGACCCCAGGCTGTCCCGCTCCCCTCAGTGAGACCTGCCCTTTGGACAAACAAATCTGACCGTGTCCCTGTCCTGCTGAAAACCCTTCTGTGGCTTCCGCCTGCCCTCCAGAGTCCCAGCATCTCATCCCGGCCTCCCAGGCCGGGTCCCTCCCCACCAGGCTGGTCAGACACTCTCTGGGCTCCAACAGCCCCCATGCTTTCCCCATCCCACGCCGATCAGTCACTGTGCCTACATCTGTCCCCATAACATGGGTCTGCCAGCCCCTGAGGGCAAGGCCCCCCCTGGACTGACCCAGAGGCCACATGGGCCCAAGTTGAAGGCTGGGTTTTCAATCCCAAATTATTTATTTTGTTTTGTTTTGGTTTTGGCCACACCTGCGGCATGTGGAAGTTCCCAGGCCAGGCACAGAAGCTGCACCACAGCAGTGACAATGCCAGATGCTTAACCCCCTGCGCCATGAGGGAACTCCCAAAAAATTATTTTAGAAGGGAGATTATTGGCTTATATTTGAATCCTCAAAGGCCCTCTCATATTAGGAGTCCTCTCCATTTCTTGAACAAAGAACTTTTTTTCTGCCATTTCTTGAGCCCCTCCAGCAGCATATGGAGGTTCCCAGGCTAGGGGTCGAATTGGAGCTGTAGCTGGGGGCCTACGACAGAGCCACAGCAACGCTGGATCCGAGCCGCATCTGCGACCTACACCACAGCTCATGGCAACATCAGATCCTTAACCCACGGAACGAGGCCAGGGATCGAACCCGCATCCTCATGGATCCCAGTCGGGTTCGTTAACCACTGAGCCACGAAGGGAACTCCTGAAGACGGAAGTTAAGTTAATAAAAAGGTATCTGACTTATTTCAGCTGTGTGTTCCACTTAGTTGCTGCCCCGCCTCTCATTTTTTTCCATCATGAAAATTGGAGACTGCCATCAACTTGGGCCAATATGGCGCAAATCGAGGGTTTGATGAGTGAATAAACGCTGGGAAGAGACCTGCAGCTGAACTCCTGGTGGGGGGGAACCCTGGCCCTGAGGGGCTGCTGGCTCCACAGCCCCCCCTGAGAGCTAGGAGATACCACATCCCTCTGTACCTCAGTACCTAAAGAATCCTGTCTTCAGGCCGTAGCTTCGGAGGATGCGTTCAGCAAAGGCACAGGTGGAGCCCTGGAAAGAAAAGGTTTTGTCTGGGGAGGCCCCCACCCTACCATCCCCCAAGTGGCCGCCCTACACCTGCGCCCTATCCCTCACCTTCCCCTTGGTCCCGGTGATGTGAATGATGTTCAGTTGGTCCAGGTCCTCCACCTGGGACAGACAGACAAGGTCCCCGCTCGGCCACAGGACTCACAGACAGATCGGAGGAGCAGGAGCGGGTCACTTGCCCTTCCCACCTTACCTGCAGCCCACTCCGTGCCAAGTACAGCTTCATGGCTTCCAGCTGTGTCTGGGGGTCACCCCGCTGGCGCTTCACCTGCTCCAGGTAGTTGGCATTGGTCTGCAGGGTGTTGAGTGTGCGCACAGCCTCCTGGCAACCAGCCCCCGGGCAACAGATTAAGGTTCATTTGAGGGTCCATAGGGACAGAAGCACCCAGCATCCCAGCAGCTGGGCCTGGGTACCAGGCCTGCCTGTCCTGTTGCCCCATTTTAGAGGTTAGGCACCGCTAAGTGAGAAAGAAGTGGCATCTTTCCAGCTCCGGCAGAAATGGGAGCCTGGAGCAGCTGGGCTCCACCCAGGGAGTGCCGGGCAAAGCAGGCAGATTGGCTAACAGGACTGGCCTTGCTTCCTCCCCAGGCTTCACCCTCACGCCTTTGCCTTCCACTCCCTCTAGTCTGCCATTGTATCGGGCTCCTGCTAAGGTAGAGCCAGAGCCACAGAACCACAGGGGTCTTAGAACTGAAGCAATTAGACGAGGAATTCCTGGAGGCTTCCATGCTCAACCCTGAGGACTGGGGTTCCACATTCTGAGAGAAAAGAGTTGCTTAAAGCAACTAGATGAGTGGGCGTTCTCGTCATGGCTCAGCGGTTAGCGAACCCAACTAGCACCCATGAGGACGAGGGTTTGATCCCTGACCTCGCTCAGTGAGTTAAGGATCCAGCATTGCTGTGAGCTGTGGTGTAGGCTGCAGATGCGGCTTGGATCTGGTGTTGCTGTGGTTGTGGTGTAGGCCGGGGGCTACAGAACCAATTGGACCCCTAGCCTGGGAACTTCCATATGCCATGGCTGCGGCCCTTAAAAAAACAAAAAAGCAGCTAGATGAGTAAGAGGAGTCTCAGAGGAAGAAAGAGGGTGCCTGGGTCACCCAGACAAGGAGGCAGGTAGGTGTAGCCTCAGGACAGTTCAGCCTGGGAGATGAAAGTGGGACTGCGGTTTATTTCCCCGCAGGGCCACAGTGCTGGCTGGAGGCCCCATTCTCATCAAACTGGTGCTACCTGCCCGGCCAGCATCAGGTTCTGGTCTCTGGCAACTGGCCGCTGGCACAGAAGCAAACGGAAATTCTGTTTTCCAGATTCTTACCCCACCCCACTGCTCCAGAGTCCTTGCTTCCACCCACCCCCTCCCCTGGGGCATGCGTGGATCTCCACGAATCCTGGAGACTCCAGCCCCCGATCTATACTCCCGGATCTCTCCAGTCGGAACTCCCGGATCCCCTTCCCCGCCCCCACTCCAACTGCTAGTTCTGGGTCCGGCGACACTGGAACTCCAGAACCTCAGAGCCCGTTATCGGGGCCCAACTTCCTGGTGCCTGTCCCCACCCCAGACTCCTGGATGTCCCCGCTCCCCGAGTCCCTCAGTCCCAGGCTCCTGCCCCCCGCCTCCCCCCCGCCCCTTTCCTCAGCTGGCGGAGGCCGGATGCTAAGTGACTCAGGCCCGGCTCACGTGTCATGGCATGACCTCCAGCGCGCGGGCAGGATACCTGATACTCCATGCCGGGCTCCTGTGGCGCGGGCCACGCGCTCAACCCTCGCCTCGCTGCGACCCCGGTTGTTGCACCACGCGAAGGAACCGCTGCCAGGAAGCGAGCCGCGAGCAAGTGGCTACGTGCCCGCGACATAGTAAAGGCGCCGGCAGCTGCTCGCTAGGCCCAGACCACCAAAAAACACGTCCCTCCTGGCCCCGCCCCCGACGCGCCCCCTCCCCTTCACCAATCAGCGCTGTCCAAGGAGCCGGCACCAATAAGAAGCTGCAGGACGCCATCGTTGTGAGGGGCAAGCCCTGGGGGGCTTCGTCCATGTTTATGAGGGGCACGTTCCCGGGGGCGTTCTCTGCCCTTGGAGAAACACTCACTCCTTTCGTCATCATCCTCTCTCCCAAAATAGCTAGTTCCTGCTCCTGACCGGAATCAGCTGCGAGCCAGGATAGAATGACAGAGCTAGCGGACACTTTCAGGGAGGTCCCTGATGGCCCAGCTCCACGCAGAGACCCAAGGCTGCGGGGGAAGCGGTCCCAGCCCTCCTGAATCTGACAGCCGAGTTGCGGGGCAGTAATAGACCAGGCACCTTCGCTACTGAGACCTCGAATAGTTCCTGAGCAGCCTGAGGCTTCCTGAAAGAGGAGACATCCTGGCCCCGGGAGGCCTGGGGCTGGAGGGCAGACAGCGAGTTGGCAGGATGAGAGCTTTTTAGGCAAAGGGAGGGAAGGATATGTGAAAAGCAAAAGATGGGAGAGAGAACTAGGCACCTGAGAGAACTACACTTCCACAGGGTTGGGCCTAATCACCCTGGAGGGACAGGATGTCACATCCAGCAGGACCTGGTAGCCTTATAAGAAATTGGATTGCATTTATTTTCTTTTTTTCTTTTTATTGCTACACCTATGGCATATGGAAGTTCCTGGGCTAGGGGTTGAATCAGAACTGTGGCTTCCAGCCTAAGCCACGGCCTTGCAACACTGGACACGAGCCACATCTGGGACCTACGCTGCAGCTTGGGGCAGCACTAGATCCTTAGTGAGCCACTAAGGCCAGAGATCAAACTGGCATCCAGAAAAGACACTATATCGGGTTCTTAACCTGCCAAGCCACAGCAGCAACTCCTGGATTGCATTTGCTTACTTATTTAGTCTTTTGAGGGCTGCACCTGTGGCATATGGAAGTTCCCAGGCTAGGAGTCAAATCGGGACTGCAGCTGCTGGCCCATACCACAGACACAGTCACACTGGATCCTTAACCCATTCAGCAAGGCCAGTGATTGAACCTGATCCCCGTGGATACTGATCAGGTTCTTAACCCACTGAACCACAACAGGAACTCCCTGCGTTGCATTTAGATGACAATGAAATGGTCCTAAGAAGGGCTGACAAGATCAGATTTATACTGGAAGATTCCAGATTGGAGAACGATCCAGGGCCAGGGAAATGATGTGTCCTACCTGTGGATGGAGGACCCCCATGTGTCCTGAAGTTCTCAGAACTTTTTCTGTCTATGACTTTCTTGGCCCCAACAGCCAGCATGGAAAAAAGCAGTGTTTTTTCAGCTGAAGTCCAGAAAGGTGTGTGTGTTGAGATGGGGGTGGGGGGTTGCTGCAAAAACCCTCTGGAGAACTTTCCACAGATAAAAGGCAATCCCTTAACAGCTAATGGGATTTCAGCACCAGTACACCAGAGACCGTTTGATTTTGAAGTAAACATATACATTGCCATGTTGCCGTGGCTGTGGTGTGGGCAGGCAGCTACCGCTCTAATTTGACCCCTAGCCTGGGAACCTCCATATGCCTTGAGGGTGGCCCTAAAAAGCAAATAAATAAGTAAATTTAAAAATATATATATAGGAGTTCCCGTCATGGCCCAGTGGATAACGAATCCGACTAGGAACAATGAGGTTGCGGGTTCGATCCCTGGCCTTGCTCAGTGGGTTAAGGATCTGGCGTTGCCGTGAGCTGTGGTGTAGGTCACAGACACTGCTCGGATCCTGAGTTGCTGTGGCTGTAGTATAGGCCGGCGGCTACAGCTCCGATTCGACCCCTAGCCTGGGAACCTCCATATGCCGCAGGAGCAGCCCTAGAAAGGCAAAAAAACAAAAATAAAAATAAATGGGAGTTCCCATCGTGGCTCAGTGGTTAACGAATCTGACTAGGAACCATGAGGTTGCGGATTCGATCCCTGCCCTTGCTCAGTGGGTTAAGGATCCGGCAGTTGCCGTGAGCTGTGGTGTAGGTTGCAGATGCGACTCAGATCCCGCGTTGCTGTGGCTCTGGCATAGGCTGGTGGCTACAGCTCCAATTCCACCCCTACCCTGGGAACCTCCATATGCTGCGGGAGCAGCCCAAGAAATGGCAAAAAGACAAAAAATATATATATACATATATATTATATATATATATAAAATATATATTATATATATATATATATACTTTCCATATCGCTGCTAGGGGCTCCCCATCCCCGCCCCAAGGAAGACAGGTCCTCTTCTCCTTTTGTTTCCTTTTTTTTAATCATTGTAACTTTATATGTATCCATGGATAAAGTTTCATAACTTCATTAAAATGACCATAAAGAGGCTTTACATATGTTTCTTTTGCTTAACATTTTCCCTCTCCCCATGCCTCGCCCTCATGATTCTCGACAGTCATAAAATCACAGACACACCTAGACATCCACAGGGCTTTGATGTAAGTGACAATATTTTCTGCATCTTAACCTTCTGACTCAAATCATAAGCTTATAGGGATCCCTGTAAGGTATTTACCTAGAAAGCAGTTAGGTAGCGCCTCTCAGGGCCAGGCACTGGCTCTAAACACATTCCACATTAGTTGCTCATTTAATCATCAAAACCCTATCAAACAGGTACAACTTTTATGACCCTTCTTATACAGGTGATGAAACTGAGGCACAAAGAATTTTTTTTTTTTTTTTTGGTCTTTTTGCCATTTCTTGGGCCACTCCCGCGGCATATGGAGGTTCCCAGGCTAGGGGTCCAATCAGAGCTGTAGCATCCGGCCTACACCAGAGCCACAGCAACGCAGGATCCAAGCCGCGTCTGCAACCTACACCACAGCTCACGGCAACGCCGGATCGTTAACCCACTGAGCAAGGGCAGGGACCGAACCCGCAACCTCATGGTTCCTAGTCGGATTCGTTAACCACTGCGCCATGACGGGAACTCCCACAAAGGATTTTTAAAGGCGTATGCCCGGAGGTCCCGTTGTGGTAACAAACCCTATTAGTACCCCTGAGGATTCGGGTTCAATCCCCGGCCTTGCCCTGTGGGTTAAGGATCCAGTGCTGCCAGGAGCTGCAGTATAAGTTGCAGACGTGGCTTGGATCTGGTGTTGCTGTGGCTGTGGTGTAGGCTGGCAGCTGTAGCTCCAATTTGACCCCTAGCCTGGGAACTTCCATATGCCACACATGTGCCCCCCCACCCCGCCCCGCAAAAAAAGCAAAGTTATGTTTCTTGTGATCTTTCCATTTTATGTATTTACAAATAAAAATGTATATTGATTTCCCTTTTATACTTAAAGATAGCAAATAAATATTGTAGCAAAGATACTCAAAGACAGTGAATATATGTTGTATTGTACTTTTTCCACGTATCTTTAATTCCTGGAGCTTATTCTGGACTGTGCTGGTACATAAGAGCTGCTCCATTGGCTCATTTTTGTTTTCTCAAAGCAGCAGAGTACTCCTTGGTGAGAGAAGAGTGTCATACATTCGGTCGGCCTCCTACTGATGGGCATTTAGGTTTTCAACATTGTGCTATTACCAGTGATGCTCAATGGGTAACATCATTTTCTCCATGTGTGAGCACATCTGATGGATAAATTCCAAGAAGTACAATTGCTGGGTCAAAGGTGACTTGCATTTAACCCTTAAACTCAGATCGCCGCATTGTCCTCCAGAGGGACAGGACCCAGTTTCCAATCCCACACCCCTGTGGGGCAGGAGCCAGCTGTTTCCTCACCAGCACACACTGTTAATCAGCGGTGATCCGGCCAACGCATAGGCAGAAAAATGGAATCTCGGGGTGGTTATCATTTGCATTTATTTTATTATGAAAGAAGTTGATTTTTTTTTTTTGGTCTTTTTGCCTTTTCTAGGGCCACTCCCGCGGCACATGGAGGTTCTCAGGCTAAGGGTCTAATCGGAGCTGTAGCCACGGCCTACACCAGAGCCACAGCAATGCCAGATCCAAGCTGCGTCTGCGACCTACACCACAGCTCACGGCAACGCCGGATCCCTAACCCACTGAGCAAGGCCAGGGATCGAACCCGCAACCTCATGGTTCCTAGTTGGATTCATTAACCACTGAGCCACAACGGGAACTCTGAGTATTTTTTTCTGATGTTTAAAATTCACTTGTATTTCCTTTGAGGTCCACTTATCTCCTTTGCATTACTGCTTTTTACTTGCAAATCCCACAGAGGTTTGTAGAAGAAAACAGAGAAGCCTCTAAAGGAGAAAATCAAAGGCACCTTCATGGCACAGCTGGAGAACTACTATTGACTATGCCACCACTGACGCGTTCTCATCCTCCAGCAAGAACAGTGGAAACAAAGCCATTGTCTGGACGGCCAAGAAAAGACAAGGGCACAGGGGAACTGGCCAGCAGGTCAGGGTCCAGGTCTGCAGACCTGTGTAGAGGGTGAGGGGCCAGGAATCCTGCTTTAACCCCCACCCTCCCAAAGACATCCGTCCATTCACTCCTTCATTTGGTGAGACACTGTCTCTATGCCAGACCTGGGCTGGGTGTGGGGGATGCTGGGTTCTGCGGACAGATGACAAGGCTTGACTCTTGGAGTACCCTGTCTAGGGGGCGCATGGTCAGTGAAGAAAGAAACTTACAAAGACTGGATATTTGCAACCCCTGATTAGAACCTGTAGGGGCAGGAGACTGAGGCCCAGAGAGGGAGAGAGACAGCTTAGGGTCACACAGCAGGTCAGCCAAGGCACTATGTTGGGCTTTCTAAACTCAGATCTGCCCGAGTCACTGCCTCGTCTCCTGCTCCATCATGACAGCTGGCAAAGACTTCAGGAATTGGCCTTGGCCTCTTCCACCTCCAACCTTACGTTTACATAGTTGCCTCAGCCTGAAACACCCTTCCCCTAAGTTCTTCCTCTTGGCTTTTTTGGGTGTGTTCTTTTAGCTATTATTAAGCACTTAGCCCATACTTAGCATTGCAATTTCTTTTCTTTTCCTTTTTTTTTTTTATGGCTACACCCGTGGCAAAGGGAAGTTCCTGGGGCAGGGATTGAATCTGAGCCACAGCTGTGACCTATGCTACAGCTGTGGCCACTCTGGATCTTTAACCCAGTACTCGGGGCTACCTCTGTAGCAACCCAAGCCACTGCAGTTGGGCTCTTAACCCACTGTGCCACAGCGGGAACTCCTGCAATTTCTTTTTATCCGCACAAGAACTGTATAAATTTGGAGTTCCTGTTGTGGTTCAGTGGAAACGAATCTGACTAGTATCCATGAGGTTCGATCCCTGGCCTTGCTCAGTGGCTTAAGGATCTGGTGTTGCCATGAGCTATGGTGTAAGTTGCAGATGTGGCTCAGATTTGGTGTTGCTGCGGCTGTGGTGTAGGCCAGCAGCTACAGTTCTGATTCGACCTCTAGCCTGGGAACCTCCATATGCTGCGAGTGTGGCCCCAAAAAGACCAAGAAAAAAAAAATGTATGAATTAGCAATTAGACCCATTTTCCAGGTGACAAAATGGAGGCACAAAGAGGGTAAGAAGGTAAGCAACTCACTCAGGGTGGCATGGCCAGTATGTGGTAGAGCCAAGATGTAAACCCAGACTTACTGACTCTAAAATCTGTCCCCACTCACCACCACTTGTCTGGTCAATGTCTGCAGCCTAATGCTGTGTGACCTTGGGCAATTTGCTACCCCTCGCTGATCCTGTCTGACACTCAGTCTCCTCCTTAGCAGGATAAGGGCTGAAATGAGCTCTGTCCCAGCTCATGATTTCTAGAGGGGGTCTTGATGAGGACAAGAGTCTCCAAAGGCCACTACACTCCAGAGAGTCTGGACTAGAGGAGTCCAGCTGCCCCTTCCCCACCCTCAGCCACGATTCTGTGGTTCAAGCTCATCAGCCGGTTTATGCAGAAGCCTAGAATTCAGCAGGGAGGGTACAATTCTTTCCCACCCCCTACCCTGCCTTGCCCTCAGCATATGGAAGTTCCCCGGGCAAGGTTATCAAACCCACATCACAGCAGTGACCTGAGCTGCAGCAGTGACAACTTGACCTATTGTGCCATAGAGAACTCCAGGGAGGGTATATTTCTGATGGCCACACCACGGTTCTGACCCTCTGATATGTACATAAGGACACCCCCACCTCTGAATATCTATTTATATCCAGTACCTTACAAGAAAACCCTTTTTTTTTTGTCTTTTTGCCTTTTCTGGGGCTACTCCCACGGCATATGGAGGTTCTCAGGCTAAGGGTCTAATCGGAGCTGTAGCCACTGGCCTACACCAGAGCCACAGCAATGCCAGATCCAAGCTGCGTCTGCGACCTACACCACAGCTCACGGCAACGCCGGATCCTTCACCCACTGAGCAAGGCCAGGGATCGAACCCGCAACCTCATGGTTCCTAATCCAGTTCGTTAACCACTGCACCACGATGGGAACTCCTAGAAAACCCTTTTCTGTCACTGGGCAAAAAGAAACTTGCCTTAAACAGAATTCCATATCCTCAGTGGGGTGGTCTCTCCTTAGCCTCACCCCACTGTGTACAAAGGTGTTAATGGATTTAGTGTCTCAGGAGGGGCCATGGACCTTAAAAATGGACCTGTCTGGAGTTCCCGTCGTGGCGCAGTGGTCAATGAATCCGACTAGGAACCATGAGGTTTCTGATTCCATCCCTGCCCTTGCTCAGTGGGTTAACGATCCAGCATTGCCGTGAGCTGTGGTGTAGGTCGCAGACGCGGCTCTGATCCTGTGTTGCTGTGGCTCTGGCGTAGGCTGGCAGCTACAGCTCTGATTAGACCCCTAGCCTGGGAACCTCCGTATGCCGTGGGAGCGGCCCTAGAAAAAGCAAAAAAAAAAGACAAAAAAAATAAAATAAAATAAAAGAAGGGAGGAACCATCTCTCAAAAATGAGAAATACAGTATCACTAAAAAAAAAAAAAAAAAAAAAGGGCCTGTCTTTGACCCTGCAATTCTACTACTTCCAAAAATGACCCTGAGCAAACAAACAGTTGGAACGTTGGAACGGTGCTCAGAGCCCCACGTGCTCTAGTTTATCGCCTTCCATCTCCGGTGGCAGGTGACACGCCTGGTGACTTGATGCCCTCCTTCCTGAAACCCTTTGTTTTCTGGGCTTCCTGACACCTCCTATCCCAGTCCCCCTCCCCGCCTTGCTGGATGCACTTTGCTGGCTTGGCCTTCTCCCCTCCAGCATCCTCACGTGGGGGGGCCCGGGGCTCACACGCTGTCTCCACAGTGGTCTCCTGCTGTCCCGGGTGTATGACAATGTCTGACTTTCAAGCATCCTGTTTTGCTGAGTCACCAACATGAGCATCTGCTGACCTCCTGTTGTCTGCAGGCATCACCACTGTAAAGCCTGCTGCAGCAGAGTTCCCCTGGGAGATTTGCGGTAAGGAACCCGACTAGCATCCGTGAGGATGCAGGTTCGATCCCTGGCCTCGCTCAGTGGGTTAAGGATCTGGTGTTGCCATGAGCTGTGGTGTAGGTCACAGACGAGGCTCGGATCTGGCATTGCTGTGGCTGTGGTGTAGGTTGGCAGCTGCAGCTCTGATAAGACCTTTAGCCTGGGAACTTCCATATGCCTCAGGTGCAGCCCTAAAAAGATATAAAATAAAATAAAATAAATAAAATAAAATAGAATAGAAAGGTATTCATTTAAATCTTGCAGTAGCTTTAGGGTACAGTGATTACCTTTATGCAGATGAGAAACTGAGGCACAGCAGGGTTATTCAGCCAGCCAAAGGTCACCAACAGTGTACGCAGGACAGAGCCTCAGGGCCTTTGCACTGGTGGTTCCTTTGGCCTTGACCATTCACCTGACCGGCTCAGGGTCATTCTAGGTCTCAGCTCACCTTCTTGCCACAGTCTTTCCACCATCTACCCTTTTGTACCTTTTGAATTTTGAACCATGTGCCTGTATTAGCATTTCAAAATAAGTGTTTTTTAAAAGAGTGTTTCAAATCTCCATATAAGACGACTGTTAAGGGAACAAACCTGTTAATGAAGCACTATGGACAGTGGGAATCCCTTTTTTTTTCTTTTTCAGGGCTGCACCTGCGGCCCATGGCAATTCCCAGGCGAGGACTCAAACCAAAGCTGGATTTGATGCCAGATCCAAGCCATGTCTGCAACCTACCTCACAGCTCATGGCAACACTGGATCGTTAACCCGCTGAGCGAGGCCAGGGATCAAACCCGCATCCTCATGGATCCTAGTTGGGTTTGTGACTGCTGTGCCACGATGGGAACGCTGGGATCCCATTTTTAAAATAATTGTAATTTAGAAAACGGCATGGGTATTATTCTCATGGTAATTGTAATTATCTCTGAGAGAGGAGGCTAGAGGGGACTTTTTTCTTCCTTTTGCTTCTAGTTATTTTATAATTTTTCCCCAGGAACATGCATAAGTGGGAACAAGAGTAAGCAATTCCTTCCACACTCAGTGACTGGCACCTCAGAGCTCAGAAGTGAGAGCCACCTCCCGGCCAGCACCCAGCTGACCAGATGACCAGGCCACCGGACAGGGACCAGGGCGAGGGGGGCGCAGGGGCTGGGGTGCCCATGAGAAGCCTGTGAAATGCCATGCTCCCCAGTAATGGGGGACGAGGAGGGCCACCCTCTGTTCTTTCTCTCCTGGGGAGGGGATGGCATGGTGTGGCCCTGGAAAGGTCACTCCATCTCTCTAGAGTCCTAGGTGACCTCAAAGGGGCCCTAGCTTCCCCAACCCTGGTTCTGGAGCCGTCCCTCCTCTGCTGCTGGGCAGAAGGTTCTGTCTGTCGGGGCGGGAGGGGTGGGAGAGGTGTGAGCGGCAGCCCTCGGGATGCTGGCGGAGCTGCTGGAGCCTCGTGGTCCTCAAGGTGCCCATTCTACAGAGGAGGAAGCTGAGGCTGGGCGAGGCTGAGCATCTGTCAGAACCTAGTACCCCAAACTTTCGCAGCCCAGCCCGGGATCTCCATCCTCAGCTCTTGGCCGAGCTAAACTGGAAGGCCAGGGAGTGGCTCTGCAGCTCCCCAGCTGGTGGGCCTGGGCTCAGCCCATGTCCTCACCCCCCAAGCGCTGTTTCCTCCTCTGTAAAGCGGGGGTGGCCGTCCTGCCCGCCGCAGAGGGCTGAACAGGGTGAACGGCGGATGCTGGACCGGGAACCCAGATCAAGGGCTCCACGCAAGAGCGCGGACAGAAATCTTTAACAGGCCAAGTCCTTAAATGCTCTTAACTGCACCTTCCAGATCTATAAAATGCAGTCATTGTCTCAGATCAATAAAACACAGATAATAATTGTCTCAGATCAACAAAAGGCAGATAACCAAGGGAGTAAACACTGCTTCTGGTCTGTGCCTGGGGCATGTGGAAATTCCTGGGCCAGGAATCAAACTCACACCCCTGAGCAGCAGTGACGATCGCCGGATCCTTAACCTGCCGAGCCACCAGGGAACTCCCCGTAATAAGCACTTTGATCAAAGTTGCCATCCTCATCACCAACATTATTATTATTAAAAATGGAGCCGACAGCCTTTCCTCCCAGCTCAGCCCTGAGAGTGAAATCAGACGAAGACCAGTTTGCCAACAGCCCCTGGCCCACAGGAGGACCCTCGAGGTAGCCTCTGCCACCTTCCATGCCAGCTGGCCCATCTCCTCTACGGAGCCCCCCGTCCAGAACTCCCCACACCCACACTGGGTAGGGGGCTTTTGTGGAGCCTCCAGCTGGGTGCAAGGGGGGCTGTGAGGTCCAGGGGTGGGGGGTCTTGACCACCCCAGGCCTTCAGTTCGAGGCTTATGGTGGCCAAGTTCTTCCCTTGGGGCCCCGCCAAGTGTGGGGTTATTATCACTGCCCATGGCCTCGGACCCCTGAGCGTGAATTACACCCATCGTTCAAAAGAAAGAAAATGAGGCTTCCGGGGCAGCCTACCTGCCCCCACGTCATCGTGTTCTCCTACCTGGAAGGAGGCGGGTTCAGCCGAGAGAGGACGCCCAGATGGGCCCAGCTGTGCCATGGGTGCTTCCCACCACAGCGTCTCAGCCACTGGCCAGGAGGCAGCCAGGGCCCTGGCACCTCTCATCCTGTGCTTCCCGCTCTCCGACCGGATGGGGCGTAAATGACTCAGGTGTGGGCACCTCTGCCAAGCTGGCCGTGGGCGGGGGCTGCGGGCAGCCCTGGGCCCCGGGGGTGGGTGGCGTTGAGGGGATTCTCAGGGCCTCCCCTCACATCTGGGGTGTGTGTGTGTGGGGGGGGGGGTCAGCACGGGGAGGACAATCTTACCTGATAAGTTCCTGCTTTCATCTGGGATCTCTGGGCCTCCCTGGCGGGTTTCCGGGCGCGCACAGGACTTGTCAGAATCTCCCTGTGAGTTAAATTACAACTGAGCGGGGGATAAAGGTGAGCGGGCAGACAAGGGTGTGCGGCAGGGGATGGGGTGGGGGGGGTTGGGAGACATCCAGACCTTGGGCTGGGCTTCCTGCCCAGTGGGGCTGGCTTTATTTGACCTCTCTTATCACACACAGCTCACCTCCCCTTACCGTTAGGGCCGTTTGCCCTGGCCCTGCCAGGCTGGCATTTGGTGGCGGGGGGACAGGACACAGGGTTGTCCTTAAGCTTAAACATCCAAGCCTACGGGGGCGAGGGCTGTGTCACCAAATCATGTGATCAAAAAGAGCCAGGACACAGACCCAGTCTTGGGCCTCCAGGGTGGCATGGAGGATCCATCCAAAGGAGCTGGTAAAAGGCCTGTCCCATTTCCACCACGGCCTCTCCAGACCCGCGGCGCACGCACTCCAGTATTCGGGAGACTCCCAGGTATCGGGGACTAGGTCGGCTTCCTTGGGGGTAATGCCCCCACAAGGAGCATTTATTCCCAGCTACACACCTCCTTCCACAGAAGGGGTTCAAGCCCACATCACACCTGGGTTCAAGGCTGAAGGGGGTCAGACCCACACCTGCCCAGCTAGTGCCAGCCTCCTCTCTGGGGTGTTCTATGGGAAGGGGGTGGGTGGGGAGCTTAGAACCTGAAGCTCCAGGGTTTAGCGGCTGCTTTGGTGGTTGTTTTTATTTGGTTTTGGTTTTGGTTTTTTTTTTAGGGCCGCACCCACATACGGAAGTTCCCAGGTGAGGGGGCCAAACGGAGCTGCCGCTGCCTGCTGGCCCACACGACAGCTACAGCAACACCAGATCTGAGCCTCGTCACGACCTACACCACAGCTCACAGCAATGCCAGATCCTTAACCCACTGAGCAGGGCCAGGGATCGAACCCGCACCCCCATGGATATTAGTTGGGTTTTTTACTGCTGAGCCACGAAGGGAACTCCTGGTTGTTTTAAAATGTAGTTTAATTGCATGAGTGAAAATATCATTTCAGGAAATATGAGAGAACACAGAGAATTATAAAGGATAGAGCCACACAAAATAACTATGGGTAATTTTTTTTTTCATTGGGTTATAGTTGTTTTACAATGTTTTATTAGTTTCAGGTTTATAGCAAAGCGAATCAGTTACACATACACACATATCTATTCCTTTGTCCCCCATGGGTTATTACAGAACATGGGGTAGACTCCCTGTGCTGTACAGTAGGTCCTGGTTAGTCATCTATTCTATTTTTTTTTTTTTTTTTTTTTTGCCATTTCTAGAGCTGCTCCCGTGGCATATGGAGATTCCCAGGCTAGGGGTCGAATCGGAACTATAGCCACCGGCCTACACCACAGCCACAGCAATGCAGGATCTGAGCCGCGTCTGCAACCTACACCACAGCTCATGGCAACTGCCGGATCCTTAACCCACTGAGCAAGGTCGGGGATCAAACCCTCAACCTCATGGTTCCTAGTAGGATTCATTAACCACTGAGCTATGATGGGAACTCCAGTCATCTGTTCCATACATGGTCGAGTGTATGTGTTAATACCATCCTCCCAGTTTATCCCTCTGCCCCATGGTTTCCCCTTTAGTAACCCTAAATTTGATCTTGAAATCCGTGAATTTGTTTCTGTTTTATAAATAAGTTCTTTTGTATCATTTATCTTCTTTATTGGCCGCACCCATAGCATATGGAATTTCCCAAGGCAGGGATCGAACCCAAGCAGCAGCTGTGACCTATACCACAGCAGGGGCAATGCAGATCCTTAACCCAATGCACCACAGCAGGAACTCCAGTATCTTTTTTTTTTTTTTTTAAGATTCCACATATAGGTGATATCATGTGATATTTGTCCTTCTCTGACTTACTTCACTTAATATGATAATCTCTAGGTCCACCCATGTTGCTGCAAGTGGCATTATTATTATCTTTTTAATGGCCGCACCCACAGCATACGGAAGTTCCTGTGCCAGGGATTGAATCTGAGCCACAGCTGCAAACTACACCACAGCTGTGACAACACCCGATCCCTCAACTCACTGCTCAGGGCCAGGGACTGAACCCGCACCACTGCAGCAGTCCAAGCCACTGCAGTCAGATTCTTAATCCATTATGCCACAGTAGGCGCTCCTATTTTGTTCTTTTTCATGGCCAAGTAATATTCCATTAGTATATTCCACATCTTCTTTATCCAATCCTCTGTTGATGGATGTTAGGGTTCTTCCATGTCTTGGTTATTGTAAATAGCGCTGCAGTGGACACTGGGGTGCGTGGATTTCTTCGCATCGTGGTTTTCTCCAGATAGCGGCCGAAGAGTGGGATTGCTGGGTCGTATGGTAGTTCCATATTTAGTTTTTTAGGGAACCTCCATACTGTTCTGCATAGAGGTTGTACCAATTTATGGGTAATGTTTTAGTGTGGTTGCTTCCAGTTTTCTTACGAAAGAACGGAAGCAGGAGATATTTTGTAATCCGCTCTTTCCACCTGGTGTATGTGAAGCATCTTTCTTTCACAGTGTATATACTTCATTCTTGCACACAGCTGCCAGCAACCCATCCTAGCTCTGTGCCCTATCTGTGCACCCAAATCCCCACGGGCTGTAGAGCATCGTCCCCTTGTTAGAGGTGCCCCATCCAGACGGATGAGATGGGGATTGGACTTGCACTGACCTTGGGGAAGCGCTGCTCTAACTATGGAAGCTGATGGAGGTTTATGCTTTTCCACAAGCAAGCATGCCCCGAACGTCATGGATTCCCAAGGCGGAGGTGGCAGGGAACAGCGTCGGGACATGGTCTTTGAGGTTCTAGCCCTGGTGGGACCACTGTGCCCGAGGCTGCATGGCTCTTTTGCTTTTATTTTTTTTTATTTTTAGGGCCTCACCCACAGCATATGGAGGTTCCCAAGCTTGGGGTCAAATTGGAGCTACAGCTGCTGGCCTATACCACAGCCACAATGCCAGATCCAAGCCATGTCTGCAACCTACACCACAGCTCACGGCAATGCTGGATCCTTAACCCACTGAGCAAGGCCAGGGATCAAACCCACAACCTCATGGTTCCTAGTTGAATTCCGCTGCGCCACGACGGGAACTGCTGCATGGCTCTTTTGTATACGGGACAACACGTGCCCTCCCTACTGGGTCATTCCATGATGTGTCGGCTCCCATGCTCTTTCCCGAATTCTCCTTACAGTCATTGTTGCTGCTTCTTGTCTTTGGTCCCCTTCCTCCTGTTCTCCAAGGATCCTACTGCTCCTGGCAGGATTTCATCCCAAGACATCCACCCCGTGGTTCTCACCAAGGTCACCACGGAGGTCAACGTGGCTAAACCTGAGGGTCCGTCCTCACGTCCTCACTCCTGTCTTTTGTGCCCCCATCCGTAGCACGCGTCTAAGGGATCACTCCCATGTCTGAAAAAACCACCGTCTCTTAGCTTCTGGTACCCACTCCTCCTGTGTGGTCTCTTCTTACTTCACCTGCTGTCCTCAACTCCCTGACCTTTATCTCTGGAGTGCCCCAGTGGGCCCCATCTCCCTTCTCCCCTCCTCCCTCATCATCTCGTGTTGGGACGTAAAAAAAAAAAAAATCACCATGCTGGGAGTTCCCGCTGTGGCTCATTGGGTTAAGAACCTGACAGAGTGTCCATGAGGATGCAGGTTCCATCCCTGGCTTTGCTCAGTGGGTTAAGGGTCTGGCATTACGGCAAGCTGTGGCATAGGTCGCAGATGCAGCTCGGATCTGGCATTGCTGTGGCAATGCAGGCCAGCGGCTGCAGCTCTGAATCAACCCCTAGCCTGGGAACTTCCAAGTGCCTTGGGTATGCCTATAAAAAAAAAAAAAAAAAAAAGGAACCTTGCTGGCAACTCCCAAAGGTGCAAAGGTGCATCTATACTTTGGTGGGGGCGGGGGAGGGCTGAACTTGATTCGGACATATTCCTGTCAACTCCAGCCTGGGCGTCCATCTGTCTGTTTCTGACTTACCATGCTCCAGCCTGACCTGCGCAGCCTTCTCTGTCTCAGGGATGGCAGCCCTGTCCTCCCTCCAGCCAGAGCCTAGGGCTCCCAACTCCTCGTTTATTCAAACTCATACCCAACCTGAAAATTTTCCCCCTCACAGCAATCTATAAATCCACTCCTCACCGCCAGCTTCATGACCAGCTTGGTCCCTGCCACCTTCTGCCCATATTATTACGACAGCCCTAACCATTCTCAGTTTCCAGCTTTGCCACCTTAGTTTTTCTCAACAGAGTCCCTGTTTTTATTTTTACTTTTTTATTTTTGGCCATGGCATGCAGCAGCTTGATGTGGGATCTCAGCTCCCAGACCGAGGACTGAACCCAGGCCATGGCAGACAAAGCACTGAGTCCTAACCACCAGATCACCAGGGAACTCCCAGTGTGAGTTTCTGACCCATCCAATTGTGCCCCTTTCTCTGTACAGAGCTCTCTCCTTGGCACCTGTGCCCATTCCTTGCTCCCATACATTCCCCCACTTTTCTTGGGATTTCTGCTCTCATGCCCCCCTAACTCCCTCAACTGCCCACCCCCACAGCCAAATCTTTTCCCTTCTTGCCACCCTTTGTTGTTTTCCATAGAACTTCTCCAATCAGACTAGTCTGAGCCTCTACAGTGCAAGTTCCATTGGGGTGGCCACTGCTTTATGGCTGTATTGGGTCTGGAACAGTCTGGCCCTTGAAATACATAGCCAATGAGTGTGTACAGCTGCTCCTAAATGTTTCTGTAAATGGAATTGCTGGCTCAAGAATAATGAGCCTTGGAGTTCCCCCTCGTGGCGCAGTGGTTAACGAATCTGACTAGGAATCATGAGGTTGCAGGTTCGGTCCCTGCCCTTGCTCAGTGGGTTAACGATCCAGCATTGCCGTGAGCTGTGGTGTAGGTTGCAGGCTCGGCTCAGATCCCGCGTTGCTGTGGCTCTGGCGTAGGCCGGCGGCTACAGCTCCTATTAGACCCCTAGCCTGGGAACCTCCATATGCCGCGGGAGCGGCCCAAAAAAAGACAAAAACAAACAAACAAACAAACAAAAAAAAGCCTGAGGCTTTTATAGAAGCTTTTTTATTCTTTAGAGAAAAAAAACCAGCACCTTGAACTTTAGGGCAGCCCTGTGAATTTCCCACATCAGTTGTCATTCAAAACCTATAGACTTGAAAGCCACCAGGACACTTCTCTGCTGTTGTAATTGGGGTTTGAGTTGAATGAGTCGTCCCCAAATTCATGCCCACCTGGAACCTCAGAATGTGACTCTATTTGAGAAGGTCTTTGCAGGTGGCGAGGTAACTGGCTAAGATGAGGTCCTACTAGATCAAGGTGGATTCTAAATCCAATGACTGGTGTTCTCAGAGACAGAACACACACAGAGAACACCACGTGAAGACGGAGGCGGATGGAGCGATGCATCCACCAGCCCAGGAACACCAGGGTCCACAGGAGCCAGGAGGGGCATGGACCAGATGCCCCCTCAGAGCCTCCAGAGGAACCAACCCCACCCTCACCTATGGATGTGAGACTTTCAGCCTCCAGAGCAGAATCCATTTGTTTTAGCCACCGTGTTTGGCAGCCTGCCCCAAGAAACGAATACACCAGTAAAACCTTTTTTCTTGGCGTTCTTACAGTGGCACGATGGGTTAAGACTCACTACAGTGCCTTGGGTGTCTGTGGAGGTGTGGGGTTGATCCCTGGCCGGGCACAGTTGGTTAAAGGATCTGGCCTTCTCCCAGCTGTGGCTCATCTTGATCCCTGGCCCGAGAATTTCCACACACCACGGGTGTGGCCATAAAAAAAAAAAAAGGATTTTTTTCCCCCTTCCTCTCACGGGTCTTTTATGAAGCTGTGATTTGGTTTAAGACCTACAAAGTTAAGGAGAGTTTCAGTCAAGATTTTGCCCAGCTTTGTTCCCGGGCCACCTTTAAGAGACTCCACCCAAGAGAGGACAAGTCTGCCTCCAAGGTGCCTGTCCCTGAACTCGGATGCTCAGGACATGTATCCACCAGAAGGTGCTGTCCCGCCATGGGTCCCCGTTCGGACCCTGACTCGTGACCCAGCCTTCACACTGTTCCGTCCTCCTGACCACGTAACCACCCCGATCCAAGCTAGTGCCGCCTCCCCTGAGCTTCTGGAGCCTTCAGCCTCTCTGATCATTTTTTCTCTTGCCTGCCCCAAGCCACCCCCATTCAGCAGCTTGAGGACTCTGCAAGTTACAGACCTGACTCTTGTTCATTTCACTGATGAGGTGAAATGCAGCCTCCTGTGCTCATGAGTCAAGGCTGAACACATCTGCTTACCAGCCACAGCCGGTGCTGCCCACCTAGGTCACCACGGCAGAGGCAGCTGGCAGCAGGCCCGCTCCAGTTCCCTCATCAGGGGACTGAGCCCCCTGTCGCATCTGTCTCCCGGCTTCCTCTGACACTGAGTGGAGAGGAGTGGAGTGGGGGCAGCTGGGGGCGGGGGGGTGTCTCATGATATTTGCCCTCTGGGGAGCATGACAGCAAATGTTCCTGGTACTCAAGCAAAAAACAAGTCTTTTGCAATTGTGTCAGGAGGCAGGAACTGGGACCAAGAAAAGAACCAAGACTTGACAAATCGAATCCCAACAGCCAGCTACAGGGTTCAGAGCTGGGGATCTGAACATAGAACAGGACACAGACACTTACTGAAAAAGTCAACTTTAATTGTAACTGACCAAACTGCAGCCAGGAATGTCTCTGAACAATCAAACAAAAGAAATACGATAAAACTCTCCTAGTGAAAAAAACCAAGAGTTCCTGCCAGCCTCAGAGCTTCTGAGGGTGAGGCCAAGAACAGCCCATTCTCGAGGCTGGTCGGTCCCCTAAGCAAGTTTCTCATCCCACAGGGAGGGTTGGGGACGGGTGAGGGGCCTGTCCCCTCCTCCCAGCATGCTGGGATCTCTTAGAAAGTCACTGGTGCGGGGCACCGCTCCTCCCACCGCACTCCTGTCCTAAAGTCAATGGAGACCCTCTGGGCATCGTCCCCAAAGCCTGGGAACAAGGTGAGGCAGCCCAGGTGCCCTCCTGGACTCTCAGCCACAGCTTTATTCCAGTCCGCTCGGCGGGCTCCCGACGCCCCCGGCGGGGATTAAATAAAATATGCACTAGAGAAAAAACTCAAATGCCCCATCATCTCCACAACGCAAATCACAGAGCAGAAGGAAAAAATCAAACAGCCCTAGCGAGAAGCACCAGCAGCCGGCCCTCAGAAGACGCGCTCGAACTCCGTCTGGTTGGTGGTGGCTGGATTGCGGCTCTGGTTGGTGGACTGCTGGGTGATCTGGCTACCCTTCCGGCGCGGCGGGGCCAGGTACTCGAACATGGACGTCAGGTGGGTGGACAGCATGCCCTTGAGGTCCGAGGGCATGGGGTCGGACCAGAAGAAGTCGTGGTTGAGGGCATCGTCACTGTCGATGCGCTGGGCGGGATCCAACACCAGCAGCTTGTCGATGAGGTCCAGTGCGTAGGGGTCACGCACGTAGGCCTTCAGCCTGTCCTTCACCTTCCGCTTCTGGCCCTTGACCAGCTCCAGTTTCTCAAACAGCTCATACTTGTCCACGTTTGGCCACACCTGGGGTGGGAGGCATGGAAGGAGAATGGCGTGAGTTCAGGAACCACGTGGCCTGTTAGGTCAAGCACCCGAAGGGACCAACACTTCTCGGTTCAGATGCTCCCAGACTGCCCCCGAGGGCACACTGGATGCCTCCAAGGTAAAGGCAGCAGTAACCGCTGTACATGGCAATCGCTAAGCACCAGGCCCTCTCACACCGACTGCCTGCAAGCCCGATACAGCCGGCTGTTGCGAAGAGAAGCTCGGCTCTGAAAGGTTCAGAAGCCTCGCCCAAAGGCACTGACCTAACCGGTGATGGAGCCGGTGAACACAGTCCATGTGGCCCTAAAGAGCAGACTGTGACCCTCCGCCAGCCACCTCTCCCTCTGTTCCCCACCCTGCCCCTCCTCTACCAAGGAGAGGTCTGGATCCCTGCAGCCTGCGGGGCCCAGACAGCCTGGCGACGCACCTCAGGGGTGATGGAGCCACAGAGCTGGCTGATGAGGGCAAGCTGGTGCTGCTCCGTGTTGCCCTGCATGATGGGGCTGCGTGTCCACATCTCCGCCATGATGCACCCGGCACCCCACAGGTCGATGGGGGGGCCGTAGTCCCGCTCCCCTGAGAAGAGCACACCAGGAGGGCCCCTTGAGCCCAGCCTCCGGAGGCGCGGGGCCCCAGGGCCGGCAGCTCAAGAAGCCCAGGCAGGGGGGAGCGGAGGCTGGCTAAGGGCCCAGCCTCCTGCCCCTCCTAGGCCTGCTCAAGCGTCCTCACCGAGCAACAGCTCCGGGGGCCGGTACCAGAGCGTCACCACACGGTTGGTGTAGCGGTTGGGCTGGCTGTTCTTGGCAAGGCTGAAGGCCCGGGCCAGCCCGAAGTCGGCCAGCTTCAGCACCCCGTCGCGGGTGATGAGCACGTTGGCCGCCTTCATGTCCCGGTGCAGGATCTGCGGGAAGCACACGGGCGGGGGTAGCCAGGGGCCCTGAGCCACACCCACCCCGCACGGAGAGTCCAGGCCAGCCTGGGTCTCCCCCCCACCCCCGACGCCGGTCCCCACCTTGTTCCTGTGGATGTAGTAGAGGCCATTGAGCAACATCTGCATGACCCGCTTGATCTCTGACAGCGTGAACTTGACTAAGACGTTGCTCAGCAGCCCGGCGAGGTCATGCTCACAGAAGTCAAACACCAGGTATATGCTGCCTTTGCAGCGGTTATAGGGGGAAGCTGAGTCAGGAAGCACGAGGGGGAAAGAGAGGGGTGGAAGAAAAAAAAAAAATCAAAAATCTCACACGCAACTCATCTTTCCACAACCAGCTCCTACCCCCTCCAACCTATGGACAGTGGGTATCCGGCTGCCCATTCCTGCACGGGTAAAATATTTTCTGAGTGCTTCTCTGGGCCGGGCACTGTGGCAGGCTCTGGGGAAGCACCTGCTCCCACAAAAGGACCCAGGAAAGCAGTTGCAGGTGGTGTGTCTGGGTTAAGAAGAGGCAATGAAGTGGGTCCGGTTCCAGCTCCGCCAGCAAAACCTTAGGCGAGAAGCCTCATTTTCCCCATCTGAAAACGGAGGTCAAGATCCAAACAGCTTACCTTTGGTGCGACAGATCTCAATCAGGTTGACCACGTTCTCGTGTTTTAGGAGCTGGAGGATCTTGATTTCCCGCAAGGCCGTGATGGGGAACTGGGTGAGAGAAAGACAAGGAGGTCAAGAGCGGGAGAGCACACTACTGACCCAGGAACTGGCCATGGGATGCACAGTAAGGGTCGAAGGTTGGGAGACAGAGTCAGATCGTGGGCTCTGAAATGAGCTGCCTCAGATGCCATATTTATAACACGGGCGTACTAGTAGAAAGTACCCCTTCGGGAGCTGGTTTCAGACAATGAATTGAAGTTTTGCTACTTCACACAAATGCTTTATGACTAGTCATTAAATGCTGCACAGTTTCTTTAAACTCATAATGTTGAGCTCTGCACCCATGTTTAACCTGTTACATGGTTAACAAGACACAAAAATAAAGAAGCAGGTCTTTGGGAAACTGGACTAGACCTACGATGGGGGGGAGCATTTCAATTGAATACCAGTTACTCTTTTAGGGCCATTACATATGATTTTTTTTTTTTTAAACATTCGACAAAAGTAAACCCCAAAGGAAAAGTGTTTAAAAACTTCCTAACTTCAGGAACCAGGGTGCACTCAGTGCAAGCATGAGCTCCCCCTCCTGGCACCAACCACATGCACCGAGAATGAAACATCAAACGCTTTAAAACATTTGAATTAAAAGACTTAACTTGGAAGTCAGATTCCGTAGAACACAGAAATTCCTAAACACATAAATTCAACCTCAGCATGAAAGTCCCAGAAGCAGGGTGGAAACCCAACCTCTGCCCAAGGGACCTAGCAGGCCTGCCCACCCGCCCCGTACTCACCCCCTCCTTCTCGTTCTCCATCAGTACCTTCTTCAGAGCCACCTTTTGGCCGGTCTTGCGGTGCTTTGCCTTAAACACCTCCCTGCAGGCCGAAAGGGGGACCCAAGAGGACTCTTGAGGCCGTTTCCGCAGGGCCCGCCCCGCCCCCACCAGAGGAGGGCAGGAAAGGGAATCCCGGGCGGGGCTGGGCCGGGTACAGAGGGCCCTCGGCTACACCAACGCGCGGTATCTTCGGTCCCTCTCCGAGCCTCTATTTCCTTCCCTTTGCCCTTTCTCCTCACCCAGGCGCCGCTGCTGGGAGAGATCCCGCTCCACTCACAGGCTCCTCTCTGCAACCCCTCCCTGCCTCCCATCAAGGGCCTCAGGCTCCTCCCCGCCAGCCGGCTCGGTCAGGCACGGGCGGGCTGCGGTGCGGCCTAGCGAGACCAGGGGACAAGTTTGCGGCTAGGTGGCTTCCCAACCAACTGGACACGGGCCTGAGCGTCTCGACATCGGTCCAGAGGGGTGCAGGCTCAGGGCTCCTGGTCCCTGGGGGCCCAGCCTTACCCGAAGGTGCCTTGGCCGATTTTAGCGAGCTTCTCATATTTGGTCACCTCATCACAAAAGGGGCACTCCACCGAGTCGTACTGCTTTGCCATGGCCGCCTCCAGTGCGCCGCCGCCACCTCCAGCCGCCGCCGCCGCCGCCGCTCCCGCTCCGGGTCCCACCGCCGTGCTCCAGGCCCCTCCGCGGCCGCGCCACTTCCGCCTCCACGGCCACTTCCGGCCCCGCGGCGCCGACCCCGCCTCTTCCGTCCGCCGTCCGCCGCCAGGCCCCCTGGGACTTGTAGTTCCCGGGAGGCCAGGAGGAGCCGGAGCTGCAGAGGCGCCTCCGCCACCGCCGCTGCCCCCGCCTCCGCCGCCGCCAGTGCTGGCGGCGGCCCCGATCGGGGGCGCGGGGAGCCGGGGCGCCGGGGCTGGGGCTCGGGGTGGTGCGTCCCGCTGCATCGGCTCGGGCCGCCGCTGCTGCCGAAGCCGCTGCCGCTCTGGCGCCCGATCCGGGGCCAGCCGCAGTGCCCTGCTCCTCCTCCTCCGACGGCGCCGCCTCCGCCAGGCTGCGCGGGGCGGCGGGAGGGGGGGCGCCCCCCAAGCCTCGGCCTGGGGGCTCCCTGGCCGGGCCCGGGCCCGGGGCGGCCGGACGAGGGGGCCAGACGGAAAGAGCCGACGAGGAGGCGGCCCGAGAGCCCGGGAGGGGGCGCGTTATAAAGGGGGAGGTGCCCCGGCCTCGCCCTCCCCTCCCCCTCCGCCCGCCCCCTCCCTCCTCCCTCCCACCCTTCGCGGCCGCACCTGCCGCCGCTGCCGCCGCCGCCGCCGCCGCCGCCGCCACTGCCGCCCGCCCGCCCGCTGTCCGCCCGCCGCCCTCGGCGCGTCACCGCCCGCGGCCCCTCCTCCGCCTTCGGAGGTGGGGCCCCGCGCTCCACACCTGGCTGCTGGGCGACTCGCCGCGTGCCTCAGTTTACCCACACATGCCAGCAGCTTCAGGGAACCCCTTCCTTCCCAGCTCCGGGTGCCCCCCTACAGGCAAAGGAGGGAGGCGCCGAGGAAGCAGCCTCGGGTCCAGAGAGAAGAGAACGGCCCCCACCGCCCGCCTCTCCGGGCCCCCGCCGGCCGCCGTTGATATGGCAACCGATGGCCGCCAGGGGGCGCGGCGACATTGGAGGCGGCAAGCGAGCAACTCCCGGGCCCCCTATTCTCTGGGAGGCAGGGATGAGTCCCAGGACCCCCGTCCCAGCTGAGGTGTGCCCAAGATGGCCGTGCTTGGGTCGGTAGTCACAAAAGTAGCCAGCATTTACTCGACAACCCTTGTGTGTTCAGGAAGTGCTGGGCATTCCTGCGGAATCCTGAATCAACAGCCCCATAAGTTAGGGTCACTAACCCATTTTATAGAAGAGCACATCGAGGCTCAGAGAGGTGAAATCATTTGCCCGAGGTTACACAGTGACAAAGCTGAGACTCGAACCTTGTCTGTCTGAATCTGAAAAGGATTCTCTGACTCAGGCTATTTACAGTCTGTCCAGGAGTATAGCAGTGGTACTGTTTGAGGCCCGCTGTCCATGCCAAGTTCCAAGCCCACCATTCTCCCATCTCCTTCTCTGGCTCTCTGCCCCCTTCCCCTCCCCTGGCCTTTCCCCAGCATCTTCCTGGCTCCGGGAGCTTCCTGTTTCTTCTTCCAGCCCTACTCAACAACCAGCCTCCCCCCAAAGCTGTCTTTTCTACCTCCTCTGTGCCCCTTCCATCTGCCTGCTCCTCCCCAGTCCTCTGCCAGTGGACCCTGGGACCTGTCCTTCCCAGTCTGCCCTCTCCATCTGTCCCCCTCCCAGCATCCACCAGATCAGTCCCAGGTGGAGTCCCTCCACTGTCTTCAGGAAAAGTCGAATCGTGACATTTGAGGCTCTTTCCAGCTTCCCTCCTAGGCTGTGGCCACACTGTTCCTAAGGCCCTGGGCCTGCCGTCTCCAGGGCTGTGCACCCTGATTGCACCCCAGTATCTCTGCAACCTGCAGGAAGCCCTCCCCGGCTTACTCTCCAGCTCTTAGCTCACATGGCTTGGCCTTGAAGCTCCCTTGTAGGAGTCAGGAATGGGTCTGCTGATCCTAGGGTCCCAAGAGGCCTTGTTCTGCCGGGGAGGGCCCTTTCAGGGAGGGTCTTGAGGGTCAGGCGAGGAGCCGAGAGCCCTCCCCTAAAGGCCGTGGGGAGTTGGCGAGGGTTTTAAGCATGTCAGGGAGCGATCTGGGGTCAGCTTCTTGGGTACACTACTAGAAGCAGGGCAGCCATTGGCTGAATCGGGGGTGGGGAGGGCAAGGAGGGAGAAAATCATAAGAAGTGTAGTAATTACAATTTATGGAGGGAAAATAAATGGTCCAAACAGTACACTTAGCACTTTATGGGAATTATCTCAATTCTCACTCAGCAGTATTATACTGTTATTACCTCTCCTGTACACAGAAGGACGCTGACACTCAGAGATGGCATCACTCGGCCAGGGTCAGACAGCTCTCTTGACCCTGGTCAGTCAGGTGCCAGCCTCAGGCAATGGCCTGCGTCAGGACCCCGCCCACTGGGGCTCGGCGTGGAGTTAGGACACACACACAGCACAGCCCCGCCAGCTGGGTGCCCAGGATGCCAGTGGGCGGTGTGGGAGGGGAGGTCTGCCACGGGTCTGGGTGTCCTCCACCCCAGACTCTGAGGCCGGAGCCCCTGCGTGTTTCTCACGAACCCTCCCGAAGTCACATCCTGTGGGCAGAGGCCTCAGCAGAAGTTCCGGTGGTGTCATCACCTCCCACCATCCCTGCCCTGAACCTTGACGTTGCCTGTCACTTCCCCTCGGGGTCTCGGCCCCTCAGCCCTCCCTGGGGGAGGCAGGCAGGCAGGCAGAAGCCCTTTAGAGGGCTGCGCAGGCCTGGGACCCCAGCCCACCCAGGGGAAAGGGAGAAGAAATGAGGTCCTAGCCAGAAACAGTTTCTCACTGCCTTTGACTCCCGATGTGCTGGTTTGAGAGACCTCTCTCCTGTGTTCATGGATCCCTTAAGCCGGCCAGGCCAGGCACGTGGCCGGTCCTCAGGCTGTTTGCTGACTGACTGAGCAGGCCCTGAGAGCGTTAGGAAAACTGAGGCACAGAGTAGGAAAGGGAGCCCCTGGCCAGATGTTTGACCCTGGCCTGGACCCTCCGTTTTCGCCCCCTGATCTGGAACAGGATGCAGGGTGTATGGAAGGAGACAGAAAGGCTCAGGCGGGGGCGGGGGGGGGCTGCTCTTGGCTGCTGGTCAGTCTGGGGAGACAAGGGGTCCCTGCTTAACAGGATACAGGACAGAGAATGGCTGTGTGACACCTACGGCCCCGCAATTCCATGGATATCCTGTCCACGCCAGCTGGGTACTGCCTGTGCCTGGCCCCGAGTTGCCATGTGTCAGCCCCCTGGAACTCAACAGCACCCCTTTGGGGAGGTGGCCATTATGGAGCTCAGATTACAGACGAGGACACCGAGGTTCCGAGGGGTGAAGTGGCCAGAGAGCTATGGAGCTGGGATTCCAAGCCAGTTGCCTTTGTCCCCCACATACAAGACAACTGGTATCTCCTGAGTCGTGCAGTATAGCAGGCACAGGGCTAATAGGGATGCTTGAGGCCAGCTCCTCTCAGGACATTCTGTTTGGAACATGCGAATAAAGACATGAGTGAATATAACCCAGATGACACTCTTGGGATAAACGTGTTGTTTCCCTACCACAGGATCGTGTAAGGGACGTCGTAGTTGTCCCCTATTTAGGGCCACACCTGTGGCCTATGGAAGTTTTCAGCCTCGAGGCTGAATCGGAGCTACAGCTCCCCGCCTACGCCACAGCAACAGCCACCCCTAGATCCAAGCCACATCTGTGACCTACACCGCAGCTCTTGGCAACACTGGATCCTGAGCGAGGCCAGGGATCAAACCTGAAGCCTCATGGATCCTTGTCGGGTTCGTTGCTACTGAGCCACGTCGGGAACTCCCTGTCCCCCTTTCATGGATGGGAACAATGAAGCTCAGGGAGGGGATGTGACTTGCCCAAGGTCATGCGGGTGGGGTCTGAGCTCAGGTTTGTCTGCATCCAACGCCTGTGCCTGTGATGTTGAAAGCCTCCAATCCCTAATGGTTCCTGGCTGGATGGCAGGTGACTGTGTCATGGACGGGGGAAGAGATGCAAGGATGAAGGGGGCAAATATCAGAACAGGGCTCCTCAGGGACTCAGCGGAGGCGAAAGATGGAGCCCGTCGAAGGACGAGTGGCCTTGAGAGTGTGGGTGCAGCCGAAGCAAAGGCCTGGAGGCGGGAAAGCACTTGTGTGTATGTGTGTGTGTGTGTTCAGAGCTGCGGAGTGGGGCTGGGCTGGCCTCCAGCGCTGGCTGAGGAAGGCCCTGGGGACAGCCACTCGCCAGCAGGTCCCCAGCCGCACTCCCAACGGCCACTCGAGGCAGCACAAAGAGGGCTCTGAGATCAGCGGAGCCGCTACATGGAGCCGCCACACTGAGCCCCATTCATTCTCCCAGGGACTCAGCAACTGCCCTGGCGCCTGGGCCAACGGCAGGGCCAGCCTAGCGCTGACAAGGCCCCTCCACCGCCTCGCCGGGGCTGAGACTTCCAGGGCTTGTACCAGGCGTCTGCTCCGGGCTGTTCCTGGCCTGTGCCACTCTGGAGCTGGCCTGAACCAGCCCCATTCCTCAGAAACAGCCCCCTGGGGTTTACCAAGGCCACGGGCGGGCATACTGGCCTGGGCCAACATATTTCCTCCTTTGGTCTTCCCAGCCATCCCAGGAAGCAGGGGCTACTGTGACCCCATTTCACGGGTGGGGAAAGCGAGACTCAGAGAGGTGACATCCCTTAGGGAGGATCACACAGCACGTGGGGAGTGGCCCTGGCTGGGAAGTGATGCCATAGCCTTAGCAGTTAGCCCAAATCACTGCAGCTGCCTCCTGGGAGGGAAGCTGGGGGACCCACGCTCCACCTCCCACCCCAAGACTCCCCTGCTGCCACCAGGCCACAGGCCCCTCCCTCTCCCTCCTCTGATAACACCCCAGAGGCGGGCAGGGGCACTGGTCTGGAAGTTAGAACATCTAGGTATCTGTCTGTCCAATCTCTGCCCCTCTCGAGTCTCAGTTTCCTCATCTGTGAAATGGGACAGTCCCAGGATAGCCTCACAGGTCTGTTGTAAGGGTTCCGTGGAGGCTTCCAGCTCATGCCCGGCTCATGGTCAAGTGCTCCGTAGAAGGAGCTGGAGTTGTATCCCCTCGTCCTCCCAAGCCTGTGGTCCCAAGACTCCCCAGCTTTCATCTGAACTTGGAACATTTGTCCCATCCAGGCCTGGCTGCTGCCTCTGTCTGTGTCCCTTTCCCTTCTGGGGGCTCAGGTTCCCCTTCTTTCCGTGGAGAAGGTCCAGCAGGTCCTCCCCTCCCCCACCCCCAGATGGCTCATCCAGGTGCCAGAGGGTGGCGGGAGCTGTGAGTGTGGGAGTTGGGATCCTGGGCTCTATAGCTGGACAAGCAGGACCCAGTTCCAGGTAACCTGACTTTTGGGGGGTCTCCGTGTCCGCATCTGTAGAGTGAGGACAAAAAGAAGGAACCTTTGCTATTTAGGGCCCAAGGACGGAGCCCTCTGCCTGGCGGGTAGTCGGGGATCGGGTCGTTGTTAACAGTCGTTATTGCTACGGAGGATGCAGAAGGGGCCCCATCTGACCTTGGACTTCCCCTCTCACAGTCCCACTTGCCAGCCCTGGGACCAGTGTAAAAACGTCCAGGGTAAACCTGCTGGAGCCCCCGCAGCTCACTGTGTGCCTTGCACTCACGCCCGTGCTAGAGACTACGTGCCTGAGGCTTCAGAGGCAGAAGTGACTTGTCCACAGCACTCAGATCAGGATTGGAAGCTCCTGGTTCCTTCAGCTCCCCCGCCCCCAACCCAGCAGCTGCTGGAAACCTCTACAGGTGTCAGGAACAACCTGTGCAGGGGAGGTTTCACTTCCTCATCGCTGTCCTGCCCACGTGAGTGTACCTAGACACACACACACACACAGACACACACACACTCACACACAAGCACACATTGGTTATAAGGTGGAAAAGCACCTGGCAGTGGGCTAAGGGGCCTGGAAGGGCCAGTTGTAGCCTGGTCTGGGCCACCAACCTACTATATGACCTGAGCCAAATCTTCTGCCTGTCTGTGCCTAAGTTTTCCCATCTCTGTGCAATGGGTGTGCTGGACCAAATTATGGCCACATCCCTGCTAGCTTGAAAAGGAGTGACTGTGCCTTGGTGGGCAGCGATTCTGGGCCAGGCTTTAGAACAAGCCCCAGACCCTGAGAGGTGGACACGGCAACCTGTTGCCCCACTCACAGAGAGGAAACCGAGGCTCAGGGTGATGAGCTTCCTGGTCTAGGATGACACGGCGACACAGTGGCCAGCCAAGACTTGAATCTGGGTCTGGGTCCCAGAGCCTATCAGCCAAACCACAGCACTCTCCCAGCCACCACTGCCAGGGCGTCCCCCAGCACTGAGGCTTAGAATAAACTCCCCTGCACCCTCCCAGCCTGCTGGCCAGACCCCCTGACAGCTGTTGGCAGGTCCCCAGAGCCCCCCAGCCCAGTGGGCTCCTTTCCCAGAGCCTGTGGTTTATTTCCCAGACCTTTCAGATCCCATGCGCTTGTGGTCTGCCCCCTGCATCCCCGCTGGCAAGGCGAAGGAGGAGGCCCACTGGGGACTGGGGGAGGCCCCTGCCTCCGCCCCCTGTGGAGAGGACGAGGAGGGTGGGGCTGTGGGAGTTTCGCTGTTTTAAAAATATACAGAGGAAGCGAGTGAGAGGGCGCGAGAAAGGGGAAGGGGAGGTGAGGGAGGCATCTCAGCTTCGGCATTGATGTCCAGAGCTTCCAGGGGCCACTTGCCTTCCGGCCAGGGGCTTTGCGCGACTTGCCAAGATGACAGAGGGGACCAAGAAGGCCAGCAAGAAGTTCAGTGAGTGCGGGGTGCTCTTCGGGCGGTCTTTCATCCCTCCGTCTGTCCGTCCACCGCAGCCTCTCTGCATCTGTTTCTTCATCCCTCTGCCTTGTTTCTCTTTCTCTTTCTGTCCATCTCTGTCTCTCTCCAGAGGCCTCTGCTTCTGAGTTTCCATATGGCCATCTCTCCATCACTCTGGTCCACTCTCTCCCGCTGGTTTGGCTTCTCCATCTCCGGTCTTCCCTCACTGGTCTCTGCCCAACTCGCTTTCTCTGTCTCTCCCCACCCGCAGTCTCGCAGTCTCTCCTTGCGCCTGTGCCTCCTCTGGGTCCCTGTGACCTCAGGGTTGGACCAGGGACCTGCAGGCACTCGGTCCCCTGCCTCTGGGGCTGGTTCACGTGGGGTCTCAGGTTGGGGGTGGCTGGGGCTGAGTTTGGTGAGAGGGCGTGCCATGGGATACTGTCCCATGTCCCCACCTGCAGGGATGCTGGGACCCCGAGCACCTCGCTCTGCTCCCCCCATCACTCTGCTTCCCCAGGTTGGTGATCTGCTGGTCCCATCAGTGTCCAAGAGACAAAACAAGCAGTGCTGAGAAAGGAGGCACTGGGCTGTCATTGGCACGGTTTCTGCCCCCGGCGTAGCTTTCTGAGATCAGAGCATCAGCGTTTTCTGACAGCTTGTCGGGAAGCGGAGGCTAAGACCAAGGGGAGGGTGGGCAGAACGGGAAGGAAAGCCCCAGAGCACTGGCCCCGGCAGTCCGGAGCCCTGGGCCCAATGTCCAGGCTCAGCCTTGCTTTGTGACCCTGGGCAAATCCCTTCCCCTCTCTGGGCCTCAGTTTCCTCTCCAGTCAAAAGGGGGCATCCTACGTTCCAACGCGGTTGCCAGTTCCCAAGGAGGCCGAACTGGCCAAGGAAATGGAAAACACACAGTTTTTCCTTTTTGCTTATCTGGGGGCTGTAGTGAAGTCAGTCAGATGGTGGTGGCTGTGAGGAGAGGCAGTCCCACAGCTGGGGACACAGGGGAGGGGACAGACAGGCACCCCTGCGGAAATGAGGAGATGGTATCACCCGAGCAAGGCTGCCTGAGTCCCGACCTTGGACTCAGCTGACAGGAAGGAGAAAACCGCAGGGAGTGGGACCCTCACGCTCCCCGCAAGCCCCATCTCAGTTCATCCTCCCCACAGGGGCCCAGAGCCTTGTTCAAACACCCCCTCCCCACCCCCAACACACACATCTCACACACACACAATATACATGCTTCCCCTCCTGGCTGTGTGACTTCGGGCAGACTACTTCCTAGCTCAGAACCTCAGTCTCCTCATCCGGAAAATGGGCAGGTTCAACTTGTATCATGGAGTTGGGCTGAGAATCCAGTGACGTATTGAAAGCATGGAGCATGTTTGCCAAATGTAGAGGCATCTGTTGTCATCACTGTCATCATTATCCTCATTACTTTCTCGATTTTTAATGGCCCCACCCTTGGCATATGGAGGTTCCCAGGCTAGGGGTCTAATCAGAGCCGTAGCTGCCAGTCTACACCACAGCCACAGCAACGTGGGAGCCAAGCCGAGACTTTGACCTACATCACAGCGCACAGCAACCCTGGATCCTTAACCTACTGAGTGAAGGCCAGGGATCGAACCCAAATCCTCATGGATACGAGTCGGGTTTGTTGCCACTGAGCTACGATGGGAACTCCCAGGCATGTTAGTTGTGTGATGGGTTTGTGCTGTTTTTCAATACTCCCATTGCCCATAGAATGGGTACTGTAATCTCTATTTTACTGACGTGGAGAATGGGGTTCAGAGAGGTCAAGTGACTTGCCTAAGGTCACACAGCTAGAATGTGGAATTCAAGGGATCCAAGCCCAGGGCTATGTGATTCCAGAGCTGCCATTTATACCATAACACTTAGAGGGGCTGTCAATGAAGCTCCCCACCCTCCTCGGACCCTCAGTGAGCAGAACTGCACTAATGTTTTATTGTTATTATTATTACTGAAGGCAATTAATTCCTTTCCTTCCCCTCCCCCCTACCAGAGTTCTTCAAGTTCAAAGGCTTTGGGAGTCTCTCCAACCTTCCTCGGTCCTTCACACTGAGACGATCTTTGGCCCCCAACAATATCCAGCCCCCTCTGGAGCCTGACACCTTTGATGCCACGCAGGATGACATGGTGACAGTCCCCAAGAGCCCCCCGGCCTATGCCCGCTCCAGTGACATGTACAGCCACATGGGCACCATGCCTCGCCCAGCAATCAAGAAGGCTCGGGACCAACAGGCCACCCGGGAGGCCCGGGAGGCTGGCCCTGAGGGCCACCTTGTGCGCCAAGGTCTGCCAGACCCCCCAGGCTTGGAGGCAGCCAAGGAGATGGTAGTGGAGACAGATGACCCTGTGGAAGACACCCCAGCAGTGAGACCCAACCCTTCAGCAGTGGAAGTGGATCCCACAAAGAAATCTGAGGACCCTGGGGCAGACATAGAAGAGGAGAAAGACCCCAGGAATGTACCTTCAGAAGGGTAGGTGCCCACCGGGGGAGGGGCAGGGCAGGACCTGCAGGGGTGGTGTTTCTAGGCTCCTGCCAACCGAGCCTGGAGAGGAGCCTCCAGTATACACATCTGGGTAGAAATAAAACAAAACACACACATACAAACACCAACACATTAACCAATGTATAGACCAGGCACCGTGCTTAGCCCTTTGCTTGTAATTAATTCTCAAAAAAAAAAAAAAATCCAAAAAAACACACACAGCTGGGGAGGAGATATTGTTATTTCCATATGACAGATAAGAAAACAGATTGAGTGCGGGAGCGTCATCTGCCCCAATCAGGTTGTGTAGCTACCAAATGGACAAAGTTAGGACTCGGACTAAGACCCACCTGACTCCAAAGCCCTAGGCAGCCTCCAGCATGGCCTGAGCCCAATCACTGGATGCTGGCTCTAGGCCCCCACACTCGAATCACCACCTTTACTTCTGCTAGACCCCTTTGCTCCACCTGGTCTAGTTTGTCATTCAGCTTGTTTATAGGGTGAGCGGAGTTGAGGCAAAAATACAAATAGTGATGATATGACCATAGCTCTCATTTAGTAAGTATCTATTTTACTGGGTGTCAAATGTTACTCCCTGAAAACTCTGCAGAAGATTATACTATTTCCTCCATCTTACAGATGCCCTGAGATACCAAGCGCAGCTTCTGCGTGCTGGGGAGTTGGTCCAGACATCCCCCCTTGTGAGGTTGCAGAGTGAATCCCGTGCAGGCTCTGCCTCTTACTGACTGCATGACCTCAGACAAGTCTGTTCCCTTTCTCTGAGCCTCAGTTTTCTCATCCTATAAATGGGAACAATGATAGCACTTATCTTGTAGGATTGTAGTGAGATTTCAAGAATATCATACTAGTAAAATCCTAGCACAGTGCCTGGCATAGCACAAACAGTAAATAGAAATGCTTATGTTTATGATGAATAAAACTAATACTTTTCCACCTTCTCTGGCTGCTCCAGGCTGCCTTCTCTTGCCTTCCCCTCTTAAATTCAGCCTCATTCGGGCGTGGACCAACGACTGTATGTAGGGGAGAGGGCCTCATAGATCCTGGGGTGTTTTTAGGTAACCCAAAGTCTGAGAACTGCGCTGGGAGTTTGAGGAAGCGGGGAGGATGGGCGTGTCTAGGGGTGGGGCCTTTCCAGGCGGCGCACGGATTGTTGGGGGAACCGGCCTTGGAGCGGGGCGGGGCGAGGAGGAGGTGTGCTCGGGGGCGTGGCCTTCCTGCCCGGACTCTGACAGATGGGGGAGAGAGCGGTGCGAGACCGGAGGCGGAGGGCGTGTCCGAGGCGGGGCTTGTCCTTCCCAGAAGGAGGAGTAGGCAGTGCAGCCGCCCCCAGGGAGGGCGGAGGGGCGTGCCTGAGGCGTGGCCTACCGTCCAGGCTCCTCCCCCGAAGTTCTGCGCTGAGCTCCACAGCTCCGCAGCCAGAGAGAGGCGGGAGCCGTAGAGCTGAGGAGGTCCCCGGGCTGCAGACGGCAACGGCAGGGAACCATGACTGCTGTGGGCCGAAGGTGCCCTGCACTGGGACCCAGAGGGTAAGTGGCCGAGCTGGGGCCGAAGAGGGCCGCCGCCGGGGAACGGGAGTTGTCAGAGATGGGAATCCGTGCTCCTGGGGCTGCTGACAAACCTGCGCGCGAGTTTAGCATCAGCGACTTTTAAACCTTTTGGTGTAACTCTGTCCCGGAACAGAGTTGGGCGTCTTCTTGTCACAACGGTCCCAGGAGAGGGGCATTTTCATCATCCCCATTTTACAGATGAGAAAAGAGAGGTTACTTGCCCCGTTTGACACAACTAATGAAAATCAGAATTAGGATTTAACTCCACCTTCTTGGACAGGCCCTCACCGACTAGGCAACCCATTCCCCTCCAGCAGATCTTGAGAAACCTTGAAAATGCCAGGCCTAGGACCCAGTCTTCCTCCCCTGTGGGCAGAGATGGTCCTGGCAGTGCCTCTGGCATCAGGCCTGGCCTGGAGCTGATGGAGGAAATAAAGACCCCACCCCAATCATCTGGATGTCCAGGGGTCCTGAGAGGCGTGGGGTTAGCAGATCAGATTGAGCCCCTTCCTGCTCCCCTGGGACGCAGAGTCTCACCTACCCTCCAGGCCAAGTAGGAGGCCAGGAATTTTTGAACATTTCTTCTAGGAGCCGGTGAGGCCCAGCCCGGTGGGTGCTGGAGTCAGGAAAGCTGCTTTGCCTGTGTGATCCCAGGCTTGCCCTGCCCTACTCTGGGCGTCAGTCTCCCCAGCAGCTAAGATGGGCCTGGGATGGTCTCTGAGGATCCATCCAGCTTGGGGACCAGGGCATTTGGGACCTGCCCCTAAGACTGGGGGCTTCATTCCCAAGGATCCCCAGAGGGTCATCCGCATAGCTGTTCAGGGAACAGCCTAAGCTGGGGGAGACGTGTCCCTCCCCTACCCCCTGGGAAGCAGGGTGCACCTGGAGCAGAAGGAAGGAAGGGGAAGAGGTGAGGCCGCAGGAGTTTCCTGGTGCTCCGTTCCCTGCTGAGATCATGGGGGAGGAGGAGGAAGGAGGGAGGAGGGGCCAAGAGCACCGGGAATGAAGAGCCTTGAGCTCCGAAAAAGGGGAGCACCAACCCTGCCTCCCCATATCCCCCGGCACCCTCGGCCTTCTGCAGGGAAAGAGTGGTCCAGGGGGCCCTGACACCCCACCCTCTGCCCATGTCACAGAGGAGGCAGTGGAGGCTCAGGGAGGGAAGGAAAGGCCCCCAATCCCCCACACCCACACACAGGAAATGTCAGGCCAGGGTCCCACCAGAGGACAACTGGCTGGCCCTGCCTGGAGCACCCAGTGGGTGCCCTCTACCACATGGATCCCACAAGGAAGGAGCCTCTATTGGCTGCATTTTACCAGTGAAGAGGCTGGGGTTCAGAGAGAGAAAGGGACTTTCCTGTGTTCACAGAGCGATGAAGTATCACCGCCTAGATTTGATTCTGACCTGACCGGCCTCAAAGCCAAGCTCTTAACCACTAGGCCACATTTCACCTCCTGCAACAAGTAAAACTCTCAGCACTCTTTCTATCCTGATTTCAAATGACTTTCCAGAACCCCCTGGCATGGGGGTCATAGGAGCCCATTTGACAGAGGAAGACTTGGAGGTTTTGTGAGATCGACAGCTTGCAGGAGATGACACAGTTGAGTTGGAATTTCATTCATTTCTGTATTTACTGAGATGCACCTATGCCCTAGACACTCTTCTAGATCAGCAGACAAAACCCTGCTCTCAGGGAGTCCCTGTGCCAGTGTAGGGGAGACAGGTGACAAATAAGATACAAGGTCAGACAGAGGAGAAAAACACTATGGAGAAAGATTTAAATCAAGTAGGGGAATTGGTCTTGGGGGAGAGTGGCTGGTGATGACAATTTAGGAAGGTTAGTCGGAAAAAAAGTCTCAGTGAGAAACTGATGTTTGAGTGAAGGAGTTAAGGGAACAGATCCTCTTTTTTTTTAATTTTACTTTTTAAGGTTTTTAGTTTTTCCATTATAGTTGATTTACAATGTCCTACCAATTTCTGCCATACAACAAAGGACCCAGTCATACATACATATATTCTTTTTCTCACTTTATCATCCATCATGTTCCATCGCAAGTGACTAGATATAGTTCCCTGTATTTTTTTTAAATTGAAATATACTTGATGTACAATATTATGTTAGTTTCAGGTGGACTGGGAGCAAACCCTCTTGACTTCTGCGGAAGGGAAGGGTCTCAGAGGCCAAGGGAACAGCAGGTACAAAGGCCCTGAGGTGGGTGGGAGCATCCTTGGCACATCTGAGGAGCAGCGGAGATGCCAGTGGCTGGAATAGAGCAAGATGGGGGCTGGGGAGAGGAGCAGTGGAAATAAGGCCCAGAGAGGAAACGGGTTCAGATAAGTCAGGCCTGGAAGGCCCGGCAAGGACCTGGCTTTGACTCTGGGTGAAGTGGCAGCCACCACTGGCCTTGAGCAGAGGCGGGCCCCGCTGTGACTTGCGTTTTACGAGGCTCTCTCCTATGAGAAGGATTTGACTGCAGACCTCCTTGTTCTAAAGTGTCTCACCCGAGCATCCATTCCTCCCTCCCAGAGACCCAGCCCACCCCACCTCCCCACCCCACCCAGGGCTGTTTGGAAGGAAACCGTGACTTGGAGAAGGTGGCACCCCAGAGGAGAGCCGGGACACCCCCGTGGTGCCCGTGCCCCAGCCCTGGTGCCAGGCACTGAGAACAGACCAAGGACCTCCCCCCCCCCCCCATTTCCTTCTGGAATGTTGATTCTGGTCCAAGAATTCCCAACCCTCCCCAGAGTCCCACGACCCTCTCAGCCCTGCAAAGTGACGTCAGCTGCTGGGCATCTGGTAGTGATTACCCACCGGGGGAGGGGGCTGCGGTGGGCCCAGGCTGTTCAGCCTCCTCAGGCTCTGGGCGGCTGGTCCTTGTCTTCCGAAGGGGCCCAGCTGCTCCTGGCTCTCATTTCCTGTGGAGACTTTCTCACAGCCCTCGAGACCCCCAGACGCCTCAGGCTGTGGGAACGGCGCTGGTTCGGAAAGGGTGGACGGTCCCCCCAACCCCAGCTGGAGCCACATCCCCTGACACCCTCAGGGGACCCTGTTTACAGAAGGCTGGATGTTGGAGGCATGACAGCCGGGGGAGGGGGCAGGGGTCGGCTATATCTGCAGCGCAGAGGCCCACTGACTCTCTTTACGACATGGAGAAATCCCCTCCTCCTCTCTGACCCCCCAGTGTCCCCTTCTGTAGATGGGGGACAACAACAGTGCCTGCCTCACGGGGTCATTGTGAGGACGCGATGAGGCAGAGCATTTATCCTGAACTTGGCCGAGGACGTACCAGTACACACACATTTACAGGAGGGGAAACTGAGGTCCCGCGAGGGGGACCTGCCCAGGGTCACACAGCCTCCTCCCTCCCAGCCAGGGACCCTCTCCAGAGCCCCAAAGGGTCTTTCCTCGGTCCATCTCCGCTCCCTTTCCTCTTCCTGGTGTCATTGCTGGGCTCCTGGTCTGGTTGGAATATTATTTTTCTTTGTTTTCCCCTCCCCAGTGTCTCCCTGTCTCCATCCAGGAGGAGTCCCCATTTTTCTGGGGGAGCCCGCCTTGTGCAAGGAACGAAGCAGAGACCCCCGGGTCTAATCCGAGCACTTTGCTCACCTTCCCTGTTTGCTCAGCTCCTGCGGAGGCTCAGTCTCCGCAGCTTCCGGGATGCTGACCCCTTAGCTCTGCCCTGGGAAGAGCGGCTCCCATTCTGCCCTCTCCTCTCAGGGCTGGCTCCTTTGCTGAGCTCTGCTGGGGAGCTCAGCTCAATCAAGAAGACTGAGGGCGCACAGTGGCAGAGAGAAGCAGGGGTGTCTCTGGGACAGTGGTGGCCCATCGTGCAGGAGAGGGGGCAGGGCAGGAGCTAAAGCCAGGGGCCTTCCTGGCAGGGAATCCCAAAGGCCCCATGGTGGAGGGCTGTCCCCAGGAGAGGCAGGGCTTTCCGGCCCAGCTCTCTCTGCTAGTGGCTTTTAAGGTCCAAGGAGCACAGAGCGGGGCTGCTTCTTTGCCTGGGGGTAGTGAAGCCTGGAGCGGAGGAGGGAGAGAATTTTTAGTCCCCCAGGAGGGGCCGGAGGAGGGGGGATTTGGGGTGGGGAGGCGAGGACAGTGAGAGAAGCCCCTGGGGCTGAGGAATCATGCCTCTTTCCTTCTTTTTATTTATTTATTTATTTTTATTTTTTATTTATTTATTTTTTTTGTCTTTTTTGCCATTTCTTGGGCCGCTCCTGCGGCATATGGAGGTTCCCAGGCTAGGAGTCCAATCGGAGCCGTAGCCACCGGCCTACGCCAGAGCTACAGCAACGCGGGATCCGAGCCGCGTCTGCGACCTACAACACAGCTCAAGGCAACGCTGGATCGTCAACCCACTGAGCAAGGGCAGGGACCGAACCCGCAACCTCATGGTTCCTAGTCGGATTCGTTAACCACTGCGCCACGACGGGAACTCCCCCCCTTTCCTTCTCATAGGATCCTTGCAGCCCGTCTGGGAAGACAGTTGAAATATGCCCATTTCGCAGATGAGGAAGTCGAAGCCTAGAGAGGGGAGGGCAGGGGGGAAGCTGAGTAGCAGGGGTAGGGGTTGGGGAGGTGTCCACTCAAGGCTATATGATCAGGCCCAGAGGCCCCAGGGAGTAGGGCAGGCTTCCTGGGGGCCCAGGGTGGGGGCAGATAGAGGGCAAGCAGGCAGCAGGGCTCAGGAGGGCAAGGCTGCCCCTGGCAAAGAGGCCCAACAGGACCACAGCTCCACCTCCAGGGTCCCTGGGGGAGCCTCACCCTTTCTTCCAGGCCAGGATGGAGGCCCTGAAGGGAAAGCTCAGACTGAAACTTTCATCGGGGAAATAAAGGATAACAGGCTCTAATTACTGCTCATTAATCCAATTAATTAAGCTAATATATGCAATAAGTGCTATCAGTTATAGGAACAAATCAGCTAATACAGGCAATTAAAGGGGTTGGTTATTTAAATAATTAATGCAGCTGATTAATGAAACTGATTTAGCTCAATTGTCACTATTATTTATAAATTGATTTCACCGCTAATGTTAGAGGGGAAGGGCCTTTTCAATCCATAAAATAAGAAATTAATTAATGAATGGAGCCGAGTTTTTAAAACTGAAAGCTTTGACTCCTGCCTTTGAGCATGGCAAAGGGAGGGATAATGTTCTAGAAATTTCCAAGCAAACTGAGGTCTGCAGGCTGAGGAGGAATTCCTCTAGGTGAAGGGAGTATCATGTGCCAAGGTCCTGAGGCTGCAGGGAGTAAACTCTTTGGAGGAAGCCTGAGTGCACCGAGGACCTAACAAAGACAGGAGGGGTGGCTGGCAGAGGCCCGGTGGCAAAGGGCCGACCCAGGAGAATTAGACTTTGTCCTCCGGATGCCAGGGGTGACTGTGACATTCAGCAGAGAGAGAGCAGAGAGAGGGCGACATGTCACCTTCGGATGAGTGGGCAGAGACAGCCTCACCGAGGAGGGGACATTTTAGTAAAGACCCCAAGGGAGATGGGAGGGGCTCGGGGGCTCTCCGGAGGGAGGGTGTTCTAGCAGAGGGACCAGAAAGTGCAGAGGCCCCGAGGTGGGGACAAAAGGCAGCAAGAAGCCCAGCTGGGCTGGAGCCGTGTGCCTGGAGTGTGGTCAGGGGGGTTGGGGGGCAGCGGGGGGTCATGAGGACTTCAGCTCCTGCTCTGAGTGACACCAGGGGCCACACCAGGGGTTGGAGCAGAGGAAGGCTGTGATCTGACTTTCATTTTAACAGGACTGCCCTGGCTGCTGGGGTGAGGACAAGTCACAGGGGCACAGCTGCATGCGGGGGGCAGCTATGAGGGCTGGCCGTAGTCCGGGCAAGTGATGGCAGTGGGTGTAAGCTGTGGTCACCTTCTGTCTTGGAAATCCTGGAGGGAGAGGGGGCCAGGGAGAGGCAATGGGGGTGACTCTGGCTCCAGGCCCTCAGCTTCCGGGGCCCGAGCCTCCGCTGATCACTCCCATTGGCTCCATCACCTCAGCCCCCTGATCCCCCGTGCAGGGACCCCCTCCCCAAAGCTCTGCTCCTGCCCACAGCCTGAGGGGAAGTGGACAGGAAGCAGGAGGAAGTGCTGGGCGATCCTGGTGTCCTGGCCAATGTGTTCCTGGCAGTGAGAGGATTTCCGGGCCTGAATGGCCGGAAACGCTGGGATGGGACACCTCACCCAGGAAGAGCAGCCGAGGTGAGGTGTATGGGTGGGGGTGGGTGGGCCCCCAACTCCCCTTCCCTCCCACTGCTGCTGGACGGAGGGAACCCATCCAGGGACTTGGCAAGAAGGAAGGCTGGCAGACTCTGGATCCTAACAGGGAGAACTGTCAGGCAGCCTCAGGACCTAGGCAGAGTCCTGCGTGGAATTCAGCCCTGGATACACACACCTCATCCCCCAGTTCCCCAGGTTTTTTTTGTTTTGTTTTGTTTTTAGGGCTGCATTCTCAGTGTATGGAAGTTCACAGGCTAGGGGTCGAATCAGAGATATAACTGCCGGCCTACACCACAGCCACAGCAACACAGAATCCAAGGTGTGTCTTTGACCTACACCACAGCTCATGGCAACGCTGGATCCTCAACCCACTGAGAGAGGCCAGGGATCGAACCCGTGTCCTCACAGATACTAGTCGGATTCATTTCTGCTGAGCCATGACAGGAACTCCCCCCCAGTTTTTATTTTGTTTTTAGCTCAGCTTTTGGTTGTTGTTATTTTTAATTGATTTAATTAGATTTATCACATTTACATTTAAATTGGGGGCTTCTGGGAATTCCCCTTGCAGCTCAGCAGTTAAGACTCTGACTCGTATCCGTGAGGATGTGGGTTCAATCCCCGATCTTGCTCAGTGGGTTAAGGATCTGGCATTGTCGTGAGCTGTGGTATAGGTTGCAGATAAGGCTCGAATCCCGAGTTGCTGTGGCTGTGGCATAGGTCAGCAGCTGCAGCTCTGATTTGACCCCTGGCCCAGGAAATTCCATATGCCGCAGGTACGGCCCTAAAAAGGAAAAAAAAAAAAAGAAAAAGTTTGGGGTTTCTGTATTTAAGGAAGCAATTCTCTGATGTTTGACCTTCCTCCCTATTTTGCAGATGGGAATACTGAGGCATGTGTCAGCCAGAGAACCAGGGCCCAGCCAGACAGAAGTAATAATAATGGTAGTGATTAATACTGGATGAGTGCTTACTATTCCTACCTTCCTTAAGCAATAAATAGTTCTTGAGCTCCTAGGATATGCCAGGCACTGTGTAAGGCCAGGGATCGAACCTATGTCCTCATGGATACTAGTCGGATTCTTAACCTGATAAGCCATGACGGGAACTCCCATATGAGCCAATTTACACTTGTTTTTCTGGCATAAAAACTGGCATCCTCTTGGAGTTCCCTTGTGGAGCATTGGGTTAAGGAGCCAGTGTGTCACTACAGCAGCTCTGGTAGCTGCTTTGCCTGGGGTGAGTCCCTGGCCTGGGAACTTCCACATGCCATGAGTGCAGCCAAAAGAAAACAAAACAAGACAAAACATGGCACCCACTTTACTCTCATGAAGGAGGAAAAGTCCTGGTTTTGATAGTAAATTACATGACCAGCTATTTGCAGACCATGGAAGGGGGCGGTTTAGATTTTGTCCTTTGGGGGGAGGGGTATCCACAGCATGTGGAAGTTCCCCAGCCAGGGATCAAACCTGTGGTACAGCAACGATCCCAGCCGCTGCAGTGACAGTGACAGATCCTGCACCTGCTGAGCCACCAGGGAACTCCTAGATTTTTTTTCTTTGAGACATGGGAGCACTGGAGGGTCGGAGGTGGTGTGCGTACCATGACCCACTTAGCCTCTCACCTCAGTGGCGCCTGGGCCATGGAGGGAAAGCTGACCCCCCCCCCCCACCAGGTATGAGAGCAGACACAGCAAGAAGGCTGCTGTGCGTTCCACAGAGGACACAGAGGGCGTCCCAGATGGGGCAAAGTTGACACTCAGAGAGAAGTGGTCAGGATCTATTTTGAAAGGAGAGCCTCAGGATTTCCTGATGGATTGGGTGTGGAGTGTGAGCGAGAGAGGAGGCCCAGAGGACTGCAGGGGTTTGGCCAAACAAAGCAGCAAAGACGAAGCTGACATCAACGGAGATGGGAAGCGGATGTGGGGAGCAGGGGTGTGGCAGGGGCTGGGGGCAGTCCAGTCAGCAGCCCTGTTTTGGATATGAAAGTCAGGATGCCCTCAGTCGTGCCGCAGTGGAAACGAATGCGACTGGGAACCACGAAGTGGCACGTTCGATCCCTGGCCTCGCTCAGTGGGTTAAGGATCCAGCATTGCTGTGAGCTCTGGTGTAGGTCACAGATGTGGCTCGGATCCCGCATTGCTGTGCCGGTGGTGTAGGCTGGCAGCTGTAGCTCTGATTCGACCCCTAGCCTGGGAACCTCCATATGCCTTGGGTGCGGCCCCCCCAAAAAAGACGATCTCAGACATCTGATGGGGGAACATAAGGAGCAGCTGGGCTTATGAGTCTGGTGTCAAAGGGGCAGGTCCCAGCTGCATCAGGGGAGGGACGGCATTTAAGGCCGAAGTTGGAAGAAGTGGCTCACAGAGGCCCTCATCAGGAACGGGGATAAGCAGCCACCCTGACCCCTGGGCTCTGTAGACCCCATCTTGGCCACCTTGAGTGGAGGGGATCAATTCTGCAGCCAACTGTCACCAGCAGTGGTGCCATGGTGTGCCACTGAGCGGGTCCTTCAGCACTAGGGAGTGAGTGGCGGGAGGAAAGGAGGCTGAGGGCCAGTCTGAGGCCACCAATGTTTGGAGCCAGGGAGCAGTGGGGGGAGAGAGCACCAGGAGAGCCCAGCATCCTGGAGCTGAGTGAAAAGCGATTCAGGGAAGAGGCCCCGCGTTAAGCATGTAGCATTCATCAATTCCCAGCGTCCTGGAGACAAGCCAATGAAGGAGAGGCTGTCATTACCCTGACTGACAGACAGTAGAGCCAGGCTCAGAGAGGTGAAGGGACTTGCCTAGAGTCACACAGCCAGAGAGGGGAGGAGTAGCCTAGCCAGCAGATTCCAGCAAGTGCCATCGGCTGCAGTCCTGCCTTCTGCCTTCAGGATGAAGCCTCTGGGGCCCCAAGGACCAGGTGCTGGCAGCTAGGGAGCCAGGCAGGGCTGGGGACACTCACCCTCTTCTCTTCTTCCAGGGCCACCGGAGAGCCGGAAGCTGGCGGGGACTATGTGAAGGTAAGAGGGGCTGGGCCGGGAGGAGTGGGTCTGGGGGTCAGGGTGGCGTGGGGGTTCTGCTTTCGTTTCTAGCATCTTCTCATGCCTGCCATCTTGCTTTCCTGGCCCCAAACTCAGGACAAGTTTGCTACTACGGGACCCCAGCCAGCTGCCAGCTGGACAGGGCCCCAGGGGTGTGGCCACACGGAGACTGGCTCTAATCCCACTCGGTCTCTGAGCGTGTGCTGGCGCCGGGAGGCGGGGGTGGGAGAGGATGACTCAGTTCTGCATCACAGACAATGGGCACAGCTCACATTGATCACAAGCTGAATGTGTCCCGGGCACTGGGAATGTTGAAAATGCAGTTTTGAAATGGTAATAATGGCAATAACGCAGCAACGTTTTGAGTGTTTACTGTGTGCAGAGTCCCACAGCGCAGTGTGTGCCGGCTGCTGGCTCTGGAAGGGAGGCAGCTCTGCCCTCCTTATACGAAGGAGGTCTCTGACTTCCTCCTTCAGCCCTGGGCATTGAGGTCCTTCTTGTGCCCATTGGACAGATGGGAAACTTGAGGCCCAGAGAACCACAATGACTTGCCCACAGCCACACAGCTACTGAGGAGCAGACCTGGGATGGCAGTCCCAGCTTAGTCGATGCCAAGACTGTGGACAAAGCCCTTGGCGTTCCACATCCAGGAGCACCCACCCCTAGCCAGGGCCCCTGCACACAGCTGAGGGCAAGGAGCACCAGCTCTGTGGACCAAGGGTTCCTGGCCCGTATGGGAACCAGGACAGAACCGCACAATGGTTTGGGCTTGTGTTTTGTAATCCAGCAGACCCATGTTTAGTCCTAGTCTTGCCACATGACTTTGGGGGAGTGTGTGTCACCTCTCTGAGCCTCTGTATTTGCCTGTGTAAAATGGGGTAACAGTGGTGCCTCCAAGCCAGCGTGGCTGTGGGCTCAATGAGTCCATGCCCATGGAGGGGAGATCTGGCCCTGCAACAGAGCAGCCCGGTCTGGTTCCTGACCCCATGGACACACCATCACCCAGGATGCTGCCTATAAAGCTGTGTGTAAGTGACTAGTAATGAGCACTATGGGAAGTGCTCAGATTCCTGTCCCCGGCCATCAGCAGAAGACTCAGATAAGAAGCCATTGGGGAGTTCCAGAGTTCCCATTGTGGCGCAGTGGTTAACGAATCTGACTAGGAACTATGAGGTTGCAGGTTCGATCCTTGACCTTGCTCAGTGGGTTAAGGATCTGGCATTGCTGTGAGCTGTGGTGTAGGTCACAGATGCGGCTCAGATCTGGTGTTGCTGTGGCTGTGGCATAGGCCAGCAGCAACAGCTCCGATTAGACCCCCTAGCCTGGGAACCTCCATATGTCTCGGGTAAGGCCCTAAGAAGCAGAAGGAGAACAACAACAACAACAAAGTCAGTTACCAAGTCCATTCCTGACCTTAGGTATTCAGCTTCCAGAACTCCAGGGTTCTCAGACCACGATGTGAGTACTTTGATTCTAAGGCAGGGAGCCTAAAGTTCCAAGACTATAACATTCCAAGTTCCATGCTCAGAGCTTCAGATGTATTTACAGAAAATAATCAGGAGTTCCCGTCGTGGCACAGTGGTTAACGAATCCGACTAGGAACCATGAGGTTGCGGGTTTGGTCCCTGCCCTTGCTCAGTGGGTTAACGATCCGGCATTGCCGTGAGCTGTGGTGTAGGTTGCAGACGCAGCTCAGATCCTGCGTTGCTGTGGCTCTGGCGTAGGCCGGTGGCTACAGCTCCGATTGGACCGCTAGCCTGGGAACCTCCATATGCCGCGGGAGCGGCCCTAGAAAAGACAAAAAAAAAAAAAAAGAAAAGAAAAGAATCAAACAGAGGCCCAGAGAGTTGGATTCCTCTCCCTAAGGTCACATAGCCTGTCAAAAGGATTTGAGCCTCAGGCCTGACTGATGCAGTCAGTGATGACTTCATTTGCCTTGATGAGCCAATGATTCTAGGACCAAAAGTCCAGATTCTAAGACATGAAGCTTGAAAACAATAGCAGGCATTTATTGAGCACTTACTTTATGCCTGGCAACTTTAGTGCCTCAGCTCAGCCGATGCTCAAAAGAGTTCCGTTGAGATCAGCACAGGTATGTTTTCCAGAGTAGTGAATCTGGACTCCCAGAGAAGGGGCTGGTTGCGGGGAGGCTTTGAATCCAGGTTGATTCTCAAACCGTTGGGCCTTATGGAGTCTCTTGTCCCCACCCCCACCCGCACTCCCGGAGTGTGTCAGCGAACATCCCAAAATTCTCAGCAGAGTCCCCGATTCCAAATCAGAGATGAGAAATCCTGGGCTCTGGGAGATTTCCTAAGGCCACAAAGGATTTGGTCAAACGCATAAAGGGATTTTTTCCAGCTTTAGCTATGATTTAATTCAAAGTCTCTGCCCCCTCCGGGTCAGTGAGGGGTAAGGCAAGTGGGGGAGGCAGGACACCCCCTCCCTCGCCGGCCCCAGGGGGTCCCACTCCATCCCTCTGCGCCCTCCACCCCATGACGTCCGCCTTGGCAGGTCCTCCACTCCGCATCCCAGCGCGCCCCAGCAGCCTGGAGTCCGGGGATGCAGAGCTGGGATGCTGAAGCGCTGGGGGCGAGGGGCGGGGAGCCGGGGGCGGGCGGAGGGAGGAACAATGGCCCCCTCCCCTCCTGGGGCCGGCTGGAGGGTGGGGTCTCCCCGCCCCGCCTCCCTGCTCCTCCCCCGACAAGACGATGAGGTAATCGCGCCGCCGAGAGGCACGCGCAGCCGGTGCCCAGCCCGGTCGGTCCCGCGCCCCTGCCCCGCCGGCCGCCGCCCCCCGCACCGTCCCGGCCCCGGCCGACCGGCCCCACCATGACCGAGCGGTGCAGCCTGTGGAGCGCCCTGTCGGCCGCCGCCTGCTGCTTCTACCGCGGCTCCTTCGTGCAGGTGCAGGTGAGGGGGCGGCTCAGCTCCCGCCAGGCGCTCCGGGTTGGGACCCTCGGCCCCTCGCCCCGGGAGCCGGGGAGCCACAGCCCGTGGCGCCGCGCAGGGTCCAGCCGGGCAGGGGCTGCGGGAGGGGGCGGGGTCGCCCCAGCCTCACCTCCGGGCTCCCAGACACTTCGCAGGGTGAGAGTCCAGCCGCCACTCCCGGGACTCTGGGCTGCGGAGGCTGCTGTTCCGGTCCTGCCTTCTCCGCAGGAGGGAGCTAAGCTAGGGCATTGGGTACAGGGAGATGGGGTCCCCCGGCTTCCTGTCGGTCCTCCAGTGAGCACTCCGCTCCTGCAGCTTGACCCAGGCAGCCTGACTCCCCATTGTACCGAGGGCGCTGGGCTGGGGTCCCAAAGCATGAATGAGGGGTGGGAAGCTGAAGGGATGCTACGGGTGCCCGGGCTGGGGCCAGAGTGCCCGCCACCCTCTTGTCTCTAGGTGGGCTCGGGCAAGCTCCAGGCGCAGGTCTCCCAGACAAGCTGGCCAGGCAGTGCGGGAAGGCGCCGTGGTGGTGAAAGGGTTAAACGGAAGGGGGTGGAGGGGAGGACCCGGACCCCGCCTCTCTGCGGAGCTTCATCTGGGGATGGCTATGCTTAGGGTTGCAAGACTGAAGGGAGCTAGAGGGGGCTTACTGGGCACCGGCTAGGGTAAAGGGGTTAAGACCTTGACCCGGGGTCTCCGCGCTTTTGCCTCCCGAGCCCCCTGGGGGACGCCAGGCGCATCACCTCTGCGCTCCCCCAGGCTCACACACAGGCTCGGAGCCCGCCTGAATGACTGCCCCGCCGCCGGCGGAGCGCAGCATCCCCGCACCCGCCAATCAGGCGCTCGCAGGCGGGGAGGAGGTGAGATCATCTCTGGCCAATGGCAGTGCACCGAGTGCAGGGATGCTGCATTCGTGCCCAGCACCCAACCCCCCTTGGGAGCTAGGGACCCCCAGGTCGAAGGTGAGGAAGAGGGCACAGGGACCCTAAGGTTCCCTAACCTCAGGTGTGTGGAATGACCAAGTATGTCCCCCCACCCAGATGCTCCCTGACTATTGATTAGGGCTGGAAAAGTGGAGCCCGGTTCCCCCACCACCCCCATTTACAGGTGAGACTACTCAAGCCCAGAGAGGGAAAGTGACTGGCTCAAGGTCACACAGTGGCAGGCAGAGTCTTGCGGCCAAGTTCTTTACCACACAGCACCTCTCCCCTTCTTTGACCCCCGTCCCTCTTGCTCCAGCTCAGGAACCAGAGCAACTTTTTTTTTTTTTCCGTCTTTTTGTCTTTTCTAGGGCCACTTCCTGCAGCATATGGAGGTTTCCAGGCTAGGGGCCGTATCAAGAGCTGTAGCCACCGGCCTATGCCAGAGCCACAGCAACATGGGATCAGAGCCGTGTCTGAGACCTACACCACAGCTCAGGGCAATGCTGATCCTTGACCCACTGAGCAAGGCCAGGGATCGAACCGGCAACCTCATGGTTCCTAGTTGGATTTGTTAACCACTGAGCCATGAAGGGTACTCCCCTGGAGCAATTTCCTAATTGCACACTCTTCATGAAGGAGGGGTATCCCCCTGCGACTCCTCCTCTTTCCTCCCCAAGGTGTGATGTGGTCTAGGAGAGGGGTCTGAAAAAGAGGGAGCCCCATGGAGAGGTGTAGGCATCTGAGAAGGCCCACATCTCAGTTTGTCTCGGGCCTCCCTGCCCTTCTGGGATATCAGTTTCCACCCTGGGCAGAGGGCATACAGAATCCCCATCCCCAGACCCTGCCTTTCCCCGAGCACTCACTCATCAACATCACCCTCTCCCACCATCTGTCCTCAGAGCCCATCCCCAAACTGCTCCTGCCCCCACCTTGCCCACCTCTGAGCGTGTTCACTCTCCCTCCCAGGCTCTCTATCTGGAATCCTCTTTTACCCCTCTGCCCTCTTGTCCACACCCGATCCATAGTCGTGGTCCCCACCCTGCCCTGCCATTGCCTGGAAAACACTAGGCCACCCTCCATACAGCAGATCAAACCTGTCCCAACACTTAAAAACCCTTCTGCAGAGCTGCTGTGGCCTCTGAGTAAACCCTAGCTCCCCAAGGCAGCCTCACAGCCCTGCTACACCTGCCCCTGCCACCCCCAGCCTTTTTGAAGCTTCTCCTCCATCCCCACTCCACCCCCACCCCAAGACCTTGACTCTGCCCACAGGGCCCTGACTTTGCTACTCTCTTCCCAGAGCTCTTTCCTACCCACCTGCCTGCCAGGCTATCCCTAGCCTGATGCTGTTCCTTGGCTCATTCAGTCCTTCAGGCCTCAGAGGAATCATCGCCTCTTGAGGGACTCGGCTCCCTGGCTGGATGAAGAGGGATGCGCTCATCTGCTCCCAGAGTTCCCTGTGCATCTCTGAACATTCAGAACCCCTGGGATTGCTTGTCAGTCTCTGTGTGGCTCCCCCAGGTCAGAGGCTGCCTGTCCTGATGACCTTGAGCTCAGTCCCTGGCATAGCACCTGTCCCAGAGTGGGGGGTGTCTATGTCTGATGAAATTCCTGTTGGGTTGTTGGATCCAGTTTCGTGTAGAAATAGAAGATGTAGTCCATGTTGAAATAACGGAGTCGGAGATTCTAGATGTCTCTGGAACCAGGAACCAGCGTGTCCAGGTTGAAGCAAAGCAAGGTAGCAGGAGCAGAGGGGTGGACACTGGAGCTCCGTGGTTAGGCTCTGAGAACACAGGGAGTGGCCTGGAGTACACTGGACCCTGGGGACTGGGGGGTCCTGGAGAGAGATTGTCACCTGGGCTGAAGCCAGGCCCTTCAGGGTCCCCCTTCATCTGTCCTGCTGCCTGGCCAGTTCTGGGCCAGATCTAACTGTCCTGGACCAGCCACCTGCAGGGCCTGGAGCTTGGGGAAGGGAGAGGAAGCAATGTCACATGTCCTCACAGTGATGAGGACATCTGTGGGGTAGTCTCAGTGCCCCAGAGTATTGGCTCCTTTCATCCTTGCAACATGGTAAGGCAGGTTCTTCAATCATACCCATTTTACAGAGGAAGAAACTGAGGCCCAGAGAGCTCACACACCACAGCCAAGATTGGGCTAGGTTCCGTTGTGGGGTGTATCAGGCACCAGGAGCTCTCCTCCCTCTGTTCTTCGGCCTCCAACCCCAGGTCACAGTGACCAGGAAACCAGGAATCTCCCCCTTGGGCATGTGGAAGGGGGACCCTGGGCATTATCTCCAGTGAGTGACCTTGGGCGTCCCTGCTGGGCCCCAGTTTCCCCATCTAACAAGGATTGCTTGAGATGGCAAGGAAGAGAGGGCTTTGGGAATTGTAAAAGTCATCACAAGGAGAAGGGGAATGGCCTCCCTGTTAGTAGCTGCCTCCTCCATGCCTATATAATTCATTGTCACAAAATATATCCTCATCCATCCAGTTCTGTTTTTGTCCACGCTTTTGCCTGGGTAGCTGCTGCCTTATTCACCTGTAGAAATCCTCCCTCTCTCATCTTCAAGATCAATTTAGTGTGTAATGAGAGTTTGTGATTCCCGTCTCCTCCAGGAAGCCTTCCTGGAGCACTCCACCTGGCATGGACTTCCATCTCCTCCCTTTGGAAAGCTCCTGGGCTCTTTGCCGCTGTCCAGCACTGTGGTGCTGACCGCAGTCTGTTCAAATGCTTGTGTTGCTTTTGCCTCTCCTCTTAGACTAGGAGCTTCCTTGAGGACAGGTTTATTTATTGCCCCAGCACATAGTGCAGGACCTGGAAAGCAGTAGGCACTTCATTGAGATCCCTTTACTCCGGCTGGAATAGGGACTCACGGATGAGTATCCTTTCTGGCATCTGTACCTAAGTGCTCCTAGCATCCCAGGAATGAGTTCACCCGGGGTGGGGGAGGTTGGGAGAGATGGAGGGAGGGGTTTCAGGTTGGATGCCGACTTTTGCTGTCTCCTGCCCAGTTCTCCAAGGAGAAGTACATCCTGGACTCCTCGCCTGAGAAATTGCACAAGGAGCTGGAGGAAGAGCTCAAACTCAGCAGCACGGATCTCCGCAGCCATGCCTGGTACCATGGCCGCATCCCCCGGGAGGTGAGCAGACTGAGCTGGGACCTCAGCCCTGGATCCTTCCACCCACCGTCTCAGCCAGCGCCAGCCTAGAGAAGCTCTGTCTACTGTTTGATGGATTCAATCAGAGTAGACTGGGATAAGGTCTAGCTCTGCTGTTTGCTGACTGTGTGACCTTAAAGGCTGGTTGTGAGATTTTTTTTTTTTTTTTTTAGATTTTTATGGCTGCAACCACAGCATATGGAAGTTCCTAGGCTAGGGGTCGAATCAGAGGTACAGCTGCCAGCCTAGCCATAGCCACAGCAATGTCAGGTCCAAGCTGTATCTGCAACCTACACCACAGCTCACAGCAACGCCAGATCCTTAATCCACTGAGTGAAGCCAGGGATCGAACCTGCATCCTCAAGGATACTAGTTGGATTCATTTCCGCTGAGCCACAGTGGGAATTCTGGTTGTGAGAATTTAATGAAGTAATGCGTGTACCGTGCTTAACGCGATGTCTGGCATGCAGTGAGCTCAATGAACATTGTCCTTTGCGGCTGTTGTTATGATTATTACTACTATTATTTTTTACTGTTACTGTTACGGATCTATACATCAGGCTCTGTGTGTTTGGTTAGTGAGTATCAGTCCTTAGACCACTCAGTTTTGACAAAGTCGAGCTTCAGACTTGGGCTGAAAGCCACCTGCTCCCTCTTGCCTTCTTGCTCCACATCTTCATCAAGCATCCCCTCTGCCAGGCCCTGTGCTGGACACTGAGGATACAGAGATAAAATAGGTGGTGGCCTCCCTTGAGGGCTGCCAGTCCAGGGTGGGGTTGACAGGCAGGCAGACAGTCAGAGCCCAGTGGGAGAAGACAGCAAGAGTGGAGTGCCTGGTGGGCAGTATGGGCTGTCCCAAGGGAGGGGTGCTCAAGAGCGAGGCCATTGTGAGAGAGATAGGAGTTCATGCCTCCAAGGTTCTAGGCAGAGAAAATAGCTCAAAGGTAAAAAGGCCCAGAGACTTGCCAGAGCACGTGGTGTTTGGCGTAATGACGATTGAGGATTCCCTCTGGGGAGGTCCTGTCATGGCTCAGAGGAAACGAACCTGTCTAATATCCATGAGGACGCAGGTTCAATCCCTGGCCTTGCTCAGTGGGTTAAGGTTCCGGCATTGCCATGAGCTGTGGTGTAGGTCACAGACACAGCTTGGATTCTGCACTGCTGTGGCTGTGGTGTAGGCCGGCGGCTACAGCTTCGATTAGACCCCTTGCTGGGAACTTCCATATGAAGTGGGTAAGGCCCTAGGAAGACCAAAAAAAAAAAGGGAATTCATTCTGGCAAGATCAACCCTGAGTAGGAGAAGATCTCAGACCTGGGGCATAGTTTCAGCCTCTATGCCCCAGACCCAGGGCCTCTGGCTGACTCGCACCCTCTGAATACGGGTCTTTGTGTCCCCATCCCAAGCCTCCGGTGTCTCTGCGCCCTGGGTCCTCCAGGTCCTGGTCCGGCCCCCTCCTGTCCCTGCCCTGCTCCAGCCAGACCCTTGCCTCCTGCAGGTCTCAGAGACCCTGGTGCAGCGCAACGGTGACTTCCTCATCCGGGACTCGCTTACCAGCCTGGGCGACTACGTGCTCACGTGCCGCTGGCGCAACCAGGCCTTGCACTTCAAGATCAACAAGGTGGTGGTGAAGGCGGGCGAGAGCTACACCCACATCCAGTACCTGTTTGAGCAGGAGAGCTTTGACCACGTGCCCGCCCTTGTGAGGTACCATGTGGGCAGCCGCAAGGCTGTGTCCGAGCAGAGCGGCGCCATCATTTACTGCCCGGTCAACCGCACCTTCCCGCTGCGCTACCTGGAGGCCTGCTACGGCCTGGGCCAGGGCGGTGGCAAGGCTGCCAGCCCCGCCAGCCCCTCGGGCCCCAAGGGCAGTCACATGAAGCGGCGCAGCGTCACCATGACCGACGGGCTCACTGCCGACAAGGTCACCCGCAGTGACGGCTGCCCCAACAGGTGTGTGAGAACCCACACTAGGCCCCCGTCTACCCAGGTGACGGGGGGGGGGGGGGCATCAGTAATGAGAGGATTGGTGAGAAAGAGGACGCTTGGTCCCACTGGTCTGCGGTGAAGGGACTGCCCTGGAGCCGCACGTGTAGGGAGGAGCGGGAGGAAGCTTGGGCTGTGCTGAGTCGGGGTTTGGAACACAGGTTGCCATCCCAGTTCTGCTCTGAGCATCTGTGGGCCCTTGGCCCTGGCATTTGTCCTCTCTTGCCTCCATGTTCCGACCTATAAAGGGTCCTCACTCAAACAGCCCCCTTTGGCCTAGGGGGAGCCCTTTGGCAGGGGCCTGGTCCCTGTTGCCAATGCTACCTCTCCCCACCCCACGTAACTAGGCCAAGGCAAGCTTTGCCGCGTGCAGACCACTGCACAGGAATGGAATGTTTTAAGTAACATTTGTTAAGACATCCAGTTGCCTCTGGGGCTGGGTGACACAAGGCTCTGAGCCCAAGAAAAGCCACAGCAGCAAATCATTCCTGAGGCCCTACTGTGTACCCACCTGCTCTCTGTGCATTGATTCCCATATGCCCCTGGCAGGTGGCTTCTGTCCACGCCCCCACTTTGCAGATGACGAAATAGACTTGGAGAGGGGAAATTGCTTGATAGAGGGTGGTATGACCGAGCTTCAAGCCCAGGTCTGCAACTCTAAAGTCTGTGCCCTTAATTCCTATGGCCTCCCTGGCTTTTTGCAGTGAGACCCGCTATCCGGTGCTACCAGCCCTTGGATAGGTCCCATCTCCCTGAGTTTGAGCTGGGTGCTGTCAGCCAAGGATTTGCTGGTTGGATACCCTGGAAGGAGTTGCCACTTGGCCTGTGGTTTGGAACCAGTGATGAAAACGGTGCCTGGATCCTTAGGCCATGTGTGCCCAAGGCAGCCTGAGTGTAGTGAGGAGGGGCCAGGCTGGTGGGCTTGGCTCCCTTGGCCTTCCCACCCTTCCTGCTAGTTCCTCTCCCCAGATTGTTCTCCAGGTTGGGGGCAAGTTTCCCAGGGAAGAGAGCAGTCGTGCAGGTTGTGGACTGCACAAGCCCTTCCTCCTCTGGGCTTCAGTTTTTGTGTCTGTCAGTTGGGAGGTTGGACTTGATACTCTCCAAACCTTTTCTGTCTCTGAAGTTCAGCAGATCTAGAATGGAGGTAGGGATGGGGGTCCTAATGCTGGCTGAGGACCCGGACCTTGGGACTCTCTGCTCACAAAAGTGTCTGTTCCACAGCACATCACTGCCCCACCCTCGGGAATCCATCCGCAACTGTGCACTCAGCATGGACCAGATCCCAGACCTGCACTCGCCCATGTCCCCCATCTCCGAGAGCCCCAGCTCCCCCGCCTACAGTACTGGTATGGCCCACGGAGGGGTGGGGGCAGGTAGGGGGATCTGGTGGAAGTGACCTTGCGTGTGCATTTGTGAGTGGTCCCTGATGACTTCTGTTACAGTGTGTGATCTTGTGTTTGTACCTCTTTTCTGAGAGCAAAGCCCTGCAAGAGTTGACACTAAACAGTTGCTAGTGGAACTTTCGATGTCAGTTGTGCAACACACATCCATGGCTTGTTCATTCCGTGGTGATTCACTGAGTCCCCGTTGGGTACCAGGCACTGCGCTTGTGGTGCCTTCTCTTGAATGCTCCTGAATCTGGGCTCCAATGCTGTGAAGTGCATGCAGACAGCCACACTCAGCCCCCCTTGGTTGAGTCCCCGCCCCTTGTGTGGGGTGCCCTGCCAGACCCTGTATCATCTGGAACTTAATGCATCCCTGATTCCAAGTGGTGGGCTCAAACCAGGCTAGTCATGCCTGCTTTATTTTTTTTTTCTTTTCTTCTTTTTCTTTTTTCTTTTTTGCTTTTTAGGGCTGCACTTGCAGCATATGGAAATTCCCAGACTAGACATCAAATTGGAGCTGCAGCTGCCGGGCTACACCACAGCCAAGCAATGTGGGATCCAAGCCATGTCTGCGACCTACGCCTCAGCTCACAGCAATGCCAGATCCCCAACCCACTGAGTGAGGCCAGGGATCGAACCCGCATCCTCACGGACACTAGTCAGATTTGTTTCTGCTTCGCCACAACGAGAACTCCCCTAATATCCCCCTTTTAGGTGAAGGAACTGAGACTCAGAACTCCCTATTTTTTTCTTTTAAAGAGGCTTTTTTCAGAGAAGTTCTAGATTCACAGAAAAATTGAGCAGAAACCATAGAATATTGCACTTTTTTTAAATACAAAGAAAATTCCTACTCTAGAAACAAGCCACTTGTTCACTTCTGGAAGAAAAAAAAATAGTCTTTTCAACAAGCCATACTGCATATTGTCCACGTGGCAGGCAAAGCCTGCAGAAGGAGGGGCAGCCCGGGAGGAACCTTGGCTGGGAGATGCTCCATTGCCTTGTCGCAGTCTGTGGGTTGTCACAAATTCTTCTCTAAACACAAGCCCGCCAGCTTGTCATAACTACCCACTTGCCTTCAAAACAACCACCCCTGAGTGTACAAGTTAAAATGCCTTACCACAAATTATTTATCGGACAATTTCTAAGCAGGGTGGCACAGTGAAGTACCCAGGAGTGAGGATTTAACAGCTAGTTTTAAATCCCAGCTCTACCTCTTGCTGGCTGGGTGACCTCAGGCAGGTCAGTTGGCCTCTCTGAGCTGTAGTTTTCTCCTCTGTAGAATGAGGACCATAAAAGTACTTACTCGGAGTTCCCATTGTGGCTTAGCAGGTTAAGAACCCAACTAGTAGCCATGAGGATGTGGGTTTGCTCCCTGGCCTCGCTCAGTGGGTTAAGGATCCAGTGTTGCTGTGAGCTGCGGTGCAGTTGCAGATGCAGCTCTGGTCCTGCCCTGCTGTAGCTGTGGCGTAGGCTGGCAGCTGCAGTTCAGATCTGACCCCTAGCCTGGGAACTTCCATATGCCGCAAGTGTAGCCATTTAAAAAAAAAAAAAAAGTACTTACAGGATGTTGAGAGGCTTAAATAGACTAATGTACAGAGAAGGATCTTGCAGGCAGGAAGAGCTCAATAAACATCACCTCTAATTTTAAATGATGGTTTTACGGTTTTGACCAGTGTATCTCCAGCCTGTCACCAGCTCTCAGAACACACGTACAGCATAAATCACTATTACTGATTCATTGAGAAGTAATTCCACCCAGTGAACTCCAGCCAGCGCTTAGCTTCTCTGAATCAAGGAAAGCTCCTTTGAGCCATTCAGTGGTTCACCAGGCCTGCAACCCTAAGGATAGGAAAGTGCAACTCTGGGGTCCCGGTGACTTCAGAGTGTCACCGAGGGCTGGTCGGTGTGCCAGAGTCTGCTGGGCCTGGCTGGGGTGGGGGAGGTGGCGATCTCACCCCGGGAGGGCGGATGGAGCATGTCCTTTGGGAAGGGGTGGGGGAACCTCACTGAGTAGGGAGCCATGGTAACTGGTCCTCTCTCTTTCTCTCCCTGCAGTGACCCGTGTCCAGGCCGCCCCTGCTGCCCCCTCAGCCACAGCTCTGCCTGCCTCCCCTGTCACCCGCCGCTCCAGCGAACCCCAGCTGTGTCCCGGAAGTGCCCCAAAGCCCCTTGGCGAGTCGGACAAGGTCCCTTACTCCAGCCCCTCCCACACTCTCTGCAAGGCCTCCCCGTCACCGTCGCTCAGCAGCTACAGCGACCCGGACTCTGGCCATTACTGCCAGCTGCAGCCTCCTGTCCGTGGCAGCCGAGAATGGGCAGCAGCTGAGGCCTCCAGCCGCCAGGCCATGAGCTATGGGGAGAGGCTAAAGGAACTGTCAGAAAATGGGGCCCCTGAGGGGGACTGGGGCAAGACCTTCACAGTCCCTGTCGTGGAAGTCACCTCTTCCTTCAACCCGGCTACCTTCCAGTCACTACTGATTCCCAAGGATAACCGGCCACTGGAGGTGGGCCTCCTGCGTAAGGTCAAGGAGCTGCTGGCAGAGGTTGATGCCCGGACGCTGGCCCGGCACGTCACCAAAGTTGACTGCCTGGTAGGTGCTGGGTGCATACAGGGGCAGGGGCAGCACCTCTATCCCCTGGCTTTGGGATAGGGGTCAGGGTGGGGAGGAGCTGGCCTCTAAATTCCCAAGGATAGTGAGTGGGTCTGGATTCTCACTTTATGGCTGTCCCTCACTTGTCGTGTGACTCTGATTAATCACTTTACCTCTCTGGGCCTCCATTTTCTCCTAAAAAAAAAGAGCAAAAACCGAGATATTCTTGCTTCTTCCAGATGTCTGTTTGACACTGGAACCAAGAAGTCCTGAAAATCAAGTGTCTGGCTCCCTGGGACACTTTTGGAGCCTGGTGAGAGTCATCAAGCTGGTCCAGGGAATAGAAAAGGCCAGACTCCCCGCCCCCACCCCCCCTAGTGGACAAAACTCATGGCCTCGGAGGGTACATTCATTGTTAACCTCTGGGCCCTTGCTTTGAATGAATCTTGACCATCTAAGCTCCTGACTCGTTCTACGCCTCAGTTTCTTCTTCTGAAGTTGAAGTTGGCGGGGGCGGGGGGGGGGCACTGATTACCTGGTCACACTTTCCCTCCCTGGGCCTGAGGTTTTCCCTCTGGAGCAAGGGGTGTCTTGGGCACCTCTGGGCATTTTCCCATTTATCCCACGTTTCGCAGATGGGGATAATGAGGCTCATTTGCTCCATGTCGGAGGGTTAGCAGTTGAGCTGGAATTCAAACCCGGCCTCCCAGCCAGGCTGCCCTCCTAAATCAAGCTCTCTGACTCCCAGATGGCTTGGGCCAGCCATGACAGGAAATTAATCAGCCCTCTGGGCGTCCTTGTAGGTTGCTAGGATACTGGGCGTTACCAAGGAGATGCAGACCCTAATGGGAGTCCGCTGGGGCATGGAGCTGCTCACTCTCCCCCACGGCCGGCAGCTACGACTAGACTTGCTGGAAAGGTAAGGCAAGCACTCACTGAGACTCACGGGGAACCCCCGAGGCTTCTTCGCTGCCCTTCGCTGTGGCCGGTTGGCCAATCCCAGTCTCTCACCCCGGCTCCCGAGGTCCTGGCCACGCCTCCATCCCATTGACCAATCACTACTTCTCGATATCCTGCTCCAAGGAATCTTGATCTCCCAAAGACGTAGTCCTTTATCTCCGAATTCACCTTGTGCCTCCTCTTAAACGATCACAATCCATGAGCCTTGGCCCGCGCATCATCGGCTCTGTTTTCTCTCCTTTCTTTCTTAGAACAGCTCTAATCCGGTGAATTACACACCGATCGGTCACAGGCGCCTCAGCCTGTCGCTCAAGGGTCACTGGCTCCGCCCTTGACTTATGATGACCAATCAGAAGTCCCTAACTTTGCTCGTCCTCACTCTGGCCACGCCCCCTGATTCTTTGCCCCCCCCCCCCTTTGCAATCTCTCCCTTTTGGCTCTGCCCTCCACCGCCGCTCCGCTCGCTCGGGAGCCCAACCGCAAGGACCGCCCCTCTGCCCTGGGTCCTCGGCCCCGCCCCTCTGACCTGGCCGTTCCGACAGGTTCCACACCATGTCCATCATGCTGGCGGTGGACATCCTGGGCTGCACCGGCTCAGCTGAGGAGCGGGCCGCGCTTCTGCACAAGACCATTCAGCTGGCGGCGGAGCTTCGGGGCACCATGGGCAACATGTTCAGCTTCGCAGCCGTCATGGGTGCCCTAGATATGGCCCAGGTACTGAGGGGCCCACGTAGGGCCGGGCATCAGGTAGTCTGTCTGGAGGAGCCCTGAGATTCTTTCCTTTGGAAAAACTTTGTGACTTTCTAGGTAGCATTGGTAACAGGGTACCTGGGAGAACTAAGCCCTTTAAGTGCTAACCTGCTCCCAGACCGAGCCTTTCCAGTTAGTTCCCCCACCTGTCAAATGACTGAGGAGCATTATATGTGTTTAAAGAATAAATATGAAGGTGTTCCCTCATGGCTCAGCGGTTAACGAACCTGACCAGGATCCATGATGATGCAGGTTCAATCCTCGGTCTTGCACAGTGGGTTAAGGATCTGGCATTGCTGTGGCTGTGGTCTAGGCCAGCAGCTGTAGCTCCGATTTGACTCCTAGCCTGGAACTTCCCTATGCTGCAGGTGCGACCCTAAAAAAAAAGAATAAATATGAAATGGCTGTCAAGTGGCAAGCACCGAGTATATGCGAGGTGCTACACTGAGTACTTTAGAGGCACTGATTCCTCAAAATAATCTCCTGAGGGGCGTGCCTTTACTGTCTCCATTTCACTTACGGAGAAATTGAGGCAGAGTAGTACTTGGCTAAGGTCACACAGTCGGGGCTGAAAAAGTTGGGATTTGAACCAGGTCTGTCTAAATTCAGAGCCTGGTCCTCACCCACACTACACTTCTTGTCCTTTGCCTTGAGAACAGTAACAACAGGGTCTCAGAGGCAGTGGTTCAAGTCCCAGCTCTGCCACTTCTTTCTGGAATGACTCGGGCAAGTCACTCGCTCCCACTCTGAGCCATAGTTGCCTCATGTGTAAAACAGGTTGTTTCTAGGGCTTCGTGGGACATGGCGTGAAAAGCTGCCAGCACTGTCCCCAATATGTGATCGGTGACCACACTAATCATTATTATGCCATATCTGGGTGTCCACTGGGGAGAGTGGCCTGTGGCCCCAGCAGGCCCTTTCCCTGGCTGGTCGCTCACAGTCTCGTCTCCCCAGATTGCCCGGCTCGAGCAGACATGGGTGACCCTGCGGCAGCGACACACAGAGGGCGCCATCCTCTATGAGAAGAAGCTCAAGCCGTTTCTCAAGAGCCTCAATGAGGGCAAAGGTACCTCCCCCACCTTGCTGTGTGACCTCGGACAGACTGCAGCCCTCTCTGGATGGGCAGCGACTCCCCCAGGGTGGAGAGAATGAAGGCCTGCCTGAGCTCTGTGCTGCTCTTCTCTTTGTGCTCACTTTCCGCACCTGGCACCAGCGGATGTCACATCCCGGGCGGGGCTCAGGGCTGGGTCAAGGCTGCACTGGGTTCAGCTGGAGGCCTCTGAAAGGGAGGGTTTGTCTCAGGAGCCCGAATCCTGGCGGGCTCTCTCTGGGACCTCCGGCAGGCCCCTTCCCCCACACATCCTCAAGTTTCTGGGACCGCGGTGGAGGGTGGGGCCTCTAAGCGCTGTCTCCGCCCTGCAGAAGGCCCCCCGCTGAGCAACACCACGTTTCCCCACGTGCTGCCGCTCATCACTCTGCTGGAGTGCGACGCGGCCCCAGCCGAGGGCCCCGAGCCCTGGGGCAGCACGGAGCACGGCGTGGAGGTGGTGCTGGCCCACCTGGAGGCCGCCCGCACAGTGGCACACCACGGCAGCCTGTATCAGACCAACGCCGAGGTCAAGCTGCAGGGTGAGTCACAGGTGGCCTCTGGGGGTCTCCCTCCGCGTGACTTGCTCTCTCCTCTCCTCCACGCATCCTTCAACCTTTCTCCATCCCTCTTCTGTGCCCCATCTCCCCGACCTCTTCTTCTCACCCCTTTTCTTCTCTCATTGAGAAAGTTTGATGATTGCTACTGGCAGGCACCAGGTCGGGCGAGGGGCGGGGGACACACAGAGTGATTCAAAGAGCACCATAGCTGTGTATCTTAGCTTCTCTACGCCTCAGCATAGTGGGCATCCTAACAGGCCCACTTTGCAAGGTTCTTTGCAAAACACTCGCCCTGGGACCCTGGGGCTGAGGCAGACCTGCCCTGCCTTCAGGAAGCTCACAAGCTGCTTGAAATGGAGAAGAGACAGAGTGCCTTCAGACAATCCACCTTTTACTTCTTCCTTTTTGGGGGGGAGGTGGAGGGCTGAAGGTACAGCAGGTAGAAGTTCCCAGGCTGGGGGTTGAATAGAAGCTACAGCTGCTGGCCTACCCTACAGCCACAGCCAGGCCAGATCCAAGCTGTGCCTGTGACCTATTCCGCAGCTCACGGTAACTCTGGATCCTTAACGCACTGAGCAGGGCCAGAGATCAAAACTGCATTCTTATGGATAGTAGTCAGGTTCATTTCTGCTGAGCCACAACGGGAACTCCTACGTCTTTACGAAATATTTAAGTCATAAAAATTCATTGTAGGGGGAGTCCCCTTCGTGGCACAGCAGAAACGAATCTGGCTGGTATCCATGAGGATGCAGCTTCGATCCCTGGCCTCACTCAGTGGGGTGGGGATCTGGCATTGCCGTGAGCTGTGGTGTAGGTTGCAAGATGAGGCTCAGATCCTGTGTGGCTGTGGCTATGGTGTAGCCAGCAGCTATAGCTCGGATTCGACCCCTAGCCTGGGCACTTCCACATGCCACCAGTGCGGCCATAAATAAAAAATAAATAAACAAATAAATAAAACTATGTGTTACCAATAGTAGGACACAGACTAGGTGCTGAACTGCTTGGTCCTGTTCCTCAACTAACCTTGTTGGGTCCCTGGCAGAGGTGGGGGGAGGTCCCTTGGAATGGGGCCCCGAGGGAGGTGATGGCTCCGAGCAGGAGCCCCAGCCGCCCCAGCTGGACAGCAGTCCCCTGACCCCTGTGCCCCACCCTGCAGGGTTCCAGGACCGGCCGGAGCTCCTCGAGGTGTTCAGCACGGAGTTCCAGATGCGCCTCCTCTGGGGCAGCCAGGGTGCCAGCAGCAGCCAGGCCCGGCGCTACGAGAAGTTTGACAAGGTCCTCACTGCCCTGTCGCACAAGCTGGAACCTGCTGTCCGCTCCAGCGAGCTGTGACACCCCCGCCACGGACCCTTCCCCTCTGCAGCTGCGGGCAGCAATGGGGCCAGAAGGGCACAGACCTCTCCCCAGAGCACCCCAGGGACACTGTGATCAGCCTGAGAATGTTCTGGGTTCAACCCCAGGATCTCCCTCGTACCGCCAGGGTCTTACGTGGACTCTGGGCTCCATCCCACCTGCTACTCATTCACCAAGCTTCCCTTCGGGAAGAACTGGAATGCCTGGTTCTTCCTCCAGCTTTGGCTTCTCCACTTCCCGCTGAGGTGCCCTGTGTTTGAGCTGCGGGAGGCTTCTCACGCCTCCTCCTGCTTCTCCAGGCATCTGTCCCCCACGGACACCCAGGCCTCCCTCTGGCTGTAAATACATCTGTCTGTTATGTAAATAGATGTACAGAAACCACGTTCTTTCTTTCATATAATAAACTTTTATGACTTTCTTCTATCTCTCAGGGGGCCCTGGGGTGGAAGGAACCATCTTTTCTCATGTGAAAGGTGGAAAAATTCGTTCAACAAACACTTATTTAGCACCTGAAACATTCCAGATTGTACCCAGAGCCAGAGTTACAGGCAATACTAAAACCCAGATCCTGTCCTGGAGGAGCCCACAGGCCAGTGGGGAAGGTAACTAATTCCAAACAGTAAGAGAAACCCTCCCCCACCCCATTCCCTTCCTCCAGAAGCCATAGCAAAGCTTCTGCACAAAGGTACAGCCAAGGATCCCAGATACTTGAAGTGGAAGGGATTTTTGAAATCTAAGACTCCAGCTCCCCTAGGGAAATCGAGAACTGGAGGGAGGAGGGAGTTGCCCTTGGTTCCAGCCTCAGAATGAGAAAGGCTGGAATCTGGGCATCCTGACCTGGAGTTCTTTCCTTTTCTGCTCCCCAAAGTGGGAACCACTAATTTCTTTTCAGGTTTTGAAACGTGGCCACAGAAGTCCTTGCTGCGTGCTGTGTGCGTGCATGCATGTGTGTGTGTGTGTGTGTGTGTGTGTGTACCATTACAGTAGCTCTGAAAGAATAATAAATAAAGGATTATGCCCACAAAGGGTAGATGGGGCAGGGAATCTTTGAGGAGAGCCATGAAAGCAGTTGTCTTGGTTTCATGGGTTGGGGAGGTAGGCAATGTAGATCCACATGATGCCAGGCCAGACTAGAGGCCTGGGGAGCCTATTGACTGAATTTGAATTGTCCAAGATCCGTTGCCTTTGACCAAGAGAGGATGGGTGACAGTGTGTTAGATCTTTGGCAGCAGCCAGATTTGGATTCCGTTCTATTGTTCACTAGCCAGGTGGCCTTGGATAAGGGGCTTAACCTCTTGGGTCCCAATTTCCTTCTCAGTAAAATGGGGACAATAACAGATCTGGTCCCTTTTGCTTGATGTTGAAGCACATAGCAGCTGCTACATAAGGGACAGCCATGTTTCATAATGGATTGTCAATGGTCATCTATTGATTGCTTTGTGAGCCAAAACACTTTATGTGCCTGTACCTCCTTGAAATATCACCATTCCTCTGTGTGACAGGTACGGTTATCACAAGATATATAAGGCGCCTCACACTAGTGCACATAGTAGGTGTTCACCAAAATCTATCAGCGCTCTTTTATCATATAAAAGAAAAAAAAGAGCACGGAAAGGGCGCTTTGCAAGGTGTAAAGTGCCCCCACAAGTTTTTGCTACAATTGTTACGTCACCCTTTGTGGTCATAATCCTTTATTTATTATTCTTTCGGAGCTACTGCGATGGTCCCCCTAGTTACCGTAGCCATGGAAACGCAGCCCGCAGTCCTGGATTGGACGGTTCGCGGGCTCCCCCTGTAGATCATCTTCCGGTCCTGCAGCGGGACGACCAAGGGGCGGGCCTTTGAGAGGGGAGAGAGGGGAGTCGGGAGTTGTAGGCTACAGATGGTGGCTGCCGCAGAGCGATGCACGTCGGGAGTTGTAGTTCTCGAACGAGGCAGTTGGAGGCCCCAGACCCAGCTCCGGCCTCACCCGGATGGCGGCTGCGACGTGCGGCTGCAGCCTCTGGAGTTCGCTCCTCGGGCTGCTTGGCCTGGTCTCGGCCGCGGCCGCCTCCTGGGACCTGACATCGCTGCGCTGCAACTTCGGCACCTTCTGTGAATGTGACTTCCGGCCAGACTTCCAGGGTGAGGAGCCTCGGGAGCCTGAACTGGGGGAGCTGGTAGACCGGGGAGCTCTTGGAATCCAGGGTTGCTCCGGGGCCGGACCTGGAGGAGAGAACGGGGGGAAGGACCCCCAAACTTACGGGCGGCCGAGGCCGGAAGTGGGCCTGACGTTGAGGGACCCTGGGAGCTTAGGGCACGGGGCTTGGGACAAGGGTTTGGGGATGCCTATCTGGGGTCTCGGCACAGTCCTGCCAGGATGGAGAGGGTCTTTTGACAGCTGGGCCTTGGCGGGGGTGGGGGGCGTTTATGCCTCCACACTGGACTGGCTGTCAAGGGAGAAGCCTGCTTTGGAGATGGGCAGGGATTTGGAGCCGATTCTCTTGACAGCTCGCACCCCCTTTAGGTCCGAACGCAATCCAGAGGGCCACCTGGTGGGGGCGCTGCCGAGCTGAGTCAGGCCTGAGGGTTGCTCCTATGACCAGAGAATCCAAGGGCCACTCTCCCTTTCCGCAGACCGCTCGTAAAACTCTCCCAGAACACGCGGATCCTTAGACCAGGTTCCAGACGTGGTTTGCCTCCTGAACCTCTTCCATGGCGGGCGTGTGTCCTCAGCTCTGATACTGTCCTTCTTGTCCTAGGTCTGGAGTGTGACCTGGCCCAGCACTTGGCGGGCCAGCACTTGGCCAGGGCACTGGTGGTGAAGGCACTGAAGGCTTTCGTGCAGGACCCAGCCCCCACCAAGCCTCTGGTCCTCTCTCTGCATGGCTGGACAGGCACCGGCAAGTCCTATGTCAGCTCCCTGCTGGCGCGCTACCTCTTCCGGGGTGGCCTCCGCAGCCCCCATGTGCATCACTTTTCCCCTGTCATCCACTTCCCCCACCCCAGCCACATGGAGCGCTACAAGGTAGGCTGGTGGCATCCTAGACCATTGTCCTGTGGGGTGCCAGACCCAAGGGAGGGAGACCTGAGCCCAGAGCGGGGAATCCCTTACTCGCTGCAGGCCACACAGCCAGGTGAAACCTCAGCTCTCAGGACCCATCCTGAACAGAGCTTGGGATGGTGCCATCAGGCAGGGAGTTCTCAGTTTAATTCCTGGGGAGCAGTCATGGCACCTACCTGCTAGGGTTGTTGTGTGGGACATTACAGATTTGCAGGTATTTTTTATTGAGCATTACCTTTGCCAGTCTGTCTGCATTATCCTCTCTCTGTAAAGCACTTAGCCTCAATTTGAGTAAGCCCCCAGGAAATATTAGCTCATGTCACTCTTTTTTTTTTGTCTTTTTTTGCTATTTCTTTGGGCCGCTCCCGCAGCATATGGAGGTTCCCAGCTAGGGGTCGAATCGGAGCTGTAGCCACTGGCCTACGCCAGAGCCACAGCAACGCGGGATCCGAGCTGGGTCTGCAACCTACACCACAGCTCACGGCAATGCCAGATCCTTAACCCACTGAGCAAGGGCAGGGACCGAACCCGCAACCTCATGGTTCCTAGTCGGATTCGTTAACCACTGCGCCATGACAGGAACTCCCCTCATGTCACTCTTGATGCTGTTGAATGCAAGGTACCTTCCAGGCTGATCTGTTTCAGCTGTCAGCGCTGTTGGGCAGGTTCAGGAAGCAGGAAGGAGCCTATCCTTTTTCTTGAAAGCAGTAGATTTCAGGGAAGGAGCCCTGCACAGGCAGGTGTGAGGCCTGGGTCTGAGTCCCTGTTCTCCTGCTAACTTGCTGTGCAAGTTTGGGCAAGTCTCTACCCCTCTCTGGGCCACAGTTTCACCCTCAGTCTCATTAAGGGATTGGGGCTCTCTGGGAGACCTATCTTCTTGGGAAGGAGATTAGTTCTTGCCTTGGGAAGAAGTCCAGGGCCGGGGGAGCATCTCCAGGCCCCCCACATGCTCTTGCCTGCCTCCCACAGAAGGATCTCAAGAGCTGGATCCAGGGGAATCTCACTGCCTGCAGCCGCTCCCTCTTCCTCTTCGATGAGATGGACAAGCTGACTCCAGGCCTGATAGAGGTCCTGCGACCTTTCTTGGGCTCTTCCTGGGTTGTCTATGGGACCAACTACCGCAAAGCCATCTTCATCTTCATCAGGTAGGGCTGGCTTTGCAGGGATACTTCTCAGAGGTCTCAGCTCTCCAGTCTTTATTTATTTTTATTTTTTATTTTTATTTTTAGGTAGGGCCGCACCAGAGGCACATGGAGGGTCCCAGACGAGGGGTAGAATTGGATCTGTAGCTGCCGGTCTACACCACAGCCACAGCAATGCCAGATCCTTAACCCACTGAGCAAGGCCAGGGATCGAACCTGCGTCCTCATGGATGCTAGTCAGATTTGTTTCTGCTGAAACAATGGGAACTCCTTAGCTATCCAGTCTTGGCCTGTGGTCCCACTGCAGAATACCATTCCCCAAAGGCCCATTTGGACTTTCCCAGCATCCTCCATACGCTCACTGGTGCTTCTGTCATTCAAGGTCATTGGCCTCCCTTTGACATTCTCAAAGCCCATTCTGGGCTCAGTCTCTTAATCCTCATTTCCTTGTGGAACCCCTGCTGGGTTAAGAGGGTTTTCCCTCTTTTGAGACCCAGAGGACGCAGGCCTGGAAAAAACAAAACTAGAGTTTCATTCCCACCTGAGAGTCTTCGCTGTGTTTCCTCAGGCCAATCACTTTCCCTCTCTGAGCTCCCATCTCCTCTTCTGAACAGCGGGGCCAATCCTAATTCCCCACTGTCCTCCTCGAGGTGGAACGAGGAGGGAAAGTCCTTTAAGGGACCTAAAAGTGTCCTATAAACTGTTCAGGGCATAGCGTGTATAGGCAAATTTCCAGGGGTCACGGTCAGGGACACAAGCTCCAGGGAAGGCAAGTGGTTCCTGTGGCGTTTTCAGTTGGTTTGCCTCCTGCTGGCACTGAGCTGGGCCTCCAGGCTCAGGTCGAGTTAGGTGGCCCTGGGGAAGCAAGAGCCACATCCTGCCCTCACTGTCTGCATCCCCCGTGGTTTTAGCAACACTGGTGGCGAGCAGATCAACCAGGTGGCCCTGGAGGCGTGGCGCAGCCGCCGGGACCGCGAGGAGATCCGCCTGCAGGAGCTGGAGCCAGTCGTCTCCCAGGCTGTGATGGACAACCCGCACCGTGAGTTCGGCGGGGGACCCCACCCCTGGGTAGATCAGGGCTAAAGCCTTACCCAGGTCACACCTGGGGGCAGGCCGTGCTCCCTGTGGTGGGCCAGGCTTTCCAGGGTGTGATGCTCGGCCCGCTGACCTGGTACTGCCAAGCCCAGGCTTTGTCCCTCTGAGCTGTCAGAAGGCCTCCCTGAGCCCACCACCCGGAAGGTGACTGAGAGGATTAAGACCAGTGCATTCCTGGAGTTCCCGCTGTGGTGCAGTGGGTTAGGAGCCTGACTGCAGCCTCCTAGGTCGCTATGGAGGCCCTGGGTTCGCTCCCCAGCCCAGTGCAATGGATCCCATGTTGCCCCAGCTGCAGCTTGGATGCAGTCCCTGGCCCGGGGAACTTCCATGTGCCTCGGGGGTGGCCAGAAAAACCAAACACACACACACACACACACACAACCCAGCGAGTTCCCACACTTCCTTCCCTTTGGGGGCGGGGCCCAGCTTGTCCCCGGGAAGCACAGCTTCTCCCCATTGCTTCCGCCTGCAGACGGCTTCTGGCGCTCAGGCATCGTGGAAGAGCATCTCCTGGACGTCCTGGTGCCCTTCCTACCGCTCCAGCGACACCACGTGCGGCACTGTGTGCTCAACGAGCTGGCCCATCTGGGCCTGGAGCCACGGGATGAGGTCGTCCAGGCTGTGCTGGACAGCACCACCTTCTTCCCTGAGGACGAGCAGCTCTTTTCCTCCAATGGCTGCAAGACAGTGGCTTCCCGAATCGCCTTCTTCCTCTGACTCTCCAGGTGGCCTCCTTGTCCTCCTCTAGCTGGCCCGGCCGGGCAGGAAAGCCCTGGGCCTTCTGCCGGAGGGTCCCTTGTCCTGAGCCTCGGGGAGCGTGGGGCCCAGAGCACCGCGTGAAGATGAGGAGGGCTCTTGGTAGGCGCTGGCCTCGCAGCTGTTCTGTGGGCATCTTGGCCTTTGCTTCCTTCCTCAGGGAAACCACTGGTCACCCCAGAACTTCAATGAGCCTTGCCCTTGCCCTCCAGCCTGAGCCGCCTTCTTTTTTTTTTTTTTTTTAGCCTTCTTAAAATGTGAACTGTAACTCAGGGATGGTGGCTCACGGCTGCTCCCTCCTCCTGCATCTCTTGCCCTTGGCCTTGCTCCGGCCCAGCACCCCCTCCCCTCTCCCCCACACCCTATGTGTCAGTATCAGAAAGCCAGGCCGAGGCTTCTGTCTCCATGCACAGAGGGACTCAAGCTGCCCCTTGGCCTGGGCTTTTGAAGTTTTTCATTTTGTAAAAGAAGGGAACCAATACAATAAACTTAGCCCTGGGACCAGAGGAAAGTCGGCTAAGATTCTCACTGCTCAGGAGGGGGTTGCCTGAGTGCCGGTCGGGGCGGGGTAGACCCCCTCACATCCCCAGCAAGAAGTGAGGGGGGCCGAACGGCCCCTTTAGTAACTGCTGGGGCCGGGGTCCTGTCTCAGGCCCCGAGCGGTCTGGCTGTTGCTGAGACTTGGGATCAGTCCCCATGTGACCTCAGTCTTGCTGGAACCTGAGCTTGTGCTCCGGCTCTCACTCTGGGCAGCCTTGGACGTGCTGGGCCTCTGGCCCTGGCCCTGGCCCTGGGTGGCCTCGGAGTCGCGGAGGCTCCAATGTGCGTCATAGAAGGCCTTCCTGGGACTCTGGATCAATCGCCAGCTCTGGTCAGCCTTTCTGAGTCCCCAGCTCCAGCCATGGGGACCTTTGGCCTTTCTGAACCTCTGCCTTGAGCCCTGGGTGGCCTTAGTCTTTGTGAGCTTTTGCCTTGGGCCCTGGGCAGCCTCGGTCCCACTGGGCCTCTGGTTCTGGGGGGTCTCAGTCTTGCTGGGCCTCTGGCTCTGGCCCTGGGCGGCCTCAGTCGTGCTGGGCCTTTCTCTCTGGACCTGGGCAGCCTCAGTCATGCTGGGCCTTTCTCTCTGGCCCTGGGCGGCCTCAGTCATGCTGGGCCTTTCTCTCTGGCCCTGGGCGGCCTCAGTCATGCTGGGCCTTTCTCTCTGGCCCTGGGCGGCCTCAGTCATGCTGGGCCTCTGGCCCTGGCTCTGGCTCTGGGATGCCTGGGGTTTTCTGGGGCTACGGCTAAGGCTTAGGTCTTCCCCGTTGCCCTCCAAGTCTGAGGCCTGTGTCCTTAGCAGCGAGGAGGTAGAGGAGGTCCCAGCAGTGGTTGAAGTACTCCTGTATTCCCAGCTGAGCGTGGATGTCTCCGTCTCTGAGGGGGATGTGGTCCTGACTGGGAAGGAAGAGCAGCGGTCAGGCCATCTTGCCCAGACGGCTCCAGGCCAGGGAAGCTTCTAGGCCTCACCTTTGCCTATATCCCGGAGGCATTGCATGGCCCAGGGGAAGGGCTGCCAGATGGTGCCAGCCCAGCCCAGCCCTCCCGACCAGCTGCGCCCTGCAGGTGAGGCAGGGCCGTAGCTGGGAGGGAGGTGCTGAGCCCCGGCGTGGCCTCCCCTCTGCTGGCCGCCCCTTGCCCTTTGCATTCTGTGGGCCCGGTGCCCTGCCTGCCAGCTTCCCCTTCTCCACCCCTCCCCCATGTGGCTGCCCCTCTTCCCCGGGGTCCTAGAAGCCCTCCCTGACCCTGCAAAGGGGGCTAAGTGCACCCCCAGCTCTCTGGACTCCAGGGTTGTCTGGACCATTCAGCTTATCTATTTACCTGTGTCCCTCTTTCCTTCAGGACCAAGGGCTCCCGGGGGCACAGACTGTGCCATTCATGCTTGTAACCAGCGTCCAGCCCCGGGATGCTCAGCACATCTGCTGAATGGCTGCTAATTCCATCCCTCCCCAGCCGGCCCACAGCTGCCCTTGGGACTCAGAGCGGCATGCCTGCCTGGGTTCTAACTTTTGTCCCATCCACACTGGCGCCTGGCAGAATTGCGGGGTGGGGGGAAGCCCCCTGGACAGGCATAGGCTTTGTGGGCTTATTTCAGGGAGAGACCAGGGAGGCAGAGAGAAAACGGACAGGCCTGAGCAGGGAAGGAGGCTGGAGCAAGGCAGCCCCAGTGGAGAGCCCCATGGTGAGAGCTGGGCTCCCGGGCTGTGTGCTGGGCTCCCCACACCCCCTACCCCCAAAGTGGGGATGGGTCTCCCCATCCATAGTCACAGCCATAAGTAGCAGAGCCCAATTCACACCCAGGCCTGGGAGTCTCTGACCCCTGACCTTTGCCCCCCTGCTTTGGCTCACTCAGGTCTGGCAGGAGCAGGGTAACTTACAGCCCATGGTGGAGCCTGAAGAGGTCTGGCTGATGTAGCTGTCGGTCAGGGACCTCCCCGTGCTGGGGGCCGGCTCCAGCTTCGCCTAGGGCCAGAGACAGGCTGGGTTAGGGCTCCGCGAGGGGCACAGGGTAGGGCCGGATGGGGACACGGAGAGGTTGACCAAGGCTAGACAGATGTGGTGCGGTGGGAAAAGCTGGGTCAAAAGGCTGCCTGAGGAGTTCCCGTCGTGGTGCAGTGGTTAACGAATCCGACTAGGAACCATGAGGTTGCGGGTTCGGTCCCTGCCCTTGCCCAGTGGGTTGACGATCCGGCGTTGGCGTGAGCTGTGGTGTAGGTCGCAGACATGGCTCGGATCCCGCATTGCTATGGCTCTGGCATAGGCTGGCGGCTAAAGCTCCGATTCGACCCCTAGCCTGGGAACCTCCATATGCCATGGGAGCGGCCCAAGAAATGGCAAAAAGACAAAAAAAAAAAAAAAAAAGGCTGCCTGGGCCTCCGTCTCCTTACCTGCAAAAGGCAAATGAGTTCAGGGGTTGGGACAGGTTTCTGTAAACTGGGAAGTGCTATACCCTGGGGAATGGCTCGTGAGAAACTGAGGGGCTTCCCTGTGCTTCATGTGCCTCATCCAGCTTCATCTCCCCGCACACGTGGGGGGAGCTCCCGCTATCACCATTTCATGGGCCAGGAAACACCTAAGCAGCAAGCCCTGGGCACTCAGTGGAGAGGCAGGGAAGCAGCCTTGGGATCCAGGTCTGTGGGATCCACAGCCAGGCTCTCGGCTACTGGTCATACCTGCACCCTCAGAGGATGCACGGGATGAGATGGGGGAGTGGGTGTATATGTATATATATATATATTTTTTTGGGGGGGGGTCTTTTGTCTTTTTTTGGTTGCACTCACAGCATGTGGAGGTTCCCAGGCTAGGGATCGAATTGGAGCTTAGCTGCCAGCCTACACCACAGCCCCAGCAATGTAGGATCCAAGCCACGTCTGTGACCTACACCACAGCTCACGGCAACGCCGGATCCTTAACCCATTGAGCAAGGCCAGGGATCGAACTGCATCCTCATGGATGCCAGTCAGATTAATTTCCACCAAGCCATGATGGGAACTCTGTATTTTTGTATTCTAATGGGAGCTAGGAAAATGCAGAGGTCTCCCTTTCCATTTCTGGCAAGGGATGCTGGCACTCTGTTACTTCAATGGTGTAAGGTCTCCTTTGAAGACAAATGGAGAATTCCCGTCATGGCACAGCGATAAATCTGACTAGGAACCATGAGGTTGTGGGTTCCATCCCTGGCCTCACTCAGTGGGTTAAGGGTCTGGAATTGCCGTGAGCTGTGGTGTAGGTCACAGATGCGGCTCGGATCCTGCGTTGCTGTGGTTGTGGTGTAGGCCAATGGCTACAGCTCTGATTAGACCCCTAGCCTGGGAACCTCCATGTGCCATGGCTATGGCCCTTAAAAAAAAAGAAGAAGAAGAAAAATGGACCTGTCCCTCAGCAGTCAAGTGAGTAAATAGTTGGCATGGTGGCTGCCTGGATCTGTCTACAGCACTGAGCCGGAGTGGTCCACGTGGAGGCTTAGTGAAAGGAGCCAGAGGCAAGGGGGTGCTCCAGGTTTATCCTCTGTTGTGAAGGACAGCTGCTCCCGTCTATGGTGTGTCTATGGTGGCAGGAATCAGGACAGCCTTGGGGGAGGGGCTGGGTTGAGGGCGGGGCCTAGAAGGGGGCACAAGGGGCTTCTGGAGAGCTAGGGATGTCTTCTTTCTTTTTTCTTTTTGCTTTTGAGGGCCACACCCACGGCATATGGAAGTTCCCAGGCTAAGGGTCGAATCAGAGCTGTAGTTGCCAGCCTACACCGCAGCCATAGCAACACCAGATCCGAGCCATGTCTGTGACCTACAGCACAGCTCATGGTAACGCTGAATCCTTAACCCACTGAGTGAGGCCAGGGATCGAACCTGAATCCTCGTGGATACTAGTCGGGTTCGTAACTCACTGAGCCACAACAGGAACTCCGGATGTGTTCTTTCTTGATCTGGTGAATGGTGTCATGGGGTTATTCAGTTTGCGAAAATTCATCCAAAAATTCACTTATGATTTGTGTCCTTTTCTATATTTATAGTCTATTCAATAAAAACTTCTATTTATTATTGTTTTTTAATTTTTTTTTTTTTTTGGCCGCACCTGTGGCATGTGGAAGTTCTCGGGTCAGGGAAACACCCTGCACCACAGCAGTGACAATGCCGGATCCTTAACCTGCTATGCCACCAGAGAACTCCACCATTCAATAGAAAGTTTTTGAAAATGAATTCAAGGAGGTCCCGTTATGGTGCGGTGGAAACAAACCCAACTAGTAACCATGAGGTTCAATCCCTGGCCTTGCTCAGTGGGTTAAGGATCCAGTGTTGCTGTGAGCTGTAGTGTAGGTCAGACACAGCTCAGATCCTGCATTGCTGTGGCTGTGGCAGAGGCCAGTGGCTACAGCTCTGATTCAACCCCTAGCCTGGGAACCTCCATATGCCACAGGTACAGCCCTAAAAAGCAAAAAAAAAAAAAAAAAAAGAATTAAAAAAAAAAAGAAATCAAGAATTAAGAAAATTCTGGCCCAGGCGGCCAGTGCCCAGAGAGGAACTTAGGAAGGTGAACATGGATGAGGTGCAGGAAGGCCTCGCTCACCCCCTCCAGCTGTGCCCTTTCCTGGGTCCATCCCCCCCTCGCAGCAAGATATCCCCAATCCAAGTCACACAGCTGTGTGGTGACTGAGGGGTGGCAGAGCCGGACCAGAAGCCAGCCTCCAGCCAGCCGGCATCCCTCAGCAGCCCTGCCTTGGGGTCACTCCACCCTGGACCTCTGCCCCCCCCCATGTGGGCCACTCACCTCTTTCTCCTCATGGGCAGGGGCCTTGGCCTCTTTCTCTGGGCCTTCTGGCTTTGCCCGCAGGCTCGGGCGAGTGGCCTCTAGCTCCTTGGAGGCCTCAAGCGAAACCTGCTCCAGCTTCCACGAGAACTGCAGGGTCTGGGCTTTCCGGCGCTCTAATTCCCGCTCCTTGAGCTGCCTGCCAAGCCGTGACCCTGGAGTGCTAGGTAGGCCCCCCCCCCCCCGATCTACCCCACCCTCCCCAGGACTGCACAGTGGTCCGAGAAGGCAACTGGGGTCAGAGATGCCCTCAACCCCAGCTGTTCCCCCCCACCTGGCCTGCAGGCCTGGCTGGAGAAACTTACCCCATGATGTCCTGGGAGGGCCTGGCCCACAGGCTGTGCTCTACCACCCGCTCCAGCTGCAGCCTGGCCAGCTGGGCCGCCTGGCTCCCCAGCACCTCCTCCACTGACATGCCCGGGAAAAGGTTTGTCATCAGCGGGAGCAGCTGTGGGGAGAGAGGGTGACCAGACGCAACTGTGGGCCAGGAGGTGGGCAGGTGGTGTGGCGCTGCCTTGAGCTGCCAGGGGCCCTTCTCAGGGCTGAAGAAGGGGTTATTGGTTTTATAGGGCTGGACCCTCTTGCCTTGGAACCTTCTGGAGATCATGAGAAAGGAATTACTTGGGGAGGGGATGCTGATGGTGAGTCGGATCGAGGATTCTGGAGCCAGTCAGATGAGGGTCTGACCTCCCCAAGGGCACTGACTTCTCTGAGCCTTATCCGCTTCCCTCTGAACTGCGGGGCAAAGATAATGTTACCTGTCTAGTAGGTGAAGAGGGTTGAACAGGGTGATGCAAGCTGAGGAAGTTAGAACAGGGGCTGGCAGGAGTTCCTGTCGTGGCTCAGTGGTTAACGAATCCGACTAGGAACCATGAGGTTGCGGGTTCGATCCCTGGCCTTGCTCAGTGGTTTAGGGATCCGGTGTTGCCGTGGCTGTGGTGTAGGCTGCAGCTCCAATTAGACCCCTAGCCTGGGAACCCCCTAAAAAGACCCCCCCCAAAAAAAAGAATAGTGCCTGGCATAGAGTAAGTGCTCCAGGATTAGCAGCTCTTATCATTGCTAGGAAACCAGGTTTCTTTTAGGGACAGGGAGTATCTTCAGGTGGCCAGGGGCATTGACTCTGGAGCCCACCCTCCTGGCCCAGGTGGAACACACCTTTGGCTGCTCGGGGTCAAGGAGCAGAACAGTGGCAACATCCTGGCGGGCCCCAAAAATGTTCTGGGTGAACTGCCGGCTCCTGGCGCGGTACAGGTAGTACTGGGGCTTCTGGGGATTGTGCTGGATGGCCATCGAGAAGTGTTTCTCTGCCTTCTGGAACTGCCTGCAGGACACAGGGGGGCACAGGTTGCTCTGAGCTGGGCCACCTGGTGGGGGGATGGAGGCTTGGAGGCTTCTGGACCCCACTGGGGAGTTGGGGAAAACCAGGCTGGTCTCTGTTCCCTGCCACCACACCCCTCTTAATGGACCTCACACTTAAATGCTAGTGTAAAATCCCAACCTAAGGGGACATTTTTATGATCTTGGAGTAGGGAAGGCCTTTCTGAGAATGTTATAAACGCAGCAGCTAAAAATGAAAAAATCGGGAGTTCCCACTGTGCCACAGAATCCTGTGTTGCCACAGCTACAGCATGGGTCACAGCTGCGGCTCAGATTTGATCCTTGGCCTGGGAACTTCCATATGCTTTGGGTGCAGCCCACAAAAGAAAAAAATAATTTGATTATCATTAAATCTCATTATTGAAGAGCAAAAACATCACAAAGGAAAATGGTACACAGGGGAGATATATTTGGCACATAAGGCAGATAATAAGCTGGTTTTCCTAGCCTGCAAAGAACTCTTACAGGAGTTCCCATTGTGGCTCAGCGGTAACAGCCCAACTAGTATCCATGAGGATGCAGGTGCGCTACCTGGCCTGGCTCAGTGGGTTAAAGGATCTGGTGTAGCTGTGAGCCGGGGTGTAGGTCACAGATATGGCATTGCTGTGCCTGTGGCATAGGCTGGCATTTGTAGCTCCAATTGGACCCCCAGCCTGGGAACTTCCATATGCTGTGGAGGCAGCCCTAAACAAACAAACAAACAAACAAACAAAACAGGAAAAATACCACAAACAAACAACTTAAAATAAAAAAAATTTTTTTCAATAAGCAATTTAGTAGCAAAACAGGCAAAAGATTTGGACAGGGCCATAACGGCCAATAACACATGAAAAATGTTGCTGTGCACTAGCAATTTAAACAAGCAAAGTCCATCCACTGCGAGAGAGTGTTTTTTGCCTACCAGATTAGCAAATTGAAAAATAGTCTTAATACCCTGTGCTAGGGAGGTTTGTGGAAACCAAGACTTTACTGGGGAACATTTATATTGGTTCAGTGTTATTGGAGAATAGTTGGGCATTATCTTTTAAAACATTAAATTTTCACACTCTTTAACCCAACAGTTTAACTTCCAGCCAACTACAGAATAACCAGTATGACTGCATGAAAACATATGTCCTAGTTCTCATGACTGTATTATTTATAATTTTGAAAACAGAACCAATGTTCAGCAGCAGACTATGGTCTAAAGAAATTAATTGTGGTACCTCCACAGAATGGGATACTTTTCAAACGACAAAAGAGAATGAGGGAGTTCCCGCCGTGGTTCAGCAGTTGACGAACCGGACTAGCATCCACGAGGATGCGGGTTCGTTCCCTGGTTTTGTTCAGTCGGTCTGGCATTTTTCTGAGCTGTGGTGTAGGTCGAAGACACGGCTCGGATCCAGCCAGCATTGCTGGCGGCTACAGCTTCGATTCAGCGCCTAGCCTGGGAACCTCCATATGCTGCAGGTGCAGCCCTAAAAAGACAAAAAAAAAAAAAAGAGAGAGAGAGAGAGAGAATGAGGTAATCCTATAGGTAACGTCACAAGTCAAAAATCAGTTTAGCATGATCTCACTTTTGCAAAATAACAATTTTTTTTTTTTTGCTTTTTAGGGCTGCACCTGTGGCACATGGCACATGGAGATTCCCAGGCTAGGGGTCTAATCAGAGCTACAGCTGCCGGCCTACACCACAGCCACAGCCACACCAGATCCCAGCCACATTTGCAATCTACACCACAGCCCATGGGAATGCCGGATCCTTAACCCACTGAGAGAGGCCAGGGATTGAACCCGCGATCTCATGGTTCCTAGTTGGATTCTTTTTGCTGCGCCACAACAGGAACTCCAATAACTTCTAATTTATGCAGAGCAATCAATCTGGAGGAATCTACCAAACTTTGGGAATAGAGGAGGCGTTGGTAGGTAGATATTAGAAGGAACTTTCATGTTCTGAGTTGTATGTTATGAATACTTAAGTTTTTTATAAAAAGCACAATTATCATAATAACAACATTCAGAAAAAAGGGGGAGTTCCCTTCGTGGCGCAGTGGTTAACGAATCCGACTAGGAACCATGAGGTTGCGGGTTCGATCCCTGCCCTTGCTCAGTGGGTTAACGATCCGGCGTTGCCGTGAGCTGTGGTGTAGGTTGCAGACGCCGCTCGGATCCCGTGTTGCTGTGGCTCCGGCGTAGGTTGGCGGCTACAGCTCTGATTGAACCCCTAGCCTGGGAACCTCCATATGCCGCGGGAGCGGCCCAAGAAATGGCAAAAAGACAAAAAAAGGGGGGGGGGAAGGACTTTTAGTGAAAACTTGGAAAATAAAAATTGATATTTAGAAGACTTAACTGGGAGAGCAGAGGCATCTTGACCCAGGGATCCCAGGGGGCGGTGGCATCCGACCCTCCTGGCCCCGCCCACGGCCCGGTCCGCCCCGCCCCAGCCCCGCCCCCAGCCCCGCCCCGCTCCCAGTCCGCGCGCACCTGCTCCTCTGCTCCCAGAAGCCCAGCTTCTCCTGCAGCAGGCCCATTCGTAGGTGGGCGCCCTCGTCCTTCGGGCTCAGTGCCAGCGCCTGCTGGTAGTCCGCCTCAGCAAAGGTCAGGTTGCCAAGCTGGAAGAAGCAATCTGGAGCCCGGGGACCGGGGGCGGGGGCTGAGCGTCCACAACCTCAGGGCCCAGGAGCCTCAGCCCAGCCTGCTCCACCCCCAGCGAGTGGGGCCTGCAACGAGCGGCCGAGAACAGCCTGGGCGCTCGGGGGCACCTGCAGAGATTTTCCGTGCCTCCGGTCACCTTTTTCCAGTTGCCTGAATCCGAGCCTCTTGAAGGACTGGCGTCAGATGGTCTAAGACAATGCTTCCCAAAGGATGTCAGTGGGACCCTGAGTCTGAAATGGTTCCTCTTGCCTTCTTTCCTTCCCCCCTCCCTCAGGGCCCACCCCAGGCCGTGGGGAGGCAAGCGGCTCACCGGGGGAGAATGGGGGTGGGGTGGGGGAGGGGCCCACACACCACCGCGGTTGATGTAGAGGCCTTTCTCCTGCTGCTCGTCCTTGAGCGCCTTGTTGAGCAGCTGCACGCTCTCCTGGTAGGCGCCCTGGTGGTAGCAGTGCACCGCGAAATCGTTGTAGGCCAGCAGCAGCTGACGCTGCGCCTGCTGCATCAGGTCTTCCTGGTGCTCGGTCATCATGTCCAGCGCCTTCAGGAGGTCCTCCACGGCGGCGTCAAACTCCCGGAGCCGGCGGTACGTGGTGCCCCTAGCGGGAGGGACGGGACGGCCAAATCGCCCCCACGGCCTACGGGTGGCCATGCAAGGGACTGTGGCTCTGGGCCCTCTGATTTGGGGAGATGGGGGGGCCTCCCACCTCATGCACTAGGGGTGGCCCGTGGGCCTCCTGGATCGCTACTCAGATAGCCTGCTAGTCACTGGTAATTTGACTTTTCGCCCAAATAGTTTCCCTCTGTCTTTTAGGGAGCCATGCATGTGCCACTCTCTAGAGTAAGACCTTTTATACACAGGGCAGATGTTTTAGCTCCACTGTTTATACGCAAAAACCCAGGCTCAAGGAAGTTAAATGGCCTGGAATGAGGTGGTCGATCCTTGTTCGGGGTGGGGGCCCGCCGGCACAAAATTCAAGTCCAAGCCTCAACCACTGAGCTGGGCTGAGCCTCCTGAATAAACTGTTCAGCAGGCCAGGGGTAGGGAACAGGAGCCTTGCTACTGCCTGCTCCTCCTCCAGGGGCAGTAGCAGAGACCACCTCCCAGGATCCCCTGACTCCAGTGGGGAGTAAGGAAAGACTGCTAGCAGCTAGATGGGGCCCTGGAGACCTGGGGAGGGGCGAGGGCTGTCCTGCGTTCACACAACACATCTGAGGCAAGGCAGGGCCTGGGACCCAAGACCAGCATCTCCCCACCCAGTACCGGAAGAGGAAGAGGCCGGGGTCCAAAGGGTTGTTCTCGATGGCACAGTTGATGCAGTGCAGTGCGTGGTGCAGCTTGCCCTGCACGGCCAGGATCCCTGCATCTTGGCGGGCCTGCTGGGCCTGGCCCACCATCACCTTGAGCAGCACCTTGGCCTGTGGGTGCTTGGGATCCAAGAGCAAGGCACTGTGTAGGTCTTGATAGCAGAGCTTGGGCTGCAAGGGACCAGGGATGGCATTCGGGAGGGCACAGGCCAAGCTGAATGGCCTGCTCCATGTGGGGAGGCGGACCTCCAGGCCCAAGGGGCCTTTCTCTGGGCAGGTCAGCACCTGCACCCAGCTTCAGTGGCCCCGCATTGCCCTTCTGCCTTTTCTTTTTTTTTTTTTGTCTTTTTGTCTTTTTTGTTGTTGTTGTTGTTGCTATTTCTTGGGCCGCTCCCGCGGCATACGGAGGTTCCCAGGCTAGGGGTCGAATCGGAGCTGTAGCCACCGGCCTACGCCAGAGCCACAGCAACGTGGGATCCGAGCTGCGTCTGCAACCTACACCACAGCTCATGGCAACGCCGGATCGTTAACCCACTGAGCAAGGGCAGGGACCGAACCCGCCACCTCATGGTTCCTAGTCGGATTCGTTAACCACTGCGCCACGACGGGAACTCCCCCTTCTGCCTTTTCTGTCTCTTGAAGGAGGAAGGGAGGATCGTGAGAAAATCCCATCCCAGGCGCCTTCACTTCTGGCCCCTTTGCCATCTGTGACCTCGGGTGAGCCAGGTCAGCCTTGCTGGGTTTTGCTCGAGAATGGGGTGACAGATGCTTCATCCTTGGAGGACCTCTGTGAGGCTCACTCACGGTGGGGGCAAGGTGGCCTCCAGACCATGACTGTCACGCTGTCTCTAGTCTCCCGTGTACATCTGCCCCCACACTCTCCTGGCCTTTAAGCCCAAGACAACTTCCTTTTTTTTTTTTTTGGTCTTTTTAGGGCCGCACTCACGGCCTATGGAGGTTCCCAGGCTAGGGGTCCAATCGGAGCTACAGCTGCCAGCCTACACCACAGCCACAGCAACTTGGGATCTGAGCTGCGTCTGTGACCTAAGCCACAGCTCACGGCAACGCTGGATCCTTAACTCACTGAGCGAGGCCGGGAATCGAACCTGCGTCCTCGCGGATGCTAGTCAGATTCATTTCCTCTGAGCCACGACAGGAATTCCCAGCCCAAGACAACTTCTAAACAAGAACAGATTTAGGCCTGAGCAGAAAACCCTCCCAGGCAAATTGCCTTCCACTGGGGTGAGGGGATCTGTTAGTCAGTCAACAAACAGTTTGAGCAAGCACCCCATGTCCTGTAGGGTCATGAGTTGGAGGATGAGTGAGGCAGTGTGGACACCCGGTGTGAGTGGAAGTCAGGAGGGAGAAGATGGCAGAGGCTGAGGCAGGGCTTTGGACTAGGTGGACTTGGGTTCAAGGTCAGCACCACTGAGACCTGGCTGTGTGACGTTGGGTAAGCCACCCAGCCCCTCTGGACCTGTTTCCTCATCTGTGAAAAGAGGACAATGGGTTGTGTCTATTGCAAAGGGTTACTGCCAGCCTTACAGAGAAACATGAGTGCAGTGCATGGAACGTGCCTGTGCATCCTGGGGAGCAGCAAAAATCCCAGCAATCAACAATAATTGTCAATAATTACTAGTCTCCTACTTTTGAAGGAGACGCTCCCACTGACTCACCTGTGGGACAGAGAAGCCCAGCCCACCAGTTGGGAGGCTCGGGATATCAACACCCTAGGGACACTCAGCCCAATCCAGCCCATCCCTTTCCTCCTCCCTCCTGTGCCCCCCAACTCCCGCCCCAAGTACCCAGGCCAGGCCAGAAAACCAGGCATTGTTCTGGATGCTTCTCCTTCCCTCAAGCTCACCCCCGGTCAGCCTCTGGTCCTGCTTCCAAGGTCTGTGGAACTCGCCCCCTCCTTGTCACCCTCATGACCCCCCTGCCCAAGCCCCCCTCCTCTCCCGATGGATGACGCCTAGGCTTCCGACCACCTGATTTGCCCCTTCCCCTGGTCAGAAGCATCTTTCTAAGGCCCACTGCCCCATGGAGTGCCCTTCTGCTGCCCCCTCGAAGAAGTCAGGGTCCTCCTTAGTGCACAAGACCCTGCCCCATGATCTCTCTTTTTTAGATGTATTTATTTTTTGTACTTTTTTTTTTTTATGGTCGCACCTGTGGCATATGGAGGTTCCCAGGCTAGGGGTTGAAGCAGAGCTACAGCTGCTGACCTACACCACAGCCACAGCCACAGCCACAGCCACAAGGGCTCCAAGCTGCCTCTGCAACCTACGCCACAGCTCACAGCAATGCCGGATCCTTAACCCACTGAGCAAGGCCAGGGATCGAATCCGCAACCTCATGGTTCTGAACCCACTGAGCCACAACGGGAACTCCCCGATGCTCTCTGATCCCTACAGTCCCTCCTCCCTTGAAACCCCAAGTCTCACATCTAACGGCTGCCCGGGTGCCCCTCGTGATGCTTCACACGGCTGTGGAGTCATTCTTTGTGGGATGATCCGCTAGGGGACGTCTCCCCTGGGCCGTGAGTTCCGCGCAGGTAGGAAGGCACAGGTGTTTCCCCTGTGGCTTCCCGGGCCCCGCGCAGGCCTGACACAGAGTCAGGGCTGAGTGACAATGGGACAGACAACCTGCCTGGGCGGGAGTGGTCAGTGCTGGTCCAGGCCTCTCCCTGGGAAGGACAGCCGCCCCCCATACCTGGGGAATGTGGCTTCAAGGCTGGCTGACAGCCTGGCCGCCTCCTATAATCTTGGGGCCCAGATGGAGAGCCCCCCCCCTCTTGCAACCCGCATCCCACCCTCCTGCTCTACCTTGTGGAAGAAGTTGTAGAGCCTGGCTCGCAGGATGTAGACATCGGCATTGGTGGTGCCATGTTTCACCTCCTTGGTGACGAATGCCAAGCATTCGTGATGCCGTTTGAGGGCCAGGAGACAGGCCATGCTGAGGGCAGAGGACAAAGGTGAAGGGGCAGGAAGGGACTGCTGGGGGTACAGCATGGACGCGGTCGGGGCACTCACCATCGATAACGGAAGCAGGCTTTCTCAGGCTGGAGCTCAGATGCCTGGGAGAAGACAGACAGGGCATCCAGAAAGGCACACTGCTCGAAGAGGCACTGGCCCTGGGGACACAGGGGGCAGTCACTTCTGCTGGTGACAGCCCCCCGCCTCCGGTGCCCGACAGCAGCCACGCGTTGGGGGGTGGCCAGCATTGGAGTGGAATTACAAGAGTCAGGGACAGAGCCCTTTAGATCTGGGGGAGACTTTAAGAGACACAGATGGAGAGAGATACAGAGCTGGAGAGACAGAAAGAGATGGCAGGACAGACACAGGAACTGAGAGAAACAGAGGACATCCGAGCGGTGAACAAGAACAGCAGATCGAAGAGTAACAGGCTCCAGCTGGGCCGGGGCTCTGGGTGCTGAGCCCTGTGTTAAGAACCTGAACTTGGAGTTCCTGTCGTGGTTTAGTGGAAATGAATCTGACTAGGATCCATGAGGATGCAGGTTCGATCCCTGGCCTCACTCAGTGGGTTAAGGATCTGGTGTTGCCGTGAGCTGTGTGCAGGTCACAGACGCGGCTCAGATCCCACATGGCTGTGGCTGTGGTGTAGACCAGCAACTACAGCTTTGATTTGACCTCTAACCTGGGAACCTCCGTATGCCGTGAGTGCAGCCCTAGAAAAGAAGAAGAAAAAAAAAAAGAACCTGAATTTGTTTTCTCACTGGGACTAGCTAACATCCCCCTTTTAGGTGAAGGAACTGAGGCTCAGAGGGGTGAAAAAAACCTTTCCAAGACCACATAGGAAACGGCAGGACTGGACTCCCAAACAGACAGGTTTAAGCATGTGGTTTGGTTTTAAGAATATTTCTTTTTCAGGAGTTCCTGTCGTGGCACAGTGGTTAACAAATCCAACTAGGAACCATGAGGTTGTGGGTTCAATCCCTGGCCTTGCTCAGTGGGTGAAGGATCTGGCGTTGCCATGAGCTGTGGTGAGCTGTGGTGTAGGCCGGCGGCTACAGCTCTGATTGAACCCCTAGTCTGGGAACCTCCATATGCTGTAGGAGCAGCCCTAGAAATGGCAAAAAGACAAAAAATAAAAAAATAAATTAGAATATTTCTTTTTCAGAGTAGAATAATTATCGACATTAAAAACCTCCTGGCACAGTGGGTTGAGGACCTGGCAGTTGTCACCGCAGTGGCTCTGGTGGCTGCTGTGGTGCTGGTTTGATCCCTGGCCTGGGAGCCAGCCAAAAACAAACAAACAAACCCAAAGACACCAAAGTGTCAAATGAAAAAAACAAAATCAGGACTTTATTGGTGTTTTAAGATTTAATATTATTGTTATTTTGCATTGCAAATGGGGGGCCTATTACCTTTTCAGTGCTTAGCGCCTCTAGACTCTAGGCCTGTGCTGCCTGGTGCAATAGATGCCTGCTTCCTAAGGGTACCATTTAAATTAATTAAAATGAAATACAGGAGTTCCTGCTGTGGCACAAAGTCTTGGGAACTTTGGGACACAGGTTCAATCCCCTGCCCGGCACAGGGGATTAAGGATCCATTGTTTTCGCAGCTTTGTCTTAGGTCAGGACTACGGCTCAGATCTGATCCTTGGCCTGGGAACTCCATATGCCTTGGGGCAGCCAAAAAAGAAAAAGGAAGAAAGAAAGAACGAGAGAAAGAAAGAAATAGAGAAAGAAGGAAAGAAAGCCAGCCAGCCAGCCAGACCAAGAAAGGAAGGGAGACAGAAGTACAATTTACAAATTAGTTGGGGGCCCCCTGGTGGCTCAGTGGGTCAGGATCCAGCATTGTCACTGCTGTGGCTCAGTTTGCTGCCTCAGCTGGGGTTTGATCCCTGCCCTGGGAACTTCTGAATGCTGTGGATGTGATCAAAAATAAACAAATAAAAAATTTTTAAATAATAAAAATTAGGAGTTCCCATCATGGTACAGCAGAAACGAATCCAACTAGGAACCATGAGGTTGCAGGTTTGATCCCAGGCCTTGCTCAGTGGGTTGAGGATCTGGCGTTGCCGTGAGCTGTGGTGTAGGTCACAGACACGGCTCAGATCTGGCGTTGCTGTGGCTCTGGTGTAGGCTGGCAGCTGTAGCTCTGATTTGACCCCTAGCCTAGGGACCGCCATATGTTATGGATGGGGCCCTAAAAAGTAAAAAATAAATAATAAATAAAATGAAAATAAAAATTAGCTGCTCAGTCTCAATCACCACATTTTGAGGGCACAACCGTATGTGGCTAGTGGGCCACCAGGTTGGCCAGTGCCCAGTGATCATTGTCATCATTGCATAAAGTTCCAAAGGACAGTGCTGCAAAACTGTACTCAGCCCTGGTGGCAAACCAACTCAGGAGGTGGGAGAGATTCTGAGAGGGGCAGCAGATGGGGACACAGACCCAGGGACAAGGAGGTCCCCAGGGAGTCAGGGCTGGTCTCCAGAACAAGGAGAGCCCCCATAGCTGGGGGGAGAGCCAGTGGGCCGGGGGTGTGAGGTGGGTGCCCCGTGTGTGGGCCTGGGACAGCCCCAGGCACCTTCAGGTAAAGCACCAAGGTGAGCCGCTCCAGGTAGTTGGTGTTGTCTGGCTGGGAGGCGTGGGCCATGCGTAGGTTCTGGGCGGCCGAGGAGAAGTCGCAGAGCTGGATGTAGGCCTCGGCTCTTAAGGCATAGAACTCTATCTGAGGGAGAGGGGACCCAGGCTGCCATTCCCCTCTCCACAATCTGCCCTGAGGCTTGACCAGCAGGGACTTAGTGGTTCTGAGAGGAGAGGCCTGTGGGTGCCACAGGGAGGGGGCCGTCTCCCTCCCAGGCCGTTCCCCTCACCATCTGGGAGTCCAGGTGGAGGGCTCGGGAGAAGAACAGCACGGCCACTTCCCAGTCTTCTTGCTCCAAGCACCGATGGCCTTGTTGGTAGCTGCGGTGTAGGGGCACAGGCGCAGGGGCTGGCCTTGACTTGGGAGCTGTGTGCTGGGGCCTCTGGGAGTGACTTGGGAGAAGGGGGACTTGGGTAGAGAAACAAGATGGAGAGGCAGAGACCCAGGGAGGGGAGGCTGGTATTCTTGGAGCTTATCCTGGCCAGCAGCCTTTTTTCTGCTGAGATGGAAGAGCCCTATTACACAGTGGAGCTTGCTAAAGTTCAGGGAGGGAAAGTAACTGGCCCAAGGCTGCACAGCATGTCAGTGGCTGTGCAGGGTAGGAACCTGGGACCCCGGGGCAAGGTAGTACTCACTACTCCTTGATTTTGAGGAGCACTGGTAACCCCGTGGACTTTGGTTTTATATCATCGAAGTTCCTGAACACCTGGCTGGTCCCAAAGATGTACTGTAGGGTCCCCTTTGGGACCGGAATCACCCATGGCTTTGGGATGGGCTGTGAGGGAGCCTGGTCAAGGTCCAGAGCATCCTGGAACCAAGCGACAGCAAGCGGAGTTGGCCTCAGAGACAACACCCACTCCACCTTCCCACTCTTCTCATGTATTTTACAGGATGGAGGAGGTGGGGGGACAATGAGGCCTGGGAGGAGGCAGGATCTGGGGTCTGGTGGGCACTGCTGGCCACATTCCCCTTAACCTCTCTCCAGGGGTCTCAGGCTCATACTGTCCTCTGCTCTCCTCCTGGTCTCCCTCAGCTTCTACCTCCAGCTACTGACATCCAAAGCTCTGCCTGCTGCTCAGGCCCTGCCCCAGGCCGCAGGCCCTGGGGGTGCAGCATCTTCTTGCACATCCTGTGGGACCCTGGCACACATGCAGTAGGGCAAACTGAGCACCTCACCTGACTTCTGCCCCAGGCTTTCCCACCACCTTGAGTCCACCTGCTCTGCCAACCACCCAAGCCAGGAACCTATGTCCCATCAGTTCTGAAGTCCTGTCTATCCTACTTTCTAAAGCTCTCTCAGATGCCTCCTCTTCTCTCATCCTCTCGTCTGGGCCAATGCCATCTCTGCCTGTATGCCAGCTCTGGTCACGCCTCTGACCTCCCCACCAGCTACATGTCCTAAGCCCTCTGTTCTCTGCATAGCGGCCGGGGACTTTCCTGAATCGAACTGAGTTTATCTCTCCTACTTAAAACCTTTCCTGCGAACCCAGACACGGTTTCTTCTACCCCGGCCCTCTGCCTCTGCTTTAGCTTTCTCGCACCTCTCTGGAGTCTGTCATGAGGCCCCCTTCCAGGAAGACCCCAGGGCCTGGGCCTGCTCCCTCACCCGCCTCCCCGCCCAGACCCCTGACGTTGCTAGGCATCATCTCCAGGATACTCACAGGCTCCGCCCCTCCAGCCACGCCCCCGGAATCCAAAGCCTCTAATCCCTGGAATCCAATCTCAAACAGAGCCGGAAGGAGGCTAGCAAGTTTTTATTAGCTGGGGAGGGGGAGGTCTACAAAGAGGAATGGACTTGCCTGGTTGCTGCGTCGAGGCAGGCCTACAGCTGAGGCCAACACATGGCTCCTTCTTCCCAATCTGGAGGCCAAGCAAAGGCTCGGAGAGTCCCCACCAAGTCGCGTAGGACAAGGCGACGCTTTGTAGCGGAATGCGCGGGGGCGTCCAGACAAGGCCACCGCCCAGCCGCTTCCGCCCCTCAGAAGCATGGCGGCCGCGTAACTCGCCTTGGATTGGGCTCTGACGGCCATTTTTTGAACAGATGGCGGTCGCGATTGGTCAATAGCTGGCTGACGTCAGGGGGCGGGGTCCGGACCGTGAATGGGGGCAACATGCCGCCTCCCCGCCTCTCGCGCGCGGGTCTGTGGCTGAGTCGGGCCATGAGCCGGTGTGTTTTGGAACCCCGGCCCCCGGGGAAGCGGTGGCTGGTGAGTGGAGTGGGGGACGGCAGCGTAGGGGCTCCCAGGCCCTAGCTCCAGTTCTGTCTCCAGGGCAAAGTCCCCCCAGTTCCTTGTCTCAGATTTATCTAGAAATGGGTCCGATGCTCAGATGTGCTCCAAACTCCCAGGAACTCTGCTCCTGGACCGGGGCGCCCTGCCTGCCCACCCCGGGAGAGGAACAGTTTCTACTCGGCCTTCTGGAGTCTCCGAGGATTCTTGGGCCCCTCTTCACGTCCCTAACCCACTCCAGCCCTGCTTTCTATTTACCTTCCTCTGCTTTGGGTCCTGGGAAGCGCTGTGAGATAGAGGATGGGTTAGAGTTGTTCGGCCTCAGTTTCCCCGGTACCACCCGCAGGTGGCCGGCCTGGGGAACCCTGGATTGCCCGGCACGCGGCACAGCGTGGGCATGGCGGTGCTCGGGCAGCTGGCGCGGCGGCTGGGTGTGGCAGAGAGCTGGGCACGCGACGCGCGCTGTGCCGCCGACCTCGCCTTGGCCTCGCTTGGGGATGCCCAGGTGGTCCTGCTCCGGCCGCGGCGACTCATGAACAACAACGGGCGCAGCGTGGCTCGGGCAGGTGAGTTGACGGCCCCCGGGGGTGGGCTGCCGGGAGGCTGCCAGAGCCTCGGCTGCCACAGATCGGTTCACCTGGAGCTCCAGATGCCTGTTGAGCTCCAATTGCTGCTTGGTCTTGGGTAATTGTGAGAGCCTCAATTTCTCTATGTGACAAGTGGAGTGAATTGCTGCCCCGCCTCAGGGGAGCCTTCAGTGGGGACAGCCCATCTGGGCGGATCAGCAGTAACCAGGCCCTCTCTTCCCCTGTGCCAAGCGGAGCTGTTTGGGCTGACTGCTGAGGAGGTCTACCTGGTGCACGATGAGCTGGACAAGCCACTGGGGAAACTGGCTCTGAAGTTGGGAGGAAGCGCCAGGTGAGGCCCTGAGCTGGTCAGGCTGGGATAGGGAAACTGGTGTCCCAGTTGGAATGGGGCAGGGTTGCCGACCCCAGTGTCCACAGGGCATAGGGTCCAGGGTGATGGGGCCAAGGAAGCCCTAACTGACCTTCTCTCATCCCTTGCAGGGGCCACAATGGAGTACGTTCCTGTATTAGCTGCCTCAACTCCAATGTGAGTCGGCCCCTCTATCCTGCACGGAGTGGGGTGGGCCAGTGTAGGGTCCCCACCGGTTCTCACCAAAGCTCCCTGGGCCCCTCTGGCCCCCTTACAGGCCATGCCACGGCTGCGGGTGGGCATCGGGCGCCCGACACACCCAGACACAGTTCAGGCCTACGTGCTGGGCCGCTTCTCCCTCGCCGAGCAGGAGCTGCTGCCTCCATTGCTGGAGCGTGCCACCGACCTGCTCCTGGACCACATCCGTGAGCGAAGCCAGGGGCCTACATTGGGCCCCTGATGCCAGGGGACCCGGCTGTCTGCCTGACTGTTGTGCCCACATACCCAGCCACGTCCAGAGAGGTGCCACACCAACCTGTGGTATCTGTTTTTTATGTTACACTCCTCGGGGCTGCCCCAGGCTGCCTGTGGACTAAAGGGGAGACTGGCTGCAACAGTCCTTTTCTGGGATAGGACATTGGTCTTCTTACCATGTCCTACTTAGAAAGTAGTGAAATTCCAGGAAGACTGAACTTTTTGAACTTTTTTGCAGAACCAGAGGTATGGATCTGTAAGAATAAAGATGCCAGCCTGGAAGCCGAGGCTTCCTTGGGTGGGTTCCCACCTTTCCCCACCACCTCCCATGGAAGAGGGGCCCACAGGGTCCAGCAAGCCCCCCTCCCCCCTCCCAGGGGATGTGTGGGTATGTCTTAGCCCACTGAGGCTTAGCCACACCTTTCTTCAGCCCATTTTGCAGATGGGGAAATGGAGGCTTAGAGAGGTGAAGCCACACAGCTGCGGTGTGGCAGAGCCATGATCTGCACCCAGGGCTGGCTGCCATCCTGCTGTCGCCAGGGCCCCTGGCTCCCTCACCTGAGGGATGCTGTGCGCCCGAAAGCCGCCCACACGGGTGGTGTGTGAGAGCAGCCTGAGGTCCTCGGGGTTGGGTGGGATGTGGATCCGTCGAGGTACCAGGCCCAGATCCCCTGGCTGGTAGGGTGTGATGCTGGACAGCTGCTGCAGCAGAGACCCCGTCCCGAGTGGCTGGTTGCTGCGCTGGCTATGGGGAGGGGGCTGGTGTCAGCATCTCCGTTTCGTAGATGAGGAAAGTGAGATTCAGAGAGGCCCTGGGGAGCCAGATTTCTGGCCCAGGCTCAACTGACAAGTCCCATAGCTGCTGCCTCTGAGGTCGCACAGGGTCGCTCACTCACCCCTCCTCGGGCGGACCCCAGGGCTGGTGGCTCTCCTGGCCAGGGGACACAGCCAGCTGGGGGCTCAGGACTATGGCCGAGCTGAGCATGACCAGCAGGTGCTGCAGCATCTCCTTGCGCTGCAGCTGGAACATTGTGTCAAGGTCACCATCCTCCCCTTCTGGCTGCATCTGCGGTAGAGATGTGGGTGGGCTCAGGCCCTTAGTGACCCTAGCACCCACCTGGGGTTGGAAGACTCCCTCGAAGGGATCTCTGAAGCGCAGAATCAGAAAAGGACAGACTTGCCCAGAATTTCTCAGGGGAAAGACAGGGCCCCTGGCCTGGCCATCCCCTGGCGGCCCAGTTATTGCTGAGCAGTTTCTGTCCTTGGCGTCATCCTCCCCAGGCCCCTGTTCCCACCTACTTCCCGTTTACCTGCACGATGTCCCGTAGGAAGGAGGTGGCCTGGGCCAGGGCCGTCTCCAGGCTCACCCGAACCTTCTGCTCCTTGGTCAGCTCCTGCTGTAGCCTCTGCGCCTCAGCCTGCTGCCGCTCCAGCTGCAGGTTCAGCTGGTCTCTCTGGGTCCTGGGGCCGGATCCAGACAAGTCAGCCACCTCCCCGTTCAGTGGCGGTGGGGGCTGCCTTTTCTCCCCAGCCCACAGGGGCCCTCGGCCATCCCCAGGCCTCAGCCTGTTTGTCAGATGCATCCTCGGGGCCCCTCAGGAGAAGGGAAGTCGCTGGCCCGAACCACGTGGCCACAGAGAGGGGGTGGGTTTCCCACCTGCTCCCGCCACTTGCCCATCTGCGGGCCGCACCTCAGCGCCTGGTTGTCCTTCTGCAGTTGCAGGAGGTTCTGCTCCACCTGGCTCAGCAGGAGGCGCAGCCGCTCGGCCTCTGCTGTGCCCTGCTGCTGCTCGCGGCACTTCTCCGTCAGCATGAGGATGATCTGTGGTGTGGGCAGGTGGCCATGCCCTGGGCCCGCCGCAGGTGCCACCCCCACCCCCTGCCCCCCTGAGAGGCCAGCTGAGGCCCTGGGAGCCCCGCACCCTCCCTGGACAGCAGCTGGGTCCCCGGGGATGGGTTCCCCTTCAACCAGTTATGGGGGCTTTAAACCAAATACGAACCAGAGAGGGAGCCAGAGCCTGCGCAAGGAGAGCCCCATCCCTCTCGCCTCCCTCATCCTTTGGCTCCGGGCCCCGGGCCACTGCTGCCGGGCGATTCCCACTGCCCTAGGGTTCCCTCCTGCTTTCTGTGCCAGACACCCTGAAACGAGGCCCTGGAGGGCACACCTTCTGGTGGCCTCTGCTGTGCCTGGCCATGACCTTCTGGGAGTCCTCCAACAGCTCCAGCTCTTGGGACAGTTTGCCCTGGGTGCCCCGGAGCTGCTCGTTCTCCTGCAGCAGCTGCAGGCCTCGCTGGGATATCTGCGCCAGCTGCAGGGTCACCGTGTTGTTCTCCAAGATGGCCCGCTTGGTGGTGTCCCACATCTGGCTGGTGGCCACCTTGCGGAACTCGGTGGCCACCATGTTCACCCGCTGAATGATCTCCTTCCTCAGTCTGATCAGGAGGGGGTGGGGGGGGAGCAGGCAGAGGGGGCGCAGGCCTCAGGCCCCTGCCCCTGTGAGGGTCCCCAGAGTGCCAAGCGCCACCGCTATGCCCTGTCCCCCAGGAGGGGCCAGGGCCACACGCAGGAGCCTTTTGACTCCACACCCATGGTACCTTTGGGATTTTGAACCCTATCAAAGTATCATTAACTATTAAATAAGCATAATTTAGGACACACAAAAAATGGCAAATGGAAGTCCAGGGATTCTCCAAGGCTGGCGTGAGAACCGGGACCCCATTTCTTTCCTCCCGCCCCCCATGAATCAGCCAGGACTGCGAGCAGCAGCAGGTCAGGGCGTCAGGGAGCTAGTGCAGTCCCCGCTCAATTGGCAGCTGAGGCCGGCGGAGGTCTGAGGACCGGGCTGTACTTGGGTCCCAGCGGGGGCACCCTGGGGCCTGGCACTGGCCCGCCCACCTGTCCTTGTCCAGCACCGACTTCTTCTCCAGGTTGTGTACGTAGTCCTTGTATTCGCTCTCCTGCTTCCGCAGCTGGTCCTCCATCAGCATGAACTTCTCCGTGAGTTCCTCTTTCTGCAGCCGGAACTCCTCCAGGGCTGCCAGCTTTCCCCCTGCCCCACCCGCAGGGCACAGGCCTGGTGAGGGGCTGCCTCCAGGGAGGGGAGGGGAGGGCCCCGCGGGTGAGGGCAGGAGGGGCCTTGAGCGATGCCCCCCCCCCAACACCTCTCCATCCAGTAGCACCAGACCCCTGCCCCCAACACGTGCCATGCGCAGTCCTGCCCACCTTTATGGATTCATCTAGAATGCCCTTCCTCTCCTCCATGAAATCTTACAAAGCCTGGTTCAGGCTCTGCCACCCCAAGAAGCCTCCCCTGACACTCCTCTGCGTCCCTCGTGAGAGTGCCCGTGACAATGGCCACTGAATTTGAACTCCCTCTCTGGGTCAGGCACTCATGCTGTCCTTGAAACTCACAACCAGCTGGGTGACCTTGGGCGAGACACTCCACCTGCTCAAAGCACTTCCTCACCTACAAAGTGGCAGGTCACGAGAGTATTTCCTGCCTCACAGGATTGCTGGGACAATTACAATGGAAGACAGGTGTGGGAAGCCGCACAAAGCTGTTACTCAAGGTAGACGTTTTGTCCCCATTTTCCGGGCGAGCAAACAGGATCAGCGAGATGTGTTTGCCCCAGGTCACAGAGGTAGGCAGTGGGAGCGCTAGGGTTTGTCTCAAAGAGCCAGAGACGTGGATTCCCCGCCCCCTTCCCCCCCAGCGTGGGCCCCCAGGCTCGCCCGCCCGTGCCCCTCACCCAGGATGATGTTCTCGGTGGTGAGCTGGTCCTTGGTCTCCTGGAACTCGTGGCGCACCTGGGCTAGCTGGGCCTCGAAGGCATCCTTCTCCATCTCCTTGGCCAGCTGCAGGCTTTGGAGCTGCTCGTTGAGGTCGGTGATCTCGTCCACCCGCTGGTTGAGCGTGCGCTTGAGGAAGGCCACAATCTCCTTCTTGTTGTTGGCCAGCTGCTCAAACTCCTGGCGAGACAGCTTCTCCTGCACGGCCATCTCATCCCACTTCCGCTGGTACCTGAGGCAGGTGCAGGGCAGAGGTCCGGGGGCTGGGCTGCTCCTTGGACCCTCCTAGAGCAGGCCTTTGAGGCTCCAGCCTTATCTCCCCCTGTGCCCCCTGATCAACGCTCAAGACCACAGCCAGCACCCATGCTCATGACATCACTAGAATGAAAGCTCCGTGAGGGTGGAGCCTCTGTCACACGCATCGCTGTGTCCCCAATACCTATGAGGAAACAGGCTGGGGTGGGGTAGGGTCTGGACACCCCATGGGAGGCCAGAACACAGGTCACAGAACACTGGCTGAGCCTGCACAGCGGCGGCTCTGAGCAGGACTTCTGACCCAGCAGGCGCAGCCTCCCTGCCTGCCCACCCACCGGGCCAGCCTGTCCTCCAGGTCTCGGATCTGGATGTGGTAGAACTCTCGAGTCTCTTCGTTTACGGGCATTTCCATGGGCTTGTAGGCCAGGCTGAGATCCTTCTTGCCCCCTTTCTTCTTCTTGACCTCCGGCTCCTTGGCCCCCTTGCCTGCCTTTTTTTTCGGAGCCATGGCTGGTGGCAACCACTCCTCCAGGGCCCCTTTAAGAAGCCAGGTGGTTGCTAAGGAAGTTGGTCCCATACATAGCAACAAGCTGAGGCTATGAGGTAGGGCTTAAAGGGACCTTCCCTCTTCCTGGCAAGGCTGGGCTTGGGAGACCAGCCTCCTGCTCCAAGGCCAAGAGTGCTACAGAGGCTGTAGGCCTGGGTGTGCCAGGCCCTGGCGTCTCAGAGAGTACTGGGCATACTTTGGGGCTTTGGGAGACCCCTCCTTCCCTCAAGTGGAAATAAGTGGACATGGGAATATTAGAGTGGGTCAGAGTCCTAGAAATCACCACCCTGCCCCTTGGTGCAGATCGGAGGTGAGGCAGTTCCCACTGTGGCTCAGCAGAAACCAATCCAACTAGCATCCATGAGGACGCAGGTTTGATCCCTGCCCTCGCTCAGTGGGTTAAGGCTCCAGCATTGCTGTGAGCTGTGATGTAGGCTGAGATCTGGTGCTGCTATGGCTGTGGTGTAGGTCACAGACGCGGCTGGAATCTGGCATCGCTGTGGCTGTGGTGTAGGCCACTGGCTATAGCCCTGGTTCAACCCCTAGCCTGGGAACTTCCATATGCCACAGGTGCAGCCCTAAAAAGACAAAAATAATAATAGTAATAAATAAAATAAAATTTATATGCATCTTTGTTTTTTTGCCCTGGTCTTCTGCCACAGGGCCCCTAAAACCCTTCCAGTTTCCTGAGTGAGGGGAGTGTCTTTTGCTATTTGTAACAAGCCCCTTTCCACATACCTGAGTTTATGCTAATGAGGTGATGGAGGGGCAATAGCTTCAGGATGGGGGCTGCTCACCAGAAAGACCAGGCTTTCAGGATTAGAGGGTTAGAACTTTCTGTAGCTACCGACTCCCACCCCTGGCCTCTGGGGAGGTGAGAGGGGCTGGCGATTGAGTTCAATTACCAGTGGCCAATGATTTGATCAACTCTGCCTTTGTAATGACACCTCCATAAAAACTTCTAAACAGAGTTTGGGGAGCTTCCAGGGTGGTGAACCTATTGAGTGGTGGGAGGGTGGTGTGCCTGGAAAGGGCATGGAACTCCTGGGTACCCTCACACCCTCTGGCCCCCTGCCCATATGTTGCCCCATGCATCTCCTCCACCTGGCCGCTCCTGAGTTGTGCCTTTTATTTTTATTTTTTTATTTTTTTTGTCTTTTTGCCTTTTCTAGGGCTGCTCCCGCAGCACATGGAGGTTCCCAGGCTAGGGGTACAATCAGAGTTGTAGCCGCCGGCCTACACCAGAGCCACAGCAACGAGGGATCCGAGCCACGTCTGCAACCTACACCACAGCTCACAGCAACACCGGATCCTTAACCCACTGAGCAAGGCCAGGGATTGAACCTGCAACCTCATGGTTCCTAGTCGGATTCGTTAACCCCTGCGCCACGATGGGAACTCCAAGTTGTACCTTTTATGATAAACCAGTCAGTAGAGCGCTTTCCGAGCACTTTAGGTTGTTCTAATGAATTAGCAAACCCAAGGAAGGTGTCACGAGAACCCCGGAATTTGTAGTCAGCTGGGCAGGTGTGGGCAGTGTGGACACCCGGTTGGTGGCTAATGTTGGAAGTGTGGGTGGTTTCATGGAACTGAGCCCTTCCCTACATAAATCCCTTGGGTCAGAACAGACATAACTGTCGGACACCCAGGTGGTGCCAGAGACTTGGGGAAATGGTGTGGAAAGTGTGCGTTCGGCGTCAGAAATAAACATGCTCACTCCCAATTCTGCAAACTGCTAGTTTTACCCTGGGGCGGGCGTACTCCTCTGGGCAGGCAAGATGGGGGCTCCCTCTCCTCTTGGTTCCTAGTCGGGGGGCTACACGTTTCGTTCATCCTGGGAGGGACAGACTGCTGCCCTTTCTCATCTTCTCCCTCCCGTGCTGCAGACTCTCTTCCCCACACAAGCCTACCTGGAGAGGTGCCACTCCAGGTGCGGCAGGTTAAAAACACCTGCACCCGGACAGCTCCCACCCCCACCAGCTCCTAGGGTGGAGGTTCTGCACCAGGAGGGGCGAGCTAAGAGCAGGGGCTGCCAGCTCCTAGCATCCCCTTATAGAGCAGGTGTCATTCCAGGAAAAGTAGGTCCGCCCCCAGCTTGGGTGAAGTCACTCTGTCTTTGTGCCCTTGTTTCCCCATCTGTTAATAGGGCTAATGATGACATCTAACCCCTAGAGTTGTTGAGAACATTCAGCAAGATACATAGGGAGGAACTGGCTGCAGCTCTCAGCCTGTCCTGGTTCAGGATGGCCCAGTGACCGAGTCAACACCCTATGCCTTGGTTTGTTTCACAGCACGCAGCCCCTGCAAGAGTATTTAACACCACTGGAGACTTTTTTGTTTGTTTTTTGTTTTTTCTTTTTAGGGCCGCACCCACGGCATATGGAGGTTCCCAGGCTAGGGGTCTAATCAGAGCTACAGCTGCCAGCCTACACCACAGCCACAGCAATGCCAGATCCGAGCTGCATCTGTGACCCACACCACAGCTCATGGCAACAGCAGATCCTCTTTAACCCACTGAACGAGGCCAGGGATCGAACCCGCAACCTCATGGTTCCTAATTGGATTGGTTTTCACTGGGCCTCAGCGGGAACTCCCCACCGGAGCCTTTTTGGAGGAATGGCCTGCAGGCTCCATCTGTGCTGTGTCATAGGAGAACCAGGTCTTCTGCCAGGAGCATAGGAAGGGCCAGGCTTCTTTGCCACTGGGCAGTGACGGGGGGAGGGGGTGAAATGGAAAGAGGTGCCAGACACGCTGGGTCAAAGGCCATCAGGAACGGTCAGAGAGGGATGATGTTCCCTGGCTGTAGGGAGCTTCGTGTGTTACTGCATCTCTCTGAGCGTTTCCATCTGTAAAATGGAACCCACCCAACAGACAAGGTACGTGAGGGGCCTGCCTGGAGCAGGGACTCAATAAATGTCACTGTCATCATCACCCCCCTTACGGCAAGACAATAGCCTGGTTCTGAGGACACACCTTCCATGGTGCATCCATGGCCTTGACTAGTTGGCTTGGACTAGTTGGCTTTCTTAACGCCACGAGGGAGAGGAGGACCTGAATGAGAGAGTGACTTGGACAAAAGAGTAGAAACAGAAGTTCCCACAAAGGACACCACTGCCCTGGGTCCAGCATTCGTTCTAGCAGATTTCCAGTGTGACCTCAACCCTAACTGAAGGGTCTCCTCCCCACATCGGGCCAAAGGCTTCACAGTCTCCCCAGGTCTCGAACAGGCTGCATGACCAGCAGGGGACGCGTCCTAGATCTGCAAAGATGTTCATGAGAAGGCTTGATGGTGTGGCCGCAGGAACAGAGACGGAGGGCAGTGACACTGATAAAGTGACCTCATCCTGTGCCCTCAATGCACCGCCACCACATGCTGGAGGAGGGAGCCCTGCCATCTCTGAGATAGAGACACATCCTCTATAAAGAGTCACAGGACGATGGAAGAACAGCCTCATCTCAGGCAGTGGAGTTGCTTCACAGGTTCTCCCAGACATGAAGCAGCTCTAGGTCCTAACCAAGGAACCCCGACCCGGGTCCAGAAGGCTCCAAGCCACAGTCAGGGTGGCTGGGCTCCTCCCCAGAGGACCACAGAGGGAGCCTTTCTCCTTCCCCTCCCCAAAGTAAAACCGGACCGCCAGTCACCCTGGACACCATGAATGGGCGCTGATTTATTTATTTATTAGACTCGAGTGCTTTAGTACAGAACGGTACAGAGATGATACAGTTTGTGCTTCAATACTTCCAAACACTGAGATTCTGATAATTTTCAAGGTAAACAAGTTTCAAGACAGACTAGCTTTTTTTTTTTAAAATATCCTTTTGATAAATTATTTTTATATAAATAACAGAAAGGAAAACTGACGTGTTGGTCACACAAGGTCCTGAAGCATGAGCATCGTTTGTTTGGTCGAGGATCGGGGGGCGAGGGGGACAAAACAAGCAGTGAACGGGAAGAAACAAACCAAGGCAGGTATCTACAGTCTGTCCGAAGGAAATAAGATCTCGTCGGGGTAGGGGGGAGGAAGAAGGGAGACAGACCTGAAAACTAATCTGAGTGCAGAGGGGAGATTTCAAAGCCTTGAGAAGAGAACGCCACGATGCATCTAACGGGGCAGGCGGCGGGGTGGGGGGGGGGGGCATATTCTAAAAGGGAAGTGGGGGGCCGCGGGGAACTAGCACACACCACGTTTGCAACGACGACGGCACGAGACAGGAATACACGCACAGTCTGCGGGGAGTTCAAGGGGGCGGGGCGCGGGACATTTTTGTGACTTCCACTGTCATTAGAGTTCACAACAGCAGCAGAACAAATAGTGCGCCCCCTTCTGGAGAGCGAGCTGCTGAGTCCTGAGGACGCCGAGACATCCTTCTTGCATTTGCGTCTTTGATTTCTGCACGAGAGCTAAGTTTTATACAGCTATGTTTTTATACAGAGAATAAAATGACCCTTTTTCTCTTACAAGCACGATGATGACATAGGACCCCACGCTACACAAATGAAAGAATTACGAAGTATCTTAAACTGAGGATAATCTGAGTGGGAACAGGGTCCATAGCAATCCAGCGGTTTGAAGCCTCAGGGGCACAGAGCGTGCTCTATAGGAAAGGGCCTCCACCAGGAGCCTGCAGAACCCACTTTGTCCTACTCCTTTCCTGCCCTTTGGACTCTACCCAGGCTGACCCCTTGGAGAAAGAGGAGCTCTGGTGCGGGGGTGATGCCTGGGAAGAATGGGTTCTGGTCAGAAGGACCAGGTCTCACTGCTTCTCCAAGAGACCCAGGTCCTCAGTGGGCGCTTGCTCGTCACTCATCCGGGCACAGTGACAGAGACCGCGTGCCAACCCGCACCCAGCACCCAGCCTGCCTTTCCGTGGACACCTCCAGCCCCCACCCCGCACCCAGGGGAAAGAGCCCCTGGGGAAAGCTCCAACCTCACGCGTTGTCAGCTGAGTGTCACTCCCAAGCTTATCTGGATGAGAGCCAGCACCGAGGGGTGGGGACTGGGCTGGGACGACAGAGGACTCCTCAGTTTGAAATACTCCATCGGGCGTCGCTGTGATTCCCGGGAAGAACAAGAGCAACCCCAAACGGGTTTCTAAAAACACCCAACCGTCTACCTTTCCAGACGCAAGCAATTTACACACGTCACGCTGGGTTATGTACAAGGTCATAAAATCATGACTCACGGGGAGGAGCTGTCCATTCATCCTAACCAGTAACCGAAACCCATCGGCAGCGTGTCTCTTCGAACCGAACTGCTTCTCTAGGATACATATAGAAGATACTCTTTTTAAAAAACACAATGCATGATTTCGTTTCAAACGAGAAGAGGGCACCAGCAAACACGAGAACGCAGCGGCGACAGTGCCGGCCGGGCGTGCAGGGCTGGGGGAGGCGATGGAGGGACGGGGTCGTCGGCAGAGTAACCGAGGCGGTCAGCGGTCGGGGCTGCGAGCACTTCGGGGACGGGGCGCGTTGGTTTTTGGAGGGGCGGCTTATTTTTTTTAACTGCTTATTTCTTCATCTGTTTTATTCAGTTTCTTCAGCGTGTCCAGCAGTTTCTGTGGGGTGAGAATGTGCGTGGATCCTGGGGGAGGCAGAAGAGACTGTGAGCTCACGGGCGCCTGGTTTCGCACTCATTTCCCCGTTTCCTGCCCGTCTCGGTTCCCAGAGCTGCAGCCGCTCCCCCTCCCCCACCCCGGCCTGAGTCTAGTGGAAGCAGGGAGGGGGCTGGGGACAGGGTTTGGGGCCACATCACTATAGGCCTGGGGAGGGGGGCATTTGGGGCCTGTGGATAAACAGGACACATCCTCTGACTCAGGAGGGGCCCCGGGCTGGACCAAGGAAGGAGGAGCCTCTCCGCCAGGGCTCAGCACCATCGGCCAGGGGACAGGACAGCCGTGCTTCTAATTTTCTCCCGAACTCAGGGGTGAAACAGGGAGAGAAATTCCAAACCAGACAGCAGGGGAAGAGGCGGGGAATGGGGCAGGGATTGGCAGGGGGACCATGTGGACAGAGAGCGGGGCAGGCAGGGAACAAGGGGTCGGGCAGAGCACCCTGGGGAAGCCAGTGACCTCCGGGCGCCAGCTGGTTGGGATGCTGTGGCGGGAGGGACCTCAGGTGTGAGAGGGGAAGGGCCGGGGTACCTGAGGCCTTACCTTGCAGAGACCGCGCATTGTAAGAGGTTAGAAATGCTTGCAAAAATTTAAGCTAATGGCATTAGATATACGTCTACGGCAAAAATAAAAAAATAAAAAAATAAATGAAGTCCTTTTCGGAAGGAGAACGAGAGATCGAATATAAGTGCGGTAAAAAAAGATGCATGGATCGTGTGGTTTGGACATGGACTTGCTCAAACAGAACAGAAGTGACTGACATGTGAGCATGAGGCCTGCACGCATGCAGCAGCAGGAGGCTTCAAAGGGAGAGATCCCGGTGGGAGAACTGAACAAAAGAGATCCGTACTTGAAAATGTGCCTCCCTGGAGATGCGGGCAAGGGAGTGGGCCTTCACGGGAGGAGGGGGCCAGAAACCAGAGGACGCCAGAGGCCCACCCTGAGGGCAGGCAGAAGAAGGGGTTTGGCTGGCTTGTTGGGCATGACTGCAAACACCAGGGTCCCTATGCCCCTTGACCGCTCCTTGCTCAGCTGACCCGCGGCTGCCGGCGCTGCAGGCCTGGAGCCTTCTCGGTCTGTGCAGACCAGAAGAACAGTCGTGAAGCCCTCCCTGGCCTGAGAGGCTTCTCAGCATCCTGTTCTGTGCAGCTCAAGTCCCAGCCACCCAGACACTGCTCCGAGGGAGGAACTGGCCCCCCCGACGGCTACGGCCCAGAATGCGATGCCCAGAGCGTGCAGTCTGCGCCAGCGCCTGTGCAGACCTGAGGCTCCATCAGCAAATGCGACACCAATGTCAGCCGTGTGTCCCTGGGCATTTTTAAGGGCACGCCTCTCCCTCAAAGACACTCATTTCTGTGACCATATCAACCTCCCAACAAGTCCTACAGGGCAAAGGCTGCTCCACAAATGAGGAAACAAGATAAACGCCCCCAAATTCTAAACAGAACCCCCAGCAGAACAGAAGCCTTCCAAACGCAATGCGATGCGGTTTGAGCGTCGACACCCGAGGGACAGCTGTGGGAACTCCGTGCTGGGATTAGCTGGGCGGCTTCTGGGTTAAAGCCATGTATGTGCCAGAAACACTGTCCCTGACACCCTCCCCCTGCAGCCATCCTCAGGCTTCCAGGAACCAGAGGACAGACTCAGTTTAGAGGGAAATCGGAAGGCTTCTGGGCAGATGTCTATGGCAGGTGGTCCCTACCCTTGCTTAGATGCAGATGGGGGGTGGGGGTGGGAGGGGGAGGCTAAAACGAGGGGAAGGAATCCACGCTTGAGAACTTTCTTTTTAAAAAAAAAAAATGTCTTTTTTTTTTTCTTTTTAGGGAGGCACCTGCAGCATATGGAAGTTCCCAGGTTAGGGGTCTAGTCACAGCTGTAGCTGCTGGCCTACACCAGAGCCACATCAACACGGGATCCGAGCTGCGTCTGCGACCTATGCCACAGCTCACGGCAACGTCAGATCCTTAACCCACTGAGTGAAGCCAGGGATGGAACCTGCATCCTCACAGACACTATGCTGGGTTCTTAACCCACTGAGCCACAACGGGAACTCCTAGAACTTCATTATCTGATTGCTGACCATCTGTGACTGAAAGCAAAAAACGTCCAGGACCGAGAATATTGGGCAGCCAGCAAACAGGCACGTCCCTGGGCCCTCACTAAAGGATGCAGACCGGCAGGTGTTAACCCAAGAGCCAATTCTTCCACGCATTCAGCCACATCGCTTTAGTACCCTGGTCAAGCTTTTCACCACTACAAACACTGCGAAGGGGCTCATTAGAACCCACAGGTGGCTGACCATGTAGGCCCTTCAGAAGAGCACGTGGGTTCTGCCCTGACGGTTCTTATTCTGCATGAACTGGAAGACTGAAATGTGAACACTGGTCTTCAAAACAAAGTCATCCAAAGACGGTCACAGCCGGCGGCCAGACACAGGGAGCTCTGCCAGGACAAAATCCTTCCTTCCACATTGACAGAATGTGAAAATCAGAAGGTCTTACAGATCAGCTGGTCTAATTGCTCCTAGATTTGGCTGAAACAGACCTGCTGACTCAGACGACTGAGGGCGGCACCAGGGAATGGTGGATTTAAATGCTGTATTTAAGAGCAGCCTAGGTGAGTTTGGTGATCTGCTGAGCGTGGAAGAATTGGCTCTCAGGTCCTCTGGGTAGAAAGATGCCCAGAGTGATGGGGCACTGGGTTGCAGCGGGTTGGTGGCACAGCCAGGCCCAGAAGCCACGCCACTGCTCTCAATTCCGGGCGTCCTGTGGAGGGGATTTGCAAGGGAATGTTGGAATAGCAGCCGGGCACTGGGCGGGCTCTGAATTCAGATTCAAATCTGAGTTCCACTGAAAAAATGAAACTTATCTGACCCCGATCTAGAATAAAGCAAAGTATTCAACATAAACTCCAAAACTTATGCCCCCGTGTAAGTGCTGTGTAAGAAATCAAAGCCAGCCTCTCCACCTCCTCTCATTAGCTCCCGACAGCCTCCCGGCCATCCCCTAATGGTCAGTGCTTTTCACATAAACCACCCAGAGTGCAGAGGTGACAATTTAATGAAAAGATTTCGTTTTGTGCATGGCTGGGAGGAATGACTGATGAGAGGGGACTGAGATGAGGGAGGCTTGGTTGCACTTGAGTTCTCCACGCCCGTTCCCTTCAGCCCAGATCTGGGGAGCTGGCCTCAGCTCCAGGACAGAGGGGCCAGGAGGAGGGGGAGGGGCTGGGGGACAGCACCAGCAGCCACGCATGGTGCCCGCTGGGGATGCTTATGTGCTGCTGAGCGGGGAAAACTCACCTTCTCTTAAAAGCTAAGTTCCTGCAAGCAGGGATGTGTGGGAGGGGACCACCCGGCAATCTAATGCCCTACACTGTCCTGGAATTTGGTCACCTGGGCTGTCACAACAGAAGGGGCCAAGTGGGACATTCATCTGCTTTCTGACCTCCCTGGTGTGAGGGCTCCGCCTAGCTTATTTATTTATTTATTTATTTATTTATATCTTTCTGCCTTTTCTAGGGCCACACCCTCGGCATATGGAGTTTCCTAGGTTAGGGGTCCAATCAGAGCTGTAGCCACCAGCCTACGCCAGAGCCACAGCAACGCGGGATCCCAGCCGCATCTGCGACCTACACCACAGCTCACGGCAACGCTGGATCCTTAACCCACTGAGCAAGGCCAGGGATCAAACCCACAACCTCACGGTTCCTAGTTGGATTTGTTAACCACTGCGCCACAATGGGAACGCCTCGCTTTTTTTTTAAAACCGAACTCTCTCAAATCCACCACTGCCTGACAAAGCATTTCAGGAGCCAAGAACATACAACCAGAGTCTGCCCGTGCGCTCTCTGCTCTGATGGCAGCTGAGACCCCCTCTGCTGACTGAACATGAAAGAGAGGAGAGCAGTCTGCAAAGAGAGGGGTCTTCCGAAGCAGGACATCCTGGAGTGAATCCTGGCAGGAGCCCTTGGGGTCTGGGTTTGTGATACTTTCAGACTCGACAAGGGGTCTGCCATTGCTGCAGCCTCGACGGAATATTTGTCCTTTGAGGTCTCAAAATACATCTCGCAGCACATGTAGTCTGGCCACCTGCCAGCTGCACCCAGACCCAGAGTCTCTGATGACCAGCCCCACAGGACAATCACACCCACGGGCCTCACTTTCTGGGGGAAGGCAGCCCAGGCAGGACACCAGGTTAGCCCAAGGCCATGGCCAGGCTCACCACCACCCCTGCTTGCTCATCTTCCTACCACGCCGGGGCAGCCAGCTCGGGCCAAGGCAAGGAAATGGGACGAGATAACCAGGGCAGCCTCTGGTCCAATCTGCAGAAGAAGTCCTCCATGAATGGAGCATGCTCTCTTTAAACAATGAGCACACTTCTGCTGTCACCCAGCCCAGGTTCTGAGGTCCCTTCCCCTGAGGGTGGCCAGAGTGTGTGCACCAGTGGGAAGGACTGTGTGGTTTGAGCACCAGCTGAATGACTGCATCACAGATGGTCAGAGCCCTGGGAGACAGGGGCCCTGCAAACCAGCCTCCCTGCGTCCTGCATCCTGTGGCCCAGTGGGAATGGCCTCCTGCAGTCTCACAGGTGCTTGTGGCTGAGCTGGGGGTAGAGGCCAGGTCTGTCCACTGCTTACTCACAGGTGACTCATCCTCTGTGACTCATCAGGCCACATCTCAGCCTGGGGGTGGTGGTTCGGGGTCCACTGTGAATGGTGTGGACAAAGTCAGGTACACAAAATGGCCTCATCACAGAATGCCTAGTGAAGCGAAGGAATGACTCTGCCCCAGCGAGGTGTGCAGTGTCAGCCTGCTCCCTGAACACGTCACAGGAGGCTCCCAGCCCATAGGGAGTGTGGAAGGAATGAGGACAGGAATAAAACCTGGATCATCTGCCAAACTGACAATGGACGGGCTCCTGGGTAACTGAGACAAAGGCACAAGCGTGGTGGGGAAGGAGATGCTCGTTAAAACAGCTCACAGGGTTGGAAACAGATTTCTAACTCAAAGGCTCTCGATGGGAGAGAGGGTTGTAATTCCTAGCTCTTGAAAGGATCCACAGGAGAATTAAAATAAAAGCAATTACAGAAAGAGCAAATAATCTTTTTTTTTTTTTTGGTCTTTTTAGGGAGGCACCTGCGGCATATGGAGGTTCCCAGCCTAGGGGTTGAATTGGAGCTACAGCTGCCAGCCTACACCACAGCCACAGCAACACAGGATCCGAGCCACATCCGTAACCTCTACCATAGCTCACGACAACGCCAGATCGTTAACCCACTGAGCGAGGCCAGGGATGGAACCTGCATCCTCATGGATGCTAGTCGGGTTCCTAACCCTCTGAGCCATAATGGGAACTCCAAGAGCAAATGACTATTAAGTGCCATCTTCCCCAGAGGAATAAGAGACTCGAGCTCTTTTCACTGATGGCTGGAGTTCACCACATGGGAGATGGCTTAGACCCCATCACCTCTTACAAATCATCCCTCAGGATACGTGCGTGTCCTGGGAAAGAGGCATCAACATGTCTAACTACTACCGACTGGGGGTCTATTCTGATGCCCTCTGCCGAGCCTTCCACGGGATCAGGTGTCGGCGGGCAGCTCCACTGGAGCCCCGCCTTCTTGGACCTGCTGGTCTCCCTCTCGGGTTCCCAGACTGCAGCACAACCCAGAGGCTACATGTTCTGTGCCTGGAGCCCACACATTCGCTCCAGGGCCAGGAGGCGTGGGCACCGTGCCCACAGTCCTTTAGCTAAAGGACTGTCCTTTCCGACTTCAGGCCTGGGGGCGGCAGGTGACTGAGTGGCAGGGGACCCAAGGCCCCAGCGAGCCCTTGCACTGGCAGCTCGGGGGCGGGGCGGGGCTGGTGAGGGGCAGCACTGGACACATTTTCAATCGGTGTTAAGAAGTGCAAGCATTTTCTCGTTCAAAGAAAAATCGAACAAATAATTTAAAAAGAAAAAAAAAGAGGGAAAAGTAAAGAAAGAGTGACGGAATAAACAAAGAAAGCCCTTCAGCGGGGAAGAGTTTCTTTTCTGGAATAAGCTGCTTTTACTTTGTTTCTTTGGCTCTCACTCCATTGTTGGAGCCTGATCCTCAAAAGATACCCTAGAGGACTCCCGGAAGTCGGGGTGTCTCAGGTCCATGAGAAATTTGGTGGGAGTGAGAATATGAGTAGAACCTGCGGGAGAACAGAGGCCGGCTGACTGCTGGAACAAAGGTACGTTACAGGAACATGCCAACTTAGGCCCGCGTTTGATGCAGCCAATGAGGTGTGGGACAGTGAGCCGCACCCGCAGGCGCACGCGCGGTGCGAGCGCACGCGCACAGGGCCGCGAGGACAGCAGGCATGCACAGGGCGGGCGAGGCCATGCAGCCAATGAGGTGTGGGACAGCGAGCCACAAGCGCACGCGCGGTGCACGCGCAGCGCACGCGCACAGGGCTGCAGGGACGGCGGCCATGCACAGGGCGGACGAGGCCACACAGCGGACGTCAGCGGTCTGTCGCCACCACGCTCTGCCACTGATCCACGCACAGGCGACCTTATCTGCCCGGGTCTCCACCTCCCAACCAGGGACCGCAGGTCAGGGCCCACGTGGAACAGGGGTTTGCACGGAAGCCTGGCGGAGACGGCTTCGGCCCGGGAAGGCTGTTTCAGCCAACACGTTCATGCGACACGTATGCAAGCGGGGAACACAGACAGCTCGGTCGCCAGGGCCTGGGTAGCCAAAAGGGGAAAAGCCCAGGGAGACATGGGGACCAGACAGGAGAAGCTTCAGGGAGTGGGGAGGGGCGGGGGGATGGGCGACCTCCCCACGGAATGGAGGCGTCTGGACGGCAGGGTGTGAAGACAGAGCCACGTCCATCTGGATACACCCAGGAACGGCCACATGGACTGGTCCTCGCAATCTGCTCTCGGAGCGCCTGGGGAACACTGTGACTTGTGCCAAAGTGGACATATAAAACTGACAAAATGTGTGTGTGTGTGTGTGTGTTTAGGGCCGCACCCGCGGCATGTGGAAATTCCCAGGCTAAGGGTTGAATCGGAGCTGTAGCGGCCGGCCTACACCACAGCCACAGCAACGCGGGATCCTTAACCCACTGAGTGAGGGCGGGGATCGGACCTGCATCCTCATGGATGCTAGTCAGATTCGTTTACACGGAGCCACAACGGGAACTTCCCAAAAACCTGACACATCTAATTGAGATAACGGGCCAGGGCAGGGCCCAGCCAGAGCAGCAGTGCTGATAGCTTCTTGCCAGTCAAGGTCAAGAGGCCACTTGGGCAGGGGCAACTCCATTCTGCTGAGGGGAAGATGGGACAAAAGGAAGGCTTTTCTCAGCTCAGCCTTCTTCTTCTAGCCCCCAAATTGGGGGGGCTCCCAAAGCTCCCACAGGCATGAAAAAGGAGAAAAACATTCTCCTGCTGCCTTGAGTCAGCTCCTATGAAAGAAAGAGAGCTCCTCCAGTAGGAAATACCAGAAGGGGTATGACAGACTTAGACATGGCAGGAACTGGCTGGGGGGTGGGTGTCGGGCGGGGGTCCTTTAGCAGAGCCCAGCAGTCAGGCCAATACATTTGGGGCAACATCTGCCTGCACGCCTCGTCTGTGCACCTCCAGCTGGCAGGTAACGGAGCCGTGACCATTTACCTTCTGTTCACTGAGATCTGGACATGAGGCCCGAGGCCAGAAAATAGACGAGGCCCCTTCGCAGGCTCGTTCAGGCTGTCAGTGGGAGCTCTTCACCCCATTTTGTTGGGTACGGAAATGGCAGTGTGGAGAGGGGAGGCACTTTCCAGGGGACCCACGTGGCAGTGGCAGAGCAGGACGGGGAGCCTGGGTCTGTGGCCGGGCACTTTCCACCACAGGGGGCCGCGGCGCGTCAAGAGACACAGCACAGACGTGAGGGGCGGCACCCCTCGTTCTGCAGTGTCCGCCGCCTACAAACATGTTGCCAGACCAAGTTTTTGCAGGGGCAACGGAGAGCTGGACACAGGATGGAACACCAAAGCGTGGAATGAAGTCCGAGTGCAGTGAAGCAGCCCCTTGCCCCCCAGAAAACACGCCCCACTCACCTATGAGCACTTCCCACTTTCCGTTGGCTTGGGTCACCTCGTAAGCGCAGCGCATCTCGTTCAGGCTCACGCCTCCCAGGATGAAGATGATGAGGCGGGGCCCACTGCGGTACTCCCCCGGGGCCTTGTTCTTATGCCAGTGCCCATAGCGGGCGCTGGGGCAGGAGAGGGGGAGGGAGAGAGAAAGACATGAATTACGTGTATCTGTGTTCGCAGCCCTTAAACTTTGTACCTGCAGGACCTGTTCACACATCCGTTCTGAACACCCGTGACCAAGGCAGAGGAAGCAGGTGCTCAGCTAGTGCTGGCTGCACTGAACTGCAGTGCAAACCATCGAGTGCTGTGGCTTCAAGGAAGAGAATCCCTATGAGCGCCTGGGCTGTAAGCCTGTTACCCTCTGAGAAACACGGGGGTGACAGACAGGCTCAGCTGGGCTTTCAAGGTGGACGGTCCACAGCCTCACCCGCATAATGTTGGTCCAGGTGTCTCTCCCCGGACTGTGCAGTTCTGGGCTTGTCTGGGACCCTCGGCTGGAGGGAGCAGTGACCACAGAGTCCGGGGCCTGTCTTCAGGCTGGCACACTGGTTCACTGCACACGCGTGCACCGGGTGTCTCACGGGGCCAGGGCCTCCCCTGCACCGTGGAGCCGACCAGAGTGAGATACGGCCCTTGTCCATCAGGAGAGCCTGGCTTCACTGGGGGTGGGGGTGGCGAGGAGGGCGAGAGGAGGAGGTGGGTCTGCGTTATGCTGCGATGGATGAGGAACTCAGTGCCCCTGGGGACAAACACAGGGGAGGGCCGTCTAGGGATGACTGGGCATCCCTGGGAAAGGCTTCCTGGAGGAGACGACACCGAGCTGCCTCCTGAAAGGCAGGCATTCCAGTGATGGGACAGTTCCCCAGGTGCCCCCCTCTATCCCTGGCTTCCCTCCACGGGCCTCCCCTTGTTCCCAGAAACAATGAGAAATGAGTTGCTTTCCAGGTTAAGAAAATGGGGAAACCAAAAACAAAAATCAAGACAAAACGAGGAGAGCATGACTCCCCCAGAAGGTAGCATCTTTACCCTCCTTCCTGACTTACGACAGCATTAAAGTCACTTTCCAAATCTCAAAGGCACCAGGGGCCCGTGTGGGCCAGCCCAAGGCTCTCACTGTCACTTTTTTGCCTGGGAAATCATGTTTGCCAGCGTCAGCCAGCTTGGCTGTGTACGGAGGATTTTGTCATTTTCTCCAATGTTGGTGATAAACACTTGGCCACTGCTGGCATGGAGGGGGTGGGGGTGGGAGCCATGCAGGTGCCACGCAGGCCTGAATGTGACAATAGAAGGGGGCGTGGAAAGAGAAGACAGGCAGGCAAAGCATGAGCAGAGGGACAAAGCCTCGTGTCCTGAGTCTGGAGGAGAAACGATTGTGTTCAAATCCCAGGGACTGGCACGTGGGGGTGTGGCCTGCACAGCACAGCCGGAGAGGATGCTGTGAGTATGGACGAGTACGGTGCAGTGAGGAATGAGACAAAGAGCTTGCAAAACTGCACGCACACAGCATCACGGGCGGCCAAGAAAACACAGGGGCTGGAGACCCCAGAGGTGGAAGCGTGGATCGCTGGTCTGCTCACATTCCCGAGCAGAGAGACATCTGAGCATCCACCCGGCACGTGGCAGAAACCCAATCAACCCAAGGCCTCCACCCTTCCATCAGCTACGTGTCCATCAGGAATGAAGCTGAGAAAGGGGGCTCTAGGCAGATGATGTATTCATCCCTTTGTTTTTTTTTAAATTATAGTTTGAGGGAGTTCCCGTCATGGCGCAGTGGAAACGAATCCGGCGAGGAACCATGAGGTTGTGGGTTTGACCCCGGCCTTGCTCAGTGGGTTAAGGATCTGGTGTTGCCGTGAGGTGTAGGTCCTAGATGTGGCTCGGATCTGGTGTTGCTGTGGCTCTGGCGTAGGGCGGAGGCTACAGCTCTGATCTGATCCCTAGCCTGGGAACCTCCATATGCCGTGGGTACGGCCCTAAAAAAAATAAAAAATAAAAAAAATAAATGATAGTTGATTTACAATGTTGTGCCAATTCTGCCATACAGAAAAGTGACTCGGTCATACATATATATAATACATTTTTTCTTTTTTTGGTCTTTTTGCCTTTTCTAGGGCTGCTCTCTCAGCATATGGAGGTTCTCAGGCTAAGGGTACAATAAGAGCTGTAGCTGCCGGCCTACACCACAGCCACAGCAACACGGGATCTGAGCCGCGTCTGCAACCTACACCACAGCTCAAGACAACGCCAGATCGTTAACCCACTGAGCAAGGCCAGGGATCGAACCTGCAACCTCATGGTTCCTAGTTGGATTCGTTAACCACTGCACCACGATGGGAACTCCTACATTCTTTAATATCATTTTCCCTCGTGGTCTATCCCAGGAGCTTGGGATAGTTCCCTGTGCTGTACAGCAGGACCCCGGCGTTTATCCATTCTAAATGTGATAGTTAGCATCTATGAACACCAATTTCCCAGTCCATCTCTCTCCCTCCCCCTTCCTCCTTGGCAACCACAGTTCTGTTCTCTGTATTCACACCTTTCTTAATTAATCACTAAAATTAATGAATAATGAAACGTGACGACAGACTCTACCAAGAGCCCACCACCTGCGAGGCTCGGTTCTGGGCACTGCGGATGAAAACAGACACAAATCCCTGCCCTCAGGAGGGAGGAGACTGACAGTAAATACTTAGGATACTAAGTAAAATACTTGGGATACTAAGCGGTGGTGTCACCCATGGAGGAAAAGAAAGCAGGGAAGGGAGACAGGAAGGGGTGGGGGGCTGTGATTTTTTCATTATTTTCTGTAACAAAAAGAGATAAATCCACACATCATGTAATTCACTCATTTAAACCGTACGATTCAGTGGTGCTCAGTGTAGTCACAGAATCATTAGCCATCAGCACAGGCAATCCTAGACCACGTTCATCAGCCCCCAAAAGAAACTCTGTACCTATTAGAGGTCCCTTGCCGTTCCCTAACCCTCACTTCCATCCCCAGTTCCCGGCAACCACGAATCTTCTATCTCTACAGACTTGCCCACTCTGGACATTTCATATACACGGGATCATAGAATAGGTGGGTTTTAGCGACTGGCTTCTTTCATTGGTCTAATTTTTTTTTTTTTTCTTTTTAGGGCCACACCCGAGGCATATGGAGGTTCCCAGGCTAGGGGTCTAATTAGAGCTACAGCTGCCAGCCTATACCCCAGCCACAGCAATGCCAGATCTGAGCCACATCTGCGACCTACACCACAGCTCGTGGCAATGCCGGATCCTTAACCTACTGAGCAAGGCCGGGGACTGAACCCGCAACCTCATGGTTCCTAGTCGGATTCATTTCCACTGTGCCACAACGGGAACTCCTGATCTAATATTTTTAAAGTCCATTGCTGTTGTAGCACAAATCAGTATTTCGTGCCTCATTTTGGCTGGAATAATATTCCATTGTATGAATATACCTTTTTTTTTTTTTTTTTTTTTGCTTTAGAGCCACACCTGTGGTCTATGGAGGATCCCAGGCTAGGGGTCGAATTGGAACTGCAGCTGCTGGCCACAGCCACAGCCACAGCCACACAGGATCTGAGCCGTATCTGCCACCGACACTGCAGCTCAGGGCAACACCAGATCCTAAACCCACTGAGCAAGGCCAGGGGTTGAACCCCGCATCCTCATGGATACTCGTCAAGTTCGTAACCACTGTGCCACAACGGGAACTCCTGGTCATTTCTACTTCTGAGCTATTATGAATCATGCTGCCAGGGACATTGGTGTACTGTAACTTTAGTGTTTTGTTTTTGTGTACTGTACTTTTATTTATTTATTTTATTTATTTGGCTTTTTGCCCTTTCTAGGGCTACTTCCCACAGCATATGGAGGTTCCCAGGGTAGGGGTCTAATCGGACGCGAGCCGATTAGCAACGTGGGACGCGAGCTGCGTCTGCGACCTACACCACAGCTCACGGCAATGTCGGATCCTTAACCCACTGAGCAAGGCCAGGGATGGAACCCGCAACCTCATGATTCCCAGTCGAATTCGTTAACCACTGCACCATGATGGGAGCTGCAGTGTACTGTACTTTTTTTTAAACAGGGTGGTTGGGGAAGATGGGAGAAGGTAACCATCGATTAGAGACTTGGAGGAGGTCAGAGGTAAGCCACGCAGACACATCTGGGGACAGTTCATTTCTGGCAGAGGGGGAAGCAAGTGCAAAGGTCCTGAGGCAGAAGGAAGCCCGGTGGTCGGGGAAAGAGCAAGGAGGCTGATGGGGCTGAAGCGGGTGAGAAGAGGGAAGCATGAAGAGGAGTCGGGGAGACCCAGAAGCCAGGCGGTGGCGGGGGGGGCTCACGAGCCACTGCAAGGACTCAGCCTGCACCCTGCCTGTGATGAGAAGCAGGGGCAGGGTTCTGGCGGATCTGGCGGCATCACAGCAGGACCACGGTGTAGCCACCATCCAACCAGACAGGGTCCCGCTTGCTCGCCTGCGTGCTCAGGGATGCTCACTCACCTGACGGCCGTGGTGCTGAAGGAGGCCGAGGAGCGGGTGGAGATGTAAGGGTAGTGCTTGGTATCCAGTTTGTCTTCAATCGTGTCCTGGAAGGAAGAGAGCCAGTGGTGAGACTCGCCACCGGCTGGAACAGGGCTGACGGAACCAAGGTAAGACAATTCGAAGACAAGGCACGGAGCCAACGCCATGGCCAGGTCTGTCACAACCAGAGCCTGCCCACGGCTGGGTGTTTCATGCCTGGCTCAGGGCGGACCTGATGCTCCGTAACCGACAGATACAATATCATAAAGTTTGTAGGTCTGCTCTTCATTTTCTTTTTTTTTTTTCAACTGATTTTAGTTTTTCTTGCTTCTCTTCCAACGTATTCTTTTTTCTCTCCTCTTTTAGATGCCATGAGAGGTTAAGAAATGTCGCATTCTGTCCAATGAACTCCTGACACTTGCCATGCGTCCTGTGCAGCCTTGGCACAGGCAGTCTCTCAGGCAAGAGAAGGCCTGACGCCCTGGGTTGTCCAAGGGCCCGATTATCTGGGAGGTGGATCCAGCCACCCACCGCCCGCTGCTGAGAAGTCTATACTCCTCGCAGCTCCTATGCGGAGCCCACACGTGTCTCTCTGGGGGGCTGGGAAGGAGGGGAAGGAAAAGGGAGCAGAGAACAAAAGAGGGAACGAGACAGAGGGTTTATTCTGCCGAGCAAGGAAACGTAACTGTTTTCTAGATGTCTCATGGTCACCCATCCTTTGGCTTCATGGGTTTTAAAAATAGGAAGATGACTCACTATGTATTTTTAAAATGTTCTTATTTTAATGTACAACTCAGTGGGAACACCTGGACTGCTATGAATTAACAAAGGGATCCCGGGCAAGTCCCTTCATTTTCTGGACCCCAGGCTGGGCCACCTGTCAAGGGCAGGAGTTGGGCAGACCGTCTCCAAGTCCCATCCAGAGCTGCAGTGGGTCAGGGTTTACTTGACTTTGGGCTACAGGTGGGGGCGTAGGGAGGGACGCCCCTGGACTAGCTGATGGTCACAGATACGAAACACCTGCCGTGTGCAAGGCATGATGCCAAAGGACACGTCAGGGGTGGGCACAGGCCCAAGGTCTAAAAAGATGACCCAGGAGTTCCCGCTGTGGCTCAGCAATAACGAACCCAACTAGTATCCATGAGGACATGGGTTTTGATCCCTGGCCTCGCTCAGTGGGTTAAGGATCCAGCATTGCCGTGAGCTGTAGTATAGGTTGCATCTGTGGCTCAGATCCTGCCTTGCTGAGGCTGGGGTGTAGGCTGGTGGCTACAGCTCCGACTGGACTCCTAGCCTGGGAACTTCCATATGCCGTGGGTGCAGTCCTACAAAGATTAAAAAAAAAAAAGATGACCCAACACGGCGAGCAGCATACACACCTGGAAAGAGCACTCCTGACCCTCCTGGCAGGAGTCAGGGAGGTCTCTGCGGTGCTGGGCATCCAGACAGGTAGGTCAGGGTACAGGGATGGGGAGACTGGAGGGGACTTTGCAGAAAGGCAGGATTCAAGAAGCGGAGAGCAGAGAGCACACTCCAGACAAGGGGTGGGTTGGAAGAGAATGTGCCCTGAGGGTCTCTGGCTGAGGCGGGGCTGAGGGAGCAGAGCGGTGGGAGAGGAGGGCGGGCTGCGGTCCCTTTCCGGAGGCCCTCCCACCCCGAGGCACCCTCAGTGTGGAGCCTGCAACTCTTCTGACCTCCAGATGCTGGAGTGTGTTTGGTTCCTTTGGAAGTGGTACCATCGAGGGGCCTCAACCATGGGGGTAAATCCCGTGGATCCCAGGGATTTGCATCTGGCAGTGTCCTGGGACTGCTCGTCACAAACCTTCCCAAGCCTGGAGGCAGATCCCCCAGGAGAGAAAACCGCCACCCGAGGGTAGGTGAGGCTGAAGCCTCTGGGCCTGCAGAGCAAGCCCGGGCCTGGCTGCCCTCGCACCCTTGCACCCTCGCCCCGGCCCACACTGACCTCCATGATGTCTTTGATAATCGGGGTCCATCGTGAGAGCTGGTAGGTCTGCTCGCTGATGCGCTCCTTCCGTTCCGGTTTGCTCCTGCGACGCAGCGTGGACTGAAGGCAAGCCCACGAGAGCAGACTGAGCCGGGGTCCGGGCCTGTGGGGCCTCACGGGCCCTCCCCACTCCCCGCCCTCTGACCCCGGCATCCCTGCGGGGAGCCGGCACTGGCAAAGCCTGAAGAGGGGAGGTTTTCCGGGAAAAGCCCAGAACATGCCCCCCGGACGCCAGCCCGAGAACCCGGAGCAAACGTGGTTCTTTAAAGCCATGAACAATGGCAAACGTGGGTCAAACACCTTAAGTGCTATTTTTACCAATCCAGGGAGTTAAATAAACAAAACAGTTTGCGGTCAATGACAGGAGACGATACTGCTTGGGTTCGACTTATCCCTTAGTCTTGCTGCAACAGCATGGGCTGCACTGAATGGATCATGGCCATTCTCGTTCGGCCCCTTTGTGATCAAGGGTCTGAAAACACCAAACCAGCCCCCATCACAGGTCTCTGGTCTGATGGCTCTGGAATAAAGCTTTCAATTCTAAGATTCCAGGGGTGCACCTACAACCCTGCTTTCTTAGCACTGAGGCGTCAACCGACTCCCTGCAGGAAGCGGGGTTCCCACGGCGAGGTTCCCAGGGGAGGGCTCTCCAGGGTCCTGGAGCCCCCGCCTCTTCCAGAGCCCACACCTACCCTGACTCAGTCCTGAGTCAGCGCCTGAGCAGCAGACTCAGGTGGCAAGACGGCCTGACGCCAAGCTTTGTATTCTCACCCTCAAGGGAGACCCGTAGCCTAAGTGTCCCACGGCAGAGCCAGAGGACTCAAGATTTGGAGGATGGAGCCAGCATGATGCCAACTGGGGGATGGTTCACAGACATGGCTCAGCTTAGGGACGCTGTGACCCCTCGATGTGGCTGCCTGGGTTCTTGGCTACACCACTATTTAATCTACCCTCTACTTCTGCATTCCTCTGATTTTATGTTTTTTCTTTCTTGAAGCCGGGTGTATCATTAAGCGCTTTAAGTCTGGGGAGAAGAGACGAGACCCGCTGCTTCCCCTCTGCCCCCCAGCCGCGGGCAAGGCTGGCACTCACGTCGGTGACGATGGGCACCCCGAGGTGCGCCATGTTGGTGATGATCTCGCTGTCCTCTGGCGGGATCTGGGCGTGCTGGATCAGCTTGTTCAGATTCTCCTCCGTGATGCCTGAGAACAAAACCCCGATCACCACACCCGCCACTGAGCAACCCACACCCAGGAGCAGAGCCACCTTCGAGGGGGCACCGTGCCCCTTCTGCCTCCTTGGGGTTAGTGGGAACTCATCTGTGCATCAGCTTTACTGCACCAGATCAGGACTCCAATTCCGCTCTGGCCACTGTGTCCCTGGACCGTGACCATCAGCCACGGCCCCACATGGGCTGTATTTCCACAGTCTCCTGCTTCCCAGCCATCCCCCCCACCCTTGGCCCTTATCACAGACAACTTGGACAAAGAAGTCTCTGTGTCCATCTTTTTTTTTTTTTTGGTCTTCTTAGGGCCGCACCGGCGGCATATGGAGGTCCCCAGGCTAAGGGTCGAATCGGAGCTGTAGCCGCCAGCCTTCGCCAGAGCCATAGCAACGCAGGAGCCGAGCCACGTCTGTGACCTACACCACAGCGCATGGCAACGCCAGGTCCTTAACCCACCTGAGCGAGGCCAAGGATCGAACCTGCATCCTCATGGATGCTACTCAGGTTCATTAACCACTGAGCCACGACAGGAACTCCTCTGAGTCCATCTTTTGCACAATGGACACTTATGAACCCTCAAGGTCAACTATACGTGAGTAAAATATGCTATGTAAAGGCGCAGATAATAGCTGGAGGCAAGTTAAAAGTATCTGGCAGAAATGCTCTAATAAGCTGGCTGTAAAGCCAAAGGACTCCTCGCTGTCCCCGCCCTGTCCTCTTCTAACTGTCCCATCCCTCTGATCAGTTCCAGAAGCATGTGCGGGGCGGAGGGTGGTGGAGGATACTCGGCTTCCAGCTGCAAGTGATCTGCCCGCATTACACTTCCTCAGGCGTGAAGAGCCCCTTGGATCTTTGTCTTCAACACCCCTTTCCTTCCCTTTTCTTTGTCTTTTATTTTATTTTTTACTGTTTGTCTTTTTCTAAGGCTGCACCTGCGGCATATGGAGATTCCCAGGCTAGGGGTCTAATCGGAGCTGTAGCCACCAGCCTACACCACAGCCACAGCAATTCGGGATCCAAGCCGCGTCTACGACCTACATCACAGCTCATGGCAATGCTGGATCCTTAACCTACTGAGCAAGGCCAGGGATCGAACCTGCAACCTCACGGTTCCTAGTCGGATTCGTTAACCACTGAGCCACGACGGGAACTGAGCCTTTTGTCTTTTAAACTGTTCTCCGCTCTGCTCTCTCTCTTTCCCAGCTGCCTCATTTCCCCCAAGAAGGTCCGGGCCCTCCTCTACTCCCCGCTTCCTACCGTTCTTCAAAAAGATGTAGAGAAGGATGATGCGGATCTTGTCGTAAGTGCTGACATTGGCATCCAGCAGAATGGGGACGATGGCTCTCATGGGGTCCTTGATCTTCTCCCCTTCGGCATCCGTGCCCATGGCCAGGTCCTGCAGAAGACATACCACGTTGGCTCTGTTTCTGCAAGTCTGCATAGACGGGAACTGTTAGAACACCGGTTGTGCAAAAATGTCTGGGATTTGTAGCATGGGTGACGAAGGTTCCAAACAGGTACTCGTGCTCCCATAAAGCGCTGTGATGAGTACTGCTGTCATCGGCGACGGTGTCTATGGCCGTAGCAAGAGCCTGGGTTTCACTTTCCAAAGCCAGAAGGCACCCTTCTTCACCATCTTTTGTAGGCTGTTCCGTGCAGGTGCGTGCACCTGTGCCAAGGCCTCAGGGAAAGCCTCGATCCTGGTCTGTCCTCGAGAGGTATGAAGCCCGGCAGAGGGATCAGGGCTTCAGGGGATGCACTTCCCACACCTGAGAAGCCTTGATAGTTTAAGGAGCCTCTGCCTGGCTGGACTCTCTGGGCTCCACTCCCCCTGGCACTGAAGGCCAGGCTTGCGGAGCCTCTACTACTCCAGGGTTTTAACTTCTGTTTTTTATCTCCCAGGCACTTTTAGGGAGAAGAGCAAAGAACAAGGGCTCCTGAACCTTCGAATACCACTGAGGACGATGGAGGAAGGGACGGGGGCTGACAACAGAATGGAGGATAAAGAGTGAAGTTAGCACGGTCTAGGGCCCCCCTGCGCCCACTCGGGTAAGAAGCAGATACAGCCTCGATGGCCCAAGGAAGCAGCGCATCAGTCTCAGCAAATCAAAAACCATCTGGTCTGGAGTTCCCATCGTGGTGCAGGGGAAATGGACCCTGACTAGGAACCATGAGGTTGCGGGTTCGATCCCTGGCCTTGCTTAGTGGGTTAAGGATCTGGCGTTGCCATGAGCTGTGGTGTAGGTCCCAGATGTGGCTCGGATCTGGCGTCGCTGTGGCTGTGGTGTAGGCTGGCGGCAATAGCTCCAATTAGACCCCTAGCCTGGGAACCTCCATGTGCCTCAGGTGCGGCCCTAAAAAGACAAAAGACAAAAAAAAAAAAAAAAAAACCACACCATCTGGTCTTATTCTGAACGTGGTTGCAACTTTCTCCAGAGCTCTTACAGAGGTCGCCAGAAGGTTCCCCCTTTCCTCTCAAGATCCCAGGGGTCCATCATAAGTATGATCTCGAGTTCTGGTTTCTGCCCAGCCCGGGGTCAGAGGAAGGCAGGGCCCCTCCCGAAGGCCCTGTCACCCCCAGGGACGCCTCAGTCGCCATGTGTCCAGCAAGGCCTGAGTCTGATATTCATTCCCTCAAGGTCAACTGTAATGTGACCAGTTCAGCAAATACCACCGAGCACTTCTGAAAAAATGCAAACTTCAGGATGAATCCCGACAGCATCTGCACTGTATCTAGGGATAACCTGCTTTCTGGACAGTCAAGTACTTTCGGAGAGGACATCTCCGTGTTTGCAAAGATCACCCACCAATGTGACGGATGCCAGCAGGGCTACTTCCCTGGAGGAGAGAGTCCATGAAATCAGGGCTGGTCTTACAAACCTAAGCTGAGCCTGTCACAGCAAACCAGGAGATTTCAATCTTAGCCTCACACTGAGAACTCGGGTTGTTTTTTTCGGTAAAAATGGACTTTCCGCTGAGGCTTCAGAATCATTTAATTCCCTTTCCTTAGATGCAGATCCTTAAAAAACAAACAAACAAAAAAAAAAAACCACCCCCGAAACCCAAGGAGATTTCTTGTGATACAGTGGGTTAAGGATCCAGCTGTGGTTACTGCAGCAGCCCAGGTCACTGCTGTGGTCCGGATTCAGTCTCTGACCTGGAACTTCCACAAGCCGCAGGGGCAGCCAAAAACAAAAAGAAGAAGACAACCCTAGTTGATTCATATCATCACGCACGAGGAACGGAGTGTCAGGACGAGTGACTCCACACAATGCTCCTGCGAAACGCGGCGGCGGTGTTATTTCCCTTCGCAGATGAGGAAAATAAACCAGAGAGAAACAAGCACATCAAACTAAATCAGCGACAGAGACAGCACGCTGATCCTAGCTGTGAGCAGCGTGACTGCGGGCAAATTTCTTTCTTCTTCTTTTTTTTTTTTGCTTTTTTAGGGCCACACCTGTGGCATATGGAGGTTCCCAGGCTAAGGGTCAAATCAGAGCTGCAGCTGCCAGCCTACACCACAGCCACAGCAATGCCAGATCCGAGCCACGTCTGCGACCCACACCACAGCTCACGGCAACGATGGACCCTTAACCCCCTGAGCAAGGCCAGGGATCGAACCTGCAACCTCATGGTTCCTAGTCAGATTTGTTTCTTCAGCACCATGATGGGAACTCCCTGTGGTCGAATTTCTGACTTCTGACTGCACTACTCTTTTTCAGGCTCTTTCTCCAAAGCTGGTGTGGCCACGGCAGGAGGAAAAGACACTCCAGATATAACGTTCAGCCAGCCCTGCCAACAGAGGGCTCAGGCTCCATCTCTCTCTCTTCTGCCCTTCCAGGAAGCCTCCGGAAAGTCAGACATGCAAAATCCAAACGGCACAGCATTCAGACCCCTCTGGTCCCTACCATTGGGAGCGGAACGGCACCGGCTCCAGGGAGGTGAGACCACACGAGCTAGTGGGCTTTCCCATTTCCTAAGATTCTGCAGGAGGTTCAAGGTCAGATGTTAACGTTCCGCAAATACATGGGCCCAGGAGAAAGGGAAGGAAAGGCCCTACCTGTTCCACCCGGCAGAGCTTATCCACGGTGCCTTGGTAGTGCTTCATGCAGTCCTCCGCCAGGTGCAGGTGGGTCGAATACTAGGACAAAGCAGAGAGCGTGTGGTCAAGGAATCACTCGCTGATTCGTGCAGCATCAACGGAGCACTTGCTGTGTATAAACACGGCCCTGGGCACCAGAGCCATCTCCAGCCTCATAAAGGACAGAAACCACACGGGCAAGCCGGTTCGCAGACACCGCCAGACAGAGAACTGTGTGCGTCGGGGAGAGGGACAGACCACCTTCTGGAAGAGCCAAGAGGAAGGAGAATTCCTATGTGGGGGTGGGGGCAGGGGGTGGCACGATGGTTTCACAGATTGTCTGATACTCCTCCCTCCAGGAGGTGGCGCTCAATCCCGCCTCCTTGCCGTGGGCTGGAGGCTCCTAGGGAATCCTGTGCAGGGAGAGCTGTGTGACTCCCAGGTCAGCGTGGCTTCCTCCCAGCGCTCTCTCAGGCCCGTGGGGTTGGGCAATTGGAAGGATACAGAGAACAAAAGAGGAGGAGGAGAAAAGAAAGTCATTGGAACTAAGCTCTCCATCCCAATCTTATATTTTTTTCTCCTAAAAATTGCAGAGGACTAAAACCCTGTGAATTTCCACGAATCACTGAGTGTAAGGGGGCTTTGAGGAGCCTTTGCGCAGCTGTTTATACTCATGATCCGAACGGGTCGTGGTGGATGGTCATACCTTGCTGAGCTCCTTCTGGTACTGGGGCATTTTCTTCAGCATCTGGGACAGGTCCCGCATGGTGGTCTAGAGGGAAAGAAGAGCCTGTGGTCTCATCTTAGCATGAGAACTAAGAGCCTGTGCAGGGGGCGGGGCGGGGGGCACAGGTGCAGCCCAGGATGACAGGCAGCTGGGGACCTCCTGAGTACAGGCTCCCTAACCCCCCAAAGGCATCTGCTAAACACAGGATCACGTGTCTAGAGTTTCTGGTCTCTGGCTCAAACAAATTATTGATCCAAATACTCTGTCTCCTAGGTGGGGATGTGACCTCTGAAGTCTGGTAAGTATGTTCTATTTCTTGCCCTAGAGAGTTGCTGAGAGTATAATTCTTGCCCCAGAAAGAAGCGTTTTCCCCTCTCGATACTGCTTTTCTGCACACGCAGCTCAAGCTGTCTTGGCATTAGGGTCACATTCCCTCTCCGCAGAGAGGCTGCGGTTGTGTGGACAGGTAGAAAGTAGGGAGAAGGTAAGAGAAGGCTGGAATCTGCCTCCTGACAGGTGGCAGCGGTCTGCTTCCTTTCTGAGGGACCCGCCTAATCCCACGCGTGGTTCCAACGAGAATGTATTAAATGACTACTATTTATCAGGCACTTTCAGGTGCCAGATGCAATGTCAAAAACAAACAAAAAAAGACTTTCTGCTTTCGTGGTGCTACCATCCAGCAGAGAGAGTTATCCCGAGGGAGTGGCTTAGCGCCCGTGGAGGGAAGCATGAGTGTGGCTGCTCAGTGTAGAGGCACCTCAAGTCCAGAAGGTTTCCAGAGAGAATGAAGCCTGAGCCAAAGGACGGGGACCTCGTGAGGCAAGGCTAATGCAAGGAACTCAGGCATGGCTTGAGCAAGGCGATGGGGTGAGGAGGGAGGCAGAGATGAGAGCTGTGGGGCCTGATGACCTGGCGTGTCCATGGTGGGGCTTGGTTCTCCTGAGATCAGGAAGTCACTAAATGGTTTTAGGCGAAGGAGGGACACACCCAGAGCTGCATTTCTCCCAACAAAAGAGGAGTGAAACGCCTCTGATAAATAGGCAGGAGGAGGAAGTTCCCTGGTGGCTCACTGGGTATGGATCCAGTGTGGTCACTGCTGTGGTGAGGGTTCGATCCCTAGCCGGGGAACTCCCAACTGCCACAGGTGTGGCCAAAAACAAACAAACAAACAAACAAACAAAACACACCAAAAAAACCAGAGGAGAGGCCAGGTGAATTAGGTTATGAATTCTAAGTCTACTGCAAGCTAAAAAAGCTCTCACAACTTCTTCTGGCTTAAAGTGAATCTTGATTCACAACAGTAAACATTAGTTCTCAGGGTAACAAAAAGAAGCTCTCTATAAATATCAACAGATGGAGGACTCTGGATCTGCGTCTCGAATGAAAAATAAGACAAAATGATATCAGAGAAAAGAGGCCCCTGACCGCCCCAGCCCCCAGCCCCCAACTCACTAGTCCTGTGCTGAGGGGGCGGCCTCCCGCCCACAGGGGATAAGCAGGGATTAACCTAAAGAGCCCCGGAGCTTTTACCTTCTCTCCAGTATTCATTCTCTTGCTGGAAGAAAAATCCTTCAGAGAACGGGTGACCTCCCTGGAAGACAGAAGGAGGCAGCTGAGCGCCAGGGCGACACCGGTGCCTCGACAAGGAAGAAGGAAGCTACCGGGGCAGCACAAGCAAGATTCTTCCTTTAGGAATATATGGCCCTTTGCCTGCCTGTGAGCTACACATTTAAAATGGTTTTCTAGGAGTTCCCGTCGTGGCACAGTGGAAACGAATCTGACTAGGAACCATGAGGTTGCAGGTTCGATCCCTGGCCTCGCTCAGTGGGTTAAGGATCTGGCATTGCCATGAGCTGTGGTGTAGGTCGCAGATTCGGCTTGGATCCTGCGTTGCTGTGGGCTGTGGTGTAGGTGGGCGGCTACAGCTCCGATTAGACCCCTCACCTGGGAACCTCCATACGCCACAAGTGCGGCCCTAAAAAGATAAAAAAATAAATAAATTAATTAAATAAAATGGTTTTCTAAGAGGAGAGAGAGATACATCATTTTCCTAATGCTCTCAACCAGGGGTCTCCAGAGCAGAGTGTGCAAGAAAATTTGAGAACAGAAAAGAAAATGTTAGGAAATCTATTTATATACTTTTACTTCATCCTTTTCAATTTCATGTTTTTGTTTATTCTGTAAAGCATACATACTAGTATAATAAGGCACATATTTCATACATAAATTATAATACTGGAAACGTGAACTAACATTTTTTGTTTCTTTTTTTTTTTTTAAATTTTGCTTTTTAGGGCCGTACCTTTGGTATATGGAAGTTCCCAGGCTAGGGGTCGAATCAGAGCTACAGCTGCTGGCCTACACCACAGCCACAGCAACGCAGGATCTGAGCCCTGTCTGTGACCTACACTACAGCTCACAGCAATGCTGGATCTCAGACCCACTGAGCAAGGCCAGGGATCAAACTCGCATCCTCATGGATACTAGGCAGATTTGTTTCTGCTGCGCCACAACAGGAACTCCCTAACATTTTTCTAAAGTTGAGTGATCCAAAAAGTTCAGAGCCTATTCTTCTAAATAACAGCACCATTTCAGGCTATAGAATTTTCTCACTCTTCCCTGTGAATTTCCTAAGGATATCACCAACTCCATGTAGCAGAATGTGTCTTTCCGCAAAAGTGGACTTGTTATCTACACTTTAAAGTTCTTATTAAAAATTATCCAGTGTTAGGGAGTTCCTGTCATGGCTCCGAGGTAACAAACCTGACTAGTATCCATGGGGATGCACGTTTGATCCCTGGCCTTGCTCAGTGGGCCTGGGATCCTGCATTGCTATGGGTGTGGTGTAGGCTGGCAGTTCCAGCTCTAATTTAACCCCTAGCCTGAGAACTTTCATGTGCTATTGGGTTCAGCCTTGACCAAACACACACACACACACACACACACACAACACACACACACACTCTCTCTCTCTCTCTCGCCTCCTCCTCTCTCCTCTCCTCCTCTCTCTCTCGTCTCTCTCTCCCTCCTCCCTCCCTCCCTCCCTCCCCCCCTCCCTCCCTCTCTCCCTCTCTCTCCTCTCTCTCTCTCTCTCTCTCTCTCTCTCTCTCTCTCCAGTGTTAGAAGCATTTTCCGATGGAGTTTCCATTGTGGCTCAGTGGAAACAAATCTGACTAGCATCCATGAGGATGCAGGTTCAACCCCTGGCCTCGCTCAGTGGCTTAGGATCCAGCATTGCCATGAGCTGTGGTGTAGGTGGCAGATGTGGCTCGGATACTGCATTGCTGTGGCTGGGGTGTAGGCCAATGCCTACAGCTCCGATTAGACCCCTAGCCTAGGAACCTCCATATGCCATGGGTGTGGTCCTTAAAAACGACACACACACACACAAAATTAAACAAAACAACCAAAACAAACAAACAAACAAACAAACAAACCAAACATTTTCTGAGCAAGGTACTGGTTGGGTATACAGATCAGTCTATCTATCAGTGTAAATGTCAGCTCTTGCTCAGAAATTTTAGGTATGACAGCTGGGAGGAAGGGGACACACCGGCTGAGAAAAGAAAACTGAACTGTAGGTAGCAGAGTCTGGATCTTCCAATGGAATAAACTGGCTTTAAATGTTTAGTCGTTATAAAGCATTTTGCTGAGAGAGCTGCAGATGCTTTCTAAAAATTCTAAAAACACCCCTAACATAGAATGTGTTCCCTAACTTCCTGAAGCAGGTGTATGCCGCCTGAGCTCCAGTAACAGAGCCCCTAAGCATCACGCTGCTAGGGTGCTGCAGACGGAGCCCACTTCAGGGGGCGCGGGGAGCCCTGGGGCGGGGCGGGGTGCGGAGCGGGCTCTTACTGGGACACCTCCGCGATGTGCTTGTGGCGCAGCGCTATCCACAGGTCGTCATCCTCGTCCAGAAGCACTTCCTTCACTCGCGCCTCTCCGATGCCGCTCGTTTCGTACCTACAGAGGAGACAGCCAGCCTGGAGCATTCATCCAGTTCCCCCGGTTTACAACGGATAGACCCCCAGCGATGGCACAGCAAACGGCCCTACCCGCCGATGTGTCACTGTGTGTCAGCTCTGCTGCATGGAACAAAGCGAACAATTTCTCGGGCAGGGCGAGACCCAAAGGTCTTATCAAAGCCAGGGGACTTGATGTCCCGTTTTAAAATCCCCAGCCTGCGTGGATCTGGCTCCAGCGGAGAAGCGGGCTCAGGTGTGAAGTCAGGTCATGGGTGGGTTGAGGCGCTTGTAAGGGAAAGGGGCAGGGCACACCTGTTCTTTGCGGGGAAAGGCCTGGGACACCACCTTCACGTGGGGGACCCAAAGGACATTTCACGGCTGTTGCCACAGGCCCACAGCTAACTTCCAAGTTTGAAACCGTGAACATCTAAAGGAAAGCAATTATAGGTCCCCAAGGGGGAAAAGCTGAGATTCAGCTTCATTGTGAAACCACTACCTTTACAATTAACTTTATAAAATAAGTGACATGAGAATAATATCATCTGTACCCAACAAAAGAAAAGTAAGTTTTTAGAAACTAAGTTTCTGGTGATTGCTACCAAGAAAAATGTTTGTTTTTTTTTTTTTTAGGGCTGCACCTGTGGCATATGGAGGTTCCCAGGCTAGGAGTTGAATCGGAGCTGTAGCCGCTGGCCTAGGCCACAGCCACAGCAACGCAGGATCTGAGCTGCGTCTGCGACCTACACCACAGCTCACGGCAACGCCAGATCCTCAATCCACTGAGCGAGGCCAGGGATCAAACCCGAAACCTCATGGTTCCTAGTCGGATTTGTTTCTGCTGTGCCATGATAGGAACCCCGAAAAATGTCGTCTATAATGCAGCAAACCGCAAATAAAATTCAATGCGAAACTCCTGTTGATCAGTTTTATCGTCATCATATTTCATGATCTGTAACTAAGAAGTTTCAACTCTGAAAAAAATATACTCTCTCACACACGTCAACATATTAACATATCCAAGCAGATTTTGTACTGAGGTGCCGTGAGCTGTGAACTAAAAACCTAAAGTTCTTTTTTTTTTTTTGTCTTTTTTGCCTTTTCTAGGGCCGCTCCCTCGGCATATGTAAGTTCCCAGGCTAGGGTCTAACTGGAGCTGTAGCTGCCAGCCTACGCCACAGCCACAGCAATGCAGGATCTGAGCTGCATCTGCAAACTTCACCACAGCTCACAGCAACGCCGGATCCTTAACCCACTGAGCAAGGCCAGGGATCGAACCCGCAACCCCATGGTTGCCAGTCGGATTCGTTAACCACTGCGCCACAACGGGAACTCCAAACCTAAAGTTCTTGCTGTCTCCCCCAAGGGCAGGGATTTCTGGCTGGTGGTGCACCTGGACTTTGGGAACTCACAGAAAAGCTTGCAGGTTTATCAGCAAGACTCTGTCAATGTACCTGCTTTCCCTAGGATTAAAAACATCCTTTTATTACATAAGTTACAGGTGTGTCTGGTTCCTTTGCAAAGCTGCAGTCACTCCGGGTCTGTGTACTTACTTGTATACATCGTTTTCAATAGGCAGCAGGTCATAACTCATGGCCTGAAAAGTCAATTCATGAAGGACGGGGGAACTGGGATCGAAGCCGCGGTCCAGGATCAGGAGCTGGGAGCGCGCCTTGTCTGGGCCCTGGAACAAGGACCCAGGGAATGAATGGTTTCACAACCTGCCCCGTATAGGTCCAGCTTTTCTGACTAGCATAGCTACCCCTCCTGTAAAAGGCAGGACATAGACTCTGGCTCAAGTAGCACCAAGTCCAGTTATCGCTGGACGAGGACACCAAACACACACCATGTGAGAATCCAGTGTGTCTGTTTCATAATGAGGGTCCTTTGACACAGAGCTCAACCTGTGGCTGGGGTCCAAAGCGAGCTTATGAAGGGGAGTTCCACTGAGGTTCAGCTATATATAGGGTGACCCACCATCTAGCTGACCTGAGACGAAGGGGGGGGTCCCAGTTTTTAAATTAAGACAGTGAAGGAAGAATTCTGTGTCTTTTCCTTTTTTTTTTTTTCCTGGTCTTTTTAGGGCCGCACCAGTGGCATATGGAAGTTCCCAGGCTAGGGGTTGAATCGGAGCTGCAGCTTCCAGCCTACACCACAGCCACAGCAATGTGGGATCCAAGCCGCGTCTGTGACCTACACCACAGCTCACGGCAATGCCGGGTCCCCGATCCACCGAGCGAGGCCAGGGATTGAACCCTCATCCTCGTGGATGTGAGTCAGGTTCTTAATCCGCTGAGCCACAACGGGAACTTCAGTTGTGTGTTGTGACTGCAGTGGTGGTGACATGACTCTACACATGTGACAAAACTGCACAGGACTGTACACTCACACGTGCATGTGCACAAACTAGTGAGATCTGAGCAAGGTCTCGAGATTGTAGCAATGTCCATTTCCCGGCTTTGATACCATTCTACTGAGGGGGCTCCTGGGACGCAGGGCTTTCAGTGCCAACACCGGACTGAAGTCCCAGTGAACAGAAACCAGTTGGTTGCTGGGCAGCACAGGACAGAATCCGTGTCGCCTGCCCGAAGGCTGGAACTCAGAGTTCAGGTGTGGGGCTCCGTGAGCAATGGAACCCAGCAATGCCCAGGCTGCCAAGCCAACACCGTGGTCCCTGGGTGAGAGAACCACGTGGGGCCCGAGTCCGGACTTACCTCCCCCATCGTCGGGTCATCCGCTTTGTAGGCGTCGAGCTTGTCCTGGATTAGCTGAGCCAGCAAAGCATTGTCCTTGTATTCCCTGACAAAGGAGGAGGGACAGAGGGTGACCGCCCCGCCCCATCGATGGCGCTGTCTGCCCTCCGGGAAGAAGCCAGGACAGTGAGGGAAGGTGGAGGGAGACAGGAGCTTCACAGGTATTGATTTTACAACGAACATGCACTCATGGTACACGTATAATTAAAAAGGACAAATAAAATACTTAGCTCAGTGCCTGAAACATAAATGATCAAAAAAAAAAAAACAAAAAACCCCCAAAAAAACCACCTATCTAAATGGAAACAGGTAGTCTTTCCAAGCACATTTCAGCAGAGGGTCCGAACCTGTTCCCATCACCAGGCTGTCAGAGTCTGACCCACCCGATTCTCCACTCCCTCAAATCAAATTCTCTTGCACCCTGTTTTGTTTCTGTTGGAAATGACTGTTTGCGCCTGCAGAGCCAGGAAGACACAAGCATGAGCCTCTGGACCTTCCACCCCTGTGAGCCTGACAGCACTTGCTGGGCTCCTCCCAGCTCGGCTTATGGTCACTCCCGCCGGCCACCTGGCCTCGCTCAGCACAAAAGCAGCTCTGCTCCCAGCCTCGCCCGCCAGTGAATGAACCCCAAGCCCCCACTTCTCAACTTCCAGCAGGCTCTGTCAGTGAGGACCCTGAGAGGGGAGGCGTGGTCCTGTGGGTGCACATTTCTGAGGACAAGGGGCGATGAGGGGCCTTGGCACCTCCAGCTCGGGCCCTTCCCTCCTCCTGCAGGATCCCGCCCACCCCGCCCCGGCTTCTCCTGCATGACTGGGGCTCTTGATCACACTCCCGTGGCAGTGCATTCACCTCCCCACCCCATGCAAATCTGCCCAAGGCTGCCCGGTGCTAACCACTGGAGAGCATGACCCCAAACCTGGCATCCAAGGCCCCCCAGAAACGCAGAAATGGCTTCACCTTGCCTCCCGGCCCGCACATGTCCTGCTGGACCACCAACCCTCCTCACACTTGCCCCTGTGTCTTTCCAACATCACGCTTCTGCTCATCCCTACTGGCCACACAACGCGTCTGTCCTCCGGTCCTCATCGGTTTGCTGAAATCCGAACCCGTCCTCCAGGACCCAGCTCAGATGCCACCTCTGGTCTGCAGCCGTCTTGTTCCTCTCAGCTCAAAGGGCCCCCTCCCTGCACTGGCTGCCCAAGCCCGGGACCTGTCCCGTCCGGAGGCACTGGTCTCCCAGGTCCACATTGCAGGTGTGCACGGCTCAGGCCCAACACACCTTAGAACACATCTTACTGATCCGCCCAGATCAGGCCCTTCTAAGGGTAACGGCTGTACCTTCAGGTTAGGGCCCCCCGGCACTTACACGTCGGGTAAGTGATAATTGAATGACTTCATAAAATCTGAAGAGCGTGTCCTTTGCAGGGTTGTTCTCTTTGTATCTGATCTTACTCTGGAACATCTTTTGCAAAGACAGTTCTTGTTTTTTCAGGTTCAAAAGAGACGAACAACTGCAGGCAACCCGGGGTTGCAGTGACACAGGGGTTCGCATTTAGCTATGAGATAACGGAGTATGTGTATGCTGTGCCCTTTTCTGCATATATTGGTATATTTCACAATCAAATTTAGAAAAAAACAAAAACATTGGAAAATACCAATCTGAGATGCTCAAATCTTGACCCCCTTGAGACAACTTCCACTGGAATTGTAAGGCCAGAGGGAGCCTCACGCGGCAGACAGGTGGGGGGCCACGGAAGACAGACAGGTGCACTGCCTTACCCCCGATACCGCACGGCTGGGTACTCCTTCAGGGTGGCACACAGAGTGGCGATCTGCTCCGCCAGGCGCTCCAGGATTGGATTCTTCATCTGAGCCTTGTGGGGACTGTAGAAGCTTTGGAAGGAGTCAGCAGAGTCCAAGGAATATACCTGAGAAGGAGATTTATATATGTGTGTGTGTGTGTGTCTGTGTGTATGGCTTTGGAAGGAGTCAGCAGAGTCCAAGGAATACACTTGAGAAGGGGATTTTTATACACTCACACACACATACACACACTTCCAGAATTGTGACCTGTCAGGGTTTCCACCAACCCTGGTACCGAGGTTACAGAACACATTTTCATTTATTCTACAAACACGGCTGGGTGTCAGCTGGATGCCAGGCCCTGCGCTAAACACTTGGGAACTGCTAGGGACCAAACCATTACTGTCCTCAAGGAGTGCGCCATCGTGCAGCAGAAGGCAGACAATAAACAATAAACATCATGAAAAGTACACGTTACAGTAAGTGAGAAACGGGCAAGTGTATGAGAAATAATAAGCAGGACCACGGCTGGACAGGAGGCCTCCTTGAAGGCGTGAAAGAGGTGTGGGTTTCTTGCCAGCAGGGGACTCCCTGAGGAGGGAACAGCGTGTGCCAGGGCCCTGAGGCAGGGGGAGTCCTTTCTCTGGCAACAGATGAGGAGCCCAGGAGAGAGCAGGGGAGGAGGTCCTATCAGACCTCATGGGGATTATGAGTTTACATAAATAAGGTACCAGCTAGAAATTGTGCTGTGGCTGTGGCAGATGAAGGAGATTTGTATGGATTTAATAATTTCCTATCCTCAGTAGTATGTTCTAAGTATTTCTTTCTTTTTTTTTTTTTTTGAGGGTTCTAGAAGTTTAAAATTTCCTCTCAACCTACCAGTTATCAGTGTTTTTTCAGAATCTCTCTTATGTAAACTACCCTGATCTGGAAAACCTGAGGTTAGAAAAAAGAAAAGTTTATTACTTTTCAAAAATACACAGATATGGTTGAATACACTGAAGTTGGATTTTGTTCAATCCAGGTGGTGACAGGGCTCACGCAGAGGGGAAAAAAAAAAAAAAATTCCTGCCCTCAAGCTGGGAACAGACTTTCTGCCAAGTGAGAGAGGAAGGAGATTGTCTTTTTAAAATATTCACACTATTTTCCCCATCTCGTCTCTCCTAAGAATTCGTCACTCTCTGGCATCTAGAAGCGGATCTGTAAAGACCCACTAGGCCACCATCATATCTTACCTCTACCAAATGCATAAAAGGTGTGTTATTTTTTTTGCTAGGAGGAGGAATTTTAACAAACCTTGAAAATACTAAGGTATACATTTGGTACGTTCGCTCCCAGTCAGCTTCACCTTTACTGGTTTAACGACGGTGCGTTTTTCCAAGGGGAGCGGTTTTGGCACTCGAAGCGTTAACAGCTCATAGCAAAGGCTGCCATCTGTTCCTTCAGCACATGACAAGCCGAGGTTATCTCACATAAAATAAAAACAGCCTCCTTCGCAGCAGATGGGTGTGGGCGGAGCCCTGCCCCTCCGCCCCGCCCAGGCTCTTTCTCGATTGGCTGCTTTTCGGAGCTGGCCAATAGGAGCGAACACTGCGAGCGAGGATGAAATGAACATCAGGAAGGGCATGGTGGCTGGAAAGAGTCAGAAATAACTGAGACGAGGCCCTCTCCGGCAGACCCCTAAGGAATACCCTTTCCGTTACATAAACATCCACGCACCAGACGACATTCAGCAAGTCCCTCCCGGCTCTCTTGACTGCACCCCAGGGCCACCCTCTCAGACGTGGCCAGAGCTCCTGCTGGAATAACCAGGATGCAGGCTTCCTATGCCCTCCCCACGCGGCCTCACCTGGGACTCATACGGGAGAAAGGCAATGTTGATTTCCGTCAGAGTTTTGATGACTTTGGCGGCTCGTGATTTTACCAGCTCGTTGAACAGGGCGTCTGGACAAGCTGTGAGAACGACAAAGTCAGTAGGTTTTCCTGTCCTTTGGCTGGTTCATTTCAATAGTTACACGTGTCCAGTGAATCCTTTATTTTATTAGGGTTTTTTAAAAGGCAAACAGAATAAAACTTAGAAAAAAAAAAAAGCTAATTGAAAGCTCATCCCAGGAGTTCCTGTTGTGGCTCAGCAGAAATGAATCAGACTTGTATCCATGAGGATGCAGGTCCAGTCCTTGGCCTCGCTTAGTGGATTAAGCCGTGAGCTGTGGTGTAGGCTGGCAGCTCCGATTTGACACTTTTCCTGGAACTTCCATATGCTGCAGGTGTGGCCCTGGGGGGAGGGGAGGAATCTCATCCCATACTCAAGCCTACTACCTCTAGGGCATAAAAGGAACATAAAACCACCTACAGGGCTCTCAACATATAACAAAGAAACAGATGGCAATAAAGACTGAGCCCCTGAGAGCTAATAAAAACTATTTACTTTCTGATATTAGGAGAGGAAGAAAAAGAACCAGGAGAAGTCAAGAAGGAAAAAGCCTGTAATATAAACAAACACTATGCATTTGAGATACTTAGGAGAAATAAGTAAAGAAAAACAGAATCATTGGGAAATGTGATGTCGGCATTTCCCCAGGGCCTCTAAGGAACCCAGCGGCTCGGGAGACCCACTCGGTCCTGACTCTTCTGGGCCAGACAAATAGCTTCAGGTTCCCAGAAATATGTTATTGGTTTATTATTACTGTTCTGTCTACCTACTTTCTTTGCCACCCATCTTCAAAAAGCATAAAGTGATTCTTTGCAAGAAGCTTTCCTTGTTTTCTCAGTGGCGAGTCTTGTGGGATTTTCCCCGAGAGGGAGCACTGGGGGAACTGTTATTACTGTGCACGCTTTACTGTCCAGCCCTACTCAGTTCTCTTTGCTATTAACAAAGACCGAGGGAGTTCCCTGGTGGTCTAGTGGTTAGGATTTGGTCCTCTCACAGCCACGGCCTGAGTTCAATCCCTGGCCTGGGAACTGAGATCCCACATCAAGCCACTTGCGCACCACGACCGAAAAAACAAAACCAAACAACAACAAAAACCCAAAGACTGACCGAGATGCTTCTGCACAAAAACCTCCACAAAGAAAAGAGATTCTGGAACAATGATTACCGTTCTATCTGATCCAAATACCACCTGGGAAAAATTCCACTTTGTAGCTGAAAAGCAGATGGAAACGCACTGCAGCTCACATACAGTGCTAGGTAGGTGTCTACAGAGTGAAACACCAAGGCTAGCATCAGAAAATTCTTCTCAGTGTGCAACACGCTAGCCCTCAGCAGAGGAGATAATTTTCATCCGAAAGGACTGCATGACCTCGCAGGTTTGAATGTGTGTGTTTATTTTTATCTCTTATGCAATTTGCCTTCTGAAAATAAAAAATCAGGACAAACATGGGAACGGCCCATGGCTTCCCTGCTGGCCTGGCTTGGTCTGGGGTCAGTCTCGCTGTGCAGCAACGCTAAACCAGAAGGATGGGTGGCAGCTCACAGTCATACTCACAGTCGGTGAAGAAGACATGAGCCGCGCGGTACTTGGCGGTCGGTGGGTCCTTAAAGTCGCTGATGAGAGAGTGGACCGACTGTGGTGAGGGGAAAAAAGGAAATGAATTTAATTCCAGAAGCACACAGGACCCATACCTGAACCTGATCAGATCCAGGGCTTCAAGCTACATGCACAATAGAGCAGGGGATTTCTGATGTATAATTCTAACCCCTCTGAGGACTTCAGATTAGCATTATTTCAGAGTTTAGGTGAACAGCAGCCTCCCTAGCTCATTCTAGCTCACTTCTTTGGAGCCACCGTAATTTGCATTCTTCAGAAGGGACCCACAAATGTGGAAAGTGGTCAGAAACCTGCCAGGAGAGCCACTGTGATGAAGTGCTAGCAATTTAGCTGCATTTGCCGAAACTCACACAGAAGCCAGTTTTTAGATATGAAAACTGGGGAAGTGGGGAGGGGGGGACTTACATAGAGTAAAAGACCTAAGACAACTAGCAACTGAAAGCGAGGGAGTGGATCTCTGCTTGGATGCTGATTTGCTCTTCAGCTTGTTGATGTGGGGTATCACACAGATTTACGGATATTGAGGAATCCTCGCATCCCTGGGAAAGATGCCACTTGATCATGGTGTGTGATCCCTGTAATGTATCATGGGGTGTGGTTTGCTATGCTCGTGCTGAGGATTTCTGCATCTACGTTCATCAGTGATACTGGCCCATAATTTTCTTTGTTCGTGTGGTATCTTTGTCTGGCTTGGGTATCAGGGAACGAGCTTGGGGAACGTTTTCCTTCCTCTGTGATCTTTGGAAAGAGTTTCAGAAGGACAGGTGTTAACGCGTCTCTCCATGTTGGGCAGAATTCACCTGCGAAGCTGCCTGGCCCTGGACTTTTGGTTTTGGGGGAAGTTTTTAAATCATGGTTTCCATTTCAGAACCTGTGATTGGTTTGTTCGTATTTCCTAGTTCTTCCCGGTGCAGCTGGCTGCTGCTTTGAACCAGGCCCCTAAAATGACAAGGCAGGCGGATCTGAACCCTAACTGGATGCTGAGGACATGAATCTGAAAGAATAAATGAAGCAAGTTCTCGGGGCGGCGGGGGCGGGGGGGGGGCTCCCTAGATTAAATGAGCCCCTACCCAGAGAGGAAGGATGTGTGGACACACGGCCTGCCTGGCTTTTGGCTGAGAGCTTAACGCACCCCCCGCCTCCCCCGACCGTGGAGTGTGTGCTTAAACAGAGCAGTGTGTTAAGTGCGTGCTTCACCCAGAAACATCAGACACTGTGCCACACAGACACGGAGCCAGCACGTGCCACCTCAGCCAGGGCTCTGCCGGGGAGGGCTTACCTTCTCAGAGGGCGTGATAAGGTACACGGCCTCCAGGCTGGGGAGCGGCTCTCTGCGTTTGTTGATGTCCTCCACAACTAGACAACACAAGAGCAGCCCACCGTGAGGAAACACACCCGGAGATCATGAAATCAGAAGCCATAGACAGAGGCCGCCTTCAGACGGGCGGCACAAAATCTCCAGTTGGTGGGGAGGAGAGACTCGAGGCCCCTTCCCCAGAGGTGCTGCTCTCCCCTGTCTCCGGATTCTCAAGGTGGTAGGAAACCCGGACTCCTATCACGCGAAATACCTTCCACTTCCCACCCCAGCTAAAGTAAATGCCTTCATCTGCTCTGATTGAAAACAGAAACTGGGAGTTCCTGTCGTGGCTCAGTGGAAATGAATCTGACTAGTATCCATGAGGACACAGGTTCGATCCCTGGCCTCACTCAGTGGGTTAAGGATCTGGCGTTGCCGGGAGCTGTGTAGGTTTGCAGATGTGGCTTGGATCCTATGTTGCTGTGGCTGTGGTGTAGGCCAGCGGCTATAGCTCCGATTCGACCCCTAGCCTGGGAACCTCCATATGTTGAGGGTGCAGCCCTAAAAGCCAAAAAAAAAAAAGGAAAAGAGAAACCTTCGTTTTTTTTTTTTTTTCCTCATCTGTTCTAGATAATCCCAATTCTTTTAGAATGTCCACGTTGGGTTTGTTTCTCTACAGCAGGATGGTTTTCTCATTTTCCTCTGTGTATATCAAATGAAGACATTACAAACACAGCCTCTGTGTACTACGGTTCCTCTCAATAGCGCAAAGCCTAAACATCACATTTTGTTAGAGCCGCCAACCACCGGTGTTGGGTGTGCTGGTTTCTTTTCCAGTATGTCAGCTACTCCACCTGGAAAGAAGATGACCTTCCTGGCTACTTCTGGGAAAGTCATCATCTCACTGGTCACCTGATAAAGTGTAGGATGCGTGCCCTGTGCCACATGGACATGGTGCCATTTGCAGGTGATATACACAAATACCTCAAAATAGACTGCTTTTCAATCAACGCTATTTCACAGACTACAACACATGATCTCTTGGGAAAGGAGCTCCTGAGACTTGAGCTGCATGCAAATGTGAAAAAGAACTCGGGACAGGAGCCAGGAGGCTGGCGTCCTAGTCTCAGGTGTGATGCTGGCTAGCGACCTTGAACTGGTGATTTAACTTATTTGAAAAAGCTATTGTTGTGAAATTATGACACACTTTCCAAAGAGTGATTTAAACATAAACATACAGATAGTTAAAAAGCAAATGCTGCAGAAGCCCCACCCTGGTCGGGACACCGAACCCATCAGCACTGCAGAAGGGCCCTCTCCCACCTCCATCCCTTCCCTCATCGAAATTTCTGCCCTTCCCTCCAGAGAGAGCCACCATCATGACAGGGATGGCAATCAGGTCTCTTCATGGTAATTTAAGACTCACTTACCCCTGCCTCCCAAAGCAGTCCAGCTTAGCTCTGCCTGTTTTGAACCTTGTGTGAATTAAAGCAGGTTGTTAAGGGAGTTGCCGTCGTGGCTCAGTGGTTGACGAATCCGACTAGGAACCATGCAGTTGCGGGTTTGATCCCTGGCCTTGCTCAGTGGGTTAAGGATCCGGCGTTGCCTTGAGCTGTGGTGTAGGTGGCAGACGCGGCTCGGATCCCGCGTTGCTGTGGCTCTGGCTTAGGCCGGTGGCTATGGCTCTGATTTGACCCCTAGCCTGGGAACCTCCATATGCCGCGGGAGTAGCCCAAGAAATGGCAAAAAGACTAAATGAATAAATAAAGCAGGTTGTTTGGTACGCCGCCGTAGCCTGCCTCTGTGGCTCATCATCATGTTTATCAGATCCACTCACATTCTGGAGTAAGCAAGTAGAGCTGGTTCCTTTTCTCTGCTATATAGTATTCTGCCGTGTGACTGTCCTACCACTTATTTCTACTCCTGATGAACGTTTTGGTTGTTCTCACTTTGGGGCTGTTATAACCTCCTGGGCACACACACCTGAGTTGTCCAGGACGTATATCTAACCGCAGACTTGCTGGCATAGGGGACATGCATACCTCAACTCTCCTAGACACCACGTGTTTTCGAAAGTAGCTGTACCAACTGACACTTACCACTGTTCCTATTTTTCTATTGCCTGTCATTGGCATCATCGTAGTTTAAATGGCCCAATCTGAGCTCCCAGCAGTATCTCACTCTGTTTTTTTTTTTTTTTTTTTTGCTTTTTAGGGCCACACTGCACCATATGGAGGTTCCCAGGCTAAGGGTCGAACCCAAGCGACACCTGCCAGCCTACACCACAGCCACAGCGACATGGGATCCAAGCCACATCTGCGACCGACACCACAGCTCATGGCACCGGATCCCTGACCCACGGAGCCAGGCAGGGATCGAACCTGTGTCCTCATGGATACTAGTCGGATTCATTTCCACTGGGCCACAACGGGAACTCCCTCACGCTGGTGTTAACTGCATTCCCCTGCCCACGAAAGGCGGGGGGGGGGCATATTTTCGCGTATTGATTGGGCATTTGGATTTTTTCCTTTGTGAAGCGCCTGTGTAGGTCTTTTGTCCATTTTTTTCTATTGGGTCGCCTGCCTTTTCTGCCTTTCTTCCTTGTCTTTTTGTTTTTCCTCCCTGCCGGAGCCTTCCTTTCCCACATCTGTCCTGGGGCTGGAACACCGGGTGAGGTGCTGGGGAGTCCGTGATGAACAAGAGACCCAGGGGGTCGTGCTCAGGGACCTGCCGTCCTGCCACCCAGGTGGCTGGAAGACCTACGGCCCAGCAAGATAACCACGAACAGGGGGAGAAAGAAGACCCGAGGGCGGGCGGGCGGGCGGCTCACTCGTGATCCCCTCGGTCATGATGTCGGTCATCTTACAGCAGGAAGACAGCATCCTCATGCTCAGCTGATCCACCACCAGCACCTGGAGGCAGAGGGAACACCTCACAGCCCGGGGGGCACCTGCTGCGATCCCCCCCCACCCCACCCCCCGTGGACCGCATCGGAATGCAGAGAGCGCCCCGAAACACAGAACACGGACGTATCCATGCTTCCTTGCGGGCCAGAAGTTTACGGAGACACGTGCTAGCTTTGGTTTCCCCCATCGAACCCGAGCTTCTAGGAGAGTGTGTTCCTTCTCACGCGTGTGACTTAATTTTTTAAGCTTAAAGTGCCTTGGCCCATGATGGACAAAAGAATCTCTCATAAAAATGCAGAAGAAAAAAGAAAAAAATCACCCACAGGACCCCCACTCCGAGAAATCCGTATGGGAGGGTATTTTTTCAGGGTGTACGTTTTTTGTCCTAAAGGGAGGCTGAACCCCAGCTCCAGCCACATTTACAGCCTGGAAGGCAGGGCCTTTGCTGCAGGCATCGATCGCTAGGACGGTCCGGCTTGCGCGCCTCTTCCCAGCTCCACGCCCTCCGAATCGTCCGCATGGACTCAGCTTCAAGGTCCTCCGGTGGGCTCTCTTACTTACCTTCCACTCGCCCTTCTTCTTTACCTTCTTTATCACATCATGCATGATCTCTACAAAGGGAGAGAAAGGGGAGGGGGGAAGGAGGGAGGGAGAGGAGGAGGAAAAAGGTTAATGTCATTTCAAGAACATCCAACCCCTGCCTATGAGACTAGGTCGTTGCCCTTCCATCGTCTTTGTTCTCCTGAGTCCTGCAATTCCACCCGTCCGGCTCCTGAGCCCTCATCAATCCACCATAAGTTTTTCCTTCATTCCGTGGTTCTCGACGTCTCTGGTCTCAGGACACCTTCACAGTCTTAAAACCTGAGGGAGTTCCCTGGTGGCTCAGTGGGTTAGGGATCCAGTGTTGTCACTGCTGTGGCTATGGTTACAGCTGTGGCGCAGATTCCACCTCTGGCCCTGGAACCATCCATATGCGGCAGGCGCAGCCAAAATAAATAAATAAGTAAATAAATAAATAAATAAATAAATAAATAAATAAATAAATAAATAAAAATCGTGGACACCAAAGCGTGTTTATGTATATGGGTAAATATCTATTGACATTTATTATGTTAGTTAAGCGGAGAATTTCTTAAAAATATGTACTAGTTCATTTTCATCACCAAAAACTCATCCTGTGGTAATATAGTTGCATTTCACTAAAATGCTATTTTTACTTTCCATAAAAGTGAGAATATTGGCATTGTTTTACATTTTTGCAACTCCTCGATGTCTGGCCTCACAGAGGACAGCTGGGTTCTCCTAGCTGTTTCTGCAATAGTCTGTTGTGAATCACAGAACATCTGGAAAACGCTAATGTGCAATCCTGAGAGAATAAAAGTGAAAAGGCAGATAACCTCTCAGTCTTTTTTTTTTTAGCTGCACCTGCAGCATATGGAAGTTCCCAGACTAGGGGTCAAACTGGAGCCACAGCTGCCAGCCTACACCACAGCCACAGCAAGGCAGGACCTGAGCCGAGACTGCAACCTACACCACAGTTCACCACAACACCAGATCCTTAAGCCACTGAGCAAGGCCAGGGACCGAACCTGCGTCCCCATGGATGCCAGTCAGATTCGTCTCCGCTGAGCCACAATGGCAACTCCTCTCAGTCTTCTCAAGAAGACAGTTTTGACCTCAAATTCCTAAAAAGGTCGAGGGTTTGAGAACCACTGCCTTAAGAGAAGTGAGTAAGATGCTGGGATAATAATACCCCAGGTCATATGAGGTCCCCTCAAGCTCCAGAAACAGATGTGAAAGGCAGTTGTGATATCTTTCCAACCCTGGGCACATCTGTGGGACGATGGTCTCACCGCAAATTAACATTTTTTGTTGTTGTTGTTGTTATTATTGTTGTTGTTGCTATTTCTTGGGCCGCTCCCACGGCATATGGAGGTTCTCAGGCTAGGGGTCTAATCGGAGCTGTAGCTGCCAGCCTATGCCAGAGCCACAGCAAAGCGGGATCCGAGCCGCATCTGCTACCTACATACATCACAGCTCACGGCAACGCCGGATCCTTAACCCACTGAGCAAGGGCAGGGACCGAACCCGCAACCTCATGGTTCCTAGTCGGATTCATTAACCACTGCGCCACGACGGGAACTCCAAATTAACATTTTTGTAAGCCACACTCTCTACGCTGCTGCACCACACACAAGTCTACCCGGCCACAGAGAAGTCATCCACAGGCCTGGAAGGGCTCAAAGGCTTGGAGCTGTCATTAGCAGGTGTGTTTCAAACACTTAGAGGAGGTTCTCTGGAGCACAGGGGTTCCTGGCTCTGCTGTGGACCATCTCCGATAATCTGAGGTGTCATAAGAGGGTTCTAAAATTTTTAAGAACTTTTTACCTGACTATAAGAAAGCATACTCTCACTGCAGTCAACTTGGAAAACAGAGAAAACCTCTCTTACTTGTATACCTGTATTACTTGTATTCCTCTTAAAAAAAAAAAAAATCCAGAAGAAAAATCACTCATAATCCTGCCAACCTGAAATACATAGTTAACACTTTAGTTTATTTCCTACTCTCTTTTCCCATGAAATTTTAGATACCGAAGATCATGCTGTATATATAATTTCATAGTATGTTTTCTTCATTAAGAAACCTCATTTCTGGAGTTCCCGTCGTGGCGCAGTAGTTAATGAATCTGACTAGAAACCATGAGGTTGTGGGTTCGGTCCCTGCCCTTGCTCAGTGGGTTAAGGATCCGGTGTTGCTGTGAGCTGTGGTGTAGGTTGCAGATGCGGTTCGGATCCCGCGTTGCTATGGCTCTGGTGTAGGCTAGTGGCTACAGCTCCGATTTGACCCCTAGCCTGGGAACCTCCATATGCCACGGGAGCAGCCCAAGAAACAGCAAAAAGACAAAAAAAAAAAAAAAAAGAAAAAGAAAAAGAAAAAGAAAGAAAGAAAGAAACCTCATTTCTCCATGCTAATAAAAATGCTTCCTAGGGTCTTAAATGCCTGCAGAATAGTCTCCAGTGTAGTCGACAACTTTCCCAAATTTAGATTAGTTCCCATGTTTCAATGTGGCGAGAACCTGGGAACAAGGACGTCCAATAACAAGGCCGTGGTTAAGTCAATTAGGTTCCATTTGTGCCATGGAAACCACGTACCCATTAGAAATAATGACATGGAGGAGTTCCCATCGTGGCTCAGTGGTTAACAAATCCGACTAGGAACCATGAGGTGGCGGGTTCGATCCCTGGCCTTGCTCAGTGGGTTAAGGATCCGGTGTTACTGTGAGCTGTGGTGTAGACTGCAGACGTGGCTAGGACGTTGCTGTGGCTCTGGTGTAGGATGGCAGCTAGACCATCAATTAGACCACCAATTAGACCCCTAGCCTGGGAACCTCCATATGCCCTGGGAGCAGCCCCAGAAAAGGCAAAGAGACAAAAAAAAAAAAAAAAAAAAGGAAAAAGAAAAAAAAGAAAGAAAGAAAGACACGGAAGAACCACCTGCTCCTTCATTCACTCCCACCGCTGGGCGAGCCCAGGACCCATCCCAGGGATGAACTATGACAGACATGGCTCTACTCCTTTGGAGCCTACACTCTAGTGAGAGGAGCAGACAAAACAGAAAGGGCACTCACGGCTTCTCACAAGGGCTCCAAGGCAAATACATAAGAGCTGCAGCAGCAAAGAAAAAACCAGGCGTGGAGAGCGACCCAAGAGGTGGTCAGGCAAGGCCCCTCTGGGGAAGATGCCAGCCATTCAAGGCTGGGAAAGGGGCAGCCAGGGACACGAAGGCCTGAGGTGGCAAAAGGAAGAGGAGCTTGAGAGGTTCTTGCAACTGAAGATGGGAGAGGCTGAGGCTGGAGGCCAGATCACAGGACCTTGAGAGGAGTTTGATTTTATTTGAAGGACCCTGGAAAGCCACCGAGGGTAGGGACATCACCTGATGTGCTGTAGAGACAAGACTGGGGGTGGGGTGGGGAGGGCAAGAACTGATGCGGGGAATAGATCTGGGAGGACTTGGCAATCGCCCAGCCATGATGGATGGCGGTGGAGACAGCGAGAAGTGGGTGAATTTGATAGGCAGTTTGGAAATAAAACCAACCGGGCTAGCTGCTGAACTGAGTGTGCGGGGCGGGGGGGAGTAACGAAATATAACACCTAGGTTTTTGGCTTAAACAAAGAAACTGATGTAGGGACAGCAAAGATTTCAGGCCAGGAGAACTGATCTGTAGGAAAATATCTACAGTCCCTTTTTGGTTTTTTGTTTTTGCTTTTTGTCTTTTTACCATGTCTTGGGCCACTCCCGAGGCATATGGAAGTTCCCAGGTTAGGGGTCTAATCGGAGCTGCAGCCCCGGCCTACGCCACGGCAATGTGGGATCCGAGCCTCGTCTGTGACCTACACCACAGCTCACGGCAATGCTGGATCCTTAATCCACTGAGCAAGGCCAGGGATCGAACCCGCCACCTCATGGTTCCTAGTCGGATTCGTTAACCACTGAGGCACGACGGGAACTCCCTAGAGTCCCTTTTTGATCCAAGACTGAGAGGCGCCCTTGGACGGGTAGCTGGGGGTAACTGTGGAGCCTGAGAGACTGCCCTTTAGCTACCGTCTACAGTCGGAGCATTATGACCACATAGAGGTAGGAGGGAAAGTTGGAGAGAATCCCACTTGTAGGTTCTGTAAGGTGGGATAGAAACATGGTCTTTATTGACCCCGATAAGCACTCCTGTGAAACCATAAGGATGAAGCCAGTTGAAAGGAAGAGGACGAGGAGACAGACTAGTCGATTTCTCTAGCAGTTTTGCTATAAAAGGCGGCAGAGAAAGGGTCTGAAAGCGAGACAGAGAATACGAACTCAAGGAAGCGTTTTTCTTTTGTCTTTTTAGGGCCGCACCCGCGGCATCTGTTAGTCCCCAGGCTAGGGCTTGAACTGGAGCTACAGCTGCCCGCCTACACCGCAGCCACAGCCATATGCCAGATCCGAGCCGTGTCTGCAACCTGCACCACACAGCTCACGGCAACACCGGATCCTTAACCCACTGAGTGAGGCCAGGGATCGAACCCGCATCCTCATGGATACTAGTCGGATTCGTTTCCAATGAGCCACGATGGGAACCCCATAACCATAAATTTAACATAAAACCAGACACTTCAATTGAGGGATTTTCTTCTTTTTTCCGAAAATGATTGTTCAGGTGTAAGCCAGGGAAGAAAGAGGAGCTGGTTTTAACTAAGGTTAGAGTTTGCCCAGGTGAGTACAACAGGAGGAAATGTCCCAGATACGCAGCTTATGCAAAAAGGCTTGCTACAACTATTTTTTTTTTTTTGTCTTTTTACTATTTCTTGGGCCGCTCCCACGGCACATGGAGGTTCCCAGGCTAGGGGTCCAATCGGAGCTGTAGCCACCGGCCTATGCCAGAGCCACAGCAACACGGGATCCGAGCCGTGTCTGCAACACCTACACCACAGCTCACGGTAATGCCGGATCGTTAACCCACTGAGCAAGGGCAGGGACCGAACCCGCAACCTTATGGTTCCTAGTCGGATTCCTTAACCACTGCGCCACGATGGGAACTCCGCTACAACTATTTTTTAAAGGATATATGCAGAGGGGAGTTCCTGTTGTGGCCCAGTGGGTAACGAATCCGACTAGGAACCATGAGGTTGAGGGTTCGATCCCTGGCCTCGCTCAGTGGGTTAAGGATCCGGCGTTGCCGTGAGCTGTAGTGTAGGTCACAGACGCGGCTCGGATCCCGAGTTGCTGTGGCTGTGGCATAGGCTAGTGGCAACAGCTCCAATTAGACCCCTAGCCTGGGAACCTCCATATGCCATAGAGCAGCCCTAGAAAAGGCAAAAAGACAAAATAAATAAATAAATAAATAATTTAAAAAGGATATATGCATAGGAAAAAATAGAAAATTTTATATCAAAATGCTATTTTTGTGCAGGAAGATTATGATTAATTTCCTAGGCACTCATCTGTGCCTTCCTATGTTCTCCCAAGCTTTCTGCATCGAGCATGGATTAGTTATTGTAATAGGAAAAATACTCTAAAAGTAATGTACTAGTGGACATCTTTGTTTCCAGGGCTTTTCTTTGCACAAATTATCCTGTTAGGAGAGCTTACTGGGTATGGGACGAATAGGTAAAGCGTATAAGTACGCTGGGCTCTTAATAAATTCTGCTGAATTACTTCCCCAAAGCACAATTGACGTCAGTACTCTGCGTGGCTCTCCAAATAACATACTGAACATAAAATAAAATAATACCTTGAGCTTTGTTTGCTAATCTGACCACAGAAAATGGCCTTTTTTTTTTTTTTTGTCTTTTTGTCTTTGGAGGGCCACACCCGCAGCACATAGAGGTTCTCAGGCTAGGGGTCTAATCGGAGCTACAGCTGCCAGTCTATGCCACAGCCACAGCCACACCAGATCCCAGCCGCGTCTGCGACCTACACCACAGCTCACGGTAATGCCGGATCGTTAACCCACTGAGCGAGGCCAGGGATCAAACCCGCAACCTCATGGTTCCTAGTTGGATTTGTTTCTGCTGCGCCACGATGGGAACTGCATAAAATGGTATATTTCAATGTCCTTTTTGTATTATTGAGGATGAAGTTGTTTTTTTTTTTTTCACCGCTACATAAAATTAAATTCAGTGACTTCAAGTCACCTTTTGACAGGGGAAGGCAGAGATATAATCAGAAAATCAAAACACAGATCGCAAGTGCTAAAGACTGGCTGGGGGGTGCTCTGATTAGACCCCTAGCCTGGGAACCTCCATATGATGTGGGTGTGGCCCTAAAAACATAAAAAGACCAAAAAAAAAAAAAAAAAACTGGCTGGGAATACCGCTTGCAGGTTCAACTCTTCCTGCCTACTGATTCCTGTTCTGAAACTCTTCGGGGTCTATATTTGCTGTGGGTATTGTTGTCAGCCAGTTCTGAGCCTGCCCTACATTCTTCTAAGCCAATACCGAAAAGGAAACAAGGATTAGAGCTCATTTAAGCATTAAGAATCAAGCGGGCTGGGCTACTTCCTCATAAATAATCCCTGGCAATCACAGTTCAGCTCCCTTACGTGTCCTCTGTGGGTGGAGAGAAACCCTAAAGGCTTCCAAGGCTGCTCCAGCCAGAAGGTCTTATTTCTGCCTCTCAAACCACGGGCAGCCACTGCCAAGACATCTAATCCACCGCCACCGAGTCTGTGTAGACAGAGCAGACATCAGGGCAGCTTCAACGTCTCCTTAATCGCCAGGACCCAAGGCCCTGGTGGACTCTGCTTCCCTCAGGGTCGAAGGGCAAGAAAGTAGATTCTTTCTCAGCCACATCCTCGAGGTCCTGGATGACTCCCAAATTCAACAAGGCCCTCCAAGTCCTGAGACAAAAAGCAGGTGCTCTAGGTTACCTGGGACACCTTCAGGGGCACCCCGTATGCTCGCTGGAGCCCCCGGGGCAAACTCTAGGGATAGCTACAAACCCCTCCCCTCGAAGCTCAGCCCTTACAGCCCTGGCACCCAGGACTGCCCTCAGCCCCCCAAACAGCTGAAACAGCATGACTAATATTAGGTAGGCTGGAAGCTCGGGAGAAGTGGGGGCATCACCAAAGTCCCCCAAACCACGGGGGACTCAAATATTTTATGCATCCCGCCATCCTGCACCTGTGCACCAGGAGACCAGATGTCCCCAGACAGACCAAGAAGTGCCTCCACTCTGCAGAGGGATTTAAGGGAGTGTAAACTCAGGCCAAACTGCCCTCGTCTCTGACTGCTCCAAATATGGGAAATTTCCAGGTATGCCACCTCACGAGCAGCAGTTCTTCCAAAAGGCAGCCTCTTAAATGAACCGCCGCAGTGAGAGGGTATCAGGTTAGTCACTCAGGGCAAGGTCACTCCCGTCCCACAGGATTAAGAAAATATGCCAAAAATAAATAAAATTAAATTTAAAAAAAGAAAAGAAAAGAAAAAAATGCCAGAGGAACAAGGTCCTACTGTACAGCACAGGGAACCACATCCAATCTCCCGGGATAGACCATGATGGACAGGAATATATGACAAAGAATGCAGAGATACGTATGAGTCACATTTGTTGTACAGCAGACATTGGAAGAACATTGTAAATCACCTATAATTTAAAAAAATAACTTAAGGAGTTCCCGTCACGGCTTAGTGGTTAATGAATCCGACTAGGAACCATGAGGTTGCGGGTTCGGTCCCTGCCCTTGCTCAGTGGGTTAACGATCCGGCGTTGCCGTGAGCTGTGGTGTAGGTCTCAGACGTGGCTCAGATCCCGCGTTGCTGTGGCTCTGGCGTAGGCCGGTGACTACAGCTCGGATTAGACCCCTAGCCTGGGAACCTCCATATGCCTCGGGAGCGGCCCCAGAAAAGGCAAAGAGACAAAAACAAAACAAAACAAAACTTAAAAAACATAGACAAAGAAAGAAAGAAAGAAATGAAAGGCATTCCTGTTGTGGCTCAGTGGTAAGGAAGCTGACTGGTATACATGAGGATGTGGGTTCGATTCCCTACTCAGTGGGTTCAGGATCCGGCGTTGCCGTGAGCTGCAGTGTAGGTTGCAGATGCAGCTTGGATCTGGCATTGCTGTGGCTGTGACGTAGGCTGGCAGCTGCAGCTCCAATGGGACCCCTCGCCTGGGAAATTCCATATGCCACAGAGGTGGCCCTGAAAAGAAAAGAAAATGAAAAAAAAGCCAAGGGAGGCATTGAAGTTAGACACATCACGGAAAATCCAGACTCAGGGATTTGTTAGCTGGTGGACCTTGGGCAAGTGTAAGACATTTTAGTCTGCAGTTTTCTCATCTGCAAAAGTAAAAATATAATAGTCTAATGACCTGTTTTGAAGATTAACGAGACAAAATGCCTGGTAAAGTGTCTGGCACATGAGAGGCACTTAACAAAAGGCACCTATTGTGATGTCACTGAAAAACTATGTTATTCATACAGACAAGGAAATAAGAAAATTACAACACATCACTTTCACCAGTCAAGATTTTGAATATAATGTAAAAACCCTATTAAAATGAAACGCATATTTAAAATAGTTTTTTATTTATTTATTTATTTTTTGTCTTTTTGTCTTTTCAGGGCCGCACCCGGAGGTTCCCAGGCTAGGGGTCTAATCTGAGCTGCTGCTGCCAGCGGCCTACACCACAGCCACAGCCATGCCAGATCCAAGCCGTGTCTGTGACCTACACCACAGCTCACGGCAACGCCAGATCCTTAACCCACTGAGCGAGGCCAGGGATCGAACCCGCAACCTCCTGGTTCCTAGTTGGATTTGTTTCTGCTGCACCACGACGGGAGCTCCTAAAATACAGTTAAGGTTCAGATCCCTGCTCCTCCACTTCCTTGCTGTGGCTGTGGGCAAGTTACTACATCTCTGTCTCACAGTTTCCCCACCTGTAAAATGGGAATGACCACACATGCCTCGGAGGGTGAAATGACTTGATGTGTGTAAAGCACTCAGTCTGGTCTTAGAATGACACTTTGCACGGTTGGCTACCTCCAGCGCCATCCGCATCTGTGTTCAAGGGAAGTGACCTTCCTAATAAGAGAGAAACCAGTGATGTCTAATTGGTTTCTTACAGTTCCTCCAACTCCATGTCTTCCATTCTCCAGTTTGTTTCTCCACCTACGTCTTTTTTTTTTTTTTTTGTCTTTTTGCCATTTCTTGGGCTGCTTCTGCAGCATATGGAGGTTCCCAGGCTAGGGGCTGAATCGGAGCTGTAGCCACCAGCATACGCCAGAGCCACAGCAACGTGGGATCCGAGCCTCATCTGCAACCTACACCACAGCTCATGGCAACTCCAGATCCTTAACCCACTGAGCAAGGCCAGGGATCAAACCCGCAACCTCATGGTTCCTAGTCGGATCCGTTAACCACTGCGCCATGACGGGAACTCCTCCACCTACGTCTTCTTTAACCCATTCAACAGCGATGATTTACTGAATTCCTGCTATGTGCCAGACATCCTTCCAGGCACCAGGAAGACCACGATGACCAAGCTACACAAGACGCCTGCTGGTAAGGTGCTTACACCTGATGTGCAAGGGGCGAGCCGGCCAGTACACACACGGAGATAAACCAGATGGCTCAGGCATGCTAAGTGCTCAGAGGAAATGTAATGGGTTGATGAAGAAGACTGGGGTGGGGGGGGGGAGTTGGGAGAAGGTCCTCAGAGGAGGTGCCAAGGAGGAACCAACCCTGTCAAGAGTTGGGGGGAGAGCTTTCCAGGCATAGGAAGCGCAGGGGCAAAGTCCCCAAGTCAGGATCCAGGATGGGACCGTGTAGGAACGGAGAGACTCAGCAAGCTCCAGGGAGGAGACGGCGGCGCAGGCGGCACTAGGAGGCATCACGCCTGGGTCTCACGTGGGCTTCAAGGCGGGAGCCGCCCTCCGAGGAGGACGCAGCAAGCCACGCACTGTACCCGCTCCTTGAACATGGAGCCCTTTCGTTCACCTTCAAACACGACAATTCCCTTCCCCTCCCTCCCACCCGTCTCTGGCATCTGGCATAACATGATGATAGCAAATGCCTGCAGGATGAATGAGCCCCTGAGCGCAGAGCCCTGTGGGGCTCGCTGTTCAAGGCTGAGGAAGGGGATCACACACAGGGGTTCTCCGTAACCACCGACACACCCCTCCCGGGCCGCCCCTCTCCTGACACCCGAAAGATTTAGACCCCCTCCAGGTCAAAAGTCCCAGAGACACTTACACAAGGATTGCTGGGGAGAGGGCTCTCTATTAAAGGAAACTGACAGGTCCACTATGGCTATTCTGGCCCGTTTGGGTTGGCAAGCAGAAGCATCTCGAGGAGGTCCCGTTGAGGGTTAAGGGTTAAGGATCCGACGTTGTCTCCGGGAGGATTCAGGTTGGCTCTCTAGCCTTGCTCAGTGGGTTAAGGATCCGGCATTGCCATAAGCGGCAGTGAAGGTCACAGATGCAGCTCGGATCTGGTGTTGTCATGGCCGTGGTATACAGGCCTTAGCTGAGGCTCCAGTTTGACCCCAGGCCCAGGAACTTCCATATGCCACAAGGGCGGCCGTAAAAAGCTCAAACAAACAATGCAGTTTTGCTTAATATGGAGCAGTGCCATGGTGTCTTTGTCCCAAGGCAGGTACCCTATAAAATATCAGTTATCTAAAATGATAGTTTCCTATATATTTTTGTATCTAAATTGTACACTGCAGAAGTGAGAGAGACCAAAATAGAGACCCCAAATTGTCAGGCACAGGGCTCCCTATTACTGCTGAATGACAATTGCTTAATCTAAGAGAACCCCTCCTGAAGTCTGCTTTCTCAGCAGGGCAGCGGGAAGGGGAGAGAAGGGAGGAGGTCCCAAGCCTTAGAACGTGGGGAGATGGGAGAATGGTGGCTTGATGGCACCGCCCTGGGGAGCACACCCCAAGGTTGCGTAAGACTCAAATGTCCCATGTGAGGACATCTGAAGCGTGGGTGGCTACCGTTTTCTAGAGGAGTATGTGATGCTAAATGCCTGCTATCTGAGACACCGAATCCCAGCCTCGGCCTGTGAAGATGCTGGACAGACTTAGAGGAATCCCTAGTCACTTTCTCTTTCGCAGGAAATCCTCATTTTCGATCTTACTGGCCCCACTCTTTCATAAGGTTCAGAGCCAAAAGGTTAATAAGCTACATCTCTAAAACAAAGCCCCACAGACCTTAGGACTTTGATTAGTGGAAAGAAAATCTCAAATTGGAGACAAAAAGAGGCTAGAAATAGTTCTCCGTGGTACTTTATTACTATTACGATGATGATGACGATTTGCTTTTTAGAGCTGCACCTGCGGCATATAGAGGTTCCCAGGCTAGGGGTCGAGTTGGAGCTATAGCTGCTGGCCAACACCACAGTCACAGCAATGCAGGATCTGAGCTGTACCTGTGACCTACACCACAGCTCATGGCAATGACAGATCCTTAACCCACTGCGCAAGGCCAGGGATCGAACCTGCATCCTCATGGATACCAGTCGGGTTCGTTAACCATTGAGCCATGACGGGAACTCCCCCAGTGGTACTTTAGATGCAACATTCACTTCCCCTCAGTTCCAAAAAAAAAAAAAAAAAAAGGCTGTTTTCTTCAAATTAAGATTGCCTACAATGTGGATAAAAGATGTGAAATTACCATATATATACACACAAATAGAAAAAATCAATCAATGCCTCTTCTTAAAATCAATAATAAATACTATTACTATTTGGCTATATGGATATTTTGAAACGGAAGGACCAAACAGAGACCAACGTGGTTAAATGGCAATTCATCTTTCAGGACAGAAAGCACTGCTGTTTCCCGTTAAGTATTGAAGAATAAGACTTTTTTCGAGAAGAAAGGTCTCAAGAAGGAGGGCCATTTTTATATAAGAGAGGGATTAGCATGCAGTCCTTTGAGAAGAATTTGAGAGAAAAAGAGAGGGAGGGAGAGAGGGAAAACACAGCGCCCTCCTGCGTCAGCAACCGCAGCAGACCCCGCCTGTGAATGCCGCATGCCATCTGCCAGCCTGCATCTGTTTCTCTGCAAAGACCCGGCCCTCCTCGTCTACAGGCGCAGGACGACGGCAGTCACGCCTGCTTGCTGTGCAGGGATGGAGAACCCGTATCTATCTTGATCCTGGCAGGATCCCAAGGTGTGGCCAGTATCTTAAACGGGCAGATGTAGCATTTAATGGCTCCAAATCACATTTCTTTTCTTTTCTTTCTTTTTTTTTTTTTGTCTTTTTGCTATTTCTTTGGGTCGCTCCTGTGGCATATGGAGGTTCCCAGGCTAGGGGTCCAATAGGAGCTGTAGCCACTGGCCTACGCCAGAGCCACAGCAACACGGGATCTGAGCCGCGTCTGCAAGCTACACCACAGCTCACGGCAACGCCGGATCGTTAACCCACTGAGCAAGGGCAGGGACCGAACCCGCAACCTCATGGTTCCTAGTCGGATTCGTTAACCACTGCGCCATGACGGGAACTCCCAAATCACATTTCTTGACCTAAACGGGAGTTTCTCTAAGGACTAGAGGATTAGAGAAAATACACCTTGGAACAAGGAGGAAAGCGTGTTTCCTATCAGCCCAGAAACCCAGAGCAGACAGAAGATCACTTCTTGGTGGGAAGTGATTTTTTTTTTTTGCCCCCCCCCCCCCCCCCCCCGCCAGGGGACATTAGCAATGTCTGCAGGTGTTTCTGACGGTCACGACTGGAGGTGCAATGGGCATCTAGTGGGGAGAGGCTGGTGTGGGGGGAGCTGCTACACATCCTACGATGCACAAGCGCACACAGCCCAAAATGTCATTAGTGCCGAGAGTGAGACACCCTGATCTAGTCCATTTTATAAAGAAACTGACCCCGAGAGGGGTCAAGTGTCTTCTCCATGATGGTGGTGGCAGAAATCATTTTACTTCCAAGGTCCAAGATTCTGACCAGCCCAATCTGTTCTGCTCTAAGAGTGAACCTGCTACAGGTCTTTGGGTCTGGGATGCTAAGAAATGTTTAATCTCACACAGCATGACAAGGCCACAAGGTCAAGCCCCCTCTGGAACCTTCAAGAAAACATCCTGTTGGGATGTGGGCTCCAGATCAAGCACAGAAGGAGGGTGGAGCTCCAAAGAGAAGGAACATTGAAAAGCCGGAAGAAATGGCTGAGTTTGTGCAAATTTTCACCGTGTGCAGAATGGGTGAGTGTCGCAAGTCAGTTGTCCATACTCTAGCGAACAGATTCTGCTTATGTTTTCAAATCCGTTTATTGTTCTGCAATCCTATTATTTTTCATTTTCTGTTTCCTTGGCCAGGCTGGCCTGCTTTCCACTGCGTTATTTCATGTCACCTCCCATTCAAGCTCTTGGCTTGTAATTTTTACATTTGAGAATGATTTAAATTGTTTTCTCTATACCAGTGGTCTTTTTCCAGAATAAATCCTCTACCTGAGCCTTTAATGCCATGTTTCTGTCTCTCTCTCTCTAGTGTGTGTGTGCGTGTGTGTGTGTGTGTGTGTGTGTGTGTCTGTGTGTGTTTAGGGCTGCACCCATGGCATATGGAGGTTCCCAGGCCAAGAGTCGAACTGGAGCTGCAGCTGCCAGTCTATGCCACAGCCACAGCAATGCCAGATCCTTTAACCCACTAAGGGAGGCCAGGGATTGAACCCGAGTCCTCATGGATACTAGTCAGATTTGTTAGCACTGAGCCACAACAGGAATGTCATTTTTCCCTACCAAACTTTTACAAAGTTCCCGTGTAGATTGTTTTTTCTTTTCTGCTTAAATCACCTAGAGCAGAGGCAATTCTCTCTGGCTGTCTACTTGTATCAAAATGTATACTGGGAGTTCCCGTCGTGGTGCAGTGGTTAACGAATCCGACTAGGAACCATGAGGTTGCGGGTTCGGTCCCTGCCCTTGCTCAGTGGGTTAACGATCCGGCGTTGCCGTGAGCTGTGGTGTAGGTTGCAGACTCGGCTCGGATCCCGCGTTGCTGTGGCTCTGGCGTAGGCCGGTGGCTACAGCTCCGATTCAACCCCTAGCCTGGGAACCTCCATATGCCGCGGGAGCGGCCCAAGAAATAGCAACAACAACAACAACAAAAAAGACAAAAAAAAAATTGTATACTGTACAAAAATGTATAGGCGGGCTACCCTCGCCCCCTCCCTATTCACCTAGGCATTATTTGAACATCGCCCTCAGAGTATGAGTTGGTTCTGTGCTGGGACAGTGGTCTTTGCCCAGACTTCTGCTAAAGGATGCGTGTGGGGTTGAACTGACTGGTCACGTTTCTCCCTCCAAATTGTATAATTGAGTAAAAGCTTCTGAGCCAGAGACCAGTCCACTGAGGATGTATACTGGGGTCTAGGAGGAGATACCCGGTATTAGAAGGGACCCCGGGAGCTCCCATCATGGCTCAGAGGAAGCGAATCTGACTAGCATCCATGAGGACGCAGGTTCGATCCCTGGCCTCGCTTGGTGGTCTAAGGATCCAGCACTGCTGTGAGCTGTGGTGTAGATTGCAGAGGTGGCTTGGATCCCGGGTTGCTATGCTGAGGTGTAGGCTGGCAGCTGCAGCTCTGATTGAACCCCTGGCCTGGGAACTTCCATATGCCATGGGCGCGGCCCTAAAAAGACAAAACAATCAAAAGAAGTGACCCTGGGTTTCACTTGATTTCCTACTTCAAAGCAAATTCAGAATGAAATAGCTGAACGTAGGATGTTCCAAATACTTTTTAAACCTGTTTCTGTTTAATCAGGCTTTTGTTTGCTGCTCAGACGGGGAGCCCAAGGACTTCAGCAGACTATTTCCATTCTCCTTTCAGAAAGAAAGAAAATAAAAGTGGCCCCCAAAGCCAGTGGTTTTGCTTTACTAAGAAACTTGGGTGTGGAGGTCCCTAGCCTCCGGCTGGTGGCCACTCCCTTCTCTTCTTCCTGGAATGCAGTTCTTTTGAAAGAGAAAGTCTTATTTTAAAATTCTGAGTCTCATTTTCTACAATAGATGTGTGGTAACTGACTTGGCAGGATGCAGCAGTCGGGAACACTAAAAACCCACCAAAAGTACATGGATGAATCCTCAACTGTTTCAGAAACTGGCAGTGCCAGGTACCTATGGAACTTAAAAGAGTGGGGGAAAAAAAAAAAAAAACGAAAAGAAAACCTCCAGCATGGGAGAAAATATTTGTAAACAATGCCACGGACAAGGGCTTAATCAGGAAAATATACAAACATCGCATACGACTCAACAACAAAAAAACAAACCACCTAATTAAAAAATGGGCAGAAGACCTAAACAGACATTTCTCCCAAGAAGACATACAGAGGGCCAGTAGGCAATGGAAAAGATGCTTAACTCTGCTAATGGTTAGAGAAATGCAAATCAAAGCTACAACGAGGTACCACCTTACCCTGGTCAGAATGGCTGTCGCTAAAAAGTCTACAAATAATACATGCTGGAGAGGGTGTAGAGAAAAGGGAACCTTCCTACATTGTCGGTGGGGATGTAAGTGCAACCATCAGGAAAAACAGTATGGAGGCTCTTCAGAAAACTAAAACTACAATTACCACCTGATCCAGCAATCTCACTCCTGGGTATATATCTGGACAAAACTATAATTCAAAAAGATACACGCATCCCTATGTTCACAGAAGCACTACTCACAGTAGCCAAGACATGGAAACATCCTAAATGTCCATTGACAGACGAATGAATGAAGTATATACAATGTGGTACGTATATACAATGGAATACTACTTAGCCATACAAAAGAAGGAAGTAGTGCCATTCGCAGCAACATGGATGCAACTAGAGATTCTCATACTAAGTGAAGTTAAGTCCAGAAGTAAGACAAATATCAGATGATATCACTCATATGTGGAATCTAAAATACGGCACAAAGGCTGTGCTGTATAGCAGAATAGGGAGGTAGGAAAAAAGAAAATTAAAAAGAGCTATTAGAAAAATTTTAAAGAACATGAGAGCAGAAATTTAAAATTAAATAGGAGCGAAAAGTAAGAAATAACAAGTGTTGGCGAGGATGTGGAGAAAAAGAAACACTCACTCTTGGTAGGAGTATAAATCAGTGCAGCCACTATGGAAAGCAGTATGGAGAATCCTCAAAATAATTATTTAATATTACTTTAATTTTAATTAACTTATAAATTAATATTTGATATTAAGACCAGAACTACTAGGAGTTCTCTTGTGGCACAGTGAGTGAAGGATCTGGCATTGTCACCGCAGCAGCTTGGGTCACTGTTGTGGCACAGGAACAATCCCTGGCCCAAGAACTTCCACATGTCACAGGCGCAGCCACAAAAAAAAAAAAAAAAGAATAGAACTACCATCTGATCCAGTTATCCCACTTCTGGGTATCTACCCAAAGGCTACAAAAACACGAATTTGAGAAGATACACACTCCCCCCAAGTTCATAGCAGCATTTTTTACAATAGGCAAGAGAGAGAAACAACCTAATATACATACAACAGAATACTACTCAGCTGCAACAAAAAATGAAATCTTAGAGTTCCCATAGTGGTGCAGTGGTTAACTAATCCCACTAGGAACCATGAGGTTGCGGGTTCAATCCCTGGCCTTGCTCAGTGGGTTAAGGATCTGGTGTTGCCATGAGCTATGGTGTAGGTCACAGATGCGGCTTGGACCCCGTGTTGCTGTGGCTGTGGTGTAGGCCGGTGGCTACAGCTCCGATTAGACCCCTAGCCTGGGAACCTCCATATGCTATGGGAAGCGGCTCTAGAAAAGGGAAAACCCCCCCCCAAAAAAAAGAAAGAAATCTTGCCATTTGTGACAACATGGAAGGAACGTGAGGGGATGGTGCTAAGTGAAGAAAAATCAGATGGAAAATGACAAATACCATATGATTTCACTCATACGAAGAATATAAAAAACAGACTAACGAACCAAACAAAAACAAACATGTAGATACAGAGAAGAGAGTAGTGGTTCGCAGAGGGGCAGGGCTGGGGAGGGCTGGGGGGCCACATGGGTAAAGGGAAGCACCTGTAGGGTAACAGATGGAAACTAGAGGTTTGGTGGTGGGCACGCTGTGGGGGACACAGAAGTAGAAACACAATGCTGCACATACGAAATTTATATAATGCTATAAACCAATGTTACCACAATAAAAAAAATTCTTAAAAATTCAGGGATGGGAGTTCCCCTCGTGGCACAGTGGTTAACGAATCCGACTAGGAACCATGAGGTTGCGGGTTTGATCCCTGGCCTTGCTCAGTGGGTTTAGGAGCTGGCGCTGCTGTGAGCTGTGGTGTAGGTTGCAGACGCAGCTCGGACCCTGCATTTCTGTGGCTATGGTGTAGGCCGGTGGCTACAGCTCCGATTAGACCCCTAGCCTAGGAACCTCCATATGCCTCGGGAGTGGCCCTAGAAAAGGCAAAAAAAAAGACCAAAAAAAAAAAAATCAAGGGTGAAGAAGAAGGCAACACAACAGACTTCTGGGTTGATAGGTGATTTGTTCACCAAGGGAGCAGGATTGATCATTTTTGGACATGTTGGTTGAAAGAACAGATAAATGAACAAAAATTAAATAGAAGGGTGGCAATATAATTTTGAGGAAATCTCCTGGGGCGGGGGGGGGGGAGAGCAAGGAGCCAAAGACAGAAATAACTAAAGAGAAAAGATAAGAAAACTAGAGGACCAGTCCAAGAGGGTCAACATCTGAATAGTAGAAATTCCATCCAGAGAAAACTGGGAAGAAATCACTGTGAAGTCACTTAAGAAGTGTTCCTGGGGGGAGGGAGTGGGAGGGATCCGGAGCTTGGGCTTATCAGACACAACTTCGAATAGATTTACAAGGAGATCCTGCTGAATAGCACTGAGAACTTTGTCTAGATACTCATGTTGCAACAGAAGAAAGGCTGGGGGAAAAATGTAATTGTAATGTATACATGTAAGGATAACCTGACCCCCTTGCTGTACAGTGGGAAAATAAAAAAAAAAAAAGAAGTGTTCCTGGAAGTAAACAGCCTAAGTTGCCAGACTGGAGGGGCACAGGGAATGTCCATCCAATGCGGCCCAGGAACTAAATTCAACCCACAGCCTGTTTCTGCACAGACCGTAAGATAAGAGCAGCCTTTACACTTTTAAAGGGCTGGGAAAATAAGAAGTGGCAGAGGTCACATATAGATCTCCAAAATTATTTTCGTGTAAGTTTTATTAAAGTGTAGTTAATTTACAAGGTTGTGATCATTTCTGCTTTACAACAAAGGGGCCAGTCGTAAAAAAACTAAAGTAGTTAAACGCATGGCCCTTTATAGAAAAAGTTTCCTGATCCTAGGCTTGCACAACGGATAAGAACAGGAAACTACCAAGGCAAACTGCTATGAAGGTCCAGAACGCTGGGGACAGAGTGAAAGTTTCAGAGGGGAAGATAAAAATGGGACACATATTAAAGATCAAGAATCCAAGGGCTTCAAATTTCTCACAGGCGACACTGGAAATTCAGATGACAGTGGAGCCAAGTTTTCAAAATTCTAAAGGCAAACAATTTCCAGTGTAGAATCCCATGGTCCTCTGAACCATCAATGAAGTATGGGGCTAAAAAGATATTTTCAGACATGCAAGGTCTCAGTATAATTATCTTCCTTTTCTCAAAAGTTCCTGGGAGAGAGAGCGCCGCCAAAACAGGAGCGCGTAAACCAAGAAAGGAAGACACAAAATACAGGAGACAGGACGATTCCAAACGAGAGGTGAGAAAAATCCCAGGAGGATGTGAGTGGAAGTCCAGGGTAATGGTGGTACAGTGGAGGAAAATCACCAGTCTCTGCAGGAATGTGGCTTTATTTCTACCACCTGGTTACCATGGCCAGTGTTCTTCATTCTGTTGTGTAGAACCAGGTCTCCCTGGGGTATCATGTTGTGCAGTGCAGATCTGCTGCTGATAAATTCTTTCAACCTTTTTTTTTTTTAATGTCTGAAGGTGTTTATTTCGTTTTCTTGCTGTAGGATATATCCTCTGGGTATAAAATTCTAGGTTAATATCTTGTATCTTGTGGTCCTTTAAAGATAATTGCTCTGCTCTGCTGCTTCTAGCTTACATTGTTTCTCACAAGAAATCTGCTGCCATCCTTATCTCTGTTTTGTATGTAATGTATCTTTGCTCTCTAGTGAAACACTTTTCTTTCTTTTTTTTTTTCTTTTTAGGGTCTCACCTGGGGCATAAGCAAGTTTCCAATCAGAACTACAACTGCCAGCCTACACCTCAGCCACAGCAAAGCCAGATCTGAGCCGAGTATGTGACCTACATCACAGCTCATGGCAACACTGGATCTTTAACCCACTGAGCAAGGCCAGGGAATGAACCCACATCCTCGTGGATACTGGTCAGATTCATAACGCACTGAGCCACAATGGGAAATCCAACATTTTTCTTTTTATCACTGCTTTTAAGCAATTTTGGTTATGATGTACCTTGGTGGAGATTTCTTCATGTTGCTTATGGGGTTCATTGAACTTCTTGGATCTGAGAGTTTATAGTTTATATCAAACTTGGGGGGTTCAGCTAATATTTCTTCAAATATTGTTTCTGACCCCCTCATTCTTTTCACCTTTATATATATTAGGCTCCCTGAAATTGCCCCAAAGCTTGCTGATACTCTTGTTTTTTCCACTCATTTTTTTCTGTTTTACTTTGAAGAGTTTCAATTCCTTTAACTTCAAGTTCACTAATTTTTTTCCTCCTGCAAGGTCTAACCCTAACCCTCCCCTTTAGTTAAAAGCACTTGTGTAAAGAGAGAAAAACAAAAATAGCAAGGGGTTAACAATTGTAAAACCTGGATAGAGGGTATGTGAGTAATCATTATACTATTTTTTCTGCTTCTCAGTATGTTGCATATTTTTTTTAATAAGGAATGGGGGAGGGCAGAGGAAGCATGAGTGTTCTCTAAGAGAGACTGACCAGATCTTTCCATCTCAATGAAAGCCCAAAAAACCTTATTGCGCTAATTTGAGTTTCAAAGTTCCTTAAAGGATAAGGTGACCTCCCCCCACCACCACCCGCACAAGATTATTGGAGGGAAAGCAAACCAGAAAACTCTCAGTGGCCACATGACTACCTCGTCTTCAAATCCCAAGCACTTTTATCTGAAATATGATGAGGTCTGTCGACTGAGGGATGCTCAGGGGTTGGCCTCCTCGTAGTCTATTGTTGAAAGCCTACAGTGTGACATTCACACGGAGCAGAGAAAGACTCTCGCTCTGCTCCAGTGTTTTATTTTCTTCAAATCCCCAGCAACTGGTACCGACAATATCGACGTGTTCAGAGACCAGGGAAAGGCCTCCTGGCTACAATGATTAGGAAGATGGGTGAAAGAGATTATGAGGGAAAAGGGTCAGCAAGCCTTCTTCACCCCATCACCCCCAGAGTCGGGGGCGAGTAGGAGCCCCTCTAAGCCGAAAGGGTCTTCCTTTGCCCGCTCAGCTGCCAAACAGAAGCAGCTTTGTTCCTACGGCCATTAAAGGAAGTTCATGAGGGTCACCTGCGGCGGGATTAGAATCGGCTGGAAAGTCCTGAGCTCCCTCTAAGCGCAGTATAAGCAGCCTTCCCCCCTCACTACTGTGACACTCCTAGTACTCACACCTGTCGTTGTGAAGCTATGCTGGCCTAGAACATGAAAACGATACAGAGTGTCCCCTACAGCCACCCAGAAGGAAAAGACTTGCCAATGCCATTCATCCAGCAGACGGACTAGTGCCACCTGACTTCCTGCTCCAGATGTGAGTCGGGACTAGACGATCCTACGAGTGATCCCAGTGCCAAGATGCCACCGTTTGATGGCATCCTGACACACCACACAACACTCCAATCCTCAGAGCCTTGCATTACAACTGACTACAGTCTCCTCACTTCTTCTTCAAAACTGTCCTGAACAATAAGGTTCAGACAGGCAAGACTGACTCTAAGACACAGGGGAAGCACCACAGCAAGAAGTCCTGAAGTTTCTGGCTGCCAAGCCCCCAGCTGGAGTGGAGACTCATTCCTTTAAAAAAAAAAAAAATTTATTTCTGGAGTTCCCATCGTGGTGCAGCAGAAATGAATCCGACTAGAAACCATGAGGTTGCAGGTTCGATCCCTGGCCTCGCTCAGTGGGTTAAGGATCTGGCGTTGCCATGAGCTGTGGTGTAGTTGCAGATGCGGCTCAGATCTGGCATGGCTGTGGTTGTGGTGTAGGCCGGCAGCTGCAGCTCAATTAGACCCCTAGCCTGGGAGACTCCATATGTCACGAGTATGGTCCTAAAAAAGCAAAAAAAAAAAAAAAAAAAGATTTATTTTATTTTGGCCTCACCCACGGCATGTGGAAGTCCCCAGGCCAGGGAATGAATCTGCACCACAGCAGTGCTAATGTCAGATCCTTAACCTGCTGAGCCACTGGGGAACCCGAGATTGATTCCTAGATGAAGATTCGGGGCTGCTGGCTCAGGCCTGCTTTGGGATGATTTGAGGATGGGCTCTGGGAGTCACAAAATCATAACCACTGCTCTGCTAGCTTCCTTTCCCATCCGATTCTCAAGCCCGCTGGCTATTCTTCCTTCACCCAGCTGTCAATGTCAGTGTCCCTCGGGGGTGAAGCCAGGCCCTCTTCCCACGGTGCACCCTCTCCTCTGCCATCTGGCCCCACTCCTACTCCTTCCAACACCTGCGGACACCCCGCCCCAATCTCCAGCCCAGGCTTTCAGCACGGCTGCCCTGAGACAGTCCACAGGCCTCCAAAAGCAGGTCTTCCCCAGGAAACCTGCTTCTTCTCCTTTCCTATCTCAGTGAACAGCCCGGCCTTCCCATCGGCTGCCCAAGGCAGGAAACCAGGAATCTTCCCCAGCTCCACCTATTCGTCCTCTGCACAGGATCAATCACCATAGCCTGACACGTCCACCTCCAAAGACGCCTTCAAGTCACCTTTCTTCTCTCCACCGGCCGCTCCTTCTCCGCCCCGGAGGAGGTCACCGTTCTCGCCACCACCAACTCCAGCCTGGACCGCCACAACAGCTCCTACCTGAACCCCCATCCCTCCTGCACACACCGACCAGCAACTTGACTCCTGAGCCACGTCCTGACCAGGTCTCTCCCCGACTCAAAACCATCAGCGGTGTCCCAGTGCTCCTGGAATAAAGATAAAGGTCCCGGAGTTCCCGTCCTGGCTCAGTGGGTTGTAAACCACTAGTATCCACGAGGATATGGGTGCGATCCCTGGCCTCGCTCAGTGGGTTAAGGATCCTGCATTGACATGAGCTGTGGTGTAGGTGGAAGATGCAGCTCGGATCCTGCCTTGCTGTGGCTGGGGCATAAAAAAAAAAAAGAAAGGAAAAAAAAAAAAAAAGGATAAACGTCCTTCGCGAGGACAGGAGCACCCAGGCACCTCTCCAACTCTCTCTGCACGCTCCCTCGGCCCCCCAGTTCCAGCCGGGCTGACCCTGTCCCACTTTCTTGCCAAGCTGGACATTACTCTCTGACTTACTCTCTGCAGGCCCAGCCCCGCCCTCCTCCTGACCAGCTCCTCCCCAGCCTCCAGGTCTCCCCAGCCTCCCTCACTCCCCAGGCCTTTGGGGGGCTCCACCCTGTGCTCCAACGTCATCACACGACAGTGCCTTCTCAGGGCACCTCCCCAGTGAATTACCTGTCTGTCTGAATCACACGTGGACCAGGTCTCCATACACACCATTACACGCCCTGAGCACAGCTTCCTGCACAGAGGAGAGCCTGCGTACGTATTGGTTAAATGAATAAAAAACACTTGCGCCCACGGAGTCCCCATCGTGGCACATCGGAAGCGAATCTGACTAGGAACCATGAGGTTTTGGGTTCGATCTCTGGCCTCGATCAGTGGGTTAAGGATCCGGCGTTGCAATGAGCTGCGGTGTAGGTTGCAGACACGGCTCGGATCTGGCGTGGCTGTGGCTCTGGCATAGGCCGGCAGCAACAGCTCCGATTAAACCCCTAGCCTGGGACCCTCCATATGCTGTGGGGGCAACCCCAGAAAAGACAAAAAAATAAAAATAAAATTTGTTTTTCTCTGCTTTTCTCCATATCTCTCTAAATGTTTTTGTTCCCAAGAATAAAACAGGCTTTCCTAGCACAGCAAGTACTTAATACCTCATTCACTTCCTAGAAGGTCACTTTGTAGGCCAAATAATTGGGAGACATTTAAAGTGAAATATCATAAATCAACTATAATAAAAAAAAAGTTTTAAATAAAGTGAAATAGCAATGGCATGTAAGAAACAGAAAGGAATACTGGAAATCTGCCTGGTGAGAGCTTGCAATTTGAGCCACTCGTAGTTACTCTTAGCTTGGAGCCCCAGAGACATCTATTAAGATCAGATCAGTGTCTATCAGAAGCAATTGCTTTGTTTTAACCAACACACGTTTTCCCAAAGAGCACTGAGTGGGCAACAGCTGGCTGTTATCTGGCGATTAGTAGATCCTGTGCCTGTCAAAACTATGAGTGATTGGATTCCTTAACACTTTCAAGGACTTATTCATAATGCTGAGCAGACCCTTAGCGCAATAATCATATATGGAAAATAACAACAATCTGTTATAGCAACTGTTTATTGTAATAACCCAAGCAATTATTTTGAATGATTATTATTATTTTGCTTTTTAGGGCTGCACCTGCGGCATATGGAAGTTCCCAGGCTAGGGGTCCAATTGGAGCTGCAGCTGCCAGCCTACGCCACAGCCACAGCCATGTGGGATCCAAGCCACGTCTGCAACCTACACCACAGCTCACGGCAACACCGGGTCCTTAGCCCACAGAGCAAGGGCAGGGATGGAACCCGCATCATCATGGTTCCTAGTCAGATTCATTTCTGCTGCACCACAACGGGAACTCCCTGAATCATTTTTTAATGCAAGCCTTGAAAGAATTCTGTGATGCTGGGATTAGAATTCTCAATTGAAAAAAGAGGTTAAATAACAAGTCCAGATCACCCAGCCATGATCTGAGACTGTCAGTTGGATGTTGTGACTCCTAGTCCAGAATGCTTTCTGCGCCGCAACACTGCTTCTTGCTGATTTACAAAGACATTTTTTAATTGGGAAAAAAAAAAAAAAAAAAGCATGGGGGGAAAAAACACATAAAACTCATACTTGCTGAAATTAAAATGAAGTCTTGGCTATCTCACCCTAACTTTAGCTGCAACAGCCCTGCACAGAAGCAACTGATCAAAGCAATCGTATTAAGAGGATCGTGTTGGGGATTCCCCGAGCCCTTCTTGCAGAGGAGAGCCACAGGACTGGGGTTCCAGATTTATGGCTGCTGAGTTGCCAGTGATAACTATAAAATTTGGCCTGACTACTCCACTAAAGAAAATATTCATTAGCTGCCAAACACCTGTTTGTCTAAGAGGTGCTGTGTGCCAAAAACACCCAAGGGAAAATCTTTTAGTGCACATTCCAAAAGCCCTTTTTGGGAGTTCCCGTCGTGGCACCACAGAAACCAATCCAACTAGGAACTATGAGGTTTCGGGTTCGATCCCTGGCCTCACTCAGTGGGTTAAGGAGCCGGCGTTGCCATGAGGTGTGGTATAGATCGCAGATGCAGCTCAGACCTGGCATTGCTGTGGCTGTGGTGTAGGCCAGCAGCTACAGCTCCGATTAGACCCCTAGTCTGGGAACTTCCATATGCTACAGGTGTGGCCTGAAAAAGACCAAAAAAAAAAAAAAAAAAGCCAAAAGCCCTTTTTGGATCCTGTGGCCATTATGCTCTCTGACATCTGATGGGTACCACATGGATCATACCTGAGTCCAAAACCGCTTCTTATGGAAATATAACCCCAAATTAAACTACTTATTACTCCATCAGAAGAGTGACATCTAGTCCAAAACAAAGAAGACTACATTTAGAAATAAATGGCAAGAATACTGCATATTAAGAACTATGATGGGGGGTAGGGGCAGCCTAGGGGATTCAACCAAAGCTGTACTCAAAGGAAAATTCATATCTTTCAATGCTTTTATTAGGGAAAAAAATTAACCAGGGATTTGATTCAAGAAATTAGAATAAGAACACATACATACACACTACAGAAGGAAGGAATTAATTTTTTTTAAAAAGATAATTAAAATAGACAAATCTCTAGCAGGTATTTCCATAAATAATAACAACAAGGTAGAATGGAAAAAGAGATCACAAAAACTGATGGAGAAGTTTTTTTTTTTTTTTTTTTTGCTTTTCAGGACCACACCCACAGCATATGTAAGTTCCCAGGCTAGGGCTCTAATCAGAGATATAGCTGCTGGCCTACACCATAGCTCACAGCAACACCAGATCATTAACCCACTGAGTGAGGTCAGGGATCAAACCCATATCCTCATGGATGCTAGCTGGATTTGTTTCTGCTTCACCACAACAGGAACACCTGATTTTTTTTCCCTAGGGCCGCACCCGAGCACATGGAAGTTCCTAGGCTAGGGGTCTAATTGGAGCTGTAGCCGACGGCATATGCCAGAGCCACAGTAACACGGGATCCGAGCCTCATCTGCAACCTACACCACAGCTCATGGCAATGCCGGATCGTTAACCCACTGAGCAAGGCCAGGGACTGAACCCACAACCTCATGGTTTGGGTCAGATTCATTAACCACTAAGCCACGATGGGAACTCCCTGATATTTTTTTAAATTACAGAACTTTAAAGTTAATAAATTTGAAAAATTTAAGTAGAAAGGCCTATTTTATGTATCTATTTATTTTTTGGCCACTGCTATGGCATGTGGAAGTTCCTGAGTCAGGGATCGAACCCACACCACAGCAGTGGCCTGAGCCACTGCAATGACAATGCTGGATCCTTAACCTGCCGCACCACAAGGGGACTCCCTGAAAGGTCTATTTTATAAGAAAATAGAGACCGGAGTTCCTGTCGTGGTGCAGTGGTTAATGAATCTGACTAGGAACCATGAGGTTGCCAGTTTGATTCCTGGCCTCACTCAGTGGGTCAAGGATCCGCCGTTGCCATGAACTGTGGTATAGGTTGCAGATGCAGCTCAGATCCCGTATTGCTGTGGCTGTGGTGTAGGCTGGCTGCAACAGCTCCAATTAGACCCCTAGCCTGGGACCCTCCACATGCCGCAGGAGTGGCCCAAGAAAAGGCAAAAAGACCAAAAAAAAAAAAAAAGAAAAAGAAAGAAAGAAAATAGAGACTGCCAAACAAGAAGAAGCAGAAAGCCTTAAAAAACAATTGGGACACAAATAAATTCAAAAGACTTTCAAATATTTATCCTCTTCCCCCTAGAAAGCAAGAAATTCAAATAGTTTTATGGATAAATCATTTCTAACATTCAGAGAATGATACATTGATGATATCTGACCCATTCTGAAACACACACAAAGATGAGAAGCTTCCCAATTCATTTAAGGGGAGAGAAATTCTGTTGCAGAAGATCTGAAAAAGATGAAAGAGAGAGAGGGAGAGAGGAGTAATAACACATACACAACATAGCCTTCAACTGTTCATTCCAAATATTTATTGGGAGTTCCCATCATGGTGCAGCAGAAACAAATCCAACTAGGAACCATGAGGTTGCAGGTTCGATGCCTGTCCTCGCTCAGTGGGTTAAGGATCCAGCATTGCTATGAGCTGTGGTGTAGGTCGCAGATGTGACTCAGATCTGGTATTGCTGTAGCTGTGGCATAGGCTAGTGGCTATGGTGCCAATTAGACCCCTAGCTTGGGACTCTCCATATGCCGCAGGTGCAGCCCTGAAAAGACAAACAAAACAAAACAAAAAAACCCCAAATATTCATTGAGTGCCCACTATGTACCAGCACTGTTCTGCATTCTGGGAACACGGCTGTGAACAAAACAATGTCTATGCTTTCATGGAGCTTTCATTTGGCCGGGATAAACAAACAAACCCGTTAGTATGAAATGTCCAATGTGACAATTCAGCATGGTGGGGGGATAATAAATTATGGAAGAAAGCAGAGGATATTTCCCATGTTATACAAAGATGTCAAAGGAGACCTCACTGGTGAGGTGGTATCTGACCAGAGACCAAAAGAATTAAGGGGATAAGCATGCAGGTAATTCCAAGATGCAAAGCCCCAAGGTGGGGATATACTTGGAATGATCAAAGAACAGCAAGGAGGCTCCAATACGAATGAATATAACTGCAAAAATAATAAGTAGAACTGAATAATACAGAAAATGAATAGTGCGCAGCTATCAAGTAAAGTTTATTTCAGAAATACAATGATTACTATATATTTCATTAATTCTATTACATTGTTAGATTAAATAGGACAAACTAGATGGTCATTTCTTTTTTTTCTTTTCTTTTCTTTTTTTTTTGTCTTTTTGTCTTTTCCAGGGCCGCACCTGCGGCATGTGGAGGTTCCCAGGCGAGGGGTCTAATCGGAGCTGTTGTTGCCAGCCTACACCACAGCCACAGCAACGGGGATCCAGGCTGCATCTGCCACATACACCACAGCTCATGGCAATGCCAGATTTTTAGCCCACTAAGTGAGGCCAGGGATCGAACCTGCAACCTCATGGTTCCTAGTTGGATTCATTTCCACTGTGCCACGATGGGAAATCCTAAACTGGTCAGATTTAAGTATAAACTTATCATTTATTGAAGCTTCCTACCTTTACACTTAAAAGGCAGAGTAAAAATAATAATTTCAAAAGAAAATAATATGTAGATTAAAATGTAAATTGGACAGCCTCATTTAAAACTGGGCAAAGGGCTTGTGTAGACATTTCTCCAAAGAAGATACACAATTGGCCAATAAGCATATGGAAAAAAAAAAAAAAAAGCTTAACATCACTAGCCATTAAGGAACTGCAAATCAAAACCACAATAGGATACCCCTCCACCCCACTAGGACGGCAATAATGAAAGACAATAACAAGTGCTGGTGAGGATATTATGGAACTGGAACCCTCACATACTGCTGGTGGGAATGTACAATGGTGCAGTCACTTAGGAAAACAGTTTGGAAGGTCCTCAGTAAGTTAAATTTAGAGTTACCATATGTCCTAGCAATTCTGTTCCTAGGCACCTACCCAAGAGAACGGAAAATACACTTTCAAAAACAATAAATGTAACATACATTCTTCTAATTCATGAACATAGTATAGCTCTTCGTGTATTTAAGCTTTGATATCTTTCATCAGCTTTTTCAGGTGCAGGTGTAGCTTTCAGCATGCAGCTCCAGAACGAACCCTTTTAGATTTCTACACAAGTATTTCATGGTTTGGTTCCACTGTAAGAGATACTATTTTACTTGTTTTTGTTTTTGTAAGGGATACTATTTCAGGTTTCAATTTCCAATTGTTTATTGCTAGTATATAAAAATACAATATGGTTTTGGAAATTGACTCCGTATCCTGCAATCTTGCTAAGTCAGGTGCAATTCTCTCTATCATAGGGCTCCTCCCTTGTTTGTGAAGCTAAGAAGTTTTATTTTCACATTGTAATACAGCAAAGAAACTAATATATTAAAATAAGTCAACGCCCTCCCCAACTAATCTATAGATTCAAGACAATTCCAAATAAAATCCCAGAAGGATTTTTTTTTTTGTCTTTTGTGGGCCACACCAGCAGCATATGGAGGATCCCAGGCTAGGGGTCTAATTGGAGCTGTAGCTGCCGGCCTACACCACAGCCACAGCAACGCCAGATCCAAGCAGTGTCTGAGACCTACACCACAGCACACAGCAACCTGGGATCCTTAACCCACTGAGTGAGGTCAGGGATCGAACCCACAGCGTCATGGTTCCTAGTCAGATTCGTTAACCACTGTGCCAGACGGGAACTGCGGAAGGATTTTTTAAAAATAGAAATTGACAAGCTCATTCTAAAATTTATATAGAAGAGCAAATGAACCAAAAGCACCAAAACAATTTTGAAAAAGAAAAACAAAGTTGGAGGACTCACAGTATCTGCTTTCCGGTCCTACTTTAAAGCGACAGTAGCAGAGTCAGAATGCGTGTCAGCGAAAGCACACATGCCGATCCATGAACCAAACAAGGAGTCAAGAAACAGACCCACCCAAAACAATGGTCAATTGATTTTCCACAAAAAGCAAAGACAATTCAATGGGGAAAAGGATAGTCTTGGCAACAAATGGTGCTGGAACAACTGTACACTCACAAACAAACAAAAAAGTATGTATACACCAAAAAATGCACCTTGATCATAACCCATAATATGGAAAAATTAACTCTAAGTGGATCAAAGACTAAATACAAAGCCTAAAACTATAAAAATTCTAGAGGAAAACACAGAAAATAAAAAGCATATAAACAGAAAATCTTTGTGAACGTGGCTTAGGCAAAGATTCCTTAGATAGGATAAAGTACAGTCCATAAAATAAAAAAATTAACAAATTGGACTCCATAAAAATCTCGAGCTTCTGCTAAAGAAAAATACTATTTTTTCTTTTTTTTTTTTTTGTCTTTTTCATGGCCGTGCCTGCGGCACATGGAGGTTCCCAGGCTAGGGGTCGAATCGGAGCTACAGCTACTGGCCTACACCACAGCCACAGCAATGTCAGATCCGAGCCGCATCTTCAACCTACACCACAGCTCACGGCAGTGCGGGATCCTTATCCCACTGAGCAAGGGCAGGGACCGAACCCACAACCTCATGGTTCCTAGTTGGATTCATTAACCACTGCGCCACGACGGGAACTCCAGGATTTTTAATTCATGTATCTGATGGACAGGTACCCAGCATGTGTGTATATATATATATATATATATATATAAAGACCTCTCAAAACTCAATAATAAGAAAACAGACAACAGACTATATATATATATATTTATATATATATATAAAGACCTCTCAAAACTCAATAATAAGAAAACAGACAACCCAATAAACCAATAAAAAAATACACAAAAGATTTGGACATTTCACCACAGAAGATATACAGATGGCAAATAAATACATAAAAAAGTGCTTTAAAAAGTTCTTTTCGTCATTAGAAAAATGCAAATTTAAATCACGAGATACCACTACGTACGAGAACGGCTAAAATTTTTAAAACTGACAATAAAGTCCTAATAAGGATGCTGGCAAAAATATAAAATGGAATAGCCACTTGGAAAAAACAATTTGACCGTTTCTTATAAAGTTAAACACATGCTTATCACACAAAACCATTAATCCCACTCCGAGGTATTTACCAATCCAAGTGATAAGTTCACAGAAAACCTGCGAATGCTTATGGACGCAGGCTAGAAGCCTCTGCAGTTGCCCCAGAGTGCAAATAACTCAAATGTGCTTCAGCTGGGGCAGAGAGAAACAAACTGTAGTACATTCCTGCAGCAGGAGAGCGGTCAGCAACCAGAAAGGATCAACTCTGGACACAGGTATCACGGCTGACTCTCAGCCGCATTACGCCAGGTTAAAGAAGGCACATTCAAAAAGCGACATCCTGTATGAGTCCACTGATAGGACCGCCTGGAAAAGGCAAAGCTATAGGGACAGAAAACAGTTTGGTGGTGGCCAGGAACTGGCTTTGGGAGAGCAGGGTGGCTAGAAAGGGGCAGCACAAGGGACTTTGGAGGGATGATGGCACTGTCGTGTATTTTTTTTTTAATGAATTTTATTGGCACATAGATGGCTTACAGTGTTGTGTTAGTTTCAAGCGCACAGCAAAGCAAATCATGTATTTTGATTACGGTAGTGGTTACATGACTGATGCAATGGCTGAAATTTGAAGAACTGTGCACTGAAAAGGGTAAATTTTACTTATGCAAATAATGTCTTAATTATAAAATGAAAAAACACAACATATATTTAATATATGTCAAAATATACTTACACTATGTGTATGCTAACCAAAGTCTCCTTTTTAAAAAAGTGTAAGAATGGGGAGTTCCCGCCGTGGCGCAGCGGAAACAAATCCAACTAGGAACCATGAGGTTGAGGGTTCAATTCCTGGCCTTGATCAGTGGGTTAAGGATCCAGCATTGCCATGAGCTATGGTGTCGGTTGCAGATGCGGCTTGGACCCCATGTTGCTGTGGCTGTGGTATAGGCCGGCAGGTGCAGCTCTGAGTCAACCCCTAGCCTGGAAACCTCCATATGCTGTGGGTGCGGCCCTGAAAAGCAAAAAAATAAGGGGAGGAATGAATGAAAACTGCTTCAATCTGGTTTGAAGACACATCTGACACATTCTATGACTCACAGCCCCATCTGAAAAAGGTATGTATTTAATGGACAAATTGAAATGACATTCTTTTCCAAAAGAATGTGACTCTTATAAACCAACATGAGGAGAAACTGCTAACAGCTAGGAAAGCAAGAAAAACAGTACATTTTGTAATCCTTGCATCTTTGAAACATACTGACAAAACTTCAGGGAATAAGAGTAAATTGTGGATTACAACAGGGATTTACATAATTGAGACATCATCCATCAACACAAAATAGATATAAAATGCCACCACAAAAAAAAAAGAAAAGAGAAGAAAATTCTCCTCTCTCTTACAATCTCTTTGCAAAGTAGAGAGCAGGGGAAAAAAAAAAAACCCTACATTTTATAGAAAGAAAGGGAAACTAGTAAATAAATGAGTAGAACTGGAGATAGAAGTTGGGTCAGGTTAACGAATCATCCATAGGTTCTTCAGGTCTATCCTTCCATTTTCTAGCTCATTTGCCTCTCTTTCAAGAAGTTTACCTAAGGAGTTCCCGTTGTCGTGGCTCAGTGGTTAGTGGTCAAGGAATCCGACTAGGAACCGTGAGGTTGCAGGTTTGATCCCTGGCCTTGCTCAGTGGGTTAAGGATCCAGCGTTGCTGTGGCTGTGGTGTAGGCCGGCATAAGCTACAGCTCCGATTCAGCTCCCATTCGACCCCTAGCCTGGGAACCTCCATATGCCATGGGAGAGGCTCAAGAAATGGCAAAAAGATTAAAAAAAAAAAAAAAGTTTATCTAAGACTCCACTTTCTCCCCGAAAAACCCACCCCACAGGATGCAGGGACTCCACCTCTCCTTGAAACACTCTAACCCTTTTACTGACCTTCTCCGTGGATCTTTTTGTTTGTGTTTTTGTTTTTGTTTTCTTTTTTTGTGGGTCTTTTCATAGCAATACTATTGACTGTGGTCAAGGACCGTGCTAGCCACTACACCTGCATGACCTCATTTAAGACTCAGCGAACCCCACAAGGTGCGTGCTATTATTACCCACTTTACAGATGAAGAAGAAATTGAGGCACAAAAGGGCTTCATTATTTGCCACAGTCACACAGCTCACCATGGTGGATCAAAATTTCACCCCGGAGCCCATTCTCTGAATCACTGCACATAAGATGAAATCATTTGTCCAACATTTGGAGGACGAAGCACTAACTCTCACACTAACCACCAACATAAGAATGAAACAAAGCCCTATTTTCCCCTGATGGAGCTACTGGTCTGAGTGAGACCAGCCCGTAGGAGTGCAATACACCCATTATACCCTGGGGGTGTCAGGGGAGTGACAGGGAGAGCATCTCTGGACTGTCTGTGTCTGTCACAACAGGGTGAGACTGTCCCCTATTTGAGTCGTCCCTGTAACCCCCATAATTCCTACCAGGCTCTGAGCAGACATTTGTTGAATCAACAGCTAACACTGTTCTCTGCTTTTGTTGTGTCTGTACCTACTGCCACTCTAAAACTCAACTCAGGAAGATGTGACAGGAAGCCCCAAATGACATTTATCTTGCTCTTAATCATATCCTTAATAACACTGATTCACTCAGTGAATATTTATTAGCTGCCAACTATGACCAGCCACCGTTTTCAGTATGGGATACGGGGGTGCACATAACAGATAAAGACCATGCCCTCTCAAAAGCAACAATCGAGTGGATGAAACAATCAAACGAGGACCAAAAAGGCCCTAACAAAAACCCTCAAGACCAAAAAACTAGACCAAATCACTTCAGATGATTTTAAGTGCTATGAAGACGATAAAATGAGAGAATCTGATAAACAGTGACTAGGAGGTGTTATTTTAGAGTGGGAAGGCCAGGCTGTGAAGGTGACACTTAAACTGGTGTGCTTGGTTTAAAAAAAAAAAAATCTTTATTTCGCTTTTATTTTTAGAGAAAAAAGGCAAAGCTAGAAACCCCATCCAAAATTAGGAGTCAGAATTAACAGAATTCTTTATGTCACTGACAAAGAAGTGCAAAATTTTTTCCAAAATGTATACCAAACTCAGCTGTTATGGACATAAAATGTTGTTCCCACAGTCACCAATTTTATGTAGAACTGTTGTTTGTTTGTTTGTTTTTAGTTTGACCATATTACATATTCATTTCTTTCCAATACTTGCTTCTAAAAAAAGGTCCGGGGTTGGGGGGGGGGGAGCAGTTTACCTGCATAAACAAGGGTAATGGCAAAGGAAGCAAAAATGTGATCTCTCTAATACGTAGGGATTTTGTTTTAAAAGCACCTTATTCAAATACAACGTTTAAAAGAATGCAAAACACGTAACTTGACACATGCCATATTGCACAGTCCTTTAAAAAGGATATTGGAAGTAAATGGTATAGCTAGAACCATACAGAAAGTTATTTTTTTACCAATGTTGCAAAGACACCAGGTTTTCAAAAATTAATTAATACTGATTTTGGCAAGTCATTTCACTGCTCTGAGCCTCCATTTCTTCCCACGGGTAGAATGAGGGTGTTGACATTAGAGGATTCCCATGGGTCCTTCCAGTCCTAAAGGCTTGGATTTGCCTTTAAAAATAGAAGGTACGTGAATCAGAAGCTTTACTGCATGGAGAAGGCAGGTGTTAGAGTGGGCACTTTTTTAAAACCTGGTCATCTGGGCTCCCTTTGAATAACAATTTTCTTCTGATGTAATATGTCGGATAAGGTTGTACACATGGGAATATTTTCTATATATCAATGAAAAGAATAAGGAAGAAGAAACAATCATGACGCTCAAAAGCAACATTACAGTCAAAGACAGAGAGAGAGAGGAAGCGCTTTAATTGGAGAGAATCATTGCAAAGGAAACTGTAACTTCCACCATTTTTATTCCATTTTCTTTCTTATCCTCTCCTACAGAGAAAAGTCCAGTTTTAATTTTCTCTCGATTCCAAAAGAGGTAGCAAAAGCCAGAGCAGTCCTCTCTCATTTTTTTTTGTTTTGTTTGTTTGTTTTGTTAAAGAAACAGCCAAAGTATTGAGGAGGCACTATTGTCTACACGTATCACCAATCCTATTTAGCAGTGGGGACACCGTTTTCCAAACATTGCCACCGTCAGCCCTCACTCCGCTGCAGCCTGCAATTCGCCACCATCATCCATTTTTAAAAATCCATTTACGCTGAGCTTTGCGTCCAAACCCAGGCACCACCATATCCTCCCTACAACAGTGATTTGAAACTGCCCGAAACCAAGCACCAGCTAGGTCCTGCGACCAGGAGACTGCAGACTGCGGTGCTGGGCAGGGCCACTCCTCCCGCCGCACTCTAAAGCTTTGCTGGTCTCCGGGGTGATTTACGGCGGTTCAGGACCCTGATAAGACCCCGCCCTTGACGCCAAGATCCTGGATCTGGAGGAGTGAGGCGGCCTCAGCCCAGCAGTGCCAAGCCTTTGGAAAACAGGCTCCTCTCCAGCTGCCAGGAGTGGCCCGGGCTGGGCGAGCGGCGCGTCTGAGCCAGGGCGCGCGGAGCCGCTCCCAGGTGGGTCTCCGCAGCCGGGGACCGCAGCTCCGGCTCCCGGGAGGGGGGGGGGAAGAGGGAGGAGGACGCAGGCCTGGAGCTCGCTCGTCACGACTCCACAAGGAGGGTGGGAAAGTGGGAGGGACTGGAGACGGAAAAAGGAGTGGAATCAAAGAGCTTCGGGAATAAAGAAGGCCAGGAAAAGGAGAAGGGAAATGGGGGGGAAGGTAATGGGAGTGAAGCATGGGGTGCCGGGGAGGGTAATGGGCCGCAGGCGGTGAAGGGGCTTGGGATGGAGCGAGGGAGGTGGAGGTAAAGAGGAAGGAGAGGGATTGGGTGGAGGGGAGGGATGGGGCGAAGAGGCGAGGGGTGGGATGAAGGGTTAGGAGCAAGGCGATGAGGGGAGGGGTGGGGGAAAGGGGAGGAATGCGGGAAGCCGAGAGGGGGGAAGAAGGGAAGCGGGCGCGGGCCGCAGGAGGCCGGGAAGGACTTCCCTCCGAGGAGGGCGGCGCCGGAATAACGGGACCCTCCCAGCCAGGAGCCCCGGGCCGGGTCGGGCGCGCGGCCAGCAGAGGCCGGGGGACTGCGGGCAGGTTCGGCGCCCGGCTTCTCCCAGGCAGCCGTAGCGGCCGCCAGCGCGGAGGACCCCGACTCCACTTACTCTCTCCGACCACGGCTTTGAGGCCAATGGGGGCCATCGCGCTGCGCGAATCTCCGGGCTCCGAGCCTCCTCCCTAGACGCCCGCGGACACCGCCGCCTCCCGGGATCGGCGCGCTCCGCTGGCTGCAGCCCGCCTCCCGGCAGCCGCGCTCGGGATCGACTGACGCGCGGACTCGGCGCGGAGGCGCGGCGCGAGCCAGAGCGAGGCTGACGACCCGCCGGCGCGCGCTCGGGGGCGGGTCCGGCCGGGGGCAGGTCTAGCTCCAGCCGTGAGCGTCACCCGCGCGCCTCGGCCAATCGCACCGCGGCCCGGGGGCTCGGCCCCGCCCGCTGAGATGCGGCTGGATGCGAGGCGGTCCCCGGGTGGCGAGAGAGCCGCGCCGTCCCCCTAGCCTCACGCGCCACGCGCGCCCTAGCCAACGCGCGCTCCCGGGGAGCTGGATCCTAAGGGTCCCTCCGCACCTGAAACCCTGGCCAAAGGTTTTTGACTCGTTCCATCCTGCCTTTCCTCTTTCTGAGAGCCTCCCATTTTCCCCCTGCCCACGAAAGGAACTCAGAGGCTAGATCTCTTATTAGCAGTACCCATCCCAGCCACAACATAACGTGAGGTTTATTGACCCCAGCTTTGCCTGAGTACCCATATCCATAAATCCACCATTTACTGAGCTCTTATGTTTCAAACTCTATACCTTACATGCATCATATTATTAAATCCTCACAATAATTGGACATTGAATCTTCATTTTCAGATTAAAAAAAAAAAAAGGCTCAGGAACACCAGACTTGCTCTCAGGTTGTATACCATTAATTAGCAAAGATGTATTGTTACCCCACTGCTATATGTTCTAGGCATTGGAGCCCTAGCCACGTAAAAGAGAGACACCCATCCTAGCCTTTGGGCAACCAAGGTCTAGAAATATCTAGATCCCAAATCTAGTAGGAATGCGCTGTGAGATGACTCTGCTCACCGTCTCTTTCCTGGAATTCATCTTTACCAAAGCGGTCCCAGGTCAGTTTTTGATGGATTTTTTTTTTCGTCTTTTGTCTTTTTAGGGCCCCACCTGAGGCATATGGAGGTTCCCAGGCTAGGGGTCTAATCAGAGCCGTAGCCACCAGCCTACACCACAGCCACAGCAATACGGGATCTGAGCCGCATTTGCGACCTACAACTACATTTGCAATGCCAGATCCTTAACCCACCGAGCAAGGCTAGGGATCGAACCTGAAACCTCATGGTTCCTAGTCAGATTGGAACCTCATGGTTCCTAGTCACTGAGCCACGACGGGAACTCCTGCTGGATTTTATTGATGGAGGAGATCGTGGAAGATAAGTGCTTTGCTGGCGACAAAGGAAAGATCTAATTCTAGAATTTGAAAGATCTAATTCTAGTTATTTAATACTGAGCAACAACTAAAGAAGTTGAGGCCTAAAGGAGGACTTTCCCAAGGTCACATAGTGAACACTGGCCATACAGGGACAAGAGGCCACTTGTTCTAGTTCAGCCACCAGCCCCAGGGCACAAAGATCTGGCCATCTTCTCACCCTCACCTCAGTCTATCTCAACAGAAACTTCCTGTCACTTCCTAGGGCAGAAAAATGTTCATCTGTCATCTCTTCATGTGTAGGCTGTTTTTTACCCAACGAAGGTCCTAATAGCCTTGGGTTGCATTTGGAAAAGGAGGAGATCATTTGTAAATGTGAGGGGACCTAAGATGCCCTTGTGATCCCACACGATCCCTCCTTGTGACCCACTGGCACATATCAACAGAGACTGCCCTCAAGAGCTGGTATTCTAGGAGTTCCCTTCGTGGCACAGCGGAAAAGAATCCGACTGGGAACCATGAGGTTGCAGGTTCGATCCCTGGCCTCACTCAGTGGGTTAAGATCCAGCATTGCCATGAGCTGTGGTGTAGGTCACAGACGCAGCTCAGATCTCATGTTGCTGTGGCTGTGTAGGCCGGCAGCTATAGCTCCGATTTGACCCCTAGCCTGGGAATCTCCATATGCCCTGGGTGCTGCCCTTAAAAAAAAAAAAAAAGAGCTGGTATTCTAGCCGAGGAGACAGACAGGAATCAAGGAGTCCCACACAGCACTGAGTTACTGTTCCACTAAGTGCTGAAGCAGAAAGACAGGGGGCTGTAAGAGCCAATGACAGAGCACCTGATGGGATCAGGCAGGGTGCAGTCAGGGCAGGCTTCCTGAGATGAGTGAAAGGTAGCAACAGGGGTCTGGTAGAGTGTCCTAGGTAGATATACAGAAGGTGCAGAGACCAAGTGCTAAGAAAGAAGTTTGACTTTTCCATGAACAGAGAGGGGCTGGTGTGACCAGAGGGGAGAGTCTGAGGGACAGGGTGGGGAGGAAAACTCCTGGGATAGATCTTATCACAGACCTCCAGGACTTTGGACTGACCTGGAATCTGCCTGGAGACCTCCTCAAAGGCCACAGAAAATGAAACAGCCGTTTCTTATTTTCTGCAGAAGGAAGCACAAAAAAAGAAATTCTTCCCTGCAGATGTGTACCTGAGATGTTTACAAGAGATGGCAAAAATCAGAACAGATGTTATTTTAAATAGAATGGTTGAAAAGGGGAGTAGGGTGACAGACTGTGAACTCAACTCGGGAACCCCAGACTGGAGTGTCAGGTTGGAATCTCTCTGAATGCGGGGTGTAAGACCTGTTTTAAGACCTCTTGACATCTCTGAGCCTTGATTTCTCCATCTGAGTGATAGGGACAATAAAGCTTCCCGGCTTCTCTCAAAGGTGGCTCTGAGGAACTAGGGAGATGACCTACATGATAGGATAAAACCCTTCCTCAGTCAGCCCACAGTACTATTCTTTGCTCTGTATGTTTTATTTGCACATACGTTTGATACACGTCAGGCACCACGCAAAGGGCTCTCATGAATTTTCATCGAATTCTCACTACAGCCTCACGGGGTCAGTGCTATTATTACTCCATTTTCCAGGGGCGCAGGGAGGTCAAGTCACTTGTCCAAGGTTACACGCCTCTAAGGGCAGACCCAGGACTTGCGGTCCTACTCCCTGATGCCCAGGGGGGCAACATCCAGCGCCCGGAGTGCAGCGCCAATGCCCTGCCTTAAGGACAGGTTCGGCCAGGAGGACCGCTTGCTGGGAGCACATCAACAACCGGAACTCCAAATTCTTGTTTGTTGGAGGTCCTTCTCCCTGCGCCCCTGCCCAGCTTGAGGGAGGGGCGAAGGTCCAGCGAGCGGATGGATGCTCTGTGTTGGTCCGCGGCCCCGCCCTCCCGGCGGGCAGGTGCGCCTGCAGCTGCGCATGCGCGGCCTGCAGCCTCTGCAGAGCCCCAGTGCGGGTCAGCAGCTGGGAGTGGGAACAATCCTGTGATTTACGCTCTGGTCACGTGACGGTGGGGCGCCTGCTTGCGGCTTGGCGACTGCGCCAGGAGCCAGGGAGGTGGGGAGAAGGATGCAGAGCGGAGGAGGCAGAAGTTAGCGAGGGACTCGGGGAATAGGGACAGGGAGCGGCGTAGAGGGACGTAGAATCGAGGGAGAGGCGGTTCGACCATCCACAATAGGCGATGGGGCGGACCAGGGAGAAACCGACACAGCCGCGCCTCTGACTTTTTCAGACCTGCTTATACCGCGGACCCACCGGCCTGCTTCCCCCCACCCACCCGGGGTCCTGGGTCCAGAGTCTGGGCTTCTCCGACAGTCTCCGGCTTGCACCTACCTCCCTTCCGCTTTTAAGCTGCATCATCAGCTGCATTTTTCCGGGTTCACCCCCCAAACCCCCTCCTCCTGATCTCTAGGATTTTAGATTCTACCGCATTCTTTTAGAAGCGATTTCTAAGGAATTCAACAAGATACTGATTTGAAGCTTCTTTACCTGGTACTGGGAACCTGTTAAGGACCCAATAAATGTTAGCCATTAATATGGTTAAAAATGACATAACGTGAATCTGAGTAAATCAGTGCTGAATATACTTGTGGAGTGTTCAGTTGGTATCCTGCCTTTTTTGCTGCTGCGGTTCACTGGCGGAGAATGAAAAAGGAATTTTCCCTAGCGCAGCACCCCCCACCCCCTTCCCCACACCCATAACGAACCACAGGGCCTGGAGTGCTTGAGTTTGGTACATCATTGCAGGGAAGAGTGAGTTAACACATTTTGTGTGTTTGAAGTTGGAATACAGTATCAAAAAGGCTTTGTTGGATTTCTCCTCGAGTCTCAACAGCTTAAGAACCCCACTAGTATCCAGGAGGATGAGTTGGATCCCTGGCCTCTCTCAGTGGGTTAAAGATCTGGAGTTGGAGGAGTTCCCATTGTGGCTCAGTGGTTAACAAATCCGACTGGGAACCATGAAGTTGCAGGTTCGATCCCTGGCCTCGCTCAGTGGGTTAAGGATCCGGTGTTGCCGTAAGCTGTGGTGTAGGTTGCAGACGAGGCGGGGATTCCACGTTGCTGTGGCTCTGGTGTACAGCTCCGATTCGACCCCTAGCCTGGGAACCTCCATATGCCGCGGGAGTGGCCCTAGGAAAGGCAAAAAGAAAAAAAAAAAAAAAAGATCTGGTGTTGCTGTGAGTTGTGGTGTAGGTCGCAGACGCAGCTCAGATCTGATGTTGCTGGGCTGTGGCATGGCCCAGTAGCTGCAGTTCCGATTGGACCCATAGCCTGGGAACTTCCACATGCTGCAGTTGCAGCCCTAAAAAGAGAAAACGAACAAATGAAAAAGGCTTTGGAGTTCCTGCTGTGGTGCAACAGGATTGGTGGCATCTTTGGAGCCCTGGGACACAGGTTCAATCCCTAGCCCAGCACAGTGGGCTAAGGATCTGGCCGGCGTTGCCACAGCTGTGGCTTAGGTGACAACTATGGCTTGGATCCGATCCCTGGCCCCAGAACTCCACATGCTGCGGGGAGAACCCCCCCCCCCAAAAAAAAGGCTAAATTTTTCAGTAGCCTAAGCCATGATCTCAAACTCAAAGGACTGTAGGCATCAGGCAGACATGTGTAAAACCACAAATGTGACCAGTGGCAAAGCATGAGCCTTGTGCAGGGGTCAGTCTTACTCAGCTCCAATTACTGGTTTCCATGCAGCCATCAAGAAACCAAGATGTTGGTAAGTTTAAATGTTGCAATAGATTTAAAAAACAAAAACTAGTAACACTACACTGGCTAAACGAAACACATCTGTGGGCGACATCCAGCCTCCAGGCTTCTTGCATGCAAACTCTGGGGGACAAATACCTCTTCCCAAAGTGAGAGGTTGGATTCCCTCCAACAGTAGGTTTTGAGGGGGCACCAACTTCTCCCCCAGGCACAGAGTGCCCTAGTGGTTGGGGCTTTGGACAGGGGTGGTGGTGATGTGAGTGTCTGGCTCCAAGCACCAGGACTTCCCCTGGGAACCTTGAGAGCCAGGAGTGAGTCCCTCTGCTCAGGCTGGCTCTGGGGCTGCAGACTCGGGCCAACCACTTTTTTTTTTCTTTTCCTTTTTTTGCCCCCGTCCCCAGCATGTGGAGTTCCCCAGCCATTGATCGGTTCCCAGCCATAGTCTCCACCTACGCTGAAGCTGCAGCAACCCCAGATCCTTAACCCACCTGTGCCAGGACAGGGGTCAAACCTACGTCCCAGCATTCCCAAAATGCCACTGGTCCTGTTGTACCACAGCGGGAACTCCAGGGCCAACCACTTTTTTTTTGCTTTTTAGAACCGAACCCATGGCATATGGAGGTTAGGGGTTGAATCAGAGCTGTAGCTGCCAGCCTACACCACAGCCACAACAATGCTGGAGCTGAGCTGCATCTGTGTCCTACACCACAGCTTATGACGACTCTGGATCCTTAACCCACTGAGCGAGGCCAGGGATCAAACCCACATCCTCATGGATACTAGTCGGGTTCGTTTCTGCTGAGCCACAACAGCAACTCCCTAGGGCCAAACATGTTTGATGGGACCGGTGAACACTGTGGTGGCAGTCTGTGAGGACAGCTGGTGTGGACAGCTCATTTTTGCCTGGACGGTGGAAATCCTGCAGTCCTGGTCCAGCCCAGAAACACAGAGAGAACCGCATAAAAATGCCACTCAGGGAGTTCCTGTCTTGGCTCAGTGGGTTAAGAACCGGACTAGTATCCATGAGGATGTGGGTTTGATCCCTGGCCCCACTCAGTGGGTTAAGGATCCAGCATTGCCATGAGCTGTGGTGTAGGTTGCCGTGGCAGCTTGGATCTGGCATTGCCATGGCTATGGTGTAGGGTGGCAGCTGCAGCTCCAACTTAACCTCTAGTCTGGGAACTTCCATATGCCATGGGTGTGGCCATAAAAAGACCAAAAAAAAAAAAAAAGAAGAAGGGTTAAAAAACCCCACAGGGTTCCTGTCATGGCTCAGCAATTATTGAACCCGACCAGCATCCATGAGGATTTGGGTTCCATTCCTGGCCTCACTCAGTGGGTTAATGATCTGGCGTTCCTGTGAGCTATGGTGTAGGTTGAAGTTGCAGCTTGGATCCTGTGTTGCTATGGCTCTGGTGTCGGCCTGCAGCTGCAGCTCCGATTCAACCCCTAGCTTCAGAACTTCCATTATGCCACAGGTGTGGCCCTAAAACAGATAAAAAGACCAGAAAAAAATATGCCACTCAGGAGTTCCCTGGTGGCTCAGCAGCTTAAGGATCTGGTATGGTCACTGGTATGGCATGGGTTGCTGCTGTGGTGCAGGTTTGATCCCTTCCCCCCCCCCCCCCCCCCCCCGCAAATGCCACTCAAATGAAACCTCAGCAACCTCAGACAGTGGGGACTTCAAAAGAGTTGTGATCAATTTAGAGAAATAAAGAAATAGGGCGTTTTTTACCCTTTGGGTATCAGAAAATAATTTACACACATTGAATTGTCATAGGATCCCAGAGGAAGAAGTTTTTATTCCAAGTGGAGAAATCACTTGGTTTAGATGTGGTTTGTTCTTGGCCAGTGGGGTCAGAAAGCTTCATGGAAGAGGTGGCACTTGAGCTGAGCCTAGAGGCTGAGAAGAGAGAGAAGATCAAATCCAAAGAAAAGTGCCTAGGCCCACGGTTGCCAAACTGTGTGCAAGGCACCCTGGGGTGTCACAGCCAATAGGAGCACAATGGCCTATTTTAAAAACTTTGGAAAGAAACAGTGATACGGAGTCCCCATCGTGGTGCAACAGAAACGAATCCGACTAGGAACCATGAGGTTGCAGGCTCCATCCTTGGCTTCTCTCAGTGGGTTAAGGATCCAGCATTGCTGTGAGCTGTGGTGTAGGTTGCAGAGACAGCTCGGATCCAGCGTTGCTGTGGCTGTGGCGTAGGCTGGCCGCTGCAGCTCCGATTCAACCCCTGGCCTAGGAACCTCCATATGCCGCAGGTGCAGCCCTAAAAAGCAAGAATTAGAAAAGAAACAGTGATTCTTGTCATCTGTTGGACACTGTGGAAACTAAGAGCTGGAAGCTGTTCACAGTTTCAACATTAGACTCTTCTTCATTTCTTTCTATGACAGTATATCTCTGCGAAGCTGAGTTTTCAACAGTTGATGTGGTAAGAAGCAAATAGCTCATGAAAATCAGTGTCGGGTAGGAGATGAGGGTGTTTATGTCTGATGTGATTGATTCCCAGGTCTGAAAAGGTGCCCATTACTAGTGAGGAATGGTGGTTATTTAAGAATTATAGTAGGAGTTCCCGTCGTGGCACAGTGGTTAACGAATCCGACTAGGAACCATGAGGTTGCGGGTTTCATCCCTGCCCTTGCTCAGTGGGTTAAGGATCTGGCGTTGCCGTGAGCTGTGGTGTAGGTTGCAGACGCGGCTCGGATCCCATGTTGCTGTGGCTCTGGCGTAGGCTGGCAGCTACAGCTCCGATTAGACCCCTAGCCTGGGAAACTCCATATGCCGCGGGAGCGGACCAAGAAATGGCAAAAAAAGACAAAAAAAAAGAATTATAGTAAATTTTGGGAGTTTCAGTTGTTGCTCAGCAGTAACGAATCCAACTAGTATCCATGAGAATGAGGTTTGATCCCCATGGCTCCGCTCAGTGGGTTAAGGATCCAGCGTTGCCTTGAGCTGTGGTGTAGGTCGCAGATGCGGCTCAGATCTGGCGCTGCTGTGGCTGTAGTGTAGGTTGGCAGCTGCAGCTCTGATTTGATCCCTAGCCTGGGAACTTCCACATGCCGAGGGTGTAGCCCTAAAAAGACCAAAAAAAAAAAAATATATATATATACACTAAATTTTTTTCTTTCAATTTATAGGTACTGTTTTTTCAAATGATGCTAAGTTGTTAGAATATAACAGAAGTTTTTTGGTCCTGACTGCTTCGGAAGCAGAGCTGTTAGGTTTTTCTTTTGGTCCGGGATGCTATGATAAAATGATGGAGAGTTCCTGCTGTGGCACAGTGGGTTAAAGATCTGACTTGTCTTTGTGGCGGCGCTAGTTCAGTTCCTGGCCTGGCACAGTGGGTTAAGGATCCCGAGTTGCTGCAGCTCAGGTTTGATCTGCAGCTCAGATTTTGACACCCAGGGACTTTCATGTATCACAGGTGCAGCCAAAAAAGGAAAACAAAAGCAGAAGCAAAGACTGAGACACAAAGGCTGCCACTCTGGCATAGGCAAAGTGTGGTGGCATTCATTAATTCAGCAAAATTAATCATTGAGCCTGTACTGTGTACCAGGCGCTATCCTAGGCATCGCAGACAAAACAATGAATGAAAGAGAAATTTACCTGTGGATGTGAAGCTGACATTCTAGAGGGGAAACACAGTAAATATGTAAACAATAAATTGTATAGTATGTTCAAAGGTGGTAAATGCTGTGATAAAAATAGAGTAGGGTAATCAGCATTAGGCTGGGGGGCTGCATTTTATTTTATCTTATTTTATTTTATCTTTTGTCTTTTTAGGGCCGTGCCCATGGCATATGGAAGTTTCCAGGCTGGGGGTCGAATCGGAGCTGCAGCTGCCACAGCTGCGCCACAGCCACAGCAATGCTGGATCCAAGCTGCATCTGCGACCTACACCACAGCTTGCGGCAATGCTGGATCCTTAACCCACCGAGTGAGGCCAGGGATTGACCGACATCCTCATGGACACTGTGTCAGGTTCTTAACCCTCTGAGCCACCACGGAAACTCCGGGGTCGAATTTTAAGGGAGATTGGTGGGCTAGACGTCATTGAGAAAGTTGAATATGAGTTCAAAGTCAGGAGTCAGATCTGGGCTTCCTTGTCAGGCCATATGAAGTGGATGATGCCAGGAAGAGTGACATAGATGACACAAGGGGTCAGGGACTAGGCATGTGAAGGACACTGGGAAACACTCCAGGTTAAGGCAGAGCAAAGGGAGCAGAGACCAGAAGGAGGCAGAAGGGAAATGGTCGGAGAGGCACAGGGTGAGCCAGGCTGCAGAAACATGGAGTAACTAACAGCACCTCATGTCCCAAGGCTCTGAGTAAAATTTTATTTTATTTTATTTTATTTTAGTCTTTTTGCCATTTCTTGGGCCGCTCCCGTGGCAGTGGAGATTCCCAGGCTAGGGGTCCAATCGGAGCTGTAGCCTCCGGCCTGCACCAGAATCACAGTAACGCAGGATCCGAGCTGCGTCTGCGACCTACACCACAGCTCATGGCAACGCCAGATCCTTAACCCACTGAGCGAGGCCAGGGATGGAACCCGCAACCTCATGGTTCCTAGTCGGATTCGTTAACCACTGCGCCACGACGGGAACTCCTGATTAAAATTTTAAAACATCAGTAGGTCTGGTGGTTGAGAAGTCATTGGTGACCTGGGCAAAAGTCAGAATGCAGACTGGTGAGGATTGCCTGAGAGGTGAGGGGGACTGTTGTCCACACTTCTCCAAAAAGTACGGACGTATCTTTCTGCAAGAATGACAATGAATAGGAAAAGAACGTCTGGAGGAATCGCAAGGGATCACAGAAAAGTGATAAGCAAATCCCTGTGCGGTCCTTCCAAAGAACAAACGACAGTTCATCTTTTGCTTCAGAATTTTATTTTGTCTTTTTTGGGGGGGGGGTGGTCTTTTAGGGCTACACCTGCAGCATATGGAGGTTCCCAGGCTAGGGGTTGAATCGGAGCTGTCGTTGCAATGCCAAATCTGAGCCACGTCTGCAACCTACACCACAGCTCACAGAGCCTTAACCCACTGAGCGAGGCCAGGGATAGAACCCACGGCCTTATGGATGGATACTAGTTGGGTTCATTACCATTGAGCCATGATGGGAACTCCTTTAACTCTTAACTTTATTTCAGAATCTTTTTTTTTTTTTTTTTTGGCTGTGCCCACAGCACACAAAAGTTCTAGGACCAGAGATAGAACCGTCATCACAGCAGTAGCCTGAGTGACACTGCCAGATCCTTAACCTGCTGAGCCAGGAACTTTTTGAGCCAGATATGAAAGTACACACTATGAGTTCATGCAAATGAAGTTTTAGGAAACTTCGAATCTTAGACACTAGAAAGTAGGATAACTCTCTCTTGGGGGCGGAGAGTAAGGAGCATTGACTGGGGAGAAGGCGTGGGAGCCCCAGGGGCTCTGAAAATGTTCTGTGTCTTGATCTGGGTGGTGGCAACACGAGTGCACATTTATGTAAAAATTCACCGGTCTTCTCACTTATGTACTTTATTGGATGTATGTTACACATAATTTTTTTTTAAAGGGCTTCCTGAGAGTTCCCACCTTAGTGCAGTGAATTAAGAATCCTGGAGTTCCCGTCGTGGCACAGTGGTTAACGAATCCGACTAGGAACCATGAGGTTGCGGGTTCGGTCCCTGCCCTTGCTCAGTGGGTTAAGGATCCGGCGTTGCCGTGAGCTGTGGTGTAGGTTGCAGACGCGGCTCAGATCCCTCGTTGCTGTGGCTCTGGCGTAGGCCGGTGGCTATAGCTCCGATTGGACCCCTAGCCTGGGAACCTCCATATGCTGCAGGAGCAGCCCAAGAAATAGCAAAAAAGACAAAAAAAAAAAAAAAGAATCCAACTACAGTGGCTCCGATCCTTTGGAGGCTTAGGTTTGATCTCTGGCCTGGCACAGTGGGTTAAAAGGATCTGATATTGCTGCTGCAGTGTAGGTCACAGTTGTAGGGGTCAAATCGGAGCTGTAGCCGATGGCCTACACCACAGCCACAGGCACGCAGGATCCAGAGCCACATCTGCAGCCTACACCACAGCTCAAGGCAATGCTGGATCCTTAACCCACTGAGCGAGGCCAGGGATTGAACCTGTGTGCTCTTGGATGCTAGTCATGAGCCACGATGGGAACTCCCATATTTTATTTAATTCCTACAGTGGTCCTGAGGAGGTTTAATATCCTGCCCATTTTGCAGATGAGGAACCTGAGGTTCCGAGAATGCAGTGATCTGCCTGGGTCACACAGGAAGTGGCTTAGCCAGCTCAGAGTGGTCTTGTTGATGAAAATTCAACTAACAATCAAGAAGGAAAAGAGAATTTTTTCTGAGCCAAACTCAGGGTGGTAACACAGAGAGGCAGACTGTTCTGAGCTGTTCTGTGGGTTAGAAGTTGAAGGCACAGGGTTGCACATCAAAATGACATCCTGACATTTTACGTAAAGTTTACCAAAGACACGTAGTCCAGGTAAGAACACACAAAGCGAGCAGGAAGTCACCGTGACCCCTTACAGAGTTGGGAGAGGGCAGGGGTGAGCCCTGCGCCCTGAGGGCGGGGTCCAGCGCGGCAGCCCCTCAGGTGGCGGGCAGTCCCCAGGGTTCTGATTTTCCATCGGAAACTTTCTTGACCAGCTTTTCCTGGCGATTCGGACCATGCAGAGCTTTGGGCCCCCTGGGCAGGGGAGAGGGGCTAAGGTGGAACCTTGTGTCACCTCCTCAACAGCGCAGCCCTCCTGGGGCAGTGATTCCTGCTGTAGTTGCCACTTCCTTATGGGGACCAATTCTTTTGCCGGTACTGGCCCTTGCGCGCTCAGGCTCCACTTGCTTTGTTTGGTGCTTAAATGTTTCTTAACCACAGGAAATAAAACTGAGCTTCGATGATCAAAACAAAACAAAACAAAACCCAAAAACACAACAACAGCCAAAAAAAAAAGGAGCAGTTAGGTCACCAAGACCCCTTACCGAGTGGGAAAGAATGCTAATCTTCTAAGAAATTACATTGCTGGCCTCAGAAGAAAAGGAAAAAAAAAAAAAATGAGGAGTTCCGTTGTGGCTCAGTGGTTAACGAATCCGACTAGGAACCATGAGGTTTCGGGTTCAATCCCTGGCCTTGCTCAGTGGGTTAAGGATCTGGCGTTGCCATGAGTTGTGGTGTAGGTCCCAGATGCAGCTCGGATCCTGTGTTGCTGTGGCTCTGACGTAGGCCAGCGGCTACAGCTCTGATTAGACCCCTAGCCTGAAAACCTCCATATGTCGTGGGAAGGGACCTAGAAAAGCCAAAAAAAAAAGAAAAAGAAAAAGAAAAAGAAAGATATTTATGGTTGGGTAGGCACTCCCATCTTTGAGGAGGTCTGGTTAGTGTATAAGGCAGATGCACACTGCACACTAAAGGGGAGGCGGGGTGCAAACAGAGCGAGATGGAACTTCATGTTTAAATTTTCTTGTCCTATCTTAGAAATTTTATTTCATCCGTCTGACCCCCAAGTCCATGCTCTTGGCACCACCTGCTCTCACCTCCTTGGCCCCACAGAGGTGATGAGACCTGGGTCACAGAGGACACGGGAGGAGACACCAGCGATGGCTCTGAGCAGAGAAGGTGCATGGTGCCTTCCAAGGCTCTGTCACTAATTTGGTTTTATTTTTCTTTTTGGCTGCACCAGTAGCATGCAAAGTTCTAGGGCCAGGGATCGAACTCAAACCATAGCAGGGAGCAGAGCCACAGCAGTGATGCCAGGCCCTTAACCTACTGAGCCACCAGGGAATTCCATTGTTTTTTGTTGGGGTTTTTTTTTTTAGAGCCATACCTGCAGCATATGGAAGTTCCCAGGTGAGGGGTCGAATCAGAGCTGCCGCTGCCAGCCTATGCCACCAGCCATAGCAATGCCAGATCTGAGCCAAGTCTGAGACCTGGATTCTTAACCACTGAGAGAGGCCAGGGACTGAACCCCCATCTTCATGGATCCTAGTTGGGTTCATTAACACTGAGCCACAACAGGAACTCCTGTTATTCTTTGTTTTTTTTTGTTTGTTTGTTTGTTTTGTTTTTTTGTCTTTTTGCTATTTCTTGGGCTGCTCCCGTGGCATATGGAGGTTCCCAGGCTAGGGGTCCAATCGGAGCTGTAGCCACCGGCCTACGCCAGAGCCACAGCAACGCGGGATCCGAGCCGCGTCTGCAACCTACACCACAGCTCATGGCAATGCCGGATCCTTAACCCACTGAGCAAGGGCAGGGACCGAACCCGCAACCTCATGGTTCCTAGTCGGATTCGTTAACCACTGCGCCACGACGGGAACTCCTCCTGTTATTCTTAAAGAAAGCCCTCCCCCCCAATGTCCCCACTAAGGCGCTGGCATCTTCATGGATCCTAGTTGGGTTCATTAACACTGAGCCACAACAGGAACTCCTGTTATTCTTAAAGAAAGCACCCCCTCCCCGTTGTCCCCACTAAGGCGCTGGCTCAGCATGTTTGGGAGGGTGGTTGCCCCATCATTAGACTGTAGCAATAACTTAACCCCCTCCTGGCTCATGACGAGGTGCCCTAAGGCTCTCAGCAGACCTCCAGCACCCACGTCTTATAAAGCAGACCCTGGAGTTCCCGTCATAGCTCAGTGGTTAACAAATCCAACCAGCATCCATGAGGTTGTGGCTTCGATCCCTGGCCTTCTTTGCTCAGTGGGCTGTGGGACAGGCTGCAGACGTGGCTCGGATCCTGCATGGCTGTGACTGTGGTGTAGGCCAGCAGCTGTAGCTCCAATTGGACCCCTAGCCTGGGAACCTCCATGTGCTGCGGATGCGGCCCTAAAAAGCAAAATCAATCAATCAATCGAAATATGAATAAGAAATTAAAATGAAAAATCGTTGCCATTCGCACTTAAAAGTTCAAAAAAGAAAAAAAAAAAAGCAGACCCTGAACAGCTCTCAGTAGCCTAGGAAGAGCAGGGGTGCCTGCTCCTCCCAATTCAAATTAAACACAGGCTGTCTTTCTGGCCCCTCCAGCTTCCCTCCTCCTCCACACACCCCTCCTCCCTCCCTCCCTCCCCTCCCTCCTTCTCCTTTTGTCTACTCTCCTCCCACCTCGCTTTTCACCACTCACCCCTCTCCCTGACAGCAGCCGCCTCCCCACCTTATCACACGGAGAGTCAGGGCCAAGAGCCTTCTCCACGCTGGTAGAGACTCGGCAGGACTCTTCGGCTGGGGGAGCCAGATGTCCAGCCCTCGGGGTCCTGCCTGTCACTTCTTCCCTCTGGATGTCAGTTTCCCCATTTCCTATTTATGCATCACCTGGGCCCTGAGTTCCTTGTACTGAATCACACCAGCTGTCTCTCCCTCTCTCTGAGTCATGTAGGCACAAGGGGTCCACCCTGGGGATCTGACTCCCTCTTCGCTGCCTGCCCACCCTTGGAGGTATCTCAGGTGCCTCCACTGGGCCAGCAGGGGAGGCAAGCAGTTGTCCTGGGGCTGATTGTCCAGAGGCTCAGGGTTCGCTGCCCAGGCCTGCAGGGACCCCTGAATGAGGTCCACTTAGCCCCCAAATCTCTCCCTTTCACTCTTTCAACTGTGACCCTTCCACAGCTGTTGCTGAATGCATCACAGCCATGCCCTGTTGTGAACAGATGTTTAATATAGAAAATAAAAATAGCAGCTATTTCGTTGAATGGTTCCCCAACAATCTGAAGCCATCTGTTTGGGACACCCCACCCTGGAACCTAAAGATGCCTGCCGCCTTCCTTAGCAAAAGCGCTGCAGTCTCAGAGTAGTTGGAGCATATTTATAAGCAGTTCTCTGCCCTGTTTTGCTGAAAGGCTGCAAACACCCCCTACGCCCCCAATCCTCCTGCTGATGGGGCCTCAGGGAGGAAGAGAGGAGGCAGAACTTCACATTTTGCATCCTGGGTTACAGCTTGCTTTTTTTTTTTTTTTTCCTCCTTGGCATTTTCTCTGAGGCTAAAAAAAGAAAAGAAAAGAAATTTAAAACCTCTTTTACTCTGAAGATGAAATCTCCTGCCATGGGTACTCTTTCTCTGAGATGCCTTTCTCACCACCCCACCACCCCACCACCCCTATTGCTGACCCAACTTTTGAACCTCATCCTGCTGAAACAGTGCCCGTCTCCTTCCTTGAGAAGCAAGATCAAATCCTCTGCCATTGCTACGCCCATCGTCATTCCTAATTCCTGTGTGTTCCCTTCCCCTTCAGGGAAGTCCTAGAATGATGGGGGGGGGGGTTGGGCTTTATGGTTTTTGTTTTGCTTTTTAGGGACACACGTGCAGCATATGGAAGTTCCCAGGCTAGGGGTCAAATCGGAGCTACAGCTGTCAGCCGACACCACAGCCCCAGCCACAGCCACACAGGATCTGTAGCTGTGACCTATACCACAGCTCACGGCAATGCTGGATCCTTAACCCACTGAGCGAGGCCAGGGATCGAACCCACAACCTCGTGGATGCTAGTCAGATTTGTTAACTGCTGAGCTACGACGGGAATTCCCTGGACGTTATGTATTTTTTTCTTCACTTTTCAACATCCACGTCATACAGTATACTTTTAATGTTAAAAAGCATCTCAAAAGGGAAATGATACTAAAACTGCCTGGGACACAGCTAAAGTTGGGCTTGGATGAAAATTAATTAAGCATTAAAGCCTTAAGTGCTTTACTAGTAATAAAAAAAATAAGCAAATCAAATATTCAACCTAGGAAATTAGAAAAATAGCAATAAAATAAAAGAGAGAAGCGGGGAGAATGAGATGAAAGCTGACAGAGACTAAATAGAAAAAAATACTAAAAAGATAAACAGGAGTTCCCTGGTGGCCTAGTAGTTAAGAAACTAGCATTGTCACTGCTGTGGCTTAGAGTTAATCCCTGGGTCAGGAACTTCCGAATGCCGTGGGTGCAGCCCCCCAAAAAAGTAATCATTTAAAATATTGTGGTAATAAATTGAAATAGCAAAGGGAAATATGATTTTTTCAGCAAAATATAAACTATCAAAATTCACCTGAAAAGCAGAACGTTTTAACAGACTAAGAACCATGGAAGAGGGAGTTCCCACCGTGGCCTAGCAGTTAGGGATCAAGAGTTGCCTCTGCAGCTGTGTGGGTTGGATCCTGGGCCTGTCACAGTGAGTTAAGGATCCGGTGTTGCCAGAGCTGTGGCTTGAATTCGGCCCGTGGCCCCAGAACTTCCATATGCAGCAGGTGTGGCAAAAAAATTAAAAAAACAAAAAACCGAGGGAGAGATTAGAAAGGTAATTAAGAGTGATTGCATTCTGAGGGAGACATTTTTCACGTACTGAGGTAAGGGGATGTCATCATGGCTTATACATGGTTCACCCTGAATTTTGTGTGAACTAAGACAGCTTGATTCAGGCCTGTCAAACACACACAGAAAATCTACCTTTTTTTTTTTTTTTTTGGCTTTTAGGGCCGAACTCGCAGCATTTGGAGGCTCCCAAGCTAGGGGTCGATTCGGAGCTGCAGCTGCCAGCCTATGCCACAGCCACAGCCACACCAGATTCGAGTTGAGTCTGCGATCTATACCACAGCTCACAGCAACACCGGATCCTTAACCCAATGAAAGAGGCCAGGGATCGAACCTGCATCCTCGTGGATATGAGATTCATGTTGGCCGAGCCACGACAGGAACTCCCTCTGACAGCACATCTGTTTTCATCGTTAAGGTAAAGAATGTCCATTTCGAAGAATAAATAACTCCCTCCCTATGGCATTCATGGCAACACTCCCTGGAAGATAAGGTTGCCTTCCCAGAGTCCTGCTGTCTCACTGTGTACACAGTGAATCTATCTCTTTTGAGACCTTGAAGGCATGTAGTCCTGTCAACATGATGTATGTCCTTTGTTCTGCAGGGTGGGAAACTGTCCTGAAAACGTTTGTGGTTTTTTGTTTTGTTTTGTTTTGTCTTTTTGCCTTTTCTAGGGCCGATCCCTCAGCATATGGAGGTTCCTAAGCTAGGGGTCGAATCGGAGCTGTAGCCACCGGCCTACACCACAGCCACAGCAAGGCAGGATCAGAGCCGTATCTGCAACCTACACCATAGCTCATGGCAACACCGGATCCTTAACCCACTGAGCAAGGCCAGGGATCGAACCCGCAACCTCATGGTTCCTAGTCGGATTCGTTAACCACTGGGCCATGACGGGAACTCCTGAAAACCTTTTTTTAACAGGGCAGCCCTCAGAGTTTCCTTCTGGGCTCTTCATCCTTAGCGTGGCTTGAATCAAACTCTTCTCTATTCTTTATTATAGATTGATTATTGATTGACATTGTTCGGCAAAGGATATCAAAGAGACCCACCTGCAGTCACCTGGAGTCTCCTTTGGACCAGCGCTCGGTACCAAGCACGAGCCCCTTGAGCTCCGGGCTTCACGGCACCTTTCAGGTGCCTGGGTGAGTTCTTCCAGGTATCTGGACCTCATTCTGGATGGTCCTGAGGCTTTTTTTTTTTTTTTAAATTGAAATGTAATTGATTGACAATGTTGTGTTGGTTACGGGTATACAGCAAAGTGATTTGGTTATATATACATATATAGCTGTAGCCTTTTTTTTTCCCAATGCTTTTCCATTTTTCTAAGGCATTGAATATGGTTCCCTGCGCTATGCAGAAAATCCTCGTGGCTTATCTATCTTGTATATGGTGGTGTGTATCTGTCAAGCCCATCAGGTAGTCTTGAGTTTTATCTGAGCTGTTACAATTTTAAGACTTGGAGTCTTGGAGTTCCCACTGTGGCTCAGCAGGTTCAGAACAAGACTGGTATCCATGAGGATGTGGATACCACCCCTGGCCTCGCTCAGTAGGTGAAGGATCCAGTGTGACCGAGAGCTGTGGTGTAGGTTGCAGACACGACTCAGATCCTGCGTTGCTGCAGCTGTGGTGTAGGCCAGCAGCTGTAGCTCCGATTTAACCCCTAGCCTGGGAACCACCATATGCCACAGGTGCGACCCTAAAAAGACCAAAAAAAAAAGAAGAAGAAGAAGACGGCTTGGCGTCTTAAGGGGATACTGGCACACTTCCTGGGTGAAAGGGACTCAGGGGGAATTTTCTAGGCAGGAATCTGGAGGGATATTCCTAGACCAGGAAAGCCTAGAAGGAGCTTTTGAGTGAACTGGGTTGGCTGGCCTTATTTAATTTGACTTAAATTGGAAAGATTATGTATACAGGGTCTGAGCGAGCTATTTAACAACACAATGAGAGACAACCTATTCAGCTCTGAAGAAAAGGAGCCTTTGCTCCTCCCGTCCACAAGGGGTCTCCAGGCAACTGAGAACCTAGGAAAGATTAATCCTGGTGATGAATAGCGGTCCCCCAGGGCACACTATCGGAAGACTTTAGGTTATTTACGGCTCGTCCAGGGACACATGTACAAACTGGTCCTTCGGTGCTCTGAGCCCCCTCTGTGGATTGAGACACCGGCCGGAGAAATTGAGACACAAAAAGAGGAGAACCAACTCGAAGGTAACACCTCCGGGAGCTAAGCTCACAAGATACACACCTCTGATCCACGACACTGTCCTTAGAAATTGTTCAGACCCGGATGTCCCTGGTGGCACAGCGGGTTAAGGATCTGGCATTGTCACTGCACCAGCTGGGGTCACTGCCGTGGCATGTGTTCAGTCCCTGGCTCAGGAACTTCCACATGGCACGGGTGCAGCCAAAAAAATACAGAGAAAGAAAGAAATTGTTCTGACCTTATAAAAAGACAAAAAGAAGATGGGAAACTGTGCTTCTAAGGCTGAGCAGCTGCTGGTGGGGCAGCCCAGATATGCAAGTACTTGTTAAGACGGGAAGGTCTAACGAAAGAGACTTAACTCCTTTTTTTTTTTGGCTTTTTAGGTAGGGCTGCACCTGCGGTGTATGGAGGTTCCCAGGCTAGGGGTGGAATCAGATCTGTAGCCGCCTACGCCACAGCCACAGCAATATGGGATCTGAGCCGTGTGTTCAACCTACACCGCAGCTCTCCGCAACGCTGGATCCTGAACCCACTGAGCGAGGCCAGGGATGGAACCCGCAACCTCATGGTTATGAGCTTCTGCTTCGCTACAATGGGAACTCCAGAACTTAACTCTTAAATTACGGGGACATTCAACTTGCCAAAATTCGTTTATTTGCATTCACAATGGAAAAGCTGGGGGGCGGGGGGGTGGGGGAAGCCGGCTATAAAATCACAGAGACAGAATGGGAAGCATATTCCAGTTGGTACTTGGAAGCTTGGAAGCGTGAGGGTGATAGATACCATGGCACCTTTACAGGAAACTGAAAATTATTAGAAGCTGTTGCTAATTGGAGAAAAGCTCAAAAGCCTCCCTCTCCTCTGCTCCTCCTCCTTCCTCTCCTTCAGCGGCTGGTCTATCCTCTCCTTTCTGCACTTCCATGACCTGGCTTTACCTCCTCCTGTGCCTCCTCCAACGGAGAAACGTGCAGGAGGACGTGAGGCTGCGCTTATGTCTGCTTCCTGGACCGGAGCAGAACTTAAATATTTGGCTAAGGATTGCCCAGACCCTTTCCAAGATCCTTTAGGGTCTGCTCGACAATTCGATCCGTGAGGACCTTTGAGCCAGGATCTTCAGATCGCCGTCAGCTTGTGTGTTTGCTGGGATCAGAGAGGAAAGCCAAGGAAGGGCTCCAAGAGGCAGAAAGGAAGCACCTGTGGAAGGTTTTAACAAGCCTGAGCCTGCAGATCTTCTCGGGGTACAGAACTTTCTCGAACTTTGTACGAAGCCATCCCCAAAATTTTCCCTAAGAAAATAGATTGGACATGACCCGCCAATGTAGACAAAAGCCCAGAGGAACTATTTCAGCTCAGTTCGAGAGGTTTGAGAAAACCTTCAAACGGCCCTCTGGAATGGCTCCTGAGTGATGATTTTCAAAATCATCAAAATGATCCAATTCTGAATCCAACCTTTTTAAAAGGATTAGATGAAGAATTAGCAAAGCTAGTTAAAAGACACGAATTGGACTGGGCCATACTGCGTGCTTATGTGCTTGTCACTATTGCAGACAAACTCTCTGAAACCTTCCAGAAGAAAGAAAAAGAAAGACTACAACATTGTAAATCAACTACACTTTAGTAAAAAATAAATAAAAAAGAAATGAAGAGGAGTTCCCTTTGTGGCTCAGAAGTGCAACGAACCCGACTAGGATCCATGAGGATGCGGGTTGGATCCCTGGCCTCCCTCAGTGGGTTAAGGATCTGGTGTTGCCGTGAACTGTGGTGTAGGTCACAGACACAGCTCGGGACCTCTAACCTGGGAACTACTATATGCCTTGAATGCTTGAATGCAGCCTTAAAAAGCAAAAAAAAAAAAAAAAGAACGAAAGAAAAGTGGCCCTCTGAAAATAGCTTTGTCTAACTCTGGCCAAAAATGAAATGACCATATTTGTTTTTACTGCAAAAGACCTGATCATCTCAAAAGAGATTGCTATAGGGAGTTCCCTTATGGCACATCAGGCTAAGGATCTGGCATTGTCACTACAGCAGCTTGGGTTGCTCCTATGGCACGGGTTCAATCCCTAGCCTGGGAACTTCCACATGCCATGGTGTGGCCAAAAAATAAAATAAACTAAAAAGAGATTTCCATAAATTTAAATGGGATCAGGAACATGGCAAAACTAAAAAGAAATGGGGGTGCTCTGAGGACCATGAGAGGGTATTTCCCCTCCTCATCAATAGAAGGGGTTGAAATAACAGAGGGGAAACCTCAAAAGCCCTCTTAGAGGCTGCGGCTAAGTGTGGGGACTTAATGTGGGAAGCTCATTTCGAAGGCCAGGGATTGAACCTGGACCATAGCAATGAACGTGCTGAATCCTAACTGCCAGACCACCACCGTACATCCTGCATTAATTCCTTTCTTCTTTTTTTAGGGCCACACCTGCTGCATATGGAAGCTCCCAGGCTAGGAGTCTAATCAGAGCTGCAGCTGCCGGCCTACACCACAGCCACAGCAGATACGAGCCGAGTCTTTGACCTACACCATAGCTCACAGCAATGCTGAATCCTTTAACCCACTGAGCAGGCCAGGGCTCGAACCTGATCAAACCCACGTCCTCATGGATACGAGTTGGGTTCTTAACATGCGGAGCCACAACAGGAACTCCATGCATTAGCAGTGCTTAATCCTACCCTCGTTCACTGCCCTCTCCCTCGCTGCCATAAACAATTCAAATGGTAAGCCTTTCTAATGTACCTATGCAAGTTTTAAAATCAGAACTAACCTGGAGTTCCCGTTGTGGCTCAGTGGTTAACAAATCTGACTGGGAACCATGAGGTTGTGGGTTCGATCCCTGGCCTTGCTCGGTGGGTTAAGGATCCGGCATTGCCGTGAGCTGTGGTGTAGGTTGCAGACACGGCTCGGATCCCGTGTTGCTGTGGCTCTGGCGTAGGCCGGTGGCTATAGCTCCTATTAGACCCCTAGCCTGGGAACCTCCATATGCTGCAGAAGCAGCCCAAGAAATGGCAAAAAGACAAAAATAAATAAATAAATAATAAAATAAAATCAGAACTACTTTTCCATGAGGAACTATCAGGGGAAAACATGTTTCTTCTAGTAAAATGTGCCCAATTCATTTGATAGGATGAGACCTTTTAAAAGCAGACAGTGTTCATATAGCCTTTTCCAAAAAAAGGTGGAATGCTTCTAGAGTTTGAAAATTTGGATGCTGATCCAAATCCAGTTACTGAAACGTTGATGGTTATGAAATGAGTGGCTCCAACAGACCAAGGGAAAAAAAAAATTGATGACCTGATATCTCATTCTCTCTTCTTTTTTGGCTGCCTGGAGTTTTGGCCGCCCCCAGTCCAGGGATCAGACTGAGCTGCAGTTGTGACCTGTGCTGCAGCTGCAACAATACCAGCGCAACGCTGGATCCTCAACCCACCGAGCAAGGCCAGGGATTGAACCCGCAACCTCATGGTTCCTAGTTGGATTCGTTAACCACTGAGCCACAGTGGGAACTCCAGGAATTAAGAAGGGACTTTCATTCCTTGTACTAGTCCTTGTAACACACCTGTCTTACCAGTGAGAGAGCCAAATGGGAAAGACTGGAGATTTATTCAAGATCTGAGAGCTATAAATATTGTGGTTCTCTGACTTCCCATGGTCCCGAACACACAAACACTGCTGTCAGCCGTTCCAGCTGATAGCTGCTGTTTTTCAGTATTTAGGACTGATGCAGCATCTTCTTTCATACCCCTGTGGGAAAAGAGCATATCTTTTTGCCTTCACCTGGGAAGGTCATCAGTGCCCCGAGCAGTTTATGCCACAGGGCTGGCTTGAAAGTCCTGCTTACTTTTCTCCAATACTCAAGGCTGATTTAGCTCATGTAGATTTTCCTAGTGACTCTACCTGAATCCAGTATATCGATGAATGGCGTTTAGGTTCCCAAACTAAATTTGATTCCCCCAAAGGATACCGTCTCTTACAAAAACTCACATCTACAGGACAAAAGGTGTCCAAAGATACACTCCAGGTTTTTTTGTTAGTGTTCTGGCCGCATATACGGCATTTGGAAGTTCCTGGGCTAGGGGTCGAGACAGAGCTGCAGCTGCCAGCCTACACCACAGCCACAGCAACACCAGATCTGAGCCGTGTCTGTGATCAACAATGCAGCTTGTGGCAACGCTGGACCCTTAACCCACTGAGCGAGGCCAGGGATTGAACCGGCATCCTTGCGGACACTATGTAGTGTTCTTATCCCTCTCAGCCACTATGGGAACTCCGATAAATCCCTATTGTTTACCTATTGTAAATGTCTACCTATTGTAAATGTCTTGGGCCACTTAATATTTAAGGATGGACTACTGACTGATTCTGAAAGAATGAAAGGAATTCTGGCTGCACTCCCCCAAACAAATAAACAACATTGAGAGGATTTCTGGAACTCACTAGAATTAGTTGCTACAGGAATTGGTTGCCTAACTTTTCACTTATTGCTCAACCTGTAGGTGCATTGCTAAGTCTGACCAGCCTAATCTGATTGAACGGACGCCAAGAGGAAAAGCCATCATAAGCGCCTTGAAGCCCATCTTAACTCAAGCACTGGCTCTGGCTTCCCCTGGTTATAACTAGACATTTTTTTTCTCTTTGTACTGAAGATAAAGGAAATGCTTAAGGGGTATGAACCCCAAAATGTGGTGATCAACATGGATTCATAGGATATTACTCTCAGCTGTTAGACTCAGTAGCAAAAGGACTTCTACCTTGAATAAGGGCTATTTCAGCAGCGGCTCTCTTCTGTAAGCTATTGAAGACATAGTCATGGGGGTTCCTTTAAGTGTTTATATCCCACACTCAGTTGAGTTTCTTCTAAACTCTCACCACGCTCAGCACTATTCTGTAAGCTGAATATTATGTACATATATTCTTAGGTACTATTGTTACTTTCTCACCTAATATTACCTTAGTTCAATGTAATAACCTTACCTCTGCAGCTTTGTTTCTGACACCACAGGAAGAAAATGACCACGACTGCATTTTACTAACATGCTCCCAAGAATGACTTACAAGAAACCATTATCAGGAGTTCCCGTCGTGGCGCAGTGGTTAACGAATCTGACTAGGAACCAAGAGGTGGCGGGTTCGATCCCTGGCCTCGCTCAGTGGGTTAAGGATCTGGCATTGCCATGAGCTGAGGTGTAGGTTGCAGATGTGGCTCAGATCCTGCGTTGCTGTGGCTGTGGTATAGGCCAGTGGCTACAGCTCTGATTAGACCCCTAGCCTGGGAACCTCCATATGCTGAGGGAGCAGCCCTAGAAAAGGCAAAAAGACGAGAAAAAAAAAAAAGAAGGAACTACTCTCAATCGTGCCAATTAATTTGGTTCACAGATTGATGAAATATGATTCATATTTTAAGACAAGAAAAATATAAACATGCAGTTTTCTCTCTGCCCATTCGGGCCGCCTTCCTTCCCTTTAGTGTTCAATGTGCATTATGCATTAACCAAACCTCCCCAATGGCAGAAATACAGATTATATCAAAACATATATATTTATAAATATGTTATAAATATGTATAACTGATTTACTTTGCTGTCCACCTGAAACTAACACAATTTCGTAAGTCAATTATACTCCAATGAAGTTCATTAAAAAAAATTTTTTTTTCTTCATCTTCTGACACCACCTATGTAACTCCTTAGAAGATAACAGTCCTCGCTCAATTCTGCAAGGAGTTGTGCTCAGCCTAGTACATCAGAATTGGACTATGTATCTTCGGTGAACTTTATGTAAAATGCCAATATGTGATTTTGATGTATGATCCTCCATCTCAAAAACATATATAATTTTTCTCTTGGCTTCTGGTGGGCAGAACACTTCTCAGAGCTCTTGGAGAGACTCTCCTGGGTTGAATCTTTAGGTTGGATTGAATAAAATTTTCTCTTTCTTTGATTGGCTATTGAGTGATTTTCTCATCAACATTTGCTTGGCATAGTTGGCAGGATATCAGAGATGCTTTCCAGAGGACACCTGGAGCCTACCCAGAACCCAGAACTGGTGCTTGGTACTGGCACAGATCCTTTGATCCCCACAGGCTTCCTGGTACTCCTCAGGTGCTCCATTGAGTTCTGATATCTAGATCTTTTTTTTCTTTTTCTTTTTACACTGCACCTGTGACATATGGAAGTTCCCAGGCTAGGGGTTGAATCAGAGCTGCAACTGCCAGTCTATACCAGAGCCACAGCAACTTGGGGTCCTTAACTCACTGAGCAAGGCCAGGGATTGAACCCACATCCTCATTGATACTAGTTGGGTTTGTTACTGCTGAGACATGACAGGAACTCCAGACTAGTGAGTTTTATATTCATGACTAAATTTTCTTTCTTTCTTTCTTTCTTTTTTTTTTTTTTTGTCTCTTGTCTTTTTAGAGTGGACCCTCGGCATATGGAGGTTCCCAGGGTAGGGGTCTAATCAGAGCTGTAGCCGCCGGCCTATGCCACAGCCACAGAAACTCGGGATCCAAGCCAAGTCTGCGACTTACACCACAGGCTCACGGCAACGCCAGATCCTTAACCCACTGAGTGAGGCCAGGGGTCGAACCCGCAACCTCATGGTTCCTACTTGGATTCATTAACCACTGAGCCACGATGGAAACTCCCAAATTTTATTTTTTTTTTCAAATGTATTTATTCTTTTTTTTTTTTTTGGCCTTTTAGGACCACATCCACAGCATATGGAACTTCCCAGGCTAGGGGTCCAATTGGAGCTGCAGCTGCCAGCCTACACCACAGCCACAGCAATGCCACATCCAAGCCAATTGGTGACCTACACTACAGGTTACGGCACTGCCAGATCCTTAGCCCACTGATCGAGGCTTGGGATTGAACCCGCATCCTCATGGATACTAGTTGGGTTCATTACTGTTGAGCCACAACAGGAACTCCCATGACTAAACTTTAAAATGAAGCTATAAGACCTCTGATTGTGTTTGTCTGTATGTACATGGTAGATAAAATATGTCTCTACCTTCAGACGGTATTACCAAAATTAGCTTGTAAATGAGATCTATTTAAATTGGATTAAAGCAAAATTAAGCACTTATATAAATTCTTGGTAATATAAAATAAATTAACCCAATGATTTTTGGGTTCACATGAACTGGGAAATATTTAGTATTAAATTAATATTTGGAATTAAAATTAATTTGTTGGCTTAATTACTACAGACATGTCATTAGAGTCATCAGCATTAAGTATATTTGTACCCATTTTTGCTAAAAGTCAAATAAGATCTTATTATCTCTGTTACAAAATTTGTCAGCAAGAAAATAACTTGGTATGAATTTTTATAAGCAATTTAAATAAATGAGGTAAGAATTTTGTAAGTGAAATTTTTTTTTTTTTTTTTTTTGCTTTTTAGGGCCACACTCGTGGAATATGGAAGTTCCCAGGCCAGGAGTTGTATCGGAGCTGTAGCCACTGGCCTACACCACAGCCACAGCAACGCGGGATCTGAACCACATTTGCGACCTACACCACAGCTCACGGCAACACTGGATCCTTAGCCCACTGAGCGAGGCCAGGGATCGAACCTGCATCCTCATGGATACTAGTCGGGTTCATTACTGCTGATGCCACAATGGGAACTCCAAAAGATGCCTATCTTTAAGAAGATTCACAGAGGGGTTCCCTTCATAGCTCAGAGCTTAGCAAACCCAGCTAGCATCCATGAGGATGCAGGTTTGATCCCCGGCCTCGTTCAGTGGGTTAAGGATCTAGCGTTGCCGTGAGCTGTGGTGTAGGTCTCGGATGTGGCTCCGATCCCGAGTTGCTGTGTCTCTGGCATAGGTCAGTGGCTCCAGCTCCAATTGGACCCTTGGAACCTCGATAGGCCGCATGTGCAGCCCTAAAAAGACAAAAAAAAAAAAAAAGAAGATTCACAGAAAGGATTTTTTGTTTTGTTTTTTTGTTTTTGCTATTTCTTTGGGCTGCTCCCAGGGCATATGGAGGTTCCCAGGCTATGGATCTAATCAGAGCTGTAGCCACCGGCCTACGCCAGAGCCACAGCAACTCGGGATCCGAGCCGCGTCTGCAACCTACACCACAGCTCACGGCAACGCCGGATTGTTAACCCATTGAGCAAGGGCAGGGACCGAACCCACAACTTCATGGTTCCTAGTCGGATTCTTTAACCACTGCTCCACGATGGGAACTCCCGGAAAGGATTTTTGACAAGTAAGGTTTCTGATCACTTTCAGATCATACTGCTTAATTGGGTAAGAAATTAAAGATTTCTAATGGAAACGGATGGCTTCACTGTTAACTGGAGTTCCCGTCGTGGCACAGTGGTTAACGAATCCAACTAGGAACCATAAGGTTGTGGGTACGATCCCTGGCCTTGTTCAGTGGGTCAAGGATCCATCGTTGCCGTGAGCTGTGGTGTAGGTCGCAGACGACGCTTGAATCCTGCGTTGCTGTGGCTCTGGCACAGGCTGGCGGCTACAGCTCCGATTGGACCCTTAGCCTGGGAACCTCCATATGCCGCAGAAGCGGCCCTAGAAAAAACAAAAAGACAAAAAAAAATGTTAACAAAAGATCGAGATCAAGAATCAGGGTTGCATAGGACAGAGTGAACTGATGAATATGGTCAAAATTTGTATGGATTTTTGTCTGAAATATTACTGGCTTTTAATCTTTGTTTTCCATATATAAGGGAAAGTTCCCCTTAGGCTAATTATGACTTATAGCAATTTGGTAAATTGAAAGAAAGCAGAATTGAAACATTTAGCTTTTCTCTCTACCTGATCCTTCCAGAATTTGGAAACTCATGGGCTCCCAGCAGCCTTATCAGGTGAATAAGGAAGGCTACTTCCTTGCAGGTGCAGGAGTCTCAAGGTATTTTGGAAACATCAAGAAGAGAGGAACCCACCCCAATCTGTTGAAATTGCAGGCAGAATCTAATGGTAAGTCCTTAGTATGGCTTTCCTGGCCTTGAGACAGTTTTTAAAGGTTCAGTCTGAGATTCCTTATGAAAAATTACAGTAAAGTGGATTTTAAAAAGCCTGGTGGAGTTCCCACTGTGGCTCAGCAGTTACAAAACTGATTAGTCTCCATGAGGATGTGGGTTCGGTCCCTGGCCTCTGCTCAGTGGGTTACAGATCTGGCTTTGCTTTAAGCTGTGGTGTGGGTCACAGACATGGCCTGGCTCTGGTGTTGCTGTGGCTGTGGTGTAGGCCAGTAGCTTCAGCTCCAATTTGACCCCTAGCCTGGGAACTTCCATTTGCCGAAGGAGCAGCCCTAAAATCAAAATAAATCAATTAATTAATACAAAGCCTACAGTGTAGTTGATCAATTATGCTCACGTATTCAGGCCAAGTTTACTAAAACCAGACTTACTCTGCACACAGATAAGTCTTCATTTGGCTATACTTGGCAGCAAGAAAGATAATGATAGAAAGATGACATTTCTGCAGCATGCCTTTATGGCTATTAAATTCTAGTCTTGTTAATTGAGGTTTTGTATTTACTGCTTAAGACTCCCTTCCTGTGCAGCTCCTTGTTGCTATGTTACGTTATTGAAAGTAATTATTAAAAGGACATTCTAAGTTTGTTTCTGAAGCTTATTTTTATAATCCATATTTGGATGAAGATCAAGACGCCGCATGACTGCAACCAGGAAAACATACATACATCCTGGAAAACCCATCATTTAAAGGACTCTCTCTAACCTAGATGGAAGGACCCTTTTCAGGTACTCTTAACTAGCTCATGCACAGCAAAACTAGAGGGGATGGATTTGGGGATACATGTTCCCCATTTAAAAAGGGCCCCCTCACCACACTGGTCTATAGAGAGTACTGCTGACCTCAAAATCATTTAAAACAGGAGTTCTCATTGTGGAGCAGTGGTTAACAAATCCAATTAGGAACCATAGGTTGTGGGTTCGATCCCTGGCCTTGCTCAGTGGGTTAGTGATCCGGCGTTGCCATGAGTGGTGTAGATCGCAGACGCGGCTCGGATCCCGCGTTGCTGTGGCTCTGGTGTAGGCCAGTGGCTACAGCTCCGATTAGACCCCTCGCCTGGGAACCTCCATATGCCGTGGGAAGCGGCCCTAGAAAAGACAAAACAAACAAACAAACAAAATCCCAAAAAATCATTTAAAACAATAATCAAGTGGAGGAGAAACTACACCCACACCAAGACAAGAAGACAGCCTAAGAAGTAGACAGCTATTCTACGATGCTGGACCTGATTTTCCTCATTATTTATAATGTTTTATTGATTTGGGGGCTTTTATGTGTATCAGTATTTTTTTGTCATGGGCACAAGTCTATGCAGAGTTTAAAAACTAATCCAGTTGTTGGTTGATTATGGTCCACGGCTCCTTGGTGAATTCCTCCTCTCCGAGGCTCTAACTGGATGACCCTTCAAAATTTTCTTTTAGAGGAAGCGAACTCTAGTATCAAGCAAGCTACCGCTGGTGTCACTAAGTGGGACCCTCGAATCTGGCCAATTAATGACACCTGTTCTGAATTGGCCATAAACACTTCTTTTCACTAGATGTTGTTAGTGCATCCCAGTAGTGCAGCATGCCAAAGCGAAAACAAAAAATGTAACAGCTGTTCTCTTGGGTGGCATTATTCCCCAGGTATGGGATGGACTTATCTGGCTGTTGCCACGATATAGCCACCCGCATATGAGGGCACTTTCTTGCTGGGAACAAACCGATCATACCAAAGATAATCAGCCTAACCATACCCATAAATTAAGGCAGATACCATCTGGAAAATTGTCTATATACTACAACTCTGAGGACCCGTGATTGGTTGGGAACTGATTGGTTGCGATGGTGGCGAGAAATAGGGTAGCGCCTAAAGGGACCGAGGGTTTTTGTGGCTCAAATTTATGGCCTCGGCTCCCCCCGGGTTGATTAGGAAGATACACTCTTGCTTTCCCTTGGGCTCAAGATCACCTACAGTTAACCTTGGAAGCTGCCCCTGCCCATCTGCCTTGAAGTGAGCACAGGGGGTTTTCACTTGGTCTTCTGTTGGTATGATCATTTGGCCATGATATTTGTTCCTTCGGGTGGAATAAAAGATGTCATTACTCACATAGAGGTCTTAAAAACTTTTCCCAGCAAGCTTCAAATGATAGTAATGAAGCCATTAGCTTGTTCAGTTCCAAAGATTCTGTGATAAGCAGTTCCAGGCCAGAGATCAAACCTGAGCCACAGCAGGGACCCAAGCCATTGTAGTGACAACACTGGATCCTTAATCTGCTGTGCTACAAGGGAACTCCCCACAGATGAGCTTTACCTAGACTTTAAAAATCAGATTATGGAGTTCCCATTGTGGCTCAGTGGGTTAAGAACCATGGGTATCCATGACCATGTGGCTTTGATCCCTGACCTCACTCAGTCGGTTAAGGATCCAGCGTTGCTGCAAGCTGAGGCATAGGTTGGGGATGCTGCTCGGATCTGGCGTGGCTGTGGCTGTGGTGTAGGCTGGCAGCTGCAGCTCTGATTTGACCCCTAGCCTGGCAACTTCCAAATGCCACTGGTACAGCCCTAAAAAGACAAAAAAAAAAAAAATCAGATTATTCCTATATTATACAAACTATTCTGGACAATAGGAAAATATAAAAAATTTCCAATCCATTTTACTGACATATCCTTAGTGCCAAAACATAATTTTTTTAAAAAAAAGGAAAACTATAGACCATTTTCACTTTTGAGTCTCCTCTCTCACCCCCAAGAATAAGAGAGTTTGTCTCTAGAAACACAGTCAACTTAATTCATAACATAAACATATTACAGGAGAAAAAACATGAATAACTTTCAACCATAAAAAATATTTGAGGAGTTCCCATTGTGGCACAGGGGAAACGAATCCGCCTAGGAACCATGAGGTTGTGGGTTCGATCCCTGGCCTCGCTCAGTGGGTTAAGGATCCGGCGTTGCCATGAGCTGTGGTGTAGGTTGCAGACGCGGCTCGGATCCCACATTACTGTGGCTGTGGTGTAGGCCAGTGGCTACAGCTCTGATTCAGCCCCTAGCCTGGGATCCTCCATATGCCGTGTGTGTGGCTCTAAAAAGACAAAAGACAAAAAAAAAAAATTAGAGCATTGAGTGAGCGCCTGTACCATGCTATACGCATTAGGAAGGCCATAATGCTTTGTGCAATAGAGCTTCTGCTCTTCCAAACTCCCAGGTTTCTTGTAATTAAGTGTTCAATCAATCCGAGCATGTAGAGCCTGCAGTTAGGTGCTAAAGTGAAAGCGATTATGTTCCGGAGTTTCCACTGTGGCTCAGTGCATTAAGGACACAACCTAGTGTTGGTGAGGATGCAGATTCGATCCCTAGCCTTGCTGAGTTGAGTTGAAGATCTGGTGTTGTTGCAAGTTTCACGTAGGTTGCAGGTGCACCTCGGATCCCACGTTGCTGTGTCTGTGGTATAGGTGGCAGCTACAGCTTCAGTTCGAGCCCTAGCCTCCATGTGCTGCAGGTGCAGCCATTTAATAATAATAATAACAATAATAACAAGGAGGAGTTCCCGTCGTGGCTCAGTGGTTGACGAATCCAACTAGGAACCATGAGGTTGCGGGTTCAATCCCTGGTGTCGCTCAGTGGGTTAAGGATCCATCGTTGCCGTGAGCTGTGGTGTAGGTTGCAGACATGGCTGGGATCCCGCGTTGCTGTGGCTCTGGCATAGGCCGGTGGCTACAGCTCCGATTAGCCCCTAGCCTGGGAATCTCCAAATGCTGCAGAAACGGCCCAAGAAATGGCAAAAAGACAATAATAATAATAATAATAATAATAATAATAATAATAATAACAAGGATAATAAATAAAATAAAACCAATTCCATTCCAAAAGGTGTGACAGGAGGAATGAGGGCACATGAAGAAGCCAAAGCTCAGACATTTGAGCTAGAGCTAGAATTTGAGCTCCCAGTCCTTTACAGATAGGAACACCGGGGCCCAGAGAAGGGAAGGGACTTATTCAAGATCACAGATCGGGAGTTCCCTTTGCGGCTCGGTGGAAACGAACCCCACTAGTATCCATGAGGACACGGGTTCAATCCCTGGCTCCGCTCAGTGGATTAAAGGATCTGGTGTTGCTGCGGTGTAGGTCACAAACGTGGCTCGGATCTGGCATTGCTGTGGCTGTGGCATAGGGGTCTTATTTGACCCCTAGCCTGGGGACTTCCATGTACCTTGGGTTTGGCCCTATAAAAGGAAAAAAAAGATCACAGATTGCCTATCCAGCCAGGTCAGCATCTACTTTAATCCCCCAGATCTGAAAAGCCAGGGACCAGCAGACACTATTTTCAAAACCAGGTTGATCCCACCATCTACAAGTAGACAAGAGGAATAGCAGGACCCCAAGGGCCAGGACAGGGGTGATGGGATCCCCATTTTTCCTTTTGCCCCAGGCTCCAACGTGGCTTAGCAGAGCACTGGTGGGAATCCTGGTTTTGTTTAAAATGTTGATATCTTGGGAGTTCCCGTTGTGGCTCAGTGGCAACAAACCCTACTAGTATCCATGAGGATGAGGGTTCGATCCCTGGCCCCCCTCCATGGGTTAAGGATCTGGCGTTGCCGTGGGCTGCAGTGTAAGTCACAGACGCAGCTTAGATCTGGCATTCCCATGGCTGTGGCCTGGGCTGGCAGCTGCAGCTCCAATTCAAGCCCCAGCCTGGGAACTTCCAAATGCCACAGGTGCGGCCCTAAAAAGGAAAAAAAAAATTTTTTTTAGTATTTTGTCCATCCTGGAATTTTGGGCACTAATCTTAATGTTTAAAACATATTGCATTCAACTGTTATTTATCTGGATTACTGAGATTTGGGCACCCACCTCTTATTTTGCACCCCTTGCCTCCCATTCCCATCACCTTATACCACTAAAACCAGGAAGCTTCAAACCCCATCCTAATTTCCAGCCCCCTAACCCAGCACTGGCTTTTCCCCAGAGGACCTCACCTCTTCTGCATGACCAAAGGCAGGAACACCCTACCTCCTCCCTCCCTTCCTTCTTTCCTCCTTTCTTCCTTTTCTTCTCCCTCTCCGTCTGTCTTTCCAACGGCCTCCCCTGCGGCCTGGGGAAGTTCCCAGGCCAGGGACCGAATCTGAACCACAACTGTGACCTATGCCACAGCTTTGGCAAGGATGGATCCTTTAACCCACTGCCCTGGGCTAGGGCTCGAACTTGCACGTCCGCAGCGACCCAAGCTGCTGCAGTCAGCTTCTTAACCCACTGCGCCAAAGTGGGAATTCGCCTTCCCTCCTTCTTCGTTCCTTTATGCCAGGTACTGCCGAAACAGTGTCTCCATTTAATAAGGATGCATCCAGAAAAGGCAGTGGAGTGTTTATTTATTTATTTTTATTTTTTTGCAAGAGCTTTAAATGGCCAAGAGAAGGATTTCATGTGGGATCATGGGAAGGAAAGGGTCTCGATGGTTCTGTGCCAGTTCCCATCTCTAAACTGCTGCCTCATCTATGGCTGAACTACAGATAATAACTTATCAAGTACTATATGCCCAGCCATGTTCTATGGCCTTGGCTCATCAGATCAAGGGACACCCCTGTGAGAGAGGCACCGTGTATACCTTCATGTAACAAATAAGGACGCTGAGGCTCAGAGATGTAAAGTCATTTACTCAAAGGCCCACAGCTGGTTAGTGGCAGGGCAGTGATTCTGTGTGAGGTCTGCCTGGCTATGGGCCCTTCTTGTAATCATTAGGCCTTATTTGCTTATTCAACAAATACTTTTGCATCCTAACTGCGATAAGACCTGTTTCAGGTGCCGAGGGTATAGTAGTGAAGAAAATGATTAAAAATCCCCCCTGCACAATAGTCAATCTGGAAAGAGAACAAGCAATAAACATGTAATTAAATAAAACAAGATCATTTCAGATAAGAAGAAGCATCATCAGAAAACTAAAGCTGGGCAGTGGGAGAGGGATTCTGGGTGGTCAGGAAGCTTCTCCAAAGAGAGGACATTTGAGGCGTTCCCATTATGGCGCAGCGGAAATGAGTCCCCCGAGTATCCATGCGGATGCAGGTTCGATCCCTGGCCTCGATCAGTGGGTCAGGGATCCGGTGTTGCCGTGAGCTGTGGTATAGTTCACAGACGTGGCTTGGATCTGGTGTGGCTGTGGCTGTGGCTGTAGCTCTGATTCAAACCCTGGCCTGGGAATCTCCATATGCCGCAGATAAAAAGCAAAAGAAAAAAGAAAAAAAGAAAGGACATTTGAGGTGAGATCTGTGTGCTAAGGAGCCCACCAAGTGGAAATTGGGAGAAGAGTATTCCAGACAGAAGGAACAGGGGGTGCAAAAGCCAGGAGTAGGAGTGAGCTAGGGACGTTTTTGGAGCAGACACATTGGTGTGGTCGGAACACAGTGAACAAAGAGGGAAGGGAGGTGACGAGGTCTGGGGCCTGGTCACCTAGGGCTTAAAATCATGCTAGGAGCCTGGATTTTATCCAGAGAGTGATAGAAAACCATCAGAGGGATTTAAGCAGAAGGTGATGGGATGTGCTTCCATTTTTAAAAGATCACTCTAGGAGTTCCTGTTGTGGCTTAGCAGGTTGGGAACCCAGCACAGTATCCATGAGGATATGGGTTCCCTCCCTGTCCTTGCTCAGTGGGATAAAGATCCAGCTTTGTTGCAAGCTGCCTTGTAGGTCACAGATGCAGCTTAGATCCAGCATTGCTGTGACTGTGGTGTAGGCCTGCAGCTGCAGCTCTGATTCCACCCTTGGCCTGGGAACTTCCCTATGCCCCAAGTGGGGTTGTAAAAAGAAAATAAATATCTTAAATAAAAGATCACTCTAAGGAGTTCCCTTGTGGCACAGTGGGTTAAGGATCCAGCGTTGTCACTGCAGCAGCTTGGGTCACTGCTGTGGCACGGGTTCAATCCCTGGCCCGAGAACTTCCACATGCTGCGGACATGGCCAAAAAATAAAAAATTAGGGAGTTCTCCTCATGGCTCAGCAGAAACGAATCTGACTAATATCTAGGAGGATGCAGGTTCAATCCTTGGCCTTATTCAGTGGGTTAAGGATTCGGTGTTGCCGTGATCTGTGGTGTAGTTCGCAGACGCAGCTCGGATCTGGCATTGCTGTGGCTGTGGTGTAGGGCAGCAGCTATAGCTCCAATTCTACCGCTAGCCTGGGAACCTCCATACACTGTGGGTGCTGCCCTAAAAAGATAAAGAAAAAAAAAGCAAAACAAAACTCATTCCAGTCTATGGTTTCTCAACCTTGGCCCTATTGACATTATGGTCCAAATAATCCCTTTGTTGTAAGGGGCTCTCCTGTGCATAGTAGGATGTTTATCAGCATCCCTGGCCTCTCTTCACCAGGTGCCAGTAGTAAACTCCCAGTTGTGACAACCCAAAGCATCTCCAGAAGATGTCCAGTGTACCCTGTAGGTCAAAAATTGCTTCCAGTTGAGAGTGACAGTTTTAGTCATAAAAGCAAAAAGAGCTGGGGACGTGTTCCTGGTTGACACAAGTCTGCAGCGATGTGACAGCTACATGCAGTAGCTGGTCTAGGACCAGATCCTGTGCTGGAGAGGGAAGAATGCTTGGCAAAGTGCTATTAGGTCCAAAAAAGCATGTGAATGTTCGATTAAATAAAAGCATTGAATCAGGAGCTCCTGTTGTGGCTCAGAGGAGACGAACCAACTAGCATTCATGAGGACACCGGTTTGAGCCCTGACCTCACTCAGTGGGTTAAGGATCTGGTGTGGCCCTGAGATGGGGTGTAGGTCACAGATGTGGCTTGAATCTGGCATTGCTGTGGCTGTGGCATAGGCTGGCAGCTATAGCTGGGAACTTCCATATATCACAGGTGTGGCCCTAAAAAGCAAAGAAAAAAAAAAAGGATTGAAGCAATATGAATTCTATCTAAGTTTAAAACTGAGTTGTAGTTATGTCAGGAAGTATCCCCCTGCTTAGGAAACACACACTGAGATGCTTAGGGGTGAAGAGCCATGATTGATAAAGTCTGCACTCAAATGATTAAGAAGAAATTGTGGGGAGTTCCCGTCGTGGCGCAGTGGTTAACGAATCCGACTAGGAACCAGGAGGTTGCGGGTTCGGTCCCTGCCCTTGCTCAGCGGGTTAACGATCCGGCGTTGCCGTGAGCTGTGGTGTAGCTTGCAGACGAGGCTCGGATCCCGTGTTGCTGTGGCTCTGGCGTAGGCTAGTGGCTACAGCTCCGATTCAACCCCTAGCCTGGGAACCTCCATATGCCGAGGGAGCGGCCCTAGAAAAGACCAAAAAAAAAAAAAAAAAAAGAAGAAGAAATTGTGTTCACACGTACATACACATATGGGAATGTTTCCATGCAAAAGTTCCCAGGCCAAGGATGGAACCTGTGCCACAGCAGTGACCCCACCCCCACCCCCAGCCACAGCAGTGACAACACCAGATCCTTAACCTGCTGAACCACCAGGCAAGTCCTACATGTATACATTCTTATTATATATGTGTGTGTATATAGATAGACTCCTATGATATAAACTAGAGTTTAATCTGAATAAAGAACATACAAGTGAGCTCTTTTTTTTTGGGGGGGGGCTGCATCCATGGCATATAAAATTTCCCTGGCCAGGGATCAAACTCACGCCACAGCAGTTACCTGAGCCCCTGCAGCAACAATGCTGGATCCTCAACCCACTGCGCCACAAGGGAACTCCCAAGAGAGCTCTTTGTACCATTTTTATTCTTGCCAATGTTGTGTAAGTTTGAAATTATTTCCAAATAAAAAGTTTTTAAAATTGTTCATCAACACAATGAAATACTGCCCAACCACAGAAAGGAAATGTGTAAATACACACAGCACCTGAGTGTGTGCTGAGTGTGACAGCCGAGAGGCAAGCGTGCACATTACACAATGGTTTCATTTCTTTGCATCCTAATAACAGGCCACACAGATCTTTAGTGACAGAGATTAAGATACAGCTTACCTTTGGGGGGAGGGGAAACTAGGTGCGTTTCCAGGGCTGGGAATGTTCTATTGCTTGATCTGGGTGGGTGTTACATGGGTGATTACATTAAAAAAGAAGTATCGGGAGTTCCCGTCGTGGAGCAGTGGTTAACAAATCCGACTAGGAACCATGAGGTTGCGGGTTCAATCCCTGGCCTTGCTCAGTGGGTTAATGATCCGGTGTTGCCCTGAGCTGTGGTGTAGGTCGCAGACGTGGCTCGGATCCCGCGTTGCTGTGGCTGTGGTGTAGGCCAGCGGCTACAGCTCCGATTCGACCCCTAGCCTGGGAACCTCCATATGCCGCGGGAGTGGCCCTAGAAAAGAGAAATAAATAAACAAATATTTTAAAAAATAAAAATAAAAAAGTATCAAGCTGTACATTTAAGATTGTGCAATTTACCGAATATAACTTACTTAAATACAATAATAATAAAATATCCCGTAGCTTCTGTATAGAGACTACAAGATAGTGGTCCAGACAGCAGAGAAACCTACTGGGAGGCGGTGGCAAATTTGGGGGGGAGGACCAGACCCCAGAACCCCTGCCCCCATCCGCATTTCCTGGATCCTACAGAAATCGGATTTCCCTTCACGGCTGCATCCTGGTCACCACCAGGGGGCAGTGGGTTCCTTCATGGCCCACAAGGCAGCCAGAATCCTGGAGCCAGTCTGCCCCTGGGGACAGCTGTGGAGCATGGTGCCTGGGTGGCCTCCAAGCCGTGGAAACACTGCTCCTTGCAAAGGAATCTTGTAAGATGGGAGGAAAGGAAATTAAATCCTAAAACCCTGGAATCTGAAGACTGTGACTCCAGCCCTTCCATGGTTTGCATTTATGCTCTCAGTGGAGCCAGGTCCCTTAAGAAGGTCACGAGGTCTTACTGCTGGCACTGCTTCTCCACTCCAGCTGCTGCCACTCAACCCCAGCTCCACCTCAGGGAAGAGGTGGGCTTCCTTTGGTGGCCATCTCCCACCCAGGCTGTCTCTGTACCCTCTCTCCTCTGGGCATCCTGCACACCCCTCAGGGATCACTTCCTCCAGGACCCTTTCCTGACCCCAAATCTGGGTCTGGCTTGCCCCCTCTACTTCTCCATCAAACCCGCTTCTCCCCAAATTATATTAGTGAATCTACTCATCTGATGCCTCAGCTCATCTGTGGAGCTGAAAGGCAGGGAAAGACCTGGAATGGTCTTCAAAAATACATGTTAAGTTAGAGTTCCCATTGTGGCTCAGTGGTAACGAACCCAACTAGCATATGTGAGGACACGGGTTCGATCCCTGGCCCCGCTCAGTGGGTTAAGGATCCGGCGTTGCTGTGAGCTGTGGTGTAGGTTGCAGACATGGCTTGGATCCCGAGTTGCTGTGGCTGTGGCATAGGCTGGCAGCTACAGCTCCAATTTGACCCCTAGCCCTGGGAACTTCCATAGGCCGTGGGCATGGCCCTAAAAAAAAAAAAAAAAAAAAAAAAAGAAGGCAAAATATATGTATGTATATATATATGTTAAGTGAATGAAAAACAAATGAGTGAGTGAATCTAAGGTGGTAAGAGGATAATAGCTCAGTTATTCCAGCTGGTGCTTTGACTATGGGTTCAAGTGTGGACACTGCCACTAATGAATTGTATGCCTCTGGCAACCATCTTAACCTCTCTGGGCTTTAGTCTCCTCCTCTAATTATCACAGTTCTTGAACAGATTCAGTGGTAAGATGTGTGTCCGTCCCTTAGCTTAAAATTTGCACATAGTATATGCTCAATTAAAACAAGAGGCTTTTTGGACTTCTCTTGTGGCACAGAGGGTTCAGTATCTAGTTAGCCCACTGCTATGGCATGAGTCTGATCTCTGCCCTGGGGACTTCTACCTGCCATGGGTGCAGCCAAAAAAGGAAAAAAAGGATTTTTTTTTTTTTTTTTTTTTTAGGGCTGCATCTGCGTTATATGGAGATTCCCAGGCTAGGGGTCAAATTGGAGCTACAGCTGCTGGCCTATAGCCACAGCCACAACAATGTGGGATCCAAGCCGAGTCTGTGACCTACACCACAGCTCACCGCTGCCGGCCTACACCACAGCCACAACAATGTGGGATCCGAGCCGCATCTGCAGCCTATACCACAGCTCACGGCAACGCCAGATCCTTAACCCACAGATCGAGGCCAGAGTTAGACCCCCAACCTCCTGGTTACTAGTCAGATTGGTTTCCGCTGTGCCACAACAGGAACTCCAAAAAAAGGATTTTTTGATGAGCGGTTTAAAAATGAAAGTACGCGTGTGCATGTGAATGCAATTATATCTGTTTTTGTAGGCTATATAAAAAATTGTTAGCTAATGCCAGGGGATGAAATGGGGAGAATAAGGTACATTTTTTCATCTTGTACATTTTTTTTTTTTTTGCCACACCCAAGGCATATGAAGGGTCCTAGGCCAGAGATCGAATCCTTCCACAGCGGCGGCAGCGCCAGATCCTTAACCCGCTGTACCACAGCAGGAACTCCTCATCTTGTACTTTATATACTTTGAGTTAAATGTCTTACGTTAAGCATGTTTTACTTTTGTAATAACTCAAGATTTAAATGAAAAATAAAATCCAATAAGCATATGAAAGAGTACTCAGCCTCATTACTTGATTAGTCGTAGGAGAGATTCAAAACAAAACCATTGGAGTTCCTGCTGTGGTGCAGCGGAAATGAATCCAACTAGGAACCATGAGGTTGTGGGTTCGATCCCTGGCCTCGCTCAGTGGGTTAAGGATCTGGTGTTGCTGTGAGCTGTGGCATAGGCCAGCAGCTGTAGCTCTGATTCCCTGGTTCCCAGACCCTGTAGCTCGGGTTCCCTAGCCTGGGAACCTCCATATGCTGCGGGTGAGGCCCTAAAAAGGGAAAAAACAAAAACCAAAAAACCACCTCCATGAGATAACCGTGCTTGCCACCAGAAAGTCTAAATTAAAAGGCTTGAACATACCAAATGTTGGCAAGAATGTGGAGTAACTGGAACTCTCATACATTGTTCGTGGGAATGTAAATGATATGCCCATTTTGAAAAGATGTTTGAGAGTTTCCAATAACAGGCATACTTACCCTATGAACCAGAAATTCCATTCCTAGTTATGACCCAGTCACCAGGAGAAAAGTGTACATTCCCAAAATGACTTGTGCACAAATGTTTGCAGCATCTTTGTTTATAATAGCCCCAACCTGGAAGCAACAGAAATGTCCAGCAGCAGGAGGATGGATAAACATTTTGTGGTGTATCCATCCACTGGAATACTATACAGCAAAAAAAGGGAATGAACTACTGATACAAGTAACAGCATGGATTCATCTCAGAAGCATGACATAGAACCAAAGAAGCCAGACACAAAAGAAAGTGTGTTGCATTGTTTCATTCGGAGTGAATCTGAGCTGCAGCAGTGACCCATGTCTCAGTTGCAGCAATGCTGGATCCTTAACCCATTGTGCTACAGTGGGAATTTCTCCTTGGGGCTTTTTTTTTTTTTTTTTTTATCTTTTTGCCTTTTCTAGGGCTGCTTCCATGGCATATGGAGGTTCCCAGGCTAGGGGTTGAATCAGAGCTGTAGCCACTGGCCCACGCCAGAGCCACAGCAATGCAGGATCCAAACCGCATCTGAAACCTACACCACAGTCCACGGCAACACCGGATCCTTAACCCACTGAGTAAGGCCAGGGACTGAACCCACAACCTCATGGTTCCTAGTCGGATTCGTTAACCACTGTGCCTCAATAGGAACTCCGGGCTTTTTATTCTTATGAAAACACCTACATTCACAGACAGAAGCCTTTGACCAAGGGGCAGGAAGGGAGGGCTCCTGATTAACAAGCTCAGACGCCTTGGTTCTGCCAGTGGCTCTCTGGGGAGCAGCGACGATGTCTGTGTGTCAGTTTCCCCATCTGTCAAATGGACCGAGTTTTGTCCTACCTGCGGGAGAGGCAGGGGTGGGGGACGGGAGGGCTTTGGAGTGAAGGAGGCCCAGGTTGGAAAAGCTGTCCCATCCTTGTCACTGGCCTTACCTCTCCAAGCCTGCCTTGCTCATCCGCTAAATCGGGAGAGTAATAGTGCAGCCCTCATGGGAAGGTCACGAATGCCTGGCACATGGGGACCTCTCGGTATCATGCCTATGTCCTTACCATCATTATTACTAGGTGACAATGCAAATGTCAGCTGCTCTCCCTGGCAAGGGATGGGTCAAGCCTAGTTATTGAGATAGCGTATTTATTTATTTTTTGTCTTTTTAGGGCCACGCTCCTGGCATATTGAAGTTCCCAGGCTAGGGGTCAAATCAGAGCTGCAGCTGCCGGCCTACACCACAGCCACAACAATGCAGGATCCGAACCACATCTGCGACCTACACCACAGCTCACAGCAATGCTGGATCCTTAACCCACTGAGCGAGGCCAGGGATCAAACCCAAGTCTTCGTGGATTCTAGTCGGGTTTGTTAGCGCTGAGCCATGATGGGACTTCTGAGATAGTATATCTTAAAGCCGCCTCGAACACTGGGAGATTCCCTCTACAGGCAGCATGATCCTCTTCCCAATGAACTGGGCGGCAGAGGGGTCTCAGCCCCGGATTTGGGGGGAGGGAAGGATTTTGCTCCTGTGCAGGCCTGGCCGTCTTGGCAGAATGCTTGGGATCCCTGATCTTCAGGCACTAAATGGACCTCAGTGGACCTCCTCCCCTCTTGCACCTCCACGGACCCAAGACATCTGACAATTAAAAACATCCCTGGGAGTTCCCTTGTGGCTCAGTGCGTTAAGGATCTGGCATTGTCCTGCTGTGGCTTTGGTTGTGGCTGTGGTTTGTGTTCGATCCCTAGTCCAGGAAATTTTGTATGCCACAGGTGAGGCCAAAAAATAATAAATAAATAGGAGTTCCCGTCCTGGCGCCATGGGTAACGAATCCGACTAGGAACCATGAGGTTTCGGGTTCAATCCCTGGCCTCGCTCAGTGGGTTAAGGATCCCGTGTTGCTGTGGCTGTGGTGAAGGCTGGCAGCTGCAGCTCCAATTAGACCCCTAGCCTGGGAACCTCCATATGCTGCGGGTGCAGCCCTAAAAAGACAAAAAGACCAAAATAATAATAATAATAATAATAAATACATAAATAAATAAACTACACAAAACCCACACCATGCACACTTTTCCACTTGGGAGAAGGAACTGCCCTGTGGCTGCCTCCTTGCTCGGGGCTCCCTGCCTGAGTACACAGGTCAAATGCTTTTTTTTTTTTTTTTTTTTCCTTTTTTAGGTCCGCACCCACAGTATATGGAATTTCCCAGGTTAGGGGTCAAATCAAAAATGCAGCTGTCAGCCTACACCACAGCCGCAGCAACACCAGATCTGCAATCTACACCGCAGCTTGCTGCAACGCCAGATCCTTAACCCACTGAGCAAGGCCAGGGATCGAACCCATATCTTCGTGGACACTGATCAGGTTCTCAACACACTGAACCACAATGGGAACTCCAGGTCAAACCCTTTATAAAGGTGTCTGATGGACGAGGTGATGGGGGCTGAATCCAGTCTGTGCTACCCTTGCCAAGCCACGTAGGGCCCTGGCACGAGACTGTCGGAGACCATTGTCACTGGACTTTGCTAATTCTGTGGAGGTGACGGACGGGGTGATAAGGCCTGGTCCTGAAATCTCCTGGTCCTGAAATCTCCCGGCCCCCGGGGTCCCTGACCCCGTCCCCTTACACAGCAGCAGCCTCACCCTAAACCTTTGCGCTGGGCTCTCCCCCCTAAATCCCTCGCCTTGTCCCCCAACCACCTCCTCTCTTTCTCCCCACCAATGACATCTATCCTCCAGGCTGTGCCCCCGCAGGGTGCAGCTCAGTCACCCCCGACACACTCGGGCACTCAGAACCCAAGATTATTCTCATTCTCTCTGGAGAAGCCAGAGGGCAAAAAGCAGCAGGACTTAGAATCCTGAGAGAGGAAGGAGGGCCACCCTGGGGCGGAGGTGGCCCCACCCTGAGAAGCCCCGCCCCGGCTCACCGCAAGCTTAGTCACTGGGAGGACTGGCTAGGCCCTGCCAGCCCTGCCACCCTGGCCAGGCTCTGAGTCATCAGCTGGTGAGGGGCAGCTTTGGCGCAGCAGGAAATCAAGCTTGACATGAAAGGGGTTGGGCAGAGCTTGGTGGAGCCTAAAACCCCTGCTGGCCGGTCCTGGAGGAACTGGGGTGACAGTCAACATTGTCCCTCTCTCCCGGGCTTGCCGGGAAGTCAGGACCTGGGCCAGGCTCGGGGTCCCTGATCCTGGGGGCTCTGGCTGGGGAGGGTCGGGTAAGCTGGGAGTTTGGACTAGTGCATAAGTCACCGGGACAAGAGGATTCTTGACAAGGGACATGTGACAAGTGCCAGGGGGGCTGCTGGCTGCTACGATCATTTCATCAGGGTGATTTGTCACCATGCGTCAAAAGCCTCAAAAGGAAGTTTATGGCAGCCGTTTCACGTCAGGAAACTTATCCTTAGGAAATGAGAAAGTGTCCAGTTATAGGTAAAAAGTTTAGTGGGTCATATAACCATCACAGTCATTCAAAGTGTGTAGAATGAACAATTCATTAGCGTGGAGAGATGCTCTTTTTTTCTTACGGCTGCTCCCGTGGCACAGGGAAGTTCCCAGGCCAGGGATTGAACCCAAGCCTCAGCTGTGCCCTACATGGCAACTTCAGATCCTTTAACCCACTGTGCCAGGCCAGGGATCAAACACGCACCTCCGCAGTGACTTGAGCCACTGCAGTCAGGTTCTTAATTCACCGTGCCACAGCGGGAGCTCCTGCTCATATCACATTGCTAAGGGAAAGACAAAAGGGGGTGAGTGCATGGTGGGCATAGCGGAGAAGCCCACTTTATGTCTGAGAACTGGATGCGCGCATGGGATCGGGTCTGGAAGGATGCAGTGTATAGCATGGCGTGTTACGGTTCTGAAGCTGGCAGAGTTGTGTGTGGGCCTTATCTTCGCCCCTTACTTGTTGTGTGACCTTGGGGAGGTCACTTCACCTCACCGAGACTGAATTCTCTCTCCTCATCTTAAGATGAGGGTCCCCCCAAAGGGCCTCCTTCACAGAGTTGTGGTGAAGATTCAACGAGGCAGAGCTGGGTACAGGCGAAGCCCGCAATGAATGGGAGCTCCTGTGGTCTTTATCATCTTGTTACTATTATTTGTCACCCCCCTGCCTGTTGTCTGGCATTTCAACATCACTTTGTCTGATTTCGAGGCTGTGGCGTTCAACCGGGTGTCAGGACCTGTGGAGGTGGTGAGCACCCCGTGCCTGGAGGTATGCAAGCAGAGGCTCTGCCTGGCAGAGACGCTATAGAACAGACTTTGCTATCAAACGGGGAGTGCAGCTGGTGTGGCCACGGCAGGCATGAGCTTAGGCCGGTCTACGAACAAGCCTGCTGAGTCCCAGGACCAGGTGGGTGCCCCCTGTCACTTTCCCTGCAGTGCCCACCACTCACCCAAGCTCCCATTATGTCGGGCACTAGGGATATGGAACAAGGCCATCGTTGTTCTCAGAGAGGAACAGTAATGACACACAAAGTAATTATAAAAGTGCTGATTGTGAAAAAGGAGAAGTGTAGTGTCCGGGAGAGGTGGGAGTGGAAGGGTCATTTTGGCTGAGGTCTGAAGGGTGAGTAGTGCTGGGTGGGGCAAAGCCGGGAATGGGAATCAGGATGTGTGGGAGCCGAGGAGGATGGAGCAGGGCTAGTATGAGGATGTGAAAGCTCACTATGACTAGAGAAGTGCCAGGGGAAGAGGCACAGAAGAGGCACTGGCAGGACCCCTAAATGCCATGGCTAGGGTTTGACTTAACTCCAGGCCAGTGGGAGCCACAGAAGGCTTGAAGCAGGGGACTGGCACGGTCCTATTTATGTTTGGGAACAATCCAGCTGGCTGCCCAGTGAGGCGGAAGGCAGGGAAGCCAGGGAACAGGAGGGCATTCCACCAGGCTGGCAGTCATGGAGCCTGGACTTGGGTGTGGTGGTAGAGCTGGCCACCAGGGGGAGCAAGAAGGGACTTTAGCTGCCGGAGGCCAGGTGGCAGATGGAACCTGGCCGCTGAGCTGGGTCTCCTTCCATCACCCCACAGTTAAGAAAGAGGGGAGGTCTAGGCGGGGTGCCAGGGTCCCTTGCAACAACGGGCCATGCCAACTGGATCAACAGTGGTGGACACATGATAGTCCTTAAAAACAAGATCCTGATTCATCCACACTCCCAGTTGTTTACCTGAGGTGTTTGTTTTTTTCTCCTGGGCTATTTCAGGTCTGACAGGTTTGTGGGGAGGGCAGAGCTGGGGCTCAGAGCCAACGGGGAGGGAGAGGGGCCAACCAGGCAAGGAAGGGACCTCCCCCTTCTTACAAGACCAGGAAGGAGCCTGGCCTGGACCCAACTATGTGTTCTGGGGCAGATCCCGTCCTCCTCCAGGCCTCTGTCCAAGCTCTGGCTCCGACCTTCTGGACCCTCCCTTTCCCAAGTACAGTTTTCTTCTTCTTCACCTTTGGGTTCTTATTTCTAAACATGCTTAAGGGTGGGGTGGGTGGGGAGGGGTGGGGCAGCCCTGCAGGGAAGAGGGTTGGCAGAAGCCACTTCCTGAAGGCCTGAAGATTCAGGAGCTGTAGGTGGCATCTTCCACCTGGAGGTGGGGGCGGGGCAGGCGCAGCAGGTGGGCAGGTGGGGACCCTTCCCTCTGTGCTCCAGATCTGGACCATGTTGTATCCACGTGCCTGTTATCTTCCACCAGGCTCTGGGGCCTGGGCCAAGAAAGGGGTGTGAGAGAGCCTGGTGAACAGAGATGGCATCCAGAGCCCTAGAGAAAGAGCAGAGACCATCCCATCCCCCGCTGCTGCCTGGCAGAGTTGAGAAATCCTTCCTATAGAAAGAGCTTTTAAAAGTGAATAAGGGAGTTCCTGTCGTGGCGCAGTGGTTAACGAATCTGACTAGGAACCATGAGGTTGTGGGTTCAGTCCCTGCCCTTGCTCAGTGGGTTAAGGATCCGGCGTTGCCGTGAGCTGTGGTGTAGGTTGCAGACGCGGCTCGGATCCTGAGTTGCTGTGGCTCTGGTGTAGGCCGGTGGCTACAGCTCCGATTCGACCCCTAGCCTGGGAACCTCCATATGCCCCGGGAGCGGCCCAAGAAATAGCACAAAGACAAAACAAAACAACAACAAAAAAAAGTGAATAAGAAAAAAAGATAGACATTCCACTAGAAAAGCAGAGTATATCAGTAATAACAATAATAACCACCCGCAAATAGCCAATACATGTATGAAAAGAGTCTTTAATTTTATTTATTTATTTAGTTCTTTTAGGGCCGCACCCGCAGCAGATGAAGGATCCCAGGCTAGGGGTCGAATCAGAGCTACAGCTGCCAACCTACACCACAGCCACAGCAACGTGGGACCCGAGCTGCGTCTGCAACCTACATACAACACAGCTCACGGCAATGCCGGATCCTGAACCCACTGAGGGAGGCCAGGGATCAAACCTGCAACCTCATGGTTCACTAGTCAGATTCGTTTCCGCTGCGCCACGGCACGAACTCCAAGTGTCTTTAATTTACTCAGAACTAAAACCTGAACGCCCAAACAGCCTCCAGTATAAGGGCAGAGGTTCCCAGGCTTTTTGAGTGAGAAATTTTCCTGACGTCTCACTTCTTGGGATCCTGTCCTCTTCCTCACGTGGACTGAGGACTATAACCATTTTTCTTTCCTTTAACAAATCATTCTTCCCCCACCCAGAGATCATGACTGGCCAGATTTATTGCTTTAAATTGGTAGAGAGTTGAGGACTTTGAAGGAATTTTACAATCTTCCCAGAATAAAGTTAAAAATCCCACGTACTGGACGCTCGGGAGCCTCCCATCTGGTGTCCCCCACCCCACCCCACCCCACCCCCCGCCCCATCCACGGCAGGTGCCCTTCTCTCCTCTTCCCTACAGGAGTCCGGGAATAGCTGTCTGGCCCTGGGGCCCATAAGGGTTCATCTTCCTTTGCCTTTGCTCCGATTGACCACTTTAACCTGGCATGCCCTCGCCATGCCTACCAGGCAATGTTTAAGTAAGGATGCTAAGGGCAGACAATGGAATATCATCTTTAAAAATTCCTCATACTTGGTGATTCTTCCCACAAAGTCGTTGCAAGGACTCTGAGATGAGGCAGGCTACGTCTGGTATGATACCTGGATGTGGTACCTGCTCCGTAATATGCAGCTATTCCCGGATCTTCACGGAGCAGCTTTCTTGCCAGTCAGGTCTCAAAGTGTCACCTCCTCACAGAGGCCCTCCAGAATCACCTTCCTAGGTGGTACCCCACACACCTGTCACTCTAGCCTTTTTTTTTTCAACTTTTTTTAATTAAAAAATTTTGGGGGGCGTTCCCACTGTGGCATGGTGGGTTAAGAATCCAACTGCAGCAGCTTGAGTTGCAGTGGAGGTGGGGGTTCCATCCCGGGCCCAGTGCAGTGGGTAAGAAGATCCGGTGTTGCTGCAGCTGTGCCTCAGATTAAATACCTTGTCCAGGAACTTCCACAAGCCACAGGTGCAGCCATAAAAAAAAATTTTTTTAATTACTTGCTTTTCGTTTTTTGGGGTTTTTTTGCTTTTTTTTTTTTTCCTAAGGCCGCACCCATGGGCATATGGAGGTTCCCAGGCTAGGAGTCGAATCGGAGCTACAGCCACCGCCCTACACCACAGCCATAGCAGCACAGGATCTGAGCCACATCTTTGACCTACACCACAGCTCACAGCAACACTGGATCCTTAACCTACTGAGTGAGGCCAGGGATTGAACCTGCAACCTCAAGGTCCCTAGTCGGATTCAATCCACTGCGCCATGATAGGAGCTCCACTTTTTGTATTTTTTAATCCTATTTCATTATCTTTTTAAAATTTTTATTTTTTTAAGGTTTTTTTTTTTTTTTTTTTGCTTTTCTAGGGCTGCTTCTGTGGCATATGGAGGTTCCCAGGCTAGGGGTCTAATTGGAGCTGTAGCCGTCAGCCTACTCCACAGCCAGAGCAACTCGGGATCCGAGCTGCATCTTCGACCCTACACAGCTCACAGCCACACTGGATCCTTAACCCACTGAGCAAGGCCAGGGATTGAACCCACAACTTCATGGTTCCTAGTTGGATTTGTTTACCACTGCGCCACGACGGGAACTCCCTATTTCATTATCTTAATGCTTAGCACTCTCTGGTGCCATCTTATTTGCTTATTGTCTTTCTCTCTCCAGCACGAGACTATAACCTCTGTGAGGGCAGGGATCCTATCTTGTGCACTGATGTATTCCCAGCACCTACAACGGTACCTGACACAGAGCAGGTGCTCCACATTTTCTTTTGCTTTTTCTTTTTTTTGGGGGGGAGGTGGGTCAGGCCTGTGGCAGGGATCAAACCCATACCACAGCAAAAACCGGACCCACAGCAGTGACAACACTGGATCCTTGACTCCCTGAGCCACGAGAGAACTCTTTCATTTTTTTCTTTTTCTTTTTTGGGCTGCAGCTGCAGCACATGGAGGTCGGCTGGCTAGGGGTCGAATTGGAGTTATAGCTGCCGGCTACACCACAGCCACAGCCACACCAGATCCGAACTGCATCTGTGACCTACACCATGGCTCATGGCAACACCAGATACTTAACCCACTGAGCGAGGCCAGGGATGGGGGTCTGCATGGATCCTAATCAGGTTCATTACTGCTGAGCCACAGCGGGAACTCCTTGTTTTTCATTTTTAAATCAATTTTATTGAAGTAGAATTACATACAACCAAATGCATCCCTTTTCAGTTGTTTTGATGAGTTTTGACAAATACATACTCCTGTATAACCATCAAGGCAAAGACCATTTCTGGAGTTCCCGTCGTGGCGCAGTGGCTTACGAATCCAACTAGGAACCATGAGATTGCAGGTTCGATCCCTGGCCTTGCTCCGTGGGTTAAGGATCCGGCGTTGCCGTGAGCTGTGGTGTAGGTCACAGATACGGCTTGGATCTGGTGTTGCTGTGGCTCTGTTGTGGGCAGGCGGCTGCTGCTCCGATTAGATCCCTATCCTGGGAACTTCCATATGCCACAGCTGTGGCCCTAGAAAAGCCAAAAAAAAAAAAAAATTCTGGCCACCCTGAATGCTCCCTCCTGATATTTTTGGCAGTCAATTCCCCTCCACTCTGCTACACTTTTTTTTGTGAGCGAATTGAACCAATCTTGAATTAGAGGGGATTGGCCCCAAGGGTCTAGGGGGAGTTATTTACATGCCTTGGCTTGTACAGAATCAATCACCCTCTAGTTTACAATCCCTTTCCACTTTCACAGTTTCATTTGCCTCATATGGGAGCTCAGAAGAGCTAGGCAGTGACATGTGACAGAGGGTCTTCAAGGACAAAAGGCAGCATCCCTAGGCTAGGAACCTGGCACGCTGGGAAGTCTGTGGGTGCTCCAGGCTCACTGGCCTGTGTGCACCATGGAGGCTGGTAAAAGGCTCGCTTGTGGCCCCACCTCCAACCTAACTGGCCCAGGACTCCAGATCAGCTGACAAGACACCCTGGGGTGTCCAGATGCCAGCTAGTTCCAGCATTCTACCTCCCAGGGCAGAGCAAGACGTTCCGGTCCCTATAGCTTGGGCCATGAGAAAAAAGGAATGAGGCTAGCAGCATCACCTGCTTCTGGTGGCTCAAAGAGAACCTGGCCTCTGGCTGGGTACTGCCTTGGTGCTGTGTGACCCTGGCAAGTCACTTTCCCTCTCTGGGCCTCAGTTGCTGTTTCTGTAGAAGGAGACCAGTAATCTCTGCCAGCATGACTTCAAAGACTGTGCCTCTGCCTGGGGTTTTCCCTGGAATGCTCTTCCTCTATATCTGCTGTCAAAATTCTGGTTTTTCCAACTTGTAGTTCTGGTACTACTCCTGTAATTTTCTTCAAAACAGAATGTTCTGTTCCTTCCTCAAGCTTCTCTATGCTCTTGAGGGCAGGGACCGTGATGAATAATAGAATGGTGGGTTCCGTCCATTGAGAGGACACATCCTGTGCGGTGCTGGGCTAGTCCCTCTGTTATCTCATTTAATCCTCATGACAAAGCATCGTTATTTTCAGGTGACGGACGTGGAAACTGAGGTTCACAATAATGCCACTTGTCTTGGGTCACAGAGCAGGTAGGGCAGCTTGCATCCTCTCTTTGCATCCCTAGCATCTTGCAGAGGGCCTGGCAAGCAGGTGTTTATCACTGAAGGCATGGAGGGTGCCTGTATCACTTTCGTCAACTTTAAACCTACCTGCTGTGGCGCTGACAGGCCCAAAGCTCCTGTGCTTCAATGTTAATGTTTATTGCCATCGTTTTCTGCCTATGTCACAGCTACAGTAAGAGCCGTCCAATTACAGGGTGGGGCACACAGAGAAGGGGTGAGTAGTCACCCCCTGGGGTTTGCAAGCACAAACCGACTGACCCTGGGGAGGCAGTACAGGAGGTCTGAGCATCAGCAGCCAAGGACGGCCTCTGCCACCCCAGTCCATGATTTGGGGATCCCAAGGGTTACCCTGTCTTCCTAGGGGATTGGGAGGGTAGCATTGAAACGCATTCCCCTGGTACCCACGACCCAATCAAGCCCAGCCCCGCAGGCTCTGTACTCAAAGTCCATGCTGGTCCGTGAGCTTGGAAGCTGAGTCTTTCACAAACCGTAAAGTGCTATTGTTTTTTCCATTGCCGACTTGCCCTGTCCCATATGCTAAGCTTGAGGAACGTCTGCCAGGCTCTGGGACCTCGGGTGCCTTTGGGGTGGAGCCCTCCCTGCCACCTCCCCTTTCCCTGTACTATTGTGCAAGACAGGCACACCTTCAAGGGCAGGTCGGATCAAGGCCAGGGAACTTCCTGAGAGCGGGCGGCGGCGGGCGAGGCTGGGGGCAGGGGAGCCCCGTTAGGGGAGCAGGGGCTAGAGCCCTGGCCCTAGGCGTCGCCTACCGGTCCTCTCCATTCTCCTCGGCCCGATCTCTTCCCGTGCGGGTGGAGGAGAGAGTGACACTCAGGCTGGACACCCCCAGGCGCCCCCGTTCTTTCAAATGCCCCCACCAGCCCCATCTCTTTCTGGGTTTCAGTTAGGGTTCAGCGTGTCTCGCTCTGCGTCACTCCTCGGGCTGCCTTTCTCCGACCTTCCCTTTGTCTCTGTCTTGCAGGCGGTCCCGGCATCCCCGGCCCCCTGCCCCGCCCGCTCGCCCGCCACCAAGGAGGGGGCGGGGCTCGGATCGGGGGGCGGGGCCTGGTGGGGCGGGGCGGGGCGCAGCGGGGCTGTTGAGCCGCTGGCTGGGGCGCGAGGCGGAGGCGGCCCGGGAACCGACGCTGCGGGAACGGACCTGCAGGAACCGGAGCGCGCGAGGAGTGGAGGCCGCAGTCACGGGCGGCGGGAGCGGCGGGAGCTGGGCGGGCCGGCTCCATGGCGCCAGCGGCGTCCGTCTGAGCAGCGCGGGTAGCGGCAGGCGGTGGCCGGATCCGGCCGCGGTTCTTCTTCACCATGGGGGACGTGCTGTCCACGCACCTGGACGACGCCCGGCGCCAGCACATCGCAGGTGAGTCCCGCGCCGCGCCGCGCACTTGGTGGGTCCGGCGGGGCGTCCTCGGCCACGCCCCCATCCCGACCAGCCGGCTGGGGTCTCCTGGGAGTCTGGCTCCGGGCAGGGGCGGGAGTGACTGTTGTCCAAGCCTGTTTCTTCTACGTCTGAGCGCCCTTCCCCCTCCTGGGAGGCTCGCACACCTTCCCCACCCTTGGAGCTCATCAGATCCTCCAGTGCACTACCCGAATCAAGCGATGGAAAGGGTCGCAGCCCCCTTCACCTTGGGTATCCCTGCCCGGAAGCGGTCCAGGCCCACTTGGCCAGCGTGTCCTGACCTTCCCTAGCAGCCCCGGTCCTCCGCAGGCCCCGGCCCCAGCCCCGGTACACGTGGCCAAGGCTTCCAGGGACTTGGCTCATCAAGGCCTGAGACTGAGCCTGGGGAGTGGGCCTGGGCGGGGTGGGTGGGACCCCCTGTCCTCTGGCTCCAGCCCAGTAGGGTGCTGCTTCTGCTGGCAGCTAGTTCAGGGGCTGGTCGAGGCCAGAGCCCAGCCTCCTCAGCCCTCTCCTTCAGCCACTCCTGCTCCCAGCCGGGCACAGAGGCCCCTCCTGAGAAGGGCAGCTGCCCCCTCCCCACTCCCAGGGACTGCAGCAGGGTCCTGGGTTCGTTCTCTCCCAACGCCCTGGGAAACGGAGAGAGAGGGTTTCACTCAGTTCTGGGTGAGCCCGCCTGGGTGGCACCTCAGCATGTTACCCAGCCATGGTAGCTTGATATGGTCTCTTGATATCCAGCCCCTCAGCTTCCTCCTCTTCAAACTGGGGTGAATCCCTTCCCTCCTGGTTAAAAGACTTAATTAAGTGAGCTAATAATTCACAGAGCTTGCTTAGCACAGGTCCTCCTTATTAAGAGACTTAGGTGAGCTAATTCGCAGGCCCTGGTGCACTGGTCCATGCAGGAATGGGGCCTGGCAGCCTCCGGAAAGAGGAGGCTTTCGTCTTTGCTAAATTTGCACTTCCTGGTCCGGTGGACTCAGAGCCCTGTGTCCACCTACTTATCATGATGTGTCCTGCAGTCCCGCAGAGTTTCAGCAGCTGTCTTCTGCCCACTCATACCCCTTGAGAACAGGAACCAGAGGTCCCTAAACACTGGGTTCCCACACTGGCTAGGCACGAAGGAGGTGCTGGGGAAGGTTTATCCTGGGACCGTGGTCCTGGGCCCACGGTCTGAGAGCCCCCTTTGTGCCAGGCCTGGGGCTGGGCCCAGGCCCAGGCGTGAGGGTGATGGAGAAATGAGTCAGACCCTCTCCGGCATCAGACCAGCAGGGGGTTAAGTCCTGGAACACTGGCTTGTAGGATCAGCCTGGACTCTGGGAGGAGGAAGGCCGGGGCGGAGTCTTCCTGTCCCCTCCCTGTCGGTGGCAGCCTCCTGGGGCTCTGTAACAGTCCATCCATTCACGACCTCCTGTCGGGGCCCCTCACTCCTCCTGGGTGGGGTGCGCGGCGCCTTCTTCAGTGGGGTTTTTCCTGCCCCCACACCCAGCTCTGGCTCTCCCCCTCTTCCCGCCTCCTGGGCTGAGAGCTGCCATTTTACAGGGGAGGAGACTGAGGCCACAAAAGGTGAAGTGTCCTCTCCTGGACAGGGTTGGGTTTGTTTTGTGGATGCCAGGCTGGGTGGGAGAGGGCGGTGCTCGCTCAGGGCCTGCTGGCCTTTTTCTTCTCAACACTTCAGGGCTATTAATAACCCTCTTCAAATGCCTCAAATTCCTGGTCCAGGCTCACCTGAGGGGGCTCCTGGAGTACGGGGTGGGGTGACACGGGAGGAAGCCATCAGGCCTCCAGCCCTCCGGAGGAAATTGGAGGGGTGTGAGGGCATGCCTTTGCCACCTCCAGTGATCCAGGCGCCCTCCTCACCCCACCCACGGAACAGCCCGAGCCACCAAGCAGCTGAACTTTCAGGCAGGACAGTTAAAATTCCAGAGTCCTCCCGACCCAGAGCTGCCCCAGCAGAGAAGTCAGCCCTTAGACCATCCCTGCCTGGGCTCTGAGCTGTTAGGGTTCAATGCTTGGCCTGGGTGGCTCTTGGAGCTTTGCTCCCGCCCCCAGCAGGTGAGCAGGTGAGTGCCAGGCTGCAAGTCCTGGCAGGGGTCAGGCGCGCTCCTGCCCATGGCGCTGTTTTGCTGTCACGGCGCCTTTCATCCTGGGATTTCAAAGCCCCTGGCAAGCAGAGACTTGTGCTCACACCAGCGGCCCCGTGGGGCTGGTGGCGGGATGATTCTCTCCTGTGCCAAGGAAGAGGCCTGGCCTGGGAGCCAGGGGGCCTGCATGACCTCGGGCAGCCACTTACTCTTTCGGGGTCTCAGTTTCCCTAGCTGTCACCCAAGGCATGCGCTCCCTGATGCCCGACGTTCTTTCAGCTTCTGAGGGCCTAACAGTCCCCAATTTTCCCTAGTTATTGTCTCAGATTTGTGCCAGTTTAGGGTCCCATCCTTGACACCACAGCATGTCAGCAGGCACGACCTGGGGCCAGCATCTGAATCTCCGTTTTCTTACCTGTAAAATGGGAGTGAGATAACGCGAGCTAAGGCACTTGGCCCAGTGCTGGGGCATAGTCGGTATGTCACAAACAGTTGTCATTATTGTAGAGACTGTCCTTACTCGCTGTCATTGAGAGTGGCCGGGCATTTGGAGATGGAAGGGAGCAGTTGTAACTGCGGTTTCGGTCCTGTTTCTCCGAGGCTTGTCCAGTCCCTGGGCTCAGGGTGGATGCTGGTTTCCCCGGATGCGAGAACCCACCTGGGTTTTTCGAACCCTCGATTACCTTCTGTGCTGGCGTTTGTGTGAGACGGATGTGGGCTCTCTGGAGTGGGTCCAGAGGGCCCTGATGGGGGACCCCTATGGGGGTGGGGAATCAGGCCAACTCACATCTTCTACCTGGCACAGAGGCCAGGACAAGGACAAGAGGAGAAGTGTCTGGTAGCCCATGTCAGTGCACATGGTTTGAGCCACATAAACCCAGATGGAGCAAGTGAGGGCGTGAGATCACTGTTGCTCAGGGTGTGCAAGTCAGGGGCTGGGTGCTGTGCCCTTGGCAGGAAATGTGACCCTGCCTGGGGGCAGAGGCGGGCGTGGTGGGATTCTGCCTCAAGGACAGCCTTGAAGAACTCAGTGGTTGCTCCAGAAAGTGTGTTGACCAGGATGAAATTGTGGGGGCCCGAGGAACTCCCCCCTCAACACACATACACAGAGTGCCCTAAGTTTTATGACCTGGGAGGGCTGGTGCCAAAGTTTGCCGGGGCCTGGGCTCTTCCCTTCTGCCAGCCTCCCCTTTCCCTTTGCTAATTCTTTTTTTTAAAACAGCAGCTTTATTGAAACATCATTCACCTGCCAACTAGTTCAACCCACTTCAAGTGTCCCCTTGGATGGCTTTTTGTGTATTTGCAGAGTTGTGCAACCATGCCCACAATCAATTTTAGAACATCTCGCCACCCATAAAGGAAACTCTCTACCCACCCAGGAGCAGTCACCCCCCGCTTCTCCCGATCCTTCCCTACTCTAGGCAACCGCTGCTCATGTTGTTGATTGCAAAAGAAAGGCACACACCAGCAGTTTGGGAGTGTAAAATAAGAAATGAAAGCTCGTCCATCTTCCCTCCCTTCAATCCCACTCCCCAGAAGAAATCACTCCAGATTGGTGTGTCACTCTTTCCAAACGTACATTTCTTCCTCCCTTCCTTCCTTCCTCTCTCTCTCTCTCTTTCTTTCTTGTCTCTTTTTGTCTTTTTAGGGCCACACCCATGACATATGGAGGTTCCCAGGCTAGGGGTCCGATCGGAGCTGTAGCCGCCAGCCTACACCAGAGCCACAACCACACCAGATCCGAGCAGCCTCTGCGACCTACACCACAGCTCATGGCAACACCAGATCCTTAATCCACGGAGTGGGGCCGGGGATCAAATCCGCATCCTCACGGATGCTAGTCGGGTTCGTTAACCACTGCGCCACCGCGGGAACTCCTCCAAACGGACATTTCTGTGTACATACACATTTAGCTCTGTTTATAAAAAGGGGTCGCATGGTGGGTTCCTGTGGTTTGACTTTTTTTCACTCAGTGAATCGTGAATATCTTTCCATGTTAGCACATGAGTTGGCCTCCTTCTTCTGTTGGTGGGCTTCTTTCTGTGTCGGGTGCAGCTTATTTACCCAGATCTCTGATCACTGCTGTTGGGCTGTCCCCAGTGTTTTGTGCATAATCCTTGCACCTCTCCCAGCACCAGCTTCCAGTATCCCAGAGGCCTCAAGATGGAACTCCTGGGACCTTTTTTTTCCCCTGTTTTTTGGCCACCTCGAAGCACGTGGAATCCCTGGGCCAGGGATCAGATCCAGATCTGAGGTGCAGTGGGATCCTTAACCCACTGTGCCAGGCCGGGATCCAGCCTCTGTCCCAGCGCTCCCAAGATGCCGCCAATCCCGTTGTGCCACAGCAGAAGCTCCCCGGGTCATGTTTTGATGCATTGACACAGAGCCTCTGAGTGTCATTTGACACTCTCTGCTGACAGTATATGGGACTTCAGTACTGCGTATTATCACCCTTTCTGACAATCAGATATGAGAAAAGGGGTAGTTTTAGAGATTATCGAAGAAAATAATTCATGCCTTTCTCCAAATTGATTTTAAAAACCTGCCTTTCCTCTTTGGGGCACTGGTCGTGGGTCTCAGGAGCTTAAGCATGGAGGTGTCCACGTTTGACACCCCCCCTCATCCCCCCGCAACCCGAGTCTGGGATGTCCTAGATGCTGCCCTGAGCTTCTCAGGGAGACCAGGCTGGCCGGAAGCAGTGCCCCGCCCCCCCCCCCCTTCTGCTGCTCCCTTAGCTGAGGTCTGGATCAGCCCCTGGGAGGTGGGGTGTGAAGTGTCTGGGGACTCTGCCCTGCTCTCGCGTCATCTTACATAACTGCTTTTGCTGGCTTTTTTTTTTTTTTTTTGCCGTCGTTGCCCCTGCCCTCTCCTCCATCCAGCTCCAGTCTGTTCCTTTCCCGCTGCTGGGGCCTGACGCCTCCCACCTCCCCCTCCATCCTTCCCACACACGCTGCCAAAGAGACCTTTCTAAACCCAAACTGGGCCACAGGCCTCCCTCCCTGCCGCCTAAGGAATGACGTTTTAGAGACAAAACTGGGAATCACTCACCACCATCCCGCCACAACTTTATTCTTCAGCGGTATTTCCCTTCCGCGTTTATTGTTAGAGATTTGCTGAGGCCATGACTCAATGTGTGCCTTGCTTTCTGGCATAAACGATTTCTAATAAACGTCTCTCCCTGGTCATTGAAACCTCCCTGGAAGCCTTCCCGAAGGCTCCGTCTTGTTCTACTCCGTGCCATCCACGCCGACGTTTGCCTAGCCTTTCCGGGAACGCAGGACGTGGCCCTGTGCCTCCACTGTGACCAGACAGGTGGTTTTCGGGGGCAAACTGAGTCACTGTGTTTGCTTCCTTTCCTGCTCGGGTCAGCTTCCCTGCGGAAGACAGACTCATCCCCTTGGCCTGCCCGCCCCCTATCCCCCCTTCCAGCCCAGCTGCTCCCCCCAACCTGGGCATTTCAAGGGAGGCCCCTTCCTGGGAGTCTCCAGCACCTCTGAGCAGCCTTCCTTGGGAGAGGGCTCAAAGGGGCCGTGCGCGCGCGCGCGCGCGCCAGCTGGGGATGGCTGGGGACACGGACTGATGACCACGGGGCGTGACCCCATGTCCTGCGGCTTCCCCAGCCTGCAGGGAGTCCTGGGATTTGTCCCCTGCCTGAGGATGGTGGTTGATGCAGTAGGGAGGGGCCGCTTTAACCTGTAGCGTGGCCCTTGTTTAACTGATCATTTGCTCTGTGCCCGGCCCTCCTTTGTCTCTTGGAATCCACACCTTCCACCTCTCCTCCCTCCCCAGCGGTTTACCGGCCTTGGGGGGCGGGGATGGGGGAATGGGGGGGGGGTGCAGAGCGAGTCCGTGGCAGGTGGAAAAGGCCCCCAAGAGATGCAGTGCGGGGGGTGGGGTGGGGGGCGCAGGGGGCTGGGGAGGAGGAAGAGCGGAGTGGGAACGGAGTGGCCGAGTGTCAGAGGCCCCGCGGGTGGCACGCATCCCTCCCACCCGTCGCCCGTCTGTCTTTGGCCAGTCCTGCCCTCCCGCCGGCGCCCCCTCCTCCTCCGCGGGCAGAGCTCGTGACTCACTGCAGCCGGGTCTCCTCGCAGCATCCTCCTGCGGCCTCAGAAATTCCTGAGCTGCTTTGCCTTCCCCTGCCCCGCCCCCACCCACTTCCCCGCCTGAGGAGGAAGGGTTCTCGGTGGACGGTCAGAGTTTGAAGGAAAGATGAAAGCAGATGCCTGCGTTTAAAACCCTCAAGGGTGGGGAGATGCCCTTCTCCTGGTAGAATCTTAGGGCCTGAGTCACGGACCCTGCAGTCTTCTGATCTCACAGCTTTTAAAACTGGTAGAACAGGAAGTGCCCATCTCTCCAGGGCACTTGGTGCCACCTCCTGGCAACCATCTCGGTTTGGAGATGAGCTGCCTGTGGCCCATAGAAGTGAAGGGACCTGTCCTGGGAGTCTGAGCTTTGCTACTCGATGAACCAGTGTTTCGGGGAAGGTGGGCCACCCTCTCTGAGCCTCAGTGTCTTTCTTCTGTAAAAGCGGATGACAGTGCTGGCTTGTCAGGGTATAAAATCGGGAGGGACCGTCCCCCTGCCGTGGCTTGGGCTGCTGCTGTGGTGCAGTTTCGGTCCCTGGCCCAGTCACTTTTATATGCCCTGGATGTGGCCAAACCCCCCCCCAAAAAAACAAAAAAAAAACCAAGAAAGAGTGTCAGCACCACTCAGCGCAGGGCTGGTGAGTAATGAGAATACCGTGTGTGGTGGGTGTTCCGCTTGACGTTTCGTGGAGGGAGATGGGCCACGTCTGTCTGTCCCACAGCCTTGGGCACACCCAGCCCCCTGCCGCATGCTCTGGGAAGTTGGCGTGCCCCAGGTTGAGGAGTCCCAGCCTGTGGCCTTGGACACCTGTGGCTGTCAGCAGGTCAGGAGGGTAGTGAGATGGGCTGTGGTCACACAGCCGCGCCAGTCCACAGCATTGCCCACTCTGTGCCCGGTGTTGGGCAGGGCCAAGAGAATAAAGGGCAAAAGACAGATGGGTGCACACCCCCCTTTGCCTGGCCATGTGTCCAGAATTATTTGCTTGATCGGCATCTCAAGCCCGGTCCTGTTTTTTTGTTTTTGTTTTTTTTTCTCTTTTCTTTTTGGGGCTGAACTCGTGGCATATGGAGGTTCCCAGGCTAGGGGTCAAATCGGAGCTACAGCTGCCGGCCTAGACCACAGCCACAGCAACATGGGATCCGAGCCACGTCTGAGACCTACACCACAGCTCACAGCAACACTGGATCCTTAACCCACCGAGTGAGGCCAGGGATCCAACCCACACCCTCATGGATCCTGGTCAGGTTAACTGCTGAGCCACGAAGGGAACTTCCAAGGCTGGTCCTGTTGACTGTTTGCTGTGTGACTCTGGACCAATGGCTATGCCTCTCTGTGTACCTTTTTGTCCCATCTGTGACCTCAAGACCAGTATCTACTTATGGCAATTCTCTGCTTCTGAAAACTTTTCTTGTGGGCTTAGGTGCCTTCAAAAGGCAGGGCTGGGTGGGTTTGGAGGTTAGAAATTGAGGGAGAGGGTCCGCATCTGTATGCTTGTGAGACCCTGCAGAGGTGTGATAAGCTCTGGCCCCAACATACTTGGTCATTTTTTCCTGGAATTTTTTTTAAAATTATAGTTGATTTGCCAGTTGTGCTGATTTCTGCTGTACAACAGAGTGGCCCAGTCATACGTACATATATATATATATATATATACATTCCTTTTTTGTTTTGTTTTTTTGTTTTTTGTCTTTTGAGGGCCATACCTGTGGCATATGGAGGTTCCCAGGCTAGGGGGCCAATCAGAGCTACAGCTGCCGGCCTACGCCAGAGCCGCAACAATGCCAGATCCAAGCCGTGTCTGCGACCTACGCCACAGCTCATGGCAACGCCAGATCCTTAACCCACTGAGCAAGGCCAGGGATCGAACCCACCACCTCATGGTTCCTAGTCGGATTCGTTTCCGCTGTGCCACAGTGGGAACTCCTACATTCCTTTTCTTATATTATCTTCCATCAGCATCTGTCCCGAGAGATTGCGTATAATTCCCTGTGCTGTACAGTAGGACTTTGTTGTTTATCACTTGGTTATCACTCTTTTTTGGCCTCCCTGTGGCATATGGAATTCCTGGGCCAGGGATCAGATCCAAGCCACAGTTTCGACCGACATCCCAGCTGCAGCAACGTGGGCTCCTTTAACCCACCATGCCAGGCCTGGGATCAAATTTGCATCCTGGCGCTGCAGAGATGCAGCTGACCGCGTTGCACCACAGCGGGAACTCCCCCCTTGGTCATTCTGTTATTCATTCAACCAAGAGTTACGGAGCACCTCCTGTGTGCCAGGCACTGTGCTAGGTACCCGGGACACACTGATAGACAAACTCTTACCAGGCCCCTGCCCATGGGGTACTGCCTGGCTGGCTGTCCCTGTGAAGGGTGACAAGTGTTCTTAGGGTGTGTGCAGGGGCAGCGTGGGGGGCAGAATTTCTGCAGGAAAGCTTAGTGGGTGAGGGAGCCACAGGAGCTTGTCTGAAAGAAGAGGGGACTTTATCTGGTGGTGAGAGGGGCCCGAACCAGTGTGGATGGGGCACAGGCAGGGGACGTGTGTGTGTGTGTATACACGTGGACATACATATAGGAGTGATGGAGCAACCAGGCCTTGGTGATGGGTGAGGTTGGGAAGACATGGTGCCTATTCTTGGCCCTAAGGGATTGATGGACCCTGTAGGTTGTTTGATTGAGGTAGCCCGTGGCCCTGCAGCCCCTGCTCCCATGCTTCTGATGACAGGCGACTCACTCCCTTACCCTGGCAGCTCTGAGTAGGAGAACCTTTCCATCCCAGGGCAGAGTGGGAACAGGGCTGGGCCTGGATTCTGGGGACCTGGTTTTGAGATCTTATCACAACTGCCCTGTCACGTGGCAGGTGCCTTCCCTTCTCTGGGCCTCAGGTGCCTCCTCTGTAGAGTGGGCCTAAGGTAGCCCAGATGCGCGGGGTGGCTGTGAGGGATCAGGGAGACGATAAGGGAAGGGCTCTTTGCGTTTAAGGAAGCACTGACTGCAGTTACCACTGGCCATTGCTGTCGTGTATGGTCTGTGATAGGACATCGGCCAAGGGAGTCCCTCCTCTCGGGATCAGAAGGGCAGGGCGTGGGCCAGGGCACGGGGTACAAGGTCCACGGGCAGGCCAGGGGTTCCCGTGGGTAACTGGGCATCCCGGAGCAGCAGAGGAAGAATGATTGTGGTCTGCAAGTTGTGAACCCCACTTTCCCACCCACCCTTCTGTGGCCAAGCCAGCTGCAGCTGCTGTCCCTCCTCCCCATGCCCCACACTGCAGAGCTGTTTGTGTCCAGCCAAGTTTGTTAAGCCAGAATCTTCTAGAAGAGGCATCCCTTGGGCAGGAAGCTACTCACCTTCTTGTGCATTCACTGCCTCTAATCCTCCCCGCCTGCCAGGAGACCTGTACGGGTGCAGGCTGGGAAGTGAGGGTCTCTGGGCTGGTGCCAGGGGAACCTTTAGCAAGTCTTCTCTGGCCCCGTTTTGCCTATCTGTGCAATGGGGCACCGGCACAGTCTCTCGTGTCCTCCTGGCCGTGACGTCTTGGGAGCCTATGGGCCTTGGGCTCTGTCGAAGGCACAGAGCAGGTGCCCAGCAGTGTATGTGTTGCATGATGCCATCTCGCTGTGGAAGGAAGATCCCAGTCTGCCGGCCGTCTTGTGCTGGGCCTGGGTGCTGAGGATGTCGTGGCGACACGAGCGAGTCCCAATCTCCTGTGCCCTCCAAGAAGCTTCCATCAAGGTGGACGCAATACAGTTCGTGTTACAGAGACAGTGCATCTCTATGTTTTCCAAAGCGCACGTTGGTTATAAACTTGGTCAGCCCAACCCAAGAAGCAGCGAGTCTGGCCTCAAATGGGAGGCACTCGGCTTCTGCCACAGAGGGCCCCACGGCCTCGGACACGTTTACAGTTTTACTGAAAATCCCCTGCAGTAAAATGGGGAGCTGGAAGGTGATCCCTGCCTATGTGTGTGTGAAGCTTCTGGGTGGCAATAGTTCTGGACCAGGGAAGCTACTCGGTAAGCGGCTATTCCATTTGATTTTTTTTTTTCTTCTTTTTACGGCCGCACCTGCAGCATATGGAAGTTCCTGGGCCAGGGGGTCAAACTGGAACTGCAGCTGCCGGCCTTTGCCACAGCCACGCCAGATCCAAGCCGTGTCTGCGACCTACACCACAGCTCATGGCAACGCTGGATCCTTTAACCCACTGAGCAAGGCCAGGGATCAAACCCGCAACCTCAGGGATACTAGTTGGGTTCATTACTGCTGGGCCACAGTGGGAACTCCTGTCTTGGGTAACCCTCTGAGCCACAACAGGAACCCTGCTGTTCCATGTTAGCAGAGTTCTGGGGGGAGCTATGTCCTCCCCACCCCCCGCCCCCCTGAGCCCACCAGCGATTTCAGGGGTGGTGGGATGTCTGGGGGGGAGTGGGATGAGAGTTGCCTGTCTCTTTCAGTTTTTCTTTGTATTGTTTGTTTGTTTGTTGGAAGGGTTCCCTGGAGGGGGTGAGAGGGGGACAAAAGAGAACCAGGCTGAAGCACTGGGGAGCCCGGGCCCTGCTGGGCTGCAGAGCCTCGGATGGCATGGAAGGTTTGCTCGCGGTTTGCATGTGGTCTGGCCTGCGCCGGCCACCGCTCCCCTTGGCCTGAGTTTGGAGCTTGCTGATGGGCCAAGGCTGCTTTTTCTTTCTCTGGCCCAGACCCTTCTTCGTTCCTCGCCAGGAAGGAACTTTCTGTAGTCATCTAACCAGCCCCCTCCTGCATTTCATTGCCGAGTAAACCGAGACCCAGGGAGAGGTGAGGCTATCCCCAGGGCCCCGACGACGGAGGGGCAAAGCCCTTTCCATTCCAGAACGCCCCAGACAGCAGAGACGAGGCAGGAAGGAGCGATTGGCCCCGGGTGGGGCTGCAAAGGCTATAATTTGGAAAACCGAGTAAACAAACAAGCCCTCCGTGGGAGAAGCGGCCTATGCTGGCCTCACAGATGGGTCTGTGTCTGAGGAGACAGCCTGGCCTGTCCACACGCAGACAGCGAGGTGTTGTGGAGGATTAAAAAAAGCCGAGCTATATTCCCCTCCACCTCCCCATATTTAAGTGCCAGGAAAGGAGCGGGGGAGGCCCGATTCTCCAGGATAATCACTGCCCAGCCTGGCGGCCGAGGGCAGCCGTCAGGCTCTGCTCAGCCCAGGCACGGTTTACTGTGCGGCTTTGGGCAAGAGGCTTCCCGTCTCTGGGCGGGGGTGGGAGTTCCTGTCACGACTCAGCAGAGACAAATCTGACTAGTAACCACGGGGATGCGGATTCGATCCCTGGCCTCACCCCGTGGGTTAAGGATCTGGTGTGGCAGTGAGTTGTGGTGTAGGTCGCAGATGCAGCTCGGATCTGGCATTGCTGTGGCCAGTGGCTACAGCTCCCGTTCGACCCCTAACCTGGGAACTTCCATGTGCCCCAGGTGCAGCCCTAAAAATAAAATAAAAAATTGGGGGTGATCCCGTCTCGAGGAGGGTGGCCTGGGGTGGGGAGGGGCTGTAATTTGAGCCGATTGGCTGAACACAGCGGGCCCTTTCTCTCACCCTGACCTGAGTCTTTGGGGCCAGAGGCGTGGCCCGCTCTTGGGGCAGAAGGGTTACTTTCTCAGGCCTGCCTGCCCCAGGGAGACAGACCTCCACTCTGAGTCAGGCCGCAGCGGGCCACCCGGCTCAGCTTTCCTGTTTTCCTGTTGAGATTGGGACAGAATCTGAGAGGAGCTGCTTCTGGGGCAGGCTGGGGGCTGGGCTGTTGTCTGGCCTGGAGCCCCCGGGGATGGGGCCCAGCAGATTCCTGGGCGATTAGGGGCCCCTCCGCTCCCCTCCCCTCTTCCCGAGTCCCCTGTGTGGCTTCTGAGAGTGCAGCTCTGTAGGCGGAGGCTGGTCCAGCCTCCACCCTGGGCTGCAGTTTCCCTGTGGTTCAATGAAGGGGTTGGAGGAAAGCCTCTGGAAGGTTGGAGGGCCCTCTGGGTCAAGTTCTAGACCCTGAAGGGTCCTGCAGGACCCATGGACTAAGCCTGCAGCCAGGAAGCGCTTCCCTGGGCCCACTTGCGTGGCCGCCTCCAGGGACCTCCCGTGGTCGTGGTCCCAGGCTCTCATCTGTGATATGAGCCCCAGGAAGCTAACTGTATGGCCTTGAGGGACAGAGATGCTCCACCAGCTGCTAGCCAGGTGCCCTGGGACAGTTGCTGTGGACAGTTACCAGTTGTAAAATGGGAATGATAATACCACTCCCCTTAATCATATGTTTGATATGATTATAATGCGAAGGTTAAACTGCATTTGGTGTGTTTATCCATTATATTTATGCATATTTCAGGGAGTTTCTCTTGTGGCTCAGCAGTAATGAACCTGACTAGTATCCATGAAGACACGGGTTTGATCCCTGGCCCCGCTCAGTGGGTTAAGGATCTGGCGTTGCCATGAGCTGTAATGTAGGTGGCAGACGCGCCTGGGATCTGGCATGCCTATGGCATAGGCTGACAGCTGCAGCTCCTATTCAGCCCCTAGCCTGGGAACTTCCCTATGCTGCAGGTGTGGCCCTAAAGGAAGCAAAAAAAAAAAAAAAAAAAACGTTTCACACCAGGTGGGCCCAGAGTAAACGCTCAGTCATCAATGGCTTAATTAGCATTTGTTAGTTTAACTTGTTTTGATTCCTTGAGTGAATGAGTTAATGTTCTTGTAAGGTCTCCATCTCACTGCGTAGGGACCCAAAGCTGTTTGGGGGAGGGGTCTGGTGGGTGCAGAGCGTGCGCTGGGGGGTCTAGAGGGGTGGGGCACATGCGGGCAGGTCAGGGCCCTGACCGGTTCTGACTTACCCCTGCCCATCGGGAAAGAATTTGAGCTGCCTCCCCGCCCCCTGATCCCGGTCCGAGACCACAGGCACGGAGTGCGTGCAGGAGCGCGTGCAGCCGCGCACACAGCTTCCTTCCTCCAGGCGTGTATTCCTCTCAGTCTGACTCACTGGCTTTGAATCTTTTGCTCATGTCCTTGAGCCCTGAGGGTCAGGCCGGGAGAGGCAGGGCTGAGGAACTTGCTCTCGGTCGGGCTGACCCTCCCCTGATTCCTGATCTCTGTGTCCTGGGCGCCGGGCCTCCAGGACCAAGCCCTGGTGTGACAGGTGTGGGCGGGACACCTGAGTCCCAGAGGCCCTGCTGACTCACTGTGTGTCAGGCACAAGAGGGCCCACTATGTGTTTGGCACTCAAACCGGGCTCGCCTAGGCTCTGCCCATGTAGAGCTCAAGGCTCAGAGAGCCGCATCGAACAAAAGGTTACCAACCAGTCATTAATTAATTAATTATCAGAGGGCGCGTCATGATGAAATGACCACACACACTCCTAGAGAGCTAGCTCGCGTGGGCCCCTTGCCCGGCGGGGGAGGAGCTCTGTCCGCGGGATCTCTCAGCAGTGCCTGTTGTTTGCCCTCCTGGTGGCCAAGGAATGTGCCTGGGGTCCTCTGAGCAGCCCAGGTCCCTTCCCCTCTTGGTGTCTCAGACCCTGCTGGGACCTGTCCTGGAGGGATGCTCACAGAGGCCGGCCCCACCCCGGTCCTGGGCTCTCATCTGAAACCCAGGATTGTATAGCTGCAGTGCCAGCCTGGTAACCCTGAATTTCTTAGTGCGTCCCTAGGCAGAGATATGGGGTGCCAAGGCCACTGTGACGAAAGCATTGGGTCTTTTGAAAGCATTGGGTGGGGAAGGGCTGCCTGGGGGTGGGGGGTGGTCCTCGCCATCTCCCACCACCAGTAGGAGCAACGGCAGAAAGGTGGCTGAAGCCCCCGATGAAACCCACCTGGCCCGTCCACACTAGGAATTTACCTGAACCCATTGTAGCTGGGTTAAGACAGGGAAAAAAAAAAAAAAAGCAAAACAGTGTCTATTAGTAGGTCATGTTCAGTGGTGTAATCTGTAGGCATTGAAAGTGAATGCCAGGAGTTCCCGTTGTGGCTCAGCAGGTTACGAACCTGACTCGTATCTATGAAGATGTGGGTTCTGTCCCTGGCCTCGCCCAGTGGGTTAAGGGTCCAGTGTGGCTGTGGCTGTGGTGTAAGCTGGCAGCTGCAGCTCTGGTTTGACCCCTTGCCTGGGAATTTCTGTACGCCACACCTGTGGCCCTGGAAAAAAAGAAAAGCCAGTGCCTCTTCAGAAATACATATCTGCAAGTATATCGGTTTGTACAGGTGCAGAAAAAATATGGAGGGAAATTCATCAATATGTTCATAGAGATTTTGGGGGGGCTGGTAGAGTAATGGAGTCTTTCATTTTTTTCTTCATTCTCTCTCTCTTTTTTATTTTGCATGGTAAATACGTTAAATAAAAAAGAATAGCCTTATGAACCTATTTTGGGGGCAATTTAATAAAAAATTGGAAATCTGTCTGACTGCAGAATCTGAGCCACGTTGGCCTAACAGGAGCCCCCAGGAAGTGATTGAAAGCACAGGTGGGGGAGTTCCTGTCGTGGCGCAGTGGTTAACGAATCCGACTAGGAACCATGAGGTTGCGGGTTCCGTCTCTGCCCTTGCTCAGTGGGTTAACAATCTGGCGTTGCCGTGAGCTGTGGTGTAGGTTGCAGATGTGGCTCGGATCCCGCGTTGCTGTGGCTCTGGCGTAGGCCTGTGGCTACAGCTCCGATGAGACCCCTAGCCTGGGAGCCTCCATATGCCACAGAAGCGGCCCAAAGAAATAGCAAAAAAAAAAAAAAAAAAGCACAGGTGGGCTTGGAGAAAAGGAGAGGGCAGGGAATGTTCTGGAAGTGCATGTTGGAGGAGGTTGTTAAGCTGGGTCTCGAAGGACAGGATGGATTTTGGCCACCAGAGTTGGGGTACAGGCAGATGGGGGGAGTGGCCTAGCTCAGACTTCGCCTGTCCATGGAGGGGAGCCACGGGGACTGTGGCCAAAGGCTGGGGGGTGGGGTGGGGGCAAGAGCCCCACCTGGTGCAGCCTGAGGGCCAGGGAAGGCAGTCGGGGACTGGGGCCCTTTGTCATCCACACTCCCCGGCTGGAATTTAGAAAGAGGGTTTTGGAGTTCCCACTGTGGCACCGTGGGTTAAGGATCGGGCATTGTCACTGCAGTGGCTCAGGTCTCTGCTGTAGCGTGGGTGGGATCCCTGATCCCTGGCTGGGGAACTTGCACATGCTCGGCTCTCCCCCGCTAAAAAAAAAAAAAAAAAGAAGAAAGAGGGTTTTACCTCTGCTACTATAACAACAAACATTAATTGGGCACTTATTCTGCCCAGCCTGGGAAACCCCTGTGGCCATGGATGGATGAGACTGTGGAGGTTCAGGCCAGAGGTCGTGGGCACTGGAGTCTCTCTGGGCTAGGCAGTGGCGGCAGGTGTAGGTGGGCAGTGAGGGGTGGGTGGGTTCCCGTCCAACTGGGCAAGTCTGTGACCCACCCAGTCCTCCAGCCCTTAGATGTCCCACTCACTGCTCTGCCCAGGACGTGGCCCCAGGCTCCCTGGGTGCTTAGCGCTGGACAGAGGCTGCTGAGGTGTGTGAGACAGAAGGCTGAGCTTGAGGAGCCCTTTCTGCAGTGCTCAAGGCTTCCCTTCTGTCTTTTTTTTTTTTTTTTTAAGCTTTTTATTTTTTCTATTATAGTTGATTTACATTGTTCTGTCCATTTCTGCTGTTCAGCAGAGTGACACAGTCACACATACCATATATATTCTTTTTCTCACATTATCCTCCGTCATGTTTCATCGCAAGTGACTAGATATAGTTCCCTGTGCTCTACAGCAGGGTCTCATTGCTGATCCGCTCCAAATGCAGGAGTTTGCTTCTGCTACGGCCAAACTCCCGGTCCACCCCTCTCTGCCTGTCTTTATCGTGACCTCAGCCCTCTGTGCCTCTGTTTCCCCATCTGTAACCTCCTAGAGTGTTGTGGGCTTTATGACCAAAGCCACACCTGGTGCCTGGCACCCTCAGAGCTGAGAGTGGTGAACCCTCAGAGCTGAGAGTGTCTGCCCTCGGGGTCCAGCGCCCGCACCAAGGTCAGGGCTTCCTTCTCAGAGGAGGGAAGGCTGGACTTGAGGCTGGACTTGAGGGACAGGATGGTGTTAGGTCACGGATCGGCCAGGAGCTCTGACCTCCCTCTCAGACCTGCAGTGGCTCCCACCTGCCAGCCCACGCCAAAGGTCAGGCCCTCCACCTTTGGAGGCATGACCTTTCATCTCTGAGCTTCCCTTTTTATTGTTGTTATTACATAAACAATAAAATCAAAGAAAAATTGGAAAATAAAGAGAAATAACAAGAATAAAATGAAAATTGCCAATAATCCTACCACCCAGAAATGACTTCCAGAAGTTTTCCTGATGCATGAATCTAGAGTGGGCTATGGACACCTGCATCTAGCTCATCCCCCTGCAGCCTGTAGAATGGCTACAGAATATTCCACCATGGAGTTCTCATCATCGCTCAGTGGAAATGAATGCGACTGGGAACCATGAGGTTGTGGGTTCGATCCCTGGCCTTGCTCAGTGGGTTAAGGATCTGGCGTTGCCATGAGCTGTGGTGTAGGTCACAGATGTGGTTCAGATCTGGTGTGGCTGTATGTAGACAGCAGCTGTAGCTCCAATTTGACCCCTAGCCTGGGAACCTCCATATGCTGCCAGAGCGGCCCTAAAAATAAATTCCATCATGGCCACAGTAGCTTGCCTGTTTTGTTTTGTTTGTTTTTGCTTTTTTTTTTTTTTTTTTTTTTTGCTTTTTGGGACCACACCTGATCCTTAAGCCACTGAGCCACCAAGGAACTCCTAGCCTACCTTTTAACTTGCTCAGCCAGACCTCTATGGCTGGGCTCATGGGTTGTTTCCGTTTCTCACTGTTGCTTTGACAGCCCTAATCATTTCCACAGGGATTAATCCATCGATCCCACTGTTGTTTGAGACCCTGCTTAGTGCCAGGTGTTGGACTTGGGGTACCGGGGAGGCAGCCATGGTCCTTGTCCTCCCAAGGACGCCTTTCTGGGAGGACAGGCCCAGCGGGGAACCCTCATCCAGGTGGGGGCTAAGGGCATCTTTGGGAGTCCAGGGAGCAGGGGTGACCCACACTTGGAGGATCAGGGAAGCCTTGTTGGAGAAGAAGGGGATGTCTGGGTGACACCCTTGGAAGGGGAGAGTCACAGACAGAAGGTCCAGAGCTGGGAGAGGGCAGGTATTTGGGGGAACCAGAACTTCCCAGAAATTGGTGGTTTTGCCATGGTTCTTGCTGGCTGTGATAGCAGTGCCCTCCCCCCACCATGCGCACTTTGGGGTTTAGTTGTTGTTGTTTGGGTTTTTTGGGCTGCACCTGCGGCATGTGGAAGTTCCCTGGCCAGGGATCAAACCCAAGCCACAGCAGCAACCCAAGCCGCCACAGAGATAATGCCAGATCCTTAACCTGCTGCACCACAGTGGGAACTCCTGGTGGTCATTTTGCCAAAATGGCAGCACATCTGTCCCGCTGTGGGGCTGGGATTGTCTTCTGATGGGGGGGGGCGGTGGCCACAGAAGCAGGGTGACATGCCTGCCCAGGCGCGAGTCCTGTAGACACCTCCGCCTGCCACCCCGGCTCAAATGCAGAGCCGGCTCAGCTCCGATTTCCCAGGTCTTTGCAGGTGTTGTATCGTTTGACAGAATCTGCCAGAGAGGAAACCAAGGATCCGAGCTTAGATGACTGCTCAGGTTTTTGTCATGGGAGTGGTGACCTTTTCTGCTGCTGATGCGTGAACTTGGACTGGTCTGGCTGGCTCCAGACCCAGCCTGACCTGTATAGGAAGTACCCTCCTGGGTCCTGAGTGGGGGGGGGGTGAGCTTTACTCCTGCTGATGCATGACCTTGGGCTGACCTTGAGCTGGCCCAGCCTGACCTGTATAGGAAGTACCCTCCTGGGATTGGAGAGTCCCTGGCAAACACTGGCTCTGGGGCTGGGAAGGGTCTGTCCCCAGGCCCAGGCTGGCCTTTCTGGAAAACCCCAACCTCTTGCTGTGCCTGAAGATGCCTGAGAGATGGAATCAAGGCCCTCTGGCATAATTGCTCTGTTAGCCAGGGTCAAATTTTTATGTGCTTGGTCCTGTGTTTGGTGCGGGGAGAGGTTATAAATGAGACAGGGTCCCTGTCCTCAGGGGAGAAACGGATACTAAACGGTTAATTGTTAAAGCCAAGTTGTGCCGATGACTAACGAGGGTTCTGCCCTGAATAGGGGGTGTGGCCAGGGACAGTCACAGTCCCAAGGCCTTGAGGGTCTAGTGCGAGGGCCCAGCGCCCTGAGCCCTGTATCACTGCCTGGAATCCATGCTTGGAATCTGTCATCCCTGCCAGGGGAGACAGTCCCCACTCACCCTCAAGGGACGACCCTCCTCTCCCCCCGCCAGAGAAGCAGACATGGAACGTGGGCCTGTCGGCTGAGAGCGGAGTTTCCCGTGATGCACAGGTGGAGGGCATGAGGGCACCAGGAACCAGGAAGGGGAGGCTGGCACGCCTCCTAGGGGATTGGTTCTCGTACCTCCCCTTCTGGCTTCCTCTGGAGCCGGAGGAGACCAGCAGCTGGTGACCCAAGGAGGGGGCAGGGCCTGTGTCCTCTGCTGGCTCAGGGGGCCAGGCCCCAGGAGCCTTGTTATTTGAATAAACTTTCCATCTACTATCTGCATAAAGCCTCTCCGTGCTGAGGGTCCCTGGCCTTCCAGCCCAGGATTGGGTTTCCTTCTGGCCCAGCAGCAAGCGCAATGAGTGAATTTTCATAGTGGCTCATCTTCCTTCTTCCTCCCTTCCTGGGCCTGTCTGCCTTTGCTTCACCCTCCCCCTGCCCTCACCCCACTTACTTCAGGACACAGGGAGCCAGCGCTGCAGGCAGCAGGGTGTGTATGAGAGAGGGGGCGAGGGATGGATAGAGAGATGGGCAGCAGCGTGGGCATGAGAGGGGGAGGGAGGGAGGGAGGGAGGGAAGGAGGGGTGGAGGGAGGGGGTGAGAGGGAGAGGGAGAGAGATGGGCAGATAGTTCGATGGGCAGTCTGGATCCTGAGGCAGCTTGAGAAGGAGGCTGACTTGAACTTCGTGAAAAGGACGGTCTCAGAGGGCACTCAGCTAATGAAATGTGCAAGATTTGTGTGTCCGTATTTAGTCCTCTTTCTGTTAGGGTTTGGCCACTGTAACTGGCATTTATTAGTGATTGGTTCTTATTAGAACAGCAGCTGGCATTTATCGGGCTCTTACCAAAGTTGGGCAGGATGCCAGACATGTCTCACACATTGTCTTATTTAGTCCTCACAGAGACTCTTTGGGGTGCATGCTATTTTTATCCCCATTTTATGGATAAAGAAACTAAGGCTTGGGCAGGTCATGGTCAGCAGCAGAACTGGGTCTCTCGGGTCCCAAAGTTTGTGTTTTTGCTGCTAACCTCCCTCCTGGGACAGACTCTTCCCCACAGCCTCCTTGCCCATTGGCCATCCAGCTTCTGCTTGCACACCTCCAGTGACAGGGAGCTCCCTACTCCATAGGGTCTCCTGTCCCACAGCGGGCATCTGGGATAGAAAGCCCCTTCTCGAGTTCTGTTGCCGTGGGTGGGTCACTGGAGAACAGGCTCCATTTGGGCTGGGGCATGGCTGGGGCTGGGTGTCCATGGCATCCCTTTTCCCTGGGAATTAACCAACTCTTTTGTTTTGGGAGATGCGCTGAGTTCTCCCTCCTCTTAGCCGTCCTTACCTGGTACTCAGCCCTTAACAGGGTCATTCGTCACATATTGACCAAGACCGAGCAAACTCGATGTTGAAACCATAGAAGTGTTTCCATTAGCATTGATCTGAATGGCTTAGTCAATGCAATAAGACAAGAAAAAAGATAAGAGAGAGCATGGTATAAATACAAGATACCAGGAAAGCCAGACATTGTGGTCCCACCCGGATGGAGTTTGCTGCACTTTCCCATCTAGCCTCAGCCTTAGCCTTGTCCACCTGGTGATGCTACCTGTGGGAAGCAGGGGCTCAGAGAGACGAGGAACTCGCCCCCCGCTGCAGTGCTGTGGCACAGAGGGGCTGTGGTCTGCCAAGGTTTGGTGGCTTGCGGTTTGTTGGATGTTGGCTTTCAGAACCTTCATTGATGTTTCTCTGTCTACTTCCCCTTTCTAAGTTCATCTCTGAGGGACAAGGGCCTGGAAAAACTGGACCACAAGCGTGTCGCCTTCCCATCCTCTGAGGGGCCCACTGAGAGTCCTGGTAGCAGCTGTCTTGGTTCCACTTTTCTGGTCCCCATTTCCTGGCATGAAACACATCACAGAAAACTGCCCACAGCACAGGTGGACACGCTGTGGGACCCCTGAGCTTGCGAAAGCCCTCACTGCCCACCAGACCACTCTTCCCCTGGCCCCCAACACTCACCTTTCAGTTAGTCAGTCATCAGCATGGATAATATGAGCCCCCATCTGCTCAGGCTCTGTGGCTTTACTCATTTCATTGAGTCCTTCCGACACCCTGGCCAGGTGGAGACTGCTGTTTCTCCCATTTTACAGCCCAGGAAGCTGCAGTTCAGAGAGGATTCAGCCAGACGCCCAAAGTCCTACAGTCAGTGACAGTCCATGGGGTTAGCATTGGAACTGAGATCGAACTCCAGAACCTTGACACTGCTCTGATCTGTGAAAGTGCCCTTCTTGACACAGGAAGGTACTCATAAATATTTGTGGAACGGATTAATGTTTTCTTGCATGTCTAAATCTGCGCGTCTCCTGGGCTTTCTGCTTGGCACGCTCTTCCTGCCCAGGCCTCCTTCTCACCAAGCCAGCCCCTCTTCATGTCTCAGGAGCCACCTCCTCCTGGAAGCCCTCTGACTCTTCAGGCTGGGTTGGCCACCCCTCCTGTGGGTTCTTCTGCTGCTCCCAGCCGGGGACTTGCCATGCCCCATGCAGGTTTTGCTGACATCTGTCTCCCTCATTAGACAATAGGGACCGGATTTGTCTCACTCCTGAACACCCAGTGCCCTGCGGTTGCTGAATGAATGAATGAGGGTAACATGAAACTTTTCTTGGCCAGCACAATGGAGCCCCCAACACCCTCCCTTGACCTTGACCTTGACCTGCCCCCCCCCACCATTTGGGTTGGGCCTGAGCTGGGTGACAGAGGATGTGGATCTCGGGCTGGGCTCTGCCCCCAGCCCCTGCCTGCGGGTGGCTGGTGGGAGGGGCTGGGTGGTGGTGCCGGCTGGCAGGCTGGTCGTGGAGGAAGAGCTCAGGCAGCGGGCTCTGCCTGGGCATCTCAAGATCTGACTTCATTCTGGGCGCCAAGGGGAAAGTGGGTGGTGGTTTCTCAGATAAGGGGCCAGGCCTGTGGCAGGCACCTGCCAGTGTGGGTGCCGAGGCAGAGGGCCCTGGTCCCTGGTCCAGCCTCAGGGCTCCGCACATTGGGCTGAGACGGCCCCTGGGCACTGCAGCGCGGGGGAGGCACCCCTGCGACCTGGGAGCAGTTGTGACAGATGGCCAGGCCCCAGGTTCCCAGGCCCCAGGCTCCAGTGGGCGGGGCCGGGATGAAAAGAAGAGTGTGGAGGCGCGGGTGCTGCTGGGAAGTCGGCCGGGTGACTAAGCGGGAGGGGATGAAGGTTAGCGTTTACAAAATCACTGTCATAGATCAGCCACCTCTGTGCCAGGCCTGATGACAACAACTGTACGAGGGGGAAGCTAATTGTCCCCAGTACAGAGAGGCAGAGACGGAGGTTCACAGGTGAAGCCGCCAGACCATGTCTGGGATCTGTTCCACGTGGTCTGGCTCCTCTGTCTGGGCCGGAGGGTCGGGGACGTGGAGCAGGTGGGTGATCCAAGGAGGCTGGTCCTCCAGGCTGCCTGCAACCTTCCTTTCCATCCTGCATGGCTCTGTTGGCCTAGGGTGTGGCCTTGGCCATGGCAGGACCCACTGCAGGACGCCAGCCTCGGGAGCCCAAACTGTGAGGTGCTCCTGAGAGTGGAAGTGCCCCACCACCCCGCCCCCGGGGCAGGCTCAGGGTAGGTGTGGGTGCTGCCCTGGGTGGGGTGCTATGGGGGGGGGGGTTGGCATCCCTTCTCCACCCGCCCCAGCTTGGGTCTGGGTTCCCAGAGAGCAGGGACTCCAGGTCTGGGCTCCCAGAACAAGCACCAAGTGTCTGCCGCCGTGGGCACCCGGGCTGCTGCCAGGAGGGCAGGGAGGGGCTGGGGGATGAGAGGGCTTTTGTTTCCCTCTGTTTGTGTCGAGATGGGACTTCCTCCCACCCTCCTCGAGGTGGAAGGGAAAGGCCAGTCCCCGTGGGCGGTCCGCAGGCTGCCTTTGGGGGTGGGGTGGCTCTGGGGCCTCCCTTCCGCCACTTCCCGCCCTCCTGCCTCCAGGCACCCTTTTCCACCAAACCTGGGTTGCTGAGCTGTGGTTAAAAATTTGCGAACCAAGAAGCGGTTTAAAGGTAGCTTTGCCAGGGCCCCCGGCCTGCTCCTCCTGGCCCCACCGCTTTGCCCCAGAGCTGCCTCCGTGATGGGAGACCCAGCTGGCCTCCTTCCCAGGTCTCCAGGGTGGCCCACGTTGGCATCCACGACTGGGTGACCTTCCACCGGGGTCCATGCAGCCCTCATTGATCGAGCGCCCACCTGGGCCAGACGTGAGCTGGGTGCTGGGTCTCTGTAGGGGATGATATGTCTCGGTAATTGCAAGAAGCACCAGGGGGAAGTAGAGGGCCGGGGTGGTGGAGGGTGGTCCTGGGGAGGAGGGGGTGGGCACTGGGAGAGACCCCAAGAACAGAGACAGTGGAACTCTCTGGGGGCTAAAGCCCCACTGACTTGTGTCTTACGAGGAGCTGGGCCACTAACAGGGCTGCCCCTTCCCCTAGCCTCAGTTTTCCCGTCTGGCCAATGGGGAGCTTGGCCTTGACCTCAGAGGGCCCTTCCCACGTCCAGCGGCCTGTTATCGGCGTAAGTGCCTGGCCCACTAATGAGGAACCGCGCCTGGGCAGGGGTTCTACACGTGCTAAAGGTTAAGGTTGTAGCCACAGCCTTTTGTAAGGCTCACGAGGCCCTTTGTTAACAGCAAAAGCCACCCTCTCCTGAGGGCACTTTAAGAGCAGGCGCTGCTAACATCCTCTGGGGACCCCTAGTCGCTGAGTGAATTGGCGGGGGAATCACATCAGACCCACTTTACAGATGAGGAAACTAAGGCCCAGGGAGAGTAATCTGAGCTCCACGCTTGCTTCGTGCTTCGAATTTGGCCGCAGAACACACCTGCCTGCGTGAAAAACCTTCCCAAAAGTTTCTCCCAAAACTGATGCTGCACTGCGGGTCTGGGCCACAGAAGTGACCAAGGTGCTGCCCTGACCTGGGGAGCTGCCAGGCGAGTGGGGTATGTCCCGGAGGGAGCCAACAAGTACTCCTGAGCCCCCTTTCTGTGACCCGCACAGTTCTAGGTGCTGGACTAGAGCATCGAACAGAGGCTGGTGTGGCTTCACATCCCGGTTTGGCCTCTTACCTGTGTGAGGCGGGGCAAGCCATGTCTCTGAGCCTCAGTTTCCTCATCTGTAAATGGGTTCAACAGTAAATCTGGGGGAGGTTCACTGAAGGAGTGTTGATGGTAATTGTTATGGGGGCTGCCTGGCCCTGGGCTCAGTGCTGTGTGCATTAGCGCATGCCTCGCTCATGCTTAGAATTACATGCAAATGGCAAACTGCAAAACGTTGTGATGGAGGAGATGCTATTTGAGCGGGTCCCTGAAGTCTGGCCAAGAGTTGGAACAGTGGAAAAGAGGGGGATGGGAGCCCCGTGCAGAGGGCAGGTGAAAGTGTGGCGGAGGGAAGTCCTAGGTTGGTGGGAAACGGCTGGGCTGGGGCCCTGGGGAGGGCCGGAGGATTGAGATCCTGGGTCCAATTTGGCGTATTGTGCTTGCGGGGGCGGAGTGCCAGGCCCCGTGGCAGGTGCTGAGAATCCGGTGATGGACGAGCCTTTTCTCCTGGGGCGATCTGAGTCCAGGAGAGCCTCTACGAGTGCTTTGCAGGGCTGTTCGTTGAATGTTTTCTCAGCCCCGAGAGTCTGGGTTCAATTCCCAGCTTGCATTTGGGCTCTGACACTTGGCAGCTGGCTGACCTTGGACAAGCCACTGGGCCTCCCGGCCTCTGTTTCCTTGGTGGGGGTGATACTATCACCCCCTGCCCTGGGGCTGCGGCCAGGGCTCAGGGTCAGGATGTTGCAAAGCCCCCTGCAGGGTGCTTGTGTCATCAGCGGGCATCTTGCCTCATCAGCTGTGTGACGCCAGGTAGGCTTCTTAACTGCCCCAGGCTTCCATTTCTCCTGTGTCGGGGGAGGGGGGAACAAGGACCTTCCCTCCCTCCCCCGGCCGTCTTGATCTCCCACTTGATGCGTGGAGCCGGCATCGGGCCAGGTGTCCATGGTTACCGGGCTTCGGTGCGCCCAGGGCAGCTGCACTGTGGGGAGCGGCTTTTCCTTGTCCGTAACTGGCCCCAGGGAAGGGGTGACCCAGCGGAGAGTCCCTTTGGGGCACCTGAGGCTGGCAGGGAGGAAGCCTCGAGGTGGCAGCCACCTTCCTGAGCAAAAAAGGGCTGCGTCGTGCACATTCTAGTGGCCCCAGGACCCAGCCGTGGCCCCTGGGTTGGGCATCGGCCTGGCTTCCCACTGTGAACCATCTCTGGGGCAGGTGGCGGTGGCGGGGGGCGGGGGGTGGTGGTGGTGGTGGCAGGCATGCTGCTCAAAGCAGGTGGCGCTCTCTGGTCTCTCGTTCTGGGCTTCCTTTCCGCTCCTGCTTTGAGCCAGGTCAGTCCCAGCTGTGATGGGCAGTGCCTGGGGGAGTCAGGGAGCAGGTCTTTACCCATTGTGAGACCTGAGGGATGGGGGTGGGGGTGGAGGGGCTGTGGGAGGGGGCGGGAGTACCACTCAGCTTGGGGACATCCTGGGGAAGAGAGCTGGGGAGTGAGCTGAGCTCAGCAGAGGAGGGAGGGGTGTCCCTGGCTGGGAGAGCAGCCTGTGCAGGACCCCGTGGCGGCGGGGAGGAGCATGTGTACTGAGGAGCTTGATCTTTGTTCAGAAGGCAGTGGGAGCCATGGAAGGTTTGGAGCAGGGGAGGTTCAGGGCGAGGGCTGTAACAAAGAGATCCCTGTGGTTCCTGCATGTGGGATGGATCAGAGGGAGCCAGGAGTCGGGGGAGGGGGTAGAAATTTGGAGGCTGTGGCAGGAGTGAGATGGGGAGGCAGTGACTAATAGTGTAGCCTGGGCCGCTTGACCAGCCCCTGGTCCACTAGGAAGCCCACCTCTGGCCTCACCCTGATGGCCTTGCGCTGAGAGCAGGGCACGCTGGGGTGGGGATCATTCAGGTCCAGAAGTGCGCTGACCCTGGGTCAGTCCCTTGCCCTCTTTGGGTGCTGTTTCCCTTCTGCGCAAGGACTGGCCTGGGGGTGGGGCCACTTGGCTGTCCTACCCCCTGCTGGCCTTGGCTCTGCAGGGTTCCAGCTGCTGGTTCAGGCTCTTCTCACAGGCCGCCTGCCAGTCCCCCTCCTCTGCTGGCTGATGGAGCCTCTCATTACCACCCCCCCACCCCCCAGCTTACTCCCTGATTACAGGTCCAGAACAGGAGCCGTGTCAGCCTGTCTAACAGTGGCCACCCACATGGCCAGTGCTGCCAGGAGTCCCAGGGGCTGGCAAGCTGGAAGGTGGAGGTGAGATGCATCTGCTCACACTTGAGCTCCCGCTTAACCCTCAGACTGTGCTGGGTCTGTATAATTGACCATCTGTGTGTCCCCAGAGGAGTCACTCAGCCTCTCTGATTTTAGAGTTCTTCTGTGTAAAGTGGAGACTGTGCATCAGATAACTCGTGTAGGGCGTTCCATTGCGGCTCAGTGGTAACAAACCCCACTAGTATCCATAAGGACGCGAGTTTGATCCCTGGCCTCGCTCAGTGGGTTAAGGATCCGGCGTTGCTGTGAGCTGTGGTGTAGGTTGCAGATGTTGCTTGGCTCTGGCATTGCTGTGGCTCTGGCATATGCCGACAGCTGTAGCTCCTATTAGACCCCTAGCTTGGGAACCTCCATATGCCACAGGTGCGGCCCTAAAAAGACCGGAAAAAAACCCCCAAAAACAGCTAATGTAGACGTGTAGCATCGTATGTGGCACAGAGCGGCTGCTGAGCAAGTGGCCTTTGCTGTTATGTGTTAATAGTGATAACAGAGGCGGGCGAGCAGAAGGGCCATGGGCCAGGCTCTGGGGGCTGGCATACCTGGCATACCTGGCCAGCTCTGTCAGGACAGGCTGTGTGACCCTGGGAGAGTGTCCCCACTGCTCTGGACCTCAGGCTTTCCCTGATCTCCCAGGCAGGTGATGGAGCTGGTGGTATTTGGACAGCTCTGTGGCATGAGGAAACTGAGTCCCTGCCCCCACTCTGCCTCCGCTGTTCCTTCAGATGGGGGTGGGTGGGGCTGGTATCCTCCCCCGCATCCCCACCCCCAGCTGGCTCCCCCTTTGCTCTGGGAACCAGGCAGGCCGGTTGAGGGCCTGCCCCACCCTACAGGGTGCTGCCCGCCTGGTTTCAGTCTGCAAATCTTTCAGCCCTGAAACCGGGTGGGTGAGGTGTGGTCCCTGGAGCCCACTGGAGGGACCGGATGAGCCAGGGACAGGTCTGGCCCAGTGCCCTCAGCTCGGGCCCCTCCAGGGCTGGGGCCACTGTGAAACCTCCGTGGTTGGCACGTGGCTGATGAGATCTCGGCTGGAGATGGTTCTGGCGCCTGTTAGCGTGGAGGGGGTTCTGGACCTGGGCTCAGATCCTGCCTCTGCTGTTCCCCAGCAGAGGGGCTTGGTAGGGGTCTCAGTTTTCTGGGGCTCCGTCTCCTCTACCGAAACGTTCCTCCAATTCAGACACCACCTGCCCCAGGGCTGAGTTGAGGATTGGTGGGGGGAGGGGGGAGAGCCAGGTAAGAGGCTTGGCACAGATGTGGCGTGTGCTGGGCTTGGGAGGGCGGGGAGAAGGCACGGAATCCCCTAGCTTGGTGCTGGATGCTCTTGGGTGTACCTTTCTGGGTCCATACTCCGAGGACCCCTGCACTCCTTCCTCCCACCCTCAGCTCAGCGAGCCCCTTCTCCCTGTGCACCCAGGGGCCCCCAGAGTCTCTAGGGAACTTGAGGCCACTGTGGAGCCTCCCCAGTTCTTGCCCAGCCGCTGCCATCTGAGTGCAGGAAGTAGCGTGATCCTTAGCGTTGTCAGGTTGGAAAATCAGAGATTAGCATTCTTCCGGCTGCCTTGCCTGCTGTTGGTGCTCATCCTGGGGTGGGGTCGGGCCAGGCCAGGGGTTGCTCAGCCTATTTCCAGGGCCTCGCTGGCTCTGCGGAACCTTGGACTAGAGGCACTTTACAGGCGTCCCCATTAGCGACATGCCCCCTCCTTGCCAGGGTGAAGTGCTTTATGCTCTTTGGCCCGTTGGTCTTATAACCTCATCACGCAGATACTGTTGTGCCACTTTGCAGAGGGGGAAACAGAGGCTCAGAGAGGGGAAGTGCCTTGGCCAAGGCGGCATAGCTAGTTGGTAGCAGAGCTGGAACTTGAGCCCAGAGCCTGCGTGCCCAGTTGCGATGGGGCTGTGTTTGTGAGTGGGGTGGTGTTGAGTCTGGGCCCCCACCCCCGCTTCCTCTGCCCAGCCCGAGGGGGCTGTGGTCAGCTCAGAGCTGACTCACCAGCCGCTCAGAAATGGTGCTGAGGCCAGCATCCCAGTCAGCTCCTGGAACCAGCGCAGTGCTGATTAGATCCTCGTTGAGATTTTAGATCAGCTGAGCCCACAGGGACCCAGCCACCCATTTTGCAAGTAGGAAGGTTGAGGTCAGAGAAGATGGACAGGGCAGGACTCAGGATGCGAAGGTGTGACGGTTCCCTGCCAGCTCGGACCAGATAGGGCTTAGAGATGCCAGACAGATTTCAATCTTGGCTCTGATAGTCGCCAGCTGTGTGACCTTGGGAACGTCATTTTGCCTCTCTGAACCTTGATTTCCTCATCCGTAGAATGGGGATTGTAAAGCCTGCTCTGCCTGCCTGGAGGGAGCAGGCAGAGACCCAGCAAGGGTGTGTGAGGCGATGGGCTTTGGTGGATAAGGATGTGTCAGTGCGTTTTCAGCAGCAGCATCAAGTGAGCCACTCTGGGTGCGGGTGTGGAGAACAGGGGAGGCTACGCACCTGCGGGTTAGGGGTACATGGGAAATCTCTGTACCTCCACCTCAATTTTTCCTGTGAATATAAACCTTCTCTAAAAAAAATAAAGTCCCCTGCAGGAGTTCCTGTTGTGCAGCAGTGGGTTAAGGATCCAGGTTGTCTCCGTGGTGGTGCAGGTTCAATTCCCAGCCCGGTGCAGTGGGTTAAGGACCCGGTTTTGCCGCAGGTGTGGCTTGGATTCGACCCCTGGCCCAGGAACTCCATATGCACCTGCTGTGGCCGAAAAACCAAACAAAATAGTCTACTAAAAAGCAGAGGAAAAAAAATCTGTAAGGCAGGACGTTGGAGATTGTCGTGAATGGAGAGGCTTTACGGGGTGCGGGTTTGTGTAGGCTTCGATGGGAGACTAGGTTTGAAATGCTCCGCTTTTCCCTTCGAGGCTGAGTGTCTTTGAGAAGGTCCCCAAGTCCCCCTGAGCCTCAGTTTCCTTATCTGTAAAGTGGGGCTGACCAGATCAGCACTTCCTGAGCCGTTGAACATGCCAAGTCCTCAGTGGAAACGTGCCTTGGTTCCCTCTGGGAGTGAGTTCTGCAGGCAGTCACGAGGCCTGGCTGGTAAGGAGGCCCCTGCAGGTCACCCCTGATGGCCCCAAAGGGTACAGGCTTTGGAGACAGGGTCCCAGTTATTGGGGGGGGGGGGACAGAGCCATCCTAATTACTAGAGGGACAGATGCACGTTATTGAGCCAGCTCTGCTAAAGGCTCCACTCCAGAACAGCCCCCATGACAGAGTGTGTGTGTGTGTGTGTGTCTGTCTGTCTGTCTGTCTGTCTCTGTGTGTGTATTTCACCCTGGCCCCTGCGGTGAAGAAGCAGTGGCTTCTTCAGATCTGAGTGCAGCTCACTACCTGCGTGCGGGGGACGAGGCGTGCACATAGACCCCGGGTGGGTGGCCGCTCGCCCAGGTCCCCGAGCACAGTGGTGGCTGGGCACAGATTCCCAGAAATCGCGTGCTGCCCTCTTGGGCCCATAAAGGAGTGGGGCCCCTGCAGGTGATCCCATAAGAAATTCTCTCCCCCTTCCCCCCCCCGCCCCGTGTGGGTGCTCTGGAGCTTTGTTGACTCACAGCGAGATGACCTTTTGTGAGCCATTAATCTTTGTGAACCTTGGTTTATACACCTGTAAATGGAGGGTTTATGTACCTGAATTCACCCCGGGACCATTTGAAGGCTCCGGGTGTGTGTCAGGCCCTGGGTCTGAGTGGGGTGAGCTTATCTCCTAATGCCGTGGGATGTGCTGGCAGAGGGCACGAGTGGGGCCAGTGATGGGCTCCGGGCTCTCGCAGAGGCCGCAGGTGATGCCCAGGGAGCCCTGCCAAGATCCTGTGGGAACCTGGGTTCCTCGTGTTCCTTGCACGTGGCCTGGTGTTCCCAGCCCCCCGCCCCCCAACCTTGCCGGTGCCGGAGGGAGGGCTCTCCCTTTGTCTGATCTTTGTCGAAGGCCTACTGATCCTTATCGTTATTATTATTTTGTGATTCTTTTCCTGGTTCTTTTTTTTTAAGTCTTTATTGGATTTTTTTCTAACTGTAAAAGTTATTCTTGCGAATACAACTTTCTCTAACTATTGCTGTTATTCGCTGAGCACAATCATCATTATTATTACTGTGTTTTTAGGCCCGCACCTGTAGCCTAGGGCGGTTCCCAGGCTAGGGGTCGAATCGCAGCTATAGTCGCTGGCCTCCACCACAGCCACAGCGACGCAGGATCCAAGCCTTGAGTCTGCGACCTACGCCACAGCTCACGGCAACGCCGGATCCTTAACCCACTGGGCGAGGCCGGGAATCAAACCTCCATCCTCAGGGATGCTAGTCGGATTTGTTTCCGCTGAGCCACGACAGGGACTCTCGAGTATCATCAATGGTAACATTTACGGGGATCCTGAACTGCGCATGTCAGGTGGGAGCACCGTGGATGGATTCGGTTACCCCCATTTTAGAGGTGAGCAACCTGGAGCTCTGGGCGGGAGAGCTCAGCTGCTTGCAGAACTGAGGTCTTCAGAGCTGGGCTGGCGGACAGGCTCTGTCCCTACCGCCCCCACCCTGATACCTTTTCATCTGACAGCACCTGGGGCTGAGTCCGTGCCAGGAAGGAGGGAGGATGTATGAGAAAATGTGGGTGAGGCCGGCTCACGCCCTCAGACTGCTCCGCCCCAGCCTCGGTAGCTCCCAGCGAGCTAGCCAGGGCCTCCCCCCAGCACCCCATTCCTGGGGCCTGGGACCTCCCCCCCCTGCCCCCGCTGGGATGGGGCCCTGCCTCTGGAGATGGGCTGCAGCCTGCTTTCCCTCTGCCCTCGGCGGGGACGGAGGTCTGGTGGGGTCAGAGCTAGGATCAGGAGGGGCTCAGTGGGCCGTGGTTCAAACCCCAACTGCCTCTGTCTAGCTGTGCGACCTCAGGCGAGCGCCTCACCCTCTCTGGCTCACAGTCCCCTCTGGGGTGGCAGGTGACGTCTCCAGAAGTGGGAGGAAAGGGTGAGCTGGCAGGGTTAGGGTTAGGTGTGGAGCAGAGAAGGATGCCTGAGGTGTCGGGGACCACCCACAGACACCCTAGCGGGGGCGCTGCGGCAGGGTAGGGGGGGATTTGAATTATAGGCAGGGTGCAGAGAGTGGGGTGCTGAGTAGGCCTTGCAGGGAGGGGGCTGCAGGGGCCCTGGGCGCCTGCCCCTCAGCTTCGCAGGCAGGAGGAGTGTGGAGGTCCTGCCCTCCGGGGAGGCCTTCTCCAGGGCCGGGGTGCCTGCTTGCATCCTCCTGCCAGAGAGGCTGCTGGGGGACCCTGTTTGGGACTTCTCCCCTGGGAGCCCTTTGTTCCTGGAGGGGACCCCCTCCCCCACCCACCTCTCTGCCTCCTTCCCAGCCCTGACACCTATCCCTACCCCGCCCCGGTCCTCGTCCTTGCCTTCCTGGCACTTCTCTGTACTCAGCAACCTCCCAAGTTGTCTTAGGATGCCTCTCAAGAATGTGCCCGGGGGCTGCCAAGAAGCCATCCCGCAGCCCATCCCCCTGGGGTCTTCCCCTTCCAGGGCTCCCTCTGCTGCCAAACCTCAGCTGAGCGGACCCCGTTCTCTGGCCCTGCCCGGGACCCTCCTCTGGGTCCCTGACCTCTTGCCCTGCAGCAGCCACAGTCCTGTGGGGGGGGCGGGCGGGGGGAGGTGGGCAGCCCCCTGGCCCAGCCCTTGCCAGGCCCACCCTCCCGGGGTTCACGCTCAGCCCTCCCTGTCCCAATCCGCCCGGCTCCCATGTTTGGGCAGTTAGACACCCCACACTCTCCGATCTGTTTGTTTTCTAGAATCTCAGGTGGCAAAAAGTTGATCTGAAAACAGATCCAGGTCTATGTAGTTCTCGAGTCTGGGTGGCAGGGCCTGCCTGTCCTTGCAGGTGGGTAGGATCTGGCCAGGGCTGCTGTGATCTGTTTGGGGGTGCAGGGCCCTTGGGGCTGCCTCCTCTTTTCCTACTCCTTTGAGTGAGGCACCCCCATTTCTGCCCATACCCTCTCTCTCCCCTCTCCCAGGTAGCTTCTCTCGCACCCCTCCTTCCCTCCACTCCTGGCCTCTGGTCCCACAGTTTCGCGTGGGTAACTTGTCTGCATCCCAGTGTGAGAGGCCTAGAATGAATTTCCTTCTTGCTGCCCACGCTGCCCTCTCATGCCTGATGCTTCAGGCCTGCCAGCCGCACCATCACCCTCTGGCTCCGTCTGGGTCACCCCGTTCTGTTTTTCACATCCTCAGCCGCCTCTGGCTTCCCAGGGTCCCACCCGAGGTGTGCCTTGGTGCCCTTGATGGGTGATGCCTGGCTGGACCTCCCCCTTCCTTCTTCCCTGGCCCAGCCCCAGGGCCTTCTACACCCGGCCACTCCCTGCCTGGCTGTGAGGTCTGGGCTTTGCTGACCCGGCAGCTGAGAGCTGTTGTGAGTTGGGTGGTCTTGGGTTCGGGTCCTGACACAGGATGGCAGCTTCCTCCTGGGCCTGGATCCCAGAGAGTCAGGGCAGATTCTGGTCTTCCTGGAAATAATGCTGTGTCTGAGGCTGGTGCCCCAGGGCCGAGTCAGGCATCCTAGAGCCGTGGCTGAAGGCCCCTGGAGATCGGAGGGCCAAGCCTGCCCATCTGCGTGCTGGGAGAGTAGCACCCGGTGGGTGTCCGGCTGTTGGATGCAGAGTTGGGATAAAACCCTGACCTGGAGGCTGACCACCCGCCTCTCCAGTCCTGGGTCTGCAAGCTTCCTCATCCCTAAAATGGGAAAACAGCAGCACTGACTCCCTAGGGTTTTCTCGAAGATTCTTTGGGATCATAGCTGTAAAACTTGCCCACTCACCGGCTTGGGTTAACACTGATTATGGGGAGGAGTTGATGTGTTATCAATATAATTGTGGTCCACCGTCTTATTTTCTCTATTTGGCTCCAATTTGTTACCCCATAGCCCCCCCTCCCATCCCGCACCCCCGCGCTGTCCTGCCTCATCATTTTTCAAAACAGTTCCCGTGGCCTTTGAGAGAGTTCTGGTTGTTTATGGTTTTTAAAAAATAGGCATTCAAAGCAAATTCCTCATTTGTTCTCCCCTTCCTCCCCCTAAAACAGACTCTGAATAGGCGCAAGCTCATTCCAGGAAAGGGGAGCCCAGGCCTGTGGAGAAGGGACCCACAGGCTGAGCTGTCACTGGAAGGAGTGGAGGGAGCGGCCCCGCCTGAGATCCTGGGTGTGGGGTGCAGCACATGCTCTAAGCCTTCCTCCCGACCGCCACCTCCTGGCTGGGTCTCCGGACTGCATTCCAGCTGTACCACCCACTAGCTGTGTGACCTTGTGTGAGTGGCTTAACCTCTCTGAGCCTCAGTGTCCTCCTCTGTACAGTGGGGATAACGCACCCGATACCCCATAGAACCGTTGAGAGGATGGGATGAAATGCTGTCCTAGCTGGGTGCTTTCTCTCCAGACACCAGCCCTGGGCAGGATGGCATCACAGCGGTCCCTTCTTCTTTGAGAAAGGACCAGGTCTTCGGAACCCGGAATCCAAGCCTGTCCGAGGTGGCAGGGCCTGTCCATTACCGAGTCCAGACCTCTTGGTGTGCAGGCCCAGAGGGGGCTCCTGGACAGTGGGCCAGCGCAGACCCCAGGTCAGGACTCAGGTTACAGCTACTTGCGACCAAGAAGTCTCAGGGCGGCCCCAGGAGAAGCCTCCCCACCACCCACCCCGTGGGTCTGGACCTCAGTTTCTTCATCTGTAAATGCAGATGCTGAGGCGGCACAGACACCGAGCGTCTGACGTAGGCTGGGCCTGCTCTGGCGCCACAGGGCTCCCTTTTACTCTTCAGACACTGCTTTAGCAGAAGAGAGAAGCAAACAGCCAGTGAAAGCAGAGTGGTTGTTAACTTGCTAAATGAATTCATTTTAGAATTTCTTTGGTCATGCCCATGGCATGCAGAAGTTCTGGGGCCAGGGATTGAAGCTGTGCCCCAGCAGTGACAACACTGAGTCCTTAACTTCTTGGCCACCAGGGAACTCCTAGAATGTTTGTTTTTTATTGTGAAAAGAATCATGCGCATAAAATGATTCAAATGCTACACAGGTGATAGAGTTCCTGTTGAGACTCAGGGGATTAAGAACTCACCTAGTCTCCATGAGGGTGTGGGTTCGATCCCAGGCCTTGCTCAGTGGGTTAAGGATCCGGCATTGCTGTGGCTGTGGTGTAAGCCTGCTGCTGTAGCTCCAATTTGACTTCTAGCCCAGGAACCTCCATATGCCACAGGTGCAGCCCTTAAAAAAAAAACCAAAACCAAAAAAACAAATTCTATACAGGTGAGTAAAGCAGCCAAAGAAAATTGCTCTGTATTCCTCGTTCCCACACCCAAATGTGCCGCCCTAAACAGCCTGGAGGGCTGCCTTCTGGGGGCCCCTTCCTTGAAGTCTCCAAGCCTGAATGACTCATGGGCACACACAGGAATGATTTGACACGGGGTGCTATTCAGCGTGGGATTCTGTAGCTTGCTTCTGGTTCCATGACAGAGGGCAGACAGCTTCCCTGTGGTGGTATGTGAGCCTCGGACCCTCATCTTCTGACTGTCCTGGCTGAACTGCTAGGTCTGGAGTCACCCCTCACATGCGCGGTTGGCCGGGTTCTGGCGTGTAGGTGCCTGCCGTTCCTGCACGGGTTCTGTGGGCTGGATCCCTAGAGGAGCAAGTGCAGCATCAGAGAACCAGGCACACAGCCACAGTGCCCCCCACAAAGAAGGCCATCCCAGCTTCCCACCCCCTTGCTCTGGTTAAGATGTCTATTTTCCGCGTCCTGGCTGGTCCAACCAAGGGAAAATGATATCTCGCTTCTTTTTGTTTGTTTGTTTGTTTTTGTCTTTTTAGGGCCACACCCACAGCATATGGAGGTTTCCAGGCTAGGGGTCCAATTGGAGCTGTAGCCGCCGGCCTACGCCAGAGCCACAGCAACGCCAGATCCGAGCCACACCTGCGACCTACACCACAGCTCACGGCAACACCGGATCCTTAACCCACTGAGCGAGGCCAGGGATCGAACCCACAACCTCATAGTTCCCAGTCGTGCTCATTTCCGCTGCGCCACGATGGGAATGACACATCTCGCCTCTGTTTGTGTTTGTTGGCTGGCGGGCGAGGCCGGGCATCTTTTCACGTGCCTGTTGGTTTCGTGTCTTCTCTCGTGTCTTCTCTTTGGTGGGTCCTCGGTCAAGGTCATTGCCCCCTTTTCCTGCCCGGCGGCTCCCCCAGGTGTGCGCAGGAACAACTTCACAAGCTGGAATCGGGGACAGGGTTGCCGCCTGGAAGGGCCCCACGTGGCCACCCTCACGGCCTGTCTGTCTCTCCCTTTCAGAGAAAACCGGGAAGATCCTGACGGAGTTCCTTCATTTCTACGAGGACCAGTATGGCGTGGCCCTCTTCAACAGCATGCGCCACGAGATCGAGGGCACCGGGGCGCCGCAGGCCCAGCTGCTCTGGCGCAAGGTGAGAGGTGCCGGGTCGGGTGCCGGGCGGGCCCTGGGCCTCGGTTTCCCGCTCTTGCGGCGATGGCTCTAAGGGCCACACTCTGAACAGGCCGAGGAGCTGGTGCTGGGCGACTCCCCCGGCCCAGCCCCTCCATCATTGGAGCCGAGGCTCTGAGTCCCCTCGACGACGGGCCTGGGTCCCAGGCCAGCTCCTCCTCCTGCAGTCCCCGCGCCCGCGAGCTAGTTACCTCGCCTCGGTTCACGCATCTGTGAACTGGGATGAGCACACCTCCCACACTAGGTGGGTGGTCGTGAGGCCTAAAGATTTGTCACTGGGGTGCCTGGGGCTGGGCAGGTGCTTGGCAGGGCTGGCGGACACTGTCATCCTTAGCGGCCTTGTCATTATCCCGTTATCAGTAGTAGGATTATGTTTGCACAGTAAATATTTGTCCAGCGAGAACTGGAAGCTGCCTGGCTCCAGCCTGGGGGTCGGCATGGGCTGGGGGAGGCGAGCAGAGCCTCCTGGGGAGGGGAATCCTGTGGTTGGCTATGGCGTGGGGCTGGGGGCGAGGAGGTGACGAACAGCCAGAAGCATATGTGGGCCTCTGGGTGTCCGGCTGGAAGCCACCAGTCCAGGATTTGAGCACTTGAGGTGAGAGGCCAGCCCTTGTCCCTCTGGGGGGTGGTGCAGGGTCCCTGTGTCAGCCCAGGGAAGCCTTCTGTGAGGGCACCACATGTCCCAGGGCTGGGGTCATTCCCTTCCAGTGACCTTTGTCCTCTGCTCCCCGCCCCCCCCGGATGGCCAGGCAGGTGGCAGAGGGAGGGGTGATGAGAGGAAGGGTGCTGGCTCTTATCCTCTGCAGGGTGGCCCAGTGGCGGCCCAGGGGCTACTTACTCCTGGTTGGTGGCCCCTGGGCAGAGCGCCCACCAGCTTCTCCCTGGGGATCAGGCTGGCTGAGCTGGTCCCTCTGGAAGTGGTGTCTGAACCAGGTCACCCATGTCTGAGTCCCGTGATGGGTGGGCTGTGAAGCTGCCCACCTTGCCACAACCTCCCTACCCAGCCCTGCTGGCTTCCTCTGGGCTGGGGACAGTGCCCTGTGCTCCTGATGGCCCCTCACTTCCTCAAGGCTCTCTCCTCGTCTGCCGAAGGGGTACCTCCCGCGTGGGGCTGTGCTGATGATGCAGTGAGCCGATAAGTGGGAAGGGGGAGCAGGTGGGATTACTGAGGGGCTCCGAGTCCCCACCTGCTGGGGGACCTCGGGCACGGTGGCTCTGCCTTGCTGAGCCTCAGTTTTTCTGTCTTTTCTTCAGAGAGCAGAGTTATCATGGTAGAGGCGTCAGGGAAGCTTTGTGTGTGGGGGGGTGTTCACGGGGCCCCGAAGCCTGGTGGGATTTGGATTATTGGGGAGGTCTCTCAGGAAGGGGGACTGGTGTGGGTAGGGGTGTGGGTTTGCAGCAGGGGGTGACAGGGGAGGGGACAGAGCAGAAAGAAGAGCCTGTGCAGGCCCCACACGGGGAGTTTTTTCATTCCACCCCCCCCCCCAAAACCAAGTCACCTAAAATGTGCCTGTTTATCATGGGACCGAAAGAGTGGGAGCTGGCATCACTTGACCCCGCTTTGAGGATTTGCTGCCCTTTGTCTCCTCAGCAGGAGGAACAGCTGGAGGCATGGGGTCAGAGGTCAGGGAGCGGCTGCTGAGACTCAGGGATTTCCTTGAGCGACAGGCTCCTTCTCCAGACATGACTGTGAGGGGTCAGGTCCTGGAGCCACGCTGCCCCTGCTGCCCCCAGACATTCGGGGAGACAGTACACAGCCCCTTACACAGGGACGTGGGCGCCCTGAGGGAGATGCCGGGTGAACTCAGACAGTGGGGCCTGACTGGTCCGGATGGCCCAGGAGGGCTTCCCGGAAGAAGGGCCATCTCAGCTGAAGACCAGATGGGAGAAGGACCATCAGACCGAGGCTGTGGCACATGCAAAGGCCTGGAGCCGAGCCTTTAAACGGCTTGCCCAGGATGGCACAGGCGGGGACTCGAGCCAGCTTCTAGATTCCTCTTCCAAGGCTCCTTCTGCTGTGACCCCCAGCCTGCCTGGGTTGGAGGGCAGGTCAGGGCTGTGTGTCAGAGCCTCTCGGAGGATCTCATGTCTCTTTGTCTTGGGGCCCAGAAGAGCCGGTCAGGTCTCCTGGTGTCATGGCAACCTCCCGACCTCGTGACAACAGAGGGCAGGTGTGGCCTGGCTGGGTGTCTGGCAGGGGCACATAGGAAAGATGATAGGAAAGACGGCCGTGGACCCAGTGCAGGTGAGCTGCTGCCGGTGGCAGCTCCGCTGTGTGGAGGGAAATGTGACAGGCAGCCTGGTCCCCGTCACCGAGGATGGAAGTGGGGTCGCCTGACAGCACCCAGCCTTCTCTCCGCATGAGACGCCCCTTTAACGCTCACAAGGGTGAGGGGTTCCCGTCCTGGCCCAGCGGTTAATGAACCCAATTAGTATCCATGCGGATGCGGGTTTGATCCCTGGCCTCACTCAGTGGGTTAAGGATCCAGCATTGCCGTGAGCTGTGGTGTAGGCAGAGGCGGCTCGGATCCCACCTTGTCGTGGCTCTGGCTATAGCTCTGATTTGACTCCTAGCCTGGGAACCTCCATATGCTGCGGATGCAGCCCTAAAAAGTCTTTTAAAAAAAACACACACACACACACAAAAAACCCACTCACAGGGGTTGAGGGTGAGGATTCATGGTGGGAAAACCGAAGTTGCATGTAAGCGAGAAGCGCAAAATGAAATCACCCACGGTCCCTGAGAAGGAGGGATTTTTGGTCCCATCTTGCCACTCAGGAAACTAGCTCTCATGAGGTTACATCATGACAATAATATGATAGAAATAACAATCATGGTCACATCCTTTGTTTTTTATTAGAAATAATAATACAACTGTATTAGTTGAAAGTAAGAAATAGGGAAAACAGCCATCCTGTGGCGTGGGCGCTGGTCCTCCAGCTGTCTCGACACTGCTCCGAGGGGTTGAGAGCATGTCCTTGTCACAGGGGTGGACGCCGAGGCGTGGAGAGGGAGTCGCTTGTCTGGGCTCCGGTGGGGCAGCCGGTGGAGCCGGGACGGGAGCCCCGGGGCCCGCGCTCCAGCCATTCGCCTCCCACCCAAGAGGCCCGTCGGGGCATCCAAGAGCTTTGCAGAGTCCAAAATATTTGGCCTGGGCTGTCGGGTTCCGTTTCATTTCCTGCAGGGCTTCCAGTGGAAATACGACTCTGCCGTTTGAAAGCCTTAAAAATAAAACCCAAACCCACAACCAGCCACCCGTTGCGGGCCTCTTCCAGGGCCTAGGGGTGGACTTGGGGGGCCTTCCCCCAGGAAGGCCTGCCTGGGCCCTGGGCTCGGGCTCTAGACAGAGGGGCGGCCGCAGACCCGGGGGCCTGGGGTCAGCGAGGGTCTGACCAGGGCATAGTGAGAGCTCTGCTTTCTTTCTAGATGGGCCAGGGATTCAAGAGCTGGGTTGAGAGTAGGCCCCAGTATAAATATAGACCACGGAGCCCAGCTCTGTGACTTGGGCAAAGCCCACTGGGGGTGGAAGGGGGGCTCCTGGTAGGGGAACCATTTTCTTTTCCTGTAAATATTTTTATCCCCGGGTAGGAAGCAGTCTTCGGGTCTCATTGTTTGAGCACAATAGGCCCTCATTTTCCAAGAATGTTTTGGCATTTCCCCTTGAAGAGTGGCGGGGAGGCTGTGGTGAAGAGACAGAGCTGGGGGGTGGGGGAGTCTTGGGAGGGGCCGCCCACCTCTGCCTCCTGCTGCCCTGCAGACCCAGAAGCCAGGCAGGAAGCTTGGAAGGGTCGGGCACCACTAAAATAATCCCTCCTCCCTTTATTACATATGAGACGTGTTTCTTTTTGCAAAAGCCACCCTATTTGTTGTAGGACAGTTAGAAGCTGCTGAGAAACAGGAGCTTGACTCCCCGGGTTCCTCCCATCCAGGAGTAAGTCTGCTCCCTCGTGGCCTTGGCATCTCCTTCCTGAAGCTTCCTGGTGCTGTCTGCTCAGGAAGCACGCTCTCAGGGACGGCCACCCCCTCCCCTTCCCGAAATAAGTCAGTCCAAGGAGCCAGAGACTGATGGACAGGAGCGGCGGAAGTGGGTCGTGGTCACAGGGGCCCCGAGTCTCGTGCTGCCTGCCAGGTGCCAGCGGTGTCCCCTTTGCCCCTGTCATCTCAGAATCCTCAAGATGACATTGGAGACGTCCATGCCGTCACTGCCCCCTTTGTACAGATGAGGAAACTGAGGCCCAGAGAGGTGCTGTGACAGTCACACTGAGCCAGAGGGAGCGTCGAAGCGAGGGCTTTGCAGGAAGGTCTGGGCGTTTCTGCTGCCCACACTGGTCACCAGTCTGCCAGGCTGCTGGTCCAGTGGGAACCCTCCAGACTGAGCTGGGAAGAGAAGTGCTCAGGTGCTGGGGTCTTCCCAGTCCTGGGTCGTGGACATGTCCCCCTCCGGCTGGAGCGACCACCCACGCCGCAGTGGGGGTGGATGGGGGAGCAGCGTGGCTTGGGCTCCCTGTTTGCCTGGGGCCAGGACCGAGTGGGGTCCCGTCTGAGTCCCGTGTTGTGGTGCTGGGCCTGGGTGCACATGCCAGCAACCCTGCCCTACCTGGACCCCCTTCGCTGCCCAAGCCTCACTTTCCTCATCTGCCCGAGGGGTGAGATGCCGCCCTGCCTCGGAGGCGGGTGAGGGGGCTCGCTGAGGTCGGGGTGGGGTGTGCCCAGCAGGGGGTGAGCGCCCAGGCTTCACCTCCTCAGAGGAGCCCCCACTCACGCGCTGGGCCTCCTCCCTGGCCCTCCCCTCTCACAGGTGCCGCTGGAGGAACGCATCATCTTCTCGGGGAACCTCTTCCAATACCAGGAGGACAACAAGAAGTGGAGGAACCGCTTCAGCCTCGTGCCCCACAACTATGGGCTGGTGCTGTACGAGAACAAAGTGGTGAGGCCCCCGGCCCTGCCGCACGGAGCCTCCAGCTCCTCCCGGGCCCGGCAGGCCGCTTCTCCCCCCGGTCCCCCGGCCCCTAAATCTAAGACTCCACACCTCTGCCCTCCCTCGGCGGGTGCCAGGGCCCAAAACAGAATCTCAGCACCCTCCCCGACCCCTTCCTGCCTCCCCAAACCTTCCCTCTAAGTGGCATTTCATCCATCCCGACACCCAGCTCTCTGGGGTCACCCTTCACTCTGCCTCTCGCTCCGTAAGCAGCTCATCATGGACCCCCGCCCACCCCCAGGTCCCTCGAGATGGCTCCGTCTCCAGGGCTCTCCTCCGCCCAGCCCCCTCCCTCGCTCCTCAGCAGCCGCAGCACGCTGGCCAGTCCCCTCTCAGATGACCCTTGGGTGGCGGTCCTATCTCTTTCCTTACTGGCTCTCCCGCAACCCCCTGCCCTGCAGTGGGAGGCTCTGTCCTTTGATTGTTCCTTTGCTTTTCCGGCCCTTGGTGAAGCCCACCTGGTTGAGCCACAGACCCCAATTTTTCGACCAAACAGTTCTCCAGAGCAGCCAAAGGACAGGCTTCAGTGCCCTGTGTTTGGAGGCAAATCCCTGTTACAGTAACATGAGCAGAGTCAGGAGTCATCTAAGGCCCCAGGGCAGTGCTTCTCAAGCACCAAGATCACCTGGAGGGCTCGTTAAGAAGCAGGAGCTCCCTGCCCCCCCCCCCCCCGCCCCAAGTTTGATTCACATCTGGAGTAGAGTTAGGAATCTGTTTCTCTAACACGTGCCAGGGTGCTGTTGCTACTGTGGAAAATCATGGTGGTGGAGGTGCCAACCCCTCATGAAGTGTGCTGAGGAGTTCCCCTCGTGGCTCAGGGGTAACAAACCCGACTAGTATCCATGAGGACATAGGTTCGATCCCCAGCCTTGCTCAGTGGGTTAAGGATCTGGCATCGCCGTGAGCTGTAGTGTAGGTCGCAGATGTGGCTCCAATCCTGAGTTGCTGTGGCGTATGCCGGAGACTACAGCTCTGATTCAACCCCTGGCCTGGGTACCTCCATCCGCCGCAGGTGTGGCCCTAAAAAAAAAAAAAAAAAGTGCTGAGTAGTGACACCTAGTGGCAGGGTGCAGCATGGCAGCCATGCTGTATGAGCTCCCACATCAGAACCATTTTTTTCTCCCCACTGGTGTGAGAAAGCAGTGCCCAGACCTAACTTCCTCCCAAGGAGAGCACTTGTGTGGTGCTCAGAACCTAGGAAGTTAGTGGACAGTTCCTAAGGGTCAGAGACCCTGGGCTCTAGAGGCTGACAGACCAGGTTCATGTCCTAGGTGGGCTGCCTCCCACCTATGTGAATTTGTGGCTAAGAATGGGCCCCACCTCTGGATCATGGGAACTCTGTGAAGTGAAGCACGTGGGGCCCTGTGCCTGGTAGGTGACGAACACGCAGCTAGTGGTGGCTGCTGACCGTAGAGGCAGTGGGAGCAGCCGTGGTGATACTAAGAAGCCGCCTCAGCAGTGCTTCCTGCTCTTGCTGTGCCAGGCGCTGTGCTAAACGTTTTGTGCACATTACTCACTGGGTCTTGGCCGGGCCCTGTGAGCAGGAGCTGTTAGTTACTCCCCTGGTTTTGTAGAAGAGGAAACTACAGCCTAGGGGGTGCTCATCCTCAGCACCACAGGGGCGGTACTCAGTGGAGCCAGGATGAGTGCAGAGCCTGAGTCAAACGAGTCCTGGTCACCACACCATGTTGCCGCTAGTCGCTGTGATGGTCGGACTCCTCTTGCTCTCTCTCCCTCCTCCCCTTCTTCCTCCCCTACCTGCCCCCTGCCTTGAGGAGGCAACACTGAATGGAGCCCTGGAGCCAGAGTTGGAGATGGGGTTTGGGCTTGGCCCCCCCCTCGTAACCCCCAGGGACCATCTCTCTTGCCCCCTCCTCAGGCTTATGAGCGGCAGGTCCCACCCCGAGCTGTCATCAACAGTGCGGGCTACAAAATCCTCACCTCTGTGGACCAGTACCTGGAGCTCGTTGGCAACTCCTTACCAGGTAAAGGACCACCCATCTCACGCCGAAGTGCCCAGGGATCTGGCCAGGGAAAGGGCGCCCCTGGTCCTGGAACTCCAGGCTCCATGTCTGCAGAAGGACCAGTTGGGCCTGTAGCTGGCGGCAGGTGCCCAACGTAACCTGCACCTCCAAGGGGAGGCCTGGGAAGGCTTTGCCTGAGGCCACAGGGTAAATCAGAGGGCTGTCCCCCTGGAGTCCTGTGATCACAGCTGTTTAGGAAGATCTCCCTCTATCCATTCCTTTCCCCGGGTCCCCTGGGAGAAGGTGATCCAGGTGCCTGCTTTGTAAACTGCCAAGTCAACCCTGCATTTACGAGGAGCCCTCCCAGCTCTCCTACCCCACCTGATCTGAGACTCCCAGAAGCCTTTGCAGGATCACATCCGCCTTTCAGACCAGCCCAGGGAGACCAAGGAGGCGGGGCGGCAGCTTGTACCCCTTGTGTGAGACTTGGTTGAGGGCTCAGCTAGGTTCCGGCTTTCCTGGATTCCGGCCTCTGCACTGAGAGGGCTGACCTCGGGGTGCTGTGTAGACCCCACAGGATGCTGTGGGTGCTGAGCCCAGCACAGGGACCCAGAGCCAGGCCCCAAAGAAGAACTGCCATTGTCCTGCTATTAATAACAGTCACAGCCCAGGACCACTTATTTCGCTGCATTGCAAATATCCGTGCAGACAAAATAGAGACCCCCCCCCCTCTTTTATTTACTTTCTATCCCCCACCCCCCTTGCCTCCCTCCCTGCCTGGACATTTAAGTCACACTTTGGCCTCCGCAGCTGACATTTGAAGGGAAACCCAAGAAGATAATGCTCGGCCTTTGACCCTGAGGGTCCTGACCCTGTGTTATTTGTGCCTCATGCGCGGAGGTAGAACCTGACCCCAGTGAGGGCGATGCTTTACCGGCTGTAAGAAGCGATGCGGGGGAGCCTGACATTCCTTCATCCAGGCTGTGGATGAGAAAGGAGGAAGCAGCCTCCCCACTGACTCGCTGGTCCCCCTAGGACAGGACAGCCCTCCCTGGGCCTGAGCCTGCCCCTCAGAGAGAGGCAAGGGGTCCGCTGCTGGGCGTGCGGTGGCGGAGGGAAGCCACAGAGGGTGGCTGCTCAGCAGATGCTGTCTCCACAGGGACCACGTCAAAATCGGGCAACACCCCGATCCTCAAGTGCCCCACGCAGTTCCCGCTCATCCTCTGGCATCCCTCTGCCCGTCACTACTACTTCTGCATGATGACAGAAGCCGAGCAGGACAAGTGGCAGGCTGTCCTGCAGGACTGCGTCCGGCACTGCAACAACGGTGAGCGGGGCGCGTGGTTCCCGGATTATGCACTCAAGGGTGACACCTAGTGGCTGCGTGTGGTGTGGCCCCCCTGCTCTATGAGCTGTTCCCATTTTCCTTCTGGGCAAAGGAAACTTCCCTTTCTTCCTTGATGGAAACCGTTCTGGGATACTCAGGAAAAAAATTGGGGGAACTTATTTTCAGAGGGATGTGGTTGTTACATTCTTATTCTGCCACTTTCTAGCAGCATGACCTTAGGAGGCCAGCTTACCTCTTGGAGCCGCTGTAAAATGGGTTAATAACCTCTCCTGTGTCTAAGAGGGCTTGGGAGGATTCACAGTGGGAATCCAGTCAATGCATGCCAAAGATTTTCTTATGGTATTGTTTCTCTTCTTACCACCAACCTGTACAGTAGTCTGGAAAGTTCCTTTCCTCCCTCGGGGCCTCATTGTTCTCATCTGTAAAGTGAGGTCCCTTCCACCTCATTCATTCATTCAATGAACTTTTTTAAAATGATTTTTATTTTTCCATTATAGCTGGTTTACAGTGTTCTGTCAATTTTCTATGGTACAGCAAAGTGACCCAGTCACACTTACACATATATGTTCTTTTTCTCACATTATCCTCCATCATGCTCCATCATAAGTGACTAGATATAGTTCCCAGTGCTACACAGCAGGATCTCTTTGCTTATTCACTCCAAAGGCAATAGTTTGCATCTGTCAACCCCAGACTCCCAGTCCATCCCACTCCCTCCCCCTTGGCAACCACCAGTCTGTTCTCCAAGTTCGTGAGTTTCTTTTCTGTGGAAAAGTTCATTTGTGTCATATATTAGATTCCAGATATAAGCGATATCATGTGGTGTTTGCCTTTCTCTTTCTGACTTATTTCACTTAGTATGAGAGTCTCTAGTTCCATCCATGTTGTTGCAAATGGCATTATTTTGTTTTTATGGCTGAGTAGTATTCCACTGTGTGTATGTACCACAGCTTCTTCATCCATTCATCTGTCAGTGGACATTTAGGTTGTTTCCATGTCTTGGCTGTTGCCAGTAGTGCTGCAGTGAACATACGGGTGCATGTGTCTTTTTCCAGGAAAGTGTTGTCTGGATATATGCCCCAGAGTGGGACTGCTGGGTCGTGTGGTGGTTCTATGTTTAGTTTTCTGAGGTCCTCCATAATGTTTTTCGTAGTGGTCATTCAACAAACATTTTAACGTCTACTCAGAGCCAGGCCCAGGTCTGGGCACGGAGGATGCACAAAGACAGCAAGACACGGTTCTTGCTCCCATGCTGCTGCTGGCCGCCTGGTGGGGAAAACACATGTTAAACAGATGAGGACACCAGGGGGTGACGAGTCACCACTGTCCTGGGGGCTGGGCAATGAGTCCCTCAGAGCCTGGAGGGCGTGCGTGTCCTGGGGGGCTGGTCCTGTGTGGGGGGAGGGGTTGATCAGGCCGCTTTCCTTGAGGAGGCGGAGGTGGAGGCGGAGTTCAGCTGAGACCTGGAGGATGAATAGTCCTAGAGCGGAGGGAGGGGTGTTCCAGACAGAGGGCCCCCCGGGTGGGAGCAGTTTAGAGGAGGAAATGCCATGGAGTGGGGAGGGGGTGACCGGAAATGGGGCTGGGGGGGGCCCTTGGGTCAGCTCTGGAGGGCCCTGGAGGGCTCTAAGGAGTTTGATCAAAAAGGATTGTCTCAGTGGGACGGTGGGGCACTGGGGTCTTTCTGCCCTTGAGGGAGGAACAGTTCTGTCCCGGCTGAACTTCCTTCCTGGTGACCTGGCCTCAGGGCAGCAGAGAGAGGCAGCCCCCGTCTCCATGCCCGGCACTCCTTGGGCAAGGCTCCCCACCATGGTGGGCAGACACTGTGGGCACCCACGCCTGGAGGCGCGCCACACGGTAACGTGGCTCACCCCACCTGTCCCCCTCCACTCTCTAGGGTCGCCTCTGCCCCGCTGGAACCTGCCAGGCGGGAGGAACCTGGTCTTCAGTCAGGCCAACCCCTGCTGCCCACAAAGAGCCTCCTGTTCCCAGGTCCCCAGGGGCTGAGGGGCCAGGGCTGGGCTGAGGCCATTTGGGCTCAAGCTGCCTGTCCTGGGGTACCCTCCCTTCCCCCTCCTCCTCCCCTCCCCATCCTCCCCCCTCCTCCTCTCCTCCCCCCTCCCACCTCTTCTCTCCCTCCCCCTCCTCCTCCCCTCTCCCCTCCTCCTCCCCTCCCCCTCCGCCCCCCTCACTCCTCTTTCCCCCCCCTTCTCCCCTCCCCCTCCGCCCCCCTCACTCCTCTTTCCCCCCCCTTCTCCCCTCCCCCTCCTCCTCCCTCTTCTCTCTTTTCTGGCCCAGCTCCACCCTTTCCAGGTTTCCAAGGCTAATGAGTGACCCCAGGCCAGGAGGGTGGGATGGGGACAGACCAGGTGGGAGAGAGCCAGCCACCTTTGGGTGCCCCATGGAGGGTCAGGCGTGACAAACTTTGCGGGATTACTGGAAGGAATGAATGAGCTTATTCGGGAGTGCTCCTGGCCCTGTGCCTGGCACAGAGAGGGTGCTCAGCTGGAGGCCGTGGGTGTGGGCGCTGCGGGCAGGAGGGGAGGCCAGGGAGGGCTGCTGGGATGGGGAGAGGGGGCATCCTGTGGCAGGAAGGTTCGAGAGGAGCCTCTTCCTCCACCCTGAGGACTGTGGGAAAGTCCTCTGCTTCCTCGGAGGCTGGGCCTGGAATCTGGAGCCTGGAATTGCTCACTCTGGGGGCTGCCAGGAAGTGGGGGGGTGGGGTGGGGAAGAAGGCCAAGCTGGGTGGACGCCAGTTGGTCCAGGGCTCCCCTCGCATCCTGCATTCCCGGAGCAGCTGGGGGTGGCGAGCTGAGCCCTCCGGGTGGGCCCGGGGTGCAGAGGTCACGGCCCCTTCCTGTCTGACCGCCGCCCCCTCTGCCTGCTGCCCAGGACTGAGGAATGCAGTTCCTTTCTCACCGCGACCCTGAGGACCCCACAGGCAGGAAGTCTCTCGGACTCGCTTGAGTCGGCTGCTCCCGGGTTCGAGCCCTGGAGCTGCCATTCCCTGGCGGCGTGCCAGTGACTTTGCCTCGTCGTCGGGAGCAGCGGGGCTGAGGACAGCAGCCCCTCGCAGAGCCCTTTTGGGGAGCAGAGAAGAGGATATGTGTGGGGGTCTCAGCCAGGCCGGGCTCCTAGTCTCCTCGGGCTGCCGTTAAAAGGATCACGGACGGGGTGGCTTAAACCACAGAGGTTTATTTAAGTGCAGCTCTGGAGGCTGGAAGCCCACGACTGAGGTGTGCGCAGGTTCCTTTTCCTCCGGGGCCTCCCCCCCGGGCTGGCGGGCAGCCACCTCTCCCTGCCTCACCCGGTACCCTCGCGTGTGCCCCTCCGTGTCTGGATTTCTTCGTCTTATGGGGACACCCGTCAGAGTGGATTGGGGACCAGGCCGGGCCCCTTCTTTGAACGTACTTGCCTCTTCAAGTCTCTGTCTCCAGACCCGGTCACGTTCTGAGGTCCTGGGGTGGGGACATCAGCACAGGAGGGGGCAGCACAGCTCGCTCCCTGACAGCCAGGCCCAGGCAGGCAGGGGTGGCACATCGGTGGCCTCCTTCCTGCGGCCCAGCCCCTGCCTTGCCTTCTGCCGCCGGGGAGGCGGCCCCTGGCCGGCCCCCCTGGCCTGCTGTCCGCAGCATGTCAATGCCCTGATGCGGGGGTTGCAGGTACCGCGCAGCCTGAGGTTTCCCGGCAAAACCCAGTCTTGGGGAGACGGTTCCCCTCCTTAAGCCCAAGGGGGTTCCTCCCCTGCCCAGCTGGGACATCCCTGCTCTTCCCCGTCACGCCCTCCTCATCGCAGGTCCCTGAGACGCAGGGCGAGACACCCTTGACGCCCCCACCCCAGCCAGGGAGCTGCCCAGCAGGCGCGGGGCTGAGCTCCCTTCCAGCCCGACAGGCAGTGGTTCCTGTGCTCAGCCGGGTGGGGATGGGGGAGGGGGTCCTCCCCAGGCAGGAGAGGGCCTTTTTCTCTGTGGGGGTGACTCAGCCTCTGGTCACCGCAGTGAGAGCCGGGGTAACAGAGGCACAGGCTGCTGTTCCCCTGCCCTTGGCTCCGGGGACACAGCGGTTAGAGGCACGCAGCCAGGGTGGCCACCCGCTGCCCAGCTCTGAGCGTTTAACCACGTTCTTCCCGAAGTCGGATTTCCCAACTTCCCGCAGCCAGTCTGGAGGTCCATGCCCTCGTGCATCGGCCCCCTCACCGGGGCGGGGGCGGTGGGCAAACTCACCTGGGCCACCACCGCCACCAGTGAGGACAAAAGTAGAGAGATGGTAGTTTAAGGCCCTGAATGCACAGCGGCGAGCGAGGCAGACCCAGGGCTGTGGGGGCCGTTTGGCGCTGTGGGTCACTCAGTCTGTGCGCCGCGGTGCCTGCCGGGGCCAGTGGCTCCTGGGCCCTGGCCTTGCAGGTCACAGCAGTTTATTATTTTTTATTTTTATTTTTGTCTTTTTGCTATTTCTTGGGCCGCTCCGGCGGCATATGGAGGTTCCCAGGCTAGGGGTCCAATCGGAGCCATAGCCACCAGCCTACACCAGAGCCACAGCAACACGGGATCCGAGCCGCGTCTGCAACCTACACCACAGCTCACGGCAACGCCGGATCATTAACCCACTGAGCAAGGGCAGGGACCGAACCCGCAACCTCATGGTTCCTAGTCGGATTCGTTAACCACTGCGCCACGACAGGAACTCCAGGTCACAGCAGTTTATACCGTGGTCCCTGGAGCCACACAGTGGGTATGAGAGACCAGGCTGGTCTTTGTTCCCACTGTTCAGGAAGGAAAACTGAGGCCCCGTGGGTTCAGTGATCTGCAGCAAGGCCTGGCAAACTATGGCCAGTGAACCAAATGGAGCCAGGGCCAGCTTGATTGGCTCATTCGCTCACACCGTGTGGCCGTTCTCCAGCTGTGACAGCAGGTTGAGTAGCCAGGACAATTGTCTGGCCTGCAGAGCTGAGAAGGTTTCCCGTCGGGCCCCCTGATGGAAGGAGAGCCTCTGGGGGCCTCTGGTACCCTCTCTGCCATGCTGGCTGGGGTGGCTTCTAGTCCTGGCTCTGCCACTTGGCTGCCCGGGCCCCTCAGCAGTGGCCTGACCGTGGAGCTTGTTTCTTCATCTGGAAAAGCCAAGTAAATGACAGTGTCCATGTCTGGGGTGGCTGGGAGGATTTAAGGAGATAAGGAGCATGTGAAGGAGGTCGACGTGCTGCTGGTGGTGGGTTATTATCACTCTTACTGTCATTGCAGTTACTCTTGTCACTGTCACTACGAGAGCAGTGCGGGCAGTTTGGAGCAGTCAACGCGTTGGTCTTGGTGGCAGCCACCAAGGCATCCTGCCAACCTCCTCTCTCCATCCCCCTCCTGGGCAGGGATCCCCGAGGACTCCAAGGTGGAGGGCCCCGCGTTCACGGACGCCATCCGCATGTACCGCCAGTCGAAGGAGCTGTACGGCACCTGGGAGATGCTGTGTGGGAACGAGGTGCAGGTGAGGCCGGGGCTGGGGGTGGGGGGGAGGCTGCGGAAGGCAGCCCAGGGCCTGGGTGGGGGTTGGGGGTGGCACCGAGCACACAGGCCAGGCTCTGGTGCCCTCACTACAGGTTTGGACAAAACTGAGGCATCAAGCCCAGATTCAGACAGGTGGAGGCTGAGGTGGGTCACGCAGGGGGACTACTTGTTATTTTGTTCAGGCATTAACTGAGCACCTACTCTGACCTAGGTGCTAGGGTTTCACTGTAAGAGGGACGCAGCCCCAGCCCTCAGGGAGCTCTCTGTCTAGCGGAAGAACGTCTGTATTTGACAAGTAAACACACACACTTCCACGTGCAGGCAAGGAGCCCGGGGAGTGGCATTCCAGACTGGGAGGCAGCATGTGCAAAGGTCCTGAGGCGGGGCCCCTACAGGATCCCACAGGACACCCGTGCAGATGGGCTGGGACCTACGCAGATGATGCTCAGGAGAGAGGGCAGTGGAGACGTGGGGCACAGGGCAGTGGGGGGCTCACGTGGCCGAGTTTGCCGGAACGTGGACCAGGGCACACCGGCTGGACGTGTTCTGACCCCTGCCTGGCCTGTGCCTCCTGGTCGTAGATCCTGAGCAACCTGGTCATGGAGGAGCTGGGTCCTGAGCTGAAGGCAGAGCTTGCCCCCCGGCTGAAGGGGAAGCCGCAGGAACGGCAGCGACAGTGGATCCAGGTGGGTGGGCCGGGGAGCCGGGTGGGGACCCTGCCGCGGCCCGGCCCCCTCCGCCTGGCGCTGACACTCGGCGCCCTGCCCGCAGATCTCGGACGCCGTGTACCGCATGGTGTACGAGCAGGCCAAGGCGCGCTTTGAGGCCGTGCTGTCCAAGCTGCAGCTGGCCCGGCCGGCCATGGAGGCGGTCATCCGCACCGACATGGACCAGATCATCACCTCCAAGGAGCACCTGGCCAGCAAGATCCGAGGTAGGCGGGCAGGCCCCCTGCCAGGCTTGTCATCCCCGCACGGACAATGCTGGGGCCAGGGCGTCCCTCCGGCCTATTTCAGGGGAACGGAGACCTTTCCCAGCAATGACCTGATCCTTCGATTATGTTTTAGAAACCGAAATAGAGCTGTTCCCGCTGTGGCACAGTGGGTTAAGAATCCAGCTGCAGCAGCACAGGCGGTGGGTTCGATTCCAAGCCCGGTGCAGTGGGTTAAAGGACCTGGTGTTGCCGCAGCTGCCGCGAAGGTCACAGTTGCGGCTCAGATCTGATCCCTGGCCCAGGGAACGCCATATGCTGCTGGGCAGCCAAAAGAGGAGAAAAAAAAAGTAAAAACCAGTATCGAATCTGAGCCATTGTTCCTCCAAGCCCCAGGGGTTATTTGGTGGCTGTTGCTTCCGTAAACCCGGGTCTCGATGATCTAAACGGTGTCGAGGAGTCCAGGCCTGCGGGTCTTTGGTCAGATTCACCACGTGTCATTTTAGTGACAGCAGCTTGACTTTGATTCCCCTTCAGCCAAGCCTGACTTCCGCTCCCTGGAGGCTCCTTTCTGTTCCGAGCCTGCCGGGCCCCTTTTGCTCAGTTGTCGCCCATCACACGCTGGCCACATGGATGGACATTTATGTGGGGAGCAAACACCGTTAGCTGGGCAGCCGGGCAGGGAGAGGGAGGGATGTCTACCCCCCGTGCCTGGAGACAGTCCCTGCCCACCAGGGAGCAGCCTTGCCCACAGTGCTGCTGTGCCAGGCCACGCATCGCAGAGCAGACTCCGGCTCAGGGTTTGCAGAACCCAGGGGCTCATGGAGACCCCTGAAGTGTTTTTCTTTTCTTTTCTTTCGTCTTTTTGCCTTTTCTAGGGCCACAGTCACGGCAGATAGAGGTTCCCAGGCTAGGGGTCAAATTGGAGCTGTAGCCTCAGGCCTATGCCAGAGCCTCAGCAACGCGGGATCCGAGCCGCGTCTGCAACCTACACCACAGCTCATGGCAACGCCAGATCCTTAACCCACTGAGCAAGGCCAGGGATCAAACCCGCAACCCCTTGGTTCCTAGTCGGATTCATTAACCACTGCGCCATGACAGGAACCTCTTTTTTTTTTTTTTTTTTTCCCCCAAACAAAGGAGCAAGGCCCCCTAAGGCGAGTGTTCCTCTTCCTCTAGTTAAGCAGAAGGACTGCCAACCTTGAGATTGGAGGTTTCCTGAGTTTCTTGCCATCACGGTTTCAAGACCGTCAGGGTCTCAGCGCCCAGTTATTGATGCTGCATCGTCAGCTGTAACCTCGAGAAGCCACAGTTGGCTCATGTTGTCACCAGCGGTTTTGTTTCAAGGATAATACACAGGGGGCCTCTGGCCTCGGGGGTCTGGGGTGGTGGGAGTGGCTCTGGGGGGAATCCGTCCGCTAACCAGCTCCCCGGGTGCAGCCTCCATCCTCCCCAAGGCGGAGGTGTGTGTCCGGAACCACGTCCAGCCCTACATCCCGTCCATCCTGGAGGCCCTGATGGTGCCCACCAGCCAGGGCTTCACCGAGGTGCGGGATGTCTTCTTCAAGGAGGTCACCGACATGAACCTGAATGTCATCAACGAGGGTGGCATCGACAAGCTGGGCGAGGTGAGCCGGGCGCCAGGGGCTGGGGCAGGTCAGGCCCCGTCAGGTGCTCACTGTGATGGGACGGGCCCCGCCCCTCCTGGGCACAACCTGTGGACAGAGGGCCTGTGGGAGACCAAGGGCCAGGCGAGAGCGTGTTTCATGCACCGGCCCTGGAGCCAGCCCCCCTCACTTCTCTGGTTTTTGGGGTGAACAGCCTTCACAGACCCCACACTGGGGGCATCAGCTGCCTGGAGCCCCACCCAGTTGTCAGGTTCAGACAGAATTCATCCTGTAACCTCAGCCTCCTCTTTCTTCTACACCCCAAACTGAGGAGTCTTCTGACAATGGCAAGAATTTGAGGATCGGAACGAACCGTAGGGAGTTCCTGTTGTGGCTCAGTGGTGACAAACCTGACAGTATCCATGAGGATGTGGGTTCAATCCCCAGCCTCACTCGGTGGGTTAAGGATCCGGCGTTGCCGTGAGCTGTGGTGTAGGTGGCAGATGAGGCTCGGATCCTGCCTTGCTATGGCTGTGGTGTAGGCTGGCAGCTACAGCTCCGATTTGACCCATATGCCTCGGGCGCGGCCCTAAAAAGAAAAAAAAAAGCAAAGGAAAAGAAAGGACCTCAGGGATCTTGAAAACCATCTCCTAATTTGGAGGCAGAGGAAACTAAGGCTAAGAGGGGGTGATCGACTTGCCTGAGGTCGCCCAGCGCCCAGGCTGACCTCTCTCCACGCGCTGTGCTGCTGGACCCCACCCCTCCTGCCTGTCCCTGGTTCCCCCCCAGCACTTGCCCATATGGGCAGGGAAGGATGGCTTTCCCTGGTGCCAGTGCCAGCCCCAGGGCCTGAACCCCGAGGGCCCCGGGGCTACCTGGCCACTCCAGTGGCCCCAGCTCAGCTCGCGAACCCCTGGCTCCCTGCAGTACATGGAGAAGCTGTCCCAGCTGGCGTACCACCCTCTCAAGATGCAGAGCTGCTATGAGAAGATGGAGCCGCTGCGGCTCGACGGGCTACAGCAGCGTTTTGACGTGTCCAGCACGTCTGTGTTCAAGCAGCGAGCCCAGATCCACATGCGTGAGGTGGGCCCGGTGTGCTCCCCCTGCTCCCCTCTCCTCATCCCTCCTCATCCCTCACCCCTCCTCCCCCTCCTCATCCCTCCTCCCCCTCCCCCTCCTCCCCATTGACCCCTCCTCCCCGTCCTCCCCATTCCCATTCCCCCTCCTCCCCCTCCTCACTCCTGCTCCCACCGTCCTCACCACCCTGCTCCCCCCTCCTCCCCCCCTGGCTCACGTCCTTGCTCCCGCCCTCCTCACCCTGCTCACCCCCTCCTCAGCTCCTGCTCCCCCTCCGTGGGCCGCCCTCTTCCCCCCTTCTTCACCCCCTGTGCCCCCTTCCCCCCCTCCTCATCCCACTCACCACTGCTCACCCTCCTCCTCCACCGCCTCCTCGCCCCTCCCCCCTCACCCCTCCCCCTCCTCCTCCCTGCATCCCCCCCCCCCTTCCTCACCCCTTCTGCCCCCTGCTCCCCCCACCCCTCCTCCCCTGTCTCCCCTCCCCCTCTCCTCCCCCTGCTCCCGCCTCCTCCCCCTCTCTTCCCCCCCTCACAAGGGAGAGGGGGAACGCACCCCTTCCTCCCCTCCCCCTCTCTTCCCCCTCTCACCCCTGTTCCCCCTCCTCATCCCACTCACCCTTGCCTCACCCTCCTCCTCCTCCCGCCTCCTCGCCCCTCCCCCCTCCTCACCCCTCCCCCCTCCTCACCCCTCCCCCCTCCTCACCCTACTCACCCCACTCACCCCCTCCTCACCCCCTCCTCACCCTGCTCAGCCCACTGACCCTCCTCACCCTGCTTTTCCCAGGTCCCCATGTCCCTGCGGCCTTCCTCCCCAGCCCTGCCCGGCCCCCGTGTGCTCTCTCCTGCCCTGGTCTCTTGGCTGTGCCCTACAATCTGGACACCTGTCCTGTCCACCTGGCTAATTCGGACTCATTTTTTGGGTCTCAGAGATCCCTTCCTCCTGGAAGCCCTCCTTATTCCCTAAGCCCCTTCCCGCAGGGCCCAGGGCTCTGTTTCCTGTTTCCCTGAGGTGGGGACTGGCCCCAGTGCCCCAGACACTCAGCAAAGGCGTGCGTAAACGGGCGATAGAGAATGCAGGTGCCCTCTCCTCCCCGGGGGCCCTTACTTACCCCGAGGTGCGCCCGCAGCAAATGGACAACGCCGTGTACACCTTCGAGACCCTCCTGCACCAGGAGCTGGGGAAGGGGCCCACCAAGGAGGAGCTGTGCAAGTCCATCCAGCGCATCCTGGAGCGCGTGCTGAAGGTGAGCCGCCAGCCTGGCCCTGCCCCCTGCGCCGAGGCGGACACAGAGGCCCGGGTCAGGCCAGGGGCCCCCTGGAGCCCCCTGACCTGGAGCCCCCGCTTCCCGCTTTCCCGGCAGAAGTACGACTACGACAGCAGCTCCGTGCGGAAGCGCTTCTTCCGGGAGGCCCTGCTGCAGATCACCATCCCGTTCCTGCTCAAGAAGCTGGCGCCCACCTGCAAGTCGGTGAGCGCGCCCCGTCCCCACTGGCCCTCCCGGCCCGCCCCAGCCCTGGGCCCGACCAGCGGCCCTGACGTCCCTCTCTCTACCCCCACGCCCGCCCCGCCTGGCAGGAGCTGTCCCGGTTCCAGGAGCTGATCTTCGAGGACTTTGCCAGGTTCATCCTGGTGGAGAACACGTACGAGGAGGTGGTGCTGCAGACGGTCATGAAAGACATCCTGCAGGGTACGCGTGCCCCTGCCCCCGCCCCCGCCCCCTGGCTGGCTGCCAGGCTGGGGTGCGGTGGGGGCTGCTGCCTGTGGGACCTCCTCACCCTGGGGGGCGATGGAGGTGGCTGCCCAGGTCTTCCTGGTGGGGTCAGCTGAGCTTCAGAGACGCTGAGACTTGCCCGTCACCGGTGCAGTCGCATCGCATCCCTGCACTTTCGTTGCTCTGTGGATCCTGGGCATCGCAGGGGTGTCAGATGAATGACCCTGCTTCCCAGTCTCGAGGCCTGAGATAGGTCTCCTCCCCGTCACAGCACCCACCTCCCCCCTGTGGGAGGCCTCTTGGGGAAGCTGCGGGTCACACGTGGGCGCAGCATAGGCTGCTGCCAGCCCCGTGGTGAATGTCCTGACACGGCCCTACTTCTGTCCCCAGCGGTGAAGGAGGCCGCCGTGCAGAGGAAGCACAACCTGTACCGGGACAGCGTGGTCATGCACAACAGCGACCCCAACCTGCACCTACTGGCCGAGGGCGCGCCCATCGACTGGGGCGAGGAGTACGGTGGCAGTGGTGACAGCGGCGGGCACACCGGCAGCCCCGGCGTCCCAGAAGCAGCCCTCTCCGAAAAGCGACGGCGTGCCAAGCAGGTGGTGTCCGTGGTCCAGGACGAGGAGGCAGGGCTGCCCTTTGAGGCTGTCCCCGAGCCACTATCACCTGCGTCGCCGGACAGTGTCACCGAGCTCCGTGACCTGCTGGCCCAGGATCTGCAGGCTGAGAGCCCCCCGCTGGCCAGTCCCCTACTCAACGGGGCCCCCGCCCAGGAGACCCCCCAGCCGGTGGTGGCCCCTGGGGCCACCTCGCCGCCCAGCTCACCCCTCCAGCAGCTCCCGCCTGGAAAGGCTGTGGACCTTGAGGCTCCCAAGCCCAGCGACCAGGAGACCGGGGAGCAGGTGTCCAGCCCCGGCGGCCGCCCCCCCATCCACACCACCACCGAGGACAGCGCTGGGGTGCAGACTGAGTTCTAGGCCAGTCAACCCCGAGCTTCTATTGGACACGGCACACGGGCCACCCGCCCGAGGCACTGGCAGGCCCTTGGCCCTGGGCTGGGGTCTGTGCCTTCCGGACAGAGGAGGGGCAGGGCTGGTGTGGCACCTCTGGGGCTGGGGAGGGGCGGGCCCACCGGAGTCACTTTATTGGGTTTGGTCGCACTTGGTTGCTCTGTTTTCGCTTCTGTGGGATGATCTCGGCTTTCCTCTCTGTGCTGGGGGGTGGGCACAGCTGAGGGGGCTGGTGAGTGTCCATGGCCCTAGCCCCCTGAGTCCCCCTCCCTGTCCTTCCTCTGGGGCCGGTTTTCCTCGTGGGTCCTGCTGTCCTTGGAAAGAGGTTGGTGAGAGCAGATCTGTCGTGGCCCCCTCCCCCTCCCCCCGGGGCTCACTGGAGCCACGAAGAGGGAGCCTTGGGGCCCCTCCCCGGCCCCGTTCCTCCCGGCTGGGCCCCAGAAGCCAGTTTCGGAGTGGACACCGGCCTTGCTGTCCCGCCCCGGGTGAGGGGAGGTGCGAGGAGGGGGGCTGCAGGGGGAGGGCTGCCTGGTGGAGGGGGATGGGGCCATGGCCCTGTGGAAGGGAACAGAAAGGCCTGGAATGTGCTGGTCTGGGGAGAGGATGTGTCTGAGGGAAGAAGGCGGCGGCCTCTGCAGGGGTGCTGCTGGGCATGTGGGAGAGGTGGCAGATGGAGTGTTGCTGGAAGCCGAGCCTTTGCCGACCCCCCTGCACTGCTGGGAGCCCCTCGTCCCCCGTGCTGGGGCCGAGCGGGCACGTTGCTCAGCGGCAGGGCTTGGTGGGATGGGTTCTGTCTTCTGCAGGCCACTTGTGGGGTACGTGCTGTCCTCCGAGGGAGCCGGTGGGGCCTGCGAGGGGCAGGGGGATGGGCACCATGAGCATCTGGGTCAGGCTGGATGTGGGCCCTGCTGTCACTGAGTCTCCAAGTCCCCTGACAACTCCGGGACTCTCCAGATGTCCTTGTGAGTCATGTGGGGCCTGGCTGTCCCCTTCCTCAGCTTCTTGGTCCTGAGGGTGAAGGTCAAGCCAGGGCCATTCCCAGACCCCCTCCCCTGCTGCTGGAGGGGAGGGCAGGCAGGGTGGGGGCCGACTTCTTCAGCGTGCCATCCTCACCCCCACCCCCCCAGCCCCAGCCCTGCCTCCCCCACCTCATCTGCTTCCTGGGCCAGGGTCTTGGACAGGACACACGGCGCTGGCTGGTGCTCAGGGACCCCTCCTGGTGCCCCCCCAGCCCTAATCTCAATGCCTCACTAATCTCTTCTACCAACACATTCCGTCTTAAAATGCTCTCTTCTAGTGCCTTCTTTTGGGGTTTTCCAGTCATCCCTCCCAGATATTGTATTGAAAATATGATGCAAACTGTTTAAGCTTCTACTAATCAATAAATGCTTTATTTAAAGCTGATGGCCCGTGTGTGGTGCGGGCAGGGGGTACCTGCGCAGGAGCCTGGCTTCTGGGGCTCGTCGCTCGACCGAGAGCCTCGAGGTGTGTGGTCAGAAGTCCTTTCTCCCATTTTACAGAGGAGGCAACTGAGGCTTGGAGAGAAGGGACGAGGAGCGCAGAGGTGACTGGCTTCAGCCAGGTCCGTGCAGGGTGAGGCCAGGAGGGGCGTCAACTACTTTATGACCATGTGGCCCTGTAGTGCCCACAGCAGGTAGGCTCACGGTGGGTGCAAACAGTGGTGCCAGTGTTAAGACCCCTGGCATCTCCAAGCACTTACCATGGGCCGGGCCCATCATGTGCAGGACAGAGCCTCACTGAGGCTCCAGGTGGCGGGTGCCCCATCACCTTTCACCCAGGTGTGAAAAGAGGCTCAGGACGGTGGGGAGCCTGGGCTGAGGTTACAGGGTACAGGGACAACCCCACCCATGGGTGTAACATGCCCCTGCTGGGTGGGAGGGCTGCTCATCCCCTTGGGGATGGTGGCTGAAGGCTCATCACCAAGGGCCGAGGTGAGAAAGGGCAGGGGCTCAGCTGCCGTCGCTGTTGTCCTTGGTATGTCACTGAACTCAGGCTCCTCGGCCATAAAAGGGGGCGCTTGGAGAGGACTCAAGGTGCCCCACCAGACACGGTGCTCTACAGAGCGGCCCTGCCCACCTCAGGCCCCTGTCTCCCCTTCTTAGCCAAGCAGGGCCCAGGAAGGTGGGTGGAGAGGGACATCTCAGAAGTCCCCAGGGGCCCTGGAAAGCAGGACTCATGCCACAAGGGGCTCTTATCCAAAGCTGTTTCCACGTCCTGGCCCGGCAGTCCCGGGGAGGCAAGCAACCTGATGCTCTTCCTGCCACCCTAGGACCTGACTCCCGTGTCCCATTGGCTCTTAGACAGAGTCTGGGATGGGCACTCAGTGCCCCCTGGTGGCCGCCAGCCTATGTCAGGGCCTCATCAAGTCCCTAATTGAACAGATGAGTCTGGAAGGCCGGCCAGGCTCCACGTGAGCTGAGGCAGAGCCCAGGCACCAGAGCAGGCCTGCCTTTTAGCTCAAAGAAAAAGCTGCCCTTGGCCCAAACCTACCTGCTGGAAAAGGCACAAAAAAAGGTACAGCTCCTCCCCAAGTACAAGGAGCTCAGCCCCTGGGACGTGCCGTCAACACCCGCGGAGCGGCACCGGTTTTGGGAGGCCACATGCTCCTGGGCTGCAAAGCCAGTGGCACACGTCCCCGCTGCAGGGCCCCTGGCCTGGGCTGACGATGATTGAGCACACGGGGCAGCCACGCAGCACCACGTGCTTTGAGGACTGTCCCGGCCCTTCTCTTTTCTGAGGCCCCGTCCCTACCTGCAACGAGGGAGGTTCGGCTAACTCTGCCTGCACTTCCTTCTCACTGAGCCGCAACCCCCGCTTCCCGGGCTCCATCAGGACCCAGTGATGACGCGGAAGGAACAGGCTGGAGGTGGGTTTATTGACTTTCCTGCTTCGGGCTTGCAAAGCCCAGCACCTGCCTGTGAGCTGCATCAGGGGAGGAGGTGCAGATCTGGAGAGCAGCGGGGAGCAGGAGAGAGGGAGGCAAGGGGGCACCCATGCTGCCTGTGGCCCAGGGTCCCCACTGAACACCGCCTGGCCAGTCAACCCGAGGACGGGCCATGGTGCCCCCCTGCCCGCCCCCCAGGCACCCCCCGACCTTACCACCCCACCCAGTGTTCCCCTGATGAGGACGCTGAGGCTGCTGGAGGGGCCGGGAAGTGGCAGAGCCACAGTGGCCAGGACCCTCGGTCCTGTGCTCAGATGGATGCACAGCTGCCTCGCCCCACCCAGACCCTGTCCTCGTGTGGCGAGGGGTCCTGTCCTCTTCCACGGTGTTCGGACCGGCTATGTCCCTGGTCAGGAATGCTGCTGTCCCCGCCTGGCCCAGGCGTGCTTGGAGAGCAAGGGTTGGGGTGCCCTCCCAGGCTGTGGGGACAAGGGCCGAGGACTCCGGGGGCTGAAGCCCTGGGCCTGCGGGGGCGGCGGCCGGTGCTCAGCGGCTGGAGTAGATGCAGAGGCCCTGGACGATGTCCTGGCGGCACAGCGGGCAAGTGCGCAGGCGCTGGCTGCACTGCCGGCAGCAGCAGACGTGGCCGCAGTTGAGGAAGATCACCTGCGCCTGGGCGGGGGGGGGAGAGCGGGAGCATCTGGACCCTGGTTCCCCGGGGAAGGGGCAACAGTTGGCGCCCGACCCCCCTTGTCCTTCCCCTTAAAGGGGTGAGAGCGAGGTCGTCATAGCCATCCAGCTGCACGGAAACATGTGCCACCACCCGTCCTGGATGCTCTCCATGCCCCACTCTGCGACAGCCCCGCTGCTGGATGCACAGGTTGTCCCCACTTTGGGCGTTTTTATGCACGTTGCCAGGCCCCTCAGTCTCAGAATGACCCCAACACATTACGGATGAAAAGCCACGGTAGTGGGTCCAGGCTTAGCTTCCGCACCTCCTCTTTGTGGGAAGTGGTCCTAAGACATAATCAAGGATGCGCTACAAACCCTGTCGGAGGCTGTTGGGTGCAGCACCATCGGCAGTAACGAGAAACAGGGAGCCACCTGGGAGGCCCTGAGCAGGGATGGGGTTAAATTTAGAGCCACAGGTCCCCCCACATCAAGGTGCCCCGGGGCAATCAGACTGCTGCTGTGGCCGCCTTCTCTATGTGGGATCCCTGGTAGAGGGAAGGGATGGTTTTTATTAACTGCTACATAAATAAAAACGAATGCAGCAATTAATAAAATTAATGTAGCAAGTACTAAAACGGCTACATTTTCAATTTTACAATAGGCATTAATTTAGTTTTACTTTTTTTTTTTTTTTTTTTTGCTTTTTAGGGCCACACCTGCGGCATACAGAAGTTCCCAGGCTTGGGGTCGAATCGGAGCTGCAGCTGGAGGTCTACGCCACAGCCACAGCAATGTGGGATCCGAGCCACCTCTGTGACCTACACCACAGCCCACGGCAATGCTGGATCCTTAACCAGCTGAGCAAGGCCAGGGGTCGAACCCACAACCTCATGGTTCCCAGTAGGATTCGTCTCTACTGAGCCACGGTGGGAACTCCTGTTACAGTCTCTAAAACAAGGCTTTAGAAAAAGTCTCTCCAGAGAAAACTGTGCTATTGATTTAATGACTTGGGAAGTTTCCCTTAATATATTTATTAAGGAGGAGAAAAAAAGAACCCCTCTTTTTAAAAAAAAAAAAAAAAAAGAACAAAGGCTCAGAAAATGTTAGTTGAGCATTGCTCATGTTTGGGTCATAGGATCATAGCTCTTTTTTTTTTCCTTTTTTTTTTTTGTGTGTATGTGTTTGCTTTCCTGTATTTTCCAAGATTTCTAATGAACACAATATACTTCTATCCCTGGAAGAGACTTTAGAAGGCAAGCACCTGCCTGAGAGGCTCAGGGTGGGCCTGTTGCCCCAGACTTACCTCCAGCTCCAGGCACACAACACACTCCGAGATCTGTGCCTCCAGCTCTTCGGGGGGAGCTGACGGTTCCACTGACTCGGGAGGCTCCTCAGGGGCCGTGGGGAGGACCTCGTCCTTGAGCTCTGTGGGGACAGAGAGGCTGAGCCAGGGTCTGCCCCCACTGATGCAGATCCCTAGGGACGCCCCTGGCCCTGCCCCACGAGGACAGTGAGCTGGGAGAGGGGGGCGCCACCTGATCTGGGGAGGGAAGGGCCTGCTCCCCCCTCCCACACACCCTCCTATTTCTCTGCAGAGCCTCACGCCCCCACCTGTGCAGGGGGAGTGTGGGGACGCTGGCAGGGGTGGCTGTGGCGCTGGTTAACTGCAGCTTCTTACCTCTAACACGCCCTGAATCCTTCAATGCCACTTTCAAGGAGGGCTCATCACTTTCAGAGTCTTTCAGAAATTGCAGGCTCAGAGAGGGGAAGCCACATGCCCAAGGCCACAGGGCCATCTGGTGGTGGAGCCGCTGTGCAGGAGCCCTGGCTGGGGCTCTGGGGTGGACGGCCCTCGCTCCCAGACTCCCCACCCAGTTGCCCAGGCTCAGGTGACCCAGAGGAGCAGGGAGAGGAATGAGCAGCTCTCAAGGTACCCCTGCCACCCAAGGTCCCCCTGCCAGAGCCCTCAGCATGTCCACTGTTCTGCCCTGAAGCCAGCAACCCAACCGCCCCGAAGCAGGACATCGGCGTCAGCCTCTCATTCCAAGCCCCTGTGCACCAGCGACATTCCCGCCTCTCTCCATCCCTGAGCCCCTCCCTCACAGTTCACGTTTTTCATTTATTCTATGCTCTGAATTACAAGTAGTATTTTTTATGATTGGAAAAAACTTCACAATCATCTTTCTATATAAAAACCATGGGCCTGGAATTCCCATAGTGGCTCAGCGGTAATGAACCCAACTAGTATCCATGGAGGTGTGGGTTCCAATCCCTCACCCCGCTCAGTGGGTTAAGGATCCGGCATTGCCGTGAGCTGTGGTGTAGGTTGCAGATGTGGCTTGGATCTGCTGTGGCTGTGGCGTAGGCCAGCAGCTGCAGCTCTGATTCAACCCCTAGCCCAGGAACCTCCATCAGCTGCTGGTGTGGTCCTTCAAAAAAAAAAAAAAAAAAAAAGCATAGGCCTGTCCTGTGCACAGTGCCAGGCACGGGGTGGGCACTGGGTCCTGCTGGTTCTCCCTTTACTCCAGGGATCCTGGGGGTGTGGCTCCTGACAGCTGCAGGGTGGGTTTAGGGAAGCCAAGAGGATCCCCACACTGCTGCAAGGAAAAGCTCATTTTTTTCCATTTTTGTGGCCTGTTTTTCCCATTCATAAATCGTTCCTTTAGGAGTGAAGCTTACGGATGGGCAGGGCTAGAGGCAGCCCTTGTGACTCCTCCTGAAATGTAAACAGTGACACCCCCAAGCACAGTCCCACACACCCCAGTGTCGGTACCTGGCTGGGTCCTGGCCGCGTCCAGCAGCTCCTGGGCTCTGCGCAGGATCTGGTGCTGCAGGCCGGCCTCAGAGACGCCCACCTGTGGCAGACCAAGCAAGGGTGGCTCACGGCCTGGACAGGGCAGGAGCCCACTGTGCAGCAGAGCTGCCGGACTGTCTCCCCCCCAGGCTCTGGCCCCACGGGCTGGAAACATGGAGGCCTGGGGGCCCAACAATCAGTGCAGGAGAGCGAGACGCGGAGGCCCGGGGACAGCAACACTAGTAGCAGCTGCAGCTTAGCAAGTGCATTGCCTGTGCAGGGGCTGCGCCGATAGCTCCCCCTGCACGACTGCACATCACCTGTGATGGCCAGGAGGGCAGGACCCTCTGTCACAGTGCTCACAGGTGGTTCACACAGAGGCCAAGCTGCTGAGACGTGGCCACACCCGAATCACAGTCCCTCAGCCTCTGCAGAAAGAGCTCCTGAGCTTGGGCAACACGGCCCGTGTAGCCCTTCCGAGCCCTCGCTGCCACGAGCCAGGCAGATTGGTCAACAGCATGGACCCCAGCACCAGACTGGCCACCCCGGCTGGAGTCTGGGCTCTGCTGTGTGACCTCAGGCAAACTGCCACCTTGCCGTGTCTCGGTTTTCTCATCTGAAAAATGATGACAATGATGGCACCTGCCCGTCCAGGCTGTTGGGAAGATGAGATGTTGGGTAGGTGAAATTGCTAAGAGCAGTGCCTGTACATCTATGGAGTGGGGAGGGGGCTGGACCAGAAGACCCCCAACCTGTCCAGCTCTACGATGTAAAGAGGGGGAGGGAGCAGTAGCAGGACCCATGACCCAGGCTCTCTGAGGGGCAGGCGTTCTGGCCTTCTGGAAGCAGGTGGCCCCAGGAGATGTGATGAGAGCAGACTGCATGAAGAACAAGTCTCCCCTTGGCCAGGTGGGGCCAGGGCCCTGCCTGCCTCCCTCACCTCCCCCAAGGGGCCGCTGCCCACCTTGGCCAGGTCCCGGGGGCCCATCCGGCTCAGCATGTCCAGTGAGATGCGGTGGTGGGCGAAGATAGGCAGGTAGTGCTCCGCTGACAGTTCCACCAGCAGGGCCACCAGCTGGCGCTCCAGGCCCTCCTCCTGCAAGACAGACCCATGGGAGAAGCCGAGTGCACCGCAGGCGGGAAAGGACAAAAAGCCATCACAACAGCAAACAACGGGTGGGCATGCACATAACATGATCTGTAAAAATGCAGTCTACATACAAAAATGGATCTGAAAGTGCATAGAGACAGATACACGAGGAAATCAGTTCACTGCCACTCCATAAACTTGACAGTGTAAGCAGCTTAAGACTCCATCGAGGAGCCTCTGCTGTGGCACAGTAAGATCGAAGGTGTCTCTGCTGCAGCAGGGACTCAGGTTCGATCCCGGGCCTGGTGCAGTGGGTTGAGGACCTGGGGCATTGCGGCAGCTCCAGCTTGGATAGGATCCTTAGCCTGGGAACTCCATATGTCACAGGCGGCCAAGAAAGAAAAAAAAAAAAAAAAAAATCCATCAAGGGGACTGTTTAAATGAATGGGGGCTCGTCCAGATCCTAAATACTGTGCAGCTGTCTGAAAACCAGGAGCTCTACGAGCAGGGCCCGTCACTGCTGTTAAAGGAAAAAAGGAAGTTGCCAAAATAGCAGGTTTAGAAAGACTCCTTTTTTGTAATAATAAAGTGTGGGCGAGGCGTGGGGTGGGGACGGGGGAACGGCATCCATCCTGTCCACAGCCCGGGGCTGTCGTCCCCTCACCACAATGCCGCCCCCTCCCCCATTCCTGTCCCCAAAGGCCTAGCACAGGACCTGCTACCCTCGTTAGCCCAGGAGGAAGGGAATTCCACTGGTCAGATGAGGAAGCAGGAAGCAAGACGTGGCTGTGGCCTGAGGCTCCCACAGGGGCAGCGTCACCAGCCCTCACCTGCAGCTTCAAGGACAGGGGTTTCTGGTTCAAGAGCCGCTGATACTGAATCAGCCAGTAATTTTCCTGCTTGCTCTCGCTTTTGGCTTCTAACTCCATCTGCCAAGAAGGAAGCAGACATGGTTCAGTTGCAAGTCGGTGAATAACCACGAAAGCGACAGTGCTGACTGTGAGCGCTGCTCCTCCGAGCACATGGACGGACCTGGCGTCTTACAGGGAACTTTCCTGTCCATCACTGTCTAAACCATTGACCCGGGAAAGGCCAGAAGCACCGTCCCCCCACTTCACTGCTGAGAACGAGCCCAGACACGCACACCTGGGGGGGACGGGAACCCGGGCTGCTGGCACCTGGCAGCCCGCCCTGGGCGTTGTCACTCTCGGGGGACACCTTGTGGGAAGAGCAAAGCACCAGGTAGCCGTGTCCTTCCCCCAGAAGGCTCGGGCGTGTCCTCTGGGTGCTGGGCAGGGGAAGAATAGGATTCTAAGGACACCTTCGGCGTCCACAGGGAGCTTTGCTGACCTGACATAGCAGGAGAACCACAAACACGCTATTCAAACCGACTCCCCATTCCGTCACTTCAGACACCCCCGAGCATCGTTCTGGGCCAGGCTCGGTTGTTGGTGCTGTGGACAGAGCAGTGACAAACCACACTCACAGCAGCAGCAGCAACGTCAGTGTGCTTGGGTCAGACAAGCTGTGTACTGGGAGATGCCGTTTTACTTAATTCTTACAATTCTGTGAAGTAGCTTCTGCTTCACAGGGGAAGAAACTGAGTGATGAGCACCAGGTGATGAGCAGCCGGCTCAGGGTCCAAGAGCTGCCCTGTGTCAGGGTCAGGACTCAGACCCAGCTCTGTCTGGCTGGGAGCCTGTGCTCTGAACCCCCGGCCACCCAGCCAGGACTGGCCGCTCGCTGGGGCCAGAGGTGATGTGGGCATCGCGGGCATCTCCTGGTCCCCAGCGGTTCCTCCTGGACTGTGCTCAGCCAGCTCCCCTTTGCTGGTCCCTCCCTGGGCTGCAGACACACCTCTCTCTGGGAGCCTATGACCCTGATGGTCAAATCCTGCTGAGGTGAGACCCGAGCAATTCTGCAGGCAGGAGCCCAGGGCCTGGCACGGCGGCCCCTGCACAGCGCTCAGGGCGCAGGTCACATGTTAATGCAATTTCTGGGCGAGGGCAGTGAGGTAGCGTGAGGAACAGGCAGCTTCCGAGTGGCACCAGCACGCCATCTGGGCTCATGTGGGGCTCGGGAAGAAACTGGCTCCCTGTTCTCTGTCCCTGGCACAGGGCCTGGCCCATGGTGAGGCTCAGAGGACATGTGGGGCAGTAATAGTGCCGTGGGAGAGACTGGGTCCTGACTACTGAGGTCACTCAGGCTTCGGAGGAGGTGACCCCAACCTGCACCCTGATAAGGCGCTGAAGTCAAACCCATTTGGGTCCAGGGGACAGCTGGGCAATGCCTGACAGAGGCTTATTAAGTGGTCTGCCCTGGACATGGCAAGTCCTCTCCTGGGCACCTGTCCTGGGTAAACACCCATGGGCTGATCTCAAATACTGAGGTGCGGAGATAGAGAGCCTTGCTTATTAAAATTGAAAAATGGGAACTATGCTCTGTAATAGGCCCAGTGAGGGCCCATCTCAATGCAGCCACAGAAAGAATGCAGAGGTCGCACAGGACAGGAAAGAGCAGATGCCAATGAGCTGGTGAGAAAGTTCTGTGTTATAGGCACATACATGCATCTCCATGTCTGGAAAACGGATGTCAAAACATTAGCAACAGACAGCCCTCAGAAGTGAGATTATTTTCCTTTGTACTTTCCACTTTTTCTCTGATGAATAACTATCACTAGAAAAACGAAAGTGTTGCTTAAGAACTACAAGAGCGTTTAGGGAGCGCAAACCCATGCACAATGCCGGACGTGGAAGCCAAACACACCAGGATCTCCCGAAGCTCCTCCTCTCGCTGTGTCTTCTCTTTGAGCAGCTGCTGGAGCAAGGAGCTCAGGGCCCAGCGCTGCTCCGAGATCATTTCCTGCAACACAAGACCACACCCAGTGCTGGGAGCCCATGGCACCTGGGCCCCAGAAGTCCCTACCCGAGCTGGCAGAATCCCCCCTCACTCGGCTCGAAGCTGGGGGCCCACAGTGGGCCTTACTCCATTTGAGGCTCAACCTCAGATCTCAGGCTGAGAGCTGGGGGGTAGAGTGGGGAGGGCCCCTCTGCCCGGGGATCCCCTCCCTACCTCCTCCCCAGCCTGCACGTCCTTTCCCGGGAGGGGGAAGGCCAGGCACAGGATCTAGTGATGACGACAGTGCAGTGATGAGAAATATCAAACAAAGGAGATGACGAGGTGCAGGTGCCTGACTTCGGTCTCACTGACTGCGGAGCTCGTGGGCAGAAGCAAACGGCGGGAGGGTGGGGGGGCGGCCCCGCCCCTGTCAGGAAGGCGCTACACACATGGAGGAATGGGCAGATGGGAGAGCCCTTCTTTGTGTCCATGTTCCACTCTTCTCTTCCTCTTGGAAACCCCGTGGAGGCTCCGAAAATGGGAGCCCCCACCCCGGCTCTAACAGGCAGGAGACATGAGCTTCCATCAAGCACACGGTGGCATCTTCTGAGAGCTACCCCCCCCACCCCATGGCTGAGGACTCTGCACTTGCTGCTCGCTCCTCTCTGATGGCCCCATGACACAGGCTGAGCCCGGAAGTCTATTCCCATGTCATGCAGGGGAGACGTGGAGGCCCAGAGTGACCTGCCTAAGGTCACACAGGGGCAGACCTGGAACCAGGATTCCAGATCCCGGCGTTCTTTTCCGGCATCGAGAAGCCCGTGAGACAAATGAAGACTTCTCCACTAGGACAGACACAGGGACGGTGACAGACAGAAGACTCTGCTCAAAAGCCTGGTACAGGGCACATGGCCTCACACACCACTGACCCAGCCGCTCTGCGTCCAACTGGGGAGACGAGGTGCAGAGAAAGGAAAGAGCTGCCCCTCTGTCCCCTACCCGCCCAGGTCATCGGGCTGTGCTGACTGTGCTGGGACAACTCAGACCCAGATCTGCAGTCCAGAACTGTCTGCTGGTCCCTGCTGCTCCGCATGTCTGTGAGCAGGACACCCAGGCTGGGGACTCACAGAGCAGCTGCCTGCAGGGGTGACACAGTCACAGCTGGGCCCTCATCCTTCAGACACCAAGAAAGCTCCTTCCTCAGAGGATGCCAGCCCATGAGAACCAGCACCCCAGAAGCATGGCTTAGACAGACTGGAAACTCAGTGTGACCCAGCTCCAAAACAAAGAAAACGCAGAGATGGAGATGCAGCCGGGGTGAGCCTTGGCAATGAAACCCTCCTTCCTCTGACCCTCCTGCCTAGCAACAGGCTGACCCGCCTCCTAACCTTGGCCTGCGCTGGGCTCGGCCCCCAGACTGGGCCCCCTTGAGCCTGCTGGGGCCAGGGCCTCTTCCAACATCACTGCCTGTCTGCCAGAGAGCAGCCGAGAGGCGATGGGAGCACTGGTGGGAGATTTCATCAGTTGGGGGTCGGGTGGGGGGACAAGGCAGGCCAGGGAGCCCTACATACCTGTAGTGCCTCTGTGTCCAGTGATTTCCTCTTTAACTCCAGCTGTGTCAGCTGCAATAACTCAGTTTCTATTAATTTAATCTAAACAGAAGATGAGACAGGGGTTTTTAAATTCACATTTATCATGGTTCAATCCTGTGCTGCTGCTCTCGGAGGGCCAGGTGGGTCTAAGAATCCTTTCTGGGTAGGGGTGGGGGTGGGGTGGGGCTCTGGACGGACGGGCACCTGTGTGCTTTGGGACACTCTCATCGGTGGGGGTTTACAAAGGAGTCATCGGTTCGTGGCCCTGAGTGCTCTGGGGTGTGGACATGCTTGTCCTGCCAGGACGGCTGATCAGGAGCCGAGCACAGGGCCAGGCCCAGAGTGGGGGCCAATCAAGCGACATGGACTGGAAAAAGGGCTCGGGTGAGGACCCGAGTGAAGAACGGATACGGAATTCTCCCTGAGCCAGTTCTCTGGCTTCCTCTGAACAGCTGTCAGGGAAGAGAGCAGCGGGTAACAGAAGGGACTGAATAATAATCATACTCAGAGCAGCTGAGACACATTGAGCCCTCCAGGTGCTAGGTTCGGGCTGCGCACTTGACATGCATCATTTCATCCTCTCCGCTCCGGCTATTAGGAGGTATTATTGTCTCTATTTTTCAGACAAGGAAACTGAGGCTCAGAGAGGTTCAGTAACTTGCCCAAGGACACACAGCAGGTAAGTGAGTGTGCCCTTTTCCTGGGATGTCCCTGCTTGCGGTCTCAATGGAAACAGCTGGTCTGTTGGGTCAAAACCACCCATAGTGAGGATATCTGGGGGTCACCACACACCCTCAGGGTGTGACTGGGGCTTTTTGCCCTGGAGATCAGACCCCATAGCCAGTGACTTCTCTACCCTGTGCCTATGACCCTATGACCCTTGTCCCTATGTTTCCATGACCCCCACCAACCCCTGGTCAGAGGAATGAGATTCATGTCCAGCAATGTGGGATTGAAATTAAAGGGGAAATAAAAAGATAAGTTGGCTTGGGAAAAAAACAAACAAAACAAAAACCATGCAGAATGAGAACTTCAAAGTGTGCTGAATATGATGAGAAGTGCATCCTGCAGCCTGGAAGCTCACTTCCTCTCCAGCCCGCCACCGCTGCCACCCCCTCAGGGAGCCCAGCGAGCCGGACACAGCCCCACCGGAGAGGACAGCCCAAGGCCGCCCGCAGGTCAGCAGCGGAACCCAGACGAGAACACCTTGCCCTCCTCCAGGCCCAGGCCACCCCTCAGCTGACACCAGGCGCTGCCTGCCCACTCAGGTGGGGAGGCCATCTGTCACACCTCCTCGATCTCAGCCAATGGGGACGCTGGGCTTTGTACTCCCAGCCAGGAGTACAGCCGGGGGCTGGTCAGCGCGGGGGGGCTGCCAAGCAGTCAAGGCTGAGTTAGAGCTGCCCTCCCGCTCAGCCAGCGAGCACACCAGCCACGCAGCCACTTGCTCCCATGGTGCTGCCCGAGGCACCTCCTAACGCCCTGAGAAGGTTCCGAGAGGCTCTGTGAGGGAAAGGAGATGCCAGAGAAGGAGCCAGGATTCAAGTCTGAACTGCAGAGCCACCTCCTGTGCCTCTGAAGGCCCCTAGCGGGTGGGGCGTGGCCTGAACTCACCTGCTTCCAGATCTGCCGATGCATCAGGTCCTTCTTCACCTGGAGCGCCTCGAACGCGGCCTTCTGCATGGCGCTCTGCAACAGAGGTCACGCCGCTCAGGGGGCCCAGCAGGGAAAACAAAACCTGCGTCAAATCACCTTCACGTAGGACTTTGGTCCCGTAGAGGAACGACTGTTCAGCTCATTGGTTTAACTTTTTAAAAAAAACATTTATTAAGAGCCTACTGGACACCAGACACCATGCTCGGGGCTGGTCCCACGTTGCACCTGGAACAAGTGGCCCCGTTTCACAGACGACGGGAGTGAGGTTGGCAGGAGTGACCAGTTGGCAGGTGAGTCTGTCCAGCTCAGAGCCTAACCTTTAACCTCGGTGCCTGATGCCCTAAGAAGGAGAGTGTTTCCTCCATCTCAGAAATGCTACGTCAAGGCCCTCTGGAGAAACAGGCTGAAGTTGAGGAAAAAGGGCAGAGGGAACAACGGGCCAAGGCGTGACAGGAGGACAGCACAGAGGAAGAAGGGAGGGAGGTTGAAGAACGAGGCTTTGACCACGCTTAGAGGGAAAGCCAAGCCGGGACCAAACAATACGGACCAAGGAGGGAGGAAGTCATGGGGCCTTCCTGGGCTCACTCACTCACCTGTGCGTGCAGCGAGGCGGGAAGGAGGCAGACAGAGGTGCAGCAGGGCCGGAAGGGAGCGGGCCCACGGGCGCACTCCATGGCGGGGTCACCGCCGGCCTGTCTCATGGTGGAGCCGCCAGCACAGGAGTGGGCACCCCATGAGACTTCAGTGAGTGGAAAATGCACCCAGGGAGGCCTCTGCCTGCCCCCTCAGCCCGACGGTTCGTGCGTTTCTAAACTCACTCAGCATCTCGGTTCTTGCACACCACCCAGGCCGGCGCCTGCACATGGAGCTCGGCTGCTCTGCTCCAGGTCCCCTGCGCCCCTCCTGCGCCCCCCACCCTCACACCCTGGGCAAGGACTCACCTCCTGCAGGATCTGGCTGATGACTTTCTTCTTATCCATCTGTTGCCGTGAAAGAATCTGCTGGAACCGTTCACCCATTTCAGCCATGCTGCCAGAAAGACAGCAAATTCATTCACTCTCTGAACATTTCCCAAGCACCACTGCGTGCCAGGCACCTTGGAGGGGTGACAATATACCATTTATTCATTTAACTATACTTATGGAATGCCTTTGGGGGCCTTGTCCCCGGCTGGGCATGGACAGGGAGTTTTGTCTGAATCCCACATTCCTGGAAGGAGGGTGACAGAGTCTCTGTCCCCGGAGCTCCCAGGCCTGTCATCCACCCGTCGAGTGCAATCCTCTCTACGAGGGCCCCCTAAAGTGGCTGCCTAGCCTCTGCCCACCCACCTCAACAGCAGGGAGCTCATGCCCTCCTAGGTGAGCCGCTCAGGCCGAGAGAGAGCAGATCTTTCCCGGGCAGTAACATCCACACCCTCGGCCCCAGCATTTCTCACCCCCTAGAACAAGTCCAGTGATGTTGGCACAAAAATCCAAACTCAAATGACCTTATAATGTCCACACTTGGGTACAACCTTGGTTTCAAGTTTGTCTGTTTCACAATAACCACCGTTATTTACTGGACCCTTATTATGTTATTATGGGGTGGCCACTACGATCGTTAATGCCCATCCGATCCCCCAACAATCTGGGAACAGGCACTGTGATTTATCCGCATTTTTTTCTGATAAGAAAAATGAGGCTCAGGGAGGGAAAGTCACTAGTCCAGGTCTCCACAGTTGGTAAGAGAAGGGGGGTGTGAATCCATATCTGTCTGCCCAAGTGCCTGTGCTCCTGAAAGCACGGCCGCAGACCAGGGCTGCAGGGCTGCTGGCCTGTCCCTGCCTGGGGCTCCGGAGCCTGAGGGGCCTTTCTCAGCTGGCTCTGCTGGGCACCACAGCTCCTTCGACAAAGTCACGGAGAGCCAGCCCCGGAGTGGCCACCAGCCACGAAGGCAGCCCCATCACCGTCCCCTCCAGGGCGCCCCGCCCCGGATCCATGGCCCTCAGAGATTACCCAGAACACCCCTTCCCCGGGTCGAATCCTAGCTCTGCCACCGAACAGCCGTGTTTCCTTCGGTGTATCAGACAGCCTCCCCAAGCCTGGGTTGTGATGGAAAAATGGGGCTAATGACAATGTAGTCCCTCACAGGCTCTAGAAGCTAAGGCACAGAACTTAGCCGAGGGAGGGCCTGGCTGGCGGCGGGCAGCGCATGAGAAGTGGCAGTGATCGCCCGGGCCCAGCACAGACCCATAGGACCCAGCTAGAAAAGTCATAAAGGCCAGTGGCCATGTGCCCCTGACAGTGTGGCCAAGGGTGGGGCGGGCCCCTGCAGGGGATTCCAGTGCCCAGCTCTCAGCCCGTGGACCCGGGCCCAGAGCCAGCTTCCCCAGCTCCTTACCTGGAACAGGTCTGCTGGACCAAGTTCTGCCCATGGGCCTCACAGGCGATCTGGATGAGCCGGCTCTGGTAGACCTCGGTCAGCATCTGCTGCATGGCGGCTGAGGGGACACGGGGGCACGGCTGAGCAGCCACTCCTGGGTGGCCTCGCGGGGGTCACCCAGTCGCCCACTTGATAATCACCCTTGGGGGGGGGGGAAAAAATCTCTTTTCTAAGCCACAGAAGAAACTTGAGCTTGAAAGGCTGGCGGGTTACAACACACTGAATAGCATGTGCCCGATCGTCCACAATCCCGTCCCCCAGAAGTGCTGCCAACTTTGATGTAGACCCGTCTGGTCAATTTTCAACGCACATGGAGGGACTTGGTCAAAAACATGAAACGGTGAAAAGCAGAGACTTTGCATACCCACGCTCACAGCAACACCACTCATGACAGCCTAAAAAGGGGGAAACCACCCACGTGCCCACTGACGGGTGAATGGATAAACACAATGTGGGCTCTCCAGACAGCGGGTCACTCGTCAGTCTTAAAACGGAAGGAAACCCTCACATAAGCTAAGACACGCGTGAACCCTGAGAACACCGCGCCGAGCGAGAGAAGCCAGTCACCAAAGGACAAATACTGTGTGATTCCACTTATATGAGGTCCTCTGAGCACAGGTGCCTAAGACAGAAAGTAGCACAGTGGTTCTAAGGCCCCGGGGTGCGGGGGGGAGCGCCTGTTGAGTGGGGGGAAGCTTCACTCTGGGATGATGAGAACGTTCCCGAGGCGGAGGGTGGCGGCACGCCGATGTGAACGGACTTAATGCCTCAGACCTGCGCACCTAGACGCGATCAAGACGGCAAATGTTATGCGCTGTATTTTTTATCATAATAAAAGAAAATGTTATCACACTAAATACACCACTTTTTCACCTTTTACGAATGCATCCCTATGTGAACACGGCCATGTGGTGTTACTGGCTACAGAGCGCTTCAGACACGGATTACAATGTTTATTTAAGAGAGTCCTCTGTTTCAGAGCATTTGGAGTCTTTTTGCAATTACTCGATGATACCTTTTTTGTTTTTTAGGGCCGCACCCACAGCATATGGAGGTTCCCAGGCTAGGGGTCCAATCAGAGCTATAGCTGCCAGCCTACACCACAGCCACAGCGATGCGGGATCTGAGCTGCGTCTGCATCACGATGGGAACTCCTACTCAGTGATACTTCTATAAATATCCTTGCTCAAACATCTTTGTGCCCATCTGACTATCTGATTATTTCCTAGAATAATTTCTCAAAGTGTAGTTTTAAGGGCATGGATAATGTATCCAAGTTACCCTTTCTGCCTTCCAGACAGATCACACAGCACAGCCTGATAACATATGCCCTCAACAACTCTGGGTCATTACCTTTCCTTGTCTTTGTTATTTTTATTGGAATTTTTTAGTTATAAAAATAAGGCATGCTTGGGAGTTCCTGTTGTGGTTCAGTGGAAACAAATCTGAGTAGCATCCATGAGGATGCAGGTTCGATCCCTGGCCTCGCTCAGTGGGTTAAGGATCCGGTGTTGCCGTGAGCTGTGGTATAGGTCGCAGATGTGGCTTGGATCCTGCATTGAATCGATCCCTAGTCTGGGAACCTTCATGTGCCACAGATGCGGCTCTAAAAAGATTAAAAAAAAAAAAAAAAAAAAGGCATGCTCATTTTGAAAAAGCTAAGCCACTCGGAAGTTTGAAAAGGTGAAAACAAAAGTCCCCTAACACTGAGCCCCTTCCCAATCGGCTAACTTGATAAACATCCTTCCTGAGATGCAAACACAGTCTCTCTCTATAAGTAGTGGACAATGTGACCTTTAGAACGGGGACATTAATGACACGACACCTCACAGGGAGGGAGTGGGACCAAGTGGTGTGTGGACGATGCTCAGCCCAGCGCCTAGAACACAAGGAACCTCGCTGAGGGGGCACAGAATAGCCCATCCTGTTGCTCAGGCTCTGAAGGAAGGATGGCATGATCCACAGGAAATCCTCATTTTGAACAGCAATGAGAACTGCCCCCTTGCCTTCCTCGGCACGTGGCTCGATGGTCTCAGGCTCAGACAGGGAGGCCCCGTGCCGGTGTGGACAACATGGAGCCCCAGGGCCTCTTGGAGAGGGACAGAAGCAGCACTCCCGGGAGCACAGAAGGGGCCCCCACAGGAACTTCGTGAAATGTTCCCTTTGTGCCAGTGTGACCTCATCTGACCCTCATAATGACCTATGAGGCAGATAATTCATTCTCCCCATTTTATAGATATGAAGACTGAGGGTGGGAAAAGTGAGGCCCCAGAAATGCCCCTTAAGTTGCATGGCTTGTATCTAAGCTAATTCTGAATCCAAGTCCAGCCAGCCCCCAGAGCCCTGCTCCATGACTGGAGTTAACCGTCCCTCTTGAGGGGTGACAGTGCCCTCTACACGTGACCAGTAGAGGGACAGCTGTCTACTGCTGCCCCTCAGTCAGCCACACTCTGTTCCCACCCCTCCCGGGACTCACAGGCGACCTCACGGCGACGCAGGTTCTCTGTCTCCTCCTGGGTTATGGACACCAACTGTTCCATTCTTATTCTAGAAACAAATTGATGCGTTTACTCAGCAAATGTGCCGTGTCCAACAGGGAAGCCCATCGGATGAATACCGCATCCTTCAGGAAGTCCTCCCTGATGTGCCAGCCTAGACATGCTCTCTGAATACCTGCGGCATCACACACGTCCCCTGGGGCTCTGTTAACTTTCAGCCCTGTAGTTAGAGTTTCTGGCATAAAAAGATGAACGCGCCCTTAGAAAAACAGGCCAACAGAATTCACATTGTGGCTCAGTGGGTTAAGAACCCTACTAGTATCCACGAGGATGTGGGTTTGATCCCTGGCCTCAATCAGTGGGTTAAGGATCCGGCATTGCTGTGAGCTGTGGTGTAGATTGCAGACGAGGCTTGGATCTCGCGTGCTGTGGCTGTGGTACAGGCTGGCAGCTACAGCTCCAATTAGATCCCTAGCCTGGGAACCTCCATGTGCCGTGGGTGTGGCCCTAAAAAGAAAAAAAGCAAAACAGGCTAAGGACACAAGCAGCCAATTCACCAACGTTTAACTACAAGTGACCAAGGAACATATGGAAAGATTGTTGTTTTGTTTTTTTGGGTTTTTTTTCTTTGCCTTTTTGTATTTTAAGGCTGCACCTGGGGCATATGGAGGTTCCCAGGCTAAAGATCTAATTGGAGCTGTTACAATCGGCCTCCACCAGAGCCACAACAATGTCAGATCTGAGCTGCGTCTGCAACCTACACCACAGCTCACGGCAACCCACAACCTCATGGTCCCTTGTTGGATTCGTTTCTGCTGCGCCACGACGGGAACTCCTGGAAAGATTCTTAACACTGATAATGAAGGAAGTAAAATGTTTTCACCTATCAGGTTGCTTGAGATTAAGAAAACTGATAACTCGTGATGGCAGTGAAGGCAGAGAAATGGGCACTTCGTGTGCTGCTGAAAGGAGGGTAGGTGGGCAAGATTTTTTTGGAGGCAGTCTGGGGATACCTCTCAATGTTCTTTGAATATTCCCTTCAAAAATATTCATGTAATTGCAAAGGGTGTATCAGAAGATGTTTACGGTGGTATTGTTTGCAATTACAAGAAGCCAGAAAGCACTTAAATGTTCACAGAGGGCTAATTACATAAATTATGCTATAATTATGGAGTGGAATTCACGACAGTTATTACAGACAATGAGGTTTCTGGCGTGGAAACACATCCGTGATGTCACAGTGAAAATTAGGAAATGCATGTGGCATTCCCGCAGTGGCGCAGCAGAAACAAATCTGACTGGCATCCATGAGGACGCAGGTTCCATCCCTGGCCTCCCTCAATGGGTTAAGGATCCCGTGTGGCTGTGGCTGTGGCTGTGGTATAGGCTGGCGGCTACAGCTCCAATTGGACCCCTAGCCTGGGAACCTCCATATGCCACGGGTGCAGCCCTAAAGAGACAAAAACTTTTAAAAAAGAACTGCATGTATGTCCATGCATGTTGCAGGTGTGCACACTTCTCCCCGCCCAAACTGGCAAGCAGCTGGGAGAAGACAGCGCCCTTTGATGCTGCGTGCAGGGTCTGACCTCATCACGAGAGACAGGAGCACTTCCGCCTCCACCCAGCACCACAGGCTGCTGGAGGGAAGGCCGTTACCTGGTGCGTCCCCGGACCCCAGGCCCAGCAGAGAGAGCTCTCAGGCTATGTGCTGAACAAACCACGCCACTGGCCACAGCTCAGCTTGGCCTTGACTTCCCTGGCTGCCACAGCCCCCACTTAAAGCGATTCCATGGGAGCCCCTGCAGGAGGCCTGTCCAGGCAGGAGGGCCGGAAAGGCAGTTTTGCCATGTGGGTGCAGGTGGGAGGCTCACCCTAGCACAGCGGCCAGGCCCACATGGCTATTTTGGGATCCCCCACGAATCCGGGGGGATTCACGTGAATACCCCCAAGGAGTGGGGGCTTAGGGTCCGGCCCTCCCACCTATCATCTTTCCTAACTCCAAAGTGGTTCACCCCAATGCAGTCGATATGGAAAGTACAGAAAACACAAAGGAAAAAAACAAAGACCACCACCTCCAATTTCCACCTCTCAAAAATGTTCAGTGATTTCTTTTTCACTTATTTTGACCAGACCCTCAGCATGTGGAAGTTCCGGGGCCAGGGACTGAACCCTCAAGCTACAGTTGCAACCTGCAGCACAGCTGGGGCAACACCGGATCCTCAACCCACTGGGCCACAGGGGGACCTTCCTGTTCAGTGCTTTCTGAGCACAGATACAGGCAGGGTCTCTTTAGGAAACGAGACACTACAGGAGTTCCTGTCGTGGTGCAGTGGAAATGAATCTAACTAGGAACCATGAGGTTGCGGGTTCAATCCCAGGCCTCGCTCAGTGCATTGAGGATCCGGTGTTGCCGTGAGCTGTGGTGTAGGTAGCAGACATGGATCGCATCTGGCGTTGCTATGGCTGTGGCATAGGCTGGCAGCTGTAGCTCCGATTAGACCCTTAGCCTGGGAACCCTCATATGCTGTGGGTGCGGCCCTGAAAAGACAAAAAAAAAAAAAACCCAAAACAAAAAACAAAACAGAAACGAGACACTATAGATACCACCTTTCCACTCAGCAGGATAGTGTTTCCCGTAATCAGGAATAATCTTCCATACGACATTTAATGGCTGCAGATTATTTCTGAACATAATTTATGTAACCAAATTCTTCTTTCCAAAAATGTGGATTTTTCCCTAGTTTTTTATACTAGAAATACAGTAGTATCTGAGTTTTAACAAACTTGAAGGCAGAAATTCTTTGAATCCCAGACTCTCTAAGGAGGTGGGTCTCCTCTTACCTTTAGGAAAACTTTCTGGCATAATCCTCAAGAATCAATCCCAAGACCTTCCCTCCCCAGAGCCACGCATCCCCAGGAAGGAAGGTAGTGCCAAGAAAGCACCAGAACAAAACACTGACCTTTCATTTTCCAGGGACTTCAAAATCTCGGAGTTTTTCTTTTGCCTGTGGGGGAAACCATGAAGAGACTACTGTCGCCTGGGGCCCCATTTCCAATGCAACTGCTCGGGGGGGCCCGGGAACCAACCGCCTCGGGGCTCTGTGTTCTCAGGCCAATTCCTCAAGCACTCCAAACCCCAGCTCATCTGTGAAATGGGAATTGTAATTTTCTGAAACTTCATGGAGTGCTGGTAAAGAGTGCATGAGAAAACAGACATCTGTGCTTGCAGGTAAGAAGCACGCAGCAGAGGGCAGCTTTCCTGGGTGCCCTCAGTGGCAGGCACACTGCCCAGGCAGGCAGGCTGACTCCCTCAGTTCTGCGTAACCGTGGGCAAGGGAGTACGAGACTCAGAGGCCAGTGGAAAGAAGGCTGGATGTGAGAGGGGTCCTGTTTCGGGATTCTTTCTCCAAGGGGCCCCCAACCACACCTTCTCAGGCTTCCCGAGATCCCTCTCTGACCTGCTTTCTCCCAAGCTCCTCCCGCACCTGCTCCCAGTGGCTCCTGCCAGGATCTGTCCAGGCAACTCTCACCATAGGGCCAATGGCTGGCTTCACTGTGTCAGGTGACTTGGATCCCCAAATACTGGAGCAGAACTTGATCTTGACTTGTTAAACCCACTCACTTTACAGGACGGGAAACGTGGGGGGCAAAGGTCCAGTCAGTAGCAAACCCAAGGCAAGAAGCGCACGTGGCCATGCCTGGATCAGATTCTTTTTAAGCTGGTGTGAACTGCAGCACAGAGACTGGATTCTAAGCAAGGCCCCCCCGGGGCAGGCTCAGAGGCTGAGGGAGAAATGGACCCCCATCCTGGGCTCCTCAAAGGGTGGAATCACGTGGGGGGTGATTCTGGGTCGGGGGCGGGGTGGACGGGAGTTGACCTCTGATTCTCCTGCAGGAGCTTCTGGATCCTGCTGGAGATGCTCTGCTCCGTCTGCTTCAGCTGCTCCTGCAACCGCTGACGCTCTGCATCCAGGTAGCACTGGCGCTCACTCAGGCCCTGCTCCAGCCGGGACTGCTCCTGCGGTGGGACAGGCAGAGGTCCAGAGGTGCCTGGAACCCCTCAGAAGCCGTAGAGCAGCGAGGGGCCCTGGCCTGGGATGAGGAGGCTATGGGACCCCGGACCTCGCCCCCCCGCCAGGCTGCTGGGTGTCCAGGGCATGGGAGAAGCCTGTGCTATAGGTGATGGACGAGGACGACCCGCCCACCTCCATGTCCTGGAGGAGGGAAGTGCCTTCCCACACCAGAGGGAGCTCAGCCTGCGTCAGGGGCCCCTGGCCAAGGCCCCCAACCTGGCCACTCACGAACCTCCTTGACCGTCTGGAGGATCTCGTCCTTCTGACTGTTGCTCTGCTGAAGGAGCTGGGCATGCTCTCTCTGCCCAAGTTCCAGGCGCCGTTCAAACTCAAGTTTCTCCAGCATCTTCTGCTCCTGCAGGAATGTAGATCCTGGTGACTACGGGCACAGGCTCTGCGGGCGTCAGGACGTGGGGGCAGGGTGAATCTACACCTCAGCTCTGAACAGTACGGGCTACAGGTCTGAGCACTGAGCAACCGCCCTCAGGGCCCAAGGGGAAGAAGAGGGCTGTTCGCTGGCACAGGCAGAGGTTTACAGCCTGGGGTTGGGCTCGACCTCTCTGAGCCTCAGTGTTCTCATCTGTCACTTGGAGACACGCTCCCACCCACCGAGGCTGCGTGAGGATGCGGCGAGGTGGCGTGTGCAAGGGGAAAAGGAGACTGTACCCTCTGATTCGAGGCAGGAAGACCTTGTTTCCTCAGGTATTTTATAACAGTTGAGAGGGTTAAGGAGAAGCAAAGGGACGGGACAAAAGGCATAGTCTTACCTTTCTCTTCTCATAGTCCGAGAACCTGTTCTGAGGGGAGATAAAAGACAGTGGTCAAGAGAAGGTGGGTGGCAGTGGTCCTCACTGGACCAGAATCCCTGGGGCAGCCTGACACTGCTCAGACTCCCAGGCCATCTAGAGTATGGCACCAGGGCTGAGAACCACTGGGCCTGGCACACGGCACGAAGGTCTTCAAGACGGGTCTGGCGACACAGTACTGAGGAGGCGTGGTGCTCCAAACAGGAGACCAAGAGATGGCTGACTCCCTTGCACGTCTGCATCACATGCCTGCACATGTTTGCGTGTGCCTGTTTGCACACCCCACACCTGCACACACCCAGACACTTACACATGCACAGAGGTGTGGGCACAAGTTCCCACACAATGGTTCAAAGAGGGAAAACACTGGAAACAACTCAAACATCCATCAACATGTAATTACTTCAATAAGTCGAGGTGCAGCCTTACAGTGGATTATTGCACACCTGTCAAATGATGGGGGGAGGAGTTCCCGTCGTGGCGCAGTGGTTAACGAATCCGACTAGGAACCATGAGGTTGCGGGTTCGGTCCCTGCCCTTGCTCAGTGGGTTAACGATCTGGCGTTGCCGTGAGCTGTGGTGTAGGTTGCAGACGCAGCTCGGATCCCGCGTTGCTGTGGCTCTGGCGTAGGCCGGTGGCTACAGCTCCGATTAGACCCCTAGCCTGGGAATCTCCATATGCCGCGGGAGCAGCCCGAGAAATAGCAAGAACAAAAAAGACAAAAGACAAAAAAAAATATATGATGGGGGGAATGTGGAGGCGGCCCCAGAGAAGGACGGCTGCCATCTTTCACTCTGGGTGTAAAAACACCACCAGCAAGACTCAACTCTGAGCTTTGCGGTTGTTGAGACAAAAGCCAGGAAGGAGAGTCATTCATCATGGAGTCCCCATTGTGGCTCAAAGGTAACAAACACTACCAGGATCCTTGAGGATGCAGGTTTGGTCCCTGGCCTCACTCAGCGGGTTGAGGATCCGGCGTGACCGTGGCTGTGGTGCAGGCCAGCAGCTGCAGCTCCAATTCGACCCCTAGCCTGGGAACTTCCATATGCTGTGGGTGCAGCCCTAAAAAAAAAAAAAAAAGTCATTAATCATGATGGTTCATGATGGGTGCCTCCAGGAGGTGGGACTGCGGGGGAGGGGGGGTGTCATTTCAGTTAATGCATTTCTGTATTGCTTAGATTTACAACAAGGAGCATGAATTGCTTTAGCAGTTTACCAACACCCACATACTTTTTTTTCCTTTTTCAACTGCATCTGTGGCATATGGCAGTTCCCCTGGCCAGGGATCAAAGCCGAACCGGAGCTGCGACTGCCATGGCAATGCCAGACCCTCAACCCACTGCACTGGTCTGGGGATCGAACCAGCTCCTCCACAGAGACAAGCCAGATTATTAACCCACTTCACTGCAGCATGAACTCCCTCACATTTTTTAGTTGCCCTTCTATTTAGTTACCTGGCTCTGAGGCCAGAATCAGTCTTTGCCTGAGCTGAAAAAGCAGCATTCTATTAAGGAAATAAAGATTTTTCCTATGCTGAGGCAATAGTCAATTTTTTTTTCCTTTTTTTGGTCTTTTTTTTTTTAGGGCCACACCTGCAGCATATGGAAGTTCCCAGGCTAGGGCTCTAGTCGGAGCTGTAGCTGCCTCCCTATACTACAGTAACCCCAGATCCGAACTGCGTCTGCGACCTATATCACAGCTCACGGTAATGCCAGATCCTTAACCCACCAAGCGAGGCCAGGGATTGAACCTGAGTCCTCATAGATACTAGTCGGATTCGTTACTGCTGAGCCACGACGAGAACGCAATAAAAATTTTTAAATTAATCTTTAATTATTCAGATATCTGAATATAGTTTTGTAAAAACTAAGCATGGCACATAAAAGAACCCACTGACCACTCCCAGGCCTAATCCTGTCCCCCTCCCCCATGCAATGTAAATATCATTATCAGACTCAAATCCACAAACCTACTTACATAAATTATATGCATTTGTGTGTGTGTGCATTAAATTTTTTTGCTGCGTGTGTGGCATATAGAAATTCCGGGGCCAGGGACTGAACCCAAGCCACAGCAGTGACAATGTCGGATCCTTAACCTACTAGGCCACCAGGGAACTCCCTAAAAATTTTTAAATAAAAGTATAATTTACATAATGTAAAAACATCCTTTTTTAGTGTATAATTCTATAAATTTTTTTTTTCATCTTTTTAGGGCCACACTCACAGCATATGGAGGTTCCCAGGCTAGGAATTGAATCAGAGCTATAGCCACTGGCCTATGCCACAGCCACAGCAACATCAGATCTGGGCCACGTCCGTGACCTACACCACAGCTCACAGCAATGCCAGATGCTTAACCCACTGAGCAAGGCCAGGGATTGAACCTGCATCCTCATGGATGCAAGTCAGATTCATTTCTGCTGAGCCATGACGGGAACTCCAGTTTTTCTTTTTTCACAACTGCACCTGCAGCACATAGAAGTTCCCAGGCCAGGGGTCGAACTGGAGCTGCAGCTAGGACCTACACCACAGCCACGGCAATACCAGATCCTTTAACCCACTGAGCAAGGCCAAGGATCGAACCCACATCCTCACAGAGACAACACTGGGTCCTTTACTTGCTGAGCCACAACCGGAATTCCAGTTTTGACAGGTGCATGCAGTTATGTAACTACCACTCTAGTCAAGATAGAGAAGAGCCCCAGAGCCCCTAAGCTCCCTGTGTCGCTCTGGCATCAACCCCCCTCCCACTCTCTGTCACTGGAAATTACTCATATCTTTTCTCATATATATGAACTTGTTTTTTTAAGGGCCAAAGTTGCAGCATATGGAAGCTTCCAGGCTAGGGGTTGAATTGGAGCTGCAGCTGCTGGTCTACACCACAGCCACAGCCATACCAGATCTGAGCTGTGTCTGGGACCTACACTAGTTCATGGCAGCATCTGACTCACTGAGTGAGGCAGCATCATGGATAACAATCGGGTTTCTTATTTTTTTTTTTTTTGCCTTTTTGCCATTCTAGGGCCACTCCCACGACACATGGAGGTTCCCAGGCTAGGGGTCTAATCAGAGCTGTAGCCGCTGGCCTACGCCAGAGCCACAGCAACACAGGATCCGAGCCGCGTCTGCCACCTACACCACAGCTCACAGCAATGTTGGCTCCTTAACCCACTGAGCAAGGCCAGGGATCGAACCCACAACCTCATGGTCTCTAGTCGGGTTCGTTAACCACTGCGCCACGATGGGAACTCCTCGGGTTTATTATTGTTGCGCCACATTGGGAACTCCTGAACCTACTTTGTAAACATAAAAATGGAGATACTTTCATTGTGTTCCGTTTATCCATCTGTCCAGTAACCCAGGTCTGAACAGCTCTATCTCATGGTATGGATAGGACCTGCTAGTTCAGCCTCTTCTCACTGACAGACATCTAGGGCGGCCAATAACATTTCACTCTACAAATAAGGCTGCAACGAACCCTCCTGTAAATGTCTCCCTGTGCAAGTGCTTCTCTGGGGCATGTGCTGAGAAGTGGGACTTCTGCATAATGGCCTATGCCCACTGACGTGTTTGACATACACTGTCAAGTTATCATCCACTGTGAGGATACGGATTTCCATCCCCAAGAGCAATTTATGAGGCCGTTGTTTCCCCACTCTCCGGCCAAGAGAAATGACCACCATTAAATCTGTGCCAACCTGAGGCAGAAAATGGCATTTCATTGTTTTAATTTACCTGTTCCTAATTACTAGTGAAGTTGGGCAGTTTTCCACGTTTATTGATCATCTGTACTATCTTACTCTGTAAGACATCTATTGATATATCTTTCCTCCTTTTTTTTCCCCCCTTAGGATGGTTTTCTGCTTCATATTGATTTGAAAGAGTTCTCTGTATGTTCAGTCTGCTAACCCTTCATTACAATTGTTGCAAGTACTTTGAGACTATCAATTGACACAATTTTCCCGGATAGCAATCTCCCTCTGGCATTCTCATGGAATTGTCCAAGGAAATATAAAACTATAAAAGCATTCACAGCACCACTGGAATACAGGGAAGGGTGGCAGCAGGAAATCAAAGAATAATTAAAAAAAAAAAAAATCGGAGTTCCCGTCGTGGCGCAGTGGTTAACGAATCCGACTAGGAACCACGAGGTTGCAGGTTCGGTCCCTGCCCTTGCTCAGTGGGTTAACGATCCGGCGTTGCCGTGAGCTGTGGTGTAGGTTGCAGACGTGGCTCGGATCCCGAGTTGCTGTGGCTCTGGTGTAGGCCGGTGGCTGCAGCTCCGATTAGACCCCTAGCCTGGGAACCTCCATATGCCGCAGGAGCGGCCCAAGAAATAGCAACAACAACAACAACAACAACAACAACAAAAAAAAAATCACTGGAGGATACAAATTCAAACCCACTGCGGCTGGTGCCCCTCCCCCCACCGCCCCCCTGCCATCAGAGGCCCTGGCCGGTGGGCCTCCAGTGTGGGAGCAGACGGTAGGGGGAGGGGCTGGGATTGAGGGGGGTGGGCCAGAGGTGGTTTCCGTCCGGCTCCTCTATCAGCTGCACCCCGGCCTCTGCGGCGAACCCTTGCTGAGCTTCCTCCTCCATCCCTGACCTAAGCTAGGTCACCCCAAGGGACCAGGGAGGGCCAGCCTGTGGCTGGTTCCTGACACGTGAGCACAGCAGGGCAGGCAACCTATACGAGCTGCAAGGAGGCAGGAAGGATTTAATGGGAGACAGCCTGACCGATACAGACACGATGCCCACTCTCCTGAAGCTCCACCCAGCGGGGAGACAAACATTTACTCTCCATGTAATTTAGAGCTGTGACTGCAACACAGCAGGAGCCTGTTCCCAGGACAGACCCCCTCCCCCAACCATCTGTCTCTTGTTTGTAGAGAAACTTTAGTCAAAGAGTGAGAAATGAGAAAACAGAGAGACAAAAGAAAACAATCAAGCAAGACAAAGTAACTGTTTCGCCATGAAGTGAAGTCAAGGACCTTTAGTTTCTCCCGAAAGGCCATGGATCATATCCTCTTTTGCAGATACTGAAATAGGAGGAAGACGTTAACTACAGGATAACCAGACCACAGCCATGATACAAGCTGCTCCGTCTCACATGATTCCAGAACCGGCCTCAAGGAAACGGGAACAAATTGACCCTGGAGTTGAAGATGAGCCATACCTAAAACAATCAAGATGCTGCTGATCAGACCACCCACCACAGGACCAGCTGCACGATGACTGCTCTGCACGTAGCCCCCTCCCTCCACCTGCATACCCCTGAAACACCCCTTTAAAAGCTCTTGCCCCCTGACGGACAGCAGGGAGTTGGTTCTTTGGTACATGAGTCCACCTCCTCCCCGGGATGGCCAGCTTCCTCAGTAACGCTACCTTTCCCTTTACCAGCGCTCTCTCAGTACTGGAACCTTCAACAAAGAGCAGCTGAACCTGAGGTCAGTAACATGACAAGTGCTCCCAAGGAAATGCTCGGGGCTCCCTGAGAACACACAGGAGACCTGACCTGGGCTTCTCAGACGATGTGATGTTTAAATTGGGAACTGAAGGGGGTTCCCTGGTGCTCAGTGGGCTAAGGATCTGGTGTTGTCACTGCTGTGGCTCTGATTACAGCTGGGGTGTGGGTTCAATCCCTGGCCCAGGAACTTCTACATGCACAAAAACTGGGAATTGAAGGATGAGACCGAATTATCCAGAGAAGGTGAGTGGGGAGAACTCCAGACCGAGGGAACCCATGTTCAAAGGCCCCAAGGGGTTCAGGGATAAAGAGGAAGGTGGTGCAGCTGGTGCTGGTAAGCTAGTGGGGTGAGGTGGCCTCAGAGGCCTTAGGAAAGCTTCTAAACGTGTCAGTTTGAAGGGAGGTGAATTCCAGTTTGATAGAGGAACCCAAGGCTGAAGCTCTGATGCCCCCCCCCCGCCCCTCCCGCCAAGGCCTGGAGCCCCTGCGCACACCCCCACTCCACACGCCAGCAGGCAGCTGGGCCTTACCTGCCACTCCACCTCCTCCCTGCAGAATCTGTCTGAAGGCCCATCAGGGCTGTCTTGGGAGGTCTTGGTTCCATCTTGCTCCAGAACAGGCAGCAGGTACTGAGAAGGGGGGTAGTATTCCAGCCCCAACGCTGCAAGAGATGGACACAAGCTGACCAGGACGGAGGAGACAGCCTCAGCATGCAGAGCCATCAGCTCCTGGCCCCGCCACCCCCTCCCTTCCTCCCCAGCATCCCCTCCGCTGCCTGCTGCCCACAGGGCCCTCCTGTGCTGCTCGCCGTCCCAATGCCTGGGCCTGAAAGGTGGCAAACGCTCCGGGAGCATCAGCTGAGTGAATAAATACCACTCTCCCAGCTGCCTCTTTCCCAGCCAAGTGAGAACAGGTGATGGAAAAAGACTGAGCTTAGTAGAGAAGCCTGGGTCCAAGACCCAGCTTCAGCCAAATTTCCTGCATATGTGAGCCCCCAGGTGAGACAAGACGCTCGCCTCCTCTGGCCTGGTGTGGTTTCCTCCCGTCTGACTGGAAAGGATGCACACCCTTTTCTCGTTTTGCCTTATTCTTGCTAATTTGTACGTGCTCTTTATAGTTAATAACCTGCGGTTAATCACCTCGGGTCTATAGTACATGTTGCAACTATCTTCTTCCAGGTGGTAACTGGTCTTTTCAACTTTGATGGTACCCTTTCGAGGTAAAGACGTTTAGATTTTAATGTAGTCAAATTCATCTTTTATCCCCCCTCAAAGGATATAAATAGCCAATTCATAAGAAATGGTAAAAATGGGCAGTAGACCTAGGAAAAAAATAGCCAAATAATCAGAGAAATTACATTAAAATAATTGGCTCTCTTGCTTATTCATCAGATTAAAGACTTTAAATTTTTTTGTCTTTTTTTTGGGGGGGGGCTACACCTGCGAGGGTAGGAGTCAAACTGGAGTTGCAGCTGCCAGCCTACGCCACACAGGATCCGCTCTGCATCTGTGACCCACACCACAGCAATGCTGAATCCTTAACCCACTGAGCGAGGCCAGGGATGGAACCTGTGTCCTCATGGATACTAGTAAGATTCATTTTCACTGAGCCACAATGGGAACTCCACATTAAAGACTTTTGAAGATCACACCAAGCGTCAGCCAGGTATGGGAAGAGTCCCCTCGGGTACTCCTTCCAGAAGGTAAACTGATGTAACCTCTTCAGAGGCAACACGGACCACCTGTACCCTTTCACCTGCCATCCCGCTACCGCCTGCCCCGTGGGAGACGCCTACGTGAGGTGTGGGCTACACCTCCACTCCAGGGGAAAGCTGGCAAGAGCCTCCACATGTGAGCAAGCGACGGGGCTCTGCCACATGCAATACTCTCCAGCAGTTTCCACACGTTTACGGCAGATCCACACGTTACGGGATAGGAGAAGGCCCAGGACCGAGTCTTGAGTGGAAAGAGCAGGGCACGGAATCACACAGGATGATCTCTTTTGTGGGGTCTTTTTCTTTCACATTTTAAAGAGCAAAACCGGATATTTCACATACATATACACACCTACTATACAATTTACCTCAATCACAGGACATTTCTCAGGCGGCGTAGTAGGTACACGTGGGTTCACTGCTCTATTCCTCCTGCCTTTTGTCTACCTAGTGTTGCGTCATTTTAAAGTCTTTCTAGGTGAGGTCTGGGGCTAGCTTGACCACTGGCCCCGTTACTCACTACCACCACCTGTGCTCAAAGGTTGATCCGGTAGCTACGTGGCCTGGTTAGCTGCTGTGTGATGCACGTGGACCTTTTTTCTTTAACTGAAGGATGACATACGCACAGAAAAGAGCATCATATCTTCATGAAGAGCTCCGTGAGTGTTCAAAAGTGAACACATCCTCATCAGCAGGAATCGGGGCTGGTTCCGATCTCAGGTGCTGATAAAGGAGCATATTCCTCTGCATCTGGCTTCTCTCACTCCACGTGTGTCCAGGGCTCATCCAGGTTGTTGAGCGCAGCTGACTGCTCTTTCTGCCTGTGGTGTGCCACATACGCGAGCATAAAACAGACTATCACCCTACCACTGATGGGCATTTGTGTTGTTTCCGGTTTGGGCTGCTGTCGTTGCCCTGCTGTGAACATCTCTGTACTTGGCTTTGGGCATTTGTTCTGTTTTTGTTTGTTTTTTTGCTTTCTTTTTTAGGGCTGCACCCGCAGCAACATGGAGGCTCCCAGGCTAGGGGTCTAATCCGAGCTACAGCTGCCAGCCTACGCCAGAGCCACAGCAATGCCAGATCCGAGCCATGTCTGTGAGCTACACCACAGCTCGTGGCGATGCTGGATCCTTAGCACACTGAGCGAGCCAGGGGTCGAACCCACAACCTCACGGTTTCTAGTCGGATTCGTTTCCGCTGCGCCACGACGGGAACTCCTGGGCCTTTGTTCATATGCACCTCTCTCCAGTGTCTATACGAGGTGTGGAACCGATGGGTCAGAGGGGGTGGATGTTCAGCTTGAGTAGACATTAACACAGTTTTCTAGAGTAATTTCCATCCACCCCTGCCTCCTGCAGAGTGTGGGCGCTCCAGCTGTGCCACGTCTTCCTAATTCTTGGTATGAACTTTGGTCACGTTAATAAGTGTCTCAGGGTTTAAGACACTGCAGTCTTTTTCCTTGCAGTTTTAAGTGTTTTCTTGTTGTCTGAAGTGACGTTGAGCACTTTTTTCAGATACTATTGGCCCTATGGCTATTCTATGAAATTCCAATTCAAGTCTTTTCACAATGACTCTCCTAGTCGACCTGTAGGAGTTCTTTTTATCTCCCAGGAATAAGTGCTTTATTGGATGTGTACATCGCAAATACCACCTCCAGCCTTATGGCTTGCCTTTTCCTTCCCTGAATGGGGTTTTTTGAAGGGGAGAAGTTTTTGATTTTAATGAAGTCTAATCTACCAATCTTTTACGGTTAGTGCTGCCTGTCTAAGGGAAAGGGCAAGGTTGTTTTTCCCCCACGTAGATATCCAACCGATCCAGAATTGACAGGACCTTTGCTTTTCTTTCTCATTGCTCTGCAATGGCACCTCTGTCATAAGCCAGATGACCACATGCAAGTGAGTCTCAGCCATGTCCTAGCCTCTAGTTAAGAACATCCAGGCTGACAGAAGGCGGCTGGGGGTACTGCTTTCCCCTCCTGGCCCTGGATTCTAGCTCCTTCTGCTACCCTGCCACTCCTTCAAGTCCAATCCCCTACAGCCTTTCTCCTGGTCATGCCAGTGACCTCCTAACTAACTGGTCCTCCACCATTGCTTCCCCCAGGCCCTCTTCCTTAACTGCAGCTGGAGTGATCTCTGCAAAAAGCAAATTCCATCAATCCCAATTGTTTCTCTTGCCTTTGCCTTTTCGCCCAGTCGCTCGGCCTCCCCATCATGCGTCTCCCCCCACCTCCCAGCCAGCCCCTTCGTCATGCACCTCCTTCTGCCAGGACCAACTTTCTCTCTCCTAATCACCCCTAAGTTTCAGCCGAGGCACCTTCTCAGAGAGACCTTCCTCGAGGCCTCAGCTTAAACCACACACCCCATCTCTGTCTCAGGGCTAAAATGTCCACCCCAGGGGAAAGCTGGCAAACAGCCTCCACACGTGAGCAAGCGATGGGGCTCTGCCATGTGGAATGCTCACCAGCAGTTTGCCAGGCAGAGCCATGCATTACGGGATAGGAAAAGGCCCAGGACCGAGTCTTGAGTGAAAAGAGCAGGGCGTGGAATCACACAGGGTGGTTGCTTTTGTGGGGTCTATTTCTTTCACATTTTTAAAAGAGCAAACCCTCACATTTCACATACATATATGTACACACTACACAGTTTAACTCAGTTGCAGGACAATTAGGCTGTGTGGTAGGTACACATCCGTTCACTGTTCTATTCCTTCTGCCTTTTGTCTACCTAGTATTGCACCATTTAAAAGTCTTTCTAGATAAAGGGTTGGGTCTAGCTTGACCACAGGCCTCCTCAGTTGTGCCGTCCCCCCCTCCCACCCCCCCCCACCCCCGTCCTGGCTGGCGCAGAGTAAGCTGCAAGGGTCGCTGAGCAAAGGAGGTGGGCTGCTGGGCTTTACCTTTGCAGAGGAACTGCTGAATGGCCTCGGTGCCAGCGCTGCACACCTCCTGAGGGGGGTAAACCATGGACGACGCGTCGAGGCTCAGAGTCTGCAGATACAAGGACACCCATCTTCACACGTCATTCACTTCACTGCCCCACACAATAAACCCACCTGGCTCAGTCATTACGTTGTGCGTTCACTGCCTCCTCTGCCAAGCAGGGGAAGCTCACCTGTCCTGTTCCTGCTGCCTTCTCTACACCTAGGACAGTCAGCAGCATGCAGCAAGCAGTCGATTCACGTTTTGGGATTAATATATGAATGAATGGGGGGAAAAGGAAGCTATAGGGCAACATGTAGAACAAGATTCCATTTCTGTTAAAAAAAAAAATGTATACTCTGGAGTTCCCGCTGTGGCACAATGGGACTGGTAGTATCTCTGAAGCACCGGGACCCAGGTTCAATCTCCTGCCCAGCATAGTGGGTTAAGGATCCAGTGTTGCCAGAGCTGCGGTCACATCTGTGGCTTGGATCTGATCCCTGACCTGGGAACTCCATATGCTGCAGGTAGCCAAAAAAAAAAAAAATATATATATATATATATATATACACACATTCATATCAGTGCATTTATAGAAAAAGATTTGGAGGAATTATACATCAGACTCAAAGCAGTTTCCTCTGAAGGGTAGATTCTGGGGTGCTCTCTACATGAAATATTTTTTAACTTTGGAATTTTTAAAAATAAAATGCAAATAAAAAGGCAATCTGGTTTTTATTATTTAATTTTTTTTCTTTTTACAGCTGAACCTGTGGCATATGGAAACTACAGGGGTAGGGGTTGAATCAGAGCTGCAGCTGCCACCTATGCCACAGCTACAGCAACAGGGGGTCTGTGCTGTATCTGCAACCTATGCTGGATCCTTAACCCAATGAGCGAAACCAGGTATTGACCTTCGTCCTCATGGAAACTATGTCAGGTTCTTAACCCACTAAGCCATAATGGGAACTCTACCGTATAGTTTTTATTTTATTTTTATTTTTTGTTTTTTGGGGGTTTTTTTTTAGGGCCATACTCATGCATATGGAGATTCCAAGGTTAGGGGTCAAATCAGAGCTGTAGCTGCCAGCCTGCGCCACGGCCACAGCAATGTGGGATCTGAGCCGCATCTGCGACCTACACCACAGCTCCCAGCAACACCAGATCCTTAACCCGCGGAGCAAGGCCAGGGAACCAACCTGTGTCCTCATGGATACTGGTCAGATTCGTTTCTGCTGAGCCACAATGGGAACTCCATATAGAGTAGTTTTTAAAGTAAGAAAAAAACAGAAATTCCTGTCGTGGCACAGCAGAAACTAATCCGACTAGGAACCATGAGGTTGCAGGTTCAATCCTCGGCCTTGCTCAGCGGGTTAAGGATCCGGGTTGCCGTGAGCTGTGGTGTATGTCACAGACATGGCTCGGATCCCGAGTTGTTGTGGCTCTGGCGTAGGCCGGTGGCTACAGCTCTGATTAGACCCCTAGCCTGGGAACATCCATATGCCGCGGGTGCAGCCCTCAAAAGACAAAAAGACAAAAAAAAAAAAAGAAAGAAAAGAAAAGAAAAACCAAACGTTTACACCAGCACACCTGCATGTGTTTACATGGAGCCCAGGAAGCAGGGTCACGCTAATGCCACAAGCTGTCCACAGCCATCGTGTGAGTGTTTTAACTATCCCTCTTCTGCCATCACGTCACTTCCCTAGGCCCTTCTGATCCCACTGAGTGCTGGCACGAGTGACTTAAGGCCCCTTTAGGAACTGGTTTCCTCTATGCCTAGAACAAGGACAAGGCCCGGGAAGCCGCCAAGTGGGAAGAGCAGGCAGACATCCCTCCCCAGCCACGGCTGTGCAGCCCTTGCAGCTGCTGGGTGCTGAGTGCACACACACTGATGGGGGAGCCTGCTCGGGAGCAGAGACCCTGACAGCCTGGGGGTGGGGAGTCCAAGAACAGAACATCCCACCCTAGAGGGGCCAAGTCTAAAGAAAATAAAGCCCACATGGGTTAACGTCGGTCACCAACAGTCAAGTGCAGTGGCTTCAAAGCACAGTTGAAGGGGTGCCTCTGGGACTGAGGCACATCTGGTACTGCGGCCAATTTTAAAATTGTAACTGGTTAAAACTAAAGGGAATTTAAATTCAGTTCCTCAACTGCACCAGTCACATTTCAAGTGCTCAATAACCGGAGGAGGCCAGTGGTTACTGTGTGATGGCACAGATCACAGAGCACGTCCACTGCCAGCAGGAAGAGCAGCTACTGGCCAGCACTACACTAGGTCAGAGGGCCCTGGGTCCAAACTCCTGCTCGTCGTGTGCAGGCTGTGGACCCCGAACAGGTCCCCTGCCTTCCCCAAGCTGCAGCCCCCTCAGACTCAGACAGGCACAACATCACCCACCTGGGAGGCTGTGTGATGGGTACTATAAGATGTTGCAAGAGACCTTGGCCTTAACCAAGAATGGCTGCTGGTTTTGTCTCATCCTGAAAGAGAGGTTTGTCCAAGGCATCACAAAGAAGCTTAAAAGGTTTCTTTACAAGAAAAGATAAAAGGAATCACTCTCTGAGCTCTTACTAGCTGTCAAAATACTTTCGGAATGAGGAACGCGGCTCTGAGCTGTGCTGCCTGTTATGGGAGCCACTAAGCACGTGTGCCTATTTAAATACAAACTCATTAAAATTAAATAAACGGGAACAGGGAGTCCTTGGCAGTGGGTTACGAACCCCACTAGTATCCATGGAGGTGAGGGTTCGGTCCCTGGCCTCACTCAGTGGGTTAAGGATCCGGTGTTGCTGTGAGCTGTGGTGTGGGTCGCAAACGCGGCTCAGATCCAGCACTGCTGTGGCCGTGGTGTCGGTCGGCAGCTGTAGCTCCGATTTGACCCCTAACCTGGGAACCTCCATATGCTGCAGGTGCAGCCCTAAAAAGACAATAAATAAATAAATTAAATAAGCACACAGCTGGATGGTCACACCAGTCACATTTCAGGTCCCCGAAAGCCCCGTGTGGCTGTGGTTACTGATTGGGACAGCACAGTCACTGGACATTTCCACCATCCAGAAAGTTCTATTGGACAGCACAGAGAATAAGTATGTCTTGGTCTGTCTCTCCAGCCTGCTTAGGGAGAGGAGCTGACCATCCTGTCCTTTCTCAGGCTGGCCTTCACAGCAGGAGGGGCCAGCCACGGGGGTCAGCCACCTGCCTTTGCTATCCCTACCCACCAACCCACTCCTGGCACAGACGCTGAAGCCCAGCAGTCTGGCTGGACAGGTAATTCACTGACGGCTCGTCGTCAGAGGATTTGGGATGCTTGGCCAGACTGTGTATCACCCTGAATGGAAAGTCCCCTTGCCAGAGGCCAAGGGACACAAAGCACAGGCCCTGGATCCAGACTACCTGGTTTTCAATCCCATCTATGCCATTACTATCTGTGTGGCCCACAGGGGAGCTCCTTAAACTTTCTGTGCCACAGTTTCTACATCTGCAAAGGGTGCAGCGGTGTTTGGCTCACGGGGTTTCTGTGAGGATACAGGGAACTCAGGCAGGTGAAGCTCCCAGCCTCAGTGAGCAGCAGGCAAATGGGAGCCGTCCTGCCATTCTGACGTCCCTGGATGAGCTGCCTGGTGTCAGCATCTGTTAGGGGCTGAGCTGTGTGCCCCCCCCCAAAGCACATATATTGAAGTCCTCACCTCCAGTGCTCCAGAATGCCACTGCATTGGGATATAAGGTCTTTAAAGAGGAAATCTGGTTCAAAAGGAAGTCGCCAGTCTGGGCCCTAAGCCAGGATGAACTGGTGTAACCTTATAAAGTGGAAGTTAGGGCACAGACACACACTGAGGGATGACGTGAGGACACCAGGAGAAGACGGTCACCTACAAGCCAGAGAGCGGCCTCGGGAGACACCAAGCCTGCCGAGACCTTGATCTTGGACTTCGGCCTCCAGAACCATGAGAAGATAAATTTCTCTGGTTAAGCTGGCTCCCCAGCCTGTGGCGCTTTGTTTCAGCAGCCCTGGCAAACTAACCCAGTGTCTCAGGAAGTGTTGCCTCCCCCTCACCACCATGCCCTGCTCTGATGAAACCGGTTTCTGCAGCTCCGAGCAGAGGCCACCCCTCTCGAGGGCGCCTGGGCTCTTCATGTGCTGGACCTCCGGGCACAGCACCATCTCTGATCTTCCCTTTAACACCTCCTGGCCTTTCCCACGCCTGCCTTCTCCTGAACTGTTCCCTCCACCTGGAATGCTCCCGTGACCCAGGTCTGCGTCTCTCAAACACTCCTCTTTCAAGGTCTGGCTCAAATAGCACGTCTTTCACCATGTGTCAGTTAACCCCCCCAGGATGTGGCATTATCTCAGAAAAGTAAGATGCTTTTTTGCCTCCAATATGGCAGCACAAGTCACATAATTACCACTGTTCACACTTGAGTCGCTCTGAGCCCCTGAGGACCTAGAGCTCTGAGACCCCGGCACCCAGGGACCAGGACAAGCCTCCAGGAACGTGGGGAGGAGTGGTGGGCAGGCCGGAGAGGACCCAGGCGAGAAGGCTCCCCACCTACCTCCAGGGTTCGAACGTGCGCCAGCATCTGTGGCAACCTCTGGACCTTGTTGTCACTGATGTCGAGGGTGCGTAAGCTCCGAAGCTCCCCCAGGGTGTCTGGAAGCTCCTTCAGCTTGTTGTCTGGAGAGACCCCAGTGGTGCAGCTCAGCACCCCAATGCCCTTTCCCCAGCTTCCCTCCTGACACCCGCCAGGACGTGGGGGAGGTGGGCGCCTCACTCTGAGCCTGGGGCGTGTGCCAGGTCCTGGAACCCGAGGCTCCCAGAGGAAGAACACGGCAGTGAGGGTGCAGTGACCTGGCCGCAAGTTCCCACTCCACCCCTGACTGGTGAGTGACAGGAAGACTGACTGGGGCTCCCTGGGCCCCAGTTTCCTCGTCTGTAAAAGGGGGACGATAACATCACTGGATGGGAATACTGAGGGAGTCCATGCGCTCACGCCCTTGCGGTGCTCTGCACAGTGCCGAGACACACTAAGTGCCCGGGAAACGGGCGCTGTCATCTGCATCATTTGCACATTAAAAATGGGTACTCTTGAGGCCAGGCCTTCTGTGCAGAAGGGCTAAAGGACAAGAAGAAGAAACGAAAGAGCCGGGGGGGAGGGTTGGAGGGGGCAGGCATTAGAACACTGGCCTGACCTACCAGCATGGCACTGGGCGGGTCCTGAGCAAGTCACTGCTCTCTGGGCCCTGTTTTCCTCACCTGTAAACTGGGGGTGAGACCGTCTCCCTCTCCTATGTCACAAACTTGTCACAAGACTGCGTCGCTTAGTGTAGGCTCTTTACTGGGTGGGGAGCGCTCCTGAGAACCACTCTCATGGCCACCCACTGTCCTGACGCAAATGAGGGGGTCTCGGGGCCTCGCTGTCATGTTCTGCATGGCCTGCCCTCCTCCCTGTAAGGCCCTGGCCGGGGCCCTCCAGATGTCCTGTCTCTGACCATGGGCCAACAGGAGATCAGAGGGTTTAGAGTGACACTTGGGGGTTGGCTGCCCTCGTGCCCCTGTGGCTGCCAGGCAAGTCAGCCCAGAGCCAACCGAGGGTCCCGCAGACAGGGCTTCCTGAACCCCTACCTTTCAGGTTGAGGGTCTGGAGCTGGATCAGGTTCCCGATGGAACGTGGGAGGGACGTCAGTTGATTCCTTTCCACATTTAAGACCTAAGAAAGAGGAAAATGTGACATGAGAACCCCACACACAGACAGCAGCATCTACCCTGCTTCAGGCCAGGTGTTATCTCAGGCACCACACACACGTCTTTATCTCCCGACATCCCTGTGAGGAAGATATGGATTATTACGATTCCATTTGAGAGATGGGGAAACTGAGGCTCAGGGCGGTGAAGTCATGGGTCCAAGAGAGCAAAGCCAGAATTTGAACCTGGGTCTTGCTGAAGTTGTATCATTTATGCTGACCACAAAATAGCCAGTAATGGCCCGTGATCGGAAGGGAGAAAAGAAGGGGACGAGCAGATTCGGGGACATGTGGGCTGCCATGGAGGATAAGCCATCTGGGCAGAGAGAAGAGCTGCATGGAGGGGCCTTGCTGCAGGTGGGGTGCAGAGAGCCAGAGGGTCTTAGGAGCTGAGGGCAGGCAGCCAAAGGAGAGGGCAGGGAGGAGGCTGGGGAGACAGCTGGGCCCAGTGTACAGGGCCTGATGGGGCCCAGGGAAGAGAAGAGATTTCCGTCCGAGTGCGAAGAAAAGCGTGTCTTCCTCCGGGAAACGCAGATGAAGCTAAGACCCGCCTCACAGAGCAGCTGGGAGGACTCGGCTGACAATGCAAGCGAAAAGCTTAGCTCTTAGCTCGCTGGCCTGGGGCGCAGGCAGCCTCCACAATGCAGGAGCTGCCACTGACAAGGAGCAGAAGTGGGACAGCGAGTCAGAGGGCGGAAGCCATCGTTCTGCAAAGGTAGACTCACTGGCTGAGTGCTTCTTCTGTCAAGTTGTGGACGCTCATGACGAAATCCCAAAAGCACATGCCAGAAATATGGCAGAGAGATGCCCGCAGCCCTGACGGCGCTGCTGACACCGTCACTGACATCTCAGCAGCAAAGGGGGAGGAGCCGGCACCAAGGGCAGCCCTGACTAGGGCTCGACCCGAACATTCCAAGTCTGGGTGGCTGCAATGTCTTACTCAGGTGGTCAGAGGTGAGTTTTCTGGTTCCTGCAGCCATACCTGGAGGGCTGTCAGCTGCCCTATATCGTCAGGAAGGGCTGTCAGCTGGTTATCATGAAGGTCCAGAACCTGCGGGAAGGAATCAAGTTTAATACCCAAATGCCATCAACTGAGAAAGCCCCTCTGCGTTCAGTGGTGGGGGTGGGGCGCCCTCACAGCTCTCGTGTTGAAAATGGGAGCACTCAACCCTCAGCCTCAAACAGCTGGTCATTCCATCTCATCTTTTACTTTTCTGCTTTTTTTTTTTTTTCTTAAGGCTGCACCTGGGAGTTCCCGTCGTGGCACAGCAGAAAGGAATCCAACTATGAACCATGAGGTTGCAGGTTCGATCCCTGGCCTTGCTCCGTGGGTTAAGGATCCGGCATTGCCATGAGCTGTGGTGTAGCTCACAGATGCGGCTCGGATCTGGCGTGGCTGTGGCTGTGGTGTAAGCCAGTGGCTACAACTCCGATTAGACCCCTAGACTGGGAACCTCCCTAGGCCGTGGGTTCGGCCCTAAAAAAGACGAAAACCAAAAAACAACAAAAAAAAACCCCAAAAAGGCTGCACTCACAGCACATGGCGCTTTCCAGGCTAAGGGTCTAATCAGAGCTGCAGGTGCCTGTCTATTACCATAGTTACAGCAAAGTGGGATCCGAGCCACATCTGCAATCTATGCCACAGTTCATGGCAATACCATTGAACAAGGCCAGGGATTGAACCCAAGTCCTCATGGATACTAGTTGGGGTTTTAACCCTCTGAGCCACAACAGGAACTCCCATCTCATTTCCTTTTAAAAAAATCTTATACCATTTCATACATTTAGTCATCAAATATGTATTTTTACTGTTGAGTGAAAAAAATATAAAATGGTATGCACAGATATTCATGTCAAAAGAAAAAATTCCTTCTAGTGTAAATACAGACTTGCACAGTAAGACTACCAAATATGCTATAAAATATTGATAGTGGTTCCCTAAAGCGTGAAATTACGTTTTTCTCTGTGCTTAACTGAATTCGCTAACATTTTTAACAATGAAAATGAACAAGAAAGGCAAAGAATATGTTATATGTGTCCATATGTAGGGACACATATAATAGGCACGTATGTGAAATATGAATATATGTGAATATAAACTTTTTTTGTCTTTTTTGCCTTTTTCTAGGGCCACACCCCCGGCACATGGAGGTTCCCAGGCTAGGGGTCTAATTGGAGCTGTAGCTGCCAAGCCTACACCGGAGCCACAGCAACACCAGATCTGAGCCGCATCTGCGACCTACACCACAGCTCATGGCAACGCCGGATCCTTAACCCACTGAGCGAGGCCAGGGATTGAACCTGCAATCTCACGGTTCCTAGTTGGATTCCTTTCCTCTGCACCATGACGGGAACTTCAGTATGAGCATTTTTAAAGTTATCTTTTTTCTGATTATAAAGATAATACACATTGAACGAGAACAATAAAGAGGAGTAAAAACTACCCAAATCCCTGTGCTCCAGCGTTAACCACAAAAACTTTGATGCCTACGCTCCCAGTCTTTTCTCCACGTGCTCACATGGAACAATCCTGGGGTTGTCTATGCCTCACGTGTACTGTGAATCCGGCCCAGACCCAGTCCTAGGGAGCCGACAGTCAGGAGGGAGCAGCACCCCCTCACCGAGCTTTCACACACAATGCCCGGCATCCCTCCTGTCCTTCCTGTTTGGGCTCATCGGTCTCCCTGTTCTCTGCGGGCTTGCTTGCCATGGGCTTTCCGTTTGCCTTTCGACCTAGCGAGCAGGCTCCCTGAGGTCAGGCCTGCGGCTGGCTCTCTTTGCGACCCTGCCCCACACAACGCACCGACGAGGTGCCCCCTAAACCATGCCAGTCACACCCCACAGTCGCTGTGACATTAGGCACGTCTGGCATGAACCTCGACAGACGAGGTGGGAGGGGAGTGGGGATGCTTGGCCGCCACCTGGAATGCCATGCAGAGGCCCCGACGCCTGGGCCAAGGGCTGCCGTACCTTGATGGTTGCGAGACTCAGGAGGCTGCAGGATTTAGGAAGCAGGGAAGTGAGGTGATTTGTGTGGACAATCAACACCTGTGCGGAAAAGATTTTCGACGCATTAGGCTGAGGAAGGGCGGCAGGTAGGAGGGCTGGAGGCCAGGCAGCCAGGTCAGCACAGGACGCGGGTGGTCCTGCCCACCCGGCCCAGCTCTCCGCTCTTCCAGACATCACAAAGGGGATGTGGTGCAGAAGCACGGGGTCTCCAACTGTGGAACCAGATGACCTTAAAATCTGCAACTTCAAGGGTGAAGGGGAATTTAAAAGTCTAATTCTACCTTCCGTCCCAAGAACAGAACCCGTGCGGCTGTCCCGATCTTAACCTCCCTCAGCTGCAGTGTCTTCTCGTGGAAAATAGAGACTAATAAACTCCTGCCTCCGAGGGCTGCCACTGCTGGTTAACAAGCTAGCGGACAAAAGCACGCAGCCCAGCCGGCCGCGTGGGCCGGGGCTCAGTCATCAGCTGCTGTTTTTGTCAGGCACCGACCCTTGCATGGAGATTTCCAGCATCAAGGAGCTCCCTAGTCTGTGGGTGTGGGATGCATTTTACCTCCTTCATGTAGATACTTCACTTAGAACACTCTTACCCATCTGCACTCAAGGCTGCAATATCTTTCTGAAAAATCTTTAATCTTCCCTGAATGACCAGAAGGAGATGAGTGTGGGTTTCATTACTCCTAACAATGACGATACTCAGAGGCTACCGTGTAGCAGGCATTATACTCGGTGTATTTTTATCTCTAACCACCTACCTACCTACCATCTCTCATTTAATTCTCACAAAAGCTTTGTGAGAGTAGAAAAGGAAAGTCGTTTCGCAGATGAAGAAACTGAGAGGTAAGAGTCTGAGGAAATTGCCTAAGGCAGGAGGGGGCAAAGCCAGGATGGCACCCACACCCGCCCAGGGCCAGAGCTTACTCTCCTGTGAACACACCTGCTGCAGGCTGAAGGTGTGCAATGCGGGGAGAAGCGGGAGCATCTACGCCAGGAAAACAACTCCTAAAATTCCCACCCGATTTCAAATAAGCAAACCCGCAAGAAACAATTCTCTGAAAATGAAGACCCGTCTCACCTTCTTCTGCAGAACTTTGCATGTTGCAAAAGCCCCAGATGGAATCTAAGATAAGACAAAGAAGAATCAGTGTCTCCCCTCCTGCCTGCGTTGGGTTTTTTTTAGGAATTTGTTTTATTTTATTCATGTGATTAATTTTCTTTCCTTTTTTAAAAAATTATTTCCCGAATATAATTTTTTTTTCTACTGTACAGCATGGTGACCCGGTTACACATAAAGTACACCTACTATTTTCGCACATTAGCATGCTCCATCATGAGTGACTAGACATAGTTCCCAATCCCAAAGAGAGTAGTCTGCGTCTATCAACCCCAAGCTCCCCATCCACCCCACTCCCTCCCGCTCCCTCTTGGCAACCATCTCCTGCCAGTTTTTAACTTGTTTTCCGAGTGGGGCTAGGGGGAGGGAGAGGTGGGGTGGGAGGTGAACAAGTGCTAAGCCCAGGGGAGGCTGGGGAGGAGGCTGCTCTGAGTGGTTGTCTCCCTTCCAATCAGCTATCGGGTGACTGCCCCGCCCACACACCCCATCCCCATGCCCATCATGACCTCTTTGAGGGGCAAGAGAAAGCTCTCTGGTGCTTTGCAGAGAACCTCAGGCTCTCCCTGAACCCGAGCAACCTGTGGGTACATTTTCTAGACTCCTTGACTCTTAAAGACTATGTTGAGGCCAAAAGATCATCTCAATTCTTTCAGACAAGAAAAAAATCTGAGGAAACATCTCTTGATTATTGCTTCTGGCTTTTTTGGGGGGGGTGGGGGCTTGACCTTGGCATGCAGAAGTTCCCCGGCCAGGGATCAAACCCGAGCCAGAGCAGTGACAACTCCGAGTTCTTAACCACTAGGTCCCAGGGAACTCTGCTTCTGGCTTTTTAAAAGCCCCAGTCCACATCTGTCCTTTTTGGGCAAAGTGATCCAAGAGAGAAGGGCAGATACAAATTCTCAGCCAGAACACCACCCTAGTTACCTCTGAGAGCTCACAGTTAGAGATGTCAAGAATGTCATCTGCCCCAGCTTCTTTTGCCTAAAGAGAAAAGAATTTACAAAAAGTGTTCAAACAAAACATCCTTGCCAAGGGGACAAACCAGGCAAAGAAACACAGGATTAATTGGCTTGCAGGAATCATGGAAGTCATCTGGTTCAAGTGGTCCATTTTGCAAGTGGACCAATGACCCCTGCTTTAACGGGCCTTGAGGTCCAGCAGGGAAGAGCCGATGAACCAGTAATGACAAGTGTGATCCATCCACGGAGGGGAGGGCAGTGTGGAGCCCTGTTTCTTGGGGCAGAGGTGGAGGTGGGGATGGACTCAGAGGACACCTGCTTTCCCTCACCAGACACATCTGATACTCCAGGCGTTTCCGAGCCTCCTCACTGGGTTTCCGCTTCCGGAAAAAGAGTGGCATCCTTCCTTTTTTCCCAGAGCAATCTTCACAGCACTAGGGCATAGGAGAGAAGGTAGGGCCTGGGGAATCTGTCACAGCCACCCAACACTCAGGCCAGGCAGCACAGTAACACAGAGCATTAGCTGATCTGCTGGAGTCTAAGTTCCCTGAGGGCAGGGCTGTGTCCTTGTCGACCATCCATCTGGGCCCAGAGCCTGGCACAGAGGGCTTCAATACCTCTTGTTCCCCTGGTTCTTTGTTAACAAAACAATAAGCAGCAGGAGGGGGAAAGAGCACAAAGGCAAGCCAGGAGACGTAGGTTCAAGCCCCCATTTGCCCCTGACCCACTGTGAGACCCTGGCATACCCTCTCCCCATTCTGAGCCCCCATCTCTTTTTCATGTTAGACAAGGGGGTTGACCTGAAGAAGTTTCCTCAGGTCCTTTCCAACGATGCTCTTTGATGGCTCTAACAGACTCTGCTGATGAATCATTTCTAGCCCTCAAAGAGTATCAGAGTAGCATCAGCAAATCAGAGATGGCATGGCTTTAGCCATCCCTAACCTTGACCTTGGCCTACAGCCTAACCAAAGAGATTTCTAAGCTAAAAAAAAACCTCAAAAGCAAGGAGTTCCCATTGTGGCACAGCAGAAACGAATTCAACTAGTATGGCTCAGTGGGTCAGGGATCTGGCGTTGCTGTGGCTGTGGTGTAGGCTAGCAGCTGCAGCTCCAATTTGACCCCTGGTCTGGGAACTTCCATATGCCGCACATGCAGCCCTAAAAAAAAGCAAAAACGAAAACAAACAAACAAAAAAACCCCACACACACTTCAAAAGCAATCTTCGAGCACCTGACCACTCTTGCAGTTATTATTCCATTTGATTTTCACCACAGCTTTCTTCAGAGCAATGAAACTGCTGCTCATCAAGTTCAGTGGTCTGGTTATATAGCCCAGACTGCAGCGAAACCGGTCTGAAACTCTGTTCTTTCAAATCCTGATCATGTGGAGTTTGCTCAACTCCTTGATGCTTAAATGACTTAGCATACACTAAGTGCACTGCCCTAAATTCAGAAGCCAGGTGCTCACTGGCTGCCCAGTATCAGAAAATAACAGCACCTGGAGTTCCTGCTGTGGCACTATGGGAGTGGTGGCAGTCTCTGCAGCACCAGGAGGCAGGTTCAATCCCTGGCCCTGGTGCAGTGGGTTAAAGGATCTGGCTCGGCTTGGATCTGATCCCTGGCCCAGGAACTCCATATGCTATGAGGCGGCCAACAAAGAAAAAAAAAAAGAGAGAGAAAACAGTGCACTTGACATGGGAAATGGATGGGCCAGGAAGTGATCATCCAGGGAAGCTTATGGTTAACAGTATGGGCTTTGGGATGAAATATAATTGTTTTTTTTCTTTCTTTTTTAAAACTGGTTTTGAACCCCAGATCTGTTACCCATCATCATGTTCCCTTGGTTTACCTCTCTGAGCCTCAATTTCCTCATCTGTAAAGTGTGAATAATAACGTCACCCACACCTGGTCCTATATGGATGCAGCGATTTCAGATATGTAAAGCCCACAGCACAGTACCTGGCACATAATCAGTGCCGCATAGCACCACACATCTAACATTTATTCAGGGCCTACTCTAGTTTAAGGAGCTAGGGAGACAGGGGCTAGGAATGAGATGCAGTTGAAGAAGACATACACCCAGTTCTCAGCAGGAGGGCGGGGACCATAGGTCTCCGCCCCTGGCCTGGGCTATCTGGGGAGCCGGCCAAGCTTGCAGAGCTGGCTCAGGCCCTTCACCCCACCTGTCTTCAGGGATGGAGAATACTCTAAGAGCCCTCCCCACCTCCCCCAGATGACCAGCTCTGACCGTCTGCTCCCCAGCGACTAAGCCTCCCTTCCCTCCTGCTCTTCCCACATCCTCCCCAATGGCCATCTCTCCTCCATCCCTCCTAAAAGATCAGCTCTTCCAGATCTGCTCCCCATGTCCACCTCTCATCCATCCCCTCCCCCGACGTCCAACCCAGATGGGAAGAGCCACACCCATCCTTCCTGGCTGGAGTGGGCAGTGCCCAACCTTGCTTTGCGGGTAGACAGGTCCCCGACGTTCGTTCCCTCGGGTGGATCTGCAAGCAGGGCGCTCCTTCCTAGGGCTTAGTCATGGACGTGGGGTGGCAGACCACCCGGTACGGGCCGACAGGATCGGAGTCTGGTCTCCTCCAAAAGCAAGAACTGGGGCAGAATCTCAGAAAGTCATGCAGACCAGGATGACGAAGTCAGAGACCAAGACCGCAGAGTCCTAGAATCAAGAGCTGGACCGGATTTAGACTCGGAATAAAACTGTTTTGATAGCTAAAATACATACACAATGAAGGACACTGAAGGGGGTCTGGGATCACTGTAGCCGTGGGCTCTGGGAATGAGAGTGCGGACCTTCAAGAGAGGGGCGGGGCTCTGGGGCTGGGTGACAGGGACTCTGGGGTGACCCTCACGATAAGGAAGAATGGGGAATAGCGGGGGCTGGAGTCTCGAGAGCAGCCCTCTGTTGTCTACCTCCCCCAGGAGAACTGCCCCGCTTCCGACCCCCTAGCTGCAGCTCACCGCGGTGCCTGGTTCTCTAGCCGTCAGTCTCAGGTTCCTGCCCACAAGCAATATGGCTGCAAGGGCGTCGCTGGAAGGCTGGGCGGAGACAGGAGTTCTCGCGAGAGCCGCGCTTTCAGGCCTATATCCGGCGTAATCGGCCAGGCTTCCGGTCTTTCGGCTTTCGGCTCGGAGGAGGCCACGGTGCAACTTTCTTCGGTCGTCCCGAATCCGGGTTCATCCGACACCAGCCGCCTCCACCATGCCGCCTAAGTTCGACCCCAACGAGATCAAAGTCGGTGCGTGCTTTAGATGTGGCCGGGACTGCGGGATGGAGCATCCGTCCCCGCTTACCGTCCGACCTGCGGCCCCCGCCGCAATTGCCTTTCCCGTGTCGGGCTTAAGAGCCGCTGCCTCTTAGGGGCCCGCCCTCTGGTGTTTCGTTCAGGGCGCTGTGCGGTCCTGGCCGAGTCTTACTCTGGGCCTCAGCTTCCCCACGTGTAAATGGGGAGGGAGGCCCGGACGACCTATGGCGGCTTTGAGACAGCCCACACGCCTTAGGGTAAGGTTTTGTCTCTGGGTGCTTCCCTCTAGGCTGGGATGGCCGGACGCCGGGGTGGCCTCCACCCAAGCCCGGTGTGGGCCGCGGTAGCGGCAGCCAGGACCGAAGGCTGCTGCCCCACGTGGCGCTTGGGCCGGTCCACGCCTGGGGGGAGGTGTGTCCTGCCTCGGTCCTCGCTGAGGTTCTCGGTGCTCTTCTGAGAAGAGGCAGAGGGTGGCGAGGCCAGGCCCGGAAAGATGCGGGGAGAAGGCTGTGGCTTCGGGCGCCCCCTCCGCAGGCACTAACACGTTCTTTCTCTCAGTGTATCTGAGATGCACCGGTGGAGAAGTCGGGGCTACATCTGCCCTGGCCCCCAAGATCGGCCCCCTGGGTCTGGTGAGTCATCCCCGTAGACGGGCGGTTCTCAGGAGAACAGAGTTAGCCTCTGGCTTGTGCAAACGCATTTGTGTCTGAGGTGCCATTGACGTTGAGAGATTGCCATCCCCGACTAGGCCTGGGAGCCGCTAAACTGGCACTAGCTGCTCTAGAAAGGCTCTGTGTGAAAATGGAACCTAGTACCCTGAACTGGTAACTTCTCAGGGTCTCCTAACTGCCGACCTTAGAGCACCTGAGGAATGGGGATAGGGAAGCCCCTGGGCCAGAGCTTGAATCTGAGCCGCAGCTGGGACCTCCCCCAGGGGGCTGAGGATGGAACCGCTGCCATTGCATATTCTTAACACACTGCCACAGCGGGAACTCAAGGTCTCCTGGTGATTAAAATGTATTAGTTTAAAATGCCCGCATTACCACATTGGTCCTTAGGAGAGGGCAGTTAGGTGAGGGACCTGGCCCAGTTGCGGCCTTGAGCCTGCAGTTTACAGCCCTGGAGATATTTCACCCCAGCCTCAATTTTTACCAATCTGTATTGTGATGAGCCATGCCTTGACTGGGTAAGCACAATTAAACAAACCTGACTTTTGCCTGCCTGGTCAAGCATGCAGCATTCTTGGGTCCTGCCACACGAGAAGGACTAGGCAGGTTTTCAGACTGGGTAGATTTAGGGCACAGTGTGAGTATACACTTTTCTTTCTGCAGTCTCCAAAAAAGGTTGGTGATGACATCGCCAAGGCAACTGGTGATTGGAAGGGTCTGAGAATTACAGTGAAACTGACCATTCAGAACAGACAAGCCCAGGTACTTGGTTTGAGGGAGGGTGGAGGCAGGGGTTCCTGGGTGGAAGGGTTTTGCGGTATGATCGCCTGCCACCAGTGGTAAACTAATTGCATTTAATCTGTGGGGGAGGCATTTGAGGCGTGTGGAGATTTCCAAGTAAATCTGAGCTGTAGCTTCTGGCTTACGCCACAGCAATGCTAGATCCTTAACCCATTGAGGGAGGCCAGGGATTGAACCTGCATCCTCAATGATTCGTTTCCTCTGAGCCACGACGGAAACTCTGGGACGGCCTTTTTGAGGGTGTGGGTCACGTTAACTTGAGACATTGGGCAAATCATACAACGTCTCCCTTCAGGTTGTGCAAGTTACCTGAACATACAGTAAATCTGGTGTCAGGCTCATGGCCTCTGAGAGCCAAGGTGCATGGTAGTAGTGGTTCTCGCTGGAGGGTTGCACAGGGCTTATTCACATTGTGAATCTCTCCTGCAGATAGAGGTGGTACCTTCTGCCTCTGCCCTGATCATCAAAGCTCTAAAGGAACCGCCAAGAGACAGAAAGAAGCAGAAAAACAGTGAGTGGCTTTTTCCCTGGTAATTTGTGGGTGGTATCTTGTGTATCTTTGTCTGTGCCTGACAGCTGCACGTGCTCCCTTGAGTGAACTCCAGGGAAGGTACGGGTGTTTGATGTTAAGCTGTCTCAGAGGCAGGCAAGAAGTGCCATGTGGCTCCCCAGTCCCTTGGATGGAATAGAACTTGTTCAGCCCTTGCAGGAGGGAAGTGTCAGTATGCAAAGTGAAGAAGATAACCAGTAAACAGGAAAAACCAGCTGTCCACCTGGATGACAGACACTATGGACAGCTTTAACCAGCCTCAGTCACTTCACCTTGTCTTTCTTCCACCTCAAAACATAGTCCCTTTCTTATAAGGCTAGCAAAGACTTGACTTTGTTCCTAGCCACCCGCCACTGCACCTGACCAGTTTTCTGTTGGCTGGTGCAATCCAGTGGTGAGCTGATATTAAACCCCAGCTTAGGAAACAGGGTTGTTCTTCATGTGGATGACTCTGTGCCGAAAGCATGGGGACAGCTTGGGAATGGGTGAGGGGGGACTAGCTGGTCTGCTCTGGCCTCAGGTGGTAAGAGCTTTTGCTGTTTTGTCTTTCCTGCAGTTAAGCACAGTGGAAACATCACTTTTGATGAGATTGTCAACATTGCCCGGCAGATGCGGCACCGCTCTTTAGCTAGAGAGCTTTCTGGTAAGAGCAGGACAAATGGAGCCACCTTAATTGTTTGGGACGTTTAAGACCTGAAATTGGGGTATAGGATCTTCTGGGTTTGAAGGAATAGATTTAAAATTATGGATTATATTATATAGTTTAAAATGATGGGTATATTTATTTAATTTGGGCATCAAGGGACGGTGAACACCTTGGATTATGAGCCTTTAAATATTATGGAGTTATGAATTTTGGAGTAGCAGTGATACTGTTCCTCTATTCCACAAAATAGTTATTCCTTTCCTTGCCCATATTTCCCCACTGGTATCTGAGGATTGTGAGCGACTGATACAGCCTCTGAAGCTGCCTTTTCTTAATCACAGGAACCATTAAAGAGATCCTGGGGACCGCTCAGTCTGTGGGATGCAATGTTGATGGCCGCCACCCTCATGACATCATAGATGACATCAACAGTGGTGCAGTGGAATGCCCAGCTGTAAGTGACTTCTGCATTGGTTTCACTTGCTTAAAACCAGGGGAGTTGGAGGGGGAAGCTAAAATTGTCTGGAGGTAAGGTAGAAAATTGTAGCAATGCTTGATAATGGGGTTGAGTGATACTTATTTTGTCCTATTACTGAGAGGTTTTCTTTTTCTCTTTCCACAGAGCTAAGAACTGCAAAGAAAAATAAAGATTATTTGACAACTAATGGGCTTTTTGTTGTGGCCTCTTCCTTTGTGGGGAGTTGGGGGAGGGAAGCCTTTGGGGCAAGGTGATGGGCCCTGTTGATGAAGTAGCTGTCTGGGTAACAAGTTCCTTGGGGACAACAGATTTCTGTCCTTTACTATGGGACTAGCTCAGAAAATGCTTATAAAGGAAGGCCTTGTAGACACATTCATGAAGCACCTCAAAAAAAAATTCTTGGTCAGAAAGCTTGGGGAGTGCCTACTGTGGCCAATGGGTTAAGAATCCAACTGCAGTGGCTTCAATCCCTGTCGCTGTGCAGTAGGTTGAAGAATCTGGTATTGCTGCAGCTCAGATTCAGACCCTGGCTCAGAGACTTCTATATATCATGTGAGGGGTGCAGTAAAAATAAACACTTGTTCAGCAAGAAGCTCTAAATCCCAAACCAGTTGGTGGGAGGCCCATACCCAGGCTTTGCTACCCATTCCGGTTTACAGCTGGGGTTCAGAACCACTAATGGGACAACCAAGGAACATAACTTTCATATGAGACTTCGATCCCAGGTTAATGTGAAACAAGGTTCAAGTCTTCTGTAGCTAATAGCAGCTCCTAGCCCCACTGTGGTTTGCTTTAAACTTCACCATCAGGCTTCTCATGAATGCTTTTGCCCTTCCCTTAGGTTCCTTTTGATTTTCTAGAGCTCATCACTGGCTTTCACCTTATTTTATGTGCAATGAGTAAACCACAAACATTTGGGCACTGGGACAAAAGCTGTATCTTGACGTACCACCTGGAAGGTCTTCTGGGCACTAGCCTAAAGGGGGTTAGGAATCGTGGCCCCAAGAACTTAATTTCCCTGCTGTTAGTGGAAAGGACTACTTGAGATCTCTGGAGTAAGGAACATTCCAGGACCAAGGAATCCAAGGCCTTGGGTGATGGTTGTACAACCAATCTGCCTTTAAAGTAGACCAGTAATGGAGTCTAAAGTCAAGCTTACCTCACCCAAAATTAGGTTAGCTCACAGACGTTTACGAGTGCAGAGATGAGATCTATACCAGCTGCACACACCGAAGAGACAGCTAAAGAGCTTGATCTAAAAGGCTCAGCTGTTGGGAACAGGGGAAAATAAAAATGAAAGCCTGGCTGCCATCAGATTACCCCAATCTTGTTAGCCCTCCCTCATGGACTCCATGGAATTCCATTAGCTTCCTCTTGCACCCTCAATCTCCCTTATTCTTGATAGCAATAACCACAACAGAGTACTAGAATGGCTCACCAAAGTACAGACTGCATGCAGCTGGGTCTAGATTCAGCATTAGGAAGTGAACATCCCTTCCCCATTCTAGTAACAATTTACCCTAGAACCCCTTTCCCCATTTGAATTTACTTCCCTTAGTGGCCCCATTATGGGGAATACTCCTTTCTGGCCAATGTCCTTTTGCAACAGTCTTTTAAGCAGAGATTACTATGACAAGACATTGCCAAAATACCAGGCCTTTTAAGTAGGTAGGAGCCAAGTCTCATAAACCAAGGTTTCTGGAATGCTTGTTAAACAAAGCACTTAAAAGTAAACCGCTGAATTAAAGGTAGGGCTCTAAAATGGTGTAATTGGACTTGGGGTGTCTCTGGCTAAACTGAGAGAGAGCACCTGAGACTTTCCACATGCAACATGTAAAACAGTGACTTTATTAAAGGTGCTTTTTGCATGTGGCTCCATGCTAAGTCTTAAAAGTCAGATGTCCCCAGATTCTTTCAAATTACTTGTCAGGTCCCGATTATGTTCCCAGTTACTCTCCAGCATGGAGCCTCTGATGTCTAATGAAAGCTGAGCTACACCTGAAGGCCTTCCCACACTCACTACATTCATAAGGTTTCACACCAGTGTGAATTCTCTGATGCTGACTAAGGGATGAGCTCTGGTTAAATGCCTTTCCACACTCATTGCACTCATAGGGTTTTTCTCCTGTGTGAATTATATGATGTCGAATAAGGGCTGAACTCTCACTGAAGAATTTCCCACATTCATTACATTTATAAGGCTTCTCCCCAGTGTGGGTCTTTTGGTGGATTATAAGGTTTGTACTTTGGCTAAAGGCCTTCCCACACTCGCTGCACTTGTAGGGTTTCTCTCCAGTGTGAGTCCTCTGATGGTTTGTGAGGTTTGCGCTCTGGCTGAAGGCCTTCCCACATGCGCTGCATTTGTAGGGTTTCTCCCCTGTATGGATTCTCTGGTGCTGAATAAATGCTGCACAGTAGCTGAAAGCCTTCCCGCACTCGCTGCACTTGTAGGGTTTCTCCCCTGTGTGAGTCCTCTGGTGGTTTGTAAGGTTTGCACTGTGACGGAAGGCCTTCCCACAGTCACTGCATTCATAAGGCTTCTCTCCAGTGTGAATTCTCTGATGCTGAACAAGGGCTGAACAGTCACTGAAGGCTTTCTCACACTCACTACATTTGTAGGGCTTTTCTCCGGTGTGAGTTCGCTGGTGTTTTGTGAGGTTTGCATTCTGGCTGAAGGCTCTTCCACATTCGCTGCATTTATAAGGTTTCTCTCCTGTGTGAATCCTCTGATGCTGAATAAGAGATGAGCTCTGGCTGAAGGCCTTCCCGCATTCATTGCACTCGTATGGCTTCTCCCCAGTGTGGCTTTTCTGATGCTGAGAAAGGGAAGAACAGTAACTGAAGGCTTTGCCACATTCATTACACGTGTACGGCTTTGCTCTGTGAGATGTAATTATATCTGAATTCTTCCTGAAGCTCTCTGTGTGTGTTTCACATTTACGGGGTCTCACTTCTGTAGGAACTCTCTGCTGTGGCGAAAGCACTGGTCGCAGACTGAAGCCCTTCCCCAGTTCACTGCTCCTGTGATCTGACTCCCCAGAGTCTACACTTGGGTCTTGGAATGAGTCTTCAGAAATGTCTTGCTCAGGTGGTGATTCAGATACAATCTTCCAGTCTGAAAAAAATTTCGAAAAGCAATTTAAAGAATTCCTTTTTAAAAGAAAAAGGAAGAAAAGGCACTGAAATACAAATGGCTGAGGGAGTCTGGCTGAGCTCTAAGGTTCGAGGTGTCACCCCTTCACCCAGAGCGCTTCCATTCTAACCTGAAATGACCAGACAGCTTTTCAGAGATAAGCATCCTCTGCTCCCTTTCCTAAACAGCAAAGGGATGAGGTGGAGCCTGCACCTCTGCCTCAGGTGCACTTGCCTTTCTTATTTCTGACACTTCTCTCCTGCACTTTTGCTAAGTACTGGGTTGTTTCAAGCTGCTTTCTTAGTCTCGCAATTCTTGGTGTGGTTTTAGGCAACCTGCTCACTGGGTTTGAAATAATTCACTTTAAAAAGCTGAAGACTGATGCCAGCAGGATGAATGTTTTCACCTATCAAATCAGCAAGATTTCAAAAAATTCAAGAGTGCTGGTAAGGGTGCAGCATTTGGGATATCTCACACACTGACATGGCTACATCACCAGGGACGAGCTTCTGCAGAGCAACCTGGCTGTACAGATCAAGAGTCTTTAAAATGTTGACATCAGAATTCCACTTGTAAGAATCTATCCCAAGGAACCAATGAGAAATGACACGGAGCTGTGTTGACCAGGGTACTCATCACAGCATCATTTGTCAAATGAAAAGCGAACACCTAAACGTTTAATAGCAAGAAATGACTATACTATCGCCAACCAAGGGACACTACCCAGCAGTTATAAAGCATATCTGAAGTCTGTACACTCTAATTCTTCTTGTAGAAAGGCATTTATCAAAAACAAACAAAAAACAATGGAAAGATATACAGTGTGAAGGTAAACTATATTTTCATGGGCTTGTGAAGGATTAGGCAAGGGGTAATTTTTATGTTCTTCAATGCTTATCTGTATTTTTTTTTTTTTTTGCCACACCTGTGGCATATAGCTTTGGCAATGCCAGATCCTTAACCCATTGCACCACAGAGGGAACTGTGCTTATCTATATTTTTTCATGTTCTCCAAAGACAGTATTATTTTTACAATAAAAGTAATAAAATAAGTTATAAAAATCTTGTTTTCAGAGAATATGCAGTGATAAAAATAAACAGTATGCTGTTAGGTGAAAAAAAGAATATGTAAAAATTACAGTTATCTTAGAAAAAAGTATCTTGTTACATGAAAAAGACTCAAGGTGTACACACTGCTATATATAAAAGAGATAATCCACAAGGACTTACTGTATAGCACAGGGAACTCTACTTAATACTCTGTAATAAGACAGGTTATGGGAAAAGAATCTGAAAAAGAATGGATATATGTATAACTGAATCACTCTGCTGTACATCTGAAACTGACATAACTGTAAATCAGCGATACTCCAGAATAAAATAAAAATTAAAGAAAGACTGAAGGTTACCTCTGATGGGATGACAGGAGATCTCGGTTTTCTTTTTTATTCTTTTCTAAACTTTATTATTATTATTATTTTTTTGCTATTTCTTTGGGCTGCTCCCGAGGCACATGGAGATTCCCAGGCTAAGGGTCGAATCGGAGCTGTAGCCACTGGCCTACACCAGAGCCTCAGCAACGCGGGATCCGAGCCGCATCTGCAACCTACACCACAGCTCACGGCAACGCCGGATCGTTAACCCACTGAGCAGGGGCAGGGATCGAACCCGCAACCTTATGGTTCCTAGTCGGATTTGTTAACCACTGCGCCACGACGGGAACTCCCTTTTCTAAACTTTAAATGAACCTGTGGGAGTTCCCGTTATGGCGTGGTGGTTAACAAATCTGACTGGGAACCATGAGGTTGCGGGTTCGATCCCTGCCCTTTCTCAGTGGGTTAAGGATCTGGCATTGCCGTGAGCTGTGGTGTGGGTAGCAGACGCAGCTTGGATCCTGCGTTGCTGTGGCTCTGGCGTAGGCCAGTGGCTACAGCTCTAATTGGACCCCTAGCCTGGGAACCTCCATATGCCACGGGAGAGGCCCAAGAAAAGGCAAAAAGACAAAGATAAATATATAAATAAATAAATAATAAAAATAAATAAATAAATGAACCTGTGATATTTTTACTAGAAAAAAGTTATTAAAACATTGCTTTTATAATATGGATGACTGTGGGTGATACTTTTTAAAAGAGTTAATGATTCTTGCAGTTCCCGTCGTGGCGAAGTGGTTAACGAATCTGACTAGGAACCATGAGGTTTCGGTTCGATCCCTGCCCTTGCTCAGTGGGTTAACGATCCGGCGTTGCCATGAGCTGTGGTGTAGGTCGCAGACGTGGCTCGGATCCCGAGTTGCTGTGGCTCTGGCATTGTCCGGCGGCTACAGCTCCTATTCAACCCCTAGCCTGGGAACCTCCACATGCCGCTCAAAAAAAAAAAAAAAGTTAATGATTCTTTTTTTTTTTAATTTTAATTTTTTCATTTTTTTACCTTTTCTAGGGCCACTCCTGGCATATGGAGGTTCCCAGGCTAGGGGTCTAATCGGAGCTGTAGCCGCCGACCTATGCCAGAGCCACAGCAACGCTGGATCTGAGCCACACCTGCGATCTACACCACAGCTCATGGCAACACCGGATCCTTAACCCACTGAGCAAGGGCAGGGATCGAACCGAAACCTCACGGTTCCTAGTCGGATTTGTTAACCACTGAGCCAAGATGGGAACTCCCAGAGTTAATGATTCTTAAAATTCTTTGAGCTGCCATTCATAATAAGAGAAAGCCTAATGTGTAAATTAATGTCTAATATTTGGAAAATGTTAAAACTAAGTGAACCCTGTGGTCCCAGACACCTCTCTGTCTCCTTCACAGAGGCTTGCAGGTTAGGGAGTTTTCGGGAGGTCTATGGAGCTTCTTTTCACAAGCGTCAATTTTCCTGAAGAGATTCTTTCCATTCCTGCCTTACTTAGGGAAACAGCAGGTTAGTTTTAGGTGCCTTTTATTCTAATTTCTGTACAGAATCTTCACCCAGATTGCCTGGGTTCAAATCTTGGCTCTACCTCTTACTAGCCAGTGATTTTGGGCAAACTGCTATGCCTTGGATTTATTATTTGTGAACAGAGCTCTCTTTAAGAATTATTATGAGGACTAAAAGAGCTAAGACACAAAGGACCCAGAACAGTACCTGAGGAAAAGCACGTGTTACATGAGTGCTTGTTACTATCTTGGGCCTCTCCCTGTAAGTCATCTTAAATGGTTTCCAATAAGCAGGTTTCCCTCTGAGTTGCACGTGCATTTGAAGTCCGATCTACAGAGAGCACAGAAGTCCCTTTCAGGTTGAGGGTAGCTCTATGTCACTCAGTATTTGGTCTTACATGGCCTTGACAGCTCTCAAAAACTGCCCCTCTCCAAGTAAAAGATGGAAAGAAGAAAAATGACAACAAAAGCAGCAGTGGGAGAAAGGAGCAATTAAGAAGATGTGACGCTCACGAGCCGTCCTGCCTCAGCTGACCTGTCCCCTGCGTGCTGGCTCCTGTATCAGATGGTCTAATAATAACCCAAACCGAATATACCCAGAACAGAACCGCTGATTTTCCCTTTCAGGCCAGTGTCTTTGGCAGTCTTCCCATTTACTCACTGGCTCAGGCCAGGGTCAGCCTAACCCTCTGTCCCTCACGCCCAGCCCACTAGTGTGTCCCCTTGGCTTTAACACCCAAGTGTGTCCTGAAGCCTCCTCCTTACCAGCCACCTTCAACTCACTGGAACTTCCTAACTGATCTCCCTGCTTCTAGTCTTGAGCCCTGAAAGTCTAGTCTCTGCACATGTTATCTTTCCAAACACAGATCGAATACTGTCCCTCTCTTTGCTCAAAACCCTCAATGGCTTCCTATTCTTCCATCTGAATAAAATCTGAATGCTTCCCCACAGCCTCTTAACCTTAATGATCTGCTCCCTGCCTCCCACTCTCCCTCTTGTTTATTAGTCCTAGGACCTTGTGATCCTAACACAAGTCAAACTCATTCCCAACTCAAAGTCCAGATATTCCAGATATGTTCCTCCTCCAGATATTACACGGCTGGCTCATTCTCTTCCTTCAGATCTCAGCTCCAATGTCAACTCCTCAAAGTGGTCTTCTCTATTCATCTGATCTAGAACGGCCTCCACCCACATCCGTATTTCCATTTGCACAGTACTCATCATCCAGTATTATACTGGTTATTTTATTCATTCATGTTCCTCATCAGGACATAAGCAGGGACCACATCTTGTTCTCTGCTGCACCTCCAGTACCTAAAACCACACCAGGTGAGTATCAACCAGTGAGGCAAAGGTACCTTGGAGACCTGGTCTGTCACTGTGGAAAGGGTGGATGGAATAACAGTGGGTTGCAAAACCAGTCCATGAGGCACAGCAATGACCAGGATGCTCTGTGGGTCCTACAGCAGAGGTGCAACAACACAGGAGCGTGTTTTAGTTACTCTAATAGCCTGATTTAAAACTTTCCTCCAGGAGTTCCTGTCGTGGCTCAGTGGAAACAAGTCTGACTAGAAAAAACAAACAAACAAACAAACAAAACTTTCCTCCAACTAAAACTGTTTTTTCATATATATATTTGTCAAATAAGTAAGATAGATTTTGTTTCTGGTTGTTGCTGGTTTTTTTGTTTTTTTGTGTGGTTTTTTTTTTGGTCTTTTTAGGGCCACACGTGTTGCACATGGAGGTTTCCAGGCCAAGAGTCCAGTTGGAGCTGCAGCTGCTGGCTTGCACCACAGCCACAGCAATGTGGGATCCAAGCCGCGTTTGAGATCTACACCACAGCTCATGGCAACACCAGATCCTTAACCCATTGAGCGAGGCTGGGAAGCAAACCCGAGTCCTCATGGGTGCTAGTAGGGTTCGTTAACTGCTAAGCCAAGCCACGGCAGGAACTCCCATCAAATAAAAAAGACGGATTTTGTTATCCACATTTTTCAGCTATGGAAACAGATGACTACATAATTAGTGGTTTACTCTGAATCCGTGTAGTTAGAATGTAGCAAGTCAGGACCTGGATGTGTCTTTCATGGGTCCATATCCAAGGCTGCTTCCACACTAATATTCTACACTAATAGCTCAGAACACAATCCTGTGTGGTAACACCTTTTCCCAACTTCTGTTTCCAATAACATGGTGATGTGAATCTTTTTCAGTAACCTTTTTGGGGATTTTGAACCCCTCTGAAACTGTTATGAAACCTTTTCCAGAAATAGGCAGTTATTGCCACAAAACACCGCATTCAATTTCTCAAGTTCCACAGACACAGGGTCTCCAGATCCAGGCTAACAGGGCCTGCGTGACAAAGACGGTGTGCTGGGAAGGGGAGGGTTTGGAGAACAAAGCAGCAGGCCGAGTGAGGCTCCCTGTAAGGGGAAGGACTACAGCAAGTATGAGCAGGGCTTGGAGTTACAAGGGCCGAGGTGCCGTGGCAGGCTGCTTAGACAGAGGGTGAGGTGGGAAGAAGGGTTCAGACAACCATGCAGAGAGTAAGCCAGAGGCTTTGTTTTCATTGTTCTATAGTAGCAATAACCAGCCACTAAAGTTATAAAACATCAGGCTGCATTTTTAGAAAAACTTAAAATTTTGTCACATTAAAGTTGTGAAGTTCCTTTGTACCTCTGATGCTTTAAGTTTCAAAATATCACAAGGGGCTAGGACCACAGGCCCTGCCAGAGGTCACGCATCTGCAAGGGCTGAAATACCAAAGCGGGACTGAAGTGAGCAACCAGAGGGGAACAGAAGAGATAAACCCAGAAACGATGGTTTCCCTGGCTTTTGTTTTTGCTGAGTTTCTTAGTATCCGTCCTACAGAAAATGCAGGCATTGCCATGAAGAGGGAGAGAAGGGGTGGGGGTGGCGGGGGAGATGCAGAATCTGACAAAGGGGCAGTCAGAGAGGGGACAAGCAGTGGGTGTCACGCCTGGAGGTATGGGTAACGGGGGGCGCGGGGAGTGGGGGAAGCAACCTGAGATGCTCGGTGAGGTGAACTCAGAGCAGGGAATGTGCTCGGCCAGCAGCAATGATGCTCAGTCTCCTAAAGGCCAGCAATACCACCCGTGCTCCCAAACCCCCTCCGGCCTGGGGAGACCGAGTGTGGAAGGGAGGGCTTTGGAGTCCCACGGACCTTGCTTCAAAGCCCAGCCTCGCCACGTTCTAGCTGTGAGGCTCTGAACCAGTGAGTTAGCCTCTCTCAGCTTTATTTTCCTCATCTATAAAATGGGGACAATAACATCTACCTCACTGGTTGTTAAAAAAATCAAATGCACTAATGCATGTTTCAAAAGGGCTTTTGCCCTCGAGATCTGGCTGGCTCGGTGCCCCGTTACTTACCTGGGCAGGCAGCCCTTAGGCCTTCTCTCTCCAGCATCCAGGAGCTTTCCCTTTGTTCCAACTGGGCGTTCACGCCAGGTTCCGAGACTGGAAGTCCTATTTAAGGGGAAAAAATGGGCTTTAGAGATTTGTACTAAGTATAAATAGCCACCTGGAATTCAGGGGAGTGGAAACAGGTCATTCATTTCATTCATTCAACAAATATTTACTGAGCAATGACCTGGTGCTGGGCACTAGGGGACAAGGAGTACATAAAACAGACATGATGCCAAGGTCTTGGTAGAGCATTTCTGAAAGGAGCTAAACAGCCTCGGAAGTTCCCGTTGTGGCTGAGTGGTAATGAACCTCAAGTGGTAATTGAACCTGAGGACCCAGGTTCAATCCCTGGCCTCACTGCTCAGTGGGTTAAGAATCCGGCGTTGCCTGTGAGCTGTGGTGTAGGTCGAAGAGGTGGCTCGGATCTGGCATTGCTGTGGTTGTGGTGTAGGCTGGGAGCTGTATCTCTGATTTGCCCCCTAGGCTGGGAACCTCCATATGCTGCAGGTGCAGCCCTAAAAAAAAAAAAAAAAGGAAAAGGAAAAAAAACAAACCAGCTTCAATGAGGGGGTCAAGCCAGAGAGTTAAGCAAGCCCCCGAAGCCCGCAATTTAGGAAGATAAAAACTTACTGAATATGGAGGAACTGACTGGAAGGTCTCCCCACCCTTCCTGGGAAATAAGGAAATGGGGAGGTGCAGCCTCGGGGGGAACAAAGAGGAATAAACACTGTCCCCCTGGTGCATCAGAGCAACTGGGGATAACTCGACATTGGGAAGTGCCACAGGTTTTCAGAACTGCGCAGATACTGAATTTTCAATGGTTTCCTTACCCAGTAGGACCAAGTTTCTGGACTTTTCTGGTATCCCTTCCTTGAACCTGTCCCTCGGAGCAGGGACCAACTGCCTCCATCCCTCCTGGGTAAAAGCTACAGTCACACTGCTGAAAGGGGTGGATCCCTGAAACAACAAACATATTCCTTCTTGCCCAGTGGCCTTAGAATATAAGGGAGTGAGGAGACTGGGTGCTCTGGGTATGCTGGCGAGCAGGCCTGCAAAGGGTCTTTGAAAGGACTCAGGGTAGTTCCGAAAAAAGCATTTATGGATCACTTCCTATGTGCCTAACACTATCCTGGATATTGACACAAAAATAAATAAAAATACAATCTCTCTTGTCTTCACATGTTTCTAATTCTGATGGACTTTACATAGAAGTAGAAGGAAATATGTCCACTATGAGCAGCAATTGGGTAGAAACTAACTTGAAAATTAAATGAGATAATATATAAAAAACAAAATTAGAATGTGTGGGTTTATGCAACAAGGAGTCAGCTGCAAATTAGCAAAGAAATGGGAATGATGAATGTTTTGGGAATATTTAATAAATCTTCCCATGAACTCAGGTACCACACGGTACAGCAGGAAGAGCCAAGCCCGTATGCAGCCACCTGTAATAGTGTGTCGACGAGATGGGTGACAAGTGGACGTCCCGCTGTGGTACAGTGGGTTAAGAGTCCAAGGGCAGCAGCTCGGGTCGCTGCAGTTATGGGATTGATCCCTGACCCAGCACAGTGGGTTAAAGGATTCAATGTTGCCACAGCTGCAGTTCAATCCTCAGCCTGAGAACTTCCATATGCCCTGGGTGCAGCTATTTAAAAAGAGAGAGGGAGAGAGATGGACTGCTAGCTGCTAGGCTAACAGAGAGGAATCCTAGATGGAACAGCAGGGGTCGGGCCACACAGAGAAGGCAATCACCAAGCTGGCCTCGAAGGAGACGTCTCCTCAGATGGAGAAAGAGAAGGATATCAGAGGCAGGGGAGGCAGGCAGGGAGGTAAGAAAGCCTTTGTCTATTTTCGGCTTAGGAAACGAAACCTCCACTCACCTAGCTGGCCATGTCAGACCCCTGGGTGTTATCTCCCCACAAGTCAACTGCACATTCACTCAGTCTCCTCATTATCACTAGAATTCATGTATTTCTCTCCATGTCACTGCCACTGCCTTGTTTTAAGCCAGTATCCTTTCCTAAATTATAGCTACTCTCTCAACCTCTATTTTTTTTTTTTTTTGGCTGTGCCCACAGCATGTGGAGGTTTCCAGGCCAGGGATCAAACCTGGGCAACAGCAGCAACCCAGGCTGCTGCAGTGACAACACCAGATCCTTAACCCAATGTGCCACATGGGAACTCCTCCTTCTAACTTTACCTGTCCTTGCAATCCATCCTTCAACACTGAGAAATGCATTAACTAGGACAAAGAGGGTTTTTTCAAAAATGAAATATTTAAAACATTTGGGTCATTTTACAGTCATCAAGAGAGTAAAATCCACCATGAAGATATGTCAGGAGCCAAATAACAAATATATAATTCATAAAGAAAAAAACTGTAGGAAACACAAGGGGAAATTTTAAACATTATAGCTATGAGAGATGTTAACTCAGCTGTTGACAGAGTTAATAACAAAAATAAACAAATATAAAGGTATCGAAAAAATGGGTAATTTAATAATGTTGAGCCATAAAACCTATATCCTGCAATCACACTATACTTGGATGTTTTGTGTTGAGAAGAGACCCAAAGTTTGTCTCCATGGAGCACAGCCCAGCTGAATATACAGGTAAGAAACCAAAGTCACAATTTTGGCATATCTAAAAAAATAAAGACCCACAGCCAAAAACTTTCAACATATATGAAGAAAAAAAATCTCAACTAAAGAGATTTAAGAAAATACATTTTAAAATAAATCTAAGGAAAGAAGAAGCAAAAAGCTAATAAAGAAAATTTTGTTTGCAAATATCTTCTCCCATTCTGTAGGTTATCTCATATTACTTATGGTTTCCTTTGCTGTGCAAAAGCTTTTAAGTTTAATTAGGTCCCATTTGTTTATTTTTACTTCCATTTCCCTAGGAGATGGATCCAGAGATACTGCTGTGATTCATGTGAAAGCATATTTCACCTATGTTTTCCTCTAGAAGTTTTATAGTATCTGGACTTACATTTAAGTCTTTAATCCATTTGGGTTTATTTTTCTATACGGTACTAGAGAATGTTCTCATTTCATTCTTTTACACGTAGTTGTAAAAGAACTAGTTTTCCCAACCCTACTTACTGAAGGGAGTATCTTTTCTCCATTGTATATTCTTGTCTCCTTTTTTGTAGATTAACTGACCATAGTTGTGTGAGTCTATTTCTGGGCTTTCTATATGTTCCATTGATTGATATGCCTGTTTCTGTGCCAGTACCACACTGTTTTGATTACTGCAGCTTTGTAGCATAGTCTGAAGACAGAGAGCCTGATTCCTCCAGCTCTGTTTTTCTTTCTCAAGATTGCTTTGGCTAATCAGCATCTTTTACATTTCCACACAAATTTAAAAAATTGGGGGAGTTCCAGGTATGGCTCAGTGGTAATGAACCTGACTAGTATCCATGAGGATGCAGGTTGGATCCCTGGCCTTGCTCAGTGGGTTAAGGATCCAGTATTGACATAAGCAGTGGTGTAGGTCACAGATGCAGCTTGGATCTGGCATCGCTGTGGCTGTGACATAGACTGGCAGCTGCAGCTCCAATTCACCCCCTAGCCTGGGAACTTCCACATGCTGTGTGTGTGGCCCTAAAAAGCAAAAAAAATAAAAATAAAAATAAAAATTAAAAAATAAAAAAAAAGAAAGAAAAGAAAAATGTAACTTAGAGTTCCCATTGTGGCTCAGCAGTATTGAATCTGACTGGTATCCATGAGGATGCAGATTTGATCCCTGGCCTCACTCAGTGGGTTAGGTATCCAGCATTGCCATGAGCTATGGTGTAGGTCAAAGATGCGGCTGGGATCTGGCATTGCTGTGGCTCTGGCCTAGGCCGGTGGCTACAGCTCCAATTGGACCCCTAGCCTGGGAACTTCCATATGCTGCAGGTGAGGCCCTAAAAAAGAAAAAAAAAAAAAAGAATGTAACTGATGAGGAAATCCAAGAGCAGACTTTTTAAAAATAAAAATAGACCAACACATAGTCTAGTTAAGAAAAAGAAAGGGATAAGACAATTCTTGCCCTCATGGAAAGAGTATGCAATGGAATTTATTAGAAATAATTCTGTGGAGTTTTTTGGGGTTTTTTTGTTTGTTTGTTTGTTTTTTAGGGCTGCACCCACAGCACATGGAACTTCCCATGCTATAGGTTGAATTGGAGCTGCAGCTGCACCCACAGCCACGTGGAATCAGAGATGAATCTGCTGGATTCTCAACCCACGGAACAAGGCCGGGGATCAAACCCACGTCCTCATGGATACTAGTTGGGTTCATTACCACTGAGCCATGACAGGAACTCCATGTAGAATATTCTTAATGAAATGTGAAAAACATTAAATTCTACTAAGTGGAAATAAAAGGGATACAAAGCAGGACAAACCCATTTTGGGAAAACAGAGAAAAAAAAGGTATGACTAAAAAAACCCCAAACGAAAAGAGAAAATAAGAAGGATATGACTAAAAGGACACAAATCAAAATGCTGAGCGTTATTTCTTTTTGTGATTAAGGGTGGATGGGGAGGAGCTGTTGTCTATTTTTTTCAGATTTTTTTTTTATATAAAAACATGAATTCCTTTAGTAATTAAAACCCCAAAATATCCCTAATATTAAAAAAAAAAAAAAAAGAGGCCGCCTCGTAGAGCAAATTCCAACTCACTTGGGGCCCAGCTGTGAGGAGACCAGCTGCCATTCCTTCCTCTTCCGTGCCTTCCTCCTGGGGAAGCATAGGGTCTGGAGAAGGTGGCTCTGGAGGAAGAGAAAGAAGCCAGTTAGGCATAAAAGTTTACAGCTCAGCAAGCCAGAAAGTCTCACATTCTCACCCTGAAGAGGTGTTCAGATGACATCACAGGTTCCAGGGTTCCCTGGGGCTCAATCTGCTGACCTGCAATGAGGCATAAGTTTTCCCATTCCCCTTCCTGCCTTGGAAGTTCCATCAATTCACTCAGACATTGGAGGGCATTACAGTGTAACAGACTGTGAAGTATTCCAGGTCCACCACTTAACAGCAGTTTGCAAATTACATAACCCAAGTCTCCTTTTTCTCATCTGTAAAATAAGGATAATAATCCCTTGTAAAGTCGCTGTAAAGATTTAAACGCAGACAGAGCAGGCAATACAATGCCTAGTGTGTAAATACACATCTTACAACTATTATCGGATTGCTTATTTCTTCGGAAAAAGTGGTTCTGCAAATTTAAGACATTTGCTTAATCAAAAGAAGAGGTAATGACTAAGTGGGATTCATCCCAGGATCACAAGATTGGTTCAACACACGAAAATCAATCTATATAACACATTATATTGATACAAAGGAGGAAAAAAAAGCCACAAGATCATCTCATTAAATACCAAGAAGGCCATTTTACAAACTCTGATACCTTTCATGATGGATAAAACCAGAAACAGAAGGGAACCTGCTCAACTTGATAAGAGGCATTTACAAAAAACCCAGAGTTAAAGATTGATGTTTTCCCCCTAAGATCAGGAACATGACAAGGATGTCTGCTCTTGCCACTTCTATTCAGTATACTGGGAGTTCTAGCCAGAGCAAATAGGAAAAAGCAAGTAAGCAAACAAACAAACAAAAGACATCCAGATTGGAAAGGAAGAATTTAAACAATCTCTATTTGTGAATGGCATGATTTTGTATATAGAAAATCCTAAGGAATGCACAGAAAAACAATAACAGCTAAACAAGTTCAGTAAGGTTCTAGGATACAGCATGAATATAAAATAATATGACAACTCAATTAAAAATGGACAAAGGAGGGAGTTTCCGTCGTGGCGCAGTGGTTAACGAATCCAACCAGGAACCATGAGGTTGCAGGTTCGATCCCTGGCCTTTCTCAGTGGGTTAGGGATCCGGCGTTGCCATGAGCTGTGGTGTAGGTCACAGACACGGCTCGGATCCTGTGTTGCTGTGGCTCTGGTGTAGGCTTGTGGCTACAGCTCCGATTAGACCTCTAGCCTGGGAACCTCCACATGCCACGGGAATGGCCCTAGAAAAGGCAAAAAAAACAAAAAAGATAAAGGATTGAATAAACAGGTCTCCAACTGTATTTCTATACACCAGCAATGAAAATTGAAAAGTGAAATTTTAAAAAATCCCATTTACAAATGGCATTAAAAGAATAAAACACTTAGGAATAAATTAAACAAACGAAGTGCAAGATATTACACTGAAAACTTCATGTAACCAAACATTGTTGAAAGAAATGACAGAAGACCTAAATAAATGGAAAGACATCCCATGTTCATGGATTGGAAGACAATCATCTTGGGATGGCAAAACTTTCCAAATTAATTTACAGAGTCAATGCAATCCCTACCACAACCACAGCTGGCTTTTTTTTTTTTTCTTTTTTTGGGGGGGTCTAATCAGAGCTATAGCTGCCAGCCTATGCCAGAGCCATAGCAATGCCAAATCCAAGCTGCGTCTGCGACCTACACTACAGCTCATGGCAATGCCAGATCCTTAACCCACTGAGCAAGGCTAGGGATTGAACCTGCGACCTCATGGTTCCTAGTCGGATTTGTTTCTGTTGCGCCATGACAGGAACTCCACAGCTGGCTTTTAAAACAAAAATTTATAAACTGATACTAATATTCATATGGAAATGCAAGGGACACAGAATAGACAAACAATCTGGAAAAAGAAAAACAAAAGCCAGGGGGCTCATATTTACAATATCAAAACTTTCTATAAAGCAACAGTTAGTAAAATAGTATGGTACTGCTCTAAGGATAGATAAATAAATCAATGGAGAAGAGAGTCCAGAAATAAATCCATATATTTATGGACAAATGATTTTCAAGAAGAGTGTCAAGAAATTAAATTTCTTTTCAAAAAAATAGAGATGGGCAACTGGATATCCGTATGCAAAACAATGAAGCTGGGGGAGTTCCCATCTTGGCTCAGCAGTTAATGAACGTGACTAGGATCCATGAAGATGTGGGTTCGATCCCTGGCCTAGCTCAGTGGGTTAAGGATCCGGCATTGCCATGAGCTGTGGTGTAGATCACAGATGAAGCTCACATCTGGCGTTGCTGTGGCTGTGGTGTAGGCGGGCTGCTGTAGCTCTGATTCAACCCTTAGTCTGGGAACTTCCACATGCCTCGGGTGCAGCCCTAATACCACCACCACCACAACAAAACAAAACCCAAAAGAAGGAAGCTGGACTCCTACCTTGCAATATATATAAAAACTCAAAGTGGATCAAAGACCTAAATGTAAAAGCTAAAGCTTCTAGAAGAAAATAAACATATAAATATTTAAGAACAATCAGTTCTTAGGCAATGTGTTTCTTAGACATGATACCAAAAGGACGAACAACAAAAGAAAAACTAAATTGGATTTCACCAAAATTAAAAACTTTGTGCTTCAGAGGACACTATTAAGGAAGTGAAAAGATCTGCAAATAATGTATCATCTAAGGGTCTAGTGTCCAGAATATATAAAGAGTTCTTTATATTAAAAACACACCAAAGAAAAATGAATAACCCAACTTAAAAATGGGCAATGGACTTGAATAGGTATTTCTCTAAGTAAGATGCAAACAGCCAATAAGTATATGAAAAGCAGCTCAACATCATTAGTCATTGGAGAAATGCCTACCAACCATTATGACATACTGCTTCAAACTAAGATGGCTAAAATAAGAAAGATGGAGAAAAACAAGTGTTGATTAGGATGCTGAGAAACTGAAGCCCTCATACATTGATTGCTACTGGGAATGTAAAACAGTGAAGCCACAGTAGAAAACAGTCTAGCAGTTCCTCAGAAAGTTAGTTACCAAAGTTTCCGGAGTAATACAGTAATTTCTCTCTTTGGCAAATACATTAGAGAAATGAAAACACGGCCACACAAAAACTTGTGCATGCATGTTCACAGCATTATCCATAATAGCTCAAATTGGAAACCACCTAAATGTCCATCAAGTGAGAAACCGATAAATAAAACATGGTGTATTCTATGTAATGGAATATTATTCAGCCAAAAAAAAGAAAAAAACCCACTTCATGTTACAATCTGGATGATCCTTGAAACATTATGCTTAATGAGAGAAGCCAGATACATATATTGTATGATCCTATTTTCATGAAATGTCCAGAAGAGGCAAATTCACAGGGACAGAAAGTAGATTAATGGTTGCCAGGGACAAGGGAGAAGGCAGAATGGGGAGTAGAAGTACCAGCTTCTTTTGGGGGTGATGAAAATGTTCTGGAATTAAATAGTGGTGATGGTTGCTTAACTTTGCAAATATACTAAAAGCCACTCAGAGTTCCTGCTGTTGTGTAGCGGGTTAAAGATCTGGCGTTGTCTCTATGGCAGCACAGGTTTGATTTCTGGCCTGGCAACTTCCATATGTCACTGGTATAGCCAAAAAGAAAAAAAAAGAAAAAGACCTGCAGAGTTGTATACATTTATTTATTTATTTATTTATTTATTGGTCTTTTTGCTATTTCTTGGGCCGCTCCCGCGGCATATGGAGATTCCCAGGCTAGGGGTCTAATCGGAGCTGTAGCCACCAGCCTATGCCAGAGCCACAGCAACACAGGATCCGAGCCGCGTCTGCAACCTACACCACGGCTCACGGCAACGCCGGATCGTTAACCCACTGAGCAAGGGCAGGGACCGAACCCGCAACCTCATGGTTCCTAGTCGGATTCATTAACCACTGCGCCACGACGGGAACTCCTATACTTTATTTTTTAATACCACACCCGGGGCACATGGAAGCTCCCAGGCCAGGGGTTGAATTGGAGCTGTAGCTGCTGACCTACACCACAGCCAGGCCAAATCTGAGCCTCACTGGTGACCTAGGCCACAGTTTGGGGCAACAGCAGATCCTTAATCCACTGAGCAAGGCCAGGGATTGAACCTGTATCCTCATGGACAGACACTGTGTCAGGTTCTTAACCCACTGAGCCACAATGGGAACTCCTGAATTGTATACTATAAAAGTGAACATTATGGATGTAAATTATATCTCAACTCAAAAAAATAGCAGAGGTAAAGCAGTCCTCAGAAATAGCTCAAAAAAAGTAAAGAGGTCCAAATACTGGTTTTAGTACAGACTTCATGTTACTGAGTTGTGTCTATCTGTACCTATCCACTGTGCTTATTTCCCTCTTTGGTAGTACGGGGAGACAGGTAACCACCCTGCTTGTGTTCCCAGGTCTCTCAGGAAAGACAGCGTGAAATACTGGATGTGAAATTGCACTTGAATGATAGAACAATTCAGGGACCCTTTGGTCTAGGGGAAGATGGCATTGCCTCAGTGGTTAAATTACATACACAACAGTTCTGTTCAGTAAAGCGTTCAAGGTGCTTTCAAAAATGTTATTTTATTTGATGCTTACAGTTCTTAGAGGTGAAGGAGGTAGTTAATGTTATTTTACCTTTTCCTCCATGAAGAAACACAGGTCAAGAGACCTAACTGATACCCTACAGCTTAAACAGGAATCCCAGCCTTCTGATTCTAAATACAGAGTATCCTCCACGGTTTCACAATCCAAATGGGTTGAACCCACCCTCAATATCAGGTGAAGCCAATAGGCTCCCATTCCGAGCATCCCTGGCTACTTCAAGAGGGCTGGAAATTCAGCAGCAATAGAGAGGCCCTGGGTACGTCCCATTGTCCTTCCTATAGTCTATTTCTCTCTACTTTGCGATGCCATGGGTCCATCAACAGATCGGAGTAAAGGACAGGATACTCAGAGATGATCCAAGGCTGAGCTCCTCAAACTTTTTCGACCCTGGAATTCTTTATTCAAAAAAGGATCGTCCCCAACCACCTGTGGAAAGGATAACTACCGAGTTCTGATCCGAGCCACGCAGCTGTGTTAGTGGGCAAGCTGGAAGCCACAAACCGCTCCACCACTCCTTCTCACCTCCTTCCTCCAGCATCTGGGTCCCACCTCGCGCCACCGCCTCCCAGCAGTTCTCTGAGCGTCAGCGTCGCTTCACTGCAGCCCCAACCCCGCTCTGGGCTCTTCTCTCAGGCTTCTCCCCTCACAGGCCAGGTCTGAGCCTGTGATGCTGAGCAAGGTCGGACCTTTCCAGCCGGGTCTCTCACTGTCGACTGGATCTCAAGCACATCACAGCATGAAAAAGCTGCCGCTGGATACGCGCGAGAGAGTGCCCCCGGCTTCAGTGAGCTCAGAAAACTGCGGTCGCGGGCCTGGCTCTCGCGCCAAAGGGGGCGCGCTTGAATAGCGCCACTTCCGGTCATGCGCATAGGCCTCCCTGCCCCCACCGGACTTCATTTCCCAGGAATCTCTGGGTTCCGTTTTTGGCCAAAACGTTTTTTTTTCCTCTCTCGGTTCCCGCACACCATCGTGCACCGTATTTCCCAGAGAGGCTTCCGCCCGTTCTTACTCCCAGACTCTATTTCCCATCATACTTTGGTCCACATGCCTTTCGGGTCCACTGAACCAATGGCCGGGGTCCTCTGAAACAACACGCGAGTTAGCCGCGAAGGATCCTGGGAGCGGTGCTTTTAGCGCAGGCGCAGACAGACGCTAGCGCTAATCGCCTGATTTTCCCTTAGTGATTTGTGGTCCGCGGAGCTGTGGCTCGCTGAGGTCCTCTCCCTTGTTCTTCAGCTCAGGGCTCAAGCCCAGCCACCTCCCCACCTCCACCTCTTGATTCCCCCCTGAGAGTTTAGGAGGAGTAAAGGAAGTGGGGGCCCCTTGGTGTGAAGCAGTCTTGGAATGCTCAAAGTATAAAAACCTATCAGCAGGAAGGAGCTGTCTTCAGTAATTTCAGGGGCAGAAACACACTTTAATAGTGTTCGATCAGAACTCTTGCGAGAGGAGACAACGAATATTCTGTCTTTGGAGGCTTCTTTCCTGCACCAGGGGATATTTTAGTGGACTTCCTCAGATCATTGATGAAATTTCCCCATAAGCCTGTTGACAATTCTTCACTACTCAAGAAATGTTCTGAAGACCGGTTTAGTTTTTTAGAGGCATTTTGACGTTAAGGAGATAAGAATGTGTTACCTGGGAAGCAGAAATGAGTTTGGGGGCCATAGGCCTCGTCATTTTGTACTGCCTCTGTCCTTTTCAGTTAGAGCTGGTAGTGTTTTTGCCAATATAATTGTAGGTTCGTGGGTAGGTCTTGTATGAATCTTAGGGGGATTCACCCCATTAGGCAGTCCGCACCCACAGATCTGTTTGGGATAAGCCCTTCCCTGCTTTGGGCTTGTGTAATTTGGGGCTTACAATTTTAGAGGTCAGAAATCTGAGATGGATCTCATTGGGCTAAAATCAAGGTGTCTGCTGGGCTACCTTCCTCCTAGAGGGAGAATCTGTTTCCTTGCTTTTTCCAGCTTCTGGAGGCTTCCTGCATTCCTTAGTTAGAGGCCTCTTCCAGCTGTGTTCTGCCCGCACCCCAGGCCCAGCAGGTGCTAAGCGCATAGTGACCATTAGGAGGTACCAGGGGAGTTTCCCGCCTTAGTCTTGTGAACCCACCCATTGCCACTGGGAGGCAGCAGAGAGATTCATGCTTCAGCTGATGCAATTCTCCCTCATGGACACTAGGTGGCGTTAGGAAATGCCTTGCCTCAAGTTCTCAGAAGCCAGGATTCTCCTGGAAGTTAGCTGTTCTTGGGAGTGGAAGATAGGGTGGATGTCGGCCGGCAGGGCACATTTTTATCCTTGGCTGGGTAAAGCACAGTTTCTGCTGCACCGGTCCTCTGGGAATGTTTCATCCTGCCCCACTTCTTCGTCCTACGCCTGATGGTGGCAGGCGGGGCTTCTAGGGTAAATACGGGAGTGCCAGATGGGGCTGGCTCTTGGTCGCTGAAGCATCTGTTGCTCTGATGGGAAGCCCCCACGAGCGTGTAAGGGGACCTCTGAAGACTGTGTGTCCGCGGTCCTTGGTATCTATAAGTAGGTGCTGGTAGCAGTCAGAGGTTGGTATGGGTAGGAGTTGCTGATGCAACAGTTTCAAATATCCCCTTATGGAGCACCCGTCCAGCCTCACTCCAGCCTTGAATGCAGCTCCCCACCTCCACCGCAGCCTCTCACCCTCAGTTGCACAGCCTTCCCACCATCGCAGCTACGGTGATTGGGCACTTACTCAGTACTAGTCTCAGATCTAAGTGCTTTACATAATCAGCTCCTTTCATCCTCAAAACAACCCCATGAGGAAGACAGCATCATTAAGGCCACTTTACAGGCGAGTAAACTGAGGCTTGGGGAGGTTAAGTGACTTGTCCCGGTCACACAGGCAGTGCGTAGTACAGTCAGGATTTTGAACCATATCCACTGGTTCTGACCCACTGTGCTGCACTGGCTCCCAGCCTCTGGATTACAGCGGAAAGTGGCCAAAGTAGGGCTGAAGCCACAACAGTGTTCTTTGCCCACATGTTTAACCATGGCCCTTGAAGCCTGGGGGCTTAGCCCATCCCCCTGCCTTCCATCTGCTCCTTCGTCAGCCCCCATTTGCAGAAGCTGGAGATGGCTAAGCAGCTGAGGAGCTTGAAACTCCATGTTGAGAAGTTATCCAGTGCCAGGTCCAGTCGTCTGCCAGGTGGCTGAGAGTGGGCGGCCTGGGCAGAGACTGGGCTTCGGGCAGGGGCAGCCACATGCCCGAGCCCCCTGTGGCCTGTCTCATGGAATCAGATGTGCACGCGAGCAGCCCAAGTGCAGAGGCTGTCCCAGTCATTTGACACCTAATGTGTGTCTGAACCTGTCTGAAGGTTTTGTTCCCTGGTCTTTGGTGCTGACTCAGAACAGACTCTGGCACAGTGGGGAATGGGCCCCTCTGAGATACAGCCAGTGTATAACCTTCTGGGGTGTTGTCTGAGAGGATGGAACGGTAGCTTTAATAATGCACAACCCCTTCAACCATCCTAAGAAATGTGTTTGCCTATCTACGCATAGGTCTCCCTCTCACTCACTCTCTCCCCAACTCAGCCGGCCCCTCCATCTCCATCATCTCCACCTCTGTAGCAGTTTTCTAGGGCAAACCTAATGAATATAACAAAGCCTCTCTCCTTACCTGTAAGTGGCCATCTTCTTCCTGTGTCTTTTTTTTTTTTTTGGTCTTTTTGCCTTTTCTAGGGCCGCTCCTGCAGCATATGGAGGTTCCCAGGCTAGGGGTCTAATCCGAGCTGTAGCCACCAGCCTACGCCAGAGCCACAGCAACGCGGGATCCCAGCCGTGTCTGCGACCGACACCACAGCTCACTTAACCCACTGAGCAAGGGCAGGGACCGAACCCGCAACCTCATGGTTCCTAGTCGGATTCGTTAACCTCTTGAGCCACGACGGGAACTCCCTCCCTGTGTCTTCACATGGTCTTTCCTCTGTGTGAGTCTGTGTCCTAAACTTTTTTTTTTTTTTCTAGGACACCCATCACACTGGACGAGGGCCTGCCTTTACAACCTCATTTTACTTTCATCACCTCTTCGAAGTTTCTATCTTCAAATCTAGTCATGTTCTAAGATAAAGGGGTTAAGCCTCCAACATAGGAATTTGGGGAGGACACAGTCCAGCCCATAATAACCTGTCGGGAGCCATAAGGCTGCTCCAGTAAAGAACACAAAGCCACAGTCGGCACCTGCATGAGGCTTGTCTGGTTAGTAGAGCTACGGACAAGCTGAAGAAAGAAGAAGGATTGCAGAGCAATTCCTTGAAAAACATCGGTTTCCCGGAAAATAAAAATGATATCCCCTAAAAAATATGTTAATCTATTTTTCTGTGTTTATCCTTCTTTTTCTGTCTTTGATTCACAACTTTCTTACAGCTAAGGATTTGCCCTGGGTACGTAAAACACTTGAACCAGAACAGAGTGAAGTCATTTAAACAATGTAATGGAAAAAGCCTTTGTTTTGGAGTAACAATTTATGGCACCTATTTTGTAAGAGTATACAGGGGAAACTTGTGATTTCAGTCCCTTCACATGAAAAGAAGTTTGGGGCTGGGAAAAGTGTTGTATGGCCTACAAATTGCTATTTTTTACAATAGGTATATTTTTTATTAAATAACAGTGTCACCTGTAACTTTCATCCCTTGTGGGGGCACTTGATAATTTGGGGGTATAATACTCCTTTCTATTGAAATTGGTGGCTTACGTAAGTCAGGACAATAGGTTATGTGCTTAGCTTGCTGGTGCCAAATAAACCGCAGCCTCAAGAATGTCATGAGCCTAAGGCATTCATGCGTCTTTGTTAACTACATACGCCTTTAGTTAAAGAATGTTAGGTATCATAGTTTATTACTTATTAAAGCTTTGTTCTTAATATAGAATAGAATAGCTACTGTTATTGACCTTTTAAGAAAAATACAGTGTGAAACTTTAAGTTTGTAATCTTGAAGAAAAATCTAAAGTTGCAAGGAACATGTTTTAACTAACCTTTTTTTTTGTATCTCAGGTAGAGGGAACAGAAAGGGCTTTAACTCAGATGTTAATGTCAAATCTTACACAAAACTTGATTGTGAAATGGTATCAAAGCTGATGCCTTTCATTTACTAAATCGGGTCATCTGCAGCATGCCGCTGAGGGGTTGGCTCCAATTCTTTCCACGCCGTTTGCAGCCCGTCCTCCCCTTCGACACGCCCGGGCTGCTGGGGCTGGACCCCGGCAATAAGCTACGTGCTCAGCTCCATTTCCATCACCACCGTCACCTCCATCTCTGTCTTCTCTCGTCTCCCTCACAATCGTGGTTCTCCCGCTCGACCCTCTCATCTCGCCTGTATTTTATCCGTCCTCTCCCCTCTGTCTCTCCTCTTCCTCAAAATCTAATCTATGTTACAGCAGAATTACCAGTACACCAAACTGGAATCCATCTATATGTGGAAAAACATAGGGCTGGTTTAAGTTCTGATATATTTAGACACCAAAATAATTCTAAATTCAGCAAATATTTGAGCACCTACTCTTTGCCCCACACTGTGATGCCACTGGCAAACAAATACTTCACAGTCATTAAAAGAATGCAGAAAGCTTCCATGTCAAGCTGGTGGACTCAACGTAGGCATTCACGCTCTCTTCTCCTCTCATTCCTACTGAAAGGACAGTGAAAATGTATAGAAGGGGACAGACGAGTCTGTAGCAGAATTGGGGGGCGGGGGTTGTATAGAAGCTACTGCAATTAACCCTCTAGCTCTTCATTCTAAATGTGGACAATCCAAGCCTACAGATAGTTGAGCTAAGCCAGCCCCATAAGAGAGGAGGACCGAGAGAAACGACCAGACTCACCGATTTCAGAGGAAATCAGAGAAGACAAATACCAAAAAGTTAAACTATATGAGTAGTTTTATTTGTCATAGGGACTACGAAGTATTTTTGAGGATGTGGGGCAACCAGAACTCTCATACGCTGCTGATGAGACGAGGCACAAAGGTACAGCCACTTTGGAAAACAACTGGGCAGCTTCGTGAAACAGCGAAACATCAACTTACCATAGGGCTCAGTTATTCCACTCCAACATAAAAACTTGTGTGCATGTTTATAGCAGCTTTATTCATAAGAGCTAAAAGTCAGAACTAGCCCACTGTCCAGTGGGACATACTCATCCGTGAAAGGAAATGAACTACTCATGCGTACGACATGGATAAGCCTAAAAAGAATTCTGCTAAGTTGAAGAAGCCAGACACAAAAGTCTCCAAACTGGTGTGGGTTAGAGAACTGGTGTGGGTTCGATCTCTGGCCTTGCGCAGTGGGTTAAGGACCTGGCGTTGCCTTGAGCTGTGGTGTAGGTTGGGGACGCGGCTCGGATCTTGCGTTGCTGTGGCTCTGGCGTAGGCCGGCGGCTGCAGCTCCAATTGGACCCCCAGCCTGGGAACCTTCATGTGCCGTGGGAGTGGCCCTAACAAAGGCAAAAAGACAAAACAAACAAATAAATACATAAAAAGTAAATAAAAAATGAAATGGTTCTCAAAGCAGCAAGCAGAAGAAAGCTGGAGTGGTTATATTCATATCAGACCGGGAAGACCTCAGGACCAGGAATCCTACCAAGGATGAAGTAGGTTATCTCATCGTGACAAAGGCCAACAACACTCAGGAGGCTCTAACGACCCTAATGTGCCTCAAGGTGCACAAAGCAAACCGGACAGAACTGCAGAGATGGGGAGTTCCCGTCGTGGCGCAGTGGTTAACGAATCTGACTAGGAACCATGAGGTTGCGGGTTCGGTCCCTGCCCTTGCTCAGTGGGTTAAGGATCCGGCGTTGCCGTGAGCTGTGGTGTAGGTTGCAGACGCGGCTCGGATCCAGCGTTGCTCTGGCGGCTCTGGCGTAGGCCGGTGGCTACAGCTCTGATTCAACCCCTAGCCTGGGAACCCCCATATGCCGCGGGAGCGGCCCAAGAAATAGCAACAACAACAAAAAAAAAAAAAAAAAAAAGAACTGCAGAGATGGAGACAGTGCCTTTCAACACTGCTCTGTACGGAGAGAACAGGTGGACAGAAACCACCAAGGATGTGGAAGACCTGAGCCCCATTAGATGACTTGACCTCAGTGCCATTTGTGGAACAGTCCACCTAAGAGTAGAATTTGCCGCTCAACCCGACACAGACCACTGCGCGGGCTCTCACCGAGATTGTAGGTATATGGTTACGGAAAGGAAGACATGCCTGCCTGCGGATGTGACCGCGCTTGCGCTGCCGGAAGGCACCAAGGCAGTTGGATTTTGCTAAAGCTGGAAGCTGTCCTGTGTGTTCCTGAGCACATTTTACTGACATCAGAGCAGCAGGAACCTGGGGTCCTGCTCGCCTCACTGCTCTGTGCTGGACTACTCTGCACTTCCATTCCCTTCTCTCTAGGCTCATTACAAAGCTTATTTTATTTTATTGTTGCTTTTTAAAGCCATACCTGCAGCATATGGAGGTTCCCAGGCTAGAGGTCAATTCAGAACTGCAGCTGCCGGCCTACACCACAGCCACACCAGATCCGAGCTGCATCTGCAACCAACACCACAGCTCACGGCAACGCCGGATCCTTAACTCCCTGAGCAAAGACAGGGATTGAACCTGCATCCTCGTGGACACTAGTCAGATTTGTTTCTGCTGCGCCACGACGGGAACTCTCTAATATTTTTTTATGTGGCATATTATATATTTAACATGCCAAGGCAGGCACATGCTGGGGCTGCACAATCCAAGAAAGAGATCAGATTACCGATGGGAACTATGGAGTCCCACTTCCCTGCTGTGTTGCTGGAAAATGTGTATGTTGGGGGGAGGGATCTTTTAAGACAGAAACCAAATTCTCATGAGAGGTTCCATCTAGAAAGGTGCAGGTGTGCATATTTTATGATTTATCTAAATAAAAGAGTTAAGGGAGTTCCCTGGTGGCCTAGCAGTTAAGGATCCAGCATTGTCGCTGCTGTGGCGTAGCCTGGGAGCTTCTGCAGGCTGCGGGAGTGGCCGAACATAAATAAATAAGTATTTGCAAAGTGCTTACGACAGTGCCTAGCAGAGGGTTAACTGCTATAAAAATACTTACGTTAAATAAACCTGCATTTTCCAATTTTCCTACAATAAACATGTATTATTTACACAGGAGATAATAGAAGTAATTTGTAGAAGACTTCTGGCTCCATTGAGGTGAATATAAAGAGAGGCTTCTTTTTTGCAGGAGGTATTGAAGATTTGATGACTCATGACTCAGGGGACTCAACCTGAAGATGCCGGCAGTGACCTCCACGTGCCAAAGGCCAGCCTGGCTGACGAAAGAAAGCAGACCCGCAGAAGCTCTCGGCAGGGCCCAGTCCATGCCGTATGTTTTGGTTTTCTGGGAGGGACAGGACAGGGCCCTTCTTGACTGTGGCCCCCACAAAGAGGCCATGACCTGGTTCTCTAAGTCAAATCTTTATTTGGCAAAGTTCCTTCCTGAGAACTCAGCCACGTGAGAGGAGAAACAGTGGGCTGTTACCCAGCCTCCCAAAGCATTTTCTCCAGAAAACCAGGAACCAAGAGTTCCCCTTTTCCATTGTCACTTTTGTGTCACGATGGAGCCAGCGCGTGGGGGGCTGACCACAGGGCGGCAAAGCACCTCCAAGATGTCCCCTCCTCCCGAGTCACAGAGCAGCAGCGGGAACTGGACGCCAGGGCTGGAAGCCTCGTCCCCGTGCTCCCCTGGGCTGTGGAGATGGGGGCAGGAAGGAGGGACCCCAGAGGCCAAGGCTCCAAGGGGCTGCAGTCCTGGCTCCCTGCAGACGGGCAGGCATTCCAGGCTCCAGCTGAGGCTCAGTTCGGAGTCACAGGCAGGCTCTATCCCCTCCGCCCAAAGCCAAGTCCAGCTAAGAGGGGTGGCCACTCTCGGGGAGAGGCTGTCATCGCCCCTCAAAATGGGCTGTGATCTGCTCCAGAGTCTTCCCTTTGGTTTCAGGGACACAGGCCAGAGTGAAAAGGACACTGAAGATGCAGAAGGCGGAGGCGAGCCAGAAGGCGCCGTAGGGCCTGAGCACCTCCTGCAAAGAGTGGGGAGAGGCCGAGTGTGGATGTGGCAGGTCAGGGGCCCTCACGGATCAGAAGCCGAGGTGCTAGTCAGGGCCTGCCCCGCCCAGGCTGGGGACAGTGCAGGAGGGTCTGGCACAGGCGTCCAGGAGCTTAGGCTGAGCACTGTGCAAAGCCTGGATGCTGTGTGGCCGGGGTCACTGAGGCTCACTGTGACAAAGTGACTGCCCCCCAGTCAGAGAGAGACTCAGGGCCTTACTCCAGGGCCTGCAGAGCTTCCCTTTACACTCAGTTCCAGCCCTGCCCTGCCCTCTATGGTCCTGCCCCATCAGGGGTCTCTTCTTGGTGCCGGAGGAAATGGGTGAGCTGTCGGCAGCTGGAAATGGGGCCACGTGAGCACATGGGGACACTCGGGGCCACAGCATGGAGGGGAGCATGAGCGGGCCCTTGGGTCAGAGCCTGTCCGCCCTCCCAGCCCCGCCCCAGTGACCTCCCAGCTGCTGAAACCAAAGGCTACTCGTTTCTCAGCTCCTCCTCCTCTGGGACCTGGTGACTCCGCCTTTCCTCCTTGAAGCCCTTCTCCTGGCCTCTCAGACACTGTCCCTCTTCGGTCCTTTGCCACTGTCCCCCTCCTTTACTCTCACTCCCACCCAAGCTCCTAGCCAGTAATTTGATCCAGCGGCCTCTGCTCTGGTCTTCCTTTTTTTTTTTTTTTTTTAGGGCCACACCCATTGCATATGGAAGCTCCCAGGCTAGGGGTCAAGTCGGAGCTGCAGCTGCCAACCTACACTACAGCCACAGCAACATGGGATCCGAGCCGCTTCCGCAACCTAGACCGCAAAAAGCAGCAATGCCGGACCCTTAACCTCCTGAGTGAGGCCAGGGATCGAACCTGCGTCCTCATGAATACTAGTTGGGTTTCGTTACTGCTGAGCCATGACAGGACCTCCTGCTCTGGTCTTCCTGACGTGCTCCCCGGGGCAGCCCTGCCTGAGGGGACCTGGGCCCTGCGGAGTCCGGGGCAGCCCCAGCACCCACGCCTCTCATCACCTGCCTGCCCAGCCCGGCCCCTGGTTGTTCATCCTCCCTCCACTGTCCACTGTCCACTGTCACACCGGCCCCTGCCATAACGGGGACCCTGGCCCCCTCATTCACTGCTACTCTGGCACCTTGAACAGGCCTGGATGTGGAACGTGCCAGGAGACCTGGGGGCGGTGAGTGGCTAAAAGAAAGGCTTGACTGTCTGCCCCCGAACTGTCCCTCCGGTTGGATGGGAGGCCCTGAGGCGGGACCATGTCTGTGTCGGCCCATCCACAAGAAGGTGACAAAACGTTGGAACTGACCTCTGCTCCCATCAACCCTAAGAGGAACGTTACTGTCATTCTCCTCCATTTTCAGCCAAGGAAACTGGTTCAGAGAAGGTGAGCAGCGCACTCAAGGTCACACAGCAGGGAAGTGGCCAAGCCGGGGTAGGAGCCCAGGCCTGGCAACCCCAAAGCCTGAGTTCTCGCACAGCTCTGCTTCCCCACCTGTGTCCCCAGTGTCCAGTGGGGGAGGTCAGCTGGCTGTCCTTCCACCTAGACAGCCTGGAGGCTCCCGAGCGGTCACAGCCTGGTTTCTCGCCTGCCCACCCCACACCCTGACCAAGAGGGCAGGTGTCGCAGGCTGCTGGGGCCTCAGCCTGCATGCAAGGCCACGGACCCCAAGTCTCCTGCAACAAGAGCAATCCTAAAAAGCGCTTCCCTGCTGGCTTTGTGACGGGGAGGCCATCAGGGCCTGCACTCACCATGAGGCTGCTGAACTCCTTTGTCACCAGAAAGGCCATGAGCCAGTTGGTGAGGACACAGACGCCGGTGGCCACGCCCTTGACGTGCAGAGGGAAGATCTCAGACATGAGGAGCCAGGGGATGGGCCCCCAGCCCAGGGCGAAGCCTGTGGGAGCAAGGCAGGCATCAGGGCCCAGGGGCTGGAGCCCCGGCTGAGGTCTGGGCGAGCTGCCGGGCCCTGGGCTCAGGGGCCTGGAATCCGGGCTGGGCGCCCCCCAGCTCAGCGTCTTCCCGCCGTGGGGTCATAGACCATTCCCCTTACTTCGTATGCATCAGACCTTTGCTCTATAGAATGGGACAAAGATGGGGCCCTGCTTGGAGGGTTGTGGTCCGGGGTGAGTGAACAGAGCAGAGAAGGGCATAGCTTGGTGCCTGGTACCCGGTTAGAGGTACAGACGCAGATGTGAGCCAGGTAAGCCTGGACGCGCTGGAAGCCGCAGGAACTTGGCAGCGACAGGGCAGCCCCATCAAGCCCCACTCAGCCTCCCCACGGGCCCCCTCACCAGCGATGAAGAGGCACACGCTGCCCACCGCCAGCCAGGCCAGCCCCACGCTGGCGTCGGCGGGCTCCATGGAGACGGGTGCCAAGAGGTGCACGTGCGAGGAGTTGCTGGGGCCGTCCTGGGTCAGCTTGAAGTAGGTGCCAAAGGCGCTGGTACTGAACACCATGACCACACCTGCAGGGGGAGGGTGCCGGTGGGCGGGGGAGTGGCTGCAGCCCGAGCATTTGGCAGTTGGGGCGGGAGTCCCAGGGTGGCATGGCTGTGCACCGTGGCCTGGGCGTCTCTGAGACGGGCGGTGGGCAGAGCCTGACCGGGCAGCGCTCCTGCCAGGCCGGCCCTGCCAGCCCCACCTCAAACCTCAGCAAACTCCTGGCCCGAGGAAGCAGGACCAGCCACAGCGGGAAGACCCACGTCCCCAGCCGCACCGAGTGCTCGGCGGGGGCCTCGCCTCAAGTCTTAGCCTTGTCCTCGGGGATACTCAGCCCGTGTCCACAGCCTCACCTGACAGGGTCAGGAGCACCCTCCGGCCAGCTCTGTCCATGACGAGGGCCGCCACGGCCGTGAACAGCACCTGGATGACACCCACGATGACCGAGGCCAGGCTGCTCTCCTGGGGGGACGGGCCAAGGGTGTTAAGACAAAGACCCCGGGACTAGGCCCCACCCACCCACAGGATGTCCAGGAGGGGCAGGGGCCTCTTTACCTTGAACTTGGCCTCCTCAAAGATGGTCTCTGCATAGAACATGACGGCGTTGATGCCCGACAGCTGCTGGAAGACCATCAGCGAGACGCCGATGACGAAGGGCTTGTAGACCCCAGGACGCCGCAGCTGGGCCAGGCGGAAGCCCTGCTCGGGGGGAACTGGGCTTCAGAGCTGCTCTCTACGCTCTCCCGAGGGGCGCCCGCCTCTGCGCCCACTGCCCTAAGGCCTGGGGGAGCGAGAGCACCTCTGCTTCTAGCCCCACCTGGGCCTCGGGTCCACAGGCAGCACCCCGCCGTCACTTTAGCCACCGGTTTGTAAGGTGACAAGATGCTCCCCTCCTCAGGTCCCTTCCCGATTTGCTGGGAGGATGGACAGAGCCTGGGGTTCCAGAATCCCACCAGCCTTGGGTCTGGGCCTGAGCCTGGGCCGAGTGCCTCCCTGGCTCCAGAGATCCCTGCCACCACCAGGCACCTGCTATGACTCCCACTTTACAGATGCAGAAACAAAGGCTTGAAGATGGCAAGGCCACACAGCAGGTAAGGGGCAGAGACTGGCTCTTCTCCCCACCCTACAGCTCTCTGTGTAAAAACTCCAAGTCCCCAAGTCTGCGACCGCATTTCCCTCTGACGTGACCCCGTCTTTCTCTTTCTGGGACAGGAAGATCCAGGCTCAGGCTTCCCGGTCATGTCCAAGGTGGGGGCCCAGCCAGGCAGTGGGGCTGGAGCAGGCCTTCGCTCGCCGGACAGAGGTCCACGTCCCCAATCCCACCTGCCACCTTGGCCACAGGCTGTGCTCACCTCTCCTGGCCGCACAGGGGTGAGTCCTCACTGTCCCCTCCCCTCAGCTCTGGCTCCCAGTCCCTCACCTGGTGCTCAGCCCCAACTGGGGGCTCTTCCCAGCGCTGCTCGGAGCCCCACAGGAACTGCATGGCGGCCATGGCTTCCTGGTGCTTGTGCTGGGTCAGCAAGAAGCGCGGGGTCTCAGGCATGCAGCCCATGAGCAGCAGCATGAAGGTGGGGGGCACGCTGCCCAGCACGGCCAGCCAGCGCCACTCGAGGACCCAGCCTGGTGGTGGTGGTGGGGGGGAGGTTCGATCAGACATCAGGGCCGGGGTGAGCCAGCCTGGACCTTCTGGGGAGCACCTGCCCCCTCGCCACCCCTAGTGGCTCAGCATCAAGCTGGGGCCCTCACTACCCCTGCGTGACTACCCTCAGGTTTGTTACTGATACCGTCGTCGTTGTTGTTAGGTGCAGAGCCGGTGGGGGGCTGTCAGTGAGTACTGATGTAGCCATTACACAAGGAATGGGGTGCTGGCTCGGTACTGATGTGGTATGTGGCACCACCCATCTGAAAGGAGGCGGTGGGGGGCTACCTACATGCGGTCCTCCGGCCCGCAGACTCTCTGCAAGGCAAGACTGGCTCCTTCCGAGAGGAAGGGGGACAGAGGTGGGGAGACTTTTCATTGCAGACCAGTCAACCCAAACTCACAGAAATTCATCAGTGAAAGTGAGATGATGATGACCTGGAGGCAATTCTGTGGGTGTGACCACACCCACGTGTCTGTCCAGAACATCAGTGTCAGAACGTGGCAGGGGCTCTGCCCTGTGGCTGGCCTCGCAAGGCAGCTCGACGGCTGGCAGGACTCTGAATTGGAGTCAGGATGGTAAGGGGTTGAAAAATGAAAGACCAGGAGTTCCTGTTGTGGTGCAGTGGTTAATGAATCCCACTAGGAACCATGAGGTTGTGGGTTCGATCCCTGGCCTCGCTCAGTGGGTTGAGGATCTGGCGTTGCCGTGAGCTGTGGTGTGGGTCGCAGATGTGGCTCGGATCCCGTGTTGCTGCGGCTGTGGAGTAGGCCAGTGGCTACAGCTCTGATTGGACCCCTAGCCTGGGAACCTCCATATGCTACGGGGAGCGACCCTAGAAAAGGCAAAAAGACAGAAAAAAAAAAAAAAAAGAAAGGCCATGGACCCGAATGTTGTCCACTCTGAAGAAGCAGAGGGCACATGCCCCAGCCCCTGCCATGGCCCACCAGACCCCTGAATCCCCAGCCCCGCCACGGTTCTCAGGCTATCCCTTGACAGTGCTCACCTGGGGCCTACTGCCAGGCACTGTTCGCAGTGTCACTTAATCCCTTGGCAGCCTGGGCCTAGGTAGGGAATTTGAGGTTCCCAGAAGCAGTGTGACTAGGCCAAGGTCACGCAGAGTGTAAGTGGCAGATTCCCCTAACCTGGGATGGGGGATGTGAAGTCTGCCCTCTTTCTACCCTTGTCCTGGTGAAAGCATGTGTGCCTCTGGAAGCTTCCTCATGCTGGCCCCAGCTCTGACCCTCAGGTGCCCAGGAACTTGCCTCCTTCAGGCTGCAAATCCAGTACTGACTGGGAGGGAGACACGCTTAGGCCCTCCGAGTGGGGGTGCCCCACCCACCCCTGGAATCTTAAGTTTGTCCCTGCATGTGAGGTGGTACTGACCTCATCACTCAGCAACCCCCCCCGCCCCCCGGAATGGGCTTCTGCTCTGGGAAGATGAGGCCGTCACCTTCAGCTCGCCCCAGACCTTAGTCCTAAGACCCACACAACCCAGGCTCTAAGGGAGATGGTCTGGGAACCTGGCATCCAGGGCAGTGGCCATGTGACCTTGGGCAAGTCCCTTGACTTCTCTGAACTTGGTCATGGTCATGGTCATGCAGCCGATAACAGGCATCTATAGAGATAACCCCAAAACTGTACCCGCCAGGTAGGCTAGGAGGATGCCTGTGACAACCATCAGCTGCACACAGGAGCCGAGCAGGCCCCGCACTTCGGGGTAGGCAATTTCCGAAATATAGACCTGTTGGGAATTAAGATGAGACATTACTTGGGGCCCAAGGGTTATTAAAACTGAAGAGCCTCAGCCATTCAGAGCTGAGGAGAGCCGTCCCCATGCCTCCCTGCCTCCCACCAAGGGATCTGCAGCAGGCGATGAAAAGGTATACACGAGGCTGCTGGAGGCTGCTGTGTGTAAGGGTGGAGGTGGCAGCACAGGGCTTCTCAAACTTTCATGGAGTTGTATGCCTGCCCTTAACAAGAGGCAGATTCTGAAGCAGCTGGTGTGCAGGGGGGCCCAGGAGTCTGCCTTTCTAACTAGCTCCAGGTGACACCCAGTGACTGCCACGACTTCCTTTGGGCTCAGGAGCCAGAAAGCCCTTGCCCACACTTCTAGGTTATTCCATTCTTTATGCCCATGACCAGGACAGATGTGTATTTGCCCAGTAAAAAACAAAACAACAGCAACAACAACAAAAACGTAAATGGCGCAGTGGTTAACGGATCCGACTAGGAACCATGAGGTTGCGGGTTTGATCCCTGGCCTTGCTCAGTGGGTTAAGGATCCAGCGTTGCCATGAGCTGTGATGTAGGTCACAGACTCAGCTTGGATCATGCATTGCTGTGGCTGTGGTGTAGGCTGGTGGCTACAGCTCTGATTAGACCCCTAGCCTGGGAACCTCCATATGCCACGGGAAGCGGCCCTAGAAAAGGCAAAAAGACAAAAAACAAGCAAATAGACAAACCAAAAAACCAACCAACCAACAAACAAACAAAACAAATGTAAAATCCAACCTAGCTGCTCCCTGTTGCCCAGCAAATGCAGGTGAAATGAGTGGAGGATGCAAAGGGCTGGACTCTGAGCTACTGCTTTCAATCTTGACCAGGTTAGGGTTGGTGGTTGATCATCCAAGCCCACAACCAGCAGGTCACCCAGCAATCCCATTCTCCAGGGTCCAAGTCCTTCCACAGGCCATGCCAGGGCCAGGGCTGTGTGTGCAGGGTCTCACTGAATCCTCACAAGCACAGCACGAGGTAATGCCACATTCCCATCCTTCAGGTGCAGAGAGGTGTTATGCCCTGGTAAGTGGCACACCAAGATTCCACCCAGATGTGCACAGCTCCAAAGGCAGCCTGGGCAGTGCTGGGTCAGGAGATGGTGCGAGAGAAGCAGGGGAAGTGGCTGGAGGACCAGTTGGTGAGCAGTGAAGGGGAGCGGCAGGTCCCTGCAGCCTTTGCCCCTGGGGACAAACCAGAACAGGATTTTCCTGCTGAACTGCAGTCAGCGGGTCGGCGTGACAATGAGGGATGAATCTAAGCCATACTGTGAGACTTCTGTGACCATCCACAGATGCCGCCTTATTTGTAAAGCAAAAGAGAGGCCCTGTTAAGTGGCACGGTTCTGGGTTGGAGTAATAGCTTCACTGCTGACTAGCTGTGCCTAAATAAAGGCCTTCATATTTCTTAAGCTCACTTCATTTGCAAATGGGGACAGTAACTGCAGCTCTTTCCAAGGCCCGTTGGGTTGTAAGGAGGGAAGGGGCACGGTGCCAGGCACCTAGGAGGCGGCAGCCTCGGGAGAACCAGGCCCCCGGGTCTGCTTCTTCTCCTGGAGCCCAGGGGTCCAGGCTGGGACACACACTCACCGGAGCCACTAGCGAGGCAACGCCGCAGGCCAGGCCGGTGAGGAGGCGGCCTCCGAGCAGCATCCACACGTTCTGAGCCGCGGTGATGATGGCAAAGCCGGCCACGAAGGGCACGGTACAGAGCAGGAGGCTCAGCTTGCGCCCGGCACGATCCACGAGCCAGCCGCCCAGCACGCCCCCCACAGCGGCGCCCAAGGTCACGATGGCCTGCGGGCGGGGGCGACCACCGGCTCAGGAGCGGGCATCGAGGGCCGCGGCCCAACCTCGCCTTCCACCCCACCCTCAGCGGTCTCGGAGGAAGGGGATGGGCGGTCCTTGGCAGCGGAGCCGGGATGTGCTGGGCAGAAGATGCCAGTAGCCGCCAAAGCCAAACAGGGGGAAGGTCCGGCTCCCGTTTTCTCGGTGGGCGGAGGAGGGTCCCGGGAGGGCTGGGGAGTGAACCCAAAGCCTCACCCCGAACCAGGAGGTGGCGTCGTTGTCGAGGCGTGGGGCTGGGGGCGCGGCCCGCCGCAGGCTCGGGATAGCTGGGGAGCTGTAGCCGAGAACGAAGCCGAAGCTGAGCGGGCCCAGGGCAGCGGCGAAGGCGGCAAGGAAGACGCGGCGGCTGCGAGGAGCGCTGCGGGGACAGAGAGGTGGTTGAGCGACCGGTCCTCGGCGCAGAGGAAGGGGCGAAGCCGCGCTCCCGGGCCCGGCTCCCCCAGCCCGCTCACCTCTCGCCCAGCGGCCGCAAGAGCGGCTGGGAGTCCTCTGGGAACTCAGGCGTCATGTCCGCAACCAACGCTTACCAGGTCCGCTCAGCCGCCTGAACTGCCGCGGAATCCGCGAGTGCTGCCGGCACCGGCCCGACTGGCCAGAGGCAGCCAATGGACAGTGGGGGGAGGCCCTGGGGCGGGGTCCGAGCGGCCGCAGATGTGGAAGCAGCCAATGGGAACGCAAGGCGGGGTTCGCGTCTTCTCTCTAGAAGCCGCCCCTCAAGTCAAAGCAGACCAATGGAAGCAAAGAACCGGTAGGTGACGCACACTGGAGCCGCCCCTAGGACAGAGCTATCCAATGCATAGGTGGGGCGGGGTTTGTGTTAGGGCCGGAGCACATAACCATCCAATAGGAGTGTGATGCGAGCCTGGAGGTGGGGTCATATAAGTTGCTCCAAATGGAACAGGCCAATGAGGATGGAAGGAGGAGCGTACACTGGCGCCTGGCGCCGCCTCTCAATCTAGCTTCAACCAATGAGGCTAGGAGCCGGACGAAGGCGGAGCACGTGGGATGTCCCCAGCACTTCCCGCCCCTACCTTGGGCCGCTGCAACTGTCCTCGGGTCAGGTCTGCGGTTCCTGCTCGGCGTTAACCGCTTTACTGGGGCCTGGCACTCCCCACTGAGAGCCACAGGGTGGAAGATCTCCTAACAAGCGACCTGGGCAGCCATCCTCTCGGATGCCGACCCTGGTCCGGCCCTCCAGCTCGGTTGCTGGGCTGGAGGCGTGGCCTTGGGAGCCGAAGCCCACCTCAGTGCTCCTCACGACTCTGGGTTCCCAAGGGGCTCACGGCTACGGAGCCGACGACCACCAGGACTTTCAGGGTGCAGAGGACCTGTGTTGGGCGGGGTCCCCCATGCCATTTAGGTGTGACTGATCTGGGCTTAAATGGTGAGCTCCACGCTCCCTGTTAAATTTCTCTCCACAGGTAGTCCTGATTGGAATCGTCATGTCAATACCTTCCAACTTTAAGTCCGCTGTTAATAGCCAATCTCTCTACCTGTGTGCACCCAGGTCACTGCTAGAGGTGAGGATGATGAAGTCAGGGCTCTGTAGAATCTCGCCATTTGTGTGCAACACTCTCAGGGTGCAAGCAGCTGTGGTGGAATGCTGTGTAATTCTGGCAAGAACCAGGGCTAAGAAAGTAAGAGGCTTAGCTTCTATTCCCTCTCTGGGCTTCTGTTTCCTCACCTCTAAGTGGAGATGACAGTATCTATCTTGCAGGAGGGTTTTGAGTAGGAGCAATGTAAGAAGACCAAGCACATGCAAGGTACTCGAACGCTAGCTGGTGTCACTAGATGGTTGTTTGACCTGCAGTCACCTGATTGTACTATCTTTCAAGACTTAGGCAACCTCGCCTCTGTGTTTCCTCAGCATCCTGTGCTCCAGTGATAAATTCTTATCATAGCACTTATCACTGCTTGCGATCACCTGTCTAGTTCTCTCCCTCCCCTACTGGACATGATCACCTCCAGACAGTGGGAACTTGGTGTTTGCAGAGGGGATGGATGCCTCAGACTTCAATGGCAAACTGCTGCAGTTAGATGGTTTACTCTGCAATTCAGCCTGTGGGGTACGCAGAGAGGCTTCCCTAGACAGGGTGATTCAGTGAGCCCAGCTACAGCCAGCCCGCCCGCTGAGCCACAGACCCCTGCAAATCTGCTCCTGCCCTCTGGCTGGTCATTGCCTTCCCCATGAGTATGCAGTGTTCACTTGGCCTTCGTAGAAGCAGACAATGCTGCTAGAACTGCCTCCCGCTCCTTTTTGTAAGTGACGCTCTGATGCAGTCAGTCTTTTTGGAAGAATGGTCTAAACAGCCCTTGGTTTTTCTACTCCAGGCTGAGAAGCAAGAAACTTCAGGGTGGGGGAGGAGAGGGGGGGAGACAACAGGAAAAACACATACAAGCTCATGAAGCTTACAAATTATTTTAACATAAAAAACACCAGCTGGCTCCAACTGACACAGGGTGGACAGGGGAGAGAGCGCACAGCTCTGGAGTCAGAGAACTCAGGTTCAAATCACTGCCTTTTTCTGAGCCTCAGTTTCCTTATTTGAAAAATAAGAATAATAAAACCTGATTCACAAAACTCGGGGTGAGGTCAAGATAGAGTATGTAGTTGATCTTGTGTTTCCATCCTCCATGTGAAAGGGGCATAACATGGGAGAAGGGGAACGCTGAGCGCTGCAAAGATGATGAGGACACTCCTTCTGTCACGGACACCCCAACGGCACCCCAGAAAGCCCTGTCTTTAATCCTCTCCCTGCTTGCCTTCTGCTGAAGGGGACCAGACAGCCTTCACCTTGGATCCATCAGGTTGGACCATTTGGGCAAGAGGCAGAGACGGGAGCTCTCCCCACAGGGTGCGAGGCCCTCAAGGAGGTAGGATCCAGACTTCCGTGAGGTCTGTCTGTCAAGATCCAGGCCACATCAAGCACAGGCCTCTGCACTTACAGGGAAGACCTGCAGAGGGACTCCTCTGAGCCGCTTTAACAGGGGAAACAATGTCCGGCTTCTTTTGATGATAATTTGGGCAAGACAAGCTATAATAAAATGGAATCGGTCAGACCAGTGCCAGAGGTAAGGTATCTTCTTTGCACATTCAAACTGTTACAGTGTCAGTGAAATGAGGTTTTCCTCCTTTGATCGCCCCTGGCTAGAGGCTGACACGTCACTGTTTTCACTCGTATCTGGCCAAACGCACATTTTCTTCATACTCTGAGGCGGGAGCAACGGAAGGTAGAAACATGGTAAGAGGAAGGAGCGTCACTTGGTTCATATGAACGAGCGAAGCAGACAGGAACAAGGAGAGGGAACTTGAGAATGATGATTTCGAGGACAAAGAGTAGCTGTTTCTTGGTTATATGATTTCACAGGAACAATAAAATCAAAAAAATAATCTTAAGACTCTTAACAGGCTCCTACAACTTATTATTTTTCACAAGACACAAGGAGAAAGAAGCAGGAGCTCCTAAGATCTAAAAATTCATCTTTTCTCAAAAGTCTCTAGGTAGGAACGCAGCTGGTTCCAAGCACAGTGAACGGAAACAGCAACAGGGGCCAAAGATGCGGAAAGAAAACTTATCTGTAATAAATTTTAAAGGCAATGGCTTTTCTTTATAAAATCAATCTTACGTGACAAATCAAAACTATAGTGAAAAAATAATTTTTCCATCCACGTATATAAAATATAAGAGAAGGTTGCCGTACATTAAGAATGAACATTTTTGATTTATTCAAAGTTTCAATCTAAAACCTCAATGAAATCTACCACCTTTATTACAAGGGGACTGATGATTCCTGAACAGAATGAAACAAAGGTCAGACAGATGGCACCGGACATGGGAGAGTGACCCAAACTGGCCGAGTGTGCGGAGGGTTTGGTCCAATAGATCGCAGACAGGCTGAAAGCCACGTTTTGTTGAGAAAGGATGTCAGAACTGGTTAACGAGTATAAACCTCCATAGGAAAATGAGTGATGGCAGCCTCGACAGAGACGGTTCACTTCAAGTCGATGATGTCTTCGTCCGAGGAAGCGGTGAGCCGAAAGGGGCTCCTGGCCCAGACTGGGCTGCCCGCTCGCTCTGCCACGGGGTCCTGGTCAGAGCGCGGCGGCTGGTAACGCCCCTCGGCACTGGGTTCACAAGTGGAAGGACTTTCCAAGGAGCCCGACGCGATCCTAGGGGAGAAGAGTCATTGTGAACAGATCCTGGGGGCCCCGCTAAGCTGGCTGCTCCGCTTCCTGCTCCTCCAAACTCAGGAGCCTGTCTCCCCAGCCCCCCGCCATTATGGGGGGAGGCGAGGAAGGGCAGGGGTCACCCCCTCCCCAACAGAGTGGGGTTCAGCAGGCAGACAGCCCTACCTCATGGGTTGTGGTGGAGTTTGTTTTTTTTTTTTTTTTTTGTCTTTTTAGTTCCATGATGGGAACTCCCGTTTTTGTGGGTTTTAAAAGCCAGTGATGGAGTTCCCATCGTGGCTCAGTGGTCACAAACCCAACTAGTATCCATGAGGACTTGGGTTCAATCCCTGGCCTCGCTCAGTGGCTTAAGGATCTGCTGTAGACATGAGCTGTGGTGTAGGTTGCAGATGCAGCTCAGATCCCACGTTGCTGTGGCTGTGGTGTAGGCCAGCAGCTGCAGCTCTGATTCCACTCCTAGCCTAGGAACTTCCATATGCCTCAGGTGCAGCCTTTAAAAGCAAAAAAAAAAAAAAAAAAAAAAAAAAAGCTAGGGCTGACACATAAGTGTTTGAGGCAAATTCAGAAAATGTCACTCTGTCTAAACCCCTCCCCTGGCTCCACATGGCCGGAGGACAATGCTGAAACTTTGGCCTGAGTACAGGCCCAGAGGCCACTAGACTGGCCCAACTGACCCCTCCAGCCTCCTCCCAGCCCACCTGAATGCTCTCTTTTTTTCTCCTGCTTACAGGACACTCACTCTCTTGAAACCTGCAGTACCAATTCAGGGAGGTCATTCATTCAACAAGTAGCCGGGTAGCCTACAAAACCCCCCAGCCCAGCCTCCGGCCGCTCTTGACTTTGCACCCTTCTTTGTGCTCAAGCTGATCTACTCTTCCTTCTCTTACTCTCTCTCCTCAGAGGCTTTGCCCCTGCTGGTCCCAGCTCAGAGGGGCTGTTCCCCCAGCTCCTTCGCATTCGAAGCTCAGCTCAGGGCCACTTCCTCCAAGAAGCCTTCCTTGACCCCCACCTCCACCTCAGGGGACTCTCCACCCCTCCACCCCATCACTTAGCTTCTTTTCAATTTCCTTGCCGCGCTTGTCATTAATGGAAACGACCGAGTTTGCTTAACTGTTCACAGGTTGCCTCTCTGTTTCTCTGCACTAGAAGGTGAAGTCCATGAGGGCGGGGGCCTGGCTACTTAGTGGGGGCTCAAAAACGTGTGTCGGGTGACAGCGCGAGTGAGTCAAGCGATCAAGCTAATGCCTGCTTGATCTATGAAGACTTGGCTCAGCCTTCCCTGAAGTTTGAGGGCCCCCTGCCCCCGGGGTGGCCTGAATGGCACCCCTCTTTCTTCGGCATCGCCTGCCAGCTTGGAACGGTGTAATTCCTAGTATGTCCTTGCTGGCCTCCCCGCCGCCTGTGAAGCCCTTGAAGTTGAGCTGCACAGCCCAGCTCAGTGCCCTCTGTGCGCAGACTGTGTGTGGAATGAAGGAAGAGGACCTGGCCTCAGGGGCGGGATGCTGCTGGAGGGACAGAGAGATGCTTAGAGGACAAGCCAGTGGGATTCGACAAACATTCACGGACCTGTGAGACTGAGCTGCCATCAGGAAGGCGGTGCCCGTTCCTAGACCCACCAGAAGGACAGGAAAGAGTCTATTTCCTGTCGCTCCTACTGAACTTTTTTGCTTCAAAAAACCTCTGTCAATCTGGGTGAGTGGAAAAATGTCTCCTATTTTAATGTGCATTTGCTGGACTGCGGTGCGGGCCCCTCCCCAGCAGGCTGTGTGCTCCCTGGGGATCCTCAGAGGAGCTGGACCCGGGCCCTCTGCTGTGGCTGGCCCCACGGCATCAATAGTCAGCAGGAAGGGCCCTGCGGCTGTCCTGTGACTTGAGGGGCCCCCCGCCCTGAGCAGGGGCTGTTTGTTCCCTCTTTACCTGTCGCTGCTCGTTGACCTCACTGTCCCTGGCTTAGGGCCTCCTTGGTTTTCTTCCAAGCGCTTCCGGGCTTTTGCCTTGGGCTTAGGTGCTCCTTCTGACCTGGGTCCACTTTCATCGGAGAGGCCTGGTTGCAGGGGAGAATCACAGGTCCGAGGGTCACTCCCACAGTGCGCCAGAGAGACAGAAAATGCTCTTTTTCTCTCTCAGTTGGGTACCGGTACATTATTGGGATCAAATCAAGAAGAACGATGATAACGTCTACATTTTTTTGATTGTTGTTATTTTTTTAGTGCTACACCTGCGGCATATGGCAAGTTCCCAGGCTAGGGGTCAAGTTGGAGCTGTAGCTGCCGACCTCTACCACAGCCACAGCAGCGCCAGATCTGAGCCACATCTGTGACCTACACCACAGCTCACAGCAATGCGGGACCCTTAACCCACTGAGCGAGGCCAGGGATTGAACCCATGTCCTCATGGATACTAGTCAGATTCGTTACCACTGAGCCGTGACAGGAACTCCCAGAGTCTGTATTTTAAAATAATTGCTTTTCTTGTCGTATTGGTGGAGGGTTTTTCTTTGTTTTAATTAGAGTGAACATGTGCCCTGATAAAAGGGCCCGTTCCTTTTTTAACTCTTTGCTTTTGAGGATCGTGAACATCCACAGATAACACCAGCAGGTGTCTTTATAAACAGCGAAGATACGAGAATCAAGGGCCGTTACCCAGCAGCTCCCTGCGGGTCCTGCTGGCTATTTCTTTGATCTCCATGCGGGACAGGGACAAGGAGTGAGTGACCGGAATGGCTGCGATGCCGACGCCGATGGAGGTGGGCGGGGGGATGACCTTGGAGACCAAGGGCGACTTCAGAGGCCGCTCGATGCTTCTGCCCACAAGGTTTCTGAGTGGAATCTTGTACAGATTTTTGGACTGAATTTCACCTGAAATAAGAGTTGGAAAAGAATATCAGCACTTGGAGAGAAGTGCATATTATTTGTGAGAGGATATCTTCTGGCTCCTCCACGTGATGAGCATGAAGGAAGATTTCGTGTCGCAGGCGGACCTCCCAGGTCTTGCGAGGGCAATAAAGTGATGGCGCCCGACCACTCTGTCTTCTGAGGCCATCGTGTTCATGGGAAGGTGGAGTAAAATGGGAATAAAAGGCACCCAGGGCTGGTTACGCGTGCACAGGAGGCAGGAGTTGACAAGAAAAGCAGGGCTGTCCTGCTGGGGGACGGGGGCTCCTAAAGATGACTCATGAGGTGAGAAGCTAGGAAAAGGGTGAGGCAGCGACCCCAGCGAAGGCCTGCAGGGCTCGAGGGCAAAGCCAGACAGAGCAAAAGCTGGGTGTGCAGAGTAATGCGGGTTTCATGGCGATATCCTTTTAGCTCAAAAATCCTGCCACATCGTTAACATTCCTGAAGAAAGACAGCTTGCTGGGTGGGGCCAGCTGGAATCTCTCTGGCCCTCAACCCCCATTTCCCCATTGAAACAACTGTCTTCATAATGGGTGTGTTTAGGGGGTTCTCACAAGGTTTGGGAATACAACTAGACTGCGATTTTTTTTTTTTTTGGTCTTTTTAGGGCCTCACCTGAGGCATATGGAAGTTCCTGGCTAGGCGTGGAATAGCAGCTACAGCTGCCGGTCTATACCACAGCCACAGCAACTGGGGATCCGAGCCGCGTCTGCAACCTACATCACAGCTCAGGGCAACGCCGGATCCTTAAGCCACTGAGTGAGGCCAGGGCTTGAACCCCCATTCTCATGGATGCCAGTCGGATTTGTTACCGCTGAGCCCCGATGGGAACTCCAGACTGCAAATTTTTTTTAATGGCTTCAAACAGTAAGTCCCTTAGGCAGTAGTCACATGTCAGTATCGGACCACGAACAGGAGAAAGGAGAATGGATCAAAAATATCATAAGACAGTAAAATGGACTTCACCTTCCCCCAGGGAAGAAGGAAACACTGGAGCATCTCGGCCTGGGGGTGTCTGAGGAGAATTGTGGGCACTGGCCCCCTTGGAGCTGCCTCCAGACGAGACCTCACTCACCGATGCGGTCGCAGTGAAGTATATATCCGACTAGAGAGAAAGAGAAGGCGTTACTGAGCCACGGGCGCTCGAGGCCCTGCACCCGCCGGCCCTCCTGTCGTCCCCGCAGAGCCCCACCCGCCCCCGTGCTGGGCAGCTGCGTCTCGGGGCCTGTGGCACAGCGTTGCGCGCTCACTCTCCCCACTTCTTATCTGTGGTTGCTACACAGTGGAAAGGAGGCGATTTCCCACACACCTTCTGCGAACACAGACACACACACTTCCCGAACAGGGATCTCAGGCACCTGGGGGTTAGAACTGGAGAGGGTTTGGGATTCAGTCGGGTCCATTTCTCAGGTGGGGAAACGCGTCCTCATGCAGGCTTCTGCAGACCCTCAAGCACACCCATGATGCTGGCTTTGGGGTAACGGCAGTGGTGTGTGGGCGTGTGTGCAGGGGGGCAGCTCCTACTCGGTCAGGAGTACTGAGTTTCAGGGATTTTGCCACCTGGCTGCTAAGCACAGTCATTATTAAACTCAAATTATATTAAAAACAAAGTATTAAATACCAAAGTTCAACCATTCCTAATATTTTACTGCACTGACTGTCATCTATGCTCTTGAGGCAATTTGCATGAACAGTGTTGGGGTGGGGGGCGGGGGGCACCCTGTGATAGCAGCTCCCGGGTGTCACTTCCTAACTCCGTTCTGTGTTCACGCGGGCAGCTTGGATCAATCGCGGTGGGACTATTTCCCCCACCATTTGGTTTAATTTCCACCAGTCATTTGGTTTAATGACTATGATTTCTAGGAGGGTGACAAATAGCTTAAGGGATCACCTATCAGATTTAGTGACAACAAACTTGGAAGAAGAATGAAGGGATTGAGATATAAGTCCAACTGTAAAATCGTAGTTGAACTGCAGCCATCGCGTGAGGAAGGAGTCCACCAAAAATGAACAAAAACATTTCGTGAGAGCCAACTGGCTGAATGGACTTTACAAGTATTATACATTTTATTATTATGTATAAACTGTAAGCTATTTACAATTATTTGTAAATCGTAAGCTATTGATGTTTTATATCAGGAAAATTTATCATCAACTAATGTCCACATACATGTATGTACGGACACATCCACACCCGTTTTCCAGAGGGTTGGTGGTTAAACACTTACCAGCATCCCACTGGCACTGTTGGTGAGGTCCCTGCTCTCCCAGAACTGTCAGTACAGTGGGGACAGTATGCAGTCGCCCGGGGAGCCCAGGAGGCCACACAGGAAAACCCAACCCTCGTGTCTGTGATCAGCTTTCTCATCTCCGGGTGGCGTGTCCCCCCCACCCCCACCATGATGACGTGGTATTGTCATCATGCCCTGAAACCTCGTGGCGCTGGGGGCACCCAAAGCCCCTCAGCCAGGAACAAGACCCCAGTTCTACTCACCCTGGAGGCCACGAGCTGCAGCTGAGGCACGACGGCTGTGTGGACCAGGTTCCCGTTCACCACCAGGCGGATCTCCATGGAGTCGGTGGTGAAGGCCAGCAGGTACGGAAAGGCGCAGACTGCAAGGCAACCAGCGTCAGCGCCCAGCCCGGGCTGCGTGCGGAGCTGCCGGGACCCTCTCACACCCCCTCGCTTCTCCAGCAACTCCCATCTCTCCTGTTCCTCTGGCTGCTTCTCTTCTTCTTTCACGGCTGCATGCCTCCCAGTTCTGGGGGCGCCTCCCTTAGTCGCCAAGCTGCTGCTCAGTGAGGTGTCTGGGCTCCTCCCACTGGTATCCGGACCCCATCTTCCGGGGGCGCACTGCCCACCCAGGTCCTGGAGGTCCTCCCCCCACCCCCACCCGCACTGTGCCACGGTCCACACCGCGGCTGGTCGCCGCGCCCTCTCCTTCCCGAGCCTCCCGCCTGGGAACCTGCCTTTGCTCCTCCTCCACTCCGTCCCCGAGCCGCCCTCCCCTGCGCTCCTCCTGTGTGTCTGGGCAGGGCTGCCTCCTGTTCCCCACTGTCCCTCTCAGCATCCCTGGGCTTCGGTGGGTTTGCTGAGTTATTGGCTAAAGGTTGGCCCCTCTTCTTGAGAGGGTTTTGGTGACTTTCAGGTACCATAGCTGCCCAGGTGCCCTGTGAGCCCACCTTTGTCTTCCTCACTGGCCACTTGGCACGCTCCTTGGCAAACGCATCACTCTCCTGTCTTCACCCCGACTCTTCCTGCCACCTGCACGCCTCTCGCCTGGATCTCTCACGTGGGCCTCAAGCGCTGGGGCTCAGACCTGAGCCATTTCCAGCCCACCCCCCGCAGATACCCTAATGAATCTGCATCAAAACCAGACTGGTCCTCCCAGTATCTAGATGGTTCCTCTGCTCTCCTCTCAAAACTCTACACGTTTACCTGTCAACAAATGTATTACTTTGAGGAAAAAAGTACTGACATTCTTGGCTCTGATCTGACTCTCGTCAGGCAGATGCCCAGCTGTGGCTCTTGAACCACAGAAACGAGGCTCCACCGCTCACATCCTGACATTTCAGTGGTAAGCCAAGTACCTGAGTTTCTGTGCCTCCAGCCTCCCCAGCTTCAAAAGATATAAGAGAGACGCTGAATGCGTTGTGCTTCTCCCCCAAGTCAGTCAGAGTTTCACAGCTGGAGGTCTTGCTCTCGAACAGGAAATCAAGACCCAGAAACAAAAGGGCACCAGGAGATACCCAAGCACTGGAAACATATCTCATTGCTCCCAAATGGTTACAGGCTCAGGCCCCGAGAGACCTGGCAGGAGCAGTGGGGGCCAACAGTCTCCAAAGGGGAACAAGATGAAAACAATTAAAGAAGACGACTCTGAATAGTCATTGGACTCACATAATTCATGGCCATTTAGCGGTAAGCTGGTGAGTCTGCTTATGCAGGGTGGGAGAATTCAAATGTCTCTGTCTAGGGGGAAAGAATGATGATAAAGGGTCTTCTTACCAATCGCACAGGGAGCCTGGTTCCAACAGAACTGGAAATCTGACGCAGAGGGTTGAACCAAAAAAGAGCCACCATTAAACGGGCAAACCTTTTTATAGATGCAACTGTCTGCAATGAAACAACAGCGACTCATTTTTGTTAAACACGCAGGTAGCTGTCATGAGACCAATGAGAAACAGACAACAGGAAAAGCATCCTATCTGCTCGTTCTTTACGAAAGCCGGTGCGAAGGCTGCCAGGACGAGGTTCTCGGGGGTGGGGTGCAGTCAAGGGCAGAGCACTATTGCTGCTGCCAGTCGTCACGGCTGCCATTTCTGGAGGATTTACTGTGGGTCAGGCACCGAGCTTTACAACATTCTCCTGTTTAATCTACGTAACCTTACGAAGCAGATGCTATTATTATGCTCATTTTACAGATGAGCACATTGAGGCAGGAACGGTGAAGGAGCTTGTCCGCAGTCTCAGGAATCCTACCCGGCGGGGGGCACAAGTTGGCTTGACTGCAGAGAGGAAGGGGCACTTGAGGGCAGCCCTCCCACGGGGGTGGGGGGGCACGCTCTGAGCCTCACTCGGCAGCACGTGTGTGACGGGAGCTGTTCACACCCTGCCCCCCACCATTTTGTTATGAAAACGTGAAGCCACATGCCTGAATCACCTTGGTAAACCTGAGCCAGCATGAGATTAAGGCCTGGTTAGTTCAATTACACTGTTCCTGGCCTGCTCTGAGCCCCAAACACAAGTCCAGGCGGTTTAGACCCTTCTGGAGTAAGAAAGTTCACATGGAAACAAAGGCCCCTTTTACTCCCGAAGCCCATCAGGTTTTAGCCGTACAGTCTTATTTTACATTATTTTAAAAAACAGCTTTACTGGCGTTTCTGTCGCGGTGCAGAGGAAACAAATCCAACTAGGAACCATGGGGTTGCGGGTTCGATCCCTGGCCTCTCTCAGTGGGTTAAGGATCCGGCATTGCCGTGAGCTGTGGTGTAGGTCACAGACGAAGCTCAGATCCCGAGTTGCTGTGGCTGTGGCCGTGGCCAGTGGCTATAGCTCTGATTAGATCCCTAGCCTGGGAACCTTCATATGCCGCGGAGCGGCCCTAGAAAAGACCGAAAAAAAAAAAATTACCCTGTGTGATATAACTAGCATCACTGCTCTCAATCAATCCACATCTTAGCTGAGAAAAACGTGTTATTGTTTCAGTTAGACTGGGTAGCCTTATCCAGGAAAATACCTTACTACCACCGCCTTTAGCTTTAAAAAAATCCTTTTTTTTTTTTTGTCTTTTTGCCATTTCTTGGGCCGCTCCCGCGGCATATGGAGGTTCCCAGGCTAGGGGTTGAATCAGAGCTGTAGCCACTGGCCTACACCAGAGCCACAGCAACGCAGGATCCGAGCCACGTCTGCAACCTACACCACAGCTCACGGCAACGCCGGATCCTGAACCCACTGAGCAAGGGCAGGGACCGAACCCGCAACCTCATGGTTCCTAGTCGGATTCGTTAACCACTGTGCCACGACGGGAACTCCTAGCTTTAAAAAGATCCTTTTTGTTGTAGTATCAGATTAGCTTTTATCATATGAGCGGCATATGGAGGTTCCCAGGCTAGGGATCCAATCGGAGCTGTAGCCGCTGGCCCGCACCACAGCCACAGCAACGCAGGACCTGAGCCTCGTCTGTAACCTACACCACAGCTCACGGCAATGCCAGATCCTTAACCCACTGAGCAAGGCCAGGGATCAAACCCACGTCCTCATGGATGCTAGTCTGGTTCCCTAACCACTGAGCAACATCGGGAACTCCTCATATTAGCTTTTGAAATGCCGGAAGTCCTTAAAGACTCCATTTGATATTTTTGGTCTGCATGACGCCCACTCTGCCACCTGATGCAAACTAAGGCAGCTGAGGCCGGGTATGCCAGGTTGAGGCGGATTTCATTAACACCTGAGAAATGGCAAAAGGTGGAAGAGAAGCTGTCGTTAAACTTTTGGGCACTGGACTCAGGAGGGCCCCAAACGTGAACCCAGGCTCTGCTGCTTGTCGCTGCACAATCTTGAGAAAGGCAGTTCCCCGCTCCAGGCCTCAGGAGCCTTATCTCCAGACGACAGAGAGTAACGGACACTGAGGAGTCCCTGGAACAGCGATGGGGCAGACTGAGCCCAGGTCCCTGGGCGGAAGCCACTGCCATCACTCCCATGTCCTGGGACACCCCCCAGTGGGCGGTGCCTGCACGGCACCTCCCCGGGATCTCTGGCCCCCTGGGAGATCTAGGCAGGACCGAAATTTTAGATGCTCTCTGGGGTGCAGTTAAGGTCAGACGTCATGTAAATCTGAAGCCAAGTCCCTTTAAATTGTCCAGAACAACAACAACAACAAGACCCAGCCAAACAAAAGCCAGTCGATTCCGGCACACAGAGATACAAAAGCACATCATTTACTTACAGTTGTAACACAGGAGCAGGCCGGCTTCTCCATCTTCGTACACATCAATAGCTGCAACGAAATGAACCTGCAATGATAATGGGCAACGGTAGTGGGCAGGCTGGACACTGGCACTATGAAAAGATGTTCTCAAGTTAGGGCTCTCCGTAACCTCGGGCGCCGGGGGTCATTCCCACCGCACCAGCTCCCACACTGCCGCGCGGGCGGTCGCGATGGCACCGGGCTTCCTCAGGTCTTTTCTCAGCCTTTGGGATGCTCCCCAGGCGGACAGCTCCACCGGCTCTACTGAACTGCCTCCTATGTGTATGGTGTGCTCCAGGCCACAGGGCTTTTCACGTGGGTTACTTGTTTCACTTGCATGCCAACCCCAGATAGCAGGTGGCATTGCTCCCACTTTACAGATGAGGGACGTGAGGCTCAGAGGGCTGGAGTCGCTCTGTCCCTCGGCTAGTAAGTGCCCCAGCCAAGATCCCAGCTGGCTCTCTGCTTCTTTTCCTTCCTCAACACCCCCGGACTTCAGCCAAGCTTCCCCAGGGCCCCGGATGTGGTCTTGGAGCCCCAAGATGAGGAGGCCTGCACGTCTACCCTTCCTCCCGCACTTCCAGGGAGGCAGCACGACGTGGCGCGGAAGGTGTTAGAAGCCCTCGCTGTGGCCTGGGGGAGCCTTCTTCCAGGGCGTCTATTTCTGTGTTTGAGAAGACGGTCCTTAATCTGATGGTGTCCTTGGAACCTCTTGAGGTGGAAGACTCTCGCCCTCGAAAAATCTGCTTTTCCACTGCCTCAGGGTCTCCTCAGCCCTTGCAGTCCGGCCTCCCTTGCCGTCAGGGACACTGCCCTCTCTAAGCTCCGAGAAGACGCCCTTCTCCCCAGACAGCTCACCCCTCCGTCCGGTTCTCCGCAGCCTTGGACCTGGGACATGGGACATGAGCATCTCCCTCCTGCTCTCTCTCCCACTGCAGGTAATTCTCTCATTTATCAAGATCGCCACCTTTATGGCTTAGATTTTTACTCCGCTCTATTTTTTTTTGTCTTTTTTTTGCCATTTCTTGGGCCACTCCCACAGCATATGGAGGTTCCCAGGCTAGGGGTCTAATCAGAGCTATAGCTGCCGGCCTACGCCAGAGCCACAGCAACGTGGGATCCGAGCCACGTCTGCGACCTACACCACAGTTCACGGCAATGCTGGATCCTTAACCCACTGAGCGAGGTCAGGGATCAAACCCGCAGCCTCATTGTTCCTAGTCGGATTTGTTAACCACTGAGCCACGACGGGAACTCCTATTCTGCTCTGAATCTGCAACCTCAGACACACATACTCCTCAGCGCTCCAGCCCATAATCCTGCCTTTTGTTTCCCCCAGTGCAATAAATTCCTCACCCAGGGACACAGGAGGCCGTGTGGGGAGCAGACAGGAGACGACCCTGGTCAGACAGACCCGAGCTGCCATCCTGCCTGACCACCTGCTGCCTCATGGTCTGCAGCAAATGCTGCACCTCTGGCCCCAGGTCTTCTCCCGTGAACTGACGGACCGATGATCCGGACTCTGCTCACTGTCAGGACGATTCCAGGAGCCCAGGGCCTGACATGGGATCAGCACTCCATGGGGGCTCTCATCTCTGCATCACACGCGGCTATTTCCCTTCTAAACTTCCTCCCTTCTGTTAGCAGATCTAGCCCCAGAGTCTCAGGGACTCCCCTTTCCACCCAAGTCCAGCAGCATCCTCCCCCCGTGTCTCTCGGATGCCCTCTGCGTGCCCTGCTGTGCCCCGGGCTAGGCTGGACCTCCCTCTGGCTCCTCTCTTTCCAGCCCCTCCAGTCTCTGCACCGTCACCCCCGGGCCCTCCTCCTCACTGCTGTCACCCAAACACAAAGGTCTCATGGCTGTGCGGAAGCCCCCTCTGGCCACCCTCCGCCAGGGCCTCTGCCATGGAACCCCTGCCCCCCCCCACCCATTCTCACCTGGCATTGCACTAGGTGCCATTAAACAGGCAGAAATGAAAAGGCAAGGTCTTGCCCCTCAAGAAAAAGCCAGAAAAGCCTGCAAGTTCATAAAGCAGGATACAAGGGGGCGAAGGGCATAACCAGAGTGGTGGGGGCTTTGCAGGGCTGGGAGACGGCGAGGCCCAGGGGTCAAGAGTGCTGATTCTGGGATCAGGAAGACATGGGGTCAAATTCCAAGTAATTCCTCTGCTGCTTGGTACCAGCCCTCCATTTCAGTGATCTGCCTGGCACGCAAGCTCGTCTGCTTCCTGCTGCTCTTCTCCCCCCGCCCCACTGGTATCTCAGCTTCGTGGGGCAGAGGCCCCGCTGGCCTCATCACTGTGGCTTTCTCAGCACCTAGATCAGGGCCTGTCAAATACATGCTTACTGAACGCACGACTGAGCACCTGAAAGCCCAGCTCCGCCACCTGAGAGGAGTGTGCACTGAGCCAGTGGTGTAACCTCTCGGAACCTGTGTCTTCATGTGTAAAACGGGAGATAAGAACACCTCCTCCTACGGGGCTGGGGACGCTGGGAGGTCACTCACATAAGCACCTGGCGTCCATGCTCCACAAGTGCCAGCGAAGCATCGTTTAGCTATGGAACCCGCATCAAGAGGGTATTTCACGCGAGGGAACAGCCCTTGGGCCCCCTCGGGCCCCCTCGTGCCCAGGGAGGGACGCTTCCTGTCCCCGGCACTCTGACTTACAGTCATTTCTCAGGTGTCCCAGCGCTTGTCAGTTCGATGACGCCTATCTCAGCCAGAGGCGTCGAGCCCCAGGGGGTGTGACTGTGTCTGCTCTGCCGGACTGTGACCTTCCTGAGGGGAGGGCAGGTGCTGCCAGCTTTGTAGCCAGGACCTGCTCTCCCCATCACGCTCTGTGAGCCCCTGGATGCTGCAGAATGCTGGGCCAGGCAACCTGGGTTCAAGTCCTGCCTCTGCTACTTATTAGCTGTGTGGTTTTGGGTAAATATGTGACTCCTCTTTCCTGAGCCTCAGTTTCCTTTCCTGCAGAAACGGGGAAGGGAACAGCGCTTTCCTGTCAGGGCCACGGGGCTGAAAGTCAGGCGCAGCGACCACCGCATGGACTTCATCGCTTCCTCCTGGGGCCCCCCATCATATTTCATCAGAGCTTCATTCACACTTAGCGCGGTGCGTGTAATGCTTTGATGCATAACGTCAGCTCCCCAGGTTAAGGGGCCGGGCAGGAGCTGTCCCTGCAGCCCTGTTTCTCGCCCAGGTGAGGACATGAGAATCAACTAGGGAGCTTTCAAAAGACCCATATTCTAGGTTCTTGCTCCTAGAGATCCTGACATCATAGGACTACAGTAGGACATGGCATATTGGCTTTTTATTTTTCCCTTTCCTTAGTTCATCTTATTGGCATTTTAAAATGATGCAAGTAATCTATGGCAGTTATGAAGTCAGAACACAGCCTTGTAACCAGTGAAAGAGGTCACCACTCTGAGGTCTGGGTCCAGCCTTCCCATGTGCTTTTGGGGAGAGCTCCCAGTGGAGACTGGCCGGGGTCTGGGCAGTCAGTCAGGACAGGGACTTGGGCCTGGCGAATAAGGCAGAGACCCGGATCCCACGACCAGGTCTCAGTTCCCTCCAGAGAAGGCCTCTGTCTTGGGAAGGAGGCCATTTGGAACTGGGGCAGTAGGTCACAGTCTGGAGCTGGGGCAGTAGGTCACAGTCGGCCTGCTGATAAAATGAACTTGACGCTGATTTTCAGAAGGCTGCTCTGCTGCTTCTGAAACAGTTGTTCTCCGGAGCTGGGATTGTCTTCGGCCCCAAGGTGGTGTTGGGGCCGAGAAGAGAGGAGGAACAGGGGCAGGAAACCAGGCCAGCTGAGCCCACATGGCCGTGCACGGAGCAGGCAGGCAGCGAGGGCAACTTGAGGCACTAAAGCTCCGACAGCTCGAGGAGGTCAACCTCCTTCTCCCGCCTCAGCTGCACAGGCCTGTGCTGCAGGGACGTGCTGGTGAGAAGCAAGCCTGACCCTGCAGGCGGCTTCTGAGCAGCTACGAGAAAGCGGGCTCTTTGCCTTCCGCATGTCTCTAGGCTTATCTTCCCAACCCGACGGTAAATTCCTGGCAAAGACCAGCCACTGTCTCGGTGCCTGTGCTTGCTCAGCAGACACCCAGCAGCTGCTGATTTAATAGGAAGGGGTGCGCATACTGACCCGCTCAGATCCAGGGAAGGGCTTCACAACAACTAAACATTTTTTTTTTTAACGTGTTCTCTTAGAGAGAAGCTTTGTATCTTTGTTTTAAAAAGCAGATCGATGAAAAGACAGAAAAGCTTAGGGCTGTTTCTCACAGCTTTCAGAAGAACAAAGCACAGAAATCATCGAAGAAAGCTGTTTTTAACCCATTCTGCCCCCCCAACCTCCACCCTGATCCTCATGAATCTTAAGAAAAAGAAAAAAAAAATCCACAATCACTCTAATGAATTATCAGGGTAGTAAATAAAGGTTAATAATCATAACCACCTGAAAAAGTAGGTTAAGTCTTAGAAAACTAGTTGCCAGGGAAGGATAGAGTCAACAAAGACCTGCTAGGCTGTTGTTTTTCTGCCTCGTTTAGCTGGTTGTACAGAGGTTTTTTTTGTTTTTGTTTTTTTCGTTTTGTCTTTTGTCTTTTTAGGGCTGCACTCGCAGCATATGGAGGTTCCCAGGCTAGGGGCCTATACCACAGCTCATGGCAACGCCGGATCCTTAACCCACTGAGTAAGGCCAGGGATCAAACCCGCAACCTCATGGTTCCTAGTTGGATTCATTAACCACTGAGCCACGATAGGAACTCCCAGAGTTTTGTTTTTATTAAAAAAAAAAAAATTGGAGTTCCCGTCGTGGCGCAGTGGTTAACGAATCCGACTAGGAATCATGAAGTTGCGGGTTCGGTCCCTGGCCTTGCTCAGTGGGTTAAGGATCCGGCGTTGCCGTGAGCTGTGGTGTAGGTCGCAGACATGGCTCGGATCCCGAGTTGCTGTGGCTCTGCCGTAGGCCGATGGCTACAGCTCTGATTCGACCCCTAGCCTGGGAACCTCCATATGCTGCGGGAGCGGCCCAAAGAAATAGCAAAAAGACAAAAAAAAAAAAAATTGTTTTGGCCACACCCTTGGCATGTGGAAGGCCAGGGATTGAACCCATGCCACAGTTGCAACCCAAACCACTGCAGGGACAACATCGGATCCTTAAACCACCACACCACAAGGGGACCCCCCCACAGAGTTTTGAAAAACATTAGGGTAAGAACTTTTTTTAAATGGCTATACCCACAGCATACGGAAGTTTCCAGACTAGGGGATGAATCAGAGCTGTAGCTGCTGGCCTACATCACAGCCACAGCAACCCCAGATCCGAACCACATCTGCGACCTACACCGCAGCTCATGGCAACACCAGATCCTTAACCCACTGAGCAAGGCCAGGGATTAAACCCACATCATGGATACTAGTTGCCTTCTTAACCCATGAGCCACAATGGGAATGCCTGGCATCGGAAGCTTTTAAAAATCCTCAGATGACTCCAACTGCAGATAAGTTTGGGCACCACCGGTATATATTTGTGAAAGGATGGACTGAGCTGTGATTGTAACAGTTGAAGATAAGACCTAATTATACCTAGAAGTTTCTTTGATTTTTCTGGTTCTTAAAATCTTGCTCTCATTAGGTGTTAAGTCTTCTTAAGACAGTAATCAGCAATTTTAGTGACTATTTATTCAGGGCTTGTGCAAATATAAGTTGTATTTTTTATTTTCTGTAAATCATAATTAAATTCCTCAGTCTCTGACCTAGCCGGACAGGACTGGGGGAAGCCTGTGGGTTTGGAAGCTCTCATCAGGAACTACCTTCTCCCCAGGCAATGTCCCCATTCTGCCAGGTCCCTAAGCCCGAGTGCCAGCCCTGCTCTGTGCAGACCTCAAGTGGCTCGAGTGTTCCCAGGCCTCACCCTGCTTCATGACAAGAAGTGGGATGAAAAGCCCTGTGATTTGCCCTGCAGCGTGGAGCAGCTCAGGGACGGGCCCTCCAGGGCCTGATGTTCAGACCCCACGGGGTTCTCATTAGGGGTTCCATTGGTGCTTCAGTGCGGCTTCGGGTGGGCCCTAGATTTTGACCACCGGGACATGGCTGTCTTCTGTGCAGCTCAGGCCAGGAGGTGTAGACCCCCAGAGTTGATCCGCTTTTCCTCTCTCCCCTAATGTTGTCCCATCCCATCTTCCTTTCCTAGTGGCTTCTAGGAGCTGGAGACACAGCCTGTACCCTCCCCTGCCACCCAGGCCCCAAGCTGTGAGTCTGCAGGGCCTCCGAGAGCCTTTGGAGACTCTCAAAAGGCCCTCGCATATGAATCACCAAACACATGTTCTCACTTACTCTGTTATTTGCATTTAGCTTTTTGATTGTTCATTTCTCACTCTCTTTTTTATTTTTTGTCTTTTTCAAGCCACACCCACGGCATATGGAGGTTCCCAGGCTAGGGGTCGAATCAGAGTTGTAGCTGCTGGCCTATGCCAGAGCCACAGCAGCTAGATCCAAGCCGCTCTGAGACCTACACTGCAGCTTATGGCAACGCCGGATCCTTAACCCACTGAGCAAGGCCAGGGATTGAACCTGCATCCTCATGGATACTAGTTGGGTTCATTACCGCTAAGCCAGGACGGGAAATCTGTTCGTTTCTCCTTTACTGGGAAGACCAGAATGGCAGGGGGAGGCGTGCTAAGGTGGAACAGGACGGTGGGCAGTTAGTTATCTTACACTGAACCACTTTACCTCCACAAAGGGCAGCACCGTATGGCTCAGCCTAAGGAGTAGAGCATGTGATACTGATAGACTGAGTCGTCAACAATTTAAAGGAAGTCCTCACCCTGGCATCACCAAGTTAGAAGACCCAGCGCCTAGGTCCCCGCCGGCCCCGCATCTGTCAGCTCACCCTGTTGGCCTCCACGTGGTGCAGCCTGAAGGCCTCCCCGGTGCTCTCGTTCACCACATCGAACTGGTGCCGGTAAGCCACGCAGATGAGGTTGTCACTCTCTTCCGTGGGCCCATCCACCAAGGTCATCACCACGGGAGAGTCGGACAGACAGATCTCCTGTGTGGTCGACGACGACAGAGGAGAAAGGGGTGAGGACAGAGCAGCCGTCTTCGTCTCAACCCCCACCGCCCGCCCCTCCAGGAGAGGGTGCCCCAGATGGGGGGGGGCAGAGCCCTGTGCCCGTGGGGAGGGCGGGGGCAGGAGAAGAGGCAGGGAGGGTCTCAGACATCCCCTCCCACAAGCTGTGCTCCAGGCTCAGACCTCTGTCCACTGCACAGGGGAGAAGCCAGGAAACAATTTTACAAAACTGACCCAGCAGGTGAGCCCTCAGGTAGCCCGGCCCCGTCCTGTGCTACAGTAATAATAAGAATAGTAGCAGTGACAATCATTGCCAACCCCGTTGAGCACTTCACATGGCACCAGGCACTGTTCTCACCAAATCGTCCTACAACCCAGTGAAGTAGGTGGGCTAGTCTTCTATTTTACAGCTGAGGAAACTGAGGCTCAATGGTCATCTGACCTGCCTACAGGCACATAATTTATGTGGTAGAGCCAAGAACTAAACTCAAGAAATCTGACCTCAGAGCTCATTCTCCATATAAATGCAGACACCCTACATACACTTTTTTGTGTGTGTGTCTTTTTAGGGCCGCACCCGTGGCATATGGAAGTTCCCAGGCCAGGGGCTGAATTGGAGCTGTAGCCTCTAGCCTACGCCACAGCCACAGCAATGCCAGATCCAAGCAGCATCTGCGACCTACACCACAGCTCGTGGCAACGCCAGATCCTTAACCCACTGAACGAGGCCAGGGATCGAACCTGTGTCCTCCTGGTTCCTAGTCAGATTTGTTTTTCCGTTGAGCCACAATGGGCATTCCAGCTCTACATAAATGCTAATTAAGGTTACTAATTACTTACAGTATGAGACGAACACCGAACTTGGAGCAAGAGTGCAAACCGTTTAACTTAACTGACGCTGTTGTGACCTTGGAGTGGAACTTTAGTACTAAATGACATGCATAATTCAGGAGCCTTTAACTCTAGACAAAAATAACTTCTCATCTCACCTGTGGGCATATGCTGCCTTAGGAGCCAATGATCAACATGCTTCACACCTTAAGGTACCATAGTTTTAGAAAGCTAGAATGATAGGATCAAAGTGTCTTGACCCTCCAGGAAGCTCCTCTCACAGGCTCTGCCCTCAACCCCACAGCAAATCCTACTAACTAAGGCTGGGGGCAGCTTTGCCCACCGTGCCTTCCCACCTGTCCAGGACCAAAGCGGCCGTCATCTCTCGCCAGGATCCTGCACCAGCCTCTTAGCTGGACTCCTTATCCCTCTCTTGGCCCCCTGAGCTCTCTTCTGGACAGCAGCCAGAATGACTTTTTAAAAACCTGCCATTTCTTTGTTTCAAACCTTCCAGCAGTTTCCCCCATTCGTTCTTCTGTGTCAAAACCAACATCCCCTTACAAATGTGATAAATTCATTTGAGTAAAAAAAAAAAAAAAACAAAAAAACCCAACATCCTTGCCATGGTCTTCAGGGCTCAGGAGAACCTGGACCCCGTCCACCAACCCTTGCCTGTCCCCTCAGCTGCAGCCATAGTTTAGTGAATATTCATCATCTCATATAGATACAAAACAAGAGAAAAAGAAAAAAAAAAGTTTTTCCTGGTCGGGAGTTCCTGTTGTGGCTCAGCAGTAAGAAGCCCAATTACTTTCTATGAGGATGCGGATTCCATTCCTAGCCTCGCTCAGTGGGTTAAGGATCCAGGGCTGTCGTGAGCTGCAGTGTAGGTGGCAAGACGTGGCTCGGATCCCGCGTTTCTGTGGTTGTTGTGTAGGCCGGCAGCTACAGCTCCGATTCCACCTCTAGCCTGGGAACCTCCATATGTCTCGGGGGCAGCCCTTAAAAGTGAAAAAAAAAAGTTTTTCCTTGTGATGAGAGCTCTTAGGATTTACTCTCTTACCTTTTATTCATAACACAGAGCCGTGTTAATTACTTTCACCATGTTGTATGTGACACTGGGATTTATTATAACGGGAAGTTTTACCTCTGGATCACCTCCCCCCACACCCCACCCCCGCCACCCCTGCCTCGGGTAACCACAAATCTGGTCTCTTTTTCCATGAATTTGTTTTTGAAGCATAACCGCCTTTAAAACGATGTTGGTATCTGGTACACAACCTAGTGATTCTATGTTTCCACCCATTTCAACGTGGTCCCCACTGGAGCAGCCTCTTCCGGGTGGATGGCACGAATGCAGGGGATGGAGGTGGAAAAGCCCAGCTCCTCTTAGTCTTCTGGGGAAACCAGGGCAACCGGCGAGAGCACCCCCATTTGGTTATGGAACCATGGGGCAACTCCAGGGGCCGACAGACTCTGGGTGCAAGGGGGGCGGGGGTCTGGCTCGGCCAGGAGGACACCGTAGGCAGGAGCAGAGCGACGTGAAGAGGAAACCTACCCTGATGTACTGGAATTCTTCCACGGGTGACTCCGACAGGGGAGATAACAGTGGGGCGCTGGTCACCCCGCTTGGCTTGCTGTGTTTCCTCGTGATCAGAAGCAGTTTATTCCGAATGGCAACAACGACCCGCAGCTCCCTGCTGTGGTGAGTGTTAATGGCATACAAGTGGCAGCCTGGCAAGGGAAATAAGTGATGCTGAGCACATGGCACGAGGTGGGGAGCCCCAGGCCTCGGTGGTTTGGCCACACCCAAGAACCCTGCAAATTAAGCATAACCCGGTGAAATGACTAGACTGTTCCTCCACCAGGCAAATGTGGGACTTGAAATAAACATGAGGAGTTCCCGTCGTGGCACAGTGGTTAACGAATCTGACTAGGAACTATAAGGTTGCAGGTTTGATCCCTGGCCTTGCTCAGTGGGTCAAGGGTCCGGAGTTGCCATGAGCTGTGGTGTAGGTTGCAGATGTGGCTCGGATCCCATGTTGCTGTGGCTCCAGCATAGGCCAGTGGCTACAGCTCCGATTAGACCCCTAGCCTGGGAATCTCCATATGTTGCGGGTGTGGCCCTAGGAAAGGCAAAAAGACAAAACAAACAAACAAAAAACCAAACCAAACCAAACCAAACCAAAACAAAAAAAGAGATAAAAATGAGATTGAGTCACAGGAAGATTAAGGAAGTCCTATTCCCTCTAGTCTAGAGTTTGTGGACTTAGTGTCACACCCACTACATGACAGGAGTTAAAGTGAAGGGTGATCGGAGGTCCAGGAATCAAAGTCTAAAAGTCTCTTTTCCCAGTTTTGCTCACGGAGCTTCCCTCACCTCCCAAACTTGCCCCACAAGGCCTCCAGTTTCTTCGAGGCCTCCATTTGTCTTTCTTTCTTTCTTCTTTTTTTTTTGTCTTTTCTGGGGCCACTTCTTCAGCGTATGGAGGTTCCCAGGCTGGGGGTCTAATCGGAGCTGTAGCCGCTGGCCTAGATCAGAGCCACAGCAACTTGGGTCCAAGCCACGTCTGCAACCTACACCACAGCTCACGGCAATGCTGGAACCTCAACCCACTGAGCAAGGCCAGAGATTGAACCTGCAACCTCATGGTTCCTAGTCGGATTCGTTAACCACTGAGCCACAATGGGAACTCCCTCTCTACCTGTCTTTCTACCACTCAAGGGTCTCTTAGGGAACCTATGAGGCTCCCTTAGTGATGTTTCCAAGTAAAGAACAAACCACTACAATCAAATTCCCACGCATTTTTATTTTTGATAAAATCTGGGCAGGCTGAGAAAAGAGATGAATTGGACAGAAACCGCCAGAAATCACCTTTGGTTTTCTCGAGTTTGTTTTCTCTGCAGTCACACTTGCCCCTCACAGCCTTGCCCTCGACGCCCCTCTGCACGGCGCTGAGCCTGAAGACAAAGAGGCGGGCGTCCTTCCCTGGTGGGATAAAGCCGACGGGGGAGACGGATGGACAAGTAAGACGACCCGGGAGAACCGAAAGGGCGGACTGGGTTCGAACACTACCGCTCGAGGAATCAGGGTCGAGAGGGCCCAGAGTTCAGGAGAAACCGCGCACTGCCTTTACCTAACGATGCCATCAAGGATATCCACCCCTCCTCTCCCTCACCGTCCCCTTCTCAGAGAACAAACGGGCCACCAAGGACCCTGAGCCCCGGGCACCAGGAGAGACAGCTGGCGCCACCGATGCAGTCAGAACCTTGCCACCCGCATGCTGGCCAGAGGCTACCCGGTTTCCTTCCTCCCAGAGAATATCAGAGGGGTACCACCTTTGTCTGCTCTGAGAATCAGAAGGTCCAGCACCTCCAGCACGTGCATCTGCTTCACGGGCAGAGTTCTGTCAAACACAGGCACCGATGGAAGGTCATCTGGAAGAAAAAAGTCTGGTTACCCAAGCCTGCAACCCAGCCCACCTTTCCCAGGACCTCTAAACCGTGCCTGCGGGTAGTTTTGGACCCCGATTCTCCCTAGGCGAGGAAGGTGGTCGGCTTCTGGAGCTTTTGTGAGGGCTCCACAGAAAGTTCAAGCACCGGTCTCCTCTCAGCTCAGGGAGAAGGACAGATTTCTTTCCCAAAGGTGCTCACAACTCCTCACGGGGAGCGTAACAGCAGGGCCCCTAAGCTGTATTCTTCTCCACACTGTTCGTCAAAGAGAAGGCAGCACCTCTCAATCCCAGCTTTGGCTGGGGCTGCTCCAAAGGGCTGAACACAGGTTTTCAAAGGTGCTAAGAAGCTTAGCCACTTCTCCTAAGAAACTTCTGATTTGGGGGTCACGTTTGCGAACACACTGCATCTTAGGAGGTTTTGCCTATGTCTCAAGAGAGCAAACTTAGACGGTCCTCTTGTATTTAAAGTAAATACAAACACCCTCTTCCAACATGCCCTATGTCTGTGGCAAGAGCAGTTTACCTATAATTTTTCAGTCTTTCTTCATAGAGGAATATGAAATCGTCCTTTTAGATAAAAATAAGCAAGAAGTAGCAATTTCCCCAAATCACAGGGAAAAAACCCCCTAATTTGAATGGAAACATGCGGGAAGGTGGTAGGTAAGTGGATGACTAAAGACAGTGCAATTATACGTAGCATTTGTTTTTAAGCTTACTTACTGGGATCTTAAATCACTAGCAATTCCTTTGCTCCTGGGAGGTCCCTTGGACAAAGAGGGCTGTTCCATAAGCAAAGGGTCTGTTCTTAGCTTGTTGGAGAATGAGGGCAAGGCAAAGACGTCCCAGGATGGTGTGGGCATTTGAGGCAAAAGTGTCCAGCTTATTCTTTACCTGCCTTTAGGTCTTCAAGGGCTCTCTGTGGGTTTGGGTGTCTCTTTAATTGTAATTTAGGTGCAAGAGGCCCTGAGGATCTTGGCTCTTCCAGGAATCTGGGGGGGGGGGGGGTGGGGGGGCTTGGATGGGGCTTGGAAGCACACTTTCGTCATCAGGATTAGTGACCCCCTGCAGGGGAGGGGTCTCCTGTCCTGTACCTGTGAGGGCTCTGGATCTGTCAGAGCTCGGAGCCTGCCAAGCTCTTATTAGACAGAGGGTTGCCGCTCGTTGGCCTTAATGACCAGGCCAAATGGATAGATGTTGTGACAGCCCATCAAAGCACCTTCCTTCTCCCTCCACCCCAAGCCTTCTGGACAGGAATGGATTCTCGGGCTTTTTTGTGCTTCTGCGGGGGCTGACTCAAGTTTTCAAACTATGAGATGATGGTCATTCCAGTCGTCTCCATATTTGACTAAATGACTCCGGTTTTTTCACTTTATGAATGGCAGTTCACATACACTGAGGGCTTCCTACAGGCCAGGCCTCAATGCTAAGTGTTTTGCATGTCACTTGATGTAAATGCCTTGTGACCCTCCAAGGCAGGAACTTCTAATCCTCTCACTGAGCAAATGAGGAACCTGAGGCTCAGAGGTGCTAATACCTTATCCAAGCTCATGTCTCGAGCTTCTGGAACCCAAGTCTGTGCACGGACAACGTCTGGGCTCTTAGGGGGTGCGGTAGCCTAAAAACAGCACCACATCCCCGTGGATTGATGGCACGAGCACGGAAACAACTGTGCTGTAAGGAACTGATAAATGACAGAAGCGCTTCACCTCATAGTTAAAACAGGGATGCTGGGTGGATACTAAATGAGCATTTATTCTCCATCCAATCTTTCGCACGTGCCCAGACAGGTTTAAATACAGCACAGGAAAGAAGAGGAGGCAAGGATATGAGAAAGTGATGTGGATTTAATGACGGTTTCATAAGCGTGGTTTCCTTCTTATCATCTCTCTGAAGAAACAATCTTTTAGAGCTGGTTTTTCTATTACTGCAAAACCAAAACAAATGGCAATACCATATTTAATCAGTATTTTGTTTCCCTTCAAAGTAGGTTTTGCTACACTTAGAAGACAAAGAGTCTTGATTTTTAACCATGACCTTGAAAGCAGCAGACTTTCAAGGGGGTACGTCTAATGAAATTAAGCAGGGGCTAATGGGATAGAGTGGAACTTGGCCTGAAATGAAATGGAGAAATTCCTCGGGGAAGTAATTTGTAATATGATTAAGGGTAGACAAGAAAAAGATAAACAAAGAATTATGGCTTAAAAGCACACCAAGGAATACAGAGAAAGCTTTAAAGGTTATTCTCTTTTTCGCAAAAGCAGACAAGGAAAACGGCTGCTGCATAACCTGGACATGAAATAATAATCTGAGTAATACCTCTAAGCTGGTGGTGAGCATACAGGCTACCACCGGGGTAAGATGACAGCCCTCAAGTTTGAAAGAAAAGAGTTTCCTGGAAATCACAATAAGCCTGCCATCTGACACTGCTGGTACAGTCTGGATCCAGAAAGGGACCTGGGCATCTTAATTTGGATTTTCCATTTACAAAAACAGAAGCAATGCAAACAGAACCGTTTTCTGTTTTCAGGCAAGGCTTCAACATAGTCACCATGAAACACGGTTTTTCTCTTTCCTAAAAAGGCAAACAGGTAGAATCGGACATTTTCTCCAATCACAAAAAGTTTCGTAATTCTTGGCCCTACGACTCTCGCTGTGGAAATCTGCGTGAAGGGAACGACGGTACCACTGGTAGAGTTTAATTTTATTTTAATGAAAAGCAGCTGGCCTGGAGGAGCGCGCACTGGACCAGGATCGCCTCTGGGCTCTGGTTCCAGATGTGCCGTTAACCAGCTGTGTGAGCTTGGGCAAGGCACATCATTTCTTTCGGCCTCCGCTTCTTCATCTGTTAAACTAAGAGACGAGACTAAACCTCGAAGGTCTGTTTTTGTTTTGTTTCTTAAAGTAAACTCTTTTGTTTGGTTGCAATTTGGGCGAAATCTACAGATTTCGTTACCTTCTGGCATGTTCGTAGGGGTAGAGCGTAGATAATAGCTGCTGCTCTGTGCCAGATGCTTCTTTAAGCTGTCACCATAGGTAACCTCATGTTCTCTCTAAACCTTCCCCCCAGTTAAAATCACCATCCCCTTTTTGTTAAGTTCATCATTTTTCATTATTATAAGCTATTTTTTTTAGCCACTTAAAAAATTACCCCCACTTTTAGAAAAACGTGAAGCTCAGAGAGGTTCAGTTTTCTTTGCAATCACAAAGATCTTCTATTTCACAAATGTTTCTAAAATTAAATATTTAAATTCTGAACTTCTGAATTTTAAGTTATTGACCTTTTAGTAAATTCATTATATATGCGATTACATATGTGTGTATATATATATAAAGTTTAGAAATTATGTTATGGACAATGAAAAGATCTATCGAAAATAATAGATAAGATCAGAAATAAGTCTGTCTTGTCTTCCTGCAGAAAGGCCCCTAGACCGGGGCTCAAAACACAGGACATACTTTTAAATATGCAGACTCAGGGTCCGAGGAGAGAGCACAGGTTGAGGCCAAAGGTGGGAAAATGCGGCAGTTTCAGGCCATTAGGTCACCCTCACAGGGTTGGCCTTCCAGATGCTCATAACCAGAGCCCAGGCAGCCTGCTCCTGTGCACGGGGAATGTGCCCTTGTTAGACACTGTCTCTGTGCCCAAGACTCCTGCTGAAGCCCCAGGACGTGACTGGCTACTAGTATTTAGCCTCTTTATCATTTGTCAGGCATCTGGAAAAATCTATGGGACCACAGAGTCCCTGCGTCTAAATTAAATTCCCATCAGAAGCTGAATTCCCTCTATGCATCCTGGCCAAGGTCATGTCTGATTGGTGACTGATGGGTAGGGACAGGGAGCTGACCACCTCCCTGGTCGGGCAGGGACAGCCCCACCCGGCTGCACAAAATTTGATTTTATATTGAGTTGAGATCTGTCTTCCTGTCAAAATCTTTTTGTTTCTCTATCCATCAAGCAAAGGTTATCTAAGATTCTCATCGTTTGTTTTGGACACCAAGTACTCTCCGAATTAGAAAGCTTTTTTTTTTTCTCAAAAAAGAAATAAAAAATAAAAGCCCTTTGAGAGAGAGCATGTCCCTGAGACAGTGGCTCTACGTAACAGTGTGCCCTTGTCAATTTAAAATAAAATGCTCGAATCATGATAAGTGCTGGCTGAAAAGGAGATTCTCCTTGTAGGTCATTTGATATCCACAGACTAATCAGGGGTTTGGGGAAGGGCTGGAACTGTTCTGCGTGCCCCCCTCTGGCTTGCTGGTTTAACGTGTGTTCCCACTGACTGTCCTGAAAACACAGGGGTGGGCTTGTCAGGAAATGAAACTCTGCTAACCTCACCGCGGAGGACACATTTCCGTAAAGGGAGCTGACGAAGGGGTCACCCATCTGAGAAGTTACACAAAGAGAGACGTTTGAAGGAGCAGCTACTCACTAACCATCCACTAGCAAGACGCCAGCATCAGTGGAAACCAGCAAGGCCTGGCCCCAAGGATCTGCACACACGGCTTCGTGGGGGAAATTACTGCAGAAACACTGGGGCTCCCAAGGCTGCGAGGCAACACAAGCATCGGAAGGTAAGTGCACCGGAAAGAACATACCAGCCCATCAAAGGGGAACGCGCCGCACGCCGCCCCTGAAACAGCAACACAGATATCCTCGAACCCTGGGAGCTGGCCGGGCTCTGGCTCAGCTACCTTTCTTAAGCGGAAACGTCTCCTTTCAGAAACGCACGCAGTAGGAAAAGGCTGAAGCCACACGTTTCTGGCACCGTGACCTGTGTCTGTATCGTCCTGACGTTCCTTGGGGGCGGGGGGGGAAGCACTGGTGACGTTTTCTAAGCAAACGTTTCTCTTTCACACCTAGAAGCTGCACCAATTGGCGCCTATTTTTGGGGGGAGGTTTCACATCAGTTCATGAGAAAAGGAAGTCCCACCTAACTGTATTTTAAAAAGTCAGATTCCTGCGTTGCTGATTCGGCAAAATTATTAAACCGTACACAATGCAAGAAATTGATATTGGCTTAACAGGAAATTGATATTAGCCTTGACCCATTGAAGGCTATAGAATCTTCAAAAAAAAAAAAAAAAGTGTCTCTTTGTAGGAACATGGCAAGTGCTGCTGACGGAACCTACTCGTGTTCCCTTAATGTGACACGTTCACATCGGCCAACTCGTATCCTTCGTTTCATTCCCTTTCTTGCCGAGCCAGCCCTCCCTCACCACTGCCTGGGAGCTGCGGCCAATGCCTGGGGTCTGCAGACATTGTTAGTGGCTTCTGAGCTGCAGTGGGATCGGGGACATTTTTCAGCAGAACCCTTAACTTCCCTCCAAAGCACGTGGCTTGGCCTAAAAGGACGAGGAAGGGTGTGGGGATTCTGAGGGACAAGCTGAAGTCCTCCATCTCTGCTTCCCAGGGGCTGCACTCGAGCCTGCGGGTGTGTAGCTGTGTTCGTACGTGCCGCGTGAGCACAGGCTCGCACACTCAAAACAGAAGCGATGGCTCTGAGGTTGCCTGCGAGGGTGTCATGTGGGATGAAGGCAAACACTGTGGGAATTATTGCTGTCGTAGAAACGTACCATTTCCCTTTACGAAACCCACACGCCTCAAAAGGAATATTCTGATTGTTACGCTGAGGCTTGGGCTGTTGTGGAAAAATGTGAAGATATTTTATGAACGGGAGGAGGGCTGCACAGGTGCAGGTCATGACGTGGAATGGGATTTTCCTAAGACTTTTGGAAATTCTGAGTTTGTGACTTAGAGCAGGAGGACATGGAGAAGCAAAGCCCATATAAATGCCAGCTGGGGGACAGACGTAGACATCGTAATATTAGGTGACACCAAGACAGAAAACTACTTCTGAATGACAAAATGTTCTTTCACTGGAGGATACGAGGTTAGAACCAGAAGATCTAGGGGCCCTGGAGGATGCACGGAGGGCTTAAGGAGGTCTGTGAAATCCTGAAATTGTATTCAAAGTGTTGTATATGGGCTATTCGTCATCGTCCTGGGCTGATGTGTATGGGATTTGGGGCTCCGCGCTTACAGGTCCTCAAAGGGGCCAGGGGCTCCACCAGCCTGAGGATGTCACGTCTGCTGTGTCAGGGATGTGACCTCAGCCCCGGCTCCACAGAGGCCCTGCTCCGAGGACGGAGGTCGTGTGCCGTGGCACCAGATTCCTTCCCGCCACGTGAGGGGCTAGGTGCAGATTCTGCAGGGCTGGCGTCGGCCTAAGTGGAGGACTCATTCCTGCTTCTGCCTCAGAACAGGAGCAGGGCTCACAAAGCGATGGGTGCCTAGGAGGCTGACAAAGCCCATTCTCTGGAAACGGAACGAACACTCTTGGGAGAAGCCTGTGGGCCTCCGGCCTCTGCCGAGCCGGCTTTCCAGCAATCCAAGAGGGCCTGTCGAGCAGCGTTTCTCCAAGGATGGCCCGTGGCCCGCTGGCAGGTTTTGAATGGATCCCAAACCAAATGGAACAAATGCTTTGCCATCAGTCTTGCCTTAAATTGACGGTGGTTTTTTTTAGCATCGGTTGTATTTTGAGCTTATCGTTTTCCTGAAATGGGACTTGAAAACGTGTAGGTCCTGCAATTCAGGTATAAACCATCTATGCCTTCATTGTTAAGGTACAGGTGTTCATAATCCTGTTGCTTTTATATGGACGCTTCTCCCGTGATGCACTGTCCGTGGATTTGTTCCATTTTCCTCCCTTTACATATTCTGAACATGGACATAAATAGGGTGGTGCTTTACAACACGAAATCATACAGACCGTAAGTTCATACTGTGACTGTTTTTCCCTCTTCTGTCCTTGGTTACCACCTAGTTCTTTTTCCTTGGGCAGCGGACATGAGACGTAGATACACAGGTCACAGAGTTTTCTGTTTGGCTGAAGGAACTAGAGCCTAAGAAGGGGGTGCTCCCCTCGGGTCCTCGGACCAACAGCATCGGCATCGACGTGTTAGAAATGCAGATTCTCAGGGCCCCCTCAGACCTACTGAATCAGAAACTGGGGATAATTCTCACACACACTAGAGCTTGAAACACGCCACCCTAGAGCCTTGCCGTGGAGAGTGCGTCCATGGTCAGCAGCCCAGGTACCAAATGAGAGCTTGTTAGAAATGCAGAATCTTGGCCCCGCTGGTCATGAGGACGTGCGCTTGGTCACAGTGGCCAGACGGTCAGTATGTACACGAGGCTTCCGGAGCACTGCTAACCCCAGGCTGCCCGTCCAGGCCTGGTCCAGCAGCTCTGCTCCTTTAAGCATGCAAACCCCGTGCAACCATGGAAACAGGCCCTCCCGAAAAGCTGCCCAGCTTCATCTGGGGCTTCCCCTGGGGACTCTGCAGAGGCGAGCTCTTCGTCCTCCTGCCCCCACAAACCTCTCTGTAAGAATCTCAATAACAGCTCTGAAGACAAAGGACATTCACAGTTAAATGCATCATCAACTTACCTCTTTTTTACAGATCCCTGAAGCCACCAAGCTTGATGGTGCATCTCCTCTCACAATGGATTTCAGTTTTAGTGCCTTACAAAACAGAGGTCTCTTTGAAAGTTTGTTATCAGGCAGTAAAAAACCAGCAGGATCAACAATTACGATTTGAGAAAAAAAATTTTTTTTTAAATGAAACAGGAGTCATTTCAGACTAAAGTTCCCGGTTCCCTTGCTGCCCTAACATTGAAGGAATGGAGTCAGCTGGGTAGGGTGAAGCCCTAATGACCCCAAATACATCCTGTCATTTCAACGAATCAATTGATCAGTACAGAGATTTCCAAACTATCAGTATTTAAAAAAACAACAACAACAAAAAACCCTTGGGTCCTTCCTCAAACTTGATGAATTAGAATTTCTGAAAGTAGAGTCAAGGTTATCTTTAGATACGGACCAAAAATCAAGAGCCCCAGTAACAGTGCACCTGTTTGGGGGAAAGATTATCTTTGCTGCTAGGATGTCCTGATCCCCTGGCTTGGCTTCTACTTTTGGGAAGCAGCTAAGCTGTGTCACCTCCGGAACTGAAACATATTAGTGCCATGTGTGAGCAAGGCAAAGGCAGAGCGTTTTCTCCTCAATCCAGAGTGAGGGGAAGCCTGGGAGCCACCTCACTGTGGCCACGGCTTCCAAGCAGTAGGGCAGAAATTCGGGAATCCTGCAAGGACACCGCCCTCCGCGCTTACTTCCGCCAGGGAGCTTTTCCTAAATTGGTTCCCCGCTCGCCAGAAAATTCCCAGGAGGCAGGCAAGTGGCATGTGCTCCCTTGACAGGAGGGAGCCCAGCCTGGGCCCTGCAGCCTCTTGCTCCCGGGGTCACCCCCTCCGCTGCAGAGGGCTTTCCTCTCACTCACGCCTGCGGAGAACGACGCCTACCTGGTTATCAGCAATCTCCCACGTGGTCCCACAATAATCCTAAGAGACGTCACAGAGGTCCTCCAGGAGCGTGCAAACCTAGTGTCCCTCGCAGGTGGCCCATCTGGTCTGGATGGGACTCACAACTACACGTCTTGCAAAATAGGTTTCAGAATAAAACCCACCTGCCCAATTCTAACAAACTCTGCCTGGCGGGCCTCCTCTTTCTTCCGCGCTGACTTGGGGGATTCCGGTAGGACGTCACTGAAAGATCGTCTGTTCAGCATGTTCTGGAAAAGAGAGAGAAGTTATGAACTCCAAAAATGGCTGTGGCATCTCATCCTCTAGCTTCTCTTCATGCACAAAACTATTTGTCCCAATCGTCCTCCTTCTTCCTTCTCTACTCATTCGCTCGTAAGCATTTACGGAGCATCGCTTAAGTGGCTGGGTCTGTGCCAGATGCAAGGGATTAAGAAGCCAACAGGGATGGCAGGCCCGTGTAAAGGCTGAGAGCGTGGGCTCCAAAATCGGGCAAACCAGCAGCTCCCCCTTACTGACCGCCTAACAGCGTGATCGGCTGCCACGCTGCACAGCTCCAAGGAGGCCATTCTCACAGAGGGGACCCCTGGAACATGGCATGCTCAAGTCTGTGTGAATGGTACCCTCTGGAGTTGTGCATTCTGTGGCCTTCTGGGTAACTCTGGGCAAGTGAGTTGAGTTCTGAGTCTCGGTGTCTGTGTGGCTAATACCTGCTCTGAGGTGTGTAATGAGGACTGCATGGAAGGTGCTTGGGCGTATACTCAGAAAATGTTAGTTTTCTTCTAGACCATTGTCAGAGAACTGGGCACACTCATGCAATCGGCAAGTATTGGCTGAGTGCCTAGCCCTCTGCCGGATTTGGGGATGTGACGTACAGTCTCCATCCTGGTGGAGCCCAGTCTATGGGGGGACAGATTAAGTAACTGATTACATGATGGGAACACGGGGTCTTCTCTATGAAGGGGAGGTAGCATCTGGGGGCTTTTAACAGGGGCACCTGGCTTCAGCTGGGGATGGGGAAGGCCTGCTCAGTGATGTTTCAGCTGAGACCCGAAGGACCTCACATATTCTTGGTACCCTCTCTGCACCCTCCTCTGCCCTTAGGGGAAGAAAGGCATGGAGAGATGACCAATCGTGGCTTGCTCTTTAGGACCCTGGGCTTAGGCGTGCTCAACCCCTGGGAGTCATTGGGGTGCACTGCCCAGCCAGAGGTCAAGGGCACCTATAGGATGTTGGAGGTCACTGTGCTGAAGGGGAAGGACCACACGTGGGCACCAGCTCGTTTTGACGTTCTTCATGTCCCCGAGGGGCACCTGATACCAGATGCTGCATTTATGTACACACGTCAGTAGCAATGCCTTTTGCTGGAGTTTGTGGATATACTGGTTCTAGGGGAGTCTCCCTGCTTGGTCTGTGCTTCCTTGTCAAATGCGGGAAATGCTTCTGAACAATGATGATTTCATTCTGCATTAATACTTGTTACTCTCCTTGATATGCAGTGATCTCACACCGAGTCTGGGGGCCTCCAAAGAGCATGGTGCCCCTCGAGGCCCTGAGTTCCCCAAAGGAGGAACGTGGTCTCATCAGCGTGGATACACTTTCTGCCTACGAAGTGTCTGGCGCAAAGTGAATTTTCAGTAAGTGTAAATGCTTGTTTCAGTGCCCGGATGTGAAGCCAGCCAATAGGGCTCCAGAAGACCTTAAAAAAACACCCGGCCTCTCTCCCAAACCCTCACTTTACCCATCTACCATCTCATGGCACAGGTAAGGGTGATCAGTACCGCAAGGAAGCTTGTGTCCTCAGCTCAGACTCCGAAAGAAGGAAAGAAGACCACAGACCCAGGGTACCTTATGCAAATCTGGCATCAAGTCCTGGTATAAAGATCGAATCAACATATCCAGAGTTCGTCGACGTTTCTGGGCGAATGTCGGGGTTTCCAAAGTGGCTTTTTCACCATTAATTACTAAAATAAATCAAATTATAAAGGAGTTACAAATGTTAACAGGCTATATGGAAGAATTTCCTTCTCAGGGAAACTCCTCAAAGTATATGCCACCCACTTTCCTAATGCTGGTATTACCCTTCTTTCATGGAAAAATAATTTAAAACTCTCTAAATTTCTCTGAACAAATCCACAGTCTATAGGTTTATCTGTTTTACCTTTTCTGCTGGACAAGCTTCCTGAGCAGAAGGTCTATCTAATTCCTTGAACAACTAGCACATACCCAACCTGCCCTCATCCACCATTCTACCCATTCTATCCATCTACCCATCCATCCATCCCATCCATCAACCCACCCATCCATCCATTCCATTCATCCATCCATCCATCCACCCACCCATCCATCCATCCATCCATATATCCATCCATCCATTAACCCACCCATCTATCCATCCATCCATCCATCCACCCACCCACCCATCCATCCATATATCCATCCACTCATTCTATCCATCTACCCATCCATCCATCCCATCCATCAACCCACCCATCCATCCATTCCATTCATCCATCCATCCATCCACCCACCCATCCATCCACATATCCATCCACCCATCCACCCATCCACCCATCCATCCATTCTATCCATCTACCCGCCCACCCAACACATGGGCCAAAGCACCAGGATGCCATACAAACAGAATTAAATATATGTATCTGTTGCATTTTTGTTAGAAAGATTAGCAATTGCCTAAGCAGAGTCCTGGAATTCTTAGCCTAATGAAAGTTTATTCTGGAAGAAAAAGCTGGCAGTTCAGTGGACCACAGACACCAAGAGTCTGGCACAAAGACCAGGGTGTCCAGTGACACATCACCACACAGAATAGAAAGCACAGAATTAGGAGCTTGAGGTCAAGACCAAGATGGGTTGAATCCCAGCTGGGCTGCTATGTGAGCATGCTTGAGCAAATTATCTAGATTTTGGGGGGCCTAATTTTCTATCTCGTAAAATGGATATAACTATATTTCTTATAGGGTTGTAAGAATTTAAGTGATGTAATACATATAAAAGAGCATGGAGCCAGATACATCAAACTGAATACATGTCAACTACTGTAAGGAAGGGCAGTGTTCACAGACCGAAAAGTAAATTTCCTGGGGACGAGCATTTCCTAGATGGGAGCTGTGTGCTGGGGGCAAGGTGGGCTTGTTTGTGGCAAGACATTCTTTTTTCTTTCTTTCTTTCTTTCTTTCTTTCTTTCTTTCTTTCTTTCTTTCTTTCTTTCTTTCTTTCTTTCTTTCTTTCTCTTTCTTTCTTTCTTTCTTTCTTTCTGGCCACATCTGCAGCATATGGAAGTTCCCCAGCTAGGAGTCGAATCTGAGCTGCAGCTGCTGGCCCACGCCACAGCCACAGCAATGCCTTGTCTGCAACCTATGCTGCAGCTTGTGGCAACACCGGATCCTTAACCCACTGAGCGAGACCAGGGGTCAAAGTGGCATCCTCATGGATACGAGTCAGGTTCGTTTCCTCTGAGCCACGATGGGAACTCCTGGCAAGACATTCTTAAGGAACTGGAACTATACCTGTCTATTATTTTCTCTAAATCTGTGATTGGGAAATTTTTGTTTGAGGATATTTTCTCCTTAGTATCCATAGAGAAATCCATTTTAAATTACTTGTTTCTGCTGAAAAAGGTCAAAGTTTTTGTTGAAACACCATTTCCTGGAGTTCCCGTCGTGGCGCAGTGGAAACGAATCCGACTAGGAACCATGAGGTTGCAGGTTGGATCCCTGGCCTTGCTCAGTGGGTTAAGGATCCGGCATTGCCGTGAGCTGTGGGTAGGCCCCTAGCCTGGGAACCTCCATATGCCGGGGGAGGGGATGGCCCTAAAAAGACAAAAAGACCAAAAAAGAAAGAAAGAAATTAGGGGTTGAGATACTGGAAAGGAAGAGACAAAATCATCCTCTTAGGCAAGTGACTTGCAATGTTTGCTGCTTCTAAAGTCAGCATCAGACTTCCTGCAGGGACCCTGGCGTCGGTTAAATGTGTAACCAACTCTGGAGGCCCAGCTGGAAGCGGAGGAAGCCCCAGGGAGGGGACTTTCATTGCTCCACTCTCCAAAAGTTTTAGAAGCTTGGGGAGATCTTTGCAAGAGACTGGAAGGATTTGCAGGGGGGAGAGAGGCTATCGAGTGGCTTGGCTGGGACTGGGAGGCTCTGGTGACTGGAGTGTGGTGACTCCAGGGTCAGCTGCACGGATGTGTGGACGTGTAGGCACCTCCGTGTGGCTGCTGAGGGAGGACTCACGTTCAGGGCTCCGAGGGAGAGACCCGATGAGAAGACAGTGGAGGGAGGACATGTGTCAGTCCCCTGCCCTGGCCTGAGGGGCTGGTTTTCGCCACCGCGAGAGTAGGGTTAAGACCGAAGCCGAAGGAGCAGCTCAGAAGGGCTCTGGGAGGCTCAGTCACTGCTGCCCTGGGGCCAAGTGACCAAGATGGGCTCAGAGAGGAGCAAAAACACTCCAAACTGCACAGGAACAGCGACAGCCTTGAGCAGGGCTGGGGCGTGGGGTTGGGGAGGCAGCTGGGAAAGCAGCAGCATCACGGAGGGCACGGATGCAAGGCACTGCCAGGGCTCCGGCCGCCTGCAAGCTGGACTCCCAGCTCTAACGATCAAGGGACATTCAGGGGCGGGTCGCAGCAAGCTCTTGTGGCTCAGAAGATGGAGCTCAGAGTGGGGCATCTTGGTCTTATGAGTGGAGCTAAAATGTACCCTCACCAGCTAGTGAAGCCCAGGGTCAGGTTCTACACACGTCACATACATATTCTGTCTCTGTCTGTCTCTTTCACATACTCACACCAGACACACCCCCCCCAACAACTCTCTGTGTCGCTAACCACATGTCCATAACCACCCTGTGCCCACCTCCCTCCCTGACAAGCACACGGACACAGGTACAAGCAGAGATTTGGAAGCGGCCGTATCAGACCCCTGGGCAGAGAGGTAAAGGCGAGGCCCCAAGGGTGGCGAGCAGGTGAGTGCCGACAGACCTCACCTCAGGTGGGCGGGATGGCAGGTACAGGGAAGGACCAGGAGAGCCTTTCCCAACACTACCAGCAACCTGAATACCCTTCTTGTGAAGGATTAACAGAGCATGGAACACCATCAATGCTTTAACAATGATATTGTCTTTGGAGCATCCTGGGGGGACTGGAAGAAGTGCAACCAGATGTAGAACAAGTGGCAGAAACATGGCAAAATAGAAACTTACATTTCACTAGCAAAAAGTCCCTGAATTCCTGGTGGTCTGTAAACACCGGTGGGGAGGGCAGGGGTGGGCCGAAGAGTGGCACGCTCTCTTCCGAAAATATTTTCAGCCTGCACAGAGAACATCGCAGAATTACCTGTTTGTTTGTTTTTTCAAAGATCATCAACATTTGGACCTTAACCCTGTCCAGCTGCCTATGAGATGTGACAGCAATACCCCTTCCACAGGGGGAAGGCCTTGCCCGCAATGCCTCGGCCAACATGCTGCCATTCTACGCCTTAGGATCCTTCGTGGTCCAACCCACCAAGCTGCGGGCGAGGTCACGTGCCGGGAATAATAGCAAAACCACCACTGAGCACCCACGGCACGCGAGGCAGCATACTTGGTGTCTTAAGACACAGCACCGGCCGCTTCTCACCAACCTGGCAAAGCAGAATCATTACCTTCATCCTACAGATGAGGCCAGAGGCTCCAAGAAGATAAACACTTTTTCTTTTCTGGCAGAGACTGTGGCATGTGGAAGTTCCTGGGCCAGGTATTGAACCCACACCACAGCAGCAACCTGAGCCACAGTAGTGACAATGCCAGATCCATCACCCACTGGGCCACCAGAGAGAACTCCGATAATACTTTTTTCAAAACCTCACAGTTAATAAGTGACAGAGCTGGGATTCCAACCCAAATCGATTTGGTTCAAAGTTCATGTCCTTTTTTACAATACTGTGATACCTTTTTTTTTTTTAATTGAAAAAAAATTTTTTTTTTTCTTTTTACGGCCACACCTGTGGCATAGTGGAAGTTCTCAGACTAGAGGTCGAATTGAAGCTGCAGCTGCTGGCCAACGCCACAGCCACACTGGATCCGAGCCACATCTGTGATCTACACCATAGCTTATGGCAATGCTGGATCCTTAACCCACTGAATGAGGCCAGGGATTGAACCCGTGTCCTCATGGAGACTATGTTGGGTTCTTAACCCGCTGAGCCACAATGGGAACTCCAACAATATTATGATACCTTCTAACAGATTAATTTTTGAGAAGAAAGGGATAAATGAGCAAGAACGCAGCCTAGGAAGGACAATACTCTGGTCAAGATCAAACATCAAATGTGTGCCTCTGTTGAGTACAGAAAAATTCTGAGCTAATCCTGACCCTTGGGCCCCACACAGGGCAACGCTATATGAAACAAGCTTTTCCCAAAGAGATGGTGGCCTTGAAGGAAGTTCTTTAGGGAGAACACTTATCTCAGATAAGCCAAGAAATCTGTATATCAAGAGGGTCATAAAATGAATGCTAAATCAACATGGAAACATGAGAATTACAGCAAGCAATTAAGATAAAGTCATTACTGACCTGTAATTGTCATTTTGTTGATCATACCTCACTAAGGCAAAAATATCTGTGGTGATGATTAAGGAAATTAATCAACAACCCCAATGCTCAGTGGTCGATGGCTTGTGCTTTGCAACCCCAAGTGCAGAATCATCCTAGATCTGCGCCCTTGGGGTCAGGGCACCTGTCACGCTCAGGCTGAGATGGAACCTTGACTCCTTCAAACGAGACGGCCCAGGAAGACACAGCTCAGCCTCTGCATGCTCATCCTTCTGGGAAAGAGCCCTCTCTCCAAACCCATCAGGAAAGCAATGCAAATAATGGTACTAAGGAGCTATGCAGCCAACAAAGCAAAAAGAGCAGTTTGCTTGCCTGGAAATATAAACAAGATCCCAGAATGAAATTAGTCATGTATTTCATCTCACACATTTTGGAAAGAAAAGCGATTTAAATGCTTCCACTGTACACCTTCCCTCTCTCTCTCCTTCTGGCTTTGGTAGACAAAACAAACCAAAACAAACCAAGGTTGCTGGTGGCAGCCTCTCAGAGAGTCTACTTTGCTTGTGTGGGGCACGTGGAGTCTAAAATAGTACCACCTCCATCCAGCTTTTTTCCTTCTCCCGTTCTTCCTCCTCCCGCACCATCTCCCAAGCCCAGCTTTCCTCAGCAAAGGCTGAAACACCGTCGTCAACCCCTCAGCGCGTCTCCACTCCTAGACTCAGGGCAGAGTCTGCATTAACTATCTGCTCGTGCCTTTCCAGACGCAAATGTGCCAGAACCCAAATCTAAAACCCATGATGAGAGGTAATTCTAAAAATAACGACTTCCTCTCCATCACTCTGTCCCCTCCCCCACTCCCCCGGAGAAGCTTGCTTTCTGTTTTCTGAGAAGAGCTGTTGCAGGAAGGGGGCAAGATTCCTCCTAAATCTCCGTGAGCAGAGTAGGATATCACTTATTATTAACGTGTAGGTGCATATCTGGTTTCTTTCCCGCCCTCAGGGCAATTTTCAGCTTTTAAAAGCTGACATGCTGTCGTGTGAGGTTACCGCGACCAAAGTGTGCAGAGCAGTCTGCTTCCAGACGCAATGGGTCATGATGGTCCCATCTCCCAACGTGTTCTCCAGGGGACACGAAGAACTAGACGAGAATTTATTCGGAAAACTGCCTATTAGTTGCCTTTTACGTACTACGTAAAATCTGTAGAGGCACTACCGCTGGGGTTCACTGTCACAGCCAGGGACCCAGGGCAACAGTGCCATGGCCAGCAGTGTGGGTGAGGGGCATGCTCACGCCCCCAGCCTGCCTGATGGAGCTGAGCCTGGACCCTACCAAGAACGTCAGCAAGACTTTGTCAATACCAGCTAAAGAGGGAGGAATGGAAGCCGAGGGAAAGAAAGTTAAAAAACAAGATTAACTGTATCATTTCTCAAAAGTCAAGAGACAGGTAACGCAGCAGCTATTCCTAGGGCTTAGAATCAACAAAGACGCATTATTTTGGCTTTTTATCTTAACTTGCAAGTTTTTATGTCTAAAGCAGGTTTCTAGGAGGACTCACTACCTCTGGTTCTTTTATTTCCTTTCGTACCAGTGGGTGGTAGGACGTTTCCCTCATTTCAGAGGCTACCTGAGGAAAGGGGAGACGATTCGCAAGTCGGGAATTCTCTGAGAATGAGTCCATCCACCACGGCCGTGGATGGAGAGGGAAGAAGGGGAAAGTCCAATATTGAGGGAAAAACTCAACACAGCGGGTCTAAGAATCCCGCAACGCAAACCAATCCCACCACGCCGGTCACTGCAACATTTGGTTTGAGGGTCACTTAGAGCCCAGAGATGCCGGCCAGCAGCTGCCAAACTGGAGCGTCCACACAGGCCCAGGATACGGGTGAAGTGGGAGCGGATCATGGAAGGCTTAAAGGCCGGAGAGGGCTCCTCGCCTTCCTGGAACACAATGGTGACGATGTCGTTTCCAATGTGGCGCTTCCTTTCCACCTGGAGGCAAACACAAACACCGTCACCGAGAGGGTGGCTCACACGCGGCACGTTCAGGGTTAAAACACGAAGCCAGCAGGCAAACCCCATGGCTCACGGAGCCCGGAGCGCCAGTCGCCCTCTACTCCTGCCCCTCTTCCGGCTCCCCAGCCATCACCTCCTCTCCTCTCCCAATTCAGGCCACACTCCTCTTGCTTTTTTTTGATTAGTCATTGAGTTCTTCTTTTCTTTTCTTCGTTTTAGGGCCACACCCTCAGCATAAGGAGGTTCCCAGGCTAGGGGTCAGATTGGAGCTGCAGCTGCCGGCCTGCACCACAGCCACAGCAACACCAGATCCGAGCCGCATCTGCCACCTACACCACAGCTCATGGCAACGCTGGATCCTTAACCCACTGCTCGAGACCAGGGATCGAACCCGAGTCCTCATGGATGCCAGTCAGATTCGTTTCTGCTGAGCCACAGCACTCCTCTGGACTGGCCTCCTCCAGGAGCCTCCTAACAGCCTCCTTGCCTCCCTTCTCTCCCACGTTGCTGCTCTGATCAGGTTCACCTTCGCTCCCACTTCTTCTCCTCAGCCTGGCACCCAAGGCCCCCAGACAAGAGGCACTGCATCAGAACTCCCTGGGGACAGGGCTCAAATGTGTATATTTTTATAAATGCCTTTGCTAGTTCTGAAACATATACTTGGTGGAAACAACGGCCCTACCGAATCTGACCCCAGGGAACCTTTCCAAAATAATCTCCTAGACTTGTGGTCAGTGAATCTTTTCTGCAAATGCCTGGACAGTGAATATTTTGGGGTTGGTAGACTGTATGGTCTCTTCACAACCAGGCAGCTCTGCCGTCATGGTGCAAAAGCAACTCCAAATAATACGTAAATCCATGGGCACGGCCATGCTCCAAGAGTACTTTATTTAAACAAACAAGCCATCTACCGGATTTGGCCCATGGGTCACAGTTCTCCAGCCCCTGTCTGGGGCCTCTGCGTAACTGGCCAAACACGACTCTCTGTTCTCCTGGGGTCTCCCGTGAATTCCCATGCTATACTGTGAGCTCCTGGAGAAGAGGCTCCCCAATTTGTGTTCGGTATTATTCTCACCTTGCAAACAAGGAAACTAAGGTGTGGAGATGTTCTAAGTAGTTTCGGCAATTATTTCTTGGATGCTAAAGGCACCCCCAACAACAACAACAAAAGACATAAAGTTGACTACATAAAAATTTCAAATTTTGTACATGAAAGGACACTCTTCAACAAAGTGAAAAGGTAGCTCAGAGAATGGGAGAAGTAGCTGCAAATCATATATCCAATAATATATTAAGAACTCCTACAACTCAACAACAACAACAAAAAACCAAATAACTTGATTAAAGAATGCACACAAGAGTTCCCGTCTTGGCTCTGCGGAAACCAATCTGACTAGGAGCATGAGGCTGAGGGTTTGATCCCTGGCCTCGCTCAGTGGGTTAAGGATCCGGCGTTGCCGTGAGCTGTGGTGTAGGTCACAGACGTGGCTCGGATCCCGTGTTGCTGTGGCTCTGGCGTAGGCCGGCGGCTACAGCTCTGATTAGACCCCTAGTCTGGGAACCGCCATATGCCTTGGGTGCGGCCCTAAGAAGACAAAAGAAGACACACTTCGTCAAAGAAGATAATACAAATGGATAATAAACACATGAGATGCTCAAAATCACTAATTATTAGGGAAATGCAAATCAAAAGCACAATGAGATACCATTTCATGCCCGTTGGGATAGCTATCCAAAAAACAGGAGCCAGGAATAAGTGTTCTTAGGAATGCGGAGAACCTGGAACACGTGCACGGCTGGTAAACGCTACAGAAAATGTTACAGTGGCCCCTCAAAACATCAGACATTGAGTTACCAAATGATTCGGCAATTCCAATCCTGGGTACATAATCAAAAATTGAAATCAGGGGTTCAAACAAATATTTGTGCACCAACGTTCTTAGCAGCAGCATTCACAGTAGCTGAGAGGAGGAAATACACCCAAAGGTCCACCAATAAATGGATGGATAAGGAAAGCGTGGTATAAACACACAATGGAATAGTATTCGGTTTTAAAAAGGCAGGAAATTCTGATGCATGCGACAGCCGGGAGGAACTTTGAGGACACTGCTCAGGGAAATGAGCCAGACACAAAGAACAGATGTATGAATCTACCTGTAAGAGGTTCCTAGAATGGTCAGATTCATAAAGACAGAGGGGAGAAGGGTGGTTGCCAGGGGCTGGGGAGGGAGAAATGCGGGTTTACTGGCTAAGGGCCAGCTTGGGTGGGGAGATGATGAAGTTGTGGAGAGGGATGGTGGAGACGACGACACAGCAGTGTGCTTAGTGCACCTCCCACCACGGAACTGTTCACCGAAAGGCGGCTAAAATGGCGAATTTTAGGTTACAATGAAAATAGGTAATTGTTGATCCATCAGTTGATGAATGGATAAAGAAAATGTGGTGCGTATCTATAAAATGGAAAATTATTCAGCAGTAAAAAGGAATGAAATACTGATACAGGCTACAACCTGCATGAACCTTGAAAACACGCCAAGTGCAAGGAGCTAGTTACAAAAGGCCACATAGTATGTGCTTTCGTGTGTATGACGTGTCTAGAATGAGCCGGAGAGAGAAGGCAGATTAGGAGTTGCCAGAGGCTTGGTGGGGTGGAATGGGGAGTGACGGCTAAAGGGAGAGGGGTTTCTCTTGGGGGTAATAAAGTGTTCTAAAGTGATTGTGGTGATAGTTGAATAACCTTGAGAACATACTTAAGTGGGTGTGTTGTATGGTATATGAAATATATCTCAATAAAGCTTTTAAATAGATAAATATATATATTTTGCTTTTTAGGGCCACACCTGTGGCATACAGAAGTTCCCAGGCTAGGGATCAAATCAGAGCTGCAGCTGCCGGCCCACACCACAGCCACAGTGATGCAGGATCCGAGCCTCGTCTGTGACCTACACCACAGCTCATGGCAACACCCGATCCTTAACCTGCTGGGTGAGGCCAGGGATCAAACCCGCATCTTCATGGATACTAGTTGGGTTCGTAACCGGCTAAGCCACAACAGGATCTCCCTATTTTTTAAAAGTAATCATTGAGTTCCTACTCTATGCCAGGAACAAAGCAGACAAAAATCCCTGCCCTCACAGGGCATACACTCTAGCAGGGGGCATACCAATTACACAGTAAACATAAGAAACAAGTGTACAAAGTAACACGGAAACATCGGGTGGCAGTAAGTGCCATGGAGGAAAGAGAGCCGCGTGGGGCCTGGGGGTGCTGGGGGCAGGTGGGTTGCTGCTTTAAATGCAGCCACGGGGTCAGTTTCACAGCTGACATCTGGGTGGATCTGAAGGTGGTGGGTGAGTCAGCCAGAGGACAGCGGGTAGAAGGAAGGTCCACACAGACTATGAGCTGGGACAGTATCTGGTGACTCTGGGGGACAGGAAGGGAAGTCAGTGCCACTGGAAGGGAGGAAATAGGAAGAGCAGTGGGGGATGAGACCAGAGAAGGAACAGAGGCCACGCTAAGGATCTGGCTTTGACTGTGAGTGAAGTGGGAGCCAGTGGAGGGTGTGGGAAGAGAAGCAACATGACTGCCCTTAAAGGATCACTCTGGCTGATGGATTGAGAAACAGCCTGTCAGGGCATCAGGGTAAAAGCAGGGAGGAAGAAAGGCAGCTACTGCAATGGTCCACAAGAGATGACAGTGACACAGAGCAGCGTGGCACCAGGAGAAGATTTTAGGTGCCACCTGAAGGTCGAGCCAACAGGATTTCCTGACAAACTGAATACAGGATAAGACAGAGAGAGGAGTCGAATCACTCCAAGGTTATTTTGCCCAAACTGGGAAAATGGAATAGCTATCAGCAGAGATGAGAAAGACTGTGGGAGGAGCAGGTCTGGAGGAGAGTTCGCGTTGAGTTTTGGACATACTTGGTCGGAGGCGTCTAGCCCAGGAGAGCCGTCGGGAGGGCTGTGCGCATCCAGGGCTGGAGTTCTGCAGACTGGCCGGGGATGTAAGTTTGGGTGCCAGGGGCATATAAAAGCTATCCAGAGCCACAAGACTGGATGAGCTCAGCAAGGGATGGAAGCGTGTAGGAACAGAAGAGAAGGGGACCAAGAACTGAGCCCTGGGGCTGGCAGTGCCCAAGATCACAGAGCTTGCTCGAGGCAGGGCTGGGGTCTGGCCCCCCGCCGGCTGATCACAGAGCCTGTGCCTCCTTCCGGTCCTGGCTGCTGCCCTCGGGCCCTGGAGCGCTGAGACTGGCTGCTAGGGGTTTGGGTATCACAGGATATTGGGGAGAGGAGAGCCCCAGAGAACCAAATACCAGCATCCCCTGCCCTGCCCTTGCTGTGGTTTGGAGCAGTGAAGGGGTGGGGGGTGGAAGGAGTCGCTGTAACATCAGAACCGACATCTTCTTGTGCAAGTTTGCTTCTTTACATCAGGTTTGGGAAGTGGCTCAGATTGCCCGCTAGTGTTCTAGATGTCAGGAGGTGCAAAAGCCACCAAGATTTTATGATCCGGGCTGGCCTCTGACTTCTTGACTGTGATCTTAAGCCCCCAAGAGACCAGGAGAGGTCTGGGAGGCTCAGAGTGTCCTTCTCTGCCCTCCTATGATCAGACACTGATAAGGTTCACTCGCATTGTGCATTTCTTTGTCTCTCTTACCGCTGCTTTATCTTCCTGGTAATAGAGACAAGGTATATTTTTTTGGGGGGGTGGGGGCTGTGCCCACTGCATGGGGAAGTTCCTGGGCCAGGGATCCAACCTGCACCACAGCAGTGACCTGGGCCGCTGCAGTGCAATGTCAGATCATTAACCCATTGCACCACAAGGGAACTCAGGTAAGTTTCATAGTTTTGATTTTCTGCATATCTACGGATGCTGGATAAGTGGAGGACCCAAGCATTACTCAGGGAGCCAGCCAAGAGGTTGAGAACCCCTGAGTCCACCTGGGAATAGCTCAGTGTTCCTGGTAAGTGCATTACATCTTTTTTTTTTCTATAAATTATTTTGGAGTTAGTTGACTTACAAAGTTGTGTTAGTTTCAGGGTACAGCACAGTAAATACGCATAGATATAGCCCTTCCTTTTTCAGATACATTTCCCATATAGCCGTGTTTCTATACAATAGGTCCTTAGTACACAGATTAGTGAGTAATAATTTTTCCTAATTTATCCCTAATTTACCCCTCTCCCACCCCATGTTTCCCCCTTGGGAACCATAAACCTGGTTTCAGAATCTCGGAGTGTGTTACATCTTAACGCGCCAACAGTCCCCTCAGAAAGATAAGGTTAAAGACTTGCACCGGGCAAAGGGTGAGCTGTCACATTTGTTCCTCCTGTCTCTCTAGCTTATGCTTTTATCTGTCACAGAACATGGACCATTTCGGTGAGTGTTCAAGGCTGAAAAGGTTGGAGCTGGGAGAGCAGAAGGACGGTAAAACATTTCAATGGAAGTGTTTCGCTATGTCTGAGATGAAAGAAGTCAACACGATTCACGATGACTGAGAAGGCCAGCTGGGGTCTTTCTTCTCAACGTGATCCCAAGATGCTAAGAGCTTTAGCTCCTAAGAGGGGGAGCCGCGGCCATGGGCGGGAAGATGCTTGGCAGAAGGTAACTCTTTGCCACTTAAGCAGGCTTCCGGGGCTGAAGCACTTCCTGCTTCCACCTGTCCTTTTCCAAGGAGCCGTCTAAAAGCAGAACAAGCTTCAGACCTCCCGAGGGTCTCCACTGCCTATTAGACAAGCCACCAACTCCTTATTCCAGCGCCCAAACCATCAAACAGAACTAGCTCTTCCTGACCCGCACACCCCCTGCCATGTCCCCCAAATCCCTCTATGTCTAATGACTGTAACTCCACATTGCAGCCCAGTGATCTGCTTTGTGACTTTCCTCCTTACTGAAGTCTTACTGAAATAAGGATTACAAGTGTTCAGAAAAAAAGCCCTTTTAGCCGATCACATACCCTCTCTGGGTTCATATTTCTCGAAAATCTTTGCTGAACGACTGTCCATTCATGTTTGTGATATTTATTTATACAGATGCCTTCAATATGTTAAAAAAAGGGGTAAGAATATAATAAAAAGTTAATGGAACCCCCCAAATCCTTCAAAAACCAGTAACATGTATCTTTGTTATATCGAAATTTCAACACATTGGAAAGCTTTCTCCTGGAAAGGGCTAATCTCTGGGGTGGATGAGGAGGGTTCTCAGGTAGTTTTTTTTCCCAGCAGGGCACAGGCCACGCGGGACCCTCAGTGTTAATTTAACCTCCTGTGCTGACCTGAAAAAACACCTGCCAACCATTACCGTGCTGTGTCTTGGATAATCTCATGCCAAGAAGACACAAGACCCATTGAGAAAAGTCACAGAGAAAAGGCCACATATATGCAGAACGGTCCCCCGGGAGTCTAGAAAACCACACTCACACACAGGCACACACGCCCACACATGCTCCCTCCCCCACCCCCGGCCCACATGCCTCTGATCCCTCTTTCCTCAGGGAGGGAGCATCAGGGAGGGTAGTTCTTCCCAAACCTTGTTTTTATTTATTTATTTATTTGTTTGTCTTTTTGCCTCTTCTAGGGCTGCTCCCTCGGCATATGGAGGTTCCCAGGCTAGGGGCCTAATTGGAGCTGCAGCCACCGGTCTACGCCAGAGCCACAGCAACGCGGGATCCGAGCCACGTCTGCAACCTACACCACAGCTCACGGCAACGCCGGATCCTTAACCCACTGAGCAAGGCCAGGGATCAAACCTGCAACCTCATGGTTCCTAGTCAGATTCGTTAACTACTGCGCCACGACGGGAACTCCTTCCCAAGGCTTGTTGAAAGTGCAAACAGACTATAAACGACCTCCCCGCACTGGTACCTGAAGTTTGGCTTGTATAGCAACACATCTACTCTCCAATCCTATGAAGTCTCAGCAATGCCTTCTCCACGCTGAGGTCAGATGGTCTGTGGTCCCACGTACCTGCTGTTTGTTCTCTTTGGAATACGGCAACATGGTGGAAACATGAAACATGATCTCATGGCCTTGGTATATGGTATAAACGGAATGAATCCCCGTGGTGTCGTCTGCAAAACACAACGTGCATTTAGTGGTCACAGAGAACCCCGAGGCCAGAGGGGGACAGAGTTTATTTGCAGACCAGAGCACTACAGTTCCGTTAGTACACCCCAGAGATCGTACGACCACCCACCTGAGGGGAAGAAGTGCTATGGGTCCCTCTCCAACTGATGCAAGGCCTCGGCCCGCATGGGGGGGGCCTCTCTGTCCTCCTTTCAGCTTGCTTGCTGCCTGATTCATGCCTTGCCTCCAAGCAGAGGAGGTCATGAGAAGTCTGGATCAAAAGGGGGAGGATGTTGGAGTTCCCACTGTGGCACAGTAGGTTAAGAATCCGACTGCATAGAGTTCCTGTAGTGGCGCAGCAAAAACGAATCCGACTAGGAACCATGAGGTTGCGGGTTCGATCCCTGGCCTCGCTCAGTGCATTAAGGATCTGGCATTGCCATAAGCTGTGGTGTAGGCCGGCAGCTATAGCTCTGATTAGACCTCTAGCCTGAGAACCTCCATATGCTGCGGGTATGGCCATAGAAAAGACAAAAAGACCAAAAAAAAAAAAAAAAAAACCACAGAAAAACAAAAAAGAATCCGACTGCAGTGGTTCTGGTCGATGCAGGTTTGATCTTTAGCCCTGTTCAGAGGGTTAAAGGATTTGGCATTTGTTGCAGCTGTGGCTCAGATTCAATCCTTGGCCTCTTGGCCTGGGAACTTCCATAGGCCATGGGTACAGCCATTAAAAAAAAGGGGGAGGGTGGGGGAGTATGTTATAATTCCTTGCTTTCTAGTTATTGCTGGGGACCCGCACAAGATGACATACAATAGCTATCATTTCCATAAAACAAAGGGAACTATATCCCTGGCAGAACTGTAGTGATTGACAGCATGGGCTTTGGAGGTAGACAGATGTGGATTCAAGTTCTCATTAGTCTGTTCCTTTTGACAAGTTACCTCGCCTTTCTTGGAGCCTCGGTTTCTTAATTTGACCACGGGGATCTAACACCTAGGGAAGTCTGTCAGGTTACACCGGGAAAGGGCCATGAGGGTGGTGAACGTGAACTTGCAGGCACTCCAGGAGTCACCACAGGCACATGTAGTTCATTGGGGTGAAGCTGGGCCTGACAACGGGGACCAAATACTTCATCCCTGGACCTGCTAGCTAGTTACTCACACGGCAGCCCTCACACATCACCTAACCTGGTATTCAGAACCTGTGAACTGACTCTAGTGTGGGCTGGTAGAGAGATAAGGCCCCCCTGAGGGAAAGGTACCCCAACAGAAGCCCATCAAATTCAGGCCAAATGAGCCTCACATCACCTGCCTGGCTTAGCTCAAGAATTGGCTGCGAAGAGCAAACAGAATGACAGAAGGAAAAGCACAGGGCACAACCAGGTGTGCTGCAGTTATAAGAGCACACACCTCATCCTGGGCATGGATTCGAATCCAGCTTAGGCTGGCTAAGGCGAGTTTTACACAAATCACAACAGAACAGGCCAAGAGGCAAGCTTACTTTTGGTGTCCAGACCGCCACGGTAGCCTGTCCAGCCCTTGAGCGTGATTGTGTCACCCAGGAGATTTAAAAATTTCTGAAAAGCGTCACTTCCGATTTCTGTAAGAAGAGGAAAAGGGTGAAGAAAGCACACTGTTGAAAAGTCCCTGTTTTCTACCTACGCACTGAAATCACTTGGAAATTAACTAGGCACAGCAGTTAACAGAATAAGTCTGTTCCCCTCTTCTTGGAGACCGTGCAGGAGGGCCAAGTTCCCAGATCCGAGAAAGGAAAATTACAGCATCAGACTGACCAACCTGAGCCCTGCCAGACGGGGATGACAAGGATCTGGCACTGCAAGCTTCTGCTTCCATGAAGAAGAAACAGGTCCTTAATATGAAAAGTGTTACTAACAGGAAACTAGGACCATTTTTTAATTCTCTCATGCGTAAAAATCACAGGGAAAAATCTTCCTCTGCTGCTGAGATTACATAGAGTCAAATTCTCCAAAGCCCATGGAATTTTCCAGGAAGACCGCACCCCTGGGGCCAGGGCTTGGCACAGATTCGGTGATCAATAAATATGTGTCAAATGAACGAAACTGGGCAACATCATCTGCCCTTTGAAATTTACCCTCTTCAACGTCATTAAAACAATTGGCTGTTTCTTTGCATTAAAGACTCCAACTCAACAGGCAAGTTCAGGTTGGGTGGTCAAGACTGCAACAAGACAGGAGGGGGTTTCGGTTAGAGGAAAGGAGACACTCACCATTGCTGAACATGTCATCATCAGTGAGCTGCCCATCTTTGGCAAAAAGAACCCCAAACTTGAAATTCACAGAGCCCTTACAATAAGACAACAAAAGGTGTTGAATTTAATTTTATCATCGAAGCATGCATGGTTATTAGACGTGCTGTTTCTTATTTAGGAAAACTACAGTGAGCTGAATGGCTGGGTGGGGGGATTACTTCCTCCCCTCCATCTCAATTTGGACCAATATTAACAACAATCATCCCTTTATTTTTATAGATTTTTATAGTTTACAGAGGAAACGTTGTGCTGTCCCATGAGTACATTTGAAATTTCATTACTCATGGGGTCTTCTGCATGATGCCAGGTCCATTCTGGGGCAAAAACAGTGCTCAGAGGAAATAGCCCACAGGACTTCACAGGGTTGGCATCATTTTTTTGATCAGCAGAGAGTCTGGAACTCAGCAAAGGAGCGCTCAGTGTAATTCAAAATGCAACCCAACGATCTTAGGCTAATATCGCGTGGATGCTTTTAGAAACAGATGGAAACTGTAGACAATGAATTCAAATGCTCATTTGCCCCAATTCCTAAAGCAACTTAGTCTCAAGAAGTCACAAAACAGATGTGGGGAGAAAAAGGCAATCAAGAAGTAGCTAGCAGAAATGTTCAACCTACTATCTTTGAGCACTGGATTAAAACTGGATCCTGTGGGAACGATAAATACCAAATGCAAGATAACAGCTTTTACAGGGAAGAGACAGGAAAGGGGTCAGGGCACTCGACTGTATTTTATATATATTTGTCTTTTGTCTTTTCTAGGGCCGCACCCTCAGCATGTGGAGGTTCCTAAGCTAGGGGTCTAATCGGAGCTGCAGCTGCTGGCCTACGCCAGGGCCACAGCAACGCGGAATCCAAGCCAAGTCTGTGACCTACACCACAGCTCACAGCAACGCTGGATCCTTAACCCCACTGAGCAAGGCCAGGGATCAAACCCGCAACCTCATGGTTTCTAGTCAGATTCGTTAACCACTGAGCCACAACGGGAACGCCCTAGTATATTTTCTCTTAAACTGGGTAACAGGTTTATAGGTCTTTATTTTATCATCTACACTTTTTTTCTGGTGTGCATGCAGTATTTAATAATAAAAAAAATCTGAGGTTGAAAAGGAATCAACCTTTACAAGGCTATTTGATGGGGAAATTCTTGGTGGTCAGTTAAAGAGCAGACAAGGACCAACGTAATTAAAGCATTGCCACTGGGTCAGAGGCGGGGAGTCGAGGCAGACTGCCAGACTTTGGAACAGCTGGATCTGGGAGAGTTGAGACTCTGAAAATCCAAGGGTCTAAGGCTATACTTCTAAATGTTTTTCAGCCCCCAAAACACCTGAGGGACAGAGGCATAGCCATCAGTGATAGTAATTTTCTATCTAGCAGTTTTCTCTACAGACTGAGGAAAAGCGAGGCAGCTCCCAGGCTGGCCCCTCCACCCCCTGGGGCTCCTCCACAGCTCCTTCTGCAGAAGCTTCTGCCCATTGAACAGGTCTCAGCTCAAATGCCAATTTCCAGAGAGGCCTTCCCAGCTCTCCCAACACAGTCACCACCCTGCATTGTTATTCTCCGCCAAGTCGCCTTGTTTATTTTAATAGCACTATTCACACTCTCTACGCTTTTTTTTTTTTTGGTCTTTTTTTGGGGGCCGCACCTGCAGCCTATGGAGGTTCCCAGGCTAGGGGTCCAATCAGAGCCGTAGCCGCCAGCCTACGCCAGAGCCACAGCAATGCGGGATCCAAGCTGCATCTGTGACCTACACCACAGCTCACAGCAACGCCAGATCCTTAAGCCCCTGAGCGAGGCCAGGGATGCAACCTGCGTCCTCACGGATACTCGTTCTGTCACAGCTCAGCGGTTAACGAACTCTCTAAGCTTTTGATGGAGCTCGCATCCTTGTCTGTTTCCACCACTAGAACTTAAGTCTTTGGAAGGGGGGATGGTACACGTATTACTTTCCATCAATGTCCAGGGCCCACTACAGTGCTGGAGAGGATTAATACACATCATGGCATAAGTGTGGGAATAAAGGAGAAAAGAAAAACAAGTGGTCAGATACAACTTATTTTTCACAAGCTGCGTCCAAACGACCACCTCTCCCTCACAAACCCATTTTTGGTAAATTTCTTAGGGTTTTGTCAAGGACCTCGCCCCACTTGAAGGCTCTATACTTTGTAGCTTTCCTCTCTCTCTTTTGGGAATGATGACAGTGATCACCTGTCAGAAAAGACTCGGGGACGCCTCTTCCATTCTCAGTGGTCCCTTAAGAAGCACCTACAGTAGTTCGGGGTCTGACAGAGGACCCTCTTAGAATTACAGTGCAGGGACTAAAGCCTCGGTTCTCAAACTCGACCAGCCATCAGCATCACAAGGAAGGCTTGTTAAAATAAAGACTGCTGGCCGCACTCCCAGGGTCGCCTAGTCCACAGGTCTGGGGTCCACAGGTCCAAAAAACTGTATTTCTGATAAGTTCCCAGGTAACACTGGTGCTGCTGGCTCAGGGACCCAACTCCGAGAACCACTGAAGAACCACTCTGAGGAACCAAGCAGCAGACTGGCGGGATGCCCAGAGTCAGGTCCAGCTGAGCTGACAGCTAAGGAAGCCAAGGGCAGAAGGACTGGGTCAATGTCCGGAGCAGTGAGCCATGAACAAACAGCCTGTTAGAACCAGAAGGGACCCTCTGGTCCAGTGAGTCGGCACTTTGATTTCACAGACAGGACCACTGAGGCCCAGGGAAGAGGACACTCGCCCAAGGCTGGTTGGTGCTGGGAGGATGGCAGGACTGGAGCTGGGGTCCAGGTCTCCTGACTTTCCATCCAGTGTTCTTTCCAATACAGTGGCATCGCCGTCTCAGGATGGTTTTGAGTTGAACAAAGCTGAGAGTTACAAGCCGCAGTGGGACCCACTGCTGCCCAATCACTGGCCAAAGCTTTGCTGAAGATCTGCCCACTTCAGATGGATGCCCCAGAAAGACGGGTGCTGCACGGCTTTGTTACAAACCCAAAATTACTGATAGGGTCTCATTTAGGTAATTTTGCTTCTGGGGCTTCCCAAAAGATGACAATGACTAACAGAGTTTTCTCCTATCTCCAGAAATCAAGACGTCGCTGAATACAATGCATTATATGTTTTGGAGGAGATGGTTTTTCGGAGCGGCTATTTTAGAGGGGCTAAGCATTTGATCTGGGGCTACCTGACCATCACAGGTCGTATTTTAACAAAGTGTTGATCCTAAGGTCATCAGTACTTCGCGAGGCTGCCACTTGCAGCCGGGGGGCCTTGGGGGATGGATGGGAGGGAGTGCTCAAAGGCTACAGACCATACCTGGGCCCCTGGGGGAGGTGACAGGTGGTGGGAATCCATGGGAACTGGTTTTCTCAGGAATTCAGTCCTGATCAGACACTCACCATAGAGAGAAAGTCATACTGGTAATTCCCACTTGTATGGGACTTAAAATTTTAAATTCTAAATTTTATGAGACAAAACTCAACATGATTATAAACCACAATACAGCCATATTCTTGGGAATCAAGAGGATGCCAGGAATTATACTTCTTCAGAGGAAAGGGACGTATGAAGGGAAACTAAGGTCCCAAGGATTCCAGGAGAATTTGGTGCCTACAGTCTAGTCACCGTAATCGAATAAGGACTGCTTTCGAATAGGCACCTACTTTCACGGTGCTTACAGATAAAACTAACTAAGTGAAGATGTACGTTTAGGAAGATACACAAGGCCATGTGAAAGAGCCATGGATGAGAGGCAGGGGCTGCAATTTTAGACAGGGGACCAGGGAAAGCCTCTCTGAGCGCAGGTGCTACTCAAGCGAGTGTGTGGCCCACAAGACAGCTGGGGAGGGGCAGCCCTGCGGTGGGAAGAGCAGCTCCTGAGCAGGTGGAAGGAGAAGGAAGTCCCTGTGGTTCATGCGGGGCAGAGGATGGAGAGGTGGCATCCTCGCCGAGGGTCCTGGGCTTCACCGAGTGGGAAGCCACCGAGTTCCGAGCCCAGGGAGGACCTAGTTTAGCAGGTTTGGATCCCCTCTGAAAACCAGAAGAAAGGGCAAGAGAGGAAGCAGGGAGACGAGCTGCAGGCTTTGCAGAGTCCAGGCAGGAGATGGCCGGTGTTGAGGGTTTTGAGCAGTTGGGAAGGACGACAGTGATCACAAGCATTGAGGAGCGTTTGAATTAGGGGTAAGTCTTAAAGACGTGTCAATGGACTGTGGCTGATGGGTTCGAGGTCGGGTGTGGGGGGGGAGAGGTGCGGAGGATGTTCCCAAGCTTGGACGGGAGGCACCATGTACGTACATTCTCTATCTGTTCAGCTGTCCATGATAATATTTTGGATATTTCTCTATGTTAGTTAAGGACTTCGAAAGCTCTGTATGTTTTTTAAAAAAATGGGACAATAGGAAATGGGAACATGCAAATACTTTGTATTCTGTAAGGTTAGTGTGCTGATAAATAATACAGTGGCCTATCTTTACTTGAATGAAAACCTCATTCTTCGCCCTGATCAGGAGGGTCAAATTTGAATATTTCTAAGCAGATGTAAGCAGCGTGGTTGTCTTTACACCTTTACGGCTAACGGCATAGAAGATTCTGAAATACACCTGAGAAAATACATCAGGGAAGTCGTTCAGTGAGGAGAGATTTGCTGTGCAAAACCACAGAGCTGTGCCTGGGAAAAAAAGGCTGTGTTCCTGGTGAAGCAGGAGCTCATTTACAAACACGGGGGCAGCACAGCAGGATCGGGCATCTCGAGAGACTACTTACCTCTTGTTCTTCAAGGACGAGCAAGTCCTGTCAAATGAAGTTCAAAAAGTTACATCCATGCTGAATGGTGATCATTTTACGTTGACTTTCTGTGAAAGCCAAGCTCCAGCCTACTGACCTTGACACCACTTTTCTCTGCCTCAAAGTGCTTAAAACATTCAAATTTAGCTCTACAGATTTTTATAAAATACCTAGTTATATTACACCACGACTACAGGGAAGCAAAGATGATGCGTGGCACTGGGAAGACACACACATACCCAGGTTTCTCTATCCACTCGAAGCTAGCTCATCACACGCTGCTTCTAGATTTTGCCTGAGAAAAATGTTCCTACACTACAGCAGCCAGAAACAGACAAATAACATTTAAAAAGAGCATCAGCCACCTTCCTACTTGGTGGAAATCTGCCTTCTCTAGAATGTAATAGGCTTATTTTCTGTTTACTTTTAGACTCGTAAGAGCTCTTTTCCTTATACTGGAAGCCTGTTGTTCAGGGCTTCCTGAGGGAAATCTACAGACAGCTGATGACAGCAGTGGAACTACTGCTTGTAAGCTGCATGCGTGTGTGCAGGCGGGTGCACACACACTCTTGCACGCTCATGCACACATAGAGGATACAGGGAAAGCTCATTAACAAGTTCCTTGTTAAGGGAAAGAAAGTCAAAACACAAAAGTAGAGAGAGTGTGAGAGTGTCTTTTGCTTGGGGAAAACAGGCATAAAGTTATGATATAAATAGGTAGAAGGCTTCTCGTTTTCTTGTCCTCTTATTTTGTGGGAGAGAGAGGGCAGGTAAGGATGACTGAGCAGGGGTGAACCCTGGGCGGAGGAAGTCTGCTCAGCAGCAAGATGCGGAAGGAAGAAGCAGAGAAGCTCCATGGGTTTGGGGACGCAGTGTCTGGGGGTCACATCCAGGCTCCGAGGAGGAAAGGGTTGAGAATTACAACCTAAGCAGATGAAGCACTAGAAGGGCACACTGGTACTGGCATAGTTATAATTCTAATTTGTCTTTAAGTTTGCCACAAGGAATTACATTTAGGCACAGAATGGCTTAAAGTTGCTTAAAGTTTAACCTGACACATCCATTTCTGCCTCAGTTCCTTCTGGGGTTGAGCCAAGGTACAAATACTATTTTAAAAATTAAAATGAAAGATAACGGGAATTCGCAATTCTCTGTATTTGGGGTAAGCTGAGTCGAGAGCCGATAACTTCACTGTAACAGCTGAGCAGATGGTGAAGCTGAGCACACGACGAGGGCTCACGCTTCCTTCCTTTGCACACGGCCTGAGTTATTCCCCTAAAGAGCAGGTTTAAGATGACACTCCTCCACTGAGAGGTGCTTCTGGCTCCCTGCTGCATCCCGGATAGAATCCAACCTGCCTCCCCAGCCTCTTCCCGAGTCACCCTGCCCTGGTGAACCAAATCCTCGAGGCTCCGGTCTGACACATTAACTGTCACACCATTAGTGACCGCTGCGTTTATAAGTTTCGAGGGGAGACTTTCAAAGCGAAATTGATTGCAACTGCAAAACCAAAGTGTGGTTGATGTTTTTCTGATGGACCATCCCCTAGATTATGACTCTGACCCTTTTTTCTCCCAAGGCAGATTGTTTTCCCTTAACAGTAAGTCCTAAGAAACCAGGATGGCTTTCTGGACACCTCCTATCCTTGGAATTTCCGAAAACAACAGACTCTCTTAGACTGACAGTTTCAGAATCTCCACCGGGAGGTTCTCCATGATAATGGATTCAAAACTCCACCCGTGGTCCTGGTAGGTATCCTAGGCTAAGACTCACCGATGATCTGCCAATTCTAACGCTGTGACCAAATTTATGCAATTACGAAGCATAAAATTCTGTTACCTTTTGTATCTCGGGATGAAAAATTTCCCTGGGGCCTTTCTCGAATTTGTCCAGATTCATGGCACTGAAATAGAATGGACAGAGTGAGCCACAGTGTGGCAGAACCTTAAATAACGTGCAGCCAGTCTCACGTCTTCAGAAAAGCTGAGGACTATTTCCCAGAAAATAAATTGCAGGTGGACTCCCTGGAGGGCCACAGGAGGTACCAACCAACAGAGGAGTGATCAGTGAAGGAACACAGCACGCTGGCTGTGCCCGGAGCCGTCCCGGAGGAAGGGAGGAATGAGAGCATCTGTTTCAGGCAACCTTGACTAGTCTCCATGACGCTTACTTTATTTACTAGAAAAAGTGATTCATTGACATTTGCATAGCAATTAATGATAAAATGAAACGTCATTAAGATGACCTGACATGTCTTTCTCCCTTTGACAATTCCTCGGGCACTTAGGGCCAAAGGCCGTTTCTTAACAGCATGCTCTTTTATGTTGGGCTCTGGTCAAGCAATGTGAATTTCCTTGAGCCTCCGCTCCTTTAGAGACAAAACAAGGAAGCTGGACTGGGTGATCCCTAAGGCCCCTTTCAGCAAGAATCCTCATATCTATAAAGGAAAGGTAACAATAATAGCTAATGTTGACAGAGTATTTACCATGTGCCAGGCATGCTGCTAAATGCTTTCCATGGATTAGCTCATTTAGTCTCCATGAGGCAAGCACTATTTCATCCCTAATTCAAGAATGAGGCAATTGAGGCTCAGAAGTTAAAAAGCAAGTCCAAGATAACAAAGCTGTTAAGTAGTAGAGCCAAGATTTTTTTTTTTGTCTTTTTGTATATTCTAGAGCCTCACTTGCGGCATACGGAGGTTCGCAGGCTAGGGGTCTAATTGGAGCTGTAGCTGCTGGCCTACGCCACAGCAACGCCAGGGAGCTATAACTGCTGGCCTATGCCACAGCCACAGCAACGCCAGATCCGAGCCGTGTCTGCGACCTACACCACAGCTCACAGCAACGCTGGATCCTTAACCCACTGAGCACGGCCAGGGATCGAACCTGCCACCTCATGGTTCCCAGTCGGATTCATTAATCCCCGAACCACGACGGGAACTCCAGTAGAGCAGAGATTTGAACTCAGGCTTATCTAACTCTGTAGTATATTTTAATTTTTAATTTTTCAAGTTCATGATTATAACAGAGATAAAATCTTTTCTTCTATTGGCAGCAACTGTAGAGGTTTTAATCTTCTGCATCTTTAAAACACTTTCTTTTTTCTTTCTCTCTCTCTCTCTCTTTTTTTTTTTTTTGGCTGCACCTACAGCACATGGATGTTCCCAGGCCAAGGATCAAACCTGCAACACAACAGTGACTAAAACCACTGCAGTGACCACACTGGATCCTTAACCCACTGCACCACAAGAGAGAGCCTTAAAAATACCTTCTTGCCGCAGTTGCTCTGGCTACAAGTGCTGGGCTGAAAAGTGACTCAGATAACCAAATAAAATTACAACTCAATGAAAGCCCTAGTCTTCAAATATACAGAAGAAAGGAGCTAGAGAAACTTTTTTTAGAAGAAGGAAAAAAAAAGGATTCACAGACATGTCAGCCAATATAATTCAAAATATGACACTCAAAGCAAGTGAAGCTTCAGAAGCAGCAAGCTACTTCTATGCTTAACTAAAACGTTAACCTCTTCATTGACACTCTCTTAGCTCAGGCTTCAGACTTCCCAGGAGAAAAATCGGATGCCTAGAGCAGAGAGGAGAAAGTCTGCAATTTGGAGAGCAAGTCAAGCTTGAAAATGAGATAGAAAATTCTTTTTTATTTTGTCTTTTTAGGGCCGCACCTACGGCATATGGAGGTTCCCAGGCTAGAGGTTGAATCAGAGCTGTAACTGCTGACCTGCGCCACAGCCACAGCAATGCAGGATCCAAGCCGGGTCTGTGACTATACCACAATTCACGGCAACACCAGACCCTCAACCCGCTGACTGAGGCCAGGGATTGAACCTGTGCCTCATGGAGTCTAGTTAGATCTGTTTCCTCTGAGCCCCGACAGGAACTCCTAAAATTCTTTACTTATTAATCCCAAGCCCCTTTCATCAGCCAGCTGCAATCCCTAGCTGACAGCCAAGTTTGTCACTCTCTGAGATTCACTCTGGCAAGTCGTAGGTGGGAACACTGAAAACACCATTTCCTACCACCACCTAGTTGCAGACGAGACCAGAACAAATCACCAGGGCACTGGGATAAGCTTTCAGACTCACACAGAATGGCATTAGCGGTTAACAGCCCAAGCTTGGGACTTGCACGACCTGGACCTCAGTTTAAATCTCAGCTCTGTGGTTTACCAGCTCTGAGGTCTCTGTCAAATCCCTTCACTTCTCAGAGGCTCTGATTCCTCCTATGCGGAGTGGCAATAACAACAGATCTACTTTATGGAGCTGGTTTAAAGATTTCCCAAGAGAATGCCTGTCAAGCATTTAGCACAGCACCTACAAACAGAAGCTACTGCTACTATGATGTGACATTGTAGCTGGCGACAAAGCAACAGGCCCATCCAGGCCCTGGCATTCTCAAGGGGAGGCTGCCCCTCTATGTGAGACAGAGATGAGGGGGCTGCGGAAAGATGGGGGGACCTTAAGAGGCAGCTGAGGGCCAAGCAGCTAGCTTTTCCTTCTAGTCATTTAACTTTCTGCGTGCTGAAGAATAAGCACGTTTTTCTCTGAGAAGCATGTGCTGACATTTGAGTTTCTATTTCCAACCAGAAAAACGAAAGGAAAACTATTTCTTGATTTTCTTTGCAAAATCAAAGTATCTGCACACGTGCAGGGAAAAAGAAGCAGGCAACACACGCAGGATGGAGCTGCTTAAGAGCAAAGCTCGGCATCCGCCAGAGTGGCACTGGGGCCTCAGTTCTACGGCACAAGCTGCGTGACCTTGGCTTTCTCCTCCGAGTCTCCATTTCCTCACCTATAAGATGGGGGCACTAACCGTACCTGCCTCTCGGGGTTGCTGTGAGGATTAAATGAGGTCATGCATGTCAAGCACCACAGCAAGACGTGCTTTTAGCCAAGGCCCAAGGAAATCAGAAAGCCCGCACCAGAATGATGCCCGCAAGAAATCCATTCGTGGGTGCCTGGTGTTGGGTGTCTGTTCATTAACTCACCTTAAGATGGACTTCACCGAGAGAGTTTTCGTGGGGCTGTAGGGAAGGCATATTTTCTGGGTCCCCTGGAAAGTCAAAACAGCAAAACAGTGAGAAATTTGGCAATTTCTATCTCTGAAAGAGTCTTTCCGGGTTATTTAAAAGAAATTCATGTCCAGTCTTTCTTGTTTTTCTTCAGGGACACATGCATGAATAAAAGCATTCTATGCTGGAAAAACTCAGACCTGACGGCATCCTCCACCATCCCCCCACCCTGCATCTGTGGCATTTACAGCTTTACCCTTCGACGTGTGGATGCCAGGTCCCCTGTGTCTTGGCTGTTGTGATGAGCAGAGGAGCCACATGAACCCGATGGGGAGGGGGTCTGGTCTCTGAGCCAATAACTGGATCAGCCTCAAAGATCATAAGAAGAGGAGTTCCCGTCGTGGCGCAGTGGTTAACAAATCCGACTAGGAACCATGAGGTTTTGGGTTCGATCCCTGGCCTCACTCAGTGGGTTAAGGATCTGGCATTGCTGTGAGCTGTGGGTCACAGACGTGGCTCGGATCCTGTGTGGCTGTGGCTGTGCTGTAGGCCGGCGGCTACAGCTCTGATTCGACCCCTAACCTGGGAACCTCCATGTGCCGTGGGTGCAGCCCTTAGAAAAGACAAAAAGACAAAAAAAAAAAAAGGTCATAAGAAGAAAACAGTCTCCACAAGTTCAATGGGACCCAAAAGTGCTATATCTCCAGGTCGAAGACGTTTTAACCAAAAGTCACCTCGATCTTTCAGAGTTTTCATGATGTGTACTTTTATATTTACCTGTGCTCACTTATATAAAGTCTGTTTCTTCCTCTCTGAATGAGTACCTTCTGTGAGTAGCTCATAGGAAGTTCTCAGTCAATGCTGGCTGAGTGAAAGGGACTGAATGAAGGGTTGCCTGAATGGTTCGGTCCCTGATCCAAAGCACCCAGGACAGACGAGTGCTGGTCCAGAAAAGAGCTGATACAGGAATACCTGTCGTGGCGCAGTAGAAACGAATCTGACTGGGAACCATGAGGTTGTGGGTTCCATCCCTGGCCTTGCTCAGTGGGCTGAGGATCTGGCGTTGCCATGAGCTGCGGCATAGGTTGCAGACACGGCTTGGATCCAGCGTTGCTGTTGCTGTGGCTGTGGCTGTGGCTGTGGCTGTGGCATAGGCTGGTGGCTGTAGCTCCAATTTGACCCCTAGCCTGGGAACTTCCATATGCCGTGGGTGTAGCCAACCCCCCCCCCCAAAAAAAACCCCCACCAAAACAAAAAACAAACTTCCTTTCTAACTTTGACTAATAATAAAATTGGCAGCACAAGCAGCTAGAGAAGGGTAAGGACATTCCTTGCAGGAAATGGGCAAAGAGGCAAAGAAATAAATACAAGTTCCTGTTTTGAGGACACGTCTGCAAATCCAGCTGATGAGCCCTGAGTGATGGCACAGGAGTGGAGTCCCTCAACTCTTTAAGCCCAGGATCTCCTTTGGTAAAACTCTGGAGAACCTGGTATTCTCACCTCCCACTCCAGGCTGGGGACGAGGATGCCTTTCCAGCTAAGGGTCACTAAGCCGAACTCTTCCCGCTAAGTTGCACTAGGTGGAGCCCTTATGGATTCTCTACCAGCCAAGGACATTAGGTGGAGGGTTTTGTCTTGTTTGTAGTTTGCATTACAGATGTTAAAAAAACTTTTCCAATTACAGCCAAATATTATGATAGGAACATGCATTTTCACATAACTCACCCACTGAAAGCTGAGTTTTTCCTGTGGCCTTGCTTTTTCACTGGCCGCAGCTTACCTCCCACAGGGTCCCCTGTGTGGGACGTCAGCCCATCTAGAAGAAAGGTCTTGAATCTGACCTTCTTCCTCAACGTCAACCTTGTCTACCTTTTCCTCTCACCAAACACACCAAAGGCAGTTTTCAAGAGAAGCCCAGGGCAGCTTGAGGGGGAACGTATGGAATGGGAGAGGGATCCATCCCGGCCTGGGTGCTGCCGACACAGATGTGAAACCCAGAGCTTGTGCGATTGTGGATTTTTTTTCTTCTTCTTCTTCTTCCTTTTTTTTTTTTTTTTTTTTTATCATAGAGGGGTAAAGCTCTTCCACCCCATCCTCTTTCTACTGCGGCTTTCCAGACTCACTATCCAAGAAAAACGTCTCCCAGTTCTATGTTTTCAGTGGACTCAACGAATGCACAGGGAGAGTCAGGGACATGTGCATAGACAGCAAGGCTAAGTGAGCAGAGCAGGATGCAGAAGAGCACAGCACTGTTAGCCCACTCACGCAGCAGGTGTGTGCGTGTGCTTACAGACAGAGGTCTAGAAGGATGCTGCAGTGATTATCTCTGAGGAGTTGGATTTTGAGCCTCATCTTTTTTACTTACTGTATTTTCTGGATGGAATTTTCACAAGCATGAATCACTTATTTATTTTTACTTTATTTTTGTCTATGCACCCGCGGCATATGGAGGTTCCCAGGCTAGGGGTCCAATTGGAGCTGTAGCCGCCAGCCACAGCCACAGCAACACACGATCCAAGCTGCATCTGCAACCTACACCACAGCTCATAGCAACACCGGATCCTTAACCCACTGATCGAGGGCAGGGATCGAACCCACAACCTCATGGTTCCTAGTCAGACTCATTTCTACTGTGCCACGATGGGAAGTCCCTTATTTATTTTTAAATTTATTTTCGTTTTTAAAATTTTAGTGGAGTGCAGTTGATATACAATGTTGTGTTAGTTTCAGGTGAACAGCAAAGTGAACCAGTTATAGGTGTACATACATCCATTCTTTTTCAGATTCTTTTCCCACATAGGTTATTACAGAATACTGAGCAGATTGCTCTGTGCTACACAGCGGGTGCTTGTTATGTATCTGTATTACATAGAGTCATTTTACATGTTAATTCCAACCTCCCAATTTATCCCTTCCCCCATGTTCCCCCTTTGGTAGCCATTAGTTTGGTTTCTAAATCTTTGGGTCTGTTTCTGTTTTGTAAGTTCTTTTGTATCACGTTTATAAGAGTCCACACATTAGTGATCTCATGTGATATCTTCCTCTGACTTATGTCACTTAGTGTGCTAATTTCCAGGTCCATTTATGTTGCTGCAAATGACAACATTTTATGCTTTTTATGGCTGAGTAATATTCCTGTATATATGTACCACATCATCTTTATCCAAACCTGTTTATGGGCATTTAGGGTGCTTCCCAGTCTTGGCTACAGTAAATAATGCTGCAGTGAACACTGGGGTGCATACATCTTTTCAAATTATGGTTTTCTCCAGATATATGCCCAGGAGTGGGATTGCTGGATCATATTCTGTATTTAGTTTTTCAAGGAGCCTCCACACTGTTCTCCACAGTGGCTGCGTGAATCATTTCTTTAAATGCCTTTTTCTTTGGGTTTAGAAGAAACGCAGCCAGAGACGTGCAAGACATTTTCAAGCAGTAACTGAGCTATGTTACTGTCTAACAACAGATGTGTGCTCACGGCAGGAGTGAGGGAGGGCTGAGGAGCCCGTGTCCTTGGGTTTCCTGCAGCCTTCGGCACTGGTTTTGGGCCAACAGTGGAGCGACAACTGACCCCTTAGGCCAATGTTCTGCTTTGATGTGTTCAGCTCCTCACTGCCCTTCAGCTGGCAGCAAACACTTGTCCAGCCGTAGCACATAATCTAGGACCTAGAGAAGAGGCACTGGCACGTCTCAGTAGAAGGGGACTAGTGCTCCTTCTGCCCACCCCATGCTGCCTCCACGGTGGTCCTGGATCTAACTCCCACCTCCTTGACTTCTCTCCTACTATCCAAGGGTCATCCCCCCAGCACTCCTGTTTCTCTGGTATTTCTCGTGCCTTCTGTCTGGATGCCCCCTGCCCCTTTCTCCACTCTTTATGTGGCTGGTTCCCTTTCACCCTGAAGAACTCCTATTTTTCTTTTTTTTTTATTCTTTGGCCATCCTAGAAGCATGTGGAAGTTCCTGGGCCAGGGATTGAACCCATGCCACAGCAGCCACCCAAGCCACAGCAGTGACACCTTCGCACCACCAGCGAACTCTCTGCAGGTCTCTCTAAATGTCACCTCCTCAGGAAGCTGTCCCTGGACTATCTTACTGCGGCAGGTCTCCTGTGCTGTTCTGCCTTTGTTTCCTTCAGCGTGCTTATCACAATTTATAATGCAATATAGGTGCTATCTTTGGAAATTAAAGTAAGCAAAAATTTCCCTTGCATTTGCTCCACTCTTCCTCCTCCAATACCTGGTAACCCTCCTCGGTGAGGAGGTGACGCAACTATTATTTTCTGAAGGGAGAAGATAGGACTGAGAAAATCTACTCCAGCAAGGTAGCAGAAATGGGACACCGACCCTACCTTGGTGGAAGGAAGGAAGGAAGGAAAGGGAAGACAGGAAAGCTAAGGGGTTAGATGCTGGGGCCCTTGAGTCCTCCGAGGGTGCGACTTGATAAGGGTCGGGGTGGGGAAGCTGCAGGCATATGGACTAGAGGCTCACTTCCCAGGCAGGGCCTCCACAGGAATCCTGAAGTCCAGGTAGAACTTGTTTGGACACTTCGAGGGGCAGTAACTCGGAAGCTTCAAGCATGGTTGGTCAGCAAGATTAGACCTGAATGTCAGGCAATGCTCCCGCCTCCTCCTGTCTGACCCATTGCTGGCAGCTGATAAACCAGTGGGAAAGTACAGCGCTTCCAAGAGGCCCGGCAACCGGCAGAGACCTGGCACCAGGTCAGAGAGTTCACACTGCAGTGACCTCACGGCTGGGGCCATGGACTTCAGGCACAGGTGCTTTCCAACGCCCCCGCCCCCCAAAAGCCGCAGGACTCCAGTTACACCTAATGGTCCCTCCTCTGTGATAGACCAGAGAGAAGCCAGAGGGCCCAGGTGGATCCCAGGTCCTCTTCTCCCGCCCCGTAAGGTCTCATCAACACCCTCTTCATGCACCCGAGTAGCAACTTTAGGAGGAACAGCGTTAGGGGACAGACGTCAGAGAGGCTGATTATTTGCCCCAAAGAGACAGAGTCATCCAAAGAGAATACGCCAGCCAGAAGAGACCGGAATACTGTAACAGGCGAACATAAAATAAGTAAGTTTAAAAAAAAAAAAAATGGAGGGAGCTGAAAACAATCTTCCTGGTGCAGAAGATAAGAGGCTTTGGATGAAGGCGCTATCACTTCTCAGTGGTGAATAAGGGGAAGGGACTCTCACGCCTGCGCTCGGGGAAAACTGGCCCCCGTTCTCCAGCACTATCTTCTAACACCGAAGCGTAATCTCTGCTTCCAGAACAGCTATACTGCAGGCAAGACGGATCCTAACTGCAGTGGCATCGGGGTGGGGTGCCAGGGGGGCGGTTAGGGGTAAGGTCCAAACTTTTCTGTGGGAAATAATTCACGAGGAAGATCTAACTTTATTTTATAGCAGACTTTTACCTCAAACCTGCTTAAAGAAAGAAAATTTTCTGAAACATAAGATAGCAGTTTATATAAATAGAGGTAGCAGAGCGCACTGGTTAAGCTGGACTTCAGTTCATTAATTATTAATCATATAATTAATTCATTCAACAGATCTTTATCGAGCTTCTTCTATGTGCCAGGCACTGGGCTGGATGGTGGGGACACTGAGAATAAAGCAGTTATGTCCCCTATGTTCATGGAGCTCATGGTACAGGGAGAGGGACAGTGTGAGTTGAAGTACATATAGAGTTAATTATGCACAGTGGCGTCAGCTCAGCATGCAGTCTTGGGTTCTGCCTGATCTGCCACCTACTGGCATGTGGCCCTGGCCATGTCATTTAAGCTCCCTACACTGTAGTAACACATGCCTTTGGACGACTTACCTGGCGTGCAGTAATGCTCAATAAATGTTTGATTTTATTGTTATTACTGTTACTAGTGTTAATCAACACAAAATGTTCCTAACCACCTGCAGGGGCTCCTGGAATTTTTTTCGGGGCCTCTTGAAGTTGCTCCGTTGTTGCTATATATGTGTGCATGCAGGCTAATGTGTATGTGCGTGTATAAAAAAAATTTCTGTTCTTTTAAGCGTCTGTATTATCTCTTTTCCAAAAAGATCTACATAGGAATTTTGATATAGTATATGGCTGAGATAAAAATCAGCATACAATTATTTAAATAATTGGATTTTGACAAATGTACCCAACAAAGGGGACCACTAAATAGCAGGACGAACATTTTCAAACTGTGGTCTGTTCTACTGCTTTTTATTACTTTATTTCTTGGCTGCGCCCATGGCGTGCAGTTCTCAGGCCAGGGATCAAAACTGAGCCACAGCAGTGACCATGCTGAATCCTTAACCATTAGGCCATCAGGGAGCCCCATTTTTTAGTGCTTGTTTAATTATACACTGTACTCACCAATTCAAGAATAAAATGTTTTATGGGTAAATTTTCAAGCAAGATCTTGGTTAGTGCAGTCTTGTTGGCACTCCTCACCCTGTGAGCCACAGCCCAGAACATTCTCCATTTTACAAAGAAGACTAGAGAGGCTCAGAGGGCATGAGCAGTTTTCTCAAATTCATACAAAGTGAGATTGTTACTGAGGTGATTTGATCCTAGTTGGTTTAACTCCAAACCCTTTGCTCTTTCCAGGGTCGATATTATCTCTAAAACAACGCTCTGAAAAGCAAAGAAGAAAATGAAGAGAAAAAGACACTAAAAAAGTAAAAGATGAAAGAGATCAAATACAAGAATTACTAGGAAAAGTAACACGAAAGAACATAACATTAAAAAAAAAAAAAAAAAAAAACCTTTCCTGAGCTAAAGACCCATGTTCTTGAGTTGAAAGGGCTCGCTTTCAGCCGGCTGCCCCCAACTAAGAGTTCAGAGCCCACCATGGGCAGGAGGTACTTGTCAAATCTAGAGTTGCTTTTCTACCTCGTGAGATCGATGGAAGGAGCCAAGCCTCCAAGAAATCCTAGAAGCACAGCTGATTCAGCGGCTGCCTGATGGCTCCCGGAAAGAGGAGACCCGCAGGGGCTGTACCCACGTGACAGTATTATATTCCTCCACTAAATTTTGTTTGTTTTAGTAGATGGTGAGTCAGTTCATCGCTTTCCGTAGGAGGGACAGGGAACGTGGACATAGTCACAGATTCCCAGGGGGCAGAGATGACGGGAATGGCCACGTCTGCTTCGTGGCTCGTGTAGGAGAAGTTGCTGTGGGGGGGTCTCCCTGGTGACCAGGCTCATGCTCAACATCCAAACGCTAAAACCCTCACAGAAAAAGGCTGACAATGACACTGGCTCACCTCGGGTGTGGTGATGAAACGCCAGGTGCAGGTCAGATACTCACTGTTTTCCTCCAAAGGATGGCACGGTACTGGGGGACGCGCTGATTGTTCTGGTCAGACAGGGTCACCGACAGGAAGAAAGGGCTCTTCTCTGCATCGTTTCCGATGTAGTTCTGATGGACTGGAAGAGAGGCGGGGTCAGAAGCGAGAACGCGCAGCGGGCTCTTCCAGGCCCCGGGAGCGGGAGGCACTGCAGGGGGGAGGCAGCCCTTCCCACAGGATCAGGGACCAGTCCTCTCCAGCCCAGCTCGGGACAGAACCCAGTGACTCTATACTAATCATGCTCTCTTGCTGCCCTAGCGGATGGGCTTGGGAATGAACCCAATTCTGGCCAATGAGACAGGAGGAGGAGTGTGACAAGGGGTTTCTGGAAAGGCTATCTCATTGCTGAAAATGGTCTTCTTTTTTTCCCTGCACGTGGTGATGTCTAGAAGCGATGCCTGGATCGGCTGCAACCACCCTGTGACCCCGAGGAGGGCCGGCATGGATGATATCACTGAGCCTCTGACTCCACCAACCCCGAGCCTGCCCTCCCTCTGGGTCTCTTGTATCCTTTATTGTGTAAGCCAGTTGAGGCAGCTGAAGGCATCATTCATTACTCCAGGCGCTATGCTTTCAAGCATTTGGGAAGATGGCAACTTTCCCTGATTTCGTTCTTTATAAAAGAGATACGCCTTGCCAAATAAGGGAGCTTCTTAGAATAATACAGTATCAGATTTTTAAAAAGATATCATTTGGGTCCGATCACTCTCATTTTCTAGCTCAAGTAGTACCTCTTCTACAAATAAATAAATGCATTAGCCAGCAAGCAATGTATCGGACTCGTTTCTAATCCCGCTATAGTGATGATTCTTCCAGTTCTGATACCTTCTGTTACACCTGTCTTCCACCTCTCTGTATATGTTCACGTGAACCCTTCACTTCAGATACACATCACTATTCATGACAGAACTCCTGGTATGTACCAGGCACCAGGCTTCGTGTTTCTCTTGCATATCTCCGGGACACGTCTGTTCAAGCCTCCTGGGTATGTACTAGTAATACCCCTCCCTACTTTACAGATAAGGAAATTAAGACTCAGAGAAGGGGGAGCAACTAGTGCAATGCCCTATGTTGATAACAGAACAATTCAAACCCTGTCTGTAGCCTCTAGGAGGGCAGGGATCACAACTGCCCTTGCCAGGACACACTGGCTGGAACACAGCAGGGGATAAACAAAGACTGGTCACCAGAGGCTACAGTGTCACACCTCTTTGCTCCTTATTGGCCCTAGAGTGAGGAATCATTTCTCCCCTGCATTGCCTTGAACGAAGTGTTCAAGACCCACTATAGACAGGGTATGGCCTCGCCCAGTCTACAGCTGTTTTGTACCTAATTCTTCTTAACTCGCAAATCACTCATTCAGACTATCTAATGTCCTCTAACTCCCCAGGGACAAAAACAATGGGCAAAAACTAAATAAACAACATTCAAAAATTAAAACCATGAGAAAAACTGCTAGGGCTGAGACTCAATTAAATCTTCAAATCTCCAATGCTTACAACTGACATTGGAATAAAATGCCCCAAACTCAGTGTCCCCAAACCGGTAAGTTTCGCGCAGATAGGGTACCGGAATGAACACCAACACGAATTTTCATGTTGAATATCCTTTCTTCCCAACCACTGTAATGGCATAATTACCTTGTCCTAAAAAATACTTGAAATACCATCTGGTGTGGTATTCTGGGTTCTCTAAGTGCACGTCTGTCCTTCGCCAAGTACCTGGCAGAGCCGTTGCATTCTGTAATGGAAAAAAGTAATGCCATTAAGAGGCTTATTTAAAAAGTAAACAAGATGGCAGTGAACCAGATGCCAAAGAACCAGAAACGTCACTGTCAAAGCATACCAACAAGGCTGTACCCTCATGTTCTCATTAGAAAAGATACCCAGTCTAAGTTCACATCACAGAAATTCTGAAGGTCCTCGGAGCAGGAAAAAGAACTAAATGAACCAGTAAGTTAAGCTATGTCTAACCTGAGTATAACCTGAGTTTAAAGTTTTTCTCCTTTCTAGGTCATAGCTTCCACAATATGTGGGAGTTGGTGCCCTCTAGAGGCACACCCTTCTGTTACCCTGGTAACAGGCATGTTTTACCTGGAATACATTTGGCATCATCTTTTTTTTTTTTTTTTTTTTGTCTTTTTAGGTCTGTGCCTGCGGCATATGGAAGTTCCCAGGCTAGGGGTCTAATTGGAGCTGTGGCCGCCGGCCTCTGCCAGAGCCACAGCAACTCGGGATTGGAGCCACATCTGCAACCTACAACACAGCTCATGGCAATGCCAGATCCTTAACCCACTGAGCAAGGCTAGGGATCAAACCTGCAACCTCATCATTCCTAGTCAGATTCGCTAACCACTGAGCCATGATGGGAACTCCTTGGCAGCATCTTATTTATGAGTTCATATTCTTTCTAGAATTTAAAAAAGTTATCATAAGTAATTCAATTATTATGGAAAAATACAGATAAACATAGTGAATATTCTAAATTCCCTATTCAAAGATAATCATTGGGAGTTTCCACTGTGGCTCAGCAGGTTAAGAACTTGACATAGTGTCCGTGAGGATGTGGGTTTGATCCCTAGTCTCCCTCAGTAGGTTAAGGATCCAGCATTGCTGCAAGCTGTGGTGTAGGCTGCAGACGCAGTTAGGATCCTGTGTTGTCGTGGGCGTGGCATAGGCTGGTAGCTCCAGCTCCAACTCCAGCCCTGGCCAAGGAACTTCCATACGCTGCAGGTGCATCTGTAAAAAGAAAAAAAGAACAAAGATCATCATTATTAATGATCTGGTAAGGCTTCCTCTAATTTTTTCCCCTACATGTACATATGTACTTTTCCTACCAAAATGGAATCATATTGAACACAGTTTGAAACTCCACTGGCATCTACATTGTGCCATGTGTGTAAGACAGACTACTGGAACGTTCCTTTCTGATTCCGCCATGCCTCTAGTGATTTGCTAGACGATGGTGGTCAGTTTCTTTATCACACTGAAGAAGTTCCCTTCAATTCTGAGTTTATGAAGAAATGAATATTGAATTTTCCTAAAAGCTTTTTTTTTTTTTTTTTTTTGGCAACTACTGAACCAATAGATTCAATGGGGAAAGTCATAGTAATGTGTAATGAATTAGACTAATGGCTCTTCTGATGCTGAATGGTTCTCAGATTTCTGGGATGTACCCTACTAGGTATTCTTTGATATACTGCTGGATTTTAAACAGTGACTTAGGTATCATATTTATTCATTGCAATGAAGCCATAGGTTTCTTTTCTGTATGATTCTGTCATGCTTTCAGGGCTGTATTACTTTGTAAAGCGAATTTGAATGCTGTCTTTCTCATTGCCCTGGAAATACTGACCTTCACTGAAAAGCTCTCAGTGCCAAGTACCAGGCCAAGTATTTTACATGCATCATCTCTCTAGCATCTCCACTGACTGACTCATGCAGTAGAGTCGATTCTAGCCCTGTACGTTCAGATGAGGAAATTGCAGCTTAGAGAGTACAGGTATGTTGCCTAAGGTTGCAGAGATAACAAGCACTGGAGCTGAAGCTGAAATCAGTTCCAAGGTCAGTTTTTTTTTCCCACTTTAAAAAAATCTTAACCATTATATAATCTTCTGCATCCTGTACTGAATGTTGTCTTTTTAATCTATCAAAGGGTTAAAAAGTGGATTAAAATTTCATAGTATTATTGTGTTTTCATCAGGTTTTCTTGACTTAAAAAAATCAGCTATATGGCAAGAATAAGCAGAGTGCAAAAAGAACCTTTATGCCTTTCTCCTCAAACATAAATTCTATTTTAAAAGCTCCAAAATTATTCTTAATCTAAAAGCAAATGCCATCCAAAGATATTTGTGTGAATTTTCTTTCCTTTTTTTTAAAAAAAATCTTTTCAATAACAATTTTTATTTTTTCCATTATAGCTGGTTTACAGTGTTCTGTCAGTTTTCTACTGTACAGCAAGGTGACCCGGTCACACATACACGTATACATTCTTTTTCTCACATTATCCTGCTCCATCACAAGTGACTAGATATAGTTCCCAGTGCTACACAGCAGGATCTCATTGCTTATCCACTCCAAAGGCAAGAGTTTGCATCTGTTAACCCCAAATTCCCAGTCCATTCTTTATGCCTTTTACCAGACTCACCTCCTGTTAATATTTTATCCCATTGCCATTTGTTCACTACTCTCTCTCCCTTTACACACACACACACTCACACACATTTTTTTCTGAATCACTTCAGACTAAATTGCATAAATAGTAGTCCTTTGTTTCTAAATACTTCAGTGTGTATTTCCCAAGCCCAGGAATATCTTCCTACTTTAACCACAATACAGCTTTAAAAGCATTTGTAAATGTAACCTTGGTACGATACTTTAATCTACCATCTGTCTTCCAATTTTGTCAACGGACTCAACAAAGTGCTTCAAGCATTTTCCCCTTTCATTACAGGATCATTTAGTTGTCATGTCTTTGTCGACTCCTTTAATCTGGAACATTTCCGGTATTTCTGAAGAACAGAGCACACTCCCCCCCCCTTTTTCAAAAGCACTCCTCATCTGGGGTTTGTCTGCTATTTCTTGATGAGATTCAGGTTATGCTTGGTTGGGAGACCACGTAAGTGAGGACCCTCCTGTTCAGGGGATCATATTTAAGATGCCCATCTGCTCCTCACTGCTGATGGTCATTCAAGATGTGGCCTCTTAGTTTTGATCTTCTGGTGGGATTCGAGGAGAGCATATAATTGGACTTTGTTCCTCGTAGAGTTTCTGGCTGATGCATTGTCAACAGCTATTTGTTTTATAACCATAAACCATGGACAGTACTCCTGGTCCGCCGTTCTTTCCACTGGGCCACCATGTGGCAGGTGTCCAGCAGGTGGCCTCAGGTATCATCTGATCAGACATTGGCAGGGTCCCAGCCAAGACAGCTGGCCTTACGCAGTCAGCCCCACAGTGGATGGTGTCATGGTCCCAAGGCCCTGGATCCTAGGAAGCATCAGCAGAGGAGCCTCAAGTCACCACCAGGACATTTAAGCCTCTCGAGCTTACAACACCTGCATGGCTCAGAGAGCTTTCTGTATTAGCATTCTGGTGCTTTCTGATGGACACTGAACTTTGAGAATCCATGCTTTAGACCAAGGGTTCTAAAAGAATCCAGAGGGACTTGGATGAGGAAAAAAAATCCTCATTTTCCTTAGCTTCTAACTAAAATTTAGTATTTCACTAAATTATGAATACATGCCAAAAACTACATTACAATGAACAGCCTTGATAACCATGTTACCATAAAAAAAGAGTCACAGATACTTTAACTCATGATAGCGATTTTTGATACCTCGAAATACTGTTTACACCCTTCACTGCTCAAAATTACAACAGTTAATGAGACCTGCTGCTGGATTTATTATTTAATGCAGTAAATGAAAAGAATGTATATTACAGTATCATAATTTAGGTTTAAAAATATATATATATTTTTGGCTTTTTAGGGCCGTACCCATGGCATATGGAGGTTCCCAGGCTACAGGTGGGAGCTGTAGCCGCTGGTCTACGCCACAACCACAGTCACACCAGATCCGAGCTGCATCTCCGATCTACACCACAGTTCATGGGAACGCCGGATCCTTAACCCACTGAGAGAGGCCCAGGATCGAACCTGTGTCCTCATGGATACTAGCCAGATTTGTTTCTGCCAAGTCACGAAGGGAGCTCCTTAAAAATCATTTTGATAACTGTTTCAATACAACCGTTTTCCTTGTAATTCAACTTATTTTGCTTTATGCATTTAAAAATACTATTCTGAGAAGGGGTTTCAAAGGCATAGGGAACGACTCCCCCCACACTGTGGACCTGCTGAAGCCCTTGAGTCGGCTGACTCCCCTTGCAGAGCTCTGGACACTCACAAGCGCAGAACAGAATAGCACAGGGCAGGGCAAGATGCAGCACAGCACCCTGCAGGGAGAGATGGGCCTCCCGCCAGGGGCATGCCCCAAACCGCCATTGAGCACAAACCGTCACTTTTCTTCCCCCCCCCTTTTTTTTCACTTATCTTTTCCTAAGGATCAAAAAGTTACTTTTTAAACTTTCACCTTCACCTGGGGGGGAAAAAAAAAAACCCAACACCAAAAAAGTTGTGAGTCTCGCAGAGAAAGACACTTCTCGTCCCTTGTTAAAAGCACATGTGATGAGGTGTCAAGACAAGAATATACGCAGGAACTGACAGAAGAAATGGAGACTAAGCACGAAAAAAAAAAAAAAAAAAATCCCTCTGCCCAGGACCCCAGAGGAAGGACTCTGAAAACGAGCTCCAATTTCTGACGCCACGGAGTAGAAATAGACGGTACAGGGCACAAGTCTTAAGTGTCCGGTGAAATGGTTTTCAAATAGCTATTCACCCTGGTAACCACTACCTGACCAAGACAGAAAGGCTCCCTGGGACCCCAGAGGGCTTCTCCGGGCCTTTCCCATCAACGCTCACCCACCCTGCGAAAGGTCACCGTCATCCTGACGGCCGGCCCCATAGACTAGTTTTACCTGTTCTTGAACTTCAGAGAAATCAAATCATATCATGTGTAGTCACTTGAGTCAGGCTCTTTGACCTTCAACATTATGTCTGTGACATTCATCCGGGGGATGCCGTAGTTCCCTCTGTCCCGAGGCCACACGAGCAGTCCACGTATGAACTCCAAGGTGTATGTATTCACGCTTAGTTGATGGACATATGAAATGTTTCCAGTTTTCGTTATTAAGAATAAAGCCACGATGCACACACCGTGCCTGTCCCTTGGTGGATGTGAGCAGCCATCTCTTTTGGGTGTACATCCTGGGACCCAGAGGATGCAGGTGTTCAGTTGGAGCAGATGCTGCCAACAGCTGCCCAGAGGGAAGGCATCAACGTACGCTCTTAGCAATAAATAGGATTTCCGTGGCTCCGCATCCTCTGACCAGCTCTTCACGTTTCAGTCCTTTTAATTTTAGCAGTTCTGGAGTGGGTGGAGTAGTACCCAATGGTGGTTTTAATTTAGCAATAAATCTTACCTATTTTAAGTATGACCTATTTTACAGAGGATTGCAAAGATACAGAAGCTTCTGACGGCACTTTAAGGTGACAATGACACAGGACCACACCATTTACTTGACATCAATAAGAAAGTGAGGAGGAAATATTCTGATGAGCAAAGCTGAACACTGCAAACGTCCACACTAATTTGAGCCCTTTTAGATAATGATTCGCTAAAAGACATTGTAATTCTTCTATGCTGCAGACATGCCTGACCACACCCGCAGGATTGAACAAGTCCTGAAACCGAGAAATCCTGAATCGCTTCTGCATCAAATTCCAAGGCCCACAAAACCTCTTACTGCCTACCTTCTTTCTTTCTTTCTTTTTTCCTTTTTCTTTTTCCCACTGTACAGCATGGCGACCCAGTTACACATAACACGTATACATAGTTTTTTTCTCCCATTGTCGTGCTGCGATGTAAGTATCTAGACATAGTTCTCAGTGCTACACAGCAGGATCCCATTCCATTCCGGGAGCAATAGTTGGCATCCCTTAATCCCAAGCTCCCACTCTCTCCCACTCCCCCCGGGCAACCTCAAGTCTAACTCTCCAAGTCCACGATTTTCTTTTCTGTGGAAAGGTTCATTTGTGCTGTATACTAGATACCAGATAATGAGTGATATCATATGGTATTTGCCTTTCTTTTTCTGACTTATTTCACGCAGCATGAGAGTCTCTAGCTCCATCCGTGTTGCTGCAAATGGCAGCTCTATTCACAACAGCCAAGACAGGGAAACAACCCAAATGTCCATTGACAGATGATTGGATTAGGAAGATGTGGTATATATACCCAATGGAATACTACTCAGCCATAAAAAAGAAAGAAATTATTTGTTTTTTTAAAACCACATTTATACTTGTGGGATGTGAAGGATGAAGCTTATATATGGCCAGGATATTTTGAGGAGAATTTTAGTCAAAATCCACATATAATATCCTCCTTTTATCTGAATGTTCTCTAATGTTTGAGCAGGGAACCCACACAACACAAGCACTCAGACTACAAATGAGATCCATCGTTTTATACGATGCCTGCGATTTTTCAGTCTCTTCTAGAGTGAGTTCAATTAATGAGTGAATGCATTAAATCTGACTTTCCTTCACTTCCTAGGTTAGATTGCTGAAGGAATACTGGCCATAAAGAAGATGGATTTGAAAAAAATAAAGTAAAAAATTTTGACTTGCGAGCGTATACATATGCTGGTTGAAAAAAGTGAAATCACAAAAAAATTAAAATCCTTTCCTTCCCCCACATTCCCTGCTCTAATCCACTTCCTTCCCCTGTAATAACCTTGTTACCAGATTGAATAGTCCCAGATCTTATGCATTTACAAAAATGTGGTAACACACATGCACACACGTCACACATTCACATACACATACATGTATTTATCTACGGACATATATACATACACACACATATAATTTGTTTTCACAAATGAGAGTACTATAGATATCACGGTGAGACTTTCTTTGCTTTTTAGGGCCTCACCCGAGGCATACAGAAGTTTCCAGGCTGGGGATCAAATCTGAGCTGTAGCTTCTGGCCTACACCACAGTCACAGCAACGCCAGATCCGAGCCGTGCCTACGACCTACACCACAGCTCATGGCAACGCCGGATCCTTAACCCACTGGGTGAGGCCAGGGATCGAACCCACGTCCTCACGGATACTAGTTAGGTTTGTTAACCGCTGAGCCACAGGGGAACGCCTGAAACTTATTTTTTTCGCTAAAAAAGTCTTAGAAATATTTGTCATTACAGATCTATCTTGTTCTTTTAAACAACGACATAGATTTTTTTTTTTTTTAATTCAACACTTCAGTTGAGCACAGGTGTGTAACATAAAAGGACTTCAAGTGGAAAGTTAAGGTCCTTTAACCTCTTTCCTGATTTCCCATTTCCACTGCAGAAGAAATGGCTATTAACATCGTAGGCCAACAGTAAGAAGTTTTCTTGCCTATTGACAAGCTCCTTCCTTCCTTCCTTCCTTCTTTCTCCTTCTTTCTTTCCTTCCTCTTTCTTTCTTTTTTTCCTTTCTTTCTGGAAAAGGGATGATATCATACAAATCATACTGGAACTTGCTTTTATGTCTAACTTGCTTGAATGAAAGTGTATCGTAAATATTTTCCTATGCTCTTTCGTATACCTCTACTCACTCTTTCTACCGGCTGCTAAGGATGCCATTGTATAAAAGTATCATAATTTTCATAATCATTCCTCCACGGATGGAAACTGAGTTTGTTTCCAGGTTTTCTTTTTTTTTCTTTTTTCCTATCTTAAAATAATGCTACGCTGCACATCATGGCAGTAGAACTGCTGGCCAAGGGGTGCACGCATTTTTAATGACTGCTGATGGCCTTGTACTCATTTCCAAACCCCTCCCCATGCTAGGGAAGAGATCTGTGAAAGCTGCATGACCGTCCCCTCCGCTGCAGCACATACTAACCGACACACACAAGTGAGCTGTGAGGGAGGTCTCCGGTGATCTACCCGAGGGTCACATTCAGTTTAATTACTAATCTGAATGAGCACACAGATGGCAGGGGAAGCACATCCCAAGGTAACAAAGATTCTCAGTGGGTAAGCTAATATGACAGGTGACAGAATCAAGATGTCAAAAAAAAAAAAACTTCTTGACAATTAGCAATTACGGGGCACGCTGTTGAGGTTAAGTTCGCTGTGGACAAGGCAAAGCCCAGCTCTTAGGTACACATAGGCCTGCCCAAGCACCGAAGGGAGAAGGCCAGGGGCTACAAAGTAGCAATTCCCTCTTTTTTTTTTAAAAACCCAGCAGGAGACTGAGGCTCAGGGACCTGAGGTCTGAACCCAGGTTTGTTTGACTCCAAAACGGTCTCCACTACACCCTGAGGTTGCCTCACAGCGAAATAACAGCACACGTGATAAAGGCAGAGGCTGGGGTTGGGGAGGGATACACACGGCAGGTTGGTTCACAGTGAGTCATCAGGCTTCATGAAGAAAGGAGCCTGGGTGCAGCCAGGAAGGGGGCAGCCTGCTTCCCTCTGGCTGCGTGGGGCGTACCTGGAGCCACGCGTTCACGTCCGAGCGCCTCCACCTACGAGGTTCATTAAGGGCCTCACATGCGCCCGGGCTGCCGCAGTGAGGGTGATGATGAGTGGGACTGAGCTCACGTCTCAGAGGAAAAGCGGCAGATGTCTTGGAAGGTTCGAAGGCCCGTCATGTTAAAGACGGCGCAGCCTTACACGCTGGGCTCCAGGAACCATAAATAGAAACTCTTGAGCGGAAAATATAGACAGATGAATTCGGCTCAATAAGAAGAACTTTTCAGCAATTAGAGATGCTGAAAAACGGAATGAACTGCTCTAGGCTTGTGGTATAATGGGAAATATATATTTGGTCTTTGTCTGTGGCTCCCGGCACAGAGCTCCTGAGCCCTTGAGTCATAAGGGTGACAGGAGCATCTTTTGATCCAATGAGACAACTTGTGGCCCCTAGCTGGCTTCAGGATGGGGCTGGGAGCTAGAGAGACCAGGCTGGATTAGAAGCTTGGAACGTTCAGCCTCACCCTGCAACCTCTGGGACAGGAAGAGAGGCTGGAGATGGAATTAACTGTCAATGCCAATGACTTAATCAAGCATACCTACGGAGTGGCCGCAAAACCCCTACAGGATGGGGTTTGGGGAGCTTCCAGGCTGGTGAATCCATCAAAGAGCGGGGAAGGTGGGGCACCCAATGGCGCCCGGGAGTCCCTTGGCCCCACCGCCCATCCCCGCCCTCCGCATCGCTTCCATTTGGCTGTTCCCGAGTCGTATTCTTCGTAATAAATGGGTATGGTGAGGAAAGTGCTTTTCTGAGTTCTGTGTCATTTCAGTGAATTACTCAACCTCAGGAGGAGAGTTGTGGGAACCTCTGGACTTTGTAGCCAAGTAGATGGATGTGTCAGTACCCTGGGAACCTGACACTTGCCGCGGAGTCTAAAGTGAGGGCAGTATGTGGAGCAGAGCCCTGAAACCTTTGGAGTCTGACACAAGCTCCAAGTAGTCAGGGTCAGAATCGAACTGAATTGTAAGACAGTCGGTTGGTGTCAGAATTAGATGACATCCTGGGGGCTCCCGTCGTGGCTCAGTGGAAACAAATCTGACTAGCATCCATGAGGATGCAGGTTCGATTCCTGACTGTGCTCGGTGGGTTAAGCATCCGGTGTTGCCGTGAGCTGTGGTTGGTGTAGGTCACAGACGAGGATTGGATCCCGTGTTGCTGTGGCTGTGGTGTAGGCTGGCAGCTGCAGCTCCGATTTGACCCCTAGCCTGGAAACCTCCATATGCTGCAGGTGCGACCCTACGAAAAAAAAAAAAAGAAGAAGAATCAGTTGACATCCAGAGGGGAAAACCTATCAAGGGGGTAGCAAATTTCCAAACATTTCTGGGGACACGTTCAGGCAGGGACAGGTGATTTAACCTTACAAGACTGCTTCTCCCACCTGCAACTTCAGATGCAAATTGCAAATCCAGGTTGTCAACTGTGCTTCTGACCAAGTGGCCAGAGACGGAAGGTTCCAATGACCGTCTCCTTGGGTTTGATTAACCAGCCAGAGCATAGAACTCAGAGAAACATTTTACTGCCTAGATCATTAGTTTATTATAAAAGGATATAACTTGGGAATAGCCGGATGGAACAGATTGGTGGAGCAAGGTATGTGATCTGGGGAGGTGGGTGGAGCCTGCTATTCTTCTGGAACCACCCCGTGTTCACCCATCTGAAAGCCCTCCAAACCCTGTCCTTTCAGTTTTTATGGAGACAGCTATGACTGATTAAATCACTGGCCCTTGGTGACCAAACTCAATGTCCAGCCCTTCTCCCCTCCCAGGAGGTTGCAGCTGGACACAAGCTCTAACCCCACCAATCATGTAGTTGGTTCCTCTGGTGACCAGCCCACCTCTTAGGAAACTTAGGGGCTTTCCAAAAGTCACTTGTTAACATAACAGAAGACACCATTATCATTCTCATCACTTAGAAAACTCCAAGAGTTTTAGGAGTCCTGTGCCAGGAACAGGTACAAAGGCCAAAGGATATATTTCTTTTTATAAACCACAGTATTGCACTCTCTACCAAAAGGCAACTCATCTTAAGCCTTATGTTATTCCTAAAAATTCATCTTCAAGAGCAATGAATAGCACACAGTCAGGCAGCCAAGCACACAAACACAGTATGTACCATGAACATATGCCGGGAGAACCACCAAACAGCAGAGGACCACAAAAACCTCACATGTTGGAATCATCATCAGTTACAGATAATAAAACCAGGATACCATGTTTAAAGAAATGAAAGACAAATCTGACATTATCCGAAGGGAGGAGTAAACTATAAAAAGTGACCAAGCAACCTCAGATTAAACAATGGTTTCTTAGATACGACACACACGAAAAAAGAAAAAATGAGATGAACTAGATAGCATCAAATTAAGAAACTTTTACGCTTCAAAGGACACACTCAAGAACGTGAAAAGGAGTTCGTTTGTGGCGCAGTGGATTAAGGATCTGGTGTTGGCACTGCAGCTGCCTGGGTCGCTGTTGTGGTGTGGGTTTGATTCCTGGCCTGGGAATTTCCACATGCTGCGGGCCCAGCCAAAAAGAAAAAAAAAAGAAAGTGAAAAAAACAACTTACAGACTGGGAGAAAATTTTGGCAAATCATATATCTGACAGGGCCTAGGATCCATACTGTATCAAAAAAAAATGTAATAGTAAAAGGAAAAGTAACTCAGTAATGAAACTGCTTTGCAATTTGTTTGTTCATGGGTTTCAAAAGCTTTAAGCACTGGACTGAGCCTTCTAAAGCACTAACTGTTTTAACAAACTTGGAGCGAGCCTCGCTTTTCCCCTCTGAGTCTCAGGTTCCTCTGGTGGTCTTTTATTAGGCTGTGCACTGGCACCAGCCAGAGCTTTTAACCGAGGGCCATCAATAGAAAACCCAGCCAAGGTGCCCCAATGGTGCGCTCATGCTCAGTGGCTTTGGTGGAAACAAAATTGAAAACAGTATTTGAGCCTTGATATCATATTTCCCACAGTCGCAATCCGAGACAGGACTGTGCTTGGAACGCAAAAGATTTGTTAAATCTGTAACTCCAGCAAAAGGTTCCAAAGATATTTGGTGACCTGTTCGTGGCCACACTGCTGGTGAATTGTAGGGCTATGATTAGAACCCAAGCAGCCCAACTCTGTAGCCCCTGCTGCCCTGGATCCTCCTCAGGTGATTTCCAGTTCCTGACCTTGTCCTCTGGCAAATGGCATGGCCAGGGGACAGGGCCAGGTGAGGAGTGTTTGGTAACCAAAGGGTGCGGTGATTTCAGGACCATGTGAAGGTTCCATTTATGTGTTTCCGGGAGGCATGGATTTCCTCTAGACACTGGTCCTGGCAGGGGCCAGCGCTGTGCTTATGTGGGGTGGGGAGAGCCAGTGCAGTTTATTCATTTCAGGGTGACCTGAAGTTCTGCAAAATTCTGAAAGCAGAAAAAAAATGTGTTGAGGTACAGCAACCTCTGGGGTCTTGGTACGTGGTGTTACATTTCAAAGTAGATGCTTTCTAACCGCTGGAGGAGGAGGACTCGATGCTTCTTCTATGCAGATCAGTTGACATCGTTCTGGACAACAAGTATGGGGGCACCTATTCAGGGGTCCAGTCCAAGATGGGACTGCCCCCTCTGCCTCACAGAGCGGTGGCGAGGGTACCACATCTGAGTGAAGGGGAATGCTAAGTTATGGCAAAGGTGAAGGTGAGCAACGGCTTCCCGAAGGCCGTGGCTTTCAGGTGAAATCCACAGCCCATCACCAAGAACACGGTCACGGAGGCGGTCAGGAGGGCAAGGCTGGCTGCATCGCACCAACAACCCTTATTACTGCTGCGGCTCTCACTGACTTCTCACCGTACGCTGGGCGTAGCGCTAAGAGCTTTCTTACAAGCTCAGCTCACTGAATCCTCTTAATAAGTCCAAGGCAGTTTCCTTCTTACACATGAAGAATCTGGGCTTCCGAAAGGCTGGCTGGTTACTTGCCTAGGGTCACACCCCTAGGAGCAGGGGGGACTGAACCCAGGGCTGCCCAATTCCAAAGCTGGGGGGTGCTAAAGCACTCTGACGGGCTACCTCTCAGGGAAACAGCAGAGACCACAGCTGGGGGGCTGAGGGGGCACTCTGCTGTTTAGGGGGCACATCCCAAGGGAGGAAGTGGGCGGTGGACGCTGCGAGGAAGACAGGCCGGGGCCGCGAGTCCCTGTGGCTACCGCAAGGACAGCCAACAGAACCCAGAAAGGAGGCTTGGGCCCAAGCGGTGGCAGATGAGATTGGCCTCCTCTCCTGGGGCCCCCTCTGACTAGTAGTCGCAGGGGTTTTCTGCATCTCTCTCCCAGACCCTGACATCGCTCGCACAGCAGCGCCAGGGGGACCGGCTCGGCGAAGGGGAAGAGCTGGGGCCCGGGGGCCACTCACAAGGGTGTTGTGGCTGCACGCTTGCCTTTGGTCCCTTTGCTGGCAGACCGCCTTCTGGGTCTACCTGGCTTTATCGTGGATCTTTCTGAGGGTTTGCGTCACCCTGTGAAGAGCGCCTTGCACACAAGGAAGCGCACGTCCCCCTCTGGTCTCCTCAAGCTAAGCTCTGAAGGGCTCCATCCATCGCCCCCTCCTGGGCTCCATTTAGGCGGGTCTTCTGCGGGAACGAGGGTCACAGGCTGCTCAGGGCTGTTTCACAGGCACCAGAATCATGCGCCTGGGGATGAAACAGGAACTGGGACGCTTCCTTACCTCATCTGAAGAGCCGTTTTCCACCCTGAATCTTCCGGCCCTCTGGATGGCTCCATCGGCATCGCTGGAAATAAGCTGGGGGACAAAAGAGCACTCAGTGAGGAAGCTGGGACACCGGTTGCAACACCCCTTCCTTCCTTCCGTCTAGATCTGTCAAACCCAAGGTGAGCTGGAGGGCCCAGCCTAAGCTCCGTCAGCCCCACCCTCACACAGTGAGGGCCCCACGGCCTTTAGGAAGCTGCAGAGCGAGGAACGCCTAACCCGCTCGAGGAGGGGACCAAAGTATCACATCTAACTTCGAACAGATCCCAATGCTCGGAAGCACGGAAGTGATGCTCCCCGAACAACAACCTTAATACATGTCACGCGCAGCCAAGTGCAGTTCCCAGATGGCCAAACCAACGGCCAAGTCGCAAGTTCAGCTGCCCTCCCAGGAAAGCCTAAAAAACAATTAATGGTTGGCAGAAACTCAAGGCTCTACTACCATCACAGAAAGCTCTTCTTCTTATGCTTCAGTTTTAAACAGTTTCCAAAAGGCTGATTAGTCCCTTCCAAGGCAGGCAGGCTGTATTTTAGCTCCAGCAACGCTGTGCTTGCAAATAGATGGTCTTCATTCAAGGAGCCTGGTGCTGAGTCAAAAGGAAATCAGGGCTTGATGCATCAGTCCTAAAATTACTGACTCAAGATGCAATTCGCTTTCTCCTAAATCTTCTAGATTCCTCAGCGGCAACTTGGGAAAATGACATGTCTCTTAAATCTGCCCACAATCCACAGTAAAGATCTGCCAGCAATTTCCATATCCCAGGCTCATTAGAACACACTTGCCCAGAGGCACAGCTCCCCACTCTTAACTCAAGGCTTACCCAGGAAAAAGACACCCGATTTCTTAAGAAACATTACCTTACATTTTCACTTGTGTTTGAGAGATATGAAAATAAGTGGAAAAATTTCAGGAGGAAAAAACGCTACACCTTTTTCCAAGGAAAATTATTTAAAAAGGATTGATAAACTTCCCCCACAATAAATATAAAAAGAATATTATCTAATATTTATTGAGTGCCTCTACATGCCACGTACTCCTCTGGCCTTAAAAGATATTATCTCATTTAAGTCTAATAAAAACAACAACAAAGCAAGTGTTCTCCTTATTCTCATTTACACATGAGGAAACTGAGGCAGAGAAAGATGAAAATAACCAGCCGAGGTTGCATCCCGTCCTCAGTAGGCTTGGGATGTGAACACAGGCAGCCCAACTGTAGAACCCTGTTATCCTCACCTAATTACTACCCTCCCTGACCATCCCTCCACTGCCATTTGCACAGGGGAGTATAGGGGATTCTTTGCTTGTGAGCTTCTAGTGACTGTTAAAATCCAGAGAATAACAAATCGGTTTCAAGTGAGGCATTACTGGTACAGGCTGCCTAAAGGGCTTTGGGAGAAGCATTCTGAGGTCACACCAGGACTTGGAAAGGAAAGAGAGCTGCAATCAATTACTAAGGTCAGACCAAAAAAAAAAAAAGAAAAAAAAAACCACTCCAATATTTAAAATGCTGCAGGCGCAGCCCTAGAAAAGACAAAACAAACAAACAAACAGACAGACAAACAAAAACCCCATTGCAATTACTAAGGTCGGCCATGGGTGTGTAAAGACAGGGGGCGACGCACACCCCCCTGAATTCGAGGTTGGTAGATACTGTCCTCAGTGTAGTCAGTCTCATCCAGGACTCAAAGGTTTGCGTGAAGAGCCGATGGTCATTCACTGACCCACCCATTCATTCGCATAACAAATGTGAATAGTGGTGGCCTAAATTCCAGACACTGCCAGGCACCGGCTACAATGCCCCTCTCCTTTGCTGAGATTCAAACAAGAAACATGTTGCTTACCTTGATTAAAAGGTTCAAGAAGAAGAAAGGAAGGACATGTTTAAAGATTTGATGGTTAGAAAGAATTCAGCTCCCTCTGAACTACAGTCACAAGATCCGTGAAGACCCTGAACCTTCAGTCTAACATGTTTTAACCCCATCACCAGCCCCCCCCCCACCTCCATCCAGGTCACTGTCATCTCTCCCCTGACAGCGACTGCAGTGCCTCCCACCTGGGCTGTGCAGCCACCTGCCGCTGCTTCGCTCTATCCCAGCCCCACCCCACTCCTGCCCACCAGAGGGCACACGCGAGCTCCCTTGCCTGGAGGGCCCTCCTCTCCCATCTTCCTCTCGGGAACTCCTGCTCATCACTCAGTTTCACCCCAGTCCCCACTGTGTGAAGATACCTCCCCTGACCTCACTGCCTGGGAAAACGCCCCCTCTGCAAGCCTCAGAGAGGTTCTCAGGGCTCTGACTGGCGTTTCTTTGTGTCATTATCTGATTCATGCTTGACTCTCCCCACGCACCCCTCTCTATTCCCACTGAGAAACTCCAGGAAGGCTATATTTTTCTCACCACTGCATCCCCAATGCTATGCTCACTGCCTGACAGTATCAATATTCACTAAATAGTACATAAGACATCCATGAACGCCAAATGACCGCCAAATCCCTAGGGAAAAGACCAAAGGACTGGGGGTCAGAGCTCGTCCAGTCCCGGAAACCAGAGAAGGTTCATTACACAAGAGATTTCAAAGAAATCCCACCAAGTCCACCATAAAGGAAAGGCCAAGGTGAAGGACAGATCAAACCACCTTCCCATCGGCAAGGGAAAGGCAGCCTAAGGAGCAACTTAATCCAACCTGGCAGGTCAAACCAAAGCCACTGAGCTCTCGCCGGCAGGGCCAGTGCTAGGTGAGGGTGGGTGTCAGGGAAGCAGGTGGGAAGGTGACCTCCCAGTCACACTGGGGAAGTGGTTCTCAGTGGCAGCAGAAGGGCAACGCCAGAGCTCCCTGCCCCAACCCACCCTGCTCCCAGCTGGCCGGGACAGCAGGCTAACAAAGCAGAGGGTGATGGGGAGGCTGGTACTGATGGGGCCTGGGACACCAGCTGATGCGAAAGGGGACAGTGCTCCAGCAGATGAGGGGCAGAAAAACAAATCCTTTTAACACGGCAGAGAAGCTGTTTCCAGCAGTAGTTCCTCACAAGCCTCTGATCTGGCCAATTAAAATTAGCAAAATCTATCCACTCACCCCTTTGCTGAAAGGAGAGTTGACTCAGGAATGTCTACCGGAACCCAGCAAAATGTAGCATCCGGCACAGCATAGAAGCCCTCTCCCCCGACTCTGTCTACAGGGTACAGAGCTCTGGCTGTTGCCAAAATCCACTCTCCCCAACTTCACAGTAACAGAACTGCAGCTGGACACATGGCGAGCCCACGCATTTCCCTCAAGGTGGCCACTGACTTAGTTCTCCCCTCTTGAAGGAGGGTCAAAGTCCCAGATGGCATGTAGGGATCTCCGCCCTTTACAGAGGGGAGGTGCCTCCCTCACGTGTGCTTCCCCTCTCCCCTGGCTCAACCTCAATGACCAGAGAGACCTTGAAGACGGTGGTTTCATCTTGAGCCTGAATGTATGGGGCAGAGCCCCCCAACAACTTAACATGCTTGGCTGGATGTGACAGAGAAATCGGCTTGTTTTCAATTGCATGTTGCTGCGCTAAGCAAATTATATACCTTGTATCCTATAAGAAAGAACAAAGAAAAAAAAAATGGAACCTACGACAAATCCAAAATTCAAAATGTGGAGATTGTTCTGAAATATATAAGCAAATGTTTTAGGAACTAGATTTACTACAAAAAGCATAAGGAAATGTTAGGCAATTGCTAATTGTAATAATTTGGGCAGACACTGGATCTATGAAAATGGAACGCTCTGTGATCAGCTTTCAGAGAGAAAGCACAGTTTCTGAATTTTGAAATGCAGACCACATTTCACAGCGACCACACCGGCCTCCAAATGTGATACTGAGAAGAAAATGTCCCCAAGAGACTGAATTAGAATATCAGTTTGGGATAAATAGAGGAAACGATGATCAGAAACACAGAGAACATACCCAGCAGAAGAATGCAAGGAATAATGGACTGGGGTGTTACTAAGATGGTCTTTGCGCAGAGAACCTGAGACGAACCAGATCATTCCCTAAACCAAGCATCCTCTGGTGAGGTCCCCGACTAATGAGAGGGACCACGACTAAAAGATGGTTTTATGTACTGCAGACCAGCCTGAAAGGCTTAGATACAAAGGAGAGAGCAAGGCAGTCTGAGATCTCCCCACCCCAAAGCCAGCAGAGAGGAAGGAGCTGGTCAGTCTCCTCACAACAGGAGTATATCTGGCCCTTTGTTATTTTTCGAGAGAAATATCCAAAAAGGACAGGCCCACATGTGCTCTGAGCTTTTTAGGTGTTCTGCCTACCCAGGGGTTCAGGGACCAGTAGGATGTTTTTTAATCGGATCAATCTTGATCTGCACTCCTGAAGGACGAAGTGAGGGAGAGGGGTAAAATGAGGAAGGGGATGATGGGGAGCCTGGAACCCCCCCCCCCACCAGAGGTCAATAGGGAGAACAGCACAGACACTACAGTAAATATCAGTGGGTTATATTCCTCTATCAAAGGAAAAAAGACTTAAGGACTGGGAACACAAATGCAATTCAGCCAACCAGCTGCCAAAGACAATCAAACAAAACAATACAATAAACACAATACGACTTGTATCCATGAGGACGTGGGTTTGATCCCTGGCCTCTCTCAGTGAGTTAAAGATCTGGCATTGCAATCCTGAGAAACAAAAACCAAGCAGGGGGCATAACTCTCCCAGACTTCAAGAAATACGACAAAGCCACAGTCATCAAAACAGTGCGGTACTGGTATCAAAACAGACAGACAGACCAATGGAACAGAATAGAGAACCCGGAAATAAACCCTGACACCTATGGTCAATTAATCTTTGACAAGGGAGGCAAGAACAGAAAATGGGAAAAAGAAAGTCTATTCAGCAAGCATTGCTGGGAAACTTGGACAGCTGCATGCAAAGCAATGAAACTAGAACACACCCTCACACCATGCACAAAAATAAACTCCAAATGGCTGAAAGACTTAAATATAAGACAAGACACCATCAAACTCCGGGAAGAGAACATAGGCAGAACACTCTCTGACATCAACCTCATGAATATTTTCTCAGGTCAGCCTCCCAAAGCAATAGAAATAAGAGCAAAAATAAACCCATGGGATCTAATCAAATTGAAAAGCTTTTGCACAGCAAAGGAAACCCAAAAGAAAACAAAAAGACAACTTACAGAATGGGAGAAAATAGTTTCAAACAATGCAATGGACAAGGGCTTAATCTCCAGAATATACAAGCAACTTATACAACTCAACAGCAAAAAAGCCAATCAACCAATGGAAAAATGGGCAAAAGACCTGAATAGACTGTTCTTCAAGGAAGATACACAGATGGCCAGCAAACACATAAAAAAATGCTCAACATCGCTGATTATAAGAGAAATGCAAATCAAAACTACCATGAGATACCATCTCATACCAGTCAGAATGGCCATCATTAATAAATCCACAAATAACAAGTGCTGGAGGGGCTGTGGAGAAAAGGGAACCCTCCTGCACTGTTGGTGGGAATGTAAACTGGTGCAGCCACTATGGAGAACAGTTTGGAGGTACCTTAGAAATCTATACATAGAACTTCCATATGACCCCGCAATCCCACTCTTGGGCATATATCTGAACAAAACTCTACTTAAAAGAGTTCATTGCAGTGCTATTCATTGCAGCACTATTCACAATAGCCAAGACGTGGAAACAACCCAAATGTCCATCAACAGATGATTGGATTAGGAAGATGTGGTATATATACACAATGGAATACTACTCAGCCATAAAAAATGACATAATGCCATTTGCAGCAACATGAATGGAACTAGAGACTCTCATACTGAGTGAAATGAGTCAGAAAGACAATGACAAATACCACATGATATCACTTATAACTAGAATCTAATATACAGCACAAATGAACATTTCCACAGAAAAGAAAATCATGGACTTGGAGAATAGACTTGTGGCTGTTCGATGGGAGAGGGAGGGAGTGGGAAGTATCGGGAGTTTGGGGTTAACGGATACAACTTGGAATAGATTTACAAGGAGATCCTGCTGAGTAGCATTGAGAACTATGTCTGGATACTCATATTGCAACAGAACAAAGGGTGGGAAAAAAAATGTATACATGTAAGAGTAACTTGGTCCCCATGCTGTACAGCGGGAAAAAAAAAAAAATCCGGCATTGCCATGGCTATTAGACCCCCAGTCTAGCCTGGAAACTTCCATATGCCACAGGTTCGGCCCTAAAACAAACAAACAAACAAATAAACAAAAAGGGCAAAGTAAAAACATTCATGGTAAGTTGGGGGAAAATGGTGAGGGACAATAAAATCAGAAGGTAAAACTTAGGGGAAAATATCAAATTTAAAAAGTTATGGTACATAAACAAATAGATCCACTCACTCCCAAAATATAAGTATAGACACTCATTATAAAACACAACTAGTATAAATAGATGGAGTTTCTAAAATTATAAGTATAGTGAGGGATTTTAGTAAAGTGTTCTCTGATATGCCAAGGCAAAAAACTATTAAGGAATTACAGAAGAATCAAATAATCAAATTAGGGATTTTCCACCATGGCTCAGTGGGTTACGAGTCTGACGAGTGTCCACAAGGACACAGGTTCAATCCCTGGCCTCGCTCAGTGGGTTAGGTATCTGGCATGGCCATGAGCTGTGATGTAGTTCACAGATGTGGCTGGGGTCCCAAGCTGCTGTGGCTCTGGCCTGCAGCTACAGCTCCAATTCACCCCAGCCTGGGAGCTTCCATACGCTGCAGGAGCGGCCCCAAAAAGCAAAATAAATAAATAAAATAAAATTAATAGGCATGATTTAACAGACATATACTGAATTTATCAAGGTACAAACAGAGAACACACACCTTTTAAGAACATCTTTAAAGTTTTAAAAACTGATCCAATATTAGATAGAAAGCAAGCATGGATAAATATTCTAAATCAAAATGGAAACTGTATAGATGACTTTTTAGTATAGTGCAATTGAATGAGAAATTAGTGTTAAAGGATAAAAGATGGGGACTTTAAAAATATACATCTGATACAATGGAGAAAAGACAGTCCCTTCAATAAGTGGTGCTGGGAAAACTGGACAGCCACATGGAAAAGAATGAAATTAGAACACTTCCGAACACCACACACACAAGTAAACTCAAAATGGATTAAAGACCTAAATATAGGACCGGATACTATAAAACTCTGCGAGGAAAACATAGGCCAAACACTCTCCGATATAAACCACAGCAATATCTTCTCACATTCACCTCCTGGAGTAATGACAATAAAAACAAAAATAAACAAATGGGACTTAATTAAACTTAAAAGTCTCTGCACAGCAAAGGAAACCCTAAAGAAAATGAAAAGACAACCCACAGAATGGGAGAAAATCTTTGCAAATGAAGCAACTGACAAGGGATTAATCTCCAAAATTTATACACACCTTCTGCAGCTCAATACCAAAAAAACAAACTACCCCATCAGAAAATGGGCGGAAGATGGAGTTCCCATTGTGGCTCAGCAGAAATGAATCTGACCAGTATCTTTGAGGATTCAGCTTCCATCCCTGGCCTTGCTTCAGTAGGTTAAGGATCAGGCGTTGGCATGAGCTATGGTGTAGGTAGCAGATGAGGCTTGGATCCAGCATTGCTGTGGCTGTGGTATAGATCGGCAGCTTGGATTTGACCTCTAGCCTGGGAACCTCCATATACTTCAGGCGCACCCCTAAAAAACAAAATAAATAAATAAATAATAAAATTGGCAGAAGATCTAACCAGATAATTCTCCAAAGAAGACATACAGATGGCCAAAAAACAAAAACAAAAACAAAAACACATGAAAAGATGTTCAACATCACTCATTATTAGAGAGATGCAAATCAAAACCGCTACGAGATACCACCTTACACCAGCTAGAATGGCCATCATCAAAAAGTCTATGAACAATAAATGCTGGAGAGGATTGGTGGGAATGTAAATTGCTGCAACCACTGTGGAGAACAGGATGGAGATTCCTCAGAAAACTAAAAACAGAATTACCATTTGATCCAGCAGTCCTACTCCTGGGCATCTACCCAGAGAAAACCATGACTCGAAAAGATACATGTTCTCCAATGTTCATTCCAGCACTATATACAGTAGCCAAGACATGGAAACAACCTAAATGTCCATTGACAGAGGAGTGGATAACGCAGATGTGGTACACATACACAATGGAGCATTACTCAGCCATTAAAAGGAAAGAAATGGCAGCACTTGAAGCAACATGGATGGACTTGGAGGTCATCATGCTAAGCGAGGTTAGTCAGACTGTGAGACACCAACATCATATGCTATCACTTACACATGGAATCTAAAAAAAGGACACCAATGAACTTCTTTGCAGAACAGATACTGACTCACAGACTTTGGAAAACTTATGGTTTCCAAGGGAGACAGGTTAGGAGGTGGGGGATGGGCTGGGGGTTTGGGATGGAAATGCTATAAAACTGGGTTGTGATGGTCACTGTACAACTATGAATGTCATAAAATTCATGGAGTAATTAAAAACATATATCGGAAAAAACTCTTGGATCAAGTAGGAAAACTAAAACTGGACACTATTCAACAACGAGAAAAGTACCTATCAAAACAGATAATGGGACAGATGCCATATTTACAGGAAAATTCATAATCTTAAATGACTTCGTTATTAACCAAGAAGGAATAAAAATGATGAACTAAGGCATTAACTTTTAGAAGATATAAAAAGAACAATGAAATAAGCCCAAGGAAAACAGGGGCAAGGAATCAATAGACGATCAGAGCAGAGGTTACAGATTTAGAAAGGCAGTAGAATCAATAAACACATCCAAGAGATCACCAGCAAGTCTGATTCTAAAAAGGCGAGGGCCAGCTTTGGCAGCATGTGCGCTAAATGCGGAAAGACACGGAGATTAGCATGGTCACTGCAGAAGGATGCCGTGCAAATTCATGAAGTGGTCCATATTTTTATAAATTAGGAGTTTGGGATTAACCAATACACACAACTATATATAAAAGAGAGAAACAACAAGGGTGTACTACCCAGCACGAGGAACTATATTCAAAAATCCTGTAATAACCCAGAGTGGAAAAGAATCTGTAAAAGAATATATACGTATTTGTATACATATCTACACAAAGTGACTCGGTATCACTTTGCTGTACACCTGAAACTAACACAATAATGTGCCTCAATTATATTTCAATAAAATAAATAAATAAAAAGCAGAGAAAAAGCACAAATACACAGTGATGAAGAAAGTGTAACTGCTAAGAAGAGATTTTAAAAAGTGTGGGAGACTACCACATGAGACTAGGCAAATACTCCCCAAAATTTTAGTGAAATGGCAATTTTCTAGCAAAATATACATGACGAAGATTATTTATTAAGAAATCTGCATACACCAAGAACTGCTTGTAGGACTGGGGAGGATGTCAGAACACGCCCCACAGAGGCAGTCCCAGCTCTGAGGGCCTCAGGAGGAGGGGAAGGGCCCCACCCCACCTGCCAGTCACCCTCACTGCCCGGGAAAGCAGGGAGCTTCCCTTTAGAAGATGCAAATAGCAGAATTCTTTGGCATTTGTTTTGCTGCAGAAATTTAGGGAAAGGCTATTAACACACATTGGGCCTCAGTGAAGCTCAGAACAAAGGACCAGATTTTTACGTTATTTTACTGTACTTTGTCGAATGTCTCTAATTTAGTCCTACACCAAAGGAGCAGTGCTGAGGAGGGATGTGCCCGATGAGAGAGAAAACGGAAAAAGCAGATCAAATCGTCACCAGGTTAGGCTCTGCCAGGCCCTGTGAGCTTCTGCCTTGGCCAATACTGAAACCACTAGCCCCACTTAAATCTAATTTTAAATGAATTAAACTACTAAAATAAAAAACACTCAGTTCCTCTGTTGCACCGTGCGTCTTGCAAGTGTTCAGTAGCAGGTGGCCGCTACGCTGGACAGTACAAATGACACATTTCCACAGTCCCAGAAAGTTCTACTGGAGGAGGCTCTGACACGCTGGAGTTTGGCGCAGGTCTGGGTGGCCAAGATCCCTGCAGTTTCTCAGGCTAAATCTCCACCAGTTAGTTATATCCCCTAGAAACGGTGGAAATTCATATAATTTAATAGCTGGAGAAAAGGTTTTGGTCCAGTCTCAGCCACACTGTGATGGATTCACTGAACACGAAACAGTGTTCAATGTATTAGATGTTTCATTTTTGGAAAAAAAAAAAAAAGTGATATCCCAGCAATGATATCCATGATTTAGCAAATTAATGCAAGAAAAATTAAAAACAGGAAGAATACAGTATTCATTAATTACTATAAATAAATGCATTCTTAGTTTCGTCTTAGCAGCAATTAGAAGAGGCTATCTCCTAAATGAATACAAATACATGCATTTTCAAAAACAAAAGGCTCTTTTCCTCTGCACTGCATTGCTTTGTTTCTTTAGGCAGATGTCGGTTTCATACCTAAAGCAATGCTCAGATTCCCTGCAGTCTGTTTGTCATGCCCTGTGTACTTGGCATTCAGGTATCCTAAATTACAGGAACAGGATTTTAACCTAGGGGAAAAAATTCCTTAAAAATGTATGTAAACTAGGGAGCTCTCTGTGGCACAGGGGGTTAAGGATCCAGTATGGTCACTGCAGCAGCTCGAGTCACTGCTGTGGCACGGGTTCAATCCCTGGCCTGGGAACTTTCACGTGTAGTGGGCACAGCTGAAAAAAATGTATGTAAATTATATCTTTAAAAGTAATAGTTCAGGAGTTCCCGTCGTGGCGCAGTGGTTGACGAATCCGACTAGGAATCATGAGGTTTCGGGTTCGGTCCCTGCCCTTGCTCAGTGGGTTGGCGATCCGGCGTTGCCGTGAGCTGTGGTGTAGATTGCAGACTCGGCTCGGATCCCGAGTTGCTGTGGCTCTGGCGTAGGCTGGTGGCTGCAGGTCCGATTGGACCCCTAGCCTGGGAGCCTCCATGTGCCGCGGGAGCGGCCCAGGAAATAGCAACAACAACAAAAGACAAAAAAGACAAAAAAAAAAGTAATAGTTCAGATTTCCGTCCCTCCCTCCCATCTCCTTTCTTTAAAATGAAGGGTTACTAGTGTGTTCTGGCACTCAACTGATTAGGTTCAAATCTCAGTTCCACATGTATTAGCTGTGCGACCTTGGGCAAATCAGTTAGTTCTTTCCTCTCCAAATTTCATTTTCCTTATCTCTAAAATGAGGACAATGAGTGCAGCCACTTCTAGGCTTGTGGAGAGGATTCAATAATATAAAACACGGGCTGCGCCTAGGCTAGTGCCTGGACATAGGAAGCACTCAATCCTGTTATAACAACAGCGACGCCATCACAATAATAACACTAATACAGTAATGATTCATATAAAATGTCCTGATCATTATTAGTATGATTAAGCCATTTTAATGCTGCAGGTAAACTCCTGGAAGGCCTGTTTAAATATCTGCTTCTCTTCCAACATTATTGAGAACCAATTTCTCAGGGTCTGTACTAACCACTGGATTTATAAAGACAAATGCAACATGATCTCTGCCCTGGAGGAGCACAGAGCCTAGTGGGAGAGACACACACACACACGTATAAACAGATAAATCACCACACAACCTGGTTAAATGCCGCAGCACAGAAGTGAGGATGGGGCACAGAGGGAGCTCAGAGGCTGGAGGGGCGACTCCGCCTGGGGGAGCTGAAGGTTTCATTGCTATAATGCAGTTTACTCTGCAAGATGCATAGGACCTTTGAGAAATGATGCCCAACATAAGCAGATTTTTAAAAACCACAAACAGTGGTCAGACCACTGAATATGCAAATCACAGACACGCAAACACATAGAAATATACATACCCCGGACTTATAGAGGACTGCGCAGAAGGGAAGAAAGTTAAAATGTTTCCACCAAAAAAGGCCTAAATATGGGTGGAATGAGCCCTTCCCTGCCTGGTGGGTGCTGCTCCGGGGCCCTTTCTCCGGGTCACTCTGGTTCACTTGTGCCACCTGCAGGGAGAGACGTGGGGAACGGGGACCAGGAGAGATGTTCTCTTTCTCCCACTCTTCACCTCCATCCTATTCGGCTTTGGCCAAAGGGCAGGGAATAGATCTGGGAGGTTGGGCAGCTGGAGGGCTGAGCACCAGGGTGCATATCAGAACACCCAGGTTGGTTAGAAGATTCTCCAGCAATGAAGATAAAGGTTGGCTGAAGAACCACCAACGTCTCGGATCTGGGCTCAGGCTTTTCTCAGCACCCTCACCTCTGGCCACCATCCTCGGCAAACTCAACGTCCATCACAGTGATTTATCCACTGTCTTGAGCTTGCATCCTTCTGCTTTCTCAAATCTAATGCCCTCCCTTGACTTCATGGCTTTGCCATCCACTGCTAAAATCTTAAACCTGTTCCCACCCACCCTGGTTCAGCTTTGTCATCACAGTCTCTAACTGATAACCCACCTGGCTCTGCTGGTACACGTTCTAGCTGGGGATCTGCAGGTAATCTCAACACTGCCCTTACCAACACCCAGACCTTCGTACTGTTGACTTCTACTTAATCCCACCAAGTCGATCCCAGCTCCCAATCACCCTCTACCTAGTAAACGCTCACTCTTCCATTCTGTGTTCAGAGTAACAAGTCTCCATAAGACCAAGTCCACACAAGCTCCTGCCCCGTGAGCCTGGCTAGACTGTCACTACCACCCCAGTTCTTTCACCCATTCCTTTTCACGTCCCAATACCTCTCCCACTTTGCCCCTGATTTGTCCGTCACCAAGTCACCGCTGTGGGAACACCTTTTCTTCTAAGCAATGATCTTTCCGCCTGGTCTCTTGAGAAATCGGAGGGAAGGCAGAATGAGTACTGTCATCTCAGCCTCCATCTCAACATATATCTGTCTTAGTTTCCTCATGAAAATGATATCTGACAGGCAGCTCCTGATACGCAAATTCCCAGTAAAATATTTGTGAGGATTCAGCGCAAAAGATGACAGACAGTTCCTGAGTCTGAAGACGGACTGCCTGTCTTATGGCCAAAATATCAGGGCATTTTTTACTTCGTACATGACCAGCGGAGAAGAACTGGGAAACGCACTTGGTGGCCTGAAACAGAGCAAACCTGTGGTCATCACAGAGCTGGGAGGTACTTTATTCTCCTCTCCTCCATCTGCTTTTGGCTAAGAAACACTGGGTCTATATGAGAAGCAACAATAAAACATCGGGGGTCATCATTTTACTGCATGAGCACTGCATTTTAAGATAGCCCCAGCCTTTCTAGCACCTCTTTTTCTCTCCAAGAAAACATTGGGCGAGATGTGGGGAGGGAGGGAGACCAAGTGCACCTCAAAACATGCAGCCTTCAGAAGCAAAGTACCATGGATCGGGAGGGAGCTGGAAGGGTCCTGGTGGCAGAGCATCCTGGGGCATGCAGGTTTGCCAATACGCCAAGCTGTTGGCTGCCCCTAAGTGTGGTTGGGGGTGGGGGAAGATTTAAACTTCATAATCTCCATCCCACTTTTTAATCTACACAGATGATATTTCTCAAGGTTCTGTAAAAAGCTAAGCAAGCATTACTTGAACACTTCCTCTTCCAACCAGACTGCTCCCTGCAGCCCCCTAAACCCCAGATATACCTGTCAATTCTAGAGCCACTGGTTCAGAATAGCAAAAAGCCAAGCACGGAGAACAGCCTATCTCTGGCAGAGTTTTATAAGATAAATACCAACCAGACCCTAGATATTGGTCAGGGAGCTTCCCACAACCACCAGTCATCCAGATGTTCAGTTCAGAGAAGCTGCAATAGTTCAGTAAGGAGAGCTGAGGGCCAGATGAACATTCTGTCTGTTGGAAAATGCAAGGTCTGAGTAGCTCTTTGTTTTTGTCTGAAGATTGTGCAAAAAGAAAAAAACAACAACATGGGAGTTATGAAAATAATGCTACATATGACCCTAAAACTAAAAAAGGAAGCACACTAATTTTTTTTTTTTACAATAAACCAAAAGAAAATTTTAGAGAAGCAGTTGTCCTCAATCGGCCAGAAGCCACGATTTTGGCAACAAGCGTATAAAGCTTGTGGAAGTGGGCAAGATAAAAGAGGACCAAAAAATGCAGATGTAGGATTAACATCCTCTTTGGAGGCAGAAAGCAAGATGTTTATTGCAGAATACAGAAAGAGTAATGGGTTTATCATTTGAGATGCTTTCCCAGAATAAAAAGAGACAAAATGAAAATAATGAGAAAGAAAAGACAGAGAGGACGGAGAAAAAGCCCTTTCTTGTTGCAAGGGGAGAAAATGAGCAATCATCAAAGATAGAGTTGAAGAAAACATTCATTCGAAACATAAGACCTGGGTCTAAGCATCACGAAATGTTGTAAGCAAAACTGATGAGACTAGACACACGCAGAGAAACTATGGGAACGTGTGTAACATCAAAGAATAAAGGAGACTTGAGAAAGATCCAGGCGGGGAGGGCCAGTTACCACGAAAGAAAATAAACTGCCTCAGGTGTCTTCCTGAACACAAGAGGCCAGCAGGTAACTACACCGGTTGAAGGGTGTTTCCTCTTTCCCCTCCCCACATCGACACCCACCTGGAGCCAGAATGTGCCCTTATTTGCAAAGAGGATCTTTACGAGCCCAAGGGCTGGTGTCCTTAGAAGATAAGAGAGAGGGAGATGCAGATACAGACATGCGGGTCAGGAGGCCCTGTAATGCAGGAGCAGAGGGAAGCAGCTACAAGCCAGAGGATGCCAGCCATCACTGGCAGCCTCAGAAGCCCAGAGCCGAGGAAGGACTTTCCCCTTGAACCTTCAGAGAGGGAGGCCCTGGCCCTGCCGACATCTTGACGTCAGACTTTTAGCCTCCAGAACGAAGAGAGACGAAGTTTCTGCTGTTTGAAGTCATTCAGTTTGTGGTAATTTCTTACATCAGGCCTAGGAAAATAATATAAAACAGATCAAAATGTGTGAAGTTTTAGGAGAGAGAGGTGATGACTGAGAAATTTAAAAACCAGCCTAGCTGTGTGTAGGGGAGACACAGTTTGAGATATTCTTAGACACACATTGATTGAAAAAAGATAACCCGGGAGTTCGCTGATGGCCTAGCGGGCTGAGGCTCCTGCGTTCTCACTGTTGTGGCTCTGGTTGCTGCTGTGCGGCGGAGGTTCAATCCTTGGCCCAGGAAGTCCCACATACTGCCTGGGTGGCAAAAAAGAAGAAAAATACAAAAAAAAAAAAAGAGAGAGAGAGAGAGAACCTGAAATAAACGTTGCAACTCTCATTTAAAAAAAAGAAAGAAAAATATAACCCTCATATACCGCCTAAAAAACTTACCTGGAACTGCAGGATAAGGATGTCTGCAGCCATGATATTTACTGCTGTTGTGGAGTCAGACACCCCGAAGAGATTAAGAGATTTAGATGGAAGGAGACAAAGCTGTTTGTGGAAGAGTAACCAAGTCTTCAAAAAGAGTATACTTTGTGTTTAAGTAAAGAAGCACAGTAAAATATATAAACCCATTTTGTATATAAATTGAGTTAGAAAAAGGACATACACTAAATCTTAATAGTGATTATCCCTAGGTGGTAGGATTACAGATGAATTTAATTTTCCAGGGCTTTTCCAATATATCTCAAATTTTTTACAATGAGCATGTATTCTTTTTATCATCAGAAAAGTATGTTTAGGATTTCCCACTGTGGTGCAGTGGGTTAAGAATCTGACTGCAGCAGCTTGGGTCGCTGCTGAGGTGCAGGTTTGTTTTCCAGTCCAACACAGTGGGCTAAAGGATCCAGTGTTGCTGCAGCTGTGACATGGGCTGCAGTTGCAGCTCAGATTTAATCCCTGGCCTGGGAGCTTGAATATGCCAGGGGTTCAGCCATCAAAAGAAAAGAAAAGGACCCAGTGTTGTCACTGCTGCGGCGTGGGTTCGATCCCTGGCCTGGGAACTTCTGCATGCCACAGGTGCAGCCAAAAAAAAAATTTAAGAAAAGGAAAAAGAATGGATCGGATACCAGATTTTTACCAAAGTTGATCTTTTAGCCAATATGTAGACATTTGTTAGTGAGCTTGGTGCCACTGGGGATACAACAAAAAAGAACCATGAGTCCTGCCCACTAGAAAAGGTAAGAAATGTGCAACAAATAATTCTCATACTGTGAAGTACGACAGATGCCATAGAGAAAGGTGAAGAATTTTTGGAGTAAAAGATGACTTTCCCATAGGGGACTCAGGTAAGGCAGAGGCATAGTTGAGGAAGGCATCCAGGAGGATGAAGAGGCACAGAGAAGCCCCCGAAGCCCAGGTGATGGTGAGGAAAGGCCATTTGGCTGGACCGTGGGCCACAGGAGCAAAAGCTCCAAAGACTGATTGTGGCAGGACCGTGGAAACTCTTAACTGACCAGCGAAAGAGTACCTACCCTGGAATTGCCATTGTGCCTCAGCAGGTTAAGGACCTGACTAGAATCTATGAGGATTCGGGTTTGATCCCTGGTCTCGCACAGTGGGTTAAGGATCTGGCATATTGCCATGAGCTGTGGTGGAGGTGGCAGACTTGGCTTGGATCTGGTGTTGCTGTGGCTGTGGTGTAGGCCAGCAGCTGCAGCTCTGATTTGACCCCTGGCCTGGGAATTTCCATAAGCCCTAAGTATGGCCATAAAAGACCAAAAAAATTTTTTTAATTAAAAAAAAAAAAATTGGAGTTCCCGTCGTGGCGCAGTGGTCAATGAATCCGACTAGGAATTCAGCTCGAATCCCGCATTGCTGTGGCTCTGGTGTAGGCCGGTGGCTACAGCTCCAATTAGACCCCTAGCCTGGGAACCTCCATATGCCGTGGGAGTGGCCCAAGAAATGGCACAAAAGACAAAAAAAAAAAAAAAAAGCACCTACTCTATTTCGCAAGTAAAGGAGAGATATGAAGGCTTTTTGTTGTTTCGTTTTTGTTATTTTGCTTGTTTGAAAACAGAAAGATGCTGTGGGCAGAGTGGGACATTTGAGAAAAGTACTCTTTACAACATTAAGGAAATCAGGCCCCAGAGTCAGGTTAACAACAGCTGAGGATTCTGACAAACTGGATGTAATCTTACCGAAACTTGATGAATGAAATCTTTGAGAAGTCAGGTAGAGCAAGAGAATGTGCCTGAAGCTCAGAGAAAGAAGAAATGACACAAACGTCACACCGACGAGGGGGTTCACAGAAGCAAAATGCTTGCTCTTTTCCTATTCCTGTCCCCTCAAGAGATCAAATGAAGAACACATACGAATCATTTTTACAATGGGAGCATGTAAAAAACACCTGCTATTTGGCTCACTCCAAACTTGCCAAATAACAACCTGAATTTATTAATTTTTAATTTTTTAATTTTTTGCTTTTTGGGGCCACACCAGTGGCATATGGAAATTCCCAGGCTAGGGGTCGAATCGGAGCTGCAGCTGCCGGCCTACACCACAGTCACAACAACACTAGATCCCGACCGTACCTGCGACCTACACCACAGCTCATGGCAACACCGGATCCTTAACCCACTGAGCGAGGCCAGGGATCAAACCTGCGTCGTCGTGGATACTAGTCAGGTGTGTTACCACTGAGCCACAATGGAAACTCCACACAGCCTGAATTTTAAACAAACCTCTCAAGATTTTTGTGCATGGAAGGTCTCAGGGGTATTGAAATAGCCGATAACAATGGTGAGATCACAGAACTTTTAAAAAATTACAACCTGCTGTGCATGAGATGGGGGGACCAGCTCTACAACCCTCTAGTTGTGTGACTTTGGACAAGCTAATTAATCTTTTTGAACTTCAGTTACCTCATCTATAAAACAAGGGTAACAAAAGTATCTATAGCTCATCGGATGGTTGTGAAATTTAAATTAGTACCTATACGTATTTCCATACTTACATAATACATACATATATATGTCCATGCCTATTTCTCTATCTATCTACCTACCTACCTACCTTTCTATCTATCTATCCTCAAAAAGCTGTCTGTCTGGCATTATATGTGCACATCAATGTGAAAAAGAGCAACTTAGCCATAAAAACTACTTAGAGCATATACCCAACAAGATGTGGTAAGAGATTGGATGTGGGCAATGGGTGATTTCCTGGTTTCTGAAATGAGCAACTGAAAGGAAGATAGAGCCATTTACCCAGTGGTTTGCATGGGTGAAGAGGGTCGATGATGAGTCAGTGGTGGGCACTTTAAGGTTCCGTGGCCCATGGCCACGTCCAGTGGGCATTTGGGCAGATGGTCCTATATGCTATGGGCAGAGACCTGGGAAGAATATATGGATCTGTGAGTCACCAGACTAAAGACGGTACTTGAAGCCACGGGGGCAGGAAAGATCATGAGGAAAAGCACGAAGAGTGAGAAGAGTGTGAGACAGAAGCCCGAGGGGCATCCAAACTTAAGGGCCAGGGGAAGAGGAGGACTCCCTCAAAGAAGCTGGGAAGGTGGAAAAGGGAGACGGGAGGACCACGATGAGAGCAGAGGTGCAGACGCTGAGGCAGGAGAACGTTTTCAGACGATCCACGTGCAATGTGGGCCTGTGAGCTAAAGGCGAGAGGGCTCCGCTGGATCTGGTGGCAGGGAGGTCCCAGGTGACCTCGGCAAGAGCAGGCTCAGTGAAGAGCAAGAAGGCGAATTTGGAGGGAAATTGTGGAACTATCGCAGGGCTCAGAAAAAACACTTAGAGTGGCTGAAATGTACTCCCACAGTCATTAAAAAGCCTTCGCATCTATTAAGCAAACACAGCCTGAGATTATATTTTAAAAGACTGCAACACAGTGATAACTGCAATAGCCCAATTAAAAAGCTGAGGACAAAGAGCATACCATCCTTACACATAAAGGAGTCCAGAGTAACTGCTTTAATTAAAATAGTTCCATATAAAAATAAGAATATTAGCTGTGCCGTGAGACTGGGAGCCCTTTCTGGTAAGTCAATCTCAGCAGGCAACACTCGGGTTTGGGGCCTGACTTCCCTTAAATTCGCCCAGTGGGGGGAAAGGGGAGGAGCCAACTTTAGAACCCACAGATATTCTTTCTTACAAAGAGGGTGAGGCTGCTCCCAAGTGAATGCATGTGTACCCCAGGGGCATAGGGACTTAACTAGAAACAGGAGAAAGACAAAGGACCTTGTCTTTGGGTCAGCTTGGGGAGGGGGGTGGTTGCTGAGAGCGATCTGAAAGAAGCCTCAAATGATCTGGGTCCCGAAGCCCCGGGGACGTCTGTCCCAAGTTGCCTGTCTGGGGGCAGCTGATAAGTTAAAGGCATTAGACTTTTTTCTGAGGGCCTAACAAAGAGCTACGAATATGAAAATGTGAAAGGTTGGCAAAAAGGAAATTCTTTTTAAAAGTGACGCGCCAAAAGAAGTAAAAAAGCGGCTTCCAAATTCTTGAGTGTGTGTTCACGGATATGCAAAAGCACAATTTTGATAGTTGTCTTGCCTAAATTCAGAAGTAAACAGTTTCTTAAGCACCTTTCAGAAAACTGAAAATATTTTCTATTCATCAGAACAGTATAAAAGGTGTATAACTCTCTCTATATATATATATTTTTACAATATAATACATATATATTGGTCACACCCATGGCATGTAGAAGTTCCTGAGCAAGGGATCAAACCCGTGCCACAGCAGTGACCCGAGCTCCTGCAGTGGCAATGCCGGATCCTTAACCTGCGGCACCACAAGGGAACTCCTAACATTATACATTTTTGATCAAGCTTAACATTTATTTTTGCTACAACTCCATGATAACACACATCGCTGAGCCCGTCTTATTGAAAGTTAAGGTGGGCACGTGACAGGACCTGGTGAGGGCAGAGGTCACTTTGGCACCAGTAAGATGTAAGAGGCAATGGATATTAGCAAGCTGGCACCAAGGCAGACTGTGTGTTTGAGACACACATGAGAATTTCACCTCCAGAGTCTGTAAGAGACCACGGTCAAGGTAGAAAACTTGATTTGCTGCGAAGAATGGACTTGTAAGCAATGTGGTAACAGTTTGCATCTCTGGTTACACAAAATGCAAACTGTTGTACATTGATCATCACGTGACAGTATCTGTATGGACACCAGGGTACCACATCCCACCAGCTGGAGACCACTGCAGTCACAGAACCACCACCCCAGGGGACCAGCCGGAGGCGCCGGAGTCAGAGATCGTGAGCGGAGCGGAGGGCGTGGCAGCAGCGGGGAGGGTCACTCTGGGGAGGACAGGTGGCAGCACAGGGATGGGAGACTCGTGCGGCCACCAGGAAGAGGCCTGAGGATGGAGGGAGTGGAGCATCTGCAGTTCTGGTTCTGAAACTAGAGCGCGTCCTGGTGCCGGGTATCATGGAGGTGGCTGTTTCCGGGGTTGATTTTGCCTGGGAAAATTTGGACTTGTCTGGTATTCTTATTATGGGGTGTGTGTAACTAGTGGATCTGGAAGACTCTGGGGCATCCGCTATACAGACCATTAACGCCGGGCTCCGAGCTCAAGACGGTCACCCCACGGCTGGTCAGGTGATGCTAATTCTCCCCAGGTGTGGTTGATCCAAGGAAAACAGGTCATAAAATCACACAAATCAAAGACTAGGGGTGTTCCCACTATGGTTCAGCACCAACAAACCCAACTAGTATGCATGAGGATGCTGGTTCCATCCCTGGCCTCGGTCGGCGGGTTAAGCATTCGGTGTTGCTGTGAGCTGTGGTGTAGGTTGCAGACGTGGCTCGGATCCTGTGTTGCTGTGGCTGTGGCGCAGGCCAGCAGCTGCAGCTTGGATTTGACCCCTAGCCTGGGAACTTTCATATGCCACAGGTGAGGCCCTAAAAATACAAAAAAAAAAAAAAGTAGGGAAGGGAGGAGACAAGGGTTAAAAGCATTCTATGAACTAGATAACCATCAATGTGGGACAGAGGATATACTGCTAAGGGCTAGAAGCTGAATAGAGAAATCTTTTTAAAATGTATGCTCTATTTTTTTTTCAGGAAAGATCTAAAGCAGCTTACAGAAATATATCTCACTTGAAGGAGAAAATTAGAGAACAAATTCAGAACAAGGGAAAATTAGGTATGGATAAATAAACTGAAAACAACAGAATAAGATTAGGCTGCATGTTACAAAGTCCTTTAAAGCTGTTAGAGGCCAGCCGTAAATATGGGCCTGAGTTTCCTAGAAGCCACCGCAAAGAGGGAAAAACCCTAGCTGTTTGGAAGATTCCCCACTGCCTATACGGCTAACAACAAAGCAGCTTTTTGGTCTCAGGAAAACTTTTCTCATAGGTTCTCTTAAAAGAGACACTGTATGACAGAGAAAAATCCTTAAGAACTTCCTGCAAGAGACACATCATCCAGAGCCATACGGCGCCTTTCCTTTCTGTCCTAAAACCGAAAGCAGAGCTACGCTACGCTGTTGCCAAAGGGCAGGGGTGTTTGCTCCAACAACCTGATTTCCTTAGGAAACAGCCTATAAGCTTCAGGGCTACAGGAGCCTGGGCTTGCAGACTAAGAAATTTGGCGAAGGGCCTCTTGGAGGCAGACAGACAGACCCGGGTTAAGGTCTGCGGGATCTCTCTGAGATGATCTGATAAGGGGGAATCCATTCAATGTCCACAAACGTCTTCTGAGCATCCACGTGTGTGGGGTAACCACGTAACATCAATGATGGCTGTTGGCGAGGAGTGAACAGGTAAACGCCTCTAAAGTATTTAGCTCAGGGGGCAGGTACATAGTTAGCACTGCGTAAATGTTGAAACTACCACTACAAATAAAATCATCATCACCATAAAAGATTTCTGGTTCCATTCTAATGCATAAACAATTACATGATTAAGGTTTCACAAGTTCATTACTGAAAATGGTTGCAATAATTTTACCCGGGAAAATGTTCAGTGTCAGCATTACCAGTTGCCCCCCAAAGCATCAAAAACTATCAAAAAGATATTTGGTGGCCTGGTGGCTAAGGATTTGGCATTGTCCCTGTGGTTTGATCTCTGGGCCCAGGAACTTCGGCATGCTGCAGGTGCAGCCAAAAAAAAAAAATCAAAAAGAGCCCCACAGTTTGGATAACTGATAACTCCAAGACAAATGTTGTGCCTTGCGGTACCTACATGAGTCAACCTGCTATAAAAGCCTTAGATACAAGCGAGTTAAATATTAGGGAACATCTGCCAAAATTATGAGTCTAGCTGTAGAATGTTGAAGTCTTGATGTTTTGATGCTCCTGAGGGAACCATGCTGGTACCTTCATTCACCTCCCAATCTGGTGATACTGCTTAGAATATAATTCTCCCATAAAATGCCTCTGAAAACACAAAGCCGACTCGACCCTGAACAGAGAAGAAAACTGCGCCTGGTCGGGGTGCTGGGCAGGCAGCTAAATCACTCATTAGCCAAGAGTCGTCTTTCTGCACAACAGTCCCACGGGCATCATTCAAATCCGTGCCTGAGCAAAAATACAAATTACTACCTATCAGACTCCAAAAATCTTCACACCGTCACAACCCCAAAGGGTGAAGCCTGCAGACGCCAACCCCAGTTCACGATAAACCTTTCTTTTGGTTGTATTAGGACAGTCGGACATCCTTTGAGGCTGTCCTGAGTTCATAACAACAAAACCGTGCTATCCTCACAGAGACACATTTATACGTTTCTTTCTGATACATCCGGGGAGCACGCGGCGGGTCCAAATGCCGGCTTGAGTCATTAGGGCACAAGTTTGAAAAGGAACAGACAATACACGACCCTGTTTTATCCCCGCTTGAAACGGCCTGCGGATCGTGACGTCCCCAGATGTGGGTTATATGAGGAGCAGGTAGCAGCTGGGCTGGGCAGGGGAGAGGTCCATGGGGTGCCCAATCATTTGTCATTCGTAACACATCCACTGAGTCAAAGGCCAAGAAGAGATCGATAAAAGCTACAATCTTATGCTTCTCCTGACAGATTTCGATATCAAGCGATGAAGAATGGTCGATGGGGTAATAGCTGTGCCTTGCTTAGAACGCTGCCCTGAGAGACCAGACTTTCAATTCGTCAAGAAGAAAAATGGCATACGTTTCGGATGGAATACACTGCAGGCTAATGAGTCTAACTGTACTGGGGAGGGAGGAATCAAAGAAGCTTGTTCTTCCTTTCCTTTATTTTTGAGGGGTGAGGCTACTCTCTCATTTCACCCAAACTGAACCCTCACTCATTCAATTCGTATTTACCGAGTAACTAATGCTAAGCCTCGTGCTTGGTACTAGGGACACAGTGGTAGATGAAGAGCCGTGATTCCTATTTTTACAGTCTGTAGTCCATATCATTGCTTAGGAGATTTTTTAAAAAGTGCCAGAGCTAACGGTCCACTAGCAGAAGAAGACATTTTAACCAGGGGTTTTCAGTTTGTACTTTTAAACATGAGCTTCCTGCCCAGGTCGTGTTCTTCGAAACTGACTTTTGTCTCTATTCTTTTCAGAAGGAATCTGCCCTACCTACAAACTTTGCTGAGGATGTGGGTCTAGGAGGCCACACTTATCCCCCAGGACTCCGCCACCCTGAACACAACCCTTGGAATCGGGGATAGGTACCTGTGCCAGAGGAACCAGTCTGTAACATTCTAACTGGAATTTGAAATTGGGGTTCAAGAAGGAACAGACCATGATGGGCAAAGGGGCTGCAAAACCAGGGAGACTGGGGGCTGGAAATCAATTTAGTAATTAAAAAAGTGAGTGAAAACTTAGCATGGGCCGGACCCTTTGCCAGGGCCTAGAAATACAAAAATGAACGAGACAGACAAAGTTCTCACCCTCAATCCTAGTGGATGAGAGGGCAGTGAGGAAACAAATAAAGGAAAGGAATGAACACCACTGAGAAAATGAAGAGGATGCTGAGCTAGAGAAGAGCACAGAGGAGGAGGCCACGTCACGGAGGGTGGTTGGGGAGGTGGCATTTGATACAAGTGACTACACATCAGGCTCCAAAAATCTTCTCGCAGTCACAGGCCCAAATGTTAAAATCTGCAGACACCGACCCCAGCTCATGATAAACCTTTCTTTTTTGGATGTACGCAGTACAGTCAGACATCCTTTGAGGCCACCCTGAGTTCCTAGCACCCAAACCGAGCTATCCTCACAGAGACACATTTATATGTTTCTTTCTGATACATCATTGTCTGAGACCAGCTGTGAGCAGCACTGGGGGAGCCCAATCCAGGAAGAGCGAAGGCCGACAAGGAGGAGCACCAATTGTTCTAGAGACAAAAACCTGGCCAGAGGGGTGAGGCCGGTGAGTGAGAGGCAGGAGAGAGGTGGGAGAGGAAGGCACAACCAGGATGGAGCAGGATCGTGCAGTGCGATGAGCCACAGAAGAGTGTAAAGAAAGAAAACTTATCGGGTTAAAACATCACTCTGGGGAGTTCCCTTCATGGCTCAGCGGTTAATGAATCCGTCTAGGATCCACGAGGATGCAGGTTCGATCCCTGGCCTCACTCAGTGGGTTAAGGATCTGGCGTTGCTGTGAGCTGTGATGTAGGTTGCAGATGCGGATCAGATCTGGCATTGCTACGACTGTGGCATGGGCTGGCAGCTGCAGCTCTGATTTGACCCCTAGCCTGGAAACTTCCATATGCTGCAAGTGTGGCCCTAAAAGCCAAAAAAAAAAAAAATCATTCTGGCATTAAAGACAGACATATAAACCAATGAAGCTGAAGAGAAATCCCAGAAATTAACCCTTGCATACATGGTCAAGTGACTTGTGATGAGGATGCCAAGACCATTCAGTGGAAAAGGGACAGTCCTTTCAACAAACAATGTTGCATGCAAAAGAATGAAGCTGGACCCTTACCTTATACCATATACAAAAATTAACTCAAAATAGATCAAAGACATAAATGTAAAAGCTGCAACTATAAAATGCTTAGAGGAAAACATAAGCGGGAATCTTCATGACACCGGATTTGGCAACAATTTCCTGGATAAAACCCCCAAAACACAAGAGAAAAAAATAGATAAACTGGACTTCATGAAAATGAAAGACTTTTGTGTATCAAAGGGCATTGTCAAGAGAATAAAAGGACAATACACACAACAGGAGAAAATATTTGCAAATCAGATATCTGATAAAGGATTAATATCCAGAATATATTAAGAACACCTCAAACTCAACAAAGACAAAGCAAACGACCCAATTTAAAAATGGGCAAAGGACGTGAATATCATTTCTCCAAAGAAGATATACAAATGGCCAACAAGCACATGACAAGATAGTCAATATTACTCATCATTAATGAAAGCCAAATCAAGACAACAAGAGGATACCACTTCCAAACCATTAGGATGGCTATTAAAAAAAAAAAAAAGAAAAGAAAAATAGGAGTTCCCTGGTGGCTCAGGTGGGTTAAGGATCCAGTGTTGTCACTGCTGAGGCTTGGGTCACGGTTGTGGTATAGATCCGAGCCCTGGTCCAAGAACTTCCACATGCCGTGGATGTGGGAAACAAAGAAAATAATAAGTGTTGGTGAGCCCATGGACAAACGGCAGCCCTGGGGCACTGCTGGGAGAAAGACATCAAATAGTGACGACACCGTGAAACGGATTTGAGAGGGCCTCGAAAAGTTAAAAACAGAATTACCATATGATCCAGCCACTCCATTCCTAGCTAAGATACTCCAAAGAATTAAAAGCAGGGGCTTGAGCACATACTTGTACACCAATGCTCACAGCAACGTTATCCACAGCAGCTAAAAAGTGGAAACAGCCAAAACATCCATCAATAGGTGAACAGAAAAACGCAACGCGGTACACACACGATGGAATATTATTCAGCCAAAAAAGGAATGAAGTTCCGATACATGCTCTCACATGGATGAACCTTGAAAACATTATGCTAAGTGAAATAAACCAGACATGAAAGGACAAAAGCCGTATAATTCCTCTTCTATGTATATGCAGACGAGGCAAACTCATAGAGACAGAGGACAGACTAGAGGTTATGAGGGGCTGGGGAGAGGGGACAATGAGGGAGTCACTGTTTAGGGGGTACAGTGTCTATTTGGGATGATAAAAAATGTTCCGAAAGTAGATAGTGGCAATCGTTGCATAACACAGGATGTCCACATAATGGCCCTGAATTGTACACTTAAAAATGGCAAATTTTATGTTGTTTGTATTTTACCACGATAAAAAGAAATATTAAAAAACCCATCGCGGCTGGGGAAAAACGGACTGGAGAGAGGCCCCGGTGCTCTCGTGGAAGCTGGCGTGCAGACAGGAGACTGGTACCCTCACGCGGAGAAAAGCCAAGCTGAGAAATCACGGGGACCAGAGAGAAATAGAGAATAGGTGCTTGATGGCTTCCCGGTCACATGGGGCCCAGCTGGGCTTCCTGCACGGCATCCCCGGGAGGCTCACCCGCATCCTTCCCTTGAAGCACTTTCCACTTGAGCTGGATCTCCGTTCCTCGCAACGAAACCATCCCTGATTAAGGTGGGGACACAGCTGGGAGCGAGCCAAGGGGCAGCCTGGAGACTCAAAGTTTGAGGCAGTTGGTTCCTGACTCTAGACCATCTACAGCGGAACAACTGGTTTCTCCTTCCCCCTCAGCACCTGGCGCTGTGCCTGCCCCATGGTGGGAGCCTTCGACACACAGCCATTGAATCAGGGCGAGGAGCTCTGCCCGCGAGTCTGCAGAGATCTGAGTTTCATGTCTTCACTCACCAAACTGATAGCCAACGGAAACCTAGGGAACCAAGCTTCTCGACTGCCCTCATTACTGATTTGAATGGCCACGTTCATTCTTCACAAGGACTTCTACCCAATTCGCTGAAGCTCAGGAGAAGTGTAAGCTAAAGTTTCAATTTTACAGAACCCTGAGGACCCCTCTACAAAGTTTGAGTCCCAGGAGGCTCAAGATCAACTGGGTTCCCAACAATATCCATTAAAACCAGGTGTAGGAGAAATCAAACTCTGAGTTCCCATCATGGCTCAGCAGGTTAAGAACCTGACTAGTATCCACGGGAACGTGGGTTCAATCCCTGGCCTCACACGGTGGGTTAAAGGATCCAGGGTTGCTATGGCTGTGATGTAGGCCAGCAGCTGCAGCTCCAATTCAGCCCCTAGCCTGGGAACTTTCATATGCAGCAAGTGTGGCCCTAAAAAGCAAAAGGAAAGAAAGAAAGAAAGAAAAGAAAAGAAAAATTTACTTCCTCCTGAACCAGAACACATAAAATGGTTTTTAATTTAATAATACTCCATCATTTGTCATTCTTGGTGAGAGATAATGTCTTAACCATTAAAACACCAGAGTCAGAATTTCAGGAGACGCCTCAGAGGGCAAAACTGGAACTTGCTCACTGTGTCTTTCCCAACCACCCTAACCTCCAGCACATGCCACTTCTAACATGGGAAAACTAGGAACAACCCGGTTATGCCAAAGGAGGGAAACTGCTCCACCGGTAATGGCTTATCTCCTTGTTGGACTATCATGTGCCAATTAACATGGTAACTTGGAGCCTTATATAACAAGAAGATACTTTCAAAAGACAGTTAACCAAAAATATAGGAGTCCAGGAGTAAATATGTAATTTGATTCCAACCATGGAGAAATTGGCATTTGTAGCTATAAACATTGGAAGGTACCAAAAGGAGATGAAAACACGTGCTGCAAGGTGGGGAAATGGAACTCAAATATGTTTAAAATTTACTTAATAACATTTTAAAAGTCAATTATAAACACACACACAAACACACACACACTCAGTCATGGCCCCAGAGTAAAAACTTGAACAAATGGATTGAAGAACTTTGGCTCAGTGATGCCTTGTCACGCTGGTATGATGTCCTGTCTGGGATTCTCTAAGGCAGGGTTTCCTCAAGTGTGGTTCTGGGACCAGAGGCATCAACCTCATTTGGGAACGTGTTAGAAATGCATATTCTGGGCTAACCCGACCTACCAAACTTGAAACTCTGGGGATGGGGGTCCCATAATTTGTTCAAATAAAATCTCCGGGGGATTCCGACGCCTGCTCAAGCTTTAAACTGCTGCTCCCAAGTTTCCAGTCTGATATTCAAGGCTATAAAGGGTCCACCCTACATACCTAGGTTATCTCCCTTACACACCACTCTCCCTGTTTACAAGAGTAAACTTATCAGATCAGGTTCAAAGTCTTCACCTGAGAGTCAAGGTTCTACTTTTGCTACCAAATCTCATCTTCACTACTACAGCCAGTTAATGGGGATGGTGCTTATGTGCATTATCTCATTTAATCCTCCTGACAACCCTAAGGGAGATCTTATGTACACCCCCTTTTCACAGATGAGTAAACGGAGGCCAAAAAATTCTAGATCATACGACTAGTAAGTGATGAAACAAGAATGACTTCTGAGCACAAGCTCTTAAGCACCGCTGAGGTTGAGAGAAGTTCACAGAGATAATAAGAGATGGAGCTGGTACACGAACCCGGGCCTGTCTGATTCCAAAGCCCAGCTGCTCTGTAATCACTAAGCTCTGCCGTCTGACACTCTCTTCTGGGCAGGACAATTTGCTCACTGCCCTTCGAATACATCACTGCCAAGAGTGATGCTGTTTGCAAATACCTCCTGTCTCTCTTTCTTGCCACCAACCCACATCCCACAGCCTCCATACGGCCTTCCAGGCTGCTTCCCTGAGCTTCCTGGCTAGCCTGGATTGTTCCTTTTCCCAACCCCCACCATGCCCTCTCTGTATGCGTCTCATAATATTTACCAATTCCCACCCCAAATTATAGTTATGCACCTGCTCTTTCAGGAGAGGCAGTGTCTGAGTTATGCTACCAGTGACTGACACAGAATAGGCATTGATTGAGTCAATCAATGTGTCTTTTATGTGACTAAATTCATTCTTTAGATGCATTACGTATCTTATCTGTCCAGCTGGAGGACAGCAAGTGCCTTAAGAACAAGGACCAAATCTTTTATTTAATGTATATTTTCAAGAGTATACCTGAACCAGGGTATACAATCAAACCTGTAATAAAAATATGTTTGAATTCAAGTAGAATGCTATTGGCACACAGTTCTGGAACAAATTTTTCTACCTTTAAAACCCAGCAAGAATGCAGCATACATTAACCGGGGATAACTGGGTACTGAACGAATGGATCCCAACAACTCAGTTTTTATAAATAGAAAAATAAATGTAATGTTTTTAAAAGTGATGTGGTAATCAAAAGAATTTTATGAACATATTTTCCTGAAAATTTTGTTCAAATTTCCATGCCATTGGGGAAAAAAACCCTCACAATTCTGTCTTTTGAAAAATTGAGGCTATGCTATGCCTTCATTATGCCTCTTTTAAAGCGAAAGCATACTATTTAAAAAAAAAATCGTAACACAAACCCTGATGTCTCTCATTAAGAAAAACGTGGCTATTTCCATTCCAGATACCTATTATCTATTGCAGTTATTTATCTGATCCAACACATATACTTTTCACAGGAAAAAAAAAAAGAGCTCATAAATATTGTAACTCCTATCACATACCCAGAGAGCAAAGGTACAGAAAAATCAGAATATGATTACAATAATATTTAAACCTCAAAACTAGGTTTATAAACTTTTAAGGACAAGATAACATAAATGCCATATGCTACCTTTCTTAATTCATAAATTCATAATTCATTTTATTTAATGATATGCACTATTAACAGAGACAAATACCAAGCCGCAACATATTTTTAACAAACCGAAAGACACAGATTAAAAGTGCGTAACAAAAAAACACACAGATAAAGAAGACCAAATTATTAGAGCCTTTCAATAGTCATTCATTCCCATCCAATCCTCATACCGTACTCTCATGGGCTAACAGCAAATATGCAACAAAAGAGCTTGGCGAGCCTCTCTAAATCGAAATCAATGTACTACCACTGAACAGACAGTGTAAACTTACCAGCTCCACAGATCCATAATGTTTCCTACTGAAATCCCCACGTCTACAGCCTAGGTCTTCCGAGACAGAGCTGGAACAAAAATGCTTCATCAGTATTATACATAGCGATCTGGCCACAAACCTTCTGCAAAAATCAACTACCATTTGCAAAAAGGGCTGCTATGGAACAGGCTTGCCCAGCTCCTCACTGCAGGGGAGCCTCCTTGCAACAGACACAGTCCTCAGCAGCCATTGCAGAGCCGGGCTTTCCTGGAGCCCTCAGTAAGAAGAAAAACACCCGAGTCATCCCTGGAAGGATAGGCAATGATTGAATTAAATATTTAGTCATTTGGAATCGATTGAAATTTCCCAGGCTACTGGTGGTTTATAATTTCATTTCTGTATAACCAAGGGAATAGAAGCCCTGCAGTAAACTTGAAGCAAGGGACAAAGCTTGCAATTATCATTCGTTTAAGAGAGCCTCTTTATCCCAAATACTCAACATTAAAAAACAACCAACATTATGTGAGGCTATATGGGAGACATAAACTTTAAACGGAAGGGAAAAAAACCCTTCAAAATCCTGGTAGGCCCCACCCCTCCCCTTGAATTTATGACAACATGACAATATGAAAAAAAGACTAGGACTAACAGAAGATCTAAGTTCCCAGCACATTTAGGTTTGGGGTTTTTTTTGGTTTTGTTTTTTTACAAAATAGCAACTAATATTTTCCTACTCCTCCCCCCTACACACACATAAAAAAACGCTTAAATCAGATAAGAAAAATCACATGTATTGTGGAAGAAGAGCAGTTAAAACAAGGGCAAAATTGCTCCTGCATTTGCATCTTGAATGCATAGTTACACCCTCCAAAGCCACATATCTTACTGAGGAGTTAGTAAGATATAGGACCCCAAGAGTAGTCATGAAACCACCGAAGATCCACAAATACAAACAGTTTTTATAAGTTTTTGTTCTAATATGTCATGCAAATAACTCTAATAAAACATAGAAAATAAAATTTCCCGGGGATTATGTGTTCAATATATCCAAAATATTTGGCATCTAACATGCAAAGAAAGGTGCATTTGGTACCTTTTCATCCTTCCTTAAAAGGGAGGCTACATTTTCTATGCTACCGCGCTCTTGGCACGTTCAGAAAGAGACTGACTCTGATGTTTCGCATCCACAGAACTGACTCTCTGCCAGGACACTATTTGATAGGCTCCAAGAAGGACAGCAGGAGAGAAATGAGATTAGAGTCTAAGGGTATTCTGCTTCACCATTTCACAGAGATGGCTGAATTCATCTTATGGGAGAGATTTAACCTTTCGCAGTCCTCACTGCTTTAGCTGAAACGGGGCCACAAATGAATGAAAGCAGCTTGGAAGGGTGTCCTAGACATCACCCAGGCTACCTTCCTGCTTCTCGTGGCATGATTTTCTCCCCAAAAAATCTCTGAAAGAGATGCAAAGCTTCCCTCCGTGGCCTGCTCCAGGTTGGCTATGTCCTCCGTGCTCATTTTCTCAGCCCTTTTGGAAAACCCTCCTGGAGGATGTTGTCATTGCCTTACATAACATTTCAAAATTCTTCCCCAGCGGCCCTCAGCTACCAAGAGAGTGGGCTCCAGGGAGGGCAGCGTCTCCGCACTTGGACAGAGACGGGGCACAGAGCTGATGCCTGGGGGCTGTGGACCGAGCGCTGTCTGCCCAGACCTCTGCCCGCCTCCTCGGTGGTAGCTGGGCCCATGACGCAGTCGGCAACAGCAGCAGCCGCTTCTAACCCAAACGGCAACAGCACGGACAGAGCAAGGATGCCGGGCTTTGGGCCCCCTCACTGTGCTGCCCTCAGCACCACAGAGGGGGTTCGAAGACACAGTGCCGGCTCCCTAGCTTTGCCAACAGCCAGAAACAAACACAAAAAGATGACGACCCTGCATCCTGGAGCAACCAGCTCCTTAGAAGCCTCAGGGAGGGAAAACAACGTCCCAGGAAAACAACCAAGGGGGAGAGAAACAGGACCCCCTGCTCTCCGATGCCCTTTCCCCCTCTAATTACATTTCCTCCAAACCTCTGCGGAGACAGCCCTTGCTAATGGTGGGAGTCAGGCTGGATGACAGCGCTAGGGCTGCAGGAGGCGCTCAAACCGGCCGTGTTAGAACCTACCCTCAACTCCCCTCCGCCCTCCCCAGGCGCTCTGGCCCCTTGGCACCCAGCACAAGAGCTGTGTTTAGAGGGGACCACCCAGAACTCCAAGAGGAGCTTGTTCTTCAGGCCCCCGGGGCCTGGCCCTCCGCCAGGCTCAGAGCGGACACACAGTACATGCTTGTTGCCTTCGTGAAGACGTGTGCACGCCTTTCGCATCTCGCCGGCGACCGCCTGACGGCGCCTCTCGTGAGCACAAGGCAGGCCGCCTGCTGACTGACCTTCTCTCTGATGAGCCTCTGGACATCACTCCATCAGACCAGACAGTCCTGGCCCAAGAGGCAGATAATGCCACATGCAAGCCAAAAACCCATCTTTGGTTCCTCTGGGGCTTGTCGCTAGACTACATTTCCTAGCTCCTCTTGCCGTGACGGATTTCCAGCTAAGAGAACACAGACAGCAGGGATGTGCCCGTGGGATCCCTCCTTCCCCGTGGCCAGCAGGGTGGAGAGGAGCATAAGGAGAATGGAAGAGCTTTGAGATGGAAAAAACCCAGGTCTCTGAATGACCCAGGGGAAGGTCGGACCTCCAAAAACATCTGTCTTAGAAGCTGATGTGAGCCACAAATAAACATTTAGTGTGTTAATCCCACAGAGTTTGGGCTTACCTGTAAAAGCCTCTGTGCTACCTGAACTAGTACAGAGGTTGGAATCTTGCCGTGGGGCGCTACCATGGCAACAACCTAAAATACGTAGCACAGGCTTCTTAGGCCGGCAGCAGCCAGTGAGGAAAGTGATCTCAGAGGCTGGAGAGGTGGAGATCTAGGTTACAGAGCAGCAAAATAGGTGGTCAGACCTGCGCCCAATGTCAGAGTGAGGCCATGCATTAACTCCTGCTGGCTGACCTTAACAAGGCTTTTTTTTTTTTTTTTTTTAACAAGGAAGAGACGGGCCCAGGCAGGACCTGGATAGGTTTCAAGCAAAGACAGAGAGACTAGAGAGAGTCTAGAGACCAAGGATCTCACAGGCTTGAGAAACCGCTGTTTCTGGACCCCGACCCAGGAGGATGCTGGCCAATGAAATGTGGGTAGAATGATGGGTCCCTCTTCCAGACCACGCCCACACAGACTTCCCGTGGCTGTTCCTGGTTCTCTTTCCTCATCCGATGGCTGTGAGGACCAAGAGTGGTGAAGCCACACCGTGAGGGGAACCCTGGTCCCCAAATGACCACACAGAAGCTCCCAAGCAGGAGTACCCTCATTGGGCTGTGAGATAAGAGAGAAGTAACTTCTGTTGCTTTATTTAAGTCATTAAGATTCAGGGGTTATCTGTTACCATAGGCAGTTTTATCTTCATTGATACAGCTCTCTGAAAGTAAGAGGAAGTAGTGTAAGAATAATTCCAACAAAAAAGGGGTTCTCGGGGGCCAGTGGTCCAGGATGACCCTCAGGGTCAGCAAGCGACAGCCTCCGCCCGCATGTTTATAAGCATGAAGTTTTACTGGAATAGAGCCGCACCCTCTGGCTGTAGGCTGTGGCGGCTGCTTTGGTGTTACAGTGCAGAGCTGAGTGGTTGCAACAGAGAAATGCAGGGTCAAAAAAGCTCAAACTTTTTACTCTCTGGACCTTTATAGAAAGTTTGCCCAACCCCTGCCCAATAGCCTCGTGAATCCCTTTTGTTGGTTTTAGGTGTACCCATAAACTGTGATTGGTATGCCATTGGAAACAGCATTTGGAGTTCCCGACGTGGCTCAGGGGAAACAAATCTGACTAGCATCCATGAGGATGCAGGTTTGATCCCTGGTCTTGCTCAGTGGGTTAAGGATCCAGCGTTGCCATGAGCTGTGGTGTAGGTTGCAGACGCGGCTGGCATCTGGCGTGGCTGTGGCTGTGGTGTAGCTGGCAGCTGTAGCTCCGATTCCACCCCTAGCCAGGGAACTTCCATATGTCTTGGGTGTGGCCCCCCGACCCCGAAAGAAAATAGCATTTAGTAGACTTTAGGTTCCATTAGAATCCCTGGGGGAGCTTTCTAAAAATGCAGATTCTCTTGCCCTCGTCCCAGATTCAGCCTGACTGTGACATTAATAGGCAATGGTAAGAATTCTGAGGCAGGTGGTTCACAGACAATGTTTTGAAAAAATATTGCGCTTCCAGATGACTGTGGAATCCCTAGGAAACCTGTCAGCCATTCTGCGGCCCTTTTACAAGATAGGACAAGGCCTTGAGCAAGGTCTCTGTGAATGGGAGGAGGTGTCACGCAGTCCTTGAGGGCAAGTGCTCCGGTCACAGACAAGGGTTCTTAGCCTTGCCCAGCCTCAGTTCCTGCATGTATAAAACGGGGTTGATAGTATCACCTACTTAACAGGGTGAACGAATACACTCAAAAGAACAAATAAAAGTTTATTCTAAGCACAGTGTCTATTATGTGAAAACTACTCAATCAAAGTGAGCTATTTCTATTGCTCTGATGATTAGGAGAAATACTTCTCAGGTTGTTAGAGCCCTGGGAAGGGGCATGCAGCACCCATCATCACTAACTTCTAAAAGGAATTTTAAATAAGATTTTTTTTTTTCCTTCCTGAAAGGGAGACCTGGGGCCAAGCAGCAGGCCTCACTGAGGCGGGCGGGGGCGGGGGGGGGGGGGGCGGCTAACGGCAGCATCACAGCTCAGCACAGCAGCTCCTCCCTTAAAGTGTTGGCCTGGCTGTGCCACTTCACCAAGAAAATACTTGGGGCCCAGGAGCATGTCACCAAAACAGGCAGGTGCAAAAGAGAACCAGAGTGCCTCACACGCAGTGTGGTCTAGGCTCTAAATAGAAACACTTTCTGTTTTAGCAAGTTAACGTGTGAGGATGCTTTGCAAGCATGAGCAGAGCCGAGCACCTTCATGTTAAATCGCTAAAGAAGGCCTGGGAGGAGAGCAAAGATTTCCAGCTGCACACAGAGGCTAGAAAAATTACCATTATGTAAGTCAGGATCCCGGAAAGCAGGACAACCCCCTCCAAGGAGTCAAAGTTATGGCACCTGAGTAAGGAAAAAAAGGAGCGATACGGGTCCTTCTTCAGCTGGCCCAGAGAGTAGGGACTGACCCTAACAACTGGCCAGACCCCACCTATCCAGGCCTCGGTCATCTCCAGACCTGCTGGGAGAGTTAAGGCCAAGAAAAGGACAGGATGCTTTCTGCATCCGTGAAAAGCAACAGGCTTACCAACAGCGGAGTTCAATGTCAGGAGCGCCAAGACACCACCTCCACCCCCTTGATAAGCAGAGAGTAACAGACAGATGGAAGGGATACCCCTATTTGAGGGACAGGGAAGCTGACAAATGTGCCAGACTACAGCTTTAGGCTTGGAGGGAGCCCAGGCCTCCTAACAACAGGTACTAGAATAGCTTATTGCACAGAAGGGAACAGTTGTCTCTCCTTCTGAAGTGACACAAAGAAGCAGAACTGCAATTATACAGTAACTTCTAACGATGAAATGGAAGAATCCTGTCCTCTTTTGCAGCGAGTTCAGTCAGAACCAGGAAGCAGGCAAGCAGGAGGATGTCTAGGATGGAAGGCTCCCAGGAAATCCAAGCCCCTGGATGCTTGCTTATGTGTCCACCAAGTTTCTGGACATACTGGTGTCCCTGGAGCTTACCAGGGTCTCTGCTGTTACGAAAGTCTCGTGGAACTTCACTGCAAGGTTCCTTTCAGCAATCATCTCTGCCAGTGCCCTTGAAATTCGACCTCTAAATACAAAACAGCAACCACACCAAGCGCTGTCGAGGATGCGGAGCAAATGGACCACGCACACGCTGGGGGGTGGTGGGGGTGGGGGGGAGTACGAGGCAAGCTAAGCCTCTTAGGAAACCTGCTGGTAGTTCCTTGTAACATTAAACACACAGTTACCGTATGAGCCAGCACTTGCATTCGTGGGCATTTATCCCAGAGAAATGCTAACATATATTCACCAATACCTGCATACACATGTTCATGGTGGCTTTATGCATAATAGCCCCGACTGGAAAAAGCCTAGAACTCCTTGGAAGGGCAGATGGATAAACCATCTGTGGTTGCAGGCACACCACGGGCTATCCCTCCGCATGGGAAGGACACACTCTCGAGAGATGCAACGACTTGGGTGAATGTCCTGGGAATGGTGCAGGGTGGAAAAGGCCAACCCTAAAAGGTTAGACACTGTGATTCCATTATATAATATTCTTGAAATGACAAAACCATGGAGGGAGGGAGATATGGTTATAAAAAGGGCAACTTAAAGGGCTCTGTGGTGAGGGAGCCATTCTGTGTCTTATCCGTGGGCTGGATGAATGAACCTACCTACAAGTGCAGGTGGCACAGGGGAAATCTAAGACTAGTGGATGGTCTTGATGACAATTTCCTGGCTGTGACAGATACTTAACTAGAGCTCTGCCCAATGTTACCATTGGGGGAAACTGGGCAAAGGGTTCCTGGGACCTCTCTGTGTTATTTCTTATGACCGCATAGTGAATCTAGGATGCTCTCAAAATAAAAAGGTTAATTCAAAAAACTGTATCTGAGTTGAACTTGTTTCACTCGCTCCATAAACAGTTACTGAGCGTCTACGAGGAACCAGGTACCGGGCCAGGTGCTCAGCCTGAGATGTGTGGTCCCTGCAGTCACAGCACTTCAGTGCAACGGGGAAATATAAAGCACAAAGGACTTCACAGGAACAAAAATATTGTTTGAGCAAATCATACCCATGTATGGCAACGCTGGTGAATTGGACAACTTTCATCCCTTTCATGAGTAGCATATGCTGCCGTCTTCAGAGGCGGGTGCCCTTAGCAGGAGCGTGAGAAGCCCGTCACTCTGCTCAGCTCAAGACCCCACCATCCAGAAACCTGGGAACTGCTACCTTGGATGCCTGCAAAGTGTAACGTCTGCACAGCGGCTCCCTCCCTCCCCACTCTTTAGTGACCCTGGCTTCTCCTTGCCTTAAAGGCCAAGGCGAGGGATTTCCAGCTCAGCGTGTAATTTGGCTTGAGACATACCACTCCCCAGGATACCTATGCAGGCATGACCACAAAGTGATACACAGAAACTGATTTAAGCAAAAAAAAAAAAAAAAATCAGCAGACAACATATGTTGCTGCATAGCTCCCTTGGTCACCTGCAGATTTCACTTCTTTGGGGAAATCCCTCCAATGTTTGTCTCCCCAGGTTCTCAAGGTTTCTCTGCTGAGATTCCGAGAATCTGCCATCTATGCCCAGCCCCTGAAGGGAGGGGTGCTACCCAGAGTGGGCACTTCTCAATGGTCCTATGGGCAGAGAGAATCCTCGAGACACCAGGTCTTCTCTACCCTTGCCACTCCGGGCAGCCCTTTTCCCGGAGCTAGTTAGAAATGCAGATTCCCAGGCCCCAACCAGACCTATTGAGACAATCCCTATCTTTTTGTGTGTGTGTGTTTGGTTTGATTTGTTGCTTTTAGGGCCACACCCATGGCCTATGGAAGTTCCCAGGCTAGGGGTGGAATCAGAGCTACAGCTGCCAGCTTACACCACAGCCACAGCAATGCAGGATCCAAGCCGCGTCTGCGACCTACACCACAGCTCACGGCAACACCGGATCCTTAACCCACTGAGTGAGGCCAGGGATCGAACCCTCATACCCATGGACACTAGTCAGATTCTTTTCCACTGTGCCACAACAGGAACGCCGACAATCTGCATCTTAACAGGATTCCCTGAGGATTCATATGCACATGGAACTTTGAAGCACTGATTCTGGTTCTCAAACCCAACTATTTGGGAATCACCCGATCTCTTCTCTAATTTGCTTTATTAGGAAACATATCAAGATGCAGAAAAGTAAAGAGTAATGTAATGAATACCAAAGATACACTTGGAAACCCCTTTCCTTGAAATACCTTTCCTTGATCCCACTTGCACCTCTTTCCCTTGAAACAATCACGAAATAATTTGGTTTATATTTTCTGCTTATTTCTTATATTGGTACTGGGTACTTATTCATAAATAAAATGCAGTCTTGTTTAGCATGTTCTAAAACTTTACACAAATATGTACCATACTGTGACTACCTCCCTGCAACTAGCTTCTCTGAGAGAACAATTTGTTTTTCAGATGTGTACAAGCTGCTACCTGTCACTCTAATCATTCACGTAGTGCTGTATCTTCTGCTGCTGGGCCAATGCCCTCCTGGTTCCTTCATTCTCCTGTTGTTGGACCTTTCATTTGTTTCCAGTTTCTAAACAATGCTGTAATGAACATCTGTGTACATGCCTCCTTGAATACAAGCACAATCTCAACCTCAGATTACATACTCAGGGGTAGAATTACTGGGTCATGCTATGCGTGGTGTGTCTTTGTTTCTTCCCTACATATTATCAAATTTGCTCTTTTTTTTATATTTTTTTGTCTTTTTAGGGCTGCACCCATGGCATATGGAGGTTCCCAGGCTAGGGGTTGAATTGGAACTGTAGCCGCTGGCCTACATCAAAGCCACAGCAACATGGGATCCGAGCCGTGTCTGTGAACTACACCGCAGCTCAGGACAACGCCAGATCCTTAACCCACTGAGCAAGGCCAGGGACTGAACCTTCATCCTCGTGGATGCTAGTCAGGTTTGTTTCCGCTGAGCCATAATGGGAACTCTCTCAAATTTGCTTTTCAGAGTGAATGTACCAATTTATTCCCCCACAGGCAACATGTGAGTTTTTATTTGCTTCATATCCTAGCCAATGCTTGGTATTGTCAGAAGTTGGTTTTGGGGCTACTTTTCTGTGATTTGCCTGTGCCTACTATCTTTTTATAGGATGTTGCTCTTTTCCTAATTGAATTGTAGGAATTTCTGAATATTCTAAATACTCAAAAATACAAATGTCTTCTTCTAGGTGGTGGTTTTTCTATTTTAACTTTGTTCCTGATCTCTTTTATTATGCAGAACTTTAAAAATTCTAATGTAGACATTTTCAATCTTTTTCTTTGTGGTCTTTGTTTTTCTGCCGTAGGAAATCCTTCAGGAGTTCCTGTTGTGGTGCGACAGAAGTGAATCTGCCTAGCATCCATGAGGTTGTGGGTTTGATCCCTGGCCTCGCTCAGTGGGTTAAGGATCTGGTGTTGCCGTGAGCTGTGGTGTAGGTCACAGATGTGGCTCGGATCCCCAGTTGCTGTGGCTGTGGTGTAGGCCAGCGGCTACAGCTCCGATTGGACCCCTAGCCTGGGAACCTCCATATGCTGTGGGTGTGGCCCTAAAAAGACAAAAAAAAAAAAAAGAAAGAAAGAAAGAAAGAAATTCTTCACCACCATGAATGTCATATAGTCTCCTATTGTTCTCTGCTCACATTTTTGCTTTATACATTTCATCTAAACACATAAAGGCCCAGGTCCCACCCCAGACTTCCTCAGTCAGACTCATCAGGAGTGAGAGCTAAACATCGGTATTTTATTTTGTATTTTAAACCAAAATAAATTCCATAGGTGACTCTGAGAAATGCTCACAGACGCCAAGGGAAGGCATCTCCCCCATCGAAATCCCAGGAAACCATCTCATTTCTGTCTTCTTCACTGGCTCATCCTTTCTCTTCTTGTCCCCAAACTCCAAGTGCTCCCTAAATCTGTCCTTTAAAGGATATATCCACTCACACAGCACGGGTATTGCCGACATGTCTCAAATTTACACCTCTGGGCTTAATTTATGCTCAGTTATCTTTCCTGATTTTCCCAGAAGCGCCTGCTGCCGCTCGGTATGCTTTTCCAAAACTGATCCAATGGCTTGGTCTCTCACTTCTGTTGGTACCTGATTAGTTTCACAATCTCCACGCTACAGAGTCACCTTTGACCTCTCCCACGGTTTCAAGCTCTAGGATCAATCAGCAAATATCATCAGTTATCAATCATCTCCCACATTTAGTCAGCCTAGTCCACCGAGGTCCTTACTATTTGACACCCCGTTTCCTCCAAGAGCCTAGCCCGTCTTCCCGCCGCCGCCTCACCGTAGGATCTGAGGGTGGAAGAGACATCCAGCGATGTCCAGAGACTTCCAGGTCCAGAGCTTGGAGGACCAGTAGTGGCCAACCTGTTATCTGTGATAGCGCATCCTCTGCCAGATACTCGAAACACAGCTACCCAGTCTCTACTCACACGCAGTGAGGGATAAAGAGGCACGGTGTGCCCCGGGCCCTGCGTTCTTCCTGTCAAACAGCTTTTCTTCTATCCTGAATTGAAATCTATCACACTTCAACTTCCACCAGCTGGTCCGACATCGTCACCGGTTCACTTCCGAGTTTCCTCACCGTCGCTTACACACCCCCGGCCAGCTGTCCCGTCTGGCCGGCTCTCCCCGTCTCGGCACTCCAGCCACACGCCTTTCTTCCTTTCCTCCAACTTGCTGAGCATCTTGTCGTCTCAGGACCTGGAATGCTCTCTCCAGGCTCCTTCTTCTTCCTGCCCTCACCCCACCCCAGGCTAGAAATTACAACGAGGCTACTGGATTGACGTCTATCTCCCCGGGTAGAAGATGAGCCTCGCCATGGCAGGTTCTCGGTTGGTTTTGTTCAAGGCAAAATCCTTAGCGTAACACAACCCCTGGCACAGAGTTAGCTCTTGGTGGCTTTTATTAAATACTGTGCATAATGGGTGGGTGCGTGAATGAATGGAAGCAAGGAGCCAACCCTTTCACGTCTCTGAGAGAAGCTTCAAATACCTGCGGAGAACCATCTTGTGCCCTGGGGCTTTTCCTCTCGACAGGGGCTGGGAGTAACACAGGAGGGTGAGGCCACCTGTACCAGGTAGGTACCGAGACAAGGGCCGAGGCATACACAGAGACCACTTGCTAACTTTCTCTAGGGTCAGGCCCCGAGAGACACCCCACGTGCTCACATCACAACCCACGGTTGGTGGCTGCGGCACGTGAGCTGGATCACACAGCATATTCAGGGAATTTGTTTTCGAGTCAGACCTAAAATCCTGTAAAGGCTGCCTCATATTAATCTCAAAAAATTCACTTCAGAGGTTGAGACAATACCAGTGATATAAGCAAACAAAGAAAAAGCTGTGGGAGCCCTGGAAGTGAACAAAGCGTGACATCACGCACTAGCGGTCAGCGCACGATGAAGCTTGCATTTCCTATGTCGAGTGATTGGCGTCTTTCAACGCATAGATAACACAATTAGGTACAACCGATTGATGCTATAATATTAAAAAAGTAGATCAGCTGCAAGTGTCAAACTCATCCAATTGTAAACTTAAGGTTCTTGCGTTTTATTGGATGTAACTTACAGGACAATTAAAAAATTATTTTAAAATGTCTCGCAGAGAAAAAACAGAAACTCTGATCCTAAACTTAACATCTATACGTACAGAGAAATTAGTGTTGCGTAAGTGTGGCCTGATATTGACTTAGCTCTCTCTAACCCACCACTAATTCACTGCCTGATCTTAGGCAAGAAGCGGCCTTTCATGGGCCCTCAGTTCTGCAACTGTGAAATGGGGCTTGATTAATGAATTAATTCAATAAATACTGATAACCACGGTGCCTTCCTGTTGGATTTAATGCGAAAATACATAGGAAGCACCTGGCATGGTAAATAATCTGAGCACAATAACTATTTGAAGAAACAGAGGCTCTGCATCCACAACCTTCATTAGAAAGAAGGCGTGTGAGCTTGAAGAGCAACGTAGAGAAGAAAAAAAGTCTGCGGGAAATCTAGGGACGAGCAGGATTTTCCTGTCATCCAAAATGTTCTCTCTTTAGGAACTGAGCTGCTGAGAAAGAAAAGCTTTTTTTTCCTTTACCCTCTTCTGTTCTGTAACTGGTGCCTGGGAATTAAAAGCTGGCAAAGACAGATGGACAGGAGAAAAGGCATACAAATTTTATATCTAATTTTACATGCACAAGGGCTGCACGGAAAAGAAAATCCAAAGCAGCCATGAGACTGAAGGGTTTAAATATGATGTTTCCCAAGGGCAATGAATTGCGGAGAAGTGACCAGACCAGAGAAGAGGGTTCTGGGCTTTCCAGGAAGGGGGATACACGGCGGGAGGCCATGGCGGACTGGGTTATTAGGAAGGTTTGTGGGCACAGACTCACCCGGGGGCCTTCTCTGTGTGTGGTGATAAGGGCTCCTCGCCTCCTCCTGGTATGAGAGAGGGGAGCGGGGCACCTTTAGAAAAAGACATTCACGCTCTGCATTTAGGCAGATGGAGAAGGGCCAGGAGGTCTTCCTGTGTCTGCCTTTTCCCAGTTGCCTTCAGCTCACGATAATCCCTATGCGGAGTTCCCGTCGTGGCTCAGCAGAAACAAATTTGACTAGGATCCATGAAGAGGCGGGTTCGATCCCTGGCCTCGCTCAGTGGGTTGAGGAGCCGGCGTTGCCATGAGCTGCAGTGTAGGTCGAAGATGTGGCTCGGATCTGGCATTGTGTGGCTGTGGTGCAGTCCGGCAACTACAGCTCTGATTAGACCCCCTAGCCTGGGAGCCTCCAAATGCCACAGGCGCAGCTCTAAAAACACCAAATAATCATCCTCCTTACGCGAAAGTGGCATATTTTGGGGTAGTATATTCTGACCCCCTCTAGAGTCAATACCAATATGTGACATAGCCTTAGTCTCAGTCTCAAGCAGAGAAGTAAATGCTTGTGGAACTGACTCTGAAGTTTGCCCTGAGGTAACTGAGGAGTCGGGGAAGGCCCTGGCTGCTTTTTAAATGACCTCTGTATTGTTCTCCGACTTTCTGGACCAGCTGAGACCCACTCCATGCTTGTCCATGCTCGGTTTTTCTCCGGGTACATCCAGACCACGAAATGGAAGAAAAGCCGCTTACTCTGTGCGTTTAAGGTCAAACTATATTTGTGAAAGATTTTCCGAAAATGTTTACTTCACCAAGGTCCTCTGAGCCTGAGAGGGTCCAAAAGAATGAGACTGTGAGACCGAGGAGGGGAAGAGAGAGCAGTGGGGGAAGGGGGCCAGCTCTTCAAAGAAAACAAAAGGCTACAGAAACCCAACCTCTCGAGATACGTAAGGAAAGGCACTGTAACCAAGCATATCCACTGCTATAGGAGATGACAAGAAAACAAGCAGCCTGCATCCAAGGCCAAACAGGATTTATCCGAATGAGGGCTGGCTTGGGTGAATTTAGGGCAGGGCAGCCTAAACTCTTCCCTTTTGCCTCTTAAACGCAATGATTAAAAAGAGTCCTCCTGTCTATCACTATTTATAGAGTGTCCTCACGGTGTTCTGACTGTACTTTGAGATGAGCTGAGCACCAAAATGGGTTGCTGGCCCCTGAGGATATAAAGTTTGAGAGAACAGAAAACGCAAAGAGGCAAAGGAATGGAGTTCTTAGTAACAGCTTAACCTCCTTGAGGAAAAAGGACTGCGGTTGGTGGTTATTCCTCCAAGGACGAGGAGCTCAGCGGTGAGCGGGGCGTTTGCAGCTTCTGTTCCCAGCAAAGGACCCGGATGTCCTGGTGCAGTGACACCTACGCCCCCCCCCCCCCCCCCGACTTAGATCACACAGAGCAGCAACGCAGTGTGTGACCGGGTGACACCCTCTCTCTGCTGCTCAGGACACGACCTCCACGCTAACAACTCCCCAGACCAAAGCTCCAACCTCGATCTCTCCCTCCAGCTTCCAGTTCAGACTTCCAGCTGCTGGACGAGGCTCCGTGGACACCTTGGTAGCCCCTAAACCATGACATGCCCTGAGGCACCCTCGCTCCCACTCCTCACTCAAGTCTCAGGCAGCAGAGCTGCCAGCTTCTTCCGAGTCACTCGAGGTCCAAGTTCAGAGTCATCACCCACCTCTTCTCCCATATCCAACACCTAGTCTGTCTCCAGGCCCTGGTGTAGGTCCCACACAGTATTGCTTTGCAAAGTTGTGAGTTTGTATGTGCTTATTTGTATTTCATTCTTTAAGGAGATAATATGCTCATTTGGTTTAAACCTCACAGAGTCCAAACGACCATACCGGGCAGAAGGGGAGTCTCTCCTCTCCTCTCTCCTTGGCCCCCCATTTCTTCTGTCTACCAGAAACCTATATTGCTCTTTGTGTGTCTTCCAGAGATGCTGCATGCATTTACAAAGAAGGAGAAATACATATTCCCTCCTGCCTTTGGTAAATGGTAGCTACTATACACAATTCCACTCCTTGCTTTTGTTATTTTTTCATGTAATATATCTTGACAAGCTTTCCAAACCAGTACCAAAAGAGGTCCTGTATTCTTTCTTATGGCTGCACTGCATTCCACTGAGTAGATGTACCATATTTTATTTAACCAGTTCCCTAGGTCAATGGTTTTCGGTCTTTCTCTACTACTAATAAACTGCAGTGCATAACCTTGTATATTGCATTTTGCAGGTGAGGCTGTTTCTAGAATCCACAATATCTTTTAGTCCCTTGCCACATCTCCTCTTTCCATTTCCACTTTCTGTTTTAGCTTGGACCTTCAGCGTGGCAGAAGCCTCCCCTAAATGGTATCTCTGCTTTGCGACCTTTAAATTACCCAGCAAATATCTAGTGAGCACTTTCTATGTGCCAGATACGCTGCCGAGACAGGAAAGAACAAGAGAATATAAATGAACAAACCCCCTTCTACCCAGACCCACACAAACAAATCCTTGTCCATCTCACACGTATTTGAGCTTCGGGAGCCTATTCATAAATCAAACTGCTCTCTTCCCTGCGTTGGGAGTCGGCAGAGAATAGTGAGTGACAGGAGTCAGGCAACTGGAAATCAAAACATCAGTCTCCTCACTGTCAGAGTTTCATGGGCAAATGTGGCTGAGCCTGACAGCCTCATGAGCTTCCCAGGACTCCCGCTAAGCTGAGACCTGCAGCAGCCCACTCATGGGAAAGTGTGGACTGCAGAGAGGCAGACGCTGGCCTGGATGGCAGCTGGGGAAACAAGGTCTCACGACCATGCAGCTCCAGCAGGGGAGACCGAGGCAGATGGGCCCCACACCTGTCTCTAGAAGACGCAGGTGTGTTTTTCCACGTGAAACAGGAGAGGAGCTAACACACAGCTCGGTGGCAACCAGATGCCAAAGGCAAAAGAGGAAAAGAGGAAAGGGACAGTTTTCCTTAACGGTAAACCCATAGGCTCCCTCTCTGGCTCTGTTGTTTTAAAAATCAAGCAGTCCTTTACGAAGGAGCAGATAGGTCAGCTGAGGCTTTTGGAAGCTATGGAAAAATGTCTAAATACAAAATTGCCTAATATTTGTATAATGCCTTGATGATACACTCTTTCAAATACATGACAACTTTCTCCAAAAGATCAAAAAGTAAACCAATGTTAATTCAACCAAGTGAGGGAAATTAAGTCTGAATTATATTTTTTAAGAAATCCAACTTGTTGGTAGTACATGGTAATTAATCATAGGAAGGATTGATGATTTTAAAAAAAAAAAGAATGGGAAGATAATTTGGGGAGATTAAAAACTTTTAAAACTTTCTTCCCTCTGCTCCTGGCTGACATCACTTTAAGGCAGAATGGCCCTGAATAACCGTCTTTCCAATAGCTCTCCTTTGATTTTTCCTAGTGGATTGAGCTAATGAAGAAGGGCTGCCTCTCGCAGGGTCAGACACAGCCCTGAAGCGAGGTTATGAAGGAGAAGTGAGGATGCAGAGGCTCGCCCTCTGCCCCCATTCTCCCTTCCCAACTGAAACTGCATTCTCAGGGGAGCTCTGTGGCTTCCCAAACATCACCCCACTGTCAGATTTTCATTTTGATCTTCAAACTTTCTGTTACATTTGACAGAAATGTAACGTAATGACATCTGACTGATCAGTTACATCAGCCAGACCCCTGGGTCCCCACTACTAAGGCTTCCAATTAAATAGGTTCCATGATTCTTTTTTTTTTTTTGTCATTTTAGGGCTGCACTCAAGGCATATGGAGGTTCCCAGGCTAGGGGTCGAATTGGAGCCATAGCGGCCGGCCCACGCCACAGCCACGCCAGATCCAACCTGTGTCTGTGACCTACACCACTGCTCACAGCAACGCCGGATCCTTAACCCACTGAGCAAGGCCAGGGATCGAACCTGCGTCCTCGTGGATACTAGTCAGATTCATTTCTGCTGAGCCACGACGGGAACTCCCTGATCCATGTTTTTGAAATAAACGTCCTAAGTTATTTTTGTGATCCGCCACAGAGTGCTTTCCTTCTTCTTGAACCTCCTCCACTGGCTTCTCTGACCCTTCCAGTTCTACTCTCCTGCCTCCTGCCCACTCCTGCTCTGTTCGCCAGGGCGCCAGGGTGAGCAAGAACTTTCCCTCTGCCCCTGGGCAACCAGAGCCCTTCCCCAGGTTCTTCTAATTGACAGGAAGATTATTCCTCTCAAGTTGCAAGTCTGTAAGAACGTACCCCACACGGCCTGAGAGCAAACCCACTGCTGTGCTGTGAAAACTCATGGATGGCAGGAGACAATGAGGCCAACAGGCAGAGGGAAGCAGGGCTAAGAGGTGGGAAGCGGCAGGAGTAAGAGAAAAATGGACTGCTTGACACCACTTGAGTCCCTGGATCCAGTCATCCCTGAAGAACTTTTTCCCTAGTTGGTTACATGAACCAACTACCTTCTCCTTTTGGACCGAAACTCTTTTGAGTTGGGTTTCTGTCACTTACAACCAAAAAGCCCCTCCCTAGTCTTAATTGGTTTCCTGGCTTCCTCACTTTACACATAAGTGAAATTAACTTAAAAATCATTACCTATCGGCCTCGAAAACCATTCATTCAGAGTCCCAACATCCTGGGATTAAGTACAACACCTTTCCCAGTATGTCCCCTGATCTGCATTTCCAGACTTCCTACTATTTCAGCATATAAGAGGCACCAGGATCCAGACATCCGGAACGTCCTCCCCATCTCCGCCAAGTAAAATCTACTCAAAAAAAGAAGAAAAGAAGGAAGGAAGGTTCTACTCCTTTTTCAAGATCCACTTCACATTACTTTCTGGCACATTACTCTCTGGCACATTACTCTAAGAAGACTTTTCAAAGAACTTTGTGCCTCCAAAGATGTAACTGTACCCTCTTCAGCCCGGATGGCACTTATCTAATGATCTCTGATTCTGCGTTGGATTTTGTGCTGTCTCATTTCTGGGCCCTTTCTTTAAGAGCAAGACCCAATCACTCAGTTGCCAGACTCAAAGCTCTGAGGGTCACTTCCTCACCCTACCACCCATGCATTTACCAGGTCCACTCTAACCTTCCTCTTAAATATTTAACTCAATCCCATTGTTCCTGCCACTCATCTTCCACCTGGCCACTCTAACAGGGTTTGCGGCCACCAGCCTGATCCTTCTGCAATCTAGCTGCCCACTGACACGAGTTATCTTTCCAGTACGCAAATCTGATCGTGCTATGCCCTGGCTGACAGAGTCAAGACCAAACTTCCTAGCAGGGCAGTTAAGCCCTCCCACTCCTCGGTGACTTGGTCTCGGTCTGCCACTCCAGGCGCACTGCTCATCTCTCCCAGAGAAGCACCAGCCCGGCCAGACTGTTTTCAGTTCCCCTCAAACCCAGAGTGCTTTAATGCTGCTGATCCCCTCTGTCTGGAAAGGCCTCCCTTAACTCTGCCTGGTAAAGTTCTCATTGTTCAAGCAGTCCCTCTGCTGAGAAGTCTTCTTGGACTGCCCTAGGTAACAGCGCTTTCATAAACCCCAGCTGAATCTGGAAGATGTTTCTTTGTATTCCCAGTGCCTAGCACAAGGCCCAGCACAACACACAGGGGTTTGGTAAATTGTTGCATAGATACCAGAAGCCTTTTCTGGTGAGAGTGGGCCTTGTATTACCATGGTACTCACACAAAGCCCAACTCTGGCCTTGGTCAATTTTCCTGGTATCCAATCAGGTCCAGCTGTATTCTTCACCGAATGGTACCCAGACACCCTGTGAACACCGACATCCCATAAACACGTTGTTCCTGACTGTAAAGCTGAGCACACTGAGATTAGGAAATGGGCACTGGTGCTAGACAGACCTAAGTTCAAATCCCTGCTCTGTCACTTACAAGATGTGTGTCCTGGACAAGTCTTTCAACTCTCCTGGACCTTAGCTTCCTTATCTGTAAAAAGGAGCCAGCAGTAGTTACCTTGTCGGGTTTTTTTGTGAAGACTAAATGAGAAAACACATTTGGGATATTTGTGCAATTGCCTGGTACACAAGTAATCAGTAAGTTTGTTGGATGAATGAGTTAATGAATGAGCAGCCCACAGAATAGCAGAAGTTCTTAAAGACACATCTTGCCCGTTTTCCAGAAAATTCAACATCTGGCTCCCGGTAGGAACAGTTTCAAGCCCAACCCCTGAAGTCCCTGAGACTGGGCGCAGCCCTTGGCCGGACCCCGCCCTCCCTTCTCTCCAGGCTGCTTCTCTAGCCCTGGGGCCGCCAATCACCAGGGCCTGGTCCCATCCCTAACCAGGTTCACCAATAGGACCCGGACGGCGCCCACCTCTGGCTACCTCCGCTGCATCTCATAGGCTGTCCGGAAGTCCTGCCCACCCCCCTTGATCGCGGCGCATTGTGGGGCTTGTAGTCCAGAAAGCAGCAGCGGCCGCCGGCTCCGCCTGTAGGGCTGTGACTGCGCCTGCAGAGCCTGAGGAGGGAAGAGCTGGCCCTTCACCCCGCCTCCCCGACCCCTTTGGTAGATGAAGCCCAGGCTCTCCTGCCCTACCCTGTAGAGCAATGGGGCTGCCCGCGGCCTCCATGAAACAGGAGCATTTTGCTCAGATAATTCAGCATTCATTGAAATTTTAGCTTTGAGTATCACGCCAAGGTGACATTCGATTCCCATCCTCATGAATGGACCCACGGGGCCACTGAGGGAGGTGTGGTGTCATCTCTGAAAAGCCAGCAGTGATTCCAGACATCCTCTAGTTTCCTGGAAGAACCCACTGCAGAACCAGTAGTCACGACTTTATCCAAACCATGGGAACCTTGTCTATTACCAGCTGCATGCTCCCTTGAGATCATACAAGCTATCGATGGCTCTCCATTGCCCAAGATATAAAAATTCATATCCCTTACCTAGACGTATGAGGTGCCTCATAATTATTTTGTATTTAATAATGTGTGGTTCCATTTTTAAAAGCCGCGTTTCTCAACATTTGCTGCACGTTGAGAATCACCTGCGGAGGTTTGTAAACCACTGGTAGGTGTCCCACCCTAGACCTCAGAATCTTGGGTGATGATGCAGGTTTTCATATGTTTTTAAACTCCCCAGGTGCTTCTCCTGTGCAGCCATGGTTGAGAACCACTGGTTTCATGCCTGTCAAGGCTGCTGGGACACAGTGGATCTAAGCTTTGGCTCTGCGCTGTCCTCTGTTTAAAGTGGATTCTTCCCCTCTTCTGTCTGGTGGGTGGCCAGGCCAGCTTAGCTTAGTGGCCTGGCTAAGATCAACTGCTCCCCCTTTTCCTCTCTATTCTCCATCAGATTCCTTCCTCCTCTAGCACTTTATACATGCTTCTTTTCTAGCAGCATTGGAGGTATTTGGTTACTTCTCTGCCTCTCTGGAAAGGCTGTCCTTGAAGAGTCCTCTTTCACCCACTCCAGAGCCACTGAATCAGGATCTCTGGGTGGGCCTCAAGCATGAGTTGTGTCTGAAACCCCACAGATGATTCTGATCCATGCCCCTTGCTAGGAATCAGCTTCATAAAAGCACAAAAACAATATCAGTAAGTATTTGCTGCATTGAGTCAATGAAGCATCTCGTTTGTTTTTAAAGCAATCATATCATGCACCTAGTGGCCTTTGATTCCCCTAGAAATCTAAGCACCTCTATTCTGTAGTATCTTCTTCATTCATTACGCATTCATTCATCCAACAAATACGGTACATCATAGCAAGCCCAGGGATTCAGGAGTAAACAGGAGAACATAGTTACCACCCTATGGGACTTAGAGTCTATTCATATATTAGTTATAGTATAGTTATTATCCTCATTTCTTCTGAATAATAATAAGAAGAGGCATTTCCCCCCTGCTAGATGCTATTTGATAGTCTCAGGTAAGGAGATATCTTATTCTCTTATATCCCCCGTATCTTGCTGGCACATTGAAGCTATTCTGTAAAGGTTTGCTTGAGTCAAGCCACTACATTTCATAGCACTTGTCACAATTTGTATTTATTTGCGTGATTATTTGATGAATGGCTATCTGCTCCATGAGCTATAAATCCCTTGGAGACAGGAACTGAATCTATTTTGCCTGCCATGCCCGACACCAGGCCTGGCCAGAATAGGCACTCAACAAACACTGCTATGTAAATAAAGAAATACACATAAGACAGCACTAAGACCAGAAATGAAGTCTCCCAGCCTAACATCCACTTCCTTTGCCCTCGTTATGCTCCCCCTAAAATGTAATTTCCTTCCTGGGCGTGAAGGCATTTCGCGTTAGAGTGAGCATGAGCCCCAACCGACAGGATTGCTTCTTCTACTTACTTACAGGTTGACCTGGGACTCTACTTCAGGGTCTTTTGTCGGCCACGTCTGCAGGGGCTGGATGCCAAAGGAGAGCGAAGACTTGGCTTTCCCAAGAAGGGTCTGGGCCATCTGACTCCCGCAGGACCCTTTAGTCAGCGGATCCATCAGTGGGCCTGGAGGCTGCAGCGCTGTACTGAAGCAGAAGGAGTCGGGAAAGGCACTGAGAACGGAGAAGAACGTAGGTCCATCGCCGGCCCATTCTGGCACTCCTCCCCGGGGGCCACTCCTACAGGGAGGCCACCCTGTCAGTAACCAAGAGGGGGTGACGTGAAGCCACCCCCAAGACCCAGGTGCCCCACCAAGACTGCATGTGCCCCTCCTGCACCCTGCAGCGTCACGGCCCTGGAATCGTCCAAATCCTGTCCCACCCCTCAGCAACAAGTGGAGACCGCCACACTCTCAAGTCAGCAGGGCCAAAGGTAAAGGACCGTGAGCATGTGAACCATCACAGACTTATTTAGAAAAAGACAACATCCATTCGGGAAGGGAAAGCTCTGGGTGGGGCACCTGCAGAGGACGACTAGTGGTGGGACCTCGTGGCCACTGGTGTAGAGTCCGGGAGTGCCTGGTTTATCTCCCAATTTCCAATTAAAATAGCCAAGAAAAGCCACAAAAAGGGCCTATACTGACAGCAACACAGTAGACAAAAGGACCAAACCCACATTTCAAGGTCATGGCAGAGGAAGCAAGCAAGCAGTGAACGCCTGCTGAATTATCAACCGGACTGTTCAAGGGGAATATACTGCGGGATGCACTCCTGAAACATGCCCACTTCTTTCTCTGATGACACAGCAAGGGAGGTGGGAGGGAGACGGTTCTAAGATGAAGGAGGGCGGCTTTATTAGGGAAATGTAGGCATCCCTGCTCTCTCCAATTGGAATTATTTTCTGAGCCAATCAGCAGCATTCTTCCCTCACCTCTACCTCAGAGGACACACACAAAAAAGCAAAGAAAATCCAATTACTTGGAAATGGAAAAATAAAAATAAAAAGCCATCTTAGATAACATGTAAGTCAAAAGGGACTCTATGCTGTCTTCTTAATAAAGGCTGTGACAAGACAAAATACAGAAGATCTAGTGGTCTTATGAGTGAGGAAGAGGCCTCTGCTCAGGGAACCACCATCCTGCTGCAGGCTTGGATGCCAAGAGAAGTGACTCCAGACAGCCTGGGTATTTGGAGCCAGATGGGCACTGCCCACTCCCAAGCTGCTACAGTAGTACCAATTATAGGCTGCAGGCATGTTGCAAAAGAAAAACAGGTCACTCTTGCCAGGTCCCCCGGGTAGGCTTCCTTTATATGACCCAGCTTACCTGAGCCTAAGAAGCCACAGCTGCACATCTGACCCAGACTTCTGGATAATCTTATCCTAAGCTGGCTTCAGGCCACTTATCTTGGCAGCAACAAGACAGACATGAAAGGCTCAAGCCTTCCACGAATGACAAAGAGCAAGAAGAGAAGATTCTGGTACGTCGTCAGTTGTTCTTTGCTCATTGGAACCTCAAGGCTTCTGAAACCCAGTGTCACGAGGGTTTATTGCTCTAGCAATAAATACAAAAATAAATAACAAAGCAGGGCTTCTAGATGATATGGTCTTTGAACCCTCTAGATTTTTCTTTCAATTATAAAAATAATACTCGTATGTAAAAGGTTTATTAAGAAAGTGTTCCTTTCTTAATCATGCAAGTTTAAGAAAAAAAGAAAGTGCTCCTAAAATAAACTGATAAGGGAGTGGAGGGAGCAGGACAGGAAGATGAGGTTTCATTTTCAGGCAAAGTCCCATGAAGGTACAAGTTCAACTTGGGTGGATGGGGGCTGTCCCACGTGGTAGCCACGGGCCACATGTGATGACTGAGCAGTGAAACGTGGGCAGGCAAAGCCAGACATGCGCGTGTAAAACACACACCGAACTTCGAAGACTTGGTACAAATAAGAGAGGATGCAGACCATCTCATGAGTTGTTTTCATGCCGATTACATGTTGAAGATAAAACGTATTAGAATAAGTTTTAATGTGGCTACTAGAAAGTATAAAATCAACATCTGCAGCTTGCTTTATAACCTGCTCAAGGCACTTTTTTTTTTTTTTTTTTTTTTTTTGCTTTTTAGGGCCGCACCTGCGGCATATGGAGGTTCCCAGGCTAGGGGTCGAATCAGAGCTGTAGCTGCCGGCCTACACTGCAGCCACAGCAACACAGGATCCGAGCCGTGTCTACAACCTGCACCACAGTTCATGGCAACGCCAGATCCTTAACCCACTGAGGAGGCCAGGGATCGAAACTTCGTCCTCATGGATCCTAGTCAGGTTTATTAACCACTGTGCCACAATGGGAATTCCAGAAAAAAAGTCTATACTTTTTTTTTTTTTTTGCTTTTTTGCTTTTTTGCTCGAGATAGATACATCCCAGAGGTGTCCTATCTGCAACAAGGAGCTGAGGGCCAAGGGTCGGGTGGGGGCTGTAAACTCCCAGGTACTGGGCGCTGTCTGCACAGGTGGGCAAAATAGCTGCAGTGCATGAGGGCAGCCCACATAGAAAGGGTCTCCACCCAGATGTGGATGTTGGACCAAAAGTTCACTGAAGAGGGGAGGGGAGAAAATTCCAGAACTGGTGAGGGGATGGGGTAGCATGCACGGCATTGCCACACCCACCTCCTTTCCTCTCCCGGCTAATGGTTTGGTAGGATTCCCGCCACTCCTCTCTCTGCGTATTTGCAAACCTTTATGTCACATACATACGGAGATTATACAATGTTCTGTAACTTGCTTTTCTACCTAAACCTCAGTCTCAGACATCTTCATAAATTTATAAATATAGGTACGTGTTAATATGGAACATTATGGAATAAGATAACCTCATATGCTGCTTAAATGCTTTTAGTTTATTTTAATCTTTAAATACTAAGATTATTGCATTGTTTTAGCAGGTTATTGTCTAGTCCTTTAATCTTTACATTTTTGCTTAGAAACAAATGCTACTTCTTGTCAACCTTTCCCACCATTTAATTTTATCTTTTTTGCCATAACTTTAGTCTTAGAGTTTCTGGGTTCTTTTTTCATACTTTCATCTAACTCTTTTGCTTCATTTTCCGATGTTCAGATGCTGTCTCATCACCGTTAATTTTAATCCTTTTCCTCATTTCTGTTATCTTTGCTCGTCTTAACGTTCCAATTTAAAAAATGTACGTTCCTCTTAATCTTCTGCCATATTTTATCTTTCTTGACTCACTCTTTAAAATATTCAGCAGAGGAAGAACTTCTTGGAAAGATGGCAGAGTAAGTGCCTATTTGCATAACTCCTTGGAACCCATGGATGTAAGCAAAAATAGCCCAATATATAAAAGAAGACTTACTGAAACAGGAGAATGGCCCACCTCCAGGCTCTAATTCTTAAGATCTGCTGTCTGCAATAAATTGCGGACAGACGGAAAGTGCACACCGAGGTCTACCTGGCTGTGTAAGGTGAAGCAACGGGGCAAGAATGTTCTGAAGGCGGAGAGCGCCTGATCTGGAGGGATGCGGCCAGCAGGAAGCAGGGACAGCACTGGGCGCAACTGTTTCTTTTTTTTTTTTTCCCACTGCCCAAGCTTTCAAATAAGGGGTGGCCTAAACTGAGGGAAGGCTGAAGGAGAGAAGGAAAAGTATATCTGAAGAGCCATTTGAACCTCTTGAAAGCTCTTAACCCAGGACACTGGAACCCACCAAATGAGTCACGGGAAATCCCACCGACTGAGACCCTCTTTGCAGGAGCCTGTTCGCCCTGAAGTTGGGGGCCGGAGCTGGAACGTCAAGGGGAGCCCTGCCACGGGGTCCCGTCCACCACAGGTACAGGGGACTCTGAGGACAGGAGGGAAAGTGGGCGGAGAGAGTAAGACAGGCGGCACGTTCCCACTGCCCCTGGACCCCTCCCACCTCCCAAGGAGCATCAAGGCCAGACCTCCACCTTCACTCGGAAAGAGGAGCCTCATTGCTGCTCAGAGAAGCAGGGAAGGGAGTCAAAGTGCATCTGCCCAAATTATTAGTGGGGAAACACAGACCTAGACAGAGCTGCTTCCTTCCAAGTTGAACAGGCAGGAACCTGTTCGGGACGTACGAAAAGAGGTTTGCAAAAGGCAGATGAGGAGGAGAGATGAGAGTTTTTCTTTTTTGGTCTTTTTGCCTCTTCTAGGGCTGCACCTGCGGCATATGGAGATTCCCAGGCTAGGGATCCAATCAGAGCTACGGCCGCCAGCCTATGCCAGAGCCACAGCAATGCCAGATCTGAGCCACACCACAGCCCACGGCCACGCTGGATCCTTGACCCACTGAGCGAGGCCACGGATCAAACCCGAAACTTCATGGTTCCCAGTCGGATTCGTTTCTGCTGCGCCATGACAAGAACTCTGAGAGATGAGATTTTTAACAAGGATCAGATGAAACATATAATAGCTTTGCTGTCTCAAGAAAATGAGAGAATAAGAACTCTCTCAAAACAAAAGATCAAATAATTCAACAGACAGACTTCTCAAGGCTCTTGGATACAAGGCCCCGAGTGGGGCAGGAAAAGGGTTGGTTCACTGATGAAGGTGCTTTCTGAGAGGGCAGTGGGCCTGGAGGGGCGGAAAAGAGAGCAGATGTGAGCGAATCTCCTGAGCAGGCGCTGTGTGTGTGTGTGTGTGTGTGTGTGTGTGGTTTCTCACTGGACTGGGGATGGCCCTCAGAAGCACAAAGTTCACAGTTTTCTCCTCCTGTGACTTCCAGGCCCTCTGTGCACCTTGGGTGTGTGTATCATGAGTCTCTCGCATCTTATTCTTCCTTCTGTTGGTGGAAAACAAGCTAAACCAAGCACAAATCCTTATTCTCACTTTCCTGCAAACCAAGATCAGTTTTGGGGGCCTGAGCTGGCTCAGCAGCCAAGGGAGTGGTACCCCCTGTAGAGCTGGGGGTGGAGGGAAGAGCAGTTCCTTCTGTTCCCAAGTGGACACGGGCCCCTCCCATACACAGCCACTCCCTAACCTGCAAGCTTCTTCCTCCGGGTCCTGGCCACCAGTGGAGCCACCGCTCATGCACCTGTTCACCAGTACGCCGTCTGCCTCCAGACCTCCCCCTCTAGCGTGTTAGCTCTATGAAAGCAGGGGACACCCCCCCCCATGGTGTTGATGGTGTATCCCCAGGGCCTGGCATATAGAAGTGCTCAATAAATACGTGTTGGATAAATGTCACAGAAATACCAGGAGAGCGCTCACTTGGAATAGAAACACTCAGTCAGGCTGTTTCAGTCCTTCTTGAACAAGGTCACTGGTGGCCCCAGTCAGACCACTGTGTGACCTGCTCTATTTCTTTATCAATCTGACAGGCAGCTGCTCTGTGAGGCCTGTGACACGTGCATGGAGCAAAGGCAATCCATCTGCCAGCATCAATCCAGGCCTGATATATGGCACTGCCACTAGAAAAGACTTAATGGCTGACAGCTCTCCTAAAGACACTTTCCTCTCTGGTCATAAAATGTGAGACAGGCATTGGTGACCCCCTTTCCCTGTGTTAAAACTATGGAATCGATGACACTTAAGGGTTGGAAAGTCCACCGCAAGCTGCCGTCTGAGGCTTGATTTTCCATTTTACTAAAACGGCCCCACCATTGGCGTGCCAGGTAGGCAGCAGCATGTCAGTGTGTGCTATCAACTCTGGATCAATGCGTCTTATTTAGTTTTGCTGTGATTAAAGAAATCCGTGGTGTGGGGCAGATATTTGGGAGCAACTTGCACAAGCCGGAAAGCTAAGACATAATGTCCTAACCTCCTTGGCAGTTTTAGAGTTCTGGATGTGGTTTATTGTCCACACTCGAAATCAGATGCTCTCATGAGAGACAGATGTGGAGCGGAGCAAGGCAGAAAAAGCGAGAGGGCATGGGCTTGCTTTTGTAGATCATGACAGAGCTGCTGTGGTCCCGCAGGCAGCAGCTTCTTGATTCTCTGGGCTTCTGAGGGCACGGTGCCAGCTTTGGGGATCAAAGCAGAGTTGGTAGTGTGGCTCTGCGCCGGGCTAAAGGGGCAGCTGCTTCTTGATGGGCCGGCTTCTTGCTATGCAGTGGCAGCCTCCCTCATCACGGCAGAGCACAGTTTCTGAGGCAGGGGTTGTGCCTGGGAGCTCAGACTAGAGTCTGCCTTCCGGCCCTGCCGACGACATTGTAAGCACTCAATTCCTTGTGTCACTATCAAATCTCATTCTGCTGACACCAGGCAGAGTGGATTCTGTTGTGTGCAACAGATCACGGCGGTTAGGCCTGATAGAGTGATGTCGCTCAGACTGGGTTTGGGGCTTAGCAGTTGGTGTGACCCTGTGCAGAGTACAGGGTACACGCACGTTTCTTCTGGCGGAAGCAGTGGTATAACCTTCAGCGGGCAAGCAAAAGGGACTGTACTTTTATGGCAAGACGCAGGAATTGTGCCTTGTGAGTTTAAAAGAGAGCTCGCTCAAAGCACTGGGCCTTTCTGCTCCAATCAGCAAAGAACCGCTGACAGGCAACCAAGAGAACACATACCAACTGCAGATGCTTCTAAGGTCACCGCTTTCCTGGAGCAGTGACTGTGCAATTACCACCTCTGACCTGCTCCAGGTTGCCTTGAGGTCTTTTCAAGTGTGCCATCAAAAATTGCTTTATCCAAAAGTGCACTGGAAACACAGAAAACTTGAGAAATACTGGTCTAACCTATAGGTGGCTTCACATCTCCAGCAATAAACATTTTGCCGCGTCTCGAAGTAGCCATGTTAGCTTGGGGGCACATCGAGTGCTGGAATGTACTTTTGTGTACTGAGTCCAATTTGTTTGATTATCCCTCACACCCACTGTGATTTTAGGTTGAGCCTGGGGCCGTGCACAGAGTGGCCCTCATTCCTTTTTCACATGACGCCCTTTCAAACGCGGGAGGGCAGCTATTATATCCTTTGAATTTTCTCTATTTCAAGTAAAGCATCGCCCCTGAGATCTTTTTTCTTTACTGGATCATTCCCATCAGGCGTAAACATCTTTATAAAACAAAAGCCAAACACCAAACCAAAGCCAAGGAAAACAAACAACAGTTTTTTCAACTCACGTCCCCTCCACCCGGCAAAGAGCTGACTGGATTCATTGTTTCCAGCTCCTGTCCTTGCAGTAGTTCTTGAAGCCAGTCCAGTGAGACTTTCATCCTCACGGTTTCAAAGAAACCACTTTTGCCAAAGGCCACCTACGGTCCACGAGATGCTAAACCGGGTGTCAATTCTTGGCTCCTCATTGGGTGACCAAGCAGCAACATCTGACACAGAAAATCATTCCCTCTTTTTTTTTTTTTTTGGTCTTTTTAGGGCCACACCCACAGCATATGGAGGTTCCCAGGCTAGGGGTCAAATCAGAGCTGTAGCCACCGGCCTACACCGCAACCACAGCAACACCAGATCCGAGTCTCTGCTGCGACCTACACCACAGCTCACGGCAATGCCAGATCCTTAATTCACTGAGCAAGGCTAGGGATCGAATCTGTGTCTTCATGGATGGATGCTAGTCTGATTCGCTTCCACTGAGCCATGACGGGATCTCCCCCTTTCTGTATTTTAAAATTGTTTACTTGCACTAGCTCCCCCCCACCCATGAAAAAAAATTAAATTACATCATGTATCCGTGACACAGTTGTTTTACCCTTAAGTCTCAAACTCTATACTTGGGATTTATATAAACAGTTAACTCAAGTCCATCAAATCATAGTCACCCTTCCCAGTAATTAAATTTATTTATTTATTTTGGCTTTTTAGGGATGTACCCAAGGCATATGGAGGTTGCCAGGCTAGGGGTCAAATCAGAGTTGTAGCTGCCAGCCTACGCCACAGCCACAGCAACATGGGATCCGAGCAGCGTCTGCAACCTACACCACCAGCTCACAGCAACGCCGGATCCTTAACCCACTGAGTGAGGCCAGGGATGGAACCTGCGTCCTCATAGATCCTAGTCAGATTCGTTTCCACTGAGCCGCAATGGGGAGAACTGCCTAAATTTATTTATGGAATCCCTTTTCCTAAAGTCTCCTGGTATCCCATACATTTTTTCCCACACATTTTTTCACCTTTCCCTATTTCACTATGATTCATTAAAGAACAAACCAAAAACCTTGATGCATTCTTTCAAACATTTCCTGAGGGTCCATATCTACACTGTCCAATAAGGTAGCCACAAGACACACACGGACTAAGCACTGAAAATGTGGCTCCTCTGAATTGAGATGCTGAAGATACACACCAGATTTCAGAGATAGTACCGAAAGGAAAAGGAAATTACTTAATCATTGTTAATATTGATCACATGTTAAAATGATAATATTTTGGATATACTGAATTAAATAAAATGAACTCTTAAAATTAACTTCACTTGTTTCTTTTTACTTTTTATTATTTTATTTGTCTTTTTAGGGCCGCACCTGTAGCATACAGAAGTTCCCGGGGCTAGGGGTCGAATCAGAGCTGTAGCCGTCGGCCTAAACCACAGCCACAGCAACGCGGGACCTGAGCTGTGTCTGAGATCTATACCACAGAGCACAGCAACACCGGATCATTAATGCACTGACCGGGGCCAGGGATTGAACCCTCGTCCTCATGGATACTAGTTGGGTTCATTACCACTGAGCCACCACGGGAACACCTCTTTCTACTTTTTAAAATATGCTACTATCATTAAAAAAAAATTGTCAACCAGCTATAATGGAAAAAGATAAAAATCATTATATAAAAAATTTTTTTTAAATAAAATAAAATATGGCTACTAGAAAATCTTAAAGTCCATGTGTATTTCTACACACTTGCTATTACCAGAAGAAGCCACTTGTGTCTTTTCCCTAAACATACCTGAATATCCTAGACCACTTTTCAAGTCAGAATACAGACTGGATTCCATCGTTTTGCCAGATGATTCGTACTGTACTGACACAATCCTGATGGACCTGCCCCCACCCCAAACGCTTTCACACGCAGGCCTGCAGTGAACAGCCTTCTCTACACGCTCCCTAGACAGTCACACTTCGTTGCTCACTCATATTTGCTTACTGTCCTCTAAGATTCTCGCTCGAAAGATGACCAGACATGCGGATCATATTTTCCAACATCTTTACACTTGCATGCTGCTTTAGAATTTTTTTTTTTTTTTTCCCCAGGAAAACCAGCAGTGAGTCTCCCTACACAGGCCAAGTCGCATGATTTTCCTACAGCAGTGTCTGTCAGATTTCATCTCTGTTCAGATCTTCAGCTCTGGAAACAACCAGACAACCAAACATAATTTCTCATATTAACCTTCTAAAGCAAAACTAATTTGACTATTGTCTTCCTCCAAGAAAGGAAGCTGGTTTGTATTAACTTAAACTCTTAGTGAATAATAAAAGTTGTTTTTCCCCCTTCTCTTAGGAGAACAGACATAATATGAAAATTAATTTTCTTCTGTTGGCCCTAAGAGCCCATTATGTCAGCCCGATGCAAGACAGCTCTTAATAGTCTTTCCCAGGAAGACTGCTGCTTTTCTAAAAGAAAACTGACAGCAGCAGATTTATTTGTGATTAAATACTTAAGGGCCTGACATAAACAAAAAGAATAACGACATAATATAGAGGAACAAAGACTGTGAAAACTGTTCATATGAAAATGCTTATTCACAAAACCACCTGGAAAAAAAAAAAAAAGGTCTCCTGGAAAAAAAATTTTTTTAATTTAAGAATCTAAGAGTCGAGAAAAACATAAGCAAGAAGAGAAGGAGGCAACCAAATGCATTATGGATAATTGTTCTTTTCCGAATCTGTCTTGGCCTGGAAAGCCGTCTTTAGGAACAAGAAAACATTTGTCTTGGCATCAAATTTGTTCTCACAAGGCGTGGGTTATATGCATTACTAATAAGGACGCTGCTATGTAGGAAGCAATATTTGGGAAAGTGGAAAATGTGTTTTCCATTTGTAATTCAAAATCTTCTGTCTATGTAGGGCTCTTTCCCCACTGTGGCTAAACTTAGCATAATTTAACCATTCAACTAAGGTAGTCTTTTACAATAAGTACTAAAAAAGGCAGAAATTCCAATTCTGTGACTCTGGGGTGGCATCTGGGTATCTGTCATTTGGAAAGCACCCCAAATGTAATGGCTCTTTTTTTTTTTTTTTGCCAAACCAGTATTCATTTCCCTTCTTCTGGTAAGATCACTGTGACTTTCCCTTTGGGTAATCACTACCTCTTGGACTCCCTCAAGTGATCTAGTCCTTCAGTTCCGGGTTGGACCACATGACCAATCAGCACATTTTATCCACTTCTGGCCAAAACGATTGGTTCAAGGATAAGCATAGAACCCAGAGATCCAGTGAATGTCAAGCTTGGGATGTGCTCTAGAACCATGGAGAAAGAGGTGCTGTCTTTTTGCTGGGATTGCCCCTGGATGGAAAGTAAGCCTGGAATAGTTCATTTTCTTTGCCTCCGGGAGGGAAGACTTGAAGAATAAAGTCAACCCAGCGAATGAAGAAAGACTACTGATGACGTTATTTGGGCATCTGGCTCTATCCTCTCCTAAAGCTTGGTCTACCCCAGCCTTCTGCAGTTGCACAAACTGATGATTCTCCTCTGCTGGCCATTCATAGCTTCTGATAATCTTAAAATTTAACAACTGGTAAGGCACTAATCAGAAAAGGTGTGATGAGTCACTAGTCCTGCTTATAGCTGAAGGAGAACTATTCACTGGTGATGGGTAGCCAGGAGGAAGAATCACTTAACCTCAATGCAAGCCACCACTTTTCACCTGGAATCAGAACCATAGGCCTTGTTACTCAAGTGGCTATGAAAGCAGGATTATGAATGATGGCTGGTAAGTATAATGAGGCCAGCTTTGACTTCTCTATTAGGGAAAGATAACAGAGTTAAAGATAATAGCAAAAAGGCTGGCAGTAGTGGGCTCCCCGACCTCAGATGTAATAAGCAGAAGTTGGATGACCAGCTGCAAGGGTTGTTGTAAACAAGATTCCTGCATTGTCCTAGAGGAGTGGTTTTCACTGCTCCCTGGGCCAGCAGTACCAACATTACATGTGAGCTTGTTAGAAATACAATTCATAGACCCACCCTGACCTAGAGAATCAGAATCTGGGAGAGGGGAAGAGGGACAGAAAATGCTTTAAGAAGCCTTCCTGGGAGTTCCCGTCTTGGCTCAGGGGTGATGAACCCAACTAGTATCCATGAGGATGCAGGTTTGATCCCTGACCTCGCCCAGTGGATTAAGGATCCAGCATTGCCATGAGCTGTGGCGTAGGCTGGCAACCGTAGCTCCAATACCCCCGGGGAATTGCCATATGCCACAGGTGCGGCCCTAGAAAAACCAAACCAAACCAAACCAAACCAAACCAAACAAACAAAAAGAAGCCTTCCTGGTGATTCTCATATATGTTAGGTTTGAGAACCACTGTACTAGACTTGAGAGCACTGGTTCTCAAACAGTTTCCAGAGCTCCCATCCCCAGAGATTCTGACTGAGTAAATTTGGGGTTGGGGCTTGAGAATGTGCATTTCTAACAAGTTCCCAGGTAATGATGCTGCTGCTGGTCCAGGGATCGCACGTTGAGAACCACCATCTGAGAGGCGGGCCTAAGAGATGTCTAAAGTGCCGTTCGATGTTGAGATTCTTTCATCTTTAGGATTTATGCTGCAAACCCAATCCTACTGTGTAACCCTGTTAATGCTTTGGTTCACAGGTGGCTCCAGAAAGTGTTGTAGCCAAAATGACACAGCTCAGTGACAGGGGAGTACTTTAATACAACTCAGGCTCACTCACTGTATTTCTTGATCACCACAAAGTCACAAAAGAAAACAGAGTTCTTAAAATATATCTTAGAGCAACAAAAATAATAGGGAGACCTAGTAGCCAGTCTTATTTCTCTCACTGGTCAACACCCCCTAAAGGCTTTTATTCAGCCGGTCCTAAGCAGTGCCCTGTGGACCTACTGTCCTTCTCAATCCCTCTTCCTAAATCTACAGCTCAAAAAAAAAAAAAAACTAACTAAAAAGAGCAAGGCAGGACCTTGCTCTGAGGGCAGGGGAGGAGAAAAAATTGAATGAGCAAAGCTAGAATTTTAACAAGGCACAGGAAGGGAGAGGTTGAGAACTTCCACGTGAATGTTAATCATTTTTGTCCATAACAGTTATGATTTTGTAATGCTTTGTGCCAGACCCTGTTTTTAGCGCTCTGAATAAATCAGTCCACTTCATATATCAATACGGTGAGAGCAGTATTACTGTCATTTTACAAACGAGTTAACCAAGGCTCAGAGGGATTAAGCACTGTGTCCAAGGCCACACATGCAGCAAGTGAAAGGTCAGAAACTTGAACCCAGGTCTCTGCCCCTCCAAAGCCCTTGTTCTCGAATACTACCTGATATGCCTTCCTACAAAACGAGGGCAAACACATCTAGGGCAAGTGGCTTCATGGCTACAGCACCCTACCCGGGGCCCCCAGGATTCTCAGCTAGTCCTCCTCACTGCCACCTGCCTGCGGGGAGGCCTCACGGCCTGGGCCCCTTCTGGCCCCTTGATATTCATTATGTGCTCTGTCTGCCCCGCCAGTGATCAGAGCTGACACAGGACAGTCGGCCAAGAGGGTTGCCCTCCTGAAGGTCATGCCTTTTTTTCTTTGATGTCACCAAGACGGCTGGTTCAACCAGATTCTGAAAGGCCCTACACACAAGGCAGTGGCATTTAAACTTGACACAACAGGAAATGAGAAATAGTCGAGCATTTCGGAGTAAAGGAGGCTCACCTGGCAACAGGCCCACAAATGAGGCCGAGGGCTAAGAGTTCATGATGCCAGCTCAGTACAAAACAGCTCCTGACAGTCTTCCTTCAAAGTGACATGGTTTGGATCAATGGATTAAAGAGGTAAGTTCTTAAAGCAATAAAAACAATAGGAGAAATTGTAGGTGAACATTTATTTGTTTTAAGTTAGAGAAGCCTTTTCTAACTAAGCATAAACAGGACAAATACATCAGATTTGACTAAACTTAGAAAGTGATAATAAAAATCTATCAAAAACACTGCAAAGAAAGTTAAAAAGCAAATAATGAACTACAAAAATTTGCTACATTATGATAAAAATTAATTCCCTTAGTAAATAAAAGTGATTTAGTTCAATAAGGAAAAGATAAACATTCCAAAGGAAAAATGAACAAAGTGCATGTATATGTGTTTCATTTTAAAAAGAAATAAAAACAAAAATAAACAAATGGGACCTTACAAAACTTACAAGCTTTTTGCACAGCAAAGGAAACCACAAACAAAACAACAACATATGTAATGGGAGAAAATAGTTGCAAACGATGCAACTACCGAGGGCTAATTTCCAAAATATACAAGTAACTCATACAACCCAACAGAAAACCAAACAACCTAACTGAAAAATGGGCAGAAGACCTAAATGGACATTTCTCCAAAGATGACATACTTTGGCCAGTAGGCACATGAAAAAATGCTCAACATCACTAATTATTAGAGAAATGCAAATCAACACTATAACAAGGTACCACCTCACACTGGTCGGAATGGCCGTCATTAGTAAGTCTACAAATAACAAATGCTTGAGAGGATGTGGAGAAAAGGGTACCCTCCTACCCTGTTAGTGGGAATGTAAATTGGTACAGCCACGATGGAAAACACTACGGAGGTTCCTCCGAAAACTAAAAATAAAATTACCATATGATCCAGCAATCCCACTCCTGGGTATGTATCTGGACAAAGCTATAATTCAAGAAGATACATGCATGAATGTTTTCATAGCAGCACTGTTCGCAACAGCCAAGACATGGAAACAACCTAAGTGTCCATCAATAGATGAATGAATTAAGAAGATGTAGGGTGTGGGTGTGTGGGTGTATTTTATATATATATATATATATATATATATATATATATATATATATATATATATATATATATAGGAATACTACACAGCCATAAAAAAGAATGAAAGAATATCATTTGCAGCAACATAGATGGAACTAGAAGTTCTCACACTAAGTGAAGTCAGAAAGACAAGTACCATATGATATCACTTATATGTGGAATCTAAAATATGATACAAATGAATTTATTTACAAAACAGAAACAGATTCACAGACACAGAGAACAGACTTGTGGTTGCCAGGGGTGGGGTGGGGGAAGGAATGGGATGGACTGGGAGTCTGGGATTAGTAGACGCAAACTATTGCATTTAGAATGGATAAGCAAAAAAATAAAAAATATAAATTAGAATGGATAAGCAATGAGGTTCTATTGTATAGCACAGGGAACTATATCCAATCTCCTGGATAGACCATGATGGAAAAAATATTTTAAAAAGAAGATATATATATATATATATAAAATGACTGAGTCACTTTGCTATACAGCAGAAATTGTCATAACACTATAGATCAACTATACTTTAATTAAAAAATTGAAAAAATAAAATGTAAATGTGAGAAAAAAGTTTCACCTCACTACTAAACATAGAAAATCAAATTAAAACAAGATACCATGTTGGCAAATATTTATAAATGATAATGCCTAGGACCAAGGATGAGAAAAAAACAGGTGCATTTATATGCTCTTGGGAGGACTGTAAACTGGTCTAATTTTCTTGTGGGCAATTTGGCATTATGCGTCAAAAGCCTTTAAAATGTTTGTTTTCTTGGACCCAATAATTTCCATCACTTCTATGAATTTACCTTAAGAAGACGATTACCCCTCAGAGACTCACACAGAGACTAATGCACATGGATTCTATGTGTCTTTAGGACAAGGAAAAAACTGGTAATTAACTGTACAACAGTAAAGGATGGGTTAAATGCATGGTTTTCCAAGATGTATAAATTATTTTCTTAATCAGAAAAATGGTCATCATTATTTCTAAGGTTTATATAATATCACAGTGTGCTAAAATAGAGGGGGGGGGGAAACCCCTCTGGAAACCAAGAAGTCATGCAGTCTTTCAGATGTAAGGCCATGAAGACAAGGGAGGGGGTGGCAAAAGTGCGACTTCGGAGGGAAAGAAATTTTCTAAACCAGTGCTGTCCAATACTGTAAACATTAGTCACTATGTGGCTATATAAATGCAAACTAAAGTTAAATAAAATTTAAAATTCATTTCCTTAGTTGCATTAGTCATATTTTTCGGTTCTTTAATGATTTTTATTTTTTCCATGATAGTTGATTTATAGTGTTCTGTCAATTTCTGCTGTTCAGCAAAGTGACCCAGTCATTATCCTCCATCATGTTCCATCACAAGTGACTAGATGTAGTTCCCAGTGCTACACAGCAGGATCTCATTGCTTATCCACTCCAAATGCAATAGTGTGCATCTATTAACCCCAGACTCCCAGTCCATCCCACTCTCTCCCCCTTGGCAACCATAAGTCTATTCTCCAAGTCCATGAGTTTCTTTTCTGTGGAAAAGTTCATTTGTGCCGTATATTAGATTCCAGATACAGGTGATATCATATGGTTTGCCTTTCTCTTTCTGGCTTACTTTACTTAGTATAAGTGTCTCTAGTTCCATCCATGTTGCTGCAAACGGCATTGTTTTGTTCTTTTTGTGGCTAAGTAGTATTCCATTGCGTACACACACCACATCTTCTTAATCTATTCATCTGTCAATGGACATTTAAGTTGCTTCCATATCTTGGCTTTTGAGAATAGTGCTGCAGTGAACATACAGGTGCACGTATCTTTTTCAAGGAAAGTTTTGTCTGGATATGTCTAAGAGTGGAATTGCTGGGTCATATGGTAGTTCTATATTTAGTTTTCTAAAGTACCTCGATACTGTTTTCCACAGTGGTTGTACCAATTTACATTCCCACTAACAGTGCAGGAGGGTTCCCTTTTCTCCACACCCTCTCCAGCACTTGTTATCTGTTGACTTGTTAATGATGGCCATTCTGACCAGGGTAAAGTGGTACCTCATAGTAGTTTTGATTTGCATTTCTCTAATAATCAGTGATGGTGAGCATTTTTTCTTGTGCTTGTTGGCCATCTGATTAGCCATATTTCAAGGGCTCAAAAGCCACAGGTGGTTAGTGGCTTCGGTATCAGACAGCACAGATGCCTCCCTCCCTGCAGAAAGTGCTATTAGACAGTGCTGCTCTAAACATACTACCTCAGGCCTGGATGCAGCTTTTTTTTTTTTTTTTTTTGTCTTTTTGCTATTTCTTTGGGCCGCTCCCGCAGCATATGGAGGTTCCCAGGCTAGGGGTTGAATCGGAGCTGCAGGCACTGGCCTACGCCAGAGCCACAGCAACGCGGGATCCGAGCCGCATCTGCAACCTACACCATAGCTCACGACAACGCCGGATCGTTAACCCACTGAGCAAGGGCAGGGACCGAACCCGCAACCTCATGGTTCCTAGTCGGATTCGTTAACCACTGTGCCACGACAGGAACTCCTGGATGCAGCTTTTGACTCATCTTTCAGCCTCATTTCTTGGTACACTTCCCAACCTTCATGCTCCAGCAACAGGGTTGTAAGCATCAGAAGGGCAGAGATGGTATCTACCTGGTGCTCCGGTCTAGCAGGGGAGAGTGTTACCCGGGTAATTACACACAGTGGTATATGGAACAGCAGATCAATATATAGACTCAATACAGCACAGAGCTCAGCCTGGGGTTCAGGGAAGACTTCCCAGAAGGGGGTAGGCATATACTCAAAGAGTCAAAAAAAAGACTATTCTAAGTAGAGAAAAGAGCGTGGTATGAGTAATGGCACAGATGAGAAATGGAGCATAAGGGAAGAATTACCAGCTGGTCAGGCATTTATTCATTCAACAGATAGTAACTGTCTGTGACTGAGTACTGCTGGAGCACCAAGGGTGAGGGGAGGTGCCCAGGGGCCTGGCACCTCAAATTCAGGGTCCTGTTTGTTTTTTTTATCCTAGCAACTGAACCCTCTTTTCTGCCTCAAGGAGGGCCAGAGTGCCACTTCCTATCTCTCTCCCCTTCCCCTGCCCCAGTCCCCAGCTCAGCCCTGGGAGATGGCAGCTCCTGGGAGCGGGGAGGGGGGTCAGGCATGGGAAGGGCACAGTGGACTGTGTCCTAAGACCCTTCCAGCGGGCCGGTGAGGTTGTGAATTTGAGAGGTGGAAGCATAAGGCAGGGAAGTGCACTTGGGGGGCTGCTGGACTATTCCAGAAGAGGCAAGGAACTGAAAACTGGGAGGGCCCACTTCGGCGACGCTGGTGCGGGAGCAGGCCCTCCAAGTTAAGAAAATGCCCTCCGAGGGAAGGAATCTGGCCGAGCAGAGGGAGCGCCACCGAGCCGCCGGGGGAGGGCGTGTCTGCGGGGCAAGGTTCCAGGGAAGAGCAGACCCGAGCACCTCAGGCGAGTCCCTCAGGCCAAAGGAAGCGGGCAGGAGGGCACCGGCACTCCTGGCAGAGGAGAGGCGTCGTCGGGTCAGAGGGGCAAGAGGGGCTGGGCATGCTGGCGGCCAAAGGCCAGGACGGGCGGGGCCGTGAGGCAGCAGGTGTGCGTTACCTGCCCAGCGAGGACGGGGAGGCTGAAGCCGGCCTGGGTCTTGGGGAGCGGCGCAGAGAGACGCCCCGGAGGCGGGAGACCTACCTCCCCTTGACTTTAGAGGGGCTATTTCCCGACCTTGTCCTTGAGCACTTAGAAGCGGCGGGCACTTAGAAGGACCGCCTAGAGCCACGTCTTTGCTAGGGGCCTGCCGAGTGACCGACGCTTCGGGGGCGTCTCGAAGGGTCTGGATTCCCAGCCCTCGCCAGCTGCTTCTCTGGGGCGACCTCCCCCCTCCCCCGCCACCGCACCTGCCGCTCGGGCGGCCCAGCCCCCTTCGATTCCCCGCCGCTGCGCTCAAGCTCCTAGCCGGATCCCCTCAGAGCACCCCCAAACCCCGGCAGAGACCCTAGCCCGCGCCGCGGCCTCACAGCCCTCAGTCCCCCTCAGACCACCACCCCCCACGTGGCCTGCTCTCCACTTCCGTCCCTCCCCGCCGCTGCCCTCCCGGGCCGCAGTACCTGGGGCTCTCGAAGCTGCACCCCCTGCGCCGCAGCGCCGCCCTCCTCTGCCGCAGGAGCGCAGCGGCCGCCCCGCCGGGCTCCGGCTCCATCGCCCCGGGCGGGGGCCGCGGGCTCGGGTGCACTCGGGTGGGCTCGGGCCTCGGCGGGGCTCGGCGGGCCGCTCAGCTCGCGCGCCGCAGCCCTCGCCCCGCCCCGCGCGCCTCCGCCCGGCCCAGGCCCCGCCCCGGCTCCGCCCCGAAGTTCAGTCCGGCCGGCTCCGCGCCCCTCAGTTGGGTCTAGGCCCCACCGCGACCCCGCCCTGAGACTCAGTCCAGCCCACTCTGTGCTCCTCAGCCGGGTCCAGACCCCGCCCCGGTTCCACCTTGAGCTGCCGCGCAGACCACTCCTTGCAGCTCCGCCGGACCTAGGCCCCGCCCCGAGCCCCCGCCTCGAACTGCAGCCCCGCCCACTCCGCGCCCCTCCGCAGGGTCCGGGCCCCACCTCGGCTCCGCCCCCGCGCTCCAGCCACGCCCCTCCTGCACCTGCCCCGTGGGGTTCCCGGCGCTGGCTGTCAGCGCCTCTGGTAGACGCGCAAGCCCAAAGGCCCACCTTGTCCTCTCCTCTGTACGGCCCACGGCCCCGCCCCTCCCACTCCTCGGTCCTCTGCACAGATCCAGGCCTCATCCACCTGCCCTCCCACCACTGAGCTCCCGCGCGGCCTCCGCCCTCACACCAAGCATCGGCTTCTTCGAGAGTCGCCCCTCCCCATCTCAGTACCTCTCGGCCCTTTCTAACGCGACACCTCCTCTCTCTGGGGGCCGCCCTTTCTCGTGTCCCACCCAGAGGCATTGCCCAGCCTTTTCTTTCCGAAGCTCCCTAGACTGTGTGGGGGGGTCCCTCTCAAGCTCCCCGCCCTCCTCCACCCCTCCGAGACAGGGCCCCGCCCACAGCCCCGCCCCGCAGATGGCCCCACCCATTCCGCCTCTTCGAGGGTACTCCAGCCGGTGCCCCAGTACTGCGGCGGTCTTCAAGACAAAATAGGGATACTACCGTACAGTCTGCGTTAGCTCGCAGATGAGGAGGTATTACTGTCTCCAGATGGCGTTTGGGGTGCCTGTCGCTGCGAGGCTGAAGGGCTGGAGCTTTGCAGGCTACCCGTTGTGGGCTCAGGTCTTGACTTCATCACTTTTCTGAACCACACTGTCCTCACCTCCTCCCAAGTCAGATGCATCCATCCCAGAGTCCCTGGACACTGCCCTGGAGCTGAGGGCAGCAGCCCCATCTGGGTAAAGCTGGGGGTCACTGTACCATATAAATCGTGAGGAGCTGGCGAGCTAGGGCGCCTCAGCCAGCAGGTCCTGTCCTAGCTGGCTAGGAAGGTGTGGCCATGGAGTCCTGGATGGGCTGGTGGAGCAGAGAGTCAGGTGTGTGTGTGTTCAGAAGCCTGAGCTTAGAGAATCGCCCACTACAGCTTTGGAAGACACTAGCTGGGAAAGTGAGGCAGGCAGGGCCGGGGGCCAAGGCCCGGTGCATAATCCCTTAGTAACTTCAAGGTGCTTTCCCAGAAGGCCTGGAATCTTTAGCTGCCACACATTCCAGCAGAGAGGCCACTCTGGAGAGAGAAGGCAGGGGAGAGGAAAAAATGGAGGGGGCTTTCCATTTCTCCTTCCCATCCCTTGAGACTCCACCTCGGTTTTCCCCTTGGGCTTCTGTGAGACAGTCCTTGTAAGTGCCCACTTTTCTTTCAAGCAAGCTAGAGTGGGTTTCTGAGTTTTGCCTGGCATCACCAACTCCCTCCAACCCATCTTTTCAGACTGGGATCCCATTACTCCCCCAAATCCTTTACTCAGTGAGACTGGATTGCCTGCTTCCCCAGCCTCATCCTGCTCCTCCTTTGTGTCTTCCCCCCCCACCCCCCACCACGTGTTTAGCCATCTCTAAAATAAATCTCCAAATGGCCCTGCCTGCTAAAGCTTCCCCAAATCCCCCACGTCCCTCCTGAGTGCCCACAGCACTGCCTCTGCCCCTTCCTAAAGGCACTGCTCCTGCATTCTATTTACGTTCTAGTAGCGTCTTAGCTGGGTGCCCACACCTCCTTCACGTCTGTGTCTGGCACAGCAACTGTTGGCTATGTGGATGCACCTGACTTTAATAAATTAAGCAATATTCATTGGAAAACATTTAATTGCAAAGTAAACAAAAATGTTTATACACTAAAGTATTTAATTAGTGAAACAAGTATTATCAGTGTAACAAGCTGAAAAATACAGCAACTTGATACAAGACTGAGGTAACAAAATATTTCACCGAAAATCTAAATAATCCCACAGAGGATGGATGGTCAGTGGTTACTGCGAATGAGACAATTCACAAGAATTAGGGAATGTCCTTATACAACTGCATGCAGGGGGTTCTGCTGGGAAAAAAAACAAAAAACAAAACAGCCTGGGAGAGTGCAACAGATTGAACAAGAAACGAATTAAAATGTAAAAACTGATTTTCAACTTCCTTTGGAGAATACATAAGGAATTGAAAACTACTCTATGCCACATTTTGAAGGCTAAGTGGAATACCATGCATTTTGGCACAAAACGTATGAAAAATGATACCTTACTAATGACTCAATCACTATTGTTTCATTGCCGATTGGTCACAGTCGTTCAGAAACGGACAGAGAGACAAATGGGGATAGGATCACAGGTCTCCAACGCTGCCGCTGTGAGCAGGGGTTTGGGGGCTGCGAGGGGGTCCACGGTACGAGTTCTCAACACCCAAGAAAACGCAGCTCTGGTTCACGCGGTACTTGTCTTTTAATATTGGGATTGGCACCAACAAAGCCTCTGAAGTCACTCTGGGAACAGTGCGACCTCACTCTCTCATCCCACAGTGGAGGTCTCAACACGCCCAGCCATAGCTCTGGGCCTGGCTGTTCTCTGCCAACCAGCCACTCGCCCAGCAACTGAACTCGCAGATCAGGAGCTGGTCCCTCTGCTGAGCCTTTTGAAGCCTTTCTGGAAGCATCTGCATAGGGTTTCTACCCAGCACTAGAAGAGAAGCGGGTCTTGCTAGGAGAGAGGAAATGGCGTGGCGAGGGCTATCTAGTCGTTGCGGGGTCAGCTCCACGAGGGCAGGGAATTGGTCTTGTTCTCAGCCATTTCTATCCTGGGCAGAGCCTGGCACACAGGAAGCTCTCACGAGAGATAAGGGGTGGACGCGTAGGTGGTCTTATACAGAGGATCTGTTATTTCAAGGGACTCTCGCAGGTGTTTTGTTTTCTTCTTTTTAAAGCATGACATCGCCCAACAGGTCAGAGATGACGTGGGGCGGGTTAAAGTGATGTATGAAGTCACGAAAAATAAGAGCTTGTGTTTTTAACAGGGTTCATCTGGTTCGAAGCATCAGAAATCTGGGGCCAGAGCTCGAGACACTACCTGTGGAAGGAAAATGGACCCTGCTTGCAAATAGCTTCCCGTTTTCACAGACCATTTTTCCACCTGTAAAATGACATCCTGGAAGATACACGTCTTGGGCCTGGGCGGTGGGACAAAGACGATGCAGGAAATACTGGCCATAGTGGTAAGAAAACAAAAAACACTTTATAAATTCAGTTGGCAAGAGGTCTTTCGTCAGCAGAATCCCTTCAAGCGTCTCCTCTTTGGGGTCCACGGGGGACAGGGTGGCGAACGGGCTTCTTCGGTGGGGGAGGGAGATCACAGTCTCCCACTCCGCACACTCAGAGCAATGTTTTTACTGCTTTCCAACAAATCCTTGCTCCACAGAGTTTCAGTTGTCAGAATGCACTTGGCTGACTCGGAGTTACACACGTGTTTGACTGAGAGGGGTGAAGATTCCTCCCGGGCAGAGCATGGGCTGCTCTTGGGGCACTGGGAGCAGAGCAGCTCCCTACTCCAATTTGCAGACTGCCTTCGGTAATGTTCACTCTGGGGTGCCACAATCTCTTTACTTAAAAAGGTACAACATATGCATACGAGACACATCACCTTCAATGCTTACATAGACACTTGTGCACTATGGAGAGTCAACGAGCAAAGACCCAGAAATACTTCCTTCCAGGGTGAGAGTCCACCTGGGAACCCTCCCCCTTGAGGTTTGTGCCTACCCACCCCTACCCCCCCACCCCCACCCCCATCCCCCGGCCCCGGCCCCGGTGTCCCAGCCTTGCAAGCCCCCTCACCTGCAGCTTGAGGGACAAACCCACACTTAGCACTTAACTCACAATGCTTGGCCTTGAGCCCCTGCTGGGAGAGCCAAGTGCCTTAGAGCCTCGTCTGGGGGACTCTTGTGATAAGTTTAAGGTTCTTACTGGTTCTACAAGAGTCTGAGCTAAAAATGTTTCTGGGAGGGGAGGTGGGATCAATCTCAATTAGTTGAGAAGACTAAACACTTTGAAAAGAATTGCAATTGTGCTATTTCAAAAAGAGGCTCAGAGGGACACCTCTGTGAAAGATGAGGAAACTCTGGACAGGGCAGGAAATGAACTGACTTAGTGGAGCCTGAAATTTTTTGGATGGGCTTCTATAAAATTTCATGTCAGAAAAACCAGGACAGTTTAAAGAGTAGAGAAACTCAAGGAAAAGAAGTAGCGCATCTTCCAGTCTCGCACTTTCATTCAAACTTAGGACTTAAAAAAAAAGTTAACAGGTAGAATTGGATTCAGTGTAGATTAAAAGGTTAACACTGCGTGGTTCTGGGAGAGGTGCTGGGGTGTTTGGTGTATTCCCTCAGCCTCTAAATGCCTCTGCAGCAGCTGTAGGTATGACTTGGGTGCATGCGTGCGTGCGTGTGACCCCAACTGCGACAGGGTGTGCAAAGCACCGATGGCCCAAGTTTGATGCATCAACTTTTACCATCTGGAGTTTCTCCTGGCACGAAAGTATTCTAGACGTTGCTCCAAAGTTACTGAGCACAGCAAGGCTCAACCACAAAATAAGATCCTGATGACAACTACTTTTCTCACCAATCCTTGAATTTTCAGAAAAACTGCCACTAGATCAAAAGACAGTGGTGGGTCCTTTGGGAGTTTTTAAGTTGACCTATTACAGTTTATGGGTTAAGACGTTGTTTCAAAACATCATGTCCAGCAACTCTTAAGAATAGTTTGGTGTCTGATCAGTGTGAGCTCTGAAACCATGATAGCGACAAGGACCCAGGAATTCAGTCTCTTTCAGAAAGCCATTAAGGGTTTCTTTCTGAGAATTAGGACACCCAGATTCAAAAGAGGTGGGAGGAGGATGGAGGAGGGAGAGCGAGGGAGGGACGGAAAGGGGGAAGGGCTGGGGGGAGATGCTATGGTGATAAAGCTACCTGCAATAAAGCTAATGTTTATTCATGATTTCCAAGAAAATGTATTTGTGCAAAATAAAAGTCACTTAAAAATATGACAGAGTGACACATGAAGGACACTGTTCACATCAAGAGCTCTTTTAGCTGAAAGCAGAACTCAGGTGGCGGGTCACTCCCCAGGGCTTTGCTCTCTCGTCACCGCAGTCATCAACAACTGTGCCCTTAGACTTGGACGATGGAGAACTTGCTGGTGACTGTGTTTGGGGCAAGAGTGGGGGAGCTTAAGGCCTCAGTGTCACTCAGCTCCCCAGTGTAATCGGGAATCCTAGCAGCCCCGCCCTGGCAGTGGAGGCAAAGGGGTGGGGGGTGGGGGGGGGCCGGTGCAGCCGGTCACGTCACCAGGTGCAGGTGCCGCCTCTAGAAGCTGGGAAAAAGCATCACAACTTTCCATTCTGGCACAGGGCGTGGGGGTGGGGGGGTGGGGGGGGAGCAGGGCCTTCAAGCCCTGTCGGGGAGGGGCTGGGAGGAAGCTAGCAGGCCAGCCGCCCGCCCAGTCCACAGTCCGGAAGCCAGGTTCTGTCTCAGAAGAGCCGAGATCAACAAGGCCTGGAAGGGCCCCGGGGGCTCAGGGAGCAAGCCTTCCAGATGAATAGCACCCATAGGAACAGAAAACAAGACACAATTTAAGGCATTGTTTGTTTACAGTAAAAGAACGCGAGGGACCCTTAACACAGGAGGCATCTGGGCTCACTCTGACCTTCCTTGGCGGACGAGTCGGTTGCGTTAGGTTAAAGCAGCGCCTGCCTCAAAGAGGATGAAGTGTGTGAAGTCACAAGTCTTGTGCCAAAATGCATGTTTCTCGGAGAGGTCACTCTGGCTCGCACGCATACAGACACAGCACGCACACACAGAGGACGCTTCCGGGGTTATACAAAATCTGAGGCAGCCCTGGGGGCGAGCGACCCCACACACGGGGGGGTGTAAAAAGCCAGTTCCCCAGCCTGTCCCTTCCCTCCGGCCCCTCGCGGGGGCACGCCGTCCACTCTTTTGTGCAGGAGAAAGCACTGGGGACCCAACGTGGGCCAGATGCTCTCTGGTCGCAGCAGCAGCTGGTGGACAGATGAAGGCCCAGAGAGGGAGGGCGGGGTGTAGAGTTTGGGGACCACGGCCCCGTGAGGTGGCGCTGCAGGATGGGGGTCAGGAGGGTTGCTGGGGGTCAGCAGGCGGAGCCCTCTGGACTGTGAGGCCGCAGCCGCGTGCCCTCCAGTCCGGCTGTGAGTCTCCCAGCACCCCGCCAACAGCCTTGTGTCCGGGACCTGCGCTCGGCCACCAGTCCCAGGCCGGGCTCCCAGAAGCCTCTGAAGTCACGCGAAGTCCCGCAGAGACTTACTCGAACGACATAAGGTTTGCAGGTACCTAGGAGAGAAAGCTCAGCCTCTTGTCAAGGTTCCGACCTTTTTCCGAGGGAAGGGAGGGTCCCTAAGGGAAGGAGGGCTCAGGCCTTTCCCAGTCAGCCTATGGGTGAGCGTGGGTCAAGGTCGGGGGGGCGGGCCAACAGCAACAGCCACCATTGGTTAAGGGGCTGCTATGGGCCAGGCAGGGCTCTGAGCGCTTCCTCTGCATTGGGTCCTCACTACAACCCCAAGAGGCAGGTTTTGGAATTGTCCCCATCAGAAAGATGAGGAAACTGAGGCTTAGAGAGGCGAAGGCCACAGCGGGTAAGTGACAGGGCTAAGACACCAGAGCCCACGCTCTCAACCACTATCCTTGGGTCAAAGTACCAGCGCATTTGGAGTGAAGAGTTAACCAACCCTGCAGGACAAGCATGTGCCTCTGGAGGGGAAACCATTGGGAGAAGGTGGTGGCTGGAAGATGGCAGCAGGTGGCAGATGGCAGCTCCAGGAGAAGGAGGAAGTTTGGGGTTATGGGGAACCCCAAGACCTTCCCAGAGCTGTGTCCTCAGGACCAGATCTCAGCTCCCTTTCCTGGAGGGACCACCAGCCCCAAGATCAGGGTGTTTCTCCTTCCCCTCAAAGCTGCTAATACGCCCCCAGGCCCAGGCCTCCTCCTCCAGTCCTGCCATGGGGTTCCAGGAAATTTGTTAAGAAGCAATTTCATCAAAAACAAATCCATCTTGCTGTCAATTTGGTCAAAATGTTGAACTGGAAAAAAAAAAAAAAGCATCTCCTTGCACCAGGAGACAGTTATACGAACGGTCACAGTAGCACTGTTCAAAATAGCAAAAAGCCGGAAGTCATTCTTGGGATCATGGGGACAGAAGAATTGATTTTAAAAAATCATTACGAATAGATGAATGACAGCTGCACACATTGACACAGATGAATCTTAGGAATATACCATAGGAGAAAAGCAAGTCACAGAAGAGAATCTATCATTATGGTTCTATTTATAAAAAAAGTTTTTAAAAAGCTACCCCAGACAATACATTAAGGAGTCAAACAGATGTGTAAACATTTTAAAGGAGCAGTAAACAACAAATCAGGAGAGTGGTTAGGGGGCCCAGGTGGGCAGGACGGAGACAGAAGTAGGAAGAAGGCCCCTGGGAGAGGGTTTTCCCAGGCCTGGGGAGATGCCTTCAGGCCTGGCAGGGGGTACACGGGTGTTTGTTTTATTGCTCTGGCTCACACCTTATGGGTGTGCTATAAATAAGGCTTAAGTGTATTCAGTGTCAGTACATACAATTTTAGGACATGCAATTCCACAAAAGAAGAAAAATCCTAGTCACTGAGATTTTCTACGGGAGGAGATGCATTTCTGTAACGCCCTTCATTGCACCGCCTTGTATGCCGTCGGGGCCATCACAGGCATGTACAGGCCTTGTTTAAATACTCCTCTATTTGGTTGTTGACAACTTTTTGCTGCTACATACAGCACAGAGTTGGAGTATTTGGTTGAAGGCAACTTAGAAATAAAAAGGGAAAAGAGTAGGAAAAAAAATAGAAGATCCTTTCCCGTAGGTCTAAAAACTAGACAAAAATACTTAAATGTTGCAAAACCTCGCCATGGTACCCCACATTTGCCATACGTGAAATTCAGGCCATTTGTCCTTCTGACCAAGCACCTCTGCCCAGTGGGTCTGACCCAGTTCCCCGCAACCTGCTGCTACCCTCAAGAGGGACAATGGACTCCCGCTCAGGGCAACCGTGCCTGCTCCCCAGCTCCCCCGGCCCTGCTGTCACCATGGGGCAGATACCAACACCCTGCCTCTCTTTCCACCCCACCATCTGTATGGCTCATCTCAGGGCTTCCAGCCCTGTCACTCAGCAGAGCCACCTGTGTGTGGCAGGGGAACTCCTGTGAGCTGTGCTCTCAGAGTGGCCCTCAGAGCTAAGGAGGGCCTCAGGCAGGCAAGGCAACACCTGAGCGGAGAAGGTCAGAGGGCTGGTCTTCTTTTAATGTGACCTGAGGTGGTACCATGTACATCACCTTGAGGTGACCGTCAACCAAAGACCCTGGTCTCCCCTTCATGGACACGGGCAATTATATTTGTTTAATGCACAAAATACACTCTAGAATTGTAGGTTGTTTTTTTGTTTTCTTTTGCTTTTGTTTGTTTGTTTCTGCTTTTTAGGGCCATACCCACAGCATATGCAAGTTCCCAGACTAGGGGTCGAATCAGATCTGTAGCTGCCAGCCTACACCACAGCCACAGCAACGCCAGATCCTTAACCCACTGGGCAAGGCCAGGGATCGAACCCGTGTCCTCATGGATACTGGTCGGGTTCATAACCCGCTGAGGCATAACGGGAACTCCTGAATTGTAGTTTCTTGTACATCATTCATTTCAAAAATATTATGGGCACCAACATGCAGACAATACACGTGCATGTGCATTTTAATACACACGAGGTCGCCCTGATGTGTGTTTTTCTGCTTTGCGTTTTGACTTATGTCTTGGGGCACCTTTCAGGTCATCCCGCACAGACCCGCCTTCACCTTTCTAATCAGGGCTGGCACAGCAGGGATTCGCTGAGCGTCACCGAGGTTTCCAGGTGTTTTCTCCTTTCTGTCAAGGACACTGCTGCAGTGAACATTCTCAAGCACGCACCTGCGTGTGCACATATGAGCGTTTGCCTTGGAGAAATCCCTAGCAAGTGCGTGGAGGGACTCAGATGCAATTTATTTTGAGCTTCCCTGTGGAACTTAGGTTTACCTCTGTATCGGGCTTGTGCTACCATTTTAGTTTATCAAGAACATTCTGCTAATTCTGCCATCTAGCTTCTTACCATGATTGGATCATAGTTTCACAGTTTGATTAGCTTGTCAGCTATATCCTCATCTATGTTACAGACGAAAATCGTGCATGGGCCCAAACTGAGTACAGAATCATGGAATACCTTCCCCCTGGAGAACCGCTCTGAGGGGCCAAGTCTGTGACTGTGCTGTGACCGGCGCAGCTGCAGCCCCTGCCCTCCTGGCCCACATGCCTGATGGGAACTCGCCTTTGCTGAGACCTCGGAGCAGCTGCCTCCCCGACTGAAGAGAGGGACCCAGGTCCCCCGGCCCCTTCTTCCGGCTGACCCCTGGGGAACGGGTCAGGGAAGCTTAGGGACAGGAGGACCTGTCCTGGAACCAGCAGCTCACATGCTGCCCACCTGAGCCGCAGTGGGCAGCAAGCTCCAGCCTGTCCCCCACGGTGTGAAGGCTGGGCGGCCCCTCCTCTCACAGGCCTGGACAGCGAGGCTGCTTCCAGGCCTTTGGCTGGACGGCAGGAGGCTGAGCAAGTCAGAGGCTCCCTGGAGGTGTGCAGTGGGCAGAGCTGGAGCAGCAGGTACAGACATTAGTGTCAGGCAGACCTCAGTGAGCGCTCACTAACCACGGGGCCTTCCACAAGGGCCTGCCACTTTCTGAGCCTCAGTGTCCTCAGCATAGAACGGGGACAGGAAGAACCTGCCTCACAGGGATGTCGGGAGGATTCGGCCAATGCCCTCACTGAAAGCATTTTGCCTAAAGCCTGGTTCTGGGAGGAGTGGTGATGGGAGAGGGAGCCGAGCCTCCAGCCAGGCCAGGCAGAGCAGAGGTGCCATGGGTTCAGACATGCTGAGGAGCTGGAGAGCTCCATTCATCAGCAGCTGTTGTTGGCGCTCAACAAACTAGCTATTATTGTTATTACTATTATTACTACTCCTAAGGGAATGGGGGGGTGGGTGGAATGGGTTGGAATATGCCCAGGAATGCACTCTTGGGGTGGGGGGGGATGACTTCAACAGATGCGGGAGCCTGCTCCTGGGAACGCCATCCCACCTGCCACCTGTCTCTGATGGATGTTTCCGTGGCATTTCCTTGAGTGGGAAAGACACAGGGGCCCGATTTGAAGTTCTAATCTGAAGCTGGGCTTAGGTCCAAGCTCAGCAGGGGGTCCCCCACGGCACGGGAAAAGGCTAATCAAAAGAGGGGCCCCGGGAGCCCAGCGATGGGCTCTGCGGGCATGAGGGAGCCTTGTTTTCTGTGGACCCTTAGTCACGGGGGTGGGAGAGGGAATTTTGGGTGATAAGCAGGACTTGGGAGGCTTTACCTGAGGCCTGTTGCTTTTACACGCATCGTCCAAATGCTTGTGCCACAGTATCGCGTGAAATCGGGAACCGGTCTGGAACTTGTAAACATTGCCTGGTGGGTAGAAAAACCATGGGTTAAGAGGAAGGTCACGTGGGAGGGTCTGCCTGAGACTGTGGCATGAAGACAAATGTGAACCTGGGTAGCTGAACTAGGGAAAGTCGGGAGCAGCCCCGGGGCAAGCCTGGGGATGCAGAGGAGGAGCCTCGGGGCTCCCCACCTGCTCCTTTGGACCAGGCCTCTTAACCACTCTTCCGGCCACAGCGCCTTTGGCTCTGAGGAAGCCTGTGGACCCTTCTCAGAACAATGTTCCAAATGCGTAAAATAAAATACAAAGAAAATCAACGATACCGAAATACAGTTACCAAACTACTAACAAATACAGGAGTGATTCTGTTCTCTATGAGCTTATTCATGAATGTGCTAATGAGACCTGGGGGCAGGTCTGATCCTGTAACTGCCAAGAGCAAAAATGATATGCTGAGATATCTGCAATAAGATGTGATATGAAAATAGCAGCGGTTTCTCTTGTAGGTAAAAATCACAGGCGTTGTCAACGTTCTGGTTAGTAGTTTAACACGTATAATTAAAGCAGTTAGAGGTCACAGAAAACACAGATGTAATTTTCTTTCCCACCCAAGTTCGCAGACCCCTTGAATTCTGTCCATAGGCCCTGGCCATAAGCCCTGTCACATTTCCCTCGGCTTGGGGACAGTGTTCTCCTCTGGGTTCGACCCTGAGCATGGCCTGTGGTCCCCTTGGTCATACAGTCTTTAGGTCAAGTTTGTGTCAGTACAACCTCTGCTTCCTAAAGAAACCGCCTCTAATCTGGTCCCAGAGCCTCGCGGCAAGGCACTCCAGCGGTAACCAGCCTGAGGACACACCGCCACGCGTGTGTGGCCGTACGCGGTTCAGTCACTCAGAGGCTGAGCAGAGGACTTGGCTCCTCTCCGTTCCCTGGGCTCCTTGAGGCTCTCGATTCTTCAATGTGCAGCTAACAACATTCAAACCCTGACACTCAGGTGGCAGCAGCATCTGCGTTCGTTCCCTGGGTGCTTGTTAGAAATACAGAGGCTTGGTCTCCACCTCAGATCCACTGAATCCAAATCTGAATGTTAACAAGATCCCCGGGCCGTTTGGATGTGCATGCACCCTGCACTAGAACATTCCTGCGAAGGTGTGAAGCTGCCCAGGGACTTGGCAGCTCCAGCGAACTTGCTCACTGGGAGACCCTGGAAAACTGGGGGGTTTGTCATGTGATGGGGGCTACCAAGGAGCTTCGCCTGAACTATTCTGGAATGTCAGTGCAGACGGGGTTCTTGGACGAGCTGGCACCAGAACCTCTGCCTCTTCTCAGCATGGTCAAGGGGGAAGGATAAAGCCAGCAGGAACTGGGAGATGACTGGGCAAGCGAAAGGTGGAGCTTCCATAAAAGTGTTCTTCTCTGATCTGGCCTTGGAGCAGGACCCTGCCAGAGTCTCAGGGTCTCAGGGATGCCCCTGAAATCTCCCAAGACCCAAGATTCCCAAGACTCTTTCAGCCACATGGCACCGCCTCATCCAGCATGCTATTTATTCCAAGGCCCTGAGGCCACTGTTCCAGGATGATGCGCCCCAATAGCCACAGGCGAAAAGGACTCCTGCAGCCATGTGCCATGCACACTGCTCAGCAGACACCCCCATCCTCTAAGCAGCTTTTGTGGACTGATGAGGGGACCCAGTGAGCATCAGAACCTAAAGCAAAAGCCTCAAAAGTTCCTACTGTTTCAAAATGCACGTTTAGCAGCAGAGGAAGCCCGAGCTGGGCCTGCTGTCTACCTTTGTCGGGGTTATTCAGCTGGAAGATGTCCGGGTGCTCGGGGTCATCGGGCAGCTGCACCATCCAGCCCACGACGTTGACCTTCTTGCCAGGTGTGGATTTATACTGCAGAAGAACCACGGCATAGCCAGGAGGCCCACCTGGCCACATGGGCTTCCTCCCCCCCGCCTCCCCTCCCCGCCTCCACCCTCGGCCCTGCAGCTCCCACTGAGTGAAGTCCCAGCAGAGAGCACCCTTCCAGGGAACATACGTGTTTTCTGTCTGTGCCCCGCAAGGACTTGGCTCCGTAGTACAGGAGGGTGGATCCTGAGAGTATGACCCAGTACCTGGTCCAGGAGGACAGCTACAGAGGAAGGGGAGGCAGAGGAACAATGTTGCAAGTGGAAAGGGCAGAGTACCGCCCCCCCCCCCCAGCTGCCTGATTCCCTGCTTGACCACCTAGCCGCGTGGGTGGAAGGGTGCCCCTTCTTCCCCATCGGGGCCAGCGATGGCCTCAGCTCTTCCCTGCATCCCGCCAGGCTGCTCCACCCAGGCCAGAGGAGGATGCTCCCCACCGGTGCCTCTGAGCCCAGCAGCCGTAAGCCCTCCCTCCCCTCTCGGGCTCCTGTGCCCCGAGAACTTGTCCTTTTCCCACCCCGTCTAGGGCGGTGCCAAGGCATAACTTCTATGGGCTCAGGTGACCTGAACCCGAGAATGTCCCGGGGAAAAACAGCTTGAAAACCCGGACATGCTAAAGCATAGCCTAGAAGAACCATAATGTCTGTGATGGGGTGCTTCGGCTGAGCGCTAGTGGCAGCATTTTGAACGCGTTTATGGCTAGAAGTGGGGAGGCCGGGCAGGACCAAGCTCTGGGTGTGGCTTTGGTTTCTCTAGGCATGAAGGCTGGAACCCCCATTTGGGGCTCTGCTCCTTGGTTTGGAAAAAAAAGTTCTGCAAAGACGAAGCAAATAGCCCACCCTGGAAGGGATTGAGGGTACAGAGCAGAGGGCTCCGGCTCCGGCTCCTCTTGACAGTGGCGGGGGTGGACCGGGATGGAGGGGGGATGGAGCAGGGCTGGGGGTGGGGAGGGGAGCTGTGTCACTGTCACCAGGGATGGTGAAGGCAGTGGCTTTCAGAGCTTTTTGACAACACCCATAGATGCATGTATTATGTGCATTATGTATATTGCACTACGAGAAGCTTCGTGAAGCAACACTCACCTTTTCTGTGGAACTCTGATGTTTTCCAGTCTATTCTATTCTACCACAAATATGGGTCATGACCCCTCGGGCTGACCTCATCACTCACCAGGGGGCCAACCAGCATTTGGAAACCACTGTTTTTAGGACACTCTCTTGCTCTGGCCTCAGAATGACTGAGGCCTGGACTCTGGGAACGAGAGGGCGACGAGCAGATCTGTACAGCCAGCTGGACATGGGGCCTCACATCGCAGGATGCTCTGTGACACTCTGGGTCCAAGGGACAGAGTGGGGTCTGGGGCTGGGGTGAAGAAACCCCTGGCACCTGAAGACAGGGGAGCTTCTAGAGCAGCACCCGGGCCCAGGGCCTGGCATCTTCCTGCTGGGCGTTGGCTGGAGGGGCATCTCTGAGCGGCTTCGGACAGTGGACAGGGGCAAGAAGCGGGAGAGGAAGGCCAGAGCAGACAGCTCCGCAGAATCAACAAAGAGGCCTTTGCGAGGGGCTGAGGGGTCATGGGGCTGGGACATCTGGGTTCAGCACGGGGTGGCCCGGTGACTAGTGATGGAGCCTAAGAGCCCTCCTGCCCCTTGCCCCGTCCTTCCAAACAACGGGTTTCATGAGGCTGCTGCGAGAGGGCGGGAATCTGCATCAGGGCCACGGCCCCAGCCATACTGACGTCTCGGGCGCAATGTCCACCCTGACCCCAGGGGTCCAGGCCTGCCCTTGCCTTCGAGAAAATCACACAGCCTGTCACTGCCTGCTCGCTGTGTGCAGCACGGCACATGTGACCTTCTTGCTAAGTCCTCCAGGATGTAGGGACTATTTGATCCCATGTACAGATATGGAAACTGAGGCCCTGCCCGCTCAGTGGCACAGCCAGGGCTGGAACCCTGGTCAGTGGGTCTCTGGAGCCCAGGCCCTCCTGACAGCAGCCGTGTACGTGCACTCACCGCAGGCTTCCGTCCTTCCTTGAGCAGAGTTTTCCTTCTCAGAGGCCCCTCCATGGTGGGGACTGTGGCCGAACTCCCCAGGGTACAGATGCACGGGCCGGTGGGGCTGCGGGGGAGACCACCATGTCACCCCTATGTCACCCACTGGGACCCATGGGTCTCCCACTGCGGGTCCACGATGCTGCCATAGGCTGAGGACTCAACAGTGCTGGGCAAGGCTGGGGAGGGGATGGGCCGGAGGGCGCGAGAAGCCTGAAGGAAGGCGTCCCTGGGCTCACTCACAGCTGAGAAGTCGCATCTCCCTCATCTTTCTGAGCACGGCAAAGCTCTAGGCTGGGTGACCAGGCCCCTAGCAGCACCTGCACCCTATCCTGACCTCAGTGCTGGCTTCCTCTTCACCTGGGGAGCTTGGGGCTTGCGCAGCACCCCTCCTTCTTGGCAGGGGCCTCGGGGGAGCAGTGAGGAGGTGGGATAGGTGGGGGTGGAGTGAGAAGAGGGTAGGGGGCCCCCTGAGCTCTGTGCCTTTCCCCAGGGCGCCTCTCTCCCCCTCTGCCATGGGGGTTTGGGCGACACCTACAGGTGAAGAGTCCAAGTGCAGCAGCCCAGCCCCTCTCCTAAGCACCAGGTGGCTTCTGCGCCTGGATCCTTGGAGAGGCCCCTTCCTCACCTTCCTCTGCCCTGTGCCCAAGCCCAGCTGCTCTCCCTCTGCATCCCAGTGAAAGGCCCCACCATCCACTGGCTGTACGAACCAGAAACCTGGGGGTTTTCTTCTCTCACTTGTCCAGCCCTGAAACCTCATCAATGCCAAAGACCCATCATCTTGAATGTGTCTGACTGCCCATCTCGCATCCCACTCCCAACCTTAGGCCAGAACTTCACATCCCTTTAAACAACCGCCCCCGTACCCTGGCCTTGCCTCCCTGAGTTCACTCCTGCCTTCCTCTGGGGCGCTCTCCACACCATGGCCAGGATGACCTGGTCCTGCTCAACCCACAGCCCTGGCCCCACCCGGGCCCTCTCCCTCTCTCATTTCTTACAGCTCGACGTGCCTTCACTCCCCGAACCACCCCACGCTTCCTATTTCGTGGTCCCCCGGGCTGTCCCCCGAGCTGCGGGGACTCTTCTGACCCCTACACCTCCTACCCTCTATTTGATTAATTCCTATCACTCTTCCAGTCTTTTCCCCAGGAGGGCCTCCTCTCTGGACCACTGGCATCTGTGATTTTGTTCCATTTCTGTCTTTCTTGAAGCAACAGCCCCACGGATTGAGGCTGTACCAGACTGTCTGTCTGGTACAGCGCTTGGCATCCAACAAGCCCCTGGAGCTGCCTTCCGAACAAGTGAACACGTCAATACACGAATACCTGTAGACGCAGCTCCGGGTTCTGGGAGAATTCCGAACTGGAACTCGCCAGTTGGGCCCCAGCGTGGCGTAGAGACGTCCCCTGCTTCAGAAGAAAAGGGTTGAGTTTTAGCAGCAGCCTGGAAAGACCAGCTACTTCTAAAGGAGGTGAGGGCTTGGACTGCATGGTCATCAGCTCAGGAAGCCTCCCCCTCTCCCCCCGCCACCTCCTCGGTCACACTGCAAACACATCTGGGGGCGCATCTAGAGCTGCTAGGGCAGTGAACACAACACCTGGAGCCTCCATCCGGGCAAGTCCCCGAGGCTCCAGGAAGGTGTTTCCTTAACTTTTGAATTAAATGTTCTCCCTTCTTCCAGCATCAAGGGAATAACCAAAAGCAGGGCACACCCACTTATCCCAAGGTGAGGTTGAGATGTTAAAGAAAAAAATGCCATATAGCCCAGATATTCCATGGCCGATCCGATGAGAAGCACACACAGAATTGTGGGCTGTCTGGCATGCTGGCCTGGGGTGGGCGTGGGGCACATGTTCACCAGGGCACCGTGCAATTCCTCCGTTTGCTGCATCTTCTCTGTTGCACACTCAGGCTCCTTTGCTGGCCCAAACCTGCTCTGTGACCTCCTGTAGCATCCAAGAGTTGGTGCCCCAGGACCTTTGGGTGGGGCCCGTGGGGTCTCTCTCATCCGCAGCCCCCAGCAGTGAGCCCTCCCAGGGGGGAGGATAGCTCCCAGGGTTAGCAGGAGCTTAGCCTGTTTGGGGAGAAGCCTTCCATCTTCCTCTCCTCTCTTTCCTACCCTGTCCTCTCTTAGCAGAATGATGTCCTGTGTCTGCTTGGTCTTCTCCCACCCCCGCGCATGCTCCATCCCCGCACTATGGCTTTCCATTGGCCAAACGACGACGCAGTCCAACGAATAAAGCCAGAGAAGGTCGAGACTTCCTTTCCAAACATTCCCGCTGTGTCCACTGCCAGGTGCAGGTTGCCTCGCGTTGCCCTGCAGCACCGGACCCCTGGGGGCGGTGTGTGGGGACATCCTCGTTCGTGGCAGAACTGACCTCGGGTGCCTCCGAGAGGGGGCTGCGTTGCTCCCTGCCCTTCCATCAAGAACTCCACTGGTTCTTGATGACCATCTTGGGTTCGTTGTCCGGAGGCCCAAGTTCAGGGCTGGGAGGGGCCTGATGGTCATCCAGGTCCACTGCCCTGGGACCCTGTCCTCTTTCGGCGACAAAGAGCTGCAGCATGTGCTTGGCTCCCCAGGTCCTCAAAGTAATGGGTCTCCGCCTTTCCCTCTCCCACATCCTCGTGACAGGTGATGGGCATAAGCCCACCCCACCCCCGCCCCCACCATGAGCCAAGGCTCAGAGGCCCTGGCGTGCTCCCTTCCATCCTCTCCTCGCACTGGGGTGTGGCTCCAGGGCCATCACAGCCCCATGCAGAAGGCTAGCAGACGGGTCCCAGGAATGCACTCCTCCCCAGCCGCTACCAGGATCCCCCACGAGTCTGGGCAGGGCCCGACAGTGAACTCTTCTGCCGTGACTTCCCTGCACCCAGAGGATGGAGTCTCCCTTCGCAGAGTGGGACCCCTGCGCCGTTCCCCACCTTTCTTCTCCTGAATCTTTGCTCCTGGTGTCCCTGGGAAACGTGTGCTGACAGCGGGCGTCCACAGCAGGGCGATGTGACCCGCACTGCTGCCTTCTCTCCGTCATTCTCCCCACTTTTGGGAGACGCTCACGGCTGCACACTTAGCAGATGTTCGGCAGGACTGACATGCGTTGATGGAGAGCTTCAAATCAGCATCTTTGGAGTTCCCGTTGCGGGAAATGAATCCAACTAGGAACCAGGAGGTTGAGGGTTCGATCCCTGGCCTCGCTCAGTGGGTTAAGGATCCAGCGTTGCCGTGAGCTGTGGTGCAGGTCGCAGACGTGGCTCAGATCCCATTGCCGTGGTTGTGGTGTAGCCGGCAGACAGCTCCGATTAGACACCTAGCTTGGGAACCTCCATGTGCCGCGGGTGCAGCTCTAAAAAGGAAAAAACAAACAAACTAAAAACGCAAGAAACCAGCATCCTCCATCCAGCCTAACACCTTAAGCAGGCTTTCCTCACATTCTTCCTAAAGAAGTGAGGTGCTTCCGGGGGCAGTGACTGCTGGGGGCGTGCGGGGACCCCGGGGTCACGGGGCGGCTCAGATGCGTCCCATCAGGCTGTCGGTTATCTCACCGCAGCTTTGTTTCGGCACCATTAACCTCCCCAGAACAGGGAGCTGAGGCTCGGTCTTGTGAAGACATTTAACTGCAGCGTGAGCCGGGACTGTCACCTGGGTCTGTCCGACTCTCCAAGCTCTTCCTGCACTTTTCAGGGCAGGAGGGAGGTTGAGCTGTTTCACACAGAGGTGGCTGCTGTGGGGATGGGGTCCTCGTTTGGAGCCAGCATCTTGTGGCTTCCTGGCGTTCTGCTCTCAAAGGCACCACTACTGGTAGGTTTCTGTCGCAGCTCACACCGGACGGGCTTTGTCAGCGTCTGAAAGCTGGATGGCCACAAATTCTCAGGCCCTGGATCTCCTGGGATGGGGCCCCTCCCAGGTGGCCGGTGCCTTGGCTTCCTGTGGAGTCTTCTCCTGGTGGTTCTGGCTGCCTGGCACTTAAGAGAAGCTGCCTTTATCACCCGCTTACCACGAGTTGGGAAGGTGCTGCACCCACCCTTCCTCCCGAGCCTGTGAGGGACGCTGTTCTCAGTCATGGATGAGGAAACTGGGGCTCGAGGAGGCAACGCCACTCGTTCCACCCCAGCAGCCTGTCATTAGCAATGGAGACACAAGTTCCCCACAAAGGCAGGAACAATTTTCCCACGTGAGCAGAGGGCCCATGTGGATCAAGATGCCTGAGGGGGGGGAGGTCAGAGCAAGGGTAGTGTCATGGTGACTTTTCCCCAAGGCCAGCTTTTCAGAGATTAGAGGTGGGCCCTTCCCTCCCAAGGCAAGCGCTGCAGGCTTGGACGAGGGCTGGGACGGGCGGGTGGCTCTAGCTGGGCCCAGGCATCAGCACAGGGAAGCCAGGAGGTTCAGCCAGCCGAACCAGATCCTCTGAACACTTCCCTGCTTTGAGAAGACGTGTTATTTGAAAGTTCAGGGGCGGGAAATGCAGAAAGAATGGGCAGTGGTATCTGGTGAAGTCCAGAAATCATGAGATTTCCCCAACAGACTGGGGGACTCCCAACTCCAGAATCACAGACACCTGCCCAGCAACATGCTGGGAACAAGGGGCAGTCCCTCTCAGGGACAGCTCTTGGGGCGGGGTGGGGGCAAGCTGCAGGCAACGCTCCTCGTGGGAAGTCTGGTCTTGGGAAGATGTTGGCTGGTAACCAAGTGGAACACCTCAGTCCCAAAAGGTGTTCCAGGTGAGGAGGAGGAGGATAAAGGTGATGATGAGGAGGAGATGCCCGTGATGAGGAGGATGAGGGTGGGATGGGGACGATCAGATGATGGCATGATGGGTGGAGAGGATGGCATGACGGGCGGAGGGGATGATGGGCACTGGGCAACGAGCAAAGCAGTACTCGTCCATTAGCCTGTTTACTCATCCGACACCGGGGCAGGTGCTGTTCTTACCCTCACCTTACAGATAAGGAGTCTGAGGCTTAGCGAGTGGAGTAACTTGCCCAAGGTCACAACACTGGGAAGGGGAAGATGGGTGCTGCTGAGGGAGCAGAGACGAGGGTCCTGCCCGGGGCAAAAGCATCACGAGATTCGGACTCGCTGAGGCAGTCTGAAGGGACCTGGTCCCCTCAGCAGTTTTCTGCATGCTCACTGGGTGCCCGGTACCTTGGGGGCTAGATTTCATAAAGCCCCGTGTCCCGGTTGCTGGTCCAGGAGTGGGGAGCAAGGAGGATTCTTGGTTAAGAATTACACTCAAGCCTCGGTCATTTTGTCTTAGTGGAAGTGACATCCCCCCATTCTTCTGTCTCCTGGTAGGGGTGTCCCTGTGGAAGGGCCCAGGGGACACTGGCCGTCAGCAGTGTCACCTGCACCAGCACATCCTTGATGAGACACATCCCATGGGACCAGGCTTGGTCCCAGCCACTTCCTGGTGATGCACCCTCATCTGCAGCCCGGAAGCTGACCCCCTCCCCGATTTCTGCTGGGCCCGGGATGTCCCTTCCTGCAGTACTTGCTAAAGGACTTTTGCTGCCCTGGAGTCCCATTCTTCTCTGGGCAGTGTCTCCAATCCACTGAGTGGGTCCCCAGGAGCCATATTTGGCCTGCCTGCTTAGCTACCTCTGATCCAAGCCAGGTCAGCTTTTCTCTCTTGGCGATTAGGAGCCAGATTTGAGAGGCTGAGAGTCAGGCTCTGAGGCGAGGTGAGGCTCTAACATATAAACTTGGGAGCTGTGAGGCGTCCATACTCCCTGCGTGAGCCGAGAGGTCTAGGAGTCCCCGCTGCAGAGAGGGGGCAGCACAGCAGATATGCATAGAAAAGGGTCAACATGAGCTAGGAGGAGGGTCCTGCCACCTGATCTGAGGGGCTGCAGGTGCTGGACAAAGAGGTTGTGGGCAGAGAGTTCTCAGCCACTTGTGAGGACACAGCATCTAGCGGGCAGGGCCCATCCCTTGTCTGTCAGGATCCAAGGACAGGCTCAAGCAAAGGGCCAGAGGCTGCGGCCCACTCTTCTCTCCCAGCGTGGCCTGAGCTCCTGGATGGAGCCTCACCTGCCAGACTTCAGTGTCTGTTGCTGAAGGTGAGGGGAGAGATGGACTCTTGGGAGAAACCGAAATCAGAATCTTGGCACATCACCCAGCCGGGCTGCCATCCGAGGTAGGGCAACAGAATGGAGGCACAGAGTGGGATGGACCCGGGGGACCAGAGCGAGGGGTGGGCAGGTGAGGGACCTGACCCCAGGGCTGGGGGAGGGGCAGTGAGGCCCCTCACCCTGAAAACAGCCACCCTCATGGATGCACTTCCACGGCCAAGTGGACCCCTCGCCTTCAGGATCATGGCAGAATGTTGCCTCTCTCTCCCAACAGGCGGCAGAGTTTGGGGCTCAAGACGCCCCGTGCCCCCTGGCAATCCCAGGCATCTGCCAGAGTCCTCTGATCTTTCCAGGGAGGCAAGAGTGTTCTAAAGGCTCTGACTTGGGGGTAGTGGGCTCGGGGCGCTACTGTCCTGACTCTACTTTCCTGGGGTCTCCCTAAGGATATGGAAGATGCCGTGGGCTAAAGAGACCAAGCCAACCTCGCACAGCACAGAAATGGTGTCACCCAGCCTCCTCTATACCCTAGAGCACATGCGGGGCCAGCTACCTCCTAAAGGGGCCCTTCCCCTAGGTTCAGTGTCACCCTGGAGGCCAGCAGGGCTGGTGGACGCTTGCCTTCACGGCAGTCCACCCATCCCATGATGACCGAGCTGCCATGTGGGCAATTTTCTCTTCACCCCACCCAGCCTTAGACTCCTGGATCACCTGCTTGCTGGCAAGAGGGTCCCACTGAGTGAGATCCATACGCATCCCAAGGTAAGTTCCTGACCGTAGCTACTCCACCTGTGTGCCAAGTATTTCCCATAGCATCCTCCCTGGGGAGGTGGGGGACCTGAGGCTCAGAGAGGTTGAGAGACATGCCCAAGGTCACTGCGAGACAAGCAGCCTGACCTCAGGTCCCTCCCAGCACAGCTGCCAGTGTCTGGAAGCCACCATGGCCTCTCCCTACAGAGGCACGCTCAGAACCTCAGAGACCAGGGCCCATCACGGAGTTTACCTCTCCTGCAGAGACTGAGGGACACCCAGCATTCCTGGGCCACCTCTCCCATCCTGGGACAAGACTCGGGCCTCAGCCTCCTCAGGTCCCAGGATGCCCTCGAGGGCCCCTCGGGGTGCTCTTCACCACATGACCCTGGCTTCTGCAGAACCATCGCTTCTACCAGAAGCCACCCCTGGCCCTGTGTCTGACTCAAGTCACCCTGCTGGACTCTCCTGTCACATGCTCGCATCCTCTTCGCAACCACAGGGCACCTGGTGTCATTGATGGAATCCGCCACCTCAGCAGTGAGCTGTGATCAACCTCCTCTGCAGCCTCCCCTTCCCGGAAGGACAAAGAACAGCTCTGTGGGGTGGGGTGGAGGCTGGCGCTCTCTCTTCTCCAGCTCCCGCTCCCTCTCCCACCAGAGGGGCTTCCTCCAAGGACCCCTCTGCCTCCTCGTCTCTCCAGCACCCGTGTCTTGGTGAGAAGGCCCTTCCGCGCAGCCTGGCCACATCAAACTAGAAAGGACGGATGGCTGAGTCCTTTGCACTGAGCTCTGGGACGTGCTTTCGTATTTTGCCTCTTAAAAGTTGACCGGCAAACGTTTCTGATTACATCCTCTCTTAAAAAGCTACATGCTACTTTTTCCCGGGGTATAAAAGAAACATTTACCCACTGTAGAAAACGCAGATAAAATGGAAAAAGAAAAGAAACTCACAAAATAGCTCTACCCGCAGAGATAACCCAGACGAACGGTGCTTTCATACATACACACACACACACACATACACACACGGGTGTTCGCGCCTAGCTTCCGCTTGGCTCTTGCTAAAAACTTCACCTGAAAAGTTTACCTCCTAGGCTGATAGTCTCCATCTCACCTGAGCACCAACTCAGGCATAAAGAAGCAGCTCTGCCCCTGGCCCGCAGGTCTGACGACCCCGGCTCCCCGCGCAGTTTCTGAGGAGCCTGAGGTTCACGGGAGGCCGGCCTCGGGCAGCTCAGTGGTCTCTGCTTTCCAGCTCATCAAGGACACGCTGAAGATGCCTCTCCCTCCCTCCCTCCTCGGGAAAGTAGATGTGACGCAGGGCCCTCCTTTGTCCCCACCCCCAGGACACCAAGATGAGAGAAGGGCAGGTTGGGACCGGAGGGAAGTCCCACCCTTGCCCCCTCTCCGGGGACTCCAGCCTCTGGTTCCCAAGGGCCCCGACCCAGGACCACCACTCTGTCTCCATTGTGGGCCCTGAAGAAGGGGAGGGTCTTTAGGGCAGCCCCGGGGGCCGAGGAGGGACAACACCTCCCTGGGTCTGGCCGCCTTGCGGCTCCAGTCTGTTCCTGACCCTCCCCACGGGCTGTGACCTTGCTGAGGCTGAGCTGGCTGTGGGGACAGGAGGGTGAGCACAGCAGCAGAAGGTCCCCTCGGCTCCTTGAACCCTCACTCCACGGTCCCAGCAAGAACAGGGCTTGGTGGCCGTGGCCGCAGCCGGCCCACTCCCACAGAAAACAGGCCGGTGGGGCCCCGGGACTCTGGGGGCTCCAGCGTGGGCGCTTGCTGGGCCGGCCGCTTCGGGGAAGCACTGGGCACGGCCTGGGCTTGGGCTGCCACCCGAGGACGCCTTTGACCACAGGGCCGAAAGGCCCCCGCTGTGGACTAGGGAAGGCACACTCGCAAGCCCGGGCCATGGGCTCCCACCCTTGGCCAGATGACAAGACCCTTCTGCCGGCCTGTTCACGGTAGCATTAAGGCTGGCCCGCCAAGCTGGGCCTGCCCCCAGCGGAGGGGCGTGTGCCGGGGGTGGGGGGGTCACTGGCCCGGGGCCTCCCTGTCCTGTATGCTGGTATCTGGCTCCATTTTTTTTTTTTTTTTTAGGGCCACACCTGCGGCATATGGAGGCTCCCAGACTAAGGGTCCAATAGGAGCTGTAGCTGCCATTCTATGCCGCAGCTGCAGCCACAGCCACAGCCACTCAGGATCCAAGCTGCGCCTGCGACCTACACCACAGCTCATGGCAACAGCGGATCCTTACACTGAGCGAGGCCAGGAATTGAACCCGCATCCTCATGGATACTGGTCAGATTCATTAACTGCTGAGCCATGATGGGAACTCCTGGCTCCATTTCTTTACCTGGCCAAGGCCAAGTTTGCTGCCAGGGCCAAGGGGCTGGTAGGCAAGTCAGCTGCAGGTTGTGGTCCATAAACCTCAGGGTTGTGGAGGAAGGAGCTGCCCCCCCCCCGCCCGCCGCCACCTGGCCTCTGGGGAGGGAGAAGCTGAGACCTCTCCCTATGGGTCCCTCTCCCACACCCTTAGTCTGTTCAAGGCCACTGTCTGCCCACACAGGCTTGGAGATGCTGAGAGCGCTGTGTTCCTACAGCATCTGTGGCGAACAGCGGACCGGGTCTCCGGGAGGGGAGGCTCTTTGGGGGCAGCTGCGGGCCTCTGGGCCCAGGCAGGGTGAGGCCCCAGCTTCTGGGGAAGAGGGAATCTGCTCCCCTTTAATGAGCAGCAGCGATGTGGCCTGGGGGAAGCTGGGGTGGAAGGAGGACCCCATGGGCCTGGGCACTGGGTGGGCACAGGTAAGGAAACAGGGAGGCCTGGGGGCAACATGAACTGCGGGCACTGAACAATGCTTGGCAAAGACTTCAAAGCCTGTGAGGGGAAGCCTCTCCAACTCCCCCGTGGGGTCTTCAGGAAAGTCTGCAATGTGCAAAGGGAGTGGCCTCTTTCTGGGGGACACAAGAAGAGGCTGGGGCAGATGGAACTCGAGGCGGGAGGCTGGGCCACAGGAGCTGCAGGCCAAGGGGCAGCCGGCACGGGGCCATCAGAATTGCCTGTGGTCCTGAAGGGACACCCTTCCCACTGGCATCTTCCAAAGCAGGTGGTCTGCTCCCCTCAGTGAGGAGGGGCCGGGCCCAGAACCAGGTCCCAAGAAAATGAGGAAGAGGCCATCCTCCCTGCAGGACCGTCGCGCAAGCTGCTGGAGGCGGGGCTGCCACCTGCACAGGTGAGCCATCTGAGGCCAGTGCTCCTAAGAGATCCCGGCCCCGATGCACCTGTCCATTCAGAGGGCTGGGGCTCTCATGCTAAGTTCTAAGTGAAAGAGAGTGGAGGGAAACGCTACAGCGTGCCGTGTTCCCCTAGTGGAGCCGAACCCCATCTCCCTGAGGTGGGAACTCTCTCACCATCCTCCTGGGAGCTCCAATCTCAGGCTGGGTGCTGAGCAGGAACCGTACTGCTACCCTCAGTGGCAAGCGAGGTGTCTGGCAGGAGCCACTGCTTAAGCGACAGCTTTGAATGGATGAATGATGAGTGAACCAAAGAATGAATGAGCCAATGAAGGAAGGAATGAGTGAAGGAAGGAAGGAAGGAGCCAGTGAGCAGGGCCAGGTCTGGATGCTACTCGGGATCCTGGCACCGTGCCTGCGAACCCACGCAATGCTCCCCACCCCACTGGCCTGTGGTCAGGGAGATGCTGGGTTGCCCTTCAAGCCACCTTCCTCAGAGTGGCCCCAGGAGTGCCCTGACTGGTGCTGAGAAGCGTCAAACTTCTGCTCCTCAGATCTGCAGTCTACCCAGTGCCTGCCTGGGGTGGCCCATTTGCCAGTGCTCCCCGGTGAGAACAAACGACCCTCCAGGAGTCCTGGAGCGGGACAGAGGGAAGAGATCTGAGAGCTCGGGCACTGCCCCTCTCCCTCCCCAGCCCCCCACCCGGGGTTCCACCAGGACAGAGAGGCTGGCTGACCCCCATGGGACCAGTCCCTGCAGTGTCCCAGCGACCCTGGACGAGGCACAGTGGTGACGAGGTGGGCTCCATGGTTGGGGCAAGGTGGAGGTGGGTCAGCTCTGCCCACAGGGGGAGTAAGAGACAGGAGTGGTCACTTCACCTCTCTGTGCCTTTCCGCCCGCATGTTCATTCATACATGTTTCAAAACAGGGACATTTTATGTGTAGGAGGGCCTGAGGACTGGCTGAGCCCAAGCCAGCACCCGGCACACAGGGAGCTCAGCAAAGACCACTTATCACCACTTTGCATCCCTCTGCCTTGCAGGGACTGGCTGGGTGGGACTCACCTCCTCTGGCCATTTTTGGCTGTGGGGACTGAGGGCACAGGAGGCTTCAGCACCAGAGGAGGAGTGTGTGTGGTTCTGCACAGACATGCATGGATGAGGTGTGCAAACGGGGGAGAGGGAGAGGTACGTGTGTGTCTGCTTGTGTCAATGCACGTGGGTAGACATACACCCAGATTTGTGTACGTGTACGTGCATATATATGAGTGTGTACACCCACTAGTATGTGTGTGTCCGTGTGTGTGTGAGTGTGTGCGCGCACCTGCCTGTGTGCACACACTAGTGGAGGGGCTACTCTGAAGGATGGTGCAAACCTGCCGCCCCACAGGTGCCACCATGCCCTTCACCTTTGGGGGCACCAAGGCCATGGGAGGTCCCTGCTGAGAGTCCCCATCTTCCTGGAGCCCACCTGGGGCCTGGCACAGAGACAGTGCCAGGCCCCAGCACGTGGAGCAGGGGCAGGGGGTAAATTGGGGCAGCCGGGCTCGCAGGGAGTCAAACGTGGGGAGGGAGGGATGGCCTTGGCCCTCAGCAGTGCCCAGCAGGGTGGGTGTCAGCCCCAGGCCTGAGGCCATAGGGGTGCAATGCTCTCAGGCCCCACCAGGCGGAGCCACACGCCCATCTCCAGACAAGGCCCATCCTCAGGCTTCTGCTTTTAAAAACCCACATTTCAGAGCAAATCTGTGCCCAGGCCTCCTGGGCAGCTGGGCCTGAGGAAGACGTGCTGGCCCCAGGCTCCCAGGCTAGCCCTGGACCAGGTGATGAGTGCGGCTGCTCCGAGCAGGGACTGGGACCCCGACCCCACGCCCATCCAGCTCCGCTGCCTCCCTGCCTGGTTGGCCCTGCTCCTGGGCCGTGCTGACCCTGCAGAGCCATAGAGTGGCCTCACAGATGGGGCCGCGGGGTCGGCAGGGCGGGGCTGGTCTCAGCTCTCTTGGGCCCTGAGCCGCTCCCCTGGGAGGGAGGCCGAGCTGGGCCACACTCACCTTTCCAGCCCTGAAGACATCTCTTCACTAAACTCTGAGCTCTCACTACTGCCTGGAAAAGGAACACAGATAGTGAGCGCCACGGCCTCGCAGGAGAGGGGCAGCCCCAGAGCGGCCTGTCCTCCTGGGTCACTGGGTCCAGGCCCCGAGCGCCACCGACATGCCAGAGAAACAGCTTCCTGACCCCGTGGGCATCCGTGTGACTCGGAGTTTTGCTTTGCTGCTGCATTTTGGACTCTCTGCTCATCCTGTCCCACTGTCCCCAGGTGGGTCCTCCACGCCCTCCCCCTGCCCCCGAATGCAGGAGCTGCCTGCTCACCGTCTCTGGGGGCTGGGTCTTCAGGCCTCTGCCTTGGCCTGGCCTGGCTCCACCACTGCCTCGCTTCCGGCCCACGTGACACAGGTGATAAACAGGCCTCACCGGGTGAGGACAGGGGCCGAATGAGCCCTTTTCCCTCCAAAGGTCAGGGCCTGACTAGACACTGGTTACAGAGCAGCTGCCCAGCACTGGACAGAGGCTCTGAGGGAGTGCCCTTCACGTCCCCAGCCTCCCCCAGGCCTGCCCCTTGGGGCTCACTGGGACTCCCCGTTTCTCAGGGGCTCGCGATCTTCCTCGGAGGTGCCCGGGTTCCACACCCGTGGCCCGGGCGGCTGTGGGGCCCATGGCTGGGCAGTGGGAGAGGGGAGAGGTCTCAGGCCCCTTTGGGTGACGGGATGGGGGGGACCAGCCCAGCTCCAAGCAGAGCGCATGCACACACGGCCACGCGCTCCCAGGCTTTCAGCTCCAAACAGAACAACATGTGCCTTTGCCGGAGCAGAGGAGCTGAGAAAGAGACCGCCTGGTGAGCTCCTGCCTGGACACGGGACAGAGCTGCGTTTGACTCAGTTTTCTGTCTCAGGAATAGCAAGGCCTGGGCTCAGGCACGGCTCGGAAAGTTTCCTGGATGTAAAACAGCTGCTCTGCCGCCCAGCGGGATGCTCTGGGGCTGGCATTTTCCAGACTGGTTGCTCAGAAGCCCCGCCCACAAGCCCCTCCAAGGAAAGGGGTTCCAGGCCCAGACAATGTGGGCGCTGCGGGCTTCCAGCAGCACGTGCGGGTCTCTGAGATGAGGCCTGCTTTCCTGCGTCAGCCTCGCCTTTCCCCAACACACCGACCCTGAGCTCGTCCCTCGAGGCACCTGTGAGCTCAGGCCACACTGCCCTGAGCTGGTGTAAAGCCCTGACCGGGTGCAAGTCGGATGACCTCCTCCCTGGACAGAAGGCAGACGTGGGCCTCGCTTGACACAGACTTTCCAGAGGACTTCCAGCTGCCCCCTGCAGTGACACCGCCTCAGAGACTGGCCTCTTTTCACGAGGACACGGACGCGGATGTGAGACGCCTGCCCGATTTCCACCCCCACCCCCACCCCCACCCGTGCTCACGAGCCCTCCGCCCTACAGGTCTCACCAGGTCAAACCCTGAGCCTGGCAACTGTCTAACCTGCCACCAGTCCTGGGAGGGCTCCACGTTAGGGGAAGCAGACAGACACACAGACACACAGACTACAGAAGCACAGCACGCTGCCAGGACACAGCCAGAGGCGAGGACGCTTGTCTGACGACAGTAATGACCTGAGTGCCTCGTCAGGTGACCTGGACACCGCAGGGGGACGGACCTGTGGCCAGAGCTCAAAGTCGTCCTTAGCTCTGACTCCCGCCTCCCCGCCTCCCGGCCCCAGCAGCTCAGTTTCTGTCCTTCCGCCGCCACGAGCACCATTTCTGGCCGACATCCAGACATGCAGTTTCGTCCCAGAACATCGGCTCTCTCACTCTCGTGGCGTCTCACGAGGGAGCACCCGGTGGCCACCCAGCTGCTGTCCCCAGGCGGCACCTCCGCCTATGCCCTACGTGCTCCCCCCCCCCCCAGGCACAGAGCCCCACAGGGGCAGCAGCCAGGCCTTGGCAGTGGCTGGCCAATGACGATGTGTCTCAGGCACATGTTTGGCTGCTCCTTCCACCTGCTGGCCACCCTCAGGGCCACCAGCAGGGTGAGGACAAACCCAGGACCCTTGGTGAAGCCCCGGAGACAAAGGCCTGCCAGCTCTGGTGATGCCTGCGCGGGAGCCCTCTCTGCAGGGGGTGAGGGGCTGGGCGCTGCACAGTGACAGAGACAGACGTAGACACATGCCGGGCTGTGGCCCACCCGCTGCCGTGCGCAGGCCAGAGACGCTTACCGAGGGAGAGTCCATTGGTGACGGCAGAGGAGGAGGTGAGGGCGAGGCCCCTGCGGGGGCTGCGGGACTCTAGGACACTGTCGTCCAGCAGGTGCCTCGCTTTCTCCGATGGGAATGTCGCACTTTTACTCTCAACTACACTCAACTGACACATCATACTGGAAAATGGAAAGGAAGAGAGAGGCAAACCTCCTTATCTATGGAGTGACAGTAGCCACACCTGCCCGGGGGGTCCTGAGCAGATGGTGAGAGCTGCAGGAGAAGGACCTCCACCCAAGTCCTGGCTCTGCCCTATCTCCCCAGGTGACCTTGGGCAAGTCACATCCTTTTTCTGAGCCTCAGTTTCTCCATCTATCAAATGGGGGCTAAGGACACGTGCCCTGCTCCTCCCAGGATGAGGATGAGGCTCAAGAGAACAGACGGTGCTTATGAGTGACGGGGCCACACAAGCGAAAGGACAGCGTGACCCTGCGGTCAGCACCTCAGGTTCTAGAGTCACGCACCTGGCCCAAATCCTTGCTCCAGCCCTGCTCACCCTTGCAAGGTACATCACCTGTCGAGCCTCACCAGACTCACTCCTACAGTGGGAACCAGGGAGCCCCTGCCGCAGAGGCCTGCAGGGGCTCAGGGAGACAGAGCTGGACCGGCACGCAGCAGAGTCGCCAGCACCCAGCAAGCCCCCAACACTCAGAGAGCAACTGTCTTCTCCTCCAGCCTGTGAGTGACGCTAGGACTAGCCTGGGCCGGTTGAGGCTTGTGTCTTAGCAGTGGAAGGAAGGTGGGAAGATGGGAAGAAGCAGAGGGAGGGAGAGAGGGAGGAAGGGACCCAACCTTTCAGGATTCTGTGCCCAAGACCCCGAGGACACGGGCGGCTGCCCCCAGCCATGCTGAGGGCCACACGTGTCCCCAGCTATCAGCCCCGCAGGGCTGGGTGAACCCGTGGCAGGCTCGCTGCTCTGCAGGCTTCCTGTGACAGCTGGCACACAGAGGTTCTGAGCCCCAACACGCAGCACCCGCGACACCTGTGCTCCCCAGATGACAGTCCTGGGTCCACCGGACTCTGGGCTTTTCCACAAGGGAGGCGCTCACTGAGCCGGGTCGAACCTCCCGGAATCCCAGGTTTGTTTCCCCACCCTTCCCTGTGCGCTTCCTCTGACGGCTGCTGAGCCAGTGAATCTGTCACCAGTACACAGGCCGTGCTGCCGTGGCCACCCCCACGCCCAGACGGGGCGGGGAGGGCCCTGGGGAGCTGGCATTCCCAGCAGCCCTGCCACTGAGCCCCAGATTCAGCTCAGTCCAGACCCAGAGGGGGTGTTGCTCAGTCACCCACTTGTTGCCCAGGCTGTGGCTCTTCCTGTGTCTTGGGACCGGGGGTGTGGGGAGGCTGCCCGCAACGGATGCATCAGGACAGGTGGGCCGCCGGCTGAACCTCGCAGAACTGGAGCCGGCAGAGGGGCCTGTGAACAGAGCAGAGAGAGAGTGATGGTGGGGGCTGCGGGGGCTCAGAGGAGGTGGGTCTGGGTTTGGGGGAAGGCATGTGGCCTGGCCGTCTTAGTGGGCCAAGGTCACAAGACGCTGACCCCTCACTCCCTGCCTCCAGGCTGAAAACCAGCAGTCCGGGTAGCCAGTGTGCTGCTGCGCTCAGCGCCCCCTGACTCGGCGGCCCTGCTCGATACGGAGGAGACCACGTGGATGAACCTGGGGAGAGACACGAGGGGCGGCGGCCTGGCCCATTTCCCCGTGGTGGGACTCGTCCCCGGCCACATGGCGGGGCTTAACCGTGTGACTTCTGAGTCCGGGTCCAGGGCACTTACCCCGTGTCCTTCCACAGCCACCACCTGCTGTCAACCACGCGTCCAACAAAGAGAGAATGTGTGGAGGGCTTAGGGGTGCAGCAGGCTTACTGAGTGTGAGCAAGCTAGGCAGGCAAGGGTTCAGACCCCAGGCCTGTCGGTTTCTGCCAGGGGGACCTTGGATGGGTTACTTGCTCCCTGAGCCTCCGTTTCCTCATCTGAAAGGTGGGAACGATTTACTCACTTGGCAGGTGCTTGGGAGAGGTCATGAAATAACCTCATAGTTAGCGTTCACTCTGCTTTTATTATGATAATGTTACCATGTCCTCCTCAGCTCCAGGGACCAGAGCCGGGGTTAGGGCTTCAAACCCTACTGAGCAGCAACACAGAGACCCTTCATTCTGGTCGTGTCCCCAGCTCTACTGTGAGCGGTGTGGTCCCGACCACTGTTGTTCTCTCTAGTTTCTGTGGCTTGGGAAACAAGGTCTTTAAGGTGTTTCCCATCAAGTTCTTGGAGTCTAATCCACAGAAATCACTAAGAGGCCAGACAAGGAATTCAGGCAAGGCTTTATCAGGGCTCATGCGGCAGCACGAGGAAGGGAAAACAAGTAACAGTTTCCCCTGCTTGCTGCCCGAGACAGGCCGAGCTGGCCCCTTAAACGGGGAGAGGGCAGGGGTGGACCAGTGGGTCAGGCTCAGAGGGGTGGCTCAGATGGTCTGCCCACCCCTTGGTGGTGCTGTGTGCGGGCATCATGCAGAGTGTCCGGCTTGGCTCTCAGCCCCCTTCTCATCTCACGGACCCCCCTCGCTCCCAAATGATGCCACTATTTTCTGCCGCGAGGAAACGGTGCTTGTCAGGTCTGATCCTCCACGGGCACCTCCGTCACGCCAGCCTTCCTGCCAGGCCTTGGGGAACTGGGACCACCTCCTCCTCCTCTGTCTGAGGCTCACCCCTCCTCCCAGCCCTGCCTGGTCCCTCTGAGGGCTCGCGCCGCCACGTGCCCCTTCTCCCGGCTTTGGACCCTTCTCTCATTTTCTGGAAAAGAAGTCCCGGGCCCCGGATCTCCTCCAGGCAGCCACGCTCCCTCGGACAGAGGCCTGTGCTCTCCTTCCTCTGCTCCACCCCTCACTCCTCCAGCCTCTGAATCCGGTTTCCATTCCCAATGGAAATGAACCCGACCTCCTTTTCGCCGAGCCAATGACCCCCTCATCGGCCTTCCCGCCGGATGCTGGCGATCACTCCTCGCAAGGCTTGACTTCCTGGGTGTCTGTGACATCGCGCTCCCCTGCCTCTCCCCGCGTGTCACCCTGCCTGCCCCGTGGGCTCCGGATATCTGCCACCGGCCTCATGCCGGTGTTGTCTACAGGGGCCTCCCTCTTTGGCTCCCCACTTTGTTTTGATTTTAACTCAACAGAGAGGCTGGTGGCACTTAAATCTTTCCTGCTCCCCTGCTACCCCCTTTTCTGAGCTGAGACCTGCATATCTGTTTGTTGGTGTGAAACCTCCAGGCGAACTTGCCTAAGGTACCACGAGTTCAGCTCAGCCAAGGAGGACCCTGACCTCGCCTCCTGCAGTTCCAGCCTGGGATGGAGGCATCGCTGGCCTGGAAGGCTTCTTCTCCTAGAATGTGACTTGTTTTTTTTAAGATAGTTATTTTTTCTATTATAGTCAATTTACAATGGTCTGTCAGTTCCTACTGTACAGCAAAGTGACCCAGTCACTTTAACCCATATATGTGTGTGTGTGTGTGTATACACACAGTCTTTTTCTCACATTATCCTCCATCACGTTCTCTTCGCACAGGCTGTACACGACGGCCAAGGCCCCCAGATTTTGCACACTCCCTTGGTGCCCGTCTCTCTTGGCTCTGACTGGTCTGAGTCCCCACCAGTCCAACCCTCTCAACTCTGAACACCACACAGATTCATGAGTGTCTGATAAACGAAGAGCTAACCATGTTATTTCCTTGCTTGAAACTGTCAGCGGCAGGATGCTCAGACCCTGCCACACCTGCTCATGAAAGCTGATCTTAAAATCCTGATGGAAGAACAAAGGGACAAGATAGCCAGGACAAATCTTAAGAATAGTCCAAGACTTGCTCTATCAGGTATCAGACCAAAGCACAAAACCATAGGGATTCAAACGGTGTGGTGTTGGGACTGGGTAGAGAAACTGTTCAGTGAATCAGAAGTGAGAGCCTGGACCCATTTCACAGTGGGGGTGGCACCACAGGTCAGTGGGAAGGGAGGGTCTTTTCAGTACATGAGGCCAGAACCATTGGGCTCCATGTAGAAAAAGGTGAAATGAGAGTCCTCCTACCTCAAATTATACAAGAGGATTAATGCCACAAATGTGAAAAGCAAAAATGCAAAACAACTGGGGGAAAAAAAAGACTGACAATCCTTATGACCTTGGGGAAAAGAAAGGAACAAAAGGCATAAACCCTAAAGGAAAAAAAGAATAAATTTGATTGCATTCAAAGTTAAACATTTCTGGGAGTTCCCATTGTGGCACAGCGGAAATGAACCTGACTAGGAACCATGAGGTTGTGGGTTTGATCCCTAGCTTCGCTCAATAGGTTAAAGGATCTGGCATTGCCATAAGCTGTGGTGTAGGTCACAGATGTGGCTCGGATCCTGCATTGCTGTAGCTGTGGCTGTGGTGTAGGCTGGCAGCTGTAGCTCCGATTGGACCCCTAGCCTGGGAACCTCCATATGCCATGGGTGCAGCCCTAAAAAGAAAAAAAAAAATAAATAAATAAACATTTCTGCGTTAAAACAAACAAAAGACAGCAAACGCAATGCTGAAAGGCAACCTGGGGTCTGGGAGAAGAGACCAGTATCTGTCACCAATAAGGTTCATGTTCAGATACATAGAGAGCTGCAAGTATCAGTAAGAAAAAGACAAATCACACCCTGAGAAACGGGCAAAGGAAACATATGGGAAATTCACAAAAGAGGAAAGGACTCCAGGGACCAGCAAGCATAAGGAAAGATGTCTTTACCTCACTGGTAATAATGAGAATGCAAATTATAGTAGAAATGAGGTACAGTTTCGCTTCATTAGATTGAAGAAAGTAATGAGCTTGACAGTATCAAGTGTGGGCTAGGCGTGGAGGGACAGGAAGGCTAGTCTGGGGCTCAGTCCAATAGGGCAGACGATGTGGGAGGCATTAGCCATGCTGAGTAAAGATCATGCCTTTCTGGCATCACTGCAACCCTGGGGTTCCTGTTCTGGGCGTCTGCCCTCAGGGAACTGTGGCACAGGTGCACAGGGACGCGTTCGTGAGGATGTTTGCTGTGGAAACAAACGGCCTGCCCCTTCGTGGGAAAATGGGTAAGTGAGCTGCGGTCTATGCATCAACACATTCTACAGAACAGGAAAAAAAAAAAAAAAAAAAAAAGGAAGCTGGATCTACAGGTATCGATACAGATAAAATCACAGAAACATAGGCTGAGTGGAACGAGCACTTGCAAAAGAACGTTTCTGTGGATGGCGGGATGCCATTTAAAACATGCAAAGCAGTAGTGTATATGTTTGTACATAGGGACTCATGCAGTAAAATACAAAAATCAAAGCAGGAATTACACAGAATGGTACCAGAAGGGTAGATACATCCACAGGGAAGATAGATGGAGTGAGAGGGACTTCTAGTTAATAATCCTAATTAATAATAATTAAGAAAATATAAAGCAAATATGTCAACTTCTGTTAAATTTGGGTGGGAGGTACAATGGGTATTTTCTCTATATAAATATTTCGTTATTTAAAATGAGCATCCTATAGAAAGCCCAGAATTAAACCCATGCACCTACAGCCAACTCAACTATGACAAAGGAGGCAAGAACGTACAATGGAGAAAAGACAGCTTGTTCAATAAGTGGTGCTGGGAAAGCTGGACAGCCACATGGAAAAGAATGAAATTAGAACACTCCCTAACACCATCACAAAAATAAACTCCAAATGGATTAAAGACCTAGATACAAGACCAGACACTATAAAACTCTTAGAGGAAAACATAGGCCAAACACCCTCTGACATAAACGACAGCAACATCTTCTCAGATCCACCTCTTAGAGTATTGACAATAAAAACAAAAACAAACAAATGGGACCTAATCAAACTTAAAAGTTTCTGCACAGCAAAGGAAACCCTAAACAAAATGAAAAGACAACCCACAGAATGGGAAAAAATCTTTGCAAATGAGTCAACTGACTAGGGATTCATCTCCAAAATTCATAAACACCTTCTGCAGCTCCATACCAAAAAAAAAACAAACAACCCCATCAAAAAATGGGCAGAAGATCTAAACAGACAGTTCTCCAAAGAAGATATACAGATGGCCAAAAAACACATGAAAAGATGTTCAACATCACTCATTATTGGAGAAATGCAAATCAAAACCACTCTGAGGTACCACCTTACACCAGCCAGAAGGGCCATCATCAGAAAGTCTACAAACAAGAAGTGCTGGAGAGGGTGTGGAGAAAAAGGAACCCTAGTACACTGTTGGTGGGATTGGAAATTGGTGCAACCACTGTGGAAAACAGTATAGAGATTCCTCAGAAAACTAAACATAAAAACCATAAGAGAATACTATGAACAACTATAGGGCAACAAGTTTGACAATCTGGAAGAAATGGACAATTTTCTAGAATCTTACAGCCTGCCAAAACTGAATCAAGTAGAAACAGACCAACTGAACAGACCGATCACTAGAAATGAAGTTGAAGAGGTCATAATATCACTCCCTACAAATAAAAGTCCAGGACCAGATGGCTTCACAGGCGAATTTTATCAAACATATAAAGAGGAATTGGTGCCCATCCTCCTTAAACTCTTTCAAAAGGTTGAAGAAGAAGGAATACTCCCAAAGACATTCTATGATGCCACCATCACCCTCATTCCAAAACCAGACAGAGATACCACCAAAAAAGAAAACTATCGCCCAATATCATTGATGAATATAGATGCAAAAATTCTCAACAAAATCTTAGCCAACCGAATCCAACAACATACCAAAAAAATTATACACCATGACCAGGTTGGGTTCATCCCAGGTTCACAAGGATGGTTCAACATACGCAAATCATTCAGCATCATACACCACATTAACAAAAAAAAAGTCAAAAATCATATGATCATCTCAATAGACGCAGAAAAAGCATTGGACAAAGTCCAACATCCATTCATGATCAAGACCCTCGCCAAACTGGGTATAGAGGGAACATTCCTGAATATAATCAAAGCCATTTATGATAAACCCACAGCAAATATAATACTCAATGGGGAAAAACTGAAAGCCTTCTCACTCAAATCTGGAACAAGACAGGGATGCCCACTCTCACCACTGCTCTTCAACATAGTTTTGGAAGTCCTAGCCACAGCAATTAGACAAACAAAAGAAATAGGAAGAGAAGAGATAAAACTGTCACTGTATCCAGATGACATGATACTATACATAGAAAACCCTGAGGACTCAACCCCAAAACTCCTTGAACTGATTAATAAATTCAGCAAAGTAGCAGGATATAAGATTAACATTCAGAAGTCAGTTGCATTTCTGTATACCAGCAATGAAATATTAGAAAAGGAATACAAAAATACGATGCCTTTTAAAATTGCACCTCACAAAATCAAATACCTCGGAATACACCTGATCAAGGAGGTAAAGGACCTATATGCCGAGAACTATAAAACTTTAATCAAAGAAATCAAAGAAGATGTAAAGAAATGGAAAGATATTCCATGCTCCTGGATTGGGAAAATCAATATTGTAAAAATGGCCATACTACCCAAAGCAATCTACAGATTCAATGCAATCCCTATCAAATTACCCAGGACATTTTTCACAGAACTAGAACAAACAATCCAAACATTTATATGGAACAACAAAAGACCCAGAATCGCCCAAGCAATCCTGAGAAACAAAAACCAAGCAGGAGGCATAACTCTCCCAGACTTCAAGAAATACGACAAAGCCACAGTCATCAAAACAGTGTGGTACTGGTATCAAAACAGACAGACAGACCAATGGAACAGAATAGAGAACCCAGAAATAAACCCTGACACCTATGGTCAATTAATCTTTGACAAGGGAGGCAAGAACAGAAAATGGGAAAAAGAAAGTCTATTCAGCAAGCATTGCTGGGAAACCTGGACAGCTGCATGCAAAGCAATGAAACTAGAACACACCCTCACACCATGCACAAAAATAAACTCTAAATGGCTGAAAGACTTAAATATACGACAGGACACCATCAAACTCCTAGAAGAGAACATAGGCAAAACACTCTCTGACATCAACATCATGAATATTTTCTCAGGTCAGTCTCCCAAAGCAATAGAAATTAGAGCAAAAATAAACCCATGGGACCTCATCAAACTGAAAAGCTTTTGCACAGCAAAGGAAACCCAAAAGAAAACAAAAAGACAACTTACAGAATGGGAGAAAACAGTTTCAAATGATGCAACTGACAAGGGCTTAATCTCTAGAATATATAAGCAACTTATACAACCCAACAGCAAAAACGCCAATCAATGGAAAAATGGGCAAAAGACCTGAATAGACTGTTCTCCAAAGAAGATATACAGATGGCCAACAAACACATGAAAAAATGCTCAACATCGCTGATTATAAGAGAAATGCAAATCAAAACTACCATGAGATATCACCTCACACCAGTCAGAATGGCCATCATTAATAAATCCACAAATAACAAGTGCTGGAGGGGCTGTGGAGAAAAGGGAACCCTCCTGCACTGTTGGTGGGAATGTAAACTGGTACAGCCACTATGGAGAACAGTTTGGAGATACCTTAGAAATCTATTCATAGAACTTCCATATGACCCCGCAATCCCACTCTTGGGCATCTATCCGGACAAAACTCTACTTAAAAGAGACACATGCACCCGCATGTTCATTGCAGCCCTATTCACAATAGCCAGGACATGGAAACAACCCAAATGTCCATCGACAGAAGACTGGATTAGGAAGCTGTGGTATATATACACAATGGAATACTACTCAGCCATAAAAAAGAATGACATAATGCCATTTGCAGCAACATGGATGGAACTAGAGAATCTCATCCTGAGTGAAATGAGCCAGAAAGACAAAGACAAATACCATATGATATCACTTATAACTGGAATCTAATATCCAGCACAAACGAACATCTCCTCAGAAAAGAAAATCATGGACTTGGAGAAGAGACTTGTGGCTGCCTGATGGGAGGGGGAGGGAGTGGGAGGGATCGGGAGCTTGGGCTTATCAAACACAACTTAGAATAGATTTACAAGGAGATCCTGCTGAATAGCATTGAGAACTTTGTCTCGATACTCATGTTGCAACAGAAGAAAGGCTGGGGGGAAAATGTAATTGTAATGTATACATGTAAGGATAACCTGACTCCCTTGCTGTACAGTGGGAAAAAAAAAAAGAAAAAAAAAAACTAAACATAGAACTACCATTTGACCCAGCAATCCCACTCCTGGGCATCTACTCAGAGAAAACCATGACTCACAAAGACACATGTACTCCGATGTTCACTGCAGCACTTCAATAGCCAAGACATGGAAACAACCTAAATGTCCATCGACAGAGGAGTGGATCAAGAAGAGGTGGTACATATACACAATGGAATATTGCTCAGCCATTAAAAGGAACGAAATACCGGCATTTTTAGCAACATGGATGGACCTAGAAATTATCATGCCAAGTGAAGTCAGTCATACAATGAGACACCAACATCAAATGCTTTCACTGACATGTGGAATCTGAAAAAAGGACAGACTGAACTTTGCAGAACAGAAGCTGACTCACAGTCATTGAAAAACTTCTGGTCTCCAGAGGAGACAGTTTGGGGGGTGGGGGGATGTGCTTGGGTTGTGGGATGGAAATCCTGTGAAATTGGATTGTTATGATCATTATATAACTACAGATGTGATAGATTCATTGAATAAAAAATACATAAAATGAGCATCCTGGAGTTCTTGTCGTGGCTCAGTGGTTAATGAATCTGACTAGGAACCATGAGGTTGTGGGTTTGATCCCTGGCCTTGCTCAGTGGGTTAAGGATCCAGCGTTGCCATGAGCTGTGGTGTAGGTCGCAGATTCGGCTCGGATCCAGCATTGCTGTGGCTGTGGCGTAGGCTGGCGGCTACAGCTCCTGTTGGACCCCTCGCCTGAGAACCTCCATATGCCGTGGGTGCGGCCCTGGAAAAAGACAAAAAATAAATAAATAAAATAAAATAAAATAAAATAAAATAAAATAAAATGAGCATCCTTTAAACTGAGTGGATGCCTCTGTGCCAGGCTCTGCCCTCCAGCTCCATCTTTCCTCACCCTGTGCCATGAACTGGGGCTGTACCACGGGACCTAGGTCAGCAGGCTCCTGGTTATGTCAGAGGATGGGGGCCCTGGCCAGAGACGGAGGAAGGGAAGACAGTGAGGCTGGGCACCGCTCCCGCCTGCTGTCCCCATGGTCACTACTGAGAGGCACAGTCTCCGGGCCCCCTGTGCTCTGGTTTTGGTAACTGGTGCCTCCCTGCACCCCTGCAGGCTTGGTGGTTACAGAGCCCCACTGTCTCTGGCCTGGAGTGCTGTGCTGCGACCTGGGGTTCCACTTTACCCGCCTTCTGAAACTCTCCTCTGGTCACCCCAGTTGAGTGCCATCTGTGTCCTGCCTCGGGCCCTGCAGTGCCCACACTTGTAACCCCCACGACGCCCCTCTGAGGTCCGTGTTATCAGCCTTGGTTCACCAATGGGGAAGAAGCAGAAGCTCAGGAGGTTAAGCCTCCAGGACAGGGAGCTGGCATGGAGCCCGGTTCAAGTCTAGGCCTTGTGAATCCATGGAGGGGGCACCTGGGGCCACCTTGCCCAGCACCTTGGCCAGGAATCGCCCCTCCTCCTGATGGGGTCACAGGGGAGCCAATTCCGGACCTCTGCGGCCCTGCCCTGGCCCCGGCTGGGGAAAGGCACCTTCCCCGGGCGTTGGAGGAACAGGTCTGAGGACAACCTCTCTTTGGGATGAGAAATGAGACCTAGACAGGGGCGCCTTCCAGGGGATTCAGATGTGCAGTTGGTGAAGACTTTCTGCTCCAAAGGCTGGAATGAGAGCGAGTTTTGTCCTGGGGGAAATGTCTCGTGGAGCTGCTGCAGAGGGGGAAGGCAAGCGTGGAAGCCGTCGGCTTGGTTTCTGTTTTGCACGTCTTGCTCAATAGATGGATCCATGTGGAGGGGAGAGTGTGCCTTGTTTATCAGCCGCATGTACGCAGGATTGCAGTCTCACTGCCTGAGTCACTCTGGCTCCCACCCTGGGTTCAGAAAGTATTTTGTAAAGGTCAAATCGCCTCGCTCCTCCTCGTGGCTTGAGCCGGTGGTGTCGCAGCCTGAGTAACGGGGAAAGCCGAATGTTCTGTGCCCAGAACTGTGTGCTGGGCTGCCATCCAGGAGGCGGGGATCTTCAGAGCCCTGTTTTGCAGGTAAGGGAGCCAGGGCTTCTATCACACACAGGACCGGGACCCAGGGGTACACCACCGTCCTGGTGGTGGCGGGGGGGTCGGGGGGCCGTGGGGTGGAGGAGGAGCTCTAACAGGTCAAAGGTCAGGCATTAACGAAGACCTGAGGAAGGAAGAACACGGTGCCCCATCTGAGGTGATCTGACATGACAAGCAGGAGGCACTTCCTGCAGGAAACACGTGATGGATAAAGGCCAACTGCTACTCCTCGAGGAGGGGACGGTGAAGGACGCTAACATCTATTAGGCACCGACCGCGCACCAGGCTAAACACTTCCACGTCTAAGATCATTGACTCCTGTGCAGCTGATGCTTTTACCAAAGCCACGTTAAAGGAACGCTCAAATATGGTAAATCAACTATACGTCAATAAAGCTTTTTAAAAAATAAAAATAAAAGGATGTTCGGAGGCACTCCAGTCACGTGGTGGTGGGGCGCTGGGCTTGTTCCTTCAGTCGCCCCATGTGCAGTGAGAGCTGGACGCGCCGAGGCTCTTCCGGGAGCTTCCTTACCCTCTGCTCACTCCTGATCCACTGCCTTCCCCACCTATCTCCATGTGGTTGCGCGTCCTGGCTCGGATCCCTGGTTCCGGGCTCACCCTTGGTCCTTTCTGCTCAGCTCTTGACTCCCCCTCCAGGCGGAGGCCCAGATCCACCCCCTTCTTCTCGCTGTGTTGGAGGCCTACCTGGCCTCAGATGCCCCTTCAAGGGGCTGCAAGCAGCAGAAGCGGGGATCTCCCTGGGTCAAAGCTGATGCTGCTCTGTGGACCAACAGCCGGGGTTTGCCGTTGAAGCAGAAGAATTTCCATTCAGCTGGGACCGAGGGGTGGGGTGGCCTCCCTGCCAGTAAGTGACACTCTGCTACTGAAAGGCCTCACGTTCCTGCCCCATCAGGCCTGGGGGTGGGGGGTACCATGTGACAGCGTCAGGAACACGTGTCTTCTGGGATGGTTTCTGAGCTGGGCAGCTGGCAAGCTGTGTTTCTCCATGTCTCGGGGCAGGGGCAGGGGTGGGGGCAGTGCTCATGAGCTGGGGCTCTGGCCTGGCTTAACAGAGTGTGGTCCCCGCTGCCCGGCCTGATATGGCACGGACAGCTGGAAAAACTGACCACGCAGCTTGACTATCTCAGAGGATTGCTCTATTTTTCCTCAGCATAATTTTTCCATGAATAATCTTTAAGTGGCTGTTTCTTTAGCAGTTTTATTGGAACATATGAGAACTGACAGTCACTGGGGAATGAGATATCATGAAAAAAATCTGGTTTTCATTACATTTCTCTCCAGAAACCAACATGCTGCCCAACAGACCACTCATTGATTGGAAGAGAAAAGAGCACAGGGCCTTCGAACCATGGCTTTGGAGTGGACAGGAGTAAGGATGATGAATGGCCACAGCAGAGCGCACAGGACCCAGAGGCAGACGGGCCTGGGCTCCCACCGGCCGCTGCCACCTGCAGGCTGAGTGACCTTGCGCAAGTCACCCGGCCCCTTCTGAGCCTGAATCTTCAACACGGGGACAGTGCGCTGGCCTGGCAGCCTCCCCTCGAGGAGGAAATGATACAGCAGCTCTCCCTCCTTCCTGCAACAACACCCCGGGCCAGACGCCACACAGTCACACTGAATTAGAGAGATGGGGTTCTGTCTCTGTGCAGTTCACAGTCGAGGGGGGACAGAGACAAGTAAGCAGATAACTGCTTTGATAGGAACAAATAAATACAGTAATAGCCATGACCACACCAATCGTGTAGCTACCATGACAATAATGATGGTGGCAATGGCAACAGGTGACATTCATCAGGCACCTACAAGGTGCCAGATACTGTGCAAAACGCTCAGTACGCAGGATCTGATGTAAGTTTCACAGTACCGCTGCCTCCCGGGCATCTCGGCGTTACTCTGTGGATGTGCAGTCAGAAGGTTAAGGAGCTTCCCTGGGCAGGGGGCTGGTAAGCAGTGCACCTGAGCACACAGGCATGTCAGAGGGGCCCTGAGGGGGGGGTGTGACCCCCAGACTGATGCAGGAGTCCCAGCAGAGGCGGTGGCAGAGGCGGAAGGAGCAGCTCGTGCAAAGCCTCAAAAACGGCAGACCCAGGACCTACTCCAGAAACTGCAAAGAGCCAACCTGGCGACGAGCTGAGCATGGGGAGTGTGTGTACGTTGGGAGCCAGACTGGGGCTGCAGGGCTGCGTGGGGGGCCTGAGGTTCAACGAGGGGAGGACACGGAGACCTTCAGGAGAGGAGATTATTTTATTTAGATTCTAGGAGAGCAAATCATGCTGAGACTTGTACCCTAGAAAGCTCACTCTGGTCAAGACCGCAGGCTGGGAAGGGGAGATGTGAGCCAGAGGTGTCTAGAGGGTAGACCAGCAGGGGTGTGGACCACGAGGCCGATTCGGGGTAACCCTCAGTGGGAGCTGGTGCCCTTCAGTTAGGAGGGAGCAGGATTGGGGGGCCAACGAGAAGCTCAGTTTGGGACTGATGTCTGGTGGCCTCTGGGCAGATGGATGCGTCGCTTGGGAAACAGGTGACGACTGGGGACAGGTGCGCAGGACTTGTCAGCACAGGGCTATGGAGCCCCAGGAGCGGACGAGATAATCCAGGTTGTAATCTCAGTGCAAGAGGGAAGCCCGGAGACAGGAGGGGAAACCAGTGTTTGTGGGATGAGAAGAAGAGGAAGGCTAGGAAGGAACTAGTGGTATACAACTAGGGTCAACAGAGCAAATATTTGAGAAAAGCATCATTTTAGATTTGTGTAATTTTAGAGGAAGGCGGCTCAGTAACAGTGTACTCTTGTGACCTCGGCAGCCCCTGGTCTCAGCAGTCAGTTCCTCCTCTGGAGGCGGCCTTGGACCGCCAGCCTGTGCCGGGACACTGCCAGGAGCCATGGTCCCCTTCTACTCTCTCACGCGGACCACAGCAGACAAGCCTGGAACACCGCAGACATGACCTGTTCATCCTGGGTGTTTCTCTTGGGAGAAGAGGGAGAAACAGAGCGAAAGAACCGCTGGTCTGCTCCTGCCCTCGGCGGTTAAATGAGACAGCGAGGCCTTTCACTGAGCTGCAGGGCCCAGAACCCGTGTCCCCGAGCTCTCATAAAGAGGGCCGCGACCCCGTCCTCTTGGTTGCGTGCGGCCTGCACCGTGCCTTCACAGTGCCCGTCCCGGGAAGCTACGGCATTGTGTGTGAGTTCCCTCTCCCCCAGTGACACTGGCTCCGGACGCCCAGGCTATGTCCTGGGGCCCAGGGCAGGGCTGGGTGAGCAGCTGGAGCACCGGCCCAGTGTGCCGAGGGGGCTGGCGCGGTGCCCGCGGCTGCAGAGACGCCGGCTCTGCCGCGGAGGACACGTGGCTGGGATGGGAGCCTTGTTCCCACGGGTTCCAGCAGCACCCGTGCGGCCCTGCCCTGGGTCAGCGCTGCCCACTGAAGCAGCCTGGCAGCCCCGCTCCGCTCGCGGGGTGCCTTCCAAGTCTCGCACGTGGGAGATTAATGGGAGGCAGCTGTGTTGCAGGGAAACGACTCAACTGGAGTCACAAGACTTGCGTTCCAGTCCCGCCTCTGCTGGGGCTGAGCTGGGAGCCTGCTGCCCAGGCTCCTCGGCTCTGAGCCTCCTCTTCGTCACTGGATAAGAGGGGGACCCCTGCCACCCCGGCTGTGGAGAGCACCTCTCTGAGGGTCTGGGGCATGGGGCCCCCTTCCACCCTGGACCTGGGGATTCCGTGGCTCTCGGTTGCTTTCCTGCAGGGGCTGAGAGCCCTGTTCCCAGAGAGGGGTCCTCTGTGGGTCCGCCAGCACCTCGCGGCTCTCCGGGCCCCGGGCCCCTCTGCCCTGAAAGTCCGTCTGTGTTGAAAGCCTGCTCTGGCCAGCTTTCACGGTGCAACCCGGAGCTGGAGACTTTCGCATTCACACGTGCTCTTTGTTTCTCAGACTTGTGGCTCTTCCGGGTCCTCAGGGTGAGCCAGGCTCTACCTCACACATCAGTTTGCCCCGGTTCATTTCTTTCTGAAAAATGGCAGCAGGTTAGAGTCTTGGCCCCTGCGCTTGACCTTGATGTAAGATGGAGACTCCCAGGACAGAGCGGAGGGGAACCCCAGAGTTTATGGGCAAAACCCAGCTCTCCAGCCCTTGAGTCCCTCACCCAGGGACCCGGTGCCTTCTGAGAAGGTACGAGGGTAGAGAGGGGGTGCCCTCCCCTCATCCATGGGGTGATCTCTTCTTCTCCTCGACCACAGCGAGGGGGTCTCTGGGCCACTTGAGGAGCCCGGTACGTGTCCCCCGCAGCTGGGAGGCCCAGGGGACTGGCCGTGCCCCACTCAGGCCTGGAGCCAACATGGAGGTCAGTGGTGGCCACACTGGGCTTAGCTGCCCTTGCACACACGGTACCAGGACAGGTGTGGCGGGTCAAAGGACCCGTGGAATCTCTGGAAAAAACCCGACGAAAGTGCCCAGAGAGGGAGCATCAGTGTTATCAACTGCCACCTGGATCAGCACTGTGCCCACACCACTCTTGGCACCTGGACCTGGCAGTCAGCAAGCCAAGGAAGGCGGAGAACACTGGAGAGGGTGAGGGCCAACACCCCTGCTCTCTGATCACCGGCAGCCGGGCCCCGGGGGCAGGGTGCCAGGGAAGGGGAATGAACGCCAAATCAGGTTTGGAGTTCCAGAACCGCACGGAACCAGCCTTCCAAGGACCACACTGGGACAGCCTGTGACTCCAAGTGAGTGCAGGCAAGTCACGGCTCTGTCGAGGTTGTTTCCTGGGGCAGCCACTTCCTGCACGGCACAGAGGATGGGGCAGTGCCCAGGGCACTCTGGGCCTTCAGGTGCATCCCGCTTCTTCCACGGGTTGGATACAGGTGCCAACTGGTCCAGACCCTGGGGTTCAGGAACTGGCTGTGCCCCTTCTTCTAGGCATGAGATGAGGGGGGCGGGTACCCCAGCTCCTTCACCTGTAGGACAGGATGTATCACCCCCGGCCCCGCAGAGTGGGTGTGAGGCTCACCAGGCCAAACATGGCACAGCTCCAAGCAGCGCCTGGCCAAGCGTGCACACTCAATCCGTGTTAGCTGCCATTGCTGGTATTACCACTATCTTTGCTCCTCTGTTTCCCGACCATCAACCAGCTGGTGCGGTAGGTTTTGACACAGGTCCATAAATTCTCTGACACTCCTGTTGAGGGGCTGGTCAACCTCCCCTCTCCCTGGATCTGGGGAGGCCTTGGCCTGCAGAGTGTGGCACAAGCGAGGCTATGTGTCTTCCGAGGCGGGTCACGGAGATGCCCTGATGCTCTGGAGACATCCACTCAGGGGAAGGAAGGCCATGTAGGAGTTTGATGGCCCCGAGGCTGTCATGTGGCAGGGAAATCCAGGCCACATGGAGGCCACAGGTTCGCTTCCGTTCTGCCCCAGCTGCCAGCCAGCACCAAGCACGTCTAGGTGGTTCCGGCCCCAGGATCAAGTCCCTCTCGGCTGTCAAACCTTTCCAGTTGAGGCCTCAGTTGTTGCGGAGCAGAGACAGGCCGGCCACCCAGCTGTGCCCTGTCCAAATTCCTGGCCCTCAAATCAATGCATACAGTAAAATGGTCGCTTTGTGCTACTGGCTCCTGAGGTGGCTGGTTATGTGGCTGCAGTGGCTGGCACGCTGGTGCGTGGTGACCTGGAACTGAGGTGAGGGCCCTCTGAGCCCCCCATCCAGAGCTCTGTTGCCTGCGTCAGAGTCCCTCCATTGCACAGCGTCAGCGCCTGGAGCTAACGTTCCTGAGTGGGAGCGCGTGCCAGGCCCAGCCTCCGCCCTGCGAAGTAGGCCTATGTGAGGTATTTCTTCCTCTTCCCATTTCACCAATAAGAAAACTGAGGCTCGGCGGGATCACGCCAATCGCCCAAGGTCCCACAGCTGGGACGTGCTAGAGCTGGGCCTTGAACTCAGGTCTGCCAGACTCTGAAGCCGGGCTTTTACCCACAGGCAATAAAACAAGGAAGACGGAAAGGTGTGTCGAGAGCAGTCCCGAAGGAGCAGAAACCTGCGGCCCAGGCGAGATTTTTCCATGGACTTGCTTTGCTGCCAAGGACCCTTCAGAGAAAACCTGCCAGTTGGTCCAGCGCGTGGAGGCGGGGGCGGACGCGCTCTGGAAATGTCTTCACCGGTTCCAGGGCACATACAAACATCACTTGCCCTCTCTTGGGGTCAACGTTCTTTATGATTTTTGCTCTCCAGGAAAATATTAGTTCATTATATAAACTAAACATTACATACATGGGGAAAATGGAGCACGTGGCATTCCTGGCCTTTTTTCTCTCCAGACCAGAAACTGAGAACGTCTCCCCACTTCCTTTCTCACAGTCTGTCCATCTGCTGGTACAGAGCTGCTGGCACAGCCACTCCCCAGGGGTGGAGAGAGGGGTGCAGGGGCATCACGGGGATGAAGGGCACAGCTGCAGCTCGGGGACCATTCTGACACTAACCAAGGTCCCAGAGGCCCAAGACCAGGGCTGCTCCCGACACTAGAGCCAGCAGCTTCCATGCTGGGGCAGGGGAGCTGGGGGAAAGTGCACGCGGCTGCAGAGAGGGGTCACGCAGCTCACACTGGCCCCCTAGGGCTCTTGTGTGCCCCCCGCCCCTCATGCCTTCCGCTGCCAGCCTCCCCTACTAAAGCATGACGCCCACGAGGGCAGGTCTTTGCCTGGTTCCACCGGGTGCCTGGCTCACAGTCTGCAGGTGAAGCCTCAAGTGAACAAATGCATCTTAGGGCCTTTGCTCGGCAGGTGTGGGGGTGCCTGTGGCTGGAAAGGGCCCAGAGCTGAAGCTCCAGCTCCAGCTCCCTCCCGCGGAGCTGAGGGAGGCTGCGTTCCTCCCATTCCTGGGACCGCAAGAGGCACATTCCTGTCCCTGGGTCTGGTCCGGCTCCTGCCACGCAGCCGGTCTAATTGCTGGGGGTGGGGGGAGGCTTCCCTGGAGCTGCTCCCCAGGGCCCGCCCTCCACGGGACCCCGTGCCTGTCCCCTCTGTCGGCCAGAGGCCGAGGGGGGTGGCCGGGACCGCTGAGTGCATCCAAAGCCTTCCAGACGCCCCTGGGCCTCTGGTGATCAATGAAAACCTTAACATCCTGCTTCCAGGCTGGGGCCAGGGATTTGGAAAGCCCGTGGCAGACACTCCCGGGAGCCTGCGCGCTGTGTGAAAATGCGACCTCAGCACTTCTCTGGAAGGAGTGCGGAGTCAGCAGTCAGCCCACTCCGGAGCCGCCTCCGGGAACCAGGTGCCCGCGGGGCCCAGCCGGGAGCCCAGAGGCCGGCGCTGGAGGGCGGGCGCAGCCACCACGGGCCTTTACCGGTGCTGGGCTGGGTCCTTAGCTCTGGCCACTTTCAGGCTTTCAGGTGGGGACGCAGACACCGGACAAAGACGCACAGATAACTGTCACTTTCCGCAGGGGAGGTGCGCTGAGCGGCAAGAGGCTTGTGAGGCCAGGGGGCAAACTCTATGAAAGGCCGGGGGTAAAGTTCTGGGCATTGCAGGCCCAGGGTCTTTGTCCCAACCTCAACTCTGCCATCGCGGCGTGCGGGCAGCCAACGTGCTACCCTGGGGCCACAGCCCGACCCCTGCTGCTGTAACAGGGAGGCTGACCCCGGGGGAGGAGAGGCTTCCCTGAAGCAGTGATGTTTTGCTAAAACCAGAAGAATGATTTGGTGACAGAGGTAGAATCATAACATGGTCAGTATGACAACTGACACTGTCATCCTGATGCCGTCACCCTTAATGAGGGTGCTGTACGTGCTGGGCACCTGCTAAGCATTCTACACACGTGATCTCAATAAATTATTGTGCCCATTTTATGGATGAAGAAACTGAGGCTTGGCAGGTACACAGGGTGTTCTGCTCACCCTTTGGATGCGCTCTGTGCCCAGCTTGGAGCCCTTGGGAGGCCCACTCCCCGAGAAGCTCCTCACCCTAGGCTTCCAATCGGCTTGGGCCGATGGGAGGCTCGGGCGGTGGGTGGGGAGGGAGGGCAGAGGCGAGAGGGGCCCGGGTACCTCTTCTCCCTCCCTCCCGCTTCACCCTCCGCTTCCACAGCTCCTGCCAAGCTGACTGTCCTCTGTCGCTTTGCAACTGCCGGAGTTGTGACCTTCTTCCTTCCCCAGGTCCTTCACCCTGGAGGTGCCGGGTGCTTCGCTGTCCTGTGTGTGAAGTATTCATTCCTCTCCCATTTCACCTTCATGAAGTCTCTTCCTGGGAGCCATCTGGGGGCAATTCCGTTTCCTGCCAGGATTCTGCTGGAGGAGGTCCGTTCACTTGCTGGGTTCTGGTTTCACACAGCTCATAAACAAGGGAGCTGGGGAGATGACGGCGGATGGGATGGAAGGCGAGTCCGGCTGAACCACAGGCTGGGTCTTGGCTCCGGTACTGGTTTCCGTCACAGACAGGAGCCGAAAGTGAAGGTAGCTCCTCCTTTCCTGCCCTGGGGCTCAGTGAGTGGCCTCCCACGAGCAGGGTTAGCTTTCTGAGCCTGACTCCTGTTTATGACCTCCGGCCTGGCGGGGGGAGCTGGTGGCGCCGGTGCAGACCTGGGCTGGGGCAGGAAGGGAGCCTGGGAGCTGAATCCCGCAGCACGTCTGCCCAGGGCAGAAAGAAAGTGTGGCTGTGGGGACTTGTTGGCACGTCCCCAGAGGTGTGGTCATCCTGTTAAGGTGTATTAGCCAGATTGGGTGCAGAGGGCTCTTCCACAGACTCACGTGGACGAGATGCAGAAAGGCGTTTGTTTTGAGCCGACTCTCGGCACCAGAATTCTGGCACGCTCTCCTGAGGAAGGAGTCTTGCATGGCTAGCGTTTCCTATTGCTCCTTCTATGGCCGAAACCATTGCTTTAGAATCCTGCTGCTACTTCCTACATCCCTCTGATGGGCTCCGTGCCCCCGTCCTCCCCCACCCAGAGGTCAGGTGCAGGTGTCTGAGCATCTGGAAGGAACACAGCTGACTGGGTGGGGAAGGTGACCTAGAGCAGGGGCAGAGCTGAGAAGGTAGAGACAAGACCAGTGCCGAGAGCTTTCCTTCTGGTCACCTCTGCTGGTGGGTCACCTGGCAGGTATGAAAGCAGTGCATGTGGGAGGAGACAGCCTTAGATATTTTCGTATCGGGCTCCTGGAACCCTGGGAAAATCAAGCGTAGGCCAGGACTCTGACAGTCTCTGGAGACTGTCTCTGAGAGGCTCAACCAGAGTCTCCCTCTGCTAAGTTAATGTGGGACCCCCCCCCCCCCGGGGGGGGAGGCAGGTGCTAGGGGCAGGGTCCGACCTTGCACAATGGAGCCAGGAGAGGCTGGAACAAACCCTAGAAGTCAAGCCTTGCTTGGTAGGGTGGTGGGAAGCTGCAGCACTGCCTCTAGCAGGTTCTGTGGTCCTGAGCCCAGCAGCAGAGGTACTGCTGCAACGGCCTGGCTCCAGAGGGTGGAGACAGTGGCCCGAGCAGGTCAACAGGCTGGAGGTGGCACGAGACCAGGCGGCAGCCTGCAGCAGCCACCCTCTCACCGACACTGCCTGTCAGACTCCACACTGTGCCTTAATATCATTTCAGTGTTCACATTCCGCCGACTCTGGGATAGAAGACTTATTACGCCCATCTCACGGGTAAGGAAACCGAGGCCCAGAGGGTATAAAGTTGCTTGTCCAAAATCATGGTGGCCTAGAACCCAGGCTGGTGTCACCCAAGTGCAAAGCAGGAGGAAGAAGTAGAGTTGGGCCGCCACCCCCAGGTTGGTCCCTCCCCTGGCAAGAGCAGAGATGGGTCAGTCCCAGGGACGAGAGTTGGTTAGAATACCCATAAAAGGAAACTGTCACGGAAATGGCCCTGAAGCAGCTAATACTGTACACAGAGGCGGGCAGAGCGCTTTAAAGTGTGACCTTGTCCAGGTGGCACAGCCTCGAAAGGTGGGTGCTAGTATTATTTCTGTTTTGTGGATGAGAGCAATGGGCATCTGAGCGGTAAAATAGCCAAGCCAGGAAACAAACGGCACAGCTTGGATCTGACTTCACAGCCTGGGCCCTTAATCTCTAAGGGACACTGCATGTCCCAAATATGGGAATAAAACTGATGCCCCAGGAAGGACAGCCGTCTGTGCATGGTGCTTCTAAACACCTCAGCACCCCGTGAGCAGCCACCCTGATAAGAAGGGTCCAGGTGACCTGGAGGAGACCCTGGGGTCCTCTTGACCTTGTACACGCTCCCAGCCTGGGGTCCTGACCTTGCCTCTCTGGGTCCCAGGCTCTTCCAAGAGACCCAGCCCAGCGGTGTTACCCAACAGGGCCCCGTGTGGTCAGAGCCCAGGCAGCTTGCTGTCGGGGGGCTGGGGGCAGGGATGGCTGAGTCGGCCAACCTGCAAATTCGACTCTGTTCTTTGGCTTCACAGGCAAAGCCAACCCTGGCAGGCACGTCTGGGCTATTGGCGACTTCGGTTACGGTACCTGCGAGATCTTCCTTGGAAGAGACGAGTCTCGGGGAGCTGCTTCCTGGTTCAATTCTGAGCGACAGTCTGGAAACAAAGATTTCCCAAAGATTAGAGGGGGTCTGGCGTGGCCGAGGGAGAAAAGAACATGCACGTGTCTGGACTGGAGAAGCTGGACTGCTGTTAAGGGCTCTTCTGGTCACAGGACTCGGGAACCCTCTGAGTTCTGCTCCAGGTCACAGCCCTGTCCGTCCAAGGTCCCCTGGGAATTTCCATGACCAAGAAACAGTGGGTGAGGAGGACACAGTGTGACCACAGCCCATCATCTGCCGGGCACAAATGTGGTCATTCTCAAGACAACGCTGTGAACTAGGAACACCAGCCCTGCCTTAGGGGTGAAGAATCTGAGCAGCAGCGGCGAGGTTACGTAGCTTCCCCAAGATCCCCGGGGCTGACCAGTGGCCCGGCAGGGGATCAGGCCATCTGACCCAAGCCAGGGTGTTCAGTCGTGACCGCGCCCTCTCTCTCCGATGTCCCCAGAGAGGCATGGTGCCACAGATGCATTCTGAGGACTGGTATCACAAGAGGATGATTCTTTTTTAAAAGCATTAATTGAGAACTTGTGGGTGAAATGACAGAGTGAAGCCAGATGCCAGACTCCCCCTCTCCCAATAAAACCCACAAACAACTACAGAGGCTTCAGAGTAAAAGGACTCAGTAGTTGCTACTCAACAAGGGAGGGGGCATAAACGGAAGCCATGAACTTTAGAAACCTGCAGCCGAGGAAAGAAAAGGAAGGTTCTGCAGTCTGACCAAGAGTTGCAGTGTGGCACGGCTCCTAACCTGCCCTCTGAGGCTTCGGGCGGTGGGGCGGGGGGGTGGGGGGGTGGGGGGTGATTGTCTCAGTGGGAGTCCCGCCCTTTCCCTCTTCTGACTGGCCCCAGATTCTGGAGAGGAGAGGATGGGGTGGGGGTGGAAACCCGGACGGAAATGAAGGTTCCATGGTGGGGGTTGGGGGGGTGATTGGAAACCTGAGGATTTCTGGAATGGGACAGAGCCCCTGACAATGGGGGAAGACCCCTCGACCTCTAAAACAGACAGCTGGCTCCCTACCTCCCTGGAGCCTGAGCCCTGCGCACCCCCAGACTGCACGAGAGGGCAGAGACAAGAAGCCCTGGGGCTCAGGGCACAGCAGGGGGGAAACCAGCCCATCTCACACAGGGAGCAAGGTCAGAGGTTGCCTCCCTCCTTCAGAGCCGTGAAAGATCCAGATGAGGCCTCTCACGTGGGAGCCGGGCGAAAAGAAGCGGTCGGGCAAACTAGCAACCATCCTCTCAGAAACAAGGGGAAGAGGACGGAAGAGAGCACTGCCAGGTTGCTCAGCCCGGAAGGCAGCCCTGAGGGACACAAGGAAGTGCCCCAAGTGCTTTAGAACATGGGTTGAATAAAACAAAACCTGCAAGATGAGATGGTAACGCAGAAGAGTAAGAGGAGGGGGGAGCCTGGAGAAGCCCGGGAGCAGATGTAGGACTAAACTGGGGGAGGACAGGTGTCCCAGAGCAGAAAGATCGGCCCAGTGCCCGTAGGCGACAAAGACGGAGGTGCCGCCACGAGAAAGAAAGAGGCTGATGGAGTTGGAAGGCAGACAGCATCCAACATATGGATCCCTCGGATGCCGGAAAGAGAAAAGCCACCAAGTGGCACAGAAGGAGTCAAAGACAGAAACCCAAAGAATTCCTCTGCAGTGAAGCAAGAGCATCCATGCTCCAGGGAGACCGGGCGCGCTCCCCCTGCAAACTTTGGAACTTCAAGGATTCTTCACCCACCAGGTAGACAAAAGAGGTCGCTTACAAGAGGAGAGACCCAGACTGGCTTGAGACGTGTCTACAGCACCACGCAGTGCCAGAAGGCAGTGCAGCGGGCTCTGCCCGTCCCGAGGGAGGGAAGCGAAGGAGCCCGGCAAGTCAGATGCAGATGTTTTCACGAAGGAGAACGCAGCACACGCGGGACTTGTGAAACCCTGCCTCGCGATGAGAGCCGGCTAAATAAGGGACTGATTTAAAGTAAAGACTCCAGGGATGGAGAAGCAGCAGGTGGTAAGACTGGAAAACGTCTACAAACACTAAACAGTAGGAACTACGATTCCTGAACATGACGTGTATGTTATAAAATTGGACTATGTAGAAATAAGATAAGGAGGAACGGGAAGACGGCGAACGAGAGACCAAGCGGGGAGCGTGCTAATGATCTCATCTTTGTTTTTGTTTTGTGTTGTTTTGTTTTGTTTTGTTTTTTGCTTTTCAGGGCCACACCCGCGGCATATGGAGGTTCCCAGGCTAGGGGTTGAATCGGAGCTACAGCTGCCAGCCTACACCGCAGCCACAGCAACGCCAGATTGGAGCTGCATCTGTGACCCACACCACAGCTCACGGCAACGCCGGATCCTTAACCCACTGAGCAAGGTCAGGGATCGAACCCGCAACCTCTTGGCTCCCGGTCAGATTCGTTTCTGCTGTGCCACGACAAGAACGCCTAATGATCTCATCTCTAATGGACACCCTGTTCACCACAGAAACTGAGTGAAAACAGAACTTGGCGACTCCAACCTCTTTGTGTTTTCTCTGACCTCTTCAATTAATCTTAGAAGGCTCTTTTAGGCAAGAGCATCTCTTGTGGTGGAGAAATATTTTATTTGAAGAGCAGCAATACCTTATGTTTTATTTCAGTGCCCTTTTCTAGCTTAAGTACAATTAAAGTGCAACGCAGTACAATCCAACTTTAATAAATTCTTTTTTTGCGTGAATCCATCTATCCATCCTTCTCCACGTACGCATACACACTTTCTGTGCAGAGAAAATGCCTGAAATAATAATGTTCATTTAATGCCAACGGTCATGCTTTCCAAATGGTAGGAATTGGGGTAATTTTTCTTGAATAAAATAAAATAGGCTACAGACTGAGAAGGACAAAGCACTGACTGGGCTCCTGGGCACAAGGCCTCTAAAGTCGGCGGGGACGATGCCATCAAGGTAAGAGCTAAGCCTGCGTCCTTTAGGGTGGGGACCTCCGGGCGTGACTTGGGCCGTGGAGTGTGGGGTCCCCAAGCAGAGTCACAAGCCCCCTGTGTCCCATGTCACTCAGAGCCAGGGCCTTCCTGGGAAGGGACCCCTCAGGGGTCCGGGCTCTGGGGTGAGAAGGCAGCCTTCCTCCCTGGGTTTGTCTGCTCGGACCTCAACAAAGGGCCTTTGTAAAACCCGGGCTGACTGTTGTTTAGCATTAAGTGCTGGGGGTGTTCAAGGGCCTTGGGAATAGAAGGAGTAATTACTCATGATCTGCAGCCGGTCCAAGGATTATCTCATGGTCAGAAGTATTTATAGACCATTTTTCTCCTTAAAGGATATTAGTGTTAATGAAAAACTACTGTCTTTTTAATCGCATTGTTGGCACACTAGTGGAAAATGTTATCCCAGGACCTAAGTGGGAATAATTTCACACTCTAGGGTACTCTTTTCAGGAACAGCAAATGCTTTGTAAGTAAAAATTAGCAATTTATGGCAAACATAGTTTTAATGATCCTCTCTGGCCTTCATTTATGCTGTTGTGATTATGTAATAGATCAAAAATTATTATATTCTATTTTAACAAAATATTGTACAATAACAACTAAAGATATTGTTTATGTTTCTAAAGATAGCCAATAATTAGGAGTTCCCGTCGTGGCTCAGTGGTTAATGAATCTGACTAGGAACCATGAGGTTTCGGGTTCGATCCCTGGACTTGCTCAGTGGGTTAAGGATCCGGCATTGCCGTGAGCTGCGGTGTAGGTCGCAGACGTGGCTCGGATCCAGCGTTGCTGTGGCTCTGGCGTGGGCCAGCAGCTAGAGCTCCGATTGGACCCCTAGCCTGGGAACCTCCATATGCTGCGGGAGCGGCCCAAGAAATGGCAAAAAGACAAGGAAAAAAAAAAAAAGATAGCCAATAATTAGAACCATGTAGGGAGCTTTGAAAAAACCAGAAATTTCCAGGCCCCACCCCAGAAATCTTGAGGGCCAGAAAGCTCCCTATGTGTCTCTGATTCACAGCCAGGGCTGAGATCCACTACTATAGAGCTGGCAGATGTGGGGCTGCTTGAATAACCATTCCCAAGGTCCTGGCGAGGGAGAAGGGGTGACCCGGGGGTGTCTCTAGTGGCCACAGTTCTCTACAGTTTTCAATACCTTAGATGAAGACCAAATCATCTAACTGATCAAATGTTTAGACATAAAACTGGAAGAGATAAAAAAATATATATTGGATAACGGGATTCAAAGGCAACATGCATGGCTCACTGGAAGCAACCAACAGGCTGGGTCTAAAAGAATACCTGCTATGTTGGCATTTGGGGGAAAAGGATCACTTACAAGACGGCTGAGACTTGCCCTGATATATCAGGTTATATGAAAAGTCCTGAGACTCTTAGTTGACCTCAAGCTCAAAATGAGCCAAGAAGACATCCAATCAATATGGCAGACAGACTCAATATGAAAAATCTCCCCTTTCCCTCTAAATACACTGAAATGCTGAATAAATTCCCAGGTGCTGCAAAAGAAGAAAGAACGGAAAGCCAGAGCAGGTGAGTGGAAGATGAGGCCAAAGGGCCCACAAGGGCGTTCACGGGAACTGGGTCTGTTCTCCACAGGCTGCACGGGATGGAGAGGGGGCCTCAGCCGGTGCCAGATGGCCAGAGTCCAGCAGGAGGCTGAGGCCCCCGGGGAGCTGCCTCATGCGTGAAGCAGGCTCTTGGAGAACTCTGTTTGGCAGCCTGGAGATAGGGCTGAAAGCTGCCCTTCCGCTCGGCGCTGTGAGCAGGAGAGTCGCTTGCGAGAAACCGGAACACCAGGCCTGCAAGACGCACAGCCAGGGAGTCCAAAATTCACACTGCCCACTTAAAAAAGCCATGCTGGGGGAGTTCCCGTCGTGGCACAGTGGTTAACGAATCCGACTAGGAACCATGAGGTTGTGGGTTCGGTCCCTGCCCTTGCTCAGTGGGTTAACGATCCGGCGTTGCCATGAAGCTGTGGTGTAGGTTGCAGACGCGGCTCGGATCCTGTGTTGCTGTGGCTCTGGCATAGGCTGGTGGCTACAGCTCCGATTAGACTCCTAGCCTGGGAACCTCCATGTGCCGCGGGAGCAGCCCAAGAAATAGCAAAAAGACATTAAAAAAAAAAAAGCCATGCTGGAAGGCCCACGTGGAGAGGCACACTGAGAAGGTTGCAGAACAGCCTTCCTGGTACAGAGGGGCTGCGGCAGGTGGGAGGAGACGCCCAGCAGCTGCTGTGGGCTCTATGGGGTCAGAGGTCACCTTATGCGCATGTGCCTGTGCGTAGGGGGCATGGGTGCTGCTGCAGTGACCTCCCACAAGCCCTGTAGGTGACCAGGGGGCAGGCGGGCACTTACTTGTAGTTGTCGTCTTCCACAAACTTCTGGAGCTCTTCGATGTAGCGCACGGACTTCAGGTACTTCTGCACATGGGGCAGGGTGGTGAGGTGATCTGCAGGGGGCAGACAAAGCCAGAGGCTTCAGTCTCTCCCCATCTCTGGGCCCCACCTGAGAAGTGTAGGAGTTGCTGACTTGGGCACCAGATGCTCCTTAGACACTGAGGCACATGATCAGTCAACAGCTGCTGATGGAGGAGTTCCCTTCCTGGCTCAGCGGTCAGCGAACCCGACGGGGATCCATGAGGATGCGGGTTCGATCCCTGGCCTCGCTCAGTGGGGTAAGGATCCGGCATTGCAGTGAGCTGTGGTGTGGGTCGCAGACACGGCTCGGATCCTGCATTGCTGTGGCTGTGGCATAGGCCGGCGGCTACAGCTCTGATTGGACCCCTAGCCTGGGAACATCCGTGTGCTGCAGGTGCGGCCCTAAAAGGCAAAAAAAAAAAAAGACCAAAAAAAAAACACACCAAACCCAGTTGCTGATGGTCCCTTGGGCCAGGCCTTTGCTGGGTGCCAGGCACAGAGGGGTCCCTCGAGGAGTGCTCCCCAGATGCCTGGGCCACGGACACCATGCCCTGAGGCCACTACAGTTCCCTGGCTGGGAAAAGATGCCCTCCAAAACAGACCAGAACCAGGTGTGTCTTCCCTACAACAGGTTTCTACTGGAGTGACTGGGCAAGCCTGGTGTGTGGGCCCAACCCAGATCCTGGCACAGCTTGAGGGTCTGGCCCCCAGCCTAGAGGTGCTGCTTCCTGAGAAGAAAGGGAAGGGCCTAGATGCCTGAGCACCTGTTCTGTGCCAGACCCTGTACCAGATGATTTCTAGAAGCCATCTGCTTCAACCTTTGCACCTGCCCATTTGGGGGACTGAGATGTCCACTGCACAGAGGAAGAAGCCACGGCAACTTGCAAGGTCACATCACTGGGAAGTGGCAGAGCCAGGTTTTGACTCTATGTCACCTGCAGCCTCTGCCACACTAAACTGTCCCTCTGTCCCTGGGTGGCTGGGGTCAGGTGCTCTCCCCAGACCATCACGGTCACTGCATTCCATCTGAGAGGACCAAAAACCCTGCCCGATCTTCTCTGCCACCCTCCACAGGGTGGGACAGAACCAGTTAAGAAGGGAGGTGGAGGCAGTGCAGGAAAGGGCGGCAGAGCCTGGCCTCCGAGGAGCCCCTGATGGCTCTGCCCTGTAACTGCGAGATTCTCAGCAGGTCATTCTGTTTCTCGAGAGCCTCAGTGTTCTCCTCTCTGAAATGGGGATAATGACACCTGCTTTATGAGGCTGATGGAGGTGGAAGCTGCAGGTGAACAAAACGGCAGTAAGAGTGGGCGTTTACTGAGCTCTAACAGACACGGACTCGCTAAGGCTTCTGCACATGTCACAGTCCCGTCTTTACTGAGAAGAAAACCTCGGACTTAGGAGAGAGCGGCTTTTTAAGAGGCAGAGGTGAGACTTGAGCCCCCGTGTGTCTGTACTCGCCCTGCTGGCCTGCAGGAGGTACTTAGAGTGGAAAGGGCACCAAGAACACAGACTCCTCCCTGCTCCGCCGTCAGAAGGACAGCTGGTCTGTAGGTGTGGGCCTCACCCCACCCCGAGGTACCTGTGGGGGGCGAGAGAGTGGACCCTTGCTTCTGCGGCAGGAGCCACACCCTGGCCTCGCAGTGGCTTCACATGGAAGCTGTTGGCTTCTCACACCCTGTGTGCTGGGCCAGGGGGGCAGCTGGTCTCCTTCTTGTCCCGCCCTGCTGCTTCCAGACTTTTAAGCCACCCCACTTGTGAAACTCCTGCTCCACGGAGGCACATTCCTGCAGCTCAGCAGCTCTTCCTCTCCTTGCAGCTGACCCCCCACTTGCACCCCCCCCCACACACTGGCCCCCTGGACGTTCAGGCCCATTCCCAGAGGCCTGGGCACCTGGCTCACCGTTGAGCCCCATCCCCCAGTGTCCATGATGACCCAGCCAGCATCCGACTTCCCAGTTTCCCGACCTCATCTCCCACAACCCCTCCTCCACCCGTCTCTGAGCCCACGTCAGGATGGCCCTTTGGATCTGTGCACGTATGACAGAGAGGTGTTTACTGAGTCATCTCCCTTTTCCCTCTAGGCTCAAGCTACATTCCTAGCCTCCCCCCACAGATGTGTGAGCGCCACATGCAAGTCTGGCCCCCAGAGCCCCCTCTTCCGTGATTCTCTCTCCTTCTGCATCTTCCGGCTGGATGCAGAGTTCAGGGGAGGGCTCTGGGCCGTGGGACATGGCAGAGCCACAAGGCAAAGGAGCCCAAGTCCCTGAAACTGCCCAGGAGCAGCCCACAAAGTTCTTCATGAATGAAGGGCCCCGGCTCTGCCACTCACTAGATGTCCGATCTTAAACAAGTGATCGATACACTTTTTTCAGCCTCCGTTTCCTCATCTGTGATGCAGAGATGGTAACATCCAGTTCGCACAGTCTCTGAAGATCAAACACGCATGTAAAGGATCGCATGCACATGTTTGATGCTCAAGAAACCAAAATGAAGAGTTTTGTGGGGACTACCCGGTTTCTAGAGCTTTTTCCCTGTTAAGGTGCTGGACTCAAATTTCATCATTGGGAGATTTCACAGTTCCATCAACCAGGGGTACCAACCATAACTGCAGGAAACTTGCAAATCAGCAATTATCCGGAGAATATTGTTCATCTGATTGGATCTTTGTTCGTTTTCCATGATGCTGCCTGAGGCAGGATATGCAGAATCAATGTAGATTAAATCCAGAAGATAGATGCCTAAAATTAAAGAAGATACTTAATGATGGGAGGTGTTCACCATTAAGCAGAACAAACGGCACACAACCCAACTGCTCTGCTAGAAGGTACAGGGTGACTTATGGAAAAATGAGATACTGCTTGGACTTCAGTTCCAATCACGGCCACTGACTTCTCACATGGACCGCTCAACTGCTAATCAAACATCTGAGCAACAGCCAAAATGAACGCTGGCAAGATTTTAGCATTTCTAGTCCATTCACTCTCCAGCAATAAGGGTTTTTACGTGTAACCCAGCTGGAAAATAACAGGACATGAAAGGGATGAATGAATACTTGTGTTTTTACCAACCACTGCAGCTTAATAGGTCTAAGGTGTCATATCCAGGAGGACACTGTTTAAATTCAGTTTTTCATTTATTCATTTAGCTGTGTGTCTATTTACCTATCTGTCCATACATATGCACATGCGCGGGGCGCGTGTGTGCACACACACACACACACACACACACACACACACACCCCAAATCATAAATTAAGGAACAAAAGAAGAAATAAAAAAAGGCAACAGCTTTGCTACAAAGGACTAAGGCTAGATAGAGAATTCTCCCATCTAAGGAGAGGAGTCTTAGGCTGAGAGTGCTTAATAAGAAAATAATATGTAATGTAAAAACATCGCTGCCATGATAGGCTCTGTGGAGCCTCAGCATGGCCTCGTGGCATCACCCCAAGCCATGAGGGATTTCAGGACAAGCCATCAGGCCACTGCACAGCTCTCAGCTCCCTGGCTTGCTGCAGGGTCACACTTGAGTCTCTCTGGAAATGTGCACGGACAGTGGACGGTATGTCATTCCAGCAGCCCTGCCCCCGTGAGTACTGCCACTATGCCCATAATGTTGGTGGGGCTCAGCAGCAGTAGGGATGGAGAGCAGAATGCAAGGCAGAAAACACTGAGCGATGGAAAGCAGAGTGATTGAGGTTAATGAAAGGCACAGTTGATGGAGAAGAATGAATGATTACAAAGTTGTATATACAAAGCAACATGGCACCAAAATATACAAAGCAAGAAAGAGCTGAAAACGAAAAGTGGATTCAATAAAGTCACAACCATAGAATGAGCCTTTAGCATGTCTCCTAGAGTTTGTGTATGTGCACATATGTATGCACATACTAAAATGTCACACATACATGCATCTACAGATATATACGTGAATATGTCCACATATGCAGATAGTATTTAAGTCACAAAATTAAGAAGCTTGCTGTTATGTAAATAAAAATATAATTCTTTTTTGAATACACATGGAATGCTTACAAAAACTGATTGTATACTAGACTATAAAAAAAAAAACCTCAGTAAGTTCCAAAAGGTAAACGCCACTCTTTGATCTTACCTTACATCTAGGATTTAACAATAAACACAGAAAAAGTCTAACCATTGGTTAAACACACACACACATGCATACACACTCCTAAGCCACTCTCAGGTGAAAGACAAACAAAAACCCCAAAAAATCTAAAATAAAAAAATCTATTCAAAGATATTGACAATAAGAACAGTACATATAAAAAATTTATGGTATCAGACCAAAGTGGTAATCAGAGGAAAATTTATAGCCTTAAAAATTTACTATTAAACTACTAAGAGTTATTACGAATGTAATTAACCAGATACTTAACATAAAAGTCACATAGCTGGACAAGCCCTGAATGGACTTATACAGTCATTAGGTTATTTGTCCTTATAAAACCCATTTTACAGAGGAGGAAAAGGAAATGCAGAGAGGATGTGTAACTCGCTTCTGTCACAGAGCTGGTAAACAATGGGGACGAGAGCTGAACCCAAGCCTGCCTCCCCAGAGTACATGCTTCCTGCCGTCGCAGTGGACTGCTGCTGCTGGATACCATGAGTCATTCGTCTGCTTTTAAAATAGCTACACATTTTTACGGGAAACCATTAAATCACAGAAACATATGCTAGCACTTCTCTTAGGAGTCATTTCCACTTCCTTTCTTTCTAATGGCACCACGTTTCCAAAATTTTAAAAATTAGAAATCATTTCCCTTCTATAGAAGAGCCAAGCTTGGACGGTTTAGATCCACAGATTTATTCTTTCTCTCGACCTTGTTTTTCCTCTCCCCTCTTAGAAATGTAACTCAGTTACCTCCCCAAGGATTCAGCAATGGCAATCCTGAAAATCCCATTAAAGCTTCAACCACAACAAAAAGTATCCCTTCGTACTGAGCAGGAGGTGACAGGCTAAGGGACACGAGGCAGCTTTGTTCCAGATGCAAACGTTGCGCAGACCTGAATCCGGCTGCCTGTGAGTGGCAGGGTGAATGCTCAGCTCACTGAGGAGCAGAAGGTGGGAAAAGGGAGGAAACCGATGCTTCCCGGGGATTTGCTGCAAGACAGGAACCTCCTTATTTCATGTGAGCCTCCATGGTCCCCGTGGTGAGGGCTCAGGAGAAAACTAAAGTTCAGAGAGGATGGGAAACCCACCCGAGGCCTCACAGTGAGTGTGCTAGAGGCCTGTTTAACTGCAGGTCCTGCTCCGACCCACTCACCGGTCATCAGAAACATGAGGACTCAGTCACCCTTTCTCAAAGAACACTCTTGGGAGTTCCCGTCGGCTCAACAGTTAGGGAACCTGACCAGCTCGATCCCTGGCCTCGCTCAGTGGGTTAAGGATCTGCCGTTGCTGTGAGCTGTGGTGTAGGTCGCAGACACGGCTCGGATCCCATGTTGCTGTGGCTCTGGCGTAGGCTGGCAGCTGTAGCTCTGGGAACCTAGCCTGGGAACCTCCATATGCCACAGATGCGGCCCTAAAAAAAGACAAAAAAACAAAAACAAAAACCAAAAAACTCCCAAAACAAACAAACAAAAAAACCCCACTCTTGGCCTGGAAGGCTCACCCACCATCACCCTGGGAGAACCAGTGTCAGCCCCTCTGCTTCCTCGCAGGTCCTGGCTCTGCAGGAGAAGCTTGCCTTCAAAGGGGCCGCACGTCATTTCCACCCCAGCCTCTGCTTGTCTCCTGGGGCATGGGGAGCTCACCACTTTGGATGAGCAAACGCCACCAGTAGAGTGTTCCTCACTCCCACCTGCTCCTGCCGCCTGAGAGCACAGGCCAAGGCCACCAGGTGCTGAGGGCTGAGGGGACCCCTCGCTCCCCCTCCCCTCCAGGCTTGGCAACCGGAGGGAATCTCCATATGACTGACCTTTCACTCCCACAACAAAAACCGCTCCCATAGCAGCAAATCTTGTACAGCTAATGGTGCACAAAGCCAGGGGAATCTTCTCTGCATTGTCATTAGCCCATAACTGGAAACGTTTAAAAGCCGAAGCCGTAATGAAATCGTAAGACGAGTCACCTCCCACCTGTGCTGGTGCTGGGCGAAGCTGGCGCAGGGTTAGCCCTCGCCGCGGCTGCAGTGCGATGCTTGTGGGCATCAGCCACGTGTTTCGTGTCTGATTCCCCCATGAGACTGAAAACCCCTGTGAGGAGGAAGGGTGTCTCACTCCGTGAGCTCCGTCCCCAGCGGCCGAAACAGGGCACACAGGAGCTGCTGGGCAAACATCAGCTGAAGGAAGGAGCCTTTGAAAGAAAGTAATCCTGTAAAGTACATCATTACCCTCGTTTGGGAGTTCAAGAAGCAGACGCGGAGAATCCAGATGATGGTGACAGCCATAGACTGAGCCCTTACTACCCGCCCGGTCCCAAGCTAAGAGCTTGGCCCAGTTTGTTGATTTGCAAAAGCAACGCCATTATCAGAGAGGCTTCATCTCTATTCTACAGAGAAAGAAACTGAGGCTGAGAGCTGCGCCGCTTGTTTGAGGTCACACGGCTGGGAAGGGGCCGAGGCAGGATTTGAACACGGGTCGGCCCAGGCTGCCATACTGTCAGTCCTTCTTTTGCCCCAGCTGGGTCCTCTGGAGCCAGGCAGAGGGTGAGACAGGATGGAGCACAGCTGGACCCAGAGGTTCAAGCTATGGCTCTCCCTGCCTGACGTCCCCCTCGGGGTCAACAGTCTCCAAGGGGCCGAAGACCACCTCCCCTACGACACCTCCAGCCTCCCTGGCACCCATCATGGCACATCTGTCCCAGGTCCCAACGTCAGCGGGCCCACTGCAGCCAGGGGGCCCTGCCAGCTCTGCCACGTGACTGGCAGCTGTGGTGTAAGTGGGACGGTGTGGCACTTGGAGCCAGGAGACCTGGAACCGTGGCTCTGCCGCCTACAAGCTGGGTGGCCTCAGGCAAGCCTTTTCACCTCCCGGTGCCTGAGTTTCCTTGACTGGGATGGGGGGTGACGATGGTGGTTGTGACAAGTCTCCCGGCCCAGGACCTGGACCACTGAGGTGCCCAAGAAGCTGAGCTGACCCCAAGCCTGGCTCCATGGCCAGGCCCCACTTGCAGCGGAATCGGGACACCAATGGGAGAGACACACCCAGCCCGGCTTGCCATAACCATGGATGGCGCCCAGATGCTGACCACGTGGTGGCCACCCACCTCAGATGGGGCAGCGCTGGCAGCCTCCCTCTGGACTGGGACAACACAGCTGGGACAGTTCAGCTCCTTTCCTATTTACCCAGAGTTACTTCAGCCGAAGACACTGTGTTGGCCTTGTTAAGATGGACAGTGACTGACCGGGCTGACGTGAGCCTGAGCGGTGCCAGGGGCTGGAGCAAGACTGGGAGGTGCAGACACATTGGAGGAAACAACCGTAAGAGTAAGAGCCACTGTCTGTGACGTCCTCACAGCAACCGGCACAGCAGGTATTCTCGATTCTTCATTTTACAGATTAGGAAACGGAAGCTGAGAGAGCAAAAGTGACTTGTCCAAGAACACACAGCTTACGGGCAGGGGACCCGGGATGGGAATGCAGTCCTGCCTGCCTCCAAAGCTTTGGGATGGAGAGGAGTGCTGAAAGCTGCGGGCTATCAGTCATCGGCTGGCACAGGGACAAGGGTCCCAGAGTCAGAGTCAGGGCTGCAAGGACACTGTGGCTTGCCACCCAGCCGAGGACACTGCTGGCAGCTGGCGTCCACCCTGCGGCTTAACTGTCTGCAGACTAGACCTCCTCTGAGATGGACAGCTACCCAGAACATGTTCTGTTCCCTCCTTCCACACCCCCCCACCCGGCCTGGTGACACTGCTGTGGCTGCAGCAGAGGTGCCAAGCAGACTGCCATGGTGGGGCAAAGAGCCCTGGGGCCGGGATGAGCAGCCCTCAGCTCGCTCTGCTGTGGGTGCCTCCCTGGCTGGGCCGGCCCCGGCCCCAGGGGCATGTGGCCAACCCTTCTTCCTGACGGCAAATCCAGGCCCCCCACCAGGGGTGTCCACAAGACGCCCCGGCCCCGAGGAGGGAGCGCCAGGCTGACCAGGGAGGTGCTCTCCTGAACAGACACCTTCTCTTAGGCTGAGAGACAGCAGGCTCTCGTGGCGCGGGGCCTGCTTGAAGCTGGGCGCTCCCAGCCTCCCAGAGCCAGAGCCCGCGGCTGGCACCGGGCTTCACCACCAGCCCAGAAACTCACTGCTCTCTTGTTCCTCCCATCGCCACCCGTCTCGATTCCATCCCGAGTCTGGTTTTGGTTTTTCTCACACAGCTATCTATTTAATAAGGAAAATTCTGCTGTGTTGAGAGGAAAAAAACCTGCCACAGCATAAAAATATGCCACATTTCCATCTTCTGCTTTCCATTTTCTCTCTCTCTCTCTTTTAAAGTTTGAGATGAAAGACTTTTTTCCATGTTCTCCTGCTCTGCTTTGAAAAGATCACTTTCAAACTTCAGAAATAAGAGGTGCTGGCACCCAAAAGTATACTTGTGTGGTTTGATCACATAAACTGTCCCGATAAAGTCCAAATGAAATAACAGAGCAGTAGCTCATTAGGGTTTTTTTTGTTTTGTTTTGTTTCTTTCTTTCTTTTCTTTTCTTTTTTTTTTTTTAAGAGAGCACAGAGCTGTTCCATCTACCGCAGAAGGAGATCTCAGCGGGCGGCTCAGACTCCCCGTCGGATGCACAAGACTGAGTGTTAATTAGTGCCTGCTAATTAGTATCAATCATGTAAAACACGGACCTGAGAGCAAAGTCTCATCTAGAGAAATACTCCTCGTGTGAAATGTGTTGGAAGCAGACCGACATGGAGACACAGGTTTTCCGGTCGGCGGAGAGGGGGGCGGGGCCGGGCAGTCACGTGTCAGGTGGTCAGAGACCACGTTTCTTGCAGGAGCACATGGCCCCACGCTTTTCTTGGTGTTTGGGGCTCATGAATCACAAAGGCACGTGAGCAGAGCCTTGCTCCACGTGGTGAAGGGAGGGCCCAACCACGGACACCACTGCCCCCCACCGCCCCCCTCCCCACCCCCTCTTCGCCCTGGGGATGGCTGACCTGGGATGACCTACTGTTTGCAAAGGTTCTCCTGGAGCCGTGGGGTCGTGGGGTCGTGGGGTTGGAGAGCATGTGCTGGCGTTCTGACCAGCAGTGAGAACAGGCGTGAGAAGAGGGCTTAATTTGGGTATCATTATTATTGTTTGGCTTGTTTTGTGCTGGACATTGTGCTAAAGACATTACCTGTGCTATCTAATTTAATCCTTCAGTAGCTCTATTGGCAGCAGAGAAGAAGCTGGCACGTCTGTCTGCCTGACATCTATTCCCAATTCTTTTGGAAACAGCCTTCACTTTTCCTTTGGGGAAAACCATAGCTCCCACCCATACTCATAACCCATGTGGTTTTGGTAGGTCTGGAGCAATTTCATTCCATCCCCTGCCCCAGGGGTAGAAACAAATTTTTAAAACACACCATTTGGGAAAGAAAAAAACAAACAAACAAACAAACAAAAAACATGAAACACTCTGAATAATTCAGAGATGAAGACTTAAAATTAAAATCACAGACTATCTACATACAGGATGCAGTCAAAACCACATAACTCTACACAGAAAAAATTTCATCATCTCAAATGCTTATATTAATAATTAAGAAAAAAAGAAATGAACTTAGTGTTCATTACAGAGAACTAAAAAAAAAAAGAATAAAACAAAGCAAAAGAAAGTAGGAGAAAACAATGAAAATATACAATCAGAAATAATGAATTAAAACATAAAAAGTCCTATAGCGTGATAAAAAAACTGAAAGTTGGTTCTTTGAAAAAGCCAATAAAGTAGAAAATCCTTTGGTATGCATGAGGGCCAAAAAAAAAAAAAAAAGAGGGAAAAACAGATGAGCAACGTTAGGGATGAGAGAGGGAATATAATTTCAAATAACAGAGATGTTGAAATAGCAGGATGTACAATTTTATGCCAATATCTGCGAAAATGTGGATGAAATGGATGCTTATTAGGAAAAATATATCTTTCCAAAACTGTCTCCAGAAGAGGCAAAACCCTTCAACTTATAAAATAAAGAGAAAAATCTTAAGAATATTAAGAACGATGCTATGATTAAATACTACAATATCCGAATGGTTTTAGGAAACCTACTCATTAAACTTTAACAGAAAAACTGAATGTTATTTAAAAACTCTTCCAGAGCACAGGAAAAGTCAGAAACATTTGCCACTCTTTTTATGACTCTAGCATAACCATTATACCAAACCTGACAGAGATGACATAAAAAAGAGACCTGTCTCATTAATTAATAAAGATCCACAGAGTCCAAATATAACATTAGCAAATAAAACTCACCAGTGCTTTAAAATAATAATATTGGTAAATTAAATTATCAACATATTGAAGAATAATAAAATGAATAGGTTTATTACAGGATTGTAATGCTATTTCAACAGATGATTTTGAGAGATGCTGAAAAGTCACTGATAACTTTAATATCTATTCCTGATAGAGCACCGACTAATAACAGACTTCCTTATATGATAAAGAATGCATGGTAGAAATACTAATACAATATTCTCATTACCATTGAAGTCCTGTTGAAAGGAACAAGTCGAGAATACTTGCCAATTCTGCTACAATTTAACCCTATTCTGGATGCACAACCAATGAGGTAAGACAGAAATGGGGTATAAATATGAAAGACACACATAACACTGCCATCATTTTCAGGTGATATGATTAGTTACTCTATTAGCTGTATAATTCGGTAGTGTAGATAATCAACCTAAAAACTTTTAAAACTAAGTAGCAGAGTTAGGTTCAAAGTAAATATTTATAAATCACTAGCATTCCTATATCAGCAATCGTCAGCTGGAAAATGGGAAAAAATAAAGACGTTACATACAGTAAAAACAAAACTATAAAACCCCCGAGATGGCACAACAGTGTACATCAACCATACTTTAATAAAAAGTTAAAAAAAAAGTAAACAAAAGATGCATTATAGCAGAAAGTGGTACAACATCGTGAATCAACTATACTTAAATTAAAAAAAATCAAACACACCCAGAGAAAACCTAAAAGGAATATGTAAGACCTACATGAATAAAACTTATGTAGTAGAAAAATTATAGAACATTTATACATTAACATTTCAATTAAATATGCATATTTCTTGGGCTTATTAATCCTTTGAATAATTTGCTGAAATAAAAGCACAATTCATACAAGCATGAACATTTTTTCTATACCGCTCTGGATTTTATTTGTCACAAGGAGAATGTAGCACTTTGGAAATGAAGATGACAACTAATAAAATTCATTTCCTTAAGGATATGAAAGATGTAAATAAATGAGGAAATATTTTATTTTCCTTATTTCCTAATACTCCTAGATGGGAAAACTCAACAATGTAAGGGCACTGATTGTCACATAAGTAATATACAGATTTAATATGATTCCAAAATTGATTCCCAAGTTCACTTGGAATGAAAACAGAACATTTTTGAAAAGGAGAATGAAAAGGTGGGCTTCTTATAAATAAAATGTGTTGTGAAGTTACAGTCATTGAACAGTGTAGTTCTGCTACAGAATTAGACAAATAGCAACAGATGCATGCAGATGTGGAAATTTAGCAAAAGATAAAGGTATATTTTTAAGTCAATAGGGAAAGGATGGGTCCTTGAATAAATGGTACTGGGACAAATATTTAGGTAAATATAAAGCTGGCTGTCTACTTCATTCCTTAAAGAAGAATAAATTCCCAGATGAATTAGGATCGAAATCTGAATAGTTAAGAAGAGTGCTAGAATAAAATATAGGAAAATCTTTTTATTATCTTGGGATATGCAAAGGCTTAAATGTGACATGAAACGCAAAAGCCACAAAAGACCGACATATTGGACTACATTAAATACACACACACACACACACACACACACACACACACACACACACATACACACTTCTGCATGAGCCAAAAAACCCCCACATACGCAAAGTGGGTAAAATCTTTTTCTTTTTTCTTTTTCTTTTTCCTTTTTACAGCAGCACCTGCAGCATATGGAAGCTCCTGGGCTAGGGGTCAAATTGGAGCTGCATCTGTGACCAGTTTGTAGCAATGCTGTAAACTTAATCTACTGAGCCACAATGGGAACTCCCTGGATAAAATATTTTCAATGTATAAGACAGTTAATAGTCAATATATAAAGAGCTCCCACAATAAAGGCAAATAATGTTACAGAGGATGGTTAGTAAAGATGCAAAAGATGCCCAAGCCTTGCTAGTAATCAAGGGAGTATATATTAAAACAAGAATTTTTTGACATTTATCTTGGCTTAGGTCAAAAATGTTAATAATACTTAATGTTGACCACAGTGTATGGAAAGTTTCACTCTTATACAAAGCTGACTGTAGTATAAAGTGATAGAAACTTTTGGGAGGAGAATTGGCAGTATTTATCAAGAATTTCAAATATATATTTTCCAGGATCTAGCAATTCCATCGTTAGAAATGTATTCTAGAGCAATACTCCTACAAATTGGCAAGTATAAACAAGGAGTAGTCACTGCATCATTATTTGTAACTCTTAATTATAAAAAAAACCTACATGGTTTAGATAAATAGTATAGTCCAAAGAGTGGAATATTATGCAGCTATTAAAAAGATAAAATATCTGTTTCTAAGACCTGACATGGAAAGTTATCCATGATGTGTTTTTTGGTTTTTTTTAATTTTTTTTATTGAATAATAGTTGAGTTACAATGTTGTGCCCATTTCTGCTGTAAAGCAAAGTGACTCAGTCACATTCCCTTTTTTATATTATCTTCCATCATAGTCTATCCTATCCCAAGAGACTGAGTATAGTTCCCTGTGCTATACAGTAGGACCTCATTGCTTATTGATTCTAAATGTAATAGTTTGCATCCATGATGTGTTTTTAAGTGAAAAAATATGGTATGACTACAAACACATACACACACACACACACACACACACACACACAGGAAAGAGAGTGGGAGAATATACTGTCCCATCTGTTAATGGTAGTCATTTTCAGGGATAGAATTTTAGGATTATTTTTTGTTTTATTTAATTTTATTTTTTTCAGCCTTTAGCTATAAACATGTACTACTTTTAGAAGCACAAAAGAGGAAGATCTGTCTCTCTCTTCAAAAAAGCAAACACTTTAGTAGCAGGAAGAAGGAACATAATAGTTTATGCAAATGACTTTCTGAGCATTCTCAGCTCCTATGGAAGACCTGGTCTTTAGCTTTAGATGTAAAGGTCACCTACCTTTACTGTCTGTGACCTGTCTCTAGGCCATTGCTAATGTTTCATTATCACCTCGGGTGTGCCCCTCCAATGGTCCGACCTGCACCCTGTGATCTTTCTAAAATCCAATCAGACCGTGCCCTCCCCCAGCTTAAAATTACCAATGACTCCCTCGCAACGGGCAAGTGTTCACGGCTCCAGGGTTCCGTCCCAAGCCTGCATCTCTGGCTCCTCCCACCCCCCATCACATGGCGCTCCAGCTGTGTGCAAGCCCCCGGGAGCTCCCTGACCAGCCCTCTGCTACATGCCTCAGAGCTTGGCAGAGGCGCGTCGTCCCCTTGCCCACTCGGCCTCCTTTTCTGGCTGCTAGCGGGCTCCTCCTGGGCTCCCAGAGCATGGTGCCTGTCCCTCGATGACGGCATCTATTGCACACTCTTTGAGGGCCAGGGCCGTGTCTTTTCCTCCCCTGCATTTTCATGGGCCCGGCACAGAGGAAGGGACGACCAAAGTGGCTGTCAAGTCTTTATTTGCACATACACGACTCTTCACTCTGGCTGCTGAAATTCCGCAGCTCAGCTGCCAAGCACCCCATTCCACAGCCACCCAGTTAGGGTCAGCCTTGTGTTCTGGTATCTCCAGGCGAAATACCCATATTTCTCAATGCTATACAGGGCTTCCAGAGCAGCTAACGTCACCAAAAGGAAATGCAAGATGATTCTCCCAGTGAAAGCCTCGGAAACCTGCCTCATGTTGGGTAGAGCCGGGGCTGCCCACGTGCCAAGGAAAACACTCCCCAGCTTGTCTTTCCAACCCTGGCTCAGGGATTCGCTACTGTGCGCAGAAAGGCTCCCTGGACGTCCGAGGCCACCAGGATCCCAGCCAGAGAGTGAGCTCACGGACGGCTGCTTCAATCGCTGAAGTATTTTCCACTAATGTGCTCACGTATTTGTGACCACACTTCACCTAGTCTTTAAGTATAACCAAAAAAATAATGGAGGCAAAGGCAAAAGTGTCAGATTTATTCATTACTCAATGGAAACTGTGTAATAAACCACGACATTCTAAACCTCAATCACCAATCCTCCCATTCTCTGGGAAACTTGCAACAGATCTGTAGAGGGTTAGCTAGATCCAAACTGATTTTCACTTTCTGAAAGCAAATTGTTTTCTGGGAGTTCCCGTCGTGGCTCAGTGGTTAACGAATCCGACTAGGAACCACGAGGTTGCAGGTTCGATCCCTGGCCTTGCTCAGTGGGTTAAGGTTCCAGCGTTGCCGTGAGCTGTGGTGTAGGTTGCAGACGTGGTTTGGATCCAGCGTTGCTGTGGCTCTGGTGTAGGCTGGCGGCCACAGCTCCAATTCAACCCCTAACCTGGGAACCTCCATGTGCCGTAGGATCGGCCCAAGAAATGGCCAAGAGAGAGAGAGAGACACACACACATACACACACACACACACACACACACACACATTATTTTCTGATTTTCCTGAAATGAAATACTGAAAAACTCCTTGGGCCCCTTGGGAAGGAAGAGGGCATCTGACTACTAATGTATTTGTGGTTTTCTTTACTTTTTTTTTGTCTTTTCTAGGGCCACACCTGCAGCACATGGAGGTTCCCAAGCTAGGGGTCTAATCGGAGCTGTAGCCACTGGCCTGCGCCACAGCCACAGCAATGCAGGATCCGAGCCACATCTGCGACCTACACCACAGCTCACGGCAACACTGGATCCTTAACCCACTGAGCGAGGCCAGGGATGGAACCCACAACCTCGTGGTTCCTAGTCGGATTCGTTAACCACTGAGCCACGACGGGAACTCCTTATTTATGGTTTTCAAGCTCATGTGTTTTGATCTCGCCCTGCCTTTCCTGAGGGAGATGAGAGGATTTGCTCCCGTGGGAGTGTCCTAGGAAACCGTTTGCAGAGAGCAGGGGCTCCTGCGGCCCCACGGCGGGGGTCATCTCTCTAGGCTCTGCCCTTCTCTAGATCACACTGTGTACAAGACCCACTCCCACCCAGCCAGATCCAGCTGGCCCAGGGCCAGCCCAGTCTTTCCAGCCCTGTCCCATGGTCTGGGTCTGCAGGGGGTGCTACTCCCACAGAGCCTTGAGCCAAGCTCATCAGGGCAGGAGAAGCCCTCGGCCCCACCAGCAGGGGGCGCTGGGCGTAGTCAAGCTGTTGCTGGCCTGGGACTCTGTTGGGTAGGACGGGAGCGTGGAGGGAATGGAGCTGTCACTGGCTGAGGTCTGTGTCTGACTAGAGGGCCCACCACCCACACCCACTCTCCTTGTGCTGCCTGTCCCCTGCCCACCAGACTCAGCTCCCCATTGGGAAAGGATTCAAAACACTTGACCTCTGTGACTCGAGGCTCCTGGACTCCTCCAGACCAAGACCTCTGCTCCGGATGGTTCTGCGGCACCAACTTTTCTCAGTCTTGCCCCCCCGCCCTTTGTCACAGCACCCTGGCCTCCCAACGGGCTTTGGGGCCAACACTACCCTTGTTAGGACCTTCATTCCTGGCTACACCATTGGAGGATGACTGGCAGGGAAGAGCGAGGCCGAAGTGGCAGGGAAGCGTGTCTGCTGACCGTCTGGAAGTGGTGGGGAACAGGAAGGAAGGTGGGAGTCACTTGGGGAGGGGCAGCTGCAAGGGCCAGGGCGCTGTGCTTGGGGGTCGCCCACTCGGTGATGTCCATCCTGAAAGGTGTTAGGGCTGCAAACACTTACGGACTGCTTCCCGCATTCTAGACACAGGGGTATAGACAGCCACAGTCCCTGACCCCAAGAAGCGTACCAGCTGGCAGAAGCAGTCAACAGAGGTACTCATTACACGAATAATGAAGGGCACAAAACTGCTAAAAATTAATACTCTAGGACATCTTTGCTTTGGGGAATGACTGGCAGGTGCTCAGGAGACCCTAGAGAAACCGGTGGTATGTGAGACAGAAATGAGTTGGTCCATGTCTTAGCCATTCTCCTCAACTCCAGAGATGCTATGTAACCTGCCTGAGGTCACTCAGCACAGACACAGGTAGGCTTTGAGCCCGGGTCCTTCGGCGCTAGGGTCCACACTCTCAGGGATATTTATAGCTCAATACATAGAGGAACAATACTGAAACCCGAGGCCTCTGTGCTCAGATCCTGCATCGTCACCTATCTGTCCAGCGTGACCCTGGGTGAGCTCTTCACCTGGGAAAGGGAGACAGCACTGTAACTTTCTCATGGGACGAAGGTGAAGACTCAGGGAGCTAATGCACAGGAGAGGGGCGAGCAGAGTATTGAGATAAAGCAGGCACTCAAGGAAGTGACGTGCAATTAAAAAAAAAAAAAAACTTTAAGAGGTGATGGGGGTCCTTACCTGTTTCTGGAAACTTTCTAGAAGAGACAAGACAGCCCCTCATAGAGCCTCCCCTGACTTATCACTAAAATTTTTGTGAGTAGAAAAAAGGAGGAAAACCCCTCACCAGCTAAGACTGATGGAGAGCTTTAGTGCTAGAACCTAGGAAGAAACAATACACTATAGGCAGATGCAAAGGACGGAAGCTGAACAAATGGAGACCTTGCCGGTTTGTGCCTTCCAGGGCCTGTCCCCAGACTCGGAGACCCAGGGATGCAAAAACTAGAAACTTGGGTCGGTGACGGGCACACTGCCCAGGAGGGGCCGATGTGGGACTCTGGGACTTCCCCCCTCCTCGTCTCACATCCATTTGCAGACTGAACTGGAGCGTGTCCAGAGGGAAACCCAAATGCCTACTGATAAACCCCGAAGATGACTAGATTTCACTTTGTTCAAAGAAACATTCAGAAGAAAGAAAATCCAACAAGGGACGCGTGGGGAAAGACTGCCAAGTGACAGGGCCCGAACTGCACATTAGAAGGGGCTGAGACGTGACAGCACGTCCATGGTCTCGTCCAGGGTCTGAAAGAAAGTGTCAAGACACATTTTCTTTTCAATGCAGTGCAAGGCTTCTGCGATGGGAGAGAACAGTCAGGGGTGAAACTGCAAGAGGGTTAGTTGGAAAGAAAGATGCACGTGATAAGAAAGAAGAAAAGGAGCCTAAAAAACACAACAGGAGAATTTTAAAAATTACCATCAGAGGCAGCAAGGAGCAAAAGGGGCATTTTGGGTACCTGCCTCGATGATGTTGAGGGCCAGTCGGACAAGGTCAAAGGTCAAGGAAAAGGGCAAGGGGAGCAGGAACATGTGGGAGGTGGGGGCCTAAGAACAGAGTTGACCCAGGGAAGGGCATCTTCCCAAGAGTGTGTACCAGCTCCCAGCTCCCAGGAAAGAGGTGAACCCCTAGGCACACCTTGGATAGATGTCTGAACTGCAAAAAATAAAAAAAATGAAAAAAATAAAAATAAAACCTTGCAAAAAACGAAAGCAAAAAAACTCCCCAAACCGAACCTCCCCCCCCCCCCCCCCGCAAAAGACAACCCACAGAAGTGACCCTGACCCTCCAAGTGAGTCGTAGGGGTGCCTTTTGCTACGCTCTAATTGAACCTGACCCTCCACCAGAATGACTCTGATGACATAGGGTAACTGCCTGCCCAACTGCTTCCCAGTGGGAGGAGAAGTTTCTCGAAGCAGGAGGGACTGTTTTTTCATGACATGTTAGGACCTCTGGTGATGTTTCAATTGCTTTCATTTTTTTAAGAAGAAAAATATTTTCTCCTGGTTATAAAGACCCAAAGAGGCGATAAATGATTTTGGATGCCATAAGATTTGGTCAATGCACATTTTGTCCATAAGTTTATGGGACTGTTTCACCATCACAGATGGAGGGCAGCAGAAGACCTCAACTGCTGGTTGCGCCAATAAGGATCGCACGTGCTCTAACTGCGCTCCCTTGTCCGTGGCCCGTGAAGCCCAGAAACCCCCCTGCAGACACTGCCCCTGCAGCTGAGACCGAAAGCACGCGGTCTCCTGTGGGGTGGCTTGTGCGGCTTGTGTCAGAGCTGGAGGATGCTGGCAAGCTCTGAGGATGTCTTTCTGCGGGGCCAGGGGAGAAGCCACCAGGCCACGGGCTGTGACAGCTCAGGAAGGGGCACCTCTGCCAAGTCCAGTGTGGATGCGGGTAGGGTCTTCCTGCCAACTCCCTGAGCAGCCGGCACCCAGGAAGCAGGGGCTTGTGCTCACCTTAGAGGTGAGCTGGGCGGTGAGGATGGGGGTGAGGTGGCCTGGGGACACCAGTGAGGTCTATTCGGAGGCTGAGGTAGCTCACCTCGGCCAAAGTGAAAAGTCTGCCTCAGGGCAGTGGTGAAGGAAGAATATCCTGCAAAGGTCCCACTTCCTGGGCTGCAGAGGGCCCGGCTCTGGGTGAAGGCCTGCTCCTCTCCCTCCATCAGGGTTTGCTGACAGCAATCTGGCCTGGATCTTGCTCTCAGCAAGACCATCTGGTGACCCTCTGGTGCACAGGGACCCGGGGTGTGGGAAGGGAGCTCCAACAGGCTCCTGGAACAAGGCAGCTGCCTCAGAGCATGGGGTAGGAGAACGGGAGTCTCAGGCAGGCAATGCTGGGAACCACCAAGCTCACTGAGCTCCTACTGTGTGCCAGACTCTGGGCCAAGAGCTGCATCTACATAATCTCATGGTGCCCTTTTCTTACAGTGAGGCTCAGAGAGGCTAAGTTGTTTGTCTGAGATCACACAGCAGGGCCGTGAATGCACCCCAGGCCTCACTTTGGAGTCTGGCTCTGACATTCGCCCTTTCTCATCCTGGCCCCGCAGGACAGCACATGAATGTGGAAGCCTGCCAAGGAGGGGGGGCAGGGACACTACCATTTGCAGGGTGACCCTGAGCCAGATCTTGTGCTCTGGGCTTTAGACCATTTCCTTGGTTCATCCACCAACAGGGCTCCTAGGAAAGCTTCATTCCCCACTTCGGCCGCATGGGAAACTGACAACCAAAAGGGAGGACAACTGCCCAGCGGTCTCTTGGCCAGTAGCTGGAGAAGCCAAGATTTGAATCCGGGTCTGGCTGGTCCCCATCTGTGCTCTGTTCAACAGCAGGACTGTGGGGACCCTCGTTTTGCTTCGTGCCAGGAGCTGAGTCCTGTGGTCCCTGCCCTCCAAGATCCTCAGCCAGACCTGGAGGGCTGAGTCACAGGCCCTGTCCTCAGGGCGGCGGGGAGCAGATGTCCTTCTGGGGGATGGAAACATCTCCAGGCCAGAACAGGACTTAGCTCCAAGCAGATTACCAAGAGCTGAAGGAGGAGAGTTGATTTACGGCCCACCAACACTCACTCCAAATGGCACATGGGCCCAGACTCCAGGGATTAAGCAGGCCTCTGGGAGCCAGCCTGGGAAGCTGGTCCTGTGGTGCCATGTAGGGTGGGGACTCTGGAGCCAGGCAGTCTGGAGGGAGGGCCAACTCTGCCACTGACGTGCTCACAGTGGCCTCTGTAAAGCTCCTCAGCCCCTGAGTTCTGGCCTTGATGGCAGGGGTCAGGCACTCGTGGTACCTCCCTCATGTGCAGGTGAGATGGACTCAGGTGAGGTAGGGTGGCCCCTGAAGAAGGCCACTGCCCAAAAGGCTGGAGTGACATGACGACATTAGCAGATGTCTCTAGCAGGCCCAGTCTATAGAGAACGGAGGACCCAGGCTGCATCTTCCACTCCACCCCCCCACCCCACCGGCCCGTCTTCTCCGTCTTCCAGCCCCTACATCTGGTTACATCCACAGCAAGGGCTGAACAAGGATGGGACCCCCGGAGACCGTCTCGTTCTTTACTTCTGCTTCCTCTCTGGCCTCCGCCCTGGAGCTGTAAGGGGCACTCTTGTTTGGGAAAGGGGAACCCTGTCTACTCTTCAGGGCAGCACCCGGGGCAGGGAGTCCACGGTTTGAACACCCATTCCACCAGGTGAGGCTGGTAAGCCGCCTGGCCCCTCTGGACAGCATCTCATCTACTCCCACCTCGCGTGTCCACTCTGAGCGTCACATGAGATCACGCAAGCGAGCCGATGCGGGGCCTGGCCGGCAGGTCCGTTCACTTGTCCCGTCATTCATTTGATCAGTTACACCTTCGTTTTTTCATTCACCAAACAGTTACTGAGCACTGTTTCTACCAGCGCGGCCCTGGGCTCTGGGGGAACCACAGTGAGAGAAAGCAGACGTGCTCCCTGCCCACCCTCCTGGGCCTGATGACCAAGCGCTGAACGGGTGCCAGGAGCGCCCTCTCTTCCGTGGAGACCCAGAGTCCAGCAGGGGGCGGGCCGCTGCTCAGTGCAGAGAGCGCCCCAGGCGGGGGAGTCCTGCTGTCCTCGGCGGGCAGCACCTGGGAAGGCTGCTCGTCTTCTGGGCAACCATAACTTCTCATGCACTAAACCCGTAAGGACTGCACCGCCTCCCACAAAGCGTGCTTTATTTATTTCTAAGACAGGTGTGCTCAAACAGGTACAATTTTACATCAGATGCCGTGTTCCCAGTTTGTACCAAAGGTCTCAGGGAATTTGGGGCAATGACAGCTTATGGGCTTTGTGGGCAGCAGTTACATGGGATGTGGGCAAATTATTTAATTTATCTGAGTCTCAATTTCCATTTTTGCAAGAGGAGCTTAGTCCAATCTTGCAAGGCTGTTTTGAGAATCAGAGCTATTGTATGAAAGGCTTTACTATACCACCTGGAACAATAATAATGATAATTACAACACTATTAGCACTTATTATGGGCCAAGCATTGTGCCAAGTGCTTTCAGGAATTCACTTCTTCTTTTATTCAGCAAGTACTTATTGAGATTCTAGATTAGGTGCTAGAGACACTGCAAGGAATACAAGCAATACAGCCTCTGTTTCTGTAGAGTTGACCACCTACAGGAGGGATCAGACAGGAAACAAGTAACTGCGCAAATAATTATTTAACCTAAAAAGGTAATGATGAGAACAAGCGAAGGGGAAGTACAGCCCTCAGAGTAAATCCACTACAGACACTTCCGAGATGGGGAAATTAGGGGTCAGATAGGTTAGGCAACTGGTCTGAGGTTGTTCGCCTGGTAAGAGGCAGAGCGGGGCCCCAAATCTCATTAAATGGAATTATGTCAAAAATAGCATCAGTGGTTCCAGATCATCTACAGAGATTGTGGGCTCTCCCAGGGTTCCTCCTTCTAGTCTCAGAGCAAAGGTGGAACCAAAGGCTGCCTCAGAACAAAATGACTTAGCTGACCCCTCCCCGACCCCATGCATAGGCATGACCTGCAGCCCTTCCCGACCTGAGTCAGAAAGCTGGAGGGCTTGTCTCTGGGGACCCTCACTCCTCGGAAGGTATCAGGGGGAGGAAATCTAGAGCTAAAAAGTGAGTTTAGGAAAATTAACGGCCCTGTTGTTGAAAACTCAGGGTAGTGGGTATCACCCATGGGTGACAAGCCACCTGAGATGCTTCCGAGGAACCTCAGGTGAGAAGATGCAGGTCTCTGCAGGCCTGGTGGGTAGGTGCGCCTGCCAGGCTCTGCCACTGGCCAACTCTGAAGCCCTGGTTCCTCTTCTGCAAAATGGGCAGAATAAGAGCACCTCCTTGGAAGGCTGCTCTTCCAAGAGATCAGACAGACCAGTGCTTTCTGGGACGCCAGGCAGAGGGCTGTCCTCAAGTAGACACGAGGATAAGGCCACCCCTCCCTCCAGCAGCTTCAGTAAAAACAGACCGCCTGGAGCAGGAGGGCGTGTAGCTCTGGCTCTTGGTTTGCTTTATTTACTGTCACATTATTTTAACTTCACTCATGTACATATTACCTTTGTGATTTTTGCTAACACAGCACTTACAGTATAATTTTTTTTTTTTGGCCAGACTCCACATAGTATGATTTTTTTAATTGTGCTAAATATACATAACACAAAATGTACCATTCGTGACTTTTAGTACGTATTTGTTATCATCACCAGCACATATTCATCAAGCCAAAGGAAATCCTGTATGGATTGACTCCCCAGCCCACCCTCCTTCCAATCCAGGCAACTATCCATCTACTTTCTGTCTCTATGGAGTTGTCAACTCTGGACATTTCATACAAGTGGAATCATGCCATATGCAGCCTTTTGTGTATGGCTTCTTTCATTTAGCATAGCGTGCGTTCTCAAGGGTCATCTGTGTTATAGCGTATATTCATTCCTTTTGATGGGTGTGTAATATTTCATTGTGTGCACAGACCACATTTTGCTTATCTATTCATCAGTTGGTGGATGTTTGGGTTGTTCCTACCCTTTGGCTATTATGATACAACTGCAATGAACATTCACGTATAAGTTTTTGTGCAAACACTTGATTTCAGTTCTTTTGGGTCTATACCAAGAAGTATAATTGCTGGGTTACTAAATTTTTAAAAACCTTTTTTTTTCTTTAGTGAAATCATGAATTAATTAATTTTTTTAATTTAATTTTTTTGCTGTTGTTTTTTTGCCCTCTCTAGGGCTGCTTCCCACGGCATATGGAGGTTCCCAGGCTAGGGGTCTAATCGGAGCTGTAGCCGCTGGCCTACACCACAGCCACAGCAATGCCAGATCCTTAACCCACTGAGCGAGGCCAGGGATCGAACCTACAACCCCATGGTTCCTAGTCGGATTCGTTAACCACTGTGCCACGACGGGAACTCCTGAAATCATGCATTTAATGTGCTAATCACATTAAGAGAGCTACTTAGCTTTCAAAGTAAGAGGGGTTATCTATGTGCCATCCAACATCAGGAGGCTCACAATGATGCATGTCCACACTCTGGGGAGCTCAGAGCTAGCCATCCATGGGGCTACCAGCATGGCCGCTATGGAGTGGGGTCCCGGGAGCTGAGCCTAGGTTGGGTGCAGTGCTTACTGATGGGTCCAAAGCACAGCTGGAGGGGGCCAGCCAAGGGTCAGAGCCAGAGAGGCAGCATCTGTTATCAGGCCTGAGAGGTAAGCCTCCAGCCCCCGCAGCTGGGGGAACACAGGCCATAGAGGAGAGAAGGCCTGGAGGGACGGGGTACAGAGCCCAGGGCTTTGCTATAACAGAGGTGACTGCAGGGCAGAGGCCCCAGAGGGGTCTGGGGCTAGTCTCAGGCTGTCTCAACTTCATTGCTCTTGAGGCTGACACTCCAGGTGCCAGGATGAGAGGATGAGGCCACAGCACAGGCGCTGAGCTTCCAGTTTCCTTCAGAATAGTCTCCATCTGGGAGTCCCGCCCCCACTTGGAGACCTCTGCTTGATAATTACGGGACACCTAGAAAGAAGGGGTTGTTTCTGATGGGGACCCTTTCATCTCTGGCTTAAATTACACATCGTGCACTAACGTTTTACCTCTGATGTCTTCTGGAATTCAGATGAGACATAAACATACTCCCAGGAGCACAGAGTCTGCATTCATCACCCGGACCACCTTGACCAAATAAGAGGTGTCACCAAGTCTATTTATAGTTTAAACATCTTTCCACTGTCTTTCCCTTAAAACCTGTTGAGGTCGTTCCCATACAAACAACGAAGAGTATCCACTCCCACAATCACGCCTTCGTTCAGGCTTCGTGTTTGGGGGTTGACGGCAATCAAGTCGGGGTAGGGAAACGTGGAGGAAAAACACAGCAGCTCTGAGCAGAGACAGAGTGGACAGACCAGTGTAAATTAATCAATAAAAGCTGCCATTTAAAATCCATGACACCATTAAATTTAAAATAAGATGAACGCAGAAAGCTAGCAAGGCGGGGGTGAAACAGGAAATCCCATACATTGCTGGCAGCAAGGTAAGTTGGTACAATCTTTTCAGGAAGCGTTAGGGATTCCAAAGCCAGAAAAATATTGATATCCTCTGACTCAGTCATCCCACTTGTAGGAATTTATTCTAATGAAATAATTTTAAAATAAGGGGAACGCACAAAGGTAGTCATTGCGGGGAAATCTACAGGGGTTAAAAGGAAAACAAAACAACAAAAATGAGAAACGTTCTAATGTCCAACAACAGGAAACCCAGTAAGAACATTAAAATGAACTACATGAGGCGTTCCCGTCGTGGCGCAGTGGTTAACGAATCCGACTAGGAACCATGAGGTTGCAGGTTCGGTCCCTGCCCTTGCTCAGTGGGTTAACGATCCGGCGTTGCCATGAGCTGTGGTGTAGGTTGCAGACGTGGCTCGGATCCCGCGTTGCTGTGGCTCTGGCGTAGGCCGGTGGCTACAGCTCCGATTCAACCCCTGGCCTGGGAACCTCCATATGCCACGGGAGCGGCCCAAGAAATAGCAACAACAACAACAAAAAGACAAAAAAGACAAAATAAATAAATAAATAAATAAAATAAAATGAACTACATGAAAAAATACGGAAACACACGAGCTGGAACTGATGGGGGTTTTAAGTGCTTTAAAAATTTAGAGCAGTGTAGTGCCTCTTAAAAAACAATGTATTCATCTTTAAGTAAGATCAAACTTGATTCTAATTGTCGGTATTTACTATCAGAATTATGTTTCTCACCAAAGAAGCAACAAGTAGATGTATTTGGTATATTACACATGTAAATATAAATAGTCAACAAGCCCCCAAAGAAGAGAGGTTTCCTCCCCAGATACCAGGAAACTTCGTGTCCTGCCTTTCCCCAGTTATTTAACTGGTTCACCATCGCATCCAGGGTGGGAAGTGCTGGTGAGCCCACCTGACACCCAGGGTCTTATTCACAGCCAAGAGCACAGAAGTCGGAGCCCCTCCCTGGGGTCAGTGTCACGTGGACCTGCTGACTTCACTTGACCCACCAGGACAGTGCCTGCTTCTCTCCAGCCTCGCCCGCGCCCTGCTCCCCACCATCGCCTCCAGAGTGGCTGCCCCACTGGCCTCCACCCACGCAGGCAGGTGGGGACCACGGGGCCTGGCATCCAGGCCCTCGGGGTATGGACCGTCTCACATGCACTCACAGTGGAGGGTGGCACTTGCCCGTGAACTTGCTGCACAGTCCATCGGACACTCCATCCCTACTCTGGGAGCCTGGGACCAGGGCTTCCTGTACACTGTCTGTAAGGACAGTGTCCTCACTGGGCCCTGAGCCTCTCTTGGACGCATCCCCTGCTCCCTACAAGGTGACCAGGGCTCTGACGCTCAGGCCTGCTGGGCTGAGAGCTGCAGACGTGGCCACCCCGATTTACTTCCCAGCACTTAAAGAGAAGGCAGGAGGAAAGGAATGAGGCCTCTGTTCTCCCAGAATGTTCCAGACAAGAGAAACTAGCATTTTAGAGCATTGCGCGCATTTTCACCGAGAGACCCATGTGAGGCTGGGTTTTCACAAACAACTGTGAAAAACGCCAAGCACTGAATGGGCTATTGCACACATGCTCCAAAATGACAGATCTGTGCCAAAGATGCCTTTACATATAAGGTAAAAACATGCGATAAAATTTATGTTGTAATTTTCCATATTCAAAACGTTTTAAATAAAGAATGCCTTTTTTAAAAACTTAAAAAACCCATGTCAGCAGAAGGCTAGCAATTATCCTTACTTGGGAAAAAATACCCATTATTCTAAGATTACGGCCTGCGTACATTGTTGGTGTTAAAATATTCTTCCCTGGGAGACAATGATGATAGTTTATAGTTTCTTTCATTGCCATTAAGGGGGGGGGGGTGGCAGTCTTATGAGAATCTCCAAACTTTCATCTTGCCCATGAAATCTGAAATGTGGGACCCACTAGCCTGAGCTCACTCTTGGCCCTCTGGCAGCAGTCAGGTGGTTGGTGGGGAAGGTGCCAGAGCTGGAAACACCCAAGGGTGGCTTGGGAGCAAGGGAAGTGAGATGGCCAGGCAGGGAGGCAGCTTTGCGTTGCGTTGCTGCAGGATCTCGAAAAATTAAAAAATAGTTGAAGGTTGAGTAAGTAGGAATTTCAGTTTGGCGCAAAAATCTTAAGCTTGAGTTCACCTCTTCCCTTTTTCTGTTGCTCAGTTTACATACTTTTTTTTTTTTTTAAACTTCTGAGGGCCATGCCTTTAGCATATGGAAGTTCCCAGGCTAGGGGTGGAATCAGAGCTACAGCTGCCAGCCTATACTACAGCCACAGCAACACAGGATCCAAGCTGCATCTGTGACCTACACCACAGCTCATGGCAACACCGGATCCTTAACCCACCGAGCGAGGCCAGGGATCAAACCCACATCCTCATGGATCTTAGTCGGGTTCGTTAACCGCTGAGCCACAAAGGGAACTCCTGGCACACCCTTGTAGGTTCGATCACCTGAACCCCAATTTCACCCAGGCCCTTGACCCCCGGCCCCTCTCCTTGGCCGGGTGCAAGCCAGGGAAGCCCCAGCTCTTATGCATCTCAGGAGCTCCCAGCCTCTGCACAGGCTGCCCAGTGCTGCGGGAGGCAGCCACCCGACACTGCAGAAAGGCCATCCCTCCAAATGCCCTTTTGAACCTCAGCAGGGCCCTCTGCCCATTCCACAGCCCTGCCCTCCCTGGAGCCTCTCCTAGTCCCTTTGGTGGTTGCTCTTCCCCAACAGCTGCCCCCACCCCCTGCCAGCGGTCCCTCCCTGGAGGCACCCTGCTGCCCTGCCCCCATCTACTTGTACCCATTCCCATGCCCACCCTCCAGGGTCCCCACCCTCCCTCTACCTCCTCCAGCACGGACTCCCTGGCTGACCCTGTGCCCGTCTGTCTACGTTGTCTACGTTACGTCTCCCTGTCTACGTCATCTTATTTCTTTAAGGTTTAAAAGAACATTTCTGATTAAGAGAAAAGCACGAGGAGAAAAATCACTGCCTGTGATCCCGCTGCTGTAAAATAAGCACTCTCGGGACTTAGGTGTGTCCTTCACATAAACACACTACTCTGCACAAGCCGAGTGCAGGCTGCTGCCTGGTTCTGGGGGGCGGTTCTGTTGGTGGAAGGCCCCTGGGGACTCATTCTTCAGGGGAAGGCCAAAGGTCCCAACTCGGGTAGGCAGTGTCTTAAGAGCCGGACGATCCAGGAGCCTTCTGTGAAGGCCCGGGAGGTGGGCGGGGGCTGCCACAGGCCCTGCTGCCAGGCCAGGGTGTGGCCTGTCTTGATCGCACATAATCAGAGCTATCACCTTACACAGGTGCCAGCTGGCTCCCAGGCCTGGGAGTGGACAGGCGCACATCTGATCCTGGTGGTCAGGCACTTCCCGGGCCCACCGCTTCGCCCAGAGCCCTGGAGCTGATTCTCCAGGTGGGAGGAAAAGCAGGACAAGGAGGAGGACGGACCTCCTGGGGGTGGAGAAGCGGGGCAGCTTCTGATGCGAGAGCCCAAGCCTTCTCCCCCTTCCCTCCTACAAGCTCGTTGCCATGGCAATGGCAACATGCATAATCATAACAGCACAGAAGCCGACCCATGTTCAGAGCTCACCACACACAAAGCATCAGGACAAGGGATCAACATATGTCAACCGTGTTCTCCAACACACTCCACTGAGAGGAGCGTGTTGGTCCAGGGATGGACATGGGTATCTATTCCAGCATGTATCAGAAAAACGGCAGCACAGCAAACCCTCAGCGTCACAAATAAGGATAAAGCGGATGTAAAGAGAAAAACCAAGCCAGAAAGTTAGCGGGATCGGTGAAGATGGTCCCAAGTGCCCAAAGTCTGGGGAATCGCTGCAGTCTTACTGGACCCTCACAGCGGCTGTTCCGTGGATGACAAGGCGTGGGGAGGGGGGAGGTTCCGTGGGACCCGGGGAATGGTGACCGGGGTTAGGGCTTGTCTAATCCTGGAGGCTGAGCCTCCCGCACCCTAGTCCCTGCTGAGGAAGCCTCCACTTCTCTTCCCCTCCGCCCTCATTCTGCTGACCTACCTGCTCCTCCCACGTGGCCCAGGGTGGATTCTCTGAGTTCTGGGTCACATCACTGGCTGTCTGGCACCCGTCTCCCCACAGGTCTGTTCCTAGTCCTGTCCACTGGGGCCTCTGTGGCCAGCACAGCTGGGCACACAGTGGGTGGGGTTGGGGAGTGTTTGTGCAGCCCTGAGTAGGGTGGCCCTTTCCAAGAAGACTGGGGGGCATGGACTAGGTGGCGTGGAAGGGCGAGGCTGCCACGGCCCCGGCAGCCACAACTGCCTGGGGCCTCCCTGGTTAGAGGGACCCAGCAATGGCAGGTCTGGACATTTTTCCCAGCCACAGGCTGCACCAGCAGCCTCCTGGGGTCGAGGTCACAGGGTGGCCTGTGGACTCTTGCCTTGCCAGCTGGCCACAGGTCAGCACAGGACAGCGTGACCCACCTTCTGGCCAGACCTTCCCCTGAGGCAGGCAAGCCCAGACAACGTACTGTTGGCCCTGAGGTCTGGACACATCTCCCAGGGAAGGATCATCTTCCATCCCTCGTAAGGACAGACCACGGAGGCGCAGGGCGAGGCACAGGAGCAGATAACAGGGAGAGGCAGCGTGATCCTGAGGGACTGGAGTTAAGGCTCCTTAGCTCTGCCAGGACCAGAGCGAGAGTGAAGAATTCAGAGGAAAGTTGAGCTAAAACTTATGGCCAATGAGAGTGCTGTCTACCCACCAGGAACCGTGACCCTGGTGCACTGATGATAAACTAGTAAGGGACACTGGCTGAGTACCTGGTGGACGTCCCAAGGTGATGGCATTAGGAATTTAGGCCTTTGAAAGGCGACTAGGTCATGAGGGTGGAGCCCCCACACATGGGATTAGCGCCCTTCTAAGAGACCCCAGAGACCTCCTGGGATGCCCGAAGATGTCCTCTGTGAACCAGCAAGTGGGCTCTCACCAAACTTGGACTCTGCCAGTGTCTTTATCTTGGACTTCCCAGACTCCAAAACTTGGAGAAATAAATGCTTGCTGTTTTTAAGCCACTCAGGTTACCATATCTTTTTTTTTTTTTTTTTTTTTTTTGCTTTTTAGGGCCGCACCCTTGGCATACGGAATTTCCCAGGCTGGGAGGCAAACTGGAGCTCTAGCTGCCGACCTACACCATAGCCACAGCAATGCAGGATATGAGCTGCATCTGTGATCCACACCACAGCTCACAGCAATGCCAGATCCTTAACCCACTAAGCGAGGTCGGGGATCCAACCTGCGTCCTCATGGATGCTAGTCAGATTTGTTAACTGCTGAGCCACACCGGGAACTCCAGGTTACAGTATCTTATTACAGCAGCCCACTTCCCAAGGCTGGGATAAAACGCCCCTGACCGTGGATTATCCCTGAGCCATGTCTTTCGTCTACCCTATGGGGTCTACAGGTTTCAATTTCTAAAGTCCTTGCTTCTTCTCTTCTGGGAGGAGGCAAAAGACACAGAAACTTCATTATGGTGAAAGGCCAGTGGCAGTGTTGACATCCACTGACTCTGACAAGCTACAGAAAAATGGCTTGGGTGTGGAATAAGGCAACCTGACGCCACCTGTGACCCTGACCCTTGAACCCCTGGATGAACCGACCCATAACAATGGGATGAGCCCAGCTTCCTACAGAGAGATGAAGGTGAGTGTTCACAGGTGTGCATGCTTCCGGAGGCCAGGACTGAGCTCAGCACTTGCGATGCTGAGGGTTTGCAAACAGGAATGCGAGGTGGAAGCCACCTCTTCCCAGACACCCACATCCTTTTAAGTCCTGGTGATTCCACAGATGCCCCCTTCAGAAGTCTTTACACCAGAAATAGGCGCCAGTTTCTGTGTTTGGCATGACCCCAACTTCAGGGGCTGTGTGTCAATCACCCTCTCCCTCTCCTTCCCCGGAGAGAGGGGGTGCCGTAAAGGACACAGCTGCAGGTGGTGCTTCAGGGGGCGCGCCTGTGCCCCGCAGGGGGCTGAGGCTTCCACAGTTCATCACGTCCCTGGTTCCCTCTCCTGCAGCAGGCACCCAATCACCCAATCCTCCCAGGCGCTCGTTTGGCTCTGGGGAGGCGTAGCACCTGTCTCATCTCAAACTACCCTTCCTGCAAGCCCGGGACCCTCTCTCCTCCACGATGTCCTCTCAGATTCCCAGGGGTGAATGTGAGGAAGCGGCCCAGCACTGGAGGTGGGGCCGGAAACCATCACCAGTTCTGTCAGACAAGCATTATATAGTTAGTGCCACGGGTCAGAAGCTCTGGTTAGCTATGTTTGGGAACAAGGGGGTGAGGCATTTATTTTTACTCAACACAAGGAGCATGTTTCACAGAGAAGGTTTCTATTGCTACAGTAAAGAAACAGTTCGGAGTTCCCGTCCTGGCACAGCGGAAATGAATCTGACTAGGAACCAAGAGGTTACAGGTTCGATCCCTAGCCTCGCTCAGTGGGTTAAGGATCTGGTGTTGCCCTGATCTGTGGTGTAGGTTATAGACTCGGCTTGGATCTGGCATTGCTGTGGCTGTGGTGTAGCCAGCAGCTGCAGCTCGCAGCTCCCTAGCCTGAGAACCTCCATACGTTGAGGGTGTAACCCTAAAAAGCAAAACAAAAACAAAAACAGCTCTATGTCAGTTCTGGGGGCAAGACCTCACTCCCAGTGACCCTGGGCAAGACAATCAACTCTTCAAGGCTCGGTTTCCTCATCTACACCATGGAGATCAGAATCACTGTACCTACAATAAGGATCCATAGACTCCCTGAGATGCTTCACATTGCACCTGAACTTCATGGTATACATGGCAGCTGCTGGGTTTTTTTGGGGGGGAGGGGTTGTCTCTTTGCCTTTTCTAGGTCCGCTCCCGCGGCATATGGAGGTTCCCAGGCTAGGGGTCGAATCGGAGCTGTAGCCACCGGCCTACGCCAGAGCCACAGCAACGTGGGATCCGAGCTGCATCTGTGACTTACACCACAGCCCACGGCAATGCCAGATCCTTAACCCACTAAGCAAGGCCAGGGATCGAACCCACAACCTCATGATTCCTAGTCGGATTCGTTAACCACTGAGCCACGACGGGAACTCCCAGCTGCTTTTATTTATACGAGTTTTCGAAGAGTTAGAAAGAGACCTGAGAGGGGTCCTGGGTAGGGAAAGGACCACAGCCCAAGGACTCAGTGTCCTCCAGGCTGCGCCAGCTCTGGCAGAGGAGCCTAGCCCAGCACCGGGCACACGCAGGCCTGTAACACATACTTTGTTGATGGGTGGTGTTCTCTTAAGTCCAGTAGACTATTAATCTGCTACTTATTAATGAGGTGTTCGGAACACAGATTTAAACTGCACTTGGTCCAGCAACCAAAGAAGACTGTGGGTCATAAAAAAAAAAAAAAAAAAAGGAGGAGAGACCCCTCTGTGTGTGGAGGGTGGGCGGCCCTCCCCTCCCCTCCCGGCGGGGCAGGAGCCGCAGCTGTCTCCCGGCGCCTGCTGGAGCTGGATGGCCGCCGTGAATACTTTCTTTCTTAGTGAAGCTCCCCTCCGTGTGCTGAATCACAGCATTCACGGGGGAGCGGGGACAAGAGCATTTACTAAGTGGATACCAGGCATCCGCGGGTGCAGCCCGGGGGCGGAAGGGGGTGGGCTGGTGATCGGGCTGGGCCGACGCTCTAGCAGGAAAGGAACCTGAAACCGGCTCTTCTGGCCGTCCCTCCAACCCCCACATGGGTGCTCGGGTGCGGGTGGGGGCCCGGATGAACACTGGGACCACAGACCTCGGTGGGGGGCGGGGGGGTGGGGTGGGGGGAGAGACAAGGCCCAAAATAGGCTGAGCGTCGGCGGCGGCAGCTGGGATTCGCCCCTTCCAGCAAGTCAGGGCTCAAGCATTCTGTTTACCAAACGCTCTGCACACATAGAAACCGGGCCGGTCCGGGTTCCACGTTTGAGGGGACGGGGGAGGGTCCCCCTGGGGTGCATTGCGAGGTGTTGAAAGCTTCTCTGACAATGCCGGGGAGGAGGGCCAGGCCCCCGGCTGCCCATAACGAGCCTGGCAGACGAAGAAAGGCGATGGCAGGCCCGCGGGGCGGGCGGGGGCTGGTCCCTCCCGCCGGGTGCGCCCGCCCCGCGCAGCCCCAGCCTGGCAGGTAGCGGGAAGAGGGTGACGTCTACAGGCACAGGCGGCTCTGCGGAGGGGGACGCCACGGCAGCATGCTCTGGGGCCCTTGAGCGTAATGGGAAGCAGCTGATGTCGGAGCAGCTCATCCAGGGCTGCCAGCAAGAGGGGGTTTCCAGCTGCCGAAGCCTGGGCATCTTTCTCTACCCGGGAGCGCTCCCCTGCCACGCTGCTCTCTCTCCTGGGCTGAGGGTGGGCATCCGGGAGAGAGAAGGGCAGCCCCCAGGTGCCTTGTGCCTCCTGTGCCCACCATCTCCTCCTGTGGCCTAGCTGTCTGCTCTTTTAAAGGCTCTGCCATGTGGAAGCACCTTCCGTACAAACATCCTCACTGGTGACAAAAACACTGCAAGGTCCGCGCCTCTTCACGCCCGCTTTGCTGATAAGGACACTGAAGCACAGAGAGGTGACATGAATTGCTCAAGGCCACACAGCTAGTAAGTGTGGGAAGTCTGGTTTCAGAGCCCACGCTCTATAGCAGTGCACTGGCCTGCCTGGCCCGGTGATGATGACGGCGTTGAAGAAAAAATGAAGCACTTGTTATGTGACAGGCACTTTGAATACCTCATGTTGTTTCATTCTCATGCCAACTCTTGGAAACAAGGTATTATTGTCATTACTCCTAATTTACATGAAGACACAAAAGACAAGTTACTTGCCCAAGGCCGTTCAGCAAGGAAGGGTGGGCCTTGGGCTCAAGGCCATGTCCCTCTGACTCCAGCACCCACAACCGTGCCACCACGCCCTTCACTTATCCACCCAAGGGCAATGCCAACGAGCACCCACTGCTGTGTGTCAGGCTGTGCTGGGCACTGGGGACTCAGGGGAGATGAGGTGACTGCCCCACCCCGACGGCCTGCGGAGGGAGGGGAGAACACTAATCATACCGGCATATAAATAAACCTAAAATTCCAATTGCAAAGGAAAGTGTATCTGGCCTGGGTGATGCTTCAGAAGGTTTTTTTTTTTGGGGGGGGAGGGGTGTTTGATAATTCATAGAAGTAATTTCTGCAAGATGATTGATTATCTTTTCAGGCAGCTTTTATTTCCTAATTGGTACCAGGAAAGCAACCGGAAATCAGGAACATGATCAAGCGGGTCGAATGTACTTTGTTTCACAGTCTCAACATCACCATGCTGCTGAAACAGTGCTTGCCCAGGTCAGTGACCCGCGTGCCATTTGGTGGAGGAGAGGGAAAGGGTGAGGCTGAAAGCATCAAGCCAGCTCCCGGGGAATGGCTGCGAAAAGCCAGACCCCACTTCCCCTGCTTGATGCACCTGCACATGTGCAATAGCCTCAGAAGAAGGAAGGGTCACTCCCGGGCCACCCAGACTCTCTCTCTCTCTCTTTTTTTTTTTTTTTTTTTGTCTTTTGAGGGCTGTACCTGTGGCACATGGAGATTCCCAGACTAGGGGTCTATTCGGAGCTGCAGCTGCTGGCCTATGCCAGAGCCACAGCAATGCCAGATCTGAGCCGCATCTGCAACTTACACCACAGCTCACGGCAACGCACGGATCCTTAACCCACTGAGTGAGGCCAGAGATCAAACCTGCAACCTTATAGTTCCTAGCCAGATTCGTTTCTGCTGCACCACAACGGGAACTCCCACCAGACTCTCTTAACAAACGCATCTCTCTTGAGCAGTGGTTCCCACAGCTTGGTCCTCCTGGGATGGTTTTAAAAAGGCAAATTCTCGGAGTTCCCTTCATGGCTTAGTAGTTAACAATCCCAGGACTAGGATCCATTAGGATGCGGGTTCGATCCCTGGCCTTGATCAGTAAGTTAAGGATCCGGCATTTCTGTGAGCTGTGGTGTAGGTTGCAGAAGAGGCTCGGATCCCTCGTTGCTGTGGCTCTGGTGTAGGCCGGCAACTGCAGCTCCAATTCTACCTTTAGCCTGGGAACTTGCATATGCTGTGGGTGCGGCCCTAACAAAGCAAAAAAAAAAAAAAAAAAAAGCAAATCCTCAGGCCCCGTCCCAGACCTAGATCTACAGAATCAGAAACTCTGAGGTGAGGCCTGGCTGTTTTAACAAGTCCTCAGGTCATTCTGAAGTTGCTAGAGCTAGGGTGAGCAGAAGCAGTGAGCGCAAGAAACCCAGCACGGGTTGAGTGCCTGCTATGTGTCAAGCACTTGAAACCTCAACCTTCCTAATGACTCTGGGATACACTGTGTTGCACCACAAGTGAAAAAATGAGGGTGAGGCTTCCCTAACCTGCCTACCCTCATGCCGCTGGGAAGCTGAGACCTTGAAACCTGTCACGGTTGTGGACTTTGGATTCAGACAGGCCCAGATCCAAATCCTGGCTTTGTCACATACTGGCTGTTCAGCAGTGGATAGAATCCTTGACCTCTCTGTGCCTGAGTTATTTCATCACTTAAAATGGAAGGTAGTAAATAGAATCTCTCCTGAAAGTTTCTGTTTTTGAGGATTCAATGAAATAACCCATATAAAAGGTTTCCCACCATGCCAGGCACACAGTGAGTATGCAGTAGATGGCGGATATTTTGTAAGAACACAGACTCTCTGAGCACCCAAAATTGAGGTGACCAAGTGCAGGCACTGACTCTCACATACCTGACTCACAGGCGTGCCCTTTAAGACTAGTGCAGGAGTCCCCATTGTGGCTCAGCCGTCATGAACTCAACTAGCATCCACGAGGACTGGGGTTTGACCCCTGGCCTCGCTCAGTGGGTTGAGGATCCAGCATTGCTGTGAGCTATGGTGTAGGTCACAGATGCAGCTTGGATCTTGTGTGGCTATGGCTGTGGTGTAGGCTGGCAGCTGTAGCTCCTATTGGACCCCTAGCCTAGGAACTCCCATACGCCACGAGTGTGGCCCTAAAAAGAAAAAAGAAAAAAGAAAAAAAAAACAAACCCTAGCGCAGTGTCCAGCTATTGTTTTTTAGAAATAGTTCTATCAGATTTCTGGAAGCTCAGCTGGTGAAAAGCAACAAATCAGGAGAAGGATGGGAGGCTGGGAAGGGAAGGTGATGCTGCCATGGAAAGAAGAGCTAGAAAAGTAACAACAAACACAGCTGCGTGGAGCTTAAAGGCAGTAAAGTAGTCTATTCAAGTCGACTGAGTCACCAAGGAGAAGTCAGCAGTGTGATTAGCCAAGATTTTCAGAGGCGTGTGCGCGCGCGCATATGTGTGTGTGTGTGTGTGAGAGAGAGAGAGAGAGGTTTAATGAGAATGGATATAAGTTTTATTTTAAAGCGCTGGATGTTCTGAGAGATGACCTCGTCGTTTTCTGGTCCCTGTGATTATCTAAAATGACCTGGTCCCGGCACTGACTCTCACGTGCTCGACTCACAGGCGGGCCCTTTAAGACCAGGGCAGGAATCCCCATTGTGGCTCAGCGGTCATGAACCCAACTAGCATCCATGAGGACTGGGGTTTGATCCGTGGCCTTGCTCAGTGGGTTGGGGATGCAGTGTTGCTGTGAGCTGTGGTGTAGGTCTGGAGAGCTGAGGCTCCCCATTGGTAACCAGCATCAGCGAGGCAGGGTCCTATTGCCAGATCCCCCCACCCCCGACCCGAGTTCAACACTGGCCCCCCACTTACCCACATCTGACCCCGGACAAGTCAAGCAATTTCTTAAGCCTAAGTTTCTGCGTGTGAAAACTGACCAATAATACAGGAACCTATCTCAGGGGGTTTCTGTGAGAACCAGCAAGCACGCGATAAATGTCACCAACCCTGTTTGGATGTATCCATGTGAACTTTCCACATGCCTGCTCCCACCGTGTTCAGAGGATTGTTTTCTCTGGTCAAGCAGACGTCACATCCAGGCTGCAGAGCAAGGCGGGGGCCGGGGAGCACCCGCACGACTCAAGGACTGTTGGCAGTGAGGCTGCAGGAGCGCTCGGGGACAGACAGGTACACAGACCAAAGAGGGAAAACGAAAGGATGCTGTCTGGAGAGAATCAGAACCACTGGGGATCTTCAGAGGAACCAGCGTGTTGAAAGCCCGGATAATGGAGCTTGCAATTACTAAAGGAAGAGAGGCAGCACTGACTGAGCACCTATGGTGTACCAGGAATTGCTCTAGGGTATCTGCACTCACGTGGATGCGATTATTCCTCCCAGCCATCCCGGGAAGCTGGCATTACCAGCCACGGGCTTTAAATGAGGATACCGAGATGCAGAGAGGAGAGGTCAATTGTAGACATCACGTGGTTAACAGGAAGGGGAGGTAGAATTCAAGCGCAGGCCTGGCTGACTCCCCTTACACCCCCAAGACAAGCATGGTCCAGCAGGGAGGGGGCTGGCAGCACACTGTCCTCACTTCCTTCCATCCTCTCACCTCCGGCTGGCACCTGCCACCGGCCAAACCCAACCTGAAGCCAGAAGGCAAGGGAGCCCACTGAGGCAATCCATACAGGTCAACCCCTGGGCACAGGGCAGCGTGCCAAGGGGCAGAAGCAGGGCAGCAACTGGGGAACATCCAGCAGAGGGAAAACCTGTCCCCTGCCTGCCAGGGTTTCAGCCTCAGAGCCGAGATTTCCCTGGCCCAGCACAAGGCAGATGGGAGGGAGAGCAGTGGAGTGGCCTGGAGGCTAGTGGGGCTGCAACAAGCCTCCTGCACCAGCTGTCCCCACTCCCTGCAGGGCCTCTGTGGGGCCCCCGAGATGCCCCACCCCAGACCTGCTATTCAGAGAACCCAAGGCAGATCTGAGAGCCTTAAGCCTGGCAAGATGCAGAAACGACCCATCCTGATTTACAAGGGCCACGGCTGCAAGTTCTTGTCTCTCCGGACAGGGCCTACTGCAAAGCTCCCCCTTCCAGGTTTGGAGCAGCAGAGCCACGAATCTTTGCTGAAAATAATTTCTGGTGAGAACCCAAGGAGCCCCTGAGCTGTCCATGTCTCTCCAGATAGTAACTTCACGAGTACCCGTCTTAGGAGCTCCTCCGAGGGTGAAAGCAAGCTAGTTCAGGAGTGGGGTAAGTCAGTGGGCTTTTCCAGTCCCCTCCAGCCCAAGGGGACACACAGGTTCACATTGACAGCAATTCAAAAAGGTTTTGTAGATCTCACCAGCACTTCTGCTGCATCTCAACTCCATTCCCAAGTTTCCCCCAGTTATTTCTGGTAGCCTCTGGGGTGGGGTCTCCTCACTCGAGCTCCCTGTTGGTGCCTGTTTCCCCACACTCCTAGGGGATGGGCCCCAACACCACCCAACCGCCAGTGCTGGCTATGGTCAGGGCTGCCATGTACAGCTGTGCGGGGTGTGCACTGCCCAACTGGTCAGGGCACTCCCACCTGTGGGCCACTTTCTCATTCCCAGAACTCCATTTCTAGGGCTCCCAAGTGGCAAATCTTCAAGGTGCTAAGCAGTGCAGCTTGAGCCTCACCAGGTCAGAGTCGGTTTGGGTTTTTGTCAGCGCTTCCTCCAAAACCTAACCTGAGTCCAACCACTGGTCCCTGCCTCCTTGACACTGCCCTGGTGCCAGTCCCCTTGCTTCTCACCTGAACAGCCCCCCTCAAGTCTCCCACTGCTGCTCTCAGTTCCATTCTTATTCCCCTTGGACCACTCTCCACCCGGCACCAAGAGAGACAATGAGAAAATGCAAAACAGTGCATATCATGTTTCTGCTTGGAACCTTCCAGAAGCCTCCACTATACTCTGAATCCAAGCCTAAGGCGTCACCTGGGCTACAGGACCTAGCCCAGTCCGCCTCTCTCACTTCTCCTCCCTCCACTCTCCTGCTTGTCCCCTCGGCTTGGCCACGCTCACCTTTCATTCCTCGGCCAGGCCAAGCTCCTTCCCATCCCCCAGCCTTTGCACATGCTGTTCCTTTGCACAGCTGCCCCCTTCCAGTCTTTGGGCCTTGTTCACATAACCCTCTCTCCCAGAAGCCTTCCCTGCGCACCCTGTTTAAACCAGCCTCCTTTCCACCTCCGCCCACCCCACCCCCCCTTTCCCTTTCCCATTAACTGGTTTCTTCAGTCTTAGAAATTCTCCCTTCATTGCCTGCCTCCTGGAAGGGACACACACTCCAAAAGGCCCAGGGCTGTGTCTGCTCTGTTCATTGCTGTGTCCTCAGCGCCTGGCACTGTAGGCATGTGTGGAATAGCTGAGTGGATGTCCCCCACAGGAGTGGCAGCCTGGCCCTTGGTTGAGCTCTGTGGCAATTCATCACCTGGCCCCGAGTCTCACAGCTCGGCACGGCTTGAGCCCCTGATCCCACCACGAGTGTAATGAAAAAGAGCTCCTCCGGCCTCTGCTGAGAGCCCGCAGTGTCCTGAGCTCAGGCTGCTCCCTGGGGGCCAGGCCGGATTCAAGCACCATCCTGGTGGCACCAGGGGTGAGATCACGCCCGGAAGTCCACGTGCCGGGTCCCGGTCTCTGCTCTACCACCTCACAGAGCCGTGTGTCCTCAGGCAAGCTGCGTTACCTGTCTAAACCTCACTTTCCTCAGCTCTGAAAGGAGGAAGGTGGAGGTTCTTCCCACAGGGAGTAAGATAAGATCATTCGCATTAACCTTTAGCACGGTGCCTGGCACCCAATAAATGCCCAGCCGGTCTTGTCTCCATTACCACTCGCCATGAGCGATCATCCCTCAGGGCTTTTTCTGGGCACCCGAGTGCAAACGCCCTCCGAGGATCTGCTCATGCAAAGCAAATCCAGAGACCCCGCCCCCGCCAGGCACTGGCTCATCAGTTTGGATCTCAGTTATAGATAAATTTGTAGACAGCAGCTCCCCGTGGGTTCATTGAGAAGGAGGAAATCATGGGTTTAAAGGGAAGTGATTAATATCTGTATCCATGGAGATGAGCACAACATGGCCCTGGACTCAAGGAACTCGCAGTCCAGGCGAGGAGAGCAGATCTGCAGGCCAGCCAGTCCTCAGGGGCGGGGTGGGGGTGCGGGTGGAGGAGGCGAGGTCAGCCCTGCAGGGCACGGCCCCTGCACACACGTGGACGGTGACATTAAGCAGCCCAGACGCTACTCAGAACCTCATGTCAATTCAAGTCGGATTTTACCGTCACGTGAACTTGTTCCAAATTTTTTTTTTTAAAAAAAAAAAAAGCTTGCTGGTTTTTGGTTTTAGTATTTTTTAGTGATTTTGGGTTCTGAGTTTGTGGAGAAAGGTGTGTAGACTCACATTTGGGGCCGAGTCATCAGTAGGCACGGTGTGGGGGCTCACGACACTAGCAGGGGCTCACAGAAATATCCTAGCTACTTTTAAAACAAGAGTGGAAAGTGAGGAGTTCCTGTCGCGGCGCAGTGGAAAAAAATCCGACTAGGAACCATGAGGTTGAGGGTTCGATCCCTGGCCCCGCTCCGTGGGTTAAGGATCCGGTGTTGCCGTGAGCTGTGGTGTAGGTCACAGACCCGGCTCAGATCTGGCATGGTTGTGGCTGTGGTGTAGGCTGGTGGCTACCCAGCTGCAATTGGACCCCTTTGCCTGGGAACCTCCATGTGCTGTGGGTGTGGCCCTAAAAAGCAAAAATAAAAATAAAAATAAAAAATGGAAAGTGAAATTTTTGGTCCGAAAATGCTTTAATGTATAATGTTAATATATATGTCTTTACAGAGCTATAGTCCCAGAAGATGGTTTTTAATATTTTTAATGGAGGAAGGAGCTTACAAAGACCAAGTGCCCCGGGGTGGGAGCAAGTCATGGGCCTGCTGCAGCGCTGCCCTTGCAGAGACAGTGGAGGAGCTGCAGGGCCAAGGCCAGTGAAAGAAGAGGCATGATGCCCAACACGTAGTAAACACTTAATACACGATGACGATAATAACAACCATAAGGTCTGCAGTCTCCTTTTCCCTCCTATAAAATGGAGTAACTCCTGCCCTCCCACGCCCAGGCGTCCTGAGAGACTCGAGGGAGATGACAGACGCCGAAGCGCTCTGGGAACCGGCCCTGCCGTGCAGAGGAGAGGGGCTGATACTGGGACCACCACCATCGTGCCCCTGCCCAGGAATGCCAGCCCACATCCCTCTGCTGCCCCACCCACACCTGGCAGGACGGGGCTGGAAGGCCCATCACGTGCTGCCTTCCTTCCTGCACCTGCCTGGCAGAGGGCGGAGCGGAGCGGAGGGGGAGGGCAAGGCTGGGGCGGGGGCACCTGGGCGCCAGATCAGAGGAGGAGAGAGTTACTCAGGACCCCCAGAGCCAGCTTGGGGCGGGGCTGGGCAGCCTGTCACGCTTTAGACACAGCCTGGCCGTGTCAGGGCACCTGTCTTTCTCTTCTTGGCCTCCTCCCACCTCCTGCTAGCCAGACTCCCAAATGACACTCCTTGATGTCCTCACCCGGGAGACCCTGAGAAAGAAACCCTGGCTGTGCCACAGACCTTCAGAAGGCTCGTGTTCCCATGGAGTCATTCGACAGACATCTGTCACGTGTTTCTGTGCTCTAGGCCTCAAGTAAGATGCTCAGGACAGAGCCCGGACCAAGGCGGCCCCAGGCTCAGCCCATGACACCAGCCCATCTCCCCGCAGGTACCAGCACCTCTGCTTGGTGATGCCACCTGGGCCTCATGCCAGGAGGCTCCCTCCAACAGTCTCTTACCAGAGGCCCTCTTTTATCTGCTCGGCTGCCTCTCTGGGCCCCGGGACAGACAAGCAAGGTCAGCACAGCTTGGCTGATCCTCAGGATGAGAATTTCCACAGGTGCCGCTCGGTACAGGGGCTGGGGTCCGTCCCCACTGACCACAAAGCTGCCTCCAGTCCCTCACCTCCCGTTTGGGACAAAGGTCCTGTCTGACACAGACAACATGTTCCAGAAGCAGCTGTCTAAAATTTTTTTAAATGGATAGGGATGATTTTAAACAGCTTTGGAAATTTTCTGTCAAGGTTTTGTTATGAAGCTACAAAGAAAGCCAGCAAACTAAAATTAAATCTCTCTTCTCCCTGCCCCCTGGTCTCCCCTCTTGGGGATGAGCCCTCACGTCAGCTGCTGCGTGAGAGGGCGGTGATGAACATTCTTTAAAATACTGGGATGAAGACAAAATGAAAACCAGTCAACTAAAGTCTCAGTTAAATTGGCTTTGGGCAAGCTGACCTGGAGCCCACACTCGGTGTTCAGATGGGGCTTATTTAATAAGTACCTGCTGACTGAAAATGTATTTGACTGTCAGGTGGTGTCCAGGCTTGAGGTGAGGTGCTGCCCTGACCCCGTCCCCCGGCAGTCAGCCTGGGAAGCTGGGGATGAAATGGGACATACACAAGCTGACAACAGGCTCCCCCAAGCTGCTTTGCAACTGAGTGAGCACCCTGTGGATACACCCGTTTGGCAAGAACTACCAGACACAATGTCCTCGAAGGGCTTTCCGTGTGCCTGGACATCCTCTGTGACGCTGGGCAGTACGGGGTAACTAGTAGCACTGCCTTACAATCTCCCCATAAATGAAATCTCCTAACTTCTCACTAGGAAACATGGGGCCCCTGCCAGGCACGAGGCAGCAAGTCATAGGACCTGACTACAACACCTCCAGGAGAGGAGGGGACCAGCTGTCACTCTCGGCTCGGAGGCAGCTGTTTCGTTAAGTGTGGATGGGTGGAGGCTTTTGGAAGCTCCACAGCCTTCCTGAGGCTCTGACACTCTCCCAGGTCCTGCCAAGATCAGCTGACCAGGAGAAGGAGGGCCCTGCCTTTTTGCACCCGTGGGTCAACCTCACTGCAGCCTTGGTCCCTAAGAACTGCCACCCTTCCTCGAATCCGAGAAGTCATCAACCGTTGAATGGGTCTACCATTAAAAGTTCTAGTAAAAAAGAAGTGCTGCCAACTTAGCTCTGATTTGCTCTTAACTTCAAGATGCATCCTGACTTCAGAGATCTTAAAACAAGAAAAAGAGTGTTAAAAAGTTAGAAGCGAAGAAATAGTTTGTTTCCAGGACAACACACAAGAGTTCCCATCTTTAATGTAAATCTTTGTCACAGTCCCATTACTTCCTAGCAGTGTGGCCTGATGCAAGGGACTGCACGTTGCTAATAAGCTCACTCTTCTTGTTCGTAGAATGAACTAGTAATACTTCTCTCATAGGGTTCTGGGAGGAGAAGGGAAAAAAGATACCTATAAAATGTTAAGCCTGATGCCCAGCACATCCCAGGTAGCTACCTTACGGTGTTCTAACAAGACTTGTGAGGACGTTTCTTTCATCTTCTAGTGGGTACACTGAGCTGAACCGACCTATGAATTATTGGGGCTGATATTTCCCAACAGACTAGGACCAAGAACATGGAGGGCAGAGAGCTGAAATAAGAACCACCAACCGCTGGCTAGGTTTATGGTAGGGCACCAAATAAAAGTAGGAGTACAGAAGGTTTGGGAGAGAAGATAAATTCAACTGGGACGTGGGGAGATCCAGTTCCTGAAAAGGAGGGGTAGATTGTATTGAAACAACCCTCTGGTTAGTAATAATGATAAAAGTTGGACAACATACAAAAGACAACTGCTTGAAAGCACTTGACAGCAACCCAAAGCAACAGAAGCTGGAGGAGATGTGATTCCTGAATGATGGGGCAATCGCCAAGGTACTTCCCTATCCATGGTGATACAGAGAATGATAAAACAGAATGCAGCAGTGCTATCAGCTGGGAAGTAGAGAAAGAGGTTGGACCTCAAGGATGGAAATGGAAGGGGAAAATGCTAGAAAGGAGACAGCCGCAGAAGGAAGGAGGAGCTCCCAAATTACTACACAAATTCCCCATGAATCCTTAGTTAAGCCCTAAATTGCATATGGGGAGAGAAAGAGACTCTTAGGAGCCCAAAGGAAAGCAGTAGCTGAGAGGCAGAAAGTTCAGCAGCTGCCTGGAAGATGCAGTTTGGAGTTCAAGTCCTGCCAAGTTGAAGGGACTTAGCAAACATCTCAGGCTCTCAATTTAATCCCAGAAAGGCCATCCATGCCTTACAAGTAAACCCAGGATTAAGGGTTCTACTTGGGATTATGGACAAAACCAAAATAAACCTACCTGGACAAAAACCTAAAAACCAAGCCTCTACAAGATGAAGGGAATATGCCAGTAATTCAACTGCCCGCAAGACCAAAACACAACACTCTTGAGAGGAAGACAATAAAACACTGAGTCTTTCTGGTGTATCATCCAAAGCGTTTAGGGTACAATTTAAAAATTATAGGCATGCAAAGAAGCAAGGAAACGTGGCTCATGATCAAGAGAAATAATGACCTAAATAAATGTTGGAATTAGTAAACTAGGGCTTTAAAATGGCTATTATAAATATGTACAGGGTTTTCTTTTTAGGAAAGGAAGGAGAGAAGGAATGAGTGGATAGAGAATCTCAGGGGAGAGATGGGATTCATAAAAATAAACCAAGTGGCAACTCTCTCTAAGACAAAAAAAAAAAATATAGCACCTGACATAAAACATAACTTGGATAAAGTTAACAGCAGGTTAGATACTATCAAGGATCAGAAACTTGCAGCCAGGTAAGAGAAATGATCCAAACTGAGGCACAGTGATTTTTTTAAAAAAAGATATACATATATACATACATGCATACATAAGTGGAGTTTCAGTCACCCGTGGGACAACACTAAGTGTGTAAGTGGAGTTCTAGAAGTGGGGGGGGGGAGAATTGTGCAGAAGAAATATTGAAAGGGACAATGGCCCCCGATGCTCCCCCACACATTGCCAGATTTAGTGAAAAACATCAACCCACAAATCTAAAAATGAATGAATCCCAAACAGAATAAACACAAAGAAAACTACACCTAGTCACATCATAGTCCAATTGCTAACAACCAAACCTAAAGAAAAATCTTAAAAGAGGGCGGAGGGGAGAACCGCACCACATACACAGGAACCACAGCAAGGAAGAGAGCCAACTGTGTGTCAGAAACAGTGAAAGCCAGCTGACAATGGAAAGGCGTTTTAAACGTGCTGAAAAGGAAACATCAGTTTGGGATCTGGGAAGCCTGAAATGCTGATAAGACGGACGTTTTGAGATACAGCAGAGCCCCCCTTCCAAGTACTCCTGTCCACGTAATACACATTACCCGTGTCCTCCCACCCCAACCCTCCCCCGACACACTCAGTTATCTCGGCCAAACATCCCAATATTCCGAGAGAAAAAACAAAAAACAAAACAAAACAAAACAAAAACTGTGACTGGGAGTTCCCGCTATGGCATAGTCGGTTAAGAACCTGACACGTATCCATAAGGATTGGGGTTTGATCCCTGGCCTCGCTCAGCTTGCACTGCCACAAGCTTCGGCGTGGGGTCACAGATACAGCTTGGATCTGGCATTGCTCTGGCCAGCAGCTGCAGCTCCAATTCAACCCCTAGCCTAGGAACTTCCATATGCCACAACTGTGGCCCATGATTGCAAAAAAAAATTTTTTTAATAAAATTTTTTTAAAAAGAGAAAGTTAGCCAATTTAGCAGCAGAGCTGGGATTTGAGCCCAGGTTCCTTAGTTTCTGTGCTCTTTACCTTCCCGTCAGCCATCTGTTTATTCGCTCTGCTCTCCTGGGCTGGACCAAAGGAGAGCTCTACGCGGCTCACGCCACACACGCCCCAGGGCTCGGGGAGCTCACAGGTAATTGAAATGACCACAGCCAGCCTTCACTGAGCACTTCCCATGTACTAGCCAGTGTGTGTTACACTTAATGTGACACATCTTATTTAGTTTTCACATCAGCCCCACGAGGTAAATCCTTCATAGCGTCTTCATTTTACACACAAGGAAAGCGAGGCTCAGAGCTCCTGGGTGCTAGAGCCAGAACTTGACTCCCCAGTGCACGCTCCCCAGCAGCGTGCTCGACTGCCCAAGGCCACAACAGGGCAGGGGCTGAGCCAAGACGGACAGCGCCAGGCCACTCTGATGCTCCTCTTCCACTTGATGGGATCCTAGGAACTCTGAATTGTGGAAGCAGATGTGTTTCAGTAACAAGGGGCTTGGGCTGCCTATTCTCAGAAGGAGGGAGAGTCGGGGAAACTTCCCCGGCCCGGTGGTGGGGCGGGGTGGGGGAGCAGTTTCCCATGGCCAACTGCCTCTCTCACCAGGAGGGCTGCTCCCAGCAGCTCTGATGCCTCCGAGGCAGCACTGCCTGTCAATCTAGGCTGCACTGGGCACCAGTGTGGCCTTTTCAAAATAAAAGCAAGGTGGAACCCTGTCCTGCGCAGAACCTTCCAGTGGTTCCTGACCGTCCTTGGGGTGCAGTTCCACCTCCAGCAAGGCCTCCTCCTCCGCCATGCTCGCCATGCTCACCTTCTCACCTCCAAACTGCGCTCCCCCAGCCCCTCAGAAGAACTCTTCACAACTGCTCTGGCCTCAGGGTCTGCTCCTGTTGCTACTGCAGTATAAACAAATTACCACCAAAACTTTCAGCCTAAAATAACTATTTTCTTATCCTCGTGGGTTCTGTGGGTCAGGAATCCAGATATGGAACACTGGGATGGCTTATCTCTGCTCCCTGACGCCCGGGGCCTCCGCGAGAAAGACCCTCTAGCTGGGGATGACTCAGTGAAGAGGGGCCTCTTTCCTCCCACGTCTGGAGGTTGATGCCAGCTGCCGGCTGGGACCTCTGGCACGCGTGATCTTTCAGAGGCACCTCCTGGGAAGCTGGACTTCTCAGGGTCCAGCACAGAGGGTGAGAGCCAACAAGGGAGAAGCCATCCCGCCCAGCCTTGGAAGTCAGGTAGTGTCACTCCCACTGTAGTGGTTACAAGCAAGTCACACACACACCCAGATTCCAGGGGAGGGGGCAGGGACCCTACCTCCCAATGGCAGGAGCGTCCAGGCCTCACTGTGGACAGGGAGATGCCACTAGGGTCATCTTTGAACTTTACACACTCTTCTTTCTCTGTCCAGGCCACCCTCCCGCCAGCCTCAGAACCTACTAACTCTCGTGCATCCTCGGGTTTCAGCTGAAGCACCGATTTGTCAGGCTTAGTCGGGCCTCCTGTTTAGGTATTCCCTGTGCCCAGCACACCTCGTGTACCCCAGTCTGTCTGTCTGTCTGTCTCCCCTCCTGCCAGCAAGCTCTGTGAGGACAGGGACTTTGGCTTCCTGGTATGGGCTCAGAGCAGTTTCCCAAAAAACACATCCTGGAGAAAAGAGATGGAGAGAGGGGTGGGAGGAGGGAGCCAGGAAAGGGAATATGCCTGCGTCCAGGCTGTCAAGGATGCAGCTCAGGGAGAATTTGGTCCCATTGCACATGCTTCTGCTGATCTTGCACCCCCAGCCTGCCACGGCGCCACCACCACAGCATCCCCACGGCCCCTCCAGGCCCTTTGGAAAATCCACAGAGCAGGTGGTATGTTCACCCCCCCACCCCACAGTGGATGTGGGGAGGGTTTCTGCAGCATCCAGCCGTCTGGCTCATGTGGTACCCTATACGACACAGGGGTCTCTTGGGGCAGAGTCCCCTTCTAAATGGGATGGAACGGACAGATGGAAAAGGGAGAAGGACTGGGCAGGATGGGAGCCGCTGAAGCAGGAAGGAAAGTTCTCTCCCGGCAGAGACGGAAGTGGCCATCCTGAGGAGGGGGGGCCATGGTGAACCTGTTTTCCAGGGACCATGAACGCGATCCTCGGTGGCTGGAGTGGAGAGAACCCCGTTAAAGTTTCTCTCCCAATCTGTACCCAAATATCATCATCACCACCGTCGCCATCATTAAAAAACTTTTTTAAAAAGGAAAAATGAGGAGTTACCCTCGTGGTGCAGTGGAAGCAATCCGACTAGGAACCGTGAGGTTGCGGGTTTGATCCCTGGCCTCGCTCAGTGGGTTAAGGATCTGGCGTTGCCATGAACTGTGGTGTAGATCGCAGGCACGGCTCGGATCTGGCGTTGCTGTGGCTTTGGAGGAGGCCGGCAGCAACAGGGCTGATTAGACCCCTGGCCTGGGAACCTCCATAGGCCGAGGGTGCATCCCAAAAACAAAAAAATAAAACAAACATAAAAAATAAAAAGGAAAGATGAGTCACCGGCAATATTCCACACGGCTGTTGTCCAGGCAGAGGGACAGGCCTGCTCCTGGCTCTCCCTTCGAAGGCCTCGCCTCCTCTCACCCTGCAGGCCTGGCCTCCCTCCTCCGCCTGCCTGTGCTGATGAGTGGCTGGGACGGCCCACTATGTGGGCTCCAGCGCTGCCTCCTCTCCTGCTCTGACTCTACATGCATGGGCTCCATCTGGGTGAAAGGCTCTGTGCTGAGGGCCTTGAAGGACTCCCGTTATGTGTTCCTCGAAGAACTGGACGGAGGTCACAGTGGAAGTTCTGGGAACTCGAGCCTGGCCCGCTCAACACGAGTCCTGAGTTCAATCCACTAAGGCAGCCTCGCCCTGTGCCAAGCCCCTTCCTGCGTGACCTCACGGAATCCTTGCCGCAGCCCATGGGGGTGGATTACTGGCTTAGCTCATTCACTGCTGATGCATGACACTGGTGCCCAGAGAGATGAGGTGACTTGATCAAGGCCTCTCAGGTGGGGAGTGAGGGAGCCCCTCCCCAGGGCTGCCCCGGCCCCCACCTCTGGCATTTCCACTGTCCCAAGAAGCCACTGGGTCTCAGTAACTTTCACAACTCAGATCCTACTCACTTCTGCGCAGACCGCCCTGGGCTCCCCCTCCAGGGTTTAGAGGTGAGGGCTGTCCCCTCCAAGAAGGGCAGCTGAGGGGGAGAGGCGGCCTGTGCGGGGCGGCCCAGGCAGCCCACCTGGGGCTAAGTGCGGCGGTGCTGGGTGACATGCTGGGTGACGAAGCCATCAGATCCAGATCTGGGGGGAGGCCCCGGCTCCCCGCTGCCCACACACCCGCCCTGAGCCCGCACAGCTGCAGCAGACCTGAGTCAGAGGGGAAGCGCTCGGCCTCAGCAGAGCGCACCGCGGGCTGCCCGGGCTTCGGGGAGCAGCTGGGCCAGGGAGCGGAGCTGGCCAGGCTGCTCGTGCCAGGGAAGGAGGGGGCCGCGGAAGCCGCCAAAGCGGGCTGGGGCGGGAGGGGCCGGGCCAGCTGGGGCCGGAGCTAGAGTGACATCACCGGGCGGCCCGCCTCTGTCTGGGGCTGAGGGGAGGCCCGGAGCCTTTCTGGGGCCTGGGGGATCCTCTTGCACTGGTGGGTGGAGAGAAGTGCCTGCAGCCAACCAGGGTCAGGCTGCGCTCACAGTTTCCTCCGGCGGCATGTAAAGGCTCCACAAAGGAGTTGGGAGTTCAAATGAGGCTGCTGCAGTCGGCCTGAGGCTGGTCCCCGAGCCCTGAGCAGTGCTGCCTGAGTTCTGGACCTGCAGAGCATGGCACTGAGGCAGCTGCCGGCCCCCGGCGGAGAAGGCAGGCCGTGAGCCGCCGGCAGGACCCCCGGCCAGCCCCCCGCCCCGTCCCCGTCCGGCTGGCTGCAGCCCCGAGGTGGGGACAGAGCAGAGCGAGCAGAGGCCAGTGAGGCAGGGCTGCTCGGCGGCCGGGCCGGCCTGCGACGCGGGGACCCCTCTGGGAGGCCATGGCCAGGCTGCCCTGCTGACGGCCGAGGTGAAGCATGTGAGGAGCTGCCCGGGAGCCAGGCAGGAGGGAAGAGGTAAGGGGCCGGCCGTGGGGCGCCAAAGGAGCAGGGCGAGAGGCAGCAGCTGGCCCTGGGTCTCTGGGTTCAAGAACCCTGACCCTGCAGCTGGGGAGGGGGACGCGTGCAGCTGGACCCCAGAGCGGGCACCTCTGCTTTCACTTGGAGCCAAACGAGGCATCTGCCAGGACAGGACCTGTGGCCACCTGGGCAGAGGGTGGCGTTCTAGGGGCCAGAGGTCACGGGCTGGGGTTTGCAGGGCTTCACCAGAGAGCCCCACTCTCGCTCAGACAAAGAGCCTTTGGGGTGAAGGCAGGCGGCTCCTGGGCTCGGCCGGCAGCTGGGGCGTGTACGCAAGGGAGAGCTTGCATGGAGGGTGTGCTTGAGGGACCAGCGGACCGAGGGAGTCGCGGACGGACGGCGGAGCTGGGAAGTTGTTTTTCAGCTTTGGGTTCCACGCACCCTGGCTGGAGACCGTGCCCAGGCAGGAGCAAGAGCAAGCGCTGTCCTGCGCGAGGGGAGCCGGGCGGGTGCCCTTGTTCAGGGGTCGCCTGGAGCTGCTTCTGCTCACACCGTCAGCCGGGAGGAGAGGAGCAGAGAGGTCCGGGGGGAGGGCCACCTCCTCCAGAGGCTCCTGCCGCCGGGCCTCCGGGGCACAGTGCTGCTGGTTTCCCGGCAGCCCCGAGATGTCTGATCCCTCCTCGCACTGGACGGAGCCCCAGGTCTCCAGCAGGCTGGACGTGGCCTGGCCGGGAAGCAGGGGAGGACCGGGCTTCCCGGGCACCCGGCAGGGGGACAGCACGGGCTCCGCATTCCGAGTCCCTTGAAAGTGCTCGTTAGATAACATTTCCAAACAGAAATTCTTCGCTGATCCCTCCCTTCTCCTCCTGTGATATGTGTGTCACGGGTCAGCTATTGCCTCTGCTGTGGGATTATGAGAGCTCCCAGAGGCCAGTTCGGTTACTTAGCAAAGGATCTCCTTTCACCGGGGCTCTGCCGAAAGTTGAGAATGCCACTTCCGAAGCTGGCCAAACGCTCCCCATGTGCATTTTCCCAAATTGAGGCAGAGTAAGGTGGTGCTCCGGAGCTAGGTTCAAATCCTAGCTCTTCTACTTAGGAGCCAAGTAACGCTGGCAGGACAGTTAGCCTCTCCAAGCCTCTGTTTCCTCATCTGGAAAATGGGACAACGGCAGTGCCCATCTCTTAGTCACAGCTAACACCTACATGGCACTTACCCTGAGCCAGGCACTTACCAGACGGTGGAGTCCTCACGACCACCCTAAAACACGGGTCCTGTTAGTCATCAACATTCCACAGGTGAGGCAACTGGGGCACAGGTGGTGAGGGCAAGTGCTTCCTCAGTGCCAGCGCCAGCACTTGAACCCAGCACTTTGAACCACACTGCAGCACTGCCTTCTAGGAGGCGCACACGGGATCATGGCCTGGAAGCCCTTAGCACAGTGCCTGGTGTGTGGCAAAGCCTCAGAAAACATCCGTTACAGAGTATAATGAGCCGCAGCCAAATCAGGATTGGCAGAGGGGGACGAGCAGAGACCCGGCTTCTCTGCCTGTCCTGGACACATCCCGCTGGGGTGGTCAAGAAATCCCGCAAGGCTGAGCCAGTGAATGCTATGGCCACTATCGCCACCCACACTGGGGGTCCTCCCAGGAGCCCAGGGAGGGGGCTTTACGTTTGGGGCAACCCCAGCATGTCCAGGTCCTAGAAGTCCACACAAAGGAAGAGTGTGGATACCCCAACAAGAGGACCCTCGGGTGCACCTGATACCAACCTTACCGTGAGAGCATCCTACCCCAACATCAGTGCTTCTCCCCTGCCTGCTGGTCCCCTCCCCAGAACCAGGAGGCAAGGAAAGTGAGCCACTGCTGTGCTGCAGGAGGTCCACAAAGCAGGAGGACCAGTGCCAGGCCAGTCCTGGGATTGCAGAGGGTGAGGCAGGGACCCCTTCCCTAAACTTCACCCCCATCACCAACTCTGGCCACAAGACGGCCAAGTCCAGTGGATCTTACACCAGCCAACACTGGTGCATCGACACTGGTGTCCAGGACAGTAGCTTCACTCCTGTGGCCCCAGACGTTTCAGTGGTTTCTAAACAAGGTCTTGGAAGCATTTGGAGAGGCTTGGAGTGCAGAGGCTCTGAGTGACCACAAAGCCCTAACAAAAATAAGATTAATTATTACTCAGGAAAGGCAGATGAAAATGTGTGAAGCACATGGCATAGGAGGGGACTGCATGGTATTGCTGCAAACTCATGGGCAGAGCAACTAAGCCGTTTGTGTGTCCACTCCTCCATCCCACAGTGGTTTATTAAGGACCCCTGGGCTAAGTAAGGCACAGCGCTATCTCAATTCATCCTCACTACCACCTTAGGAGGTAGAGTCTCGTTTGAGCATCCCATTGTACAGATGAGAAAACTAAGGCTCAGAGAAGAGAAGCAAGCTGCCCAATGTCACATGACTGGCAATTCTGTGGGAGGGGAACAGTCATCAGTACGGCTCCAACATCCATGCCTTTTCTTGCCTCACTCCACTGCCCTGTTCAAGGTGTCACGCTGCCAAGTCTATTTTGGTTGCTGTCCTAGAGATGCTACAACAGCGTCCTATCTGAAAACCATGTGCTTACCTGATCCCCATGCATCACATGCTGGTCAGAGAAGCCGACCTCTAATAAGACAGTAGGCTTCGCCACCCTTCCTACAGAGGAGTCCCCACCACAGCTGCCTGGCACGTCTGGGGGAGGTGGGGTGGGATTCCAAGCCAGGCTGTCTTAACACAAAACCCATGCGCCAGGGGCTCTGTGCCGCTGTCCCACGGCAGCAGCACGAACTCTGGCACCAGCTCCGTGGGGCAGGGCCTGGGGCCGACCTTCCCCTCTGTGCCTAAGGTACTGGTAGCGAGGAGCTCGGGGAGCCTCGATGGGCAGCTACAGCAAAACAAACAGAACAGGCGGCAGCCCCGCCCAAGGCAAGTACATTCAATTTCTGGCCTCTCTCTGAGTCATAGTCCACTTCACCCGAACCGTCGCAATTGACGGGGGAAGGGCTCTGCTTCAAGGCACCCACAGCCCAGTGGGAGGAGGCAGAAGGTGACTCTCAGAGTCACACAAACACACAGCAATGGGAGACTCGTAAGGAGGAGGCGTGAGGCACTAAGAAGGGCCTAGGAGACGCGTGACGCTCTCCCCATTTCACAGAAAAGGAAACGGAGGGTCGGAGGGTACAGACCCTCTGCCCAGGCCTCTCCACTAGCAGGCCAAAAAGCAAGGATTCAGATGCAGATCTGGGCTTACTCTACCCCAGCCCCTGCCACCCTGGACAAACACACTGCGGGAATCTCAAGAATGAATCAATTCATTGAATAGCATTTCTTTTCTGTGAATTTATATAAAACGCCCCAAATAGAAGGGTCATTCAGCCAGTGGCAGCTAGGAGTTTGTGGTGGTAGCTGGGTCACAGCGGAACCTCATTCTAGGGCAGTTTCTCTGACAAAACCACATTCCTCACAACGACTCTAAGCCGTATGACCGACTTAATAACAGCCTTGGGGGAGCGGGGAGTTAAAAAGGTACCATGTCCCATTACACGTACAGTCAATTATAAGACATATTCCGATCGCAGAAATGTTAACACGCGGGGTAGGGGAGCCAGGCCTCTCTCAATCAAGCTATTGTGTTAGGGCAATTCTCTGCCGAAACCAGCCTGTCTTGGGGCCCGTGGCCCCAGGGCCCCAGCCTCCCCCTGCAGGTAGTCCTCCAGAAAGGCACGCCCAGGACCACCGTAGAGAAGCCCAGAAAGGACTCTGTGCTTATCTCTGAGAGAGGCCTGAGGACCCGTCCGGCTCCAGGAGCCACCCAAGTCCTGCCCGAGATGGTCCCACTCCCACCTCCATGCAGGGAAGGTGGCACCTCTCAGTTGCTGCCGGACCTCTGATGCCCACCCAGGGACAGGCAGAGAAGGGGTCTGAATGGAAGAAGGGAAGGAAGGGCGGGAGGAGGAGGGGAGCCTCCGACCCAGAGAAAAACGAGCCGCCCAACAAACCCGGTGACACACCACTCACTTCACCCCAGCTGGACGAGGTGGCCTCCAGCCCCAGAGCCGCCCATCAGGGCACTGACACCTGCGTTACCAGTGCCCGCTCTGTCTACCTACCACCGTGGCCCCTTGAGGGCAAGGACCTACCTGCTCCCGTTCCACCTCCAGCCCCAGGCACAGAGACTGGCACAAGGGAAAGGCCTAGGAAACGTGTTTGATGAATGAAATCCTTGAATTCCTACTTGGTAACCCAGGTGCCATCCTGGCTCTTGGGTATCCAAAGGGGAACCGCCCTGACCCTACTTTTAAGAAGCTCGTGGTCTGGGGGAAGAGAACCAGATGAGTCCAGGCTGTGTGGCGGCTCCCAGGAGCTGGGGGAGGGAGGGGGCTTCAGTGCGAGAGGCCGGCTTCACCGAGAAGGTGGGCCGGGAAGGGAAGGCAGCCAGGACCCGGGGAAGGTGCTGAGGCAGAAGGGGCGGTGCGCGCCGAGGCAGGAAGACACAACCGCATGGGCTCGGTTTTTAAGCAGGACACTGACACCAGATGTGAGTCTTAGAAAGACAGGCCTGGCGCTGCATGCAACGTGGATGCCGGGGAGCAGGGAGGCCGGGAATGACGGTGCGGCTTAGAAAGCTGGCTCTGGAGTCGACAAACCAGGTTCTAAGCCCCGTGCCCTCCACTTGGTGGCTTTGGGGCCTGGGCAGGGCGCCACCTGTTTCCTCATCTGTGACATGGGGAATCATCGTCGCCCCTGCCTCACTGAGCTGCCAGGATCAGTGCTCAAGGATGAGCCCTGCCAATAGGCTGAGGCGGCCGTGGTGCCAACCCCTCGGCCTGGCCCAGGAGAGCAGCTCCAGGCAAGGCCTGGATTTCCCACTGTCCACCCAGGTCCTGGCTCTCCCTCTCGTCTGAGGCTCCCCTAGTTCCAGGCTCTAGAGCCCACCAGGCACTGCCGGAAAGGAAGCAGCCAACTCAGGAGCCGGGCTCTGAAATGGCTTCTGCAGACTCTCCCGCCTCTGCTCTGTTGGCTGAGGCTCCTGGCACAGGGGGCTCAGTGTGCAGGCTTTGGGGGAATCTCAAAATGGTTCCCAAATAATGCACCGTGAGAAAGGAACAGCAGCATCCTTGTCCCCCCTGGCAAAGGCACCCGGCTCCCCACTGCCTAACCACATCCCCTCTCACCCGATGATCTCACAGTATGCCCACAACCAGCCTCCTCCACGAACTCGGCCCTGCCCTGGAGCCAGCCCCGCACCAGTGGCAGGAGGACCAGAGCCGGGCATCGGGTACATTCAACCATCTGCTGCCACTCCTTGGGGCAAATCCGTCTAATCCTACACTATCCGCTTCTCTTTGCCTGTGTTCCCATCACCCACGACAGGGCTAGATCCAGGCTAAAATAAAGCACTGGCTGGCTGGCTGGGAAGGTGAAATGGATGGACGGCTGGCTGGCTGGACGCATAGCTCACTGGAAGGTCACCTCACGAGAGCTAAACTGGCAGAGACTGGGAATCGGCTCCAGACCCCCGGGTGCCCACAGTGCCTTCTAGCGGGGCGTGATTCACAGGATCCTGGGCTGGGAGGGGACGGCAGCTGGCGATGTGGCTATGCCCTCCCTGGCCTCCAGGCTGGTGGTGAATCACCAGGACCAGCGATGCACAGTTCCTTCTCCTGGTTCTCTACGGCGAGGATGCCACTGCCCATCCTAGCTGCCCATTTCGGGGTCTCACCACTTGGATGACTAAAAAACTGTTTCTAACATTCAACAAGACTCACCCTTGTGCTGACCTGAAAGCCATTTCTACTTTTTCAGTCGAGAGTGACTGAGAAGTAGTCTGCATCCTGGCCATTAAGCAAACACAGGCACCTTTTATTCATGCTGCTTGGAGAGACAATCTTGATGGAAATGCGGGCATGGACCATGCCATTCACCGCTAAATCCCAGTCCCCACGTTCGCTCCAAGGGACTTTAGGCAAGTGACCTAAGCTTCCTGGGCCTGGGTTCCCTCTACTGCAAACGCAGATAGCAATGTCTCTCTCCTAGGTAAGGGGACCACACAGTTTGTTTGTAATCGGGACACTTTTGAGGATAAAAAGGGTGCTATTAAGAGTAAGACAACAAGCCTCGACCGGGGCCAACCAGCACGCCCGGTCCCCTGTTCACAGGGTTGTCAGCACCCGTGAGAGAGAGTATAGATGGGCACACAGTAAGCTCACAACAAGCAGATGACAGCTATTATTATCGATCTTGCCGGTCATGCGGTCATCTGGGCCCTCTAGGGCCTTTTCTTCCGGAATCTCCCTTTATCAGGATCCCTCCCTCACCCCGGACTTCCCATTGGTTGGTACCATCTGACTGTCACAGTATACATCCTAACTGGCTTTAGTAGGAAAAGCTTTGTAACTTTGCAACTTTGTGGCTTTTTCTTTCCTGTCCTGATGTTGGTTCAACACCAGGACTGGTGCCCGGGTCCCTCATACTCACCCAAGCACAGCCCAGGTTCCCAGCTTCCTGTCGGGGCCAGGTGGGGCCACGCTGGGGGCCAGGTGGCCGTTCCAGATTCCCTTAGTGCCTTGGCAGAGGCCCACCTCTCAGGCCCCCTGCACTGCCTCTGGGCTGGACTCATACCTGGCTTTCATGTGTGATCACAGGATGATGGGCCAGGGCTGGCTGGGGAGGGAGGATGGGTTCTGTGAGTCCCCCACAAGACTACAAGGTGGACTGATGGTGAAGCACCATCATGAGAGCTGGATTTAATTTGGGGTCAGCAGTCCTGGGGGCCCCAGGAACTCTCCCATTCTCCCCCTTCCTTGGGGGGGGGGCGGGTGTCAGAGAACAATCTCTTTCGACTTTTCTGCCACTTCAGACCTTTCGTTTCTACACATTCAGCATAGTATATACCTGGGGGTTGTGTTACTGACTCTGTTACTTAGTTAAGTTGGTGATGTTAGGCAAAATGACTCATGGACTATGACTCTCAATAGTTTTCCACCTGCAGTGGGGATAATTGTCAGCTCTTCTGTTAGCCTCAAAAGCACCTTTGTGGGAATTAAAAAATTGCTGTGATTTAAATACGCAAAACTACTACGACTTCAAATGTGAGCTGTGCTCTCTAGAGTTGCATAGTGCACAACCTGGGCCACCAGGCATGGCAATCCTGAAACAGCAGTGTTCCCTCCCAGGGTTGGTGGAAGGAGGAAGTGAGATAATGTATATAAAGTGCTTGGGTCATAGTGCTAATTAGCTGTAGTTATTATTTTCAGGATTTGAAATGGTCTTATTCCTAACCTTTGGGGTGAGAACTCACAAGACGACCCCAGGAAAGCAGCTTCTGCTACAGGGTGGGATGCACAGCTCCATCTCAGGAAAACAATTCTTCCCACCAAGTGGCCCCTTACTTGGGGTTGCAGTGCTGGGGTGCTGAGCGGGGCCCTGGACACACAGGGTGCAGCCCCACCACAGCAGGCCAAACAGGGACACTCAGAGCTGCCCACCGGAGGCTGGGTGGGACCCAAGCCCCAGGGAGGTAGCCTCCCAGTGTGCAAAGGCTGTCACGTGGCTTGGTCACACCAGCCCCACTTGTGCGGAGGGAAACCCGTGCATAATGGAAACTCCTTACAACACAATGTGGAAAAGCAATTTCAAGAATCATTTTTATTTTCATTTCAAAGCCAAGGAAAACAGTTGGATTTGCTTTTCTTTGTTGGTCATAGGAAGAAACTGAGGAGCATCTCTTTGATTGGAGTTGAGTTCTTCTCCAGGCCTAGGATGGCTGGAATGCTGGGGGTTATTTCTCTTGGGATGCAATTAGTTGAATAAATATCAAGAGAGCAAAAGTAAACAAACTCATTCCTGCCCATTAAGAACTGCCAAACTTGCAAAAACCTGAGGAGGGGGGTTGGAATCTTTAAGGAAAATAAATTACTCCAAGACGGAGGGCTGCACAGAGATCACAGGCCTGGGTGTCAGGCCGACCCCAGCTCTAGACTGAGTCATGTCACTTAGACTGTTGCAGTGTCCCCACTTACAAAGGGAGGGGAATACCAACCTCACTGGGACCCACAGCACAGGCCCCTGTTCCTTCCCAGCCTCCCTGGGACCCGGTCGGATCCACGTGACTCCTGCCAAGCTCAGACCCCACGGAAATGGGACCGAGAGACCCAGAATCCTGGGACTTCACGACTGGTCCCACCACCAGCAGTGCAGCCTTGAGCGAGATACCTGACGCCTTCCTGACTTCTGTTTCCTCAACCTCAAAACGGTGGGACACTACTAACCACTCGGGAACGTCGTGACGATCACCGATCACCGATTACCGGGGAGAAGGCGGAGCGTATGAACCTGAAAACCCGTACGAGTGTTAACCGCCAAGCCTGGTTCTCTTCTTCATCGAACAGACACGAGAAACGCTCTCTAAAGATGGCACGGTCTCTGCCTGCGTGTGCACGTCTGCTGCCTCCCCAGTTTGTGCCCAGCGCTGTGTGAGATCCTGGGGACAGCATGACACTAGGACCTGTCTGACTAGCGGGCCCCTTCAGGGCCGGGAGGACACGCCGAAAGACCTCCTGGGGAGGCCCAGCTCTGTGATATGGAACAAGGACCTCCTCTGAGAAAGGGGGTCCTTAGTCATGGCACCCCCTGGGGGGTGGGGGGAGGACCCAAGGGGGTGGAGCGAGTGCCCGACCCACTGCCCGCGCACGTGCTCAGAGAGCCCCGCCGTCAGTCAGCTCTTGTGGTGCTGCGGTGCTGCTATCGTGCTCTTCCCGTCTCTGGTTTTGGAAACACGTCCCCGTTCCTTACCTGCTGTGCAAGGTGGGTTGGGTCACCCCACTTCACAGAAGAGGCTCAGCCTTCGGGATCTCAAGTCCAGGGGGCAAAGCTTTGCCCAGGTGGCTGAGAAAGCCCACACTTGGGAGGGGACAGGACTCAGTGGTAAACAGCGCCACCCTGCCAGGTGATGAGGCCTGGGGCCGAGTTGCCTCCTCCGGCCCATGGCAGTTTCTTGGCCTAGGTGGCACCCTCATTGGGCCAGCATCCCCCCCGCCCCCCGCCCCCGGGCACAGAGAGGCAGGCCATGGGCCTGTGGGGGAGCAGTACCAGCAGGCTCCTCCCCATCACTGTGGTTGGGTGTGGCCGCAGGCACAGGCGCGGCTGAAGTGAGCTGGAAACTAGGCAAACACAAACTCAGCTCGGTTTCCACTACCGTCACTGCAGCCCCAGCTCACGGCCCAGCCCAGCAGGGAGGCTCCAAGCACCTTTCTCTGCCTGGCCTGAGGGGCCCCGGCTGGCTTTCGGCACCCGGCTTGGGCGTCCGCATTCAAGCGGAAAAGAGCTCGGAGCGGTCCTTTTATAACTGCCCATGTCCAGCTCAAGGGGGAGCCGGGACCCAGGCTGCCCACCAAAGGAGCCCCCAGAGCGGTCTGGGGAAGACAACACCTTCCAGGTTCGGTGTCGTGGTTGTTGTTTCAGCATAACTTAACGTGGAGGCAGAAAGTCGTGATGCTAACCTGTCACTGCTAGAAACCAGAGCAAGTGCGTTTCTGTGTGGTCACTAAGAGTTGGAAGGTTTGAGTACATCAGACCAGGGCTGAGTCCTGGTTCTGCCACCTTCCAGTCGTGTGATCTCAGTCAAGGCACACAGCCTCGCTGAGTCTCTGTTTCCTCATTCGTAAAAAGGAAATAACAAGAGGATCTACCACAAAGATACTGTGAGAAACCAGTCAAGTGGAAAACCCTTGCAAAATGTTGAGTGCAGGGAGTTCGCAGTAGGTTAAGGACCTGGCCCAGCAGGATAAGGATCTGGCACTGTCACTGCAGCAGTTCAGGTGGCTGCTGTAGCCCAGGGTCGATCCCTGGCCTGGGAACTTCCACATGTTGGGTGCAGGGCCAGGGACATAGGAGGCACTCAGTGAGTGGACGTTAACGGGTGTTTATAATAAATACAAGAAACGGTCTCCTTCGGTGCCACTCCCCCCTGCCCTGCAGGCCGTCACCTATCATGGGCTCCCCTGGCCCCGCTTGCTGCACTCTGCTTTGTAGCCCTCCCTACTGTGTGGCAACGGATGGTGGCTGTGTCTTTTCACACCAGTCTACAAATGTTCGCTGAGCTCCTACATAGTCCAGGCCATGTGCTAGGCACAGCGAGTGGCAAGGGACCAAAAAGACAAGAGACAAGCCCCTGCCCTCGCGGAGTTCCATTCATGGGGGTGGGTAGGGAGACAGCGCACATCTGATGGTGAGAAGGATTCTGGAGGCGGAAGGTGGTGAGGTCCCAATTATAAATGTTAAATAAGGAAGGCCTCACGGGGAAGCGATATTTCAGCAAAGCCCTGGAAGCAGAGAGGGCTTGCACAGCAAGGAAGGAGGTGAGAGTGGGGCAGGGGGGGCAGCACGTGCAAAGGCCCCGTGCAGTCAGTGAGCTTGAGGAAGGCCCAGGAGGCCATCGCGGCTGCAGCAGCACTGGCGAGGAGGAGAGGAGGTGGCGATGAGGTCAGGGAGGAAGCAGGGCCAGATGGGGGCGGAGGGGGGGGGGCGGCGCCGAGAGACCCATCAGCGTCTTCTCCACGATGAGGAGCCACCAGAGGATTCCGAGTAGAAGAGTGACCCGAATTGACTTTTCAAAAGGCTCGCTCTGGCTGCTGGGTTGAGGACAGACTGTAATGGCCAGAGGCGGGAGCAGAGAGACCAGTCAGGTCCAGGCGAGAGGTGAAGGTGGGCGGTACGGCGGGAGGTGGGGAGAAGCCGTAGGATTCTGGGACTATTCCCAGACTATTGCTATCACGATTTGGTGATGAATTAAATGTAGGCTAGGACCAAAAGGAATCAAGGATGACTGCAAGTCCGTTGGCCGGAGCAACCACAAGAGCAGAGGTGCCACTTGCCAACATAGGAAAAACGGGGGTGAACAGGTTGGGATGGAGATGTGGGGAACGCCGGAGCTGACCCCTGAGTCAGTTAAGTTGGAGATGCCCAACAGCAGTGAGAGGAGCTGAGCAGAAACGTCAAGGGGGCAGTTGGACAGACGAGCCTGGATTGACAAGGACTGGCCATCTGGTCTGGCAAGTGAGGGCACAGGGGGTTCTGTCTGGGACGCCTGGAGGGGAGGGGAGGGAGCCCGGCCTGATGTGAATGGGCTTAAGACGGAGCAGGAAGAAAGGGACTCTCTGGAAACAGTGGGTGTGGGCAACTCTTCAGAGGGTTTTGCTAAAGAGGGAAGCAGAGAAATGGAACAGTAGCTGGAGAAGAGGTGTGAGGTCAAGAGAGGATTTTCCTTAAGTTGAAAGAAAGGAGAGTATGATTGTAGGAAAATGTGATGATGGCGGGGAGCTGGAGGAGAGCTGCCGGAGCCGTGTCCTTGAGCAGGAGAGAGGAGGGATCTGAGCGCGTCCGTCCCCTCCCTCTCGGCCTGGCTAACTCCCTCCAGGGTCAGCAGAAAGGCCACTTTCTCAGGGAAGCTTTCCTGACCCCTCTGGTTAGGTCAGTTCCCTGTTCTACCCTTTCAAAGCGTACACTGCTTCTGCTTCACAACACTCGGGGCTGTGTGATGACGGGTAAGCCCCATGAGGGCAGGGGCTGGCTCTGCCCTGTTTGCGGCAGCGTTTCCAGCAGCCGGCATGCCACCTGGCATGCCCCAGACGGTCGACAGATATCTGGGAAGGAAGGACTGGTCTAAGAATAGAAACCCATCGGCGGCACATGTCTGGTTCCTGCTCCCACCTGGCTTAGTCATGTTGCAGTGAGGGGGACCGTGCGGTTGCTGGCTGTTGGAAATGCGAGCGTCTAGAAGAACTCGGTTGTTCGCTTCTGTTTGGGCTCTGCAGCTTGGCTCACACACAAAGCAAAGCCACGTGACCAGACGCATCCTTCCCCTGATGCCTGTCTGCTACACACGGAAGCATGCCATGCTATGTCTAGCAATTCATTCGTTTAACAAATATTTGCAAAAAGCTTGCTTCGTGCAGCATCCTGGGGATTCAGGATGGAAACAGGCACGGCGCTGGCCCTCAAGGAGCGTAGATCCATGGAGAGGTCACGCAGAATTCAGATTCGTCATAACTGTGATGGGTGTTACAAAGGCCGCGTCCGGGGAGAAGGTAATGGCTGAGGGATGGGAGGCAGAGGTGAGGGGAGATCAGTCTCCCTTCCCTGCTTCAGGCTACCGTGGCATGGTTCTCAAGTTCCAGGCCAGGCGCTCAGTGAGACGGCTGCGGCACTGGAGCAGGCTCCAGGAGCGGCAGGGCAGTGGCCTTCGGCCTTCAGATGCTCCGGGCCCCTCCTGGTTCCTTTCTACCTCTGCCGGGGCCTGCCTGTCTCCTGCTGTGGCTCCTGGAAGGGCTGTCCCCTTGAAGCTTCGTTTTCGGAAAGATCTGCCCGACAAGAAGCCTGATGAGCTCATTTGCGGCACAGGCCGTTGGCAGTGAGAGGGCCATCACTGAGTCTCCCCTTGTGTTTACTTTCAGGTTTTCATAGGCTCTGTTCACCAAGAAGAACCATCATTGTGCAAGGACCATGCGGCCGCTGTGCGTGACGTGCTGGTGGCTGGGACTGCTGGCCACCCTGGGAGCTGCTGCGGGCCCGAAGGATGGCTTGGAGGGCACGGAGGAGGGCTCGCCCAGCGAGTTCATCTACCTGAACCGGTACAAGAGGGCTGGCGAGTCCTCGGACAAGTGCACCTACACCTTCATCGTGCCCCAGCAGCGGGTCACGGGCGCAATCTGCGTCAACTCCAAGGAGCCCGAGGTGCTCCTGGAGAACCGGGTGCACAAGCAGGAGCTGGAGCTGCTCAACAATGAGCTACTCAAACAGAAGCGGCAGATTGAGACGCTGCAGCAGCTGGTGGAGGTGGACGGCGGCATCGTGAGCGAGGTGAAGCTGCTGCGCAAGGAGAGCCGCAACATGAACTCGCGGGTCACGCAGCTCTACATGCAGCTCCTGCATGAGATCATCCGCAAGCGGGACAACGCGCTGGAGCTCTCCCAGCTGGAGAACAGGATCCTCAACCAGACGGCCGACATGCTGCAGCTGGCCAGCAAGTACAAGGACCTGGAGCACAAGTACCAGCACCTGGCCACGCTGGCCCACAACCAGTCGGAGATCATCGCGCAGCTGGAGGAGCACTGCCAGCGGGTGCCTGCTGCCCGGCCCATGCCCCAGCCGCCCCCCGCCGTCCCTCCCCGCGTCTACCAGCCGCCCCCCTACAACCGCATCATCAACCAGATCTCCACCAACGAGATCCAGAGTGACCAGAACCTGAAGGTGCTGCCGCCCCCTCTGCCCACTATGCCCACCCTCACCAGCCTCCCGTCCTCCACGGACAAGCCGTCGGGTAAGTCCTGCCGGGAGCCGGCTCCATCTGGGCCCCAGAGCCGTGTGCCAGGCTTCCCTTGGCCGTGGCCACAAGCAGGGGAAGAGCGACAGCAAACTGAAGCCGGGCCAAAGGCTTGTGCAATCCCCCAGCAGTCCCTGGGGCCAAGGCACTGGAGAGGGCGGGGTGTGAGGGGACCACATTCCTCAGATGGATGCACCGAGGTAGAGCCAGGAAACGGGGGGGAGACTCGGAAGAGAAGCAATGCTTTCTGGCTTCTCATAGGAAAAACCCCAGGCCTAAGTTCTGGGCTCTGCACAAGGTGCCCAGTGTTGGCCTGCAAGCTCCCGTACTTTGCCTGGCACAGAACTGGCCTCCCGTAAGTGCTCACCCAAGAAAGGACAGATGAGAGGAAAAGAAAGTGTGCTCACAGCAAAAGTAGGATGCCCACGCTGTAGGGGCTGCGGGATAGGAAGGCCCACACGTTTCCTTAGAGGCTTCTGCCTAGAATGTCCGATGAGGGTTCCACACCCTCTTAAATATGGTAGTTCTCGGCACATCATTACAGAGGAGTGATGGGGCTGCTGGGAGGTTCTGAATCCTGACCAAGACCCCGGCGCTAGGCACTTCTGTGTGTAGGACGCCATTAACCCCTGCAGTTCCTTAGGGAAGCTTAACAGAGAGGATGAGTGACTTGCTCACAGGCGTAGCATCCTCAGGCTGGGGCTGCATTCAGGCCTTTTCACTCGAAAGCTGGGACACGCCCCTCTGCACTCTCCACTCTGGGAATCCCCACTCCAGGGGGAGCATGAGCCCAACCCCCGGAAGCTCAGCCTCTCATTCATCCAGGACCTCACGAGCCCTCCCAACGGGCTATCGGATGAGGCCTGGATTCGTCTCTGCGAAAACGAACCTCGCATCTGCTCCAAGTCAGACACTTCGTTATTTAAGCAGGGAGATAGTTTTACCAAAAATATCTTGTTTTACACTTATTCCACACTTCTGAAAATAACCACCCGTACTGGGAAGAGTAGTTTCTTGCTAATTTGAGAGAGGGGCTGAACCTGAGTGCAGGAGGGTGCACTGTCTGCAGGGCGGCGGGGGCAGAGCATCTGCCCACAGCACCTCACTGGAAAGCTCTCTCCTGGGTGTGCAGGTTGAGGGCTTGTGCTCTGGAGCAGACTGACTGACCTGGATTCAAATTCTGATTCTCCCTCTGGGACATCAGGCCGGTCACTTTCCACTCAGAGCCTCAGTTTCCCCATCTGTCACTTAGGGATGGATTGAAATCGTGCCTACCTGAGGATTTAACAAAATACTGCGAAACAGGTGGTTAGTATAGTTCTGGGCCCACAGTAAGCTTCAACACATGGAGCTAGGAGTTTTCTTTGGTCTTGGTTTCTTAATCCTGAAGTGGGAGATTGGGAGTTCTTGTTGTGGCGCAGCGGAAACGAATCTGACTAGGAACCATGAGTTTGCTGGTTCGATCCCTGGCCTAGCTCGGTGGGTTAAGAATTTGGCGTTGTCGCTAGCCGTGGTGTAGGTCACAGATGCAGCTTGGATCCCATGTTGCTGTGGCTGTGGCTGTAGCATAGGCCAGAAGCTGCGGCTCCAATTGGACCCCTAGCCTGGGAACGTCCACATGCCTCAAGTGCGGCCCTAAAAAGCAAAAAAAAAAAAAAAAAAAAAGAAAAGAAAAGAAAGAGAGAAAAAGAAAGAAAGAAAGACAGAAAGAAAAGAAAGAAATGGGAGATTGTAATTAAAAAAACAGTCCGTTTTCAGTTCTGGCATTCTACAGCTGACGACTAGTTCATCTGTACACGTGTCTGTTTTAAATCAGAAGTTCCAAAAGAGAGGGCAGAGTGTGCTAATACGTCTTGATAAAATGCGCCCATGTTAAAAAAAAAAAAAAAGAAAAGGAAGGCTCAGCTGAAGGATATGATGATTCTGATGTGAGGCAGGCGATGGTTACCCAATAGATCCCTTCTTGCCTAAGCATCTCTGGTATCTGACGCAACAATCTCAGAACATTCCTGAGCTTGAACTAAGCTGGTAGCTACATAACACAGGAATAAAGGCCTAAGTGTGCATCCAGCCTCTACCCCTGGTTAGCTGTTTGCTCATGAGGAAGTTACTTAACTCTTCGGAGCTCAATTTTCTCTGTAAAATGGGGGTAAGAGTCACATCCCAGGATTCCTGAGGGAACTCAGTGCAATCAGGCGTGTGATTTTACACCTCGTGGAGCTGCCAACAATCGCTGAGCCCCTACTCTCTGCCCGTCACGGTGCTGGCCTTGGGGCAGGTGAAAACGACATCCTCACCTCCGGGAACTCAGTCTGGGGGAGATGGCAGAGTAATGAATGCACTGGGACCCACCCAGGGCCCATCAGTTCTAGACCCTAAAATCAACACATCAGTTCTGACAAAGGATTTCTCTGAAAGCACCTCTCAAAGCCAAAATTTCCAGTACAGTGTTAGAATTTATGGGACCAACACAACAAAGTACCCCAAATCGGGAACGCGGGGGGCCGTGCAGGCACTGTGGTCATACCGCAGTGTGGCAAGTGCCTGCAGAGGGGCCTGCCAGGGCCTGTGGGCATTTGGTCCATGAAGTCTACTAAAGTAGTGTGACTGAGCCTGTTGTGGAGGAGAAGGGACAAGTTGGCCTGAGGAAAGACTTTGGTATTGAGTCTTGAAGGATTTGTAAGAGCTTCCAGGTGGACTTGGGAGTTGGGAAGTTGAGTTACTAGTGGGTCCCTGGTGGAGATGAGTCCAGGCAAAGACCCAGGGGCGTGGCCCTATCCTGGCACCTTGAGTGGTTCAGCTCCTCTGCTTCTTCACGTTCAAGGTTCAGCAGGGACCAAGTGCATTCCAGGGCTCCTGCATGCAACCAGCCCCTTTCTCTCCCACTTAAGGAAGCACACCTGCGTGGGAAGGAACAGCAGTGATTTTATCATGGAGGTAACTTGAATGTACTAGAATTTAACTTTTTTTTTTTTTAAAGCAAAGCCCTTCCAAATGTTGGCACTCATTGTTAGTAGCAGAATCTTTGTGACTCATCTGACCCCTGAGCTCCCACACAAGGCTTTACCCCACGAGACAGAGCACCTGGCTGCAGAAGCTTTGGGGGCAAGGGGAGGCAGGCAGGCAGAGCCTGGAGGGAGGACTTGAAGGGCCTGCCCTTTCTAGTGTCAGACTAAGCTGGAGGAAACAGCAGATGGTCCCTCGCAGCCAATCAGCAGAGATCTCTTATCAGGCCTGTTCTGAGAGCTTGGGGGCAGGTTCTGGTCTTAGGAGACAAAACCTTCCTCTGTGCTCTGGCCCAACAGACTCTTTGTTCTGGGGACGTCACTCAGCCAGAAACACTTCTGCAATTAAACACCTCTGCACTCAAGCTTTGGCAGCTTCTAAACCTTTCATTCCACAGCCTCGGAGCCATCCACTCTCTTCCTTGCTGTCGGGGCTGCTCAGCCCACCACACACCCTCCCCAGGGGACCAAGGGAGCCATGGTCACTTATCTAAAGCTGCACTCACCAGCGTGTTTCCAGCCAGATGGTAACAGGCTGGCCCCAGGCCAGGCCTAGGCTGCTGGGAGCCTGAGCGCCGGAGGCCCAGGCAGCTCCTGGCTTCCCTTGGGTTGTGTCCTGTCTCTCCCAGGTCTGGCCAGACCTAAGGGCATTTCCAATAGGATGATGCTTGTGAGGAGGCCTGGGCCGAATGGCCCCACCTGCGGCCCTCTCTCCGGCAACTGCCGCCCTCCCTCCTCCTCTGCACCCTTTCTCCTATGCAGATGTGCCCTGTGCACACACGTCTCAGGCCTGTTAAAGACGAAGGCTGCAGGGGTCCCTCTAAGAGGCAAAGGAAAGGAGGCATGGAGCCTCAGCTCTAGCCTTCTCTCAAGGTGGTTCCGGGAGGCCTGGGGCCTCCCCAGCCCAGCCCGGGCACTGCCATGTGCATGCTGGCCCTCCTGCCATGCACCCATCCTAGGGGCTGGTCAGAGAAGAAACGGTAGGATGATCACCAGCGGCCATAGCGAGGCCCTGTCTGAAACAAATCTTTAAAAACCAAAAGGAGTAGGCATTTCTAGCTGTTTCCTCTCCTGGGAGAAACAAAATCAGTTCAGTTTGGTCTCTCAATGGATAAAGGAGGGGACATAAAATCATAAATTATTAGAGCTTTCTAGGGGCGTCTTGGATCCCCTGGTATAGCCTTTCTGTCTCAGAGCCTGGCAGCAGCACAGCCAACACTGGTCTCCAGACTTGTAACTTCCAGGATATTAAAGTTCAGAGAGGTTAAGCAACTTGGCCGAGACTACACAGCAAGTGGTTCAGCCAAGACTCAAACCCACGTCTGTCTTAACCAGTCTAGGATACTGCACATTCCCAGGGAAAGGCTAAGGGGAAACTGGTGTAAAAGTCACTCTATAAATGCTTGACTTGATGCCAGGCGCCAGCTGCCTGGGACTTGAGTCTATCACTCTTTCCTGTACCAGGTTCCAGGCAGCTCCATGTAAAAGATTTGGTAGATTTGGCAGATTTTGTATTAAACTCTCATGGTTCTGATAATGAAGGCATCACCACTGTGAACATGAGATGAAGAAAGCAGGATTAAGTTAGGCGTGTACTACAGAGTGTCTCAAACGACAGAGCTCTGCCACAGAAAGCGTGACCCGCACCTCACTTCCGCCAAATGGACCCGACTGAAGCTGCAGATAAATGTGATATTTAATTTGCATCAAATCCAGACAGATTCTCTGGGATAACTTCTACTCCGCATTCTAACATGTAACGAAGTCTGAAATCCTGATTTCCTTAAATAAGTGAACCCTAAACATATAAAAGTCACTAACCATCATCTGCTCTTGGGGCCATGCTCGGTGGCCACCACGCTGCTTTACAGACATCACGTAGAAAGCACCCGCCCTCCCAACAGATGGTCCACGGCCAGGGAGGCACGAGCAACTTGAACAAGACTGTTTTCCTGGATGGACTTCTCTCCTTTGTGTTTTATTTCCCCTCATGAGGTAGGAAATACGCACATTAGACTGTGGTCTGAAATAGAGGCCACCTTGACCTTCTGGAGGTCAAGCAATCGTCTGTCCGGGTAAGAGCTGCTGGGCCCCGGGCAGATCAGCTCCAGCAACCGGGGGTCCAAGCCTGAGGCCTGGCAGGGGGTTGGAGAAGGGCGCCGTGGGGATGTGAGGGTGACTGCAGCCACCAAGCACTTGGCCTTGAGGGTCACAGAGGCTGTAGGAAAACCCACCCGAGGTCTCTTGCTTTGAGGGCCTGTGCTGCTTTCACTGCGCTATGCTGTCTTGTTTCTCAAATGTTATCACTGAACAAAATAAGACTCCCACATTCATTGGGAACTATGTAATCCAGTGATATTTCAAAGAGCATTCCTTGCTAGCTTCTTCATAAACAAAAGCCACTTCAGGTCGAGTTGGGTCATCTTCCTTCTAGCTGCACTTTCTCCCGCGCCTTCCTGGGGCTCCTCGGAGCAGGTGATGGCAGGCGCGCCTCTATTACTCAGGCGTTTTCCAGGGAGGACATTTCGGCTAAATTCTCAGGCTATTTGCAGCCCCGGGAGATAAACCGTCAACTTGTTATTGTTACAAGTGGTGAGCTGGCATTTTGCGGCCTGGAAATCCCAACAGTTTGGCGCTTGGCAAAAGGGACGTAATCTAGAAAATCCTGGAGCTTCGGCCTCTGTGGCCAGCTCCCTCGTCACACAGATGGATGGTTGCGGTGAATTTATGAAGTGGGTTGTACCATAACCCTGAGACGCTCCCCCAGAAAAGATGACGAAGAAAGCAGAATTCAGTTAGCGTCATACCATGGTGTCTACGGCGAGGCTGGTTAGGTTTGTTGAGCGTAGGGGGCTGTGCACTCCTGTCAACATAACCCTGAGCGCTTCCCGGTGGTCCTTGTCGGCCGCAAGGAAGGACGGCGGCAGCGGGGTCTTCCCCAGGAAGAGGGCGACAGTCCCCCTGCGGCCCCTGCAGCGCTCCGGCCGCCCCCGTGATGACTCTGGGAGAAAAGCACGCTGGACCTGAGCCCGAGGATCCCAGCCCTGCACCTCGAGGTGAGCCAGTGGAGCTGCAGGCCCGGAGTGTTCTAGAGCCTCCTTTTTGAGACATGAACAAGTGGTTTTCCCTTAATAGATTTTTTGAATATAATAACTGAAGTCCAAATTACTGTACCTACAGAAAGACACTGTGCTGGTGACACATGTACTAGCTTTTTTAAAGCTTCCCACTGTTGAAATCAAGGTAGCGTAGGCGGCGTGCTAGAGGAACGCTGAAAAGGACAGGAAATCCACTCGTCAGACACCACCCTGGACGGACGGAGCTGGCAGGCTTTCTTCCACAGACGTCCAGACTTGCCCGTGGGACGGGTTTCCTTTCCTAAGCTTTGGTCTGGATGTTAGTTACCCTTTGTGGTGGGGTCCCTGTCTCCTGATGGATTTGTTATTATTGGCCCTGGAACTGGAGAGGGCAGAGGGAAGATGACGAAGGGGCTGCAGCTCGCAGGGTGAGGCGACAGCAGACGGAGGAAGGCACGAGGCGGCCTAGACCACGAAGGTCAACACGTGATCACGCCCCTGAGAAGGCTCCTGCCCCAGAGGAGCCCACGGTCTCGGGCGGAGACAGACTCCCCCCGCCCCCGCCCCCCCCCCAGCGACCCTACCACAGAATGACAGCCACGGCGGCGTGCAGGCGAGAGAACGAGGGTGAGGAAGGCAGGGCCACGGTCTAACCCACATCCCCCAGCGCCAGTCGTGGCATCTCTCTGAGCCTTCATTTCCCGACTGCTGCAGGGGCCTGTGCGGCTGAAATAAAAGAGCATGTAAAGCCCCGGGCAGGTGAAAGGCTAGATCCGTGGCCGTCATCGTTCTTACTACCTGCAGGTAGAGACAGATACATGAGGCATCACAGGGGCCCCGGGGAGGATTGAGCAGCACTCCTGAGGCTGAGGAAGGTTTCCTTGAGGAGGGAAGGAGGGGGGCAGGCAGATGCACTCCCAGAACCACTGCCAGCAGCATCATGAAATCAGGAAGATCAGGCTTGGTGCTGGGCAAATGTCCTGTTTCCAGAAAAAGAAGGAAATACTAGAAGTTCCATACCAGTTGGCTTGTGGTCAAACCCCAGTGAAATTATAGAAAAGATTATGAAAAGGGGTGTGTGAGCATTTGGAAAAGTCAAAGGTGATCAGCAAAGCCAACACCAGCTCCCCAAGAACAAGCCCACACGCCGCTCCTTCCTCGGAAAGAAGGCTGGCCGGCTGGGTGGAGCCCAGCAACACCTGCATCCGGGATCTGCGGGTCTCGGCCCCCGAGCAGGACAACTCGGTCTCATCACTGCAGCTGGGAGCTCAGGGTGTCCCCCGCCCCGGGTCCCGGGAGCCCCGGAGCCTCGGGGAGCTGCTGGCCTCTGCGCACAGGGAGCCCCCACAGCCCCTTTTTAAAAATCACGTTAAGGTCCCCGTCTCTCCCCCTGCCCGAGGGTATGGGCGGAAACCCAGGATGGGCACAGTGCTTTTGAAAGTGTTCTTTGGGAAGCCATAATGCACTCTCTGTTTATCCTGAGGTCAAACCAGCGAAACAGGGTCATTTCAGGCTCTTCATGGGGCTTTTATTTGGGGAGGCCTCAGAATGTACCAAGTGCACTGAAGACACCCAGCTCACACATCTAATATAACTTTTGTGGTTAAAAATTTTGAAAGGGTTTTTAATAATTTTGTGTTTGAAATTATTTGGCCAAGAGCAACACAATTTATGGTTGGCTTTGATTTCTTGACAAACATCAGGCATATTCAGGAATTCTTGGGAAGTGAGAAAAACCTAACCCACAAATTGTTTTCAAAAGTAATAACTTTTACAAAGACTAAATTTAACAATTAGTGAAATTGACAAGATGTTACAATTTATAGAAATTTAATTATATGTACTTCTAAATTTATATTTTTTCAGTTTTCTTTTCATATTTTAGAGCCATCACATTGCTTTAGGCCTCAAACACTTGTCATAAATTCCTACAAAGCTCGTCAGCCCCAGGCAGCATGCCCATTGTCTGAGGACCTAAAGGGCCTGAACAGCAGGCATAAGCATCTGGACCCTTTCACCGAAAGGGCCAGCAGTGATACTCAGAACATCAGCTCTGAGGCTGCAGGAACTTGCCTGGGACGGCTCTGGGGACATACCAGCTGTTCCTGTGTTAGGTTTTACTATTTTGTGCTGTGGTTCACTGAAAAGCAGTGACTGATCTAGAACAGACATGTTCATAACCGAAATATGATTTCCCCAGACTCCTGGATCAATGAGACTTGAGCAGCTCACAGGGTTGCGCCTCCATCCCCACGCCTGGGTGTCTGCCCTCCTGCCCTCACCAGGATCGCCCAGCGGGTCCTGATGCTGCCGGAGCAAGGCTCACACCTGAGCAGTCCACGTGCCCGGGTGTTCAGATGATTGATTCGAGTCAGCGATTCAGATCCAGTTAACAACTACTCATTTCCCCTGGTAGCAAAGTGTTTCAGGGAGTGGCCAGAAGCCTTGCTGGAGGCAGACCATCAGTGAGAATAAGTGGAAACAGCGTCTGGTCCCCACACAAAAGCAGTGCTTCTGGACGGTATCACAGAAGCCTCTCCCCAGTGCCCTCGTCTGGACCCAAACTTCCCAGAACATTTCCCACAGGCCTCAGGGTCCTCCGTGTGGCCTCAGGTGGTCACGTCTGGAGACGTGGGCCTAGCAGGTAGAGAGGCCTGTTGGAGAGCTGGCCAGCTGCATGGTCTAGGCCAGCTTGCAGCCTGGAAGGGCTCTGTCCCTCTCCCTGAGCCTCAGGCGCAGCAGGGAGCAGAGGTGTCACTTGGGCCCACACAGGCCCCAGTGGATTTCTCAGCTCCTGACCTCACAGCCAGTCAGCCTGGTCAGACGCTCACGGGGCTGTGTCTCCCTAGTAGAGGGGTGACTGCATTGAATACTGATGCAGTTGGTGAGCCCACTTCTCCTCTGGGGCCTCGGCGGTGAGTCAGACTGAAGCTGGTAACTCAGCTTTACCAGAAAGGTCTGCACTAGGGGTGCTGAGCCCCAGATCAACCAGCAGGAGTGGCTCCTGGCTTCCTGGGAGGCAAGGTGGCCTGGGTGCTTGATCCCTCAGCCAAGAACCCCAGCAAGAAGGAAGAGAATAAGGAGAGGACTTGGGTACCCAAACCCATCACTTCCAATGCTCACCAGACACTGGGGTTTGGGGACCGAGACCCGTAGACTGCTCCCATCGTCACCATCCCGCCTCCCCAAGGCCTCTGGACTCCAGGTTGCATGTGACTTCCACAGCCTTTGCTGCTCCCCTGGGGAGCCACGCACACGCGGCTGGGCCGAGGCCGCTGCACTTCCCTTCACGTGGAACGTGCTGGCTACAGCTCCACCGAGAGGGGAAATACCGTCTTTACAGAGACGAGGTCGGGGCGCTCGCTGCACTCAGAGCCTTGGTGCCGCCGAGTGAGTGTTGGCCTGGCGCTCTGGGCACGGCCGCCCTTTCAGAAGGAGTGCCAAGTGAAACAGGCGCAGGGACTCCGCACTGCTTCAAGGGGGGGGCCCTACCCATGGCGCACCGAAGGTGCAGTTTCATTGACAAAAAAGCTTTCCGTTCTTCACTCCGATACGTCTCCGTGGCCCTCTCCACTGAACTTCGGACTTTCAAATATGCCTTTATGGAAAACATCTATCAGTAAATAATCTTCGACTTCGAAATCCAAAAGCAAACACGGCCCCTGGTGTAAAGATGGGGGATGGCGGGAGCCACAGCTTCAAAACTATCATCTTTCATCTGTCAGAGGCAAGGAAGAAAGCACCCTCACTGGCACCCACCCTGGTCGGCCTCGTGCTGGGTGCTGTGTTCGAGAGACCCTCCGAACAGGTGGGGATCTTTCCCTCGGTTTCCAGAAGGGATTGAGACTCAGTGGGGACCCACCTAAGTCACACTTCCAAGTGATACGGCCACCAAGCTTTGAGCCGAGGGCTCCTGGCTCCAAGGTTGGGGTCCTGTCCCTCGCACACACGTTCTCCATAGATTCCTTAGTCAAAGGCCGACACCTCGCCCGGCCCCCACAATGGCATCACGTATATGTGACAGAGGTTTCTCATCAAAGCAGGATGTTTCGACTCAGCCGCTTCAATGGAGCTACATGGAAATCTTACTGCTGCCACTTCCTGCTACGTTATCATCTTATTGATGCCAACTTTTCAACGCGATGTCTTTTTCCGATTAGTTTTGACCCATCGCTTAATTTTCTGACCTTTGCCACTGGTGCCTTTTATGCGAGGGAAGGCAAAGTGTTTGAACGCGGGAGATCTTCTGGAGTCTCTACAAGGGTATCTGAGGGGTAACTGCCTGGAGGTGTTCTCGATGGGAGGTAATGGGCCCTCAGGGCCATGAGATGTGCACGTTGCGGGAGACACAGGGAGACTCTTTTCAGAAATAGCAGAAAATACTAAACATGCCTACACTATTTTGCGCTTACTCCATGATTGAGAAAAGCAAAGGAAAACTTCTACATTATAAGAGACACTAAAATAGTTGTAAAATGGGCAAAGTACACTGAAAGGTAAGAATCGAAAAAAAAAAATAAGATTTAAAAAGGCACAACAGCTTGGCAAAGAAAAAAATTATAAATTCTTTTTTTTTTTTTTTTAACCTGGCTGACTGGCAAAGATAAAAAATAGTTGTAGGGACAAAGAGAGAAGCCTGCTACTCTGGAGTTCACTCTGTTTGGGGAAAAAGAAGAGAGCTTTAGAGTCCAGGCTCTGTTCCATGACCTGGGCTCAGATACCGTACCTGCCCTTACCGGCCACGGGGCCTCAACAGTGTCACCTAACGTCCCCATGTTCCAGGTTACTCATCTGTAAAGTGCAGAGACTACTGGCTACCTGGCAGATGTGTCAGGAAGACCTCGTTTATAGATGCACAGATGGGGCACACGGTCAACGCCCAGCACATTGGCTAGTAACATTTTATGACTGGCCCCACTCCAGTCAAGCCGCTCCTCGAGATGGGGTTTCATAATCAGGGGTTGGGAGGTCCATTTACCATCTGATTATAAGCAAAACTGTGTGTCTGTGTGTCTTCTGGATAGACGGCCTGGAGCGTTTCCAAATTCTTAGAGGGACTAGTGGTCCCCAAATATTTATAAACACTCGTCCTTTAAAAACAGCCCTTTGTAGAAATGTCGAATGTAAAGCTGGCACAACGCGTGGAACCCACACCAGCAGCGCAGGCTGGGAGCTGTGAGGCTGACCTGCCATCCTCAGAGCCTTTCCGCGGCTCCGCAGCAAGAGGTCTGGCTGCTGTGTGCAGTGGGCGTTATTCTGCGGGCTTTTGCCGGATCTTCTGTCACCAGTCTTTGCATCGAGCGGCCTCTCCTGTGCTTCTGACTTGGTAACGAGCCGGAGGCCCCCACGCCCACCCCGTGCTCTGCTCCAGCTGTCAGGGACAGACGCCCATTCTCTGCCTTGGTCCCTTGGGGCGGTGGGCTGAACACAACCAAAACCTTTTTCTCCTTCGTCAGTGTTCTTTCTGGAGGTCTGGCTCCCCCTCCCAGGACAGAAGAGGCACAAGGCATAGAAGGAAGCAGTGGCTTAGGTCACTGCTGGGGGGTGCCTGGGGCCCTGAGCCATCCCTTGGGGGAAAGAGGGCTGGCCAGCAGGTGAGTTGTGAGAAGCCTTGCCCTGGACGATGAGGGAAGGAGCTGGGTTAGCTGTCAGCGGTGAGCACCCACGTCCACCACTCTCACTGCTACAGTGGGCACTGGAGGCAAGGGGTCGAGCAAGACAGCTCCCGCCCTGCCATCAGGGTCCCGGTGGGGCTGCTCACACACAGCCGTATGGTCTCAGGAAAGGCCCACTTGAGATGTCTCAACAAAGACCAAACCCAGCCTTTGCCTGTTTAACCATCACCTGTGGACTACTCAAGCCCAGTCCCAGCCAGGAAGGAATGTGAAGTTTGATCTACACAGGAAAAGCTAAATACATCTGCTGCTGATGCCTGCCCATCCCCCCAGTCTCTCCCCCCCCCTCCCTGCCACAACAACAACACACACACACACACACACACACACACACACACACACACACAGAAGGGAAGGGACAGGGTTCCACAGGATTTCAGGTCAAGAGAAGGCTGGTGAGGTCAGCTCTCCCAGGCTGGGCATCAGAGCCGCCTCCACCCTGCCCTCGGCTTCTGTGACCCAGCATGGTACCTGCCAGACTGGGACTCCATAATTGTTGAATAAACATACCCATTAGCAGAACAAGGCGGAATTTTCTTAGGCCTTTTGGGCTTAACCATTCTCAGTTTAGGACTGCTTTGAAGAGAATGAAGCTATGTGTGGCGATTTATTTTATTTTAAGATACATAGTGCAATGGTTAAGTCCTGAAAAACTTCCGAAGTTTCCTCAAATCAATAAGGAAGAATCCAGCTTATCTGGCCCTCTGTGACTCTGGTTTGTACCTTCCTTATGATGTGACCAATGTCTGCACACAGGAAACCGCCAGGGGAAGTGGGGGAGGGGTACTTTTCAGACTCCCAGAGATACCCATCCCTTCCGACCCGGCTGCCCAGGCTCAGGGAGCTCACCCACCACAGAACTCATCTGGTCTCAGATTTAGAAGAGAGGGTTGGGACGTGCCCTGGACAGCGTCCTTGAAGCTCATGGACCTTGGCACACGAGCTCTGGGCACCTGGTCCTTGGTGAGCTTCCTTTGGAAAATACAGATGGAGCTGAACGGGAACTTGCTCCCCCTGAAAGGTATTTGGAGGCCAGTGTCTGAAACCCAGAAATATCTCGAAATCTCTGGCTACACATTCTGGGCACTGCTTGGGCTCCTATGACTCCATGGAAGTTCACTTACAAAAACCTGTCACTGAGCACAGTGACTAGAAAGGCAGGCGTGGGGTCAGCGGAGGTGCTCGGGAAGGGCAGCACAGCCGCCAGCTGACCGGCTGGAGCCCGCACGCTGCCGCCTCACGCTGCTGCCTCTTAGCAGGCGCACTTCTCTCTATGCCAATATAACCAACTTAAAAACCACCCCAGGAACTGCGCACGTGCGATCGCAGCAATCCGCACGACCCCTAGGAGGTAAATACGATCTTCCAACCTGGGCTTGGAGACGTAAGACGCTCGCCCAATCACACTGTGCAGGAGTCAGGGGTGATGCGCACTCAGAATCTGGGTGTCCTGACCCCCGGTTCTGGGCTCTGGTTTTTATCTCACATTACTTCTCAAGCTTGCAAACCGAAATCGGTCCCCTCACCCTGCAGGCCTGGGGCTTGCAGCCGGAGCCCTGCCTGAGACTGCGCAGCCTGGGGTGCATGGGGGCGGGGGTAGGGAGGAAGTGGCTGGGAGGTCAGGCATTGGGGGGGTCTGTGACGCATGCACACCTGTGTCCCCAGGCCCCTGGAGAGACTGCCTGCAGGCCCTGGAGGACGGCCACGACACCAGCTCCATCTACCTGGTGAAGCCAGAGAACACCAACCGCCTCATGCAGGTGTGGTGCGACCAGAGACACGACCCCGGGGGCTGGACCGTCATCCAGAGGCGCCTGGATGGCTCCGTCAACTTCTTTAGGAACTGGGAGACGTACAAGGTAAGGACCGCCCACCCCGAGAGGCCTGAGCAGCCAGTGCCAGGGCCCTCGGAGGGCAGGTACGGGCCACCTGTCAGGGCCCGTGTGGCCTGAGAGAGGAGGACACCAACAGGGCCATTTCGGCCAGCCCACCAGGGGCGGTGAGGACCAGCAGCTCCCTCCCTCCCCCCACCCCCCGCCCCCGGCAACGGTGGCAGGATAGAGCAGGGGGTCCAGCCCGCAAATGTCCCAGGGACAGGGCGGGAGTTCAGAACGTCTGGGGTGCAATCGCCCCTCACCCCAGCCCAGGTATGGGGAGCACCTTACTCGCAGCCGGGGGTTCCAAGGGGAAGACCTGTTCTCAGCCCAGAAGGGCCAAGTCCCTGGGAGGATCTCCCCCTCGGCCTGTTGGGGGGAACAGCGGGAATGCGTAGGTCCTGATTCCAGGGTCATCTGGGCCCCAGCTCCCAGGGAGCTGAATGCTCATCTGGTAGAAGGAAAGGCTCCAGGGCTCGGCCCCACACCCACCTCCCTCCTGGGACAAAGAAGTGGTACCAAGGACGGCGAGGACAGCTCAGCTCACTGCTACTGCCACACGCCAGGCACCGCCCTGGGCGCTTCCACCCGTCACCGCCTTTGCTCTCCCGTCAGCCCCAGGAGGGAGAGACGGCATGGACGCAGTTTGCAGAGGAAAAGGTTGCAGACAGGAAGGGGCAGAGCACTGAATACAGCCTATGCCTCTGACACCTGCAAAGCCTGCAAACGGCCTGCACCAGGACACCCACGTGTGGCTCTCTGTGCCCCGTTCCTGGCCTGCCTGCCCCCCAGGCCACCTCCTGACCAGCCTGTGCCTTTGCTTTCTTCTCTCCCTCCTCGGCCCTCTCACCGAGGGGTTCCTGAGACTCACTTCTTAGCACGTCCGCCTCCTTTCCGCATTCTCTTCCTCAGAACAGTAGGCAGAGTGATTAAGTCTGGGTTCTTGGTTCAAATCCTGGCTCACCCTCACCTGCTCTGTGACCCTGTGACTCTACGTACGTAGCTCACAGAGCTGGCATAAGGGTTCCTGAAAGAATCTATGGAAAGTTCTGATACCAGCGCTAGTTCATCCTAAGTACTCACTAAATACTAGCTATTATTATCGTTAATGACTCCATCTATTTTTAAGATTTCAAGTGGTCAGCACTTGGCTGATGATGTCCAAAACTACATGTAAGAACAATAACAAATTTACTAGATTTTAGACTTAGGAGAGAGCCCTGGTGGATGTGGCATGCGTTTGTCACAGCTCACACCTGTCTGGTGCTTGGTTTACATGGGACCCTCATACACAGCCCTTCCCCAGAGAAGGGAACAGAATCTCAGAGAAGGAAGGTAAAGGATTTGTCCAAGGAACCCATGGTGCATGCCTACTGTATGCCGGGCTCTCAGGTTACCATATTACATGTTCTTCCAGCAACCCTGGGTCAGGGGGAAGGTGACACAGCATCCCCCATGGTCACACAATGCCTAGCATGCAGCAGGCACTCTCTAAATAGTCTTGGGTGATGCATGATTGAGGCTCAGACAGGCAAAGTGACTCATCAAGTGGCATCCGGGCCCCTGCGTCCAGCGCCGAGCAGCTGACAGCGGGGCCCTGCTGGCTGAGCGCACAGCACCGTCCTCACTGATGCGCGCCTCTGTTTCCCCCAGCAAGGGTTTGGGAACATTGACGGCGAGTACTGGCTGGGCCTGGAGAACATTTACTGGCTGACGAACCAAGGCAACTACAAACTGCTGGTCACCATGGAGGACTGGTCTGGCCGCAAGGTCTTTGCCGAATATGCCAGCTTCCGCCTGGAGCCTGAGAGCGAGTATTATAAACTTCGGCTGGGGCGCTACCACGGCAACGCTGGTGACTCCTTCACCTGGCATAACGGCAAGCAATTCACCACCCTGGACAGAGACCATGATGTCTACACAGGTAGGACCCATGGAGTCAAGGTCAGGTGCAGGGCGGGGGAAAGAGACCAATCAAAGTGAGCCTCTGACTCCCAGGCCTGGGAACGGGAAGATCCCAGAGCCCGGCCGACCAACACAGTCCCTGTCCCCTGAGGGTCCACGCCTCTGCCCACGGCCCAGAGATCCCCTTTGCAAGACTGGGTCAGAGTGACATTTACAAAAGGGGAAGGTAAAATGGTGCGCAAATCACATTTGAGGGCCGCCCTGGGCCAAGCTGGACATGGTGCTGGGCTGTGCTCTGCCTCGCTCCCTGTCCCCCTGGGCTCCCTGGGTAACTGTGCTGCCCAACCTCCAGCGTGCCTGTGCCCATGCCGCTCAATCTCTCTGGGCCTGTTGCCACACCTGGAGGGAAGGCCGCTCCCTGCCCAGCAGGGCGTGAGAAGGTGGGGAGAATGCACTCAAGGGCTCCGCCTGGGACTTGGCAGGGTGAGGGCTCCGTGTGGGTCCATCCCCAGCATGGACTGTAACTGCGGGGCTGCAGGGAGCTACTGAGAGGAAGCAGGTGGAGAGATGAAGCCATTTGTGCAAGATTACAAGCCTCAAACCCAGGTCCTTATGAAATAAAAGACAGGGAGAAAACAGAAAACTGTAAGAGGCACAGACAGCCCAGCCCTGCATCCAGACATCAACCCCCTACAGTTAATGCAGCCCATTAACTGTGGACCCTCGCTGGCTGGCAAAGTCAGTGAGGCCTCGCTGCGCCTCTGGGCCCAGGCTCTCTGTTCTCATAGGCCCCCATTCAGTCCCAATCTCAAGGCCACCCCTCCCCGTTGAGGACTGTCCCTGACCTTGAGGCAAGCCCGGCTGCCCGCCTACTAAGAGGGGAGGGGTCCCCACTCTAGGTTCCGGGGCGCAGGCTGTTCACACAGCACTGGGGGAAACACCCACACCCCTGTCTACTTCCTGCTCAAGGAGTAGGCCTTCCTGCCGAGGACACGGTGTGGCTTCTTAGGCCAGGGCTGCCCAGGTTTCAGGAAGAGCGGGGCAGGAAGGTGACCCTCAGAGCTGGTCAGACTGGGGACAGAGGGGCTGGTCACAGCACCTCTTGAGGGCCATTATGGGGCGCAGGGAGAAGACTGCTCTGTGACCCCAACCATCAGGGCTGCCTGGCAGCACAGTTGGTGGACGGCGAGGTGGCATGCAGGGCAAGCTGGCCGTGCTGTGCGGGGGTGGGGGGGCCCTGCCCTCCAAATCCAGCGCTGCCTTTTAGACCCTGCAGCCTCCCATCAGGACCCGGAGGAGCCAGAGAAAAACTCTGGGAAAACCTGGGCTGCAGGGACTCTGGGGTGCCTCGGGCTGAGCCTCCCCCCGGCTCTCTGCCTCAGCTGGCCCCCTCCTCACCTCAGCCCAGGGCCTCTTCTGGAGCAGAACTGCCTAGGCCATCGGGCCCCAAACCCCAACACTTGATTGGGCGGCCCACCCCCCGATGGGGGTCCCTCCTCTCCTTCCTGGGCCGGGCAAAGCCCTGCACGCCTGCTCATACCTTGCCCACACATTTACTGTTGTTCCGAACTGCTTGTCCTTGGCAGCAAAATCCAGCATGATAGGATGGTGCCAACAAATTTATGAAAATATCTTGCTTTTGTGAAAAAAAATTTTGGGGGGCTGGAATACAGGCTGGGGAGGAATACTTCCTTTGTCGTTCTATAAAGACTCTCCACCTAATAGTTTAAACTCAAAAAAGTCCTAAGAAAACCTTTTGGCCCTCTCCCCCGCCCGCCTCAGGTCATTTCCGCCTTCTATTCAAACCCGGGCTGTGGAGGCCTCTCTGGATGCTTCCTCCACAGCCCACAGCAAGCCACGGCGAGGACGCGGCCTCACAGGGGGCCCGGGGCGAGGACGTGGCCTCACTCATTTCCCACAATGGTCCTATGTTGCGTGGGGCATGGCCTTCATCCTTCTTTCACTATGAGAACTGGGCAGCTGGACAAGGTTAAGTGCTTGCCCAAGATCTCATGGCTCATGTGTCAGAAGGAAGGTCTGAGCAGCTCTGAAACCCCATTACCTCTCAAGCATTCTCGTGCCAAATGCCCCCAGAGGGGTCCCGCCGAAGCCCCCAGCGAGCAGCGGACACAGGTCAAACCTGCTCCCTGAGACGGTCTCATCCTCTCTCTCCTGCAGGAAACTGTGCCCACTACCAGAAGGGCGGCTGGTGGTATAACGCCTGTGCCCACTCCAACCTCAACGGGGTCTGGTACCGCGGGGGTCACTACCGGAGCCGCTACCAGGATGGAGTGTACTGGGCTGAGTTCCGAGGAGGCTCCTACTCGCTCAAGAAAGTGGTGATGATGATACGGCCCAACCCCAACACCTTCCACTAGGCCGGCTCCCCTCCTGACCTCTCGTGGCCATCAGGAGCCTACCGGCCGGCCTGCTGACCCCAGCGCAGAGAGCACCTCGGGGCCAGGAGGACCGGGACGCTGGACTGTTCTCCCAAGTCACTGCAGCAGATAATGGAACTGAATCGATTCGGTATTCTCGGTCCCTGCTACTTTTCTCCACGTCAGACAGCCCCTCACGTTTCCAGACAGGACAGGATGGCAGACAAGTCTTTCCTTAAATAAATTAAGTCCTTACAATAAAAACACAACTGCAAAATACCTTCATAATAGACACGGTGTGTGGGCCAACCTTGTGCACTTGTGTGTCCTCCATATATGCATTTAGATATATACACGTGTCATATATCTAGATACATATACAGGTTTGCCTTACCTGCCTAAATACACATATATTCAACTCCCAGATGTTGAGGCTGTTAACAACAGCTCTGCTCTTAGGAGAAGGGCATTTCATTCATGCTGTGTTCCTTGAGCCTAAGAACAGACCGTGGACTGTAGTAACTCCAATTCAAAGAGAAATCCTTGGCATCACAAGCCTGGATTCTTCCAGGAATGTCTAAGGGCTGTCCTCTCGCTTAGGGGTTCCCAACTTCCACTCTTAACATCTCCTTTTGGCATCTAATCCAATTTCAAAATCCCCGTCCCTCTCCATTTCTACACCTTTCCTCGTTCTCAGGACTTTTCATCACCCATCCATCCATCCATGCGTCCATCCATCCATCCATCCATCCATCCACCTGCCCGTTCATTCAACGCCACTCGTGAAGTGCCTTCCGTGCCCCGGTCTTTGGCCACTCGTATTCCAGGCACCTCTTCTGCTCGCTCTACGTCTTGCCTACGTACCCCTTACCTTTTCTATCCCCGTGTGCTTCCTCTCCAGGCAAAATTCCTTAGCCTCTGAGTAGGAAATAGTCTGGACTCCATGTGGCCAGGAAAGGGAAACTCAGGCCCCAAAGCTATCGGTCCCGCAGATAATGGTATCTGCAGTCTTGTTTCTTCTAGTCACACCTTAGCCTACCTGTCATTTTAACTTTCAGAGAAATGATAACCTCCCTTGCCAGCAGATATTCAAGTGAAAAGAAGTCATCATCCAATTACTGGGGCCCCAAGAGGCTACCGACCAAAGGCCCTGTGCTCTCAGGCCGACTAGAGTCCACATCCCGTCTCCAAACTACACTTCCCCGGAGAACAGGTGCCAGGAAATGAGAAGCGGCCCCCTTGTGTGAGTTACTGAATAACCAGGGGCCACGGACCCCTTCGGTCCACAGCAGCACAGTGGCTTTCTGAATCCTCTTGGCCACGAAGCGTCAGGCTCAGTGCTGCTGGAACTCTTGCCAAGCAGGGAGCGAGGGATGAATGAGAAGGCGAGACCCTCCCGGAGGGCGCGTGGGTCGGGGCGTGCGAGATGTTGGAACGTTTGGTACTGTCCGCGTCTGGCTGTGTGCCTATTACCTCAGCAGTCTCACAAAGTGTACCATGTAGCACGTTTTGTGTACATAAAAGGGAGGGTTTGTTTGTTTGTTTGTTTTTTAATATATTCCCAGATTATCCTTGTAATGACACAAATCTGCAATAAAAGCCATCCGTGCTGTTTGGATGTAGCCACACTGCGTTTTGTTGCTTTAGAATGCTCTCCTGGGACCTCCAATGCCAGAGCCTCTCAGAGTAGAGCCAGGAGATTCAGCACCGGGGACATGCACCACGGCACTGAACTCACACTCTCCCTGCCTCTGGTGCCCACCTGTGCCCCCAGGAGTACCCCAGCAGCACCTCAGGCCAAGATGGCTCTCTGGAGCCCCATCTCCTCATGTCCAGCCGTGTCCTGAACATCTCCGCTGGACACAGGCAGTGCAGTCAACGCCACAGACATCTTTCCCCAGGTCGGGTCCCATTTCTTCACACGGCACCACCTACTCAATTGCTCAGGTCAAAAACAAGGACTCCCCCTTCCCCCTGCCAAGATCAACCTGCCCCCTCCCTGCAAGCCCTCATCTCTGCCTGGCACAGACTCTCCTCCCTTCTCCCTCAACCACGACAGCAGGCGCCTCCACCAGGGCAGGAGCCCATGCCTTCATCCCCCTCTTTCCGATCTGACTTCCACACTAGCTGCCAGTACCACCTTCCTGTAAAACAAATCTGTGGGTAAGGAAGGCCTGATGGGACGCCCCCAAACCGTAAAGGAAAAGACCAAGGGGTAGGAGTAAAGAAAATCCCCAATTTTTTGCCCTCTGAAAAACAAAACAAAATAAAACATGACCGAGATTGAAAAGCAAATATTAAACAAGAGAAAAATACAGGATTAATATTCATGATACAGCAAGAACTCTTTCAAACTAAGAAAGATATAAGAAGTTCCCGTTGTGGCTCAGTGGTAACAAATGCAACTAGTATCCATGAGGATGCAGGTTCAATCCCTGGCCTCGCTCAGTCGGTTAAGGATCCAGCGTTTCTGTGAGCTGTGGTATAGGCTGCAGATGCGGCTTGGATCCTGCATTACTGTGGCTGTGGTGAATGCAGGCCGGCAGCTCCAGCTCCAATTCGACCCCTAGCCTGGGAACTTCCATATGTCGAGAGTGTGGCCCAAGAAAGAAAGAAACAAACAAACATTGTTATAGAAAACTTGGTCAAGCACACAAACACTCACAAATTGTCAGTAAACAAGAAAAGATGCCAACCCTAGCAATCACCAAAGAAGTACATTAAATCAAGCATAAACCATCACATGATGGCTGGTGGATTGGCAAAGACGAAAGAAGCCAATCTCCACATGGACGAGGGAATGGAGAAATATGTGCTCTGTTTACTCTGGATGAAAGTATAAATTGATTCAATATTTTTGAAGAGAAATTTGTCAATGTATGTATCAAAATTTTAAATGCACTTAAACCTTTGGATTCCCCGCTCTCTCTTGCAAACGATCAAGCAATGCTACCGTACGAGAGCTTTTTCTAGCAAAGCTGTAGTGTGGAGAGATTGGTGTTCACTGAAGCCTGCTGTGTGCTGGGAACCGGACCTAGGCCTCCTTAGGGGACCTCGCAGCGGTCTGTGCAGGAGGGGCTGGTCTCACTTCACAGAACGGGAGAAAATGAGGCTCACCGCCAGAGTGCTGATAAAAACGCCTCAGCAGGAGTTAATCCAGAAGGTTCTAGGTGTCAGGCACTACGTATGAGCTCTTGACTCCTCTCTCCCAAACCCCTAGTCAGTTTTGGGGTTCACGGTGGAATCTGGATACTGTTAGGTGAGAACATCTCAATCCTGGCCCAGACCATAGCCACCCCCCACTCCCCACACACCTGGAGTGGGGTGCGCTGGACGCGAGGATTAATGGCAAAGGACAGCAGAGCCCAACCTTACCGGTCACTGGTCTTGTGTCCAAACCCCAAAGCACAGAGCTCTGGAAAGTCACCTGGACAGGGAGGAAGCAAGCCTCTTCCTAAACTGGTTGGGAACCAAACAAAATCAGGGCATGGCACCCCTGCTTCTCAAACCTCTGCTCACCCAACACCCTAACCTAAGTCTTGGTCAAACCATACCCTGGCTATATGGAAGGAGAGGAAGGAATAACCCACCAGAGCTGTGGAACCCACTCTCTCTGGAGTAAAATGGGGGAAGGGGAGCAGTTTACCAAACCAATAGCATCAAAGGCGAGAACAGGGAGACGAGAGAGCTGTGCTCAGGACCCTGAGCCTGGTGCCCAGGGAGTTGCTCCACCTGCCAGCAAAGAGCCCGGCAGCGCTGGGCCCCCAGCCCACAAAAGCACTCCTCCTCCTCTCCCATCCCACCCAGCGACGGCTAAGGGCCACAGTCGTTGGGGTCTTCCTATCACTAAGGTCTCCACGTGAGTGCCTCTGCAGACCCAGAAGGAAGTCAGTGAACCTGGACTTGCCCCTGCCCCAGCCAACTCTCCATGGCCTGGTTTGGGCTAATACCTTGGTCGATGGAGGGCACGCACCTGTTGGGCTCACGTGAGGAGCATGGCAATAGCACAGAGATATTCCCCAAGCAAGTGACCCTGGACGTGACCCCTTCCCAAATCTAGCTAATCTGAACAAGATTGAAAGAGAAACCTCTGAACTACTGAAAACATGGGGAATGGGAATCCAGGATGCTCATAATCCACAGAGGCTCTCTGGGAGCTTTTCAAGGGCCCTCCCTGATCTTCTAAGAGCACCTCATATGTTTTATACAGTCTGGTAACGACTCTCGGGTATAGTAAGAGAAAGAAAGCTAGAGAACTGGATTAAACACTTTATTTTATTTTTGCTTTTTAGGGCCGCACCTGCAGCACATGGAGGTTCCAAGGCTAGGGGTCGAATCAGAGCTACCGTTGCCAGCCTATGCCACAGCCGCAGCAACGTCAGGTCCAAGCCGCATCTGGGACCTACACCTCCGCTCACGGCAATGCCAGATCTTTAACCCACTGAGAGAAGCCAGGGATCGAACCAGCAACCTCACTGTTCCTAGTCAGATTTGTTTCCGCTGCGCCACGATGGGAACTCCATGGATTAAACATTTTAAGTGTCACTAAATGTTAAACAGGCACTCTCTCTACCTCACTTTTATCTGAGATGCAAAAGGCTAAGGAATTAATAGCTGCCAAGAGCTCCCACCTTCTGGAGCAAGTGCAAGACCATTCCTGCAAGGGGGTGCCCCGACTGCACCCTGCCTAAGAAGTGCAGAGAAAGTGTCCTAGGGCGGGGCGGATGAATCACTGCCACCACCGCAGGGAAGGTGGGTGTCCCACCTCCCTAAATCAAGTGAGAGGAACTTCAAGGAAGCATCCAAAGAGCCTGGCATGAACGAGCATAAGCACTACCATCTGACTCACGCCTCGAGTCTGTGGGCTGGAGGCAGAGAGCAATGAGAAACGGTACAGCACTGGGAGCAAATGGCCAGCCTGCCGATGCCAGAGGCCAGGGGGGGAGGCCAGGACACAGATTCCTAGGAGCCAGAGGGTGGCCTGGATGTGGGGTGGGGGCAGTGCAGGAGGCCTGAGAACCAAGGGAGGGGCATAAGTGGTTGGCTGGAGGAGAAGCTACCCCATGAGGGGAGCTGAGTCAGAGATGCCCAGAAGGGAAATTCGGAAGAAGCAGCATCAAAGAGGGAGAGAAGACGGGAAAGGGGAAGAAGACAGAGCGTGAGTGCTTTGGACAACTGGAACCCCCATGGGGCGTCAGCTCTGGGTTCCAGTGGACCCGGCCACATCAGATGGGCCCTACCCTCTCCCCTATTCCAACCCCACGGGCCACAAAGCTCAGTGGACAAGGCGGGGAGGCAGCAGGGCTGGGGGGTCTAGAGGAGACGCTGACTGTGGGCCCTCCCACGCCCCAGGCCTCCAGCCTGACCGGGATGGTGGAGTCCAGACTTCTGATCTGGACGGTCTGGAGTGACGTGATTGTTAACAGCAAAAAGACTTCAGGGGCCTGCTAAGTCGTCAGCATCGACTGGGAAAAGAGCTAATCTGCAGAGTAGGCTGGAAAGGACACTGGGGAAAAAATAAAGTCGGTTTCTTCTTACACCTGATTGAGTCCAGTTCATTTAATAAGCTGGTTACATAAGGACACGAGGTATCTCCCAGAGCCCATGAGCAGGGACGCAGCTGGGCCTCACGAGGGCCAGGAACCAGAGACTGCCTGGAAAGCCTTCAAGAGGCAAGGCAGCCTCTCAGCTTCTCGCCTTTTCTTTCCTGGCCTGCAGGGGCTCGCTCTGTTTCTCGTCGTGCATCAGTCTGCTTTCCCCAGCCCGGAATTTCCGAGCTCACGTGCCCTCCTGGTCTGAGTGCCAGCAAAGACCTGAAGCCCCTCTCCTTCCCGGCTAACTCCCAGCCGGACGACCCGACTGGCCCGTCCGGGTTAGGTATCCACTGCAGTCCAAGCAGAGCTGGGTGGAAGGAACACGGCTGCCGGCACTCAGTGCTGTGGAAGGGGTGGGGGGGCATTCCCAGGGTCCCAGAGAAGAGGGGTCAAGGCCTGGGTCTATGTCCAAAAAGGCATCTAGACTACATAGTCCAGCTGTTGCTGGTCCCCATCCTCTCCAGAGACCGTGTTCGGCCACGGAGTCTGCTCATTTCTCGTTAGATCGTGTCCTATTTCCCAGCTCTGCCCCCACCGCCCGACCCCTGCCCTACCCCCGAAAGCACACCCAACCCTTCCAGGCTCAGCTGAGTCACTACACATGACACGTGGCTGTGCCCAGAGAGGGCTCTTCCTGCCCTTCCTGGATACGCAGTTTCTCAACAGTCCCTGTGGAGTTCCCCGCTGCTGGGCTCCTCTGGGCAGTATGTGCTCTGGAGAAGAGGCACACCATCTGCGGGCGCTTCCCACGTGCCAGGTACCCTTGTGTGTCTCTCTAAACTCGCGCAACAACCCTATGAGGTGGGTTCCTCAATTACCCTCCCTTTGACATTACAGAAATTAAGGCTCAGAGTTGTGACTTTGCCCAAGAACATGCAGCCTGGGACACTTGGGATTTGAGCTCGAGTCTGTCTGATTCCTGAGCTCCTGCCTCTGCAGTATTAGATCACTGTCCCCAAGGATAAAATGAAACCCCAAAGGCTCCTCTCTCACCTCGTCATCACTTCCTAGTCGTCTGAGAACCATGGCGGCATGGAGCCTGCTGCCCACAGAAGCAGGTGTGCGCGGTAGCTGGCCGGCCTGCCTGTGCAGAAGCAGCTGGATGGACAGTAAGTCCCAGATATCAGAAAGCCAGCTCAGGGCTGTTTGCCCAATTTATCTCAGAGCAGATGCACAGACTAATAGGGGACAGTGATGGAGAATACTTCTCAGCTTCTTGGGGCTTCCAGTTCTTTGCCAGGGCTAAAGTGGCTGGGCCCTGCCTTTCTCCCTTCCTCTTGTGGGACAAGAGGGCCACTTGTGTACCAATTCTATCTCGTCCAAGCCTTGGTCTGCTTACTCTCTTGTAACTGGGTCCCTCTTGTTTCGGCTCCTCTCCCATCTCTGAGCCCTCAAGACTGGGACTCGCTTACCCTGTCTCTCTCATACCCACAGCTTCTCATGAAGCAGCCCTGGTTTGGGATTCCGACCCTTTGGACACATGCCTGGGTACCTACCATCACTGGGACACTCAAGTATCCCCACTCTCCTGACCTGGGGCCTCCTGAGCCAGCTCAGCCCACACATGGGAGCCCAGACACAGATAATCCCTCCCGTGTGTGCAGCCTTCCCAAAGCACTTCCACATGCGGCCCCTCCCGAGGGGGCGGCCCTGTGACTGTCTCGCCCATGGTCAGGATAAATCTGACTCCGCAGGCTGGCCAAGGGTGCTTCCTTCCAGCTGCTGCAGCCCACGTGTCCCCCTAAAGTGGAGGGACATCTCATGTCAGGAGCCGAGCTCCTTGGGCAAGGATGGACAGGCCACATTTGCCCTGACCCATGGCAGAGCTGGGCATGGCCCAGAGCCTAGAGTGGCAGCTAAAGGAGAGGGAATGGAATTACAACTGCCTTCGGGAGCCATGTGATGACAGAGGCCCCACCCTAGTCATCTCAAAGCAGGGAAAGAGTTAGAAGAAGCAGGCAGCCTCCTCGGAGCCTGGAACGCTGACCCAGCCCGAGGCAAGGATGGGGACGTGGATTTTCGTCAGCTCCTCTCCAGGGGAACTCGACAGCCAGCCACTCTTTCCTCACTGATGAGGGCAGTGCAGAGCTGAGCTGGGCACGTGAGGAGGGGGAGTAAGGATAGACATTCAGGGTGCAGGGGCAGAAGCAGGGGTGGCTGAGCAGCTGGGGGGCGGGGGGGGGAAGGCCTGAAGGCCTGCTGCCTAACCCAGGCCCAGGGAGCATGGGCTCGAAGCAGGAAGCAGCTTCTTTGCACAAAGAACTAGTGGGGGAGAGACATGTGTGTTAAAACAAGAGGCCATCTTTCACCCTAAGTAAATGGTTGCTAACATCTAGCTTTGGTGATGAGACAGGCCGGGACCTGGGATCTGAGGCCTAGGAGCCTTTGCTACAGCAGCTGCAATGCTTGCACCTAGACAAACATCTCAAGCAATAAAATACAAAGAAACTATATGGGACTAAAAAAATTAGCTGGGTAGCAGTGGGGGCTAGATACAGGCAAAAGCATACCTGAAAATCTAAAAACCCGACTGCCACTTCTAAAGAAGAACCCGGAGTCAAAGCAGGGTGTTGGGAGCAAAAGCAGAGCCCGCCACACACAGCACCACCGAAGGGTTGGGCAGACCGCCTAAGCCACTCCTCTGGCCAGACCCCTGGACTCACCCCTACCCTGTCCCATAAAAGGAACCAGCTCCCCCCGCCCCCAGTGCATCGAGCGAGTAAGCAAGGGAACCTGAGGTTTGCTATCGTTTTCCCCTGCTGCAAAAGCCTTGCCTGAATTTTCCTGTCTGGCCCCTTGTCAATTTCCACTGATCAAGAAGGCCGAGAGCCCTGGGACCATAACACAACAGTGAGCGTGCAGAAGACAGGCCGGCTCATGGGCCGGGGGTGCGAGGGGAACTGCCAACTTGGCAGAAGGTACCCTAGCAGCGGCAACCAAAAATAAAGTCACACGCCGTCTTTGCCCAGCAGTTCCACTTCGGCTCTTGGTTTCAGAAATACGCCGACAGGTGAGTAAAGAGACATGTACAAAGATGTTCTCCACCGCAGCCTCTGTCCAAGGGAAAATGCAAGAACAACCCAAGCGTTATCAGTTGGGGCTAAACAAACTGGCGCACATCCAGGCCCCGTCCAGCAAAGCACCATGTGACTGTGGGAGCCACGGAGCCATGGAGAAGAATGGCGGGCTTCTGTACCGCTGCCACTGAACAATACCCTCGACGTTTTGGGCAGGACAGAAAGCAAGGGGCAAAGCCAACTGTCAACTCAAATATCCCCATTTGGGCTAAAAAGCACAAGATTCTTCGCACATCCCCAGGGCAGAGACGCTTGTCTTTGTGGACTTGAGCGCAAGGATACACCCCACCTGTCAGCACTGGCACCTCTGCCAAGGGGGAGGGAAGGAAGGGGGTAGTCTCTTCTTACCTCACAGACGTTCTAGTGTGAGCAGGTTTTTCAACAACGTCTTACTTCTGTTAGTTCAAAGGTTTTTAAAAGAATGAGCCATCTTGCCCCGTCCCTCCACCACCAACAGGCACTCCTGGGCCCCTGGGTCTGGATGCCTGGCACCCCAGAGCCCAGCGTAGGCCTGGCTAGGGAACCACCGCCTTTCCAAGGGTAGCTTTCTAGGACATCTGAGACCCTAGTCCGCGGTCCCCAGGCACCTTTCTTCCTCACAGGATGCAGAGAACTCATCCCCTCTCAACGTGGCCTCTGCCCCCACTGCCCCAGAGGACTGCCTCCACTCAAAGCTAGCTTCTGAGAGGAACCCTAGAGAACAATCCCGCAGTTGTTTTTTTTAATTAAGGGTTTTTTTTAATTTTAATTTTTATTTGCTTTTTAAGGGCCAGACCCACGGCATATGGAGGTTCCCAGGCTAGGGGTTGAATTGGAGCTACAGCTGCCAGCTTACACCACAGCCACAGCAATGCAGGATCCAAGCTGCATCTGCAACCTACACCACAGCTCATGGCAAGGAAGGATCCCCAACCCACTGAGCAAGACCAGGGATTGAACCGGCATCCCCATGGATACCAGTTGGAGTTTTTTTGTTTTTTTAAAATGATAAATATTCTGCAGCAAAAAAATCATTGAGTGTTTACTCCATGCGAGGAGTTACCTGGAGTGCACTGCATGCAATCATTTATTTGCTCTTCACAACAACCCCATGAGGCATATCCTGTGATTATTTCCGTTTTACAGATAATAAAAGGAGGCAGAGGGAGAATACAGGACATTTCCAAGATGACTCAGCTAATCAGTGGTGGAATTAATTAGTTTATGAAGGAGAGAGTCCACCTCCAGGGCTTTCGCCCTTAACTACTCTGGTATGTTGTCTCTGAGAAGTAAACAGAAAAGAACACACATCTCAGGAATCTTGGGGAGGCTGCCTGTCCTGGATTAATGGGATCATGGAGTTCTCTCCATAATAGTCAAGGTCAGGTAGGAAGTGGCTCCTCCCTCTTTGCCCCTAGACTAGTTCCAGACATCAGCTCAGCACTCACTGCCGGGGTACAGACCTCTAGCTCTGCCACTAGACGCCCAGGCCCAGGAGGCTGAAGACCAGGGAGGGAGAGAAAAGGAGCCCTTTCCTCTCCGAAGCCTGCTTTCTTGAGTCTCAAGTTCAATCTAAGGCATTTGCCCAGCCTGGGAGAGATTGGCAACAGCAATTCCGTCCTTTTTCTGTGCTGGCCCTCCCTCCACAAAACAAGGGAGCTGCTCTCAGCTCTGGATTTCTATCACACCCCAAATCCATGCAGGCCTCGCCCACTTGTCCCACCAGTGTGTAGCTTGCTCTGGGGCGGGGGGGGAGGGGGGGGGGTTCCTGATTCCTCTAGATAGAACCTGCCTCTCCCTCTCTGGCCCGACTCGGACCTGCTCCTGATCCAGTCACGGTGGCTGCGTGGCTAGTCCGTGGCCCCCTGATGACAGGGATGTGCCCTGTGTTTCTGTAGCAACTCTTGCTCTCCCGCGGTGGGTCTGTACAAATACGTGTGCAATGGATGAATGAGGGAACGAGTAAATTTATTTTTATTTTTTTGGCTTTTGTCTTTTTTTGTTGTTGTTGTTGTTGTTGCTATTTCTTTGGGCCGCTCCCGCAGCATATGGAGGTTCCCAGGCTAGGGGTTGAATGGGAGCTGCAGCCACCGGCCTACGCCAGAGCCACAGCAACGCGGGATCCGAGCCACGTCTGCAACCTACACCACAGCTCACGGCAACGCCGGATCGTTAACCCACTGAGCAAGGGCAGGGACCGAACCCGCAACCTCATGGTTCCTAGTCGGATTCGTTAACCACTGTGCCACGACGGGAACTCCCCGGAACGAGTAAATTTAATGTAGCTCAATCCTATTTTTTAACATCCAGACTCTGACAGTCTTCTGTGTGTTGAGTTTTACTGCTGATTTGGTTCCCCTACAGGTGGGGCAACAAAGTAACAGAGGTGAGGCAGTGGCTGGCAGCCGATGATGGCTGTGTGACGAATTACTCCCAGCTTTAGCCACTTACAACAATAAACATTTGCCATCTTGCAGTTTCAAAAATGGGGAACTTGGCGTGTCTTGACTGGGAGTCTCAGCTCACGGTGTTTCCGAAGAGGTGGCCGGGGCTCCAGTCCGCTCTGAAGTCTGCACTCAGGCGGAATCTACTTCCAGACTCATTCGCCTGGCTCCCGGCAGGCCTCTCCACAGGACCGCCACGCACCGGCAGCTGGATCCCCAGGATGCGTGAGCCGAGAGAGTAAGAAGAGAGCAACGCCCGAGAGAGAAGGCAGTCTTTTTCAGCATGGAATCCCAGAGTGCCGTCCTAGTACGCGTGCCACATTCTGTTTGTTAGAAGCAAGTCCATACATTCCGCCCATGCTGCAGGAGAAGGCATTATGCAAATCAGGGACCACCAGGGACCATCTCCGAAACAGCGAATCTTTCAGAGTCTCAGGGCCATGGTCCTCTCTCTCCAAAACAGTGCAAAGAGACATCCCACTGGCCCGGGTTAGTCCTGAGGATGGAGGAACTAGAGTCCCCCCTCCCTCCCCAACTCTTCGCTTCTTTAGGATGGGCTGAACCTGGGAGGGCCCTCAGTGTCCCATCTCGAGCCCCTGTTGCACACAGGAGGTCCCTAAAGACATTCCTCTCTCAGGTCACTCTCTGGTCTCCCCAGAGGGTAAAGGCTGGTTACAGGGGACGGGTGGCATATTCCCAGGTTAGTGGTTGGGGCACTGGGGTCGGATCTGGGCTTGAGCTGGTCTTACCACTCGAAGAAAGCAGCACTAAAAAGTGGTGAAACTTTTAATGAGTCTCCTTTAGCTTCTGTAGCTGCAAAATCAGTTTAAAATAGTGGCTCCCTCAGAGGGAAGGGGCGTTGGGAGGATCAAAGGAGATGATGTGGGTGAAGGGCCTGCGTGGCTCCTGTCGTGTGGTAAAAGAGTAAACCTGAGTGCTCGTCATGACTGCTGTCAGCTTCTAATCAGAAATCCAGCAACCGAAGGGCAAAGAGAACTCAGCCTGAGAACCAGACAGGTTCCTGCTGGGAGAACACACCTTCACCTACACAAAATGGGCTCACGCTCTCGCCTCCTTTTAGGGGATCAGACAAAACTTCTTGACCCGGAGGAAAGCTGACTACAGGTCCTCCCTGTGCCCCAGGAGGGACGAATGCAACAAGGCGCTCAGCTCTGGGCAGCAAAGCAGGAAGGAAACAAATCTCTCCTGCAGCATGTTTTCCTTCCATGCTGTTTCTCTCCATGGAGACAGAAATATTAAAGGGAGGATGCATAAGTTAAGGCAGGGTGGAACCCCGCTGCGAGCATGAGGTCTTCAGTAAAACTGGGTATCCGCCTGGCATACGACTTTGATAAGTCACAAGTCAAATTGCAGGGTTGTTTTTTTTGTTTTGTTTTGTTTTCCATTCACAAAATGGCGATTTTCAAAACATCCACTGGCTTTTTGCAAAAACTGAGCAAGACTGTGAAGTCCCAGAGAAATGTAGGCTTTAAGGTAACAAGTCCTGAGATTGCAAAGTAAAGGCACAATTCTCTCAGGCAGGAAGAGTTTTAAGACCATATGCAGCTGACCACTAGGCAAAATAACGGAAATGGCTTCCTTCATCTGGGCTGGGTGGTGTCTTGGTGACAATCCTGTTGATGGAGAAGCATGACTGCGATGGGTCAGGAGGCAGCTCTTCCCTGCTCGCTGGGCCCCAGGATGGGTGGATGCCTCGATGTGGGGAAGGGAGAACTTGATCAAGGGCTCTCCCAGGCAGCGGGGCAGGCCCTGCAGCACATGGCCATCAGGCACCGAGGAGAAAGGGCATGGCCCGGGGCTGCGGGAGTGGGCATTCCAGAACGCAGGCTGGAGCTTGGCTTTGTGGCCCTGACATCTCTCCTCATCCATCCCCTCGCTGTGCTTCCCGGCTAAGGAAGGAGGAGCCTGGCTCCACACTGGTCCAGCTGGAGAGACTGGTTAGGAAAGTGGAGGATGACTGGAGGTAGGGATTAGACGTCTGTGGCCAGGCAGCCGGCTGAGGCTCCGTGCAACAACCAGGATGGATCTGTGGAACAAATGAGTATTCCTGGGGGAAGTCTTGGAAACACGTGGGGTGGGGAACTGAAGCAAAAAAGGCTGGATTTCCTGCTTGTGGAATGGAATTTTTTTTTCAGTTGGGCATTAAAGGAAAGGATTACCTTTAATGCTGGCGAACTTGGGGACTGCTGGATAACACTGTGTTAGCTGTGACGTGGGAGCCATCGGACTCTGGTCCTGGGTGGCAGTGGCCCCCACCAAAGGAGCAACAGCCACTCTGATTCAGTTCTGGGACTCGGAAGTTCTGCTGGCATCCATCGGTTCAATCCCCCCCGCCTTCTGGAGGTAGATCAAGAGGGCACAGGGGCGTGCCCCTTCCTCTCTGCTCAAGGGCTCACACACCTTAATTCTCAAAGCCCAGGCACAGGGAGATACCATTCAGATAAGAGGAATATGCTCACTGATGCCTGTTTTAGGTCTTCCCAAGGCTTTGCTCTAAAATGAACTGTTTGCTAAAGGGCTTTCCCTCCCCCACCCAGGAACTTCTGAAACACAGTGAGGCACAGTTCTCTGTATGGTCCCCTGCCTGGTCTCCCCTCTCTCAGCCTGCCTTCTTCTAAGCACGCACATGCTGTAGGCCAGGAGACCCATGTTCATTGCAGACCCAAGCCGGCCACACCCTCTGAAACCCTCCTGGTCCCCTACTATTCATGGGGGTTGAAGACCGAGCTCCCTACTCCCAGTGTCCAGGCGCTAAGTGATCTCACCCCTCCTCCCACCCCAGCCGCTTCTCATGGCACCCTCCCCCTCATTCTCTACTCTCCAGTCAGTTTTTCCAACAAACATGTTTTTCTCCACTTTAGGCTCTTGCACAAGCTGCCGTCTTTGTCTGGGATGCTCACATCCCACCTCTTCACCCAACGTATCTTTTAGGGCTTTCTTGCAGAAAACCCTCCCCAGTCTCCCGGCCAAAGATGGGTCTCCCTTCATTTGCTCCTTTGCTTCTCCTTCCACAGTGCTCAGCTCTCATCTGGTCTTTGGCTCACTGCTGGGGACCAGATCTGGGCTGTGAGCTCCTCCTGAGCAGAAATGGAGTCTGATGTTTGGCAGTGAGAACACACCCACCTTGCAGAAGGCCTGCTGCAGGCTGCCGGTAGGCTCAGCGTATGAGCCCTCACTCCCCTGGCTGTTCTGGGGGCTTTGGGTCATCAGCATAAACACTTCTTTTTTTACCAATGACCGCTTCCTTTTGAAAACCCTTTAGCTATCCCACAGCTTAGGTCTGTTAATTTTATACTCAGAATTTAGAAACAGTTTGCCTTCATTTTAAACTTTAGAGTCCATATTTGAAAATAGAGCCTTACTTTTTAAAAATGGAAGGGTTTGTTTGTTTGAAAGAATAGCTTCAGTTCTAGAAATTTACTTCACATATTAGAAGTCTGGGAAAACTTACTAAGAATCTAAATGTTCTCTTACTCATGGCTCAGCGGTTAGCGAATCTGACTAGCACCCATGAGGACACAGGTTCAATCCCTGGCCCTGCTCAGTGGGTTAAGGATCTGGCATTGCTGTGAGCTGTCATGTAGGTGGCAGATGCGGCTTGGATCTGGAGTTGCTGTGGCTGTAGCATAGGCTGGCAGCTGTAGCTCCTATTTGACCCCTGGCCTGGGACCTGCCACATGCTGCGGGTGTGGCCCTAAAAAAAAAAGTAAATGTTCTCTTACTATTCAGAACTGTCAGAATGTCTAGTTTTTGTTCCTTGAGAGATCACAGTTTTCCACACTGCCTATAGTTTTATTTATTTATTTATTTATTTATTGGTCGCATTCTCAGTACATAGACGTTCCCGGAAGAAGGATGGAACCCAAGCCACGGCAGTGACAATGCCAGATCCTTAACCCACTGAACCACTAGGGAACTCCTATAGTTACTTTTAGAATCAGGCTCTATACCTTTTAAAATCCATTATATTCCAAATTTTATTTAGCTGTTTCCTGGAGGGAACTATAGCTAGTGAAAACCAAACACTCTCAAAGCTAATAAAGCTACTTAGAAATAAATGCTGTAGCCACTCGCCACAGCCCTTTGCCTGCTTTTGTTACCATTTTGACCCGAACTGGGTACTTACAAGGAGTTGCTATCAGATCAAATTAAGCTGCAAGTAAATGGCCTATTTCCTACCACTGTTTTTGCTCTTTGAAGTAAATGGGAATGACATTTTGAGACAGAGTCTTATTTTTTAAATGTAGTAAGTTTTTCCCTCAGTGTTTTTTAAATTATGTTTCATGAGAAACAGTGCACTAAAGTTCAGCCAACTGGCTCTAAAATTTGCATCGAAAGGAGCTGGAATACACACCACATGGTGAATGACAATGGCTAGTACTACATCAGGGTATCTTTACAAGGAGTGGGGGACACACGCATGAATGGTCCCGGGAAACTAGTGAGTGTAGAACCTTCCACAGGCGTTTAGAAGAACTGTTAACAAACGTAAAACCCATAGTTTTTTTAGCAGTTACACACGTAACGGCTAAAGCAGCATTCAAGGTCCCGAGCAGGAACTAAGCTTTACCAAAGCAGCTGAAAATATCAAGTCCCGCCCCCAGAATAACTCCCTCTCCCCCAGGGAAAGACCTACGGTGAGGACGTTGCCAGGGGAAAAAGAAACGGCTTCAGACATTTTTTCCTATATTGTACTTTCCAGGAATTATGTAACTCTTCCTCTTCTGATAAACAAATCCGGCCCCAGGACAGGTTGGGTTTTCAAGAGGAATCCAGCACTAAAACCACAACCTGGACGTGGGCAGGGTCTGTCTATGGCAATCAGAGGGGCAGGCAGGGCCCTAGCTGCCCTCGGGACGACAGGTGGCCCTGCTGAGCCTCAGGGTGGGATCGCGGTGCCCCCATGGTAAAAACCCTCACGTGCTGTCCTGAGGGCAGAAAGCACCTTGGCGTCTCCTCCCGTTCTTCCCATCTGACGCCTGTATGTCAGGAGTCTTTCTGATGCAAGGATGGGAAAGGAAGTCTGATTGGTGTACGGGGCGTGCAGGGGGCCGGGGGTGGGGGCGAGATCCTCGGGGCTGAAGGGAGAGGAGCACGAGGTGAGGCTGGGCTCCCACGGAGGCAAGCAGGAGGGTCTCGCAGGAGAACAGAGGTCCACACGGAGCTTCTTGGGAAGTACCCGACAGGAACAGGCAGCTGAGATGAGGTGAGCAAGGACAAGGAGGGTGTTTCTGTCCGGAAACTCAGTGGCAAGGGGCCCTGGCCCAGACCATGTGTCTGCTGCCAGTGTGGACCTGTCCTGTGTCCTGAGCCACCGTGGTTATGCGCAAGGGACCTCTGGCCAGCGGCCTGAGCAGGGGACTCATCCAAAGGGGAGGGGTCTGGGACCTCCTGGTCTAATGAGAAGGGACACCGGGCAGCAAGGGGAGATGGTGCTGGTCCAGTCTGCCCTTGGCTGAAGCCCGCTAACCACTCCCTCAGAAGCCCAAGATAGCGCTGCTTTGTAGTCCAGGAACAAAGTGTCACAAGAAAGAGCCAAGGCAATTCATCCCACTTCATTTAGTGCCCTACGGAGGCCACCCACAAGTCATAAATGGCAGAGGACATACAGGTGGCAAGTGAAAGGGAGGAGTAGGAAAATAATGACCTGAACGCGGAGGTGAGGAGTCAGGAGAGGGCAGTGTCAAGAGCCTAGGGCTTAGAGCCAGACCATCTGGGCCAAGTCCTGGCTCTGCCACTCTCCAGTTCTGTGACCCTAGACAACCTCTCAGCACCTGCTTCTTTGCTGGGCCGTGGTGAGCATTCATTGAGATGATGCATTAAAATATCTAGCAAAGTGCCAGGCACAGAGAAAGCAGACGATAAGCCCAGCTCCTGTGACCATTCTGTGAGAGAGAAGAGGCCATCCTGAACAATGCTAGAAGAGCATGTCTGCCATCTTGCAGCAATGGGCCGCTCGAGGCTTCCCTCACCCTCATCCGTCAACCCATCCTCCCCCGGATCAGCCTCAGGCGAGGTGGAACGGGCTCGGGAGCTGGGCAAACCAACATGCCCTCCATCTGCAGATCTGAGATGGGGCTTTGCCCTCACCCTCGCCCAGTGGAAAGACACTGCCGTTTACAGCAAGTCTTAAGATGAGAGCAAGGAAAGGATACGAAGCATTAAGAAGGATGATAATTCAATAACGTGGCTCAAGTCCAAACAAATGGGAAAGACTTTTACCCCCCCACTAAAAGGCAAGGTCTCTCTCATTGGGCCCAACTAAATGAGGTGTTCAAGGATCATGCCCAGATTGGGGTGGGGGTGGGATGGGCTTGGGGGGGGGGGGGTTGGGATGGAAATGCTATAAAATTGGGTTGTGATGATATTGTACAACTATAAATGTAATAAAATTCATTTTAAAAAAAGATCGCACCTAAGACAAAACAAAATGTTAAAAATCCAAAATATAGTCAAAGATTTATAAAATGAATGCAAAGGAAAAATAAATCAGATTTCACCGAATTAACATCAAAGAAATGAAAGAAAGGAATAAGTGGAATCAAGGTCGTTTTGTACGGGACATACTTCATAGTGAATCCAGAGCTGTTATAAACTCCCAGAGGTCAGTCCTCGGTATCCACGCGGGACTGGCTCCAGGACCCCTGTGGGTACCACAGTCTGGGGATGCCAAGCCCCATATATAACATGGCATAGTATTTGCATGTAACCTACGCACATCCTCCCCTATACTTTAAACCATCCCCAGACTCCTTACAATGCCTAATACGATGTAAATGCTATGTAAATAGTTGCCAGCACATGGCAAATTCAAGCTTTGCTTTTTGGAACGTTATCGATTTTTTTCTGAATGTTTCTGGTCCAGGGTTGGCTGAATCCACAGATGCAGATCCCAGGGATAAGGAGGGCCAATTGTATACTCAATAATTTAAGGCAGAAACTCTTAGAAATGCAAGGGGTCTCTAACATTTACTTCTGTCCTTGACAGACCAGGTTGTCAGAAATGAATAATTTAAGTGTTATAAGAGTAACTTGAGAGATTACATCTTTTCCAGCACCCATGAAACATTTGCACAAACTGATCTGAAACCACAAGACAAATATCAAACACTTTTTTAAAAATCTAGAAAGCATGTGTGTCACATATTTTAAACCAATGTTAAAAAAATTAGAAGACTGTTTTAAAAAACCAAAGTCTTTCCTAGTGATGCTACATATAATAGCCAAAAAGTGAACACAACTCCCATGTCCATCAAACGATGAATGGATGAATAAAGTGTGGTGCATCCATTCAATGAAATACATTATTTGGCATAAACAGGCATGAAATACTGAGCATGCTCTAATGTGAATGAACCTTGAAAACATGATGCTAAGGGAAAGAAGCCAGTCATAAAAGATTACAGTGTACAATTCCATTTATATGAAATGGCTCAAATAAGCAAATTTATGAAGACAGAAAGTAGATCAGCAGTTGTCGGGGGTGGGAGGGGGGACAGAAGTGGCTAGAAGAAAAAGGGAATGAATAGTGCCATGTATGGGGTTTCTCTTTAGGGTGAAATAAGTGTTATAAAACTGATTGTGCTGGTGCTGATGGCTGCACGACTCTGTAAATACACTAAAAACCACTGACTTGGACACTTTAAATGGATGACACTGAATTATAACGCAATAGAGCCATTTGAAAAAAAAACCCGAAACGAAAGCCCTTGAAAATTAAAAAAAAACCACTACCTTAAACAATGCCTGGTTAAAAGAAAATTTGAAGCTATAAGTACAGAACATTTCAAGAATACTATCAAGCACACTATACATTAAAACATATAGGAAGCAACAAAAGCAGCTTCAGGAAAGCAGAAGAAATGAATTATAAAAGGCGAAAGAGTAAATTCCATATTTCATCAAATTTAGGATGCCACCTATTATAAACTTAAGAATCACCATTATTTTATATAGCACTAAGAAAAACTGCTGCCAATTAAACAGTGTCACCATGTTTTGTTACCGTCAGTTGAAAGATGCATCCCAACTTCAGAGGTTTAAAAATGTGGAGAGAAAAAGCACATCCTAGACTGATGGAATATAGTGAATTAAAAAGCAGAAAGACAATGTGACTGGCAAACGAAGACAAGATCTAATTCTTTGTAAAGCTAACAGACATACCTCTGGCAAAGCAAATTTAAAAAAAAGAAAGAGAAATGCAGACTATTAGGAATGTAAAGCAAATATAACCACACATACGTAGGAGGTTAAAATTTATAAGAGATTATATAAAACCCAATGGCCAAAAAACTTAACTGAAGAAAAAAACCTGAAACTTGAAAATTTGGATCTAATGGGCAATTTTGTACTAAAATTAATTTTCCAAATTAGCTTTAAAAGAGTTAGAAAATTAAATAAACAGCGCTCACAGAGGACATTTACAAGTTGTCAAAAGTTTTTAGTGTCCCAAAAATTGCACGAGGTTTCTGAAAATATTAGGGGTCACTTTCATAAAACCTTAATTTCCCTTGTTATCAATACTATTTTATATCATAAAGAGATAGAAAATTTTCATAAAGTTAGCAGAACCGTGAAAACCAAACCACAAGACGTATTTTTCACCTGTCAAACTGGCAAAGGAGAAGAAAAAAAGCACATGAAAATACACAGTATTTGTGTACATGGGGGAAAAAGGCAATTTTGTCCCCTTCCAATGAAGACAGAAGTTGTTATAACCTCTCTGGAGAGCGTTTTGAAAATACACATGAAAAGGCATACAATTTTGCGTAAGTTTTGAGCCAATAATCCCACTTCCAGGAATGTATTACAAGGTAATAATCAGAACTACACACAGGAAGTTTTGCAACAGGGATGTCCATTGCAAAATCTGAAAAGCAAAAATGTGGAGACAACTTCACTGTCCATATTAGAAAGCAGATTTCAGCTGGACAAATCTATGCGATGGGATTGAGCCGTGGTACAGATACGTAGCTAGTAACACGAAACATGCACGAGAGAGTAAATACACAGGTATTATAGGCATTCAAACAAATGAAAAGATACAAAGCAAAATAGAGTTTATCTCTTGGTAGGAGAACAAATGATATTAATTTTCCTCTCTTCCTAATTCCTCACAGTGAACACGTACTGTTTTCGAAACAGAAAAATCAATAACCATTATAACCCTGTGTTGGAACAAATCTTATATAATATACTAATAATGCCCAGAGAACCAGAATAGAGGGGTTCGGGCTTGAGTTCCCCCAGTGCAGGAGGATGTGGATAAACCAGTAAGAGTCTTGTGACCCCAAGCTGCAGGCTGGGGAGGCTTGGAATTCACAGGTCATTTGTAAAAGCAGCAGCATATCCCTTATTTCAAAGCCCTCATCAGGAAGTTCCCCTCCTCGGGAAGGACCAACGACATGTTCCAACCCAAGACGCCAACCTGTCCCCTCTTTATCCACGGCCCATCAACCAGTCACCTCTTTATCCACAGCCCATGCTGCTTCCCAGACCTTCCTCAACTAGAAACTGTAAAAACCATCTTATCTGGCACTGAGCAGGTTTCTTAAAAAATAATAATCCAATTCAGACTCCTACCTAGATAGGGAATACTGGGGACCATCTTCAGGCTTCGGATATATTCCCGAGTCCGCTTGTAATTATCTTCTTTAGACATCAGGTAGTCCAGTTTCTCAAAGGTGGTCTTGTCTTTTCGATTCAAAAGCTGGAGTGAGAAAACAAACACACAGACCATGAGAGAGAAGGAGCCTGAAAAAAGGAGGAGTAACTGTGGATGAAGACTGACAGGAACTGTCCTAAATGACACGTCTACGCTGTGCAGAATCCTGGGTACAATCAAGAATTTTAAGAGGCTCTTTCATGTAGAGATGAAAAGGCTCATAGCCTCGACTTTATCATGTTATCAAGAATGTCACACTTGGAAGAGAACTTCCCAAACATCTACTGTTCTGAAGGACAGACTGTCCAGCAGAGCACCCACCTCCATGGGTGCGTACACCCTGCAACAGCAAGGACCTCAGAGAGCAAAGCAAATTGTTCAAGGTCTCCCAGAGCTATTTCACAGCCACATCAGGTCTCTTTCTGAGTCCACAGCTTCTTGCTCTCTGCTCAACATTTTTGCCATTGCTGAAGGCCCCGGGAAATTTCACATGCTCCCAGCTGCACACGCTGAGCCTTTGTAGAGCCAGGTCACAGCTCCAATCTGGGCTCTCTCTCCCAGATTCCCTATGGCAGACGGCTGTGTCATATTTACGCTGGGGATGGTGTTTTAGTCAAAATAAGCCAAACTTCTTTTCTGGATGCAGTCATCTAAGGGGTGATTTAGTTATGCAAACACAGGATAAGCAGGTATGCACAGCCTAGGGATGAGAGAAGGAAACCCTTTGTGACTGAGACCTGTGGTATGTATAACTGGTCACTGGGAAAGGGATGGCTCAGTGTTCATAAGGAGGCTTCTTGGAAGGAAGGAACAGAAACTGAACCCTGGTTCTCCAGACTCGATGCTAAGGATTTACACTGAAGTAATGCTGCATGACCCAAGTCAAGGCCCAGTGCCGGGAAATGGCAATAAGGGTCTTTGAATAAAGTGGCTTTGATGAAAGGAGGCTAGGCCAGGAGAGCAGGCTTGAAAAGAGAACTGGGGGAGGGTCATCAAAGAGGGCTGGCTTTGGCACACCATGTGGCTAATGCGGAGACCCTCCCCCCCCCCCCAGCTTAGTTTCTAGGGCCAGTGTCTCTGGGATTTGAGGTCCATGGCTGAGCCAAGGAGTATAAATGGAGAGGGACACTAGGCCAGGAGCGACCTTGGTCAAGCTTGGTATTGAGACCCCAGGGGTCGGTTCAAGGACCAGGACCAGCAGACTTGCCGCATCCATCACACTGAAGTAGGCCAGGGGTCAAGAGCTCCATCATACAGCGGAGAGAAGTGGAACAGTGACAGTCCAGAACCAGGGGAAGCTGGCCTTTTGTACAAGTAGCCCCTTTGGGTTGCTGGGACCCAGGTCTGCAAATCCCACACTGAGGCCATGTCTGGTGCATCAGGAAACCCAGGCTGCCTTGGCCAATTTCTTGATCCTGAGCCTCTGGAGTCACAGAGGATGCAGCTGTGCAATAGCCCGGCAGAGCAGTGACAGCTTGAGAACTTCAGAGAGGAGAGAGAGGTAAAAGAAAAAGCTGAAAAGAAGGCCCCAATGATGAAGAGGTTAGAGAATTAATAGCAAGCTTTTTTTTTTTTTTTTTTTTTTCCCAATTGAGAAATTCGGGACACATCAGGGTGGAGATGCTGCACAGATGCTAGGGATGCTGGCCGCGTAACTGGCTTGCTAATTTAAGGCTGTTATTCATCACGTTAACAAGTGGACAGGAAGTAGCACCAACTCCCATTTGCTGTTTTTAAAGCACCGTAATATACAACTCATCTGATCTTTACATAGCCCAGGGACAAAGTGCAGCCAGAACTATTTCAGGTTCATAATCACAAGGATTAAGTGACTTGTCAGAGTATCCTTCGGGAACTCGATTCAATAAAGGAAAGAAATGTATAATATAGCAACATGGAAAATGAGTACATAGAGACTAAGAACCCAGACAAAACGACAAGCAAATTATGCAGGAGGGAAGCGTCGAGGAAAGCTATGTAGAGAGAAGTATTTGAAATGAGTATCTAAGGATGAGAAATTCACTGAATGAACATATTTACCCAGATCGGAACCAGATCCTTTAGCTGTGAACTGCCCCACTGTAAAGTTGAGCAGGCTCCTCACCCTTTGGCTGGGAGGTCATCTCTTTCTTAATGCATCCTAAAATCCCACTGAATTCCTGGGCAGTCACTCATGCTCATCCAGCAGTCAAATAAATCCTGTTATCCCCATACCGCAGCTAAGCCAAACTGGTGCCCAATGCTCCCTCCACTGGGTCTAGGGGGCCCAGCTGAGGGATTGCCCGTGCCCCCTGGCATGTTTAGCCTATCTGCCTAGCCTGTCATGCTGTGCCCACAAATGAGATTCAGGATGGCATCTGATTTCTCAATAGAAATACACAGGATGCTAGAAGACATGAAAAAATCAGGACATCTGTCCTTCATGCATGTATTTGAATACTACTTGAGACCTTCCCCTAGCAAAACAAAAAAAATAAACCAAGTACAGGAAGATATGGGATATAGGAAACAGTGGATCCCATCTAGCAGAAGTAAAGGGAGGTTCTGGGATGACAGATGAGCAGCAAGACCTAAGAGTGACTGGTCTACATCCTATCAACCCCAGAAGATATGTCTCCAGAGAAAGAGAAGGCTCCATAGGAAACCTGATAGGACCGCACCTGTGTTGGGGGAGAATGGATACATACAAAATCTAGTAAGATCCTGCACAACATGGGATATGTTTACATGCGTAGGTTGTGTATACATATAAAAGACCCAGTAGATAACAGTAGCTAGGCTAAGGATTTTTCCTGAAGAGGGAATTAGAAATGCCAGGGAAATCAAAGAGGACTCCAGAAAGGCCGCGTCATCCATAGTTAACCACGTGACCATTACAGAGGACCGTGTCTACACACCCCCAACAATTAAAACATGACGCCTCCTTTAACAAAAGTGATTTAACTACAGTGACATGAGTGCGTCTGAAGAATGAGGGAAGGTGCTTCAGGAAAAATAAACCAGCATCCGTCATACAAAGAAGTCACCGAATACTGTCTAAAGTGAATGTTGAGAAGTTGTAGCAAAAATACATTGGTGGAAGTGTATCAGAAACTACCAGAAGAAACGCACTCAGTAACTCTGAGTGTTTGCCTCTGGGCAATGAATGGGGTAAGGAAAGAGAGACAGCAATGAGTATTAGATGTTTCACTAAGCCTTTCAGTACTTAGTGAGTTTTAAAATTAATGTGCATGTATTATGCTGAATAAATCCTTCAGAGGTTTAATTTTTTAAATGGAGGGCTTGTTTATTCGAAAAATAACAGCATCTACTTATATATGTTTTAAACTTTTATTACGAGTAGAGCCATAAACTGAAAACCTCATACGAATTGAGAGTCCTTTAGATTTTAGTGCTTACAGGAAGCCTCGGGAAGAAACCATTAGAACTACATGCAAGAAAACAAATTATCTGCCTACTTGAGTCAAACAGATACTTAAAGTATTCGTGTTCAGGAAAAGAGGTAAGGAAATAAGATTAAGGAAAAGTTCACTAAATACAACAGGCAACTTTATTTCTAGTTGAGTTTAGAAGTACTGGGCCACCCTGAGGTTTTCTTCCATAATATTCATTACAGTTGTGAGTAATTGTGTGATTACGTCTGTGTTTCACTCAGCAAATGATTAATCCCATGAAGGCGGTGACCATGCTGGCTGTATTCATGCCACTATTCCCTGCGCCCCCCATCTAGCTCCTGACCCAGAGAAAACACTGCCTAAAGATTTGCTGAAGAAAAGAACGAGAAAACTAATAATGACAACTGAAAAATTTCAACTCCTTGGAAATTTCTGAACACCCCAATAATTTCGGGGTAAAAGAAGAAATAAAAAGCAAGGTTAATCTAGTCACTTATGATGGAGCATAATGGAGGATAACGTGAGAAAAAGAATGTATATATGTATGTGTGACTAGGTCAATTTGCTATACAGTAGAAAATTGACAGAACACTGTAGACCAACTATAACAAAAAAGATCATTTAAAAATAAATAAAAATAAGGGTAGACTGTAATAAGTATTTTAAGAGCAAGGTTATAGACTATTTACAAACCACGAATATATAGAATGTATGGATCACTATATTAAACAATGTGATGAGGCCAAAACTGTACTGAGAGGAAAATGCATGGCTCTTACCTGTTAACTCTTTCAAACAATAAGAATATAAATGAAGTTAACATTCAACTTAAGAAGCTAGGAGAATGGGGGGCGGGAAATAGGAGAAATTGATTACCAGGTAAAATTAGGAACTGATTTTTAAAAAGGTAAAACTAAACACCAAACCTATAGACATGATAACTAAACCCAAGAACCAAATTTTGTAAAAATAGCAATAAAACAAGTAAAACAAGTCAGGCAAAATGCAAAAACACACATTAGAAGTGAGAAAGGGGCATAACCATGTACGCAAAGTGAGCTAAAATTACAAGGTAAAAGTCAAGTCCCTACATATTGATTTTAAATCATTCTCATGGGGAAAAGGATAAAAGGGACTCATAAACCACAGTGTCAAAAGCCAGGAAGATCACAAATCTTGCTCAAATACCTGATGAAGTGGGATGCTTTTGGAAATTTCCCTTATCATGCTCCGAGAGGCTGTATGTGGCACTCATATTTGACTAACGATGAAAAATTCCCCTCTTCTGGTGAACAGTTCAAATCTGGAAGCTGTCTCCATGGAAGAAACAAACAACAAAAAAAGTCCCTCCAAATCCTCTTTATGAGGATGTTGGTATCTTGTTCCCTTGCCTTGAGAGAATAACATTTCTTGATACGTGGAAATGTTTTTCAACAAAGTAACATTTCTTGATACGTGGAAATGCTTTTTAATAAAGAGCCTGAGCTTCAACTATGCTAAAAGTGGCTCAAAATTCTATTTCAATTCCAGTGTCTACTGTCGGTATGGAAAGAATTTTTAGTGCTGTGGATAATCTATGGACCAATGGATTCAACAGATTGAGTATGGAATGAGTACGGAATGAAACTAGGGCACTTAAAAAAAGTAATTTTTACCTCTTTAGATACAAACCATTGGTTTCTGAAAAATAAACTACAGAGTCGTATACCTAGTGTAAAATATTACCTGCAGTGGAGTCTGTTGTAAGTGACACAAGGGAAAATTTTGACTTTGTCAGTTAGTAAACATCCTGGCTTGCTATCCACATCTGTCTTGGACTAAGGCACTCCATACAGATAGATGTTAACCTGTAGAAAATTTAGGCGAATAATTCCACTCCATAGAAAGGCAAGTTATGTCTTCAAGGAATCCCACTGATTGTCATCGGGGGAATGCTGACTCATTTTCTATCCATTTGAAAAGTTATTTCAACATTCTTTACCTGACTATAAAAGGGTAGTGCTCTTGGTCCGCATGTGACACGGTTATAATATCTTACTGGTTCTCCACCGGTTAACGGGTTAAACAAAATCTTTGACAAGTATTCATTTTATACTTATGTGAGTCATGATGTTTATCTTTCTAAAAAATTATCCTTCAACAGTTTATATGCACAGACACATAAACACATACATACAGACATAATGTATAATCTTGTAGGACAATTTTAATCATGTTTCCAACAATTTTGCTCTTGTTTTAAAAAAAAATTCTGCTCATGGCCACCCTGGGAGACATTCACACTAAGTCCCAAGAGCAGGGCTGGGAGGATGAGATTGGTCCTTGAACAGAGGTTTGCCAAGGTCCCATCCTGGGTCCAGAGGTGGCTGTGTGAGGGAGGCGTCGGGCACCCGATGTGCACCCTCATTTGTTTGACTAGGTCACCGAGCCATGAAAAGGACGGGTTAAGGTGAGGAAGGGTCAGAAACACTACCAGAGGGCTCTAGGAGGCGAGAACAAGCTCCGTTGCGGAAAGGAGGAACCAGGAAGAGGCGGGCCTGGAAATGACTCTTGAAGAATGTCAACCAGCAGAGGTGGGGCTGGAGGGACCCCAGAGGCCAAAGAATGCTGAGCAGTGGCCTAGAGGCAGGAACACACAGGGATGCTCAAGGGAGCATCAGCTTGGCAGAAATGCAGGCAAGTGTTGCCTTGGACAAGCCTGGGAAGGTCAGAGAAATGGAAGCGCGCCGTTTGGCCAAGTATGCCCTTGACTTGGCCATTTTGGATACTGTGGACATGTGATGACCAATTTGACTGCTTCTTCTACTTTTCCGGGTTCTTCAACTCAACTTGCCAACAGGGTGCCAATCACAAGTGGCTAAGCATGAACAGTGAATACTAATCAAAGGCGGAAGAATGAGTTGATTGTGGCCGTGTTTGAACAGGAAATTCCTCTGGCCAGCTCTTGCGTCTCTTCCGCACGTGACCTGGGGCACCGGGTTGCTATGTTGCTGGTGGCAGCAGATGCTCCACTGGCCACAGCTGAAGGGTTTATGGCTTGTGTTTTTTAGGGTCAGGAAGTAGGGGTGAAGGAGGTACGAAACCTTTTGATATTTGCTGCTATTGCCCAAAATGCTCTACTCTGTCCTCTGTACTCTCCAAGATTCTCCCTACCCACGGGCTTTCATCAAGTGCCACGTTCCCAAATGCAAAACACCCATCAAGACACACCAACCCTCTCTCTCACCCAAGCTCAGTATCTCCCCTAAATCTAAGGGATTGGTGAAATCCAGGGTTATAAATTCAAACGATGGTTAAAAATTGACCGGCAAGATATTCATTATTATAAAACTAGACATAGTGCAATGAATGTTAAAATGATAGATTAAAAAGAGCAGCATCAAAATGATGACATCACACATCAAAAAGAATAAAATACCTAGGAATAAACCCACCTAAGGAGGCAAAAGGCCTGTACTCCAGAAATTATAAGAGGCTGATGAAAGAAATTAAAGATGACACAAACAGAGGGAAAGATATACCATGTCCTTGGATTAGGAGAATCAGTATTGTTAAAATGAGAAGTTCCCATTGTGGCACAGTGGAAATGAATCCGACTAGGAACCATGAGGTTGCACGTCTGATCCCTGGCCTCGCTGAGTGGGTTAAGGATCCAGCATTGCCGTGAGCTGTGGTGTAGGTTGCAGACGCGGCTCGGATCTGGCAGTGCTATAGCTGTGATGCAGGCTGGCAGCTGTAGCTCTGATTAGACCCCTAGCCTGGGCACCTCCACATGCCACAAGTGCAGCCCTAAGAAGCCAAAAAAACCCACAGAATTGTTAAAATGACCATACTACGGCAAGGCAACCTATAGATTCAATGCAATCCCTATCAAATGACCAATGGCATTTTTCACAGAACTAGAACGAAAAAATTTTACTTTTATGTGGAAATACGAAAGACCCTGAATAGCCAAAACGATCTTGAGAAAGAAGAACAGAACAGGAAGAATCATGCTCTCTGACTTCAGACCATACTGCAAAGCTACAGTCATCAAAATAGTGTGTGGTATTGGCACAAAAACAGACATACAGATCAATGGAACAGGATAGAAATTCCAGAAATAAAGCCACACATTTATGGTCAATTAATCTATGACGAAGGAAGCGAGAATACACAATGGAGAAAAAACAGTCTCTTCAATAAGCGGTGCTGGAAAAACTGGACAGCTACAAGGAAAAGAATGAAATCAGAGCATTCTCTAATACCATACACAAAAATAAAATCAAAATGGATTAAAGGCCTAAATGTACAACCAGATACTATAAAACTCCTAGAGGACAATGTAGGCAGAACACCCTTTGACATAAGTCGCAGCAATGTTTTCTTGGATCACTCTTCTAGAGTAATGGAAATAAAAACAAAAACAAACAAATGGGGCCCAATTAAACTTAAATACTTTTGCACAGCAAAGGAAACCATAAACAAAATGAAAAGACAACCTACAGACTGGAAAAAACCTTTGCAAACAATGTTACCAACAAAGGACTGACTTCTAAAATATGCAAACAGCTTATACAGCTTAATATCCAAAAAAATAAAAAAAAAAAAAAAGGCAAACAAACAACCCATTCAAAAAAATGGGCAGAAGACCTAAACAGACATTTCTCAAAGAAGACATACAGATGGCCAGCAGGTACATGAAAAGAAGCTCGATATCGCTAATTACTAGAGAAATGCAAATCAAAACTACGATGGGTATCACTTTCATGCCAGTCAGAATGGCCATCATTAAAAAGTCTACAAATAATAAATGCTGGAGAGAGTGTGGAGAAAAGGGAACACTCTTACACTGTTGGTGGGAACATAAAGTAGTACAGCTACTATGGAAAAGATTATGGAGCTTCCTTAAAAAACTAAGAGTTACCGTATGATCCTGCAAACCCACGTTTGGGCATCTATCCAGAGAAAACTCTAATTTGAAGAAACATGTGCACCCCAGGGTTCACTGTAGCACTACTTACAATAGCTAAGACATGGAAGCAACCTAAGTGACAGAGGAATGGATAAAGAAGATGTGGTACATCTATACACCATGGAATACTACTCAGCCATAAATAAGAATGAAATAATGCCATCTGCAGCAACATGGATAGAATTAGAGATTCTCATACTAAGTGATGTAAGTCAGAAGGAGAGAGACATACTACCATATACTATCACTCATATGTGGAATCTAAAATATGATGCAAATGAATTTACTTATAAAACAGACTCACAGACATAAAAAGAGACTCACAGACATAAAAAAAAAAAATTATGGTTACCAAAGAGGAAAAAGTGGGAGAGAAAAAAGAAAGACGAAAAAAAACTTCGTGGTAAAATTTCATGTTAACTTATTCACTAAGCATATAATAAAATTGCATATAATAAAATTGCAACAATTTTTTAACAAGAAAAACATGGTTGCATCAGGGCGCCCTGCTCTGGAAGAGTGATGAATACAGACCCCCTGACTGAGCAAAGGGTTGGGAGTGCTAAAAACTGTCTTTAATCTGGGACGTGAAAACACCAGAGCTACGTTTTAGGGTCATCACTCCGGAGGTGGTGTGAGGGAGAGAGTAAGACTGGAAGCAAGGAAACCAGGTAGGAGATGGCGAGGCTTTCCGGTCATAGATCAGAGGGCCTGGCTTACAGGGGCGGGGGACTCTGCCAGCCCATCTGAGGAGCGTTAAGAAGAGCTGAAAACAATAACAACAACAACAGCCACAGCCAACACTTATCTAGCCCTTACCACATGCCGGGCATAGTTCTAAACATTTTGTTCATATATTCAGTCTTCCAATCCTTATCAGAAAAGGCAGGTCCAAGGCTGAGCCCTAGATTCTGATTCAAGGGTCCACCCTCCTTCTCTCTATGGGACGCTGGCACTCCTTTCTTGGCCTGTGGCCCCATACCAATTCAGGTCATGTGTCCTGAGACCCAACAGCTACCTGAGGTACGGCCTGGGGTGACAGTTTCCCACAGGGACTTTTTCCACTTCTGTACTTTGGGGTCCCCCAGGCTGGACAGAGATTTTCTGACAGGGTGGGGTGGGGGGCACTTGCTGGCTCTCTGATTCCTGAGAGGAGCTGAATTCCACCACCACCCACCACCCCCCGCCACCACGTGCAAGCACGAGAACCCCAGCCCCCGGCAGCAAAGGTCTCCGCACAGCGCCCTCTGTGAACCCTGCTCACTGGGCCGACCCTGAGAACATTATTTCTGGCACGTGGTGACTTCCCTTTCTTGGCTTCCGGTTCAGCTTTGCTGCTTGGTCTTTCATTTGGCTAATCTGTGTTGGGGCGTTTGGAGCGGGCAGCTGGGGGAGCGGGGCTTACTCCTCGTCAGCGCCGTCTATGGCATCGCCTCAAAGTCGGCTCAGGGTCTCCTGGCGCTCACGTTCACTTCCTGAAACCAAACTCTGATCTCAGACGTGCCAAGGGTGAGCTGTCAAAGGAACGTGCGGGCAGACGGCTCCGTGGAGCAGGCATGGGCACGTGGGTCTAGGGCTGCAGGGAGAGAGCAAAGGGGCAGCCCCCCGGGGAGCAGAGGTGGCAGCAATCGGGGAGATCCCCAAGGGACAGCTGTCAGACTGGGGAAGATGAGAGCCGGGTCAGAGCCTCGCAGGACACTTAGGTCCAGTGGGTGAGAGGGATGAAAGCAGGCAGGGAGAGTCAGCCATCAGAACGCGGGAAGAAAACCCAGCCTGGTGAAGAGAGATTTTTCAAGAAGAGGGGGACAGATGTTGTGGCAAAGTCAAGGAAGATGAAGGTGCAAACACTGGCAGAATTCACAGTTCTGAGAAGCAGCTCGGGCAGGGCTACCGAGGGAGGGGTGATCGGAGGCTGCACAGGTCACTTTCCTCAGCCTCCCCCCCTCCCCACATCCTGCCTCCCACCTGAGCCAGGCAGCCCAGGCCGGGAAGCAACGAGTCACCAACATCAGAGGGGCCCAGAGGCACTACCTGAGCCACCGGGAGGAGAGGCACCTCCTGCATGAACGCCACACACCTGCCTTTCTGTGGCCATTCTCAGAGCCCCTGGATGTGTGAAGCGAGAGCCCTGCTCCCTGGAGGTTCCCCTTCCAGGTCACCACCCTTCCGACCCGCCTCCGGACCCATCGGCTGTGATTCCCTCCCCTCCAAGCACTTCGGTTTTCACTTTGCTGCTGCAGATGAGTCCAGCTCTCTGGGTCAGTTGGGCAGGAAGGTGCACAGAGCAAGCACAACGCGTGCACGTGCAGCACGGGCTGTAATTACAGAGTGACTTGCCCACACTGAATCCCATGGCCCCAGGTCACTCCTGTCTAAGTCAGTCTCCTGGTGGGAGCGCCCTGACCAGAGAAAAGGTTTCACCCACTTCCAGCTGCTCAGGCCCCAAACCTAGGAGCGTCCTTTGGTCCCTTCCTTACTTCATCGCTGAGGGCCCACCAGTCGTGAATCCTGCCAACTCTGTCTTCCGAATGCCGCCCCGATCGCTCTCGTCTCTCCACGTCCACTGCCACCTCCCTGACGCTGGGCAACACGACCTCACTCCTGGATTCTGCCCTAGCCCCCAGCCCGGCTCATTCCCGTGCTGGCCCCCTTGCACCCCTCACTCAGTTTGTTTTTCGCATAGTAGCAACAGCAATTTAAAAAACAAAAAGCCACCAGATCATGTCTGTCTCCTGTTTGAAACCCTTCAATGCACTTAGGAGAGCCCCCGACTCCTCCCCAGCTGAGCCCTTCCCAGTTGCCCCCGCTGCCCGATCACCAACCTCCCTGAGGCCTGCTACGCTCTGGCCACACTAGCCTGGAGTTTCTTTCACTATGGCCTTTGCACTGGCTGTGCCCTCCTCTTGGCATGGCTGGCTCCTTCTTGTCACTCAGGCCTCAGAGAGGCCTCCCCTGAACACTGGCTCGGTCCCCCTCGCAGCCTCCTCTTTTAGTCTCTAGCATCCCTTTTATTGCCGTCTGACAGCCCTTGGTTCATTCCTTCATGCATGCAATGAACATTTATTGCACCAGCCAGACTAGGCATATGTTTATTCTCCCTCAAAAACGTGTCTGTCTCACCTGGATAACACAGAAGCCCATGAAGACTGGGGCCTTGACCACAGCCTCACAGCCTGGCATGGAGGGGGTGTTTGATAAAGGCTTGATTTGCAGAATGAATAAGAGCTGCATGATATGTGTGCTCAGGATACCAGAACTGCTGATAGGACTTCTTGTATGTCTCATGGCTTTGAAGTGGCCAATGTTCCAAAGTGGCCCAGTCGTAGGATAAATCAGACCCTGTCTGCGCTTTTCCAGGCAGGAGCAGGTGACTCCCGCTCTGTTTGTGCATCCAGCCAGCATTTACTGGGGGCCTCTTATGAGCAGGCCTAAGCACCATGTCAGCCTCTGTCCTGTCCCAGCTCACCCACTGCTGGTACTCCACAGCCAGCTATGGACAGGCCAACAGCCAGCCGTGGACAGGCCGATGACATGCCTGGCCCGCCTGCTAATGACCGACTGGCCCTTGCTGAAACCGAATGGCAGATCTCCTCCACACCTGTGACCTCTTCCACCCAGGTTTCCCAGATAACCAGGGTTTCAATGCGACCCCAGGGACAGCACTCTGGGAGCTGGCCACACCCTGTCCCCAGGTGCTGTGTACCAGACTCATTTCCCCAGCCCCACTTCTTCGTCTTCTTCTTCTTTTTTTTTGTTTTTTTTTTTGTCTTTTTAGAGCTGCACCCGCAGCACCTGGATGTTCCCAGGCTAGGGGTCCAATCGAAGCTGCAGCTGCTGGCCACAGCCACAGCCACACGAGATCTGAGCCTCGTCTGCGACCTACACCACAGCTCACAGCCACACCGGATCCTTTACCCACCGAGCAAGGCCAGGGATCGAACCTGCATCCTCATGGATGCTAGCCAGATTTGTTTCTGCTGCGCCATGAAGGGAACTCCCCCTAGCCCCACATCTCAAGCAGTGCATGTGCGCATTTTCCCCTGTCCTGTGTCCAACCTGATTCCAACATCAGGTTCCATCACAGACAAGCATCCAGCACACCAGCCAAGAACATGGACCATGTGTCCAGCAAGACAAAGCTATATCCCACTGGCTCTGATGCTCCCTAGCTCTGTGATCTCAGACAGGTCACTGCAACTCTTGGAACCTCAGTTTCTTTCTCTGAGAAATGAAGACTATAAAAGCACTGACCTTTGGGGCTTCTATGGCTGGTGTGCCTGCTCCCGCCGCCCGCTGCCCTGTGAGCCCATGAGATCTCACCAGTCTCAGATCAGGGGACAAGTGGGGACAAGGGAAAGAGCAATTTTTTGGTAACGTTTCTACAGCTAATCTCATTACCAGAAAAAGAAGTAGCAAAAGAAGGATGCACAATAAGCACAACTCAAACAACCAGCATATGCTTGGCTGGGCACCAGGGACATGGGGAAAAACTCTTGACTTCATCATGAAGAAAGCAATCAAAGAGAGAGGCAGACCTGTAAACAAAACTGTAGGAGTTTCCTAGTGGCTCAGCAGGTTAAGGGGCCGGTCACTCTTGTGGCTCTGGTTACTGCTATGGTGCAGGTTCGATCCCAGGCCCGGGAACTTCTGCATGGCAAAGATGCGGCTAAAAAACAAAAAAACTGCAGAGCAGACCCCCGTGCGCTTTGCCACAACAGGTACAGAGAGAGTGTCGGAAACACAACGGCACCGTGGATTCCACTGTGCTGGGGGTGATTAGAATGAGGGAGAAAGATGGTGAGTCTGGGCCCCACTATTTCCCAAATGCTCTGGCCCAGCCACTTTCCTCGGATTGACAGGACGGGGGGCAAAAGCGGAGAGTCTGGTCTAAAACAAAGACTGGAGTTCCCGTCATGGCGCAATCCAACTAGGAACCATGGGGTTGCAGGTTCGATCCCTGGCCTCGCTCAGTGGGTTAAGGATCCAGCGTTGCCGTGAGCTGTGGTGTAGGTCACAGACGTGGCTCAGATCTGGCATTGCTGTGGCTCTGGCATAGGCTGGGGGCCACAGCTCTGATTAGACCCCTAGCCTGGGAACCTCCACATGACGCAGGAGCAGCCCAAGAAATGGCAAAAAGACAAAAAACAAAACAAAACAAACAAACAAACAAAGACTGAGAGGTGGGTTTGCCCAGAACACACAGCTCCCAACACACGACCTTGGAAATGTCATGTCATGTAATCCACACAGCATGTAGCACCTCCTCTCCCCCTCACACCACTGTTGTCAGTTTCTAGTCTTATCTCCTGGGATGCTGCCTCCCCCACCCCTTTTGCCCTGGTAAGTGGCCCTCTGTAACCAAGGAAACGGTCCTGGCTCTCAGCCTTTAGGGGACCATGGGGAGATTTCTTAGAAAAAAGAAGAGCTGTTGGTGCCAGGGGTCACCTGTCCTTTGGTGACACACCATCTCAGCTCCCCGGCCTCTGCCTGGCTCCCACTTGCTAGATGCCCACTGAGATGTCACAGTCAGCGCCCAACGCCAGGGGACTGGGAGCAACAGACGCCACAACTAACCAAGGAATGAGTGGCCAAAAGGCAACCTTCAGGGCCTGGCAGCAGCTCTCCGGCTCGCTGGCCGTGTGTCCCCTCCCTGGTGGGCCCTCCTCCGACTTCCCTTTCCCAGATCAAGGGACAAGTGGGGAGAGGGAAAGGAGTTCTTTTCTGGCAACACTTCTAGGGCTAATCTCATTACCAGAAATTACCAGAGACCAGTTGCCAGGCCAGCAGCAGCCACGGCCAGGACAGAGGCTCCGCCGCCTGGGACAGTACCAATAGCGAACTGCTCTCGTCGTCAAAGCTCCTATCAGAGGACTTAGGATAGAGGAGTTAAAACACTAAACAGGCCCTGCCCTCTTGTTTTGAGCGACAAGACGGACTGGAATCGTCCTTCTCGCTGAGCTCCGTGGGGTGAGGTGGTTTAAGCCGGCGCCTCTGCAACCAGACCGCCTGGGCCGAAGCCGGCTCTGCCTCTCAGCCGGTACCCTGCAAAGCCCCCCGCTGCTCCGGGCCGGCGCTTCCTCGTCTGTAAGGAGGATAACGAACAGCAGTGCCTGCCTTTGTGGGCAGCTGTCAGGAGGAAATGCGTTACCACGGGGAAAACTTTGAGAGCAGCGCCTGGCCCGTCTGCAGGGAAGAACAGCTGACCCGCATGGGCTGGAAGCGGGTTAGATAGGAGGCCCATGCCTTCGAATGGGTCCTGGGTGGATAACTCACTCCAGGCTCTCTGGGGAGCCGTGGGAGATTTATTGTCATCGCAGCAAAGACTCATCGATCACAGTGATGACTTGGCCGCCCTGCAGCAGTGCTCTGTCAGGCCACACGGGGTGGTCCTGCGGGTCGTTCCGGCCTGACGCTGCCCCAGGTCCTGGTCAGGGCCCAGCACCCTGCGGAGAACACTGGCCAAAGCTTCCTGGATGGGCCCTGCCCATGCCTGAGTGGGGGCATCGCTGTGCGGCCCTCACCGCCTGTGCAGCTTATGGGGACCGCCCAGAGTCCCTGCGCGACTGACAGTAAGGTCTGCGCACTGTGAGAATCGCCATTCCTTCTTCCGGCACACACACAGCTCCTGGCAGGCCAAGAAACCATAGCGGCATCTAAATGATGGAAAATTCATTTGAGAAAGAATCTCCAAGCAACTTTTGTAAAAAGCTTCACAGCTCAGATGGACTCAAGGAATCACAGGGCTGGCAGCAGCCACAGAGACAGCGGCTTCCAACTTGCTTTCGACCTCCCAAGCCATTGCTCAACTCAAGTTCACCCAGAAGCCTAGGACATAAAACTGATAAAAACAGAGCTGCTCTGGCAGAAACCGTGCCCAGGCAGTCGGCTGAGCGCCCTCCCTGCTCTCCCCCAGCCCCTGCTGGCCCCAAGGCAGCTCCAAGGAACCTGCGGGGGCTCCACGAGGCCCTGAGGGAGAACCACAGATCCAGGCCAGCCCCTGAGAAGATCCAAGGAGACAAATCCCTCAGCATCGCTCTGCGCAGACGGGGCCGGCACGCAAACCCAGTTTCCTGACTCCAGGCTAGCGCCTCCCTCTCCACTTTGCTGAGGCTAGATCTATGGAAAACTGCAATTTAAAGAAGCAGGGCTCACTTCTGGTCACCCACAACATAATCCCAAGTATTTTAAAGGCCCCTGAACTAGCCAAGTCTGAAACAGAGGCCAGCCCCACAGACTGGCCGAAAGAAGTTCGGAAATGAGTTGCAGAGGCACAGCTGACAATTTCCTTCAGTTCGGTGGGACATAAACAGGTCTTGAAAGGCTTGGGCTGTGTGGCTGCGAGAGACCCCGGGACCAGGCGGGCCAGGAGGCCAATGCTAATGAGCTATGGAAATAGCAGTCACTTCCCCCTGTCAGGCACGGTGCCAAGCGAAGGAGGATAAAGAGGTCTGAGATATTTTAAAAGTATTTTTACAGCAGAAAAACTTTCCTACAGACTCAATTATATAACTATCAGACTCCACCTCTGAGCTGAAATTATCCATGGCCTTCAGGAAAAAAAAATAATAATTTTTCCCTACACGAGGGTCACAGGTTTCTCCAGAGAAACGCTTAGCTGTACAGCCAGCAACCCAGGGCAGCTGCAAACCATCAGCCCAGAAAACTTCCCAAGGGCAGTTTGGAGCGGAGGGCAGAAGTCATGCCACAGACCCCGCCATCCCACAGGAGGTTGTCGGGTCCGGAAAGGCAGTGCTCGGGGGGCCTGCTGACCCCAGCCCCGTCAGTGTCCTCCCAACGTCCTTATCCCTAAGCGGAGAGAGAGGACGCCCAGGGAACACTGCACTAGCCCACAGTAATCCTCTGTCCTCGGCAAAGGGCAGACAGAGGAAGGCCTCTGGGGCCTGGGGGATGCAGGGCTTCAAGGACACGACAGCCCAAACCCAAGGAACAGACTTAGGAAGATGAACTTACAGCCCAGGTTTTCGTCAGCCTGAAGATGGGTGCGCTTTGTAATGCTGACACCACAGACATGAGAGAATGAAGGTTGTTGAGTTCTAGAAGTTTCTGCAAAAAAAAGATATGGAATAAATCATTTTGCTGCTATAAACAACAGAACAAAAACATGCTCAAGTGTTACCAAATGTTGTCATATTTAAGAAATGCAATTACACTTAAAAACATCCCATGTAGAAAAATATAGTTCTAGGAAGTTCATAGAAACCATATGCTCTTTTTCTTCCCAATTGTCAAAAGGTGAGTCTGCATCTAGAACATTTGCAAAATTTCATAAGCTGACTAGTCTGGCTGCTGGACAGAAACACAGTTCGGGATGAGGTTGGATAATATCCTTTCTGTTCTTTTTTGAGATGAATTTGAACTGTCCCAGCAGGCTACTGCAAACGGAAACCCCAGCTGTGCCAACAATGTCATTGTGGGTCTTCTGTGGTTACCTTAACACCCGAGCGAGGGGGGCTGAGGAGAGATGGCATCCATCTGCATAATCCCCCCTCAGCTGGGAAGACGGAGCCCCGGCTGCCCAGCTGCTTGACTGTGCACCTCTGAACCAGACCCCGAGTTAGTGAGAACATTTGGATGTAATTCCGTCTCAGACAAGCTCCTGACCGTGGACGGCAGCAGAAGGAGACACAGACGAGAGTAAGAGCAGAAAAATGTAATTGCTCCCTTCTCGGTTTTATGCTGAGGGAAACCTGCTAACAGGACCCGGGGCCCGCTTCCCACTCTCGGGAGGCAGGGAGGTCTGTGCAGCCGGCAGGCTCCATGGAACCAAGAGGCCTGCTTCCCAGCCCGGTTCCCACCACTCGCGAGTCCTCTGGCACGTTACCTAAGCCTCCTGGGCCTCGACATCCTCCCGTTTAGGAGGGGGGGAGGACACACAGCGCCTCCGCCGCACGGGACGGGGCACGTGAACTGCCCAGGCCAGGGCCTGGCTGGTTCTTGGGCCGGAGGACCGGTCCCCAAGCCCCCCGCCCCACCCCCACCGCTCGTCTTGGGTCCTTCCAAACTGAGATGCCACTTCCCCTAACATGTCCCTCCTGACCATGCTCCCAGATCTAGGAAGGTTGGGGGCCCGCCCGTGTGCTCCCACAGTAGCCCGTGCTTCTCCTCAGCACGCTGGGCTGTATTTGCTTTTACGTGGCCCCTCTCACCCTGGACTATGTGCCCCCTGCCAGCAGGGGCGAAGCTGTATCCATCATATCCCAAGGGCCCCGGACAGCACAGGGCAGGGCCCAGTAAAATGAACAAATAATTGAAAAGCCCTCAGGCCGAGTCCTCGTGGAGTCCGCACTGGGGAGGCCTGCCTTACCGCGCAGGTGAATACTTCCTTTCACACATCCTGCAACACTCCCCAACTGTTTCCTGTGTGTCGTCATCGATTCTCTGGGGGGAACTGAATCTGAATTGCTGTGCCTGTCACAGAATTTCTTTTAGAGCGGACGGTTCTCTGGGAGAGCGTCTAATCCACCCCTTCCAGGTCATAGATGGAGACTAAGGCCCAGAGGAAAGAGGGGCTGGCACAGGAACACACACCCAGGGCCCGGGGCCAGCGGGCTCATCTGCCACCAGGAGACGGTGGGGCTTAAGGAGGAATCATCGCGGATCCTCTGGGCAGAGACTCTAAGCTCATTTCCAAGCTGAAGGCACCAGGTGGGCTGGAACTTTGTCCCACTTTCTCTCGTGGCCCAGATGAACTCACGGACAGCAACAAGTATCCTTAAGCCCGGTGCAGCCCCAGGCACTTCAGAATACCCGGGACATAGGACATAAAAGTCTCCACGCCCCTCACCACAAGGGCACAGAGAGGTGCTCCATCTGACTCGCTGTGGGGCGCAGGCATAGATGCTCACCTCTCTAAGCCTCCCCTTCCTCCTCCGGAAACAGGACAAGAATTATGTGAGTGTCAAATGCAATCCTTCCTGTAAAGCAGCTGCTCAGACGCCTGGTCTGAGCAGGGCCTCAGTAAAGGTCAGCTGGCCTGGGACCCGGGTGGAAAGACAACGTGATGCATGAGCAGGTGGTGAACCAGGCAGAACAGGGCTCTGCTGGGTCCAGGCAAGCCCTGTGGTCGGGGCGCAGTGCAGTGGGAGGAGCGGGCAGGACCGTGTCAGAGATGGGAGTGGTCCAGGAAGGCCCGCGGGATCACAGCCTGGGCTGGGAGAGATGACGGGAAAGATGGGATAAAGACCTGAGCCTGTGCCCCGCAGCTGGCAGGCCAGGGTCAGGAGGTGGGAGTCGGGGGCAGCAGGGCCCAGGCTTAAGCAGAGGATAGGGTGGGGTGAGCTCTGCTGCCTGGGGACCAAACGTACAGGATGTGACGGTATCATAAACACTGACGCTCACTGCAAGCCATCACGGCCCAGCACTGGCTAAACCCGAAGAGGAGGATGAATGGATCCCAGGGGTGGCCCCCGGGGCCTGCGGAGCATCTGTGAAAGGCCAGCTAAAAAGGACGGTCGGCTGCCAAAGCCACCAGGTGGAGGGGCAGCTGGCTCTGTGTGCACGAGCGGGCGGCCAGGCTGGTCCCACAGCCGCCTCTGCCTGGGGAAGTCAGGTCACAGCCCCGTCGGAACCCTGCCCAGCAAAACCAGGGCAAATCAGCTCCCAAAGTACTGAGGAAACACATTTTTGAGAAAAAAAAAAAAAAAGGAAAGGAAGGGGAAAAATAATAAGAAAACAGCTTACCTTGGCTATTTTCACAAAATGGCTCAGGATTTCTGCCCTTATTTTTAAAGTCTGTGCTGTTAGAATTTCTCGTACAACCCAAAAACTGACCTGTAGAGTCAAATACACACATACACACACACACACACCAGAAAAGCTGTTTAATGCCAGACCACCCAAGTTGTCCTGCCCACCACTTCCATAGGCTTTCCAAGAGGTTGGGAGACTGGAGAACACACCCTAAGGTTGCATGAGGTCACGAGGCTGAGGGTTCCTTTATGACACCCAACCCTGCACGTGGGTCCCCTGCTCTCAGCACCAACTCTCCAACACACACAGTGGTGCTGAGAGAAATAAGTACTTCCGGCATCATCCAGGGGACTTACTGGGCCTCCCTGATACATGGGTCTCTCTGAAGGTGCTTCAGGGAATTTTGAGATGATTCAGACCAGATTCCTGCTCAGCAGGATCACAGTCGTAGGGAGACGATGGATGGATGGATGGATGGATGGATGGACAAATGGCCCCATGCAATCCATGTCCCCAGCCAGCCCCAAGACAAGAAGGATTCACTGACACTTGCCTAACCATAACAAAGTTAATTTTCTAAGAGAGGTTTGCCCAATAATTTATAAGTATCTCTCAAAGTTCCGTGAAGCAATGCAGGTTAAAGGGCACATTCTTCTGGAGACAGTATATACCAAAAGGATATACTGGTACTCAGGATTCAGAATATCATTCATGCTTGACCTCTCACGTAAATCAGCATTCCCGAGCCCTTTGCATCCTTTGGTGGGGACAAGAGAGTCATCTACCAGTGTCTGGTGGGCTCGCACGATTCCTCAATAAAACAGAAGGGGCTTTGTGCCAAGAAACACTGGGAAGTGGTTTGCTTTCCTGTTTACATTTCATTACTATAACAACAGAGCTCTGTGAAACACAGATGCCCAAGAGTGCAATGACAGCACACAAAGAAAGGAGGAGAGATGGGCAGAGCATGGGGCATGGGTGGGATGAAAGCCCAGACATCTAAAACCTCTAAATTTTACGAAGAATAAAATCGTTAAGGATATCCCAGAGTTCACAAAGTAAGTTTACTGCTGCAACCAAATGAATTCTTCTTATTGACAAACTGTCACTTTCCAATGAGAAAACAAGAGAAAATGAACCAAGGACCAAAAATTTGCTTTTTATACTAAGCAGGAATATTACAGAAAAGTTTTCTCTGTATAATTATCTGTAGTTGCCTGCAGGACATGCCTGGGTTTCCACAGAATCGGTTTTTCCAAGAAACTGCCTAAAATTAAGTTCAGACTCAAATGCTTACTAGCCAGTGATGGAAGAAAGATTTTCTGGATACCAAGTGAGATGCCCACAAACCTTATATTTTAATACATGCACATGTTCATGCCACATAAATCTCGTGTGATAGTTTATACGTAAATTTAAGAGATTCTTAACGTGCCCCCAAATCACACGTATTTAAGGCATAATTAGGGACCATGGCAGAGTGGACTCCAGGGCCTGCAGAGGCGATTCTGGATCAGCCCGATTCAGCAGACTTTCATGAAGCGCTTACTGTGTGCTCGCGACACTGTGAGCCCAGACATGTCCGTCCTCGCCTGAGAGGGAGGAGACCAAAGGAGGAGGCAGGACCCTCCAGAAGTCACTGCGCCGAAAGGCAGCCGGCAATCATGGTCATCAAAGAAGTTCAAAGCCAGGGAACTAGAGGCAGGGGGCTTCACAGAGGAGGTAGGCCTCAAAGAGGAGGAGACTTTCAACAGGCCAAGAGACCAGGGAAAGCTGAATAGGCCGACAGGACTGCAGGTGCTGCAGGTGCCCTGTGGGGTGGGGGTGGGGAGGGACCCTGATGCTGCAAAGGGAAGCGAGGGCCAGACTTTCGGGGTTTGGAGCACCAAGGGGACACTCCGCTGCTGCACAGGGAGAGTTCCGGAGGCTTCTGAGCACAGGACGTGGGCAGGGACACCCATCAGGAAGCTAAGTGACCCATCAGGAGGCCTGAGCTAGGGCCATGTGAAAGGAGATGGAGGGAAGGGGCCGGAGAGAAAGACATTATAAAAGTAGAATCAGCATAGTTTTGAGCATCTTTCATTCTGTTTTTTTAACTACAAAATTAAGAGACGCTTAATGAAGAAAACAAGGGAAACAGAGTTAAGCACAAAAGACAGAAATCCTGGAGTTCCCACTGTGGCGCAGTGGGTAACGAATCCGACTAGGAACCATGAGGTTGCGGGTTTGATCCCTGGCCTTGCTTAGTGGGCTAAGGATCCGGCATTGCCGTGAGCTGTGTTGCAGATCGAGCAATGCTCGGATCCCGAGTTGCTGTGGCTGTGGCATAGGCTGGTGGCTACAGCTCCGATTTGACCCCTAGCCTGGGAACCTCCATATGCCATGGGTGCGACCCTAGAAAAGACAAAAAGACAAAAAAAAAAGACTGAACTCCTTCTCACATACAGACCCCAAGATAAGGTATGTGACCTTCTCAAAACATGTATTTATTATGTCTTAGAAGAAAACACGTTTGTCTAGTCCTTTGAGCCATAGAACACGTCTGTCTTTTTCAATTACACTGGTATACACAAATCATACTATCACAAGAATTTTTATAGATATATAAGAATATGAATATATTTTCTAGCAGCAGCCAAGTGTTTCACCCTAGGGATATATCATCATTAAGGAACCTCCTGCTGTTGGAGAGATTATTCCTAACTATCTTATTGTGATAGCCAATGCTGTGGTGAACATATTTATACATATATCTTTAAGCATTTTTAAATTAAGCCCTGAGGATGAATTCCTGTAAGGTGGAGTAAATAAAAGTATGTGTTCCTTTCTTTCAAAAGCATAAATTTAAAAACGTGGCCTCCAAAGGTCTATTTGCTGAGCCATCAATAAGTTGGAGCCAATCCATGTTCCCACACACAGGCGAGTACCAGTTATCACAGCTCTTTTTCACTTTACTAACCTAATGGACAACTGATGGCTCACTGTAGCTCTTTTGCATTCTTTCGTGACTACGCAGGTGACATTTTTTGCACTTTTTTTTTTCCCAGTTTTTTGTTTCAAATTATCAACAGGCTGCTTGTACTATCTGTTTGTGAATTACCTGGGTCAGGTCCTCCACCCACCTTTCTATTGGACACGTGTCCTCAAACTCTTGATTAGTGAGAGGTCTTTTACGTGAAAGAGAACACATTAGCCCTTTGCGAGTCATATACTGTGCCCAGAGTGGGAGACTGATACCGCTATACACTGTTTAGGGGACCAATTCACAGGACCATTTTGAAGAACCACTTGACTGTATCGTTCCAGATGTTAAAGTGAGAGTTCCTGTCGTGGCTCAGGGGTTAACGAACCCGGCTAGCATCCGTGAGGACTCGGGGTCGATCCCTGGCCTTGCTCAGCGGGTTAAGGATCCTGCGTTGCTGTGGCTACAGTGTAGGCCAGCAGCTACAGCTCTGATTTGACCCCTAGCCTGGGAACCTCCATATGCCACAGATGCGGTCCTAAAAAGACAAAAGACCAAAAAAAAAAAAGGTTAAAGTAATATTCTCTCTCTAACATTTTACAAGAGTTCACAGAAGCACTGTTTATAAAGCAAAAGAATATGCCCATCAGTAGGGAACTGGCTGCATAAATGATGCTATCACCTCAAACTTTGGGAGGAAGTCACTATGGAAGGAGGGAGGCAGCTGTGCTCCACCTTTTTGAGGGCAAAATAGCTACACAGACTCTGGAATTTTTCTGCACAGGAGGGTTGTCCCGTCTCCCCAATTCATTTATTCTATTATTTACTTATATCAGAATGAACTCATGGATATTTATTTTACATTTTGGGTTTTAACCCAATACTGTCCTTTATTTTGTGGCTGTAATTGTTCCAGATTTGGCCGCTGAGCGCTAGCTTCGACGTACCCCAGCATGGCTGTGGTTGGTTTTTTGAGCACTTTCTTGCTTTCTGCCACTACAAGATGCTACAGGCTTATCCTGTACATTCCTTGCCCCAGTCCGACACCAGCCACTTCTCCAAGGAGCCCTGGCTCCTCTCATTAGATGGTGATATTAGAACCCCAGATCTGGGAGCTAGGTGTGCTTATGCTACTGGAGTATCACTGCTTCCAGGTCCTCTCAGATCACAGAGCAAGGAAGTGTGTGTGTGTGTGTGTGTGTGTGTGTGTGTGTGTACATGCTAACTCTTGAATATACATGTATCTATACATATTTCTATATGTAACCGTCCGTATCTATATTAAGCTAAATATGAGCTCAGGCTAATGTCTCCATGTCACCAACTGCAAGGCCTTACTTGCCATATGGAGCATTCTAGCCTTCTTTTCCTTGCTCCTCTCTAACTTCCCACTCCAGCAGGTGGGGGAAAGCTGGCTCCCACCATCTGCCATCCACTTCCTTAATTGTCCAGTTCCGGTGTTTAGGCACAGCGGCTCCAGAACTGTGACCCATGCCCCTCGGGAAACAACTTCATCAGAGCAACTGCTTATACACCGTGCCTTTCGTCTTTCGTCTCTCAGGCTCCCTCATTTCCAGAGTTACTTAAGCCAGCACCTTTCCCCTCACCCTTCTCAGTGAGGTTGCTATATACATTTATAACGCAGTTAGGTTCATTCGTTATGAACCTAACTTCGTATAAATGCCTTCCATTCTAGAACCCCTTAGTCTCCACCATGAGTTTTTTTAAATCTGCATATACTGAGGTCTCCTCTTAGTGCTGTGACGTTCTATGGGTTTTCACGTGTGCACAGTGGCCCGTATCCAACATGGCAGAATCATCCAGGATAGTTTCACCACCTAAAAAATAGCCTGTTCTTCACCTACTCAACCCTCTCCCCTTCCCACACCCCTGGCAGCCACTGATCTGTTTACCGTCTTTAGGGTTTTATCTTTTCCAGAATTTTTTCTACATTTTCTAGAATGTGAAAAAGAAAAAAGTAAAGGAGGAAATCACAATTGTGTTGCCTTTTCAGACTGGCTTCTTTCACTTAGCGATGTGTATTTAAGATTCATCCATGTCTTTACATGGCTTGATGGCTTCTTCTCTCTTTTTTTTTTTTCCTTTGGATGAATACTGTTCCATTGTATGAATTTATCAGTATTGAAGGACATCTTACTTTGAGTATTTGACCACTGTCAATAAAGTTGCTATGAATATTTGTGTGCTGTGTTGTGTGTGTGCACACAAGATTTCAAATAAACTGGATAAATATTGAGGGGTGTTATTGCCAGATCATACCATTTTTCATTCCGACTGACAACAAATGAGAGTTTATGTTGTTCCAAATACTTGCCAACAATTGGTATTGTCAGATTTGGGGGGGGGGGTGTTTGGGGGATTTTTTTTTTTTCAGTATTTTAGCCATTCTAATAGGTGTGTAGTGTTTGGCATTACCCCGGTGGCAAATAATATCAAGCATCTTTTCACATGTTTATTTGCCCTTGGTATATCTTCTTTGGTGAAGTATTTGTTCAGATCTTTGGCTTGGTTTTTTTTCTTTTCTTATTGTTGAGTTTTAAGAATATAGTCTCTTGGGAGTTCCCGTCGTGGTGCAGCGGAAACGAATCCGACTAGGAACCATGAGGTTGTGGGTTCGATCCCTGGCCTTGCTCAGTGGGTTAAGGATCCGGTGTTGCGGTGAGCTGTGGTGTAGGTCGCAGACATGACTCAGATCTGGCACTGCTGTGGCCCTGGTGTAGGCCAGCAGCAACAGTTCTGATTAGACCCCTAGCCTGGGAACCTCCATATGCTGCGGGTGAGGCCCTAAAAAGACAAAAGACAAAAAAAAAAAAAAATATATATATATATATATATATATATAGTCTCTTATCAGATATGTGTTTTGCAAATATTTTCCCCAGTCTATGCTTTGTCTTTTTTTTTTTTTTTTGCTATTTCTTTGGGCCGCTCCTGCGGCATATGGAGGTTCCCAGGCTAGGGGTCGAATCAGAGCCGTAGCCACTGGCCTACGCCAGAGCCACAGCAACGCGGGATCCGAGCCGAGTCTCCAATCTACACCACAGCTCACGGCAACGCCGTATCGTTAACCCGCTGAGCAAGGGCAGGGATCGAACCCACAACCTCATGGTTCCTAGTCAGATTCGTTAACCACTGCGCCACGACGGGAACTCCTGCTTTGTCTTTTAATTCTCTTAACAGTATCTTTTTCAGAAGAGAAGATTTTAATTTTAATAAAGTCCAACTGATCAATTTTTTCTTTCATGGACTGTGCTTTGGTATTATAGCTTATAACTCATCACCAAAGGTCAAATAGATTTTCCTCCTTGTTTTCTTCTAAAAAGTTTTATAGTTTTGTCTTTTACATTTAGGTGTATGATCAATTTTGAGTTAATTTTTATGGAAGGCCCAAAGTCCTGTATCTGATTCTTTTTTTCACATACACAAAAATATTCCAATTGTTCCAGCACCACTTGTCGAAGAAATTACCCTTTCTCCACTGAATGCCCTCACGCATTTGTCAAAATCAGTTGACTCTATTTGTGTGGGTCTGTTTCTCTGTTTTATCATTGTAGGTATCTATTCTTTTGCTAACACCATGCTATCTTGATTACTGCAGCTTTAAAATCAGTTCTGAAATCAGATAGAGTGAGACTTCCAACTTTGTTCTTTTTCTGATTATCCTGTCTTTAGCCTTTCCACATAAACTTTAGAATCAATTTGTTGATATTTATAAAACAGCTTGCAGGGATTTCCATCGGGGTTGAATTCATTCTATATATCAAGTTGGGAAAAAGTGACATCTCAATCATGTCTTTTTTTTTTTTTTTTGGCAGCGGCATGCAGCACCTTGATATGGGATCTCAGTTCCCAAGCCAGGGACTGAACTTGGTCTGAGGCTGTGAAAGTGCCATGTCCTAACCACCAGACCACCAGGGAACTCCCAATAATGAGTCTTCTAATCTATGAAGATGGACTATCTCTCTATTTCCATCTATTTTTCTTTCTTTCATCAGTGTCTTACAGTTTTCTGTATATGGGATCTATACATACTTTCTTAGATTTATACTTAAGTATTTCTTGTGTGTGTGTTATGACATATGATGCTGTTGGTTTTTAAATTTCAAATTCCAATTCTTCACTGCTGGTATATAGAAAAGCTTTATATATTGATCCTATGCCCTGCAACCTTGCTAAACTCACTTATTAGTTCGAGGAGTTTCTAAATTAGACTTCTTTGAGACTTTCTGTAGACAATCATGTCATCCATAAAGACAGTTTTATTTCTTCCTTTTCAATCTGTGTATCTTTTTTTCTTTGTGTTCTTGCACAGCCAGGACTTCCAGTACGGTGTTAAACGGAAGTGGTGAGAGACCACATCCTTGCCTTGTTCCCAGTCTTAAGGGGAAAGCACCCAGTGTCTCAATAGGAAGTACAATGCGGGATTTTCGTAGACGTCCCTTATCAAGTTGAGGAAGATCCCCCCACACCTAATCTGTTGAGGTTTTATTATGAATGCACGTTGAATTTTGTCAAATGTTTTTGAGTCAATTGACAGGATGACATGATTTTTCTTCTTCAGCCTGTTAAGACAGTGGATTGATTACATGAATTGATTTTCTTTCCTTTCCTTTTTTTTTTTTCCCTTCTTTTTAGGGCTGCACCCACGGATATGGAAGTTTCCAGGCCAGGGGTAGAATCGGAGCTATGACTACTGGCCTACACCACAGCCACAGCAACTCGGGATCCGAGCTGCATCTGCGACCTACACCACAGTTCATGGCAACGCCACAGAGTGAGGCCAGGGATTGAACCCTCGTCCTCAAGGATACTAGCTGGATTCATTTCTGCCGTGTCACAATGGGAACTCCTGAATTGATTTTCAACTGTTAAATCAGTCATTCCTATATGGAATAAATACCACTTGGTCACAGTGCTGGTAGGAGTTCCCTGGTGGCTTGGTGGTTAAGGATCTGGTGTTGTCACTGCTATAGCTTGGGTCATGCTATGGCATGGATTTGATCCCTGGTCTGAGAACTTCCACATGCCAAGGGCATGGCCATAATAAATAAACAAAACACGTAAGCTATTATGATCACTATTATGGCTTTGGTGCTACAACTAGCACTGGAGTTTAACCACTGGGGACTGAGGTAATTCCCGGGAAATTGTGCCACAGTACTGCAGATGAATAAAGCGGAATTGTCAGGAACACTAAGACCTTTATTTAACCAACCACAAATTAAAACGATCAAAGCATATAGTAAAGAAAAATCCAGGTTTAAGGATGCTATCTTTTCTTACGTGAAATCTACTTTGCTACAAATTTATCATAAGCCTGTGCTCAGTTTCCTTAGAAACCTGGTGCTAGAAGGGCACTCAGAGGCCCCATCCTCCCCCTGCCCACCCCCACCACACACACATCCACTGGGTGCTGTCCTACTGGCACTGTGATCCACTGCCGTCTGCTCTCTGCCTGAGCCTCCACCGGTAGGGAACCGCCTTGTACCAGGAGAAAGCAGCCGCCTCCCCACTTCCATCCCCCGGCCTCTGCACTGCCCAGCGAGGCCCCATGGTTCTGTTTCATCGGCTCCCCAGCAAGAACCCCTCCATTACTTGGAAATCTTGACGACCTCCTCCCTGAGTCTTCTCACGCCTAGAGCCCGCATAGCACGCTTCGCCTGATCCTTGCAACACGCCGGCTTTCCCTCCCCCTCTGAGCACTGTGATACCCTAGGTGGCAATTCCCCACCCCCGCTCTTCACGAGGCACCCAGGACCACACAGAAGTGTCTGGCAGGGGTGGGATAAAGCATAGGAAAGCACAACTACCACACGCCTGTGAGAATTTAGCCATTCTAATTTCAATTTAAACTTTTTTAATTTTAACCTTTTAAAAACGGACAATACCGATTGCTGGCAAGGACCTGAAATGACACAAACTTTTCTTCATTGCTGGTAGGGATGCAAAATGGTACAGACATGATCCAGCAACTGTACACCTAGGTATTTACACAGTTTATTTGAAGTCTTAAGTCCACACGAAAACATAAGCATGCAAATATTTATAGCAATTTTACTCATAATCATCAAAAACTGGAAGTCCTGGCGTTCCCGTTGTGGCGCAGTGGAAACGAATCCGACTGGGAACCATGAGGTCATGGGTTCGATCCCTGGCCTCACTCAGTGGGTTAAGGATCCAGGATTGCCGTGAGCTGAGGTGTAGGTCATAGACTTGGCTTGGATCTCGCGTTGCTGTGGCTGTGGCATAGGCCGGTGGCAACAGCTCCGATTAGACCCCTAGCCTGGGAACCTCCATATGCTGCGGGTACGGGCCTAAAAAGACAAAAGACAAAAAACAAAACAACAACAAAAAAACCCTGGAAGTCCTTCAGTAGGTAAAACTATCTACCCTCATGCCCTGGGATCACAGCAAAAGCCACAACCTCTATGTCATCCAGGCCACTGGCACAGCCCACGAGTCTTTCTGCATTTCCACAGTCGGCTTTCTCTTTCCCCTGAACGGCTCTTTCGAGTTTTCCCCAAACCCCTCAAGCTTCCTCTGCTTCCCCCTTCTTTACCTCCTATTTCACTGAGAAAGAGGAGCCTGAGCTTCCTTGCGCCACACCTACAAGCAGACCCACGTCTGTGTCTCTCCTTTCCGCAGACTCGCCTTTTACAGTGAAGAGGCCCCAGGTCTCGGCCTCTCCCAGCTTCGCTGGGACTTCATTAAGAATCCCTCTCTGTCCTCATCTTTGACTTCTCCTGGTCTACTGGCTCCTTCCATTCAAAATATGAACATCCTCAAGGCCCTGCCCACTGAAAAGAAACAAGAAATATAAAACCACTTCCTTGGATGTCTTCAGCCCCTCCAGCCACTCCTTTCTTCTCATCTTGCTCCTCGGGAGCCACTGATCTAAGCATCAAGTACACTGCTTTTTCCATTTCCGCTCATCTCCTACCGCTCAAGCTGCTACAGCCCAGCTTCCATTCCACATCCCACAAGACTGCTCCTGCTGACTTACGACCACTGTGCTGCTAAGTGCAAAACACTCTTTTTCGTCCTTTTAACTGACCCATCCCGTAGCATCCCCTTATCCTTGAAACACTGATTTCGCCAGCCTCCTCGGGTGTTCTCATCTCTGGGCTGCTCTGACTTGGCCCCCCTTCCTCTGCGCTCCCCTTGAGCCCTCAGGTTCTCACTTGGGCCTCTGCTTCTCCCCGGCTGATCTCAGCTACTCCTGTGGCTCCAAGGGCAGACGCCTCCAGTATCTGCATCTTCAGGCTGGATCTTTCCCCAGCTCCCAGACTCAAATACCTGCTGCATGGCTGAACTCACATGTCCAAACCCAACTCGTCTCTTCTCTTACCACTGCTCCTCCCTCTGTGCTCACTGTCTCAGAGTGGTGCTGCCAAGGACCAACGAGGACCCTCTTCTGCCCCTCCCCGTCATCTCCCCCCACAGCCAATCAAGCACTGAGGGCGCTCAGTCGGTCTCCTGATCCAGCCACTTCACCTGGATTAAAGGGGTGGACTCCAATCCAGGCTCTTGGCCTCCCTTCCTACTGCCCAAGCCTCTCCTCTGGTCTCCCCATCCCAGCACCAATTCCCCTAGCACATCTGTCTCCCCTGCTAGACTATGAGGTAAGGATGGCATGGGCTACATCTAGTTTACCGCTGACCCCCTGCACCCAGCACAGAGCCTAGTACAAGTTCGATCAATATCTATTCAATAAATAAATGAATATAACCAAAGCAATGAGCTTCAAAGAAAAGAGGATTTACATAATGAGGAAAGAACAATTATTTGGAGGTAGTATTTGGAAAGGAAAACGCTAATATTGTCTCCCAGCCCTGCGATAAATGAGGCCTGAAAGAACAGGGGGCTCTACTGGAGTCGTGAGCAGAAAAAAATGGGAGGGAAGAAACTCACCAACTATGTGACTTTGAGCAAGTTATTTCACTTTCCAGAACCTCAGCTTTCCTCAACCATAAACTGGGTTAAAAATACCTCCCTCAGTGGGCTTGGTGAAAACAGAATTAGACAATGCAAGTTAAATGACAGCACGGTATCTAACTCAGGAAAGTTGAGCCTAAGTGCTCAATAAATATTCTTTAAATAGCCTCGATTAAAGCCAAGAAGGAGCAGGAACATTCAATGATTAGGCTAGTGACACCTGGGGCTCCAGAGGGTGGACGGGAGAGTGATGGGCTCTCGCCAGACTGATGAGAGAAAGGGCAGAGCAGGACGGAAGAGTGCCAGGGAGAAGAGGGTCCGCGAGGGCCCTTGGGTTTTCCTTTCTGGCCATCACCTCTTCCTGGCCAAGCATCCTGACTTTCCACAAGGAATCGCGAGTCCCTGTGGCCTAGGCCCCTGCCTCTACCTCCACAGGAAGGCCTGTTTCTGAGGCCCGGCCAGCCAGAGCCTCCTGTTTCCTGGTCAGGGTGATGAGATCAGGATGAACAGGATGGGGCACAAGCCAGGGCCATCAACTCGGGAATCTCTATTCTAGGACATTGAATGGAGCTCCTGAAAAACAGGCAGGTCCTTCTGCAGGGCTGTCCTCAGAATGCAGCCACAGGGGAACAGGCTGTCTGGGGGAAGCCAGAGCAGAGGGAAGCAGGACCTGCAGGTGGAGAGAGCAGCATGGAGGTTGCAGTGCCGCCTGAGGCCCTGAGTAATATGTGAAGTCCAATCTCTCCCTGGACTTTGTTGCATAAGCCATTAAGGTGTGGTTTGTGCTGGGGTTTTGTTATCAGAACTACATACACAAATGAGTCCAGGAGAAAAGCTAACGCAGTCCTCCAGGGCAAAATGTTGGGAGCCTCTGCCCTGTCCAATCTCCTCTAACGTATAAGGGTCCTGAGACCCAGATGGAGGAAGGGACTGGCCCCAGGCCTCCAAGCAGGTTAGCAGCAGAGCCTGGACCGGAACCAAATTCTCCCATTTCTCTCTCCATCTCTTCCTGATTCTTCCTCTTTAGGATGCAGTCCCAACCCTACCACCATTGCTCAGGCCCAGCCCTAACCTCCTTTCAGCTTGTAGCTCCCACTACGCCGCTACCTTTTTCAAAGCTAATATTACTTGTTTACTATGTGTGAAGTGCTGGGCTAAAGCCTGTACATCCATGATTCTCATGCCAGCTTCAAAAACTACTTGAAATGATTCCTGTTTTATAAATGAGGACAGTCAGAGGCTGAAAGACAACCCGAGATCGCACAGGCAGTGAGCCGTACAGCTAAGGTGCAAACTCAGGTCTGTTTGATTCCACGTGACCTCAACTTCCCAGCCTGCTGTCCACAGACCCCTTGAGTATTCACACACAAACTTCAGGGCCGGGGGACAGCAAACTCACTCAAAGTAAATGCAAATTTACGTATCTGCATATTGATCTAGGGGCAGTAGGTGATACGGTCAGATTCTCAAAAGGACCCATGATCCCCAAAAGGTGGAGAATGTCTGGCTTTACGGTAAGCTCTCTGGGGCCAAGATACACACCTGGCCCATAACAGACCTTAAGGAACTCGCCGAACTCTTCCATCTTGGCTACCCCACAAACAAAGCCCAGGGGACTAGGGCCCCATGGAGGAGCAGGCAAGTCCTCGGGGGCCAACCAGAACCTGGCTGCTGGGTTTTTGGTTCGGCCACAAGGAGCCTCTTGTCGCCTGCAACCTCCTTCCAGTCCGTTCATCTTCACACTCTCCTCCCCGCTCCCCCAACGCCAAAACGTCTGGATGCCCACGACACACCCGACACTATGCCAAGTGCTTCCTCTGGATCTTCTCTTTTGACTCTTCCTAACACCAGAGCAGGGCGAGTACTGTTATTGTTCTCATTTCCAGATAAGGACACTGAGACTCAGAGAGGTAAGTGACCTGCCTGCCTTTATCTGGAGTCTAAGGAGCAGCGCTGTGGTCACCTGCGACTCTCTGCCAGGAAGGGAGGCCAGTCCGTTCATCTCGGGGGCAAGCGGCCCCCGTGGCGGACGGCCTGGCCGCTGGCCAGTGTTCAAACCAGAGCGGCCAGAGCTGCGTCCAGGAACCGCTCTCCGCGTGGCCGGCAGGCCAGCGGGGAGACCATTTCTCAGAGCATGGGAACACGGGACGTTACTTCTGGCTCGCTTCACCCACTTGGTCTGAGCTGGACACAATACAATTGTTCGCAGAACAAGCTGCGCTGCCCCTTCGCCAAGCTGACCTGGCCTCCGCGTGCAAAGCAGATTACATCAGAGCCCCCAGTGGCCCTCCGCCGGGAGCTCTGCGGCTGGGCAGAGGTGGGACTCGGCTGGCTCCCGGTCAAATCATTTTGCTGAGGAAACTATGAATCCCCTGATAGTGTGTACACATCTGGTTTTTTTTAAAAGATTAAGCTCAGTTGAAAAGGAAAAGATTTTGAAAAGAAAGAAAGAAACAAAAAAAAAAGGCTTCAGAATTTCTCTTTTCAAAACAAACTGTGTGCAGTCCCTACGGCAGCTGCCTCTAGGCCGTCCTCATTCCTGCTGTACCTCATAAGACAGCAGTAAGGGGAACCCCGGCCTTGAGGGTCAGTCTGCAAGTGGGCGCCCCTCTGAGGCTCTGCTGGGCTCGGCGTGGGAGCCGAGACCAGAGAAGCCTGGGGAGAGCTGAGTATGGTGAGGCACACGAGCTGGCATTTCCGAGAGGGACGGCCCAGCTGGAAGGAGGGCCCAAAGGGAACCCAGGCCCAACACCCGGAGGCCCAGGCACGCACACGATGCAACCTCCAGGCCAACTGTCCTCATTTGAAACCAGAAAAAGAAGAAGAAAGCGGAAAAGCTGTCAACAGCCCCATTTAGAGGCCTGGCCTATTCAAAAGGGGTCTTGCAGGGGACTTTCTACTGAAGATCATGTTCTGGCAGGTCTGCCTGTGCAATCGGAAGCCCACCCTGCTCAGGGGGCCCAAGTCCCCGATATCACTCCTTTAAGCAGGGATGCAGAGCTTCACACCTGGAGCGAAGGCTCCGACTGGCCTAGGTCGGTTTACAGCAGCACGCACAGGGCCAGCGACCGGGCCACTAGGAATTCAAAGAAATTCAGTACATGAAGCGTTTCCTGAGCACCTCATCCATTCCTTCCACGTATATTCACTGAAGGTCTACTACAGGCCTGACACTGTGCAAGGCGGTGGGGACAGAGGGATGAATAAGACAGATGAGGTTCGTGCCCTCTGGAGCCCACAGACTGGCAGGGAAGACGGAGACGAAAGGGTTTCACGAAATGAGGACAGATGGGGAAAGGCGCACACAGAGAAGCACAGGGTGCAATGAGGGACCGTATTAGGGGGAGAACTTATTACACAGGCTGGGGGTTCACCTGAGACTCTTAGAGAAAGTGACATTCAGCCTGAGAGCTGGTTAGGAGCTGAACAAGGAGGAAGAATTCTGAGCTGAGAGGACAGCACGATGGTGGCCTGACAGGGCCTGATGCTGGAAAGAGGCAGAAGGTCAGAACGGCCAGAGCCTACAGAGTCGTGGAGAGGGACACGGGATGAGGCTGGGGGGTGGACAGAAGCCAGATCCACCACTCGCGACCTTGCAGGGCACATTAAGGGGCTCAAACCTTAGCTTAAGTGACACTGGAAGCCAGGGCAATGACTTAAACCCGGGAAAGGTGTATTCAGTTCCACCCGCTGTGTGAAAAAGACCGTGATGGTACGAGCATGGACAAAGGTGGGGGTTCAGGAAGTGAGCTTGGACCTGGAGCCAGGCGCCTGGCACTGAAGCCTGGAGGGGCTCCCAGCCTACCGGGGATAACAGACTGCTATCTGGATGGGCACATGCAAGGGTGCTCTTACCTGGTTAAACCTCCGGGTAAAGGCCACGACGTTGGGGGCAAGACTATGTTTCTCCTTCTTACTCCATCCACAGCTGGCGAGTTCCTGCGAAGCACAGAGTCAATTTCAACAGTGATTCCAGTGGGGACGCAAATACAGTGGGGCATCTAACTGGAATGCGGTCACACAGCTGGGGAACAGCCATGTCCTCACCAGGGAGGGAGCAAGTCTCCTCCTTGGTGGAGGGGTGCCCTGGGACCCCCAGAAGTGAAGGTGAGAAACAGTATACTTTTCTTCACAACCCCGGCCACATCTCCCAGGACTCTGATGCCAAAATATTCTCACCCCCACCACTGCCACTCTGCCAGCTCCCTGGGACCAGACGTCCCTTATTAATGCAAATTGCCTGAGAGAGGGTATAATGTTTTAACAAGCAGGACACATCCCCTAGGCTAACTTAAAATCTGGCTGAAGATTCTCAGATTTTATTGGCCACATAACATCCTCCATCCCTGGAATCAGGCAACATCCTGGTCCAAGCCCCCTATGATCTACAGAGCTTCTAGGATGACCTCAGGCGCCTTCCTGAGGTCGGCCCCTCCCATCTCTAGAGGTCCCCTTCATATCTTCTTCAGGTGCCTTGTCGCTTCTTTTCCGCAGGTTTAGCATTATAATTTGAAGACTCCCATGACCTAAACTGTACCTGTCAGTGAGATAACAGGAGCAATCTATCGAGATCACTTGGGGTGGGGGGGGGGTATAAAAGGACCAAGGAAACGCCATTAACCAAATGCCCCATACTCCCAGCTTGTGCTTGGCAGAGAATGGAGGAGAGGTGGTAGATTCCAAAGTTCTCTACCTCTGAGTTACAAGGCCTCCTGTTAACTCACATCAGGCCTCTACGTGATTAACAGCGTTTCTTGCCCCACATCTGGAACTTTTATAAGGACTTTAGTGAGTCAGCTGCCCACCAGCTGTAATAAACACAGATGAGCCGTCTGCTAGGGAGTCAGGGGGTGCTGTGGGAATGGCTGAGGACAAACGTGTTGGCTGAGCAGCTAGGCCTGAAGTGCCAGGCTCTTCAAGTGCATCTCAGGACCCAAGTAGAAGTTGCTGGCAGGCCTTTGGGAAGCCGACTGCAGGCAAAGGACAGCTCTGGATACAAGACGAATAACTTGAGAACACGTGGGAACCAACCAGGAGCCAAGAAACACAGCTCTTCTTCCTGGTGGCCTCACTTCTGCAAATGGCACCATCCTCCTGGTCACCCCCATGAAAAGATGCAGCCAGCCTTGACCCGCCAAGTCCTTCTCACCCTCACAATTTAGACCCCAAGTGGCAGGAATGACCACAATGGTCACTCCTGGTACCATTCACCAAGAATCCCCCACACGTGGGTGCGGGACAAGGAGCCTCTCTTGTTCTCGCAGGTAATTCTCCTCACATCCATTTTAATAAAGAAGAGGGCTCAGTACTATTCACCCTCTTGAATGAATGTTTTGACTCCTCCTCTTTTCACAGGTGGACATGAAGCTTGGTTTACCACGATTCTCCTTGTTCTGAAATGTATATGTGACCGGCCTCGGTTCCACTGACGCCTCGCACCCCACCCACCTGTAGAACACACACTTTAATCAGATTGCACAGAGATATCATCCCCTTTCGAATTGTAATTGTGGGGACAAGAGCCTCTCTCCCCTGTGGATTCCAAGGCCGGTCCCAGAACTGAAGGGGTTATAATCCGTGTAAAAGAGCGGATGCCCAAGGACTGAGGCATGGTCGTTGCCCAATTTCTAGCTGATAGTTACTCCTTTTGTTTTTTCTCAAATTCTTTAATGAACAGCAGAAGTTAATATATATCCGTATGTGTGTGGGTGGGTGCACATGTGTGTTAGTGTTCATTTAACTCAGCGTGTGGGGCTTGTTTCCACACTGCAGGTCACTCAGGAAGGCATCGGGAAAGGGACCAAGTGTGGACCTTACAGACAGACAGACCCGGGACAGACGTCGCCCTCCACACACAAGCTGCCTGAGACTTAGCTTCTCAGAACCTCAGTTTTCTCATCTTAAAATGGGCACGTGTACAGCTCATTCGAACAGTCCAGCGAGATGCAAGCCCACGCACACAGAGCACCTGGTACATAACAATTACTTGGGAAAGGGAATCGCCCCTCCTCTTCCCAGGGTCCCGCTGTGTCCGACGCAGCCCTACCGCCAAACACGCCCTCCTTTCTCCTCCACCAAACCCTCCTTGTTGCCAGGAAATATTAACAAAATCTATTACTACTTCTCTTTCCTTTTGTGGATGTCAGGCAGACAGGAACCAGAGCAAGGACGTTACACTCCTGCCCCAAATTTGTTTGCTTTGAACATTTCTAAGACCCTGATTCAAAACCGTATGTGCCATTCTTGGGTTCTGACAATTCTCCAAGGACCCTTTCATACTAGAAGACATATAACATTTAAAACTAAAACCTCAACAGAGTGAAACACTGAGAGGTTATCTTGATAAAAGGAAAGGAGCAAAAGACTTAACAGCCAGAACACCTTGCTCCAAATCCCTGTCACTCATTTCCTGGGTGACCCCTCTCCTAGCATCAGTTTCACGGCTGAGGAGAACAGGGATGCTGAACCTAACGTGTAGAATTGGGGTGGAGACCAAGAGAGAGAAAGCCTGACAAAGAAGGTGACACGCAGGGCACAGGCTGGCTCACAGCAGATGCCAGGCAGCGTTTGTTGAATGAACAAACGGGGTACGAGCATTCCTCAGGGTTGAAATCTCCCAAATCCAGCACAGAAAGATTTATCAAGATGTCAAAAGAAATAAGACCATTCTAACTGCACTAAAGCGAGGCCCGGGCCCAGCCTCCTTGGCACTGTTCCTCTTCTGTGCTTGGCCTTATAGGAGCACAAGAGATTCCATCTGTGTGAAGTGGGTTTGGAAAATGTGAAGTAATACAACAACACTCCTCCAGTTGCTAATGCCTAAAAAAGGTCCAGGCCGAGGAACTGATTTGAGTGCAATTAAGTTAAAATGGACCAGAGGAGAAAGGGCTGGTTCTAGAAGGGAGACAAGGGGTCAGACTGCGGCTGGAAAGGCCCTGGTAGCCCTGCCTGCGGGAGCGCCAGGGAGCTGCCCCTGGGCTGCGCTGGGGCCCTGCCCTCACGCAGGCTGGCCTTGGCTCTGAGCGCTCGGCGGAGGTCAACTGGGAGTGAAAGGACGGTAGGAGGACAGTCTTTCGCCAGCTTCTTCCGGGATCTCTCCTCTGTCACGTGGCCGTTTCCCGGGTTCATCAAGCCGAAAACAGAAGCTGTGAGAAGAAAGCGTTCTGCCGCGAAACAGCCCCATGTACCCAGCTTCCCCCCCCCCCCCCCCCCCCGGAAGCCCCATGTACCCGCTTCCCCGCCCCCGGGCTTTAGCGGAAGAGGCCCTTTGCCCTCGGGGCCAGGACCGCGCTCCTCCCGGGCTCTGCTCCCTGCCCTCTCCCTGCTCACAGGCCTCGCTCTCCTTCCTGTATCTCCCACCTCTTCCATCCCACGCTCTTCTCCCTGCCAGCATTTTAATGTGCATCAGCTTCTCCCACGAAGGACGACGACGATGACGACCACGGCAGTGATAATAAAGAGTCATCTTTTCCAGACCTCCTGCCCCCTGCAGCTCCTGCTCCCTCTCTTCCCCTTCCAGGTGAAGGTCTTGAGAGGGTTGTCGGTTCTCTCTGCTCCAACCCGCTTCCCTGGCCACCTCCTTCCCGGCCCCGGCTCCACGGAAACTGCTCTTTTCTCTACCAGTGACAGCTGCCTGGCTAGGCGACGCCTCCGCGTGGCTTCTTCTCTCCGTCCTTGCCCTTCGGCCCTGTGCTCTCCTGCTGGTCCTCTCCCTTCTCAAGCCCCTCCCCGCCCCCATTCCCAGTCGGATTTTCCAGCTGCTTTTTCTTTTCTGACACTCCCCCGACTCAAGTCCCCCCTGAACCTGAACAGGCGCGTCTTCTCTCTTCTGTACGACTTGGTCCCTTCCTGGGAGAGCACATACACTGCCAGGGCTTCAACCACGTGCCCATGTCCGGCCGGAGTTTCTCTCAGGACATTCAGCTGCCTCCCTGGCCACACCTTCCTTGGTTTCCCATGAGCACCTCAAAATCAGCAGGCCCTGAAGCAAAAGGCTGTCCGACAGGCTGTCTTAAACAAAAACAACTAATGGCACGAGATCCACTTGGGCTTTCCATCTGACAAAGAAGACTGTTTCTCACAAAGAAACTGTCCACGGAAAAAACCCCTCACTGACGTAAAAACCACTTTGTCTGAATGCCCCATGTGCAAGCGCTCCTAGGTGACAGCAGGAGTCCACGCTGGTTTCGGCTCACTTGAAGCTTCTCTGGTCACCAGCAGTGCCAGCCAGCTTCGTGCTTAGGGTTTGGGGAGTCAGATGCCCTGAGGTGGCCGGAGAAAGGCCTGACCCTGACTGTGCCTGGGGTCGAGGAGGCAAGGCCCTGGAAGAGGAGACCTGGGAGCAGGACGAGTCCTCCCTGAAGACCCCCGCAGGGTCTAAGCCACTGAGCCACGGGCAGCTGTACGTGGCCCTTCCACACACATGCTTAATTCTAACTGCAGTCTCCTCCAACTCATATTCCCAAAACAGGTCCCCATGGAAAATGCACCACCTCAAGGAAAGGTCACCGAATCTGACCTCGGGGACCACCACCCAGCTGGCACCATCAATGACACCACATTAGCACCTTGCTCAGTGGCAACCATTTTTCCTTTCTCCTCCCTCCGTGTTTCTCCCCATCCCTCCCATCCTACCCTCTGGAACAATCTTCTGAAGAACTGCTGGGACAGTCATACGCTTAGTCAAAGGTGTTCTAAAAACACCCCAGGGAGTGGGCGACCCACGGAGGCAGCGTGGGGAGACAGTGCCAGTTCCGGGGTTGGCAGTGGGGTCTAAGGAGCAAGGCATTTCAGAGCCCTCAGGCCTCACTGCTGGGTTCGCAAAACGGTGGAGCCATTTGGGAGAGCAGTTTGGCAGTTTCTTTGAATGTTAAGCATACACTCACCAAAGGGCCCGGCAATCTCACTAATGCAAACATTTGTCCACACAAAAACCATGTGTGCATGTTGATGGCAGCTGCATTCTCGATTTCCCCAAACTGGAAACAATCCAGGCTTCCATCCTTTGGTGAAGGGACAAACAAACTGTGATCTGTCCGCATTACCAAACACTACCCGGCAATAAAAAAGAATGAATTACTGACCCGGTCGGCAACACAGATGAATGTCAAAAGCTTTATGCTAAGTGAAAGGAACCAGACACAAAAATATCATAGGATTTCATTATTACGACATTCTGAGAAAGAGAAAAACTATAGGGACTGGAGTTCCTGTTGTGGCTCAGTGGTAACAAACGGCTCATGTCCATGAGGACAGAGGTTCAGTCCCTGGCCTCACTTAAGGATCCAGCATTGCCGTGAGCCGTAGTGTAGGTCACAGATGAGGCTCGGATCAGGTGTTGCTGTGGCCGTGGTGTAGGCCAGCAGCTGCAGCTCCAATTCCACCCTTAGCCTGGGACCCTCCATATGCCATGGGTGTGGCCCTAAAAAGACAAAAAAAAAAAAAAACCCAAAAACTATAGGGATTAGGGATAGAAACTAGATCAGTGGCTGCCAGGGGCAGAGGAAACGGGGCACCAGGAAGTCCTAACGGGCTAGGCGAGTGCTTACCCTGGCCCTGGACCCTGATGGTTCTGTGAGAGTGCAGGAGTCCTGCCTGCTTTATCCGCAGTTCCACTTTCTGCAGTGTGTTATCTGCAGTCAACTGAGGTACAAACATATCAAATGGAAAATTCCAGAAATAAACAATTCATACCGTTTTAAATCGTGCACCCCCATTCTGAAGCATTGTGAAAGCTCACGCCCTCCGGCTCTGTCCAACTCAGGACGTGAATCATCCCTTTGTCCAGCATATCCTGCCCATTAGTCACTGAGTGGCCAGCTTGGTTATCACATTGACTGTTGTGGTGTCACAGTGCTTTTGTTCAAGTAACCCTTATACTTAAAATGGCCCCGAAGCACACGACCAGTGATGCTGGCAATTAGGATATGCCAAAGAGCAGTTGCAAAGTGCTTCCTTTAAATGAAAAGGAGAAAGTTCTCAACTTAATAAGGAAAGAAGAAGTCTTCCTTGTGGCTCAGCCGTAACGAACCTGACTAATATCCAGGAGGATGTGGGTTCGATCTCTGGCCCCGCTCAGTGGCTTAAGGATCTGGCATTGCCATGAGCTGTGGTGTAGGTTGCAGACCCTGCTCAGATCCCACATTGTTGTGGCTGTGGCACAGGCCAGCAGCTGCAACTCCAATTCAACCCCTAGTCCAGGAGCTTCCATGTGCCATGAATGCGACCCTACAAAGACCACCAAAAAAAAAAAAAATATATATATATATATACATATAGTAAAAACAAAAAAATTAAAAATAAGGAAAGAAAAACCTCTTAGCTGAGGTTGCTAGGATCTGCAGTAAGGATCTTCTATCTATGAAATTGTGAAGAAGAAAAAAGAAATTCATGCTGGTTTTGCTGTCACATCTCAAACTGCTGGAGCCAGAGTTCTCTTGCGGTGGAGCTGGTTGAGGATCAGGCACTGTCACTGCAGCAGCTTGGGTCACCGCTGTGAAATGGGTTCAATCCCTAGCAATTTCCACATACAGCGGGAGCAGCCAAAAAAAAAAAAAGAAAATTTTCATCTCCGTCCCTGAAGTTTTTACCAAGCACACAAGGCGGTGCAGGGAAGTACAGCAGTAACAGCGCAAAAGGACTGAAGCGCAGCTACTTCAAACTGGCGTCGGGCAAAGGGCTGTGAAGGGAGGTCTCGGGGGGAAAAGGCATGCGGTTAGAAATATGAGGAAAATAAAAATATAACAGAAACCTGCAAAGGTTCGACGACATGAGATGAGGGCAAATGATGGAAGAAAAGCAATTATAACCTCCGGGAACAACAAAAAATAAGAAATTCCTGTTTGTGCTTAAAGGCTATGCATATGTGTGTATGTTTAAACAGCATAGGTATATTTAAATAGCATATATTAAAATGTTTAAGTGTTATATATATTTTATTAGTTGTGTACATTTAAATATTTTATTCTTTCCCACAATATTAGGCAGTTGATGGTCGGAAAGCAAAGGGAAACTGTGGGTCCTTGAACAGCCCGGGGTCGTTAGAGAATGAGATACAACCTCGGCGCACCACCCAGCCGGGCACTGAGCCAGGACGATGAGTGCTGTCTGTTGCTTTGAAACTTGGAGAGTCAACACATCTAAAAGGTGGGGTGTAGCTGCGAAATGTCAGAACGTTAATTTAATTACTCTCACAATGTAAAAGCACAGCTGACAGCAAGTGGCGAGTGGACAGAAGAGGAAAAGCCCGGTCAAGAGACCCTGTACAAAGCTGAGGAGGTTCCAGCACACCAAATAACATTCCAAAAGTAACCAGTAGAAGGAAAAAAAACCTCTGGGGTCGGGGGGAGCGCAGGGTAAGGGATCAAAGGCTTCCTTTACAAGCTCTTCTGCGCTATGTGAATATCATGCACAGGATCACTTCGGAGTAAAACTTAATAGGTGACATCTTACAGCATTACACACTGCAAAACTTCCAAAATTAAATATTTACAGTGGAGTCAGTATCCAGAAATACATAACATTTTTATAAAGTCACAACCCGTTTACAACCTGTCGGTATCAACATTTTTAACATAAATACCTAGCATTTTTCACATGACCATGAGATGCCTCTGTAACTTCTGATGGAGGAAGCATGTGAAAGCCACGACCAGCGGGGCCTTCAGGAAACATGCCTGTCCTCTCGGAAACGCGAGGGCTTGACTCAATTGAGGCACCGAGGAGGGAGCCGGAAAGCGCCACCGAGGGGCTCCTGCCAGCAGCTGCCTTGACTCCCCACGGGGACAAAACCAGCTGCGAGGGAAAAGGGAAGGAGGAAGGGCAAAAGGAGGCAAAGGATGGAAGAAGGAAAGAAGGGAGAAGGCGGAAGGGAAGGATCAGAGAAGAAGGCTAGGAAGGGGGCAGGGGGACGGAGGGCCAGGCCCCGGGCTGGAGGGTCCCAGGACCCCCAGCCGAGGCCTTGAGGAGCCCAGTGCATGGCCAGTGGGGGGGTCAGACATGAACACAAAGCACTGTAAGTCAAGGCAACAAATGGCAGCTGCACGTTCCGGCTTCATTTCCAAAGACTGAAGCCCAAAAAGACATTTCCTAGACCCACGCCTTCGGGGTGACTGCCTTTAGCTCTTTCTTGGGAGAAGGAGAAGAAGAGGATGGAGAAAGAAGAGGGGAAGAAGAAGAAAGAGGGGGAAGGGGGAGAAGGAAGAGAAAAAGGAAAGGGGCGACAGTCGTGGACAGCTTCTGGAAGACATCTACAGAGTAAAGCATGTCTCGTGAAACACAGCAAGGAACAAGGCACATTTGCTCTTGCTTTTTACGTTCTACTGGAGGGGAAAGAGACGAGAAATTTGTGATAAGTCAGATGACGGTAAGTCCTTTGAGAAAATGTTAACCAGGATGAAGGAATGGATATTGGAGGGGATGCCCTGGGGCCTGGCGGATAAACTGGCCCTGGAGTGGAGACCACAAATGATGTCAGCAGTAAGCTCCACCAAGACCTAGGGAGAGGGTTCGCGACCAAAGGAGTGCAAGTGTGAAGACCCTGGATCTCTGATGGCACAAGGTGGGCACTGCGGCTGGGGCTGCCTAAGCCTGGGGAGAGTGGTGGCGGGGACAGGGTGGGAAGGAAGTGGGTGGGAGCCCCTACCAGGCAGGTAAGGACTGGAGTTTATTCTGATTGGGATGGGAAGGCTGCCGAGGGAGTGAGCAGCTCCAAGAGCCTCATGCTGTGTGTGAGGCAGGTTTACTGCCCTGATAACAGGACAAAGGTGGCACAGTGGACCCAACCCCACCCCGTGCCCCTCTGCTGTACTGCAATCCAGCTGGTACTAGAATCTCACGCACAGGCAATACAGCGTTCTCCTGCAGAGCCATTCGCTTTGGTGATTTGGAAGAAACACAGCCTTGGGGGAGTGTGTGGAGACAGGGAGGAGGCGGGCCTGGAGAGAAATGAATGCCAGGGCCTCCGTAAAGCCTCAGAACCCCGGGCTTGACAGGCCACAGAGCAGGGAAGAATTGCTGGGGACAAACAGACACCTTCTGCAGATGCGGGGTGTATGTATAAGGTGGCGGATCGCTGCCCAAGGAGAAGGGGCTCGGCTTTCTCCACGTGCAGGCTGTGGATGCCTCCAGCCAGCGGCTCCTTTACAGTCACTCCTGGTGCATCGAGTCCTCAAACCGCCATCCACTTAGCCCACACGTACATTTAGGGTCATGAAGATGAGGCAAACTTCCTCAAACGTTCCTTTTCCAGCCCCAGTGCTGTGCAGCTCTGCACAATTAGAACCAGCTGTCCACGCAGGGCAGCGGCCAACTGCAACCCTGCAAACAGCCTCCCGTCCATGTGACAGAGGAAGGGCCCCGGAACGGAGGGCGGCCGGCAGCGCAGCCCGCCTGGCTTCCCGAGCCGGTCACGAGGCCCGCGGGGCCACACGTTCATTTCGCACTCCCGCCCTGGGGACTGTGCTCCATCCCCTTGCTCTGTGTTCTTGGGAAATGTCTTTTCCAAATCATATCATTCAGATAGTCTCTTTTTAAAAAGAATACTTTTTTTTGATCAGGGACCTAGCACATACTCTTTACAAAAACCTTCACACAGAAAGTCCAAAGAAGAGAATTTAGATCATGCATTAGCCAAACACCCAGAGGAACCAGAATTTACCATCTGGTCAATACAAATGACAAAAACAACAGCTAGCTTTACTGAGCACTTACACGAAGTATCCTGCACAGTGTCAGTCATTTCATCCACTGCTCACTCAATCTCCCAACAACCCTATCAGATAGATACCATCATTGCCCCGATTTACAGATGAAGACGTGAAAGCTTAGAGAAGTTAAGCAATCTGCTCAAATCCACATATGCGGTCAACATGAGAGCCAAGATTCAAACCTGGGTCTGTGGGTCTCGGAAGCCTGGCCCCCTGGTCTTGGAGCACCTCCGTCTCCAGGACAGAGCTCCTTCCCCACGCACAGGTGCAGGGCCATCCCCACACGTGCACACACTCTCTCTCCCTGTGTCTGTGGTTCTGTTCTCACCACGTTGTTACAGACATTTTCTCCATCTCCTTTTGTTTTCCCTCTGAGTTCTAGGAGAAAAATTTTTTTTGTCTCTTAATTCCCCTTTGATTTTCTGCAGTATCTAGTTTGCTGCTCACTGTATCCACTGCAATTTAAATTATGTAATCACGGTGCTTTTTTCTTTTTTTTCCCAGCACAATTCAACCCTTCTTAAGCTTGATCTTTGCAAATTGCACTCATCCAGAACACTGCCTGGAACACGAAATGAAGTTTCTGGAAGTACCTGCTTCTTGGGGAGAGGCAGCCTCTGACCTGGTCCTTGCTCAGCCTTCCATCTTTTGGCCAACCAAAACTTTTCGATGTCTGGTGAGTATGCTAAATACCACGTCGGAAACTGGAAAAGTGAACTCACAAGTTCCAGGGCCACGTGGGTTTTACCAGTGCGTCTTGTCAGACATCATAATTAGGTGTTTAAGTAACACCTAATTCCTATGCTAAATACTTTATTCCAGAGCACAAAAAGTGATGGAAAGAAGCCCCAAACCCTAACACCTAACGAATACAGAATAAGGAGGAAAAAGAATCATTCTACACGGCCTAGCAGGTTTGTCTAAGTAATGAGAGAATAAGCTAATATTCTGAAAACTAGTCACATAACAACAGTACATCCATAAATCCTCAGAGCAGTGTGATGTTCCTTTCACAAACTGAAAAGGCGATCAGCAAAATGCACCATTCCTTTGGGATTTTAAAAAGAAAAAAAGAACTTCTTAGAAGCTGAGTAATGTCTATCTCAAACCAAGAGCCATCATTATATAACAAGGGAAACACTACAGGAATTTGAATTAAAATTAGAAACACCAGGTGGTGCAGCCTTTCTCACCCAGGTTCCTTATCTGAACCACTGAACACAGAAAATGACTGGAGTGCTTTTTCTCAAGTCTCCTAAGATGGGACATTTGTACACACCATGGACCTTCAGGCATTCGGCCTAATCCTCTCGTGAATCCCTGGTTGAGAAAGGCCTAGAAGCTATAACCCAGTGCAAGCCAAGAGAAACATAATGCAAGCCACATAGTTTGTATTTTCTCATAGCCACATTTTGAAAAAAAGAGATGAAATTAATTTTAACAATTTATTTTAACTCAGTATATCCACATATTATCTTTTCAACCTGTAATCAATATAAAATATGCAAAATTATTGATGAGATAGTTTACATTCTTTTTTGGTACTAAGTCTTTGAAATCTGGTCCATTTTTCTTTTTTTTTTTTTGCTTTTTAGGGCTGCGCCCACAGCATATGGAGGTTCCCAGACTAGGGGTCTAATCAGAGCTATAGCTGCCGGCCTACACCACAGCTCATGGCAATGCCGGATCCTTAACCCACTGCTTGAGGCCAGGGATCAAACCCACATCCTCATGGTTCCTAGTTGGATCTGTTTCCGCTGCACCACACCGGGAACTCCTGGTCCATTTTTCACACTTAACAAAACACCTCGATTTGAACCAGCCGCTCTTCAAGGGCCTGGTAGCCCCCTGCGGGCCGCCGTCTTGGGCAACACAGCTTTAACCGGTGCATGAAGGCATGGCACCCAAACACCAGCTGTAATTATCGAAAAGGAGAGGTCGGGCAGGAGAGCCAAAGGCAAGCCTCGTTAGCGGGGCCGGGGTGAGGTGGGGACCAAGGCAGCCAGCTACGAACCAGAGAGGAGGGTTAGCCTGGGACAAGCAGGGAGACAGAGAGAGGAGGACGGAACCTAAATAAGGGGTCCCTTGCATCCCTATTCCTCCAGGTCTGTCCCCACCTCTACTCCCCTGCTCCCTCAAAGGAGGGTGAAGCTTCTCACCAGTGGATTAGGTACTTCCGACTGCGGCTGCAGAGGGACATGGGCTACAGACGGAATGAAATATATTCAGAAAAAGATGGCCAAAGACACACAGCTCGCAGTGACATTTCATGGTTTTAAGGGGTCTTCCTAAGTCAGGAGTCCTGGGTTCTAAGCTCAGCTGTGCCCTGCACCTCCTCTGAGACTTTGGGTCAGTCTTTCCCACTAGGGTGGCTGTGTGTCCTGTCTGTAAAACACAGTGGCCCTCCGCAGTGGGTTAAGAATCCAGCTACAGCGGCTTGGGTCGCTGCAGATGGGCAGGCTGGATGCCCACCCTACTACGCAGTGGGTTAAAGGACCCAGAGTGGCTTCAGCTGCAGCACAGGTTGCAGCTGCAGCCTGGCTTCAATCCCTGGCCGAGGAACTTCCATATGATGTGGGTTCGGCCATTAAAAAAAAAAAAAAAAAAAGATACGGTAGTCCTCAGCGGTCTTTAAGATCCTCCAAGTTCTCTGGTTCCGTGAGCCCGTGAGAAGCCGAGGTCACACGTGTAGCTTTATAAAACACTATTAAGGAAGACCTGCCCCCGGAGACTACGGGGCTGCGGTATTTTCTTTCCAAGTGTTTTGAGGGGGTGTGGGGCAGCCGAGTCTGAGAAACACAGTCAAGAAGGGCCGGGGGGGGGGGCTTCCGGGCACTGCGCTGTTCCCCAGGGATGGAGTGGACAGGATGGCCGGGGGTGGGGGGTGGTGGTCAGGAGACAGGAAACAGGCCGCAGGCAGACAAGCAGAAAAAGCACCAACCAGGTTCCAGAAAGAGGGGAGAGAATGAAAGGGGGTGGGGGGAAGGAGGGGAGAAGATAAAGGGAGGAGAAAGAGGAAGAAAGGAAAGAGGAAGAGAGAAGAAAGAAAGGTATCCAAAAGCGGTCAGGCTGAAATTCCAGGTGGGATGGGAGGGGAGCTGTGGGCGCAGGTGGAGCAGGGCAGGGAGGGAGGCTGGGAGGGTCCCGGGGTGGTGCTCGCTGCCCAGGGCAGGAGGGGGGTCTCCTCCTGCACAGGCGGAGCCTCCCACAGGCTCTCCACGTTCCCAACAAAGGCAGCCTCTGAAGGTCTACACGCCCAGAGCAGACACCATGAGCCGGTCAGACACCAAAGAGGCAGCGCCGGCTACCTTACACCCGGGACCCATGTTTCACCAGACAGCAAGAGAACACGGTGTGAAGCCACTGCGATAACCCCCCCGCCAGCCCCACGGCTCCGCCTCACTCTGAGAGGTGAGCAGGGTCCTTCCGGATGCACCCAGTCCTGATCGCAGGCTGAGAATAATAGTAACAGTGGTAATAAAACAGTAACGACCTCAGCTAACCCCTTGCTTACTGTGTGCCAGGCACTTGGTTAAATATTTTGCTTACATTACGCCTCTTGCTTGATCTTTCAACAACGGCATCCACCAGCAAAGGCTATTTCTGCCCCTGGTTTATACACAAGCAAAACTGAGATTTAGAGAGGGCATTTCACTTGGCCAAGGTCACACAGCAAAAAAGAGGCAAAACTGGGATTCAAACCATACAGTGTGCTTTCAACTATTTTATTTTCCTTAAGTCTTTTTTTTTTTTGTCTTTTTTAGGGCCACATCCGTGGCATATGGAGGTTCCCAGGCTAGGGGGTCTAATCAGAGCTGTAGCCGCCGGCCTATGCCAAAGCCACAGCAACGTGGGATCCGAGCCATGTCTGTGACCCACACCACAGCTCATGGCAACACCGAATCCTTAACCCGCTGAGCGAGGCCAGGCTCAAACCTGCAACCTCATGGTTCCTAGTCAGATTTGTTAACCACTGCACCACGACGGGAACTCCTATTTTCCTTAAGTCTTAAAGCCAGACGATGAAGTAGATTTTCCTATTCCATTTCACAGATGGCAAAACTCTGAGGCTCACAGAGATGAAGTCATTTATGCAAGTTCATCTAGGTAGTAAATGGAAGACACCAGAGCCTGGACTTTTAATACAAAAAGGGCCCAGAGTGAGACTGAAGTGTGCGGTGAGGGAACCAGAGAGGGGACCTGAGAGCGGACAGACTTCGCTCAGGAAAGGCTGACCTGGAGCGGGGGTGGGCTGTAGGAAATGGTGAGCCTGGACTTTGCACAGGGGCTTAAGGCTGTCCCACCGAGAGGACATGCCCCCACCCCCACCCCAAGTGTCAGGCCTGACTTCAGCGTGGAGCAAGGCCGAGCTGCCGGAGAGGGCACAGAAGTAAGTCCTCGTTCATCAAACAAAGCTGTGCATTCAGGGAGAAGACACTGCGAGTCTCCTCTCCAACCCTCACAGGCAACTCGGGGCCCCTGGATTTCTGAACACAAAGCGAGACTTTTGATAAACTCCAGCCCCGGCGCCACAGCAGGACCTATTACAGGGACTAGGCTGCGTGACCTCTGATGGTGACCAGAGGTGGCCGGGGCACAAGCAGGTCGGGAGGAAGGGCTCCTTCAGAGCAGCTGTTTCCTCTCCTGAAAAGCTAAAACAGAAGCCACCTTTCAAGTGTCAGATCTATACAGGGATTCTTACTTAAATATCCCTGTGAGGAAGCTTTTAGACGCCAGAGCCATCAGCCTCTGATGGCGTGGAACCCCCTTTTGTAGGACAGAGGGTGAGGCCATGGCTCTGATCCCCAGCTCAGGCTGCCCAGCCCCTCAACTCTGTCTGCAGCCCCCATCTAACCAGTAACATCCAGCCAGTCTTCCGGCACGGTGCAAGGCGTGGGGGACTGAGCAGTGAACGTGGCATTTGCCTGCCAGAGGAGATGACAGGCACTAATTATGGGCATGCCGCTAAGTGCCCAAGGACAAGCTCAGGGTGCAACAAGAGCGTTTAATGGGGGGCTGGCATCGCTGAGCAGCAGCGGACTGGCGGTGAGCCAGTCACGGGACCGGAGCAGGCTTCTTGAAGGAAGTGCCCACAGAACCCAGTCCCCAGAGCCCTGGGCATGGCATTCAAGGCCTCCACAACAGAACCCCTATTCTCTAGCCTAATTACCCACAGGCTCTGCCCCTTCACGTGCCCCTTGCTCTGACCAAACGAATCTGCTCGCCAGTCTCGGTACATGGCCCCGTTCTTCCCGACTGTCTACCAGATTCAGGCTGTCCCCTCTACCTGGAATGCCCTTTCTCCTCATCTTGTATCCAAATCGCACTGCTCTCTCCAGGCTATGAACAAACAGGACCCCTTCCAGGATGTTCTGCCCGTGGCCCCAGCTGCAAGCACTGGCCCTGCTCCCAGACAGTGCTCAGTCTGTTCCCACTGGTGTGGCCCTTGTCATATTTACATATATTTCTTACTTTTCCCGTCAGACCAGGGATTCCTCACTCATCCTCAAGGCACTATGTGGTGGACAACGGAACACTAAGGATGGGGCCTCCGACTCCGCGGGCCCAGGAACGCCTGAGCCGCCGCGCCAAGGCCCCTGGGAAGAACATCTCCTTGAGCCGCATTCGAATCCACCCAGAGACCTCGACACTGGCCTCCCCGCACGTCCGCCTTCCAGAAGCCTCTCAGACTCCAAGGGCTGCCTATAACTTGACCTCAGCAAACACGCCGTGGAGACGGCTCAGGGCTGCTCTGCCCAACTCCACATCAGATGGCAGAAGCGCAAAGCCTCCCACAGCTTCACAGTCACCTTCAAGGCTCTGCAATGGACCGCAGGGGCTGTGCGCAGGGGCTGGCCATAGCCGGAACCCCGAGGGCCTCAGGCCCAAGAGGAGGGAAGGGGGCCCAGGGGCAGCGCTGTGCTCTGTAAAGTGGACAGGGCTGGGGAACGACCTGCAAATTCTGCTGCACACACAAGTGTCTGGGAGGAGTGTTTTGAGAGGCTCGCCCTCTCCCAAAAGCTTATCCACGATGCAGAAGAAGGAAAGGGTGCCGGGCAGGGGGGCGGGGGCGGACCCAAGAGATGAGAACTCATTTGACAAGTAGGTTTTATCCAAGAATCGCTTATTTTCCACTGAAGGAAAAGGCATTCTACATCTGAAGAGTCAAACTTTCAAGGCCTACATGCAAGAGCAAGAAGCAGTCTCCAGCCATAAATTAAGAGTTGCTTTAAACGCTCATCTCCCGAGAGAGTCAGAGCGTCAGAGCCCTCCACGCCCTGCAGTTGGGCCCTGACTGTCCGCCCGTCTAGTCGGAAGGCAAACAACCCAGGCTATTTGTAATGACAAGCAAACACTAATGAATTTCAGAGCATGTCTGGTGCTTGCATTTATAGATCATAAAATCATCTGGCTTCTTCTCACCCATGTCGACATGCCAGGGAAGCAACCCCAAATATTTACTGGCAGGAAGGGGCTGCCAGGACCACTCTGTGAGAGGGGAGCTGGGGTAGAGGGACTGCCTTTGAACTTCCCCATTACATACAAACCCATATTTATGCTCTGACATTCAGCCTCAATCTTGGCATGCAAAAATCCTATTAAACTGTATATATTTTCTTACACATCAACCTAAATGTCTCAATTGCATACAGGTTACAAACCTAGTCAGACGGTACAGAAATGGCTTTTTAACCATCAGCCAGATAGAAATAATGGATTCAAAATGCAGTCAGCTTTTTCCCAGATAGATATGTAATTTGTCTAATACACACTAGTGAATTCTAAGTGTCTGATGGAAAGGTACTTCCATAAAAAACAGGCTGTTGGTCTGGGGCCACCACACATATCCCCAGCCCCCAGGGCAGACCCCTCATTGCCCAGCCAAGGCGGAGCCCCGTCACGGCCACGACCACCCAGGGGGAAGGGACTGCAGCCCTGTGGGACTCCTTCCACGGCAGAGGAGGTCTGCGGGAGCCTCCACAGAGCCCAGATGGCCCAGACTGGCCCCTGGCTGTCTGGGTCTCCAGAGGCGGGCTTTCATCCCCCAAGGAGGCGCACATCGGAAACCACAGGAAGAGCTACTAACATGCAGAATGAGCTCCTGCATAAGGAGCGCTTTCTTAACCCCAAAGAGCCATGCAGCGCTCGCCTCTTAATGGCCAGGTGGCCCACATCTGACCTAAGCCATGTGCAAATAAAGGCTGGCTAAACATGGGCCATTGAGGGTTTAATGTGCAGAAGCCATCGCTCATCTAACCAAGTCCTCCCAGCCACCTCCCCACCCAGGCTCCATGCAGAGGCCAGCACTGGACCAACACGAAGGGCGCTGAGCGGAGCAGACAGGGTCCCACAGCCAGAAAGAAGGTCCCCAAGGGGCAGGCAGCATGTTAGAGTAAGGGGACCCTCTGGGGTGTCTGCCCTGCTCTTAACCATTCCCTCTTCTCTGGGAACTGCACCTGGCCCTCCGCCCCATCACAGGGGTAGGCACCTTGAGTGACATGAACCTGGTCCCCACTGGGCCATGAATAGTTCCCTGTGTATGAATCCGGACTCTAGATGGAGGGAGAGAGAAAAGAATCGGCCTTCAGGGCTCAGGGCTGTCATCTCACGCCCCCCTTGCCTCCCAGGGATCCAGGAGGAGCCAGTGGAAGCCCCGGAAAAGGGAGATGAGGAAGGACAGAGGAGAGAGAAGGAAGACCAGAGTCTGGCCAGGCTTCTGGACCTGGATTCCAGCCTCTCTCCACTTTCAGGTTCTGTGAGGCAGCCCCCAAGGCTTACAACAAATTCCCCTTTTATTGGCAAATTCCCTTTGTGAAGCTGGCTTGAGCTGTTTTCTGTTACTTGAAACTAAAAACATCCTGACTCACCTGGCCTCCCACTGCTCTGTTCTCACAGCCCGGCAGCCTGGGTGGCCTCAGCGGAGGAGAGAGTGAAGGGGAGGGAAGGCCTGACCGAGCCCTAGAGAGCCCCTTTCTCAGGGAAGCCAATAGAACATAGATCCAGGAACATCCCTGGAAGAGTCAGGAGCCAGGAACTATAGACCCAGGACCTGGCTTCCAACTCTGAGGGAGTCTGGACATTCCCGATACACGGCTTTGCTTCCCTGCTTCTCTCCAGAGGGGCTAAATGTCAATGAAATCAGGGCTGGGAGCTACTCCTTCAGGAGTGGGAAGGGTGGAGGTTCAGAGAGCATCCATCCCACAGGCACCCCGGGGCCGTATGTCCCAGGGTATAGAGCTCTCAAGAAGGGAAAGCCAGCCTGGGCTCAGAGGTTCTGGGACTCAGAGAAGTGGAGTGAATTTCCTGAGGCTGCACAGCAGCAAGTGGCAAGGCTGCGTCAACCTAGGTGGGCCATACACCAAAAGCTATGCTCTCGGCTCAACCCTTGAGTAGATTTCACCTGCCAACTGTTCTTTCCCTGGGCCAAGAACAAAGAAGCATTTGTGGGAGTTCCTGTTGTGGCTCAGCAGTAATGAACCCGACTAGTATCCACGAGGACACAGGTTCAATCCCTGGCCCTGCTCAGTGGGCTAAGGATCCAGCGTTGCCATGAGCTGTGGTGTAGATCACAGACACGACTCTGATCAGGCATTGCCGTGGCTGCGGTAAAGGCCAGCAGCTGCAGCTCTGATTTGACCCCCAGCCTAGGAACTTCCATATGCCACGGGTGCAGCCCTAAAAAGCAAAAAAAAAAAAAAAAGAAAGAAGCATTTGCGACCATCAACAAAAATAATAATGAGGGAATTCGCATTGTGGCTGAGTGGTCATGAACCCAACTAGTATCCATGAGGACATGGGTTTGATCCCTGGCCCCACCAGTGGGTTAAGGATCTGGCATTGCTGTGAGCTGTGTTGTAGGTCGCAGACATGGCTCGGATCTTGCCTTGCTGGGTCTGTGGCGTAGGCTGGCAGCTGTAGCTCTGATTTGACCCCTAGCCTGGGAACCTCCATATGCTGTGGGCGCAGCCCTAAACAGCAAAAAAAGAAAAAAGGAATTGAACCTCTTCCCCTCACCCCACCAAAGGAGCTATTTATACCCACAGTCCTCAAGGTATGGCGGTCCTGTTAGATGGAGGTGTCCAGTCTGGCTAAGTACCTTGATGGATCTGAGGCTGCATACTGGGCTGCAGGCACCAGCGGCCTGAACTGTTCTGCACAGGGAAGGGAGATGGATGGTCCTAAGAGGGGAACAAAGAGCTAGGAAAGCTGGAAGAGGCTGGGATCAGCGAAGGGGCCCACCGTGATGGTGCATCTAGTGGGTATTTTAGGAATAATGTTAAAGTTGTCAGCATGGCTCCCGAGGTTTCCCTTCCAAGAAGCCTAACCGTGGTGGCTCCCTGGCACTTGGCACGGCAGAATCTCCGGGAGGAGCTTGCAGAGGTGTTGTCGCATCCCTGTGGTTCAGTGTAGAATGATGCATGTGCTAGAAGTAAGCCTCCAAGGACTTGCACGGATCTGGAGGGAAAGATCTGGCCGTCCTAAATCCATAGGATTGGGATTCAAGATTCAGGACCAGTGTGCATCCACCTCAGAGAGACATCTGGATGATGATAACAGCAATGATTTAGGGAAAAAGAAAAAGAGGAAAATAAGGAACAGCAGCAGCAACCATCTACTGGGCCTGGGTGATGCTCCAGCCACAAGGCTAAGTAAGGATCAAAATGCATCATCACACAAGTCCTCCCAACAACCCCATTGAGTAAATACTCCTAATTTATAGATGAGATAACAGAGGTTTAAAGACATTAAGAACCTGCCCGAATTCACACAGCTAGTTTGAGATGGATCAGGATCTGAACCCAGCTCTGTCTGAAATGTAACTCACACTCTAATCATTACACGCCGCAATCCCCCCTAAAGGTAAGGTGCTTGAGCCCTGACCCTTCCCTTTCTTTCTGGAGGGTTCTAGGCAACGAGGGATCCTCTCATTGTCACCCCATCCCAGCTGCTCTGGTTATCACTAGGGCCACTTCTCTCAAGGTGGCCCCTTCAGGGGTTACATTCTCCCAGGTCCCACTAAATGTCCCAACTTCCAGGGACACTCTGACCACTAATGAGTCTCCCTCAAGATCCCTTCAGAAGCCTCGGGGTCCTCCTCTGGACGGGGCCAGGATCAGCAGCTCCTGGGGTCTTGCCAGAGGGCACACAGAAGCGCCCGATTTCACCCTTCTGAGAAAGCAGCATTCTAGCTGCATCGCCACGCTCCTGGTGCTGGGGATCTCCTGCAGTGTCTCGCGGCACCTCCAATTCAACACCCACCAAACTCCCCAAGGGCCCCTCACACCCTCCCATCGTCTGCTATCCTCTGCCAGCCACGTGGGTGCCTTCAACTCTGCACACGGTCTCTCAGCGGCCCCTCTGCCAGGAACACTTCTTCCCTCCCCGGCATCCGACCACCTCCACCTCCACCCCAGGCGCTGGCGCACACAGACAAGCCTTCCTGAGCCCCCACACCACCCCAGGCCAAGCTGGACGCACCTCCCGGGGCTCCTATGGCACAGGTAACACCCCCTAAAGCAGCCCTAAGTGTTCTTAACGAGGCCCTTGTCAGATTGTCTGTCTTCCCCCCGGACCATGAGCAATGCCCAGGAACAGCGCAAAGAACCTGCTTGCCTGGCACGTGCGGCGCCTGAGGAAGTTCCCGGCCAGAGCGGCGGCTGAGTAACTAGCTGCCGACTCAGTCAGTGGGATCCTGTGTCAGCTACGGGAACTAAAGTAGACTTGACAAAGTGAGTTTTCCAGATGGTGGAGGTTCAACTCTTCAAGCACGGACACTTTTCATTCAGTGAGTCAATGAAAATTTACTGAAAAGATACGATGTGCCCAGCACCACGCCAAGCATTTGAGTGACAAAGACACGCTAGGTTTGGGTGTCTGGGTCCTTTAGAATCCAGTGAAAGCTATGGGCTCCCTCCTCGGTAAAACGTGAGTAGCAAAATTGTATGAAATTTTATACACTATTTTTTGCTACATTTAAGGAAAAATCATTTCAGAGACGATTTTTCTTATTTTTTCAAGCAAAAAAAAAAAAAAAAAAGACACCAACTGCCTGAAAAGAATCAAAAGAAATCCAAACTGTGCCTCTACAAGCAAACATAAACTGTCCTGGGGGCCTGCTGCAGTCTGGCATGAGAGAGGCGGTTATCAGGGAGGGGGTGACGTCTGGTCCCTCCAGCCAGATGAGCCGAGTTCAAATCTGGCCCTACCACTGACCAGCACTCTGACCCTGGACAGAGCGATTAAGCTCTCTGGCCTCAGTCTTCTCATTTGAAAATGGAGAGAATAAAAGTGCCCACCTCACACAACTGTTGTGAATATCCAGTGGTCTGATGCACATAAAATTATTAGAACAGCGACGGACACACAGTCAGCATTCAATATGTATAGTTGTAGATGTTATGACTGAACACAAAGTTGCAACTGTGAAACCCCCCTGACATCCGACATACCCAACGCTCCCTGACACCTTGACAGACACCTTGATGCTCAGGCCACCTGCCCTTTCTGTTTGCCAACAGGTGTGGATCCCTGACCCCCAGAGGAAGGCCGTGCCACAGGAGGTCCTCACTCCCAGAGCCCACTGCAGAGAGTCAGCCAGTGTCGGGGAGCAAGGACCGGCACTGTTCTCCAAGAGCTGGCGGCCAAGTGACTCGAACCGGCCTCACTTCCTTCTCTCTCGACCCACCGAGGAAAGCAAGGACGGTCCCCTTCACTGACGGGTTGCCTGCAAGGAAGGACAGTGAATCCAGCCTCCCTCCGCGTGTTTTGCTGAGCAGAAAGAGCCTTCCAAAGAGAAGGGCAGAGAGTGCTTCTAGGGATCTCTAGACGTCTGCTGCTGAGGGCTCGGCAGGACTCTGGCCCGCCTGGACTGCGTAAACATTTCTCCCAGCAGTAGAAAGTCCACGGGCTTGTCCAGCCAAGCCTCCTCGAGGGCAGCATGGCCAAAACTGCCCATTTTCCAGAAACATCTATAATGGTGAATTGAAAAGGTTACCTCATTCACATGGCCAAAAATAGCCCGTAAGGAAGCCAAGTCGTGAATGAATTCCCCTTTCTCTGTTTGGTGTGTTTTCCTTTATTTTCAAAGGAAAAGAAGAGGAGAACATTCAGTCTGAAGTTCAGTCAAGTACTTCAAGGCTCGCCCTTCGGGGAGCCAGCGAACAAACTCCTGGGTAGGCGAAGCAGCTCCATGTTCCGCTCCATTTCATAGCAAAATCTCCTGAGGAGGCAGGAACCCAAGGCCCCAGCGCCGATGAAACTGCAGGCTTTCAAGCAGGATTTCAGGACAGTGGCACAGCAAGGCCCAGCCACAGGGGCAGGAGGACCGTCTTGCTTCATCCGGGCTACAAGACCAGATGTGTTGCCAGATGAAACAGATGCTTCGTCCAGGCACGAAGAGCCCTGACATTCCTTTCAGTCAAACTTGAGCTTGGCGAGGAAACTGTTCTCCATCCTCGAAGACTTGCAAGTTTCTCAAAGGGCGTTGCGGTATAAGAATCTTTCTAGGATGATGAGCACACGCAGGTAGCAGGCAGCAACAGGAGCTGGTGTGCGGAGACAACCATCTCCTTCCTCCACTCCGGGCCACCGCTCGGCTCAGTCAGGCCCAGGCTACGTGGCTTCGCCAAGCTCTCTCCTGTCGCACTGACTTCTCTTGCGTGGCAGTGCGCTAGGCAACTCTGGAGGGTATTTGAAAACAAGGCTTTTGTGTTGGGAAAGTGCAAGTGTTGGAAAATGTCCAGCCTTTCCAAGTCAAGCCTTCTCTTCCCCAATAAGATCTCCCCTTCCCTGGGAACCTTTGGGGGGGGGGAGGGGTTGTTCCCCTTTGCAGGTGTCATGTGATCACTGACAAGAGTCCTACCACTGCAGCCTCTACATCTGGTTATGAAAGTGACACTAGAGACTCTGTAAGCTTCACTGTGTTCTTTTTATTTGACATACTATGACTTTAACTAGGATCACTGCAAACACAAACAGAGGTACCTAATCATAAAGGCAAGGAACACTTTCATGAATCCCTTTCAAAGGGAAGATATTAGACAACATAACATAGTGACAATGAAAACTGTCATTACCCAGACATATGTGGTATGTCACATATACCAACCTACACACTTTTGGAGTAGAATGCCAACCTACACACTTTTGGAGTAGAATGATACCATAATGTGATTTGAGAAAAATAACTTCTTTCTGCAGAAGACAGTTTTCAAAATAAAGAGGCTTCTGATTAGTTTCTGATTAACCATACAAACTGGATAAGGTAACGACAACAAAAACCTGGCTATTTAAAGACCTCTGAGAGAGGAGTTCCCGTTGTGGTGCAGCAGAAACGAATCTAACTAGTAACCACGAGGTTGCGGGTTTGATCCCTGGCCTCGCTCAGTGGGTTAAGGATCCAGTGTTGCCGTGAGCTGTGATGTAGGTCACAGACGCAGCTCGGATCCTGCGTTGCTCTAGCTGTGGCGTAGGCTGGCAGCTGTAGCTCAGGCTCACCCCTAGTCTGGGAACCTCCATATGCCTTGGGTACGGCCCTAAAAAAAAAAAAAAAAGAGAGAGAGAGAAAGATCTCTGAGAGAAACCAAAGCATTCAGGATTTGGGGGCCCAAGACCCCAGAAGAGGGGAAATGCACTGAGGGGAGCTCCAAGTTGGCTGCTGCGCCATCCTCTAACGATACCAAGTGCTGGCAAAGGTGCAGAACAACTGCTCCCTCCCCACGGCTGATGGGAATGGAAGACACTCTTGGAACAGTTTGGTTATATCCAGTAAGTGAACATACACATTCCTCATGACCAAGCAATTCCACCCCTGGAAATTATACTCAAGAGAGACGGTGTTTATATCCAACAAAAGACATGTTCAGGAGTTCCAACTGTGGCACGATGGGTTCAGTGGAGTCTCAGGAGCGCTGGGACACAGGTTTGATCCCCAGCCCAGCACAGTGGGTTAAGGATCCACCATGGCAACTGTGGCTTGGATCCCTGGCCCAGGAACTCTATATGCCATGGGGTAGCTAAAAAAAAAAAAAATTATGTATATATATGTGTGTGTTCAAGGATGTCTGTAGCAGCATTATCCATAATAGCCCCAACATGGAAACAGCCAAAATATCTATCAACATTAGCAAGGATAAATTAAATGAGGTCTGCTATACAATGGATGGAATACTATATAGAAATGAAAAAGGATAAAGCTCCTGTTATACACCAACATGATAAATCTCATGCACATAATGTTAAATGGAAATAGACCAAAAGTGCATGAAATATGATTCCATTTATATAAAACTCAAAAACAGAAAAACTAGTGGTAGAAGTTAGAATAGTGATCACATTTGGGGACAGTTAATGACTTGGAGCCTTCTGGGCTGTTGGAATGTTTTATATCTTGATCCAGTGGCAGCTACTGGGTTTGTTACTTTGTAAAAATGCATTGAGCTGTATACCCTTAAGATTTGTGTACTTTACTGCAGTACTTTTTAAATCTCTTTAAAATATAAAAGACCTTAATAGATAATTACTTAATGCAAATGCAGAAACAGTGTTTCGTGGACATTGTTATATACGTAGAAGTAAAATGTATGACAATATGACAAAGAATGGGAGAGAGGTAGAGAAGTACACTGCTGTAAAGTGCTCATATTTTATATGAAATGGTATATTATCACTTGAAAGTAAATTGTTATATGTTAAAATTTGGTTGTGATGATTGTTGTACACATATAAATGTAATAAAATTCATTAAGTAATTTAAAATTTTTTTTAATTTTTTAATTAAAAATAAATAAACTGTTACATGTTAAAGATATATATTATAACCCTAAACCAACCACTAAAAGAAATCACAGCTAGTTAGCCAATAAACAAGATTAAACAGAATCATAAAATATGCCCAGTTACTTACAAAGAGATCAGAAGACAAGAAAAGAGGAAACAGAATAGATTTAAATCCAACCATATCAATAATCAAATTTAATATAAATAGTCAAAGCACCCCAATTAAAGGATGGGGTGGTCAAGTTGGTTAAAAAAAAAAAGAAGAAGAAACAGGACTCAACTATATGCTTCTTCCTACAAACCTACTTTAAATATAAAGATACAGGAGTTCCTGTCGTGGCTCAGTGGTTAATGGATCCGACTAGGAACCATGGGGTTGCGGGTTCGGTCCCTGGCCTCGCTCAGTGGGTTGAGGATCCGGCATTGCCGTGAGCTGTGGTGTAGGTCACGGACGGGGCTCGGATCCTGCGTTGCTGTGGCTCTGGTGTAGGCCGGTGGCTATAGCTCCTAATCAACCCCTAGCCTGGGAACCTCCATGTGCTGCGGGAGTGGCCCAAGAAATGGCAAAAAAAAAAAAAAAATATATATATATATATATATATATATATATATATATATATATATGAAGATACAAATAGGCTGAAAGTAACAGGATGAAAACTATATATCATGTTGTCTTACTCTGTTCATGCTGCTGTAACAAAAATAGCATAAATGGGGTCACTTATAAACAATAGAAATTAATTTCTCACAGTTCTGGAAGCTGAGAAATCCAGGATATGCTGGAAGACTCAGTGTCTGGCAAGGGCCCACCTCCTGGTTTGTAGACACCATCTTTTCACTGTGTCCTCACATGGTAGAGGGGATGAACTGGCTCTCTAGGGTCTCTTTCTAAGGCACTAATCCCGGAGTTCCCGTTGTGGCTCAGTGGTTAACGAATCCGACTAGGAACCATGAGGTTGCAGGTTTGATCCCTGGCCTTCCTCAGTGCGTTAAGGATCCGGCGTTGCCGTGAGCTGTGGTGTAGGTTGCAGAGCAGCTTGGATCCCACATTACTGTGGCTCTGGCGTAGGCCGGCAGCTACAGCTCCGATTAGACCCCTAGCCTGGGAACCTCCACGTGCCTAGAAAAGGCAAAAAATAAATAAATAAATAAGGGCACTAATCCCAATAATGAGGGCTCTGCCAAAAACCCCATGTTCTAATTCTATCACCTTGGGAATTTAGATTTCAACATACGGCTTTGGAAGGTACATTCAGACCACAGCACATGTTAACACTGATCAAAAGAAAGATGGTTATATGGGGGTCCTGTCATGGCTCAGCGGAAACGAATCTGACTAGTATGCATGAGGACACAGGTTCAATCCCTGGCCTCGCTCAGTGGCTTAAGGATCTGGTGTTGCTGTGAGCTGTGGCGTAGGTCACAGACGCAGGTCAGATCCCGCATTGCTGTGGCTGAGGCGTAGGCTAGCAGCTACAGCTCCGATTCGACCCCTAGCCTGGGAACCTCCATATGCCATGGGTGCAGCCCTAAAAAGGCCAAAAAAAAAAGGAAATTAAAAAAAGAAAGATGGTTATATTATCAAACAAAGTAGATTTCAGAGCAAAGAATAGTTTCAGGGATAAAGGGGGTCATTTCATAATGATAAAGGGTAAATTCAATAGGAAGACATAAAAATTGTAAATGTTTCTGCAGCTAATACTAGAATTTCAAAACACATAAAGCAAACACTGAGAGCATTTAAAGAGAAATCAACAAATCTATAATTATAATGTGAGATTTCAATACTCTTCTCTCAATAATTAACAGAACAAATAAGTAGAAAATCGGTTAGGATATAGATGACTCCAATAACACTATGAACCTACTTGACCTCAATTACGTTTATAGAATGCTCTATGCAAAAACTGCAGAACCCATATTTTTTCAAGTTCACTCAACACTTTATCAACATTGACCACATTCTAGGTCTTAACATAAATCTCAATAAATTTAAAATAATCCAAAGCCAATAAAGTATGTTCTTTAACCAGAATGGAATTAGAAATCAATAGCATAAAATCCCTAGAAAATCTCCCAATATTTATAAATTAACACATTTCTAAATAATTCATGAGTCAAAAAGAAATCAAAAGGAAAATTCAGAAAATGTTTTGAACTGAATGGAAATGTAAGTCCAAAATACTAAAATGTGTGAGATGAAGCTACAGCAATGCTGAGAAGAAAATGTCAAGTGCTAGATGCCTACATTAGAAATGAAGAAAGGTCTCAAATCATCGACCTCAGCCTCCACTTTAAGAAGCTAGAAAAAGAGCTCCCATTGTGGAGCAGCGGAAAAGAATCCGACCAGGAACCATAAGGTTGCAGGTTCAATCACTTCAACCTCACTCAGTAGGTTGAAGATCTGGCGTGGCTGTGGCTGTGGTGTAGGCTGGCAGCTGTAGCTCTGATTAGACCCCTAGCCTGGGAACCTTCATATGCCCCAGGTGCGGCCCTAAAAAGCAAAAAAAAAAAAGAAGAAGAAGAAGCTAGAAGAGCAATTAAAACCCAAAGTAAGCAGAAGAAAGAAAATTATTTTTTAAAATATGAACAGAAATTAATAGATTAGAAAACATGAAGGCAATAGAAAAAATTAATAAAACCAATGGCTCTCTTTTTGAAATCAATAAAATTGATCCACTTAGCCAGACCAATCAGAAAAATAAGAAAGGAGACAAATTATCAATACCAAGAATGAGAGAGGGGAAATCATTACAGATCCTACAGATATTAAAAGGACAAGGGACTATTATGAAAAAATTCAGAGGAATAAATTTAATGACTTAGATAAAATAAACAAATTCATTGAAAAATACAACCAAAGCTCACTGACAAACAGATTACCTGAAAATCCCTTATCTATTAGAGAAATTGAATTCATAGGTTAAAAATGTTCCATAATAATCTAGCAATCACGCTCCTTGGTACTTACCCTAAGGAGATGAAAACCTATGTCCACATTTAAAAAAGACTGCATTTGGATGTTTATAGCAGTTTATTCATAATTGGTAAAACTTGGAAGCAACCAAGATGTCTCTCAGTATGACAAGTGAATGGATAAATGATGGAACTTCCAGACCATTATTATTCAGTGCTAAAAAGAAATGCCAATCAAGCCATGAAAAGACATGGAAGAACCTCAAATGCATACCACTGAGTGAAAGAAGGCCATAAAACTGTATGATTCCAAATCTATGACAGGCTGGAAAAGGCAAAGCTAGGGAGACCCTAAAAAGATCAGTGGTTGCCAAGGGTTATTAAGGGTAGAGAGAGGGATGACTAGGTGGGGCACCGAGGAGTTTCAGAGCAGTGAAACTATTCAATATGATGCTATAATGGTGGCCACACATCATTATGCATTGGTCAAAACCCATAAAATGTACAACACCAAGAGGCGAACACTAATGTAAACCATGGACTTTGGAGAAGAATGATGTGTCAATGTAGGTTCATCAATTGAAACAAATACACTGCTCTAATGGGGATGTTGACAGTGGGGAAAACTGTTGTGGAGAAGCAAGAGGCATAAGGGAACATTCTGAACTTTCTGCTCAATTTTGCTGTGAGCTAAAACTGCTCTTAAAATAGTCTATTTAAAAGGGACAAAAACAAAAACCTTTCCACAAAGAAAACTCCATGGCCAGGTGTCTCTACGGGTGAAATCTACCAAATATTTACAAAAGAAATCATACCAATTCTACATAAACTCTTCTGGAAAATTGAAAAGGAAGGAATGCTTCCTAACTTGTTTTATGAGGTCAGCGTTACACTGATATTAAAACCAGAAAAAGACATTTCAAGGAAAGAAAAATACAGATCAGTATTCCTCACCATAAACCCAGGTGCAAAAACTCTTGATGAAATTTTAGCAAATCAAATCCAACAACATACAAAGAGGATTCTATACCATGGCCAAATGGGGTTTATCACAGGAATGCAAGGCTGGTTTAATATTCAATAAACCAATCATGTAATTCTCCATTGTAACAGACTGAAAAAGAAAAACCATATGATTAACTCAATAGATATAGGAAAAATATGTGATAAAATCCAATATCCATTCCAGACCAAAAAATCTCAGCAAACTAGGACTAGGAGGGAATATCTTCAACCTGATAAAAGCCATCTATGAAAGACCTACAGCTTACAGCTAACATCATACTTCACAATGAAGACCACATTTCCTCTAAGACTAGAAATGAGCCAAGAATATCTGCTCTCACCACTTTGCTCAACAGGGTACTAGAGATTATAGTCAGTGCATAAGACAAGAAATGAAAGTATCTGGTTTAGAAAGAAAGAAATTGGACCACTGTTATTCACAGAGACATCATCTGTATAGAAAATTCTGTAGAATCCACCAAAAAAAAAAAAAAAAGCCATGAGAATAAGTGAGTATAGCAAAGTTGTAGGATACAGGTCAATTCACAAAAATCATTTGTATTTCTATAAACTAGTAATAAGTAATTAGAATTTAATTTAAATAATGTAACATTTATGACAGCATAGAAAATGAAATACTTAGGAATAAATCTGACAAAAGATATATAAGACCTACACACGGAAAAGTATATAGCATTACTGAAATAAATTAAATATGACCTAAGTGCATGGAGCCATATATTGTGTTCATGGTTCTGGTGACTCAATGTCATTAAGATGCCAATTTTCCCCAAATCTACAGCTCCAACCCAATCATCAGTAGCCTATCAGGTTTTCAAAAGCCTAACAAGTGGATTTTAATATTTTTATAGAAATGTAAAGGACTAGAACAGCCAAAATAATTCTGAAATAGAACACAGTTTAAGGGCTTCTACTACCTGATTTCGAGAGTGGTCCACCTTACACCAGCCAGAATGGCCATCATCCAAAAGTCTACAAACAAGAAGTGCTGGAGAGGGTGTGGAGAAAAAGGAAGACTAGCACACTGTTGGTGGGATTGTAAATTGGTGCAACCACTGTGGAAAACAGTATGGAGATTCCTCAGAAAACTAAACATAGAACTACCGTTTGTTCTAGCAATCCCACTTCTGGGCATCTATCCAGAGAAAACCACAACTCGCAAAGACACATGCACTCCGATGTTCATTGCAGCACTATTTGCAGTAGCCAAGACATGGAAACAACCTAAATGTCCATCGACAGAGGAGTGGATCAAGAAGATGTGGTACACATACACAATGGAATATTACTCAGCCATTAAAAGGAACGAAATACCGGCATTTTTAGCAACATGGATGGACCTAGAAATTATCATGCCAAGTGAAGTCAGCCATACAATGAGACACCAACATCAAATGCTCACTGACATGTGGAATCTGAAAAAAGGACAGACTGAACTTGTTTGCAGAACAGAGGCTGACTCACAGACATTGAAAAACTTTTGGTCTCCAGAAGAGACAGTTTGGGGGGTGGGGGGATGTGCTTGGGTTATGGGATGGAAATCCTGTGAAATTGGATTGTGATGATCATTATACAACTACAGATGTGATAAATTCATTTGAGTAATTAAAAAAAAGAAAAATATGGAGAAAAAAAAAGAGCTGTGGGAGTGGGGAGGAGGGAGGGATTACAAGGATCATGAAGAAACTTTCTGGACGAGGGCTAGATATGTTTATTCTCTTGATTTGATGATGGTCTCACTGAAAGGATGAAAATGCAACCTGACCCTCCCAGAACCCAGGAAGTTAACCCTGTTCCCTATAGGTAAAAGTTCATACTTTTTGCTGTTTTAGGGCTTGCTTTCTGTTCTGTACAAAACTATGTGGAAGGGGAAAAACAGGCCCCTGAGAATGTGCCTCTATGCATAAAACTTACTAACTGCTTGTTTGGCTTCTGTAAAGCTGCTTGCATAAGATAAAAAGAGGAGAAGTTAATCGCCTAACCGACCCCAGTAAGATCGGGTGCACCACAAATTGTTGAAAGTCCTGATAAATATATCTTGGTGACAATATGTCTCCCCCACCCAGGGACAGGCACAAACACGTAACTCCAGAACAACTTAAAATTAATTGGTCCACAAAGCGCGGGCTCTCGAAGTTTTGAATTGACTGGTTTGTGATATTTTAAAATGATTAGTTTGTAAAAGCGCGGGCTTTGTTGTGAACCCCATAAAAGCTGTCCCGACTCCACACTCGGGGCCGCAGTCCTCTACCCCTGCGTGGCGTATGACTGTGGGCCCCAGCGCGCTTGGAATAAAAATCCTCTTGCTGTTTGCATCAAGACCGCTTCTCGTGAGTGATTTGGGGTGTCGCCTCTTCCAAGAGGGGGATTTTCTTTCCACTGGCCTTTCATCACAGGTATATACATACATCCAAGCTCACCAAATTGCTGGCTTAATGCATGCATAGCTTACTATATGTCAATTATGCCTCAAGAAAGGTGAAAAATCTCAGTCCTCAGGTCCAGTTTTTGGAGGTATCATATTATCAGCTCCATTTAGCAGATATGCAAACTGAGCCTTAGACTGACTAAGTGACCTAAGCCTGGTCACACAGATAATACCTAATCCTCCTCAGTCCAGAGCCCAGAAGGAAATGCTCTTCTCCCTGCCTCTCATTCAACAAGTACCGGTCCTATAACGTGCCACCGTGGTTGGAGTAAGGGACAGAGCAAGGACAAAACATCCTTCCTTTGGAGGGGCTGACACTCTGCTGGGCCCAGGTCCCTTCTAAGCTTACTTAATAGCCTGTCATTGCTTTTCTCCTTATTGCATTGCTGACATGTCTCACGAGGGGAGAAATAACTTGCCGAGTTTCTGCCTTGTGCCAGGCTATCTGCCTATATGATCTCCTTCAAGCATCACAACACCATGAGGTGGGCATCATGTCCATGCTGCAGATGAGGAAACGGGCCCCGGGAGGTGCGGAAACTTGCCAGGCTCACGCAGCTGGAGAGCAGCAGAGCCAGGTTCCACACGCAGATCTCCCTGCCTCCAAAGTGTGAGCCTCCCAACACCCCAAACTGCCTGTGATCAGGATCAGGCCCTTGCTCCTGCAGCAAGAGTCTAAACAAAGCCCATTTTCCTCACAAAGTCACAACCAGGCGCCAAGCCCCCGGGGATAAAAGCAGCTGTTCACCAAAGGTTCTGTTTTGTGTTATTAATTTATTTAAAATGTCATACCCACACTCAAGAAGGAAGAAAATAATAATGAGTCTGGAAATTGCGAAGTGTTGGCTTCATCGGATCAAATGTGCTGCTGGCCTATGTCTGTGGTCAGATCTGACTCCCAGCCGGCTCTCCCCACCCTTCAAGCAGGCCTTTTTGGGGAGCCCAGAGAGGGACTCCAGCCTCTGTCTCCATCATGAATGGAGCTGGGGGAAAGCCCTTTTCCACTTTGTTTCGATTGTGACACTAAATCATTGCAATGGGTAGAGCAATTACTAGGAAACGAGAAGCAAATAACAAATGCAAACTCAGAGCAGTGACAAAGGAGAGAGACAGCTGCTCAGGTACTGGAAAGCCCTGTGCCAGAGCCGTCCTCCCCATGCCGTGGCCCCACTCCGAGGGCACCTGGACCGCCGCCCCCCCCACTACCCAATTCGGGTTTGTTTTTTTTACAGAGAGAGCCAGTGTAGTGTTTACATCAAGAGGACGCAATGGGATCTTACTGTTATTATTTTTATTACTACACCCTAATATATTCAGCAAATAACTTCAAGCACTGGGTAGATGGCAGGACACAGTGAATTGTACTGGATGACCCCTGCGGCCATGGAGTTTATAATCCAGGTGGGAGACAGATTGGAAACACTAATTATTGCCTTTTCAGCCATGACATTTGCACACAATGGAGGTCTGCTGCTGGCCCATCCCTTGGAGCCTTGGCTGCCTGGGAGAGGAGACGAGTCTACATCCTAGGAGCAGGACGGAACGCAGTCAGGCTTTAGCTTTAGAAAGACATCTCCCAAGGCAGAGAGGAGGTTGGGGGCAGGATTGGATGTGGGGAGATGGGATCAGAGGAGGCGGCAGTGACTTGGGCTGGGCTGGGGCAGGGGCGGGAAACGGTCTGAGAAAACAGCATGTGACCTGAAAGAGGGGTTTTAATGATGTCAGCGAAACCAATCTCCTCTTTACAAATAACTGCCTTGCTGGCAACACTCTTCCCTTCTCCCGAAGCCAAACGCTGTGATTCCAAGGAGCAGCGAAGACACACAGGGTTTGTCCGACTTCCAACACTGACCTCTGCTTTCTGGAATGCCCGCTTCTTCAGAGCAAGCGAACGGCATCCAGACAAAAGGCCAGAGGGTCAGGTTCCTGAACCCACAAGTAGTGTTTTCCTGAACTGCAACGTGTCATGTGCCTGCCCAGAGGAAACTGTATGTCAGCGGGGAGTCTTCCACTCCTGCAGGTCAGTTCTCTGCAGACCAGCAGAGGCTAGTCCAGCCATGGCCCAAGGTCTCAAGCCCTGATTCAGGGAAGGGTGAAACCCAGTCTCCCTAGAGTGAGTGCCCCCCCCCACCTCCGCTCAGGGACAAGAGTTCTATCTGGGGAGTTCCCGCTGTGGCTCAGAGGGTTAGGGACCAGACATTGTCCCTATGAGGAGGCAGGTTTGATCCCTGACCTCGCTCAGTGGGTTAAGGGTCTGGTGTTGCCGCAAATGCAGCTCGGATCTGGTGTTGCTGTGGATGTGCCGAATCAGCTGTGGCCCTGATTCGACCCCTGGCCTGGGAACTTCCGTATGCCATGTGTGCAACAATAAAAAGGAAAAAGAAAAAAAAAAAGAGTTCTAACTGGATATGGCCTCCATTGTCCCAAAACATTTGTTAACGCACATCCCACCTCCTCATTCTTTTCCCTTTAAATCCCGGGTTCCCTCCAGAGCCCCAGTGAGGAAGGGGTCAGGACAGAGGACGTGTGCCCACCCAACACCCCTGGCCTGCCTTCCACCGACACTCAGCACCAGGCCTGTGCCTTGAACCCAGGCGGCAGGTGCTGGTGACACTCTGGTCCCTTCCCTCATAATGCTCTCAGTCTAGGCCCGCAACTGTCTTCTGGGGAGCCCCAAGCCTTTCTGGACACTTCCATGTCCCCCCCACATTGCCATCAGCTCCCGACCCCAGGATGCTCTCTCACATTCCACTCTAGCTCACAGTCTCCTCCCACTCTCCTGCCGTCATCTCCGGGCACATCGGTAAACTGGGTCACACCTCAGCCTCCTCCCGGAAAGGCTTCCATGCCCCCCCCACCACCACAGCTACCCAAAGGCATAGCCCTCGCCCTCGAAAGCGTGGTTGCTAGAGCGACCCCGCCTCTGACCCTGAACTAGGAAATCCTTCGCCCACATGACCTCCTGGCCTCCCTCCCCTGGACGAACCGCTGCCGACCACACGGCCTGACTTCCAGGACACCGGGCTGCCTGGGCCTCCTGCATCCAGGGCCACTGCCTCTGCCTCCTTCCCTGCTCCCTGCTCTTCCTTCTGCTCCCCAATGGCACAGCGCACCCCTCTTCTCCTGGGTCTTCTTGGTTCGGCTCTCATGGCAGCCCCCTGACGGGTCTAAGGCCGGGCCCCTTCTCTCCATCGCCCCCGCCCTTGCCTCCCACAGGCTGCTGCACGCCCCCCAGCCAGTCTGCTGCCTGCAGTCAGCCCCGTCTTGGCAATTCAAACCAACATTCTAAAGTACAAATCCATCCAGGACACTCCCCTTTTGCAACCTCTCGGTGAATCCCCAAGGCTAACAAGCTAGAGCTCTGCCTCCTGCCCACCCCACCCACCACCTTCTCCTTGATGCCCCAGATACTCTGGTCCACTGTGTGTTTACAAGTCTGCCTGTCGCTCTCTCAGAATTGTGTCCACGTCCCCCACCCCTGCCCCTGTCTCCCCAACAGGCAGCACCACAGACTGATGAATGAGCGAATGAGCGAAGGTCAGTCTCACTACCGGGCTATCTGGCAGCTGGGCTGCGGCAGTGTCGGCAGAGGCAGCAAGAAGATGGAAAAAACATAGGCACGTGGAGAATCTTTCCACCTCCTGAATGCAGTACCACTGCAGTTTGTGTCCATCACACTTGGGCCTGCTGGACACCCATCCACATGCCTCTGTGACCCTGCTCACCCTCGGCTGCCAGTTGGCAAGAGAATGACCCACTGGCCTCTGGTGAGGCTTGGCATGCCCACATTCCCAGCAACGATGCCCTGAGGAGCACAGGCCCAGGAGAACAGCAGGCTCGACTTCTCTCCTCCCCAGATGCCACAACCACAGGTCATGTTAAACTTGACTAAATACCTTATCCGCCTCTTCGGTGAGTTATGCACTCTGCCTGACATGCCCTTCCCCATTCCCATTCTGTTTCCCAAGTCGCATATCAGATACAATCCCTTACGGCCTTCAAGGCTCAGCGCCAGAGTCCCAACTGCAAGGGCAGAGCGAGTCCACCCCCGCCTGCACTCGAGGGCGCCATGGTGTAACCTAGACCTCAGTCTCCCCCATCCCGGGGACCAGATGTGACTCAGGTCGGAAGGGGACCAAGCACAGTGCTCTTAGCCAACCCGCTACTCCTCCGGGCCTCTGCTCCCTCGCAGGCATCACTGCGTGTTCTCTGGAGCACGGTGCTCATGTGCGCAACGCACAGGACCTACTCAAACCACGCACGGGTGAGAAATCCCAGCCACAAGCTCTCGGGAACTTGCCACACGCAGGCACTGTGCGGGGGTCTTACACACCCACTGTTGGGTAAAAACCATGGTCTCCCTCCTTTCACACATGCGAACATTGACGCGTAAAGAGAATGAGTAATTTGTCCAAAGTCCAAGAGCCAGGAAGGGTGAAGCTGGGACTCCTTCCCAGCCTTGCCAGACCGAGTCCGTGCTCGGTGGGCCCGGCAGCCGGGCTTGGATAGAACCGGGCTGAGGAAAGCACAGAGCGTGCGCGTTTTCAGCACATTCTAAGAACAGCAGTTCCCCCGCGATGCTGCTCCACATTAAAACTAATGACAAAAACAGCTCTGACATTCCAACCGGGCTCTGAGAAACTGCTGGGCCTTCCATTCCACAGCCCCGAGGGGTGGGCAGGATGACAAGCAGATTGTAGGGAAGGCTCGGGGGGGACAAAATGCCACCCTAAAGATGTACCCTCTTACAGGCTGCTGCCACCAGGACCCCTCAGAAAGGCCTCCTTCACAACACAGCCCTCTCCCCGAGCCTTGGCAGCCAGGACTCCCCCCAGGCCTGCAACCCAATCCCCCGCGGTGGTGATGGGGTTCTAGGCCACAGCGGGTACGTGTGAGCTATTACGTACACAGCTAACACAGCTGTGAGCTATTACGCTACGACGTTGTATCTGTAGTAACGGGCCAACTTTTGATAAATTTGGTCACTTGTTGGAGTCACCAGGGAACAGGGCCATGACAGTTCCATGTTTGCAAACTTCCATTTTCCTTGCTCTCTGCCAATCCTGAACTCACTGTCTGCCTGGCTTCCTCTAAGTCTTGGGCCAATGCTCTTGCGGTCCCCCCTGCAGAAACTCGCTGAAGCCACATTCTACCCTCGGTTATCAACAGCGTTTGGGAATCTGCATCTTCAAAGACTGAGCTCACCAGGCAAAAGCCTTGCTCTGGGGGAAGTGGTTATACCGCAAAGCAGGCACCCCAGCAATCACGTTCCCCCTCCTTGGCCGTGTGTCTGAACGGGGCCAGAGGATGTTCTGCTACAGCACTTCTCCTCTCACTCCCTCCCACTCCACCCATTCAAACATCCACTGCGCATCTAGCACATTCCAGGCACTGGGATTCCACCAGGATGCAGCCCTCCAGAACCCAGTGAACAGAACCGCCTCTGCCTGGGTGTTGCCAAAGACGATGGGGGGAAGCCAGGGAGGGAGGCCCATCTGGGTGCGGGAGGGGTAGGAGGGAGAGAAGAGAGGAAGAAAAGGGACTGAAGACAAACAGAAGTGCCAAGAAGTGTTCAACTTTAACACGTCACCTGCTGGTTCATTGTAATACTGATGTTATCATTTTAAAACTCCTTTATACATATGATGAGATAATACAAAAAGGTAATTATTCATTGTTGCCAGGAACCAAAAGTGTCAGTGTAAAAGAGAACACGCAAAAACCAAGGGAATTAAGTTAACAATCCTGGATGTCAGATCTGAACAGGAAAGATCAACACTGTTTTGGTCGTGTTTCCAGCTGATCGTGTGCTATCACAAATATTCCTGAAACCTCAGGCTCACAGCAACAACATTTATTTCATAGGTCAGTCGAGGGACTGCAGTTCAGCCGATCTCTGCTGGGGTCGCCTGGGTGGAGTCAAGCTAAGCTGGAATTCAGGCTCTGGGTTGGGGTCAGGTCATCTTTAACGTCCTCACTTGGGGAGTCAGACTAAATGTGCAGGAGCTACGGGTCCCTCGTGGAGGGGCGCGAGTGCCAAGAGGGCTGGGGGGAGCTTCACGCCTCTCACCAGCTCAGTCCCTTGGCAGCATCATGGGTGCCCAGGTCACAGAACCGAGCCCAAAGTCCATGCATTTCCCCCCATCCACAGGGGAGACATGACAAGGATGAGGGCGAAGGAAGAACTGGGGAAGAAACACCACCACCTACTCCATCATGAACTCATGACTTTTCCTTTTGAAAACTAAGTATTCCCTAGCCCTGGCCACCAAAAAGGCCTAAAAGCAAGAGCAATCCGGGCGCAGTGAACATCTTCTCATGCAGACTGTGGTTTCTCAGTATCATTCTCCACTAAAAGAAACCAGGACCTCTGAAGGAATGCCCGATTCCAGGTCTTCAGCAGGAAATGGGTATATCTTGCTGTATCAAAAAGAAAGGAAGTTATCAAAAAATAATGGGATCATGTTCAAAGGCTACAGGAGATGATATGAAAGGAATCCCATTGTTTAAAAACAGGATAATTCTATGCATCAAAAAGAATAGCAACTGGAGTTCCCGTCGTGGCTCAGTGGTTAGCGAATCCGACTAGGAACCATGAGGTTGCGGGTTCGACCCCTGGCCTTGCTCAGTGGGTTGAGGATCCGGTGTTGCTGTGAGCTGTGGTGTAGGTTGCCAATGCGGCTTGGACCCCGTGTTGCTGTGGCTCTGGCGTAGGCCGGTGGCTATGGCTCCGATTAGATCCCTAGCCCGGGAACCTCCATATGCCTCGGGACCGGCCCAAGAAATGGCACAAAAGACAAGAAAAAAAAAAAAGAATAGCAACTGTAATGGACTGAAACAGACCCCCAGGCCCACGCTATCCCTGTGGAATCCGAATCTCCAAGGATAAAGCCTAGGTAACTGGATTTTTATGGAGCTCCTCCACTGACTCTGGCACATAGCCAGGACTGAAAAGCACCAGCCCACAGGTTTCCTGATCTTCTGGGCGTCCAGACCACTCGCTGTGCCCGTCTTGCTCTCAGATGCTGGCCTCTGCTTCCTGGAAAGTCTCGACTACATCAAACTTACAAGTATCCCGTGCTCATGTGCTTCCAGCTCTGGGGTGGTCCAGCCATAATGTGGCAGGCATCACCGAGGGGAAAAATTCCAGTGTTCAGTCTAACGACAGTAACAATAGCAAGAAAGCTGGGAGAGCTCCCAGCGTGCTTCTTTGAACCACAGTTTTGACAATGACCATCAGGAACAAACTCTTCTGCTTTTAGCTAGCATATCATAGATCTAAGACCTAAAAGTCTCGGGTTTCTCTAGGTACCTGGAAGCAACCCAGCCTCAACCCTCACTCTGCATCAGAATCACCTGGGAAACCTCTACAAAGTGGGGCTGACAGGGTTCCAAACTCTGACCCAGAGGCTCAGATCCCATGGTTTCGAGTGGAGTCTGGGCACCAGTCTTTCGAAGGCCCAGGTGATTCTGGTGCAGCCCCAACTGAGAACCATGGCTCCAAGCTCCTCTTGAAACAAACTAGCTCCACCTTAACACCTTGTCATGACTTGAAACAAGATATGCCCTGGACGAGGCCCCTCCGACATGCAGTGAGTGCCCTCTGCCCTGTGGGAAGTCTCGGTCTGCCCTTAGCTGTGCCTCTGAAGAATTCCCCACCCTTCCCTCCTGCAATCAGCCGGAGCTGCCATCCCCGCCTCCCTGGGCTCCAAGCGGGCCAGGCTGCCCACCTTGCTCAGGAGAAAGATCCATACAGCTAAACTGGGCTAAACTGCTCCAGACCAAAGCTAAGCGGAGAACAGGAGCAGAACTAGGTTCTGCTGAGAACTAGGCAACCATCACACAAATACTCCCCCAGCAGGCTCCAAGAGGTAGTGCGTTGGTTGAAGCTTTTTTTGTTTGGTTGGTTGGTTTTGGCTTTGTTTTTTTAATTAGAAAGAACAAGTAATGCCACATTAGAAGAAAACAGAAAAAAACTGGAAGTCATCCAGTGCAAAAAAGCTAGCACAGCTCTGCCCCTCAAAGCTAATGAACACAATACACGCGACTGCCACATCTTCACGTGGAGTGCTGAGCAAAGCTAGCACTACTAGGTTTCCCCTGATGACGCCTGCTCTCAGAAGGCCTGGATCCTTTGAATGGATTTCAAGAAAATACACTGTTTTTTCAACATCTTAACAGCCACCACACTGTAAGAAGAATGCATCACGCTAAGGATGTTCTGGAACTCACATCATGAATTTCATGGATCCCCCCCCCCCACCGCCCACACCCCTCTTCTCTGAAGTCTGCACCCCACTCACAAGGCTGGGCCCCCTTAGCTGTGCTCACTCGTCTTGGCCACATAGTCCTGGCCTGAGTTCTGAACCAGTGCAGGACACGGGACTCAGTGGGGATGGACTTGCTTGCTGGTCCCAGTCTGGAAGATAGCTTCCTGGGCATCACATAAATGTGGGCCCTTCAGGGAGGCTGGGTTGGACCACAAAGGTAGACAGAACAGAGGCAGGGGAGAGAGGAGAGGGAAGAGCAGAGGCAAGGAGAGGGGCAGAGGAACAGCCTGCATTCTGCGTGGTTCTTCGGGATGCCCCAACTCCGTGCCCACAGATTCTAAAAGGGCCCTTTTTACCATGAGATACCACCTCACACCAGTGAGAATGGCCATCATTCATAAGTCCACACATAACAAATGCTGGAGAGGGTGTGGAGAAAAGGGAATCCTCCTGCACTGGTGGTGGGAATGTAAGCTGGTACAACCACTATGGAGAACAGTATGGAGGTACCTTAGAAAACTATACATAGAACTACCATATGACCCAGCAATCCCACTCTTGGGCATATATCCAGACAAAACTTTCCTTGAAAAAGACACACGCACCCTCATGTTCATTGCAGCACTATTTACAATAGCCAAGACATGGAAACAACCTAAACATCCAGTGACAGATGATTGGATTAAGACAATGTGATATACACACACAATGGAATACTACTCAGCCGTTAAAAACGAACAAAATAATGCCATTCGCAGCAACATGGATGGAACTAGAGAATCTCACACTAAGTGAAGTCCAAAGGAGAAAGACAAATACCATATGATATCACTTTTATCTGGAATCTAATATATAGCACAAATGAACCTTCCCACAGAAAAGAAAATCATGGACTTGGAGAACAGACTGGTGGTTGCCAAGCGGGAGGGGGAGGGAGAGGGATGGACTGGGAATTTGGGGTTGATAGATGCAGACTATGGCCTTTGGAGTGGATAAGCAATGAGATCCTGCTGTGTAGCACTGGGAACTATGTCTAGTCACTTATGATGGAGCAGGATAATGTGCGAAAAAAGAATGTGCACGTGTATGTGTGACTGGGTCACCCTGCTGTACAGTAGAAAATTGACAGAACACTGTAAACCAGCTATAATGGGAAAAAAATAAAAATCATTACATTAAAAAATAAGTAAATAAGTAAAAGGGCCCTTTTAGCCTTGTAACAAATTCTTCTTCTGCCTATTCAGCTACTTGAAATGGCTTTCTATTACTTGCTAAAAACAACAACAATAAAAAAGAACCCTAAGAAAAATAACTTTACAGCCTCGTTATCAGCTGCTAAACATTTCCAGGAATTTTTTTCCCAAAACCCAAATCAATTTTTTTCTCTTTATTGAATATGCTGTTTCTAAAAATGTATGTATGCTTTTCATGTAAATATGTGCCTTGCTGTGGCAACTGGCTTCAAAATTAGAAAGAAGGCAACCACCAGAATTTGGGATCAACAGAAAGAAAGCTCTGGAAAATGTTCCCTTTCATCTCAGCCGCCACAGTGAGCATTCCTTTTCTTCCTGGGAAAAGGAATCCATGTGGCCAGGCCTGACTCAGGTGTGCAGGTCATGGGCACCAACTGCCCCCAGCCCTGCCAGAGGGGGCCAGATGCAGTGACTTTCTCTCTAGAACGCAAGCACCTGGCTCAGAGAGTGAACACCTTCGAGAATGGAAAATTCCTGGATGTTCTCCTTAGAAGGGGCTTAAATCCACCGCATGCATTTACAGAGGCTTCTAGAGAGAAACCAGGATACTGAGTCGCTCTGGTGGCCAACTAAACCCTCCCCTCCCAGGCACAGCGCAGCGGTACAGGGTAAAGGATGAGGTACAGACCTCCGGCTGGATGGCTTTAAACACAGGGATGTCCATCAATGTGATCTGGCTCTGCAACAAAAGAGAACCGGGGTTAGAAAAAGCTGGAAATCAAAGATAGGGTCATGTGGCTTTGAAACTATATGGAGCAACAACACATTCTTACAGATTTTACTTCCCCCCTTGGAATAAAAATCAAAATAGAGTAAAAAATGGGGCAGATGTTGAAAATGCCTCGCCCATTCCTTCCCTCTTCATAAATCTCTATCCTCCCTTCTTTCATGAATGTGAGGTGAACTTCCAATTTAGGAATTGATAGCAGTCATTTAGAGGGTGGGACCGGGAGTAAGGGGAACACTTTTACTTTGGATATCTTTGTTCTATTTGAGTTTGTGTTTCAAGCCTCAATTGCTTTCACAATTTAAAAAATTTGTAGACGCAGTATTAAAAATTACAATGCTAAACAGAGACACTATCTGTTACTCTAAATTTAAATTTTTTTAAATTGTGGCTTATAGAAAGTGTGTATTTCTTCTGAGGGCTAAGCCTTCTCTAAATTATATGGTAGAATGTTATTCAAGATGCACCCACAGACCAGTGTTGGACTACGAAGTGCTTATTCCACTAGCCCACAATGAGATAACTACAGAATTTGAGAGCAAGCATTTGGAAACTTTTATAGCGATCCTCATGACATTTTTATTGCATATTTAAAAAATGTCAGTCCTTAACAGATTGGAAATGAAAAAGCTGGTCCTTTATCACAGCTAGCTTGAGAAGCACTAATTTTGTTAATACAGAAAACACACACCCAGTTAAAAGGCTATTGCCATGACTAGAAGCTCATTAAGTGACAGTAAGACAAGGTACCATTGCTGGCAATTTTGCAGGCCAATGTGTGGTCAAGGCTGACTTCACATGACCTACCTATCTCCATGTCACAAAGGAAACCAGGTAACAGCTAATAGAAGCCTCTGTGACAGGCCAGCAAAAGGAGAGCTGAGAGCCTCTAGATGCCCAGTAAAGAGAGAGGACACCTGTCCACTATACACAATAGCCTCTAGGAGGACACGACACAGTGAGCAGATGCGGGCTCTGGAATCTACAAGATTGGGCATGTGTCTGGACACCATTACTTAACAAAAATATTCTCTTTGACATGTGACTTTAACCTCTCCCAGGTTCAGGTGCCACATCTAGAAAACTGTGACAATAAACCCTATCTTAAAAGATCTTTGTGAGAATTCAAGACAAGAGGTGCAGAACACCTGGCACCTAACAGATGCTCTCTCTATATGCACGTGTGTGTGTGTGTGTGTGTGTGTGTGTGTGTGTGCTCGTGCACGCGCACTTACCTTTGGGTATATATACAGGGGCCAGGCATTCTGTACCTCTTAAACTTTCACAAAGACCATATATATGTTTATATATTTATATCTTTATGTCTACCTAACATAATTTTTTTGGCAACAGGGAAGTCCCATAGATGGGCTCATGTATTGGTGTATGAACTTATGGTTCCTGCCCAATACATGAGCTAGTAAGTAAGGGACTATTAATTTGTTTGAATATCCATGCTTCAAAGTTGCTCTAAAAAATACTTAAAGGATTCCATGCAATCCCTATCAAATTACCAAGGACATTTTTCACAGAACTAGAACAAAATATTTTAAAGTTTGTTTAGAAGCACAAAAGACCCAGAATAGCCAAAGCCATCCTGAGAAAGAAATATGGAGCTGGAGGAACCAGGCTCCCTGACTTCAGACTGTACTACAAAGCTATAGTCATCAAAACCATACTGGCACAAAAACAGAAACAGAGATCAGTGGAACAGAAAGCCTGGAATTAAACCCACGCACCTACAGTCAACTCATCTATGACAAAGGAGGCAAGAATATACCATGGAGAAGAGACAGCCCCTTCAATAAGGGGTGCTGGGAAAACTGGACTGCTACATGGAAAAGAATGAAATTAGAACACTTCCTAACACCATACCCAAAAATAAATTTGCTGGGGTTGTGGGATGGAAATCCTATAAAATTGGATTGTGATGATCACTGTACAACTATAAGTGTAATAAATTCATTGAGAAAAGAAAACGGATTAAAGACCTAAATATAAGACTGGATACTATAAAACTCTTAAACACTCTAACACTCTCTGACTAAACCACAGCAATATCTTCTTAGATCCACCTCCTACAGTAATGACAAGAAAAACAAAAATAAACAAATGGGACTTAATTAAAAGTTTTTGCAAAGCAAAGGAAACCCTAAACAAAACGAAAAGACAACTCACAGAATGGGAGAAAATACTTGCAAATGAAATGACTGACAAGGGATTAATCTCCAAAATATATAAACACCTCCTGCAGCTTAATATAAAAAAACAAACAACCCCATCAAAAAATGGGCAGAAGATATAAACAGACAATTCTCCAAAGAAGATATACAGATGGCCAAAAAACACAAGAAAAGATGTTCAATATCACTAATTAATTACTAAAGAAATGCAAATCAAAACTAATGGAGTTCCCATTGTGGCTCAGCAGTTAACGAACCCCACTAGTATCCACAAGGATCCAGGTTCAATCCCTGGCCTTGCTCAGTGGGTTAAGGATCCAGTGTTGCCATGAGCTGTGGTGTAGGTCACAGTCAAGGCTCAGATCCTGCATTGCTGTGGCTGTGGCGTAGGCCAAACGCTCTAGCTCCAATTCAACACCTAGCCTGGGAACCTCCAAATGCCATGGGTGTGGAACTAAAAAGACAAAAAAAAGAGACAGAGCAACAAAAAACAAAATTACTATGAGGTACCACTTTACACCAGCCAGAAAGGTCATCACTAAAAAGTCTATAAACATCACAACACAACAATGGAATGAAAAAGTATGTATACATGTATGTGTAACTTGATCCCCATGCTGTACAGTGGAAAAATAAATAAATAAAAAGAAAAAAGAAATAAAAAGTCTACAAACAATAACTGGTGGAGAGAGTGTGGAGAAAAGGGCACCCTCTTATACTGTTGGTGGGAATGTAAATTGCTGCAACCACTCTGGAAAGCAGTATGTAGATTCCTCAGAAAACTAAAAATAGAATTACCATTTGATCTAGAAATCCCACTCCTGGGCATCTATTCAGAGAAAACCACCTCTCAAAAAGATACATGTACTACAATGTTCACTGCAGCACTATACAGAACAGGCAAGCATGGAAGCAACCTAAACATCCACGGACAGAGGAATGGATAAAGAAGATGTGGGACATATATGCAGTGGACTATTACTCAGCCATAAAAAAGGAATGAAATAATGGCATTTGCAACAACACGGATGGACTAGAAATTATCACGCTAAGTGAAGTTAGTCAATGAGATACAAACATCACATGCTATCACTTACATGTGGAAACTAAAAAAAGGATACAATGAACTTCTTGACAGAACAGATACTGACTCACAGATTTTGAAAAACTTACAATCACCAAAGGAGACAGGTTGGGGTTGGAGAAGGGATGGGCTGGGTGTTTGGGATGGAAATGCTATAAAACTGGGTTGTGATGATCATTGTACAACTATAAATATAATAAAATTCATTGAGTAAAAAAATACTTAGGAGTTCCCATTGTGGCGCAGAAGAAACGAATACAACTAGGAACCATGTGGTTGCAGGTTCAATCCCTGGCCTTGCTCCGTGGGCTGAGGATCTGGCATTGCTATGAGCTGTGGCGTAGGTCGGAGACACGGCTCAGATCTGATGTTGCTGTGGCTATGGTGTAGGCCGGCAGCTGTAGCTCCGATTAGACCCCTAGCCTGGGAACCTCCATATGCCACAGGTGCCACCCTAAAAAGCAAAAAAAAAAAAAAAAAATTAAATAAATAAATAATACTTAAAGGAGGCTATTATATCAAGTCAGCAAATACTGTCATGTCTTAATTCATGTTAAGAATACACTGGGGGAGGAGTTCCCGTCGTGGCGCAGTGGTTAACGAATCTGACTAGGAACCATGAGGTGGCGGGTTCGATCCCTGCCCTTGCTCAGTGGGTTAAGGATCCGGCGTTGCCGTGAACTGTGGTGTAGGTCGCAGACGTGGCTCAGATCCCCCATTGCTGTGGCTCTGGCGTAGGCTGGTGGCTACAGCTCCGATTAGACCCCTAGCCTGGAAACCTCCATATGCTATGGCAGCGGCCCAAGAAATGGTAAAAAAGACAAAAAAAAAATACACTGGGGGAGAGAGTGGGATGGACTGGGAATTTGGGATTAACAGATGCAAACTATTGCCTTTGGAATGGATAAGCAATGAGATCCTTCTGTATAGTACTGGGAACTACGTCTAGTCACTTATGATGGAGGATAATGTGAGAAAAAGAATGTATATATGCATGTGCGACTGGGTCACCTTGCTGTATAGTAGAAAATTGAGAGAACACTGTAAACCAGCTATAATGGAAGAAATAAAAATCATTTAAAATTTAAATAATAAAAATTTAAAAAGATATGACTACTAAATAGATTTTTTTTTTAAAAGAATACATTGGAGCAACCTCTTGGGACAGACCATGATGGAAGATAATATAAGAAAGAGAATGAGTCACTTTGCTGTAGAGCAGAAATTGGCACAAGACTGTAAATCAATTACACTTTAATTTAAAAAAGAACACCTTGGAGAAAAATGGCAACACTCATGGTATGTCTGTCGACTGTAACCACAATCCAGGGCTTAGGTGAAGAATGCAGCTGCCTCTGGGTGACCATGTAAAGGTGGTCCAAGATGACTGCATTTCCTGAAAGTACAAGATGCAGGCCAAAGCATACCATCCCCAGGGTACCATCTCCAGGGCTGAGCAGGGAGGGAAATTAGCAGGTGGCTTCAGTGGGAAGTCTCGTCATCCCTCCAGGAGCTGGTGCTCACCATGGGCTCAGAGATGAAATGCTGCCACTAATGGAAGCAGAGCAGAGACATGGACAACACCAGCGAGTCTGAGCTCTTCCACCTCTGGGTCCACTCACCCACGGCCAGCAGGCACTGGACGTCAGCACAATGGGAGTGCCTACTACACACCAGAGCCCGTGGGGGCGTGTATCTGGCCCAGAGCTCCAAGGCCTAGAGCGCCATTCTAAGCAATGCCAACAGACTGGCATTTCTCTGCCAGACTCATGGAGATTGTTAGCCAAGTGCTCCTCCTATGTGGATTAATTCTGCCATCCCAGGGAACAGAGAGGTCTTGTGAAAACAGGAGATCTGAGCCGAAATCTCAGAGGGCCTTGGAAACCTCTCCCGCAGTGAGAGTTAACTCCCAATCTGGAAAAACCGGCAGGATGTTTGCAATGTCATTTAGGAAAAGAACCCAAATCCTGCTAATGCAAAAATGAGAAAACGTCCTTTCCATCCCGCCATCAGTTCTAGGGTTTGCTATTGAATTTCCAAATGATGTATTCAAACAATGACTCTACATTGCATATTTTTGGGGATGGTCCAAGTTTCAAATATTCTGATCCCTGTTCAGACTATAAATCAGAAAATGTGTTCGGGTATTTTATTCAAGATAAACAACAACGGAGGTCACCAGACTTAAAACAGACTGGCTGGTCCCAAACACCATCAGAGAAGGTTTTCGGAAGAATCTCTCCCATTTCTATCTTCTCAGTTTTAGCCAAAAAAGATGCAGTGTCAGAGCAAGAATACATCAATGCATGGTTTTCGTGTCATTTTACTAAAAGCCAAACACATGTGACAAAGGTCGCTGATGAGTTCTCCCTCCCCAGAAGCTGGAACCCTTCAAGGCAGGCAGTTCTACCGAAAGTGAGGGTATGGGTAGGGTGGGCACTTGAAGGGCAAGGTCCGGGCCTGTCCCTTTTCACGTCCCACCGGCTCCCAGCCTCGGGAGGCCAGCCCCTCCCTCAGCCCCTCCCCCGGGGAGATGCCCTGGCTTCCTGGAGAGGAAGGCGTTTCCTAGGGCGGTGGCACACCCTCAACAGAAACACCAGGCGAGGCTGTCTTGTTTCTGCTGAAGTGGGAGTCCGCATCTGTGAGACGGACCCTTGTGAGCTGGTCTCTTAACGGCTTCTCCCTATTTTCAGAAATAGGCCCTTAAAATAGGATGTCCAACAGAGCTAGGCACCTGGCAATGCCTTCCTTCCTCCCAACCCTTCTCCCATCTCCTACCTCCTAGTCAGTCCTAGGCCCCCTAAAAATACAGGCTTTTGAAAGAAGTGGCCAATCTCCACATGTTACGGGATGTTTCTGCAGAGATGAAGCCTTCAGAATGAGAGGCCTAGTGGAGCCCAGCACAGTGTGGCCCGAGAGAAAAAGAACAAGGTGGTTTTCGGGGCATAAATGACAGCAAAGTGGCCAAATGGTTTTCACATCTGTTGAATGTAGTGTTTCCTCCCTCTCACAGCAACTAAATCCCCTCTTCCCAGCTACAACCTTCATACAAGGCTCTCCCAGTGTCCAACTAAACCAAACTAAAAAAAACTGTTGGCAAATTGGTCCTATGTCTTAGTAAATGGAAGATATCTTTAAATTTGGTTTTGATTTTTTTTTTTTTTGTCTTTTGAGGGCCATACCCTCAGCATATGGAGGGTCCCAGGCTAGGGGTCGAATCTGAGCTGTAGCTGCCGGCCTACAGCAATGAGGGATCTGAGCGGCATCTGCGACCTACACCACAGTTCACGGCAATGCCAGATCCTTAACCCACTGACAGAGGCCAGGGATCAAACCCACGTCCTCATGGATACCAGTCGGGTTCGTTAACCACCGAGCCATGACCAGAACTCCCAAATTTGCGTTTAGGTCAATCCAAATGTGTGACCAGAAGGGTTTGCAGAACAAAAAGCAATCAGCCCCGAAGATACATTCCTGCTTCTGCTCCCCAAGCCGCCGGGTCTGGCAATTTTCGTCAAGAAGATCCAAATTAAACAGGAGGACACCGTTTGTCATCCATCAGTGCCATCTCAACTAACGGGGTTATGAATGGCTCCGTTCTTTTTGGAAAGTAATCTGGCAGTAGTAACCCATTAAAAAGTTCTCGACATTTTATTTTTCAATGTCAAACTTATAAAAAATGTGCAAGAATACTATGATAAACTCTATAACCTTTCACCTAGCTTCACTAATTGTTAACATTTGGCCTCATTCACTTTATTTTTATGTATATAATTATATAGCTACACACATTTTTTTTTCTGGTCCATTTGTGAGCAAAATGCAGATATGATAACTCTTCACCCCAAATCCTTCAGCATTTTATTTCCCCAGAACAAGATGATCCTATTACATGAGGATAACATCATTACATCCAGGAAATTTATCGCTGGTACAACAGTATTATCTAATATACAGTCCACGTTCAAATTTGCTAATCATCCCAACAATGTTTTTTACAGCAATTTTCTTCTGCATCCAGGGTCATCCACTGCATTTAGATATTATCTCCTAAAAAGTGAAATGAGCATACTGTTGACACAGCAATCATAATACCAACAGAGGAGAAGCACCGGCATATGGGAAGATATAGAGAAAGATCTACATTTAGATACAAGATATGACTGTGGATGTTTACTGAACAATTACTTGTAATTGTAAAAATCTGGAAGTAATCTAACAGGCCATCACAACAAGGAAGTTGTTAAAAAAATTATCTCTGGAATATTAATGCAGCCATTAAAAACAGAATTAAATCTATACATATTGACCTGGAAGGACGCCCAGGATCTACTGGTGATAAAGACAAATTCCAGGACTTTCTGCTTTGCTTTTGGCCATTGGGAAGGACTGAGACCTGGCCGTAAGCTCCCCACCAGAAAAATAAGGACCTTTTAAATGATTCTAACACTTTTTATTATGAAATGACACACATTTACAGAAAACCACATTAAATAAATGCATACTTTGATGATTATAAAGTGAACACCTGTAACTACCACCCAGGTCAACAAACAGCCACCCCAATCGATAACTGAGTGGACCCCAAAAAAGGTACATACACACAACAGAATATTATTTGACCTTTTTTAAAAGGAAAGGAAATTGTGACACATGCTACAACACAGATGAACCCGGAGGACGTTAAGCGGAGTGAAACGGGCCCGTTACAAAAAGACAAACACTGTATGGTTCCACTTACAGGAACTACTCAGAGGAGACAAATTCATAGAGACAGTAAGTAAATAGCGGGGGTGCGGGGGTGGAGAGCTGTTTAATGGGTACAGTACAGAGTTTGGGGTCTACAAGAGAAAACTGCTCTGGAGGTCGGTTGCTCAGAATGTGAGTGTACTTACTACTTAAAATGGTTAAGATGGTAAATTTTGTGTTACACGTAGTTTATCACAATAAAGAAAAAAAAAAAAGTCACCCCGGAGTTCCTCCACGTGCCTTGTCCTAATCACAAGTCCCTCCCTCCTGTCAAAAGTAACCGCCACCTTGACTTTCCCCAAGTTTCTCTATAATTTTACCACCATATACCAAGACATCACAGTAACATCTTGCCTGCTCTTTAAAAATCTGATGTATAATATATTTTGTTTCTTTTAATTTACAGGTTAACCACTCCATCCCTTTACTTTCCTTATAACGGACCTATGCCGGAGAATCCAGGCCATTTGACCTACAAGGCTCCCCACACTCACAGTGCAGGTCAGCTTGTTTCTCTGTCCTTGCATTTCCCGCAAATTGGCAGCTGGATCCAGAGACCTGACAAGACACAGGTTCAGCCCCCCTGGAAGTACTGGGAGGTGGTGTGGTGCTGCTCCGTCAGGAGGCATAGTGTCTCTCGTGCTATGAGGCAGTGGTCATTGACGTTCAATGCTTACAGTGGTGAAGTCACTGGAGTTATAAAACGCTGACAGTCCAATTCCATCACTTACAAAGTGAAATAATTTAATAGAGAAATACCCTCCCTCATCTCCTATTTGGTTAACCAGTACAGCTTGAGGATGAAAGGCAGAACAAATACTGGATTCTTTCCTTATATTTTTCAGTTTTTAAGATAATGAACTGGTCCCCATTGTCATCCAGAGATGACCCACTGTTTGATGGGTTTCACTCAGCTGCAATTATTATCTTTTTGAGGCTCAAGCTATCCCATCATTAGGCAATGGGAGCTTCCTCTAGCTGTTGCTGGAGTCCTCTTTACATGACCCTAGTCGTTCCTGACAGCTTCCTCACTGATACTGGAAAGATGTAGCAGGCTCATCTTGAACATTCCCTGTCCCAGACTTGGAATCAACCAGTTCTTCTGGGAAGTCCTGGTTTTGTGATAAATGATAGTTCAAGACCACAATCTATAATCCATACTGATAATTCCTATTCAAATTCCAGACACCATTTTTTTCTTACTTAACCTTCTTTGCATCTCCTTTCTTCCATATCAAAAATCTTAGGGAGTTCCTGCTGCGGTGCAGAGGGTTAAGAACCCGACTGTAGCAGCTCGAGTCGCTGTGGAGGTGCTGGTTCAATCCCTGTCCTGACTCAGTGGGTTAAGGATCCAGCATTGCTGCAGCTGTGGCACAGGTCACAGCTGTGGCTTGGATTCAATCCCTGGCCCAGGAACATCCATATGCCACAGCTGTGGCCATTAAAAAAGAAAACCTTAGTCCCAGAGTTCCCACTGGGCACGGTGGGTTAAGAATCCGACCGTAGCAGCTCAGGTAGCTGCCAAAGCAGGAGTTTGATCCCTGGCCCAGCACAGTGGGTAAAAGGATCCAGCATTGCCCCAGCTGCAGCATGGGTCATAGCTGTGGCTCTGATTCAATTCCTGGCCTGGGAACTTCCATATGCCACACCCGCAGCCATAAAATTAAATAAATAAATAAATATCTGGAGCTCCCTTCATGGCTCAGCCGTTAACAAACCCGACTAGGATCCATGAGGACAAGGGTTCAATCCCTGGCCTCACGCACTGGGTTAAGGCTCTGGCGCTGCCGTGAGCTGTGGTGTAGGTTGCAGATGCGGCTTGGATCTGGCACTGCTGTGGCTGTGGCCGGCAGCTGTAGCTCCGATTCGACCCCTAGTCTGGGAACTTCCATATGCCCTGGGTACAGGCATAAAAGAAAAAAAAAAGAAAAAAAGAAAAATCTTCATCTCAGGGACGCAAGGTTTCAAGGGTTACTGTATCCAATAATTACTCACTTTATCCTCCATTATACGCAATACAGTCTCAGCATAGCAAAACAAATGCTATCACCACCAATGTAATTACTGAGAAAAGTGATGAAATTTTTGCGTATATTCTCTCCACTCTCCCCATTTTTTACAGTTTATACTGTAAGACTCATACTGTATGTAGGGACATCCAGCCATTACATTGCATTCTACACACCCTCCCCTTTTAATTCTCACTTGGTCTTAATTCTGCAGGAAATAAATGTTTACCACTCTCCACTAATCTTATAGTGATGTTTCTGTAAATCATTTTTATTGTCCGAAGCTTGTTCTCTAGCAGATTCCTCAGGAAGGGCTCACAGGAGTAATACTCTGAGGCCTGGCATGTTCGCAACAGTCTGCCTGCGTCCTTCACACGCGAAAGGGGCTTTTTCTGTATAGAAAAACTTTGGCTCACTTTTTTTTTCTAGGTTATTCTACTCTCTTTTAGCCAAAAACGTTCCTTTCAAAAAGATTGATGGTAATCTAATATTTTCTCTTATTATAAGTCCTGTTTTTGCTTAGATGCCCAAAGGATTTTAACTTTTCCTCTAATATCCAGCAAGTTTACCAATAGCATGTCTTAATATTGGCCATTCTGGATTGCCTCGGAGTACATCCTTTTAACAGGTAGGTGTAAGTCTTTTTTCATTTTGCGAAAATCTTCTTATAGTTTTAAGTATTTAATCAATGCCCTTGCCCTTTTTTTTGGCAGGGTGGGGGCGGCGGGGGCGGGGGGTGCCTGCACCTGCAGCATATGGAAGTTCCTGGGCCAGGGATGGAATTCGAGCCACAGCTGAAACCTACACCACACCTGTGGCAAAGCCAGATCCTTAACCCACTGCGCCACAGCAGGAACTCCCTCCCTTGCCTTTTTATTCTCCTTTTTCAGGGATTTCTATTATCTGTATGTTGGATCGTCTTTTCCTGTCATCAATATTTTTCACTTTTTTTCAAAGTCTATTCATTTATTTTGATCTTAAAATTTTTCCTCCCTTAAGGTATTTTCTATCATGTCTTCCTGCTCTTGCGTTCCTTCTCGTTCAACTCTCATTTCCAAAATAACTTTTATCTTCAATGCGTTCCTAACTCTGCCACCTCATTTCTCTGAGATTTTTCAATTTCCAATTTATACTGTTCATGTATAACAGTGTGACCTTCGTGTAGCTGATTTTGAAATAGAAAGTTACAGTTTTCATCTGTTTTGTGACATGTCTTTCTGGCATGCTTTCATTATCCACAGGAATTTCTCCTTAGTCTTTTGTTCTTCTAATAACTTTGAAAGATCTGACATCAATAATTAATTTTCTATTCCTTATTTCATGCCAAATTAGTTTTCCTAAACTTTTTAGAGAGGAACCGGGTTCAAGGTAGCTTGTATGACCCCACATGGCTCTTCTTTTGGTTACCTTCATGGGGTAGTGAACAGCATGCAGTTGTTTTTTGAGATTTATCTCCTTCTCCCTCTCTCTCTCCCTCCCTCTCCACACCCCCACCCACTTTTATTTAGACCTTTTCTTTCCTTAACTTTATGCTGAGCATTTGCACTTCACTCCCATACTGAATTTCACTTTGTCATGGAGCCTTGTTCTGAAAGTGAGCCCTGCCGGCTGCCCTCAAGAGCTCACAGGGTCTAGTCCACAGACCCCTTTCACCCATCCATCAATGAGCGGTGAGAATTCCTTTCAATTTCAGTCACTGTTCTCATTACTGACCAGCTGAACGTTCTGGTGAGTTCCTATTGGCAATTTCGGGGTTCTCCTATTCTCTACTCTCTCGAATGCACGAATACTTCCTTCTGCTTTCTCTCATACTAAAGTTGATACTCCACAGGTCTTGTTGAGGGTGGTGGTGTATCCCCAGCCACTTGTATTTTTGGGTTTGAGAGGGAAAACCTGCTACCTAATTTTATTGTAAATATTGTTCATGGGTTTTGGGGGTTGCTCTCTAGTTGTTCTGGATGTTTTTATGCTGGGATTCAGAGAGAAGAAAGAACTATGCTGCTGGAGTTCCTGTCGTGGCTCAGTGGAAATGAATCTGACTAGCATCTGTGAGGATGCAGGTTCGATCCACGGCCTTGCTCAGTGGGTTAAGGATCCGGCATTGCCATAAGCTGTGGTGTGAGTCACAGACACAGCTCGGACCCTGCATTGCTGTGGCTGTGGTGTAGGCCAGCAGCTACAGCTCTAATTTGACCCCTAGCCTGGGAACCTCCATATGCCTTGGGTGTAGCCCTAAAAAAAAAAGAACTATGCTGCTGTCATTACCATCTCCCCAAAATCACCCAAATGATTTTTTTTTTGTCTTTTTAGGGCCCCACCTGCAGTATATGGAGGTTCCCAGGTTAGGGGTCTAATCGGAGCTGTAGACACCGGCCTACGCCAAAGCCACAGCAACGCCAGATCCAAGCCACGTCTGCAACCTATACCACAGCTCACGGCAACGCCGGATCCTTAATCCACTGAGCGAGGCCAGGGATCAAACCCAAAACCTCATGGTTCCTAGTCAGATTCATTTCCGCTGCACTACGACAGGAACTCCCAAATGAGTTTTTAATGGACTTTTGTGTCTGGCTTTTTTCTTCCTTTCATATTGTTACACAGGAAACTAAAATACCAGGTGGTCTGGTTCAATTCCAATACCTGGCAACTCTAATGCTTCCCCAAAGACCAAAGACTTCAGAGGACCTGGCTTCACATCTCAACTGAAGACACACTGGCTCTGGCCGGGATGGCAAAGTTTCAGCAGTGCACCCTCCAAGCACTCATCGTCCTCCCCACGGTCTACCCAGCCTCAGAAAATGGACCGGGGCAGGCTGAGCAACACTCCAGGGCCAAGACTAGAAAACCAGCTCCAAAGTCTCACCAAGGGGTCCTGCTGGACAACGGTATTCTAGGGGCATGGGGGACCACTGAAAGCCTCATTATTCCCTCATTCCTTTCGCCAAGCTAAAAAACACAACTCAAAGACACAATGAGCAAACAAAAGCAAACAGATGTAGACGCTAAGCCATCAGCCAGCAAGGTCCATGAAGTCTTCTAAAGGAGAGGCCGTACAGTTTTGTGCTAAGGGCACAGACTAGCACTGCACTGTCCAATACAGTGGCCACTGGCCAAATATGGCCACTGAGCATTTGAAACATGGCCAGCACTCTAAGTTTAGAACACACATGAGTTTCAAAGACTCAGTCTGACAAAAGGATGCAAAGCATCTCAATAATTTTATGTTGCTTATAGGTCAAAATGATAATATTTTAGATATACTAAGATATACTGTACTAAGTAAAAAACATTTTTCTTTTTCTTTCCCTTTTTAGGGCCGCACCTGCGGCATATGGAAGTTCCTGGGCTACGGATCAAATTGGAGCTGCAGCTGCCAGCCTACACCACCACCACAGCAACACAGGATCTGCGCCACATCCGTGACCTATGCTGCAGCTTGTGGCAACGCTGGATCCTTAACTCACTGAGAGAGGACAGGGATCGAACCGGCATCCTCATGGACACTATGTCGGGAACCCACTGAGCAACAATGTGAACTCTAATAAAAAATATTTTTAAAAATAATATCATCTCGGAGTTCCCGTCATGGCTCAGTGGTTAACGAATCTGACTAGGAACCATGAGGTTCCGGGTTTGATCCCTGGCCTTGCTTAGTGGGTTAAGGATCTGGCGTTGCCGTGAGCTGTGGTGTAGGTCGCAGACATGGCTCAGATCTGGCGTTGCTGTAGCTCTGGCTCTAGGCCAGCAGCAATAGCTCCGATTAGATCCCTAGCCTGTGAACCTCCATATGCCATGGGTGCGGCCCTAGAAAAAGACAAATAATAATAGTAGTAGTAATAATAATAATATCATCTCTTTTTTTTAATGTGGCTACTAGGGGAAAAAAAATTTTTTTTTTGTCCTTTGTCTTTTTAGGGCCGCACCTGCAGCATATGGAGGTTCCCAGGCTTAGGGGTCTAGTCAGAACTGTAGCCACCGGCCTACACCAGAGCCACAGCAACATGGGACCTGAGCCACGTCTGCGACGTACACTACAGCTCATGGCAACGCCAGATCCTTAACCCACTGAGCAAGGCCAGGGATCGAACCTGGAACCTCATGGTTCCTAGTTGGATTCGTTTCCACTGCACCACCATGGGAACTCCCTAGAAAATTTTAAATTGCATACGTGGCTCAGGTTATATTTCTGCTAGACTCAAATGTCTGAAGCCCTGGTTTTAAAGCCCAGACTTACCATCTGTGTGAAGAGGCGGCTTTCCTCTCTAAGCATTGACTTGCTCATCAGTATACTTGGAATAAAAAGTATACCTAATTGATAAGGCTGCTGTGAAAAGCATAGTAAATTAACGCCTGTAAAACATTTAGTTCAAGACCTGGACAAAGTACGTGTTCAAAATGGGAGCTTCCCTTATCATTACCATCCAGCCTTCGGTGAATAATCGGGGATGAAGGTTTCAGACCTGACTCTGCCCACATCTGGCTATATAATCCAGGTGTTTTTTTGTTTTTTATTTTTTATTTTTATTTTTTATCTTTTTAGGGCCATGCCCACGGCATATGGAAGTTCCCAGGCTAGAAGTCAAATTGGAGCTGTAGCTGCCGGCCCACATCACAGCCACAGCAACACCAGATCCTTAACCCGCTGAGCGAGGCCAGGGATGGAACCTGCGTCCTCATGGATACTAGTCGGGTTCGTTACCGAGGAGCCATGATGGGAACTCCCAGGTTTCTTTTTTTTTTAGTTTATTAGAAAATCGAGAGCTTACTAATGTGACCCATCGGGTTGTTCTGTGGACTGAATTCTTTTCACCAACATGCATTTATTCAGCACCTACTGTGACCTGGGCACTATTCTGGGCAATGAGGAAAGAGCAGTTGAACAAGTCAGATTAAGTTCCTGTCCTTAGGGAGTCTGCATTCTAGTGGAGGAGACAGACCCTACAAAACACTGTGAGAAGATGCAATGTCGAGTAGTAATAAGGGGTGTGAAGAAAACGGAGCAGGGTCAGGGAAGAGAGCGTGACAGAGACATGCTGTGTTAGCCGGTGAAATCCCTCTCCAAGGACTGATATCTGAACAGAGACTGGGGGACACGTGGGAAAGAGCCATCAGGACTGAAGAAGAACACGCACAGGGCCCTGAGGCAGGGGGATGCCAGGTGAGTCTAGGGAAGAAAGAGGCAGCCACGGGTACCTGGGGGACAAGGGGATGGGGCAGGAGGCTGGGTCAAACCAAGCACTGGAGGCCTCACAAGGAATTCTGGGTCTCATTCTTCAAGGAGGGAGCCCTGGAGAGTCTGCCACAGGGTTGAAAAGGATCCCTCTGATACACTCAGGGAGGTGATGCATGTGCCAGGTTCTCATGGCCTGGCACAGAGTAAGCATGAGCGTCAGCGATGGCAGAGCAAAGAGATGGGCCCACTGAGCTCCAGAGGACCCTGAGGGGCACGAAACCTGTTACAGCAAGAGGACCAGGAAGAAGTGGGCGCAGCGGGAAACACGTCTGCGGTTCTGAAGAGAATTGCAGCCCTGGGACGTTGCTTACACGCAGGCTCCAGGTCACCCCAAAGCCAACAACCTCCCTCTGCCCTCAAAGCACAAAAGGATGAAATCAAGTCATGGCAAAAAAAGAGCCAGCAAAGAACCACAGGGTCAGGCCAGCAGCAGCACACTGGACGAAGAAAAAACAGTTTTTTAAAAAACAATGAATTACAAAAATTGTCCAAACAATACTGTTTATCAGTATAGAAAACAGTCATTTAAAAATACTGAAAAGGGCAAATACACAAAAAGAAGAAAACTTTAATTCCAATTACCTAGACTCTTATAATCAGAAACTACAATAAATAGTATGTTTGGCTATTTATTCAAATAGCTCCAGATATTTATAGATATCTAAATAGCAAATCTAGACCTTTTTGTATGCAAATAGCAACATGAATGTGTTATACACACTTCTCAAAAACGGCGTTATTCTCCATAACTTGTGCTGAATTTGCTCCTTTCACTTGCGAGTCATATATATTGTGTACCTCTTCCACGGCGGTTAAGTTTCTAGATAGGCAGCATCCTTTCTTAACACTTCATGGACTTTCATAAAGACTACTTTATTCAGCAATTTCCCTGCTGTTGGGTATATGGGTTGTTTCCACCCAGAGCAGTGACCCCCCCCCCCAGCACCCCGCTGTGGTCCCCGGCCACCCGCATCCGTTCTGCTACTTACAGCAAACTCCTCGGGAGTTACTTTCAGGACATCGAAGACAACGGCATCGTAGCTCTTGCTGGCATAGTCGCAGCTCTGGCCCTCCAGAGAGTCTGAGCTGCTACCCTGCAGAGGACAGGGAGAGAGGGGCCCGCCTGAGCAGTCCGGCTAACTCCAGAATCACTGACCCCCGAACCTCAGCACTGAGGATGCGAGAGCGACAGAACCACACAATGACAAAGGCTTCAGTTGGTGAGGGCTTTACTCTATCCCAGGCACTGTGTGAAGCACGGCAGATGCATGGGATGTAATTCTCAAGACAGAGCAGACACTAGTGTTATTCCCATTCTGCGGAGAAGGAAGCAGAGGCGGTGCTAGTTCCCGGGGTATCTCAGCTAGAAGGAGACCTCGTTTGTGTCTTTCTGGTCTCAGGACGCAAACCCTCCATCACTACACCCCAGCTGCTTCCCCCGCCTGGGGACGGCGGAGGAAAGGGCCCTTCCCAGCCCTCACATCCTAGGAGGCCTGAGGAGACCATTTGTTTTGTTGGGTCTTTCAAACTTTACCTGGTTTCACCTTTTTTTTTTTTTTTCTAACTGAAGTCATTGCAGGAAATTATTACACAAAACGTTAAACTGGATCTTGAGGCTTATTTCATGTACAAGCCACTTGGAATCCAAAGCCTGTTCGCTGATGAGGTGAGAGGTAACTGAGTGGCTTTGGAGATGGTGAGAAAGTTCTATTGAGTAGGGCCGAGTTAAAAAGAACACCACTGGCCCTGCATGTAAAGGAAGGGTCTCCCGTAAAAAGGGAAGTTAAAACTCCCCAAATGAGGCCAGTTTCGTGAAACCCAACGCTGTGGGGATCCCAGAATGTTGAATATACCTTCTCTTCAATTTTATTTAATTTCATCAAATTCTACTTTGGGGAACCAGTCACACTTACCACCCAAAAACTGTGCCCTGTTCGTAAATGGTTTTATTCGTCTCAACCCATGAAGAGGGATTTTGTGGTTTCCATTAACCTCAACATCTTGGACCAGGATTTAGAGAATACGCTTTTATTAATTCCTCTTTATTTCACTCTTTCCAAAATGGCTATATCTGGAAAAACGTTGCAGTCTTACTGGAAACTAGAGTGTTTGTAGGCCAGGGAGGGAAACCAATAGTCAACAACTGAAAATAGGAGGTTAAAAGAAGGAACAGAAACTTAAAACCTGTAGATTTCAATAGGCCTGTGTCATTTAAAGGCTTTACAAATGAGTCCCCTATACCGAAAACTCTTAAGATGATCTTATGCGGCTCTGAGCTCTGCCGTCGGACAGGCCTGGTTAGAGCGCCAGCTCCACACTAGCTGCTGTCTGACGGCTTCATCTCCATGAGCCTCAGCTGCCACCTGTAAAGCGGCATCATCAGAACCTGCTCCAGGGGGCGTAGCACAGGTCACATAAAAGGAAGCTTACAAGCAACTGGCAGGATCCCCTCTCAGGAGCCGGGGAGGGGCAGGTGGGGGGAGACAGACTCAGGCCTGGCTGTTTTACAAGTTCCATGGGCAATGGGGCATCCTACCCTGAGGAGAAGCTGTGTTAAATTTCTGAAAAGTAATAAAGAGTCATCTTTTTTTTTCTGCTTTTTCTTTCTTTCTTTCCTTTTTTTTTTTTTTTCCTTTTCAGGGCCGCACTTATGGCATATGGAAGTTCCCAGGCTATAGGGGTCTAATCGGAGCTGTAGCTGCCGGCCTACACCACAGCCACAACAACACAGGATCCAAGCTGTGCCTGTGACCTACATCTCAGCTCACAGCAACGCCAGATCCTTAACTCACTGAGCGAGGTCAGGGATCGAACCTGCATCCTCATGGATACTAGTCTTGTTCATAACCTGCTGAACCACACGGGAACTCCCAATAACGACTAATCTGGAATGCTTCCGGAGTTGGCCATCTATTCTATCCCTCAGTCTTACACATCCTGAGCAAACGACTACCAATAAACGGTACTGCGCCTGCATGCTCCCTGTCCACGGAGCAGCCTGAATCAGGGGACACGGGACGGAGTGTCTTCTGCGGAGGCCGAGCGTCATCTCGGTCAGGACCAGCGGCTCCAGCGTCACGGAGGCCTGGCCGTGAACCCCCACCCGCTGCGGACCAGCTGTGTCGTTTGAAGCCCGTTCATTCACTGCCCCCTGCCTTAGTGTCCTCATCTATAAACCGGGAATGAAGCAACAGTACATCCCTGATGGGGTCGTCGTGAGGATTAAGTGAGATCATGCCGTGGAATGTACAAAAAAAGCTGCCCGGTCTACCGTAAGCACTGAATCACGCGTGGGTGTCTGCATGAACACGTCATTCAGTCACCAAAATACACTGAGCACTTCAGTTACACATGTGTTCATCCGTCTATTCACGCACCAAATGTGTATTGAGTACTCACCGGGTTCTGGATACACATGTGCATGTGTGTTTGTACACAGACACATATATGTACATACAGATGTACACATACATATACACAGAGAGGGGCCAGAAAAGAAAGGAGTTTTACTCGAGACAGAGTGTAAATTGTAAATGGAAATAGAGTCTGGCTCCCCTTGTTACCAAAGAGAGGCCATTCCTGGAATTTCAGGATTTATAACTTTCCTGTAACACCCCATTGCACCTGCCGCAAACACACACACTCATACAAGGGGCCTTATTTAATCAAACGTTGCCCCAAGTATATTCAGGGGCGGTGGGGATGATGATGCAGTAACTTTATTTAAACCTATCCTGGCGCCATCGGGGAATTTTAAAAGGTACCCACAAGTCTGCTTTCAGAACCAGAAATCGAACTAAGGAATTTTTTTAAAGGGTTATGAGAAATGAATTGGTTCCCGTGAATTCTAGCTGAGTGCACAGAATCCAAAAGTGCAGCCTGAACATGAGGGCCTTTGTAAGCTCAGAACACAGAGCGCCCCCTGGCCGGTTTGTCACAGGCGCGAGGGTTATGCGGCTGACGTGGTGGCTTCCCTGGGCCTCGGATGACACCCGCTTCTCCTGCCTGCCTCTGTTCCATTACAGAACTTGGAAGGCAAAGTCCCAAACCCCCAGGGCAGGGGCCTGAGCCCAGGCCACTCTCCGACCACCAGTCCTTATGGCCGTTTCCTACTGAGCAAGGTAAATAGGTGCCCAGGGCCAGCTGGAATCACTTCGGTCTGACTTCATTCCGGAATGTGTGACTTATTTATAATCAGCCGCAGCTTTTCTTGGGGAAGGTCTGCTCCCTTCTTGCCACCAAGATGGAATGTGGCACTTGCTACGACTGGACTGGGCAGGGGTTTGTTTTTCTTTGAAGAGAACAACTTCGGAAAACACACTGATCCTCGGAGCTGCCTGCCTCCCAAACCTCACGCCTGGCGCGGCCGGGGCCTCGGGAGGGCGAAGAATGGCGGTATTCACGGAGCCCGGCGGCCCCGCAGGCCTCGACGCGGGGCCCGGGTCAGCGGGAAGGAGCCCCGCCCCGCCCCCACGGCCCAGGCCCGCGTCTCCGTACCTGTGGAGTGGCGGAGGTGACCAACACGCCAGCCATCAGACCATCCCTCTTGTACATGGTCTCTGGGCCGCAGGGAGCTTCAGCGCAGCCTCTGTCGGTGACATAACCTGTCTGGAGAAGTCCTGCAAGGCAAAGGGGCTCGTAAAAACCAGCGTCAAACCAACGGACTCCCACCCTGCGAGAGGGCTGCGCTGGACTCCAGCACATGGCCTCAGAGGAGACCCTCGAAGAAAGGTTACAGGCTGGTGGCCTTCAGGTCAGACATGGCCCACAGATGTGGTCTGGTAGGCTTGTACACATTTTAGTGTTTTTTTAATTAATCGCCAACGTTTAAAAATTGGAAGGTTTCTCATAGAATTCTGGATGTCTGACTTTCTTGGCAGCACTGGGCCCCCAGACCTGCATGACAACCATCAGCCGGGCTGAGCAGCGCCTGGCCCTGTACCCGGAGCAAGTGCCTTTCAGACCCCACCTGGCCTGTGCCACTTGGCCCTTGTAGGCACTAGAGTTGATGACCTTTGTTTTATTTTTTTTAATTTTATTTATTCATTTATTTTCCCTCTGTGCAGCATGGGGACCAAGTTACACATACATGTGTACATGCTTTTTCCTCCCAGTATCTAGATGTAGTTCTCAATGCTACACAGCAGGATCTCATTGTAAATCCATTCCAAGAGCAGTAGTTTGCACCTGTTAACCCCAAGCTCCGGAACCCTCCCACTCCCTCCCTCTCCCCCCCCAACCCCCCTGCCCTGGGCAGCCACAGGTCTATTCTCCAAGTCCTTTGACCTTTGTTTCATTTTTTTATTTTTTTTTTGTCTTTTGTCTTTTTGTTGTTGTTGTTGTTGTTGTTGCTATTTCTTGGGCCGCTCCCGTGGCATATGGAGGTTCCCAGGCTAGGGGTTGAATCAGAGCTGTAGCCACCGGCCTACGCCAGAGCCACAGCAACGCGGGATCCGAGCCGCGCCTGCAACCTACACCACAGCTCACAGCAACACCGGATCGTTAACCCACTGAGCAAGGGCAGGGACCGAACCCGCAACCTCATGGTTCCTAGTCGGATTCGTTAACCACTGCGCCACGACGGGAACTCCTGACCTTTGTTTTAAAATGAAGGCGCGTGAGGAAGACAAACTGCGCAGCAGACTGTTTCATCGATAATAATACGGATACCAGCTAAGAGTCACAGAGTTCTTGCCATGGGCCATGCACTTCACACACACTAACTCATCCAACCCGCACAACAGTCCTCGGGTAGGTCCCGTCATCACACCAAATTACATGCGTGGAATGTGAGGCACAGAGAGGTTAAGGAACTCGTGCTTTGGTGTCTCTGCTCATGCTGTCCCACCAAACCATCATTATTCAAGACCCTGCGAAGACGTCACCTCCCCTGGTTATCACAGCTGGACCGGCTGCGCTGCTCTCCGCCGATGTGTATGTACATCTAGTAGGGCATGTATCACATGACCGAACATCACGGCACTGTAGGCACCACCAGCTTCTCAGCAGGAAAGGGAGCAGGAGGTAATGGGGGAAGGAAGAAGACAGAGGCACCAGTTGGAAGCCAACTGCAGCTATCAGGCAAGAGACAAGGGTCCTCCGAGCCGAGGTGGCAGCAGTGACGTCAAAGAGAAGGACGCAGAGAGACAGCAAGGATAGAAACGCAATGGAAACTGATGACGGGTGATGGAGAACCAGCTGAGGCGGCACGGCTTCTGGCTCAAGGTACCCGAGGCTGCTGTGCCCCATCGGGAATCAGAACAGAGGCGGCGTAGCAGATTTGCGGGGAAAGACAATGAAGGCGATTTAGAACATGCTGAATCTGTGCTGCCCACTAGAAAATCAACCCTGGGGAACAAGGTCTGGCCCAGGCGTCTCTGGGAAAGATGTTACAGAGGTGGCTCGGAAAGACGAAAGTGCCGGCCTGACCTGGACTCTGCAACCCTCCCAGAGCCCTCAGCCACATGGCCCATCACAAGTGTGCTGCCAAGAAACAAGTCGGGCGGCCAAAAAGCAAGGTCACGCCCCACCCCCGGGCTCTGTCCCTGCACGTGTCCCAAACGGCTCTGCTCTCTTCCCTTCAACTGTCTCAACAATCGTCTTCGAGCCTCCTACCTTCCCTCCTTTCTTCCCCCAAACAGTCAAAAGAACTAATCTGGGCTATACACGCCATTTGGGGGTCAACCCGGAGAAGCAGCATACAGCTGTCAGACGATAACCTTCCCGGGCATGATAACAGTGCGGAGGCTCAGGAGAAGGGCCTCATCCTTAAGTGGTGCACGCGACAATTTAGGGACAAAGGAAGTTTGCAACACACTTTGAAATGAGTCTGTAAAATGCAGATAGGGCAACACGTGAACAACCGACGTTCACTGACAGGAGTTCATCGTCCTAGTCTCTCCACTTTCCCGAATGCTTGGTAGTTTTCACACTAAAAAAGAAAGAAAGAAGAGAACTGGTCAGGTCCATTTTTCCTCAAAGTGAAAACTGAGCAGGAAAGGTCAAGATCCCCTTTCATGAGTAGGGGACGGGGGCAGGCTGAGAAACTAGTCATTCCTGTCCCAGGAGAAGCCGTGCTTGCCATCACCAGGGGCCATGAATCCATGGCTGGGGCAGGTTTGAGAAGCGGCTGCTGGAAAGATGAGAAGAAACATTTAGAAAAGAAGACACATGAGTGGCTAGTAAGGGAAATGCCACTGAGGGAACACAAATCAGAACCACAGTGAGATGCCACTTCACACCCACTAGGATGGCTCGCATCAAAAGGACAAGACCGGTTGGCAAGGACGTGGAGAAATGAAACCGTCAAACACAGCAGGAAGGCAAAAAGCACAGCAACTCTGGGAAATAGTTTAGCAGTTTCTCTAAAAGTTAACCATAAACTTATCAAATGACCCAGTGATTCTACTCCTGGTAACTACCTATTAAAAAATGAAAACATATGTCCACACAAAGATGTGTACGGGCATTTCGTCATCACGGCCAAAAAGCTGGAAACAATCTGAGTGCCCACCAGCTGGAGAATGGATACACAATGTGATATTCCATACAGTGGAATACTACTCAGCAATAAAAAAGAAATGAAACCCTGATACAAAGTATAACATGAATAAACCTCAAAAAATATCATGCTCAGTGAAAGAAGCCTGACACAAAGGACTGTACTATAAGAGGTCGTTCTTGTGAAACGTCCAGAAGAGACACATTCATAGAGACACAGAGTACATCAGTGGGCAGCTGGGGGTGGAAGAGCGCAAAGGCTTTTCCGCGAAGGGAAAATGCTACAGGTGGATGTGGTGACAGTTACACAGCCCCACAAATTGACTAAGTCACAGAACTGTATACTTGGAATGGGTGGATTTTCCAGGGTGTAAATTAACCACAGTAAATGCAGAGCCACCAGCTCTGTCTCATGATGGTGACCTGAACTCACATGTTTTAACTCCCCATTTCCATGTCCCTCTGAAATAATCAAAGAAATATCAACATACCAAAACCAAACTGTATTAGCACATAATGACATTCAAGGCAAGTTATTACTAAGTAAACAAACTTTTAGGATTTCCAGGGCAGAAGAGACGGAGGCAAAGCCCCCTAGGAATCAAGTGGGCGGGACCCTCCAGCAGAAACCCCCAAGAAAGCCCTGAGACTTCCAAGTGGGGAATGCAGAAACTGAACAGCTCCAAGGCACATAAGGGGGTGAAGCTGCCAGGCTGTCTCAGACTGGACAAAGTAGCTCCCTGGCCTAGGGGTCGGGACCAACTCCGCCAGGCTGTGCTGTGCCAGAACCCACCGGCTGGCTGGATGGAACCAGTTCATCCATCTGAACGAAGTGACGCAGTCCAAGCCTGACAGGGTTTCCACGGGGAGACGGAGTGGGACACAGCCAGCCTGACCTCCTTGGGGGGATCCAACGTGCTCCAGTTCCAGGCTGAGGTGGTCTGGTCGGCACTCTGCAGGAATCCCCAAGGGAAGGCCAGACATGGAGCCCCATCTGCTCAGCCGGGCTCTCCCCACTGCCCTGGTCATGCAGCCCTTCAACCCAGGCACCATAGTGCTCAGACCCTCTTCCATGACAGCATCTGCCCACTCTCGACTTCCCGTCTGAAGGACACTGCCAACTCTGCCCATCTCTGCAGTAGCCTTGGTGGTGCGCTCAGGGCCCCCCTGACTCCGCCATGTGCCCACGATGTCCCAGGGAATGCTGATGCTGTGTGAGGTGCAACCTCACAACCTCAATAGCTCACTTGATCTTCAGAAGAAACCCATGAGATAGAGGCTATTCTGGTTCCAGGGAAACTGAGGCCCAGAGAGGTGGTGGAACTTACTGCCCATTAAGTGGCAGGACTAGGGAGTCCAAACCCCGGTCAGTGAACACAGGTGAGGGCAGGATGAGAAAACGCACGTGAAGGCCATTAGTTACCAGCAGTGTTAATCAAATCCTGCAACTCCACTCATTTATGCCTATTCTTTTTTTCGAAAACAAACAAACAACCTAAAATGCCGAAGAAAGGACAGCATGGTGCTTTGTGAAACCACAGGCCCCTCTGCTGGGAAGATTTCCAACTGTGGGCTCCAGGCCCCCGGGGGAGCAGAGGCTGAGTCCAGGGGTCTGAGTGCAGGGCTTCTCCTCGGCCCATCCCCCTTCCCCACCCAGAGACAGTGTGACAGCTGACACATGGTACCCATGGTGCTTCCTACGGGTGGCCTGAGCTGGAAAGACAAGTGCTTGGTTCCAACCTGATTTCTGCCTGTCTCACCACTGTCAGAAAAGCCCCTTTTGTGGGCAGTGACTCTCAGACAGGTGACATGTCACATGCTAAGAAAGAAGAGGACTGAGCAGCAGAGAACATCCTTCCCAGGGCCCTGAGGAACCCTCGTCGGTCCACCTGCAGTCCCTAAGGCCTGGCCGAGCTCCGCTCCTTGTCAGGGGCCAGACTTCCACAAAGGAGGGTCAGGCTGCCCAGGCCCCTCCCTCGGAACCCGTCCCCCACCCCGCGAGGAAGTCCCTGAAGATGTGGATGTTGCCTCCTGAGCCGGCCTGATTGGACCAGAGTGGCCACCCACTTCTCCAGGAACCCGGGACCCTGAGGTGCCGGTTTCTGCCAGTCAGCGGAACTGAGGCTATGCCCTCAGGAGGAGAGGGCGTCCAGGCCCTGCCCAGTGCTGGGAGAGGCTGCTCAGAGCTGGGAGGAGGCAGAGGCACAGGGAGAGGCTGCAGGAGAACCTGTGTCTGAAAGAAAAGGTTCCCACCCCTGGGGCTCTATAATAAACGCCTCTTTTTCAGTTGTAGATTTCCAAAAGAACTTGACCAGAGCTATTTCCTAAATACCAAGTTCACGCCAAGCCACCAAAACTTGACCCTGAAACACAGGGGGCTCAACCTGATGGGAGAAGACATGCACCAGCCATCGAGTTCTAGAGCTCCTGCTCTGTGCGGACATTGTTCTAGCCAGGAGTTCCCACCATCCTCGGGCCCTGGACCCTCTGGCAGTCTGGTGAAGCCTGTGGGCCCCGTTACGGGAAACGATTCTATTAAAATAAGTTATTAAATTATTTTTAAACTATTTGTAATATCGCATTGTGGGTATTCACATAAGAGAATATACACTTTTTATCGCATTAACTAGTGAGTGAGATCGATTGGGGGGGGGTCTAATAACTACCATAACTTCAAAGGAGTTATAAGCAAAGACACTGTGAGGTGCATGCCCACAATTATTATGTGATATGAAAACAGCCATGATTTCCACTGGTGACAAAGTCTCAGGTACTGTTAACATGACTGTGATTTCTTGTCTATATTAGTAACAGAGAGAGAAATGCTAAATTTCAGGTAGAAGTTAGTGAAAACAAAGGTGTCACTGTGTTTCCATCCAAATTCAGAGAGATGGCTGGTCAAGAACCCTGCTCCAAGCACTGGGGACACGAAGTGAGCAGGCTCTGGTGCCATAGAACTTTGATACCAGTGCAGGAGTCAGAAAACACACATGAACTAAGAGGGTAACTCAGATCCTGAGGCATGCCTTCGAAAAATAAAATAAGGTGGAAAACGGTATTTCCCAGAGTGGCCAAGGAAGGACTCTCTGAAGATGCAATATTTGAGCCGAAGCCCTAGGAAGGAGGCTGCCATAAAAACCAGCAGGAGCGTCTGTCTCTATAGAAACTACAGCAAGTGCAAAGGCCCTGAGAGGCACAGGAGTTTAACAGGTCTGTGATGGGGAAAGCTGGCCACACTGGAGCTTAGTCAGTGGGAGGCAGTGGGCAGACAGGCTGCCCACAGAGCGCAAAGGGCCGTGCGGGCCGTGGGGGAGCGGGGTTTTACCTGGAATGCCCAGGAATGGGTTCTGAGCAGGGGACTGTCAGGACCAATCTCACTGTTTTTGAAGATCACGGCGGTTGCTGTGCAGAGAACTAGATGCCAGGGCCAAAAATGGGAGCTGTGAAGCCAGCTGGGGGGAAGAGATGGTGGCGGCCCAGACTGCTGACCATGGCGGCCAGGAGGGGGTGGGGGACAGAGGTGGACTTGGGAAGGGTTTTGGAGTTGAAACAGAAGACTTGCTGATGGGCTGACTGCACATGAGGGGAGAAGAAAAGAGAAGAGCCCAGGATGAATGCCTTCTACGTGTGGGGCTGTTATGAATGGGTAGATGGAGGCCCAACCGCCTTGTTGCTCGGCAGTCCATTCATTTGTTGGCTCAACATCCACCCACTGAGACCTGGAGGACCAATTGTGGGGACCCAGAGTCCTGCCTTCCAGGGTCAAGCAGTGCAGCAGGGGCACGGGATGCTCACAGGACATATGGCAGATCAGGTCACACATTCACCCTGGATCATAGTGTCAAAGACATCACTAAGCAGAGCCGTTGAGCTGGGTCTTAAAAGGACAAGTGGGAATGTTTCAAGGCGAGGGCAGGCAGCAGGCACTCTGAGCTTGTGCAGAAGCCAGAGGCACAGGAGGATGCCAGCGGGCCAGGAGACAGGGAGTGGGCTCCCCTCCTCACCTGGCCGTACCCTAGACCAATACGGTTGCTCGTAAGCCAGGCAGGGCTCCCCAAGGAGGTAGCTTTAACAGATGGCCCTGACACTACAGCCAGAGAACAAATGACCTCCTGATCATTCCCTCATCCATTCAGCAAACTGGGCGACCCTTTTCCCAAGGCCTGCTCTGTGCAGAGGAATCAGGCCAGCCCTCGGCCTCAGGGAGCTCACACACAGGCTGACCCCCATTACCGTCGTGACAATCCTTCAGTCTCTGGCTAAGGACTTACGTGTATTTATTTAAAAAAAAAAAAAAGAAAGAAAGAAAAAAGAAAAAAAGAAAACACTTACAGATGAGAAAACTGAGGCTCAGAGAGAGAAACTACACTGTGAGTCAGGGATACGTCTTCACACACCTGCCCGACTGTGGCCCCTGCCAGACAGGAGGCCATCTGGCAAAAAGGGAAGGGTCTGTCCCACACCAAAATCCTATCACTCCACCCTCCCTCTGCCTCTCTCATCTCTTACACACACACACACACATTCGTGCCAACGCCTCCTTGGAAACCAAAACACTGCAGGAGAAAAGGCGATTCTCACGATGTAACCTTGCAGGAACGTGGCGTTTGTATCAGAACCACAGAACAATCCCACGCCTCCTGCTGCTGTGTGACAGACTCCAGTCTCATATGTGTGGGCCCCTGAAGAGGGGAAGGAAAGTCCCATGTGTGATGTTGGTTTCCTTCCAGACTTCGAGAATTCTCCTACAACGTTCCAAGTTCAGGAAACCAAGAAAATAACAGGAGACAGGCTGGGGCAAACCACTTTTTCCTAAGCTTATGGAGGTTGTTTCAAAGAAAATACACACATCCAGGAATGTTCAATTACAAGAGAGTCAAGTCTTCCAAATGTCTTCAGGCAAATCCAAAGATGGGGCCGAGCCTGTGCCCTCATGAGGGGCTCGCTGCTCTCCACGGGCTCGCTCAGAGCTGCTCCACCTTTCTGCATCCAAACAAAACGAAACCAGAGGGTTTCTGCCCACAACCAATTGTTCACTCCCCGCCAGTAAATGTACGTGTGTGTGCATGTGTGTGCGTGCGTGCACGCGCGCGCGTGTGTGTGTGTGTGTGTGTGTGTGTGTGTGCGCGCGAGCGCATGTGTGCGCGCCACAGCCAGGGCTTGTCCGTTTGGTTCTGCTGTCTTTCCCCAGGGTCACCATCGCTCTGGAGCTGGACCACCTGCCAGGAGCTCAGGAGGGGCCCCCTCGAGCAGGCTGGCGGGGCTGCTATGGCCACCTCCTCCAGACCCTCCCCACACCGGCCCCTCCTCCTGGCAAGCAGCCGCCTCTGGCGGCTTTCGAGGCCAGACCCTGGCCACGTGAGCACACGCTAGACCTGAAATGCCATCCCTCAGCACCGCGCTTACCCGCACCGCCTTCCCCGCTCCTTGCAAGCCACCCCACCAGATGGGCAACATCCAACATCTCCCCTCCCCACGGAGGGACAGATAATGGGCTGGGCGGGCTGGACAGCTGAGGAGGCACCACTGAGGCCCCCCCACGGTGGCTGCGCCCCCGTCTGGGAGAGAAAGCAGTGGTGCTGGGAAAGAGGGCTGGGTCTAGAGACTGAGGGTCTGCAGATGGATCAAGAAGAGAGAAAGCTTGTGAGACTGAGCAGACTTGGAGCAAAGGAGGGGCACCTTCCTGGTGAAGGGAAGCACCTACATCTATGGAGCTGAAGCAGGGCTGGCACAGACCGCAGCCATCCACGAATCCATGTGACAGGCGCTGACCCAGCACCCCTGCAACTCCCGTGCTGTGCGGAGGCTGGGGAGGCAGAAACCAGCAAGGCCCACTGTCCTCAGAAAGCCCAACCGAGGAGGGCTTCCTGGATTTTTCATTTAAAAGCAATGCATGCACATGCTAAAATTACATAAACTTAATTATTAGGTATAAAACAAAAAAAGGAAACTCCCTGGGAGATCCCACTGTGTCTCAGGAGTAAAGAACCTGACTAGTACCCATGAGGATGTGGGTTCAATCCCTGGGCTTGTTCAGTGGGTTAAGGATCTGGCGTTGCTGTGACTGTGGAGTAGGATAGCAGCTGCAGCTCTGATTCAACCCCTAGCCTGGGAACTTCCATATGCCACTGGTGTGGCCCTAAAAAGACAAAAAAAAAAAAAAAGGAAAGTCCCACAAGCCCTAGTCCCTGTCCCCAAGGTTACAAGTTCACATAGTACAGGGCAGCATTTGCGCACACAGACACCTCTGAACAGATATGAGGGTGTGTGTGTCTATTATGTATACACACACACACACACACACACACACACACATCTGAATGTATATTAGAGATCTTCCTTTCCAACACTAAAAACAAGTTAAGGAAGTTCCCTTGTGGGGCCATGGGTTAAGAATCTGGTGTTGTCACTGTAGCAGCTCAGGTCACTGCTGTGGTGGGAGTTCGATCCCTAGCCTAGGAAGTTGCACATGCCACGGACATGGCCAGAAAAGTAAAATAAAAGCAAGTTAGGTATTAAAAAAAAAAAAAAGGAGTTTTAACTGAAATATTCAATAAATGTAAACCAATTTTTTTAAAAAAATTTAGTTCTCTTTTTGATATCTGTTGATTGAGATATCAAAGGCAAAAGCTATTGTAAACTACCAACATTATTAAGTGAATGCAACAATCCCAGCCGTCTTTACGTCCATGTGGAAACAGTGAGAGGGACTCATAGCACAATTTCTTCAGTCTGACAGCACTCAGGCTATGCCTCGGTGGTGGTGGCGGGGGGGGGGGGGGGGGGGGGCGCTTAGGACAGCTGTGGTTCAACACCCCCACACCTCAGCGGCTCACAGGCTACCACCGCAGGCCTGGCAGGCGCTAAGAACATGACAGCTGCGGGGCAGTCTCTGAGGCAGAAGGAGCAGGCACCCTTGGAGAACAGATAAATCAGGATTTGAGGTCTCACCTATCACTGACTTTGTGCCCTGGGCGAGTTGCTTGACCTGGCCAAGCCTCGCTTCTCCCCCCGTAAAATAGGAGAACGGCGGCACCAATGGTACAGAGGGCCGAAGGGTTCACAGGGTGGCTGGCACGGTGTGTCGTTAAGGGTAGCTGCCATCTGTGTCAACACCCCTCGCCGCCACTTTCACCCTCCCTGGGGCAGGGGAGAGCAAGGGCCAGGCTCTCTCCGCAGGAGCCCCCAAGAAACCGCCTTTAAGGTTCAGGCAAAAGGAGCAACATGGATGCAAAATATCCCTTTCTCCGAACACGAGGAGCAGGTTCTCAAGAGAAAACCCATCCTCTGGCTGGCAGGTGGGTTTGTTTCAGACTTGCCATGAAAAGGCTGGCTGGAGCCTCCCTCCCTCACCCATGACGTGTAATTACTCTTGAAACCAGTGGCTCCTCCCTTCCAACACAAGCCTGCAGAAAACTGGGGAGGGGAGGAAGCCCCCCTGCAGCCACTTTTCCTTAGGGAGGGGAGGCAGCTCTTAGGAGAACAGGAGGCCCAGGGATACTCACGGGGGAGGGCTTGAAGGGATCAGGTGGTCTCCCCGGGACATCCCACAGCACCCACAGCTCTGGGGCATCCGGACGGGTGCCCTCCGCTCAGGAAGCCTGGGTGGTGGCACATCCCTTTTTGCACAATAGGGATCCGAGGAGCCAGGCCAGGGACCTAGTGCCCCTCCCTCTCCCGACTCCGCACAGCCCTTATCAGTCACCCACTTACTCTTAATCAAGGTCCAGGGAAGCTCTGCTCTGGGGAAAGGCAGGCATTGTCACGTGGGACAGGAAGAGTAGGGGTGCCCTGCACTGCCTGGGCAGCCATGGGCAGGGATGACCCCTGTGGGGGGCACGCCACGCCTCACCACCTCCGTGCTGACCACGCCTCTGCACGACAGGACGGCCTCCTAGGCGGCATCCCTGCCCACCCCCACCCCCTCGTGGTTTACTCTCCACACAGAGTAACCTCCTTAAAACATAAATCGAGAACTCGAGGACATACCCTAAAAAGAGTGAATTCTCCTGTGTGCAGAGCACACCCAGCAGGAAGAAAACAGCTGCACCCCAGATCTTCCTCCAGAAAGAAGCTGGAGAAACACCCTGACGGATAAGACAAGTCACTACACCCCGACAGTGGCCTCATTACACCGAGGCCGGCAGCGGGGAGAGGAGATAGAATTGGCCACTGGCCTGAGTCACGGCAGAACCTTCCGAGCCGGAGCTGGGGACGGCCCTGGGATCTGACAGCAAGAGCGCCCTGGGCGCCACCACAGGGGAAGGCCGACGGGCCAGGAGCCCAGGCACTCCGGATTCTCCAGTGCTTGCGGGGCAGGAAAGGGGGGCCAAGACACGCGAGCAGGAGGTGGAGACCGGGGTCTTCTGGGGACCTGAGGGGCTCCTGAGCACGTTCGCAGGCTCAAAACCTGGAGTGGGCGGAGGGCATCCGGCAGAGCAGGTCTGAGCGAGGACAGCGAGGCTGGGGCCGTGTGAGCTGCGCCCGCCGCCCTGCGGGAAGGAGGCCTGAGCTGGAGGAGGCCAGCCCGCGAGGCGGGGGAGCCTGACCTCCACGGGGAAAGCCGGCGGCAGGCACCTGGGACGCTACCTGGGGGCCCGGCCAGGTCTCTGGCCTTGACTCCACAGGGAGGTGCAGCAGGAGCTCAAAGCCAGACCACGGGCCTCGTCTGGTGCAGACTGAGGTGACCTGGGCGGACTAGGGAGGGTCCCGCCGGAAGGACACTCACGAGACTCGACGACGAAATGCAGCGAGAGGGGTGCTGGACTGAAGCCTGGAACAGGAAAAGGACACTGGGGGGGAAACTGGTGACACTGGAAAAGGCTGCTGGTTTAGTTCACAGTGTCGTCTCTAAGCTAACCGACCCAGGTTAACCTGGGGTTAACGTGGAAGCTGCCTGAGGAGTCTGTGCAAATACTCTGCACAGCTTTGCAAACTTCTGTGAGTCTCAAATTATTCCAAAATAAAGAGTTAACATTTCAAAAGAGATTCTACACCCTCACATCCCATCCCACTGCCCACCTCCCAACACACACACACACACACACACACACACACACACACACACACACAATCTCCACCACCAGGCCTAACACTGGGGACTGGCCGTTGCCCATACAAACTGGGACTCAAGGGTTGCTTCTCTGGATCCTGAGCTTCAGGCATTTTATTGCCCGTCACACATGGTCCCTGCCAAGGGCAGAGGAAGGTGGTCTGGGACGTTGACTGGGTCCCATCCGGTGGAAGCATCACCAGGTGCCACAGGTCCCACACCTGTTCAGGGCCCTCTTTCCTCCCCAGTGCTGCTCTGAGAGCCACTAAGTGAACAGGGCCCCTCTTGGGCTCAGCCCGCCCCAACCCCCTCGTGCACCCCAGGGTGTGCCGCCTGGCCTGCATGGCCTGCGCGCTGCTGCCGCCAGAGGGCAAGGACCTACGATGCAGAGGAAGCCTGGGGCCAAGGAAGGCCCCACTGGGCTGGGAGCCATCACCTGCTTCAGCCAGCTGGCCCAGAGCACCCCGTGCTGGATGCAGGCACCAGCCCAGCTCCTCGCGAGGGTCCTTTCATTCTCTCTGCCGCTGTTCCTCCTGCAACCGGGTGCTTCAGAAACCTCGAGGGGAGGAGTAGGTCGGCGGAACAGGACACCATTGGGCCTTCCTGACAAGCACCACTGAGTCCTGACCCGTCATGTCCAGCCGGGTGCTCCCCGCCAAATTAGGAAGGACGCTGTCTCCAGAGAGAAGGCACGGTGGGCAAGGCCAGGCTGGAGAAGAGGAGTGGGAACAGCGAGGGCAGCAGGACAAAGCCCGTGAGGCCCAAAGGGCCCGCCGCCCCGGGTGGGCTGAGTTTAAGGGAAACACCACCTAGTTTCAGGTTGTCTTCCAATGTCACCCCACGTCTCGTGGAGAACCCCACACGGTGACATCTTCACATCAAACTACGTGAGCAGATTTTGGCTTCAAGACAAGGAACTAGGCCCACGCGCTTGCCATCCCCCTTCCACTCTTGCTGAAATGAAAAAACAAGAACGAGAAATCTGTCGCACGGCTGGACTACAGGGAATGATAACGATGACGATGATGAGGACGAAGCACAAGTTAGGAATTCCTAGAAGGCTGAAGCCAATGGGATCGCACGGAGGAGAAAGCTCTACGTGTCAGACATCTGGCCATAAAAGCAACTGTCCCCTCTATCCAGACAATATCTGGCTACAAAAGGCAATGGCACAAGGGCCTACTAAGAAGAGAAGAAAATAGAGAGAAATAAACTGTAAAAGAAACGTGCAAAAACCACTGGAAGCATATTACGAAACTTTACTAATAGACGAAAAAAAGACTTAACGGAGAGATATTTCAGAGCCTTCTGAGTAAGAGACAACATTGTAAAGACATCAATTCTTCCCAATGGATCTATAAATAAAATTCAAGTTCACTCTAAATGCTAAGGGGATGAGTTGCGGAATGCAACAAGTTGATTTAAAACTTCACCTGGAAGAATAATTAAAAATAGCTAAGAAGTTCTCAAAAAAAATAAAAAGAAGAAGAAGAAGTAGTATAATGAGAAGGGACCTGTCCTTCCAGGAAGGCACAGCTGAGGATAAAAGGCACAGAGAGAGAGGAATGGTCAGCAGGAGGGAACACAGTCCAGGAAACGGGATGAAGTATATGTGAGAACCAACATCCCATCAAGACGGGATTTCAAATGGGGGGGGGGGATGGATTATTTAATAAACATTGATGAAACAATCTGCTATTCATTTGGGGGGGGGGTTATTTAAAATTTTTAACCACTATCATTTATCAGAATAAAATGTTGACAGATTAAAGATTTAACCAAATCAAAAAATTGCCATAACAATACCAACGGAAACACAAGTCATTATTTTTTTTAATATTATCTTGGGGTGAAGATGTCCTCTCTAGGTTTATACAAAAGTTAGGAAACTACTAGCAGATTTAACTGCATTAAAAATTAAAACTTCTGGGGAGTTTCCTTCGTGGGTCAGAGGCTAAAGATTCCAACTAGGATCCATGAGGATTTGGGTTTGATCCCTGGCCTCCATCAGTGGGTTAAGGATCCGGCACTGCCATGAGCTGTGGTGTAGGTCGCAGACGTGGCTCGGATCCCACATTGCTATGGCTGTGGTGTAGGCCGACAGCTGTAGCTGATTCAACCCCTGGCCTAGCAACTTCCATATGCTGCAAGTACAGCCCCAAGAAAAAGCAAAAAAAAATAAAAAATAAAAATAAAACTTCTGGGAGTTCCCTCATTGCACAGTGAGTTAAGGATTCAGCATTACCACTGCTATGGGTCTAGTTCGTTGTCATTGCTGTGGTGGGTTCAATCCCTGGCCTAGGAACTTCCACCTGCCATGGGCACACACCCTACCCCACTCCCAAAAAATAAAATTTTTTAAAAATTACAACTTCTGTATAATCATGAAAGTCAGTCAGTAAACAGGACAAGGTTCTGAAATGCCACGTGAGATGAAGTTCTCTTAATACAGAAGGAAGCCCCCCAAAGAGCTCTGACTCACTCTCTGTGGACAGAGAAAAATGCCCACAGGTTCAGAACATTATTCAGGACTCTTATTCACGCAACGAGTATTTCCTGAAAGTCTAGTGTGTGGCAGGTACTCTTCTAGGTGCTGGGCATAAAGCAGTAAAGAAAAAGCCAGAAATCCCCCAGTACATTCTAGTGTAGGAAACACATGGTGCATAAAGCACTCGGTAAAATATATGGCATATCAGCTGGTGATAAAAGAGAACAAAGAAAAGCAGGGCAAGTGTACAGGCGGAGTGGGGAGGGGCAGGCTTGCAATTTTAAATGGGGACGGTGGTCTGAGAAGTGCTCACTGAGAAGATGACATGTGGGCATGTTTCAAAATATTTATGCATATCTGTGACCACACACAAAGTGCAGAAGGATGTATACTTAAGTCAATGCCAGAGCTTATTACAGGTGTCCCCGTATGGCACTTTTACGTCCTAGTTTTTGCATACTTCGGTATTGTTCTATTTCCTTGAAAACAAATTTGGAAAACATGTGTGAGCAACACAGCATGTGGAGGGAAAACTAAAAGCGAACTTGCACAGACAAGCACTTCAAGGATGCTCCCGTGGGCAGGGATCAGAGGGCGGCAACGATGTCTGGTGCTCTGGCGCCACCTGGTGGCCATTGCCTAACTGCTCAATCTCATTTCCAATCACCCTCAAAAGAAAAAGAGGAAAATACTCCACTGCGTTAAAAACCCACCTGCCCTGCAGACAGGGACTGCAAGGGAAATGGGAAACACAAACAGTCTGATCTGTTGGAGTGGTGAGATCATGGAGGGAGTTATTTAGATTGGATTTCCAATCACCGTTCTATGAAGATGTTTCATTCCTTTGTGTTAACCGCAGTGGAACCATCCAATGCGGCAGCCGAATGTACTCACTTGAGGACAGAAATGGAGAGGTGGGGTGGGCAACACCAAACTATAACCCAAGGCCCCCTGCACATGTGTCCCCAGGAAGGCTGGGGGATTCACAGAGTGACAAGACCTCAAGTCACACAATGCTTGGAGGCGGAAGCGTCTTCCCCAGTGGGAGAGCCTGGGGCACTGGTCCCAGGAGTCTGGCTGGGAGGAGCAGCACATCCGGGCCCTCAGATGATTAACCACTAACTGAGCACGTGCACAGACCACTAAACTAGCGCCGCCTTGACAAGGCCCGGAGGAAAGAGGCATACCCCGTGGCTGACACGGAAGGGATGCTGATCTCAGCGAGGACTCTGCCTGAACAGTCTTCCCTCCCTCCCTCCCTCAGGCCCTCTGCATGCCCTGCGCCCTTGGCTGTAGCACCTGTCAGTCAGACAAGGAGGTGCTCTCTCCGGGCTTCTCCCTGCTTGACCACGAGCTCCAAAAGGTGAGTGACACATGCTCGTTCATCCTCAGAGCGCTCCGGGTTTGAAACCCAGGTGACAGCAGGCAAGTGCCTCTCTAGGCTTCGGTTCCCCCTCTGCAAAGTGGGATACGTGGCTGTGGTGAGGACGGTGAAGAGGAGAACCAACAGCACCGGCTGGCACCGAGGGGTTGTGGTGGGAGCCAGGCAGCTGTCTAGGCGTTTTATATGTATTAAGTTCCCGAACTGAAGCCACCTCTGTGGAGTGTTGATCACAGTGCCTGGCACAGGGCAGGTGCTCAAATACTGTTATTTTTCCCCAGCTCACAGCATAACACCCAGCTGTGTTCTCAATAGAAATGAACTACGCCCCCCAGCCTACCAGAGAAAGGGGCAAGATCAGGGCAAGACTGTTAAGCTTAAGCCACCCACCAGTACCTCCAGACCCCCAAAAAGAAGGCTCAGGGAGAACACCCTTTCAGGACTGGGGAGGCTGGGAGAGGCACAGAGAAGTGATGCAAACACCCGGGGGGCGGGGGGAGGAGCAGGGGAAGCAGCAACACTCTGTGCTCAGGTTCAGGACCCAGGAGGGGCCTAAGTTCAAAGTGGGTGACACGTGCCTTAACACTCTGCAGCCCTGGCCCCAGGTGGTCAGGGCCTCAGTCCTCACAGCAGAGGGTTGGTAGGCAAGGTCACTGGGGGAAGCTGGAGCTGAGAGGTAACCAAGCCATTGAGAGTGACAGGCCCCGCCCTGGGAGTGTGCATCTCCTCTGCCACCCCCTCCCCACTCCACCCCTTCCAGCCGAGGAAGGAGAGGTGCGCAGACTGGGACAGGTGCCACAAGGTCACCAGAGCAGGCTGGCGGTCTCTCAGGTGTGCTCAGGTGAGCCAGGTGTGCTCAGGGGCTGGTTCTTCCCCCAGAACCACCCATGTCCCTCCTCTCCTCCCCACTCCTTCCTACTCTCTTCCAGTCTCATTCTCAATGTCGCTTCCTCTGGGAACCCTTCTGTGACCCCCGCCCCCCCGACTATGTCGTGTCTACAGGCTTTTAGATCACCCAGACCGCTCCTTAGCCCTCATCACATTAGTCCTGAATTCCCGTTCATCCCCCCCTGGACAGTCACAGCTGTGGCCATGCTCGGCTGGTTCCCCAAGATTTCCAAGAAGAGGGTCACGCAGACGGCGTCAGGAGCAGCCCACAAACCCTCTTCTGAGCAACCTCACTCCACGGGCTTCCCATCTCTGCCTGTGAGGTTACGATGACCAGGGAGGACCAGTGCTGCTGCCTAAGCTCAAGAATGAGACATTCGGGCGTTTCTGTCGTGGCTCAGTGGTTAACGAATCCAACTAGGAACCATGAGGTTGTGGGTTGATCCCTGGCCTTGCTCCGTGGGTTAAGCTCCAGGGTTGCCATGAGCTGTGGCGTAAGTCGCAGATGTGGCTCGGATCCCTCGTTGCTGTGCCTCTGGTGCAGGCCGGTGGCTACAGCTCCAATTAGACCCCCAGCCTGGAACCTCCAAATGCCGCAGGCGCAGCCCTAGAAAAGGCAAAAAGACAAAAAAAAAAAAAAGAACGAGATGTTCAAAAACGGAAGCTGTCAGATGCTAACACAACTGATGGCCTAAACCCCTGTCTTAGAAAAAAAAGAAAACTTAAGTCTCCTTGCTGGCAGATGTTTACAAAGACAATTTCAAAAGAAATGACCAAAAAGTAGAGTAATTTATCTGGGTTGCTTCTTGATTTCATCATTTTAAATTATACTTTATTGGACTTCCTGCTTAAGCTACAAAAGCAACTTATCTTTGTGGCCATAAGCCAAACCCAAATAAAAAGCCATGAAGCCACCTTCCCCCATGCCGACTCCCTACCCCCCGCACCAAGGTAATCACGGCAGGCAGCCAGGACTGTAATCCTCCCAGCCTTTGAGCCAAGCAACATAAATACATGCAACCAAGTGGGACTCAGACCAGGAACCAGGCTCATATCCTCAAACGCCTGCAGGGCCCAGCAGATCACGTCGCTGGCGAAGCTGCAGATATCACACCCAATAAGGAGAGATGGGGCCTGTGGCTGACCAACGCCGCTTCAAGTTTTCCGTTTGGAACATCTGGAAAGCACTGAACTGGCCACACAGAGCACCCGAGAGGGAGATAAGACAGCGCTCGTTGGGTAGGGTAACAGAGGTGGTAAAAGCTCAGCTTTTGAAGCCCAGGTCACATCCCGGGCCCAGTGTCTACTGGCTAGATGACCGTAAGAAAGTCATTGAGCCTCTGCGTTTCAAACTCGCCTCTGAAAAGAGGCAATCCAACAGTCCCTGCCTGGCAGCCTCACTGTGAGAAGAGAATGATGTAAGGCCTTAGCACCGTGCCTGGCACACACTGTTACTGGCCGCCAGTTTGCACCCACTGCCACGGACGTTATTCTGCAACTTGTTTTTAAAATCTAACACTGTACCATGGACTTCGCTTGTGTCGACGTGGAGAGAGCGGGCTCCTTTTTAGTAACTGCCTAGTACATGGTGGATGGGGGCTCCCCCTCCTATTCCTTCCACCTTTTTGCCACTACAGTGGGGAAGAAAACAACTTTGTATTACTGTTTGCATTGGTGCTTTATTTCTGCAGGTGTTGCTTCTGGGCAGCCAAATATGGATATTCAATACTCGTAAATATTTTCAGATTATACACCCCCAAAGTTAGAACAATTCATATTCCCAACAGCAATGTAAGGGAGCCCTCAGTTCCCCCCTCTGCTTGCTAACACTGGTTTTATCAATCTTTGTAACTTTTGCCACTTAAAAACATAAAAAAAAAAAAAAACCTACTGTTTTCATTTACATTCTGCTAGTGATTATCTTTTGAGGCAGAGATTCCAACTTCTTTTTTCTCCTTTTCTTCTTTAGCAAGAGAACTCCTACGTTTAGTTAAGCACACCCCGCCTCCCCTGCATCTGGTGCGGCAAAGGCCTGCCCCGGGAGGTGTGAACTTCAGTGCTGTGTTAGCCGTCTGAGGAAGTGTCTGAAAGGGAGGGGGCACATCCTTCTCCCTTTTCCCCTTCTGGCTTCTGGAGTGCAGATGTGATGACTAGCGTTCAAGCAGCCATTTTGAGTCAGAAGCCAATCTGGCAAGGCTGGAAGAGCAGCAAGATATAAGGAACCTGGCTCTGTGATGACTCTGATTCCACTGTACCAACCTCTCTACTTTTTCATGAAATGGTATAAACCTTTATGTGTTTAAGCCACTGTTAGTCAGGGATTATCCACTACATGCAACAAAATCTAGTCCTAACTAATACACTCTCTGATCCCCAAAGGTCAAAACTGAACCTTTATTTCTCTTTTTGTAACACACATTAAAAACTATGCCTTTATGTTTTATTTACCTGTTTATTTAAGTCTGTTAAAAGTGAAACACTTATTTCCCCACTCACCCATCCTTTCTCCCAAAGCCTTAGTTTTCACAGAGACGGTTTACAATTTTTATTTTCAGCTTATTATGTTTTCCTATACAGTTTCCTCGATTTTAAAAATGCTTGGAGTTCCCATTGTGCAACGGAAACAAATCCAACTAGGAACCATGAGGTTGCGAGTTTGATCCCTGGCCTCACTCCGTGGGTTAAGCTCCAGGGTTGCCATGAGCTGTGGTGTAGGTCGCAAGATGCGGCCAGCAGCTATGGCTCTGATTGGACCCCTAGCCTGGGAACCTCCACATGCCATGCGTGGGGCCCTAAATCGACAAAAATGACAAAATCAATCCATCAATCAATATGCTTAAAAACACACAATAAAAATTCCAATTCACAGCAGCAATGTCGGTCGAGATTAAACTGCATGCACTAGAGGGTCTTCTGCCCTCTCGGCGTCCCCACCCCCGAGTCTCTGCTCTGTCTTTGGGTGAGAGAACCTCACTGGGCATTTTCCTCAGGCACACTCACCAGATAATGACTGCTTTATGGCCTCACATGTTTGAAATGTCCTTCTTCGCGGTGATGGTGACACCTTGGCTGGTATGGGGAGGGCTGTGGCCCCCTCCCTCCAATGGTCTGGAGACACGGGGCCACCATCCTCCAGCCTCCAGGGCTGCATATGGGAAGCCCATGGAGAGCCTAATTCTCTCTGCTTTGAAAACAACCTGTTCTTTCTTCCTATGAAACATTTAAGATTTTTCTCTTTCTTCTTGGAGTTTAGGAATTTTATCAGAAAATAGGTCCAGGCGCTGGTCTTACTGTGGGATGCATGGAACCACGGCGTCTGAAAAATCCACTCTTTCTTCAATGCGGCGACATTTTCTTCCACTGTTCTACTATTACCTCCGTCTGTTCCTTTCTGTCCTTCCAGAACGCCCAGGCCTCCCCTGCCAGGGCCCTGCACAAGGTCTCCGAGGACTCCCCTCATGGACAGCGTCTTACATTGTAACTCATTATCTCCATTTCTTTTTATCACTTTTTGGGCTGTGATGCATTTCTTCTACTTGACCTTCCAAACCACCAATTTCAGTTCTTCTACTGGTTTTTAAATTCAAAAGCCATCTTTTTTAGTTCCAGCGAGCCTCTGTGGCACACGGGACTCTCAGCCCCCTGGGAGTTCTCTCCTCGCGAATTGAAGTTCTTACGCATCCTCTCCTTCCATCCTGCCTCACAGGAGCCACTGCTCCAAGCAGGAAGCTTGGCTTCCCGACTTCTACAGCCAAGTCCCCGCATAGCTGTCATGTGTCTCTGCCTGCTGGAAGGTGCGGGTTCATGTAGCCCTGTTCACGGCAGACTGCTCGCTCTTCCATGCCAGCCGCCAGCCTGAGGCCCTGGGCGACCTGACAGCCTCTGTTCAAGGGGACCCAAGAGAAAGGAGCTGGCAAACTCTGATCCTCCTGCTGAGAAGTGGGGAGAAGGCCCTCTGCCTTTTGGTGCCCTGGTGAGGACAGGGGAGAGGCAGTCCTTTCCCAGCTGCATGGACTGGGAGTAAGTCCAGCCAGATCCCCTGGGATCAGCGACACAGGGCAGTCCTTCCAAGGGCAAAGGCAGCAAGTGGGCAGCTACAGCCCCTCCTGTGAAATCCAGTTCTAATCAGACTCAAAAGCACAGACAGGAGTTCCCATCATGGCTCAGCAGTAATGAACCTGTCTAGTTTCCGTGAAGATGCAGGCTCGATCCCTGGCCTCACTCAGTGGGTAAGGATCCGGCATTGCCATGAGTTGTGGTGCAGGTCACAGACGTGGCCCTGATCCCAAGTTGCTGTGGTTATGGTGCAGGCCAGCAGTTGCAGCTGATTTGACCCCTAGCCTGGGAACTTCCATATGATGAAGATGTGGCCTTAAAAAAAAAAAAAAAAAAAGCAGCCCAGACAGTGGAGAGGAAGTCCATTTCTAGGACTAGAGTGACTTGGAGTCAAAATCTCTACTCTGCCGCTTACTCGCTGTGTGATCTCAGGGAAATTAACTCTGAGTCTCAGGTTTCATATAGATTCTTTTTTTTTTTTTTTTTCGTCTTTTGCCTTTTCTAGAGCCACTCCTGTGGCATATGGAGGTTCTCAGGCTAGGGGTCTAATCAGAGCTGTAGCCGCCGGCCTACGCCAGAGCCACAGCAACTCGGGATCCGAGCCGCGTCTGTAACCTACACCACAGCTCATGGCAATGCCGGATCCTTAATCCACTGAGCAAGGCCAGGGATCGAACCCACAACCTCATGGTTCCCAGTTGGATTCATTAACCACTGCACCACGACGGGAACTCCGTCAGAGATTCTTATCTTTAAAGCAATGGTTATTCCCAGTATCCTCCTTAGGGGAACCAATCCCTCTGATAACATAAGTTTTACGGAACTACTTCTTCTAAACATTATATGAATTATTTACACTGTGGTTAATCATGCAAAACCAAGGAAGGAAGACTGGGGTCCTGGCAGGAAAGCATCGGAAAACTTACCTTCTGCCTCTTCATGAAAGTAGGTTGATAAAAGGGTAAGGCTACTAGGAGAATCTGAAAAATACTGTAATATTTCAGCTTTTAGCATTTTTGTGACTTGCTCCTACCTGAAGAAAACCCACTAGGATTCTTCTGGGCAAATACTCTCTGCCTCTCCCCCCATTCTTTTCTGTCATCTCAAGACTTGAGGACCACGGCCACAAAAGGCACGGATGCTGGGAGCCACAGAAGAGTCCGTGATGGTTCCAATCTGGTAACACTTACTGAGCACCTACTGTGTGTAAGACACTGAGCAGGGACTGCACGGAACACAACAAGGAGCAAGACACAGCCCTGCCTTAAAAGAGCTTAAAGTCTGATAGAGGAGATAAGGCAGGCGGTATAGGGGACATCAAAAAAAGTCCAAAGCAATGTGGACAGCCAGGGCCATGGCAGGGGTCCCACAAGTGTCATGACAGTTTAAAAGAAGGACAGCCTCGGTGAGCTGGGGAGTGCAGGGGAGCATTCTTAGAAGAGGTGCCAGGTCTCAGGGGGCAAGGACAGCAGGGCTGGGGAGGGAGGCAGGGGTGAGCAGGAGATTAGAGTCTCCTGAAGACAGGGATCGCATCTATTCACCTTCATGTGCCTTCGCCCATCCGCCCACGGCCAAGTGTAACGCACACGATGAGCTGGCCCTTTCTGATGAAGGGTCTGAAGCAAGGACAGCCAAAAGCGAGGTGGGGGGAGCCCAACTGAGAGAGAGGGAGGGGAGGGGTCTGTGGGGAGGTTACAAGGATCAGGACAGAAAGGAGGCCCCCAAGTGACCTGCACTGGGGAGGTAGATACAGAACGTTTGTCTTCCGACCATCAGGAGCAAAAGGATGACAGCAAGCAGGATGGCAACAAGAGGGTCTGCACAAGGAGAAGGCAGAGAGTGAAAGGAAGGGAAAAACCCTTGATACAAGAACCAGCAGAGAAAACGCCAGAGCTTAATTAACCTGGCGAGAAGAAGCCCCTAAAACCCCCTCCACAGCTGCGGCTCGATGTCCCAAAAGCCACTGTGTGCTTCTCGGCACCCAGGCTTGGCTGGGACGAGGCTCCTCTGTGCCCACACAGCCTGGCCTTCTGCTCAAGACGGCATAGCCCATGAGGGTCAGAGAACCCACTTACCAGGAACACACGCTGGGCTTCAAAACCTCAGGCCAAGAGGATAAACCATCCCCACACGTCTCTTTCCCAATGGTAGCCACTGTAACAGTCGGGGGAATAACTTGATTTTTACACATGTTCCATATTAAGACCTGTTTTTCAAAGCTCAGCCAGGTCAGACCCACAACAGTGCCACAAGACCTGGTCTGAACGTGATCTTTAAAATGTTAACAACTTGCCCCAGAGATCAATATGCAATATCAGTAGCCTATCAGGCAGCAAGGCCTGTCCCAAATCCCTGAAATTAACTTCTTTGGTCACAGCTCTCCTTTCCCACCACGCTCTGGACACAGACTGTTGTCAGCATGCGAGGGTCTGCCTGGGGTCGGCCCCAGAGAGGAGCCCAGACTCCGTGGGCAGGCGCACCCTGCTGGGCCTCAGGAAGCACACGAGGGTGCCTGGGCACACACCCCCTGCCCTCAGAGCAGGGCAAGGCAGCAGTGGAGGGCCCGTGGCTGGTTTTCTCCCATCCTCCAAAGCACCCCCTCTCCACCACCATCCCCCACGCCCACCCAGGTGGGCAGCCTCATGACTCCCTCGCGGAGCAAAGTGGACTTCAGTTCCCTCCATCAACTTGAATGTTTCTGCGTCGGCGCCTGGCCCTCCACTCCCACCTCGGAGTTAGAGGCATCTGCCTGAGACCCAGGACCAGCGGCCCCCTCACACCCTCAGGCCCTTCCACTCTGCCGGTCCTTCCCTCTGCCGAGAACAACTGCAGTTCTGCCCAGTCTTCCAAAGAGCTTTGACCCCTGAACTCCAGGCGGTTTCCTCCCCACCAGCCTCCTGGCCACACCCCACCCAACCCAGGGCCAGCAGGGCCTCCTAATCGCTGAGGCCAGGGGCCGGCCTCCTGGTAGCTTTCAGCACAGTTCACCAGTTCCTCTTTCCGGAAACTCATCTTTCAGCCTCAAATAATCACCCAGTTGTTCTCCTCCTCCCATCACCTTGGCCTCTGGGGCCACCCCTGCTGGCACCTTTCTTCAGCGGGCCGCGTCCCTCTGTCCTCTCACCTTCCAGAGCTTCCTTGCAGCCCCTCCCCCGGGCTCCAAGAGCCCAAGGCCCTCAGAGGTCAGGCCCTGCCTCCCTCTCCAGCAGCTTCAGGCCACCTCCTCTCCCCCACTGTCCCCTTCATGCTCCAGCAGCAAGAAACCACCTGCAGCAAGAAACCAACCCAAGCACCGACCACTGGCAGAACTGCTTGAGGATCCCAGCTCACTCCGCGCTTCCCGCAGCCAGGCCTCTGTGCAGGCTGCCCCTTTTGTTACGACCTTGAGCCACAGCTCATCAAACTTTCTGAATCTTCACTGCCAAGAGTTGAAAAAAAGTTAAGCAACTACCTCAAACAAATACATTTGTTTATTTGTAAATTAAATATCTGTGCTAAGGTACCAACACATTATACACAAATATCACAAAACAAACGCAAATGATCAAAGGAAGAGATAAAGATGAAATATGTTAACATAATGATTTTATTCATCAATACAAAAAAATCTTCATTCTCATTACTAATAATAATTTTAGGGGGAGCATTGTGACTGATAAGCTTCCTTTCCTTTCAGTTGTAAATAAACTTTACAGGGACGTGCAACACAGGTACAGAGAATGCATGAGGGCAATACAACTGCGAAAAGGGAACCTACCCATGCAACAGCACCTAGATGCAGAAACATCATGAGCCCCACCCCCAAAGCCCACAATACCCGCACCCCATCACCACCTGCCTCCCAAGGGTGGTCCCCATTCTGCTTTCTGACAGCAGAGATTACTTCTGTCCATTTAAACTTTATACGAATGGAACCACAGGACATAACCTTTTGTGCCTGAACCAACATTACGTGTGTGAAATTCATCCTGATTGTTCACGGAACAGACGTTCACCAGCTCGGACTGATTAGTTTTCCACTGTGGGGTTTATGCCTGCATCTGACGGACACCGCGAGGGTTTCCAGTCTGGGCCATTACAGGTGGTGCTGCTGTAACATTCCTGAGCGTGCCACCTGCTAACACATTCCAATGTATTTCTGTGGGGCTGAGACCCAAGAGTGGAATTTCTGGTCACCGGTAAGTAAATGTTCAGCTTGAGAGATGATGCCAAATAGGCTTTCAAAGCGGCTAAACCAATTTCCATGCCCATTAGCAGGGCATGAGAGTTCTGGCTCCTCCATATCTTTGCCAGCTCTTGATATAGGCTTCTTTTTGCTTTTTTTTTTTTGTTTTTCTTTTTAGCCATCCTGGTCAATAAGTACTTACTTACTGCAAAATAAGTACTACAATCACTTTTAAAGGAGACTAAAATTAAGTGCCTCTCTCAAGCTCACAAACCGAAGGGTGAGTAAGAGCAGGAACCCAGGCCTTCGTACTGTTTCCATTTGCAGCAAAATACTGTTTCCAACATAAACACCTCAAGAGGCTGAAATACTAATAAAAAGAACATGTTTGTGGACCATGCCAATCCCAACACCTGACTCATGACAAGAAGGGAAGAATAAAACGGTCTATCAACCCAACTTTGAAACAGACACATAGAAAAGGCCTGGAGGAGGTCCCGTGGCTCAGCGGAAATGAATCTGACTAGCATCCATGAGGACGCAGGCTGGATCCCTGGCCTTGCTCAGTGGGTTACGGATACAGTGTTGCTAACCTCCAGTGTAGGTGGGAAATACAGCTAGGATCTGGCATGAGTGTGGCTGAGGCTGTGGCGTAGGCCAGCGGCCACGGCTCCAATTGGACCTCTGGCCTGGGAACCTCCATATGCCATGGGTGTGGCCCTCAAAAGACAAAAAAAAAAAAAAGAAGAAGAAGAAAAAGAAAAGGCCTGGAGATACACCTATAGATATAGATATACATACCCAAGTATTAACAATAAAATGATGGCTGCTTTTGTGGTCTTTTTCTCATTTTTGTACAATTTAATTTATTTATTTAATAATGAGGAAAAGAGCTATTTTTAAAATTAATTTACATACCATAAAGTGTACCCTTTTAAACTATAGAATTCATCAATTTTTAGCACACTAAGTTGTACAACCACTACCCCTATCTAAACCCAGAACATTTTCATTACCCCCAAAAGAAACCCTGTACCCACGAGCACTCACTCGTACTCCCCATCCCCCTGGCAGCCACCAATCTACTTTCTGTCTCTGGAGACCATGCATGCAGCATGTGGCCTTTTATGTCTAGTTTCTTCTACTTAGAATGTCCTCAAGTTTCTTCCATGCTGTGGGATCAAATCAGAACTTCATTCTTTTTTATGGCTGAATAGTTCTCCACTGCATGGAAAATACCACACCGTGTTTACCTACTCATCAACTGATAGACATCTGAGTTGCTTCCATTTTTCAGCTATTATGAGTAATATTGCTATGAACATGCAGGTACAAGTTTTATGTATGTTTTCAACTCTCCTGGGCATGTATCTAGGAGGAGAATTGTAAGGTCACACGGTACCTTGACATTTAATTTTTAAGGAGCTGCCAAACTGTTTTCCAAAGAAGCTGCACCATTTTACATTCCCACCAGCTATGCGCCATCCTGCAGAATGAAGGTGCCAACTAAACCTCTCCAGGACAGCTGGACGAGATGGTACCCACAGGAAGCACCATAAAGGTGGGCCCAGGTGCTGTATACCTGCACCGCATTTTACTTGTTTATGACAAAGCACATGACATGCTGGAGAGAATGGAGTGAGCTTTCAAATCTTTTATCCCCCACATCTGTACAGTTCAGGTAAGAGTGAGTTCATGTGCATGACCTCTGGCTTCAGTGGACATTTTATTCTGGCTTTTTCTGTGAATTATGGTTTAATGTTATATCTTCTTTTAGTAGGCATTTCATTTATATTCTATTTTATAATCATAATTGCAACAATTATTTAGAAATAACAGTATATTTGAATGGTTCCTGAGTCTCACTGCCAATCCCTTCCTACTCTGACTTGTCCATTCACGGTCTTTTATTTTGATTCATCTCTCAGTTACTGGAGCATGGAGCATGCCTTATAGTAATTTTTTTTTTTCTCCAGGAATGTGTGTGGGTGCAGCAAAAGCCACACACACAATGTATCCTTGCACGACTGAAATGAATTTCCGTTACCATCAAATGTGAACTAAAACTTGGCTGAGTATGAAATCCTTGAGTCACAAACCCTTTTCCCTCAAGGCTCAATGGCACCTGTGCTGCAGACAAGCCTGAGCCCAGCCCAGGTTCTTTTCTGTGATTTAAAGGTTCTTTTCTTTATTCTTGAAATTAAAAAACAAAAACAAAAACCTTCACCTGGATATTTTAAGCTTATTTTGCCTGCTTCATGATGAGTCCTTATCATTTGCAGGTTCAGGTCCTTCTTCAGTTCAGGAAAAATGAGGATTTCCTCTGTTCCATTTGCTCTGGTCTCCAGTCTGTCCACCATCCACATCTGGGAGCTCCTCTCTTGCCTCCCTGTTCCTTGCGGGATCAGCAGTTCGTCCTCCTGACTCCTTGAATTTCTGCAGCACCACTAATTTCGACACTGGTATATGTGATTTATTTCCCTATGTTCTTTAAGTCCACAAGCTCCTTTTGCATTTCGGTCTGTTGACTCATCATTTCATCTTTCATAGCATCTACAACCTCTCTGAGAGGACAAAGAAGACGATGTTTGATTTTTTTTTTTTTTTTTTTGGTCTCTTTAGGGCCACATCCAAGGCAAATGGAAGTTCCCAGGCTAAGGGTCCAATGGAAGCTATAGCTGCCGGCGTACGCCACAGCTCACGGCAACACCAGATGCTTAACCTACCGAGAGGGGCCAGGGATCAAACACACATCCTCATGGATACTAGTCAGGTTCATTACCACTGAGCTACAACAGGAACTCCCGATGTTTGAAATTTCAACAGATCATGGACAGGGAAAGCAGATCTGTGGTTGCCGGGGGGAGTGGGCGAGGAGTGGGATGTAAGGGGCATTTGGGGTTAGTAGATGCGAAGTATTACATTTAGAATGGATGAGCAATGGGGTCCTAGTGAGAGCATAGGGAACCATGTCCAGTCTCTCGAGGTAGAACATAATGGAAGGCGGCATGAGAAAAAGAATGTAATTATAGGAGTTTCCATCGTGGCTCAGCAGAAATGAATCTGCCTGGTATCCGTGAGAATGCAAGTTCGATTCCTGGCTTTGCTCAGCAGGTTAAAGATCCAGCATTGCCATGACCTGTGGTGCGGGTCGCAGACATGGCTCAGATCCCAAGTTGCTGTGGCTGTGGTGTAGGCCAGCACCAAAGCTCCAATTCGACCCCTAGCCTGTGAGCTTCCATATGCCTTGGGTGTGGTCCTAAAAAGACCAAAAAAAAAAGAATGTAATTATACAAGACTGACTGAGACACTATGCTGTACAGCAAAAATTGACACAACACTGCAAATTAACTATACTCTAATTTTTTTTAATTTTTAAATCTTAAAAAAAAGAAATTTACCTTGGTTTACCAGTAAAAGTTTGGAAATTCTTCCCCAAAGTCTGAATTTTTCCATTTTTTGCATGCCTTGTTTATTTCCCTTTATACTTCTAGAGCTTTTCAGTGGGTCTTCTCTAATTGTTCTATTTGTTCATTCTTGAATGTGGACAGATGAGACCTGGCCTGATAGCCCCTCTATCTACCCTGGGGATTCAAAGCTAAGGTCCAGCACCACCTCCTTCACCCATCAACTGTGGCCGCTCCTTAGTAAGGGTCTTCATTTCTCTCGCTTCAGTTTCCTTTTCTATAAAACTGGAAAGTTGAGCCGCCTTCAGACATCCTTTAGCTCCACATGGTTATAACACTTTTACACATCATCTAGATTTGAAGTTTCATTAGCTTGGAACCAGTTATCAAGGATTTTGCTAAATATATGTGTAAACAAATAACATCCTCTTTCTTTATCCCTCTCCTTCTTCCTTTCATCCTTCATTCCTTTCTTTCCTTCTTTCTTTTTCTTTTTCAGGCATACCTACGGCACCTGGAAGTTCCTGAGCTAGGGGTCGAATTGGAGTTGCAGCTACCATCCTACACGACAGCCATAGCAACACTGCATCTGAACCACATCTGCAACCTACACCACAACTAGCGGCAATGCTGGATACTTAACCCACCAAGCAAGGTCAGGGATCAAACCCGCATCCTCACAGAGACAAGTTGGGTTCTTAACCCGCTGAGCCACACAGGAACTCCTAAACATCCTATTTTTTAGTGGATTACCCCCACACACACCCCCATGGTAGCAGCGGCTTGATGTGGCATCCCAAGGGACCGAACCCAGACCACAGCAATGAAAGTGCTAAATCCTAACCACTGGACCACCAGGGAACTTCCCAATAATACCCTATTTCTTAGGAAAGACTCACTATACTTTATTTCTAATTAAGAAAACCACAAACATTAAGTTCAAGAGAGACTTCATTTGATTTTACATAAGAAAAAAGAGAATTATAGATAATTTACCCAGAGTGCACACCACAGGGATGGACTGGGTACAAAACGTGTACAAGAGGCAAAAGCTAAACAAGCGACTGAGATTAGCCTTTCTCTCCCCTTCCACCTCCCCACTGCCCATCAACCCGGGACCCTTAGTCTTGTCTCAACACTGAGCACCGGGTGGGAAGACTGCCAGCTGGCAGCGTCAGGGCTGGGCCTGCCTCTCCTCAGCCCACAGACGCTCTATGGGATGACGCTGACCAAGAGCTTCCCACCACACACGCGGCGGCACGCGTCTACACACAGCTTCCCATTTAATCCTGACGGCCACCTGTTGGGAGGCTCAGTCCTCTGCGGCCTCTGGCACTCCAACCTGCCCTGCTGGCTGTGCCAAGAACGCAAGGTCCCCACCGCTCTTCGCCCAGGCCGTTTCGCAGGGCTGTGTTTGCAGCAAGCAGCCTTGAGAGATGTGGTAATGTCTCCCTCAGGGACAAAGCGCAGGCTTGCCTACGGCCTGCCACAGAGGTTCCCCAGGCCCGTGTTTCTCAGCTATGACACAAGGCACAGCATCCATCTGGCCCTCAGTGTCACCTCCATGGGACTTAGGGGAAGGGAAACTGACACGCACTGATGCTTACACTCGTAATAAAGTCCTTTGCCTCCAACTCTGGAGTTATACATCCAAAAAGATGGCAAGGAGACAGGAAAATTTCTCCCTCCTGTGTCCCCTGCTACCCAAATCCTGTAAACTGCCTCTCTCAGATCTTGCTACACGATTCATCTTCCATCTTTAATTCCATTTTTTGTCCTTAAACTCATTTAGAATCCACGGCAGTATGTGGTTAAACTTAATTGATTCTTTTCAGCATTGAAACCCAAATGCCCCAACAACAAAATAATCATTCCTTCCCTTGCTTCTGTATATTTCCTGATGTCTCATACATTAAGCTCCTGTGGAAGTTAGCAATGAAGTGACTTCTTTTCCGATCATTTATTTTCCTGCTTTTACCCAAGCACCATGAGGTTTATGAATTGCTATCATATAATGTTTTGAAGGCTCAACCATTTTTAGACCATGTAACACTGGAATAATCTCAATGACTCAGAGGCTCCACGTGTGTTAAATGCCAGTAACTGTGAGGCTGGTCCCCAACATCCATCCTTCCCTTCTTCTTCAGTAATAGAACTTCTGGTTTGTAGGTGACAGTTTCCCTGAATATATATTACACTTCCCAGCTTCCCTTACTGCCAGATGTGGCCATACGACCAAGCGTCATGCACAATTTCTGCAAAGTGGCCCTTGAGGGCTAGAACGTAGATGCAAGAGCTAGAGCTCCAGCAGCCATTTCAGGCCATGAAGGGACCTAGGTCTGGGAAGCCATTCCCAAGATGACCTCAGGATGGAACAACAAGACAGAAGGAACCGGGTCTCTGACCACGTAGGCTCAAAACTCTGAACGGAATACCCTCCTGATTTCTCACACATAAGGCAGAAACTTCTATCTTATTTATGTCTTCATTACTTTTGAGTCTTCTGTCATGTATACCTCAACCTACAGAAGTGGCTCCCTCATAAAGCAAATGATAAAAGGTTACATGAGAATATGTATCATGATAGATACGCACTTTTATATCCTCCCAAGAGTCAAGCACTGCTTTTACGAAGAGCAGGCAACTCAAACACTTGTTGAAATGAATAGAATCAGGAAGAATGAGGCCATTTCACTGCCTTAATTTTTTTGCTTTTTTTAACTAATTTATTTTTCCAGATAAAGATCACTGTTTTACCAGGTTTTATAAAATATATAATTGGAATTGCACTAAATCTTTACCAACATTTGGGGATGTAGTATTGTCACTATTGCTATGTTTAGAGTCCCCTGGAAAGAGCCAGAAATTGACTGACTGACTGACTGACTTTCATCCTATCAATTCAAAACACATTCAGTAAGAGGCTATTCTGTAATAAGTCCAGTCATAAAAATGAGACTTTGGGGTTGCCAAAGAGACATCAGGTAAATAATCTCTAAGGCCACGTCCGCCAGCGCCCACCAAATCCTGAAGGAGACGGAAGAGGCGGTGATAATCTCTACCATCACTCAAGACTAAGGCTGACGTGCTGCGCCGTCTTATCGCCTCCAGAAGCCTCTTGCTTCTCTTCTTCACAGCCAGTAAAACTCCCTTAACCAAGGTTCCTGGGCCTGGTGCTTTTTCGCCTCCTCTCAGGTAAACCCTCCTGTGACTCTCCATCGTCATGCTTGTCCTCTCAGCGTTCCCACCAGTGTGGTGCCACTCACATGGCCGACACTGTTATGGCTGAAAGGCTTTATTTCATACACTTGCTGTACTGGTGAGGTTTAATCCGGTGGAGACACCTGCCGAGGGACTCAGGCGATGATGGCGATACCACCATCATCACTGTTATTACTGTCGTTTATTGAACCAATACTCTGTGACAGGTACTTTGCTGAGCACCTTACCCATAGTAATATACCACTTAGTCCTGACAATAATTCCCTAAGGTGGGTATTGTTATAATACCCATTTAAAGTGAGAAAACGGAGGCCCAAAGAGTTTGGATAACTTATCCAAAGACACACTTTTATAAGAGTATCCTACCTGGCTACAGCAGTGAGTCCTTGGGCAAAGGCGGGATCTGAACTCAGCTCAGTCTGCCCCCGACTCTCAACCATTTCTCTATGTTCCATCCCACAAGAGCTGAACATGTTATGTTCTGTGTAAGTACATGCACTCCTGTCTATCGGTCTGTTTTCTCCTCTTTGCCTAAGCACTGGGGTTTCCCAACTCAGCGAATGGTAATCTCTCTTTTTTTTCCTTTCCTGGTGGGTGAAAGGCTTCACACCAGGGTGGTTGGCCCTGGGATCAAGGAAGCTGCTTCCCTCGAGTTACCCCTGATCCTGCCTCACTGCTCCTCTGCTGTGGCTTTCAGCACCAGGGTCAGTGGCAAGCAGGTCTCAGCCTCCACGCTACACTCCTAGGTCTTTGGGTTCAGGGTGATACTTACAGAACACGCTGGATCACAGATCAGTTTCCCACTAGCTCTCTCAGACTAGAGACTCTCACCAGGTTCTGTTAGCTGATCTCAGACAGCTGGTGTACCGGGTGGATAGAATTTCACTTTTGCCAACGTGGGACCCTCCTTCCACCAGCAGTCTGAGTAGATCTCAGGTGCCCTAATAACTCTGGGACCTTACCTGTACGTCTTAGAAATTCCACAGCAGGCTTTCCCCTGCTGCCCAAGCTCAAGACACATGGGGGAACCAAGGATATACTCCCAGGTCACAGGACTCCCACAGCACACTCGTCCAGTATGAATGGTTTTATCATCTTCCCAGAACTTCCTCCAACAGGTCTGGCAGCTGCCTCTCCTGGGACGTAGACACATTCCCCTTCCCACTGAGGCTGCAGACCCACCCTAAACCCCAGAATGCTGGATGGGGCCCCAACTTTCCTGCTTCAGGAGCCAGGGATTTCAGCCAAAGAACCAGCAACAGAGGCTGTGAGTGGACTGCTCTCAAAGGTTCTGAGGCTGGAGAAGACTGGCTGCAGCCAAGAGCCACCCTCAGAGGCTTGTGTACCCTGGGGTGATGGTAACTAAAACAACCTCTCTCACGTGGGAATGGCTCTGACATTAGTGAAAATAGAGCGACCATGGGGGTGGGGCACCAGGGCACTCGCGGCTTCAGGGCAGAGGCCCTGCAGAGAGCGAGCTGGGGGTTCACCCCTCCCCACACCAGCCCCTCCCGAGGTCACTCTGTGCTCACTGACCACCCCTCCTGCTCCTTCCCAGACACCTGCACTGTGCCCCACCCCGCAGGCTGGCACCCGGCAGTCCAGCCAGGCTGCTCTGCTCCTCACACAGCCTTCCTGAGTAATCCAGCACTTCTGTCTCCTCGGGGCCCAGGCTCCCTCTCCAGACCGGTGGCACATCAGGAGCACCTGTGAAAACCCTCCCACACGCCAATGACCATCCTCTCCCACAAACACCACACAGGATGGTGCTGCTCCCAGGACGGAGAACCAGCGCCCTGGCCGAGGACTCTCCCGGAGCTCTGGGCCAGCAGCCCGCTGCCGAGCGCTGTCCCACAGGCCCCCCACACTTAAAACAGCCAAAACCACACTCACTGCTTCCTCTGCCCCACTCAACACGCCTTCCATGTTCCTTATCCTGTGCCCGGCCCAGTGCCCCACGTCACTACAGAGAGAAACCCTGGGAGTGCCCGCTGTGGCTCGGCAGGTTAAGAACCCAACACAGTATCTGTGAGGATATGGGTTCGATCCCTGACCTTATTCAGTGGGTTAAGGATCCAGCCTTGTGGACAAGCTGTGGTGTAGATCAGAGATGGGGCTCAGATCCTGTGTTGCTGTGGCTGAGGCGTAGGCTGGCAGCTGCAGGTCCGATTCAACCCCTAGTCTGGGAACTTCCATATGCCACAGATGCGGCTGTATTAAAAAAAAGAGAGAGACAGAGAGAAACCCTGGCACTGCTCACCCTCCCATCTGCTAAATCTCCAAGGAGAGAAGTCACTACCTCAGTTTCCCTCAAACCTGCTTTCTCCTCTCCACCCCCAAGGCCAGGTTCGGGTGCAAGAGCCCCGCATCCACCTCGCAACGCCAGTCTCCTCCCACACCATCCATCCTCCACACCACCAGGATTATAACTGAAAGGGTTTCTCCCCTCCTATGAGTCTGGAATGTTCGCCACTGGCCACAGGATAACATGCAAACTCCTAGGCACTGCCTGCGAGTCCCTCTGGGTACTGACCCCAAGCCACCTTTCTCACCCGCCTCCCGCCAGCTCCTCCCCGGTCCCCTCACCAGGAGCTTCGCACTCCCGCAACCCCACACAGCACACCACGTCTGAGACACAGCACACTCTGTCCCGCTCCCGGACCCCTGTCACTGTTTTTCCTCTGCCTACAGCCTAGGAAACAGAACGTCTATCTTTGAGATCCTGTGAGTCCGACTCTGTGCCCTGCGCTTCTGTTTCCACTACTTAGCAGCCCTGACGCGGCATCATCGTCACTGGTTTACTCCCATCTGCCAGGTCAGGGGGCTCCCGAGGGCAAGGACTGCAGTGTCGGGCTCAGGTACGTGCTCAGGAAATGTTTACTTCATGAGTGAAGCTGCTAATGAGATCAAGGTGTTCTTCCACCCCCTCCAGAAGCAAAGGAAGCAACCAATCATTAAAGCAATAAAAAGAAGGCCAATTGCTATCTTTGAAACCACGGCAGGGAATGTTCCAGTAACAGATGCTTTTGGTGATAGACGGGAGTTCTGAAAAAGAACAGTTAGCAACCGTACTGTCAGGAGTTTCCAGCCCAGGTCCAGAAAGCAATGCTGTGACCCCTGAGGGGTGAGCCCTGCAGAGTCCCCCTCATGCTCAGTGCTCCAGCCACCTAGCTTTCTGTGACTTCCTCAACTCGCCATGCCCCTGCCCCTGCCCCAACTGAGGCCAGGACACATGCAGACGCCACCTCTTCACCTGGCCACCTCCAACTCAGCTTTCCTCTGGGACACTGTCCCTGACCACCTGGTCAGGTGAAACCATCCAGTGTGTGGCCTCTGAGCACCTTATACTCCTCTTCTGCCGTCACTGTTAGTGCTGTGACTAATCTTTCACATACTTATTTTTACACCTACTTAACTTCGTTAAGCAAAAGGCAAGTAAAAAGACTTGTCTTTTCCCTCTACTGTGCCCCACACTCAGCACAGTCCCAGCACTCGGCAGGCCCTGAACAAGAACTGGAGGGTTGCATGCGTGAGTGGGTAGATGATGGATGGATGGACGGACTGGCCGGCAGGTTGGTCCGAAGGCAGGAATAAAGCCGCCTTTGGCAACTGGTTCAATACTTCAATAACATCCAGCTCTCTTTACTCAACGCTCACAAAGCCATCTCAGGTCTTCAAACCAGGGCTCTCCTGCTGAAGAAAGGATACACACCCACACTGGGGATGTTCCTGTTTACTTGGAAAGCAGGCATCAGAGCAAACTGACACACTTCGCATTTGGACTTCATACCCAGTGACCTCCCTATAATACCAGGCCACCCCGAGTATACGAGCTGTATTGACAAAAGGAGGTTCTAAGAATCTCTCAGCCCCTCTTAGGCTGAGATCACAACGAAGCTCCCTCAGATCAACACATGTATTGTTAACAGACCACAAGAGGCGCTGCCTTCTCTCAGGCAGCCACCATCACCGAACACTGGAGCTGGGCATGAAGTCAGGTCTTAGCTCCCCTCAGTCACACCAGAGACTCAAGAGAGGACCCCGAAGCTGAGGTTTTCATCAGAGATACATGCTTCTTCACAGACCTGGTTTATGAGCAACATCACGTGACCTGCAAGCAGCTGCTGAGAAACTGCAACATACAAGTGGACGTCCATGGGCTTTGCGGGTGGGGAATCAGGACGAGACCCTGGCAAAGTCCCCACCTTCGTGGAGAGTGGGAAGAACGACTCAATGACCTCTCACCTTCAGAACAGACTGACACACTACATCTGATGACGCAGAGAGGCCACAATCGTGCTCACCGCCAAAGAGCCCCATGGCAGGTACACCCTGAGATAAATTAGAGACAAAGGCTAACCAAAAACAAGCATCTTTGGAAAACAGCAAAGTGACGCAACCTATCAAACACCAAGGAACTTCTTTTTCTTTGTTTTTTGCCTCTTCTAGGGCCGCTCCTGCGGCACATGGAGGTTCCCAGGTTAGGGGTCGAATTGGAGCTGTAGCCACCGGCCTACGCCAGAGCCACAGCAACGCGGAATCCGAGCCGCATCTGCGACCTACACCACAGCTCACGGCAACACTGGATCGTTAACCCACTGAGCAAGGGCAGGGACCGAACCCGCAACCTCATGGTTCCTAGTCGGATTCGTTAACCACTGCGCCATGACGGGAACTCCCAGTAACTTCTAATCTTATCAAAAAGCTTCCCAAAAAGAAAAGATCCTAATCTCAGTTATTGATCAATCACTGCATCCATCAATCTGATACGTCAGGGTTTCCTGGTCCCTAGAATGAAACCAGACCTTAAATCCATCGCTTCAAATTGAACTCAAGTTCAATTATCAGGAAATTAAAACAACTAAAACCGGGAGTTCCCATCATGGCGCAGTGGTTAACGAATCCAACTAGGAACCATGAGGTTGTGGGTTCAATCCCTGGCCTTGCTCAGTGGGTTAAGGATCCGGCGTTGCCGTGAGCGTGGTGTGGGTTGCAGACGCGGCTCGGCACAGCGTTGCTGTGGCTCTGGTGTAGGCCGGCGGCTACAGCTCCGATTAGCCCCTAGCCTGGGAACCTCCATATGCCGTGGGAAGCAGCCCTAGAAAAAGGCAAAAACAAAAAAACAACTAAAACCAAGAGAAACTTTTGTCAGGGAATCCCTATTTCCCTATCTCACCTGACACTCTTCCAGGGTGTGTCAGAAACCACCCTGCGAGGAGGAGACCTCAGCGTCTCCATCAGCTCCATCGTGGGCAATTTGTTTACCCTCCCTCTGCCTCTATTGTCTCCTCTGCACACCAAGGCCTGTCCCACCTACCCTGCAAAACTGATACAGGCTGAAAAAACAGACTCGGCAAAGTGTGGAGACATTTTATAACAAAGGGCCCTCAGACCCAACAACCGCCTCATTTTATAGATTCAAATCAGTCACCGGGCACTCCCCCTTGACTTCCTGTGTCCAGTGAACAAACATTGGTGGACGGCCTACTACGTGCCAGACGCTCTGCCAGGCACTGGAGTCAGGGTGGTGAACACAGCAGCCGTGGTCCATGATGCGAGGGGACTGTACACGCTGCACCAGGGATGGAGGATGCAACCAGCAGTCACCCCGAGGGCACAGTGTTACAATCCGAGGGCCATGCAAGCAAGCTGGTCTTTTTTCTAAGAAAAACCAGAAGTCACTGAAGGGTCTTAAGCAGAGGCAATGACACACTCGGTTCGTTCTGGCTGCCTTATACCAGCCCTGAGCTAGGCCTGCACATTGCGGGAAGAACAAAAGCAGACTCTGTCTCTGCCAGGTCCGGTCGGGGAGTCACAGGAAGCCGTGGCTGGTCACACAGCGTTCTACGTGTTAGGACACGGTGCTGTGGGAGCCCAGCGGGGGAGCAATCCTAAATGCTGGCAGACTGAGAATGCTGGAGAAAAAAAAACAACACAACACAGCTACAGAAAGGGCACAAAATCAGAAATATCTTAAAATAGTGACCGTCACTAATTTCACATAACAAATTTTACTGCTACAAAAAGACACAGCAAATTATCCTGAATGTATTCACTTTTTCCATAAATACTGAATTAGTCAGAAATGTATCAAAAGCACAGATTTCCCTTGACTTACTTATCAAGCTTCTACAAGAGTGGGTGAGAATATATTGTATGCAATAAATACTGATTTAATTACACTCATTACTTTTTCTTTTGTCTCTAATAAAATGATTTTCAGAGAAACCCATGATGGTTGAGGACAAACATTTCCATTTTCTTCTGATTACTCAAGAAAACTGTCTTAACCTTAAAATAAAATTTGGTAATAAAAATATTTAAATCCTCAAGAGGGAAAATAGGACGTTGCATTAGTTCACATTAAAGACCCATCTTTTGCATGGAATCACAGAAAAACAGTGAAACAGAAAGAACTTGGGAAACCAGCCTTCAGCTCCTGGATGGGTCTGAGACAGGGCCCACCCTCTGGGTGACTCCATGCTCCCCCTCACTGCTCTGGCGGGAGTCAAGGCTCGTGTGTGCAGGCAGACTTCTGCCTGCCACTCCGGGTGCTCCTACTAGCCCATATCACCACCCATGTCACCAAGTACGGCTGAGCTTTAATACATTCCTTGTGCAATAACACCCAATGCCCATAAGCAATAAATGAACACCCCCCCCCCCCAAAAAAAAAAGAGCATTCTGAAGGCCCTCTCACAGTGGGCTAAGAGAACGCAACTCTGGTTCCTGTCGACCGGTACTTGTGATGGTCAAGCACTACGCTAAGCCCTGCTCCTTGCCATCTCCTTGAAGTCCTGTAAGAGCCAGGCGGAGGCAGTACCATCGCACTTCCCGTACTGATGAGGAACTGGAGGAGTGGCCACCTGCCCGAAACCACGGCTTGTGAGAGGTGGGGTCGGGACCCAAACCTGCAGGGCCTGACTCCAGAGTCTGCTGTTAGTGCCGCCCTATCTGCCTCTCTGATGCTCAGGAGAGAAGTCTCCAAAGAACACGATGGATCTGAAAGTACTGCAGAAACACTGGGGAAGGATTTGCCTCTCCGGGTTTTCAGGGTCTCTGCTCTCCTCAGTAAGTGCAGGATAGACGAGCCCTGACTCACGCCTCCCTTCGGGGAAAAGCCATGGAACTGACGGATGCAGGTGGTCACGGTGGTTCTGGCTGTGAGAAGAGCTCGTGCAAGAAAGGGGGGAGGGGACACCTGCGGGCCCGGAAGGACTGTCCTGAGGACTTGACTTCGGAGCTGGCTTCCCAGACACCTCGGTCATCACCTTCACCACCGACGAGGACCGTCGTCACGACACTAGAACATGGAGAAAACAGCCAAGCAGGTGCTTGCTGGTGCTCCCCAGCAGGGAGGAGAGCTCAAGGACAGTGAGTACTCTGCAAGCATCACTGCCAGGCAGGCACTAAACAGCCTACTAAACAGCCTACGGCACTGAATCGCCAACAGCAGCCCCCAGCAGAGTAACGCTGCTACGCCCATTTTACAAATCAGTTACCTGAGACTCAGAGGGGGGAAGACACTTGCCCAAGGGCACAGAGGTTGTGTGTGGAGGAGCCAGGACTGGAACCCATGTCTCCCCGGCTTGGCCACTTCACTCGCTGTCCTCTGTCACCTTCTGTTTGCGTGTGACTCTTCCACCCACCATCAGCTCCCCGAGGACAGGACAGAGCTCCTTCATTCCATGTGCCCAGGACCCAGCACAGAGTTTAGCCCAGAGCAGGAGCTCAGCAAGGTTAGTGGATGAATGCCCATGGGAAGGAAGGGAAGCCTCCTCTTTTTAAGAAAGTGGCTTCAAGTCAGCCATCCAATGAGACACCAACATCCAATGCTTTCACTGACATGTGGAATCTGAAAAAAGGACAGACTGAACTTCTTTGCAGAGCAGAGGCTGACTCACAGACATTGAAAAACTTTTGGTCTCCAGAGGAGACAGTTTGGGGGGTGGGGAGGATGTGCTTGGGTTGTGGGATGGAAATCCTGTGAAACTGGATTGTGATGATCATTACACAGCTACAGATATTCAGATTCATTGAATAATAAAAGTAAAAAAATATATTTAAAAAAAAATAAGAAAGTGGCCCCAGAAATGCCCCTTGCATAAGCCAACCCGACAAACTGTCCCCCATCCCTGATCAGAATCTACAGACCACCCACTCAGCTTTCTGAGGCCTACTCCCCCACAAGCCCACCTCAAGGGAAGGGTCAGCAGCCACACTTCTGCGGAAAGGCAAGGTTTCAACAAGCATGGGATATTCATCTTCAGACTCGTCCTTCTTTCTGTTTCCCCAGCTTGTCCTGGAGCATCTGGAGCAAACACTTCTTTGTGTCTCCCATCCTGGAGACTTCATAGGACAAGTATCACCAGCCAGACCCGAAGCCTACGGCTCATACACGGCCTGGCACACGTGTGTCTCAGACAGCACTCGGATACTTGGGGAATGAAGTAACAGAGCCCAGTGTCTGGGTTTCGCCAGAGATCTGAGGACCTATCAGTAAGAGTTTGCCAACGTTTGGTACTATGACTTGTCTGAGTAGAAGTCCATCGCAATGTCCACCAAGAGCCTCCTCTAGAGACTCAGAAGCAAAGACAGCGGGAGACTTTCCCTGTGCAGGGAGGAAACAGAGGCATAGAACAATGCATGCAACAGGGAGGTGCCTGCTCCGACCAAGGGATGCACACGCTAAAAGTCAAGAGAGCACAGAGAGGAGGGGTCGCTTGCAGAAGAACTGACTAGGTTTCACAAAAGAGGGAAAAGTTGAACTGGGAGGCCGTTAAATCACCAAAGGAGAAGTCCTTGCCTCCTGCCTCCACGACCGGCTACTGCTCTCCTCCCCACCACCGGCCCTGTTCTGCAATCAGTGACTTGAATGCCTGTCTCCATGCACCTCAAGGGCAAGGACTTTGGGCTCACCCTCAACTGCCCAGTAACTATCTGATAGCAGAGAATGAAAGAGTCTACTTGAGATTATAATAACACAACAGCCACCCCATCTGAGCATCTACTAGGACTGATTACTGTAAGTACTTTGCATCCATGATCTCATTTCTTCTACACAAAACCCCCAAAAGGCAGATCCTATTATCATCATCCATTTTACAGATAAGGAAACTGAAACCCAGGAAGATTAGGTAAACCGCCCCAAGTCATACAGCCATTAAGTGACAGTGCTGGACTTTGAATCAGGGGCTGAAGGGAAATCAGTTTTCAATTACTAGTGAACAAATCCCTTTTCCTTTCTCTTTGTCGTCTGCCTTGTTGCCCTTTAGTCTTTTGTTCTCTGGAACCAAAGCCATTTCTTTCCTAGAGGAAAACAAGGGCTGTCTCTTGTTAAGTCTTCTCAACAGGGACTGGTAACCATTACTGAGTAAACACCATGGGGGTGGGGGAGAGTGGACATACAAAATAGTGCTTAAAATGTTAGTCAAAAATATGTATTAAGGAGGCACTGTATGTGCCAACTGGAACATTTCCCAATGTTGGAACAATTTCCAAAATAGATCTTGTAAATAAGTGAAGGACAAGAGTATGTATAGGATGCTATTCTTTGTGTAAGAGAAAGAATATACAAGAAACAAGAAAACAGGAGTTCCCGTCGTGGCGCGGTGGTTAACGAATCCGACTAGGAACCATGAGGTTGCGGGTTCGGTCCCTGCCCTTGCTCAGTGGGTTAACGATCCGGCGTTGCCATGAGCTGTGGTGTAGGTTGCAGACACGGCTCGGATCCCGCGTTGCTGTGGCTCTGGCGTAGGCCGGTGGCCACAGCTCCGATTCGACCCCTAGCCTGGGAACCTCCATATGCCGCGGGAGCGGCCCAAGAAATAGCAACAACAACAACAACAAAGACAAAAAAAAAGAAAAAAAAAGAAAACAGTAATAGTCGTTGCCCCCAGGGAGAAAACTGGGAACTGGCAGCTTGAGGCAAGAAAGACATTTACTTTACAATTTATCCCCCCCACCCCCCAAAACTACTTGCCTTTAAAAAATCCATGTATTTTTTTTTTTTGGCTTTTTAAAAAAATAAAATAAAAACACCATTTAAAGAAACCACTTACTGCCAAGCCTTTCCCAAATGCTCACATACATATGACTGCAATCATGAAAAAAATATGTATGTTTATGAAAAACTAGGTGAACTTAATTTATGGTGAAGTAGGACTGTGGGACAACTTCTGTCTTTCTTATTGAGATTTACTAACGTCACTACGATGTGCTGCAGGATTTTTTCCCTGCAATAAATAAGATTCACTTTGAAGGTACAGATACAACATATGTATCAGCAGCAGGGACACTTTGCCACACCTTCTTCTTAAAGTCCTTCATCTGTCCCTTAGACAAGTATTTAATGAGCACCTACTATATGCCAGGCAAAGAGCTCAACAGGTACTTTTAAAAGAAGAACTAAAAAAAACAGATCATTAGTTTCCCCCCTCCTATGTTTTGGGAAAACGTAACAGCACGCTAAGCAGAGTGTCAGAGCTAGGATTACTCTTTTTTGGGGGGGGGGTCTTTTTAGGGCCACACTCACGGCATATGGAGGTTCCCAGGGCAGGGGTCAAAACGGAGTCACAGCTGCTGGCCTAGACCACAGCTCACAGCAATGCCAGGTCCTTAACCCACTGAGCGAGGCCAAGAACTGAACCTGCGCCCTCATGGATGCTAGTCAGATTTGTTTCCACTGAGCCACCACGGGAACTCCCTAGGATCACTCTTGATGTCCACGTATTCTAATACCATCCTCACTCTGCTAAGAAAACCGAGGCCTGGACGGGGATGGGCGCTGATGGAGGTTACATGAAAAGCAAAGGCCTCAAAATCACCAGTCCTGCTCTCCTTACACGCGCCATGCTGTTTTGCTGAGTCGAAAGACTCAGTCAGAGAGGGGCAGAAGCAGATCCTAACACGGACAGCCTGATACAGCTGGTGCTTTCACTTATCCTGTTGCATTTATTCATTGTAACAGCCTCTCAAGGTGGACAAGATCATCCTTGTTTTACAAATAAGGAGACCAAAGCTCTGAGAAGCTAAGAAACTGGTGTGTGAGGCTTCAAAAGCAGACGTATCTGACTTCCAAGCCAGAGCTCTTACTCTCCATGCTGAAAAGGAAAATCAATTTTAAAAGGTATACTGGAGCTATAACACAGAAAGCCCTGGATGCAATATTTGCCATTAGCAAAGTTTCTCTCTCAAGCCTGGATGTTGTCGCTCCAATAACACCAGTCAAAAAAATCCATCCCCTTCATTACCCAACACATTTTCTAGCTCTTGTGAACCACCAAGTTTGGGCTTTCCTTTTAACCCACAGAGCAGGAGGCTTATCCAGAGTGCAGCAATCGATGAGAGCCATTTACATAGTTTCTGCGGGGACAGAATGGGACAATTCCCCCGTGCTGCTTTTAGAGCCTCTGGGTGCCTGCCACAAAACACAGGCCCCAGGAAGAACCCACCCCGGAGATGCCACCCCGGTAATGCCACTGGGCCACTGCCACACCATGCAGTAGCGAGAGAGGCCAGCAGTGTGGAGGTTGGTCCCCCAAAGCTTCTAAAGTGAAGAAAATGCAGGCCAGTTAAGGAGAAGCCTCCTCCTGCCTTCTGTTCTGTCCATGCAACACAGGCAGGAGGAACGGGTGACACAGCTAGTGAGCAGAGGCACTGCACAATCAAAGGTCACACACATGGATATGGGACACTTCTAAACAGGAAGGAGCCCCACCATCTCACCTTCTTCTCTCTGCCCCGTAGGAACCTAAAGAAGTTCTGGCATTCCCCTCTTTTGGGTGTCTTCCTTTGGGAACGTGGTAAAATGTGTGTTCATACTTGGGTGGGGAGGGAGAATTCCATAAGGCTCAAGTCTAAGCTTCATGCTCCAGTTCAGAGTCCTCCCTGGGGTTGGGGTCTAAAGGTCAGCAAACAATGAAATGTTCCTGTGCTTTTCATCTGCCATTGCTCCCTGCCACCGCTCCCTCCGTGACCTCACCGGAAGAGCAGTCATCGTGACATAAGTGCGTCCCACCACAAACCTTACCCCAACCTTGAACCAGAAAATGGTCTACCAATAAGAAATCCGCTCCTCTTTAGACCCTCAGTCTCCAAACACACCTGCCCATCCGCACAGAAGCCAGAAACTCATAACTTTACCCAATGGTGTGCTCAGTAAGCAGTGCTCCATCCTCTCCTCACAAGGCCCCCGAGAGGCACACAAGGCAGGGACCATGGTGCTCACTTTACAAGGGAAGAAACAAAGCTCAGAGAAGTGCAAGACTGTCTTCGGTAACAAACAGAGGCAAATGCTTCTGCACCCTCTTTCCTGTTCTTCCCGCTCACCAGGCTGCCATCTCAGTCTTTTGGAGACTACTCCTGTTAAGATTTGCAGCAGCATCTGGTACCAGGGGCCAGCAACTTAAAGCCCTTCAAGCTTCACACTAAACTACTCTTGAAGCACACACCGCTGATGAAATGAAAGCCAACCGCGCCTCCGCCCCAATCTAGGCCTACCCCCACCCCCACCCCACCCCCGGCCCAAAGACTGAAAACAGGTGCGCCGCCCTTAAGGACACAGCGTGGCACAGGGGAAGCCGCCGGTCTAGTACCCAGGGCAGCTGAGACCCAAGTCCGGCTCAGGAGAGGCATGGGCAGGCCGAGCTGGCCCTTCTGGCCCACCTGCAGCCCTCGAAGCCTCCAGAATCCTGGGAGAACCCAAAGCGCCTGCTCCCGCTCAAACTCCCGGGACAGCAGAGAGGGCGGCATTCCCTTCACCCGCGACCACTTACCCTTTGCCGACTCCTCACCTGGGGCCCGGCTTCCGGACCTGCAACCACTTGGAGCCCCGCCCCCGGCCCCTGCAGGTCTCCCTAGCCCCGCCCCTTGCACCTGTGCTGTCCTCAGGCGCGGCCCTCTCCAGCGGCTTGGGCCTCACCTCGCAGGCCCCGCCCCCTGACCAACCTGTGGTCCCACCTGGCCCCGCCCCCACACCTGCAGCCCCTCGGCCCCTCCCAACTGCCTTCTCCAGGCCCGCCCCCCGCACCTGAGGCCTTTCCTCACCTTCGCCCCCACACTCGCTGTCCTCCTTACCAAAACCCCCACCCTCACCACGCACCGAAAGCCCCCGGCCCGGTGCCGGTGCCCGCAGACCTGCCAGACACAACCCCCCGGTCCCGCCTCCCTCCCGAGGCCCCTCCCCGCCCCAGAGGCCCGTCGGGGTCCCGCCCCCCGCACCTGCAGCTCCCTCTGGCTCGGCCCTCAGGGCCCGGCCCCGCCCCGCCCCGCCCCGCCGGCCGCTCTTCTCACCGCCCGCTTTCGCCGCCGCCGCAGTCCCGGCCGGTCACCTTGACGCGGGCCGCAGTGGCTGCCGCCGCCTCCTCATGACCCTGGGAGCGGCTCAGGCGGCAGCAATGCCTTCGCTAGGAAGCCGGGGCCGGGCCGAGCCGGGCCAGGGACGGGCCGGGCGCAGCGGGAGCGCGGGCCGACGCGGGAGCGGAGCCGGTGCCCAGCCGCAGTAGGAACCGTCCGCACCTGGGTTTGAGCGGCGGGCCGCCCCGCCAATAGGCGCGCGTCACCAGACCAGACCCCCCCAACCAGCTCGTCGCAGAGGCGGGGACACGCAAATCAGCCGGCTAGAGCGAGCCAGTGCGCAGCCGCTGCAACCCAGGTCCTCCCCGGCCTCGGCCTCAGCTACAGCCCTCAGACGAGATCTGCGCCTGCAGGGATGCTCCGCTGCCTTCACAACCGCCTCAGCGCCGCGTCACGCCCATCCCCTTCCTAGAAATAGCAGTGCATCTTATCCCCAAACATCCTTCCAGGCCTCATACATTTTCCCCTTGAAACCCCTACCTAGGATTTATGTGTTTTCAGCAACAACAACAAAATGGTTTCGTGAGAAACATCACCTTAATGCCCAATCTTTACAACTCGGAGGTAGGCACAGAACACAGAACGTCAGAGCCAGAAGAAACCTCCAAGAGCCTCGGATGCAACCCATTTATTTGACAGCTGGGCAAAATTAGGCCCCTCGAGGTGAAGGGACTTGCCCAAGATAACACAAATGGAAAGCTGGGAAATGAGGTTGTCCCTTGTCGCTCTGCTTCCAGATCCTTTACTCTGTGCTGCGCACGACGAAGTGAGCAGGAAAGTTAAGTCATTTGATTAAAGTCTCAGAGATAATAAGTTGCAAAGACAGTATAAGCCAGTTCTGTGAAGCCCTGTAAATTAGAACCACAGAAAATCTCTGTTCTCCTCCCACAGAAAGGAGGCCTTATGTCCTGTGTTATTCTAAATGATTCTTAGACACACCGAGAAGTAGAACGTCATTTCGACAATTTTCAAATTCATTTTGCAGTAACATCAGGGTATGAAAAGATTTGGCTACTTATGGAAGAAAAAGAGAAACAAATGAAAAGAAATAGACCCAGTGGAAATTAAACCACTTTTAAATCTTCAGGGATCTTTGAGAGAAATTTCTGCCATGTTGCATTAAAAAACAAATAATCATCAAAGAAAACACTTAGCTATTTAAAGAGAACAAGAGGGGAGTTCCCATCGGCCCGTCGCAAACAAATCTGACTAGGAACCATGAGGTTGCAGGTTCATTCCCTGGCTTCGCTCAGTGGGTTAAGGATCTGGATCTGGCGTTACCGTGAGCTGTGTGGTGTAGGTCGCAGATACGGCTCAGATCTGGCCATTGCTGCGCCTTTGGCATAGGCCAGCAGCTACAGCTCTGATTAGACCCCTAGGCTGGGAACCTCCATAAGCTGCGGGTGAGGCCCTAAAAAGGACAAAAAGACCAAAAAAAAAAAAGAGAGAGAGAGAGAGAAAGAACAAGAGGCAATGTGATGCAATGGCTTATTCTGCTCAGAGCCTTTGGATTCAGAAATGCACAGAGTGGGGATTGAGTGCAAAAGCTGGGAACTTTTGACTGCCTGACTCCGAACTCTGGTCCTGCCACCAGCAAGCTGTGTGCAGGTGAGCAAGTTACTCAATATCTGTGGGCCTCAGTTTCTTTTCCTTCATTTTCTTCTCTGCACCTGCAGAGAAGTTCCTGGGCCAGGCATCAAATCTGAGCCACAGCTGTGGCAATGCCAGATCTTTAACCAACTACACCACAGCAGGAATTCCCCCAATTTCTTTATTGAAAAATGAATATGCTGAAAATAGCATCTCTTCAGAAGAACTGCTGGGAGGATTAAATGATATGACACATGGAAGAAAGAATGGCTAGTACCTAACAGAAGCTCAATAAATAAACATTAGCTTTTTTGTTTTGTTTGTTTTGCTTTTTAGGGCCACACCCACAGCGTATGGAAGTTCCCAGGCTAGGGGTCAAATCAGAGCTACAGCTGCCAGCCTATATACCACAGCCACAGCAATGTGGGATCCACGCCACATCTGCAACCTACACCACAGCTCACAGCAATACCAGAGCCCCAACCCACTGAGCAAGGCCGGGGATCGAACCTGCATCCTCATGGATACTGGTCAGATTCATTTCCACTGCACCACAATGGGAACTCCAACATTAGCTATTGTTATTTCTACCTGTGTGCCTTAGGGCGAGCATGGAAGTTCAGCACAGTGCTTGTAATATGTGCATGCTAAATAGCATCTCTTATTGTTATTATTTTTAAATTTTTTAATATTGTTGATTTACTGTGTTCTGTCAATTTCTGTTGTATAGCAACGTGACCCAGTTATGCATTTATATACATTTTTTTTCACATTACCCATCAGGTTCCATCACAAGTGATTAGATCTAGTTCCCTGTGCTTTATAACAGGATCTCGTTGCTTATCCATTCCAAATGCACTAGTTTCCATCTACTAACCCCAAACTCCCAGTTGCTCCCACTCCCTCCTACTCCTTCCCCCACCCTCTTGGCAGCTACAAGTCTGTTCTCCATGTCCATGAGTTTGTTTATTTTCTGTAGGCAGGTTCATTTGTGTCATATATTAGATTCCAGATATAAGTGATATCATATGGTATTTGTCTTTCTCCTTCTGACTTACTTCACTCAGTATGAGAGTCTCTAGTTCCATCCATGTTGCTGCAAATGGCATTATTTTGTTCTTTTTTATGGCTGAATTGTATTCCATTTTGTATATATACCACATCTTCTTAATCCATCCCTCTGTCATTGGACATTTAGGTTGTTTCCATGTCTTGGCTACTGTGAACAGTGCTGCATTGAACTTAGGAGTGCATGTATCTTTTTCAATGAAAGCTTTGTCTGGATATATGCCCAGGAGTGGGATTGCTGAATCATATGGTAGTTCTATATTGAGTTTTCTGTAGTACCTCCATACTGTTTTCCACATTCTCACCAACAGTGTGGGAGGGTTTCCTTGTCTCCACACCTTCCCCAGCATTTATTTGTAGATTTACTCATGATGGCCATTCTGACCCATGTTAGGTGGTACCTCATTGTAGTTTTGATTTGCATTTCTCTGATAATTAGTGATGCTGAGCATTTCTTCATGTGCCCGTTGACCATCCATATGTCTTCTTTGGAGAAATGTCTGTTTAGGTCTTCTGCCCATTTTTCAACTGGGTTGTTCAGGTTTTTGCTGTTCAGTTGTATGAGTTGTTTGTATATTTTAGAGATTAAGCCCTTGTCAGCTGCATCATTTGAAACTATTTTCTCCCATTCCGTGGGTTGTCTTTTTTGTGTGTGTGTGTGATTTCCTTTGCTGTGAAAAAGCTTTTAAGTTTGATTAGGTCCCATTGGTTTATTTTTGGTTTTATTTCTATTGCTTTGGGAGAGCGTCTCTTATTTTTAATATGCTCATGCATAGCGTCTAGGTTTTCCTCAGTGAACATGGATTCTTTTGCGACTTATCAAAAAGTTATTGTAAACCCAATCTTAAAACGAGAAAAGGATCTGAACAGTTAGTTATCCAAAGAAAATATACAAAGGACCAACAAGCACATGGAAAGATGCTCAATATCTTTAGCCATCAAGAAAATCCGAATCGAGACCGCAATAGCATACCACTTCACATCCTGTACCATTAGGATGGCTACAACAAATAAAATGGACAATAACAAAGGTTGGTGGGGAGGTGAAGAAATTGGGACCCTCAAATACTGCTAATGGGAATGTAAAATGCTGCGGCCATTTAGGAAAACAGTCTGGTAGTATCCGAAAAGTTAAACATAGAGTTACCATATAACCCAACAATTCCTAGGTATATACCCAAAAGAATTGAAGCATAGTCCATATAAAAACTGGCACACAAATATTCATAATAACCACAAAGTGGAAATAAAACCCAGTATCCATCAACAGATGAATGGATAAATAAAATTTGATATAGCCTCCATTTATATAAAATGTCCAGAACAGGCAAATCTATGTGGAGAGAGAGTAGATTCGTGGTTGTCTAAGGGTGGGAGGATGCAAGAATTGGGGGTAATGGCTAAGGCATATGGACTTTCTTAAGATAATGAAAATATTCCAAAATTGGTAATTGCACAACTCTGTGAATATACTAAAAGCCATTGCCTTGTATACTTTCAGTGGGTGAATTATATAGTATATGAATTTATCTCAATAAAGAGCTGTTTTTAAAAGTTGTCAGAGGAGTTCCCATTGTGGCACATCAGTAATGAACCCAGCTACTATTCATGAGGATGCAGGTTTGATCCTGGCCTCAATCAGTGGGTTAAGGATCTGACTTTGGGAGTTCCTGTTGTGGCTCAGAAGTAAATGAATCCAACTAGGAACCATGAGGTTTCGGGTTCGATCCCTGGCCTTCGCTCAGTGGGTTAAGGATCCGGCGTTGCTGTGAGCTGTGGTGTAGGTCACAGACACGGCTCGGATCTGGTATTGCTGTGGCTGTGGCAGAGGCCGGCAGCTGTAGCTCCGATTCAACCCCTAGCCTGGGAACCCCCATATGCCATGGGTGCGGCCCTAAAAAAAAACAGAAAAAAAAAAAGGATCTGGCTTTGCTGTGAGCTGTGGCGTATGTTGCAGATGTGGCTCAGATCCTGAGTTGTTGTGGCTGTGATGTAGGCTCTGATTCAATCCCTAGCCTGGGAACGTCCATACACCACAGGTATGGCTCAAAAAATACAAAAGAAAGAAAGAAAAAGAGGAAAGAAAGAAAGAAGAAAGAGAGAGAGAGAGAGAGGAAGGAAGGAAGGAAGGGAGAAAGAGAGGGAGGGAGGAAGGGAAAAAAAAAAGGTATCAGAAAGTCTGATCAGTCATCTCATCCTCATGCTCAAACATTGTGTAACAGAGTGTGGAGAGGATCTTAGCTGCATCATCTACCAGAGCTCATGGGTCACCACGGCGACAGTAGGATGTGCTTGTGGAGTGGGCCAGCTCTAAATGAGGGGAAGGAATTTTTGAGCCATGGTAGGAAAGGAGGGCTGAAAAGTCATAAAGGTCAGGCCCGATGCCTCCATATAGGATGGTACTTTGTGGAGAGCCAAGCTTTGGGACAGTTCAAAGAGCTGGGTTTGTTTTGGGTTTTTTTTTTTTTTTTTTTTTTTTGGCCACTGCTGTAACAATGCTGGATCTTTAACCCACTGCACTTCACGGGAACTCAGCAAGAAGCTATTTTCATTAGAGGTGCTGATCAACAAGGAAGCTGAGGAAGACAGACTCTAGGGAGGCCCCTATAATCCTTACCTCCTGATGTCTATGGGCTTGGGTGATACCCTTCCCTGAGTATAGGCAGGACCTGACTTGCTTTGAAATAGTAGAATAAGGGAGTTCCCATCGTGGCGCAGTGGTTAACGAACCGACTAGGAACCATGAGGTTGCGGGTTCGATGCCTGGCCTTGCTCAGTGGGTTAAGGATCCCGTGTTGCCGTGAGCTGTGGTGTAGGTTGCAGACACAGCTCAGATCCTGCGTTGCTGTGGCTCTGGCGTAGACCAGCATCTACAGCTCTGATTAGACCCCTAGTCTGGGAACCTCTATATGCTGTGAGTGTGGCCATAGAAAAAGACAAAAAAAAAGAAAGAAAAAAAAAAGAAACAGTAGAATAAGGCAAAGGTTTTAGGGTGTATGTGATTATTTCACATAAGTCATAAACCATCTGGCTAGGAGACTCTCTTGCTAGTTTTGAAGATACAAACTGCCATGTTGTGAGTTTCCCTATGAAGGAGAAACAGGCAGCAAGAAACTGAGGCCCAGAGTCCAGCAGCCTGCAAGGAACTGAATTTTTCCAGTAACCATGTGAGCTCAGAAGCCGATCCCTCCCCTGTCAAGCCTCACATGAGTCTACAGCCCTGGCCAAAACATTGATTTCAGCCTTGTGAGACCCTGAAGCAGAGGGCTTCATAAATGCATAGGAAATGATGTAATATTTCCCCTCCAAATCCCTGACCATCTAGCCAAACCATTAGCCATTGCCCATGAATCTGTATATACCCACACTTCTGGTCATCTCTCAGTCCACGCAAAATTGACCATCGAAGAAGTTGGAAGGATTTCTCTTTGCACCATCTCTCAAAGGTACTCTTGCATTGCACTGAGACTTTTCAGCAGTCCATATCTAGAAGGTGCCTACACAGGTGGAGATTAAGGCTTTAAGTTTAGATTAAGGTAGAGAAGGCCACGCAGCAGGAGTAGATGCTATGGGTATATAGTCACCTATTCATGCAACATACAAAGAGAATCTTCTGGACATTCTTTTTTTTCTTTTTCTTTTTCTTTTTTTTGTCTTTTTGTCTTTTTTCTAGGGCTGGACCCGCAGCATATGGAGGTTCCCAGGCTAGGGGTCAAATTGGAGCTATAGCTACTGGCCTACGCTACAGCCACAGCAACACCAGGTCCAAGCTGCGTCTTCAACCTACACCACAGCTCACGGCAATGCCGGATCTTCAACCCATTGAGCAAGGCCAGGGATCGAACCCACAACCTCATGGTTCCTAGTCGGATTCGTTAACCACTGAGCCACAGCGGGAACTCCTGGATATTCTTAAATCTGATCTTTCATATACCATTTCTTTCCTTCTTTCTTTTCTTTTCTTTCGTTCTTTCTTCCTTCCTTCCTTTCTTCCTATGGGTATATAGTTACCTATTCATGCAACATACAAAAAGAACCTTCTAGACATTCTTAAATCTGACCTTTCATATGCCATTTCTTTCTTTTCTTTCTTCCTTCCTTCCTTTCATTCTTTCATCCTTTTAAGGCCACACCTGTGGCATATGGAAGATCCCAGGCTAGGAGCTGAATCAGAGCAGCAGCTGCCAGCCTACACCACAGCCACAGCAATGCCAGATCTGAGATGCGTCTGTGACTACACCACAGTTCACGGCAACGCTGGATCCTTAACCCACTGAGGAGGGCCAGGGATCAAACTCGCGTCCTCATGGATCCTAGTCGGGTTCGTTATCACTGAGCCACAACAGGAAGTCCTCTCGTATACCATTTCTACTTGATAATGGGTTTCTGCTGCCCATGCCCAACCTTAGGGCTCAGTGGATCAGATAATATCCAGTTCTTCATGGGCAGTTCAGGCCCATGGTGACTCAATGCTCCAGTATTAGGAAAATGAGATTTAAGAAAAAAAAAAATTTAATGAAGATAATAAGTAATAGTACCCACCTCACAGAGTTGTTTTGAGGCCTCAAGGAAATAATGCATGCATAGTGCCTAAGATATTGTCTGGCACCTAGTAAATGTTTAATAAATGGCAGCCCTCATCGATTGGTACCACCAAGAGTAGTGAGAGCTTCCCACGGAGGTCTGCTGAAAACTAATGTGCTGAACACGTCACATTTGAGCATACTGCTTATGTCTCATTGAAATAGAGCAGCACCCTAATTCGAGACATCAGTCTTTACCCTTAATGTCAGTAAGCCAGTCGTAGATGCGGACCCACTTCTCTATGTTCCAAAGTCAGGTTTCTAGGGGGACCAGGCTAAGAGCTGGCCCCAGACCCTGATGAAGTCCCCACAGCAATCCCCCTTGGAGCTAACTGGCTGACCTTCCCTTAACACAAACCTCACTCTCTGTAGCAATATTCTCTGTGAAAAAGCCTTTTTGATTTTGGCATTTCTACAGTAGACACTCCATAAGTATTCATTGAACTGAGTTCTACTGCCTCCCCATGGACACAGGGTAAATCCGAATTTCTTAGCTTGAAATAAAATATACCTGAACATGTGGCTGCCTATCCACCCTCATGTCCTAATTGCTAGCATTCATAAAGCATTTACTCTGTTTCATCTCATTAAATGCATGATCTCATTCGATAAATATAGAGATCTATAGGTATTAAATATAGAGGCCATTATGTGCATGTTATTATGTAACATAATATCATATGTTTTATATACATGTGTATACTTTAACCTACGTAGTCTCACACAACATATGTTCTTTTGTAAGCTGCTTTCCCACATTCAACATATGTCGTGGATATTTCTCCATGCCTTAAAGGTTTTATACATTGATACTATCATTTTAAATGAATTCTTACAATAGCACATTAGGAATGTATGAGATTTACTGCTGGATATTATAAGGGCTTATGACTTTTACATTTTAGAAGCAACACTGGGATGAGTAAAGTTATATGTCTTCTGTTACTTGTTAGACTCTCTTCGTAGGTTAAATTCTTAAAAGTAGTACCACGCTATCAAAGAAAATATGCATTTAAATTTTTGAAACGTGGTGCCAATCTACCTTCCAGAGATGTTACACTGACTTACATTCTCAACATCAGGCTGTGAGTGTTCATTTCTCCCCCACCATCATCAATGCTGGATATTGTCAATTGAATAAATAGAAAAATGGGAGTGCCTGTTAGGGCTCAAAGGAAACAAATCTGACTGGCATCCATGAAGACACAGGTTTAATCCCTGGCCTTGCTCAGTGGCTTAAGGATTCAGCATTGCTGTGAGCTTTGGTGTAGGTCACAGACATAGCTCGGATCCCGTGTTGCTGTGGCTCTGGCGTAGGCCGGCAGCTACAGCTCCGATTGGACCCCCAGCCTGGGAACCTCCATATGCTGCAGGTGCAGCCCTAGAAAAGGCAAAAAGACAAAAAAAAAAAAAAAGGAAGAAGAAGAAAGAAAAATGGCCTCATTATTGCTTTGATTGCTTTCTGCAGAGATAAAGCATCTTCACTCTGTACTTATCAGCCTTGAGTGTTTCTTATGGGGATTGCTTCTTCAGGTCTTTCCCTTTTTATTTTATGTTCTGTTATTGTCTTTTTGTCTTTTTAGGGCCGCACCCGTGGCACATGGAGGTTCCCAGGCTAGGGGTCCAATTGGAGCTATAGCCACCTGCCTAAACCACAGTCACAGCAACGCCAGATCCAAGCCGCGTCTGTGACCTACACCATAGCTCATGGCAATGCCAGATCCTTAACCCACTGAGTAAGGCCAGGGATCGAACCTGCAACCTCATGGTAACTAGTCAGATTCTTTTCTGTTGCACCATGACAGGAACTCCTCCTTTCCCTTTTTAAAATTAGATTTTTTTCTTATTAATTAAAAAAAATCTTGTTCTATGTGTGGCAAAGGTTTTATCCTAAACGTGTAGCGTTTTGTTTTGTTGTTTTGCCTTGCTAAACATTTTTTTTTTTGTCTTTTTGCCATTTCTTGCGCTACTCCTGTGGCATATGGAGGTGTCCAGGCTAGGGGTCGAATCAGAGCTGTAGCTGATGGCCTACGCCACAGCCACAGCAACGCAGGATCTGAGCCGCATCTGTGGCCTACACCACAGCTCATGGCAAGGCCAGATACTTAACCCACTGAGCGAGGTTGGGGATCGAACCCACAACCTCATGGTAACTAGTCAGATTCATTAACCACTGCGCCAAGATGGGAACTCCTAAACATATTTTTTACATTGAATGTAATCAACCTATTTTTCCCCCTAGAATTCCTTTTTTTTTTTTTTTTTTGGTCCTATCCTTAAAAAGATCTTCCCTGCTGCAAAAGCAAATGAGCCATCACCTCATCTTTTTTTTTTTTTTTGTCTTTTTGCCATTTCTTGGGCCGCTCCCACGGCATATGGAGGTTCCCAGGCTAGGGGTCTAATTGGAGCTGTAGCCGCCAGCCTACACCAGAGCCACAGCAATGCAAGATCCGAGCCATGTCTGCCATCTACACCACAGCTCACAGCAACGCTGGATCATTAACCCACTGAGCAAGGGCAGGGATCGAACCCGCAACCTCATGGTTCCTAGTCAGATTTGTTGACCACTGCACCACGACAGGAACTTCCCTCATCTTTTTTTTTTTTTTTTTTAATCTTTTTATGGCCAAACCCATGGCATATGAAAGGTCCCAGGGAAGGGGTCAGATTGGAGCTGCAGCTAGAGCCTTTGCCACAGCCACGGCAACTCAGGATCCAAGCCACATCTGTGACTTGAGCCACACAGCTCGCGGCAACACCAAATCCTTAACCCACCGAGCAAAGCCAGGGATCGAACCCAAGTCCTCATGGATCCTCATCGGGTTCGTTACTACTGAGCCACAGTGGGAACCCCCGCCCTTTTTTTAAACGAGTTCTTTCATGGTTTCATTTTTCTATCATTCACTATGTAATTCACCTGAATTTGCTTCATGATCTTGCTCCCCCTCTTCACTTAGCTGGGCCTCCTCCCTAAAACGGGGTCTCTCCTGGTCCTCCTTCCTACAGCAGGATATAGGTTCTTTAGAGAACTCAAAACCAGTCACAGGCAGTTTTAGCCCTAAAGCCGAGGCCTCTATTTACAAGATGTGTCCACTGGCTCCAGCCAGTGAGTGAAATTTATTTCCAGGGAAGAACCAGCTGCATTTCGTGCTTTTTCACTCCCAGTGCCCCAGGGCTGGCAAAGGCTCATGACCATGTAACCTTTTTCAGAGACAACAGGAACCACCTTAGTTCTATGGTCTGGAGTCTGAGTGGTCATCTTAGTGCTCAGGACAAAGACTCAAGATCCTCTGCCCTTCGAGAGATTCCAGAGTTCTCAGGGTTACCAGGCCCTGCTGCGGGCTCCCTTGGGGGAGGGGGTTGATGGGAATCAATGAGGCTATAAGCCTCCACTATCCACACAGAGCCCCTGAGAGGGACACTGCTCCATTTGGGCTTAAATCCAGATAGCAAAGGACACTTTATAAAGGACAGCATTTGCACAAGTAAAATTGCAAGCAGGGAGGTGCTGGCCTTACCTTCAGGGTGGACGTCTCCAGTCCTCACGGGGATTACAGCTGGTCATCCCCTGACTGCAGTTGGAAGTGGGGCCCTTCAGCAGAGCGTGGTGGCTGGAGGTCCCTGGAGGTCTGTTCTGGGGAAAGAGGGATCGAGGAATGGACGGAAAGAAGGGAACAAGCACTCCAGTTAGGGAGCACGTTTCGCAGTCCCATTTTACCAGCAGCCTGGTCAGGGGTCGACAGGTAGGAAGGAGTGAGCAAGGTCCCCGCGGGGGGCTCAGTTGTGTTGAAAGAGCAAAGGCAAAGTGGTATAAAGCCAGGGACTGGTGCCATGCCTCCCCTCTGCGAGGATGCTGCACGCAGGCCATGAACCCCTTTTGCTGGGCTGAGGTAGCACCAGTGCCTGGGAGGGTCAGAAAGCCTGAGCACCCCGGAGAGTCAGCCGTCACAGGGAGAAGACGCTCTCAAAGGGAACGGAGTGAGACCTCCTGGGAAATTTCAGGCGCAGAAGTCCAGCCTATGAGCCCCGATCTCTGCAATGAAAGATGGCTTTTGATTCTCACATTAATATTTGGGAAAGTAAAGAGAGTGAAGGAGCTAAGGGGTCAAAAACCACAAAAACAAAAAACAACTGAAAACCGCTCCAGCCACCCAGATGTGTAATGAGTGGAACATTGGCAGACAGACTAGTTGAAGTAACAGTCACACAAAAGCAATTTTTTTTTTTTTTTTTTTTTTGCCAAAAATGTGTTCTTCCAAGTTATGGATTCCACTACCTCTGCTCCAACACGATTCTGTCAGAAACGTCTCAGAATAATATTTACTAAAGCCCTGGAGAGAGGTGGGCAGAGAGGGGAAAGACATCCTCAGGACTCAAATCTAGAGAAAATATCTCAAGTCACATTCAGCCCAGAGAGGCCCAAAGAGAGGGCTGGAGGGAGCCGGCATGCTGCCCTTGAGTATTTAAATCATGCCAGGTCCTGTGGTGTAGACCAGAGAGCCAAGGCTCCATCTCCAGCCAGGCAAGTTTTGGGGCTCAGGATAAGGAGGGACTTTCTATCATGGCAAGCTGTCAAAGGGGAGTCCCTTGGGAGGCAGCCAGTGTCCACAAGCAAGTAGAAACTGGGGATTACGTATACGGTCGAGCGTAGGAGTCCTCCTACCGGGAGGCGGGGTGGAGATAGCCTGGGAGGGCCCTCCCCACTCTTAGGGGAGTGCAAGGGTCTTTCCCTCCCACGTGTACATTCTGGGGAAGAGGTTGGAACGCCACACGACTTACCCAGAGTTCCCGTTGTGGCGCAGTGGAAACGAATCCAACTAGGAACCATGAGGTTACGGGTTCGATCCCTGGCCTCGCTCAGTGGGTTAAGGATCTGGTGTCGCCGTGAGCTCTGGTGTAGGTCAGCCCCTGTAGCTCCGATTAAACCCCTAGCCTGGGAACTTCCATATGCCACAGGTGCGGCCTTAAAAAAAGAAAGGAAAAAAAAAAAAAAAAAAGACTGCCCTTCTGATTTGCACATTTTAAAGAACACGCACACATGTCACCTGAAGATGCTGCAAGCAAACTTGCAGGATCTATTCTAGCTCAAGAGTCCTGAGCTATGCACAGCCACAAAAGGGGTCCAGGGGAACCTGAGGAAGGACAAGGCAAATCTTCTGTCAGGACTCAGAGAGGAGTGCCCATGGGGTGATAAGAGTGCCATGGCTGAGGCCAGTAGGGATGAGCATGTGGTTTTGAGTTGCCTGGCCCTCCCTGCCTCCACAGCAAAGCAAGGTGGGCCTATCTGCACAGCCCGAGGTGGCAGCATGGCCAGTAGTGACATCTAGCCAGCTGCCCCAAAGTCACTACCCCCTAGAGGCCCAGCCAGACTGATTCGATCCAAGCTCCACTAGGGCAGAGGCAGGAACAAGAGAAGCCCTGGTCCGTTTAAGGGCCCTCTTTCAGAGATGAGGGACGCGGCACCTGTTCCAGGTCTGAGTTGGAAAGAGACAGCTCTGTCGGTCCAGACTCAGGCATGTTGCCCCGGGGGTGACTGCCTTATAATCCAGTTAATTTAAACATACACTGCCTGGAGTTCCCACTGTGGCACAACAGGACTGGCAGTCTCCGCAGCACTTGGGACACAGGTTCCATCCCTGGCCCGGCACAGTGGGTTAAAGGATCCGGCATTGCCACAGCCACGGTGTACTCGGCAACCACAGCTCAGATCTGATCCCCAGCCTGGAAAACTCCATATGCCGTGGGACAGCCAAAAAAGATTTTAAAAACAAACAAAACCCATATACCTGCCTCCAATGCTATTTTAGAATAATCACACATTTTTCATCAATGAAGGCTGGACCAGCAAGCTTTACTGTACACCTTTCGCCAAGCACAGCCATCACCCGGTGAGGGCTCCACAGGCACTGGCCCAAGTCGATCAGTTCTGCAACACTGGTTCCCAGGGAGGTGGCCTCTCTCTGCCATTTACTTTGTGTTCTGAAAAGTTTTGAGCCCCATTTGCTGACAAAAGTTATGCAGGCTAGGCCTGCCTTGCAGAACAAGAGGGAAAAAAAAAAAAAACATCATGGAGAAACTTAATTATGAGTCACTGAAGCTTGAGGGGTTTTCGAGGAAATGATCAGGGGAACGGTGGCTGCTGACATCTAAGGGACATCACAGACACCCAGAAGCCAGGCAGGCTTGGCCGGTGGTGTGAATTATAATTAGAAGAAACCAAAGTGAGCGCAGATCGTGACTTCAGGACAAGTGAAGAGCCAGCTACTGCCAATGGCTTTGCCGGCAGTGCAGCTCAAGGTGGGGTACACATCTGCTCCAACCCAGCTCGTCTGCTTCAAGTGGTGTTCCCATTTCCAGGACCACGTTCCTTGGCCATTACTCCTCCATCCCTGCCTGAGAGGCTCATCCCTGATTCTTGACACTGAGCTACTTTTCCAGCCTTAGGGAAAAGCAAACCTACAGAAGTCACTGCCTTCCAACTTACTTGAGTCACAAGAGCACAACTCCATCATTTTAGGCCAACCGGGACTAAAGAAGGTGTCAGACAAAGGTATGGTTACAAGCGGGACCTCCGGATTCACAAGTCAATGCACCTTCTCCATCATGTCCCTGGGACCTGCGGCACCCCCAGGCCCCCAGCTAGCAGCGGAGCTGGTTCTTAACACTGTGCACCTTCGCGCTGCCCCCTCGACTATAAAGGAGCCCTGGTGAGACCCCGTTTGACAAGCAAGGAGCAAGTCAGCTCTAACAGCACAGGAACCAAGATTAATCCTGACCCGTTTCCCAACCCCAGCCCTGCTTGACCCTCCCAGAACCTCCGCATTTTCTCATTCATTCAATCCTTGCTGTGCACCTGCAGCGGTGCCAGGTCCTGTGCTAAGGATAGGCAGGTTAGGGAGACGGCCCAGGAGATCCCAGCTGTCATGGAACTTAGAGGCTAGAGGGAGAGACATTAATTGAATAATCTCATGAATCAATATACAATTACCCATTTCTCAGAGCAACAAAGTGTACCGAAGGGCAGGGGCCTGACCTAGAAGGGCTGCTGTAGGGAAAGGCTCCCTGCCTGAGGGAGGCCTGGGCTAAGATATATGAAGACTTCTTCCTACAAACAAGAAGTGGGGGGTTACACAGAGGCTTCTGTGCCCAGGAGGGACCCTGGGTGCTGCTGGGTTTCCGACAGCTGGAGACAGGGCACTTGCACCTCCAGGCTCTGTGGTGGGGGTGAAAGGGCACATTCGAGGGAGCCAGGGGTATTTCTGCAGGAAAGCAGGGAAGGATCCACCAGCGACGCTGGGTGCAGACCTTGACCCGTGACGAGCTAGTCTTTGCCGCACAAGAGAATGACCAGACATTTATCTGCTGCTTTCTCCTCTCTCTAGCACCACAGTGGCACAAGAGCTTCTTATGAAACCCTAACCTTTCAAAAACAACGGTTACAGAAACTATGACACTGCAGATGTTTGTTAGTGGCTGTGAAACTCAGGAGGCCAAAAGGGGCAAACACAGAGGGCGACCACAGCACATTTGCTCTAGCAGCATTTTTATTTACAAACAGCAATTTCCATTGACTTTATACCATAAAAAAGCCATTTACAAGCAAGAAACAAGAATTCAGAACAAAATTAAGCAGCACTGAAATATTCATGTCACAAATCTAAAACAAAATGAATACAAGAGTAAAATATCATTTGAATAAATAGTCTTAAAATTCATGCTATAAAATAATCCTTAATGGCAAGTTACTAGTTGATACAGCATCCGCTTAGCTAGCTTCATTTACTTCATGTGGTGATGAAGTGTGGAGTCGTGAGGTTACCAGTTTATATTGCAAGATAATGACACTGTGTTAAGTCATTCAAATTGCTCAACCATTTATAACGGAAAAAAATGTTAGCCCTACTAATAAAAGTGGTGAGAGAGATGGTTTTCACATTAGGAAAATGGTCATTCTCGGATAAACCAGGTTAAGTTTACCTCTTACTATAGTCAGGGCAGCAACCAAAGGCTTGGGCAGCAAGTCCAAAGGTTGAATTCACAGCATACTTGTCACTGAGGGGAAGCAAGAGGTCTGGTTACTGAATCTGCTGCAAGGCTTCCTCCAGGACTTGATCGAGAACTACAACAGCCCTGTCTGTGCCAGACCCAGAGGGGAACCAGAGGGAATGGGGTTCTCTTGAGGGCCGGGAAGCCAAGCACTGGGCAGAAACAGTGGAAAACACTCTGGCACTTACTGAAAAGACAGATGTGACATGTGACAACCATTACAAACTTGGAACAATATGAATGACTCTTCTGAACTTTCAGTTCAGTTGCACTGAGTAATATGAAATCTATGATTTATGAACTAGATAGTTTCATATAAAGAATTTACATAATTCCCCAATACTTTCATATATAAAATTTAATAAATAACCCTGACCAGTCTAGAAGCACCATTCAAGGGGCATGTGCCCTTGGAAAATAGTTTAGGTGTTGCATATTTGAGTCCCTTTCAGTGGAGGCTTCACAGGAAACCATTACAGAATTCAACAATAACGATGACAACGACAACAACAAAATCACAGTAACTAATGGAAAACATTGTTAAAATAAAATACATGGATTATTCTTTAAAGTAAAGCTCATTCACATAGATGATTTTCGCCACCCCGCCCCCCCCCCAAGCCCTTGTTTTGTGTTCCTGCAAATTCTTCCTAGAATCTAGGCTGCAAAAACAAAAGTAAAAACAAAACCACACACAAAAATATGCAGGCCTATGGTCTGGGCTAAGGGAAAAACAAAGACTTGGTTTTAACTGCTATCATCAGAAAAGACATCTATTCATGCTCTGGAAGATTCCGAAATTACCAATTTGGTTCTACAGTATATTCTGCTTAACAGTGAACTGACAGTATCCTTTCTGTTTATTTCAAAACAAAACAAAACAAAACAAAAACAAAAACCCGAACAAACAAAAAAAAACTGCCAAGGCAAAGCCAACTGGGAGGCTTTCCATGGACCCCCAAATTAACTCGGCTTCATATACTGTATTTACAAATATAACTTCTAAATGTATTTACAGCTTTAGTAGAAATGAGAGGGGAGAGAACTGATTAGAATGAAAGTAACTGTTTAAAACCACAAACATCAGTAAAAGTATAAAATTCTTTGCTTTCACAGTTTGTAATAACAGGTTAGACACCTAGAGAAAAGGACGCTGTCACTGTCTTCACATTGTCTATGTAGCTGAAAAGGTAGCTCGAGAAGAGACTCAATTATGAACAAACCTCTCTGAATTCAGGATATATTTTACTGTAAAAGATTTCTTCACATATCACTTTCATCTTAACTGATTTTTGCATTTGTTATAAACGAAACATCTCACCTAAAACTGTACAGAAATAGGGACTTTGCTTTCCAAAAAGAGTTGCTCTAAGGAGTTACACAGCGGACTTCGGCTGCGGAGACGTGAACTTCGGGGAGAGAATGTTTCTGTTCTGTGGTCACGTGAATCCTGGCACATCCTCAGGTGACAAGGCACAATTAGGTGCTGCTGCCTGATGTGAATGGAGTTAACCTCTCGCTCGCCGTGCACACGGAGAAGCACGCCGGCGCGCGGGCTCAGAGAGGCCGCCCGGCCCTGTGCTGCTTCGCGTGCTGCCTCCCTCGAAGCCCTGTGGAACCTTACAGTACTGTGTTATGGCTTGAGAATTCTTTCTTAACACTGCTAGCAGTGGAAAGGGGAAAGTGTTAGCAACATGAATGGGAGCAAGTGGAACTTGCAAGATGTGGAATCATGATCGTTAGAGAGAAACTCAATCAATTGTCTGCCCCTTATAACAGTCCCATTACAATGTCTGAACCTGAACTGTACAATCAAAGCAATGTCTATTTTTGTCAAAGACAATTTTGGATAAGTCACTCTTTGGTAAACTCAAACCAGTTAAAACAAATTTACAAGTACAAAGAACTCCATGTAAGGAAGGTTAAGACTGACACAGTGACAAGAACCAGGACATTCAAGGTGCTTGCCCCAAGGGCCTCCCCTCCGAACTCGTCTCACTTATTAGAGGATGCTCTGGGAGACCTCTCAGAAGGCCCTCAGCCTGAGTGAAAAGGAGGTCCTTCCCTGAGCCTGACCTCTTCTGTCCTTGATCTGGGCATTTCTTGTCACAAACTTAATGTGTATCACAATACAAATTTTTTGCATTTAATTCTTTGAAAAAAAAAAAATCAAAACCAAACTTATTCATGTAAGGAGAAAAAAAAAATCATCACAAACATTTACCTGAAACCCCCGAACATATTTAAGTGGGTAAACACTTGGGGTCCAGCCTCCCCCTGAGGCACACGGCTTTGACAGGAGTGGAGCAAGTGCTTCAGGGAGAGAACAGACCCCTTACTTAGGCAGTCTGACAGGAAAAGGCATACTCTATACCCGATTAGCAAAAGCCGCTCCTCGGAGCAGCAGAATTCGCGTGTCTGGACGCAGTAACACTGACGTGGAGCGCGGCAGTCCACGCGTGGACAGATCCCATGTGCTCGAGACGCTACTGCTGCGCGGCTACCGCCCCGGGGCGGGGGTGGCGTGGGGGGTGATCCCGCACGAGGGCCTGCATGATTTTTTCCCCCAAAACACAAACAAAGCAAAAAATCCCCAAACACCCTCCACCCCAACTCCATTCTTGGTATTTTAAGAGCCAAAAAAGCATGTGGAAAACCAGCAAACATCTATTTTCGTATTCTTTAACGCCTAGCCTGAGGTGGGGCTTTTTGCTTTTGTCTTTCTCTCAGGTGGTCTGTGCCGTTCTGTGGAGACGCACTGGTTCTGAGTTTTAGGACCAAGGTTCTCCAGCGGAAGAAGAGTCTGGAGCGCAGACAACTCCCCCGCCCGCGGCCTGCAGCACAAACCCACCACCAAATTGCTTCTAAAAACTACTCTGTCGGAGTATACAGTACCAAAGCAATCTTATAAAGCCCGTTTTGTATACCAGAAGCACACGGGTGAACAAAATATAAAACTGAAGACACTTCCTAAAGTACTAATAAAACCTTCCCCAAACAGGACTGGAGTATGTTTTTATACAGTAATGTGTTTGCCAGCACATGCTTTTGAGGTCTTTTTTCAAGCTATAAACTCGAGAGGAAAAAAGCTGTAATTCACTTTTACCGTTAGATTTCACATTTTCTACAACTATACTGACCTAAGAGATACAGAACATAAAAAATAGCACCACGTGACCAAAAAAATGGTGACACACAGAGATTTGGTGACACACAGAGTATCTTAGAGGGCTTTCTGACTGTTGGTTTCTTGAAGCAGGAAACACTGAGAGTGGGGGAGCCACGGAGGCTCTCGTCAGCACACACAATACTAAGATAGATATATTGCTTGCAATTCCCGTAGAGTATATCTTTACAAAAAGTACAAATTCCAAGTTCTGCAGTTTCCCTGGGAACTGCATGTAGAAAAAGTTGCTGTGCACCTGAACTGGCTGTGTGAAAAGAGAAAGAAAGAAAGAAAGAAAAACCCAAAAAAACCCACAACACTGTTTGGAGAATTTTGTAGACAGAACTACAAATCCCTTTCCTTTAGTGTGAGCACTAACTCACGGTAGAGAGTGATTCAGATTTAGTTACCTGGTATGTATGTTTCTACAGTACGGAATGAAGGTAGATTTATTTGTAGGCCCAGTAAAAACATTGAAAACCACTGCTCCTTTGGGGTTGGCTAATATAACACTACAATATGTAAAAAGGTCAGCACCACGGCTTGTCCAGCTTCCCTACTGGACAACTAACAAAAATTCCAAATGGTTTCCAACCAGAGTTGAGTACATTTTATGGCATTTGGTTTATGTGTTTGTCATGAAGCAGAGCTATGAACACTGTGATTTGCTTTGCTTGCTTTTGGACACAATGAGTAATATATATGAAAACTTACTAACATTCTTTCGAAAGGGAAATAAAGGGGTAAAACCCTAACATAGGTAGGGACGAGACAGAGTCAAAAGCCCTGTTCACATTGTATTAAATTATATATTCTTCTTACATTCACCTCAACCAGAATAAAATCAAATTTGAGAATGTATATATACTATATATATAATAATCGCTTTATTATATATATATATAAATCGTCTAACTACCCCCTAAAAGTAACTTTAAATTAGAAAAGGTTACCCATTTGAATCAGCTGACGGTACCCCCGTCTCCCTCCATGGAAACGCACTGCTGCCAGTGCACAATGAGAGCGTGTGCCCCTTGGCAGAGAACGGAGGGTCAACCAGTTGGCATAGCTAAATCACTGGCAGATTCTGGATGAAGAGTTCAGCCAAAGAGGAATACTGTCAGCCCTGTTTTCCCTGGATACGTTGCCCTTCATGCTTTGAACTGCTTGGGGGAGGGAGGGCAGGGGAAAGGATAAGCACAATGAGGTGTTCCTTCCAGAAACCTCAGAAAAACTGCCAAGAGACCAGGAGATTTCCAGACGGCTGGGACAACCAAAGGGTACAACAAAGCAAATCACAAAGAGGCATTGACTAATGTGCTTTGTGTGGGTGCACGTCTTTACCATCTTAGTCAGGAGCATCCGACACCGTGTGAATTTCCATCCGGGAATCTAGGGCCATCTCTGAGGCCGATGCATCGTTTTCTAGTTTCTGTTCCACGTACACATCTGTTCTCTCAGGGGACTCCATGCGACTCCTGACTTCGGCGACGCCGGGGTGGTTTTTCCGCAGGTGCTGGTTGAGGGTGCCTTGGAACGGGAAGCACTTCCCGCAGATCTCGCAGCGGAACGGCTTGTCGTCGGTATGGCCCCGGATGTGGTACTCCAGCTGGTCCTTCCGAGTGTACTTCTTCCCGCAGAACTTGCACACAAAGGGGGTGATGCCCATATGGAGTCGCATGTGCCTGTCAAGGCTTCCCTTCTGGTTGAAGGACTTTCCACAGTAAATACAGATCAACCTCTCGTTGTACGGGTACCAGTGACCTCTTGCACTCCTCTCCCGGGGACTGCTCTCAAAGCCCGGGTTATTCATCATAGCTTCGCTGTCGGAACCCTGGACCAGGCCCTGCAGGTCACTGTGCAGATGGACAGATAGGGCCCGCTTCTGGCGGGCACGGCCTCCTCGGAAACAGCTCAGCATGGATCTGGATGGGCTGGAATTACTCAATCCTCCAAAAGCTTCGGATACGCTGGCTGGCTGCGAAGCTGCCTGGGAGTAGGAATACGCGTGCTGGAGCACAGAACCATAGGAACCCACGTTCACCGCCACGACTTGTTCCCCATCAACCATCTCGGTGTGGTACCCATCGTCTCCCAGGGAGGAGCTGTCGGAACAGCTGGGCCGGTCGGACTTCTCCATCTTCACTTTGACCTCGGTGATCTGGCTCTCCCTCACCAGCAGGTCCCCTTGCTCGTGGTCCCCCTCTATCTGGATCTCGTACTCAGAGACGCTCCCACTGCTCCCTCGGTCCGAGTGCCCTTCCTCCTGCAAACGGCTGCGCAAAGCTTTGCTGGGCGTAGTCTCCATCCGGAGGTCACTGCTTGTGGTGGGCTGCCGTACCTGAGAGCAGTATGGAGGGGAGATCTCAACCGGGTTGGCAAAGAAGCTGCTGTCTTTAACTCCGTTCCGACTCTCTGGAGTCTCTTCAGCACCGACGGTCACAGAGTCCACGTCTCCAACACTGATTTTTGAATGGATGCTCTCTAGGATCTGCGTGCACTTGTCAATGACACACTGCATCTGAAGGAAGCTGGCTGCAGTCAGAAAACTGACAACATCCTTCAGCTGCAAGGACATTCTTCCAGTGTAACAAAATGAAAGCAACTGTTCAAACACATTGGGGTTTTTAATCACTGATATTGACAAGCCACTCATGGTACTTAGTGCTGAATGGTCCCGGAAATAGGGGGAGCTGGCCGCGAGGACCGCTTTGTGGGCTCGGAATGGCTGACCCTGAATGTGGACAATGATGTCGCATAGTTTCCCTTGCAGGCGGAGTTCGTTTAGCTGGCTCAGAACGGTGCTGCTGTACTCGGGCACATCAAACTGAATAAAACTGCTGCTGTCCATTTCTACTGACATGAAGTGCAATCTGAGGAAACAGAGAGTTTCATAATTCACCAGTGACTCCTCGCCAAGTACAAGCGGCATAAACACAACTTGCAAAAATACTGCCACCACCACCACCACCAGGGTCTGTCTAATCATTTTTCTTCTTGCTTATTTTCAGTCTCTCATGTCTTGGCTAATTCTCCTAAAGCTAAATAACCTAATGATTAATTAACTTAGTGTTCTAATGGCCTAACATTCACCTTGATCAAGGTAAAACATGTTCTATGCCACAGGGTCATTTTAGCTCCAACTGAGAATGGGTATCCTTTTCAAGAAACAGATTTCCCTATTTCGCCTACCTTGGAGGATTTGAAGTACTCTGTAAAAAAATAAGTAAATTTATTTTAAAAAATGTTCTATCTTATTTGTATGTTTCCAATTGGTATTTTTCAAGTATACAGCACACCAGATACACTGAATGGAGCTTAAAAAATAAAAACCCTTTCAGTTTAGAATTTGAGTTGTTAATTTTTTTTTAATTATTATTTTTTTATTTTTTGGTCTTTTTAGGGCTGTACTCGCAGCATATGGAGGGTCCCAGGCTAGGGGTAGAATCGGAGCTGTAGCCACAGCCACAAAAACCTACATCACAACTCATGGCAATGCCAGATCCTTAACCCACTGAGCAAGGCCAGGGATTGAAACTGCGTCCTCATGGATGCTAGTCGGGTTCGTTAACCATTGAGCCACGACAGGAACTCCCTGAGTTGTTATCCTAATGTGCATTTTCTCCCCTTCAGCTCTATGCACCTTTATATCCTTTTGGGCTGATAATTCATAGAGCAAAGCTTGGTCTCTTCCAATGAAGAGTTTTTAGACAGCAGGAGCAAGAAGAATGACAGACACACCACGAGCGTTATCATCACCTGCCAGTGCTCACAGTGTTGGTGAGCTCAGGACAGACTGACTGCCCCTTACCTAGAATCCACAGCACTGAATCACTCAAAACTACAGAACGGTGTATAGTCCAGGCTGCGTTCTCTGACCAAAACACAACAAAATTAGATCACAATTACATTTTTGTTTTTAAAACCCAACCAACAGGAGTTCCCATCATGGCTCAGCAGAAATGAATCTGACTAGCATCCATGAGGACACAGGTTCCATCACTAGCCTCGCTCAGATCCTGCACTGCTGTGGCTGTGGTATAATGGTGTAGGCCGACAGCTACAGCTCCGACTGGACCCCTAGCCTGGGAACCTCCATATGCCGCAGGTACAACCCTAAAAAGACAAAAGAAAAAAAAAAAAACAACCAACAGAAATGTAAACATCTCCTCAATAAGTACTGAATCAAAGAGAAAATGAATCATGAATAAGATTATTTAGAAAATAAGAAAATTCACATCAATCTGTAGCAAGAAGGGTTTAGGAATGAAGTCTACTTATATTTTCGACTTATTTGACAACGTATTAAAAGAAAGAGATGAAAGATATGCGATACAGCAAAGTAAAAAGTGAATAAGTGTAGCGTTTAGATTGAGTATGTAAGTGTTCATTGTAAAATTCAACTTTTCTGTGCTTGAAATTTTTCACAATAAAATGGTGGAGTTCTGAAATAAGGCCAGAAAATTAATTTTAATTTTTTTTAATTTTTGCTTTTTAGGGCAGTGCCCGAGGCATATAGAAGTTCCCAGGCCAGGGGGTTTAATAATTGGAGCCACAGGTGCCAGCTTACACCACAGCAACAAGAACTCCCTGAAATAATGAATTTTAACAGGCAAAGTCAGTGTCTTAAAAATTTTTTTAATCATTAAACAAAGAAAAAAAATAAATGGAATGAGGAGTTCCCATTGTGGCTCAGTGGGTTAAGAACCCAACTAGTATCCATGAGGATGTGGATTTGATCCTTGACCTGGCTTGGTGGGTTAAGGATCCACAGTTGTCCTAAACTACAGTGTAGCTCGCAAATTCAGCTAGGATCTGGCGTTGCTGTGGCTATGGCGTAGGCCAACAGCTGTGGCTCAGATTATTAGACCCCTAGCTTCCTAGCCTAGGAACTTCCATGTGCCGCAGGTGGGGCCCTAAAAAGACAAAAAAAAAAAAAAAAAAAAGGAATGGCTTAAGAGGTTAGAAAAGGAACAACAAACTAAAAACCAAGGAAAACAGGAATTCCCATCACGGCTCAGTAGTTAATGAATCCGACTAGGAACCAAGAGGTTGTGGGTTCGATCCCTGGCCTTGCTCAGTGGGTTAGGGATCCGGCGTTGCCGTGAGCTGTGGTGTAGGTCGCAGACGCGGCTCAGAATCCCACTTTGCTGTGGCTCTGGCGTAGGCTGGTGGCTACTGCTCTAATTCAATCCCTAGCCTGGGAACCTCCATATGCCGTGGGAGCAGTCCAAGAAATGGCAAAAAGACAGGAAAAAAAAAAAAACAAAGAAAACAAAAAAGTAACTAATACCAAACAGTATTTAATGACAAAGTTTTAAATTTTAAGACAACACAACGTGCAACTTAACCTAAGACTCCTGCAGAAAAAGATCAATCAGTGTGATAGATCTCACAGAATTCTTTTTAATCACGACAATTTGTTAAAACATTTTCGTCAAAGAGAAATCCTGTGCCCTTATTTATCCTACACTTATGATTGAAATCAATTTGCAGTCGGAACAGAATGGACATATTTTTAGTGTGACATAAATGGGCAGAAATAAATTAAAAAGAAACAGAAGTTCCAAAGCACAAATGATCTTCAGGCCCTTCACACTGCTCTAGATGCATGTTAAAACACTTCAAGTGTCTCTGTTTGTATGGCATAAATCTGATAGCAAAAGATGGCGAATAGCATAGAGAAGACCGCCAGCCTTACCTAAGTAAAGGGACTTCACTAAACACTTTCTTCAGTATCCTACAGGAAATACTAGCAAATATATAATCTACCAAAGGAATATGTATTATGATCAAATGTAAGGATGGCTATGTGCTAGGACATACACGAATATAATCTGCAACCTCAATAAGTCAAAGGAGAAAAACCATATGGCCAAATCAAGTACATGCCAAAAAATGCATTTTGGAAAGTTAAATGCCCTTTCAAAGTAAGCTAGGGATAGAACATTTTCTTAATATAATAAGTAGTATCTACTGCAAACCAATGGCAACATCACCCTTAAAAAGGAAACATTATATCCACATTTCCCAAAATGTATTTAGTAGAACTCCAGTCCCAAGCTCAATATCCTTACCTCCCAGGAATTAAAAAAAAAAAAAAACTTATTAGCATAATAACCCATCTGAAAAGTCCTGGAGACAAGAATTCTGTTTAACTCAGCGGTTTGGAACTCATTTAACTGTGAAACTCTCTCTCAAGGTACAAGTATTAATATTCCGAGGAATTAGTGTTCTCTCACTCACACTCTGGTGAACACTTCTGTAATTTCCTTTAGGGTGTCTGGAAGGATACAAGGTTGCCTGTTCACCAATGCTCTTACTTAACATTGTTCTTTAAGTTCCAGCCAAAGCAGCAAGACAAGAAAATCAAGGCATAAAACCTTTAGAGAAGGGGAAGTGAAATGACTTTTCAAGGGAAATATGGCTATTTACATAGAAAATATAAGAAAGGAGTTCCTGCTGTGGTGCAGTAGGTTAAGAATCCAACTGCAGCACCTTGGGTCGCTACAGAGCCCGGGTTCAATCCCTGGCCCAGGAACTTCTACATGCCTTGGGTGTGGCCATAAAATGAAAGAAAGAAAAAAAGGAAAGAAAAGGAAGGAAGGAAGGAAGGAAGGGGAACACAAGAGAATCACTTGAAAAAAATGTGTTAGAATCAGGATCTAACAAGTGTAGAGTTTCAAAAACTATTATTCATAAAAAACCAGTTAGGTAAGCTAATGACAAGTAACAACCAACAATAGTAACAGAAACTATACAACATCTGGGGAATAAATAAAAAACAGGACCTACGATAAGAAAACTCTAACGCTTTAATAAGGACAAAGACATATATAAATGAAGACACATATCATGCTCCTGGCAGGAAGATGTATGTGATTACTATAAAGACAGGCACTTTCTCCCCCATATTAATGTATAAATATAATGCAGCCCAATGGAGTACCTTTTTTTTTTTTTTTTTAAGGGCCGCACCTGTGGCATATGGGAGTCTCCAGGCTAGGGGTTGAATCAGAGCTGCAGCTGCTGGCCAACACCACAGCCACAGCAATGCCAGATCCAAGCCATGTCTGCGACCTACACCACAGCCTCATAGCAATGCCAGATCCTTAACCCCACTAAGCAGATACTTAACCTACTGCGCAGGGCCAGGGATCAAACCCACAACCTCACAGGTACTAGTTGGGTTCGTTACTGCTGAGCCACAACTGGTACTCCCAATGGAGAACTTTCTTAAAGAAACTTGACAGGAGTTTCCGTCGTGGCACAGTGGTTAACGAATCCGACTAGGAACCATGAGGTTGCGGGTTCGGTCCCTGCCCTTGCTCAGTGGGTTAACGATCCGGCATTGCCGTGAGCTGTGGTGTAGGTTGCAGGCGCGGCTCGGATCCCGCGTTGCTGTGGCTCTGGCGTAGGCCGGTGGCTACAGCTCTGATTCGACCCCTAGCCTGGGAACCTCCATATGCCGCAGGAGCGGCCCAAGAAATAGCAACAACAACAACAACAACAAAAAAGACAAAAAAAAAGAAAAAGAAAAAGAAACTTGACAACACGACTTTAAAACTCATCTAGAACACTGCTGTCCAACAGAAAGATAATGCAAGCCACGTATAACGTCTTCTAGCAGTTACACTGCCTAAAAGTAAAAACATAAATTTTATTTATTTATTTTTTGTCTTTTTGCTATTTCTTTGGGCCGCTCCCATGGCATATGGAGGTTCCCAGGCTAGGGGTCGAATTGGAGCTGTAGCCGCCAGCCTACACCAAAGCCATGGCAACGCGGGATCCGAGCCGTGTCTGCAACCTACACCACAGCTCATGGCAACACCGGATCCTTAACCCACTGAGCAAGGCCAGGGACCGAACTCGCAACCTCATGGTTCCTAGTCGGATTCGTTAACCACTGCGCCACGACGGGAACTCCAAAACATAAATTTTAACACATTTAACCCAATACAACTAAAACATTATCATTTCAACATCAATATTAGAAAGTTACAAACCAGATATTTTATACTCTTTTTTCATAGCAAGTCTTTGAAATGTAAGGTATATTTTACTTTTATAGCACATCTCAATTTGGAATAACTACATTTCAAGTGCTCAATAGTCACACCTGACCAGTGGCTACCACATTGAACAGCACAGATCTACGAGAATAAATGCTGAAGAAATTTTTCAAAAAAGAAAAATACAGCCAAACATATAGATGTCAAAATGTTTAAGGAGGCTATACTTCATTCATATCATTAAGTATATATCAAGGGTCTTCTGCATGCCTGGCATTAGGGATCCAAGCGAGCTACAATTCTCTCACAAACTGTGATAAGAGCTATGAGATCTTTCACAATGGAGGAGTGGTCAGACAAGGCCATGTGAACAAGTGATATTTCAACTCAAGGATGAGTAAAGGCTAGCCAGATATTGGGGGCAGGGGGAGTGCTGCAGGGAAATGTTCCAGTTTTCCAGATAGAAAGAATCACATGCCCAGAGATGGGAGCTGGAGTTGGGAAAGAAGGAAATATTAGAGCGTTGTGGCCCAGCTGGGATGAGGAGAAAGGGCAGAGGCCACATGAGGCTATCCAGGTAGGTAGAAATCAGACTAGGGTGGGCCCTTCGGGGCTATTTTCAGCCAGTGAAAAAGAAAGACTTCTTGAAATAGATGCTGCTTGGATAACATAATAAATAGTGAGTTAGATCCCTTCTTTACAACATACCCGAAAATAACTTCAAGAGAAGGCATTTCTAAACACACACATAGATACCAGAAGAAAGGGAGATTTAACTATTTAAGCAAAAACTTTTAGGAGTTCCTCTGTGGTGTGGAGGGTTAAGGTTCGGGTGCTGTCAATGTGGCAACCTGGGTGGCTGCTCTGGTGCAGGTTCCATCTCTGGCCCCGGAACTTCCACATAGCACAGCCGTGGCCAAAAAACAAACAAAATACTTCTGTACATCTAAAAGTATACCCTTTACCATGGAGTTTCCGTCATGGCTCAGTGGTTAGCGAATCCGACTAGGAACCATGAGGTTGCCAGTTCGATCTCTGGCCTTGCTCAGTGGGTTAAGGAGCTGGCATTGCCGTGAGCTGTGGTGTAGGTCGCAAACGCTGCTCAGATGTGCTGTCGCTGTGCCTGTGGCGTAGGCCAGCGGCTACAGCTCCGATTGGACCCCTAGCCTGGGAACCTCCATATGCCGCAGGAGCGGCCCTAAAGAAGACCATAAATAAATAAATAAATAAAAGTATACCCTTTACCAAAAAAAAAAAAAGACAAATTATGAAAAATATAACCTCTACAGCAGAGAAGTATCAAACTTTTATAAATCAATAAAAGCCAAATATAACTGAAAAATGGGCAAAGAATATGAACAGATGCTAAAAAATCATTTAAAATAGCCTTTAAATAGAGGGATGAAATGGTTAGCAACATCATCAATAAACAAAGAAATAAAAATTAACATGAGACACAACTTTTCTTTTTGGAACTGCCCAGACTTAAAAAACGCAAGGCTTCTGACAGTGTTAATAGGGACGGGGTGCTCTCATATACTTCTGGTAGGCAAATATAACAAAAGCCTTAATTAAAGTAGTAATTTCTCTTGACTCAGCACTTTGTATTATTTAAAAAAATCATGAAAATAAGCGCAAGAATTTATCCATAACTATATTCAATTACTACAGCAAACAATGGAAACAACCTAAATGTCCAACGAGGGACTTATTCAAGTCTGGCACACCCACACCCTGAAGACCGTGTCATTATTAAAACGATGTCAAAGAATACAAAGTGAGCTCCCCAAGAGGTGAGCACCATGAGGGTGGGAATTTCTATCTGCTTTATTAACCACCTGCCAGATGACTGCCTGGCACATGGTGGATACTCAATAAATATCTGCTGGATACATATTTAATAACATAGCAGAAAAGGAGGTAGCAGGAGTTCTCATCATGGCACAGCGGAAAAGAATCCAACTAGGAACTAGGAGGTTGCGGATTCGATCCCTGGCCTTACTCAGTGGGTTAAGGACCCGGTGTTGCCGTGAGCTGTGGTGTAGGTCGCAGATGCGGCTCGGATCTGGCGTTGCTGTGGCTGTGTCCAGCGGCTGTAGCTTCGATTAGACCCCTAGCCTGGGAACCTCCATTTCTTTTTGAGGGTGTGGCCCTCAAAAAGACAAAAAAAAACAAAAACAAAAAACCTGTTTAAAAAAAATGAGGTAGCAGATGAACTATAAATCAACAGGAGGTTATGGGTGACGGAAATGGTCTAAAACTGAATTATGGTGACAGTTTGACAACTTTTTTTTTTTTTAGGTTTTTCTCTGAAGTTTGACAACTTTTTAAGTTTACTAAAAGTTACTGAATTGTACACCTAAGATGGATGAATTTTATATGTAAGGTATACCTCAAAAAAGCTGTTAAAAAAATCAGGTAACCATAAAATAGAGAGGAAGATATTTCTAAAAGTATATATGTAAACATGACACTAAATATACATACCTTAAAAATGTATACAAAATATTTACATTAATGTAAGAGTAAAGATGTTTTAACTTTCTTCTTTGTATTTGTCTGTATTTTCTTTTTTTTTTTAATATGTTTATTGTAATTTTTTTTTGTCTTTTTGTCTTTTTGTTGTTGTTGCTATTTCTTGGGCCGCTCCCCGCGGCATATGGAGATTCCCAGGCTAGGGGTCGAATCGGAGCTGTAGCCACCGGCCTACGCCAGAGCCACAGCAACGCGGGATCCGAGCCGCGTCTGCGACCTACACCACAGCTCATGGCAACGCCGGATCGTTAACCCACTGAGCAAGGGCAGGGACCGAACCCGCAACCTCATGGTTCCTAGTCGGATTCGTTAACCACTGCGCCACGACGGGAACTCCTGTCTGTATTTTCTGAACTTCTGTAAGAGAACTTGTATTACTTGGAATGACAACCAGAAAAAAATGAATGAGGAAACTCTTTTCATACTAATATACAATCACTATAAGATTTGCTGAATGAAAAAGGTGAGATGCAGAGCAGTGTGTATGCTGTTTGTATAAAGTGATACGAAAACTCATACTCCTCACTGTATCAGTATTTTCATATACAGATTATGAGCAGAATATTTCTGGAACGATGCACAAAAACAAAGGGCCTCTTGGGAGGGGGATGAGGCAGGCTGAAGGCCTTTCAGTGAATCATATTAGACTCTTAAAAAAAACTTAAGGCATCTCATCCAGTTTTTTTAAAATAATAAAAGACCATGAAGATCATAATATAACTATTAGAAGCCTGAATCTGGAGTCAGATGTAGATTCAAATGATAACTGCTTTCCACTTGTAAAACCTTGGGGAAGGTACTTTATAAACTTGCCAAGTCTCAGTTTTCTTTTATGACGGTAGTAGCAGTAATAAGATTCTTTGCCTCATGAGGAGTTATGGAAGCACTTAGCACGCGGCAACCAAGGTCACCTATTACAGACTTTCTTTAGGGGAACAGGAGGGTGTAACAGAGAACAGGCTTTGAAGCTGGACTTGGATAGGAATCCTCTGTGCCACTTTCTAATGAAAATCATAACAATGAACATTTAAATAGCTCTGTGGCCTTGAACAAGTCAGTTAACTTTGATCTCTGTATCTAGAAAAGGTCTTGAAAGAACTACTGCTCAACACGACTGCTATGATAATTGAATGAGGGAAATTCATGCAACGAATGTGTATAATAGCTTACATGTAATGAGTACCAAACTTGTGCTAAACTTCTTACATATATTAATTTACATATATTAATTACATATATCACTTTGAATACTATGATTGCTCCCTCTTTACAGATGAAGAAACTGAAGAAAAGAAGTTAAGACTCTTGCCAAAGGTCCCGGAGCTAACACATGGACTTAGTCTGGCTCCAGAGATCACACTCATGGCTATAGAGACTGCCTTCTAGACACACGGACAGACTGGCACCTACCAAGTGGTCAAATGCTCCCTTTTTGTTACAGCATCTTCAGGACACAAAGGTGTGTAAATCATGACTTTTGGAATTAAAGGGCAAAAGGAAAGTAGGTTCAGGCTTTTTTTTTCTTTTCCAGGCATGCAGAAATTCCTGGGCCAGGGATCGAACCCAGGCTACAGCAGCCACCTAAGCCATAGCAGTGACAACACTGGATCCTTAAGCTGCTGTGCCACAAGGGAACTCCGTAGGCTTTTTAAAGGTTTGGAGTCCCAGGCGAAAACCAACAAGAAATAAATACATAAAAACAAAAAAGCATTTCTGAAATAGTCTGCCAAACTGAAAATAGCTTCACAATGAGCCTTCCTCTCTGTGTGTGGCTTTTTATCTTCTTCTCAGAAGAAAAGTAGAGAACTACACTTGGAAAGAAAATCACCGACGAGAAAAAGACCATGATTAACACCTAAGAGAGGAATTCCATTTTTCTGCAAAACGAGAGAGGAAGTGCTCTCCTCTCCTCTCCTTGACACTGCCACTTCCTCTCGGCAGTGACAACAAAATTCAGACTCCTGCCTAAAGCTGCTAACAAGCAACACCCTTGAGTAAGAGGCTTCTCAACGCTGACATATGGAGGATTGACAGAGTATTTATGTCCTAGGCACATGACTAGGCTAAAGGGAATAAAAGGCATAATGAACCACAATTCTACACCCATCGACCAGATTTATCAGATCCAGCGATAAATGGAAGTAGAGGAAAGCCAGAACCTCCTACAGAGACACCAAGGTCGACCAGAACCTTCTACCCTCCATATCAGCAATTCCCCAGCATGGTTCTCAGTGGTTCCTTGGGGGTCTTGATTTCTCCCTGCATAGAATGTCAGTGGGCCCATACCTAAGTTAGTGTTTAATTTCATCTTTAAAATGAAACATATGCATGTGGTCAAACTTCAAACTACAGTACAGAAAAATATAAAATGGACAGCAAAACTCTTCTTCAGCTTTTCTTCCCAAAGATAATCACTGGCAAAAAGTTGTCTGGTATTCTTTCAGCAAAAACTGTAAACATAATCTGCATAAATTGTTCTGCACTCTGTTTTTGTTGTTGTTGTTTGTTTGTTTTTGTATTTTCTAGGGCTGCATGCACGGCATATGGAGGTTCCCAGGCTAGGGTTCTGATCAGAGCTGTAGCTGCTGGCCTTCCCACAGGCCTTTGCCAGAGCCATGGCTATGCCAGATCCAAGCCACATCTGCGACCTACACCACAGCTCACAGCAACACCGGATCCTTAATCCACTGAGCGAGGCCAGGGATCGAACCCACAACCTCATGGTTCCTAGTCGGATTCGTTAACCACTGAGCCACAATGGGAACTCCTGCACTCTGCTTTTTAAAAATGTATTTAATACACCTTTCCATAGCAGCACAAACTCACCTACTTCCTGGTATTCCCCTCATGGCTGTGTCACGATGTACTTCATCAGTCCCCATGAGACACCAAGAGCAGGAGACAATTCAGTCAAAGTATTCCTCCTGGCAGAGGAGCTGCTGCATTAGTTTTTCACATCAATGGGTAATGCCAGCCCACCTCCCCAAAGGTGGCAGCAACTGTACTTTCACCGACAGCCCATGAAGTGTCAGTTCCCCCCATAACGGTCAAGAATGATTATCGAAGAGTTCCCATCGTGGCTCAGTGGAAACAAATCTGACTAGTAACCATGAGAACACAGTTTCAGTCCCTGGCCTCGCTCAGTCGGTTAAGGATCCAGCGTTGCTGTGAGCTGTGGTGTAGGTGGCAGACGCGGCTGGGCTCTGGCATTGCTGTGGCTGTGGCGTAGGCTGGCATCTGTGGCTCTGATCCCAATTCAACCCCTAGCCTGGGAATCTCCGTATGCCACGGGTGTGGCCCTAAGAAGACAAAAAAAAAAAAGAAAAAAAAAGAATGACAACTGAATTTTTCACTTTTGCCACACTGACAGGTTAAAAACGGTATCTCATTGTTTTGATGTGATTTAATTATAAATGAGATTGATCAGCTTTTCTCATGTTCAATGGCAATTTGTCTAAGTTTGTCTTTGAACTACCTACTCACATCCTTTGCCCACATCTGCCTTTTTTATTGAACTGTCAGAGTTCTTTGCAAATTAAGAAAATTAGCCTTTTGTCGAATGTGCTGCCAGTATTGGATTTAATTGCAATCACTAAATGGCATGCTGACTGGGAATTTAAATTATTTTTCTACATTTATAGGAAATATTCAATTTCAATCTTCTACATGCATAAAACCAAAGGGAATTCAAAGATGAGTAAGAGTCCCAGTCTTGCAGTCTGATACAGGCTTACTGCAGACTTGTCCAAATTCAGAGAGAGATGGGAATGGAACTGCTTTTTGATAAGGCATAGAAGTGATTTATATTAGTTTTTCTTTTAGACTAAGTTTGGAGCTACATCAGAAAACACTAAGTACATCAGACTCAGTATTCTTCAGTTCAACAGATTAATCACAGGTATTTCTGTCCATTATAGTAAACAAAAAACATCCTGAGGAGCTCCTGTGTTGGCTCAGCAGTAAAGAACCCAAGGAGTATCCATGAGGACACGGGTTCGATCTCTGGTCTCGCTCAGTGAGTTAAGGATCCGGCATTGCAGTGAGCTATGGTGTAGGTTGCAGACATGGGTCACATTTGGCGTGGCTGTGGTGCAGGCCGGCAGCTGCAGCTCCAATTCAACCCCTAGCCTGGGAACTTCCAAATGCCACAGGTGCGGCCCTAAAAAGACGGAAAAAAAAAAAAAAGAAGGAAAAAAGAAAAAAAGAAGTAATTTCTTTTAAAAAACACATATGGAAAGGATATCAGTTGAAAATGGTTTGTTCGGAAATTCAAACTTGTCAACTTTTTTATTTCGTCATAGCTTTTTGCTGCTCATTCAACCAATGGACACACAAACTTCCCGCTCTTCATTTCTTTAACTTAAATGTACTTTCACACCTCCGGAAGCAGCTCTCACCTGACACCCAGCCCCTGCCCCGGCCAGCTGAGACTGCCACCACTGGTCTCAACAGTAGGTTCTGGGAAGAACCACCGCGGATGTGGGCAGTCCCAACATTTGTCCAGCCACCTACACTGGTCTCAGCAACTCAGGAGGATCACTGCCACCTTCCCCCACACTCCTCAGCCTCCCCCGCCTTATTTGGGAAAGTCCATCATTATCACCAGTAAACAACATTTACTCAATACTCTATGCTAGGCATGGCTTAAAGGTCTTATATGCATTATTTCACTAAATAAATCCTCTTGACCTTCCCCAGAAGGCAGCTATTATTACCCCTACCTGAGAGGGGGGGAAACTGAGGCTCTGAGAGGCTAACATTTTCAGGACTGTCTGGCCATCCAGGCCCCCTAGACATTAGCCCCTTATTCTTGTTTTTTTGTTTTGTTTTGTTGTTTGTTCTAGATGGGGTTTTTTTTTGTTTGTTTTGTTTTGTTTTTGCTTTTCAGGGCCACACCCACAGCATATGGAAGTTCCCAGGCTAGGGGTAAAATTGGAGCTGCAGCTGCCAACCTATGCCACAGCCACAGCAATGCCAGATCTGAGCTGTGTCTGCAACCTACACTACAGCCCACGGCAACGCTGGATCCTTTAACCCACTGAGAGAGGTCACATTTCCATGAATACTATTTGGGTTCAACCTGCAACAGGAATTCCCCATTATTCTTGTTTAATGTGCCCAAGTGGAACAGCAGGATCAGCAGAGGAAGCAGGACAGGAAAAGAAAACTTGCTCCAGGTTACACTCCTGCCGTAGATGGTGGCCAGGGAAAGGGACAGTGACAGGTGGCAAACATCCTCCCATTGCTGCCCAAGGCTCCTACTCCCTCCTCTCTGTGAGGAGGAAAGAGGCAGAGAAGAAAGGCAAAAGGAGGAGTTCCAGTCGTGGCGCAGTGGTTAACGAGTCCGACTAGGAACCATGAGGTTGCGGGTTCGGTCCCTGTCCTTGCTCAGTGGGTTAAGGATCCGGCGTTGCCGTGAGCTGTGGTGTAGGTTGCAGACGCGGCTCGGATCCCGCGTTGCTGTGGCTCTGGCGTAGGCCAGTGGCTACAGCTCCGATTGGACCCCTAGCCTGGGAATCTCCATATGCCGCGGGAGCGGCCCAAGAAATGGCAAAAAGACAAAAAAAAAGGCAAAAGGAGGCATTTTAGTAACACACGTCAACTTTACGAGAGACTGAGCAGTCTCAGCTCTAGGAATTTACGACAGCACCCTCTCTCAAGACGAAGCTCTCCCTCTCCTCTAGATCAAAGTCACTAGTGGAGAGAAGGGCTGTTAGCAGAAAGAAGACCCAGGTGGCCCTCCAGCTGCAGCATATTCTGCCTCCCCTATTCACAGCTTTATCCTCTCATCCTCATCAGAGCCCTGTAGGCTGGCTGATTTTACCTGCTTTAAACAAACAGCTAACTTTATCTGCTATAGCATCCATTAATTAGAAACCACTGATACAAGGCTCAAGTAAGTGGTCCTTTCAGTGTTCGAAGGTGAAAGTCGCAGAGAGCAAATGCGGCGCAGACAACACAGGTTCAGCCCAAGTTCAAGAGTTCCCGCTGTGGCACAGTGTGTTAAGGATCCAGAGGTGCTGCAGCTGTGGTTCAGATTTGATCCCTGGCCAGGAATTCCACGTGTCGTGGGTGCAGCTGAAAAAGAAAAATAAATAAATAAACAAAAAGCAAGAGTAGACGGTGAGGTGAGGGGCTCTCCAGGATGGACCGAGAAGTGAGGAAGCCAAGTCTGAAAGCACCGAAGCCAGAAGCAAAGCTAGGGCAAGACAGAACCAAGCAGGACACATGCGGGGAGTTAAGGCAGACTGGGCAATGGGGGCAGGGAGGCCAATCACCCAGGGAGGCAGTGCGGGTACAAGCCGAGGGGGAGAGGCACTGTCCTGTAAATCCCCATACAAGTCAGCCTGGATACTCGACCCACAGACTTGCAGTAAAACGTGAAGGCGAGGGGTCCCGGCAAAAACATGCACGCGTGCTCTGCAAACTAAGATCTGGTGCAAGACCTTATGCCAGTAAGGCTTAGCAAGTAGAGCTGCTTGAAATCTTTGCACGTTTCCACCCCAAAAAAGTTTCAGAACATAGGACCACACCCAGGCATCAGGACAAGACACTATTTTGAAATGCTACAAACAAGGGAATGATACCCCTAATCCAGACTCCGAGGCTAAGAATAAATACATTTAAAAAGCCACTTTGCAAAGACAGGGAAACCAGCTGTCTACCACACACACTGAGCCCGGGAAGGGTGAACAGAGAGTAGTTCATGGACGCTCTGCTCTTCCTTCCACCCCACCCTCCCACTCAGCTCCAGCAAATGAGGCAAAAGGCAATGAGTGCTCTTATGTATGATCACTACAGGTTCACATAAAATAAAACGCCCAGTGGGAAAATACAGCTCCCAAGTTTTCTTTTTTTTTTTTGATAGCAAGAAATAGATTTACTAAGATAGGATCCGTGTGAGAGATGCAAGTGGGCAAGTGAGGAGGCTCTGCCTGCTCCCTAAGTTTTCAAAGGTGCTGCATGTTTACTAATTTTTTATAAGGCACCAGGGAAGTAAGGAGGGTCCTATTGTTTTCCATCTGATGTCACTAAAGTCTCAGGGCAGTATTTTTAAAAGATGTGACTATCATCAAAAAATAACTAGAAGTGGAGTTCCCTTCGTGGCTCAGCAGTAAACAAAGCCAACTAGGGTCCATGAGGGTGCAGGTTCGATTGCTGGCCTCGCTCAGTAGGTTAAGGATCTGCATTGTCATGAGCTGTGGTGTAGGTCACAGACTCAGCTCGGATCCTGAGTTGCTGTGGCTGTGGTGTAGGTCAGCAGCTGCAGCTCCAATTCGACCCCTAGCCTGGGAATTTCTATATGCTGGCAAGTGCAGCCCTAAAAAGCAAAAAAAAAAAAAAAAAGCTAAAAGAAAGCATGGGTGAATTTATTTATAGTAACACACAGGGGTCTTTGCAAGCCTAATATAAATCCCAGAAGCCACAAAGATAAATAGACCTGACAACATAGAAATATATGATAATGGAGTTCCTGATGTGTCACAACAGGATCGGCTGGAGCACTGGGATGCAGGTTCAATCCCCAGCCTGGCACAGTGGCTTCAAAATCTGGCGTTGACGCAGCTGCAGCTCAGATCTGATCCCTGGTCTGGGAACTCCACATGCCTGAAGGTGGCCAAAAAAACGGAAAAAAAAAAACCCTTCCCCAATTCAGCCAAAAGATAAATGACATACTAAGGGAAAGTACATGCACATTTGACAAAGAGCTACTCTCCTTTTTTTTTTTTAATTCTCCTTTTTGGCCACACTTGTGGCACATGAAAGTTCCCAGGCCAGGAATCAAATTCCAGCTGGAGCTTCGACCTATGCCACAGCTATGGCACTGCTGGATCCTTAACCCACAGCGGGAACTTCAACACAAGGCTACTTTCCAAATTCTCTAATTTATATTATAATTCAAAAAGAATGGGCTGACATAGAAGACCCTATGGAAGAAGGAGCAAAAAATACCAATAGTTCAAAGAAAAAGAAAAGTGACCAAAAAACATATGAAAAGATGTTTAGCTTTATTTATGGTCAAAACATATGAATTACAGGGAGTTCCCATTGCAGCTCATTGGTAAGGACCCGACTAGGATCCTCGAGGATGTGAGTTCAATTCCTGGCCCCAATCAGTGGGTTAAGGATCCAGCGTTGCTGTAAACTGCAGTGTAGGCCGCAGACACAGCTAGGATCTGGTATTGCTATGGCTCTGGGGTAGGACAGCAGCTGCAGCTCCCATTCAACCCCTAGCCTGGGAACTTCCATATGCCGCAGGTGCAGCCCTAAAAAGACAAAACAAAACAGAAAAAACTAATACACAGTACTTACAAAAGCATGTTAGGATATATATAACAAGCACTGCACATTTTTATTTGCTATAGCAGAAAAAAAAGTGGGAAACAATCTCAAAACCCAGAGGATAGACTGGTTCAAATAAAAAGAAAAAAAAAAATACTACCCACTAACTAAAAAGGACAGATCTATATCCTTCAATATGGAAAGAGCTTTAAGATTTAGCCCAAACCAGCAAGATAAGAAAAATATGTATGTATATAGGGATTCCCCTCATGCTATTTTTTTAAGAAAAATGAATATACGCTGCTATTTCCTTTCTGGAAGGAACACCATGAAATTGTTAATACTGGTGACTTTCGGGAATGAGGACTAAGGACCAGAGAGGAATGGGAAACAGACTTTTATACTTTTTGAGTTGTTTTATTATATAGCTATATTATTCTCACTAAAAGCTTTTTCAAGATATGTTACAGGATTTTACCTAAAAATATGTAATTTCTAAAACCAGAGAAACTAGAGAAAGATGGGCTGGAAATGGATAATTACTGTATCAGGCAGACAATTAATTACAGAGGCAGAAACAAAGAACAATGAGAAAAATGACAAGACTAATTACTTTTGACCAAAGAGATTTTTTAAAAAATCAAAACAGAACAAAGAAAAACTTCATGGTGGAAATAATATTTGAACAGGACTTTGCATTTCAAAGGGAACAGACAGAAAGAATGGCAGACGCAAAGAACAGTGGCGTGAAGATGCATTGTGCCTGGGGAAGTGGCCAGGACCAAGATACAAGGAGTGACGAAGGAAAGAGGAAAACGCTAGAGTGGAAAACGCAAACTGAATTCTAGTGGCATGTCCAAGGAGGGACTCCACAGGGCTTGGAGACTGAGGGATGTTATCCATTCTGGAAGGCAAGCTCGTTCCGCCTCAGACAAGCTGAGTTTAGGCTGCCCCCCAGGATGAGAGCAGAGCTGTCCAATAAGCACAATTAGGGAGTAACCAAAAACTGGCCCACACCAAGGATCGATGTGGTAAGAGGAGGTTACTCAGGGAGAGCAAACAGGCAAGACACTGGAGAACAGAACAGTCATCTGCCCCCACCGAAAGACGGGATCTCCTGAAAGATTAAATATCCATACCTAGCCCTCTCCTTAACACATCATTTCACTGAGGAGTCAAATTCTGCATCATGCCTTTTGTTAAGCTGAAAGGAAACAAACAATGAAAACAAGAACCTGGACTAGTGACATCTTCCCACACTGCTAACCCATTTGAAAGAGAACCTCAAGATAAGAAAGGACATTTCCATATCATCTGGGCAAAACACCACATGGGCCTTGAAATCCCCTCTACGATAGCCCTGGGTAAAGCCCTGGGACCATTTCTCTGTAATGACAACCAGAACAAAAGTAAAAGTGTAAAACCTAAGCAGTCAGGATGTGCTGATTTTTTTTTTTTCTTTTTAGGGCCACACCCACAGCATGTGGAGGTTTCCAGGCTAGGGGTCGATTCAGAGCTGTAGCAGCTGGCCTACACCACAGCTCATGGCAATGCCGGATCCTTAATCCACTGAGCGAGGTCAGGGATGGAACCTTCGCCCTCATAGAGGCTAGTCAGATTCATTTCCACTGAGCCACAACAGGAACTCTGGGATGTACTGTTTGAGCCTCCTGGGCTGCCAAGCTCACAGCTCTGGTGGTGAGCTTTCTGAGGGCAGGGATTGTGTGCCCAGAGTCTGGCAGAGAGGCTCCCAGCATGTGTCAGCGGATGCAACCTAAACCAAGCTGGTGACTCAAAATCTACCACTGCCACCGTAGCTGCACACTTACTTAGCTTTCAATGTTTCCTGCTGAGGAGCCAAAAGAGGTAAGATTGTCTCACCAGCAGGAAAAAATTTAGCAAGGTGGCTCATTCCCATCTAACCCATAAACACTCTAATTCGCTCCACTTCATTTAAAAATACCCTGCGACACTTCCAAGAAAGGAAAGGAAGGTTACAAATTTGGAAGTTGTTTAAGGCACCAGGAGGTACCCATTATTCTCAATCACGATGCTCATGATTCCAAACCCAGATTCGCACCTGCTGGCTTCAGTCTTTTGCTGTACCAGAGACACAACTCAAGCTAGACTCTCAGGCACTGAAGACCTGAAGATCCCTAATTTTCATTCTCATACAAGAAGTCATTAAAAGACTACAGATGGAAGCACTGAGGACAACGGGCATGGTAACAGCAGTAACAACTATATAAAAATAACCTTCCTAGGTATTTCTGCCTGGGTCCAGATCGAAACTAAAACTGAGCTGTCATAAATTATAATCTAATCCTTTAGAAAGCAGCAGCCGAATAACACCAGGGCTGCATGAAACATTCTGGTGCTGCTGAAACCCAGTGCAAGAAAAAAATAAATAAAATGGCATTCCGTGATGGATATTCATGAAGCACTCATCCTAATTTAAAAGAAAACAAGTCTAGAATTCTTACTGCATTAATTCATGTGAGCCTGAAAGAACATTTTTATCCAAACTGTTAGATTTCCTACCAAGGCGTTAACATTCTCCAAGTCTGCTCAGATACACTAATTCTGAGAGTGCGGTTTGGTTTGACAGTGGGGATTGTCTTTCAGTCAGTACAAAATACTAGACGCTTCTTCTGAGCTTCCCAGCAGGGTGGGAATGGACTCTTTAACCCGACTGGCAATAAGAGTTACTGAGCTCCAACTGTGTACTGTATGCTAAGTAAGCTCGTTACCTGCTCCCTGAATCCATGACCACAGTGAGATAGATGCTGTAGCTACCCAATCCTACAGATGAGAAAACACACTCAGAGAGACTCAGAACTTTTCCTGAGATCACCAATGATCAGCTGAGCCAAGATTTGAACCTGGATTTGACAGTCTCCCGAACCATAATTCTTATCTCCTACAGGAATAAGATTTTAATCCAGTTACAGTGGGGTTTTCACTGGAGCTGGAGTCTTACTGATCACCTTTGAGTGGAAACAAATTTTCTCATTTAGGGATTTATCGACTGTACCAACATAGCAATAATAAGAGGTTACAATCTCTTGTACTTTACGGCCATTTCTCCGCATAATGTCCATTCTTTTTACTTCTAAGAAGTGGGCAATTAGCTGTTTAAAATCCTATCATGAAATAGAAAGATGTGTTTCAGTTGAATGAATGAATAAGCTTTAAGGCAAAGAACTCAAAAAAATGTCAAGGAGTAGCATCGTGTCTGCTTATCGCTGGCATTTCAGGGGACACTGGACCCGGAAAATATATTAAGTCCCGCCTCTTATGATAAAAGGATTAGAAATGCTCACCTTGAATTGCTTTCATCCAGGAGGTTTTCCACGCCATCAATACAACCAGAAAATAACTATTCGAAATTAAACTGCCTTCAGTTGATGTCCATCACTAAGCTACATTCAGCAGTTTGTCAACTACAAAACATTAAATGGACGCAATTAAGAAGTCTGAAAAACATTAAGCAGAATTTAAAGAAAGATGAAAACTAATGGGGAAAACATAATGACGCGTTCTAGGTTTGTGGTACTGACATTTTTGACAGGTGGAAGGTAGAAGCAGGATCCAGAGGCACGTAGAAAAGTCTCGGGAGCTACAATGAGGTTCAGCAGCCTATCATTTCTCCGCCTTGATAAATTTACACCTAATAATAATCATGATGATGATGAAAATGGATTAAGCAGTTACTCGGTGCTGTAAACTCTGTTACCTCCTTCATATACTTTTCTTCACTTTAAAACTCCTAGCATCCTACAAAAGGGATTATATTACCCCCACACTACAGATGAGAAAACAGAGGCCCAGAGACATTGTATAAATGGTTCAAGTTCACTTGGCTAGTAAGCAGCCTTCCTGGGATTCAAACCCAGACGCGTCTGATTCCGAAGCTGATGTTCCTTCCCCACAGTCTCCAACTGAAGAGTTGCGACTTTTTCTTTTCCCATAATCCAGAGTAAATAAACGTTTTAATGTTTCAAAGATTCGCTTTACGTTATCTGCACGCTAAGAATGAAAGCTGAACACATCCACCTTGAATGGCAGCATTAGACATAAATGATATATGACAGAGAAAACTAGTAATAAAAGATTCTCCTTTAAAAAGGGGAGGCATTTCCTTTTTTTTCTTAAGAAGTCATTTACCAACAAAAATCAGGAAGTATTTGAGTATCTATTATAAAAGTCCAGCTACAGTATTAGATATTACAAGGGTTTCGAGAGAAGTATTAAGACATAATGCCCTCAAAAACGCCCACTCCAGTCGGAACAAGAGCAAGTTCAATAACCAGAGAACAAGTGCTGAATCCTGTGCTTCAGATTCTGAATGCCACAAAGGCATGGGGGTAGGGCAGTCAAGGAACACCCTCTGGAGGAAGTATATCTTCAGCAGGGGCTTGAAGGAAGTGAAATGGAGAATTTACACAGAGGAGAAGAAAAAGGAGGCCAGTACTTCAGAAGGGGGAAGAGAAGCAAAGCCGTAGAGGCAGTCATAAACTCACTTCTGCAGGAGACAGACTGGGAGAAGGAGAAGCAGGGAATAAGGTCCAGGTAGGCGAGGAGAGGCCAAACCAAGGGGAGCCCTAAAATGGCAGGGTGGGCGAGGTGGCAGGCCGAGGACCTACGCAGCTTTGAAGAGTGGTATAAATGCTGCAGGGCCTTTTAGCGGATCTCCTAGCCCTCTCTCCCTCCCCCTCCTGCAAAAGATCATGAACCACCCCTAGTCTCCCGCCGTTCACCTCTGCCTTTAGAACAGTTTCAACTTTGGCCTAGTGTTCAAGTTCTTTCAGGAACTAGCCCAACCAATCTATCCTCTTGTTCCCTTCCTTTACGCACCCTTCTCTACCGGGAGACTGGTCTATTCACTAACTCCATAAGATCACTGGGCCTGATTCTTCTTTTCCTATCTGAATCCTACTCATCCTTTAGCAGCCAGCTCAAACCCCACCCCCGTCACTAAGCCCTCCCTGACCACTTGGCCTACAGTGACCTCTCCATCTCGCCTCCCACTTAATTCTAAAGCACACAGGCTTGTCTTATCAACCAATTACCTTTTCCCAGGTAAAGTCTTAGCACCAGGGTAAACCGCTTGGAGGCTGCAAGTGTGCCTTCTACTTCTTCCCCCCACCACATGGAACAGCATCTTGACATTTAATAAGCAAGCAAACACTCAACTCTTTTTTTGACTTCCTATATTAAGTTTGGCATTAGCATAAAGGAAGGATGGGGGAGGTGGGGGGGGGGAACTTCTGAAGTCAGAGACCAGCTAAGAAGCTGTTGCAATAATCCAGATGTGAAGCAAAGAGGGCCTGACTGGGAACAAAGAGAAAATAGGCAAATATAAACAACAAAAAATTTTTTACATGCAAAAACTCTGCAGGATGGGACTGACTACTACTAGGAACAAAAGCAAAGGAAGAATTACGACAAGGAAAGGTTTAGAGAAGATTCTTGGATTCATTTTAAAGCCTATGTGAAACCAATTGTATTAAGTGGCTAAAAAGTCCACATTTGCAAAAAGTCTTCAGTGAAACGGTCCAATATCTTGAACCAGGGACAGCCCTTCCAATTTCAGACATACGGAGAATGGCAGAGCTGAAGGAGTCTTTAGAGAACTAATCTAAAACTCTTACTGATCAGATGGGGAAACTGAGGCCCAGCATGGAAGAGACATGCTGAAAGCCTCAAGACCGAGACTCCCAGCCTAAGGACGCCCTAAGGCACAGCCATCTAGCCTAGAAGGACACTGTTTACACCCCCAGGCCAGCCCAGCCCTCTGTAAAAGCAGGACCGTCTGAGGGTGAGAGTGACCATGGAGTCGTCCAGGGCCAAGCACGTCGCGTCGCCGCCTGTTTACCTGGAGAAAGGCGGAGGCGTGGGGCAGGGGTTCAGTGGAGGCCACCAGCAGGGCCGACCCCATGGCCCGGCCCAGGTCTCCAGGGGATTTAACTATTCGGCCTCCTCATACAAAAAGAGAGCGCCCCTGGAGCCAAGGGGCCCGGAAGCAGGGGATCCCAAGACGCCCGGGGCGGAGGCTGGGGAGCCCGGGGGCAGCTGGTCGAGCGGGACCCTCAGCCCCGCGAACAGCGTCCGGACTCCAGGGCCGAGTAGGGTTGGCCCCTCCAGGGCGCGCGCCTGGCCCAAGCAGGTGCCCGGGGCCTCCCGACCCCACCCGGCCTCGGCTTCTGCCCGCGCCGCCCGCCCGCCGGACTGACCAGGCGCTGAGGCTCCCGCCCCGCCGCGCCCAGAGGGAGCGGGACAGCGGCCGGGGACTGCCTCCCACCCCGCCGGCTCCGCCCGCGCCTAGCCCGCCGCCCGCCAGCCCCGCAGGCGCTTCTCACCTGCCGAGAGCGCCGCGCTCACATCGCCCGCCCGCGGCGCCCCCTCCGCCGCCGCCGGCGCCAGGCCCGTCCCCGCCGCTCCGGCTGCCGCCCCAGCCCGCGCCCCCCGCCCCCGGAAGCGCTTCCCGGCCCCGCCCCCTCGGCGCCGGCGCTTCCGGGCAGGCGCGGACCAGGGTGCGGGGCACACTGGCTTGGCCCCTCTCCGGGACACCGGATCCCGGATCCCGGTTCCCGTCCCGGCCACGGCCAGGAGCCTCGCTGCAAACAAATGGGCTAGCGGCAACCTTGGTTTCGACGGGGGGAGGAGCGGCGGCAGCTCTGCGCACCGTGGCCTCCCCGCCCGCCTTCTCCTGGGCGCCTCCTGCTGGTGGGAGGAGGGCTGCTCGGCGGGGCGCGCCCGGGCGCTCCGGGAACGGGGTGGGTGAGAGGCAGCACAGTCGACCCGCCATCACCCCGGGGCCTGCGCCTGCCCTCCGCTGGGACCCTCTCTCCCACAGCCCTTTAGATGCCTGCTCCTCACCCTACCCTGTAGTGGTTACTCATGGGGTGGTTACTACCTACCAGACCCAGTCCTAACTGAGGACCTTGGGCAGATTTCCTCTTCCCTCAAAACGGATGTGAAAAGTCCAAACTTGGGGATACTGTTGCCGAAACGGCCTGTTTTAGTGGAGGAGGAAAAAAAAAAGTAGCTTTTAGCCAGCCAAAGGCGGCCACAGCAGGCTAATACCTTAAAGATTGTGTCCTCCTTTGGAAGAGGTGGTTTTGTAGTTTGGGGAATGGAAAACAGATCCAAGGTAAAGTTAGATGCAAGTTTGTATTTTTCAAAGGGGTGTCGTAGTGGCGGTGGGACGGGTTCTGGTGGTCCTCTTTCTGGAATGAGGAATGCTTCATGAAGTAGTTAATACATTTCATTCGTTGGGGGTCTTAGTTCTGCAGAAGAGCTGGAAGGTATTGTTATGTATATTCCTGGGGGAGGAACCAGGACCCTGCCTACAGCCTGCACCATTGTTTTTTTTAACTGTTCCCCCCTCCTCCCTGTATCCCTTCCTTTCTCTAATTAGCAACTGTTTGAACCTACTTTTTGGAAGTCTGGGAAGAGGGAGGCTGAATGAGGCCTATTTCCTAAAAACAAAAAAGGAGGGACACACAAAGGCTTTTGTGCCCAAGACCCCCCTCAGGGCCCTGCTTGGTTTCAGTAGGAAACTCCTGTCACAGACCAGGTCTCTAAAAAATGTGCATGTCCAGATCTTTCCAGATACCCAAGGGAGTGGGATCCTTGCTCAGCATTTTCCTCCCTGTCAGGCGAATTTAACAGCCTTTGAAGACCTTCCCTTCCCATTTTGGTGGACTCCTGAGAAGTTGTGGCTGAGGTTTATTTTCCTTTTTCTGACTTTGTGATAAAAATAAACGAGGAGTCAAAGATACCAGCTCCTCTTCAAGTTATAAAGCTGAGGCTTCTTGATGCCTACTTCATCCTTTGCATATGGGAAAGGCTGGGTCCACTAGCCACAGCTACCCTTGTTGAATATGTTCAGGGCGCTCTGTAGACACTTTATGTGCCTGACCTCCTTTAAGACATAACCCCAGGAGGTAGCAATCTATTACTCTTCCCATTAATTAAGGAGGGGACTGAGGTTCAGAGAAGTTAAGTTTCATATCTAAAGTCACCCAGCTAGGAGTTCCCATCGTGGCTCAGTGGTTAACGAATCCGACTAGGAACCATGAGGTTGCGGGTTCGATCCCTGACCTCGCTCAGTGGGTTAAGGATCCGGCATTGCCGTGAGCTGTGGTGTAGGTCGCAGACCCGGCTTGGATTTGGTGTTGCTGTGGTTCTGGCGTAGGCCGGCAGCAAGAACTCCGATTAGACCCCTAGTCTGGGAACCTCCATGTGCCGTGGGCGCGGCCCTAAAAGGACAAAAAAGACAAATAAATAAATAAAAATAAAAAAGTCACACAGCTAAATGGCAGACTTGGGATGAGCACCCTTGTCTCTCTGATACAAATAGGAACTTTTGGTGGCAATAGAATATGCTGAACAGTATTTTAGGTAACCAGTTCTTAACTGGAGGCACCAGGGCAGAGAGTCTCACCATTTCCTTAAGATCTGTCCCTAAGAGTGAGTTCTGTGAATCCAAAGCCAAAGGAAGGTATCATCTTGTCAGGCCAGATTTCTGCAGGACCCCTGGGCTGATTCACAGCCCACATGAGTGAGTTCCTGTTTCTTCACAGACCAGCTGTGGGGCTCATCATTTTAACTGATTTTTGCTAAATCTGTTGGTAACAATTGGTGTCGTCTTGGCTGTAATAAAGTATTTGTGTGGCATTAAGGATTATAAAAGCTAAAACGTTCCTTAGTATTTAAACTTTGTGCCCAGTGTCTCAAAGTTCTTAACCAGCTGTCCATTGGATGCCGGGTATTTTTCCCTCAGAGATTTGTATCTGCTCCTCCACCCAACTGGGTCACGCAACTCATATATTTTTCCAGTGCCCTGCTCTTGCCGTTTAGCTGATTATGTGTCATGATCTCTACTAACTTATTTTGGTTAGCAAATTGTCACTTCACAATTAGGGAAAATGCATTTCTGTTTTCCCATGATCCTTGAGGCATTTCTAAATGATTTAATTTGCCGATTGGAAATCAGAATCTAGAGAGTGATGTGTGGGTGTCATTTTAATATACTCATTACCCAGTGTCCCTAATAGTATTTATAGAATGATAAAATTCACATTTTGTCAAAGTCTGGGGTTAACCTTCAATCCAGTCAAGGAGGGGTTTTGCCATAATGGAGGTGTCAGCTTTGGCAATTGTGGCAGCTGGTGTTAGTTAGCCAATATCTGTGTTCCACCTTCTCTTCTTCCAGGGCACAGGGCTAAAACACATCTTCCAGCATCCCCTCCACGTCACGTGTTACTTGAGACTGTGTAAAGTGCTTGTAAAAGTTTCGCTTCCCTCCTTCTCTCTTCTTCCCTTCCTTGGACAGATAGGGCCCAAATTGCCACTTCTCATGTCTTGCAGGTTCCTGGGCACTTGGAGTGTCAAGAGAGCCAGGTTACCTGATCCCAGGCTGTCCTCTGGCTCCCACAGGGAGACCCCTTCTGCCAGAAGTCAGGCTACGCTAACTAAACAGCTCAGGCCCACTCCGAAATCCCCAGAGTTTGGCAAAGCTTATTATAGTCTATTGGCACCTGTCAGATCTTACAGGACACACATAAGTCATGAATAGCTCTTAAACAAAATTATATGGATTATTTGAGATTTCCTCACTCTTGCTCCCTTCACCAGGATCCACTGATGTCTTTTCTCTTTCTTTCTTTCTTTTTTTTTTTTTGTCTTTTTGTCTTTTCTGGGGCCGAACCCATGGCATATGGAGGTTCCCAGGCTAGGGGTCGAATCAGAGCTGTAGCCACCGGCCTACGCCACAGCCACAGCAACACCAGATCCGAGCCATGTCTGCGATCTACACCACAGCTCACAGCAATGCCAGATCCTTAACCCACTGAGTGAGGCCAGGGATCGAACCTGCAACCCCATGGTTCCTAGTCGGGTTCGTTAACCACTGAGCCACAAGGGGAACTCCAGGATCCACTGATGCGCCCCTTCCACCTGTCTCACCACCTGAGTTGTTCTGGACCAGCAGTGGGTGTCTGCCTCTCCAAACAGTCCCAAGTGGTCCATCCACTGACTTCTAGAACATCCGAGTGGGTCAGAGTTTCACCTTGACGACTCTGCAGAGTAGCTTAGCATTGTACCCTGTCTGGGAAGAACCCTCTCCCTGGGAGATGGGAGCCTCACTGCCTGTGTGATGGGAGCCTCCCTCCTCACCTGTTAAATGACAATGGGGCTGAAGGGTGTGGTTTGTAGCCTCCCCTCCCACAGCCAAGAGTGGGCGGTACAGTGCAGTGGCTACAGTGAGGTGGATCGGGGTCCCAATCCCCACTCAGCCGCACAAGAGCTCCCTGGTCTGATGGGGGTCAAGGCATTCACCACACTGGGCTCTGGCCTGCTCGTCTGTATAGAGAGGGTTATGATACAGACCTCAATGGGTAACTAAGATAACAGAACGCTTCCAGCATGGCGCACACAATCATTATTCTTGGTCAGCAAGAAAGCAAGGGAGGAAGGATGGCTTCAAGAGCTCCCACCCAGGAGTTCCCGCTGTGGCTCAGCAGTAAAGAACCCGACTAGTATCCATGAGGTGGCTGGTTTGATCCCTGGCCTCTCTCAGTGTGTTAAGGATCCAGTGTTGCCCTGAGCTGTGGTGTAGATCACAGACACAGTTTGGATCCCACATTGTTGTGGCTGTGGTGTAGATCAGCAGCTGCAGCTCTGATCCAATCCCTAGCCTGGAAACTTCCATATGCCGCATGTGCCGCCGCAAAGAGAAAAAAAAAATTAAGGACCCCCACCCATTTGCATGAAGTCTTTTCTCACTTCCTGGAGAGATGGCTTGCTCTCTCCTGTCCTCCTATCTCAGCTGTCCTGGCTTCCCTCTGACCTGAGCCCTGCTGACACCCACTGGGCCCAGGTGCTGCCTCTGGAGTCCTTCCTTGCTGTCATTTTCTTCCCAATCTGCTCTCTCCCGGTTTCCTGCTGCTTCTTCAACACCACCCCTGCTGATAGACTCTGCTGGTGCCCTCTACTTCTGCTTTGTGGTCGCCACAGTGGCAATCAGTGACCCGAACAGTTGTGAGTTTAATATGTCCGACCCCACCCCCCACCCCGCCCCCCGCCACTAGCCTGTAAACTTCGTAAGGATAGGACCTTGTTTTATTTCTTTCCTGCTCTTTCTCCAGTGCTTGGTACTCAATCAATATTTGTTGAATTCATAGATAATGAGCAGTTACCAGCTTTTGCTTCTAGGTCTATGTTCCTTGAGGGTAGGGCTGTTTCGTTGATCCATTTCCTCTGCACACTGCAAAGAACCTGGTTCTGGATGAGCAGCAGTAAATATTTGCTGAGGGAAACAAAGCATGAGTAAATGAAGGGATGAGCTGAGAGACGGAACCCGTATTTCTCTTCCCCTTTTCTCTGCATCATGTTTTCTGACCTAGTCCTCCTGTCTGTGTGATGGTCTCTAGGTCATGACCAGCTCTTATCTTGCAGCTTCTCTTAACCCCTAAGGATGATAGGGGAGAAGAGAAAGGTCTTCCTCATTTGCAGGGAGTTCTCATTTGAAAAATATGGTTTTCAGGGAGTTCCCTTCTGGTGCAGAGGGTGAAGGGCCCAGCATTGACACTGCAGTGGCTCTGTGGCTTGCTGCTGTGGTGTAGTTCAATCCCCAGTCGGGATTCAGTCCCTGGCCTGGGAACTTCATGCTCGGGGTACGGCCAAAAATAAAAATAAGGTTTTTAGGAGATCTACCTCAGTTCTGTGGAAAAGACACACCTATCTTGTCAAAAAGCGTGGATGGAGTTCCCGTCATGACTCAGCGGTTAGTGAACTCGACTAGCATTCATGAGGACACGGGTTTGATCCCTGGCCTCGCTCAGTGGGTTAAAGATCCGGCGTTGCCATGAGCTGTGGTGCAGGTCACAGATGCAGCTCAGATCTCATGTTGCTGTGTGGCTCTGGTGTAAGCTGGTGGCTACAGCTCCAATTGGACCTCTAGCCTGGGAACCTCCATATGCTGCAGCTGCAGCCATAAAAGACAAAAAGAAAAAAAAAAAGACCAAAAAAAAAGGGTGGCTACTCTCCAGGAGACGGTACACAGATACATACAGAACCATTTTTCACCCAGTGTCGTTTCCTGCCAATTTTCTTTTGTCTTTTTAGGGCCGCACCTGCCATGTGTGGAGGTTCCCAGGCTAGGGGTCAAATCAGAGCTATAGCGGCCAGCCTATGACACAGCTCACAGAAATGCTGGATCCTTAACCCACCGAGTGAGGCCAGGGATCGAACCTGTGTCCTCATGGATGGTAGTCAGATTCATTTCCGCTGAGCCACGGCAAGAACTCCTCCTGCGAATTCTCATCGAAGCCATTAACTGCAAAGTTTCTTTCTCACACTCACACAAACTATGGTAGGCAGTGTTGTATTCTGGTCAAGAGAATAGAAGATACTTTAGAGTTTCTTTGGGTGAATCGTTTCATATTTTTTACTCTTTCTCACTCATCTGAAAGTGAAGCCTAATATTCCCAAATTTCCTCTTTTAACAAAGGATGCATTCTTTTTTTTTTTTTTTTGTCTTTTTGCCATTTCTTGGGCTGCTCCTGCAGCATATGGAGGTTCCCAGGCTAGGGGTCTAATCAGAGCTGTAGCCGCCGGCCTACGCCAGAGCCACAGCAACCCCGGATCCAAGCCTCGTCTGCAACCTACACCACAGCTGACGGCAACGCCGGATCCTTAACCCGCTGAGCGAGGCCAGGGATCCAACCTGCAACCTCGTGATTCCTAGTCAGATTTGTTAACCACTGAGCCACAACAGCAACTCCAACAAAGGATGCATTCTTGTTCATATTTAAACACTCCTGGTATCAGAAGACATCTTACAATCAATGAGTATGTTTAATCTGGTTGTGTTTTTTCCCTCCAAACTCCATCAATAAATCCAGAGTAGGGAATTCTCTGATGGCCTAGTGGGTTGAAACTCCTGCGTTCTTGATGCTGTGGCTCTGGTTGCTGCTGTGTAGTGTAGGTTCAATCCCTGGACCAGGAATGTCCACAAACTGCCTGTGTGGCAAAAAAGAAAAAAAAAATACAAAAAAACCCAGGGAATTCCTTTCATGGCTCTATGGTTAACAAACCCAACTACGAACCATGAGGATGTGGGTTCGATTCCTGGCCTCGCTTGGTGGGTTAAGGATCCGGTGTTGCTGTGGCTGTGGTGTAGGCCGGCAGCTACAGCTCTGATTCACCCCCTAGCCTGGGAATCTCCATGTGCTGCGAATGTGGCCCTAAAAAAAAAAAGAAAGAAAGAAAGAGAAAGAGAGAGACTGAACCTGAAATAAATGTTGCAACTCTCATTTAAAAAAAAAAAAAGTCCAGAGCATATGTCAGAATCAGTGGCATTCTCGAAAGCTCTATCTTGAGGTGAACTGTTAAAACTCAGGTCACATTTTCTCATAGTCAGTGTCTGACCAAAATCAGTCAAGTGAAGACATCTGCCAAGACATAGCCTGGTTTAAAAAGGTGACTATGCACCAAGTGTTCCAAACCAGACACAAACCCGCCGGGCACGCCCTGGATTTCAGTGAAGTGAGCAAGCTGCGTGCGAAGAGCATTCTTGCCGCCTCGTGTGTTTAATGTAAAGCCGACATCCTGTCCATCAAACAGGAGACCAGAAGCATTGCCCGCCTCTGCTCAGAAGTCAGAGGGCTTTGCAGGATGACTTTGATGACCCAGACTCTAAAGAAGATGCCCGGGGAGATGGAACCTTTTCCCTTCAGTAAAATTCCCCAGAACAAATAGTTCCCCTGACCCGAGACACGACTTGAGTACCTTCTTGAGTTGAAAGCTGTTTAAAAATAAAAGTCATGGCATCTGATTGTTTGACGGCTTCACTGAAGATTTTGAATGTGAGGGTCTGGGGAGGGGGTGTCTCTTTAAACTCTCTTCTTTCCTTCTTACAACAGAATCGGAATGGAGGGGGCCCTTTGGGCACAGTGTCCCCCAGAGGCTCTGAGATGGCTCCGGACACTGTGGAGGCAGGAGGATGTCCATCTTTGTTTCTTTTAATCAAGCTTCAGGAGGGAGATTGCGTTTTTTTTTTTTTGTTTGTTTGTTTGTTTGTTTTTTGTCTTTTTGCTATTTCTTGGGCCGCTCCTGCAGCGTATGGAGGTTCCCAGGCTAGGGGTCGAATTGGAGCTGTAGCTGCCAGCCTACGCCAGAGCCACAGCAACTCGGGATCCGAGCCGCATCTGCAACCTACACCACAGCTCACGGCAACACTGGATCGTTAACCCACTGAGCAAGGGCAGGGACCGAACCCGCAACCTCATGGTTCCTAGTCGGATTCATTAACCACCGTGCCACGACGGGAACTCCGAGATTGCGTTTTGGGCAATGTGTACGGTTGTTAACGGCCACCATGACCTTGGCTGAGCATAAACAAAGTGCTCAGCATCTGGTTTTTGCTCCTGTTTCCTAGGGCACCTGTGTGTCCTCGCCCTGCTTGCTCTCACTGCAGAAATCAGTGACTGCAGGACTGAACACCGAAAGGAGGTGAGATCAGCGGGGCAGTGGAGGCAGGCACACAACGCCTGGGGGACCCTGTCATGACATTCCTGTTACATAGTTATTCATTCAACAAATTGTTTTTGAGGGCTAATTAAGTCCCAAACATTGCTCTAAGTGCTGGGGATATAGCAGTGGACAAAGGGAAAAATAAAAAAAAAAACCCTCTGTCTTGTAGCATATGCCGTTAGGGAATAAGAGGCATAAACTAACAAAATATATAGTATGTTAGGTGGTGAGAAGGGCTAAGGAAAAAACAAACAGAGAAGGGGAAAGGAGGGTAGACAATATATCACCCAACGACAGGGTTTTAGGCGACTTTGAAATTCTTACCTTACTTCTGTATCAAACCAGAGGGTACTCACAGCTGCCGGCTGAGAAGGGGCTCATGGCAACTTTCCTTCCCTTCCCTCGGGACCTTAATCTGTCTTCTTCCCCTGCTGACACTGAGCTGGGGTCTGCCTGGGGACCTGCCCTTGCTCTCTAATCCATCCTCTTCTGCTGGGCTCCTTCAGGATCTGCTCCTCAGCTGGTCACATCTCTGTCGTCCCGTCCTCTATCTCTGGCCCAGAACGGGACTGGCTTTTTTTCTCCAAGACGGGCCACCTGCTAAAAACCATGAGGCCCTGGGGAAATTAATCAGACTCTCTGAACCTTAGTTTTCTCACCTGTAGAGTGGGTGTGATCAGAGTGCACCTGTCCCAGATGGTGACTATGGGAATCCCACCAGGTGACAGAAAGAAATAGACTGGCTTCAGGGGCTTGCACTTAGTGGGGGCTGAATCAGTAGGAGCTGTTCACGGAGAAGGGACTGAGCTTATGGCAGCAATGCAGAGGCCAGCGCAGTGTGCGGGTGCACCCTGGCTTTGTCTTCCGCACGCCCTCCCCAGCCTCCTCTGGACCTTCCCTGTCCTACCCTAACCCCTGACATGCTGTCATTCTCGGCTCCCCTTTCATCATGGAGCTTAGCTCGGTGGAATCTTTGCCTCTGGCCACTTGATGAGAAAAACTCTTCAATTGATCTGCTCTCAGCCTCCCACTCTCATCGCCTGAAGAGCAATCTCTGTTCAAAGGGTACGATGCCTTCCTTGTCAGTCAAGACTCCGGAAGATTGGGGTATCATAGCCCTTTCTCTGTTGTGAATGCACTCATTGCCAGGGTCGTCCTGTGCACAGAGGAGCTCACCTCTGCATGATCCCTTTTCCTGGCTGGGATCAAAGTCCCTCTGTCATCTCCCAGTGTGGAAGCCCGGCCTCGCTACAATTTATGCCCTGCCTCTTCCTAGTCTTCCATTCTCACAAGACATTCAGATAAGGGGGTAACCTCCAACCACTCTCCTCTTCCTTTCAACTTCTTTTTTCCCTAGAGCTCCCTGAGTTTTAACCAAGTTGGACATGCTCCTCTGTCAGGATTCTTAGGCAGAAATCTTAGGCCTGCAGTCTCATGAGCAGTGGCTCAACTTCCAGTGAAACAATAAATGAAGAACACAGTTTTTCGGGTCAAAACTCACTGAACAGGAGCTCCCGTCATGGCACAGAGGAAACGAATCGGACTAGGGACCATGAGGTTTTGGGTTCGATCCCTGGCCTCCCTCAGTGGGTTAAGGAACTAGCGTTGCCGTGAGCTGTGGTGTAGGTCTCAGACGCAGCTCGGATCTGGCGTTGCTGTGGCGGTGGTGTAGGCTGGCAGCCACAGCTCCAATTAGACCCATAGCCTGGGAAACTCCATATGCCGTGGATGTGCCCCTAAAAAGACAAAAGACAAAAAAAAAAAAACTCACTGAACAAAGCTAAGACACTTAACCTCTCTGAACTTCTGTTTCATCATCTGTGAAATGGAGATAAGTGTTCTGATCCCAAAGGGTTGTTAGGAGGAGTACAATGAGATAATGATTGTAAAAGCACTTTGCAAAGGGCCTCCTGTACGATAAACAAGCAAAAACCAGAAGGTCACATGTCTGTGGTGGGGTTTGTTAGGATAAGTCCTATTTTCCTGCTGAGCCTTCTCTATCGTGTCCAGCTACCTGGGAGCTATCACGCTGAGCCCTGGGCATTTGCTGATTCGTCTGTCAGGCATAAGCAGCTTAACGACAGGGACTTGTCTGGCTCTCAAACAATTCTTAGAAGTCACCAGCATTTCTTGTCGTCAGGGCAGACTATGAGTTGAGAGAGCAGGGACTGTGTCTTGTTCCCCACTCTGGTGGGTCCCTGTGCCTAGCACCAAGCTCAGTGAATGTTTTTAAACGAGGAACAAAGGAAGGACAAATAGAGGTCAGGCTCTAGCTGGCTCCCACAGGATGAGATGGCTCAGAACTAGGAATACAGTTCACAGAGCCCTTGTGAGTGGGCAGCATTCCAGCTGCCCTACCCATTGGTAGGGAGACCATGCTAGCCCTGCTCCATCCTCACTTTAAGCTTCTCTCAAAACTGCTGTTCACCTGGCCTTTCCACAGAGCTGAAAAATAGGCAGAGTTTACCTTTAAGAAGAGAGCAATGGTCATGCTCCAGGTGCTAAAGGAAGCGCATAACTGACAGGGTGGGAGAGTCTGTGGTTCCCCTAACACCAGCAATACGTTCCAGAAACGCACCCATTCGACAGACTTCCCTTTCAAAGAAATGTGTGGAGCTCTTCTTTCAGTTTTCCTCATCATTCCAGCCTCTAGATCCTTTTCCAGTTCAGCTTCCACAGCAGAAAGGCTGTGCACATGCAAAGCACATGCAAAGACACCCTGACCTTAGCCCTCTGTAGAGAGACCCACACACTCAGAATTGGAGGCAAAAGTGTAAGCATGGTCCTTTCTTTGCTTGATTAAATTCAAGCCATAGAGTTGGCCCAGGAGTCTCTCCAAATAGGCGCCATTTCCCTTGCTTGTGTCACTTTCTTGTAGATGGTAATGCTGTTTCTATAGGATGAGGATCACATATGACACTCTAGTCCATAACTGAAGTGGTCTGCTATGGGGAGTGGTACTCTGATGGAGTATGAATTGCAATTTGGTGGACGATTCCATTTAAAGAATAAATGTTAAGTAGGAGGAATTACAGTCACACACAACAAGGTAGCTAAAGCTCAGAAACAGTGGGGCTAACGCTTTGGAGTTCCCGTCGTGGCGCAGTGGTTAACAAATCAGACTGGGAACGATGAAGTTGCGGGTTCGATCCCTGCCCTTGCTCAGTGGGTTAAGGATCCGGCGTTGCTGTGGCTCTGGCGTAGGCTGGCAGCTATAGCTCCGATTCGACCCCTAGCCTGGGAACCTCCATGTGCCACAAGAGCAGCCCACAAAATAGCAAAAAGACAAAAAAAAAAAAGAAACATACACTGAGCCACAGAAGATAGTCACAAGAGTATGTGCTAGTCGATCCTATTTACGTAAAGTTCACAGATAGGCAAAACTAACATGTGGGTGCTACTAGTGAGGAAATGGAAAGAGGAATGTGGGGTTTTGAGCCCCAAGTTTTGTTTTCTGTTTTTTTTTTTTTGGCCGCCCTGCAATATATGGAGTTCCTGGGCTAAGGATCAGATCCCGGCCACAGTTGCAACCCAAGCCACAGCTGCGGCAACACTGGATCCCCAACCCACGGTGCGGGGCCGGGGATTGAACTTTCGTCCCAGTGCTTTTAAGATGCTGCTGGTCCCGTTGTGCCACAGCGGGAACTCCTGTGCCCTGTGCTTCTTTTATGACATGGGTACATTCATTTTGTGAAAATTCACTGACTTGTACATTTATGATTTGTGCTCTTTTATGCTTGATCATACTCCAGTTACCAAAAAAAGTGCATGTGGCCAGCAGGAAATCCTGAGGTCAAGACTAATCACACAATGATAATGCAGGCTTTGGGGTCAATTTCTTTAAGTTCGAACTAACTCATAGAGCAATGAAAAGACTAGCACACCCTGCCCAACTTTCTTGTGTCCATATGTCATTAAACTCTACCAAGAGAAAACTCTGCTTTCCTAGTGATCAGGGGAGGACCTCTTACTCAGGTTCTCTTCCTCAATTGCTGTCTATACAAGTTCTATATCATTATGATCTCTGATGGAGGCCAGGGCTCAGTAGCAGCTGGAGTGTAGCTGTTGTTTGGAAAAGATCTTGAAGACGGGTAACACTTTCCCCTGGAGCAGGTAAGGGTTATATGTGGGAAGGGGCTCCCAACCACAGATTATGACGCTGCGCTTCCATCTTTTTCTTTCTTTCTTCCTTCCTTCCTTCCTTCCTTCCTTCCTTCCTTCCTTCCTTCCTTCCTTCCTTCCTTCCTTCCTTTCTTTCTTTCTTTCTTTCTTTCTTTCTTTCTTTCTTTCTTTCTTTCTTTCTTTCTTTCTTTCTTTTTTTGCTTTTTTAGGGCTGTACTCGCAGCATATGGTAGTTCCCAGGCTAGGGGTCGGATTGGAGTTGCAGCTGCCAGCCTACACCACAGCCACAGCAACGCTGGATCCCTGACCCACTGAACAGGGCCAGGGATCAAATGCATATCCTCATGGATACTAGTCGGATTCGTTTCCACTGTGCCGCAGTGGGAACTCCTGCCTTTCAGTCTTGCAGAATTCCCCCCAAGTGCCACTCTGACCACAGGACAGACTGCCTCCAAGGCATTTTGTAGAATAACAAGTTGACTTTCATTCTGCCCAAGGCAGGGTGATTCTTTGGGGTCTGAACTTCGGAAAGCAGCCGTTTGTGACTCTGATGACTCCAAGAACAAAGAAGAGACAGGGTTTAAGTCAGAGAAGCTGGTCATTCTCCTAAGTTAAAAAAAAAAAAAAACAGAGAGGTACCCTGTCGGCTCAGCAGGTTGAAGATCTGGCATTGTCCCTGATGTGGCTCTGGTTGCTGCTATGGTGCAGGTTGGATCCCTGGCCAGGGAACTTCTATATGGGTGTGTCTAAATAATAAATAAAAATTTAAAAATTTAAAAAATACAACTGGGAGTTCCCGTCGTGGTGCAGTGGAAATGAATCCAACTAGGAACCATGAGGTTTTGGGTTCGACCCCTGGCCTTGCTCCGTGGGTTAAGGATCCGGCATTGCCATGAGCTGTGGTATAGGTCGCAGACATGGCTCGGATCTGGCATGGCTGTGGGTGGCAGCTGTAGCTCCTACTGGACCCCTGGCCTGGGAGCCTCCATATGCCGCGGGTGTGGCCCTCAAAAGACAAAAGACAAAAAAAACAAACAAACAAAAAAAACCCCTGAATTATCATTGGTCTCCATTTGTAAAGATGACAAAGATACCCCAAGGAGCAGAAGCAGCTTGCCTGCCGGTGTCACTGTTGCCTGTGACCTGATGTAAGGCTAGCACTCAGTTCTTGATCCTGGGCACCAGGCTGTGACAGCCGCTCATGGGCTGGTGGAGGTACCTCAGGTCCTCTCAGTGAGTCAGCACATTTGACCCCAAGAAGGGAGCAATTTAAATATCAAAGCCAACCTTCAACACCCAGTAATTTCTGAGGCAGTTCTTGGGTTGGGGGTGGCTGGTTACAAAAAAAAATCTGCATTCACAGGGTAGCTGAATTTATGCAGAAAGACGACCAATCATGGTATAGTTTCATACATATTCAGCTTGCATCAGAACACGAATTTGGTATTTCTTTGTCAGTGAGCTTTTTGGTGTCTCCAGCCTCTCACTTTGCTACTGCCACCCAAGCCTTCCTAAAGACTGGAGGAGCCTGTTCTGACTTCAACTGAACAAACTGGTTGGGTGCCAGGCCTTATGCTGTCAGGCACATAACCATGCAGTGAACATAGACGCAAGCAGGTCTCTACGCCCTTCTGGTCCTCACAGAGCTTAGCAGTGGGCACACAGTGATGCTTGCAGGGGTGACACAACCTAAGTTTTACAGGGGCTCTAAGGAAGAGCTCCTGATGCTGAGATAGGAAAAATAGTGAAATCTTCTTAGAGGAGGGGGCGTTAGAAATGGCCTTTACTCTGGGCAAGACCAATGGGCAGGATTCTGGCAGGAGGAGAGGACAAAGTGGGCACCCCTTCTCAGCAGAGGGGATTTCAGTATTGCTTCATGGATATGGGGAAGCTGAGAGCCATTTCAAGGGAATATGGATTTGGCTGGTGAGTAGAACAGGTAGGATGGAGAAAGAGCAAAAATAAACCAAGTGGGGAGCTGCCGTTGTGGCTCAGTGGTTAACGAATCTGACTAGGAACCATGAGGTTCCAGGTTCAATCCCTGGCCTTGCTCAGTGGGTTAAGGATCCGGCATTACCGTGAGCTGTGGTGTAGGTCGCAGACCCGGCTTGGATCCCGAGTTGTGGCTGTGGTGTAGACCGGTGGCTAAAGCTCCGATTAGACCCTGACCCTGGGAACCTCCATGTGCCGCAGAAGCGGCCCTAGAAATGGCAAAAAGACAATAAATAAATAAATAAATAAATAAACAAACAATAAACCAAGGCAAAAAGACAATAAATAAATAAATAAATAAATAAATAAATAAATAAATAAATAAATAAAAAACAATAAACCAGAAGGGAAGGCTAAGCCTCTGGTCTGGAGAGTCTGGGCCTACGTTGGGAGGAACTGGGAACCCCCTGGGGGCTTTACAGCAGCTTGAAGATATGATGGAAGAGGTTGACTGGTGTGTGTAGGAAGCAACGGGGAGACCAGGTTGGCACAACGCTCTAGGTGAGAATAATGAGGACAGCAGTGGTGACCGCCACCTTCAATGTAAAGAACTGATGTGTGTGGGGGGATGGGGTTCTTGGGATTCCCTGCCAACTACCTTTCCCCTCATGACCTCCATGTAGAGAAGAGGGTGAGTGTTGCCCATTCTGGAGGACACGGGTCCAGCAATTTTTGAACTTACATCAAAGGAATCGCTAATTGAAATTTCACCGGCATGCATGGCAAGAGGGGACATGGCCGGTGCCAGAGGCGAAAATCCCGTGGAAGAAAAGCAAGTTTAGAAGTCGCCTCTGCCAATTCCTGTTCTCAGATGCCCCACCTAGCTTAACAACAGTACCCCCTTCAGGCGACTGGGAGTCCAGTGGCCCCATTTCATCCCTGACTTTTAACTTGGCCTACCTGGGCTCATATTGGCTCCTCCCTCCAGGCACCTGGTTCCACACCCAGGAGACCACATGGGCAAGCCTGTTGTCACTCAACCCATGTAGGGAATGCAGCCCGGATACCATGTCCTAGGTCATACCATTCCATTGGGTTAATTTTCCTGACAGCTCTGATTGTCACCCATGGAATCAAATCCACATCCCTTAGCTTGGGATCTGCAGTCCTGTGTGACCTCGAGTTCCAACATGGTATAACTGCTGTGAGGCTGGGCCCCAGGGTGAGAGGACCTGCTACTTGCTTAAATCTCTCTGAGCTTTGGTTTTCCCTTAACCTTTTTTTTTCGGCTGCACCCGAGGCACATAGAAGTTCCCAGGCCAGAGAGTGAACCTGAGCCACAGCAGTGACCCAAGCCTAAGCAGTGACAATGCTGAATCCTTAATGGCTAGGCCACCAGGGAACTCCTGGTTTTCCCTTACTTTTCAAGCTGGGTTATAGTAAAGATCTAAAGAGATATTACAGGTAAAGAAGGTAGCAGAGAGCCTGGCAGTTGACATCCATCACCATAGTAACAACCTGGTCCCCAAACCCACCTTTCCTACCGTACTTCCACAGCCCCTTTATACTTTCCCACTTCCAAGGCTTTCTTCGTGCTTTTCCTTCTGGGCAGGTTGGCCTCTTCTTCAGTCCAATCCACAGTTCCACAGATCAGAAGTCTGCTCATCCCTTCAGGCCCTGCTAAGATGCTGATAGCACTAGGAAGGTTTCTTGCATGTCCCTAGGGGATTCTGTTCCTGGGTTGAGAGTTTGTCGTTCTTCTCATTAGTACTAGAGAGGTTATCAGTCTTATCTGTCTCTAGAATGGGAACGCCAGAAGAGCAGGGATTTGTATCTGTTTTATTTACTGCTATATCCCCAGTATCTGGAACAGTACCTAGTTTTAGGCTCTTATAGGTTTTTTTGTTTGTTTGTTTTTTGTTTTTTGGAAAACATGACTCTACCTAATAGTGTGTTCTCTGAGAGCCTGTTAATGACTTATTCTCTAGCTTCAACATTGTCCTTATGAATTCAATGTGCTGAAATACGGCAGACAAATCATGAGCAAAGGGTTCTGTTCAGAAAGGGAGCATGGGAAGATCCTGGGAGGCAGATATAGGCATCATTGATGGGAAGCTTTGTCCCTTTCACCCTCAGGATGACAGTGATTAGTTAAATCCCAGAAAAAGGGAGTTCCTGTTGTGGCTCAGCAGGTTAAGAAAACAATTAGTATCCATGAGGATGCAGGTTGGATCCCTGGCCTCACTCAGTGGGTTAAGAATCTGGTGTTGCTGCAAGTTGAGCAGAAGGTCACAGGTGTGGCTTGGATCTGGTGTTGCTGTGGCGTAAGCCAGTAGTTGCAGTTCTGATTCAGCCCCTAACTTGGGAACCCCATACGCCGCAGGTGCAGCCCTGAAAGAAAAAAGAAAAAAGGAAAAAACCAACCAAACAGAAAACCTAGAAAAGCAGGTGCTATTGACAGTAGCTATACAGCTTTTACAGGAAATGGCTGTACCTTGGGTCTTGTCCTATTAATGAATTTAAGCTCAGTGGCTTTGACCACATCCACAGCTAGGTTTGTTTGAGAAATGTTCTCTTCAAGTTGATGGTTAAATCTTATTTACAGGCCTGGATTCGTAAGGTTTAGTCAATTAAATGACACAGACAACAAACGCCCTATCCCGAAACGTCCAGTTCTTTGTCTCCAGAGTGCTTTTCACAACCTTTGAAGACATCTAGAGGCCCAGCCCAGGGCCCAAACTGGTGATTAATACATAAATGAGCCAAGTGGTTGTTCCCATTGTGGCTCAATGGGTTAAGAGCCTGACTAGTCTCTGTGAGGTTGAGGGTTTGATCCGTGGCCTCACTCAGTGGGTTAAGGATTTGGTATTGTCACAAGGTGCAGCACAGGTTGCAGGTGTGGCTTGGATCTGGTGTTGCTGCGGCTGGGGTTCCAATTCAACCCCTAGCCTGAGAACTTCCATATGCCACAGGTGTGGCCTTAAAAAAAAATTAATATATGAGCAAAATGAATGAACCAAAAAATAGACCCTGGAAGGATATAAAGCTACTTTTGAGATACCCCACGTGTTTGCACGAATACTTTTCAACTATATATGTTTTGAATAAATACAAGTTCATTTAAGTGTACTGATTTCATAATAGTGTTTTGTCATTCTGAATTTTTCTTGATCAACTACTCTCACAGTGGGAGGGGGCTCTGCAAATTTTTCTTTTTTTCTTCTTTTCTTTTTTCTTTTTAGGGACACATGTGCGGCATATGGAAGTTTCCAGGCTAGGGGTTGAATGGGAGCTGCAGCTGCTGGCTTATGTCATAGCTAGTGCAACTCGGGATACGAGCCGTGTCTGCGACCTATACTATTGCTAATGGCCCACTGAGTGGGCCAAGGATCGAACCCACCTCCTCATGGATACTAGTCAAGTTCGTTACTGCTGAGCCACAATAGGAACTCCCGCAAATTTTTTTTTGTCTTTTTTTTTTTTTAGGGCTATACCTGCAGCATATGGAGGTTCCCAGGCAAGGGATCCAACTGGAGCTGTAGCCACCGGCCTACGCCAGAACCACAGCAACGTGGGATCCAAGCGGTGTCTGTGACCTACACCACAGCTCACGGCAACACCAGATCCTTAATCCACTGGGCGAGGCCAGAGATCGAAAGCATGTCCTCATGGATGCCAAGTGGGTTCCTTAAGCCATGATGGGAACCCCTGCAAATTTTTTTTTAATATTAACCGGTTAACGAACCCACCTAGGATCCATGAGGATGTGGGTTTGACCCCTGGCCTCGTTCAGTGGGCTAAGGATCCAGTGTTGCTGTGAGCTGTGGTGTAGGTCACAGACACAGCTCAGATCTGGCGTCGCTGTGGCTGTGGTGTAGGCTGGCAGCTGTAGCTCCGATTGGACCCCTAGCCTGGGAACCTCCATATGCCTTGGGTGCAGCCCCAAAAAGGAAAAAAAAAAAAAGTTCTTTCTACTTGAAGAGATTGGGAACATGTGCCCTAAGATGCTTCCAAAACTGCTTCTAGCAGAACTGCTTGTTTAACATCTTGGCAGAGCTCCCGTGTGAGCCACAAGCTCACTGCTGCCTCTTCTTCTTTCAGATGGTCAAAAAAGTGTCATGCCACACTCTCTCACGCCATGCTCTCTCGGAAGCAAACTGTTTTTATTTCTTATAACCTGCCCAATTGCCGAGCCCAGGTCCTGTGTTTCCCAACTACAACATTCTACTGCTACTTAAAGCTCAGATCGCCACAACCACAGTTTGAAGGTTGTCCAAAAGCAACTTTTGGGCCTTAATGAATTGCCACAAATTTTAGTATTAGATGAAGCAACAAAGAACATGTAACCATCTGTTTTAGAGTGTGCCAAAATCTCACTGAAAATATGCCCTCTTCTAGAACAAGCTTCTCAGCAGAAGGTAACAACAACAACAAAAATGCACCACTTTTCTTCACTATAGGGCTGGTATATTTAATAAGGAGTGCTTACAATTCAGTTTACTCTACTTCCAAAGCAAGTTGTCAACTGTTTAAGTTATTGACGTTCTGGTGTGAGCCAGACACTGATTTTTCTTTACCAGAAATCATTTTTTCTTCTGGGTAAATCTCACTGCCCTCTTTCGTCTGACTGGACTTTAAATAAACACTGTTCCGTATTACAGCTCGGTATTTGTTCGGATACAAAATCTTTCATTTGGGTTAGGAAAGAGCATCGATACTTATCTTAGAATTCTTGGTTAACTGGGAATTTTAGCGACACCGAGGTGACGTTCAGTGGGAAGAGGGTACTTGGTAATATTGCTGGGTGCCCATACTTCCTAAGAAAGTTCTCTGACAAAGCAAAAAAGTCCATGGTTGTAACTGGCAGATAAAGATTCAGCAGAGAAACTGCATATACTACTATTTTTTAAATTCAGCAGTATTTACTGACTGTGGACAGGACTGTGCCAGGAACGGCCACTCAGAGACAATTAGCACACAGTTCCTATTTCTGAGGCACTCACTGTCTAGCAGGGCACATGGGTTTGTGTGGAGAATGGATGGTATATACAAAATTACAATACACTGATAAATGCTACAGTAGAATCAAGTTCAAAGTGAAATGGAATCCCTAAGAGTGGTGTGAATAATTGTCAGGGGTGCTTGGGAAAGGTGTCCCAGGGATTATTTTTGCAGAGCCTGGAACAATACAAAGTTTTCCAGGAGGACTAAGGTTAGGGAGGTGTGAAGGGAAAAGAGAAGGATGAGTATTCAAGGCAGGAAAAATCATCCATGCAAGGACGAAGAAAACCCAGGGCCCAAGTGGAGATTGGCAGGTAAGACAGGACAAGTAGGCTAATGTGAGATCAGGGCCTTGGTTTGCAAGCTAAGGAGTTAAGATCCTACCAAGTGGATCATAGGAAGTGACACGATTAGATCTGCGTGGAAAGGAGGAGCTCTTGCAGCAGTCAGACGGCAGGAGACTATGTTAGGAGTGGGGGCTGCTATGAGGGACGGATGCTGAGGGGCACAGAGTGCGCCTGCTTGGAGCGCACCAACTCAGAGATAAAGGCACTGCTGGTGCCGAGACCAGGTCTCCTGGAGATAAACACCAGAGCAGTGGTCAGCGGGCCCAGATAAGCCCTTAGTCTTTGGAACCTCTCTCTAGATTATTTACATTCAAAATTTAACACCCAAGGCACCAGCAGGCAGAGTGGAGTTTACTCTGGACATTCTGAACCCAACAGAGCATGTGGAGCTTAGTGGAGCCCAGGACTCAGGCTGCCTGGGTTTGAATCCTGGCTCTGCGGTCAGGGTCCTCCTGCTAGACAGACATGGCATTAGCACCTGCCTCACAAGGCTGGCATGACGGCGAAGAGTCAGTCCACAAAAAGCGCTTGGAAGGGTGGAACGTTTACAGTAGGCCCATGTAAACGTAAACCCTATTAAGGAGCAAGCAGTTAATTGTACTATGTGAAACTGAAGCTGCTCTGGTGGGACACGGGTGGCGGTGGCCTCATCGCTCCTTCTCCCCGCTCTTTTCTTGGAGTAAGGGACTTTTCCTTGATGGGACTTTGCTGCTAGTTTAAAACAGTCGCTGGACTCTCCATTCCCGTGGTTAATTTCTCCATGTATTTTCTGAACCCAAGAGCTCAAGTAGGGTGAGCTGCCAATGTCGGGCCTGTAACAGTTTCTGGATGGAGTCTCTGTTTTCCCAAAGAAAGCAAAGGGCGTGAACCCAAGGGGTACCGAGTGAATCGCCCAGCACCTCAAGGTCCCAGAAGGATAACCTGGCCTCGGATCATGCTCCTCCGCACTAGAAGCCATGCTCAGCTCCCTGCAGGTAAAGAGGGACCACTCACTGGGCAAGTCTCAGGCATGTCCTCTGGCCCAGGAGGGAAGGGCTTAGGGAGGAGCTTCTCTGAGGAGGGGAAAGAACATGGCCCCGGCAGAATAGGAAGCTGTCATTCTTTCCTGCTACATAAGGTGGCCTGGAAGAAAATGCTGCCTCATGCGACTGTGACGAGGAATAAAGGAATTAATGCCAGTCAAGTACTTACTTAGCACTTGTTAAATCTGCAGTGACCCTTAGAACCGTTATTTATAGTCTAATCCCAATTCTTCTTACACCTATAAAGTAGGTAGGGTGTTCAGTGGGTTGAGTGGGTGTTCGGAGCCCAATAAATATATAGGAGCCGCAGTAACAATAAGGGCTCTCCAAGAAAAATGCTATTTTCATATTATGAATAGACAAGAGAATTTCACACACTAGGACACACTGTATAAATGAGGTAAAAATTAATCCCTTCTAGTTTGGCTCAAGGTCACTGCTGTCATTTTAAAGCCTGTAATTTCTACTCAGCCAGATCCTGTAGGAATTCTAGCAGTGTTTACAGAGTTGGCATCCGTCCATCACGAGGGGAGCTCTGTGCAGTCGAGGATCTTTTCAGAGAACCCTAACGAGGGAGATTTTATCGCAGCATGGCTGACCCCAAATTAACAAGACAGGGGCAGTTCTAGAAGCAGCAGTTTCTATTGATAAAGGTTAGCTGTTACATTAGACAGACCATTATATTCTGGGGAGCAATAAGTATCTTATTAAGTTATAAAGACATTTAATGGCTTTAGTACCATTCTCTTATTTTGGAATACGCAGAAGAAAAAACAAAAAGAACTCACAATTTCTGGAGTCTAAAAGCTACTATTTTTTATAACGTTTATTTACTTACAGTACTGCTTATGCATTATCTTGTTTTTATGGAGTCCACATACTCCCTTAAAGGACAGCTGTGACTCTCCTATAACTGCATCAAGCTCCTTGCATTGGGACAAGAAAGTGATGGAAGGTTATAAAATCACATGGTTTGCTTTGGATTCAGACCAGTTCAGAAAGAGACTGAGACTTCTCTTCCCACCTTCACACCCCTTCTGGTTCCTCATGAAGGGGGAAAAAAGGCCATTAGTGCCCATCTTCCTCTACCATCCTCTGTCTACCATACACAGAACAATGAGCACGTCTTCTTAAAGAGAACACAAGATAGAGATGGAAGAGTGGAGTTATTTGCTTCCATGTTCTGCACTGAGAAAGAATGTATTTAAAAATTTTCCCACATGGTAAATGACGGCTACATCAAGTTCAACAAGCTTACCTCATTTCCTGTGGCTGACCTGCTAACCGGTCCATTGACTGTGGGCAAATGCTAGAGCTGTGTACCCTCCAAGGTGCCCAGGCATGGAGACTGTTCCCAAGAAATGCTCCGGTGGTGGTGGGAAGCCGTCCCTGAATTGACTCAGGAAATCTAAATAAACTACACAGGTGTTATACGCTCCATCTGGATAACACCCCTTACATGCCGCCCCCTTCTGTTCCCAAATACAAACAAGCCACTTGGCCTTTTTCCTTTCTCCTGCTAAGAAACAGAGTGCTTCTCATCTTCACACCACACAGGGGTCTCCGCCCCGGGGCGGGCCGTGTGAAAAATGCTTCCTAGGTGGGCTGGACTGCTGGTACCCAGGGGCCTCAGCGGGGTGCCCCGGGAAGGGTACAAGGAGGGGTTCAACGGGTCACTGGACAGCAGCATCGAGTCTTTTTCCTCGGTCAGGATGGACAGGCACCCACCCCAAGAGAAGGCTAGAAATGGTTCTTCTGGACTTCTTCCCACACAGAGAATGGCTAAGCTAGCTGAGGCAATCTGTAGTTGGCTTCAAAATCAGCAATGGGGAGGGAAGGAAAAAAAAAAACCCTCACAACAAACAGTGGTAACAGAAGGTTTGTGTGGGAAGATGGTTAAGTTTGGTCTAAAACAAGCAGTGTCTCTGGTAATGAGCTGTTGTTAGGAAATACGTGGGGCCCTCGGTGCCTGCAGCACTTTTAAAGAACACTGTTGCTGCTTCTTGAGGGTTTTCGGGGGGGTGGGGTGGGGTGGGGGAAGTGAGGTGAGACAGAGACCCAGCAAAAGAGCAGGAAGGTCATTAGAGCAGTGGAAAAAACCTCCTCTGTGTGTTGCAGCCACAAGTCCTGCTTGTGAATCTGAGCTCCACCCTGCAGGCACAGTACCACCTTTGCTAACAGACCTACCCTCTCTGAATCACAGCAGACTCACACACGAGACGACCTGAGGCATCAGCTGGAGTCCTGGCATGAAACGGATGGCACACTCAGCTGGGGTGACTGAGGAGCGTCTCGTAAAGGGACTATTTACAAAGGGTGCGAGGAGGGTGAACGAACTCCTATGAGGACACTTCTGCCCCCGAGGACCGGCAAACAGGGAGTTGGGACCAACGCTCGGCTTGAAAGGACAAGGGGGGGCTGTAGTTCCTAAACCTCAAGGTTGCCTGACAGGAGCTGTGGCCTTTGGCAGAGAAGCCCAGCTGCTGTCAACCCACACCCGGCAGGAAGGGGCCAGGGAAACAAATGCGCCACCTTCTCACTCCCCTGATCCGCCAAGCTCCTCCCAGCGCGTCTCTGGTAGATCGGGACCAGGAGCCAGGACAGGTGCACAAAGGCGAGCCTCCAGAGTGAAGCACAGGGTGGGGAGATCTGGAGGAGCAAACAGAGAGTAACTGACGCACCTAAATACCTGGTGGGGCTGGTGGGAGTTGAAATGAGACAATCACCGTCAAGGCCCGACACAACAGACGATAACTCACTACCCACTGGATCAGGCTATTTGGCATTTGCTCACAGAGGCCGCAACGTACCTTGTATTCTCAGGTGGCAAAAGCCAGAGCGAAAACAAAGACATGTGGTCATATATCCAGAGTGAAAAACAAAACTTTTACAAAGTTGACAGATAACATTTATTAAAACATGTCATACAAAAGGGCATGGGCTCTTCTATAAGAAGAAAATATTAAACAGTAACATTCAATTAAGTAAAACCATGCTGTACACTGAAGACAGCAATATATAAAGACAAAACTAGTTAACTTTTGCAACACAGGCATAACATTTCACAAAATATCAATAAGATATGCACCTAATGATAATCTGTTTATCATCAAATGGTTTCGTGGTCTAAGAGTCACCTGACTTGCATAAATAAAGTAATTTTCTGGAAGAAACATTGGGAACCTCTAAAAGGAAAGAAGGCAGCAGCAATTGACATTATGACACAGGCTTCAAGCAAAACTAAAAAAAAAAAAAAAAGTCACATTTGCAAAATGTGTTCCAGCATCTTCCCACAGGGCACTATCAGTAGAGGTCTGAAATAAGAAACATGTACCTTTAAACATATAAGTAGCAAAGAAAAAACCCAAACACGCACCCTGGTTTCACTGAACAAAGTTAGTTACCCATGAAAGCAACCTAAATCACAAAATTAGTGTGGCACAGAGGGGCAAGGGGGGAGTCGGGATACATGTCGCTTGGTTTTCAGCATTCCTAAGTTATCAGAGACCTCACAAAAGCAAACACCTGGATTTGGTGTGATGGCGTCCTTGACACCCTTCCCCGGGGGAAAGCGCAGCGTTCGTTGCTGCTGCTGCTCCGCCCCAACTTCACTTCCGCAGCAGCGTGGGGAGGGGGAAGCCAGCACTGAGACTAGGCAGCTTTCCCAAATAGCTAGAAGTTAGCACATGGTCAGTTTAGTTCAGCAAATGCCCAACAGAATGGAGGGGACACTTCCGGGCAGACTCTTTGAAAGCAGTGGCCAAAAGAAGGGACTGGAAGAAAAGGAGATGGAGAAATCAAATCAACAGGCTGGGGCCTAAGCGTGTCAGAGGGTAACCCTCGACGGCCGAGGAGAGGCTACTGCAGTCCTTCTCCAGTTAGACGCCTACTTTCCCAAGTGGATATTGCAATGGGTGGATCTGAAATTAAACGTACGGCATAAATACTAATATTAAATACCACTGGTGGTGCCTTGAAGCCCTTTCATCACTGGAACTGGAAAAAAATCACAGTTAAGACTCAAAGCAGGAGACAAATACCTTGGTTGTAGGCCACTGACACGATCCCTGAAAGACTGTTTGGAAACGTTACCCACTACTGTCCAAACTCAACGGGAAGGATAAAGATTTTCTAAAGTCCCGAGGGTAAGGACAGAGGCTATCCAAGCCAGGATGGGTAGGAAAAAAAGGTGGTAATATAGCCTGACTCCCTCAGCCTAAAAGCAAAGATTACAGAGTCGCTTTTAACAGCCACACTAAGACAATACCCTTCCGTCCCCTCTCAGAACATTTCAGATGCCCAGCCACCTCACAGGGTCTGGCTGACTTGACCTGCAAGGCTAATTTTGATGAAAACCCCACTACCGTCCACAGCTTCCAACAGCAGACGCGAGGAACTTGTATTTTAAACACCACACTTAGCAGCTGATGTACATAGAAGGATTTCAGTAAAAGGCCTCCTTCTCTTCACCACACAGTAAATTAAGTCCCAGCACAGTAAATTAAGTCCCCATCGACCCCCCAAGAGCTGCCCACCCGCCCTGGCTGAACAAGAGCGCTTCGCCACCACTGCTCACGACGGGGTACTGTGCTGGTCTCAATGTAACTGAAGGAGCATGATTTCTCCAGGACATTTTATTTTTACCTCTCAGACTCTTCTTCCCAAGTGTTGCGATACTCACTTGAATATAACTTTTAATAGAAACCAGCGCATCGAACCTTCCAAACAGGCAGAAAATGGTTTGCTGATACCACGGGAGAGGGTGATCAGCTTTGGCAAAACAAAATAGCTTCATTGCCTTAGTACTGAAATAAGCAGGAGAAATCAAACAATTTCTTCTCACACATGATGGTTAGGATCATACCTAAAACCCACCGTTTTCTAATGAAAGAAAAAGAGAAGGAGCAAAAGAGCTCAATTGTACAGTCACCTCTATATACTCCGCCAGGTACACAGAGAAAAGACTGTTAATTGGTGAAGCTTCAACACTTAAAGAGAAGAGGATATTAATGTGGCAAACAACCAAGAGGTAATATCTAGTTTCTAGGTTAAAAAAAATCAATATAATATATATATTTATAATAAAGTTTTAAATACAAAGTGCTTTTATATATCGAGAATGATACAGTGTTAATGAGTAGATCCCTGGTCTGTAACCTCGATTACAAGAGTTAACTGGTAAATAAGTCTTTCTTCCCCCTTTCAAATAACGTTTAACAACTAAATGCCTTGATGGTAGGAGCTTGAGGATCAGAGGCCATTGCCAGCAATGTCCATCATATTAGAGCAAAGCCAAACTTTTAAAACAAAATTTCACCCCAAATCCAGGAAAAGTTATTTTTATTTTAAGGAAAAAAAGTTTCCACTAAGAAATAATAAACCAGTAAGTTTACGGTAAAGTTAACAGTAGCACCCTGTCCTACCCTGGTGACTTCAGGTATATTACACAGCTTAAAACATCCTGAATATATGCTTCCTTTTTAACCTAAAACCTCTGACTGATCCTCAGAAAAGGTCTCAGAATAGCTGCTTTTCTTGGTTTTTTTTTTTTTTTGGTAGGTATAGCTATGACTTGTAAATTTATGCAGCTTTATAATATGGGAGCGTGAATCTGTGGACTACTTTCTAAAATTAGGACTCTTTCTTTTCCCCTTTAAAACACATTCCAGCACTCATCAAGAGCTGGAATTATTAGCTCAGTGTACCCCTTTATGAGTATCTCCCCTGCCAGTGTATTTTCAAGACTCCTCTTTTCTTGGGCAGTCCCCCCACCCCATCAAGTATAACCCGATACTCCAAATTCTGCAACTCTCATTCTAAGTTGGAGTGTCACCGTAGCACTCTATTAGCTCCTGAAGTTCTCAGCCGTGACTTCTGGCTCCTCCCCAATAACTGTGGTCACTGCCTGATCTCTTCAGGAAGCTCCATAACCTAAGACAGAGTATATCAGCTGGAGCAGCCAATGGTACCGTGGCAGAGGTGAAGCAGGCTAGATGTCTACTAGCCACAGAGCAGATCCCGCCATGTAGATGCTACAATTAAACAAACAGGATTTGGGACAGAGAACCTATTAGGAACACCTATCTCTGGCACCCTAGAGAATTACAATTAGATACAATTGTTTCAACTAAATGTTAGTACTAAAATATAAAATTGACTTGTCAAGAGTCTGAAACACATTGTGACAGTGGCATCTTAGAGAAACTGAGGCTTGTACCATAAGTTATTTGTTTCATACTTAGAATGTCACCCTCTTAGTATCTCCATAGTTGTAGTTAAAATACCCTTTAGAAGAATAAAACCAGCTAAGAGAGCTCTGTTAATCAACTTCGTATCCTAGGAATCACATTATTTGTAGCTATTACATAAGTAGCATTTCATTCAGTGAAGCAGCTACCAAAACAAACCAACATTACCTAAGTATCTATAGTAAGAGCAAAATAAAATTCCAACATGACCTTGTAATAATGAGTGATCAAAAACTGCTGCCACTTGAAATGGAACTGGTGGGTTGGAGTCCAGTTCCACGTGCAGGTGTCTTTATCCCCAAGTCCACCTGCCTCGATCACAACAGGCCTGAGGGTTTACCTTGCCAAGTGGGGAGGGGGCTAATGTATCCCCATTACCCACTCCAGGCCTGGAACATACAAATTTCAAGAATTAGATTTTTTAATTGGCCTACTTAGAGCTGGTCTCTCAGAAATATCTTTCTTTTTTTTTAAGCTTCTCTCATAATAGCAAGTAGCACGCATCATCTGTGCCCAGATTTGCATAATTACCATAGTTTATTTTTGTGCCTGCCACTCAAAGACCAGATCCTATTTTTAGTTAGCCTCAGTCGTATTCTGCTCAGCCTTTGCAGCTTCGTAGGACTTGGTACAAGAAGTCACATGCCTGTGGAAACTGTCCCTCCACATAAATCTCTTTGCACAGATATTACACTCATATGGCTTGATGCCTGTGTGAATTTTCATGTGGCCCACGAGATGATGCTTCATTTTGAATTTCTTACCACAGACACCACAGCCATAAGGCCGAAGGCCAAGGTGCATGCTCATGTGTCGATCCCTCTGACTCTTGTGCGTGAAACTTTTCCCACACTGACATGGATACAGCTTGTCGCTGGCTGAGAATCCCAGGTGGGAAGCTTCTTCTTTAATTCCTGTGACCATTTCAATATTCTCAGTGTAACCCGATGCTAGGGCAGCCTCCTGTCTGTGCCCAATCAGATTCCCATCTGACCTCTCTCCGGAGAACTCTTCCATGGAAGAGCCATAGAAGTCCACCTGCTCGTCATAATTGCTTTCATCAGCCTGTTCATCAAACTCCGCTTCCACCTTTTTCTCCCCGATGTGGAAGTCCTCCTCTACTCCCGAGGGCTGGACGGAGTGCTCTGTCTGCATGGTGTTGATGGACTCTGTGACCTGGTGCTCGTCGTAGGGCGCGTGCACATCCATGCCCTCGCACGCTTGTTCGAAGCGCTCGGGCTTCACGTGGATCCAGCGTTTGTGAGCCATGATGCTGGGCTTGCTGTACATGGGCCGGGTGTAGTGGAACTCGGCACTGTCGCTGGCCCCCTCCTCCCCATCCTGGCTCGCCATTTCAGTGCTCAGCCGGTCGTGCTCTGTGGACGAGTTGCTAGGAAGGTATTCATGCTCGGTGAGCTGAGATGACAGCTCGTCTTTGGTGCTCTCCTCTTCATTCTCTCCATCCCTCAGTTCCTGGGCTTTGGGGAAATCGGTGTGGCCCCCAGAGCCCAGCTCAAAGCTCTCTACCAGGCCATTATAACTACTGCTGCTTGGAGACTGGTGGTCACTGCCATGATTTAGCTTCTGACAAAGGACTGTGGGGTTTCCCTCTAAAACCTCAGTGCATTTGTCTACCACATGCCACATCTGGAGGAAGCTTGCTGCTGTTAAGTAACTGACAATTTCTGGAGCAGGCATTACTAGACGTCCCGTGTAACTTGATAGGAGAATGTTCTCAAACACTCTGGGGTTCATCACATCAGGCAAAACAATCCTCCTGCTGTTTTTCAGGAGTACCTGGTCACAGAAGTAGGGTGAACTGGCAGCAAGAACAGCTTTGTGTGCCCGGAAAATGTGGCCTTGGACAACAATGGAGACATCACATAATTGTCCCTGCTGGCGCTGCTGGTTTAGTTTCTGCAGAATGGTGCTGGAAAAGTCAGGAAATTCTACTCGAAAAGAGTTTGTTCCAGGCTCCATTTCATCACAAATCTCGTTCGGTGCTACAAGAAAGAGAAAAATTAGTACTAATTCTAGCCCCAAGAGAAACGTACCGATCACTATAAGAAAATTAAGACAAGGTCCACAGTTCCACAAAGTTCCCCCTACTTGTGGGCACTGTGGGTGGAGCTGTCATCCTCCAGAGCAAGGCTTGCAGGTGTGACGGTGCCAAAAGCAAGCACCACCCACCATTCTTTATGGTATTAATTCTTGATTTTGCCTGTGTCTGAGTGGGAAAATGGAATCCAGAAATATTTGAAGCTATATAAATCCCAAGTAAAACAAAATAACTTTAAGAAGACAACATTTTTATTTATTTTATTTTATCTTAGTCTTTTTAGGGTTGTCGTACCCATGGCATATGAAGGTTCCCAGGTTAGGGGTCAAATCAGAGCTATAGCTGCCAGCCTACACCACAGCTCACAGCAATGCTGGATCCTGATCCACTGAGCAAGGCCAGGGATCGAACCTGAGTACTCATGGATACTAGTTGGGTTTGTTAACCACCGAGCCATGATGGGAACGCCAAGAGAGTGTTTTTAGAATGAAGTATTAATTTATGGTTTATAGCTCTTAAAACATTTCACAGGAGATCCTTGTGAACTGTGTCACAATGGGATTGCAGCACCTCTGGAGCCCTGGGACGCAGGCTGAACCCTTGCCTGGCACAGTGGGTTAAGGATCCAGTGTTGCCATAGCTGTGGCATAGGTCACAAGTGTAGTTCAGATCTGATCCCTGGCCTGGGAACTCCATATGCCATGGGGCGGTCAGCAAAGAAAAAAAAAAATAATAATACCAATTTAATAATATTTTTGTCTTTTTTTTAGGGCTGCATCTGTGGCATTCGGAGATTCCCAGGCTAGGGGTCGAGTTGGAGCTGTAGCTGCCAACCTACGCCACAGCCACAGCAATGAGAAATCTGAGCCACGTCTGCAACCTACTCTGCAACTCACAGCAATGCCGAATCCCTAACCCACTGAGGAAGGTCAGGGATCGAATCCATGTCCTCCTGGAAACTAGTTGGGTTCGTTAACCATGGAGCCCCAATGGGAACTCCCAAATTTAATAATTTTAAAGAAAAAATTTAAAAGCAAGCCAGGAAATAAACTACTTAGGTGTCTGTAATTTCAAAGGAAAATTTAACTATATAAATGTATAGCCTAGAGGTTATGTAAATTTTGAGAGCTACATCTGGATTCTCTGCTCTGGTCACTGAAGAATTTTGTTTGTAGCTATCTGAAAAACAGGGGGGTGGGGGGATGATACACATAAAAAATTTACAAAAAGTTGTTAGAAAAACCTCTCCATTTAGCCCTAGTTTCTTCCCCCAGAAGAAATCACCATTAACAAACTCCTGTGTATATTTCTAGAAACTTCTCTATGCATTATCAGAATAAATAATATACATCCTTCAAAAATTTCTACCCACAACTGCAACTCAGGTTCAATCTCTGGCCCGGCAAATTTCCCTATACTGCAGGTGCGGTCCCCCAAAGATATAAAGAAATAAAAATTCCTATGCAAATGAGCTCATCACCTACATTCTATTCTACACTTAGCTTCTGTCATTCAATTAGCATGCAGATCATCCGACATGCTATAGACTGATTTGACTGTGTCCTTAAATTCACATGTTGAAACTCTACCTCAATGTGGTGGGTATTTGCTTTGGGGGACGATTAGACAATGAGGGCAGAGCCCACCTGAATGGCATTAGTGACCTTATAAAGGAAAGAGACAACACAGAAATCCCTTGTCCCTTTGGGAGTTCCCGTTGTGGCTCAGCAGTTAACAAACCTGACTAGGATCCTTGGATTTGATTGCTGGTCTCACGCAGTGGGTTAAGGATCCAGTGTTGCCGTGAGCTGTGGTGTAGGTCACAGACATGGCTCGGATCTCAAGTCGCTGTGCCTGTGGTGTAAGCCAGCAGCTACAGCTCCAATTTGACCCCTAGCCTGGGAACCTCCATATGTCACAAGAGTGGGCCTAAAAAGACAAAAACAAACAAACAAAAAAGACAGAATTTCAATTGTCTGGGTCTTTGAAATTATGAGCAACACCACATTGGACATCTGTGCATAACTATCTTGGCATATCTCTGGAAATATCTAGAGAGCAATGTCTACCACTGGTATTGCTAGGTCAAAGTATTATGTGCTTGAGATATGTAATATATAATCTCAATATATATAAACTGAATAAAACCAGTTTCCAGAAAGGTTGCTTCTAGTCACACTCCTGCCCCAGTAAATGACAGTGTCTATTTCCCTGCACCCTTACCAATGCTGGATTTTATCAAACAAGAAAAAAAGTGTGCAAATCTCCTAAGGGAATAACCCATAATTCATTGTTTTGATCAACATTTCTCTAGTTATGAATGAGAGTGGTATTTCACTCATGTTTACTGGTCATTTGTTTTTCCTATATATATGAATCATACCCTTTGCTCAAATAAACTGACCAATTCATCATTGATTTTTGTAAATTCAGGAGGTTAACTTCAAAATTTATGTAAATTGTCCAATTTTTTGCTTTTATGGCACCAGGGTTTTGTGTTAGATACACAAAGGCATTCCTGACTCCAAGATTATTTCTAAAAAGTAAAAAGAAATATTTAGGTTTTATTTCTGGCATGATTTTTTTTTTAACCACACTCACAACATGAGGAAGTTCCTGGGTCAGGGATCAAAACCATGCCACAGCAATGACAATATGAGATCCTTTAACTACTAGGCCACCAGGGAACTCCTTCTGGCACCATTTTAAAAAAAGCCATTTAAATCTTAATACACAAAGTTTATTTTGGCATAAGGAGAAGGTTGGGATCTAGTTTTTTCTTTCCCCTCCAAAATGGTGAGCCTATTTTCCCTACACTATTTATTGAAAAATTATCTTAATCGTTTCCTCAGTATTTCAAGTATGTTTTACAATTTTATATGACTGAGATAAGCCTTTTTTTTTTTTTCTCCTCCCTTTTCCTCACTTTTTAGGGCCGCACCCACAGCATATGGAGGTTTCCAGGCTGGGGGTCCATTCGGAGCTGTAGCTGCTGGCCTACGCTAGAGCCACATCAAAGCCAGATCCCAGCCGCATCTGTGACCTATACCACAGCTCATGGCAACGCCGGATCCTTAACCCACTGAGTGAGGCCAGGGATTGAACAGGCAACCTCATGGTTCCTATTGAATTTGTTTCTGCTGAGCCACAACAGGAATTCCTGAGACCAGACTTTTAAAAGCAGTTCTGGAGTTCCTGCTGTGGCTCAGCAGGTTAAGAATCCAACTAATATCCATGAGGATGTGGATTCAATCCCTGGCCTCGCTCAGAGGGTTAAAGATGGAGCCAGTGTTGCTGTGGCTGTGTGTATGCCAGCAGCTGTAGCTCTGATTTGATCCCTGGCCTAGGAACTTCCATATGCCCCAGGTTCGGCCCTAAAAAGCAAAACAAACAAACAAACCGTTCTACAAAAATAAACGCCATAAATGATGTTAGAGAAAATGGTGGAGTAGGAAGCTCCAGAGGGGTCAGTCCCTCCACCAAAACAATCAGTAAACTGTTAAAATGGTCAGAATCAACCATTTCAGATTTCCGGAACCTGATCAGACACTGAGAGCAAAGTGCTGCAGATCAGCAATCATCCCCAGCCCTCAGCCACGCCACAGTCTATGGGACAGTGGCCCAATTTTCTAGAGGGCCTGGCTTATGCCAAGGTGGACAGCAAAAGCCATTTCTCCAAAAATTGGGTTTTTTTTGTTTGTTTTTTGTTTTTTTTCATTTTGGCCAGTCTGGCTGACCCATGCAGCTTTGTCCTGATGCCCTCAGGCTGCAGTGGCTTCCACGGTAGCATCTATCACAAGCTTTTAAAATAGAAGACTTTTCTCCTCTATTCCCTAGGCCGAAACATTTAAGGAAATCTGTCAGGACATAGCCTACCACATAGATAAAGCAACAGAAACTCCAGTGACTACATGCAATAAGGGATACAGATTTTGCAAAACAGTTTGGAAAAATCACCATGCAGACAACTACAGCCCTGAACAAGAAACAACAACAACAAAAAAATCCCCAAAGTGAGGAAGAACCTGACCTCAAGAGCTACCACATTAGAATATTCAAAATATCGAGTTCTCAACCAAAAATTACAAAATGAACAAACAAAAAGGAAAATAAGGTACATTCACAGGAAAAAAAAGAATTAGAAACTATCCTTGAGGAATTCCAGACATTGTTAAGTACTAGTTAAAGCTGTCAAATTGTTAAAGAAAACTATGGACAAAGAACTAAAGGAAACCAGGACAATGTCAACAAAGAGAAACTATAAAAAGTATCCAAATAGAAACTCTGGAGCTGAAAAGTCTAATAGCTCCATTATGGCTGAATTGTATCCTTCAAAACTCCTGTGTTAAAGCCCAAATCCCCAATACTCCAGAATGGGACTATATTTGGACATAGGGCCTTTAAAAAGTAATTAAGTTACAGCAAGGTTGGTAGGGTGGGCCCTAATCCAAGCTGATTGTGTTCTTATATGATATGAAATTTGGACCCAGAGACATGAGGCACTTGTGCAATGTGAAGACACCGTGAAAAGGTGGCACCTGCAAGTCAAAGAGAAAGGTCTTAGGAGAAACCAAATCTGCCGACACTTTTATCTCAGACTTCTAGCCTCTAAAATTGTGAAAAAAGGAGTTCCCATTGTGGTGAAACAGGATCAGCGGTGTCCTGGAAGCACTGGGATGCAGGTTTGATCCCCAGCCCAGCACAGTGGGTTAAGGATCTGGCATTGCCAGAGCTATGGCTTAGGTCACAACTACAGCTTGGATCTGATCCTTGGCCTGGGAACTCCATAGGCCTTGGGGCAGTCAAAAAAGAAAAAAAAAAAGAAAAAAAAAATTGTGAAAAAAAAAAAACCCTTGTTGCTAAGCCACCTACCCTGTGGCCAAGGAAACAAATGCAAGTTGAAATAAAAAGTTTCTGAGAAGTTCAATGGCAGATTTAATCAGGCAGAAGGGAAAAAAAAAAAAATCAGGATCAAAAGGTAAAGCAATTGAAATATCTAGTCTGAGGAGTATTAAGAAGAATGAAGAAAAATAAACACAAACTGAGGTACCTGTGGAAAACTACTAACTATATCAACATGCAAATAAATGTTTCAGAAGGCACAAAAGGGTAGGAAAGACATTAAACAATATAACAGTTGAAAACTTTCTGAATTTGATAAAAGACATAAACCCTACACATCCAAGAAGCTTAAACTCCAAGCAGATAAAGTTAATCCATATGAGATACGTTGTAAGTCAAATAATAGAAAGCCAAAGACAACAGAGAATACTGACAGCAAGAAAGAAGCCATTCATCACATAAAAGGGGTCCTCAGTAAGACTAACAGCTAGTTTCTCATCAGAAATCATGGCACTCAAGACAGTGCATGACTTTAAAGTGCTAAAGAAAGATCTGTCAACCAAGAATTCTATACCTAGCAAAACTATCCTTTCAAGGATGAAGGGAAGCAGCTCGTGATGTGGTGCAATGGATTAAGAATCCAAATGCAGTGGCTCGGGTCACTGCAGAAGGTTTGATCCCCAGCCAGTTCACTGGGTTAAAGGATCTGGCATTGCCTGGCTACAGCCTGGATTCAGTCCCTGGCCTGGGAACTTCCATATTCCATGGGTGGGGCCATAAAAACACACAAAACAAAAGAATGGAGGTGAAATTAATACATTCCAAGATAAACAAAAGCTAAGGGTATTTGTTACTAGTAAGTCTCCTCTAATAAGACATGATAAAGCTATCCTTCACACCAGACAAAAGAACACTAGCCAGTAATTCAAAGCTATATGAAGGAATCAAGACCACCAGTAAAGGCAATAGCATAGATAAATAAAAGAGCTGATATTAAAGTTAACTACAATAAAAAGTTTTTTTAAAAAATTAAAGGCAAAAAAAAAGAGCTGATATCATACTTTTGATTTACAGCCCCTCTCTTTTCTTGAATGATTTAAAAGGCAAATAAAACAATAATTATAAAACTGTTACTAGGCACACAATGTATCAAGATGTAATCAGTGACACTAATAACGAGGAAGGAGGGATGGAGATGTATAGGAATAGAGTGATCATTTACTATTGAAATTAGCTTGTTATAAATTTAATACACTAATTATAAGCCTCAAGGTAACTATTAGGAAAATAAAAAATACATTTAAAAAAAAGGAAATTAAAATAGTATACAAAAACCTCAATTAAATATTTTTAAAAGGCAGTAAGGGAGGAACTGAGGAATAAAAACATACAAGATACACAGAAAACAAATTGCTAAAAGGTATGTCTTTTTTTTACTGGTAATTATTTTAAACATAAATCCGTTAAGTTCTCCAATTAAAAGGCAAAAGACTAGCAGAATGAATTTTAGAAGTTCCCACTGTGGCTCAGAAGAAACAAATCCGACTAGCATCCACGAAGCCGCAGGTTCAATCCCTGGCCTTGCTCAGTGGGTAAAGGATCTGGCATGGCCGTGAGCTGTGGTGTAGGTCAAAGACATGGCTTGGATACCTGTGTAGCTGTGGCTGTGGTGTAGGCCGGCAGTTATATCTCTGATTCGACCCCTAGCCTGGGAACCTCCATATGCTGCAGGTGCCGCCCTAAAAAGATTAAAAAAAAAAAAAGATTGGATTTTAAAAAACGGTTTATCTGTATGTTGATTATAAGAGACTCACTTTAGGAGTTCCCGTTGTGGCTCAGTGGTTAACGAATCCAACTAGGAACCATGAGGTTTCGGGTTTGATCCCCGGTTTCGCACAGTGGGTTAAGGACCTGGCATTGCGGTGAGCTGTGGTGTAGGTCAGACTCGGCTCGGATCCCACGTTGCTGTGGCTCTGGCGTAGGCCAGCATAGCTATAGCTCTGATTAGACCCCTAACCTGGGAACCTCCATATGCCGTGGGTGCGGGTGCAGCCCTAGAAAAGACAAAAAGACCAAAAAAAAAAAAAAAGAGAGAGACTCACGACTCACTTTAGATACAAAGGCACAAAGAAGTTGAAAGTAAAATAACGGAGAAAGATATTTCATGCAAAGAGAAACCAGAAGAGAGCAGGGGTGACTGGATTATTAACAGACAAAATAGATGTGAAGTCAGAAAGATTACAAGAACAAAGATGGACATTATACATGGATAAAAGGTTCACTCTATCAAGAATATATAACAAAAAATGGATGTAACAAGAGATATATACATATAGGACGCAAAAATGGATAGAATTGAAGAGAGAAACAGATTACAACAACAGGTGGAGACTTCATACCTCACTATGAATAATGGATAAAAAAACAGGACAGAGTTCCTGCTGTGGCTCAGCAGAAATGAACCTGACTAGTAGCCATGAGGATGTGGGTTTGATCCCTGGCCCCCACTCAGTGGGTTAAAGACCTGGCATTGCCTTGAGCTGTGGTGCAGGTCGCAGACAGGGCTTGGATCCCACAATGCTATGGCTGTGGCACAGGCCAGCAGCTGTAGCTCTGATTTGACCCCTAGCCTGGGAACTTCCATGTGCTGCAGGTACGTCCCCATGCCCTTAAAAAGAAGACCAGGACAGAAGATCTATAAGGAAATAGAGAACTTTAACAGTATTACAAATCGATTATACTGAAAAAACACATAAAGAACACAAAGGAATGAGGTTTTGATATATGCAGCAACATGGATGAACACTGAAAACATTACTCTAAAACATCACACTAAACGTTAATGTAAGCCAGATACAAAGGACAAATGTCACGTCATTCTACTTATGTGAAATATCTAGAACAGGCAAATTCAGAGAAAGCAGATTAGAGGTTACTAGGAGGCTTGGGTGAGTGAGAAATTGGGAGTTATTGTCTAATCAGAGTTTCTTCGGGGTATAATGAAAAGATTTTGAAACTAGAAAGTGTTGTAGAAACAACATGGGGGTATAATTAATGCTACTAAATTGTACACTTGAAAATGGTGGCAAATCGATATATATTTTACCATACATTTAAAAAAAATCTTGAAAAAAGTCAGGTGACTATTTTTAACTGTGTCAAGGTAGTAATAGCCTTTGTAATTTAGTAAGTATCTGACCTCCACCCTTAAATTAGAGTGTGGCATTTGCACATATTCCCTTGTAACATACAAAGCCTAAACCTCTTCGGCAGGTTTTCCTGCTATATAAGCAATATTTACAAATTCACGGGCAGTGGTGACCTACCTATACTAACAGTACAGCTGCTGTTTCAGAGGAAGGTACCTAGTGTACTCTACAGTTATATATCTACCCTGTCAATACAAATTTTGGCACCACCAGAGTAAGAGGAAGTCTTGAGGGCAGCATACAATTCCTCCTATCTACCAGGTCCCAAGCCAAGAAACCTGGTGTGGCTGTGGTTTTGGTGTAGGGCAGCAGCTGTGGCTCCAATTCGCCCCCTAGCCTGGGAACTTCCATATTCCACAGGTACAACCTCAAAAGGGGAAAAAAAAAAAAAAAAAAACCCCAGCAAGAGAGAAGATAATAGAACAGAAGAACACAGAATAGAGATCCAATGAGTGGCTATTAGCATCCTTGAAAGAACAAAACAAATGGAGTAGAAAGGATATTCAAATAAAATTTAATAGAAGAAAATTTCCCTAAGGGTAAAATCCTGAGTATTTAGAAGAGTCGTATCTCAGTAGTGGGGACAAATTAGACCCAGAAAACTTAAAAACAAACCTCAAAAGGATCAAACTATTTCCAAATAGTTGTGTTCCAGAACAAATATTAAGGAGATTTACATAAGACCAAAAAATCCAGAACCCAATAAGGTAAAATTCATATCTGCCATCCAATTAAAAAAAAAAAACAAAAAAAACCCAAATCACCTGGTATGCAAAGAAGCAGGAAAATATAGCCTATAATAGGGAGAAAAAAAATGACTAGAAACAGACCCAGAAATGACAGATTTATACAAATGGTAGAAAATTCTACATTCTTTATGTTCAAGAAAATGGAGGAGGAATTCCTATTGTGGCTCAGCAGGTTAAGAACCTGACTAGTATCCATGAGGATCAGATCCCGTGCTCCTGTGGCTGTAGCATAAGCCGGCAGCTGCAGCTCCAATTCAACCTCTAGCCTGGGAACCTCCATATGCCACTGGTGAAGCCCTAAAAAGAACAAAGAAAGAAAGCTGAGGAAAATTACACATAGTAGGTAGACAGGAAAGCTAACAAAACCAAATTGAACTTTTTTTTTTTTGGTCTTTTTGCCTTTTCTAGGGCTGCTCCCGCAGCATATGGAGGTTCCCAGGCTAGGGGTCCAATTGGAGCTGTAGCCGCTGGCCTAAGCCAGAGCCACGGCAATGCGGGATCTGAGCTGTGTCTGCAACCTATACCACAGCTCACGGCAACACCGGATCCTTAACCCACTGAGCAAGGCCAGGGATTGAACCTGCAACCTCATGGTTCCTAGTCAGATTCGTTAACCACTATGCCATGATGGGAACTCCAACAAATTGAACTTCTATAGATTAAAAGACAAACACTGGATGGGAATAACAAATTTAACATTCCAGAAGAAAAGATTAGTAAACTTGAAACAAAGCAAAACAACCTAAGATAGAGAGTAAAGAAAAAAAAAAAAAAAGGGAAAAGAGCATCAGTGAGCTGTGGGACAGTTTCTTCCAAATTTGACAAAAACTACAAAGCCACAGCTCCAAGAAGCTCAACAAACCCCAAGCACAAGAAGTATGAAGAAAACTATGATGCATATCATAATCAAATCATGAAAACAGTGATGAGGGGAAATCTTAAAAGCAGCCAGAGGGAGACCCTGTGTGTACAGAGGACCAAAACAAACAAAAAACAACAAAAAAAGGCTGCAAACCTCTTGTCAGAAATAATACCAGCCAGGAGACAGGAGACAATGCGAGACAAAAGACATCTTTTTTTTTTTTTTGGTCTTTTTAGGGCCATACCCTCAGCATATGGAAGTTCCCAGGCTAGGGTTTTTCTGGCCTACGCCACAGCTATGCCAAATCCAAGCCAAGTCTGCAATCTACACCATAGCTCACGACAATGCTGGGTCCCTAACCCACTGAGCAAGGCCAGGGATTGAACCTGTGTCCTTATGGATACTAGTCAGGTTTGTTACTGCTTGAGCTGCAAGGGGAACTCCAAAAGACATCTTTAAAGTGCTGAAAAGGAGTTCTAAATCTGACTAGGAACCATGAGGTTGTGGGTTCAATCCCTGACCTCACTCAGTGGGTTAGGATCCGGCATTGCTGTGAGCTGTGGTGTAGGTCAAAGATGAGGCTTGGATCCCAAGCTGCTGTGGCTATGGCATAGGCTGGTGGCTACAGCTATGAACTGACCCCTAGCCTGGGAATTTTCATATGCCGTGGGTGTGGTCCTAAGGAAAAAAAAAAAAAGACAAAAACAAGCAAACACACAAACAAAAAACTGGACAACAAAGCGTTTCCCCGGTGACCTAGCAGTTAAGGATCTGGTGTTGTCACTGCTGTGGCATGGGTTTGATCCCTGGCCCAAGAACTTCTGCATACCACAGGCGAGTTCAAACAAAAACAAAAACCAAATCAAAACTGGACAACAAAGAAAAAACTATAAGCCTATCTCAGTAACACAGAAAGAAAAATTATTAACCACATAACATGGGTTTATTGTAACCTCTTGTTGGTTGAGAGTATTGTAAGTGTGATACATTGAAGAAACTGAGTTATTGGTACCATTGCACTGAGGGGTAAGATCCTATTCTATGGTAAAATTACCACCAGAAGCCCTCTCAAAAGCTTGTTTTCATTCAAGGCCACTGGTGGTGGCATGTACATGGTTAACTATGCTTCCTTCTACAAGGGACAGAGAGTGGTGGGAGGCAAGTCTGGAAAGAATGATTGGTACTCCCTTGCTGAAGGCTGAGTTTGAACTTGAAATGTGGGTACTGGGAGCAGTAACGAAAACTTCTGAGTGACACGCAATGAACTATGTTCAGAAAGCATAATCTATTGATGGACTTAAGGCAGGAGCAAGTCGGAAGTAAAGGCTAATTCTAAGATTTCAGTAAATATGGTCTAGGCTTGAGGCAATGAAAGTAACAGTGAGTATGGAAAACAGAAAGAAACCCAATGGGACTGACTGAATCAGGTGGAAAGATGCAAGAGTAGCTCAGGGTACAAATAATACTATCAAGAAAGTGAGGAAATAACCTGCAACACAGAGGTGGTCACATAAGTGATAAGTGACTTGTATCCAGAATATATAAAAAACTCTTAAAATTTAATAATAAAAAGACTACCCAGGAGTTCCTGCTGTGGCACAATGGGACTGGCGGTGTCTCTGCAGAGCCAGGACAAAGGTTCAATTCCCAGCCCAGCAGAGTGGGTTAAAGGATCCAGTGTTGCCACAGCTGTGGCTTAGGTCACAACTGTGGCTTGGATCTGATCTCTGGCTGGGGGACTCCATATGCTGCAGGGCAGCCAGAAAAAATACTACTATCCAACTGAAAAATAAGCAAAGGACTTGAACAGATATTTCTCCAGAGAGGACATTCAGAAGAGCACACAAAAGACGTTCAATATCACTAGTCATTAGGGAAGTTTAAATCGAAACTACAATAAGGTATCACTTCTCACCCACTCGGATGGCTAAGATAAGTAAGACAGACACTACTAAACGCTGAAGAGGATACGGAAGGATTAGAACCCTTATGCATTGTTGGTGGGAATGTAAAATGGTGCAGCCACTTTGGAAAACAGTTCGGCTGCTCCTCAAAAAGTAGCAGTTATCATGTAACTCAACTATTCTACTCTTAGGTATACATCTAAGAGAAATGAAAACATATGACACCCACAGAAAGCTTAAACATAAATGTTTATAACAGCATTATTCATGATGGCCCCAAAGTGGAACCAACGCAAATATTCTCAGCTGATGACTGGATATATAGAATGTGTTTTATCTATACCATGAAATATTATTTCATTTTATTATGTGCTACATGTGTTATGCCATTCCTCCAGGAATAAAAAAGAATGAAGTATTGACAGATATGACAACATGGCTGAATCCCGAAACATTATGCCAGGCGAAAGAAAGAAGTTAGACATAAAAGACCTGCAGCATATGGAGGTTCCCACACTAGGGTCGAAATGGAGCCGTGGCCGCCAGCCTACACCACAGCCACAGCAATGCAGGATGTGAGCCGCGTCTGTGACCTACACCACAGCTCATGGCAACAACACCGGATTCTTAACCCACCGAGCAAGGCCAGGGAGTGAGCCCGCATCCTCAAGGATCCTAGTCAGATACGTTTTCACTACATCAGGAAGGGAACTCCCCATATACACTGTTTAAACACCAATTACATCTACCCCTCAGAAGAGAAGTAAAAGAAACTTCTGGTCTAGGACAATTAAATACAACTACATTATTATTTTTACTGGGGAAAAAAAAACACACACACACACACAAAAAACCCAGCCGCCAGCCTACGCCAGAGCCACAGCAACGCAGGATCCAAGCCGTGTCTGCAACCTACACCACAGCTCACATGCCGGATCCTTAACCCACTGAGCAAGGCCGGGGATCAAACCCACAACCTCATGGTTCCTAGTCAGATTCGTTAACCACTGCGCCACGACAGGAACTCCATGCCTTCATATTTTTCCAACAAACTTTTAACTTTGGCATAATTGAAGATTTACAGAAAAGTTGCAAAAAAAAAATGTCACGTTCCTGCATGCCTGTCACCCAGTTTTCTTTCTTTCTTTTTTTAAAATGACTGCACATGTCATATGGAAGTTCCCCAGCCAGGGACTGAATCCAAGCCACAGCTGCGGCAACGCCGGATCCTTTAACCCACTGTGACAGGCCAGAGGTCAAACCTTCGAGGTCGAATTCCTAACCCACTGGGCCACAGTGGGGATTCCACCCAGATTTCTTTGCATGTTAACATTTTACATTACCACGATACCTTTGTCAAAAACAGGAAATCAACACTGGTCAATACCTATGTAACTTTGCAGAATTAAAAATATCCTCTGGAAAAGTGTTTTCCATCGCCAGATGATTATTAATCAATAATATCCCTATGTTTTCTAACTGGAACACTTTAGCCAAGAACTTAGTAAAATTTTAGGATTAAAAAAAAAAAAAAACCCTACCTACTTTAGGAAGTTTGCTTCATGTCACAGCTGAATCTTTTACTTCAAACTTCAGGGCAAAAAGTCCCCTGTAGTACACTCTTTGAGATTCAAAAGAGAAGGAATTGTTCTAATCACTAACTCCCCCCTTATCAGTCATCCTGCCATTACGTTACAATAAAGCCAAGGAAATGTCTTTAACTGCACCCTCATATTCATTAGAATTCAGGAAAAGCAGCTCAGTCAAGAAAGCAGAAGGAAGAACCAGCACTTGTTTCATGAAAATTACTTCATATGCCAACAAAATAAAAGTTTTTTCCTTCAATATGTTACAAAGAGACAAAAAAAATCTTTCTATTCTAATTGCAAACGTAAATAAAGTGAAAAGGGGGAAAGTTCATGAAAATGATATAAAGCATATTCAACTGATTATAAGAGGCACATTTCTTTCACGTTTTAAAATTTCCGAAATCAGGATGTGACGGCCAGGTGGAAGGTATAATAGCTGTCTCTAAGACGATGATAGTGCATTCCTGAGAGCCTCATCAATGTTTCTGATGGGAAAAAGGACAACGCTGTGGAAAAGTGCGGATCAACTCTGAATTGAAAGGTATTCCATAGAGTGGAAATGTTAAGAAAGTTAACGAACACTTGAACCAATTCATTTCACTTTTCTTCTTTATACATATGCACTAGAGTATCATTTTTAAATGCCTAAATAAGTCTGAAAATGTAAAAAAGCACATGTAGTAGCTTAACTGGAAGTGTCCTCTTCCTTTGGTGACATAAAATAATCATGGTACCCAGGATTCACACAGGTGAATCAGCTGCTACCTCATATAAGAAAGCGCAATTAACTGCCTTACAGGCAAACCGATAGCTTAGGTAAGAGAACATAAAACAAAGGCCTCCTCCATCAGAAAACACAAACCAACATAATTTGTCATTATTGTGATAAAAGGGCTATTTTCCCAAATCTAAGTTTTCTTCTTGTGAAAAATAAAATCTTTCTCAAATTTCCTATATATGCAGCCAATTTCTGCACTGAGTACAATGACTACGGAAGGAGAGTGAGAGTGGAAACTTGCTACAAGTAGAAATTTTCACTGAATTCTTTTAACAAAACTCCTTTTCTAAGGATCTTGGTTGTGGAGAGAGGACATCAAGAAACTAAAGGTTCAACTAACTGTTCCGAAAAGCTACAGAATGATTTTTTTTCTCCTTTTTCAGGGCCACACCTGAGGCATATGGAGGTTCCCAGGCTAGAGGTGGAATCAGACCTGCAGTGGCAGCCTGGGGTAACACCGGATCCTTAACCCACTGAGCAAGGCTGGGGATCCAACCTGCATCCTCATGGATACTAGTCAGGTTCTTAACCTGCTGAGCCACAACTGGAACTCCCAGAACGAATTTTTAAAATCACATTTTCAAAGAGCTTGTCAGTTCCAGGAATCCACATTTAGCAATTTTCTTTTGTTATTGTGGTAAAATATATTTAACATAAAATTAGGCATTAAGTACATTCGTGTTGTTGTGCAACCATCATTATTACCTATTCCGGAACTCTGTCATCATCCCAAACTAAAACTCTGTATCCATTAGACAATAATTCTTCCATTCCTTCTCCCCGCCAGCCCCTGGTAAACTATATTCTATTTTCCGTCTCTGAATTTGCCTATGTTAGATACCTTACATAAGTGTGCCTCATACAATATTTGTTCTCTTGTGTCTGGCTTACCTCTCCAGTGAATACTTTTGCAAAGCAAAGACTGATCCCCAAATTATGAGGTTTCTCATAATTTAACTGTACACAGTGGCACAATCTCTGAACTAAGCATGTATGCTCTCCCAGAAATCCGGCTACTGTTCCACGAATCCTTCTAAGGGGCAGAGGATCTCAGATAGACCTTTCCTTTGCCTGTAGACAGGTATGGTTAAGCAGCTGTAAATCCAAGAGCAGGCTCCTTAGAACCCTGGAAGCCATGTGGATGGAGAAAAGGGAAGTAGGGAGCTGTGCAGGCCTGAAAAACCATGGGAAAGAAAAGGTAAGGATTCATCAAGCTACTCTGGCCCTGAGATGGACTTCTCTCTGTTCTCCAGGAACTCCTGCACCCTGACACTTAGGTTGGGTGACACCTGTCAGAACTGAGGCCAGACCGCAGTCGAGTCGCTAAGAATGTCACCAAGTGCAGGAAGCTTCACCGGGTCATGAGTCACCTTCCATGGCTCAGAGGTCCGGGAGGCCTGCCCCGCCCAGAGAAACTCAGTTAGGAGAGGCAGAAACAGAGAAACACACCATTGGCAGAGAGAGAGAAACATACAGCCAAAGAGCTGTACTGACAGGCCATGAATAAGAGAGAATAAGGACTAAAAGGGAAACACAGGATCAAAAGTTACAGAAGCAAAGTGTAAACAGAAATAACGACAGGACCCATATACTCAGAGATGAGTTCCAGAGAAACAAAGTGGGGAAAAATACAAACTTGACAATGCCACAAAGTTGAAAGGCAAAAAGGGCAGGTGACAACAGGTGACACAGACAGCAAGAGCGGTGAAACAGACGTAAACAGAGACCGATTACAGCGAGGTCTGGACGTAGCCTTTCTCCCTGCCTTGATTCGAACCCGAAGCCGCCAAGCCTCACCCACCCCGCGCCCCCAAAAAGCTGGCAGACGGACGGGGGGCAGGATCTCTAAGCGCCCTGGTCCGCCGAAGTCCGCTGCCGCGGGGTGACCTTGGGCAAGACGCTGCCTCGGGGGCCCTGGTGTCGCTGTACACGAAGTAGCCTGGCCGGATACGGCAGGAGTCGGACCCAGGTCCCCGGGACTCCAACGGCCCGCGCGCGGCTTAAACATCCCGGTGGGTGTAATGGGCCTGGCGGTGCCAGCGGTGCGCGCGCCGGGAACTGCAGAGAAGCCCTCAAACCTCTCCGGTTTCCTTTCCTGCCCTCATGCTACTCGTTGTCCCGACTCTGACATACCTGCCAAGGACTTGGCGCTCACATAGCCTGCAAGTAGGGTACTTTCCGCCGCCGGCGCCAGGCCCGTTCAAGCCGTCGCAGCCGCGACCGCCCCAGTCTGCACCTCCCGCCCCCGGAAACGCTTGTCGGTCCCGCCCCCGAAACTGCCAGTGCTTCCGGAGGCGCATGCGGGACTCGCGTTCGGGGCGGGGCGTATGGAGCTGGCCCCGAGAGAGCTAGCGCCTGCGCAGTAGAGCCTGGACAGGTCAATCCGCAGGAGAGTTTCTGGGACAACTGCGGAATGTTCGGAGTCCTGAACACTTCGACCTATCAGCTTGTGTGGCAGGGACTGTGTCAAATCTTTTCGCCCCTCCACAGAGCCTTTATCTCGTGGTGGATGCTCAGTAAATGCTCAGTGAAAGGACCAAGTACCCTCTGTGTGGCAAATGTTGTGCCGGGCACCCCTAGGAAAAGCTTCATTTTGTTCAGATACCTGAGGAGATCTTTTGATCCTAGGGGAAGTAGACCTTCATCCCAATTGGAGGGGATGGCTCATAATTAATCCAGACTATTCATGGTAAACTCATTTTCATTAGCCAGTAGTTGGACTAGGCATAGGCATATGGCCAATATCTGGCCCATAATATTTATTATAGAAGTCATGGAGTGGGGCTTCTGGAAAATTTTTTGTTTATTTTGTTTTTGTTTTTACAAAGTCCAGTAGGACTTCTAGTTGAGTGTGCTCCTTAAGTGCTTTGCCACTTTTATTTTCTTCTGGTCTCTAAGCAGACATAAAGTTTGGAAGTTCAGTCGCTATCATATGCCTGTGATATACAAGCAATTCTAAGGCTAGCAAAGCAGAAAGATTGAGAGCGCCTGTGTCTCATATAACGTTAAGCTATAGTCTCAGCTTTAGACTGCTTCCCCCTGAATGTTTTTGGCATGAGCCTAATAAACTTCTTACTTGGGCTTTGTTTCTAGTAATATTATCAACTACATATCTCCAAATATAACAGCAACAAAATATATAAAATTGCTAGGAGAAATACTGAAAATATCCTTTGAAATATATGGATAAGCTTGTGAGAAAGTCAGGAGAATCATCTGAGGGCAGAAAGGAAGCAGAAACACAAGCCTAGGAAGTTAGAATTAATGCACAGGTACTGTCTGTCACCACTGACAAATATTTTGAAAATCATCTCTGGAGGTACGTAAATAATAATGGTGCTACAACTATGGGGGCATCTACCTGGGTCCAGGCGGAACAAGAGCCAAATTGGGACCTTTCTTGGGTCAGGTTGGGACCAAAGAAGGCATTATCTTCAAGCGAAGGATAAGCTAGAGGAAAAAAAAAAAAAAATCTGCCCTGCCGAGGTAGGCAGCAAAGAAAATTGATTCTACCAGACGTTCTGTTGTGGCGCAGCAGAAATTAATCTGACTAGTATCCATGAGGATGCAGTTTTGATCCCTGGCCTCAATCAGTGGGCAGGGGATCTGGCATTACCATGAGCTGTGGTGTAGGTTGCAGACGTGGCTTGGATCCTGCATTGCTCTAGATGTGGTGTAGGCCGGTAGCCGTAGCTCTGATACAATCCCCGAGCCTCAGAACTTCCATAGGCCACAGGTGCAGCCCTAAAAAACAAACAAACAAGAAAAAGAAAATTGACTCTACCTTGGTTCCTGGTGGAGGGGTAAAACACTTCCCTAGTGGGTGTATAACTAAAGTCTGGTCATTACGTGGCTGCACTATGTGCATGGTCCAAGAGGCCAAGCTGAACATTTCAATTTAAAGAGGACCTGGAGGAGTTCCTGCGATGGCTCAGTGCAAATGAATCTGACAGGGTCGATCCTGGCCTTGCTCAGTGGGTTGAGGATCTGGCATTGTCCTGAGCTGTGGTGTAGGTCACAGATGTGGCTCAGATCCTGCATTGCTGTGGTTGGAGTGTAGGCCAGCGGCTACAGCTCCAAGTCAACCCCGAGCCTGAAAACCTCCATGTGCCCAGGTGCGGCCCTAAAGTAACAAAAATCAAATAAAATGGACCTGGATAGATAGCACCTATGGTACTTGGCCAAAACAAACACAAGTCCTCTGTGTAAGAATTCACTGTCTACCCGGGTCTCAAAGAATTCCCACAGATAAGCTTCCAAATGAATGTTAATTCACAATCAAACAACACAAAACCCATGAGCAGAGAAGACCAGCAGCCGATTTAAGTGTAGAGCTCATTGGAAGGGTTAAATAACAAAGTAGATACAGCTGAAGAGAAATCAGTGGGCTAAAAAGTAGATTTGAAAATCAGCTATACTTTAATTTTAAAAAATTCATTTGACGAATATAACCCCAAAGACATCCCAGAGAGACAAGGAAATGAAAAAGAACAAGGTCTATCATATGCTTCTCAGTTATGTTAGAAGATAACAGAGTGAATATGAGCAAGGACGTTATCGAATAGTGATGGCTGAGAACCTTCCAGAATCAATGAAAGATAAGTGAGCATCCCCAGGAAGCAAATGAATTCCGGGTAGGATTAGAAAAAAGAAATCCCAGATCCAGTCTGGTGAAACTACAGAACACCAAAGCATGAGGTGATTTTAAAAACAGACAGAGGAGTTCCCATTATGGCACAGTGGAAACGAATCCACCTAGGACCCATGAGGACGCAGGTTTGATCCCTGGCCTTGCTCCATAGGTTGCGGATCTGGCATTGCCATGAGCTCTGGTGCATGTAGGTTGAAGATGCGGCTCAGATCTGGCATTGCTGTGGCTGTGGTGTAGGCTGGCAGCTGTAGCTCCAATTCAACCCCTAGCCTGGGAACTGTCATATACCCTGGGTGTGCCCTAAAAAGCAAAATAAATAAATAAGTAAATAAATAAATAAAAAGCAGACAGGGAGTAGTTCCCATTGTGGCTCAGCAGATTAAGAACCCAACACAGTGTCCATGAGGATGTGGGTAAAATTGCTGTTCTTTTTTTTTGTGTGTGTATCTTTTTGCCTCTTCTAGGGCCGCTCCCGCGGCATATGGAGGTTCCCAGGCTAGGGGTCGAATTGGAGCTGTAGCCACCGGCCTACGCCAGAGCCACAGCAACGCGGGATCCGAGCGGCGTCTGCGACCCACGCCACAGCTCATGGCAACGCCAGATTCTTAACCCACTGAGCAAGGCCAGGGATCGAACCTGCAACCTCATGGTTCCTAGTCAGATTCGTTAACCACTGCACCATAACGGGAACTCCTAAAATTACTGTTCTTAAGAAAATCATGGACTTGAAGAATAGACCTGTGGCTGCCCAACGGGAGAGGGAGGGAGTAGGAGGGATAGGGAGCTTGGGGTTATCAGATACAACTTAGAATAGATTTACAAGGAAATCCTGCTGAGTAGCATTGAGAACTAGATACTCATATTGCAACAGAACAAAGGGTGGGGAAGAAAAATATATACATGTAAGAGTAACTTGATCCCCATGCTGTACAGTGGGGGAAAAAAATTAAACGCCTCCCCCCAAAAGAAATTCCTGTTCTTGCTCAGTGGGTTAAGGATCCAGCATTGCTGCAAGCTGCAGCATAAGTTGCAGATGTGGCTCAGATCCAGTGTTGCTGTAGTTGTGGTGTAGGCTGCAGCTGAAGCTCCAATTTGACCCTTAGCCTGGCAACTTCCATATGCCACAGGTGCAGCCGCTAAAAAAAAAAGAGAAGAAAGTCTGATAATTTACCATAGAAATACAGTGATACCAGCTCTTGACTGTTCAACAGCAATGACAGAAGCAATGATAATAATAAAAGCAATAATAGCCTTAATGTGATGAGAGAAAATAACCTGGAATTCCCATTGTAGCTCAGCAGAAATGAAACTGACTAGTATCCATGAGGATGCAGGTTTGATCCCTGGCCTTGCTCAGTGGGTTAAGGATCTGGTGTTGCTGGGAGCTGTGGTGTAGATCACAGACATGGCTTGGATCTGGCCTTGCTGTTTCTGTGGCATAGGCTGACAGCTATAGCTCCAATTGGACCCCTAGCCTAGGAACCTCCATATGCTGCGGTTGCGGCCCTGAAAAGACCAAAAAAAAAAAAAAAGGAAAATAACCTTATACCTAGAATTTTATACTTAGCAAACTATCTTTCAAGAATGAAAATTTTTGGGTCAACAAAAACTGAGTTACTACCAATAGAATTTAACTGAAGGATCTCCGAAAAGATGTTTCAGGAAGAAATAAAATGATCCCAGGAGGAAGATCTGAGGAACAGTAAGTATAAACAAATATCGGGGGCGATAAACAAGGACAGTTTGTAATTTTGTGGGTTTAAAAAAGACAAAACCAAAATAATGGAACAATAGTATATAAAGCATAAGAGGATTACTGAAGTTAAAACATTGTAAAGTGTGAGTTAACTATCGCATAACAAACAGCCGTGAAACCTAAGAGGGATACAGCTATATTTGTTTATTGCTCACATGTCTAGTGTTTGCTCAGGCTTGGTTCAGCTCTGCTGAACTTGGCTGGGCTTGTCTGCATGTCTGAGTTCAGCTGATCTAGGATGGTTTTGGCTGGGGGCCTTGACTCTGCTCCATGTGTCTCTTACTCACCATCCAGGCAGTTGGGATCAGTTCCTATGGCAATGACAGGCACACAAAAGAGCAATGGAAATACACAAGTACATTTTTCAATACTTTTTAAACATCTCATTGACCAAAGCGGCTCACATGACTGAGTCCAACACTATAGTAGGAAGGAGTTATGAAGCAATATGGCAAAGGGATTGCATATAGATAAAGTAAAGAATTGGAGCTATTAGTTCTATCGATCCATTGCCCATAAAAATATTGCTTAACATTAGACTTCTTTTTTTTGTCCACACCCACAGCATGTGGAAGTTCCTGGGCTGGGGATCGAACCCAGGGCAGTGACCTGAGCTGCTATAGTGACAACACCAGACCCTCAACCTGCTGTACCACAAGGGAACTCGAGCATTAGACTTCTAATAAAATATGAATGTTAAAAATTTAAGGCATACCATTGAGAGAACAAAAATAATTATAGAACAAACCAGCAGAAGAAAAATATTTTTAAAAAGAAGGAAAGGGAGTTCTCACTCTGGCGCAGTGGGTTAATGGTCAGAATTGTTTCTGTGGTGTTGCTGGTTTGATCCCTGGCCCAGCTCAGTGGGTTAAGGATCTGGTGTTGCCACAGCTGTGGTGTAGGTTGCAGATGAGATTTGGATCGATCCCTGGCCCAGGAACTTCCATATGCTACAGATGGGGCTGAAAAAAGAAAAAAAGAAAAAGAAAAGAAGGAGTGGGGGGGGGGGGGAAAGAAGTAAGTAAAGGCAGAAACAAAAAAACAGAAAACAATGGAAAAAATACATAGCAAAAATAAAGTGGAGGAATTCCCATTGTGGCACAGTGGAAATGAATCCAACTAGTATCCAGGAGAATATGGGTTCGATCCCTGGCCTTGCTCAGGGGGTTAAGGATCCAGTGTTGTGGTGAGCTGTGGTGTAGGTCGAAGTTGTGGCTTGGATCTCCAGTTGCTGTAGCTATGTGCAGGCCAGCAGCTGTAGCTCTGATTCAACCCCTAGCCTGGGAACTTCCATATGCTGCAGGTGTGGCTCTAAAAAAAAAAAGCAAAAGAGTAAAGTGGAAAAATAAATTTAAACATTTTGCTAATCTCAAGTATATTTTTAAAAATCTAAACATTCTAATTAAAAGACAGGTTGTAACACCGTGTTTAAAAAAAAAAAAATTTAGGGGAGTTCCCGTCATGGTGCAGCATAAATGAATCCAACTAGGAACCATGAGGTTTGGGGTTCAGTCCCTGGCCTTGCTCCGTGGATTAAGGATCCAGCATTGCTGTGAGCTGTAGTGTAGTTTGCAGACAGCTCGGATCTGGCGTTGCTGTGGCTGTGGTGTAGGCCAGCAGCTTTGGCTCCAATTGGACCCCTAGCCTGGGAACCTCCATGTGCCTCCGGTGTGGCCCTAAAAAGACAAAAAAATAAAAAATAAAAATAAAAAAAAAATTAGGAGTTCCCATTGTAGCTTAGCAATAAGGAACCCAGCTATTATCCAGGAGGATGCTGGTTCAATCCCTGGCCTTGCTCAGCGGGTTAAAGATTGGGCATTGTCGTGAACTGTGGCGTAGGCGCAGATGCAGCTCAGATCCCATGTTGCTGTGCCTGTGCCATAGGCCGGCATCTGTAGCTCCAGTTGGACCTCTACCCTGGGAACTTCCATATGCTGCAGATGCAGGTGAAAGGGGAAAAAAAAAAAAAAAAAAGGGGAAAAGAAAACAGAAAGAAAGAAGGGAAGGGGAAAAAAAAGAAGTGAGGCAGAAACAAAAAACAGAAAAAAGAGGAAAAAATACACATCGAAAATAAAGTGAAGTTCCCACTGTGGTGCAGCGGAAACGCATCTGACTGGAAGCCATGAGGATGTGGGTTTGGTCCCTGGCCTTGCTCAGGGGGTTAAGGATCCAGTGTTGTGGTGAGCTGTGGTGTAGATTGCAGATTCGGCTTGGATCTCGAGTTGCTGTGGGTGGCGCAGGCCGGCAACTGTAGCTCTGATTCAACCCCCAGCCTGGGAACTTCCATATGCTGCAGGTGCGACCTTAAAAAAAATAAAAGCAAAAAAGTAAAGTGGATAAATAAATTTAAACGTTTCACTAATCATAAGTATATTTTAAAAAATCTAAACGTTCTAATTAAAAGACAGGTTGTAATACCATCTTAGAGGAGTTCCCGTCGTAGCACAGTGGTTAACGAATCCGACTAGGAACCATGAGGTTGCAGGTTCGATCCCTGCCCTTGCTCAGTGGGTTGACGATCCAGCGTTGCCGTGACCTGTGGTGAGGGTCGTGTGGGTCGCAGATGAGGCTCGGATCCTGTGTTGCTGTGGCTCTGGCATAGGCTGGCAGCTACAGCTCCTAGCCTGGGAACCTCCATATGCTGCTGGGTTAAGGATACGGTGTCGCTGTGAACTGTGGTGTAGGTCGAAGATGTGGCTCAGATCCTGTGTTCCTGTGGCTGAGGCGTAGGCTGACATCTATAGCTCAGATTCGACCCCTAATCTGGGAACTTCTATATGCTGCAAGTGCGGCTCTAAAAATCAAAAAAAGAAAAAAAAATTAGCTGCATAATGTTACAATGTTTAAGACAGAAAATTTGAGGTCAAAGAATGGAAAAAGAGATTCCATACTGGGGCTGCTGTATTAACTTTGGGTGAAATAGACATTGAGGTGAAAAGCATTGCTAGAAATAGTGTGATGAATTTTATTATTGCTGTCAGTAATTTGCTGCTCCTCCCTGTAAGAAGCCTGTACTTTCCACCCCATGTACTTCAGGCTCGGTCACTGAAACGTGAATAGAAATTATGTGTGTACGCCTGAGCAGAGCTTTAAGAATCACTGTTCTGGAGTTCCTGTCATGGCTCAGCAGAAACAATCCGACCAGGAACCATGAGGTTTCAGGTTTGATCCCCGGCCTTGCTCAGTGGGTTAAGGATCCGGTGTTGCTGTGAGCTGTTGTGTAGGTCACAGAACGCAGCTGGGATCTGGCGTGGCTGTGGCTGTGGCTGGTGGCTACAGCGCCTACTAGATCCCTAGCCTGAGAACCTCCATATGCTGTAGGGGGGTCGAGGGGGGTAGGGTGGTGGCTAAAAAGACAAAAATAAATTTAAAATAATAATAATAATAGGAGTTCCCGTCATGGCGCAGTGGTTAACGAATCCGACTAGGAACCATGAGGTTGCGGGTTCGGTCCCTGCCCTTGCTCAGTGGGTTAACGATCCGGCGTTGCCGTGAGCTGTGGTGTAGGTTGCAGACGCGGCTTGGATCCCGCGTTGCTGTGGCTCTGGCGTAGGCCGGTGGCTTCAGCTCCAATTCAACCCCTAGCCTGGGAACCTCCATATGCCGCGGGAGCGGCCCGAGAAATAGCAACAACAACAACAACAAAAAAGACAAAAGACAAAAAAAAAATAATAATAATAAAAAAGAATCATTGTGGAGTTCCCGGCTTGGCGCACTGGTTACCAAATCTGACCAGGAACCATGAGGTTGCTGGTTCAATCTCTGGCCTTGCTTAGTGGGTTAAGGATCTGGCGTTGCCATGAGCTGTGGTGTAGGTCGCAGACGTGGCTTGGATCCTGTGTTGCTGTGGCTCTGGCATAGGCTGGAGGCTACAGCTCCGATTAGACCCCTAGCCTGGGAAACTCCATATGCCACAGGATCGGCCCTAGAAAAGGCAAAAAGACAAAAAAAAAAAAAAAGGAATCACTGTTCTTTCTCTCTGCCACAAGCAGATCATGTCCCAGATGGGGAGGTTACTTCCATTTGGGTCCTTGAATGAAAATAAGGTAGAAAGGAGACGAGCATGAGTGGGTAGTGTCACAAATGACCCACGAAGGATGTACGCCCTGAGTGAGAAGATGACCCTCATTGTTGTAAGCCACTGAGGTTTGGAAACGAGGTGTGGTCGGTCATGTGGCTTTCTTTGACGAATGCAACATGAAATGTGTCACTTCCGGGTGGGTTCCTTAAGAGCAAGAGCGTGATTCATGCTACCATGTTGTCACTGCAGCCAAGCGTAGCAAAAGATGGCTAATACCAATAAGCTATTTTGCAATGAGAAAGGTTCACCTCCCCAGAAGCACATAATTCTAAATTGTATCCACCTAACATTATAGTTTAACTATGGTACAGAGTAAAAATTGATAGAACTTTAAAAGAGGATCAACAAATTCACCATCAGAGTGGAGAGATTACGGAATACATGAGTGTCGTCCACCAATTATTTCCTGTCTTTCTCTTGGCTATGTGGCAGGTCTGCCCTTGAACAGAGATATGGCCATGTGGCTTTCTTTGACCAATGAAAAAGGCAGGTGTCGTGGTGGGATGGAAGCTTTAAGGGCCAGTGTGTGATTTTCCTTTCTCCACTTTCACTCTGCCATGGAGACCAGCAGTGTTCCATAAAGTGGCTGCCGCATCAGAATGAGCCCTCGAGTAAACACTGCAGGAAGCAGAGAGACCACTGGCCGCGGTGGTGCAAGGGGATTGCCAGCATCTCTGGAGCCCTGGGCTACAGGTTCAATCCCTGGCCTGGCCCAGTGGGTTAAGGATTCTGCTTTGCCGCAGTTGTGGTATAGGTTGCAGCCCGGATCTGAGCCCTAGCCTAGGAGCTCCATATACTGCAGGGCAGCCAAAAAAGGAAAAAAAAATATCGAGAGTAATAAATAGATATGCTTTTGATACTATAAAGTTCTGAGGGTTTGAAGTTAATGTTTGTTATATTTTAGTGTATCGTAGGTTATCATGACTAATGCAGTTGTTTTTCCATTTTTATCATTTTATTTTATTTTATTTTATTTTTTCTTTTCAGGGCTGCACCTGTGGCATATGGAAGTTCCCAGGCTAGGAGCTGCAGCTGCTGGCCTACAACACCGCCATGGCAACATGGAATTCGGATCTGAGCTGCGTATGCCACCTATACCACAGCTAATGGCAATGTCGGCTCCTTAACCCACTGAGTGAGGCCAGGGATTGAACCCACTAGAAATGACACCAGTCAGGTTCATTTCTGCTGTGCCACAATGGGAACTTCCCCCCTTTTTTATTTTCAGTTAAATTTTTTTTGTCCTTTTTGGTGGCTCCAATGAGATGTGAGCCTCAGTTTTGACCTATGCTGTAGCTGTGGCAACACCAGATCCTTAACCCACCACACCAAGCCAGGGATCAAACCTGCATCCCAGCACTCCAGAGACGCTGCTGATCCTCCCATTGTGCCACAGCAGGAACTCTTTAATTTTTAAATTAAGGTAAAATGTAATACGGCAAAATTGACCCTTTTTTTGGTGTATAGTTCCAGGATTTTTGACAAACACATGCAGTCGTGTAACTATCACCACAATCAAGATATAGGACAGTTCCATTAGCTCCAGAAATTCCCCAGTGAGGCGTTCCTGTCATGGCTCAGTGGAAACGAATCTGACTAGCTTCCGTGAGGACACAGATTTGATCCCTGGCTTCCTTCATTGGGTTCAGGATCCAGTGTTGCTGTGAGCTGTGGTGTAGGTTGCAGACGCAGCTATAGCTCCAATTTGACCCCTAGCCTGGGAACCTCCATTTGCCGTGGGTGTAGCCCTAAACACACACACACACACACACACACACACACACACACACACACACACACACAGAGAAAAGAAATTCCCCAGTGCCCTTTCACAACCAGCCCATCACCCCTGGCAACCACTGATCTGTTTTCTGTCCCTTTAATTTTCCAGAAAGAATCATGTATATTAGAGTATGTAGTCTTTTGAGTCTGGCTTCCTTCTTGTAGCATAATGCATTTGAGATTAATCCATGTTGTTGTGGTATCAGTAGTTTATTCCTTTTCATTGCTGAGTGTTATCCATTATATGGATATACCACAGTTTGTTTATCCATTTTCCAGTTGAAGAACATTTGAATTATTTCCAATTTTTAGTAATTATGCATAAAGTCATTATAAGTATGCATGTATAGGGTTAGGTTTGTTTTTGCTTTTGTTTTTGGCCATGCCATGGCATGTTGGAAGTTCCTGGGCCAGGGATCGAACCTGCACCACAGCAGTGATCTGAGCCACAGCACTAACTGCTGGATCCTTAACCCCCTGAACCACCAGGGAACTCCCAAGTACAGATTTTAAGTTTCCATCTCATTGTCCTGAATACATATGAGTAGGCTTATTGGGTTGTATCCATGCAGTGTATGTTCAGCTTTTATTGAAATTGTCAAATTGTTCTCCACAAGGATTCATTTTACATTGTTTGGGGTGTCATTTTATAGTCCCAGAAGCAATGTAGAAGAATGCCATTGTTCCACATCTTTTAATACTTGATATTAAAGGTTTTTTGACAATCACTTAAATAGATACATGGTGATACCTCATATGGTTTTTTAAAATTAAAATTAAATTTTTATTTATTTATTTTTTGGTCTCAGCATGCAGTGGCTTGATATAAGATCTTAGTTCCCAGACCAGGGATTGCACACCAAATCCTAACCACTAGATCCACCAAGCAACTCCTTCGTATGGTTTTATTTTACATTCTTCTAATGACTAACAATGCTGAACATCTTTTCAGGTGCATGTTTGCCAACTTCATATTTTCTGTGGTGGAGTGTTTGTTCAAATCTTTTGCTCCCTCTTAAAAAAATTGTATAGTTTCTTTTATTATGGTGGAGTTTGAGGTTGTTCGTATATTGTGGATAAAAGTTCTTTATCAGATATGTGATTTGCAAATATTTTCTCCTACTCTGTGGATTACCTTTTCATTTTCTTAATGGTGTATTTCAAGGAGAAGTTCTTGATTTTGATGCAGTCCAACTTATCCTTTTTTTCTTTTATGGATTATGCTCTTAGAATCCTATATAAGAAATTTTTGCCTAGCCCAGGATTGGAAAGATTTTCTCTATGTTTTTCCCTAGGTTTTAAATTTAGGTCTAAGATCCATTTTTAGTTAATTTTTCATATGGTGCAAAATATCACTGAGGTTTATCAATTCTGTTTTTGCTTATGGATATATAGCTGTTCCAGCACTACTCTTTTTTTTTTTTGTCCTTTTTTTGGGGGGGGCACACCCACAGCATATGGAAATTCCCAGGCTAGGCATCGAATCAGAGCTGTAGCTGCTGGCCTACACCACAGCCACAGCAACGAGGGATCCAAACCACGTCTGTGACATGCAACACAGCTCGTGGCAATGCCAGATCCTTAACCCACTGAACGAGGCCAGGAATCGAACCCTCGTCTTCATGGATTCTAGTTGGGTTCATTAACCGCTGAGCTACCATGGGAACTCTCAGTACCACTTATTGAAAAGACAGGTTTTTTTAGAAAACATCACACCTTTCTCAATAATTGATAGATCAAGCAGACATCAAACATGATCTTGACCTGGAGTTCCCGTCATGGCACAGGGGTTAATGAATCCAACCAGGAACCATGAGGTTTCGGGTTCGATCCCTGGCCTTGCTCGGTGGGTTAAGGATCCGACGTTGCGTGAGCTGTGGTGTAGGTCGCAGACGCCACTCGGATCCCACGTTGCTGTGGCTCTGGCGTAGGCTGGCGGCTACAGCTCTAATTGGACCCCTAGCCTGGGAACCTCCACATGCCGCGGGAGTGACCCTAGAAAAGGTAAAAAGTCAAAAAAAACCCCCCAAAACATGATCTTGACCTAATGGACATACCTAGAACTAAGAGTTGGGGAATGTACATCATTTTAGGACACGTTTAGAACATATATAAAAATTGATCATATGTTAGGCCATAAAGTAAACTTTAACAAATTTCAAGGAAATGGAAACGTAAATTATGATCTCAATGGAATTAAGTAAAGAATTGATAAGCAAAAAAGGTCAAAATATCCCTATATTTGGACATTTAAAAATAGGCATGAAAATAATTAATGGGTTAAAAAAAGAGGATTGTAATGAAAATTTTTAAATATTTAGAGCTGACTGATAATGAAAATACTACATTCCAAATCTGTGTTATCATGAGAAAGCATTTTAAGAGGGAAATTTAGGAGTTCCCGTCGTGGCGCAGTGGTTAACGAATCCGACTAGGAACCATGAGGTTCCAGGTTCGGTCCCTGCCCTTGCTCTGTGGGTTAACGATCCAGTGTTGCCGTGAGCTGTGGTGTAGGTTGCAGACACGGCTCGGATCCTGCGTTGCTGTGGCTCTGGCGTAGGCCGGTGGCTACAGCTCCGATTCGACCCCTAGCCTGGGAACCTCCATATGCCACGGGAGCGGCCCAAAGAAATAGCAAAAAGTTAAAGGTAATGATTTAACCACTCAACTCAAAAGACTGGAAAACGAAAACAAAATAAACCCAAAGAAGGTAAAAGCAAGGACAAAAGAAAGATCGAATCATGTATTAGTTAAATAGAAAACAGAGATACAATAAAGATCGATAAGCCTAAAGTTAGTTTTTTGAAAAGACTAATAAAAAGATTAATAAAACAAATCTCCGGCAAGACTGGTAAGACTCTCTACATTCAGAGAGAGAGGGAATCTTAAAAACCCTTATTTGTTAAGGCACTTTTGGAGGATTTTCTCTTACTTGTAGCCAAGTATGTTTCCAGGGGATAAACCAATCGTAACATAAAATAGAAGATCGTGATTTAAAACTCTGACTACCTCTAAGAAGGGTGGAACTTTCGAGAAGAAGTAATCTCAAAAGGCTTTGTGTTTAGCTGAGATGTATTTTTGATATTCAAGGGCCAGCCCAGGGTTGAGTTTGAGAGTAGGGACTGTAGAGGCAGAAGGCAAGTGTATCAGGGAGTTCCCGTTGTGGCTCAGTGGTTAATGAATCCGACTAGGAACCATGAGGTTGCGGGTTCGATCCCTGGCCTTGCTCAGTGGGTTAAGGATCTGACGTTGTCGTGAGCTATGGTGTAAGTCACAGATGCAGCTCGGATCCCATGTTGCTATGGCTGGCTGTGGCCGGCAGCTATAGTTCCGATTCGACCCCTAGCCTGGGAACCTCCATATGCCACGGAAGCAGCCCAAGAAATGGCAAAAAGACAAAAAAAAAAAAAAAAAGCAAGTGTATCAGTTAGCTTTTGTTGAACAATAAATAACCCTCAATTTAGTAGATTAAAGCAATAATAATTTATTTTTTCTTTGCTTTTTAAAAAAGTTTAATTTTTTTTTTGTCATTTTAGGGCTGCACCCACAGTATATGGAGGTTCCCAGGCTGGGTCAAATTGGAGCTGAAGCCTCTGGCCTATGCCAGAGCCACAGCAACTCAGGATTTGAGCCATATCTGCCACCTACACCACAGCTCATGGCAACACTGGATCCTTAACCCACTGAGCGAGACCAGTGATGGAACCTGTGTCCTCATGGATGCTAGTCAGATTTGTTTCCACTGAGCCACAATGGGAACTCCCTCTTTCTTTGCTTTAAAAGCTCTCTTAAATGCAGCTGACAAGGGTTTAATCTCCAAAACATACAAACAACTCATACAACTTAACAGCAAAAAAGCAAACAAGCCAATCAAAAAATTGGCAGAAGACCTGGAGGTCCCACCATGGGCTCAGCAATAACAAACCCAAGTAGCATCCACGAGGACATGGTTTTGATTCCTGGCCTCGCTCAGCAGGTTAAAGCATCTAGTGTTGCCTTGAGCTGTGGTATAGGTTGCAGATGTGGCTCGGATCTGGTGTTGCTGTGGCTCTGGCATAGGCTGGCATCTACAGCTCCAATTCAACCCCTAGCCTAGGAATTTCCATATGCCATGGGTGCAGCCCTAAAAATACAGAAGAAAAAAAAAAAAAAAGCGGAACGCCTGAATAGACATTTCTCCAAAGAAGACATATGGATCACCAACAGGCATATGATAAAATGCTCAACATCACTAATTATTAGAGAAATGCAAATCTAAACCACCTCACACCAGTCAGAATGGCTATCATTAATAAGTGTACAAATAACACATACTGGAGAGGGTATAAAGAAAAGGGAACCCTCCTACACTGTTGGCGGGAATGTAAATTGGTACAACCACTATGGAAAACAGTATGGAGGTTCCTTGGAAAACTAAATACGGAACTATCACATGATCTAGCAATCCCACTCCTGGGCATCTATCTGGACAAAACATTCATTCAAAAAGACACATGCACCTTATTTTTGCTGCAGTACTAGTCACAATAGCCAAGACATGGAAACAACCTAAATGTCCATCAACAGATGAATAGATTAAGAAGATGTGGTACATATACACAAAGGAATACTCTTCAGCCACAAAAAAGAACTAAATAGTGCCCCTTGAGATAGAACAAGATAGAAGATAATATGAGAAAAAGAATGTATCTATAGGAGTTCTGTTGTGGCTCAGCTGTAATGAAGCTGGCTAGTATCCATGAGGACTAGGGTTCAATCTCTGGCTTTTCTCAGTGGGTTAAGGATCCAGTGTTGCCATGAGCTGTGGTGTAGGCCAGTGGTTACAGCTCCAATTTGAACCCTAGCCTGGGAACTTCCATATGCCATGGGTGCAGCCCTAAAAAGACCAAAAAAAAAAAAAAGTACATATATGTATGACTGGGTCACTTTGCTGTACAGCAGAAATTGACAGAACATTGTAAATCAACTATACTTTAATCTAAAAAAATGAAAGTAATAAAAGCTCTCTTTAGCTGAGCTTGGCTTCTCTCTGTAGGTTGGGGTCAAGTCCTCTGCGCATGTATTAATTTGGGGAGGCCCAAGCTAAAGGGACGAACTCATCTCATAATGATGTCAGAGGGGCTACAGAGGAACCCCTGACACACAATCACATTTTAAGCCTTTGTTTCTGTCTTATTTCCTAACATTTTATTGGCCAATGCAAGCCATGGGGTAGCCCCAAGTTCAAGGGGCATGACAGAAAGTGTGGAAACAGGGACGTGGGAAGATTGAGAATAGCAACCTATTGACCAGAGCTGGCTATCTTACTCACAATTATTCAAATTCCTCCCACATGCAAAACACATTCACCCCAAGACCCTCTAAAGCCCCACCAGGTTCAAAGTCCTCAGTCTCATGATCTACGTCAGGTCTGGATGGGACTCCTCTGGATTCTGTGATCTGTAAACTGAAAAGACAAGTTGTCTGCCTCCTCACCCCTGCAGCATAGAATATGGACCAGCAGTAACATAATTGCAACAAACCCTCCCATTTGGAAAGGGGAAGAATGGGAGGAAGAATTGCAGTCCCTGGGCCATAGCAATTCTGAAATCCCTCTGGGCAAATGTTGCCAGGTCTCTCCATCCTGGGAACAAGCATGTTCTTGATTAGGCCCCTGATTCTTCCCTGGGAGTGTGGCTCCCACATTTGCTCTTCTCTACAGCTCTTGGTTCTGCCCTCTGGGAAATTCTTCCTTTGCCAACAGCTCCCTTGATTAATTCTGAAGAGTATCTTGCAGAGAGTATTTGAAGAAAATACACTTAATAGGTGGCTTATCAGCTTTTTCAACTTGGTACATTCCCATAGAAATTTAGGAAGGGGGTTCCCACTGGGGCAGAGTAGGTTAAGAATCTGGCATTTTCTCTGCAGTGGCACTAGTTCGATCCTTGGTCTGGCACAGTGAGTTAAGGATCTGGCATTGTTGCAACTGTGGCATAGTCTGCTTGGATTTGATCCCTGGCCTGGGAACTTCCATACGCTGCAGGTGTGGCCACACAGACCCCCCAAAAAGAAAGGAAAATCTTTGCCTCCTTTAATCCAGGACGATGTACTTTTGCTAATATATAGCTCTCAAAAAACATTTTGGGTTTTCTTTTTTCCAATAATCTTTTTACATTTTTTTTCCTGTTTTTTAGGGCCAAGCCCACAGCATATGGAAGTTTCCAGTCTAGGGGTCAAAACAGAGCTGCAGCTGCTGGCCTATGCCACAGCCACAGCAACACAGGTTTTGGATACCAGCTGCATCGGTGACATACACCATAGGTTGTGGCAACACCGGATCCTTAACCCACTGAGTGAGGCCATGGATAGAACCTGCATCCTCATGGATTCTATGTCGTGTTCTCAACCCACTGAGTCTCAACGGCAACTCCTATAATCTCTCTCTCTCTTTTTTTTTTTTTAGGGCCACACCCAAGGCATATGGAGGTTCCCAGGCTAGGGGTCGAATCAGAGCTACAGCTGCCGGCCTACACCACAGCTACAGCAACACGGGATCAGAACCAAATCTTCAACCTATAGCACAGCTCATGGGGCAACGCTGGATTCTTAACCCACTGAGTGAGGCCAGGGATTGAACTCCCAACCTCATGGTTCTTAGTTGGATTTGTTTCCGCTGCGCCACGACAGGAACTCCTATAATTTCTCTCTCTATTTTTTTTTTTAAAGTATAGTTGATTTACAATGTCGTGCCAATTTCTACTGCATAGCAAAGGGACCCAGTCATACACATACATACATTGCTCGATTGGGATTTTCTTTTCTTTCTTTTTTTCTTTTTTTTTTTTTTGTCTTTTTAGGGTTGCACCCAAGTCATATGGAGGTTCCCAGGCTAGGAGTCCAATCAGAGCTAGAACTGCTGGCCTATGCCACAGCCACAGCAATGCTGCATCCAAGATACATCTGCCACCCACACCACAGTTCACAACAACACAGGATCCTTAACCCACTGAGTGAGGCCAGGGATCGAACCGGCAACCTCATGGTTCCTAGTGGGATTCATTTCCACTTTGCCATGTCGGGAACTCCGGGATTTTCAATTTTTGTGATTCCCGTCAGTTCCATGTGACAAAGGCCATTCTCACAATGCTTTTTAACACGTACCTCTTTCTTGAGACTCAATTAACTTAAATACTTTGGGGCATCAGGATTTTGTGGAGTTGCACCCTTCATCTTTCTAGGAGCCCTTTTGTCAGCTGAAAGGACCCATGATCTTGATTGAATTTTTGCCCCCACACTGTATTTTGATTTAAGAATCTTTTCTTGGCTGGAGAGATTTAAGAGAGTTTTATTTTTCCAACTTGGCAAGTTCTGGACTCTGTTCTCCCTAACTCTTGCTTCCAAAACCACCAGGTTCTTTTCTGAGCACATCTCTTTTCAAGTTTATCTAGTAGCAAGAAAGCTATATTTTTGCCAGCTTTCCTCTAGATGCCTTCCCCCAATTCTAAAAGAGCTCTTTTCTTTCTTTTTTTCCTTTTTGTCTTTTTGCCTTTTCTAGGGCTGCTCCCATGGCATATGGAGGTTCCCAGGATAGGGGTCGAATAGGAACTGTAGCCACCGGCCTGCGCCAGAGCCACAGCAATGCTGGATCCTTAACCCACTGAGCAAGGCCAGGGATCGAACCCGAAACCTCGTGGCTCCTAGTCGGATTCGTTAACCACTGAGCCACGATGGGAACTCCAAAGAGCTCTTTTCTTATCTCCTCTAATGGTTTCCCCATATTTTCCAGCTTCCTGAAAATGTTTCCTGGCTGCTTATTGTCTCGTCCCAAACTCAGTGACTTGTATTGGAACCTCCCTCTTCCAGCACCAGTTACTGAATTGGTCTGCTCTTATTGCACCACGGTTCACCCCAAAACTCAGTGGCTTAAAACAGCCATAATTTATTTTCACACATGTGTCTGCAGGTCTGCTAAGCATTGGCACATGTAAACTGGACTACTCAGCTGGGCAGCTCTGCTTCAAGCTGCGGGTCCAGCCGGGCCTGGTTCCTCGTGGCACAGTGCGCTCAGGTCTTCCCATGTGTTTTCATTTGTGGGCCCAGCTAAAGGGACAGTAGCTGCCCAGGGGAAGCTCTTCTCATAGAACAGAGAAGTGTGAGAGAGGAAGCCTCATGCATGCATAGCTCATGCTTTTGCTTCTATTATCTCTGTGAACGTCACGCCGGCCACAAGGTCCTATGGCTGAGCCCATAGTCAGGGGGCAGGAAAGTGTATTCCCCCTCTGGGGCGAGGGATGGGCAAAGTCACATGGAAAAAGGACACAGGGAGGGGTGAAGAATTAGGGCTGATAACAACAAATCGTCCTTACTCTGATACTGAATTTTTTTTTTTTTTGGCCACGCCCTGCAGCATGTATAAATTCTTGGGCCAGAGATTGAACCCCTGCCCCACAGCAGTGAGCCAAGCCACTGCAGTGGACAATGCCAGATCCTTAACCTGCTACGCTGCAAGGGAACTCCATTCCTCTGATACTGGAATGAGAAGAATTCAGAGGGGCCTCTCCAGGAAAGAGGGGGAGAAGAGGAAGGACAAAAGGGGTAGAGAGGCCTGCAAGATGCTGAGAGTCCAGGGAACTTTGTGGGGAGGCCAGTGAGAAATCTCCAGGGCAGGAAGCATGAACATTCATTTACGATAAAGAATATCTAACGTGTGAATTTAAGGAGTCTTTTGCCTGGATGCTTGTGATGTTAAACCCCTCTCTGTTATCCTAGACTTTCAATACAGGCTGTTAGACCCACAAAGGCCCTGCAGGAGGAGTGTGTGTGTGTGTGTGTGTGTGTGTGTGTGTGTGTGTGTGAGCGCGCGCATGTATGTACATCAAAGATCAAAGGAAGGGTCGAGTTTCTTTGGAGACATGGGGCACAGGGACAGAAATAGAATAAATTCAGCATAAGCTGGCATTTAGATCCAGAGGTAACTAGGAAAGCTACACCCTGGGTGTCTGCAGGCATCTTGGAAACACACTGAGCTCTCCACAGGAGAAGGGGTGGTGGTTTTCACTGATCATATTTGTATTTAAAAGGGCCAGGAGTCTAGCTGAAATCTGGGTTATCCTGGGAGACGAATATCTAGTCCAAGGGAAGCTGAATCACACCTACAATGGCCTTCACATTTGCTTTGCAAGCATTTGCTCTGGATGAGGCTTTGCATTTCTTATCCTAATCTGTATTTACACCTGCAGGTAGGAGGTGCTGCCATGAAACTCCCTTTTGTGGGTGTGCTTTTTTTTTTTTTTTTTTGCTTTTTAGAGCCACACCCATTGGCCCATGGAAGTTCCCAGGCTAGGGGTTGAATGGGAGCTACAACTGCCAGCCTGCACCACAGCCACAGCCACATCCACGCTAGATCCTAACTGCATCTGCGACCTACACCACAGCTCACGGCCACGCCAGATCCTTAACCCACTGAGGGAGTCCAGGGATCGAACCCACATCCTCATGGATACTAGTTGGATTCGTTTCTGCTGCACCACAACGGGAACACCCGATCCTCATTTTATGGATGAAGAAGCTGGAGCTTATGCCAGAGTTTATGACCTGGGAGAGGGAGCACCCAAGAGTTCTGCCTCTAGATGCTGAGGACAGGGTCTGGAGGTGGGGCATGTAGGGCTGAGAGGGGGCTCCCTGATCCTAGCTGGTGGGGGGCCCTTTGACCCCTCCTCATGAGGCTCAACCTCTGACCACCGATGCTTCTGCAGCCTGATGAACGCACTGGCCCTGGTTCTCTCTTCTCCCTCTAATAGCTTTTCATGCTGCTCTTAACAGTCACCGTGTCTGCACGTGTCCAATAAAAACAGTTGAAACAGTACCCACTTTTGGAGAACATGTTCCCCGCATTCCCCTGGGCTCAGGGAAGTGACTTGCCCAGGGCCACACAACTGGCAAGAGGCGGAGGGGGTATGGGAACTTGGCCAGACTGACCTCCCCTTCCACGTTCAGGAGCTCTGGTTATTAATCGGCTCCGGCTGCCACAACAAAATAGCACAGACTGGGTGCTGAAACAACGGAGATTTATTTTCTCCCAGTTCTGGATGCTGCAAGTCCAAGGTCAAGTGGTCAGCAGGTTTGGTTTCATCGGAGGCCTCCCTCCTTGGTTTTACCAATGGCTGCCTTCTGGCTACGTCCTCATAGGCAAATAAGTGCTCCTGCTGTCACTCTATGTCCTAGTGTCCCCTTCTTAAAAGTTGAGCCTACCCTAAAGGCTTCATTTGAACTTAATCATCTCTTTCTTTCCTTTTTTTTTTTTTTTGCTTTTTTAGGGCCACCCCACAGCATTTGGAAGTTCCCAGGCTAGGGGTCAAATCAGAGCTATAGTTCCTGGCCTACGCCACAGCCACAGCAACTCGGGATTCGAGCTGCTTGTGTGACCTACACTGCAGCTCATGACAGCGCAGGATCCTTAACCCACAGATCAAGGCCAGGGATAGAACCCAAATCCTCATGGATACTATTCGGACTTATTACTGCTAAGCCATAATGGTAATGTCCCTTAATCACCTCTTTAAAGCCCTGTGTCCAAATGCAGTCACAATCTGAGGTCCTGGGGGGCTAGGACTTCAATGTATGAATTTGGGGTGGGGTGACACAATTCAGTCCATCTAGCCACTGAGTCAAGGTCACGCTGCCTCTGCCTTCAAGATCCACAGACCTGGAGAATGTGCCCTGCTCTCCACCATGGTACAGACCTGAACACTGAGGCATGAAGAGGAAAAGGAACTGGCCAGATTCATCCTGGCAGGCAGGAGCAGAGCTGAGACTGAGTCCCCCAGAAGTTCCGAGCATCTGTGCCTCTGCTTCCCCTCCAGCAGTAAGCTGACTCTCCTTGGGGACTTTGCCACCCGCCCTGTTCTCACCTTATAATTTGAGAAGATTCAGCTCCAGAGATGAGCCTTGATGAGCTTAAGCTGATCAACTTATCCCATTTTCCTGCTACCAAGGTGTGTGCAGGGAAAGACATGTGACCTTATCTGGACACCCCAGGACTTGTGGGGGAGCTCCCAGAAGAGACTCCTTTTCCAGGGGTGATGCAGGAGAATGTGAGTTCAAGAACTATTGTAGCCATTTTATTGCTATAAGAGGAGAGCCTACAGTGGCAGGGTCCCTTGTGAGGGGGCTGACAATGAACTTGACAGCAAGAAAGACAAACAAGGGACCCGGAGAAAAGTCTGTTTCCTGGTGAGAGGCTGCCTCTGCCTCACCTGACCCAGGCTCTTGTGAACCAACATGTTCACTTTCTTGTTGGTTAGTTTGAGGCCTTGCTATTATGTTGTTTTGCTTTTTTGCAGTCAAGATAATCACTTTTTTTGTTTTGGTCAAGCCCATCGCATGAGGAAATTCCCAGGCCAGGGATCAAATCTGCAGCACAGCAGAGACTACACTGGATCCCTAACCCATTGAGCCATCAGGGAACTCCAAGACAGTCTTAACTGACACACAGTTTGTGAGGGAGTTGCTGGCAGGAGTGGTTGGGGGTGCCATGCACCTCCTCATTCCTCCAGGGTTCTGTGTGCACATGTTTCAGTGGAAGTTCAAAGTTATAAGGAACATGAATGAAGTCTGGAAAAGGAATTCACCGAAAGGGTATTGGTGACTTACACAGTCCCTGAGAGGGCTGGAAAATCAGGCTTGGTGACTGTGCAGCTGTGCCCAGAATTAGGTCACAGAACTGGAGTGGCCAAGATGATGCCGCCACCACCAAGGCCACCACCCTGGCCACTGATGACACCCTGGTCTGTGCCGTTGCTGCTCTTATTGCCTTAGACGCCAGCCTTGCTGCAACTGCTGCTCAGGATTCAGTCCCGTGACTGGCTGAGCCTGGCCCCGTGGCTGCGCCTTCGCTGCAAGGGAGGCTGAGAAAGTGACTATCTGGACTTTGGGGCTTCTTCAGGGGGAGCTAGGTTCTGTTTCCCTCTAAGGTTCAGAAAATAGGGAACTCTTCATACACAGGATGGGGGTCCACGCTGGGCAATCAAAAAATCAGCCAGCTGTTCAATGCAGGGCCTAAGGAACTGAGATAAATGGGGACAATAGCTTCAGCTCTATTAGTGGCAAATCGGAGTTGGAGAATGCAGCTCAAACCAGGGACCAAAATCAGGCTTCTGACTCCTCCCTCCCTGCACTAAGGGTCCCTCCCAGTTGTGGGGGAGCCTTCAGACCAGGCAGCTGTCTCCCCAGGGCGGGGATGCTGAGCTACCACATGGCAGCAGGAGCAGAAACAAGGATAAGCTGTTCTGGAGGGCAAGTCTGGAGGGAGGGCTGTGTCTGAACTTGAACTTGACATGGGTGAGGGAGTGGAGGGGGGATGGGAGGGTCTTGGTTCAAATGCTGTTTCCTCTTTGAGAGGTGGATGGGACTCTCCTTCTCCAAGTGGAAAGACAGCCAAAAAAAGTGTGTGGGGGGGAGGGGGCAGGGAGCAGGGATGGGGATAATTTCCCCAGGATCAGTGGTGCAGAGTCAGCTACCTACAGGGGCCAGGAAGCTGGTGCAAACGAGAGAAGCAGACCAGGCATTCCCACGTTAAATATGTAGGAATACATATTCTTCTTCTTTTTTTTTTTTTTTGCTTTTTAGGGCCACACCTGCAGCATACAGAAGTTCCCAGGCTGCAGTTGCTGAGCTACGCCACAACCACAGCAACTCGGGATCTGAGCTGCGTCTGGAACACTACACCGCAGCTCACAGCAACACCAGATCCATAACCCACGGAGTGAGGCCAGGGATCGAACCTGCAACCTCATGCTTCCCAGTCGGATTTGTTTCCACTTTGCCACGATGGGAACTTCCCCAAAATACATATTCTTAACTTTCACACAGATACTCTCTTATTTTTCCACAAACATTTGGTCTTCTCAGTGTATTTTTTTGTTTTGTTTTGCTGCTCTTGATGGATACATGGCATGCTGACTCGCTTCCATTTGGTCCTTTGGCCAGATCCTCTTTGCTTCCCATGTTCCCCAAGGCTGTGTCCTAGGAGGCTGGCTTATATGGGAGGCCTTGGAGGACTCCCCTGTCTTCTGGCTTCCCGTGGGGGAGCATCAGAGGAGACTGGAGGGAGGGAGGGAGGGAGGACCAGCCCTTGGAAGAGGTTCTGTTCCTGTGGAGTCATCCTGGGCTGACTGCAGCCCCTGACCCAGCCTCAGTCCCTGACCCAGCCCGAGCTCCTTCTGTGGGCTTTCTCTCCAGAATCCCTTCAGACTTAAGGGTGGTAACACTTCCCAGCGTCGGTAGCACTGGGTGCTGTATCCTTCTCTGTTGCTTTTCCTAAACTCTCTCCATACCTTTGTAAATAATCCCGTTACTGAACTCTCCTCGTTACTCAGCTTTGAGTGTGCCGTCTGTTTCCTGTTGGTACCCAGAAGGATGTACGTGAAATCAGGGAATGTTTTCTACTGAAAAAAAAAAAAAAACAAACAACAGCAGCTCACATGCAACAGCAAATAGGATTTGAATAAGTCTCAAACTCCGCACTGTGAGGGAGACAGTAGAGAAAGGCAGGGCTTGTGACAGACTGGAAAGCACGGGACCTCTCAAACTCCAGCCTCCTGTTGCCATAACCATGACAGTTCAGTGTTGTCAATTCTTCCCATTTTTCAAAAGTAGCCAAACCTCCAGATTTTTACGTGAGATCTCCTGATTTTTATTTATTTGTATTTTTTATTTTTTTGCTTCTTAGGGCTGCACCTGCAGCATATGGAAGTTCCCAGGCTAGGGGTCGAATCAGAGCTACAGCTGCTGGCCTACACCACAGCCACAGCGACGTGGGATCTGAGCTGTGACTGCGACCTACGCTACAGCTCACAGCAATGCCGGATCCTTAACCCGCTGATTGAAGCCAGGGATCGAACCCGAATCCTTGTGAATACTAGCCAGATTCATTTCCGCTGCTCCACCATGGGAACTCCGAGATCTCCTGATTTTTAAATGTTGGCTTGAATATTTAGAAATCAAGAGTGAGCCAAGTAGACAATCAATTGGCTGAACTTGGCCCCAGAAGCACCAATTTTCAGTCTGTACTCTCGGCACACAGCATCCTGCCGAACCCCAAACGCTTCTTGGTAAGAAAGGGAGAAGCACAGTATGCAGTCCTTCAGAGACCCTCAGGGTCCCAGGGGTGGGAGGAAGTCTGGCCATGTCACACCCTCCAAAAAGGCTCAGCAGTGGAGCCCACAAGCTCATGTGCTCTGTGGCTTACAGCCTATGGTGCCTGCCTGGTCCATCACGTCTAATATGGGTGTCAGCAGAAAGTAAATTAAATCCGCTAGGCTGTAATTTGCAAATGAAACATTTTGTGGCAGTAACTAAACAGAGCATTATGTTTTAATCGGGGTTTTTAAATGTTGTTTTAAAAATCATTTTATTGTGCAGAAGCTGGTATCCTAAGAGCAATTATTCCTTAACTAACAGTATGCTAATGCCATACCCTCTAGTCTAGCTGTTCTTACCAGCCGGGGTGTTTGTCTTGATGCTCTTAAACCCATTTATTTCCAAAGCAGAAGCGCTAAACTGTCTTCCTGCCGTTCAAATGGGGAACCCCGGGAGTGGCTCCTCAACAGGGACTGCCTTTCACCTTGGCTTTGAGAGAGAAAAAAATGATTCATCTCTCTCTTTCATTTTCTCTATCATCTTTCCATCTATCCATTTATCATTTACCTATCAATCTATTTTTTTTTTTTTCCTTTTTGGCTGCACCCGCAGCATGTGGAAGTTCCCCAGGCTGGAATTGAATCTGAGTCGCAGCTGCAATCTACGCCACGCCTGGGGCAACACTGGATCCTTTAACTCACTGTGCCAGGCCCAGGATCAAACCCAGGTCTCTGCAGGACCCTAAATGCTGTAGTCAGAATCTTAACCCACTGCGCCACAGAGGGAACTCCAGGAGGTGCTATTTTTTTTTTCCCCTTTTAAATTTTTTTTATTATCGTTGATTTAAACGTTCCCCCATCACAATGTCTTGGTACCGTTGTTGAAAATTAGTTGACCTTAAGAGTCGACCCATGAGGATTCAGGTTTGATCCTTGGCTCCATTCAGTGGGCTAAGGATCTGGCATTGCTGTGAGCTGTGGTGTGGGCTGCAGACGCAGCTCAGCGCCCATGTTGCTGTGGTGTGGTGTAGGCTGGCGGCTACAGCTCTGATCGGACCCCTAACCTGGGAACCTCCATATGCTGCAGGTGCAGCCCTAAAAGATAAAAAGACAAAAAGACAAAAAAAAATTAGTTGACCCTGAACATACAAGTTTATTTCTGGACTCTCAATTCTATTCCGTTGAACAGGATTGTCTATCAGTAGGCCCGTAATAAAAGGGTTTTGGATGGAAAAATGACACGCCTACTCTGTCTTTTAAGACTGAAGGGGGCGAGAACTACGAGCCTTCAATGACTGCAGTTATCCACGTGAGAGAGGTTTAAGGGACACTTAGAGAAAGGGGCAGATTTGAGGGCTGTTTTAGGAGGAAGAATGAACGGCGGGCTCTGGAACTGCCCTACTTGGGTTCAAATCCCAGCCCTGCCGCATGTGCATTATTTTTCCTCGGACAAAGGGCTTGACTCCAGCCCGTTTCCTCAGCGGTAAAGTGGGGATGATAATATTGTCCCTGGGGGAACGTTGCAGGGACCCAACAAGACTGCCCGTCAAGCCCTCAGTACATTGCCCAGCACCTGAAACTCGCCCAATAAACGTCAGGAGGGGAGGAGGAGGAGGGGTCAGGACAGAGGAGCCACCGAAGTCCCAAAGTCCCCAAAGTTCTCAACCAAAGTCCTCCGGTTCCTGGTTCCAAATCCTCCTGAAGTCTGCATATTGTTTTTATTGCGAGTGGTGGAATTAGATGTCCCATTTCATTTTTTCCTCTCTGGGGACCCAGTTGTCTCAAAATCACTTATGGAGAACGCTCTCCTTTGCCCACTGCTCTGCAGGGCCACCACGTCTTTGCCCACATGTATGAGAATCTGTTTCCAGGCCCTCCTTCTGCACCACTGCTCTTTGTGTCTGTCCTTTGTGCAGAAGCCACGTTGCAGAGACTCCGCCAAGCCCATTGCACCACAGTGGGAACTCCTTAAGTGGCTTTTTAAAAGGAACTGAGGCTGGGGATTTCGCCAGGCGTCAGGAAGCCCTGCACAGGGCCTGAGGCGCTGTTGGAGCTGGGCAGTGTTCTTTCTCTTGACTCCCTCCAACTTCCTCTCTCTCTCTTTCTCTCTCTCTCTTTTCTCTCTCTCTCTGTGTTCTACAGATCAACTGCCCCCCCGCCCCCCATTTTCTGTTAGATTCACTGATTATCCAGAATCTCCATAAGGACAGGGTGGGCAGAAGCCGACCCAGCAAGCAAGATCCACTCCCCTCCTTTAAGGGGGGGTGTGTGTGGGGAGGGGTTGACTTCTTAAACACCAATCATTTTAGCTCCGGACACTGTCCATTACTTTGTTTTTGTTTTTATGGCCACACCTGAGGCCATCTGAGCTGCAGCTGTGACCTATGCCAGATCTTTTAATCCCCTGTGCCAGGCCGGGGATCAAACCCACATCTCCGCAGCAACCCAAGCTGCTGCAGTGGGATTCATAACCCATTGCACCACGGCGGGAACTCCATATCCATTACTTTGAATAAATAAAACCATGCTTCATTGGCTTCCATCCTGCACACCCCCGCCCCTGCCCTGTATCCATGCCCTTTGCCATATAACTGGTGGTCCTTCCCACTGAAGCTGGAGATTACTTTCCATCCTTGACTGGTCTTGGTGACTTGATACGTGGGTGGGCGAGGCCTCCTGTGTTTTCCTGTACTCCCTTGTGCTCGGCAGCCATAGCCTGCCAGGCCAAGGAAGATGAGAAGCATGTGGAGGGACCAGAGGCCCCTGCAGCCTCAAGCAGAGCAGCCCAGGGGAGTCCAGCCTCACTCAGCCAAACCCGGCCAAGCTGCGGAGGCGTGCGTGACGAGGAGCAACTGTTGTTTCAAGCCACAAGGCTTCGAGGGTGGTTTATTAAGGAACAGTAACAAACTGGTTCAGGATAAAATGGAAAACCTGCGATGGACAGGACGTGGGGGGATGTCAGCGTGGGGGGTGCTGGCTCACTCTGCATCGTGGGACTAAGCATCACCAACCTGGTTTGAGGCTTTGGGGGTTTGAGCTTGGGGCTGCAAGTGAATTTAATGTTCAGGGCTCTGGGATGCCTTGGTCCCCAAACAGCCATTCACACAAAATTGTTTCTTTCTATCAGCAGTCAGAACCCAAATATTGCACTGTGAGTGCAGGCGGGGGGGGGGGGGGGAAGCAGCATGGCATTGATTCAAGTTATAAAATCAGGTTATAGCCATTGGAAAAGATGTGAAGTATTAATAGCTAATGATTGTTGTGTGGTTATGAGATGTCAAATCACAGGCTAAACATCCCAGCCCTGAATCCTGGCAGGGTGTTGATGGCACAATAACTGCCATCAGGTACTCACGGCAACTCAATGTGGACGAAAAGAGGCTGGATGTGGTGGCTTCTTCTTCTTCCTTTTTTTTTTTCCCCTTAGGGCTGCACCCGTGGCATGTGGAGGATCCCAGACCAGGAGTCGAATCAGAGCTGCAGCTGCGAGCCTACGCCACAGCCACAGCAATGCAGTATTTGAGCTACATCTGCGGGTTACAGCAACACCAAATCCTTAACCCACTGAGCAAGTCCAGGGATCGAACCTGCATCCTCATGGATACTGTGTCAGGTTCTTAACCCATTGAGCCACAACAGGAACTCCCAAAGCTCACTTTAGATCAATGAGACATGAGGGGAGGTTTGCTAGCCTTTGAGGGAAAGTCTATTCCTATTTTCCCAAGGGAGCCAAAGCTGTCCCTTTCTCTTCTTCTGGGCTGAGCAGGTGCAGATGTAAAGCCTAGAACTGCTGCAGCCATTTTGGCACCATGAGGGGAGCAGCCTCAGGGAGACACTTGACACTGGAAGGCAAAACCAAAAGACAAAAAGAAACAGGGTAACTGATGACACCATTGGCCTCTGAAAAACAAACAAGCAAACAACAAACTCTAAAGCTCATCTTGTCTCTGGACTTTCTAGCAATTTAAATTTGGGTTTTCTACGATCTGCAACATAAAGACTCAGAGCTGATTTATTTTATCTCCCCACGCATCAGCCTCCTGCCTCCATATGCCATTCCGTACAATCACGTAGACCAGTGAATCCTTCTCTTGCCCCCTTCTCTGATGTGCTCCCAAGGCCTCTGCACTTAGCAACTTATCTCCACTCCTGTCTCCTCTGCCCTAGTTTGGGGCATGCCATCCCATCCATCACGTGAATACACGGTGGCCTCCCAAATGGTCTCCCTGCTTCCAGCCTTCCCCGTGTGCTTCACGGTACAGCCTGGGCAATGTCATAAAACACAGATCTGCTCACCTCCCCCCTCGACTCTAGCTTCTTAAGGGGTCTCAGGCTCTGAGTGCGCAAGGTCCAAATCCATTTACCCCCAGCCTTCTGCCGTAGCCTACTCTCACCCACTCCTCTCCAGCCATACTAGATTTCTTTTTTTTTTTTTGTCCTTTTTTTTTGGTGGGGGGGAGATTCGTACCCGTGGCATAGGGAGGTTCCCAGGCTAGGGGAGGAATCGGAGCTGGAGCTGTCAGCCTACACCACAGCCACAGCAGCTCAGGATCCGACCCGAGTCTGCAACCTACACCACAGCTCACAGCCATGCCAGATCCTTAACCCACTGAGCGAGGCCAGGGATTGAACTTGCGTCCTCGTGGGTACTAGTCAGATTTGTTTCCACTGAGCCACAACGGGAACTCCAATACTAGCTTTCTTTGAATTTTCTTTTTGGCCGTGCCTGCGGCAAGTAAAAGTTTTTGGGCCAGGGATTGAATCTACACCACAGCAGTGATGACACTAGATCCTTAACCCACTGAGCCACCAAGAAACTCCCATCCATTTTTAATTTCTGGAAGGTGCCAAGCATCTTCCTGCCTTATGACACTTTGACCTGCTTGTCCCTCTGCCTGAGGTACCCCTAACTGACCCCTCCTCTTCCTCCTGAGCCAGTCCTATCCACTTCTTAGTCTCAGTGTAGATGTCACATCCTCAGAAAACCTTCTCCAACACGCTATACCTGCATTTGGTACCAGGTATTTGTTTGGTATCTACTATCTGAAGTCCCTGTGCAATGATGAGCAAAACTGGCATGCTCCCAACCTGCTCAGAATTTACATTCCATTTGGAGAAACACTTTTTATTTTATTATTAGTATTTTGTCTTTTTGCCTTTTCCAGGGCCACCCCTGCGGCATATGGAGGTTCCCAGGCTAGGGGTCGAATCGGAGCTGTAGCCACCGGCCTACGCCAGAGCCACAGCAACGCAGGATCCGAGCTGTGTCTGCAACCTACACCACAGCTCACGGCAACGCCAGATCCTTAACCCACTAAGCAAGGCCAGGGATTGAACCCACAACCTCGTGGTTCTTAGTTGGATTTGTAACCACTGCGCCACAATGGGAACTCCGAGAAACACTTTTTAAATGGTAATGAGTAAATATGGAGTTCCCATTGTGGCTCAGGGGGTTAAAGACCTGGTGTTGTCTCTTTGAGGATGTGGGTTTGACCCCTGGCCTTGCTCAGTGGGTTAAGGATCCAGCATTGCTGCAAGCTGTGGTGTAGGTCACAGATGCGGCTCGGGTCCAGTGTTGCTGTGGCTGGCAGCTGCAGCTCTGATTTGACCCCTGGCCCAGAAACTTCTATATGCTGTAGTTGTGGCTCTAAAAAGGAAAAAAAAAAGTTAATAAGCAAATAGAAACAATTGTTGGCATTTCCTTGTGGCTCAGAGATACAGTGTTGTCACTGCAACAGCTCAGGTCACTGCTATCCTACAGGTTTGATCCCTGGCCAGGGAACTTCTGTGTGGCAAAAGAAAAAGAAAAAGAAATAACTATTGCAAGTGCTAAGAAGTTCTATAAAGAAAGCAAAACAAAGGAATGGGTTAGAAAATGACAGGCAGATGTTCCTTAGAGAAGGTGGTTGGGAAAGGCCTCTGTGAGGAGTTCTGTGATTAGGAGAGAAGTGAAGGGAACAGCATTTTGGGCAGAGTGAACAGCATCTTCGAAAGAGCTGAGGTCAGAACGAACTTGGCATGTTTAAGGAATTGAGAGGCCCACATGGCTGCGGTGTGGAGGGTGGAGAGAAGCAGAGAGAGGCACGAGATGAGGCTGGTGAGAAGCTCATGGCCAGATTGTGCAGGGCCTTTCTGACTCTGGCAAGGAGCTGAGATTTTACTTTAAAGGCAATGGGAGCAATCACTGTTTTTGAGCAAGCAGTGGATGTGATCTAATTCAAGTGCTGAGATCACAGTGGCTTTTTTGTTTTTAATGGCCACACCTGCAGCACGTGGGCATTCCTGGACCAGGGGTTGAATCAGAGCTGCAGCTGGGTCTTACGCCACAGCCACAGCAACATGGATCCTGGCTGCCTCTGTGACCTATGCCGCAGCTTAGAAGTACACCGGATCCTTAACTCACGGAGCGAGGCCAGGGATCGAACCCACATTCTCATGGAGATGAGGTCCTTACCCCCCTGAGACACAATGGGAACTTCACATAGGCTATTTGGAAGAATAGAACATGGAGGGTGAGGCCAGAGGTGCCGAGATCCTCCCTGGAAGGTTCTGGGGGAAGCTTTCGCAGCAGTCCAGGGAGGAGGTGAGAATGGCTTGACTGAGGAGGGCACAATGACTGTGGGACAAAGAAAATAACTCATGCTATGTTTTGGGGGTAAAAAGAGCAGGCTTTGCAAAAAGATTGATGATGAGGGTGAGGGCGGGGAATAATCTGGCTTTGGGATCTTCTCTCAGCCTGAGGTTTTGTTGTTGTTGTTTTTTGTCTCAAGACTTTATTTATTTATTTATTTCATTTTTTTTTTCTGCTGTACAGCATGGGGACTAAGTTACACATACATATATACATAATTTTTCTTCCCATTGTTGTGTTGCGATGTAAGTATCCAGACATAGTTCTCAATGCTGCACAGCAGGATCTCAGTGTAAATCCATTCCAAGAGCAATAGTTTGCATCTGATAACTCCAAGCTCCTGATTCCCCCCACTCCCTCCCTCTCCCCCTGGGCAGCCACAAGTCTGTTCTCCAAGTCTGTGATTTTCTTTTCTGTGGAAAGGTTCATTTGTGCTGTATATTAGATTCCAGTTATAAATGATATCATAGGGTATTTGTCTTTCTCTTTCTGACTTATTTCACTCAATATGAGAGTCTCTAGTTCCATCCATGTTGCTGCAAATGGTATTATGTCATTCTTTTTTATGGCTGAGTAGTACTCCAAGCCTGAGTGTTTTCATCTGTCAAATGGGCATGCAGCATGAGAACAGCACCCACAACAATATCACTAAGGTAAATAAATCATGAAGGCCAGGGCTCATGCCCAGGCCGCCATGATTCCACTTGCATCCTAGTAATCCTGCTGGACTGGGTCCCCAGGGATCCAAGTCTGAGTCTTATTTATCCCTTGACCCCTGAGAATGAAAGTGAAAAATTCACAGGCCTAAATTGTTTTTAAAAGTGTTTCCCGAATCACCAGGCCTGACTTTTCTTGATTCTCACCTGCTCAGAGCTCAAATTTGGTCTCCAGCTGGCCTCAGGGGAGCTGCAGTTCAGCATATGCCCAGCAGATGGCGCTGGAGGCTAAGGGAAGGCTCCGCCTCCCTCCGGCCCTCCCTCCAGCTGCCTTGGCGCTCCTTCCCCTTCCCCATTTGCAGAGCCAGTGCCCAGGTCCCAGGCTGCAATTGCAGCAGAGGTGAGGGGCCTGAGGTCGAGCCCTCTGCAGGCTCCTGGGAACACAGATCCATTTTGGAGAAGTAGGAAGAAAGCCCGAGACCCTGCTGGGAGCCCTGAATAGGCCTTACACCCTTGGAGACCCTCCTGACCTCCACTCCCTGCCCGCCCAGGAAATCACTTTATAAATAGGGCAGTGTGGTTCCCAGATGAGAGCGAGGTTTCCCTCAGAAGAGCCACATCATCAGTGAACAAGGGAGCTATGAAACCTCTTAGAGCAGCCCCATGACCTCCCTGTCCATCCTGTGTAAAATATGAAATAAGAGTTTTAATTACCAATCTTGGAAGCCAGCCGACCCATTTAATATTTAATGTCTCCAATGCTGGTGCCCCAGGCGTACCGGCAATGGCAGAATGGGGGTTTCCCTTGGGTTGGCTCTGAATGTGCTTGGAGATCGGCCAGGCTGCTGCCTTCCCCAACACCTGGGGGCTTCCTGCAGCCCGGCTGGGGCCCAGGCCTGCCCTGGGCCTCCCACTCCCCTAGGGACTCCTGCCAAGCTGGCCCAGGGGGGTCTGTTCCCCACTGCATCCAGGACCTGGAAGTGCCTATGAAGGCACTGGCCTCAGCCCAAGGTCTTGGCAGAGGATGGGATCAGTGAAGTCAGGCAGCCTGAGAAGATGGAAACGGACAGACCTGAGTTTGAATTCTGCTTTCCCACAAGTGGCTTGGCCTCTTCGGGAGCCCCTTTTATAATTTGTAAAGTAAAGAATGTATTTCCTCTGATGGGATCTTTATGAATAATGGATGGCTATTTTTGAGGCTTAGCATGTGCCTGGAAGCTAGCTAAGCACTTCACTGTATTGACACATAGTCATCTACAACAGCCCTGTGAGGTGGCCAAGTTGGGACTGGAACCCAGGTCATTCTGACTCCAGAGCCCATGACTCTGAAAGCCTATAGGAAAAAGCACTGCAGAGATTTGGAGAAATGTGAGCTTGAAGGGAACACTGCCACCTGGTCCCAGACCCTAGCTTATTATACACTGCATGGCCCCTCGGCCCTCAGAGACAACTAAGAGAATTGCTAATGGGGGCTCAGGACAGCAGCCCTAACAAAATCACCCACCCCCCTGTTGTCGCCCTGCATTTCTGCTTCCTAGAGAAATGTGGTGGGCATGCAAGCGGCGTTTGATGGGTTGATTCAGCACCCAGTATGGATGGGATTTTCAGGGCCATTTTGGGGCTGGTCCCACCCCTTGGTACGTCTTCAGGCTCAGGCAGCATCCTTTGTCCAGCTGGCTGGGACCATGTTGGTTCCTTGGGTATGGATGACAGCAGGTGATGGGATGTGTGGACATCCAGCAGCTGGTTTCCTTGTTTTAAAAGGTAAAGAATACAGGAGTTCCCATTATGGCTCAGTGGTAACAACCCCACTAGTGTCCATGAGGATGTGGGTTCTATCCCTGGCCCTGCTCACTGGGTTAAGGATCCTATGTTGCTGTGAGCTGAAGGTCACAGATGCAGCTCAGATCTGGCATTGTTGTGGCTGTGGTGCAGGCCGGCAGCTGTAGCTCCTATTCGACCCCTAGCCTGGGAATTTCCATATGCCTCAGGTGGGGCCCTAAAAAGAAAAAAAGAGGAAAGAATATGTGGCATCTAGGAGGCCTCATGGATTCTTTCTGCAGGACGTCCAGGAGGGACAGCCCAGGAAGGCCAGGAGAAGGTGACAAGGAGCTCCACAGCCATTAGATGGACGTGCACTGATGGAGATGTGGGGATACAGGAACCCTTGTCCTAGTAGGAGTGTAAGCTGTGGGGCCAGGGTGGAGGACCTATACCCCACACTCCAGCAGTTCTCCTCTGGGCCCGTCCTGCAGAGCATCCCTCACACAGGTAGACAGAGACCTGCTGGGGATATTCCTCGAAGCATGTACTGGTAATAGCCAAGGGGATGGAAGTAAGCGAGATGCCTGCTCCTCAAGGAGCTGATAAATCACAGGTGACATATGCAAAGAATGAACGCCAGGCAGGGTTCAATGGAATGAGCGAGAATGACGTGTATTAACACGGGCAGGTTATAAAAATGTAATGCCAAACAAGGCGTCTGGCAGAGACTGCCTATCTATATGCTGCAGTATAGAGTCTCGTGGCTACACACTCACACACTCCTACCTAAGAAGGTTTGCCAGTGAGGAGAGGGCCGAGGGAAGGAAGGGAGTTCATGAAATAGGATGGAAGAGACAAAAGCAAAGCAAAGGAAAACACAAGAGGACCCATGTGTGACTAATAATGACTGTGGGCTGAACTGACAATTGTGAGCAATTGAATTCTGGGCCTCTGAGGTCCAAAGCAAAAAAGCAACGAATCAAAGAAAAGGGGGCCTAGCACTTCTATATGTTCTTTTTTTCTTTTTTCCATAAAATGCAGAAATTGTTGGGTGTTTGGGGGATTTGCCAAACCAGGCCAACAAGCATGTCATCAGCCTTGCAACAGAAATGGTCACTGGGCTCTTGCGGGGCCCCGGGGCCCATTCTCAGTGCCGTGTGATTATCTCGCTTTAGCCTCATAGTCTCCCCTGGGGGTATTGCCATGCCCATTGTACAACAGAGCTCAGAGAGGTGGAGTGAGGTGCCCTAAACTATCTGCTTGCGGTGTAAACCCAGACTCTGCCATCACATCTGCCAGCTGAAAGGATTCTAAGTGGCGCCCCCGACCCACGGCCCCAAGGGTTTGGTAAATCCACTTCTTCGGGATGACCTGAAGGTGGCGCTGTTGCAGTTGATCCAGGACAGGTGAGCCGGTTTGAGCCTGAGAGGTGGGAGTGGAGAACATGCAGGGGCTGGTAGAGGGTCCTCCTGAGTGTGAGGGAGGTCCTGCTTCCCCCAGCCCTGGAGGCAGTATAGAGCGGGGAAGAAGGCAGGGGCATTGATTTCCTGCTGGGAGAGCGTAGTCTGAGGATCAGGACTGGAAACCTGCCTTCCATCTTTCACCCCCTCCCGTCTGGAGGAGCCAGCTTGCACGCCCTCTAGGAGACAGTTTTGCAAAGATCCAGGCTCTGTGCAAAGGGTTCAGAGTCAGGATTCCAGGAGTGTGTAGATGAACCTCATTCAGCCTGTTAAAGGAGGGTTCTCCCTGCCTACCTGAAGGAATGGGGGCAAAGCACGGATCCTTTGACTCCTGCCTCTGCTGGGGGAGGACATCTGCAAGGACGCTGACTTTCTGCATTTCCAGGGGGCACTTGAAAGCAGGATGAGCACACAGCCATGGGGTGGAGAAGGTTGTGGTGGTCCAGTTGGGACTCTGCCAGCGCCAGGAGAGCCTGGGCTTGTGTGGAACTGTCCACAGTAACTGCAGCTGAAATCAGAGGGGACTGCAGGGTCCAGGGGCTCCTGAAGCATGGCCTCTGCACAGCCATGCTCCCTCCACTCCAGGATCAGGAACCACTATTGCAACTCTTCTCTTCTGGAACCCAAGCCTCTCTTCTGAGCTTCAGATCTGCAAGCACTATTGACCTTCCAATATCTGACCTTCTGGATGTCTCATGGGTACCTCAAACTGAGAGCCAAAAAACTGGACTCATCATCACCTTCATGCCAACCTGTTTCTTCTCCTGACTGTCCATCCCAGCATCCACTCAGGGGCCCAAGTGGACCACCTAAGACTCACCCTTGACTTCTCTCTGGCTACCACTCTCCACGTCTCATTGGATACCAAATCTTACGTATTCACCACCTGCCTTCTTTCCTCTCTACGCTCCCCCTACTTCTTTCCCTTCTTTTCCCATCAAATTAACACAGATTAAAAAGAACGAGACCTGGGAGTTGCCGTTGTGTCGCAGGGGAAATGAATCTGACTAGCATCCATGAGGACGCAGGTTTGATCCCTGGCCTCGCTCAGTGGGTTAAGGATCCGGTGTTGTTGTGAAAAAGGTGTTTCCCTGTCTGGGTGGATAGTTACTCCCCACTCTGCTTGAAACCCAGCAGTGCCTTCTGATGAGATGAACTGGCCCTCTTGCAATGTATGCAATGTATGCATTCTCTCCTGAATCCATAAACATTTGTGGTGCACCTACTGTGTGCTCAGTGTGGGTGATAACCCCCCCCATGGATGCAAATGTATTCTTTGAGAGTGAAAAAATATTTAGCTATTAAGATATTTTGTGGCTCTCCAAATCTCAACTCTACTCAATAATGGTCTTATTCCCTAGTATGTAATTTCTCTCATCAGGAAGAATTCAAATTAAATTAAAATGTTCTCCTTGGAGGAAAAATAATGATAAAAAGGCTGAGAAATACCAGGGTGGTGGGCTATGGTGACACAGTAGTTACTGAGTCAGACAGGATCCTTCACTGTGCAGAGCCTTCCGTTCCAGCTGGGAAGACACGTATGAAGTCATTATACAGCAGCTAAGTGAAAGGAGCCAGACTTAAAAGGCTGCACCTATAAGCCATTCTGTGGAAGGCATGGTTAGCGTTGCAGAAGTCAGATCCATGTTTCCAGGGGATTGGGTGGAGAGGGGTTGACTGAGGGGCATGAGAGAAGTTTCTGGGGTGGTAGGTGTAGGTCCTGATGGAGGTGGTGGTCCTGCAACCGTGTGTGTTTATCGAGACTCCTTAGATCTGTGCCCTGGAAAACAATGAATGTTGCTATATACAAACTATATCTCATTAAAGCTGCCTTAAAACTCCATATGCTAGGGGGTTCCCGTCGTGGCTCAGTGGTTAACGAATCCGACTAGGAACCATGAGGTTGCGGGTTCGGTCCCTGCCCTTGCTCAGTGGGTTAAGGATCTGGCGTTGCCGTGAGCTGTGGTGTAGGTTGCAGACGAGGCTCGGATCCCGCGTTGCTGTGGCTCTGGCATAGGCTGGTGGCTACAGCTCTGATTTGACCCCTAGCCTGGGAATCTCCATATGCCCCGGGAGCGGCCCAAGAAATGGCAAAAAAAAAAACAAAAACAAAAACCCCAAAACAACCCTCCATATGCTAGATGACATATTTAGCATTGTGGTGAGTGCCACACAGATTGGCAGTGGGCAGTGGACCTGGTCCCATCAAGGATCACTTCTCTGGTGAGATGGTGTTGAGCTGAGTTCTGAAGGATGAGTAAATATTAACCTGGAGAAGGCAGGGTGGTAAGAGCTGCTCCCCATGCACAACCCTAGGGGGCGCCATCACCACAGAAATCATTGTATTCCTGGGCCATGCAATGCACTGGCCCTGGCAGAGCAGCCTGGGAAAGAGGGAACAATGTGTGTACAGATGCTGAGCCAGGACACCACGTGTACTCCCAGGGGTGGAGCGGGGCCAGTGGGCCAGGAGTCCAGAGGACAAGGGAAGAAGTAGCTGGTGATGGGCTTGTGGGCGGGCAGTGCCAGACCACGCAGAGCCTTGCGGGTCTCATGGGGAGATGTTGGAAGGGAAGTGAGCTGATTAGCTTTGTATTTGCTAAAGATGACTACTGCACTGTGACAAATATTAGCATCTTGCAAAGTGCCTGCCAAGAGGCTACTGAAGTCTTTTTGACGGATGACAATTCTTTTTTTTTTCTTTTTTTTTTAGGGCCACTCCCTCAGCATATGGAGGTTTCCAGGCTAGGGGTAGAATCAGAGCTGTAGCCACCGCCCTACACAACAGCCACGGAAATGTCAGATCCGAGCCGCATCTGCGACGTACATCACAGCTCATGGCAACGCCGGATCCTTAACCCACTGAGCAAGGCCAGGGATTGAACCTGAGTCCTCATGGATGCTCGCTGGGTTTGTTAACCAGTGAGCCACGATGGGAACTCCAGAGGACAATTCTTTAAACCAGGGTGATGGGCGATAGAAATAGACAAAAGTGGATAGATTCTAGAAATATTTCGGAGATAAAATCAACTGAATTTCGTGGTCAGCTGGACATGTGGGATGGGAGAGAGCAAAGGGGTCTGGGGACTTTTGGCTTCTGACCTGCCTGACTGGGAATATGATGGTATCTTTCTGAACTAGAGAACACTTGGAGAAGGACCAGGTGGGAAGATTCTGTGTCCAGGTTTTTGCTTTTGTTTGTTTTGTTTTGTTTTTGTAGCCTTAGAAGTATCCGTGATGATTACAAGTGATGTCGAGGTGGAGACATCCTTTGGGGTATCCAGCACCCATGTGCTTCTTCTCAGGAAGCTGTTCCTTCCCATCCAGGGGTAAACTCCTAAACCCCGACTCTATCTAGTAGGATCCGGGGTGAACACTTGGTCTATGGACCAAATCATCAGCTTCAGTTTGGAAATGAAGAAGAGATGGAGGCAGAGGGGATGGAGGCAGGACTGCGCTGGCCTCACAGGCAGAACCACACATTCTGTTGCCGACAGTCCTGGCACAGCCGTGGTCCTTGCCCTTCCTGAGCGCTGATTGTCCACTTTTTTTTTTTTGTCTTTTTAGGGCTGCACCTGCAGCATATGGCGGTTACCAGGCTAGGGGTCCAATTGGAGCTGTAAGCCGCCGGACTACACCATTGTCACAGCAATGCGGCAACCACAGCCCACGGCAAATGCCAGATCCTCAACCCACTGAGTGAGGCCAGGGATCAAACCTGCATCTTCGTGGATGCTAGTCGGGTTGGTTAACCACTGAGCCGCGACAGGAACTCCATGGTTGACCACTTTTTACTTAGATTCTGTAAGGTAATCTAACTTTGCCACTCCTAAAAATCTCAACAAAACCACCACAGATGCACAGATGCTTATTTCTGTGCCTCCCCCAGCCCCGCCCGCTCTATTGATCTATTTGCCCAGTTTTCCATCAGTGTTTTCATTAGCTCGGTTTTTCTGGCATTGAAACTAAATTTGTAAGGCACACCCCCCATTCACTAGCCTTTTACTTCCCCAATTCCTTGACCATTCTGTGCAATTGTTAGACAAGAAGAACTGTAGAGTCACCTTTCTCAAGATAAAAATTTCCCGTGGAGACTTTATTGAAATCACATCAAATGTATAGATTACTTGAGGGAAGATTGACAATTTGCAATATGGTCCAAGAACAGGATCTATTTCTCTATCGATACAAGCCGTTGTTTTTAAATGTCCTTCCTCCAACTTTATATCTTTGCACATATTTTGCTAAGTACACTCCTTTTTCCCGCTGATGCTTCCTAACTTGTTATCGCTGGCGTAGAGGACAGATATTGATCTTTATACATTAATCATCTTGTTCCATCCCCTGTATTCAATGCTCTGATTAGTTCTTGCCGTTTTTTCAGCTTCTTCTCTTGGCTTCTCAGGGTGGCACACACATCATCTGTAAATAGTGATAATTTTTTCTCTGCCTTGCTCTCCTGTCTTTCTTCTTGCTATCTTATTCTCTTGGCTGGCACCTTCAGAATACAGGCAAAACAGTTGCGACAGAGGCACCCTTGAAATATTGCTGCCTTGAACAGCAAGATCTCTAAAGCAGTTTCCAAAACTGAAGAATGCTATTCTACAAGATACTAATGATTTTATTGAGGAAAAAAATAAGTTTCTGGGTCCAAATAACTTTAGACTCTGCTGGGTTAAACAAAGGCAAATGTATTTCCTTAATTCAGAGATAATCAGAAAATTTGATGCTAATATGCCTCCTTGTAGATGTCCAAGATTCAGTAATGTATCTTCAGCTGATTGCCTATCAATCTTTTTTTCCCCCCATGCCTTACTGTGTAACATCTTCTGGAACAGATTCTAATAGGTAATGTTGGAGCTGCTGCTCTAAGGTTTTACCAGTTAAGTTTGCTGTGATTTTTGGAAAAACATTTGTTGGGTGCATTGAACGGATAGTTTTTATACTGATAAGACTATTGTCTTTCATTTCTGGCTTACTAAGAGCTTTCCTTCTTTCTTTCTTCCTTCCTTTCTTCATTTTATGGCTGTACCCATTGTATATGGAATTTCGTGTACCAGCATTGGATCTGAGCCACAGGTATGGCATAGGTTGTAGCTGCACCAATGCCTAACCCACTGCGCCTGGCTAAGGATCCAACGTGCACCTTCGCAGTGACCCCAGATGCTGCAGTGAGATTCTTAACCTATTGTGCCACAGCGGGTACTCCTACTAAGAATTTTCTTAGAAAATTGAAATTGGAAGTGGAATTTGATCAAATTTTCTGCTTTTGAATTTGTCTAGTGGAACTCCACCGCAATGCATGAAATGTGGTTCAAGATATTCCATGGGGCAAACTGCATGACTACATGATTGTGGAAAAGAGGATGAAACTGAGCAGTCCACAGGCCAGGTGCTCTCAGGGTTGCGGGAGTAGCTGCCAGTGTGTCCTTGCTTCAGCTGCACTTTGCTGCCTCCTGGTGGTTATTTGCTGCTATGACTTAGCCATGGTGACTGTCCTGAATTCTGTGGTGGCTGGCTATGATGTTTCAGAAAGAATCAGCAATTCTAGGAATCCTCTAGGTTTGATACTGATTTTGTCAAACCAGTTTAGGGACACTGGGCTGTAAGAATAGTAGGAACACAGGGACTTACGCTCTACTTCCCTGCTCCTTTAGTTTTCTGCCCTGCCCTCTTTCTCTCTACTCCTTCCACTCAGAAATGAGGACGTTTAGTTGACCCCTGTTTGGGAATTTGGGCTGAGTGGAGTGCTCAGGCCAATTGCCAATTATATAATCAAGGGGTTTTACAATTTTTTTTTCTTTTTAGGGCTGCACATGGAGGTTCCCAGGCTAGGGGTCAAATCGGAGCTATAGCCACAGCCATGCCAGATCCGAGCCACGTCTTCAACTTACACCACAGCTCACAGCAATGCCAGATCCTTAACCTACTGGGTGAGGCCAGGGATTGAACCTGCAACCTCATGGTTCCTGGTCGGATTCATTTCCACTGCACCACGATGGGAACTCCACAATTATTTTTAAATTAACTAATACCTAGTCATTGTTGAGTGCTTACTATGTACCAAATACTTAGCTAAATTCTTCAAGTGGATTATTTTAATTGAATTCTCCCATATCTATGAATTTGTTATTATTACTTACATTTTAAAAACTGGAAAACAATCAGAGAGGTTATATCACTTACCTGGGTCACTCAGTCAGTTCCTGGAAAGTGATAAAGCAAGATTCAAAATCTGACAGTCTGCTTCTCAAACCCACACTCTTGAGTTAAACCAACCTTGCTTTCCAAGAACAAGCCTGATAATGAAATATTATTTTTTATTTGATGCTATTTCCTGATATGTTATTTAGAATTTTTTATCTAGGTGAGATTTTTCAACAAGGTTTCTTTTTGTGCATTATTTGCTTTTGGTATCAGGATGCAAGAGTCATAAAATGAACAGAAAATTTTCCATATATTTTAGTGAATTTCAGTGACTTGAAAAATTTTAGAAGAATTTAGGCAGCAGCTATTCCTACTATTAGTGTTTGCTAATTCATCTATAAAATCATTTGGTTCTAGGCTAGGGCCTATGATAATTGCCTTAAACTTATTTGGTATGGCATTAGTCTCTTCTGGCTTCTCCCTGTTAAGTCAATTTGAGCCATTTCTATTTAAAGTAACTGTCATATTTACCTAGGAGAGTTCAGATTTAGCAGCATAAAGTGATGTAGTATTAGCTTATAATTTAAGAAATATCTGTATTTCTCTTTTTAAAAAATCCCATCTTAGGAGTTTCTGCTGTGGTGAAGTACATTAAGAATTCAACTACAGGAGTTCCCGTCCATGGCTCAGTGGTTAACGAATCTGACTAGGAACCATGAGGTTGCTGGGTTCGATCCCTGGCCTCGCTCAGTGGGTTAAGGATCTGGCGTTGCCATGAGCTATGGTGTAGGTCGAAGACGTGGCTCGGATCTGACATTGCTGTGGCTGTGGCATAGGCTGGCAGCTACAGCTCTGATTGGACCCCTAGCCTGGGAACCTCCACATGCCACGAGTGAGGCCCTAGAAAAGACAAAAAAAAAAAAAAAAAAGTATACCGCTACAGCAGCTTGGGTCACTGAAGAAGTGCACATTTGATCCCTGGCCCAGTGCAGGGGGTTAAAAGATCCAGCATTGTTGCAGCTGCTGCAAAGGTTAAAGCTGCAGCTGGGATTCAATCCCTGGCCCAGGGACCACCACATGCCCCGGATGCAGCCATTAAAAAAAAAAAAAAATCCCATATTAGTGGGTTTTTTGTTTGTTTGTTTGTTTACTTTTTTAGGGCTGTGCCCATGGCATATGGAAGGCTATGGGTCCAATAGGTGCTGAAGCTGCTGGCTATACCACAGCCCTAGCAATGCTGTGGGATCTGAGCTGTGTCTGCGACCTATACTACAGCGCACAGCAATGCTGGATTTTTTTTTTCCCGCCTTTTTGTCTTTTTGTCTTTTCTAGGGCTGCATCCGCAGCACATGGAGGTTCCCAGGCTAGGGGTCCAATAGGAGCTGTTGCCGCTGGCCTACACCAGAGTGACAGCAATGTGGGATCCCAGCCGTGTCTGCAACCTACACCATAGCTCACGGCAACACCAGATCTTAGTCAGATTCATTAACCACTGAGCCACGACGGGAACTCCAGCAATGCTGGATCTTTAACCCACTGAGCAGGGCCAGAGATTGGACCTGTGTTCTCATGGATACTAGTTGGGTTCGTTACCCATGAGCCACAACAGGAACTCCAGTTTTGATGTATTTTTGTGTTTTATTTCCTTTGTTTTCTTTCATCAGACTTGCCAGAAATTTAATAATAATAGTAGCAGTAGAGAGAAATAATAGCAAAACTTTATACAGTGTTTACTCTGTACTGAGCATCATTCCAAGCTATATTGATTCATTTAATCTTTATAAAAACCTTACAAATTAGGGATTATTATTATCTCATTTTACAGATGAGAAATCGAATTGCAAAATTAGTAAGTGATTTGCCTAAGGATACATAGGTAACAAGTGGTGGGGCTGGAATTGAAACGTAGGCAGTTGCTGCTATTATATTTACTAATTCTTTCCTCCTATTTTTATTTTATCTTATTTTATTGTACTTTTCATCTTCTAACTCTTTGAGTTGAATGCTTGTTCATTTATTTGTAATATTTCTTGCTTGTTAAAGGCATTTAAGGTCATAAAGTGAGTTATGACTAAATCCATCAGCTCTGATGCAAAGAACCAGTTTTTGATTTTGTGAATTATTATTTTTGTTTTCAGTTTTATTGATTTATGCTCTTTATTATTCCTTTCCTTCTGTTTTAGGCTTAATTGGTATTTTTCTAATTTCTCAAGATGGAAGCTTATATATTTCATTGATGCCTTTCTTATTTTTTTTCTAACATAAGCATTTAATGCTATGAATTTCCCTCTTGGCAATGTTTTAGCTGAATCCTGCAAATTTTTTTATCATGGTAAAAAACACACAACATGAAGTCTACCCTATCAATCAGTTTTTAAGGGTACAGTATTGATAACTCTATGCACATTGTTATACAGCATATTTCTAGAATTTTTTCATGTTCGGTGGAGAACTGAAACTCTATGCCCATTTCCCCAACCCCTCATTTTCCCTTCCACCTCTGCATCTGGCAGCCAGCATTCTCCCACAGATTTGTATATGTTGTATTTTCATTTTCATTAAGTTCTAAATATTAAAAATATTTCCTTCCTTCCTTCCTTCCTTCCTTCCTTCCTTCCTTCCTTCCTTCCTTCCTTTCCTTTCTTCTTTCTTTCTTTCTTTCTTTCTTTCTTTCTTTCTTTCTTTCTTTCTTTCTTTCTTTCTTTCTTTCTTTCTTTCTTTCTTTCTTTCTTTCTTTTAATTTTTAGGGCAGACCTGCAGCATATGGAAGTTTCTAGGGTAGGGGTAGAATTGGAGCTGTAGCTGCCAGCCTACGCCACAGCCGCAGTAACACAGCCAAGCCGAGTTGGTGACCTACACCACAGCTCACAGCAATGCTTGATCCTTAACCCACTGATCAAGGCCAGGGATTGAACCTGCATCCTCATGGAAACTAGTTGGGTTTGTTACCACTGAGCCATTATAACAGGAACTCCTAAAAAAATTTTTTTTTCAAAGAGACTTCCTCTTTGAGCCCAAGGTTATTTAAAAGTGTGTTATTTAATTTCAAAACATTAAGGATTTCAAAAGATTTTTTTCTGTTATTCTTTATGTTACACTCAGAGAACATTTTAGGATCTTTATGTTTAAAATTTTTTAAGGTTTATTTTATGACTTCAAATGTTTTATCTTGATGAATGTTCCATGTGCAATTAAAGGAAGGTGTATTCTGCTCTTTGTGCATGGAGTGCTCGATAAATGTCAGGCCACAATAACTGATAGTGATTGATATCCACATCCTTGCTAATTTTTTGTTTATTTTTTTCAATTGCTTACTGAGAGGGGAGTGTTTAACTCACCAATTATAGCAGTGGATTTCTCTATGCCTAATTTTAGTTCTATCAGTTTTTTCTTTACATATCTTAAAGTTCTGCCGCTATGTGCATGCATATTTAGGGTTTTTATATCCTCTTGATGAATTTACCTTTTATTATTATGCAATATCCCTCTTTATGCTGATAATATTTCTTGTCCTGAAGTCTACTTTATCTGCTATTAATATAGCACTCCAACTGTCTTTTGATCATTGTTTACCTGGTATAACTTTTTCCTACCCTTTTATATTTAACCCACCTGTGTAATTAAGGTAAGTTTCTTGTCGACCGCATGTAGTCATGCTGTGTGTGTGTGTTCAGTCTAATCTGACAATTTGTCTGCTCACTGGTGTGTTTAGACCTGTCTTCTAGCTACTAAAATGGAGTGTCTCTTAAAATTTTAGCCACCTGTGCTGTCACACAGCTCCATATGACCTGGACCATCTTCAGAGCAATGCAGAGAGAGAAAAGAGAGGAAAAAATTAATGGGAATTTTCCCAGACTCCTTAAGCCAGAAGAACACCCCCGCTTCCCCTTTTCTGGTCCATCTGGCAAGAAAGGTGGGTTTTCCCTTAGGATTTCAGGTGGTTATGCCGCCACCTCTGCCCCCACAGTACAACTTTGTGACTGGGTCAAACTTGGGACAGGTTGAAAGAGAGAAAACAGAAAAAAAGACCCCCCACTCTCTAACCCACAGAGGTCTCTTTTCCCAATTCTCCCTCCAAGAAAGTGGGTTTCTCTTGAGATTTTGCTGCTGCATCTGCTGCACACGTTTGTACCAGGGCCACTCTCAGATGAAGTCTCAAGCGTGAAAGAGGAAAAGAACCCTGAGAGTTTTCCTTGGAATTTTGCTTTCCTTTGCCAGTGATGCACTTACTATTTTCAAAGTCCTCAGGCTATTTGTTGCTTTTTGTGTGTCCAGACCTTTGAGCTGAAATCAGTGTGAGAGATTAGCTGTAGTGGGTCACTTTGTCTTGGCCAGCACCAGAAGTCCAGTGTAGATTTTGCAAATTGAGTTGGTGGGTGACATAGTCAAATATGTTTTCAATTATTAATTAATACTTCCAAATTGTTCCTTTTTTTTTTTTTTTGGCTTTTTAGGGCCACACCTGTGGCATAGGGAGGCTCCCTGGCTAGGGGTTGAATCAGAGCTCCACCTGCCGGCCTACACCACAGCTCACAGCAACACCAGGTCCTTAGCCCACTGAGCGAGGCCAGGGATTGAACCCACAACCTCATGGCTCCTAGTTGGATTCGTTTCCGGTGCGCCGTGATGGGAACTCCCAAAATTGTTCTTTAAAATGGCTATGTCAAAAAATAAAAACAGGAGTTCCCGTCGTGGCGCAGTGGTTAACGAATCCGACTAGGAACCATGAGGTTGCGGGTTCGGTCCCTGCCCTTCCTCAGTGGGTTAACGATCCGGCGTTGCCGTGAGCTGTGGTGTAGGTTGCAGACGCGGCTCGGATCCCGTGTTGCTGTGGCTCTGGCGTAGGCCGGTGGCTGCAGCTCTGATTCCACCCCTGGCCTGGGAACCTCCATATGCCGCGGGAGCGGCCCAAGAAATAGCAACAACAACAACAACAACAAAAGACAAAAAAATAAAAAAATAAAAAAAACAAAAACAAAAAAATAAAGGACAGTTAGGAAAGTGCTAGAGACATGAGTGACCAACACAATACTTTAAGGCATTTCTGACGAGGTCAGTGAGTATATAACTATGTGGTTAGGTGACTCTCACTTGGCGAAAAGGGTATTGTTTCTGAAAGGAATCTCCAGAACCAATGTCATGTCTCTGCTTCTCAGGCTGTAGATGAAAGGATTCAGAAAAAATAAAATAAAATAAAAAAATAGTAAAGTGACTATGTCAATTTATATTCATCCAACACTATATAAACTCCTTCCCAATACTCTTACCAACAACTGATATCCAAATTAAAATTTTTTTCCCATTTTGTTGGATGGGAAAAAAAATCGTGTTGATTTGATTTCAGGTTTCATGTTTGCTAGTGAGGTTTGAGCATCTTTTTATATTTTGGGGGCCATTTATATATCCTCACTTGTAAACTATCCCTTCCTATTTCTTGCCAATTTTTCTACTTGGTCATTTGTCTTTTTATTATTGATTTGTAGAAATTGTAGTTTCTACTGTTTGGAATTTATTGAGGTTTACTTTGAGACTCATTGCCTAATCAATGTGTCTTTATGTTCTGTGAGCATTTGGGGAAAAAAAGGTATTCCCTGTTCAAATTCTTTTCTAGATTTATTAAAACAATCCTGTTAATTTTATTGTTTACATTGTCCATATGATTTTTAAAATATTTGATCTGTTAAATTCTGAGGCAGATGTTTTAAAATCTCCTAATCTGGTTGTGGCTTTGCAAAAGTCTCCTCATATTTCAGTTTTTACTCTGTATATTTTTTTCAGTGTATTTGTCCATATGTCAGATTCAGATTTATAATCAATCCATCGCTCAGTAATTAAGAGTGGGAACTCCGGTATTAGGTTACCTGGGTTCAAAACTTGGTTCTTTCTTTTATAAAATATGTAGGTGTGGCTAATTTACTTACTTTTTCTAAGTCTACGGTTTCTCATCTGTGCAATGAGGCAAAGAATAGCATTTACCTCCCAGAACTGTTGTGAGATTAAATAGAATTATCCACGTGAGTGTTCAATAAGTAGCTTCAGTCTCAGCTGCCTGACACCGTGGTCTTTCTCTTTTAGGCAGGCACGATGACTGTAATGCCAGGAAGGTATAATATCAACTAAGGAAATTCTAGAAAACTGAAGAAAAAAAATCCGTGTTAGCAACTTTCTAGAAACTTCTACCAATGGCTAAATACAAGGGCAGCATGGAGGTGAGTGATCACTATGATCAGATGAGTCTATTTTGAAAACATTTGAAGCTTTTAAAAGTTGAAACGGTACAGGTTAGTCCTAGCTAGATGTTTGGCAGCATTCGAGAAAATGCATAATCGATGTTTAAATGAACATAACTAATGAATATATCTACAGTAAATGAATATAATCAATGATTGAGAGAATTTGATAACATTCACATGTATAGCTTGAATAGTTGCATATAGGGATGTTCCCACGTTTGGACAACTTTTGGCTACTAAATCGATGAGTTTAATACGTTGATCGCTGAGTATAGAAAGAGCAAAAGGGCATTTCTGGACTGTTTGCTCTGCCCCAGGTGCTCTTCTGAGGTTCTCGAATTAATTCATTTATTCCTCATAGAAAATGTAAGAAGTAGGAGCCATTATTATCCATAATAGTGGATGATAAAACTGAGGCACACAGAGGTTGAGAAATTCAACCACGGGCCGGTGGCTGTGCAAGCAGCGGAAGCAGTTATAAACCAGGCAGTTGGGGTTTGGCTAAGCCTTCTGCTTAACCATGAATCTCTGGAGACTGCTGAATAGGGAAGATCCCCCAACACCAGCATCTCCCTTTTCTGTTAAGGTGGTTGGAAGTGGGCTTCTTTTTTTTTTTTTTCAGTCTTTTTTTTAAGGCCACACTCACGGCACATGGAGGTTCCCAGGCTAGGGGTCCGATAGGAGCTGTAGCCGCTGGTCTACACCACAGCCACAGCAATGCCAGATCCAAGCTGGGTCTGCGACCTATGCCATGGCGACGCCAGAACCTTAACCCACTGAGCGAGGCCAGGGATTGAACCTGCAACCTCATGGTTCCTAGGCTTTGTTTCCGTTGTGCCACCATGGGAACTCCTTTTTGTTTAGTTTTGGTTTGGTTTGGTTTGGAAGCAGCCTTCTGTTATTTATAAATGAGCCTCTTTCCTCTCTCTCTCTCTTTTTTTTTTTTTTTTGCTTTTTAAGGCCGCACCTGTGGCATATGGAAGTTCCCAGGCTAGGGGTTGAATCAGAGCTACAGCTGCCGACCTGCCCCACAGCGACAGGCACAGCAACTTGGGATCCAAGCCGCATCTGCGACCTGCACCACAGCTCACGGCAATGCCAGATACTTAACCCACTGATCGAGGCCAGGGATTGAATCCATGTCCTCATGGATACTAGTTGGATTCGTTTCTGCTGAGCCACAACAGGAACTCCCTATAAATGAGTCTTGAGAGCACTGAAGTGCGTGCACCAAATGCAGCTTTTCTAAAAAGCAGCCCTCAGAACATTCACTTCCAGTGTCACCTCGAGAGGAGCTGATGGTGGCCTCCAGCCTCAAGAGTCTAGAGGTTAAGGGAGGAAGTCCAAAAGGCTTCACAAGCCATAGAGCAGGTGTGGCCTGGAAGCTGCAGTGGTGTCTCTCCCGTGGCTGGCTGTGTCCTTTGAGCTCTTGTCCCCTGGAGCCACCCCCTCCTCCCGCTTGGCTTTTCTATAATTCTTTGCCCTGATTGACCCCTCTGCATTTCTCAAAAATTTATGTGCAAGTTTCTATGACCAAATTGTGGCAGCTGCAACTTTATTGCTGTGACTCCTCTTTCTCATTGAAAATCATTTCAAGTATAGAAGAAATACACACTTGGGAGTTCCTGCCGTAGCTCAGTGGTTAATGAATCCGACTAGGAACCATGAGGGTGCGGGTTTGATCCCTGACCTCACTCAGTGGGTTAAGGATCCGGGGTTGCCATGAACTGTGGTGTAGGTCGCAGACGCAGCTCGGATCCCATGTTGGGGTGGCTCTGGCGTAGGCTGGCGTCTACAGCTCCGATTTGACCCCTAGCCTGGGAACCTCGATATGCCGCAGGAGTGGCCTAAGAAATGGCAGAAAGACAAAAAAAAAAAAAAAGAAAGAAAAAGAAAAAAGAAAAAAAAGAAAGAATACACACTTGGTGCAAAAAATTCAAGCTAACAAAAGTGTAAAAAATACAAAGCAAGACCCCAGTCTCACTGCAAGTGTTAGGATGTCCTTTAAAGATTTTACCCCTCAACACAACACTCGCTTGCTTTACTTTCCCAAACTGGGATCATACTAATTTTCAATTTGTAATTTTATTCAAGTTGTAATAAAAGTCTTTATTAATTTAGCAGTATATTGTGGGTGATTTCCCAATAAGCATACCTCTCCACCTCACTTTTTTTTTCTTTTCTTTTCTTTTCTGGGCCACACCTGCGGCAGATGGAAATTCCCAGGCTAGGGAATCCAAGCTGCAGCTTCTGGCCGATGCCACAGCCACAGCAATGCCAGATCCAAGCCACGTCTGCAATGTATGCCACAGCTCATGGCAACACCAGATCCTTAACCCGCCAAGGGAGGCCAGGGATCAAACCTGCATCCTCATGGATACTAGTTGGGTTCGTTACCACTGAGCCACTTCAGGAACTCCTGGGATTAATTTTGATGATATACTTTACTGAACCTAGTAGGTCCAAAATATTATCAGTTCAACATGAAAACAGTGCATAATTATCGATGATATATTTTACATCATATTAAAATCAAATGTTAAATCTTTGAAACCCAGCATAATTATTGATGATATATTTTACGTTATATTACAATTCGAATATTAAATCTTTGAAACCCAGCATGTGTTTTACACTAATATCCTGTCTCAATCTGGACTAGGCACATTTCAAGTGTTAAATAACCATACAGGGCCAGTGGCCACCTTCTGGATGGCACAGACTTCAACCATAATACAGCTGTGTGCCCGCCAATGGAACTAGAGATCACTGCCACTTTTTGCTACTATAAGCAATGCTACAGTGAACATTCTCATGCTTATCACGTTGCACAAGCATGTGATTATTTCTGTAGGATAGATTTATAGAAGTGAAGTTTCTAGGTCAGACAGCTTATGCATTTTACAGTATAATAGATACAGCTAAATTACCCTCTAATAAGGCTAAACCACTTTTTACTTCCACTCACAGTACATAAGAGTGATCCTTTTCCCACCTCCTGCCAAATTGGATGGCATTCCTTTAAAAATTTTTTTTCATCTCTCTGCCCTTTTGCATCTGTATACTAGCGCACTGCATCGGATTGCAGAAGGAGAGAGTGGTTTCAAAGCTGCATTTAAAGAAAAAAAATCGGCTACCACCATCCGCCAGATAGAGGATGTGTTTGGCTGGGTAGGTAAGAGAAAACCCAGTGAATGTTGGCTTAAACAAATAGGAGGTCATTTTCTCACGTTATAAGAAGTCTGGAGAAAGGTAGCTGCTTGTTCCTGCGAAGTTCTTTTTGTCTTTCCAATTCAATATTCTCGGCAGGTGGGCTTTTCTTACCTCATGGTTACCATCTTCTGGTCACAAGGCGGCTGACACCGCTCCAGACAGCATGTCTATATCCCAGGCAAGAAGGAAGGGAAGGTGGATGGCATTAGCTACTTCTTATCCAGAAGCCATCATTGGTCAGCTCTGGATGGCTGGAGTTCCCACTGTGGTGCAGTGGGTTAAGAATCTGACTACAACAGCTCCAGTCACTGTGGAGTGTGGGTTTGATTCCTGGCCTGGCACCGTGGGTTAAAGGGTCCAGCATTGCTACAATTGTGGCTTAGATTCATTGCCTGGCCTGGGAACTTCTGTAGGCTATGGGTGCGGGTAGGAATAAAGAAAAAAGAAGGAGTTCCCGTGGTGGCGCTGTGGTTAACGAATCCGACTAGGAACCATGAGGTTGCGGGTTCGGTCCCTGGCCTTGCTCAGTGGGTTAACGATCCGGCGTTGCCGTGAGCTGTGGTGTAGGTTGCAGACACGGCTCGGATCCTGCGTTGCTGTGGCTCTGGCGTAGGCCGGTGGCTACAGCTCCGATTGGACCCCTCGCCTGGGAACCTCCATATGCCGCGGGAGTGGCCCAAGAAATAGCAAAAACAACAACAACAAAGACAAAAAAAAAAAAAGAAAGAAAGAAAAAAGAAAAAAACTGGATGGCTATCTCAGCTGCAAGGGAGGCTGGGAAAAAGAATAACAGGTTTTGGCCTATTGTGGAAGGAGGTAAGGGAAAATGAGATTGGCAATGGCTGATGGGTTAGGGAAGAACAGTCCCATTACCCCATAGAAATAGGTCCCTAAAAATAGGTCTAAGACTTTCATGTAAAAAGTCCCACTCTTGAATCCAGGGCCACTGGGCCTGGCCCTGGTCATAATTACCTCTGGCTACACTCACTGGTCTGCCCCCACCCCCCTTGCCTGCTTTTTCATTGCCAGAGGCCCAGGCCAGCTCCCACTCCTCTGCCTGAACCACAAGCCTTGAGGATCCTTCTGGATCCTGGTTGTGGCTGGGGAGGAGGAGCTTCTAGAAAGAGTGCTTGTGATTGGCAGCTGCTGACCTTCCCAGTGATCCCTGCCTCCTGCCCTTGTGGCCCACCCCTGGAGTGAGACTTGCTGCTACTGCTGCTGCTTTTTTTTTTTTTTTTTTGCTTTTTTAGGACTGCGCCTGTGGCATATGGAGGTTTCCAGGCTAAGGGTCGAATCAGAGCTACAGCTGCCAGCCTATGCCACAGCCATAGCAATGCCAGATCCGAGCCACATCTGTGACCCACACCACAGCTCATGGCAACACTGGATCCTTAACCCACTGAGTGAGGCCAGGGATTGAATCCGCCACCTCATGGTTCCTAGTTGGATTCCTTTCTGCTGTGCAACCACGGGAGCTCCAAGACTTGCTTCTGAGGAAGAGAAAGTGGCAAAGTGATGAGATGTCACACCTGTGATTAGGTTACGAGGAATGTGACTTGTCTTGCCAGTAGCCTCTCTCCGTTGCCTTCTCGGCTTGTACCCTTTGACAGAGCAAGCTGCTGTGATGGAGAGGGCCATGTGACAAGGAACTGAGAGTGGCCTCTGCCCCACAGCTCCAGAAAAACTGAATTCTGCCAACAACCACACAAGTGAGCTTGCAAGTAGGTCCTTCCCTTAGTAGAGCCATGACATAACTGCATCCCCAGCCAACACCCTGACTGCAGCCCGTGAGAGACCCCAAGTCGAAAGACCAGAGACTCCAGACCTACGGGAAGCTATAACAAATGTTCCTGTTGCAAGCTCCTAAGTTTTGGGGTCATTTGTTATGCAGCAGTGGATAGCTATAGAGGGCTGTTAGAAGACAGACTCCTTGGGAGAAACCAACTCCCATCTCTGTATCAGCATCTTGCCCTTGAAAACCCCTCCCCTCCTCACACAGCTGTAGGGCAAGGGCAGCTGTGATTGACAGGCAAAGGTAGTTTCCAGGCATTCCGAGAGCCCAGAAGCCCTGTGTACCACTTGCCCATCTTTCCCCAGCTTCTGATGAGCTCCTTGGGACTTCATCTCAGAAGACAGGTCAGAGATGCTACTGCTTTGGGGACTCACATTTCTATGAGAAGCACTGTGGCCTTTCTCTGCACCCCTCACTGATTCTGCCCCAAGGTGGGTGAGACTTCATCCTCGCACCTGGGGGGCAGGAAATGAGCAAGCCCGACCCAGCCCCTTCTAGGATCTCTTGACATGCCCAGGCCTGCAGGGTTGGCCATGACGGGGTGATATCGGCTTCCCCAGAAGGCTCTGCCCTGGCAGGGGGCAGCCTGCAAGCAAAAGGGGCAATTTGGCTCCAAAAGAGCATGAGGAATCCCACTGGGTCACCCATCAGCCCTGCCCTCCGATCCAACATGAGTAGTGCAGCTGATATCTGATATCTGATGCCTTATTTCTCATGGATTCCAAGCTTAGGGGGAAAGAAGGGAGTTGTATTCGTTGTTTCCATCTCAAATAGCAACACATCTATTCAAAATAACTGCGCTCTTAAATAAAGATGCAAAGCCAGTTCCGATAGAAAGGAAGGATCGGGTGACTGGGTCACTGTGGGTGGTGTTGGGACAGGGGTTGGAACATGTGTCTTGGTTGTGCCTTTGTGTCCCTGATATTGGGGGTGATGTGTGTCTGTCTACATCCTTGTGTCCCTCTTAGGTATCAAGGACAGCGAATCCTGCACCCCCACCTTCTAGCTCTTGCGGCCCTCCTGTGGGTGGGTCTCTCCCGAGGGCCTGGGAGGGTTTTCGTCTTGGGTGGGATCTCTTCATGGTCCAGGACCCCAGTGAGACTCTGACCCCACAGAGAGGGTCTTGCTTCTCCGAAGCACCTGCTGGCCAGACCCCATCAGGGATTGCATGTGGGGGGTGAGGAGTGGAGCCCCCCAAGCTGCACGCCGGCCCTGCTGCTTCCTGGCATCCCGATCTCCGTTCAATGCGTGATTTTTTACGATCGATCTTATATCCGGCACAATCAGATTTATGGCTCCTGCATCTTATGAAATTACACAGATGTTGCTGCTCTGCTTCTCTCCAGGACAGTAAAAGGCAATAACATTCTTGCAGATTTCGACAGCAGGCAATTCAATAAAGGGCCATGTATATTTTATAAGTACAATAAAGACAAGGCTCTCTGCCCGCACTGCGGCCCGCCAGGGCCCGGCCCTGCACCAGGCGGCCGCCCGCACCCCCATCCTGTCTGTTTGTCGATCAGGCCTTTTCCACTGTCACACAGGGGACCAGGGAGATTTATCCCCTTTCTGATCCATTATTTAAGTTTGGCTCCGGGGACCCTGCAATGGGGGCTGTTTAAAATTTAAAGGTGTTTGTGGAACTTAATACTTTCCTCCTCCTGATTTGCACTATAAAATTTTATCTATATTTTTGTTGCCCCATAAAGCGTTTCTATCTTATCGGGATGGCTTGTCCTTTTACGGGCAAAACCATAAATACCTGATGAGATGCGGGCTGGCGGAAGGTCTCACAGAGGAGTCCTGGGAGGAGGCAGGAGAAGAGTACCCAGCCCTGCTCTGCCATGGACCTCCTGGCGGGGGGGTGGAGGGGGTGGGCACCATACTCCTGAGACCCTGTTTCTTCATCTGTGAAGGAAGGAGAACCAAAGCCCCCAGAGTGGTTGTGATTCAGGGAGATGAGGCACCAGTAGTGTTTCCTTGGGACCTGGCACTGCATGTGCAAAGGCCCTGGGGTGGGAACAGTGGAGGGAAAGGGCTTCCTTTCCAGGGCAGGATTGCAAGGTGCCAGGCTGGGCTGGGAGTGAATGTCTGTGCCAGTTTGGCAGTAAGTCTCCTCTCTGTGCCTTGGTGTCCTCATTTAGAAGATGGAGGCATGAGGTTCCCATTGCATGAGGTGTTGTGTGGATTAATGAGTCATGCCTGCAAAATGACTAGCTCAATGCCCTGCACAGAGTAACCACTTCACATATGTCAGGTGTGGCTGTTGTCATCATTACTGGGCTGGGCTGGGACTGGGCGAGGCAGGTGATGTGCCCAAGGAGCAAAATGTGAAGAGGCCTCCTTCCAAAAGGTGCACAGGTGCATGTGGGCACCTGGGAGCAAAGCCTCCTTATGTTTTGTGCCCTCCAGGCCTCCCTTGCCTCACCCTGGCCCTGCTACCTGGGCCACTTTCATCTTGGCTGGTGGGCAGACGTGACTGATCAGAAGCAGGGCCCTCAGGTTAGGGCAGTGGGAGCAGTGTTCATCCTTGGTACAACCAACTCCTCCTAGAGGTCTAGGCATTACTGGAACAAGATTAGACAAATTTTTGTGTTCCCAGGGCCAAGCCAGGCCCGTCCCTTTTGAGGGACACTCACTGATGCCTGCTCGGTGCCAGGTGCTTGAGGGGCCTGGCAGCATCAAAGAGGGGCAAGTCTAAGTTCTGCCCTCAAGGGGTGCCAGGCACAGTTGGGGGGACTAGCAGGTACCAGCATGGAGGGTTCAGGAGCCACAGTGGGGCACAAAAGGGGAGGGGCTTCTACCTCTGTTGTGTGGAGGTGAGAGAAGTCAGGAAGGCTTCTTGAAGAAGGTCTCTTGAGGACAAGTAGGAATTTGCCAGAGTGGGCAGGGCATTCCTCCTGGGCAGGAGCATGAACCAAGGCATGGAGTGTGAAATGCACCAACCTGCAGGTACCAAGGCTGAGGCTGGTGTCTGGGTGAGAAACTTGTGTCCCTTGAAGCTTCTGGTGGTCAAGGCAGAGGTGTAGATCCTCAGAGAGATGAGGTGTAGACAGGAGTCTGTGTCTCCCAGGGCATGAGCTGGTAGGGGAACTGTCCATGGAGGTGGGGTAGGTCTCAACACAGAGTCCAAAGCCTCAGTCAGACTCAGGGGAGCTGTGAGGCTAGGCCCCCTCAGGCACTGCTGCAGGATGGCCTCTCCTTGGCTGGGGTCCCGACTTCTGACTGGAATGGTTGCAGGGTTTAGCACCACAGTTCTCAAACTTGGCTTCATCCCAGATAGATGCAAGCCTTTATCTGGTCCCTTTGGCCCCAAGAACTGGAGGGAGGGAAGCAGGATTGGTCAGAGAGTGAAACTGAACTGAGACCTGGTTACGATAGAGATCTCAGCTGATCTCAGCGGGAGCTCTGGGGCTGGGATGGCCCTTCAGAGTCCTCCAGGTTGAGGCAAGGAGGTGTGTCTTTTACCCCAACACCAGGCGCTCACTGGGTGTGGGAGGCAGGGGATCCCAGGGGAAGGAGGCAGTCCTGCTGGCCAAGGGCTGTCAACAGGCAACACTCCTGGCAGCTGAGTGAGTGAGGGCCTTGGCCCTGAGCCTCCAGGACACAGCTTCACTTGCCAATGGGGATGGCTGGGCGCCCATCCCAATAAAACCCAGACCAGTCACCTCACTCGCTACTATCAATAAAACCAGAAAATAACGAGTGCTGGTAAGGATGTGAAGAAGTGGTGGTAAGATACACGACACAAGCTTTATCGTCTTAACCATTTGTATGTGCACAGTTCAGAGGCATGACGTGCATTCACAGTGCAAAAAGTTTGTAGTTGGTAGGAATGTAGAATGGTGCAGCCACTGTGGGAAACAGTCCAGCCCTTCTTCAAAAAGTTAAAAATAGAACTCCCATATGATCAAGCTATTTCACTTCTGAGTATGTACTCGAATGAATTGAAAGCAGGAATTCAAAGAGATATTTGTACCCCTATGTTCATAGCAGCATTATTTGTAATAGCCCAAAGATCTAAACAACCCAAGGGTCCATTGATGGATGAATGGATAAACAAAATTGAGAGTGTGTGTGTATACACATATATATTACATATGTATTAGAGTCTTAAAAAAAGATGAATATATTACGGATGAATCTTGAAGACATTATGCTAAGTCATAAATGAACAAATTCTGCTTATATCAAGTACTTAGAGTATTTGAATTCGTACAGACAGAAAGTAGAATAGTGGTTGCCAGGGGCTGGAGGGAGGGAGCAAGGAGAGCTATTATTTAATGGGTAAAGAGTTTCAGTTTTGCAAGATGAAAAGACTTCTGTAGATGGATGGTGGTGATGGTAACCCAGCAATGTGAATGTATTTGATGCCATCAAAACACACACTTAAAAATGGCTAAGATGGTAAATTTCCTGTTACGTGTATTTTCCCACAATTAAAAATAAAAGAATTGGGAGTTCCCGTTGTGGCACAGTGGTTAACGAATCCGACTAGGAACCATGGGGTTGCGGGTTCGATCCCTGGCCTTGCTCAGTGGGTTAAGGATCTGGCGTTGTCGTGAGCTGTGGTGTAGGTCACAGAGGTGGCTCGGATCCCGAGTTGCTGTGACTGTGGTGTAGGCCAGTGGCTACAGCTCCAATTCGACCCCTAGCGTGGGAACCTCCATATGCTGCGGGAGCGGCCCCAGAAAAAGCCAAAGAGACAAAAATAAATAAATAAATGAATAAAAATAAAAGAATTAGGCAACGTAAGTGCCCATCAATAGGTGAGGGCACAAAGAAGATATGGAAGGTAATTCAGCCCTGAAAAAGAATAGCATCTTGCCATTTGTGGCGACACGGAGGGATGTAGAGGGGGTTGTATAAGTGAAATAAGTTAGAGAAAAACAACTAACTGTATGACTTCATTTCTATGTGGACTCTAAAGCAAAAGAAAACAAATGAATAAACGAACTAAACAAGAACAGAATGATAGATAGAGACTAAGTAGGTGGATGCCAGAGGGGAGGGAGGCGGGAGGAGGTGAGAAGCAAGGGAGGTTAAGCATGAAGTTTTCCCTTACACAATAAAGGAGTCATGAGCATGAAATGTACAGGGTGGGAAAGGTAGGCAACAATTACGTATTATCTTTGTATGGTGTCGGATATAACTAGATTCACCATGATGTTCATTTTGAAGTGTGTAGTAACATCGAATTATGAGGCTGTGTACCAGGAATTAACATAGTATTAATAGGTTAGGTCGAGCACACTTCAAAAACAAATGGAAGAACAAACAAATAAACAAACTCATGGAAAAAGAGATCAGATTGGATCTGATCGAGGTTACCAGAGCTGAGGGCCAGGGGCAGGGAGAATTGCAGGAAGGCAGTGAAAAGGCACGAACTTCCAGTTACAAGATAAATAATTACTAGGGATATAATGTACAATGTAATTAACCCTGATGTGTGTGATGTATGAACGTTGTTAAGAGAGTAAATCCTAAGAGTTCTCATCACCGGGGAAAAAAAAATAATTTTTCCACTTGTTTAATATTGTGTCTATGAGATAATCTGTGTTCACTAAACTTATGTAATCATTTCAGGAGGTGTGTAAGTCAAGTCATGATGCATTAATGATATCTCAGTAAAATTGGAAGAAAAAAATGGATCAATTAAAAGAAATTCCAGGGAGTTCCCGTCGTGGCTCAGTGGTTAACGAATCCGACTAGGAACCATGAGGTTTTGGGTTCGATCCCTGGCCTCGCTCAGTGGGTTAAGGATCCGGAGTTGCTGTGAGCTGTGGTGTAGGCCACAGATGTGGCTTGGATCTGGCATTGCTGTGGCTCTGGCATAGGCTGGAGGCTACAGCTCCGATTAGACCCCTAGCCTGGGAACCTCCATATGCCGTGGGTGTGGTCCTGGAAAAAGACAAAACAAAACAAAACAAAACAAAACAAAATCCAGACTTGGCGGTTGTAGGAGTGTCCTGGGCACGTCCTCTTCTGGTTGATCCCCCTTTCCAAGCATGTAGTCTCTATGAGAGCAGCTATTTTGTGTAAGATCATCCTGACCCTTTGAGCTCAGATGATGCCAAGAGAAAGAACTCAGAATGCAAATGGTTTATTGGAGAGTAAGGCTGTGGAAGGCGGAGGCTCTTTTACGTCTGTGGGGCCACAGTCATTGGCTGAAGAACATCAAGAAGGACATGATCTCGCCTCCAAAGCTGAGGCAGACTTGAAAGGATGAGCAGTTAGATGCTGACAGCTAACTATCCTCCTAGCAGGGACAGCAAGTTCTTCTTCAGGGGTGGGGCTTCTGAGCCGGGCATGGTCATATCTGCACAGCCCTTTACTCAAGCTGAACTGGCGAGGTCTCTTCCGGGACGCAGGATCTCAGATCTAGAGATGGCAGAGTGAGGCTCTCTGGAGAGCTGGAGGTGGGACATGGCCAACTCTGGAGCCCTTGGGTGGCAGGTGGTCTGTCCTGTGGCCATGTGGGCTGAGGGGCAGGGGAGCCGGTTTGCAGTGGGAGAGGAGGGAGAAGCAGGCGTGCGGGAGAGGAAATGATGAGCTGGAGAGAGGAGCCCACGGCACTCCATTTGCTGGTGGAGGCTCAGCTGTACCCTGTCCTTTCCAGCTTGGTGGTTTACCACATTCTGCCAATAAACCCTCGCTTTTGTTTAAACTAGTAGTTTTACAAAATCACTGTAACCCAGAGTTTTTAACAGTACAGGGAGGATTTGGTGGGGCTGGAGGAAGAGAAGGAGCAAGAACAACAGAAACAAGAAGATGGAGAGAAGGTGATGGAACAGCTCTGCTGGGGGTTGCCCTGCTTTTCCATGGGTCGTGTCTGGGGGTTTATCAAGACCTTACCCATAGTGTGGCTGTCCTTGGATTCTGGGGGTTGATTAGTGGGGGTGCAGCTGGGACCATACCAGAGACTCCCAAAGGGCTCCCTGTTGCAAGCCTTGGGGTGACATTTTTGCTGAATGCTTAATTACCAGTGCACCAGGAAATCTGTTTTTCTGGTAGAGAATAAGTGAGCACTGAAATCTTACCATCTTTAATCAAACCTTGGAAACGGAAGGAAAAGTTGTTTTTTTTTTGTTGTTTGGTTGGTTTTTTTTTTTTTTTTTTTTTTTTTTTTTTTGCTTTTTAGGGCCGCACCCGTGGCATATGGAAGTTCTCAGGCTAGGGGTTGAATTGAAGCTACAGCTGCTGGCCTACACCCCAGCCATAGCAATGCTGGATCCTTAACGCACTGAGCGAGGCCAGGGATTGAACCCACAACCTCATGGATCCCAGTCCGGTTTGTTAACTGCTGAGCCACGAAGGGAACTCCGCAGGAAAAGATTTATGAAATAAGTTAATTAAAATGGAAGTGCATTTGAAAGCAAGGAAGAGAATGCCCTGAACAAGAGGACAAAAATTAGACAGGAATCCTTAGAGGAAGAAAGCAGATGAAAGCCACATAGGAAGAAGGCACCGTTATGGCCACAGCATGTGCTGGGAGATCTCCTCAAAGATGAGCCTCTACGGAGTGACCCTACGACTGAGGAGGCCAGCACCACAGAACAGCTGACAACCAGCTCAATAGATGAGGAACGCAGATGAGTGAGCAAACAGAAAAGGACTTTGAATTAAAGACATTAGCAGGATCATCAGAAATAAAGGAGGAAATTCCATCCTACAATAATAGGAAATTATGAAGTAAAAACAAGCATTTATGAAGAGGAATCAATTAGTTTGCAAACAAGGAATAGGTCATTGCTGAATTTTTTTTTTTTTTTTAGTTTGCTGAAGTGTCAATGAAAGAGCTGAAAACATAGCACGAAGAGAAAAAGAGAAGGAAAGTACGAAAGAAAAGTGACATGGAGACTGGATTCAAAAGAACAAACATCTGTCTACTAGAGTTGTAGAAATGATAAAAGTGAGGTTCCTTTGCAAAAAGGTAAATAACCCACAAAGAAATAAGACTCAAATGGGGATCAGATTTCTCAGTAGCTCTACTGGATGCAAGAAAAAAGTAGAGAAATGGCTTTACTATGCTGATTGGGAATAACTTTGAACCTAGAATTCTATATCATCATTCAAATTTAGGATGAAATAAATAAATACATAACGGATATACAAGACAGCAGAAAGGATGCTACCTAAGGCCCTCCTAGAACTAACAAAAGATTAACTCCAGCAAGAAGAAAAGTGAAGCCAGAAGGAAGTCATGGGCTATAGGAAGAAGTGGTGAGCAACATAACACATGTTGGTAAAACATTATTTTAATTTTATTTTTTGGCTGCGCCCATGGCATGCAGAAGTTACTGGGCCATGGATCAAACCCATGCCACAGCAGCGACAATGCCAGATCCTTAACCCACTAGGCCACCAGGGAACTCCTAAAACATTATTTTTGTTTATTTATTTATTTGGGGGGGCACATCTGTGGCATATGGAAGTTCCCAGGCTAGGGGTCTAATTGGAGCTATAGCTGCTGGCCTATACCACAGCCACAGCACTAAAACATTATTTTTAAATAACAAGCTGGAAACATGATTCAAATCTGTGTGTGTGTGTGTGTAGAAGAAAGAACCAGAAAAATGTCAAATTTTTTTCTCTTTAGGTGAATCACATAGATTCTGGTTAACTTTAGACATTTTAGGAAAACATGTTTAATAAAGGGTTTTAATAATTTAAGGGCAAAACATTTTTTTGAGAATAACCGTAGAAAGAACAGATATGGAATGTATGACAAACTTATAGGAAAAAAATTGATCAACAACAGACGTATGTGCATGAAAAAGAAGTCCTATTTATCAGTTCTCTTTTGCTGAGTAGCAAACTATCACAAAATTTCGCAGCTTGAAATAACATCAAAACAGGACATTAAACTAAGTGTTATTAGCTGGATACAAAAAGATAAATCCTGTTTGAGTTCACTTATATGAGGTCTGTAGAAAAGTCAAATTCATAAAGGCAGAAAGTAGAATGGTGGTTGCCAGGGGTTGGGGTTGGGAGATGGGCAGTTGTTTAATGGATTTTGCAAGTTTCAGTTTTGCAAGATGATTTAGCAATCGGACAGACAACAATGTGCATATGGTTAAGACTACTGAACTGCACACTTTATTTTTTATTTTTAATTAAAAAAAAATTTTTGGTTGCATCCAAGACACGTGAAAGTTTCTGGGCCAGGGATCAAATCTGAGCCATAGCAGTAACTACTGCTGGATCCTTAATCTGCTGCGCCACCAGGGAATTCTCTGAACTGCACACTCTAAAAGTGTTAAGACGGTAAAACAAAAGCCAAAGCCAAACATCAAATTATTTAACTCATGATTCTGTGGGCCAGTAGTTTGGGCTGGGCTCAGCAAGGCAGATCTACTGATCTGGGCTGGGCCTTTCATACATCTGCAATCAGCTGCCTTATTGGCTACAGGCTGGCTGGCCTAAGATGGCTCAGCTGGAACTATTTAGCTTGTAGTCTGCCCATGGAGTCTCTCATCTTCCAACAGACTGGCCCTGGCTTGTTCTTAGGGCAACTGCAGGAGGCCCCCCTTCCCCCAAATGATGGCCAGGCTCAGAACCCACATACTGCTACTCCACTGTGTTCCACTGGTCAAGCAAGTCACGAGGGCACCCCAGATTCAAGGGGTGGGAAATAAAAATCTCTTGATGGGAGAAGCTGCAAAGTCATTTGCAAAAGATTTTTGCCAACTTATTTTCTCATCTCTCTGCCACACTGTGGTGATTGCAAAATTGGGCACAAATTATTTACCTCTCTATTCTTATCCCATTTTACAGATAGGAAACTGAGGCTCAGAGAGTTTCAGTGATTTGCTCAAGGTCCCATAGCCAGTGAGGAAGTGAGTAAGGACATGGGATTGGATCAGTCTGTCTGGTTTCAAAGCTCTTGGAGAGCAAAATGTGGAAAACCCACACACCCCCTCCACTGGCCTCTTGAGGCTATGTGCTCCCTTCAGCCTTCCCACATGGAGCAGGAACACAAAATTTCAGGGAAACTTGACTTTTCTAGGCAGCTGCCTTTTCTTAGTGGCCACTTAATTTCGAAGTGGATTCTCTTTAGGAAAATCCCAACTCTGAGTTAGAAGAACTAAAGGGCAAGGAGTTTGTGATTCACATGAAAAACGTGAAAGGTGCAGGACTAGGGAAATGGAGGAGGAAGGCAGGAGAGTCAGGGAGAAATGGGAACAGAGAGAAGTAGGAGGGGAGACCAAGGTGTGGAAGGAAGTTGACAGAAAAAGAAAGAAGGGAAAGAGGGAAGGAAGATAGAAGTGTAGAGGAAGAAGGAGGAAAAGAGGAAGAAGCATTTAATTGGACAGAGAAATTGAGGAAGGAATAATGTGTGAAATGAAGAGAGAAAATAGGAAAAAAGTCAGAAAGGGAAATCCAGTGAGAAACAGGAAGAGCACTCAGAAACATCAACAGAGAGAGATGATATAAGGGCACAGAGTGAACAAAAGAGAAAGCCAGAGATGGAAGGGGGTGGGGAGAGAGAGAGGGAGAGAGATGGGGAAGAAAGAAAGGAGGGAAAAAAAAAAGGAGAAATAATAAGAAAAGGCCCAACAGATGGAGATGGAAATTGACAGAGAGAGATGATAGGAGGGGACCAGAAGCAGGAGGAAAGGCTGAAGAAGGCAGAGAGGCAGAGGCAAACTTTGGGGATTACCGATGCTTTACTGTCTTCAGGGAGGCTGCCACCATTCGGATTCCAGACTCCCTCCTCCAGTGGGGACGACCCTCCCCCTCATGCCGACCTCTGGTACCAGCTAGAAATCAAACACCGAAGTATTTGGTGCAAGTATTCCTCATTCAGAACAGAACCATTAATGTATTCTAAAAAGCTTTTTAGCTGTGGCCTGCTCTGCATGTTATTAATTTCTTTATTACAGATCTTGTTATTTTCAGAGGTCCCCGGGGACCCATTAACAACGGATTTTTATGGGAAAGAAGTCGGTTAAAGTGGTGGGAATAACTGCTCCTCAGCTCTGAGTCAGTAATCGGAGTTGCACCGAGGATAATGTAGGCTGTTTTAATTTCCAAAATACCAACAGTTCAGACATTTAATTGCAGTTTTATGCCCTTTTTTTCATGCTGCCGAGTGTAAAATATGTGACCAGTAATATATAACGGCTAACCACTGAGCCACAGACTGCCCAGGCTGCCGCATCTCTCCTGGAAAGGGGAGTGGAGAGGGAGGAAGACAGGAAGGAAGGAAGGAAAGATGGGAACGTGGAAGAAAGGAGAGAGAAAAAGAGAAAAGAAGATGCTGGGTATGTTTTGCTGAGCTCAAACCACACCACTGGTTCAGTCCTCTCCGCCTTTTTCTCTTTCACATTTTCCCCGACCCTCTCTCTCTCTCCTGCCCCATATTGTAAATTTGAAAACTTCCTATTTCCCTCTCTTTCCCTGCTGCCTCAACATCCCCCCATAAACACACTGTGAGCCCCGGCTCAGGTGACCACAGGTGACCAGCTGCGCCCGCGTGGTGAGGTTGGCCGCCTCACAATTTCCCCTTCCATCCGATCTTTCCGGGATCACGACCTTCGAACGCACCAATGGAATGGAATGAACGTAATGATTACACCAATGAAAACGCACACAGCTTTCAAGTGCACCAATGAAATCCCCTGGCGCCATTTCCCTTGTGCCGCCTCCGTCCCACCCCCAGCCAATAAGAACGCTAGCCTGGGCCCCTCACTTGCGCTCTGCCCTGCGGGCGCTCCTGCAGTGGAACCCTCCTCTTGGCGTGCAGTGACTGTCCCTTCAGGCCCTCTGGCTATAACTGTTTTTCCTCAGTCGCTCCTCTGTCCCCTTTTGTGGCCACACCTGACCAACAGTCACTTGAAGGAACACAGACCCAACCTCCCAGCATGACTGACATTGGGGAACTTTTTTCTGAGGGAACGCGTGGGCCTCTCCCGGGACGGTGGCTGTGCGGCGGCGAGGTGGGCTCAGCGCACCACTGGCCATCGCTGGGGCTGTCGAGTTGAAGAGCTACTTGTCCCGGGGAACAGAGGCCACCTCGGCCCAGCAGGCGGTCTGGTTGGAGCTGCCCGTTACCTGCGGGGCACTCCTGAGGCGGAGCTGGAAGGTCGCTGGGGTCCCACCCTCGGAGCCTGGAAGACACACACTGGGCCTCTGTGGGAGGCGGGCTCCCGGTGTCTCCCCTCAGCGGACTAAAGGCCCGAGGGGGCTGGCAAAGCCACGGCGTTCCCGCGACGCATAGCCTCAGGGAAACAGGTAACTGGAAGCGGGTGGTCCTGGGCGTCGCGGCGTGTTCTCCAAAAGCCTCTGCGGGTGGCCCAGCCTATTCCTACGAGTCCTGGACCAGAGCCCCCTAAATGCTAAGGCTTGCAGCCCCTAAGACGCCGTTCACGCTGCGGCACCTGCCGTCGTCCAGCAGACGTTCCTCCTGGGGCTGCGGGGCCCCTCAGTCTCCATTGCTGAGGAGGCCTGAAAGGGTATTGCCGGAAGCTCCATTTGGGCCACCTGCTCTTAAGAGGCTAGAGGCCTGTCCGGATTTTTTTTTTTTTTTTAAATCCAGGTTTTTTTGTGTGTAAAAATACTTCTTTGTGAGGTGGAATTTATTGTAAGACACTCTCAATATAATAATAGATTTGGGGGGAAGCTGAGCAGCAGATATTTCTGGTGAGAGCTCTATTCTAGGAATAGGCCCTCCATCTAAATTCTTTTAGGCGACTGGGGGGAGGATGAAGCTTCTCCCAGAGCCTTTTTGGGGCTTGATTATTTTCACCTGGAAATAATTTGTATCCCAAAGAGATATTTGGGGATGGCAAATTTTGTTCTCCTATAGCCCCATTGTAGTAGTTCCGCTGAATAAAGTCTACCTTACTATCAAAAAGAAAAAGGAAAAAAAAAGAAAAGTTACTTGTCCTTTGGGCATCATCAGCTTACATTTCTTTTCCAGTCCCTTCTTCTTTTGAGTGCCAGGCCCCAACCACTTAAAACCTTCTAATATCTAAGCACCAAGGAGAGCTGATATGGCACTGTTCCCAAGCCTAATACAGTGTCTGGCATATGGTGAAAATCATTTGAGTGGATGACAAGGATTTTCATTTTTCTCTTTGGTTCTTCCCATCCTGGCACCCAAGAATGGAGGGTAAGCTCTTTCCAAAGACACAGCTGTACTCTCTCTCTGTAAGCAGGTTACCAACAACTCTCCAAAGTTCTCAATTTTCACATAGTACCAGTTGAGGGAGTTTGTGCCTAGGCTATGCATTAATTCCCTTCTCTGAAAACTGACTCTTGACCCTCAGGGGAGGGCACAGAGCCATGTTTTACCACATGAGCTCATCATCTTTTTTTCTCCAAATTTTCTAGTGCACTAAGGTGTAGCACATTGGACTAGATATGGACACATGACCCAAGCTGAGCCAATCAGATTCTCTTTTCATGCCATTTGGTGATTTGACAGCAAATCAGTTTCAATCAATGGCTGAAATTATAACTTGTATATTTATGAGCTGTAGAGCCTTTATATTCCCTGTGTTGGAAAATTATGTTGTTAACTTGGTTAAGCTGTGAACGCCTTTCCCAGAATCTCCTTCCAGAGTAGAGATGACTAAAAGAAGAGTTGGGAAGTGGAGGTGCAGTAGTTGCCATTATTCTCTGATGGTCTTTGTGGTCAACTATGGTGTCAGACAGATGCTGAAGTATCCAGTGTTTCCCAGTCTATCCTTCTCTGCACCACAATCTTTGTTTCTTCCTGTTCGCCAAGAGCAGTTCCATATCCACTGTGAGATACTTAGCAATGGCACCCCATGGACATCCCTATAACTCCCTTTGTAGCCCCACTTCAGTGGCTTCATAGGCTTGGCCTCCTAGATTCCATTCGAGCCAAAGCTTCAGGCATGTTGCTTAGTGTCTTTGCTTCTGACTCTCCAATTCCCCCTCTGAGCCTTCACTTCCCTAGTTCTGTCCACAGTTGTGTCAGGCCTAATCCCTATAATAAATCCATATCTTATAACACTCACAGTGGCTTTGCTTCCCTGACTGAACCCTGACTGATATAGTTATTAGTAGTGGTGATGCTTCTAGAGGAACAGGATGGTAAGGATGGGAATCCAGTATTGGTTCTCTGAGTAGATTTAGAGGCATTAAGGACACTTTTCAGGAGTAAAGGGGACACTGGTGATCCATAGCATGTGCTGATAACTCCATTATTATACTATCACCTTTAGACTCCTGGAGTCAAGGCCTATAGAAAGCAAGACTGACCAAACAGCTACTGCCCTGGAACATTTCGATGGCAATAAAGGATATAAGGACTGTGGGGTGTGTTGGTTGCTTCTTAGTGCACTGGAAAATTTGGAGAAAAAAGATGATGAGCTCAGGGCTTTAAATACCCAAATCAAAATCTGGGTCAAGGACTTCCCTAGTGGCTGAGTGGGTTAAGGATCTGGCATTGTCACTGTTATGGCTCAGGTCGTGGCTGTGGCATGGGTTCGATCCCTGGCCTGGGAACAGAGGCATGCTGTGGACATGGCCAAAAAAGAAAAATCTTAGTCAAGGTCCAAAAGGCATTTTTATGTCTGCCCTGAAAGAATCCCTTACCTCCTGGAGCTACAGGTTGAGATTTCTGAAAACCAAACCCAAAATCTATTCCTGTGGATGGTTAAAGGACAAGGCCAACTGAATTAACACTTTTAGAGGGTCTCCTATTAAAGTTAGAGGGTATTTTCATCCCACAGCCCAAGCAGAGAGCATAAATTTGCCCGTCCTCTGCCTTTTTGTTTTGTTTAGGCCCTAAATGAATTAGATGATCTTTACCCACATCAGGGAGGGGGCATCTGTTTTACTTAGTTCATAAGTTCAAATGCTAATCTCTTCCAAAAATACCCTTGCAGATGTACCCAGGAATAATAAATGACCAACTATCTGGGCATCTCTTAGCCCGGTCAAGTTGACATATGAAATTAACCATCAGAGGCTTGGGTGACAAACAGTTCGCTCAGTTGTTTGGTTGAAACCTGGACCCAAATATGGACTCTCTTGAGCCTAAACTTAAAAGCTGAGATTTCCCAACTTCCCAGATATACTACAGAGGGAGGTATCCAAAAGCTTAGGGAAAGCATAATGCTAGAATGAATTTATTGTACAAGACCTGCTCACCTACCCCTTACCTTGTCTCCTTGGAGGGGCCAGAGGATAGCTCCGAGGCTTTGAGAAAACATTGGTGAGGGGAGTTCCAGCATCTTTGAAGAGCTCTGTAGTGTTGATTCCCTGGAGGACAGGAATTACTGTGGAAATAATGCCATGAAACTGAGCTCCCTGAATTCAGTGGGGATGATGGGATCCTGAAGTTGCACTTAACTAACAGAGACAAGGTGGGTGTGATGACCATAATTCAGAATATTCTGACTTGAAGAATGCTTTAGCTGTGGCTGGTTGATTGTGGCACCCCTAGGATTGAGATTGATGGGCCGCCTACCAAAGTCTTACTTGATTTGTATAAGCAAAAAACCCTAAGTCTGGTGAACAGAAGTCTGGCCTGAATCAACACAATAGAGAGGTACATTCTCTAAACCTGTTCCTAGATTTGAGCTGTTTCATATACCCCAAATTTGGTACAGGAAGGAATGCTACACTGCCAAAAATGTATACTGTAGCTCTTTTATATTTATTATTATTTTTTATTGAAGTACAACTGATTTACAATGTTGTGTTAGTTTCTGGTATATAGCAAAGTGATTCAGTCATATATATATATTATATATATTTTAGTTGAAGTATAGTTGATTTACAGTGTTGTGTTCTGGTGTATAGTAAAGTGATTCAGTCATATATACATATTTTTTTTTCTTTTTCAGATTCTTCTCCATTATAGTTTATTACAAGGTATTGAGTATAGTTCCCTGTGCTATACAGGAGGAACTTGTTTATTTTATATATAATAGTTTGTATCTGTTAATGATAAACTCCCAATTTATCCCTCCCCCCACCATAACTCTTTTTTAATGTATTGGAACTTGTTCCCCTAGTCTTCCCTAAAGGAATCCACAGCTATTTACCGGGGTGACTGTGCATGGGGGAATGGGAAATAACCAGAATTTTGAGGATCACTGTATGCTAAAGAACCCAAATGACATTGTGGGCCACCAGTTATACAAGAGGATTATGGTAATTAGGTGATTAATGGAGTTTTGGCTTGAGTCAGTTTCCAGGTGAACTCAGTGGTCTGCAAAACAACTCTGTGGTTATCCACATCATCATATCACATCAGTTCATCTGTTTTATAATAGATTGGGCTTGATGGGTCTAGAAGGCACAAGTAAGTTGAATGAGTAGGTAGCTCTTCTGCTATTTTGCTTTCTCCCTTTTAATCTGTATCTATATACTTATGAGAAATTTCCCAATGACCAGTTAACTGAGGAAGAAACTATTGAGGATTTGAAAATAATTATGTTTGACTTGCAGGAACTACCTGAAAATGGACCACTGTAGCACTAAGTTCCCACTTTGGGGAGGTTTTGAAGAGCAGTGGTGAGACAGAAACCTTCCAGTGGGCAATTGAACAGTATACCTCATTGTTGCCTGGAAGGAGAAATGGCAGGAGACACAGATCTACAGTGATTAATGAAAGTTATACATATATGACTGTGTCACTTTGCTGTATCACAGAAATTGGCACAACATTGTAAATCAACTATACTTTGATTAAAAAAAAAAAAAAAAAGGAGTTCCTGTCGTGGTGCAGTGGTTAACGAATCCGACTAGGAACCACGAGGTTGCGGGTTCGGTCCCTGGCCTTGCTCAGTGGGTTAACGATCCGGCGTTGCCTTGAGCTGTGGTATAGGTTGCAGACGCGGCTCGGATCCTGCGTTGCTGTGGCTCTGGCGTAGGCCGGCGGCTACAGCTCCAATTGGACCCCTAGCCTGGGAACCTCCATATGCCGCGGGAGTGGCCCAAAGAAATAGCAAAAAGACAAAAAAAAAAAAAAAAGGAAAAAAGTTAATTGCAGGAAGTGGCCAGGGGTTTGACTGGATGGTCAGGGACTTGGAAATAACAGGATTGAAAAATTAATGACAGAGATCTTGGGAAGAGCTGTGTGAATAAACTTCTCCAAATTGTTACACTGTATGAAGATATTTGTGTCCCATGTAAATATAATTAAAGAGCTTGTGACCTACACCTCAGTTGCAGTAGTGCCAGATCCTTAACCTACTGTGCCAGGCTGGGGATTGAACCAGTGCCTCTACAGAGACAGGCCAGATCATTAACCTACTATAGGAACTCCAATTGGGTTGTTTTTTGTTATTGAATTGTAGGAGTTGTTTATATAGTTTGGAAATTAACCCCTTGTCGGTCACATCATTTGCAAATATTTTCTCCTATTCTGTAGGTTGTCTTTTTTTGTGGAATTTGCTTATAAGTTTTTTTAGGTTCCATTTGTTTTATTTTTGCTTTTGTTTCTATTACCTTGAGAGACTGATCTAAGAAAACATTGGTACAGTTTATATCAGAGAATGTTTTGCCTATGTTCTCTTCTGGGATTTTTATGGTATCGTATCTTATATTTAAGTTTTTAAGCCGTTTTTAGTTTATTTTTGTGCATGTATTTTTGGGTGAGGATGTGTTCTATCTTCATTAATTTACACGTGGCTGTCCAACCTTCCCAATACCACTTGCTGAGGATACTCTCTTTTCCTCATTATATATTCTTGCCTCCTTTGTCAAAGATTAATTGTCCATAGGTGTATGGGTTTATTTTGGGGCTCTCAATTCTGTTCCATTGATCTGGATATCTCTTTTTGTGCCAATACCACACTGTTTTGATTACTGTAGCTTTGTATTATTATCTGAAATTTGGGAGGATTATGCTTCCTGCTTTGTACTTTTTCCTCAGGATTGCTATGGTAATTCTGGGTCTTTTAAGGTACCATATGAGTTTCAGAGTTATTTCTGCTAGTTCTGTGAAAAATGTCATGGATAATTTGGGTGGTATGGCCATTTAAACAATATTAATTCTTCCAATCCAAGAGCATGGGATATCTCTCCATTTCTTTGAATCATCTTCAATGAAATGGCCTTTTGAAGACTCAATTATGATATCAAATGATTGGTAACAACTTTGGGCCCAAGGCAGTCTTCTGGGTTGTGGTATATGCTCTGAATCATTGTGACCAATATGTATTATTCTATAAACAGAATTATTCTATAAACAATATTCAAGGACCTGGAATAAAAAGTGGAAATAGGATTGGCTCCTCTCACTATTATTCCAATGGCCCAATAACCATTAAGATAATTATGTGGTTTTTGTATTCTATGAATATGATGTTAATACATTGTATTACATTGATTGATTTTTTTTTTCTTTTCTTTTTAGGGCTGCACCCATGGCATATGGAAGTTCCCAGGCTAGGGATCTAATCAGAGCTGCAGCTGTCAGCCTATGCCACAGCCACAGTAATGCCAGGTCCGAGCTGCGTCTGTGACCTTCATACGCCACAGGTCATGGCAATGCTGGATCCTTAACCCACTGAGCAAGGCCAGGGATCAAATCTGCATCCTCATGGATACTAGTCGGGTTTGAGCTACAACAGGAACTCTACATTGATTGATGTTCATATGTTGAACCAACTTTGCATTCCTGCAATAAATCCCACTTAGTCATGGTATATAATCCTTTTTATGTTGATGAAAATTTGGTTGCCTAATATTTTGTTAGGGATTTTTGAATGTATATTCATAAGGAATATTGGTCTATAGATTTTTGTATGATGTCTTTGTCTGATTTTGGTATCAAGATAATACTGACTTTATAGAATGAATGGGAAGTAATTTCCTCCTTTTTCATGTTTTGGAAGAATTTGTGAAGTATTTGTGTTAATTATTCTTTAAACATTTGGACAGAGTTTACCAGTGAAGCCATCCAATCCTAGGTTTTTCTTTGCACAAAGTTTTTGGTATTAATTCAACCTCTTTACTTGTTAAAGGTCTATTCAGAGATTTAACTTAAAAAAAAAAAAAAAGCCTGTTTCAGTAGTTTGTGTCTTTTTAGGAATTTGTCCATTTCAACTAGATTATATAATTTGTTCATAGTATTCTCTTATAATCTTTTATTCCTATAAGGTCAGTAGTATGCTCTTCTCTTTGATTTTCGATTTTAGTCATTTGAATTTTCCTTGGGAATGGGACTTTGAAGGGGCAACAAATGATTTTTGCCCCTTCCAATAGATGCCAGCCTGCTGGTTTTTATTGTAATTGCAGCGAAAGGGCTACTTCAGAGCCTGGGAGGGGGAAATGAGAACAGTGAAAGTTAAAATGCCACAAAGCTTGTTGTTCTTACTGAGATTTGGCTATTGGTTTTTAAAAAATAATAATAAATCCAGATTGCTACAAGCCTTTGGTTAATTTCCAGGGTTCTGAAAAAGTTGTTTCTGACATTTTTGCCAGTGTTTTCATTACTTTTATGGAGAAGGGAATTTTCAGAGCTCCTTACGTTGTCATTTTTGCTGACGTCACCCCTCTCTTTTCTTAGAGGTACATAAAATAATAGTGTTTCCTACAATTGATGACATCTTAGATTTGATAAAATATGTAACCTTCAGCTATAAAACAAAACTAACTACGTAATGGGAGAGTTAAAAATAAGGTGACAGTAAATCCTAGACAATAAAAATAGATGATGGGCTGATATATAAATTAAATATCTTAGTCTTTATATTATTATGTAAAATGAAAGAGATCTTGCTTATTCATTCTTAACTTTGTCACATCAATTATTTTAAGCTGTAAGGATAACTACTCAGATAAGGTAAATAGAACATACAACTTATGAACTGATAATAGGGAAAAGGGAAAATTATCAATTCAGTGGAAGGTAGGAAAGAAGGAAAAAAACAGTAAAGAGACACACAGACATGAACTATGTTATAAATAATTTCAGATAAAACGATAATCACAATAAATGTAAATAAATTAAATTCACCCATTAAAAGATAGAGTTTTTCAGATTGGTTTTAAAATTTAGGTATATATCTTATTTACAAGAGATAAACCTAAAAGAATGAAATGGGTTGCAGTAAATGTTAGTAGGACATATACCATAAAAAGTGGAAACTAACCAAAAGAGATCTGGTATAGCAATGTTAGTATGAAACAAAATAAACTTTAAAGAAAAGAACAATATTAAGAAAAGTGAGCGATAATTAATGATGAACAACTTCCCAGGAAAATGTAGCACTGAACTTTATGTATCTTAGAATGCATTAAGCAAAAATTTGACAAATTCCTAGTAACACTAGCAGATTTATCACACTTCAGATGAGATAGGAAAAAAGAAAAACCAAGTAAGGGTAAAGGAGAAACAGAAGACTAGACAACAGAATTAACAAACTTAACATAAAGAACCTATATAGAATTCTCAATATAGCAGTTGGAGAATGCACATTCTCTTCATGCATATGTGGAATGTTTAAAAGTATCAACCATTCTAGCGCATAAAAGAAGACTCAATAACAAAGAAGCACCATCAAAAAGACCTTATGAGATTAGAATTTAATAATAAAAGGCTAGCCGAAGTGGGAAAACATTCCTAAATAACTAATGCATTAAAGAAGAGATTATAACATCAATTACAAATATATATAACTGAACAATTAAAACTGTGTATATCAAAACTTCTGGGCTGCTGCCCAAGTGAAACTTTAAAATGGCTTTATTAGAAACACCAAAATGACCAAGATTAATTAAACCACATTTTCTTTTTTTTTTGTCTTTTTTTTTGTTGTTGTTGCTATTTCTTGGGCCGCTCCCTCGGCATATGGGGGTTCCCAAGCTAGGGGTTGAATCGGAGCTGTAGCCACCGGCCTACGCCAGAGCCACAGCAACGCGGGATCTGAGCCGCGTCTGCAACCTACACCACAGCTCACGGCAACGCCGGATCGTTAACCCACTGAGCAAGGGCAGGGACCGAACCCGCAACCTCATGGTTCCTAGTCGGATTCGTTAACCACTGCGCCACGACGGGAACTCCTGAAAGGAGTTTTTTCAAAGGAACATAAATATAGATATGGTAGAGATGGGAAGGATCTCAAGGGAATACTTTCAGTGCCTCTATGCCAACGCATTTAGAATTTGTGTGATACATACAGATAATAATTTTTTTGAAATCTAAAAAATTTTCAATATTAGCTTCAGAAAATATAGAAAACTTAAATATACCAATAACCACTTTAGAATTTGACCCACAGTGAAAACATCAGAATTCAGATATTTTTCAGGTGAGTTTTACCAGAATTTCAATGAATAGATAACTCCTGTCTTATTTAAACTATTTTGTGAAATAGAAAGAGAAATGAGGAGTTTCTGTTGTGGCTCAGCAATAACGAACCCAGCTAGTATCCATGAAGATGTAGGTTCGATCACTGGTCTGTCTTAGTGGGTTAAGGTTCTGACGTTGCCATGAACTGTGGTGTAGGTTACAGGTGTGGCTCAGATCTGGCGTTGCTGTGGCTGTGGCGTAAGCTGGCAGCTGCAGCTCCAGTTCAACCCCTAGCCTGGAAACTTCCATATGCTGCAGGTGTGGCCCTAAAAAGCAAAAAACCCGAGAAATGAATCCTCACCTCCATCTCCTTTCTTGTGACTAGGATAACCTTGATACCAGAATTGAAAAGACATTGTGAGAAAGAAAAATGATAGGCCAATCTCATTTAGGAACACAGATACAAAATTCCTTTATAATAAAAATACACCAAGACTAAGTTGAATTTATCTCAGAAAAACAAGGATGGCCTAATATTAGTAAATCTTTTCATGTTATTCACCACATTAATAGGTTAAAAGAAGATCATTTCAAACTCAATAAATGGAGACAAACCTTTTGAAGTAAAAATAAACTATTTAAACTCTTAGAAAGCTATGAGTACAAAAAAACTTTTTTAACCTGTAAAGTGAACCTACTAGAAATCTACAAAGATTACAATTGGCAGAATATTAGAAACAGTCCCTTTGATTTTGTACTGAAAAGAAATACGTGCAACCCCAAAGACATGATGGAAATAATTGATAAACTGGACTTCATTAAAACTAAAAACAACTGCTCTGCAAAGACAATAGGAAGATAAATAGAAGATAAGCCAGCAGACTAGGGAGAAAATACTTGCAAAAGATAAGTCTGATAAAGGGCTATGATCTAAATATATACAAAGAAGTCTTAAAACTCAAACATAAGAAAATAACTTGATTTAAAAAATAGGCAAACGACCTTAATAAATACCTCCTCCCAAAAGATAAATACATGGTCAATCAGCATATAAAAAGATGTTCCAGGAGTTCCCGTCGTGGCGCAGTGGTTAACGAATCCGACTAGGAACCATGAGGTTGCGGGTTCGGTCCCTGCCCTTGCTCAGTGGGTTAACGATCCGGCGTTGCCGTGAGCTGTGGTGTAGGTTGCAGATGCGGCTTGGATCCCGCGTTGCTGTGGCTCTGGCGCAGGCCCGGGGCTGCAGCTCCGATTGGACCCCTCGCCTGGGAACCTCCATATGCCGCGGGAGTGGCCCAAAGAAATAGCAAAAAAAAAAAAAAGATGTTCCACATCCTGGGTCATTGGGGAAATGCAAATTAAAACAATGAGGTATGGGGAGTTCTTGTGGTGCAGTGGTTTAAAGATCCTGTGTCACTGCAGCAGAAACAGTAAGTGACCGCTAGACACCTATTAGAGTGGCCCAAATCCAGAACACTGATAACATCAAATGCTGATGAGGATGTGGAGCAATAGGAACTTTTATTCACTGCTGGTGGGCATACAAAATGGTGTAGCTATTATGGAAGACAGTTCGGTGGTTTCTTACAAAACTAAACATGTTCTTGCTATATGACCCGGCAGTTGCACTCCTTGGTATTTACTCAAAGGAGTTGAAAACTTATGTCCACACAAAACCTGCACACAGATGTTTATAGCAACTTTACTGATAGTTTTCAAAGCTTGGAAGGAACCAAGATGTCTTTTAGTAGGTGAATGTATAAATAAATTGTGGTACATCTAGACAATGGAATATTATTCAGTACTAAAAAGAGAAGAGCTATCAACTATAAAAACAAAAACAAAAACACAAAGGAACCTTAAATGCATGTGGCTAGGTGAAAAGAGCTAATCTAAAAAAGCTGCATACTGTATGATTGCAAGTACATGACATTCTTGAAAAGGCAAAACTGGAGACAGTAAAAAGATCAGTGATTGTCATGGGTGGAAAGGGGTAGAGATTTTTTAGGGCACTGAAAATAATCTGCATGATATTATAATTATGGAAGTAGGTCATTATACATTTGTCCAAATCCATAGAATGTACAACACCAAGAGTAAACCCTAAGGTAAATTATAGACTTTGGATGATTTTGACATATTGATATAGGCTCATCCATGGTAAAAAAACATGTATCATTCTGGTGACTAATGTTAATAATGGGGAGGCTATCCATGTATGGGGCAAGGAGTGTTTGGGAAGTCTTTGTACCTTCCTCTCAATTTTGTTATAAACCTGTTGCTGTGGCTGCGGTATAGGTTGCAGATGTGGCTCAGATCCTGCGTTGCTGTGGTTGTGGCGTAGGCTGCCAGCTGCAGCTCTGATTCGACCCCTAGCCTGGGAACCACCATATGCCACAAAAAAAAAAAAGACCAAAAAAAAAAAAGAAAGAAAGAAAGAAAAATCTATTGAGCTAAGCACTGGGGAATACAGCAGTAAGCAAAACAAATTTCTACTCTTTTAGAGCTTACATGCTAGTGGAGGATGCAGACAAAACAAACCAATTTATAGTATGTCAGTTCTAAAAGAATAAAAAGGAGTGGGAGAGTGCTGTGTGTGTGCGCGCGCGCACTCGTGCACTCACGCACTACTTTATACAAGGGTCAGGAAAGGCCTGAGTGATTAGATGTTTGAGTGAAGACCTGAAGACCGAAGGAGTAAGCCAGGTGGGATAAAGGAGTTCCAGTTCACATCCATCAAATGGGCAAACATTTAAAAGTCTGGCAGTACCAAGTATGTATTACTATGCTAGTAGGAGGGAAAATTAGTGAAATGACTTTGGACAATAGTTGGGAAACACAGCTCGACAATGTTCATATCCTAGGACCCAGCAATTCCACTCCTTGATATATTAATCAGGGACATTTTGCTCTTATACACAAAGAGACATTCACAAAGATGCTTTTGCAGCATCATTTGCAATTGCATAAAAAATATGGCAATCTATCTCTACCAATAGTGAAGGAAATGAAGAAATTATAGTATTTTCATACAATGGGTTACTCTTTCTTAGGTAAAATGAATGGACCAGGGCTATAGGTATCAACATGAACAAATCTCAGAAAATAATGTTGAGTGAAAGCAAGTTGAGAATGATTCCATTTATGTAAATATTTAGTACATGATATGTGACAACTTAAATATTAAAAACATAAAATAATACTGTATTTTAATGGACACCTCTATAGTAAAAGTGTAAAAATGTAGACGGCTGGATACACACCAATTTAGAATAGAATTTACCTATAGGTAAGTAGTTGTGAAAAAAGTAATGAAAATGGATTGGGAGGAAGCCAAAATCAGATGAAAGTAATATTACAAAATGTTAATGATTGTTAAATATGGGTGAGAAGTAGAAGGTTTTTATTTATTACTCTCTTATTTTTTCATATTTATGAAATATTTTATATTTTAAATTTTAATAAAATAATTTTTAAAAATCCCAGTGAAGGATTCTAATTGGCCTCTCCTGAGCCAGATGTCCATTTATGGACCAATTAACTGAGTCATGGAAAAACATGACAGTTGTATGCCATGTAGGGGTCTGGGGATATAGACAGTGTCTGGAGAAGGGAGGGGGGCTGCACAGACAGAACCAAAGATACTCACTGAGTGATGGTCTCAGGGGCATAAGCAGCCATGATAACATGGGGAATTAACCAGGGTGCACATTAGAATTCCCTAGGAGTTTCTTTCAGGACTCAAACCCAGACCTGCTGAGTCAGAATTTTCCAGGCATTCACATTTCATAAAAGCCTTCCTGTTGGTTCGAATGGGAAACTCTAGTTAAAGAAAGTCACTTGAGGCCTTGGGTTCAAACCCCAAGTTGAATATCTGGCCCAGGTGAGTGGACCCAAGCTTCTACCCACTAGGTAAAATAGGGACTTCTTTCCTCCAAGAGTTAGCCTGTGGACAAAGGAGAGGTCGCACACAGATAGACTGCTTTCTAGGAAGGCCCCACTCCTCTGGTAAGTAATACCCTTGGCCTGAACCATCCATCTTGGTTCCTCTGGGGTTTGGCTTTAGGAGGTAGGTTAGTGAGGGATTTGAGCTTCCCTAAGAGGCCAAAAGTGTTAATGTTGGTGATTCTCCAGAAGCTCCTTTACATGGTTTAAAATAACAATAGTAAAACAACAGTGACTTATTAAGTGTCAGATACTGTGCAGAAATGATATGTCCAAAGTCCTTAATCTGGGGGTTGGCAAAGTCAGGATTCAAACCCAGGCCTGTTAGATTCCCAGATCCATGCCACAGGGAATCTTGGATTATTAAACATCCTTCATAGTGTGGCCTTTTCTCCTTATTGCTGCATGACACCCCAGAGTATACGCATCTCCTAGCACACAGAGCACCACCTGGTGGTGGTGGTGGTGGTGGTGGTGGTGGTCCTGTTGATGGCTCCACGTTTTCTATTGTTGTCCTCCCTGCTTGGTGTCCTCTGAGTATCCTTTCTATCAAACCATCTATGTGGCAAGTCCTCATGGTTTTTCAGGGCTCTGCAGAATGTGCAGTGGCATTGGTTGCTTGTGTCTCATCTCTCCTATTCCACCAGGCACTCCCAAAGGTGGGCACTAGTTTTCTCATCTCTGTATCCCTAGTTGATGAGCAGAATGAGGGGGTGAGTGAATACGAGGATACTGAACGAATCAATGATGATAGCGATGGCAAGCAAATGGTAGCAGTGCGGAAGAGGGAGATGCAGGGGCCTGTAACCATAGTAACAATGATGTTGCTGTGTGATAGTGATAAGAAGATGGTAACCATGGCAACATTGATGGTGAGGGCTGTTTAGACAGTACTAGTGCTGCTGGCTGTCCTTGTCCATGCCGAGCTTGACCCTCTCAGTGGCCAAACAAGATGATGAGTGCAAGTAGTAACTGTTGTCCTGCTCTCTCTTCCAAGTTCCCTGCCCAGGCTGAGTTTCACAGTGGACACACCCTCTCTTTGAGTGGCCCATGAGACTCTCGGAATACCCTGGTGGGGGCAAGGAGGTCCAGCCTGCCTGGATGTGGGTATATGTGCACAGGCAAGAGGCAGTCAGATGGGCAAATGTGTAAGGTGTGATTTGCACTAAGAACAATCTCATGTGATTGTTCTTCATGCGAGTGTCAGGGAGAGGGTCTGCTGTGAGTGTGTTGGAGGAAGGGAGACAGTGCCATATATGTGCGTGGAGCACGGCCAGATGTGTAGAAGACTAAGTGTGTGGGATGGGGGAGTCAGTTTGCTGCGTGTGTGGCCGCAGTGCAGCATTTCTGGGGGTGGCGTGGTGGTGCATGCACGCGAGTGCTGAACTCTGTCAGCTTACTGGGCCCGGGGTGGGGGTGCTCTGCCCATCCATCACCCGGAGCGCAGCGAGCTAGGCGGATATCACAGTGTCACGGGCGGCCCGGCTCGCAGATCTTATCCTCTTCATTTCCGCCTGAGCCGAGCCCGCCTGCACTGGCTCCCTGAAGGCTCCATCCATCATGCGGGAAAGAGGGGGGCTGGACGGGTGGGGGGTGGTGGGGTGGTGGTGACTCTCAGGTGGTGAGGAAAGGGAGGGGGTGGCGGGAACCAGAAGCACCATCAGACACCCGAGAAAGGCGCTGGGACAAGTTGGGAGGCATTTCTGGGTACGCTTTTCCACATGAGGGAGGGGGTGCTCTCTGGGCCCTGGTGGGAAGGAGGGGACAGCAGCCAGACTCAGCCCTAGCCTGGAACACCCAGCAAGTTGCGCGGGTTCAGATCCCTGGTGCCTGGCCTCGCTCTTCCATGCTGGGAGGCAGCATGAGGAGCTGAGCATGTCTCTACCCCAGCCCTGGGGAGGGGGCTGTAAAGCGCAGGGCTGTAAAGCACAGTCCTGCACCTGGACACTCCAGGGTGACCTCAGGCCCAGGCGGCGCAGCCGCGGGCGGGCGCCCCGAAGGGAGGCCTTATTTCATTTCCCCGCGCTGCTGAGGTTTCTGCGAAGTGTCTCTCTCACCTCTTTAAATTTTACGGCACTTGGCTGTGGCCTCTGGGCCCCGCCCCAGGGAGGAAGCGGGTGCTGGGTCTGGGAGCCTCCCCAGCTGAGGGGTGGCTCCACCAGGCAGGGCGCGGGTCAGGCCCAGGGCTGCGAACTCTGCAGGGCACTTTGCCTGAGACCCCCGTTTGGTTCCCCCAGGTCTGCTTGGAGGGGGTCTGAGATTTTCTGGGTCCAGGGGTAGGTTTTCGCCTTGCAGCTTCTCAGGCCTGGCCCCGCCCCATTTTGGAGCTCCTTCACCAGCACACCTCCCTCCTCCCACTCCCAGAGAGTGTTGGGGTGTGTGTGGAGGGGTGGGGGTAGGGGATGGTGGTTAGGGGGCTTACTGGAGGAGGGAATAAGAAGAACAGAAATGGATAGCAGCCTTGGGGCCTCAGTGGTGTTGCAAAATGCCCCTCCTGCTTCCTCTGGAGACAACATTGTGCCCCCAAGTCCTAGCCTGGGTCAAGTACACCAGTATAGTCTGCAGATGAGGCGGGCAAGCTCTGGTCCCTCATGGCCAGCCTAGCACCTGCCTGTAGATCAGGTTGGAGGCTGGAGATGAAGGGAAGGAGTGGGGAGGCAGCTGGGCCCCAACGCTGTTCCCTCAGGAGCCTGAAATGACTCCTTACCAGGATGAGTTGTTGGGGATGGGAGCATGTTCTTGCACTGAAGGAGATGAGGCAGAACAGGTTATGAGTGTGAACAGGAGGGGGTCTTGAGGGAGGAGAGAAGTGTGAACAGAAGGGTGTAGAATATCTGAGGATCTCATTAACTGGGGGAGGCATTGCCCATAGATACCCGGCCAGTTTGGGTAGAATCAGGATTTGAACACAGTTATGTCTGACTTTAGAACCCTTTTCTAAGATTTGTAATCACCTTGATTCCTCTGCAGTTTACTTCTTATTAATACAGCCCCACACTACCCAATCAAGCAGCCACAGACATAACTTTGTTACAAGCACAACCAGAAGGAAACAAAGCACAGAACAAATTTGGCTCCACTGGGTTGGGAGATGTGGGGCCAGTGGCCCAGCAGTGAGAGACACCAGCTGCCCAGATTGCCCCTTGTGGGGGTGCTCTGGGACACCAGGGCTGGTTCTATTCAGAGTGGAGGGTAGAGGAAAGGGGCACAACTGATGCTGGAGCTGCCTGTCTGGTGGTTGAGGACTGCTGGGAGCCTCCAGGCTGAAGAAAGCTCTGAAACATTCTTTTTCTGCATTGACTGGAGTGGACATCTTCTGGATAGGACACTTCAGGGAGCTCAACCACTGGCATCTGCATGAGGAAAATCATTCGCCTGCACATGACCCAGCAAGGGTCTGTAATGGACACCCCTCCATGTTCTCACCCCTGCTCCCGGTTAACGCTCCTGTGTTTTCATACTCCTCGCAGCCAATCTCTCACCAAGTTCTGTGGATTTGCTCTTCTAAATACCTCTCAAATCTGTCCTCTTCTTTCATCCCTGCCACCACAGTTATCATCCTTTTACTGTGATTTCTCCTTGTGTTATTGCCATGAGCTCCTCTCCATCCTCAATACTATGATAACAATAGGGCCCTGTCATACTCTGGTAAATCCCTTTAAGGGCTGCCTGCTACTCCCAGGGGAAAGCCAAAGTTCAAGGCATCAAATTCAAGGCTGCCTTTCCTGCTGCCCTCAGCTCATTTTACTAAAATGACATTGCTCCTTCATGCTTCTGAGCCTATTGCATGTGGTTCCCTCTGCCTGGAATACACTTCCTTCCCTTCTCTACTGGGCTAAATTTTTGTCATCCCAGGCCCAGCTCAAATACCTCTTCTCTGAGAAGGCTTCTGGAGGGAATCCTCTTCTGTGCTCTCATGGCCTCTGTACTCCCTTGTCCCCTGGTTGTAATTGGCTGTCAGGACCTGTCTGAGTCTTGCACTTGACTATTAGACTATTGCTCACAAAGGGCCAGGACCCTTATTTAACAGGAGCCTGAGGACCTGACAAGAGAAGGTAAGAGGGAATTGCTATTGAATGAAAAAGGCAAACCTGGTATCATAGGGACCTAACACCTGGCTACCCATAGCCTGTTTCTGGACTTCCTTTGACCTTAGACCCTGAGGCCATAATAATTAGAGTGTGGGTGAGGAGAAAGGGGCCATTGAGTACATTGTGTGCTTGTTTGAGCATTATTCTTTCACATGAATTCTCTTTCCTCTGAATCTCCCTCATACTGCCCCCAGGGCTGCAGAAGACCTACCTGAAATGAGGACTCAAGATGCAGGAATGTTGCACTCACTGCCTGTGGCTTTTGCATCTCTTCCCATAGGGTGACTGGTTGTCATGGAAACCTGAGTGCAGGAAGCTTCTTCTGGCTCCCTGCCCAGGGTGGGAGCTGTGGGCTGAGTGCACTGTAGGGCTCTGGCTGAGCTGTTGCTGAGCTGGCATCTAGTGTTAGATGGCTGGGGCCTACCCAAACTGGGCCAGACTGGGTCTCATCATTCTTTCCACAGCAAGAAGTTTATGGGCTTTGTGTTGATCTAAATCTGACCACATGGAGTTCCCGTCGTGGTGCAGTGGTTAACGAATCCAACTAGGAACCATGAGGTCGCGGGTTCGATCCCTGCCCTTGCTCAGTGGGTTAACGATCCGGCGTTGCCGTGAGCTGTGGTGTAGGTTGCAGACACGGCTCGGATCCTGCGTTGCTGTGGCTCTGGCGTAGGCCAGGGGCTGCAGCTCCGATTCAACCCCTAGCCTGGGAACCTCCATATGCCGCGGGAGCGGCCCAAAGAAATAGCAAAAAAGACTAAATAAATAAATAAATAAATAAATCTGACCACACACTTCAAGGCTGCAACCCTATGTGTTTCTTCTCCTTTGGGGACCAGCAAAACTCTTGATAAACTCAGGCTGAGGCTTTAGAGTCAGATAACATGGCTTCTAGTGTCAACTCTGCCTCTAGTTGAGTTGGCTGTGTAGTCTTGGGCAAGACATTTAATTTTCTGAGCCTTAGTTCTCTCTTCTGTAAAATGAGAATAATAATAGCATCATAGGATTTCTGCTCTGGGCAAGATAATGAGCTAGTGCTCCAAAAGGCCCTCCCACTAAAATAAAACTAGATTTGCATAAATTACAAAAAGAAAACATACAAACCATTATTTTTAATGTATCACTGGGTTTGTTATAAAGTAAGGGAAATCTCTAAGGACTAAACATCCTCTGCCAAGAAAAACTCAATGAGACAATGGGTAACTAAAACTAAAGCATGGAGTGATCACTAACAGGTAAACAGGAAAGTCAGGCTGAATTCTGAAATAAGTGCTGTGATAGGCAAGTTAAATCTAGGGCAGAGGCAAGGTGAGAGAACTTAATTTGAGACACCTGCATTGTGCCAGGGCCTCTTAAAAGATAGCTAAAACAGTCCCAGGTTATTAGGAGCCCCGACTCCTGGCAGAAGCAAATGCAAATGCCCTCAGGATTCCCACAGTTTAAATTTAAAAATATGAACTCACAATTGGTGATCACCAACCCAAAGGAAACAAGCCACTATGAGTGAGAATCAATGACAATAAACAATACACTGAGACAGTATACCCTTCCTGAGTACTTTGGGTATTAGAATTACCAAATACAGACTATAACAATCACGTATAAAATATTCAAAGAAATATAAGATGGAATCACATCACAAAAAAACGTGCAATAAAAACCTATCAAAAATGGCCAGGAAGATTTGAAAATAAACCAAATAGAACTAGTCTAAATGGAAATTATAAATGATATAAAAATCTCATCAAATGGTTTAAATGGGTTAGATGCAGCTGAAGAGAAAATTATGAGCTGGAAAATAGAGCTGAAGGAATTACCTAGAATATAGCACAAAGAAAAAAGGAGATACATAATATTAAAAAGAGGTTGAGAGAGATGGAGGAAAGAATAAGAAGGTCTACTCTGCAACTGAGACTCACAAGGAAAGAACAGAGAAAGTCATGCTGAGATTTTATATATATACAATTTATAATTTAAAAAATATATAATTTATACAATTTAATATGTAATTGTTACAACTTAAAAATTTGTAATATATATAATTTATAATATATATATATAATTTTTTTTCTTTTGGGCCACCCCATGGCATGTGGAGTTCTCTGGCCAGGGATTGAATCTGAGCTAGAGTTGTGACTTATACCACCTCTATGGCAATGCCAGATCCTTAACCCACTGGGGATCAAAACTGCATCCATGCTGCTGCAGAAATACCATTGATCCTGTTGTGCCACAGTGGGAAATCCAAGATGAGATTATATTTAAAGAGATAATTGCCGAGAACTTTTCAGAACTTGTTAGAGACATGTATCCACACCTAGACACATTGTGATAAACTTGCAAAAGAACAAAAATAGAGAAAAAAACTTGCAAAAGACCAAAAATAGAGAAAACCTTAGAAACAACCAGAGAATAGGAAAAAAATTAGTTGTAAGTTAATAAAATTAGTTATAAGTTATAAAATTAGTTATAAGTTAAAATATAAAGTACAAGAGAATGGCATTTAGATTAACAACAAACTTGTCAATAGCTACAATAGAAATCCATAAGAAATGGGACACTATCGTCAAGGTGCTGAGACTAAATAATTATCAACCTAGGCTTTGTATGCTTAGTAAAATCATCTTTTGAGAATAAGAACAAAATAAAGTCATCTTAACATGACCAAAAACTGAGGGATTTTACCACTGTCAGACTTTCACTCAGGAAAGTAAAGGAAAATGATCTCAAAAAGAAAGTCTGTTATTCAAGAAGTAAGTAAGGAAATGGTAAACATGTACGTAAATCTAAATAAAAAGTCTCTGTATAAAATAGCATCAATAGCAATAATAATGCCTATTTTTTATGCAAGAAAAAGTTCAGAACTCAAATACCAGATGTTAATCATTTAAAGTTGGGAGGGGTGATTGGAATTAATGTGGTTTAAGGTCCTTGAATTATTTAGGTGGAAGAGGCCTAAGTAATTATTAACTATAGACTTTTTAAAGTTTGAAAGATAAATTTTAAAGGATAACTACTAAAAAATAATAGAAAAGGAGTATGCAACTACCAAATCTGTAGAGGAGAAGAAATAGGATAAAGGAGGGGAACCCCTCAACTTTTAAAGAAGTGAAGAGTTCCTGTTGTGGCTCAGGTAAGGAACCTGACTAGTGACTGTGAGGATGGGGGTTTGATTCCCTGGCTTCACTCAGTGGGTTAAGGATCCAGCATTGCCGTGAGCTGCGGCATAGGTTGCAGATGTGGGTGGCTTGGATCTGGCATTGCTATGGCTCTGGTGTAGCACAGCAGCTGCAGCTCTGATTCGACCCCTAGCCTGGGAACTACCATATGCCGTAGATGCAGCCCAAAAATGAAGAGAAAAAAAAAAGTGAGAAAGGTGAAACAAAATCCATGGAAAAGATGGGTGGGTCAAAAAGAAAGCACAAAATTTGTTGGAAGATACAAGTCCAAATTTATCACTAACTGTAAAAATTGTAAACGTGCTAAACTCTTTAGTTAAAAGGAAGAGATTATCAGACATAATCTTTTAAAAATCCAGCTTTATATTGTCTACAAAAGCCACTTCTAAAATATAAGGACACCCAAAGGCTGAATATAAGATATTCAAAATGATATATGAGAAAAAAAATGTAAACCAAAGGAAAGTTGGAATGGCTTTGTTAGTGTGAAAAATAGTCATTGGGATTCCTGCCGTGGCACAGTGGGTTAAGAATCTGACTGTGGTGACTCAGGTTGCTGTGGAGGTCCAGGTTTGATCTCTGGCCTGGCACAGTGGGTTAAAGAATCTGGCACTGCTGCAGCTGTGGCATGGGTCACAGCTGCACCTCAGATTCAATCCCTGGCCTGGGAATTTTCATATACTGCAGGTGCAGCCATAAAAAATTTTTTAAAAGTCATTAGGTTAAATATTATTATAAGAGATAAAGAAATTCCTAATACTGATAAAAGTTTTAATGACCTTGGAAGATAAAATAATTCAACTGAAAATATTCTAAAAATATACAAAGCAAAAATGGAAAAAATTACAGAGAAAAGTTGATAAATCAATGATTATTATGGAAGATTTCAATATACTTTAGTTATTGATATGTCAAAGAAAAAAATTAAGATATAGAAGATTTTAACTACACAATAAACTCAAATGGATGTACATAAAACCCAATTATAAATCCAACAATCAGAGAATATAAATGTTTTCATCTACACATGGGAAATGTATAAAAAGTGACCACATACTAGAACATAATAGAATTCTCAATAAATTATAGTAACTGGTATTATACAGATTATGTTTTTGTAACCTATAATGCAACTAGATTAAAAGTCAATGATAAAACAATAAGTAAAAAATTTATGTATGTTTGTTAATTAGAGAAAAATCACACTGGAAGATTTTAAAGTCCTTCTGAATGAAAATATTACATATTAAAACTTTTGTAATACAGTGTGAGTGGTAGTTTGAGGGAAATTCATAGCCTTAAATGCTTATATTTTTAAAAATTTTTTAATATTTTTAAAGAAGAAAGCTGACAATTAGCTAAATATCCAGCTTACAAAGTTAGGAAAAGAATAACAGAACTCAATGAAAATAGAGGAAAGAATATCATAAACTAATAAAATAGAAAAATAAAGTGGAGGGAATCAAGAAGGCAAAAATTTGTTCTTTGAAAGACTAATAAAGTGGATAGGGAGTTTCCGTCATGGCCCAGCAGTAACGAACCCGACTGGTATCCATGAGGACACGGGTTGGATCCCTGGCCTCTCTCAGTGGGTTAAGGATCTGGTGTTGCCGTGAGCTGCAGTGTAGGTCACAGCAGTGGCTATGGTGCAGGCCAGCAGCTGCAGCTCCAATTCGACCCTTAGCCTGGGAACTTCTGTATGCTCTAGGTACGGCCCTAAAAAAAAAAGAAGAAGAAAAAGAAAATTAAAATAAAATAGATAAACACTTGTCAGAGATTAAAAAGAATTTTAAAAAGGCATAATATCAAGGATGACAAAGGAAATATTGCTACAGTTAAAAGCGGAGATTAAAAAGGTAAAATATTCCCTACAACTTTGTACTAGTAAATTTAAAAACAGACAAAATAACACAAATTCCTTAAAACACATTGCTTATCAAAACTGGCTTAAGAAGAAAAAAAATCCTGAATCATCTCATAACCATCAAACATAATTGAATAGCTTGCTAATCCCACATAGAAAACACCAAGCCCAGATGATTTCAAATATTCAAAGAATGGATATTACAATTTTATACAAACTCTTCCAGACAATAGAAAAAGAGGGAACACTCATCAGTTCACTTTGAGAAACCAATAAAACTTTATTACCCAAACCAGGACAACCTCACTCATGTTCCTAAATGCAAAAATCAAGAAAGAGTAGAAGATTGAATCCAACAAAATGTTAAAAATCATGACTAAACTGGGTTTATGAATGTAGGGGGTGGTTTAACATTAATACATATCATATATTTAATATTAATATAACAACATTATATATTGTGTAATAAGATATTATATAGCATATTAGTATGCTGTATTATTTATGTAAAATTATAAATATATGCAGTGACATTATTAAAAGGTTAAAGGAGAAAATCTATGCAGAAAAAGCATTTAATCAAAATCAACATCTTTTCATGATTAAAATTCTTACCTTCCAGGAGTTCCCATCATGGCTCAGCAGTTAATGAACCTGACTAGTGTCCATAAGGATGTAGGTTCAATCCCTGGCCTCGTTCACTGGGTTAAGGATCTGGCGTTCTATGGCTGTGGCATAGGCCCGCAGCTGTACCTCCAATTTGACCTCTAGCCTATATAAAGTTTTAGTAAAGGTATTGTGCTATTGGCACAGGATTCCATGTGCCGCAGGTGCAGCCCTAAAAAGACAAAAAATAAATAAATAAAATTCTTACCTTCCTAGGAATATAAGGAAATTTTCCTAACTTGCAAAATGGAGCAAAATCATACTTATTAATAAAAAATAAAAAAACATTCTCCTTAAAAAAAGATAAGAATGCTAATATTCTCTGAATCAAGAATCAACATTTTATTGGAAGTCCTAGCCAATATGTTTAATATATAGAAAAGAATGAGAAGCAAAAGAAAAGGAAGGAAAGAGGGAAGAAAGAAAACATAATGATTAGAAAGAAACAAAACTGTCATATTCAGGTGAGATTATTATCTACATTAAAAAATTCAAGATAACATACCAAGAGATTAGTAGCATTAATGAGTTTGTCAATATTCAAAACTAAATTGCTCATCTTTGCACTTGTTTATAAAACAATTCAGAAAAATACAGCATTTAGGATAACAACAGAAAGCAAGGAGTCTAAAAATAAATCTCATAAAAGATGCGCAAGACATGATGCAGAAAATGATACAGCTTTATTGCAAGACATTAAAGAAGACCTAAATAAAAAGAGAGATGTATCCTATTCAAGGAAGGAAGGGCTCATTATCTGCATTTTATCAGTTCTCCCATTATTAATCTATAGAGCAATTGTTATTCCAATCAAAACCCCAATAGGATTTTTTTTTTTTTTTGTCTGCACCTGTGACATGTGGAAGTTCCCAGGCCAGGGATTGAACCCACACCACAGCAGAAAACAAAGCCACAGTAGTGACAGTGCCAGATCCTTAACCTGCTAAGCCATCATGAACTCCAGGATTTTTAAAAGTACAGGATGATTCTAAAATCTAGGTGGAAGAACAAAAGCTCAAGACTGGTTATACACTCCTGAACAAATGGTAAAGCATGCCTAAATGCAATCAAGACTTTATATAAAGTTTTAGTAAAGATATTATGCTATTGGCACAGGACTATACCAACAGTCCAATGCAATAGTAATAAAAGTTCACATGTGTAGAAACCTGACATATGATAGAATTGGCTTTTCAGATGCCTGGGAAAGGATTAATTATTTGATATAAGGTGCCTGGATACTTGGTTATTCATATTGCAGAATAGCAGGTTGGATCCTTATCTCACCTGCACCCCAAAATAGATTCTTTTTTTGTTTTTTTTTTTTCAGGGCCCCACCCACAGCATATGGAAGTTTCCAGTCTAGGGGTGTAATCGGAGCTGCAGCTGCTGTCCTACACCATAGCCACAGCAATGTCAGCTCTGAGCTGCGTCTGCCACTTATATCGCAGCTCACAGCAATGCTAGATCCTTAACCCACTGAGTAGGGCCAGGGATCAAACCAGCGTCCTCATGGATACTAGACAGTTTTGTTACTGCTGAGCCACAACAGGAACTCCCCCAAAATAAGTTCTTGATGGATTAAAATTTTAAATGTGAAAGTCAAATCTTTAAAATCGAAGTAAAGGGAGTTCCAGTGGCTATGGCTCGGATTCATAGCCTGGGATTCCTAGCCTGGGAACTTCCATATGCCCTTAATGTGGCTGAAAAAGAGAGAGAAATAAATAAATAATATAAATAAAATCTAAGAAAAAATATAAGAGAATATCTTTATGATTTGGGTAGTGAAGGATTTTGTAAATAAGACACACAAAATAGCAGAAACCATAAATATAAGATGAATCAGACTACATTAAAATCTACGTTAACTTCTATTCCACAAGCCGAAAGAAATTATTTGTGGCACATATAACTAGCAAAGTATTTGTATCTAGAATATATTTCTTAAAAACAACCCTCAAAGTAAATAAGAAATAGACAAACAACCTGAAAGAAAATAAAGCAAAAGACATAAATAGGTGTTTCATAAAAGAGAAAACACAGATGGAGAAGACACATGGAAAGATGCCCACCTTCATTAATAGCAAGGTAGTAGCAAGTTCAGATTCTTTGGAGCAAGTCAAAAATCAGTCAGTATAGTCAAGGATGGGGAGCAGTGGGAACTCTTCTTAATTGCTGGTGGAAGTGAAAATAGTAAAATTACTACGGAAAACACTGACTTTGACAAAGCTGACTGTGCATCTTCTGGCAAGCCATCGACTTCCACTAGGTTATGCTCAGGAAAGACTCTGGTATGTGTGCTTTAGGAGCCATGTGGATGGAACTCATTGCAGGACTCTTTATTTTGAAGAATAATTGGAAAAACTCAAATACCTGCAGCAGGAGAATTAATAAATATGTAGAATTTTACATAGCTATGAATCATGGCTAGGTGCAAAAATGTGGATGAATGTTGGGAATGAAATTGAGTAAAAACTGAACTAGTAGAAGACTATGCATAGAATATGGCTTGTATAAAGCTCAGAAACATGCAAAAGTGAACAATATATAACTGGGAATTTTTTATCAAAGCAATAATATATAATTGTGTATGATATAGATTATAATATATATAAATACATATTAGATAATGTATAATATTAAACACAAAATACAAGATAATGGTTATCTTCAGGGTGAGGTAAGGGGAGAAATGGGCTGGAACACAGGAAGACTCAATTGTCTTGGTAAAGTTCTAGTTCCTGTCTCTGGTAATGTTCTACTTAGGCTCATAGGTGTTTATCTTATGTTTCATAACATAGCAGTTATAGGTTTCTGTATGTTCCAAATATAACAAAAAGTAAAATGAACTCCAGTTGTATACTTTTTTTAGAAAACAAGAAATAAAGAAAAACGGACAAAGAAAGACTGTAAAATATAAAGGGCTAGACAAAGATAGGTTAAGACAAAAAAAGAACGTATGAGCACCAGCATTATTACTGAAATAGAATTCAGGACAAAGAGGAAAATTAGCTAATGAAGAAAGATACATTCCTTGAGAAAGATAAAAGAATCATAACCTTTGTTGTTCCAAACAACACAGCAGCCAAATAATACAAAGTAAAAACTTGGAGTTCCCATCATGACTCAGTGGAAACAAATCTGACTAGCATCCATGAGGACGCAGGTTTGATCCCTGGCCTTGCTCTGTGGGTTAAGGATCTGGCGTTGCCATGAGCTGTGGTGTAGGTCGCAGACGTGGCTCAGATCTGGCATTGCTGTGGCTGTGGCGTAGGCTGGTGACTACAGCTCCAATTCGACCCCTAGCCTGGGAACCTCTATATGCTGCAGGTGCAGCCCTAAAAAGAAAAAAAAAATCAGAAATAAAGTAAAAACTCCAGGGGGGAAAACCTCAGTAGTTTGTCTTAATATTCTTTCTGCTTAGTGGTAGGAGAGTCTTCCTTGCAGTGGTGCTGCTGGCCAGGCCCTCTTCTGAGCAGGGCCATGGCTATGAGTGTCACCACTGAGACAGATCCCCCCCTTTTCCAGCGATTTGGAGAGACCTCAGGGAGTATATGGCCAGGCTCCCAAAGGTCCCAGCCTGGCATTGTCCAACTTCCTGCCCAGCTCTTGCACCTGCTTCTGTGTCTTATCTCCCCATGGATAACCCTACTTCCTGCTTCTTTTCCTGACCTGCTGATGTTCATCAATTTTTTAGGCTCTCAGTCTACAAGATTTCTTCCCTGGACTCTTGGGGGGTGGGTAGATAAGGGGGAAGACTTTAATCTGTGAAAATGAACCACCCTCCTCCCTTCTCTTCTCCATCTTCCCATCTGTGCTGATTGGCTGTGAACTTAGCAAGTGGTGGACTACTCTGAGCTCAGCGCTTCCCTTCTGGACAGCACAAGGCCATGATGCAAGAGGCACAGATCACGCCTGTAATAGCCTTGAGACGGAGGGTGGCTTTCTGGTCGTCAGTCTCCCTTTCTCCCGCTTCCCTTGTCCTGGCCTGTCTGAGCCAACCTGCTGGCCAGCACCCATGAGACAGCTTAAGATGGGCCACACCTCTCAGCCCTGCTGTTGAGTCCTCACTCCTGTTGCCTTGGGATGTGGCCTCGTCCTCTGTCCTCAGGCCATTCCCAGGCAATCCTTGGCTTGGAGCCTGTCTGATGAAGTCTGCCCCACCCCTCAGAAAGGCAGAGTTGCAAAATATTGGGGGCTTTTCCTGTCTGTCTTGGCCTTCCTTTTAGGCAGAGTTGCTTGTTTAGATCGGTAAACTGCTCTCAGGATCTGCCACTCACTCTGCGACCTTGAACAAGCTGCTGCACTTCTCAGAGCCTCAGTGTCTTCATCTGTAGAATGGTGATAATAATATTTTGAGTGAAAATGAAATGAAATAATCCCAGAGACACTGGCCTAGGTTAAGTACTTAGTACTCAGCAGCTGCTATTATTGTTCTGGCCATCATCACTCTTTTCATTATCACTCATTGTTAGCGGAGTATTTTATAAGCAAAAAGACCTATTGCAGTAAGTTGCCTTCTTCCAGAGTTGCAGCTTCACTTTGTTTTACAGAGCATGACTCCAGGTTTCTGCCCTTGTCACAGTTGTTCTGTTTGTGGACATTTTTGTGGTGGGTGTAACTTGATTATTTTCTTATTAGTAACTCAGCACCAGTAATTCATTTTTTCAGTTGAACTCTGTTGTTTATGAAGTACCCCACTGCCTGATCCAGTTGTGGGTTACCCAGAGGGGGTTCCACTCTATGCATATGGGACCGGAGGTAACCCTACATGTGTTCTCTTAGGCATTTTACACCAACAATTATTTTCATTTGTTCTCAGAAATCTCTGACAATATCCAGCTGAATGGAATCTACAGAGAAAATCCCCTCCCCCCACTGTCTCCATTTAAATACCAGCTCAAAACCTGTGTTCATGTTAGGGAGAGTTTTCACAAATTGTATTGTATAAACACAGTGGGGTGATATTGCAAAACTGGGGATGGAGAAGGTGCAAAGGTCATTACTGCATGTAGCTGAGAATCATCTTATTGATGACTTTTCTGAGCACTGATTTTTATGCCAGAGACTTGGAAATATTATCTCCTTTATTCACCCAATAACCTGGTGAAATGGTGTAGGTTTTCACCAGGACACTTTGGTGACAAGTGACAGAGAATTAACTCAGACTAGCTTAAGCAATAAACGGCTTTATTAGCCACTTATTTGTTAGCCCTTTAATGCCTCCACAAACTGAAGCTTTGGGCTCCCATCTTTACCCATCTTCCTTCTTGTGTCTGTGAATTGGCCATGGTCTCTAGGGCTCCTCCCTGTGGTAAAGGAGCATAACTACCCAAATCCCTGTAATTGTGTCAAACTTCACCTTGGACCCATGGCAGGGAATGGAGTATTCTGGCCTGGAGGCCTGGGCCAGGAGACACAGGCCTGGCTGACAGGCAGGGACAAGCCCACTATCTGTGCCTCAGTGCCTCCTCTGGCATGGCCCTTGAAGTCATGGGAGGTCTGGGTGTCTGTCAGCCTCAGAGGATGGGGAAAAGAAGGCTGGTGTCACAGGACACCCAGCTCCTGAAAGCCTTTCTGGCCTAAAGCAGTAGGGGCAACCTTGCCATTGCCAGTGCCAAGGACCACCCCACACCTACTCCCTTCAGGGGTCTTGGATCCCTCTTGGTTCAGTGTCTGGGCTAGATTAATTTTTGGGATGACAGGCACCCGTGAATAATATTAGCCCCACTGTTTAAGCACCTGCGGTGAGCTGAACCCTGTGTCTGTTTCGCTTGCTCATGTGACTCCCATGATGGCTCTGTGCTTGTCCCTTGGTTTACAAGGCTTGGGTAGTTAAGTGACTTGCCCAAGGTCACATGGCCCAGGGGTAGCAGAGCTGGGACTGGAGCTTGACAACACTGTACTCCCCATTCCCTGAAGCAAGCTGGATTGGGTGGGGCACCCTCAAACCTCAGAACTCAGGCCTGCCCACTAGGTCGGCTGCCCCTTACTGGTAGGCTCCAGAGACTAAAAAGATCAGAATGAAATATTGACCCTTAAATTTGGGACTCCCAACTCTTGCCTGCATTGCTTGTTCTAGAAGCATCCACAAGGGCCAGCACATGCTTAGGGTGGACCTAGATCTTGCACCAGTGGGGCAGCCTCTCTTCCTGTGACTGGGGCAGGTGAGGCTGCCCTGGGTCCTGAAGGAGGGGTGGAGAAGAAGGGGCCAGGCAGGGCTGTAAGTGTTGCTCAGCAGCCCTCTACTCACCGTGTGGTTCTCCCTCTGGGCTCAGGAAGGCTGATTGTCCAGGAGCCATGCTTAATGAGGATAAGCAGCTTCCCCCAGGCTTTTAGTCTCCCTGAGCCTTAAGTTTTCTTATCAATAAAATGGGGGTAATGACAGTAGTGTGAAGAGTCAGTGAGATGGGCAGACAAGGCTGAGAGTCACTGAAGCAAGTGCTCAAGAAGAGGCTGCTATTTTTCCCATCGCACTTCCCCTTGTTTTCTTCTTCCTTTGTCTCTGTCACTGCTTCAGCTCTGGTTCAAATCCCAGTTCTACTAGTTCCTTAACATCTCTGGGCCTCCTCCTGTTTTGAAAATGAGAATGCTGAGGAATGCATGCTATCATCCTTGTAAAGCGCCCGCACAAGTCCTGGTGCACAGAAGCCTTTCAGAAGGAGGGTTTTATTCCTCTTTCCTTCTCTGGCCATAATCTGAAGCCTCCCTCATCCCGGCATCATCCTGATGCTTTGGTGCTCACCTGTTTGACTCCTGGTTGCCACCTTGTGGCCTGATGGGTGACTGCATGTTCAATTTTTTTCAGAATTCAAACTAACTTCTGTTCTGTCTTGGAGATTTAGTAGCAAAGCACCCCAAGTATTAATAAGGGAGTTGAGTGAAAGTGGGGTGCCACCCACAGAAATATTCTTGGATGTTCTGCCCATATGGGAGATGCTGAGGAGTCTCCTGCCACTGGGCCTATTCCTGCTAGATTCTGTGCTAAGAGCTTCCTGTGCTTTACCTTGTTGCTATTTGGCTCCAGTTTGGAAGGCAGCTATGTTCGCCACTATACCACCAACACTGTCTTGGATTCAAATCACAGTTTTTCAAATGAAGAAATAGAGGCTCCTGGGACCATGTTGGGGCACATCAAGGGCTCCGAGGAATTTAAAAAGGTACCTTTTCTTTTTTTTGCCTTTTTGCCTTTTCTAGGGCTGCTTCCTGTGGCATATGGAGATTCCCAGCCTAGGGGTCTAATCGGAGCTGTAGACGCCAGGCTACACCAGAGCTACAGCAATGTGGGATCTGAGCCGTGTTTGTGACCTACACCACAGCTCACAGCAACGCCGGATCCTTAACCCACTGAGCAAGGCCAGGGATCGAACCCGCAACCTCATGGTTCCTAGTCTATTCGCCAACCACTGAGCCACGACAGGAACTCCATCGAGTCGGATTCTTTAACCACTGAGCCATGACAGAAACTCCAAAAATGTACCTTTTCTTTAGCTAGGGAGCGGGTCCAGAGGTTTTTAGTGTTTGTTATTCCTCTTAAGGCCACAGGGAGGTACTTTACATGTACTCCTCTGTATTATTCAAAACCTCATAATTCTCTCACTTTAGTCTCAGCTAAATCAGAGTATAGGATGTGTCAGGCATTGTCTCACTGCCAAGGGCCTGACTGACCCTCAGCATGGCCAGAGTGGGCAGTGGCAGCATGGAGGAAATCTCACCTCCTGCCACGTCTGGCCTTTGGACTCTGAATTCAATCTGAGTGTGCCCTGCCTCACTGGTCCTCTGCAGCTCCCACCTCTGAGCACTTGTTCTGGCTGTTCCCTCCTCCAGGAGGCTTCCCCTGATTTCCCAAGCACAATTGACAAATCCTTCTCCAACTCTAAGTCTTTTATGCTTTTTTCCTAGCTCCTTCTTATGCTCTTCCCAGGCAGGCATGGGTCCTGGGACGGTCTACCATGCAAAGGATGATGACCAAAATGGATGAGCAATCTATGGGCTGTCTCCATTCTCCAACCAAGCCCCAGGGGTTGTCCTGCAGTCACAGCCATACACAGAGCCCCTATACATCTGTCAGTGCCCAGGGTTGTCTGCCTGGCATGGTGTCTTGGATACTCACAGCCATCTGAGGCAGAAAAGTGCTGACCACAGGGTGGGAGGAACTGGGGAGAGCAGTCTTCACTATGAAGTGGACATTACAATTGCTCTTGCCACAAAGGGCTTCAAGAAGAAAGTAGGTCCAAGATGTGCGAGGCTCAGCATAGTTTTGGGTGCACATTGAGGGTCCCCAAAGTCTGCTCCTCCCTGATCCCAGGGGCAATGAGTGGAACCCCTCAACTCCCTACTGTTCTGCCTCAGCACCCATTGAACCTTCTAGCATATCAGCCATGGGCAAGCAGGCCAGCTGCATTGCCCAAGCCCATGGGGTGCCCCTGCTTCATACCAGCCTCCTAATATCTGTTGGGCCACCTATCTAACTGCCCGTCTGTCCAAGAGAATTTGCATTCTGTGTAGCTGGCTGCACAGACCTCCAAACCAGGCCTCAAAGCCTGCAGTTTTCTTAGGGAAAGCTGACGAGACTGGCATCAGTGGTGAACTCCAGATCAGGACTGGACTGGGCCTCAGACCCTTGAAGACAAATTTTGTAAGGTGGGCTTAGAGTCAGTTCCTCTCCTGGGACCATCCCCCTTTCTCAACTTCCATAGGACTATGGCCTAGGCCCTCTCCAACCCCAGGTTCCTGAGAGGAATTGCTCCTCTCCAAGCCTCAGTTACTTCTCTCCAAGCCTCAGTTTCTCGTCTGTGCAATGGATAAGAGCTGTTGTGGGTTGTTCTGAGGGTCAGTGAGCTGAAGTCTGACTGGCAGTTGTGGGGACTTGGCTAGTATTAGTCCTCTGGAAAGAGGGGCCTAGAAGGAGACATCTCTCACACCCTCTCTTGTCTCTAGACTTGGCCTACATTTCTTCCCTCTCCTCTGGCTTCACCTTCTGGGCTAGGGGGAGAAGACGGGAGAGACGGGAGCAGTAGATCAGCACAGCCCCTCCCCCTCACCTCCCCCCAAACATTTTTTAGTGACAGGATTTTATTTTTATTTATTTATTTATTTTTTTGGTCTTTTTGTTGTTGTTGTTGTTGCTATTTCTTGGGCTGCTCCCACGGCATATGGAGGTTCCCAGGCCAGGGGTTGAATCGGAGCTGTAGCCACCGGCCTACGCCAGAGCCACAGCAACACGGGATCCGAGCCGCGTCTGCAACCTACACCACAGCTCACGGCAACGCCGGATCGTTAACCCACTGAGCAAGGACAGGGACCGAACCCACAACCTCATGGTTCCTAGTCAGATTCGTTAACCACTGCGCCACGACGGGAACTCCGAGTGACAGGATTTTAAACAGTTGCTGTTGGCAAGAGAGCTGGCAGCCCGCTTCTGGGAGGTTGGCGGTGGAGCTTTGAGGCCCCTCTCACAGAAGCCTAGACCTGGGGCTTGGATGGAAGACCCGGTTTAGTCCTGCCTCTGGGTTGTGCGGTCTGGGCCAAGTGACTTGATTTTTCTGAGCCTCAGTGAAGGCACTCTGAAGGTAGGAGAGAGTTTCCTTGCTCCCTGGGTCTCCAGGGCTGACCTTGGAGGACCAAATTGCAGGGCCAGAGAGAGTGAGCTTGTGGAGGCAGCCAAGATGGTATCACAGCCATGGCTTTGGTTTTGAGCTCTGGTTCTGCTGCCCTTTGTTAGCTCTGTCATATTGAGCCAGGCACTTCTTCCTTCTGAAACGTGGGACCTTGACATCTGCCTCTCAGGGTGTATGGGGTGTGAAGCAAGCAATGGACAGAAGGGCCTCAGCAAATCTAGAAGCCAGAAACCCTCTGGGGCTTCTAGTTACCTGAGGCTACAGGCGAGGGTGCAGACAGGGCTGCCCCCAGGGGGCGCTGGTGCCCATGGGCAGAGGCAGAGATGCTCAAGGTGTCTTCCAGGTGATCCCAGTTGCAGAAGGGAGGAGGGGGCTAAGAATGCGCAACCAGAAAGTGGGGGAAGGAGAAGACATCAGGACTTCAGGTCTGCAGACACGAGTCCTCCCAGAAGCACAGCTGTGTGAAGTAGAGTAATATACCAGGGTACGGATGTGCAAACATCTTCACTGACCCACAGACACATGTCCAAGAGGCCTGACTCCTTAGGCAGATCTGGACAGCCAGCTGTGCCCTATACTCTGATACCTGCATACAGCTAGCCTCCTGCACCACCTATCCAGGCAAACAGATCCCTAGAGCTATTTCCATACACACATGTGCACACGCTGATACTCTCCAGGTCACTCTGAGAAAACTTGAGACCTCGAGGAACATACTTGTGAGAACCAAATGCCTTGAGTGTTCCATCTTCCCGCCTCCACCCCATCACCATCTCCCTTGGGTCCCAGGGCATGTCCAGCCTCAAGTTCCTGTGATTCCTCAGGATTTGCCTTCAGCTTCTTCATTCTCCTTGTCCCGTTCCTCTGGGTAGGCTCACCCACCTTGTGCCTCAGTGATCGCCTACTTGGTTGTTGAACATCTAGGTACTCAGGTCTGGTCTCTAGAGGTTCAGCCCTGACCAGGACATCTCTTGGATGTCCCAGAGACCCTCAGCTCCACTTCCCCAAGATCAGAGTGCTCTGGGAAACTCCATCTCAGTGAACCTAGATGTTGACTCCCCTCTGTCACCAATATCTCTGGGATCTGCCCCCTTCTTTCTCCTCCCTTACCACTGTAGCCCCCTAACCAAAGCCATCATCGTCTGTCACCTAGGTGATCCAGTTAACCCCAATCTCCACCCAGTCCACCTGAGCTAATTGTATCTGCTCTCCACTTGGCAGTCAGACCCTGGATGGTCTGGCCTTACCTCTGGCCTCAATGCTTCTGCCCCATCCCCACCTTAGCTATTCTTGCAGTTTAGGAGAAACATGAGATTTTCCCAGCCCCTGAGGTTTTGCACAGGCCTGGAGCACTCAGACAGTTCTCCTCCCCCTCCTCCTCACCTGTTCCCGCTCATGCCAGCTAACTTTCCGTCTCAGTTTAATATGTAGTTTCTTCCAGGAAGCCTACCATTATGCTCTGCCCCTCCAGACGAGGTTGAGTACCCCTGTAAAAAGGCCCACACCATACCTCAGCTGAGCTCACATCACACCATCTATCTCTTTGAGGTAGGGACCAATCCCCAGTTCTCAGCCTAGTGGCTAGCACTTAAGGGGGCCCTTCTTATTGGGTGAATGAATGGATGAATGTGTTGGGGAGTGGGATGGAGTAAGATTGGAGATGCATTTGTTTTGAGGATGGAGATGAGTCGGGTTGGGATAGGACAAGGATGAAGAGAATAAGTTTATGTGATGGGACAAGCGAATGTGTTGGGCAAGACCAGGGACCTCAGGCCTCTCCCTCCCTGACCTGCTGTCCCTGGTACCCATCAAGAAATCTGCTAACATCTCATGCAAGACTGGCTCAGGCCCCACACAGCCCCTCCCCCCAAGGAGAGGCACCACATGCGTGTACAGGTTGGTTTATTTACAAATATACTGATGTCTCATCTTTTTTTGTGGTTTCCATTTTCTGCTTTTGTGGGAAGAGGTGGAAGGTGAGAGTGGAGGGCAGGGTAGGGGTGGTGATGTGGTAAACGCTAATAAATAATTTAACAATGACAAGTTATTAAATAAAATGTGTCTGGGGATGGCGGGTGGACAGTGAGAATCTGTACAAGGAGAACAGGAATGGTCGGCAGCCCAGTCCCCACACCGGTCTGGGCTGGGCTCCTTTGGGACCCCCAGTGGGGGCAGGGGCACAGCAGAGAGGCCCACTGGAAATGCACGTCCAAGGGCCAAATGTTGGAGGTCCTTCCTGCTCTCCTGGCCCCCAGGCGGCATGTCTGTGAGCCTCCCTGTGTGTCTGGGTGTGAGTGTGTGTCTGTGTGTGTGTCTGTGAGCATGGATCCCCTTCCCCACGGAGCAGAGTAAGCCCCAGAGCTGCAGGTTTTCCCAGATGGGAGGTGAGATCCTTATCCCGGGTGGTGCCCAGAGCTCAGGCAGGGGCCAACCAGTTCTTCTCCCAAGCCTCACTGCTAGCGCCTTGCTCATCTGGACATAGTAGACCCCTGCCTCACCCCCTCCAGGAAGCCTCCCAAGATGCCCAGCCCACTTGCACTGGCCCCTTTTCTACAGGTTCTTCTGGCCCCATGGTCTGACCTTTACATCCTCTGTGCTGCCTCCCTGGAAGGCTCTATGGGGCAGGCAGCAAAACTGCTGTGTTACCTGGGGCAGATTCCTTCCTCTCTCTGAGCCTCAGCTTCCGCACAGGGAAGCAGAACACGGCTTTTCTCCAACACTCCCTCCGCCTACCTCTCACTTTCTCCCTCTTCCTCCAGAAGCCAGACTGTCACCTCCCACTTCTCTTGGGCTTCCCACCCAGCCTTCACATGATGGTGGTCCCACATCATGGTAGGATGGTCCTGGCTACTCATGCCTCCCGCCCCAGGTCAGAGCTGCACTTCTTCTGCGAAGTAGGAAGAATCTAGTCACCTCAGCTTGCCCTGGATCCCAGCAAGCCTGCTTGTCTCTGAGTGCTTCTGCCGGGTAACCTCTTTGAGTCTCAGGTTCCTCATCTGAGAAATGGGTCCCCAACAACGTCCAGTCAGGCTTGGGATGGAATGTGTGTCTTTCCTCTAGGAGAGAGCCCCTCACGGGGGGCCTATATCTTGCTCATCTGTGTCCCCACACCCAGGCTGGGGCCAGGAAGAGTGGGCATCAGAGCCTGGGGGCAGTGAACTGCAGTACAGCTAAGGAGTTACCTTAACTGGCTGATGGGGTGTCTCCGGCATGAGGGGCTGAGATCTCTCTGGCTTTGACAGTCTGTGGGTCATCAGCATGGGTGTCCTATACCAGCTCCTGGCACTGGCCCCTTTTGTAGGTAGAGGCAGAGCCCAGGCTGGACTTGGGGTTTGTGAGGTCCTGGAGTGGCAAGTTGACTAAGACACATCATGCCTCTGGACCTGGGGTTGGTTTACCAGACACAGAGGTTGAGGGGCTGGTGTGGTATCCCTAATTCTCAGCTCTAGCTTGGTCCCTGACTGGCTGAGAGGGGTCTTGCCCCTGCCGCTCTCCTGGACCATGATTTCCGGTGGCAGAATAAGGGGGTGGACTACTTGACCCATTCCTGAGGTTCCTTCCAACTCAAAGAGTCTGTGAGAGAAGCAGGGAGGCCTTCATACCCATGATTCGAGTGTGGGTACAAGAGGAGAAAGGGGATCATCTCTAAAGAAACCAGAGTGGTTGCCTAAAGGACCAGTGGTGACCCAGGACCAAGAGATGGACCAGAGCCCAGGTGGCCTGAGGATGCCGAAGGACCCAGGACATCAACTGAGACCCTGTGGAGTTCTGTGTGGAACAAGAAGAACTCAGAAGGGCCAGGCTGGCTTCTTGGGCCCGACGGCTGACTTTGAGCCACACCTCTGCTCTGACAGCTCCGCCTGGGGAAGAGCGTGGGCGAGGTGTGAGTGCAGAAGTCTGGGGGGCTGGGGAGATTGGCTCAGTACGCTCCAGAGGGACTGAGATCTCCCCAGAGAAGAGAGAGGCAAAACCACAGAGGATGTAGGGGAACTCTGAGGATCCCAGAGAGAGCTAGACAGAGGGGCCCAAAGGTGGAGAGACACTGTCATCCCATCTGCTCAAAGGCTGGATCAGGCAGACCTCTATAGCCTACGGCTCAGTGTTAGAATAAAAAGCAGGGCCGTGAGCACTTGGGTGAGGACACAGTGGCCTTCAGGGATCAGCAAAGGGTCACTGAGAACAGGGCCCGTCACCTGAACTCATTTCCTCTTTTGATGGGATTAGAGTTGAGTAGATTGGGGGCAGAGGTTGATACAGTGTATCTGGCTCCTAGCAGGGCATTTGACAAAATGGTTCACACACTTTGAGGCACACAGGGCTGACTCCTTATACTGACACATGTGCTCAGGAGAGAGAGCAAACCTGTTGTCACAGAGTTGGGGTGCAGAGGAACTCCACAGGCTGGACTGAATCAAATAAGAGGAAACGTAATAAGAAAAAAAAGCCAAGATCCTTTGCTGGGTGTCCAGCAAATAATAAGTGCCCCCTCCCCACACACACACACACACACACACACACACACACACACACACACACACACACACACACACAAGAGATGTGGCTTAGCTGTCACACATGTGTGAAAGTTAGAGGATCCGGTTACATTAGGGTAGGATGAGTTTCCTAGGTTATGTGACCTAAACCATTCACTGGATCTTGAGCCACATTGAGAGGAAGGGTGCCTAAACAGGGGGAGGTGAAGGGCCTGCTCACTTTGGCTGGCTGATGACAGTGGGAAGACTGGGTTATATCTGCTCCATACCTTTAGCGAGAAAGCTGGATCCAGGCTTTTGAAAAGTTTTACAGGAACAGTTTTGAAAGGAAGATCTAGAGAAGCTGGAAAAGCCTGGCTGTGAGAAGCGAGGACACAGGGCGGACAAGGGCACAGGTGAAATCAGCAGAAAAGGCAGCTGACTTGGGACCCAGTGAAGTAGTGGGCCACGTGTCACTGGAGGTATGCCAGGAGAGGCAGAAGTGGCTTGGGCAGGAGCCAAACATTGGATGGAGTGCAAGATGGGTGACTTGTGAGATGCCTTTCCACCTGAAAGTTCTGCCATTTGGCCTGAATCTACCTGGTTCTGGGGCCTCTGTCTCTGCCCTTGGAGCTAGTTAGGTCTGGGGCTGCCCTGCCTGCCCAGGCAACCCCATCTGGGTGGAGGCCAAGATACATCTGCGTCCACGTGCTTCAAGCTCACTCCATCCTCTCCCCTTCCTTCCTCCCCTCCTATCGCTATGAGGGGCTCCCTGCCCCATCTGGCCTCTTTCCCCTTCCTGACATGCAGGGCTGACCCGCAGAGCCACTCTGTCTCTTCAGCATTTCTGTGCATCTGCGTGAGTGCACCTTTAAGTGTATGTGCGTTTGCATGTACATCTCTTTTTTTGAGTCAGCCTGGGCTCTATCTACCTGAGCCCCCCACTCCCCATGATTCCCCCTCAGGGCAGAGTTGTGCCAGGCTCTTCCCCACTCCTGCCCCAGGCTCTGGCTGGAAGAGGTGATCCTAGGCTGGCAGGCCTGCCCACAGAGGTGGGCACCAGCGCAGGGCATGGGTACACATGCTTCTCATAGGTAAGAGGCACTGTGCACACCATTGTCTGGGGTGTGCACCCAGGGGCCCTGCCTCCACCTAGGTCTGGGCCATGGAAGTTGGCTGGACATAGAGAGGACGTTTAAAAAAATAGAGAGAATTTAAGCTTCTCATAAAAGAGATTGGGAGGGAGAAGGAGGTGATGGAGGCCGAGGTGGGGCTGGGAGACGAGTGGCTGTCTGAGAGCTCTGGGTCCCTGGGGGTGACATGGCCTCTGTGGACAGGACACAGCCCCTGCCCAGGCTGCGCCCATCTGCCTGTCTGGCTGTGCTCAGTGGGCGCTTTAGCCAGGCCCAGGTGGCCGAGGGGTGGGCACCGTATGGCTGTCTGTAGAGTCTGTATGGGCAGTGGGGCTGGGGGTGGCCAGGCTGGCCTCTGTGTCCTGCAGTCCCACCCCAGGACCCTTGCCCAAGCGTCCGTGTGGCCCAGCTGGCTCTCAGGAGGCGAAGTAGGAACTCTGCATGGAGTAGAGCCGGTCGATGGGGTTCCCCACGCGGGCCTGCAGGGAGCCTACATCCGAGGAGCCGAGGAAGCAGTCGCTGAGGCTGGTTAAGGAGGTATCACTGTCGATGTCGTGGAAGATGGAGTCGTTTCCTGGGGGGCAGAGGCAGCGTTAGCAACAGGTTAGGGCCCCTGGGGGCCCTGTCTGCTCTGCAGGCAGTATGGTTTGGAGGGACAGGATGACCTGCCAGTAGCGCCTGACTAGAAGGGTTGGGGGCCATGGGTGGGGTCTTCAGGGTGCCTCCTTCTGGTCAGGAGGAGGCAGGTGGGCTGTGTTGGCAGGGCCTGCCTGGGCCCTGGGCGAGGAGGTGGCTCTCTTGGCCCCAGGCCTGCCAGGGCAGGCAGGGGGCAGGGGTGGTGCTGGGGCAGGTGGGGGGTGGGGTGGCTTACCATAGGGGTTCATGTGGTCACCTGGCATTTGGGGTGGCGTGAGGCCCTGCTGGAAGGGGTCGCTGCTGCCGTAGGGGCTTTGCTCCATGGCCACGATCTGCTGCTGCGGTGGGGCCAACGGTGTGTAGGAGGCCATCATGCCCTCCATGCGACTGGACAGGACCTCTGGGGACAGAGCACGCCCTCACTGACTGGCCCTGCCTGCCCTGTCCTGGAGACCTCACAGATGTGCCCTAGGAATCCTACTGACCTCCTACACGACTCCCCAGTCCCGGCTGCCCACTGTGGTCCCTCTGACCTCCTCTGGACTTGCCAGCCCCTCCCCTTGCTGAGGTTGTCTGTGACCTTCCAAGGTCACTGAACTCAGGTATCTGACCCCATATGCCCCCCAACATTCCCCAGCCACACATTTCAGTGCCTCTTCCAGAATTAGCTTATCCAAAGTCAGAGAGCAACCCCCTTCCTCCAATAGCCCCGGCCTCCGGGAAGTTCACAGCCTGGGGAAGACAGACACCTAAGCAGCCAGGAAGGATTCAGTGTGTGGGTGAAGACTTCTGAATTCTTTTGTGGGCAGCAGGATATAGGTGTGTGGCTGCATCCAACAGCATCAAGGTGGAGCCTGTACTCAGGCCAACAAGGTTCAGGGAAGGAAAGCTTCCTGGAGGAAGGGGCCTTCTACCTCCATGTGACTTAAAGAGCCACCAGAGGTTCAACCAGCAGGGAACAGGCATGCCAGGCCAAAGGGCAACAGAGGCAAAAAAGACAGAAACTGCCCGGTGGGAGCAGGGAGACCAGTCCATGGGGCCGGAATGTGAGGACAAGAGAGGGTTAGGCATGGGGAGAGAGAGTAGGGAGTCTCCTGAGGCTGTAGGAAGCAGTGGAGGGTCTTCGCTGTGGAGGGACTGTAGGGAAAGGCCGGGAGGGTAGAGACTAGAGGTGGAGGTCACTGGTAGAAGGGAGATGGAGGGAGGGTAGATTGGGGAAAGTCTAAGAGGGGCCTGAAGGACACGGGACAAGAAACCGTTGCCCGACTTGGTGACTGAGCAGATGCAGCATGTGTAGGACAGGATGGGTCACAGGAGACTCCTGGGTTCCTGGTGTGGGTGCTGGGTGGGTGGTGGAGCCATCTGCTGAGACGGGGCAAGAGCAGAGGGTGTTGTGTGCACATGGCAGCAGGGGCAGCAGTACAGAGTACAGTATGGGCTGTGATGAACTCAGGATTATGGAACATTCTTGGGAGGCTGTATCCAGGGGGCAGCTGGGAACACTGGAGAGTGAGACACAGCTTGGGAACAGGCTGGGAGACCCAAGGCAGCGGCTGCAGCCCCAGAAGGCTGGGCTGTCTTGGGAGACAGGGCAGAGAGAGGAGATCGGAAGAGCTGTTCTAAGGCACAGCCTTGAAGCCCTGGGTCCAGCCTGGAACACTGTTCTAGCCCCAGAGTTCTGAATATAAGGGATTGCCCATCAGTGTCTTGGCATCTGCTTCGGAGCCCCGGACTCACCTGGGAGCAGGCAGTGGAGGCCCCTACCCCAGTTCAGCAGTCCCTGGGAGCTCCCTTTGCCCTTCCTTCAAGGCCTTGAAGGCTCCATGTCCCCATTGGCCCTGAGAGGCCAGCCCCAGCCCAAGATGTGGAAACAGCATTTGAGAAAAGCCCAGTCTACCCTGGACTCCTCAACACCCTGCAGACTTTCTCTGGAGATTTCTCTGGAGACTTCTGAATTCATTTGTGGGGTATATGGTCATGTTAAAGGCACAGGCTTAGGAGCCCTGCACTTGGGTCTGAGGTCTGGCTCTGCCCCTTACTAGCTAAGTATTCCCAGCAAGTTCCTCAGTCTCACTGAGCCTCAGTTTCCTCACTTGTGAGGTGGGATGTAATGATGCCCTTCCTCTCTAGGGTCTGTGAGGATTAAATGAGATAGAGTGTGTCGAATAGCAAGAACAGTGCCTGGCACACACTGAGGGTGAGAAGATGTTGCAGCTTTCAATATGAAATTCTGCCACCCCTTGTGCCACCTACCCTGCCATCTATCCTTCTCTGTTCCATGGTGTCCACGGCCTCTCTACTGATCTCAGCAGGTTCCAAGGCAGCACCTCCCTGAGCTCTGACTGTCTTGAAGGTTTCTGGGGAGTCATGTTACCGAGACTGAGCCCCGCCCCAGCCCTGCCCAGGCTCACCTTGGCCCAGCCTCTGGGAGTTTTGCTGCTCCTGCTGCTGCTGGTGCCGCCTTGCCAACTTCTTCATCTGCAGGAGACACAGTGCGTGCCAGTCCCCGCCTCCCAGCCTCCATTCATTCCCAGCCCCACCCTCATTAGGCCCCTGGTCTTCTGCCTGCACCCCAGGGTGGCAGGTGGCCTGTGCTCACCTTTGCTCTTTGGTTCTGAAACCAGACCTGGACCACACGCACACTGAGGCCCGTCTCTGCCGCCAGTGTCTCTCGGACCTGCCCGGAGAGAGAAGGAGACCGGTCAGGCCTGGGGGTGGACACAGGGGCAGCAGCTGGGAGGTGGCAAGATGAGGGGGACTGTGGGATAGGTGTGGAGGTGGAAGGATGTTCCAGCCCCCAGCAGGAGCAGAAGGGATAGTGTCTGGAAAGCGATTGTGCGGGTGTCAGCCCCCACCCCACCCCAGCCGCCCCTCACCTTCCGGCAGGGCTTGGAGGAGACCTCAAAGGAGGCCTTGAAGGCTCTTCGCTGCTGTGTGGTGAGGATGGTCCGGGGTCGCTTGGGCCTCCTCGGGTCCTTCCCGTCGTCCCCACTGCCCTTACTCTGGCTGCCCTGTCCCTTGGCCGGCTTCATGTCCCCATCCTCATCCTCGCTCTTCACTGTGTGAGACACAACTCAGTCCATCAGCCTTGTGTCCTCAGGCAACCTGCTGCCTAATGGGATCCCATCACCTGCCATGGCACCCTGATGCCCTCAGGGTAAAGACCACCCACTTCCCCTGCCTAATCTGGTCTCTCAGCTCCTGTCTTCCCCCAAACTGTGCCCTGTGTGTCCCCTTCCTCAGCACACACTCCTCACTTCTTTATCTTGGCCCCGGGGCGGGGTGGGGGACCGGAACCAAGCCCTCCAGCCTGCACTGCTGACCACACTGTATGCACAGGAAGGCACCCAGGTGAGCAGGCATGGACACACACACACGCATGGCTGCACATTCAGATGCACACTTTCAGGAGGGCAGAGATACAGGCCCACATGGGGAGAGGCACAGATGCTGCAGATACACTCAGGTGCACACACGTGGCTGTGTGCATGCCTCTGTGCATACACACGGAAGGGCACACAGAACTTCCTGAGGAGAGATGCTCGTACTGGCCCTGGGCTTCCCCTGACTCATCTTGCCTGGAATCCACCTTGTCCTGATGGCCTCGGGTGCCTGGGAGACCCCAGCTCAGCGTGTCAGCCTTTGGGAAAATCACTTTTCACTGCACTAGCCCAGCACCAGCCGGGCCTCAGGGCTCAGAGAGGAGACTCTGAGGAGCCTTCTTCCTTGGAGCTTCCAAGGACTAAGAGTTGACATGCAAAGATGCATACACTCCAGATGTTCTCACACAGGAATATTCAAGGCCATGGCTTGCCCTCTCTTTCTCTCTTGCATGCTCATGTGCACGTGTGCACACACACACACAGAGGTGTATGCTCACAGGTGGGAATGCACACAGCTGAGCAGGCACACCCATGTGCACGCAGAAGCATGTGTATTCACCCAAAGACACACCCACACCCACCATGCACACACAGCCACTTCCACACCCAAGTTGTGGGTCTTAGAGATGCCAGCCCCAGGCAGATGGCAGAGCCTCCCTCAACTCCCTCTGCCCACCCCATGCCTCCTGCTGCCCTAGAGTCTGAACTGGTCTCCTTTCCCTCCTGCCCATCTTCCTCTGAGATGAGCACTTGTGGAGGGGGCCCCCCTCCAAGACCCCCTCCCTCAGCCTGGTGTGAACATGCCACTGGCACCTGGATGGCCTCTGCTTTCCCACAGGAGCTCAGGTAGCCTGACTGCCATGGTGCCCTGCCCAGAGATGGACAGAGGGACAGATGGATGGGGAGCTTACATATCCTCCAAGGTCCTAGGAGTGACAGTGCTCCTTCTCATGGCAGGTCCTGTGACCATGGCCTCTGGTTCCTCCATAAGCCCTGGCAGACCAGGGCACCACCTCCCCGTGCCCCCTGCTCCAGTCTATCCCCACCACTCCCATGAATGACAAGGTACCAGCCCCCCTCCTTAAGACTGTTCCTGGCTGGCCCTGGCCTTCCTGCTAGGAGGGCTCCAAACTGGCAGAGTCCTTGGGATGCTGGAGCAGGGTAGAGAGGAGCCTTCCCCTCCACCACAGAGGGCCCCAGTCTCTCCATGTAGCCCAGCTGGGAAACAGGGAACGGCCGGGGCCGCTGATTCCCACTGCTGGAGGCTCTAGGGGAATGACGGAGAGAGGATGTATCCTAACAGCAGCCTGCAGCCTCAGGCCTGGTGCTGAGAGAGCCCCCTGTGGGGCTGCGCTGTGATGAGGCCACAGCAAGGAGAAGAGGGTGAAGGTGGCAGGCCAGCAAGCAGGGTGTGTGTGTGTACCTGTGTGCAAACTGCCATACATGTGAGCATGTGGATAAATGTGTGCAGCCATGCCCACAGATGCTGACTAAACATGTGTGCTGAGGCATGCGTGCACATGTGTGTTTACATGGGTGGGGCTTTTGCATGCTTGGGCATGTAAGCTCATGTCTACACGTGTCACGAGTCCGTGTATTTACACTCTTGGGCATGGGTATTCACACATGCATCTGATGTACTTCTCTGTGTGTGCATTTGTAGTAACATGTACCTACATGGGTGCATGATGGTGTCCAGGTGCATTTGTGTGCTTGTGGGGCTGTGCACACACGTACGTGTGCTCTTGCACACATGCATGTGTGTGTTGAACACATCAGTAGGGCACTTGTGCATCGGATGTGGTTGCAGTGTCTGGGTGTAGCTCAGGCCCTGGGTCAGGAGCAGAATTCTCCAGCAGGGTGGCGGGCCCTCTGCAGTGCACTGCCAAGCTCCCCTCCCAGCCACCTGCCCCAGCTCCAGCCACTGCTCACCAGAGTCGGACTCATCAGGGCTCACGGAGCTGAGCAGGTCTTTCTCCTTCTCGTAGTCACCCTTGCACAGCAGCTGGCCCTCCTTGAGCACAAACTCGTCGCCTTTGCGTAGCTGCCGCTCACACACGCAGCAGCAGAAGCAGCCCAGGTGGTACACGCACTCCAGCGCCCGCATCACAAACTCAGTGGGGGCGATCTTCTCCATGCAGCCGCTGCACTTGGCCGCGAAGAGCCTGCAGGTGCACAAAGTGGGTGCATTGGCTGGGCTCAGGGTCTCTCCCAGAGGCACTGCCCACAGAGTGCCTCTTCCACCACCCTGACCCTCCAGGTCAAGTGGGAGAGGCCCTCCCAGGGTACAAAGCTAAATGGTGGGAGCCCTACCCCTTGGCTCGCAAGGTCCTGGTGGCCCGAGGGTGAGCACGGGGCATCCTGCCCAGAGGTGCCCTCTCCTGGGAGCATCAGCTCACGGCCCTTCTGGCTCAGAGACACAGTGGCCACTAGAGGGCAGAGTGCAAGGTCAGTTCCAACCTTCCCTGAGAGCTGGGTCAGCTCCTGCCCTGAGGGGAAGGACAGGCATCCCACAGGTCCCATCCACCCTCACTTTAGTACCTGCTCTGCCTCTTCCCTGCCCCCACCTCTCTCCCACATCCAAGCAAACCTCAACCTTGTCCAACCCATCACCCAGTCTGGGTCCCTCCTCTCCTGCCTGAGGGCTGCCCCAGTGCCCTCCCTGGGTTCCTGGCCCCTCCAGCCCATCAACTCACCCTCCAGGATGAGAGCCAGAGGGATCTATCCAAAACACACATCTGATCATGCTGCTTCCATGCTCCAGACTCTTCCATAACTCCCTAGTGCCCTCAAGAGAACTTCCAAATTCCTGAGTCTGGCGCTTGGGCCCTCTACAATCCTGCCTCTTCTCTCACCCTCTGGTCCCCAAGGCTGCAGCCCATAGAGCAGCCTGCAGTCTCTCCAGAGCACCATCCCACTGGCCTTTTGGCATGTTCTTTCACTGGCCCTTGTCTTGCTAACACCTGCTCATCCCTCATTTCAGCTTAGGAATCTCCTCCATGAACAGGTATTCACAGAGCACATATGAACTACCTGCTCTTGTGAGTACTCTGCATGCAGAAATGCATTTCATCCTTGCAACAACCCTATGAGGAAGGAACAAATATTAATCCCATTTTAGAGATAAGGAAACTGAGTTGCTGAGAGGCAGAGTCACATTCTCAGGGTCACATGGATAGTAAATGAGGAAGCCAGCTCTGTGCCCGGGCCTGATCTGGTCCATCTGTGACAGAGAGGATCCATCTTCCATCTCTAGAGGGGGTGGGAGTGGGGTCTCTGTGGCTCTAGCAAGTGTGCAGAAGGGTCTGAGCAGCACGGCCCTGTCTGCCTGCACCTACTGACCGTTCCTTCTGGCCCCCCATCCCTGTCACGTGCCCTGCTCTGTGGGAACTCAGCTTCAACAACACTTTGATGGAAAAATTTATGAAGAATCAAATTATTGCTGCTGGGAGGGAATTAAAACCATTTTTCATTCCCCGCGTCCCCGGGCCACGTCTGCGGGCGCCACCTTGGGAGCACTGCACACATCCCATCCCTCTTTATGGCCCGTCAGCACAGGCACAGATTACAGCTGCAATTCTCTACTAATCGGTTCTGGAACAGAAATGGCCATAAATGCAAAGCTCTCGGCCTGCCTCCCTTCTCGGGGCTGCCATCAGTACCACCCATGGCAAGCTGGTGGGGTGCTGTGGACAGGCCCAATCTGAGCTCTGCCTGCTGCCCTGGCACTGGCCAAGGCACTCAAATTGAGGGCACCCCAGCAACCCCTGTCATCCACCTCTAGTCTACCCAGCAGGCTCCTACTCATCCTGCAATGCCCAACTCCAATGCCACCTCCTCTGGGAAGCCTTCTTTGATGCCCCAGTCTGGGGGATGTGGCCTCCTCTATGCTCATCTCAGGCCTCTAATCTCTTTTCTGTAAAATGGGGATGTCAACATGACCTTCCTCAAAGGGAGGGATACAATGATGTAAGCATCTAACTCACTGAATGAGTACCACATCAGAGTGACTGTGCCAGCCCCTGTCAGCTCCCACTTCTTCCTCAAGGAAGCCTCAGGGAGTGTTTTCGAAGCAGGTAAATGAAGGCTTGGAAAATACAGAGGCTCAGGCAGATAGGAACCCACTGGCCTCTCACAAAGGGAACATGAGCTGAATTCAGCTCCAACTTGGCCCTTTGGCTGGAGACCTTTGTTCAGGGTGCAACCTGCACCATTGTCCATGGCACGTTAAACCAAGGCCCCTAGAATCTGGCTGGTCCTCCAGCTCTGGCAAGGGGCTAGGGAAGGAGCCAGGTTCGCAGAACTGCTGCTCTGACGTGGAGGACACTTCTGCCCTGCCCCTCTCACTGCCTCTCTGTCCCCTTCCCCACACTCTATCTCCTGACCTAGGGGCCCCATTAAGGGCTGCAGCTCTGTGCCAGCATGACAAGGCCAGGGCCTCAGGCTGGGTTGGCACACCTTGGGTGGCTCCCGGAGAGGAGGCCCTCTTAGTCTGGAGGAAGGGGTAGGGGGGTGACCCGCATTTGCACATGCTGCCATCATGCAGGCTTCCTTCAGAACAGCCGCGCTAATGCCTTGGCAGCAGGGGGTCGATTGCTACTTTCTCCAAACTCATCAACACAATCTATTATTAATACTTCTCCAAAGGCTCGGTGCCGCCATTACAGAGGCAGCGCCAGCCACTCGGGGCATCATCTGTTATCTAGATTGCAAAAACTCGGGAAATAAAACAAACTGTGCACACTTTATAAACGGAATGTGCCATCCGTTTGGTCTCCAAGCATCTCTCCACACAATAAAACATCGGGGGGGATGCATGAAATACTCGCTCCCAATTATGGGGCTGCCTTTGTCTACCAAGCCAGGGTGAGAGCTACTAAGGGCATGTGTGGGAGGGATTGGGGTGCCAGCAGGATCCCCTCCTCTCTGTGAGCTCCCACTCACTCCCTCGGTCCCGCCCACCATGAAGGATTGGTGGAAACAGCCATTGAGAAGCAGCCCCAGCCACTGGCAGATGGCATTGGAATCAGATGGACTTGGGTTCAATGCCTGTTTCTAACACTTGCTGGCTTGTGATTGAGCAAGTAATTTCCTCTCTTTGAGCTTACTTATCTGTATAATGGGCTCAATAACACTGCCTGCTTCTCAGTGTGAAAATGCAGTAAGTTGCCAGGATAAAGCGTGAGCACAGAGTGAGTGATCAGGGGGTGCCGCCCAGAAGTTGCAAATATTGACCAGAGATGCAGAGTATCTCAGGCTGAAAGACTCCAAGGCTTCTTGCCTCCCTTCTGCTCCTGCCTCAGAGACACTCTGAAGCCTGATGGGAAAGGGCCTGACACCACCAAAGGTCCTGGATTTGGAGCCCGGGTCCTGCTCTCCATCCCGACTGTCTCTGTGACCTCACTTCCTCATCTGTAAGATAGGGACAACAGCTGGGTTGAGGATTTCAGATGGGTGTGTTTCTGTTTCCCACTCTTGGACTGTGAAGCCAGAACAGGACAGGCTCTGGGGTCAGGGGATGGTGGGGTGCTATGGGGCAGCTGTGAAGTTCTGGCCCAGAAGAAGCTAGCTACCTGGGGCCTCTCCTAGTTGCCCCGCCCTCTCAGTGCCAATCTGACCACCTCAGCTCCTCCCATAATCCAGAAGCTCCAAATATAGATGGCAGCCTCCTGACCACATTAGAGACACACAGGCTTGTCGGCAGACCACACAGCCGCCTCCCCATTTTTCATGTGAACTGCTGACCCTATAACCCAGAAGCCATTCCCCCCATCCCCAACTTTTGCCTGACAAATACATGCTTATTTTGAAGGATTTAGCTTAGGCATCCTTTCTTCCAGGAAGTCACTCTTCTCTATAGCCTTAGATACTTCTCCTAAGGACTGTACATACTTCCAGGTCCACCTTCCCCATGTCACCTCTGTGTCTTTCGTGCTGAGCACAAGTCCCTGTACACACTAAGATGAGTGGTAAATGTTTGTTGAATGAATGCTGAACCAACCAATATTGTCCTGTGAAGCAGGGCAAATTGGTCCCCACCCCAAGCTGGTTTGTGGGAGCTCCACCCACCTTCCCTAGGGAGACAGGGCCACCTGGGAGGGGAGCAGTGTCGGGGGAAGGCAGCCTGGGATTCTCTCCTGGCTCAATAGCTTTTTCCTTGCGTGACTTTGATCTAGTCATTTAACTCTTTCTGAGCCTCAATTTCTTCATCTGTAAAATGGGAATGATGGTACCTAATTACAGTGTTGTTGGGAGGGCTGAACATGTGTGAAGCCCTCCGCCCCGTGCTGGCATGAAGAAGGCATTCCACAAGAGCTGGTGTCTGCCTTTCTCTTGTTCCATGAGAGTCCAACATGCCTTTGTTGACTACCCTTGCTGGGGTCTCCCAGAGGTCCCTGGGAGCAGCCTTCCTGACTTAGTCCCAACATGCCCCCCTTTCATGACCACCCTGGGTTCTAGATGGGTCCTTCTAGCTTCTGTCTGACCTAATTCTGTTTGTCTCACGAATATCATTGAGCTCAGTTAATATCTAACTGCATCACTTCAATAAGTCCTCACAGTACTTTAAAAGGAAGACACTGTTCCCATTCCCCATTTCACAGATGAACACAGGAAGGTGTAGAGGGCAGGTTCAAGGTCACACAGCAGCATCACGATGGACTCCTTCCCTGCTCTGTGCATCCAAATGTTTCTCTATTCATCACTTATCCTCCCCTTTGCTGTGAGTACCATGCCCATGTCTGTCTGCCCTCAAAGCTCTGAAAACGCCAAGTTGTTTTTACTTGGCATAAGCCTAGCACCAGTACATGTGGCTGGGTGGGTTTTTCTTAGTGCAAACTGAACCTCTCCCCACCACAAACACACTCCTTCCCCCAGGATCACCTGTGATTACAGAGTAAGAAATTCTCTTTTGGAGTTCCCGTTGTGGCACAGTGGTTAACGAATCTGACTAGGAACCATGAGGTTGCAGGTTCGATCCCAGTGGGTTAAGGATCTGGCATTGCCGTGAGCTGTGGTTTAGGTTGCAGACGCGGCTTGGATCCCGAGTTGCCGTGGCTCTGGAGTAGGCCAGCGGCTACAGCTCTGATTGAACCCCTAGCCTGGGACCCTCCATATGCCGTGGGAGCAGCCCTAGAAAAGGCAAAAAGACAAAAAAAAATTCTCTTTTTAGGGATGACCTTCTCTTTTAAAGAGTCCCAGGCTAGGACAACGTATCTCTATCTCCTCCGAGGTTTTTACTGGTTTTTTTGTTTAATGCTCAATTTATTAAACTTATAAAGCTAATAAACAGAACAATTTTTTTCTGGAGCATTTAACTATGGATCACAAATCTGATTAATTAGTTTCTCTTAACACATTGACACCTGCAGAGATTCATGCAGTCCTGGGGGCCCTCCAGCCTCTCAGTGCCCATCTGCATCCTCAGATCTTGGAGTCCATACAGCAGGCACTAGGCGTGGAGTCCTGACTCTGTCACCCCCTCACACTAGAACCTTATACAAGTCCCTTCTCTCTGAGCCCCAGTGGCTCCATCTGTCCAGTGGGGATCATGGCTGGGTACAAGAGACGGGCTCAATAAGTGGGGATCACGATCCTACTGATCATTGCCATTAACTTGCCGCGACTTTCTAGCACCAGTTCACTGCCCTTGCTCCTCTGCCTCCTCCTTGCTGTACTGCCATCCCTGGACCCCTGTCACTGCGTTTTACAGTTTAGGTAGCTCCTCACTGGGTTCTCAGTCCAAGAGCTCCCAATAGTTTCAGGATAAGCCCAAAGATCTAATTATGGCTTTCAAGGCCCCACTCTACCCCTGTCACACTTGGCCTCAGATGCTCTGCTCCAGCTGCCATTCTTTTCATGGCTCCTGAACACAGCAAGTTCTTCCTGCCTCCTTAGCACCAAAAATTCCATCTGACTCCAAGGCCTGGCTTTTCAACCCCTTTCCTTTGCTTCTTGTTGAACTCCTTTTCATTCTTCAAGACCCAATTCACATGTCACCTCCTCTGTGAAGCCTTCCCTGATGCCCACAGACCCAGGTATTTGTGTCTGAAGTCCCCACTGACTTAGAAATAAACTAGGTCTAATTCAACCCCCTATCCTTTGCTCTGACATTGAGTTAGTGACCGGCACTGGGTTGGTGGTTAGTTACTATTTGTTGAATGAATGAATAACCTTGCAGAAATTAAACGGGCAGCCAGGTAGGACAAGAGAATATTAGATACTCTGCTTCTGCCAGGATGGGGGGTCCTGAGAATACTACCAGTTAACAAGATAAGTGAACTTTCCCTCCCCTGCCCCCTTTACAACTACACGCCTGGAGTCCTGTGTCCCAATTTTTTTTTTTTTTGGCTTTTCTAGGGCCGTGTCCGTGGCATATGGAGGTTCCAGTCTAGGGGTCTAATCAGAGCTGTAGCCACTGGCCTACACCACAGCCACAGCAGTGCCAGATCAGAGCCACATCTGTGACCTACACCACAGCTCATGGCGACACCAGATCCTTAACCCACTGAGCAAGGCCAGGGATCAAACCTACAACCTCATGGTTCCTAGTGGGATTTGTTAACCACTGAGCCACGACGGGAACTCCTATGTCCCAATTTTTATCAACAAAGATTTATACATGCCCCCTGTTAGGCTGGAAGTCCCGCAGTAACACCTCCCCCCACCACACACACAGACACACACAGACACACACACACACACACTGTATCCTCATCTCTAGTACACAGGGAAAGCCCTGGGAGTGCCGTGCTGCTCTAAAATGGCTCCCTCCAATGGGCCAGGCCTGGACACCTGACTCAAGGTGGACCAATCAGACCTGTCCTGTGTCTCTTCCTTCCCCTGCTCATTCAGGGGTTCTCTGTCAGCTTCCCCTGCCTCATCCTCAGAGCTGTGGCTTTCCACACGTCCAGCACCAGCTATGTGGCCTCGGATTATTCACATTCCTTCTTTGAGCCACAGTTTCCTCTTCAGTCAAATGGGGGTGTTGATAACCTTCCTCACCTGATGATTGAGAATCCTCTGAGGTTTAATCAGTATGATGTCAGAAGGCCTGGCCCAGTGGGCATCTCTGCACGTGTGTGCTCCCTTTCCCTTCCCAGTCCACGTCTCACATGGTGCCCAGTGCAGGCTCTGGAACTTTCTCCTCTGCACTGCCAATTTCAGTCTGAAGCTCCCAGTCACATCACTGATATATGAGCTTCTGTGAGTTCACCCAGGGCTACACTGGGGACCTGGTTTCCCTTAGGGCCTCTCCAGGGCCAAGTCCCACAGTCCCTGGGAACACTCTCCACAGGGACCAGGAGGCTAGGCATTGAAACCGAAGCCTCACTGTCCCCACTGGCCACGCCTTCATGGATTTACCCAGCAAACACCCAAGGAGGCTAACTCTGTGCCAGGCTCATGCAGGATACTTGGGCGACAGAGTGAGACCAAACCTCGTCCCATGTGAGCTGGTACAAAATGGCGTGTGCTTTAATAGGGTACCCTCAGAAGGTTAGGGGGCATCAAAAGGCATGACAGTCAACCTAGAGGACAGCTGGGGACTTCCTGGAAAAGGTGACATGACACATAGTTAAAAGAGCCTGGACCTGGAGGCAGAAAGAACGGTCTGAGGCATCTCAATCCCAGCTCTGCCACTTACCATCTGCCTGACTTCGGGGCAAGCCACCTCTACCCTCTGAACCTGTTCCCCAGTCTGAAAACCGAGACCACGCTCTCCACCTTATGTGATCACAGTCTCACACTTACCCTCTCTGTGCCACACCTTCATAGGCTGGCATGGGATTCTGGGGCGGAATGGCCACAGAGCCCTAGGACAGGCCCCCACACAGTAGCGCTCAGGAGGTAGATCATGCTATTATGGCTCCTGGGACTGCGGTGTCTGTGATGACGCCTGGTGAGGGATGAGACGAAGTTCACAGGAGCCGAGGGGACAGGACCCCAGACACTCTTGGGGGTCCAGCTGCTGCTGCTGGAGGCTGCCTGTCACTTGGAGAAGCTGATGGGGTTAGAGCAGGCAGAGGGAGCTGTCTGGCCTCTTCCCTCCCCAGCTCGCTGACATCTCCCCCACGTGCCTGCCGCGTCCTTATCATTCCGGGCGTAGCTGTTTTTTATTTTGAGACAAAAAGGGGCCTGTTGATGGGGATCCAACTCAAACCAGCTGCAAACATCTGCTTTGATGCGGCGGCGGCGGCGGCGGGCCAGGCGGGCGGCGGCGGGAGCCGCAGGCGGGGGCCCGGTGCGCGCGTCAATCACGCGGCTGGAATGCTCGGCGTGGCCGGTCGCTGGGAGCGGCGGCTGCCGGCGCGCGGGCCTCGCAGCGCCTCTCCGCAGCCTCGCCGCGCCGGGGCCTGGCCTGCCGCGAGGGTTGCCCCGGCGCTTCCTGCGGGCGCACAGACCCAGCTGTGCGGGGCGGCTGGCTCCAAGGCTCTTTGATCCCGGCCTGGGGCGCTGTCGGGAGCCCCGCAGCTGGGGCTGGAGGTCACAGGCCGGGGCAGGGAGGGACAGGCCCAGCCAGGAGCCCCGGGTACCATCCAGGGGCCAACCATGCAGGGCAGGCACACATTCGGTGATTCTACACATATTTATTTAGCACCTACTATGTGCCAGGCACTCTCTGAAGGCGGGGCGCATCCCTCCCAACACCACGTCCCCTCCAGCTTCTCTTCTAATTTAATGGGGGAGAGGACTGGCAACAAATAGATTAATCTCTAGCATACAGAACATAATAAAAGGTGACAAATGTGAATAATAAATGAGGCAAAGGAGCAGTGTGTGAGTGTGTGTGTGTGTGTGTGTGTGTGTGTAGTGACCAAGGGGTTTAGAAAGAACAGCCAGAGGCCTTACTGAGCTGTCTGGGGGAAAAGGATTTCCAGCAGAATCAATAGCAAGTGCAAAGGACCTGAGGCCTGAATGTATCTGGGGTATTGGAGAAATGACAAAGAGACTCAACAGGGGAAGGGGCTAGGAGGTGCAGGTAGAAGCGGGGTGGGCACAGATCATGTGGAGTTTTGGAGGGAGGATTTTGAGCGGAGGGGAGATGTGAGCTGATTGACATTTAACCAGGTTCCTCAAGCAGCTGTGTGGGGCTAGGAGATGCTTTGTGAGTTTATCACAATAAGCCAAGCTAAAGATAATGGCGCTCAGATCAGGGAAGTGCTGAGAAGTCACCCTACCCAGAATGCATTTGGCACATAGTCAGGAAGGAGTTGTCATTCAATGAAATGGAGACTAAGGTGAGGTGGGGAAGGAGGGAGTTGGGAGTACAGTTCTGGACATGGTACATCTGAGCTGCCTTCTAACAGCCCAGTGGATGTGTCCAAGGGGCAGCTGCATGTATGAGCCTAGAGTTCAGAGAGAGGCCCCAGGCTGAAGATGCTGTTTAGAAGCCACCAGGGTAGACACACACACACACACACACACACACACACACACACCCCTACAGACTGAGTTGCACAGGCTTGGCACCTGATAATGAATCTCTACCTTTGGGGCTCTGACCCCTAGGGGTGGAGAGGCAAGACCCAGACTCTGCCCCAGGAGTCTCTTTTCCATTTCATGGTACTGGGACTTCTCTGGGGACCCAGACCTCTCTTGGCGACATCAGGGAGAGACAATCAATAGTACAGAGCAGGAGTTCCCGTCGTGGCGCAGTGGTTGACGAATCCGACTAGGAACCATGAGGTTGTGGGTTCGGTCCCTGCCCTTGCTCAGTGGGTTAACGATCCGGCGTTGCCGTGAGCTGTGGTGTAGGTTGCAGACGCGGCTCGGATCCTGCATTGCTGTGGCTCTGGCGTAGGCCGGTGGCTACAGCTCTGATTCAACCCCTAGCCTGGGAACCTCCATATGCCGTGGGAGCGGCCCAAGAAATAGCAACAACAACAACAACAACAACAACAACAAAAAGACAAAAGACCAAAAAAAAAAATAGTACAGGACAGGTGAAAGGTGGAGCATCACGTCCCTCTGACCATCCTCCCACCTGACTCTTCCTGCCCTGCAGCCCAGGCTGACATGCATCAGAGGTCTACGCGCTCCAGGCCAGGCCCCAAGCCAAGGGCTTTAGCTGTATTATTTCATTAACCCTTGAGTTGAGGCTCTTCCCTCTTCTGGCACCCCCCCCCTTCAGTGGCTTATTCTATTCATTTGATGATTCATTTCTTCACTTATCCATCTAATACTCACTAAGCACCTACTATGAACCAGGCTCTATGCCCTGTCCTCCCACCTGCATATCAAACCCCTCTGGGCTGATCCCAGGTTCCCTCCCTCCATTCTCACTGAGTCACCAGCTCCAGCAGCCATAATTATTGATATTATTACTTACTAAGATTATTGTTTCCTATATACCAGGCCCAGTGCCTTATTTGCACACAGTCTCCTCCCCTCCTTCGAGGTAAGCACTGCCACTCTTTTCACAGAGTGATGCTTGGAGAGGGTAGCACAACTGCTCAGTGGCAGAGCTGGAATGGAAGCTGGGATGTTGGACTCCTGAGCTCAGTCTTCCTGTCTTGACACCTGGCTTCTTGGACCTCCCTGCGCTTAAAGCCCTCTCTTGCCTCAGCCTCTTCCTCCCTGTCCCTCACTTTGTATGTCTCTGCACTTGCTCCATCAGCTCAGAGCTGTGGACCTATGACCTGGACTGGGCCTTGGGGTAAAGGACAGCAAGGATAGAAAATGAAAAGCCCCATTCTGCAAGATACAGAGGTCTTTGGGTTTCTTTCCAGAGTACTGAGTGGACAGAATAGGCCAGGCCCAGAGCTGTGTGCCTAGGACGGACAGAGGGATCCAGGACAGAGCCTGAGGAGGTGTAAAGTTAGCTGGGTGGGGGCCAGGGCTGGGGAGCAGTCTGACTTCCTGGAGAAGGGGGGCTATAAAGAGTGCAAAAGATTGAATGGGACAAGTGGTCTGGCTGAGATGGAAACAGGCATGTATCTGATTCCAGATTGTGGGCTCTGTGTAGGTAGGGGCAGAGAAGCAGGGAGGCCATTCTGGGAGGGAGAGGTTGAACAAAAGCAAAGGCATGAAGAAAATGGAGGCTATTTTCAGCGTTAGGGAGACAGTCCATCAGAAAGGTTGGAGCATAGGTGAGAAAGGAGAAGGATCAAGCTGGAAACCTTGAATGTTGGGTTAAAAAGATCAGGTTTCTTTTGTTCCCATTTTTCCATCCATCCATCCATCCATCCATCCATCCATCCATCCATCCATCCATCCGTCCGTCCATCCATCTAGCCACCCACTCACATAGCTACTCAGCTAGAGAACCATCTATCTATCCATCCAGTTGCCTATCTATCCAGTCACCCCCCACCCATCCATCCACACACATCCATGTACCCATGCATCCATCTAACACATACTTAGGCTCTCTGTGCCAAATCGTGTACCACAATTCCTCCTCTTGAAAGCCTTTTAAGCCTTTACTACAAGGCTTACTGATTCTGTAAGCATTTACCAAACACCCACCATGACCAAGCGCTATGCTAGGTGATGAAAAATCAATGGAGAACAAGGCACAGGGTCACTTCTTCTCAGGGGGCTCCTGGTGTAACGAGGAAGAGGTATTCTAGGGGAAAGGAGGTCTCAGAAGAAGAAATCCAGGGCACTACTGGAGAGCCTAACAGCTGACCAAGCTGACATTCTGCTCCCATCATTCTGACTCCAAAGATTTTGGACTTTGTGTACACAGGCCACAGCATTTTAATTAGGCTTAAACCACTTTGATAAACTTCCTTTGAGTAAGTATTTTCTGGAACATATTCCATTAAGGCGATTTAATTTTTTGATCAATTTTCTTTCTAGTGCCGTTTAATAATTTACAACTTTTCCCATTTCTATTTTACTAAAATTATTTTCATTGAGATAAATTATTTCCCATGAAAAAGCTTCAATAAAGCTTTGCTTCATTGTCAGGTTTGTGCTTGTGTTGCCTCTTGGTGATTATCAGGGTTTGATTCTTCGGTTAATTTGTAGCCAGTGACACAGTTTACCATGGGTAGTTTCACTGCTGTCTGTTGTATTTTGTACTGGTTCATTTACCAAGTGAGAATTTCCCCCAGGCTCAGGTAGGGTGGTTTTTAATGTTAGCAACAAAATTACTAAATTTGATGACCACAAATTTTGCCAGGCAGCCAGTGAAAACATTCTCAGGGTCAAAACCATGTGTCAAGACAGCCTTGTAGTGTCATATATGGGGTGCAAGTGCTCAGCTTCAGCTGGGACCCCATAAACTAAGTGTGCTCTTTCTTACTCAGAGAGTGATCCTTCCCCTGCCACCTCCCTCTCCTGCTTAAACTCCGCAGGTTCTGGTGGCTGTTTCTCCACAGATTGGTCCTGAGCCTGAGTTTGTCAAAACAGCCCTCATTGAGGCATGGCACCCAGCAACTCACTGCTCAGCCCAGTCCTCCAGGAGCAAGAAGAGCTATCTCCTCTGTTACCCCTACCCCATACTCCTCTTAATGCAACCAGAGATAACACTGTTAGCCCAATTACCGAGGGCTTCATGAGATCTGGACTAAGCACCCCCTGCCCCCCAGACACACACACACACACACACACACACACACACACACACACACACACACACACACACGCCTGTGTTCCTGCTGTCCCGTTTCTGAACCACACCCTGGCATACATTCTCACTGTCACACTCTTGGGAACCAGACCAGCCCTATGCTCAAAACTTCACAGGTGGGGCCTCACCCGTGCCTCATGACCCCCCCCCCCCCTTGGAGGCAGGAGTCCCTTCCTTACGCAGGTCACCCAGGGGGTTTGGCTGAGTAAGGGTCCCATCCCAGGTCAGCCTGGCTAGTAAACACCACTGCCCTGTCTTCCTGGAGATCTGGAAGATGGGTGGGGACAGGGGAGCAAATGCCCCAGCGTCTGGGACCTGCTCCCAGCCTGTCTGTGCCCAGCTGACTTTGCAAGGGCACAGCCACAGTTGTGGGCAGAACACGTGCCTCACATGAGGGGCCCGAGAGATTAAAACCTGAGAAAGAGGTGCAGGAGAGGAGCCAACTAAAGGAACGCAGGGCAGGTGGCGGCCGGAGGGGAACTTGTGGAGGAGGTGGCCCTCGAAGTGTGACGGGCGTTTATTTCCTCCCCACAGCCCGGGTCCCTTGCCAGGGGGCAAGACGCTCTGGGAGACCCCCTCCCCGGAGCTCTGCGCTCGCTCGGGCCGCTGCGGGCTGGGCAGGACCCGGCCCCGCCGCGCTTCGCCGCTCCGGCCCCCGCGGCCCGGCCGCCCGTTTAGTGGGTAACTGATCGCCCCGCGCCCCGCCCCGGCCGCCCGCCGCCCGCGCGAGCCGCTTAATCACCGCCTGCCCGGCCGCATTAGCATAGTAATGGCCTTTAAATTGAGCCTCTTTGTTTTTTAATTAAGCTCCCAGCAGGTACAGAGAAGAGCGATTATTGAGGAAGCTGCCAGCGCTAATCGCCCGCAGTCATTTGACAATTAAAAAGCGCCCGGCTTTAACCCTTTCCCCGCGCCCACAGCGGTTCCCCCCGCATTTATCCAGCGCCGACTGTGTGCGCGCCTTCTCGTTGGGATCCGAGGGCTTCGCCCCTAGCAACTCTGAGAGACCCCTGTCAATGCCTCGGTTCTGCTAAGGAGCAAACTAAGGCGCAGAGAAGGCAGGTAGCTTGACCAAGACACAGAGCTCAGCTTGGGCGTGGGGGAGCGGGGGCTGACAGAGCCTCCCCGGGCTAGAGAACGAAATTCAGCTGCCTGGGCTTTGGCATTGCCCTCTGCTTTTGAAGTACAGGCACTTTGTGAGTCGCACAACATCCTGCTTCGAGGCCCAGGTGGGCACCTACCACCCCCCCGTAGCAAGAGCCCTCTCCTTGGAATTCCCAGGGCACCCTCTCCCCCTGCTAGTTCACCCATTCCCTCAAATACGGATGTGGTACAAAACGCAACGCTGGGCGCCGGGGACAGCTGTGAACAAGCCACTAGTTGGTTCTGCCCACATGGACCTACCCTAGAAGGGAGTGAATGGGAAGAGAGTGCAATGGCTCGTGATCCAGCCCAGGTTGGGGGGGGGCGTGAGTCAGAGAAGCCTACTCTCCTGAAGACAGAGGGGAAGGAGGGTCAGCCAGGTGAGGATGGGAAGCAGCAGAGGAAACAGTGAGTGCAAAGTCCCTGAGACTGGACAGCATTAGTCAGAAATAAAAAGAAATAAAAGCTGTGGGGGTGGGCGGGGAGAGGACAAGAGGAAGAAGAGTAGCAGGGCCAGCTGGAGTGTGCAAGGTCTTGCAGACCATCTATTTGCCAGAGGCATATGGAATTCCCAGGGCCAGGGATTAAATCTGAGCTGTAGCTGCGACCTATGCCACAGCTGTGGCAGCATCAGATCCTTTAATCCACTGCACTGGGCTGGAGATTGAACCTGTGCCTCAGCAGGGACCTGAGCTGCTGCAGTGGGATTCTCAACTCACTGTGCCACAGCAGGAACTCCCGGACTATCTACTTTTTAAATTGGGGGTATTTAAAAAATAATTGAATGTCTTTTTGAATAAGTAGTGCATCGCATGGTTTAATATTCAACTGTACAAAAGGCGGTCGCCTTCATCCCGTCCCTAAGCAGCGTAGATCCCCTCTCCAGAGACAAGCCAAGTGTTCCAGTGGCGCCCCCTTCCCAAGATGGCCCACACATACGATACACAAGCCTGTGGGGATCTATTAGTAGCCCCCTGCCCTGATTTTTTTTAGAAAATGAGGATTGGTTGGAGGAGTTTTTATCCATTTTTTTTTTTTTAACACAAACATTACATGTTGCTCTCCTGGTGCCTCTCTCTTCCCCCTCGCCACCCATCTGCACATCTGCTGGCGAGGACTCCTGTCTTGGCCTCGAGCACCTCCTTTTACAGCCGCTCAATACTCTATTGTATGATCAAACCCTAATTTATTTAACCCGTGCCCTGTAGATGGCCTTGTGGGCCATTTAAAAGATTTTTGTCTTAATCTTAAGAGCTGTGGGAAGCCATTGAGATGTTTTAAATGGGGCGTGGCTTGGGTAATTTACATTTTTAAAAGATCCTTTTGGCTGAAGAGCTGGGACCCAGGGTGGAGGAGTGCAGAGCGTGAACTGGGAGACCAGTTAAGAGGATCACTGTCAGTGCCCTGCCTGTGAGAGGCACCGGGGTTCCAGTCGGGGGTGCAGGGGTGTGGGAAGGAGGCAGATTATTTGAGTGAGATGGACTGGGGCCTGGGGTGGGTGGGAGGAGCCCAGGGTGGTTCCCTTGACCTGACTCTGCGTGGTGGATGGACAAGCCCAGGCAGAGATGGGGACAGGTAGCAGTGGATGGGCGATGGTGTGGAGACACCAGATCCAAGGTCACCCTGGCCTCACTGCACTGACAGGCGATGTCTGGTTCATCACTGGGTCTGGGGTCTCCCCCCAAGTCAGGGTCTCCAGATCTGAGCCTGGCTCCCTAACAGTGGGCATCAAGCCCCATCTCTGCTAGCTCTCACTTTAGAGGGACTTGCTGGTGGCCCTGAATCCCCCTTTCTCCACTCCAGGCTGAGACAGTGTTTGTGGAGAAGGGCAGCCCTGAGGAAACCTGGCAGCTGGGCTTTTTAATAAATGTAGAGGAGGCTCCTTAGGCACTGTGTGGGGGTGAGGAGGAGGGCTCTGGACAGATGGGACAGATCCTGCCCCTGGTCACCACTGGCAGGGACACACTTCTCTGACCTTGGCTCCGTGGCGAGAGAGGTGCAGGGGGTAGACCCTCCATGCCCTGGAGCCCCCTGAACTTGTCCCTGACTCAGAGCAAGAGGTGTCCTCACAGGGAAGAGCTGAGGTGGGAGCAGCCAGGACTACCCTCTGCCCTCCTTGTACCCATGAAGGAGGCAGTGAGCACGTGGCAGTGCAGGCAGTGAGGGGTTAACAGTCAGCCCACCCCCATCTATCAGCCAGCATCTCCCAAACAGACGGACAGACAAGGCAGCTGTCCAAACAGGCCTGTGTACCTGGCCACAGCCGTCGAGAGGACTGGGCAGTGGCTGTTTACTTTGCTTCCCAACCCCAGTACAGTCTCTCCCCACCCCACCACCACTTGCAGGGTATTTGCAATCTCTCCTTGGGGTTGCACCCTTTACCCCTGCTCCTCCCACCACCCCTGAGAAAAGGATGTCTTTGCTCCGGTCTCTAGGAGGTGGTGACTAAAATGCTGATTGGTGTGGCCGCAGAGCTCACTCCCAGGTGCCTACTCTCTGTCCAGGAGACTTGCAGCAATGCTCCCCGATGCTCACTTTCTGCCAAGAGTGGAAGCTGAATGTCTCAGAACCTGGAGACCTGATAAAGTTGGGGTGTCTGGGGAATCACCTTCTCAAATCACCTCTTGGGAATATGTCTGCTCAGGGCAGGCATGGCTCCCATGGCGGACTCTCCAGGCTTCCTGGGCCCCATGCCAGGCCTGCCCTCAGCCCTTCTTACAGCACCTGGGCAGCTCCTGGGCAGCTCAATGTCCCAACCGTAACTCCTCTGATGCCTCAAGGGAAGCTGACCTCATTGACTGGCCTCCAGACCCATGTCTCCATCTCCCTGAGGCCACCAACAGCCACCCTGCACCTCTACCTGAGCAACCCCTGGGTCCTCCCAGTCCCTTGACACCTGTCCCCACATTGATTCATCATCAGGCTCCTAGGTGGCTCTCAATCTGACCCTCCTGACTGGTGGTGCGTTGTTCGTGGGGCCCAGGTTGCTAGGTGCCCACAGTGTCTAATCACCAGCATGCCGCACCCTCCCCCAGGTCCCCTCCAATGTCCTTTCTCTTGGGAGGTGCCCCCTAGGGTCAGGCTCTCCACTTGCCCTGGCACCAACAGCACTGGGAACTGAGTGCCTACTGTGCTCCTAGCCCTGTAAGGCAGGGGACATGACCAGCCATTTCAGAGGTGAGAAAACTGAGGCTCAGAGAGGCAATGTGCCTTGCACCAAGCTTCACAGCTGCAAAGTATCACAGCCTGAAATAAGAGAGAAGGTCCGTGTGCGATTTGGCAAAGGACAAAAAGAGCTACTTGCTTGGTATGTGAACAGAGTGCCTGGCACAGGGGAGCAGAAAGACGTGCACGACTCTGACCAGGTCCCTGTGGCGAGGTGCCCCATGGGTCTGTGGACCTCATCACACCAAGCCATCACTTGCCTCACAGCTGGCATCACTGGTGTGTGTGTGGGGGGGGGGGCACATGATCAAAACAAATGCTCCCACTTAGCCAGGGCTTTCTGTGTCCTGCTTTACAGAGGGCGCCGAGGCTTGGAGGGGGACGCTCTGGTCCAGGCTCATCTTGCTGGACGTGGTGCAGCCAGATTCTGTCCCAGGCTGTGTTCATCCCTCTACCCCTGAGGCTAGGCCCTGGATCCCTCCTCGGCACCCCCACCCAATGTGACATCTTTACGGCACATGCTGGTCCTGCGAAGGCCTGGATGGGGTGAGGGGTAGGCAGGACACCTCTCAAGTAACGGATTGTAAATTCCTGGGCCCCGGCTTTCCATCCCTAACAACCTCCTCCCTGGGTTCACAGCGCCTGTCCCTTCGCAGCCAATTTAAATGAGGGGTCCCAGACCCTGGGCGTAAAGCATTCCAGACTCGGGAGAGGGGGCAACTATTGTTTCTCTAAGAAAAAATAAAATAAAATAAAATCAACTGGGTCTCTGCAGCTTCTAATCACTCTCACATGTGCTGCGTGGCTCCCGCCGAGGACAGCCCTCTACAGTGTGTGAGCCCCTCAGGGGCACAAACCCTGCTTCTCCCAGAGCCCGTGGGGAAGGCCCCTGATCCCCATTATACAGTGGAAGAAACTGAGGCTGGGGGAGGGAAGAGAGAGCAACCATGCTTTGGTCACCCACTCACAGAAGGGACAGACGAGCACCCTGCTCGGTCATCAGCCAGCGCACACACGAGCCAGGATCTCCTCAGGCCCGTGGGATTTGAACCCCCGGCCTTCGGACTCCAGAGCTGGAGACCTTGGCCCTCTGCAGTGTGGCCTCCCCACATGAGGAGGAGCGTCTGCTGCCCCTTGGAAGGGGCCTGGTCCCCACAGCCCTGCCAGGGGCAGGTCCTCCCACCACTGCAGCTGGGGCCTGAGAGCATCAAGGCTGGTTTTTAATAAGGAAGATGAATTTTCTTGGAAGCCGGGTTCGGGAGGAGGGGGCAGCAGAGGCTGTGACAGAGGCTCTCTCTGCCCTTCTGGTGGGAGGGGAGCGGAGGCCTGGCCGCTAGGGGCTTGGGCTGTGGGGGGCCGCCGCCCCAGGCCTGGAGGGAGCTGGCTCTGCGCGGCCTGAGCTCTTTCCCCGTGTAAGCCCACAGGATATTACACTGCCTTTGTGTGCCTGGTGACCCAGCTGCTGGTTATTGAAAAATTCCACCGCTCGGCACAGGGCAGGCCCGCTGACCCCTCATCCCGGGACGCGCCTATCTTTCAAAAGATACGGGATTAGAGCACCAGACCCGACCTGGAGCAAAGCCCCGTCTGGGGTGTCTGTGTTTTCGTGGCCTCTCGGGATACTGGCTGGAGTGGGCTCTTGGCGCAGGATTTAATTAGTTGGAATCAGCCTGCGATTACTGCGGCGACTATTTACCCAGCCACTCTGCAGTCTGAGCCCTGCTCGGAACAAAGATGGGCCCCTCGGCCCCACTGGCCAGGCCAGGGGCCCCGGCTGAGCCGTGGCCCAGCTGCTAGGAGGGGAGGGCTGTGGGTCTGGCCAGGCCTTCCGCCGGCGCACCTCATTTAGCCAATATTTGTGGGTTTTTGCAATGCAAAGCATCTACGTGGGGCTTTTAAAAAATTAAAGCATCTTGAGAAATTTATGGTCAATTTCCGAGCATGTCCCCTCCCCCAGCTCATAGCCCAGCCGGTGGTGGAGCAGAGCTGGCTTACTGGGGTGGGATTGAATCCTGCTGATTTGAGGGTGAGCTGGACGCAGACGCGTGTCCGGGATGCCGAGTCCTGGGAGTGTTGGGGAGGTGTCTTTGCCCTGAGCTTCCATCGCCCCCAACACTACCTCCCAGGATGCCCCCCTCCTCTGTCCCCACACCCCAGCTGCCTGTCTGTCTTGCACTCCCACCAGGCAACCACCACCGTGGTAGCAGTGAGCTTGATCAGGGAGAAGAGGTCAGTATACACAGTCTCCTCCACCACGTACCCAGGACTCCACACAAACATACACACGCGTGTGTGCATACAGGGCTTGGACGCGCCAGGAGTCTGCAGCCCCCCACATCCGCCTACCTGTGCCTGCCAATACAGGTGTGGATGTTGCACTGCACAGGCACCTATCCTTACACATGCATGTGCAGCCGCTCACACTCACCTGAACATCTGTATCTGCCCCACCCTGCTGTTCCTATATGCCTGCATGTATAGACATGCGTGTCTACGCCCATGTGCACACACCCAGTTCACACATACTCATGTACGCATTAATACCTGCCACCTTTCAAGGCTGCACATGTGCATAACTACGTCCGCAGGCTGATCTCAGAGCACATTCAGACGTTCCACCCCCACGCGTACACACACAGATGCACATTCGTTTGCACCAGGGGAGACATCACATGGGTGTATGCAGCCACGGGAGGCTCTCGGGGCTGTTTCATGGATCTGCCCATTAGAGGGGTGTCCCCTGTGATGATCTAGGGCCTGAGATGCTCTGGGGGACCTGGGTCTGCTGGCCTCCATTCTGGGAGTTAGAGGCACAGGCCAGAGGTACTCTTGGAATCAGATTTAGAAGACCTCCCAGTGCCAGGTTTCTGGAAAAGCTGCCAAGGTGGGGTCTCTCTCAGTCAGGCAGGGTCCGCCTGCAGTTGTTAATCTCAGGCCCAGGAGCCCTGCGCTCAGCCTCCTCAAAGGCTTCCTCCCTCTCACAGGCCTCCCTCACCTCTGCTGAGGTCACTGTGGCCCTAGGGTGCTTGGAGGGTCAGCGTGGGGGCAGGGAAGGGGGCTGCTCAGTTTCCAAAGGATTTGGGGCTCCCTTTCTGCCCCGCTGCAGATACAACTGCCCCCCGGCCCCAGCTCCACATGGCCTCACACGTACACAGACAGGGCCCCATTCCTAACACATACATATGTACACCTATAGACACACATATGCAAACACACTGTCACACACACCTAAGGGGACTGGAATGTCATCTACTTACACAGGGAAACCTGCAGGCACATACAAAGGTATACTCAGGCACCTGCAGACACACGGTGTGCACAGACACACAGGGAAGCACAGGTTTACACTAACACACAAGAACATAAGAGAGGCTGGACAAACAAGGACGCAAATGACACATGGAAACAAAGACAGAGGCTGACACAAATGCCCAAGGACACACCTAGACAACAGGTACACACACACACACACACACAGAGTACACCGAAGTAAAGCTCTTTTACAGAAGAAAATGTCTAGGAAGGTTTGACTATCCTGAAAGTGGCTGTGGGCTATTGCTGGATGGGGCAGGAGGCCCAGGCAGAGGGGAAAGTGGCCAGCCCACAGGCTGAGGCTGGTTTGTGGCGAGTCCAGGGCCCCCAGCTCATTGGCTGCCTCCTCTTCCGAACTCCAATCTGCCCCCAGTCCTTTTCCCTTGCAAAGCCATCCATCCCCGTTTCTGCCCTCTTGGCCCAGCCCTGCTCAGGCCTCCCTTAGCCCTGTCCATCCAGCTCCCCTTAGCCCCGTCCCATCTTAGACACGTGAGGTCCCAGCCCTCAGCTGGATCCCTGCTCTGCTTCCCTTCTGCTCCTTGTACACACTGTCACCTCTCCACCTATCCCTCCTGCCAGCTGGCTTCGTGGAATGCCCTCCCATCTTCTCTGCTGTGCGAGCTGCACACTTCCTCCCACGCTCCCCCCCGACTCAGGCTGCAGGGCCAGGGCTGCCCAGTGCTCCAGGTGCCCAGATAGCCCCTAGGCTGGACTGGACCCCAGGCCCATCACAGTCTCTGTGTCCATTTCTAAATGGCAAACAACTCCGACTGCATCTTGTTTTTTTTTTTTTTTTTAAACCCAGTAAGCACCCAAGACGTTTAAGAAAGGAGGAAAAAATACAAATGCTCCCCCCATTCTGTGGGTACAGGGAACCAAACCAGTTCCCTGAGGGCTTCTAGCTCCTATCTGAGTATCACGCTTTGCTAAGTACCACCCCAGGAGGGCCAGGGCTAGGGTGAAAGTTGGGGGCACAGAGGTGGAGGCTTCTTCGGAGTCTGGAAGATGTAGATTCATCTTAGCTTTGTGATCCTGGGCTCATGACTTCATCTCCAGGGTCTCAGTTTCCTCATCTATAAAATGGGAGGTTATAATCTACCTCTGCAGGGTTCTGGTGAAGCTACAAGGAGAGGGTGAGAGCTGAGAGCCCAAGACAGTGCTCAGGAAGTGACTCCCACATCCCCTCCAATACCGGGGTCCCTGTGGGCTCCTGGCCTCAGTAAGAGCTCCTGTCCCTAAGCCCCAGACTCCTCAGCATCTCTTCCTCACCCTCCCTCTCCTAACCTGCCAGGACACGCAGCTGCCCCTCCACCTCTTCAGCCTGCCCACCTCTCCCCTTCCCTGGCCAGCCAGACTTCGAGGAGACTCTCCACAGCCACTGCTACCACATCCTCACCTGTGCTTTCTCCCCTACTCAACCTGGTTTCAGCTTTCGCCCCTTGCCCCAATCTGCCATTCAGCTGAAATCATATTAACACCTTCCAGACCTAAGGGCCTCATTCATTCATTCATTCATTCCTTTAACCAGCCAACGTTTATCGAGCAGCTACTATGTGCCAGGACTGTGTAAGGGGCTTGATGCCCTCCTCTGCCATTTACCACATTCAGCCATCCCTTTCTTCTGGAAACCAGGATACTATCAGGTCTTGGTTTTCCCCTTGGTTTTCACCTGCTCTTAAATGCCAGGACCCTCAGGGCTCTGTCCCCTCATGACTTCAATTATCACTTTGATGCCAAATGCCCTCCAGCTACCACCTCCAGTTCTGTAGCACTGAGCCCCCCTTCACGCCCCCCTCTTCCTCTCCTGGGCTCCCGGTCCCTTCGCCCACCTGCTTCCTGGGCTGCTCCGAGTAGGTGCCCCCAGGGCACCACTGCCCAATGTGTTTATACCCCAGTTCCCATCACACGGCACATGTGCACAGAGATAGATGTACCAGGATGTTGATGTATTGTGTGTGTGACAGTGAAGCACTGGCTACAGCCCAAAAGGCTGTCAGTGGGGAAAATGGGTCAATAAATCAAAGCTCACCCATTCCCTGGACTGCTATGTCGTGGTTACAAAGACAGAGGTAAATCCACATGCACTGACACGGGCAGATGTCCTCAGCATGTTGTTAAGTGGAACAAACGAGTGCGGAGCAGAGCAGTACAGAGGAGATACGGATGCTGTAAAAAGGGAAGCCAACTGCATGTGCACAGGACATGCTTGCACACATGTAGGAAAGGCCTGGAATGTTCCCCCTCAGTCACTGACTGCCTTTGAGAAGGGGGTGGGGCAAAGGGTGAGGACTGTACCATTTTGCTTGGCTTGCCTCTGCTTGGTCTGGATTTATTAAATGAGCAACAAGGACTTTTATAATATAAAAAAGAAAGAGAATGCGCCAGTCCAATCTGTCCTTCCCTCTAAGCTCGGTTTGCCTGACCAGCTCTTCTGTGTTCCCAGAGCTGAGACCCAGGACCGAAGGCCCCTGGTCTACTCCTCTTCTTATTCTGCCCACGTGGCGCTTCTGCGGGCCCTTCTCTCTGTACACCCACACTACCGGGCCTTATGCCGCCTCCTGGCTCTCTCTGCCTCCTCCTGGCTCTTTGGGAATGAACGTCAAACCATGTCAGGCTGCTCAGAAGCCAAGGCCCTCTGCTGGGCAATAAGCCAGAGCAGCCTGCACATCTGAGTGTGTCTCCAGGGTCCTCTTCAGCCAGCCCAAGCTCTCTGTCCACATTTTCAATACGCATGAAGCACCCAGAACGGTGCCAGCTCACAGGAAAGGCCAGACACCTGAGCTGTTGTCCTCAACACTGCGGCCACTTCAGCAACCTCTCTTTCCACTTCCCTTCTTCCTTTGGCCCTTTCTCTCGTTGCCCTCAATTTTCTGTCTTCTCTCCCCCTTACTGCCTCCCCTGCCTCTTCCTAGAAGTGGATTTGAGGCTCCAGCCCACAAAGGCAAGCTCTCCCAGGTCTGGTCCTATTCACTTGATTGGCCTCACTCACTCGGGGGGGACTGCACCCTGAAAGCCTCGCCCATCCACCTTGCTGCCTTTGCTCCCTGCAGTCCCTCCTCCTGGCCCGGCCTGTTGGTTGGCTGAATGCTTTCTGTCCTTCGCAGCTATTCAGCAGGTGCTTCCTTCAGGAAGCCTGCTGTGCCTGCCATGCCCTGGTGTCCTCCTGCAGGCTGGCCTCTGGGAAGTGGGGAGCTGAGCAGCCAGACCTGGGTTTGGTTTCTCAGACCTCAGTTTTCCCATCTGTGAAACAGGGCCAATATAGTGGCTTCCTCATGGGTTGTCAGGAGGATTGCTGAGCTCCGGGACTCAGCACCTCCGCCCAGTGCCGGGCCGGGCGGTGGTAGCTCCGAGGAGACAATTCCTCCCCCTCCTCCTCCCCCTCCCATCTTTGTCTCTCTGGCACTAGCAGCCTCTCAATGCCTGGCTCCTTCTGGGTTTTGGTCAGTGTTGCATTAACCCTGGAGACAATGGTGTAGCCCTCAGGGAGGGCCCACGCCCCCCTCATTGGGTGTGTGAGGGTCTCTGTGCAGGGGACACAGCTGAGATGCCCCCAGGCTGGCATGGGCTGGCCCCGCCCAGGAGGTGGGCTGCCCGGGGGCGGGCGGGTGGCAGCTGGTGCCGGCTCTGTTCAAAGGCCAGATTCTCCACGCTGGTGAGGGCGGTGGGGGGCGTCAGGCAGGCCTGCTCCACTCCTCCTAAACACACACCACCTGGGGAGGGGGTGGCCCGGATCAGAGACTTGGTGACCCCGCCCCTGCAGCCCAGCTTTCGAAGCACCAGAGGGGCCTTTGTTTCTCTGGGAAAGAGGGGCCGCCACCCCCCTTCTCCAGAGGAGCCCTCCTGGAGCAGCCCCGCTGCTGCCACTGCCTGAGGCTGCGCTGCCCTGAGCCGGGTGAGCCCTTTTGCCAACACTCAGTAAATACTCAATGCTGCATTAAAGCAATAAATAGTCATTTTAAGGAAACCGAGACTCAATTTAGCCACCAGAGTCAGGAGCAGTGGTTAGCAGGGCTGCGGAATGTCACCACACGGCTGGCAGAGCCCCGCCCCTGCCTTCCCCGGCCCCCGGCTCGAGGGGGGGACCAAACAATGGGCTGTGCCAGGCTGCGCTGCCCCGCCCCCCAAATCAGGTTACCGTTGGGGGGACTAGGCAGCAGTTCCCTGAGCTGGAAGAGGCCAGGGAGGCAGGAGGCCCTGATGGGAACGCCCCGCCCCACCTGGGAGTAATAACAACAACAACACAGCAGCAGCCCTACCTGCAAAAAGGCATCCCCACCAAATGGGCCCTTGCTCAGTGCCAAGCACCACGCGGAGCACTGTATGCGCATCATTTTATTTAATGTTTCATCCCCTCTAATGAGGTAGAGACCTTCATCCCCATTTTGCAGGTGGAGAATTCGAGGCTCAGAAAGGCCAACTACTTTGGTCAAGGACAGGAAAGATTTTGCACAACCTGTGCATTTATTAAGCACTAGTAGAGGCCATATCACGTTTGGTCTCGTGACACAGACAAGGGAAGTGAGGCTCTAAGAGGGGAAGGGTCTGGGAGGTGACAGGGCTCAGCTCCCTGCTGATGGTCTGGTCTGGTCTGGGGGAGGAGGAGTGTGCCGACCCCACTCTGGGCCTGTCCGTCTGATCAGGTCGGGGAGTGTGCTGGGCTGAGTGGGGTACTTGGGGGGGCTGGGGCCTGTGACATAGTCTCCAGAGTTATGCGGGCAAAACAAACAAGGCTCCTCTGTGAAGGGCTAGGGGATTTGTGCTCATTGCCATAGAAACCATACAGAGCGTGGGGGGGAGGGGAGCCCGGCAGGCGCTGGAAGACCCCCACAGCCTCAGACCTGGGGCCGGCTGTGGGTGGCCTGGAGGCCGCTGGAGGCAAATGAGAGGTGGGCGGACAGGTGTCTCTTCCACCTGGTGTCTCCCTGGGCTGGAGTGGGAGGCAAGACCCTGGCCCAGGACTCAGGCCAGGCTCCATTGGGCGCTGCTGGCACAGGAGGGCAGAGGAGCCCTGTCAGTCAGGATGTGCCAAAAATACCAGGAAAGATAAGGGCAGCAACTCCTACCCACCCAGCTAAAAATAGTCCCATGCTGGGAGGCAGAGCACCCAGGAGGGGGGATTCCCCACAGACAGCCTGGCCCGCTGCCCCCGCCTCGTGGGTGGCCCCGGGCTGGGATGAGCCCATTTCATGAGCAGGGCAACCGAGGCCAAGGCCAGGGCAGAGGCCCTAGCACGCCGTCTTGGAAAAGGCGCTCTCGAGTGTGAGCGCTGGCTCTGTGCCAGGCGCCTGGCAAGTCATCTGCAGGCCTGGTTTCATCCCAAACAAATCGGGATGATGATGGTAATAACAATAGCTGCAGTCGTTAACATTTATTGCACATTCATTATCTGCCAGCACCATTATAAACATCTCATTTTAGAAATGAGGAAAGGATTATTATTATTCCCACTGTACAGATGAGGAAACTGAGGCTCCCAAAGATCCTTGCCAAAGGCACTCAGCTGCGGGTAGTGACAAAGCTGGGATTTGAACCCAAATCTGACTTCAGAGCTGTTAAACTTTAGGTTGTTCCCTTAAGGTCACCGAGGCACAAACAGGGGCACCCACTTGCCTTAGGTCACAGCAAGAGAGCCAGGATCAAAACCCAGAGGGTTCTGACTTCTCCAGGTCCCAAGTGAGTCACCTCAGCCAGCACTGTCCTCCTTGCCAGCAGTGTGCGGATGGTGCCTGTTTGTTCTTCCCGCTTGGCAGTCCTGCCCCCACCCCAGCCTCCTCCGTCTGCCTCTCTGAGCCGAGGATACTAGCCTCCCTGCCTGTCCCCTGTGGCACAGCTCCACCCAGACGAAGGCCAGGCCAGGGCCTGGGGCTGCCCTGTCTAGACACTTCTCGAAACTCGGCAGCGGTGTCCGCTCTTGAGGGCCTGGCCTGGCTGGGCCCAGCAACAATGGGCCCTCTGTGCCCAGCTCAGGGCCTGCTCCAACAGGCCGCCCACCGGCTCCCAGCCCAGCCCCAGCCCCACACACTTCCGAAGTGCCTCCCCAGGCCCCTGTGCCCACCCTGGGAGCAGGCATCCTTCTCCCTAAGGGCAGGGCGTGGGAGTCGCACACAGCTAGATCAGGGAACTGGTTCTGCAGAATTCCCAGGGCTGTGCTCCCAGGCTGCGAGCCAGGAGGTCTCCAAGGGTAGAAGCCAGGCCAGAAGCCATGCACAGGCTGGGACATTTCAGTCTCTGCCACTACCCTCAAGCTAAGAGGCTCCTGGCCCCATTGTACAGCTAGGGAAAGTGAGGCTGAAGGGAGTTCCCTGGCAAGGGTCACTAGGAAGTATAAATAAATGAACTTTTCCTGGGCAGGTATAGTAATGATAATTATTATTGGGCTCCAATGTACTGAGCAGTCACTCGTGCCAGGCCCCTGCTAAGCACTGCACATGGGCCATCTCTCTCAGTCAGCACACTCCCTGAGCACAAGGTACCATATTAACCCCCTTTGTACAAGCTGAGAGAGAGGTGAAGTGACTCTTGCAAGGCCATACAGCCGGCAAGTCATAGACTGGCAGTGCCACCCAGGTCTCTCTGACTCCAGACTTCTTTAACCTTCGAGGTGCTGAGCAGGGAGGAGGAACCTGTGGGTGGGGGAGAGGTGCAGGGGGCTCTGCTGTCCTGCAGGTACCCTCTATGCCCGGAGGGTCTAGCCTTGGGAGAGGCTTGTTTCCAGCCATTCTGCCTCCACAATCCCCACATTGTTGATTCATTAGGTAATTTCCCTGGAAGCACCAGCTGTTCAGAGGGTGGCAAGATGACTGATTGAGGCGGCTGGGGGCTGCAGGGGCCACTGGGTGGGGAGCGCTGCAGGCCTGTCCAGGCGAGGGCAAAGGTCGCGCCTGGCCAGGTGTCTTCCTCCTGGCTGTGGCGCCCACACCTTGCAGGGACCCCTTTGAGGATAGCGAGGAGGCAAGCCAGCTCCTCCCACCAGGGCCTGGCATTTCCAGGTGCCTGCTCAGGGCTGGGCCCCCCACCACAGGCTGGTGAGCAGGGAGGGGCAGGTGGGCAGGGCCCCCCCAGAGCCTCAGGCTCTAGCAGCCCAGCTGAGCTGAGGCAGTCGGGGAGCAGGGAGGAGTCTCCTTCTGCTCTGGCTCCTCTGAGGGTCGCCTCTCCATGCCTCCGGGCTGGCCCATTAAACCTGCTCCGCTGCCCAATAAACAGACAGCAACCATGTGCTGCGGCTCAGCTTCAGTGCCCCCCACGCGCCAGCCCTTGGCCCACCTGCTGGAGCAGCTGCCCTGGAGATGTCTGCCTGCCTCATCCTGGGCTGCCTATGCTGCTTGCTCAGAACCACCCTGCCCCTGCTGGAGCTCCTGGCAAGAAGCCAAGGGAACTCCAGAGGCAGTCCTGCAGTGGGGTGTCTACACTGGCTGCAGAGGCCACTCTGGGTCAGGGTATCTACATTGGCCTCAGAGGTTGTCCTGTGTGGAGAAGTTGTTCTACTCTTTTTCCTTGGGCTGTCCTGTTCCCATCCCAGATCTTAGATCTTGCTTTTTCAGGGACACTTTTGTGGGGTCCCCTGACTGGTTAAGCTGCCCTGCTCGGACTCTGCAGCAGCTGCCTGTGGGCCCCCCACCCCATTACAATACCTACCAAAGACCCCGACACTGCCTGTTTCATGGTTTGTATCTCCATTCCAACCCACGAACCACAGCAGGCATGGGCCAGGGCTGGCTTGGTTACAGCCGCAGCCCCGGCCCACACAGGGCGCTCAAAGAAAACCAGCATTAGGTGAAGGAAGAAAGGGACAGGTAGACAAACCCATTAAGCGAAGATCACCTGAATGTTCCCGCAAGACTGGAAGTCACTCTGACCTCCTGGATTTCAAGCCCTGCTGTGGGGCTGTGTTCTAGGCTTCGGTACAAGTGCTTTATAAATATTAACTTGTGTTAGCCCTCCCAGCTCCCTGTGGAGGTGGGTTACAACCTTGTTTACAGATGAGAAAACTGAGGCACAGAAAGGTTAAGTAACTTGCCCAAAGTCTCGCAGTGGTCAAGCTGGGGTTTGACCCAGGCCAGCTGGCTCCAGAGGTCCTGCTAATCACTTTATAACGACACTGGCCTCAGAAATCACTTCTTTGGCAGCTCCAGGAGGGTCTACACTGACCAGAGAAAGCACATGTTGCCTTGGCCACAGGAGGACAATCTCCAAGGTTAGTGGAGACACCCACACCTTGGACAACCTCTCAAGTTAGTAGAGGTGGCCCCTCTGAGGCCAGGGCAGATAGCCCCCTCACAGGACAACCCTGAGGCCAGTGTGGACACCCACACACAGAACAGTCTGGAAGGTCAGGCCAGTGTCTGCAGCCAGATGACTGAGGAGGGCCCTTGCCCTGACCTGAACATGGAAGAGGCTGGATGGGCCAGGGCCGGCCCTGGGGGTGGGGAGGAAGGCTGGGTGCCTGCAGGGCTGGCCTATCCCTGGCCCAGCTGGGGCGCAGGAGGGCCTCCTGGGGATGGCGTGAAATTGCCATTCTCTACTGAAGGGCTTCTGCTGGAGGGAGCCTTCCGGGCCCAGCGGGGAGGGGGTCAGCGGGCGCCCCGGACACGTTTTGCCCAGGCCTGGGACCCTCCTCACCACCTGCTCAGCACTGGTGGCCAGGACAGGAACCAGACAGGCCTGGGGCATGAGTTGCCTGAAGCTGTCCTGCTCTGCGGGGGCAGGGGGTCCATTCAGGCCTGTGACAGGGCCCTTCTGGGGCCAGACAAAAGGCACCAGCCCCCAGCAACAGAGAGTAAGGAGTGTGCGTGTGGGTGTGAGAGAGTCTGTGTGTGTTTGTATGCATTCTGTGTGTGTGTGTCTGTGTATATATGAGGGAGAGGGGGCCACAGTTCCAGAAAGCCCCCTCAAAGGGCCCCACCCATCTGCATCCCAGCCCCAGGTCAGGCTGCCCCTGTCCCAGGATGGGACCTCTGGTCCCCAGTATGGACTTCCCACCCCTGCCAAGAAGTCCTCACTTCCCGCCCCCCAAACGAGGTCTGAGAGGGGCAGGGGGCTCTCTGGATTGGGACTCTTGGCCTTTCCTGCTGCAATTAATGCAAATGATTTTCCAAGGTTTGGGCTTGATAATTTGATTATTTGTTCGGCATTTATCTTAAGCAAAGTGGATGACAAATAACTGCAAACTAATGTGATAAAAACCATTTATAAAGCTGCCTCGTTCGGGGGCCTTCCCCTAACTATTTATGACAAGGTAATAATGCTGCCGCGTGCGTCCGCCTGACTTTAAATTGGTTACTTAGAGGCATGATGGATGAGGGGCGAGGCCACCTTCTTCTGAGGAGAGCTCCTGATTTCTGATCTCATTTTTGAGGATAATGAATTATATCTAATTAGTCCTTCCCAAATCTAATCAGGAGGTGGGAATTTGGACCAGAAGGAGGGGGCTGGCAGGCGGCAGGGAGGGCACAGGGTCAGCAGGCAGGGTGCCCCCAGGCCCTTGGAGGTCTGGTTGCCTGTGGGAGGGGGGGCGGGCAAACTGGAGGCTGGCTCGCTTGCAGCCCACTCCCTGTGCCCTGGCCAAAGGGATCCAGCGCTGACAAGTCCCCCCCACCCACCCACCCCCCGCCGGCTATAGACCCTTCCCCACTCCCCCTAAACTCAGGCAGTGCTTTTGCAGGCTCAATCTCTCCTGCTCCACTGGCCTCACGGCTCACCCCTCCCCCGAATCCTACAAGCCAGCCACCACTTTCCCCAAGACAGCATCCTTATTCCTGCCTTCTTGACCTTTGTACTCACCCCAGAATTCCCTCTCTGTCCTCCACATTTGGGAATCTCCCGACAATGCTATCACACGTCGCTTAGCCACTCTTCTGAGAAGATTTCTCCCATCCCACAGCTACACCCCCCCCCCCCCAGGCAAAGCCCCAAGGCCCCTTGTTCATCTCTTCCCTAGACTGTAGACTGTTAGCCCACCCTGGACCTTGATGCTCTGTGAAAGGGCTGTCTCTTCTCTGGCCAGACATGGCCCTGTGCCAGGTGAACAAGGTACAAGATAGATTTCAGTCTCCCCACTCACTTGACTGGGTGCCCTTATGCAGTGAACAACCTATACAACAGTTCCTAAACAGCCTTAGGCGCTCTCACAAAACTGGGAGCTCCCTGGGGCTCCCTTACTTATCCCGTATTCCATGCCTAATACGGTACCCGGCACACAGCATGTCCTCACTAATTGCTTGCTGAATGGATGAACGCACCAAGAGCCTCCCGCTTCCAAAACTGGAGTTCCTGTCGTGGCTCAGTGGTTAACGAATCTGACTAGGAACCATGAGGTTGCGGGTTCGATCCCCGGCCTTGCCCCAGGGGTTAAGGATCCGGCGTTGCCATGAGCTGTGCTGTAGGTTACAGACGCGGCTCGGATCCTGCGTTGCTGTGGCTGTGGCATAGGCTGGCGGCTACAGCTCTCACTGGACCCCTAGCCTGGGAACCTCCATATGCCTCGGGTGTGGACCTAGAAAAATGCAAAAAGACCAAAAAAAAAGAGCCTCCCACTTCCAAAACTGACTCAGGAGCTACAGGGTACCCATGCCCCTGTGGAAGTGGCAAGGGCTCCACAATCAGAATGCCCTGCTGCCCTCCTTCAGGAGGCTCCCAGGATCCCTCTCCCTGCAGACAGGCAGCCCCTGCAAATGAGTTACTGTTGCGTAGCAGACTTATACATATAAGCAAAGTTCTGTCTGCAGAGAAAAGTATGATCAGGTTCCCAAGCACACTTTCCCTTTTTTGTGGGTTTTGTATGTCATAAAATATCTGCCGCCCCTCAGCATATGGAGTCCCAGGCAAGAGATCAGGTCAAAGAGCTGCAGTTGTGACCTTTGCTGCAAGCTGCGGCAACACCAGATCCTTAACCCCCTGGGTGGAGCTGGGGATGGAACCTGTGTCCTGGCTCTGCAGAGATGCCACCAATCCCACTGCATCAGAGTGGGAACTCACGCCCAGTCTCATGAAATGCTCTCCAGGGTTTTTCATGCACTACCACGTTTGCGCTCTTTAGTATCATTATCTTCCTTCGGTCTTTTGTCCACTTCGTCAAGTTGGAGAGGGCTCCCTTTGTGAGAAGAATGTTTCTTCTTAATAGCACTGCCTTTATCGTGACCATTTCCCACTTGTTTAACCTTTTGTTTTGGGCCATACCTGTGGCATGCAGAAGTTCCATGCAGAAGTTCCCTGGCCCCGCGATCAAACCTGAGCCACAGCAGTGACCCAAGCCACAGCAGTGACAACGCTGCATTCTTAACCCACTGTGCCCCAAGGGGCTCCTTGTTTAACCTTTTTAAAAGCTCGGAGCAAAATGTAGTAAGGTAGTCCAAAAAAATGCATACACCTTGTTTAAAAGGTGGCAAGGGGGCCAGATGAATGACTAGCAGGTGGCCAGTGCCAGCTCTCGAGTGTGAGTCCTTCTTTCCTCAGGTGATGGGCAAGAGCCAGATCCAGGATAGAGCGCGGTTTGGGTATCCGTACATAGTATCTCCAAATGCAGCCACACCAAAGTGTAAGATCAGAAGATCTGGGGTCCCTCCAACGCAACCGTTTTCACCCCTAAAACTGGGGGTGATTTTTGCCCCCCCAGGGGGCATCAGGGATGTCTGGAGGCATTTTTGATGGTCATGGCTGGGGGGTGTGGTGCTAGTGGCATCTTGTAGGTAGAGGCTGAGATGCTGTTGGATATCATTCAATGCACAGGACAGCCCCCCAAAGCCCAGAGCAATAGAGGCTGCAATCTAACGTGGTTCAGACTCTTGTCAGAGAGCTCAGTGCTAAGCAGCAGAGGGCACGGAGGCCTGGGATGGATGCGAGCAGTGTGCCTCCACCCTCCTGCTGGCCTCCTGAGCCCTACCTGCCCCTGGGTCCCTCGAGTTCCCTGAAGCATCACATCCCTTCCTTCCCTGGCATATGACCCTCAGAAATTCCTTGTTCAAGCCACTTCTACACCCCTTGCTCTTGTCTGCTTGAAACTATCAGCCAGGGGCAGGGGCACGGGAGGGGAGATATGGGGGGGAGACAGCCTCTGCTGAAGAACTTGTTCAATATGTCACTTCACCAAAGGTTTAACGGGAGCCTCTATGGGCAGGCACTGGGCAAGGGCTGGGATTTGACACCTGCCCATTTTCCATCCCTCATATAAGATACCTGCAAAAAAATGAATTTAGTAAAAGGAAAAAAAAAATCTCTCCTGATAAAATTCATCAGCCTCCTGCAGTCAGACAATGGCGATTCTCTACTCCATCCTACTTCCCCTTCTGTCTTGGCTGCTGGGATGCTCAGAGCTCAGTGTAACCCTCATCTTGGTAAAGTATTAGCTTGGGTGCTTGATTTACATCCCTTGCACTCTCCAGGGATTTGAGCCGCTGCATTTGCTTTGAGAATCTTGGAAGCCAGCTCACATCCTCTAAGGAAATAGCAGGTGTGCATCATAAATGAAGACGCACAGCCCTGTCCCCAAGCAGCAGGGAGAGCCAGTCACTGTGGACCGCTGGCCCCTTGGTATCACGTTCAATGACTAAAACTTGATGTTCATATGACCTTGCGACTATGCTTAAAACAACAACAACGACAACAGTGAATTGCACACTTTTAAATTGTGAACTTCATGTTATGTGAAATTCTGTATTATGTGACTTATATATCTAAAATGAAACAAAACAGCAGCAACATATTCCTATATCCCCTCTGAGGCTTAGGGAAGTGAAGTGATTTGCCCGAGGTTGATTCAGTCATTCAACAAATATTTTTTGAGCAGCTACTGTTCTGGGTACCAGGGAATCTATGTCTCAATGAACAAAACAGCAGAACCCCTCCGTCTGTGCTGCTTCTGCTGTGGAGAGCTTCTCAGCTAGTGGGGGGCAGAGCCATCCTGAAGCTCCAGTCCCATCTGCCTGCCTTCCCTCTTGGGACAGCATTCTCCCATGCTGGGCAGGTGACCCCCAACTTCCGGTGCCCTGGGCAGCCCCCTCAGCCCCATTGCATCTTTTTTGTTCCCCTCAGGAGAACCAGCTGGGTGTCTGGGGGCCGTGCAGACCCTTAGAGCTTCCCATCAGTGGGGCCACTGCAGGAGGGCTGGAGCACAGGGCTAGCAGGGTCCTCAGGGCTGAGCTAGGGACACCCTCCTGGCTGCCGTCCCAGGCCAGGGCACCTTTGGAGGTGCCCCCCCCCCCCAAAAAAAGTATGCTTCCCACGACAGAAGCACACCTTTATCATATTCAGGCCCACTGCTTCCCTGGCTCCTCGTAGGCACTGCAAGATCTTGTCACAACGCACCGTTTCACAGGGTGAAGGGACTTGCCCAGGGTCACACAGCAGGCAAAAACAGACCCAGGATTGTGTGTCACAGCTGTCCCTACTCCCTACTCTTCCCACTGGCCCTGTTCCCTGTGGCATGCTCCAGGTCTGGCATCCAGAAGGCACGCAATAATTATTCTTTTATTTCCTTCTCCAGAGCTGGCTGCTCAGGCCTTGGCACTCAGGTCACAGGACAGAAGACAGAGGTCACAGGGGAAAGGCCCTCTTCTGGGATATACGGCTATGGTTTGGCAAGAGCAAGTCTGTCCCTCCACCAGCCCCAGCCTCTGGCCGTCTGTGTCCCCCACCTGGCACCTACCACCCACCCACCCGTCCAATGATCATTCACACAAACGCCCTCTGAGTGCCTGCTCCCAGCCACACAGACACAAGGCTCCCAGAGCTGAACTAGACACAGTCTCTGCCTTCAAGTTATTTGCCGTCTCCAGGGAAGAGCAGTGAGTAAACAGATCATGACAATACATGGGCTGGGGGCTGGGGTGGGGCAAGGACAGCGGGCTGTGGGAGCCCAGCCAAGGGACAGAAAAGCCAGGCAGAGTGCTAGGGAAGGCCCTGGATGTGGCGCTCCACTGAAACCTGCATGAGAGGCAGGAGTTACCCCAGAGGAGGCAGTGGTGGGTGTCGGGCTCCAGCAGAGGGGATGGCTTGGGAGTGTGGCATCCTGGGGCCCTGAAGTAGCTCAGAACCACTGGAGCAGAGTGAGAGAGTGGGGGTCAGCAGGTGGGCAGGGCAGAGCTGGCAGCGTGTACCAGGTTCTTACCCTAAGAGTGGAGCTGTCGGCAGGCGGTGATGGAGCTAATGTGTCTGAGAAGGAGGGCCAGTTACAGCTGCCACTGTGGGTGGGTTGGCACAGCCTGGAGGGGGAGGGTCCAGGCACAATGGAGACATGAGCCAGCGGTGGGAGACTGATGGGAGGCTGGAGAGAAGGGGAGAGTTCCAGAGATGAGTGGGGTTAGATGAATGCCCAGGCCTTGATGGTCGCACAGGGTGAGGGGCAGAGATGATGGGTACCAAGACAATATGCTGGTTTTCAGCCTGGGAGCCTGGTAGACAGAAGTGCCATTTTCTAAAGTTATATGAAATAATAAAACCCAGGGGGTTAGGGATGAGGGTAGGAGGGAGATGGGCGTGGCTATAAAAGGACCCCAGGAGGGATCCTTGCGGTGGAACCAGTCTGCACCTTATCTGTGGTGGTGGATTCAGGAACCTACACAAGCGATGAAATTGCAGAGAACTACTCTCGTGCACACATTCGAATACACATATGTCATATTAGGAAAATCTGAACCGTACGGATGTCAGGGTCCTGGTTGTGATATTGCACTTGGGTTGAGCAAGATGTTGCATTGGAAGAAACTGGGTAAAGGGTACAGGGGACCTCTCGGTTTTATTTCTTACAACTGCTTGTGATTCTACAGTTGTCTCAAAATAAGAGCTTAATTTAAAAATATCTGCTTAAAAAAAAAAAAAAAAAAACCAGAGGAGCAGGGTTTGGGGATGAGGGGGATGGGTCTCAAACTAAGGCAGCTCCTAACACAAAAAGATCCAGGCTCTATGGCACCCCTGTGCCCACTGCTCCGTCTCAGCCTTTGGGCACCTCGGGTCTGTCCTGGTTTAGTTTCCCTCTTCAGTCTTTCCTGGCCCTGGGCTGATCAGTCCCCCTCACTTGATTTGGCCTCTCCCTCGGGTTCTTTCTTCTCCATAAACATCCTGGGAGGCCACACCTCGGCATCATGCCCCTCCTCACTCCCTGTCCCCACTGTCCCCATGAGTGACCTGTGACACCACTTACCTACCCATCCCCTGGTTCGCACAGGAAGGTGGGGACCGGCGAGGACCAGCATCACCAGGGAAGCTCAGTCCCAGGCACAGATCTGCGCCCGTTCCTTTGTCCTCTGTGCCGAGCGGGTCTGCTGTGCCCACTCAGGAGCACAAGGTCCTGCGCAGGTGGGAGATGTGCACAGAACCGGCACGGCCATGTGCACACATGGACAGACACACAGGCACGCAGACCCGCAGACCCGCGTGTGCAGAGACCGTGGATGTGCGTAAAGATGTGTGTGCACTCACGGATCACAGGGACACGCGCACCCTGGAGCCCCAGACCCGCCCAGGCTGCCCACCCCGCCCCCCACCTGCAGGAAGGCTTCCCTGCCAGGTGCAGTTATCACGCCCCAAACAAATCCCAGCTGATAAGGACCCTGCCTTTGAACCGGAGCCCTCCCCTCCGCTGTGATCAGATAAGCACAGAGGGAAGAAAGAGAAAATCCCCGCTCTTTCTCCTTCTCAGACTCCCGCTGCGCTGCTGCTCCAAGAAGAGGGGCTGCCTGAGGGCCTCCAGCCCCCTCCCGCCTCACCCCCTCTCAATCATGCCTCGGATCACAGGCACGGTGACAGGCCGCTCCTCCGGTTTGGGTTTCAGTCCAGGGGAGCTGCAGCCTCCGGCAGCCTAGCCAGGGGCCCCTACACCTGGGTTTGAAGGGCCACTGGGGGCTCTGTTGTGGGGACCCCCAAGCTGTATGGAGCGTCCCACCTAAGGGACCCCTCAGCCTCAGAAACCCTGGCCTCTGAGGTTTTTTTGTCTCAAGGGTCCTGATTTATAAGACTCTCCTATTTTATGGGGTCCCCCAAGCTCACACCTCGGTGTGTGCGGTTTCCCACACAACCTAGATTGTGGGACCCATCTAAGGCCCTGAATTATAGGTCCCACCCCACCTCCAAGGGCAGGATCTGTGGCTGCTTCTTAAACCCTTGGCTCAGGGCCTGGCTTTGGGGATCCCCATCTCAGAGGCTCTATCCCTGAGCAGTCCATTTTTCAGAATCTGGGTCTTCAGGATCCTGCTCCCCCTCCCCCAAAACCCGGGCACTAAGAGCCAGGAGGCCTCAGGAGAGGAAACTGGGACCTAGGGGAGAGGGGTCAGGCGGGAAGGTTAAAGGGGCAGCGTTCCCACGCCCTGCCTGGGGCCGAGGCATAATTAGAGGTCTCAGGTGTGTGTGTTGTGGGGCGGGGCTGGGCTCCAAGGGCTTTCATTTTGTTTATCTTTCACAAAGACCCCCACCAGGGGGCCACTGTCCCTCTTGAGACAGCTCAGCATCTCAGCTCGGGGCTACCCTAGTTCTCTGCACCCCATCCCCCCTCACACCTGCCAGCTGCCAAGAGGACAGGAGCCCTCAGGGGTCCAGGGACCCGCATGGAGTCTGTGGCCAACAGACCAGGCTGCCCTGGAGCCCAGGGCAGGTCAGAACCCTCTCCTGCTCCTTCCAGCCTCCTTCCAGGTGCCTCCCCCGCTCAGCTGACTCGACAGAAAACCCTATGATTTATTTATGCCCAGGAGCAGCCTCTGCCCAGGATGCAGATGGAGGAGGATCCATGCAGTCCCAGAGAGGAGAGGGAGCCGGGGGAGAGGGGAAAGAGGAAGGAGAGAAGGGGAGAGAGAGAGGGAGAGACAAATACATGGAGGAGAGGGGAGCAGGCCTGTCTCCACCCTGGAGCCCCATCCAGGCCCCTGTCCCCATCACCTTCCCCACATCTGACTGCATCCTTCCCCATCACCGCCTCATCTGGGCCTTCGCAGACCCAATTACTTATAATAAACAATTCCGTTTATCTTTATCAGAATCATTATCTAAATTGGCTACATGACACATACTGTTCTCTAAGTGTGCCCCGGGGAGGAGGGGCCATAAAAGCCGGGTTCTGCACTCCGTAATTATCCCTCTATGGGCCATAAACCATTACACTGGTGTTTAAAATAGGTATGGCGAGCAGTTTCCCAGCCCACTGAGGGCCACCCAGGGCACCCACGAAAAGGATGTGCTGGAAGTTTTGCTGCGGCCAACAACTTCCAGCTGCGCGGTGGCTCCTAATGGGGCTCCTGTGAGGCTAGCAGTGTGGTCCTGGGGACAGGAGGGTGAGCAGTGGGCAGCCGAGCCGCCAGCCAGGAAGGAGGCTGCAAGGCAGGGCTGGCTTGGGGCTCTCCCGCTGCCTTCCTGGCATAATGAATGTCCTCTTTCTAGGACCGCTGGCTCTCTCTCTCCCGCCGCTGCTGACTTGGGTTTTCCTCACTGTTTGCAGAAGCGCCTCCACCATCCGTGGGGCTGGTCTCCCCCTCACTGTCCCCAGGGAGGCCCATGTCAGCATCTCGCTCGTGATTAAAACAAAACACTAGGCTTCCCCCTCGGAGCCCCACCTGCCTTTCAGCTGACTGGTCAGAGCTGCAGCTCTGGCCTTGTCTTCCCAGAGGTCTCTGTCCCCACTAGCCTCTAGGAGGGCCGACTAGCGTCTGCATCCCCACAAATGGCCCATAGCCCTGGCAGCCAGGCCCTGTGCTTGATGTGCCAGGACATGCCACCCAGACACTTGGGCAGGGCAGAAGGCCCCTTATCTGAGGCCTCCTATGTCTGGCCCTCCTGGAGGTGGTCAAACAAGAGCTCCAGCTGTGCAGACCAGGCAGGGACAAAAATATGCTGTAAGAGAGGGGCTCCTAGTGGGCCTCCACCTGGGGACGTGGTGAGAGGATGGGTGGGCATTCCCAGGCTGAGGAGAGGAAGAAAGAACAAAGAACAGTCTCATCAGCAGGTACAGCAGGTGCAAAGAGGCAAGAATGAAACTGAGAACAGTTAAAAAAAAAAAAAAAAAGTGCCTAGAACAGTGGTTCTCAAAGTGAGGTTCCCCAGAATAGCGGCCTCAGCCTGGAGGCCTGGAATCTTATTAGAAATTTAAATTCTCAGGCCCCACCCCAGATGTATTGAATCAGAAACTCTGGGGAAGTGTTCAGTTTAATATAACTAGTTGGTTGGTCATTTGTACAAACTAGTTTGTAGTTATTTTAACAAGGCCCAGGGTGGGGGTTCTGATGCCTGCTCAGGTTTGAGAACCCCAATGCTAGAGCATACGCAGGAGGGGAGCTGGGAAGAAGCAGGGAGATACAGCAGGGGAATGCCTCTAGGAGGTTCCTAGAAGGTCTTGAATCCCTGGAAGGGTTCTGCAGAGCATGGAAGGCTTTTAAGTAAGGCAATGATAAAGTCAGATCGACATTTTAAAAAGTTCACCCTGACTTCAGAGTGGAGGGAGCAGCTGGCAGGCAGGGAGGCCAGGAAGAGGCTGAGGCAGGTGTTCAGGGGAAGAAGGATGAGAGGGCCTGGGCTGGGGACGGCCAAGGGGACAAGGAGGAGGGGAGAGGTTTCGGGGACAGTCAAGGGGTCAAATGGCCAGGATGGAAGGGGTGAGGGACGTGGAGGCATCAAGGAATCAGACCTAAGTGCCCAGGAGGATGACAGGGACCTCTCTCGCCAAGACAGGAAGGGGGGTTCTGGAGGGGAGGGACCATGACTTCACATCAGTGCTGTCTCAGGGCCCTGCAGAAGTCCCCCGTGAGGAAGTCGCCAAGTCCCTGATGCCCCATCCAGGCGGAGCTCTGGGTGTGGAAGTTGCTCACGTGCATGGCCTCCCTCCACCTAGTTAATTGGTCCCAACCTTTGGGCCCTTCCGTTTCAGCCTCCCCATTCCTGGTGACTTCATGGTCCTGGGCAGCCCCGTTGCTCAATCCCAGTGCCTCCGCTGGCAGCCCAGCACCTCTCTACCTAAGTCCAGCATCATCTTCAATTGGAGAGTCATCCACCCATGCATCTGTCCAGCCATCTGGCCACCTGGCTTGCTGAGCCACCACTCTGCCCATTCCCGGGCTCCTTGCTTCATTATTTTCCCCATGCTTTCTAAGTGAGGGTTGATTAACACCACTTCACAGATGAGAAGACTAAGACTGAGAGAGGCCAAGTCACCTGCTCAAGATAACACAACCAACAAGTGAGAGGAGTTCAGGTTTGATCCCAAGTCCTGCCCCCACCAGTCCACCAAGAGGATGCCTGTGTTGTTTCCCAGCTGCAGGGCTCCAGCCCCGCCTGGTTCTCCCAGGGCAGGAAGGAGTTAGTACCCACGCGGTGGGCGGTGGGCAGACCTGAGGGGCTGGGACCTGCCTTCGAGGGAGGCCCGGGAATCTCAAGGTCTCCTTAATGTGCCCATAACTCATTCCCTGGGTTCACTAATGGTCCCAGCTATTAGTGCCGAGCACAGCTAAGCAAACTACAAAATATTCCTCTGACTCAACAATCAATTTCCATATTGTTACAAATGGAGTCCACACCCGCCACGGTTCATTTTTCTTCAAGGGCCTTTTCCCCCCTTCGTTCTCTTTACCCAGTACAGCGAGGAAGTCATTATCGGGTGTTATGAATTTCACAATGGGCTGAAAAAATAAAAATGCATACCACGTCACATCAAGGCCGTATTCTGGAAAGCTGCCTTTCCCATCACCCAAGGAGCTGCCAGGGTCAGGAGAGCAGGAGGGGTGGAGCAGAGACAACAGCTCCCTGGAGACAGCAGGAGAGAGGGTCGGGGGCAGATATTGGATCTCTGCTGTGTCCCCATGAGCTCACCCAGTCTGTTCCCAGGACTGCCCTGGACTGGCTGCTCCTAAAGATAAAGGGTGGGGTGGTGGGGCTGGACCTGGGGTTAATGAAACCTCTGGGCTCCCCTGAGAGGCTGGCCTCCTCCACGGGCAGGGGCTATGGAGCCCTGAGCAGGTGCCCTGAGCTCTGAGCCTCCTCCTGGTGTGGCTTCCTAAAGGGATCAGCCAGGTCAGGGATTCTACCCTCAAGCAGCACTTCAACCCGGAGGAGCCACTGACCAGTCCCCAGAGCAGGCAGAAGCTGCTCCATATCTGGGGGTGGGGTGCCTTTCCCTTCAGGCCCATCTGGTGGTCTCCACCTCTCCTTTGCCAAACCCACTGCTTGTGCAACTGTGCAAAGCTGTTGGGTAAGGACGTTCACCATGGCAGTGTTTATAATAGTGAAAATCAGATGCAAACCCCTTGGTTATCTTTAGGGTTGGTTGAAGGAACTCTGGGCCAGCGCGTGAAAAGGGGGCACCAACATGAAACGAACCACCCGGTAAGTGAAAAATGCAAGTTGGCAAACAGTATGTGCAGCACAATTCTATTTTGCCTCAAAGTGTTGCCTGTAGAACTGAGTGTAAATGTGCAGGACAACGCCTGGAGGAACTTGTCCCACCTCTAAGGGAGTCTGTCTCTAAGGGGAGGGGGGCAGGCAGTGGGGCAGTCTATATTTCAATTTTTCCTAGCATGTATTGCCTTGGTAATAATAATATTATTATGAATATTACTATATATATTATTATTAAAAGATAATTGTTCAAAAGAATAAGTCCATTTGTCTCCTCCTACCTAAGACGTTCCCTGATCCACCAAAGCAAAATACATTTGTCCTTCCTTTTAGCAAAACCCAGGCCATGATTCTGGAGCTATCGAGGCACACATCCCAGTCTGTCTGTGTCCTTTAGACTGTGACTTTGTTCAGTTCACCTTAGCAATGGCAGAGCCAACACCAGGTATGAGCGTTACATGTAACCCCCACCTCCCCAAAGGCAGGGACCCTAGGTCAGGGTCTGGCATAGGAGAGACACTCAAGAAATATATGTGGACTGGATCAAAAGTTTGATTCTGTGGATACTGGCTCTGAGAGCTGGACTTTGCTCACCCCCTAGAAATGGAACCCAGGAGCCAAGGGGCTTGTCTTCACAGATGTCCACATTAGCCCTGGCCTTGTGGGATTGGAGTTTGCAGCACCTCGTCACCTGACTACTTGACTGTCTGCCCCACTAGGTTGTGAGTCCATGAGGGCAGGCTAGGCCTGTAGGTTTCACTGCCGTCTTCATTCATCTAACATGGGGTCTGGTATGGAGTGGACTCTCCGTTAATGCTGGATGGGCGGATGGGTGACCGGGTGGACAAATGGATAGATGAGTAGATGGACAGGTGGGTAGATGGGAGGATGGAAGGATGAACAGATGGATAGGTGAAAGAATGAACGGGTGGACAGATGGATGGGTGGATGGGTGGGCAGATGGGTAGATGGCAAGATGGATAGGCGGGTGGATGGACAAATGAGCTAGGAGGGGTCAGCACACCCTCCTGCATTTCCAGGCACTCAGGCATTCCTCTTGTCATCTACACTCTACTCTGGGGCATCAGCCCCCATCACAGGGAGCAAACTGAGGATCTCTTCCCCTTTTCTAGAGGGAGAACAGAGTTTGGCCCAATGTTTTGCCCTGGTAACACTGCCAAGAAGCCAGGAGTCTCTGGCCACACATGAGGGGAACTAAGCCAAGATTCTAACCCTCTCCCCTGGATTAATAGTCCACTTGGGAAATACTGAGTGCCTACTGGGCTCTGGGTACCGTACCAAGTGTGTCGAACAAGCCAGGGCAGGCCCTGCCCTCGCCTCCCTCCCATCCCAGAGGTGTCCTGTTTCCCTAAACCTCCTCCCTCATCAGCCCACCCTCCCCGGGGCACCTGGGGAGCCACTGCTCCCTTGCTCTACACCCCTTTGTGGCTCCTTTAGAGTCAACTCAAACTCTTAAGCATGGCATGTGAGAATGCTGAGGACAAGCCCACTTCCCCTGCAGGTCCACCTGGAGCCTCCTCCACCAGCATCATCCCCAGCCCTCCCTTCCTGTGGGCCCAAGGGCCCCGGAGAGCAGATCTTCCCCCTCCAGCCTTAGGAACCCCGTCTCTGACTTACGCGGTCTACATAATGGTCTTCTCCAGGGACCCTGCTTCCACGTATCTCCCAGGCTGCCCTGCGTGCTTGTGTAGGTTGTTCACTGAACAAGATGCTCCTCAGAGGGGTGAGTGGGTTGGAATTCAGTCTGTGCTCTGCTTGCCCAGCATGTACTGCGGGGAGAGCTGGGGGCAGGAGTGGTTCTGTTGGTTGCAGGTCACCAGACATCCCTCAAGCAGAGCAGGGATCAGCCTGGGTTTGGTATTACCAGTGTTCTCTCTGTCTCCCTTACAGACCAGGTGCTCCCTGAGGACAGGGTCCAGGTCTGAGTCCTCCCTCTGGCTGTCTTCAAGGCCACCCTGGCCCAGAGGAAGTGTTGGTAAGGGGTCTGCCGGGGGCCGTGCTGAGCTCTGCAGAAAGGTGCCCGCTGGATGCAGGGAGGGTCCTCTGAGAGGTGGGCTCCCTGGTCTGAGGAAGGCTCTTCACCAGGGCCTCCGCTGGGGCTGGGTTGGGGGGCAGCACAGCCAGGTGAACACAAATCAGGAGCAGGCTGGAAGAATACCACTGAGGGGATGCCTGCTGTTGCCCACTGCTGCTGCCGCCGCCGCCACCACTGCTGCTGCTACTGCGGCCAGGTGGGGGAAGGAGCAGAGGGGCCTCTCCGGGGGGAGACTGACAGCAGGTGGGCTGGGAGGGCAGGAGAAGCCCCCAGGCCCACATCCCTGTCAGCTCTTGGCAGGGATCCTGAGGAACTCAACTTAATTGCTGAAAGGGCCTGTCTAGCTCCAGAGGATCCCAAGTAAAACATGCCCGTCTCCACCTGACTCAGGAAGATGCACCCAGGAAGCGCCCTCAGCCCAGCTGGCACCCTGCAAGGCGAGTAGTGGTCCCACTGTACAGAAAGGAAGCTGAGGCTCAGTGAGGGGCAGGCACTCGCCCCGTGGTCCAGGGCCAGGAAGCGGCAGAGTAGGGCTCTCCATCAGTTCAGCTGGAGGGCGAAGCATGCTCCACACTCCCCCGCCCCCGCCCCCGGCCCTGTTTCATCGAGGGCACATGTCACAACACAGCCCCGCCACACAGGCTGCGGAAACAGGGAGCTCCCGATGTAGGAAACAACTGATCCCAAAGATGACTGTGCTGAGACTGCGGGACAGGGAAGGGGACTGCCCAACGAGGCCCAAGCAAGTTATTTTGGGGAGGGGACCAGTCTGGGGGGGGGTGGGAGTTGACATTTCTCTCGCCCTTACCACGCCTGACCCTTCCATCCTCTATTGGCCATTAAGCTTAAATGGTGACTTGGGAGGAGCCTTCCAGTCAATCAATAGCTCACCAACAAACAGGTTTTTCAAAACCACAGTTTATAGATTTCTCTCCCCATCTCATTCTTTAATCCTGACAGCTGCTGAGCTGAATGGGGGAGACCCTCCAGCCGGGAAACCAATTCTGCAGATGCCTGGCTGGTGGGTGCAGGACACCGAGGGCCTGGGGAGGCCCGTGCAGGCCCAAGAGCTGGCAGCCCGGTTACCTGGCAGGGTGAGATGGCTCCCACCTGGCCTCCAGATGGCCCTTTATCAGCCCAACCTCCTCTCTCTCAGATGCTGGGGCAGAGGGACTGGCCTGTCCTGCTTGGAAGGTAGGCAGTACAGTCTAGTAGTTCCATCTCCACCGCAGGAGGCAACCAGACTTGCTTTCAGGCCCCAGTTCTGCTCCCCCTTGGCTGTGAGACCTTTGCAAGTCACTTGACCCTTCTGAGCCTCGGTTTCCTCATCTGAAAAGTGGGCATAAAAGTGGCATCTATCTCATCTGGCACAGTAGCCACAATTCCATGAGAAAACACAGTGCCTCGCATGCAGTTAGTGCTCCCTAAATATTACACCATATTGTTTTTAGCCAATCCCAGGAGCTCTTTGCCCACCAACAAGCACTGGAGAAAGACGAGGGAGCACCATGACACACCAAGACATGCCGGGTCCCTACTCGTAGAAAAGTGCCTTGTCGATAGGTGATCACAGATCACAGGATGCCTGGGACCGTCCTGGTTTGTATCTGTAGTCCTAGCATAATTACTAACAGCAGCCCCTTTCACTCTGAAAGTGTCCTGGTTTGGATAATGAATGGCTTGGTCACCTAAATTTTGAGTTGCTTAGCTGTGTTAGGGACAAACAACTTGTCACTGAATCTTGTCAACAATCCAGGAGTAGGAGTTGTGTTCCCCAGTTACAGGGTAGGCAACTGAGGTTCAAAAAGGGTGTGTGACTCCCCCAAGAGCACATGCTGAGCCACCGACTGTGTGACCCCATCCAGCTGCACTGCCTGCATCTGTCCATTCATCTGGCCTCTGTCGGGAGATGCAGTTGAAGGCTCAAGGATTAAAAGTTGGTGCTCCTGGGGGCAGACAGAGGCCTCGGGACCCCAGTTTCTGCTGCAGCTGTCTCCACACGTACACACAGCCCCTCACTGCTCTGCAGGTGGGTTACACAGGGCAGATCCAGCTACCTGAGAGTTCCCCCCAGCCAAGCACAAGTCAGCCTGATCTGACCCGGGATAACAAGCTGTGAAGATCTTATCAGGCCCCTGATGGCTGATGCTGATGCTAGCAGGCCATCCCTCCTGCCCACAGCAGCCGCAGCCTCCTCCCAGTCTGGGGAATCCTGTTTTCTTTCCTAAGTGGAACATCAGATTACTCAGGTCTGATTTCACTGCTGATTGGGGCTGGGAAGGGGGGGGGGTCCACTTAACACCCAGACGGCTCTCAGGACAGGGTGAGGCCAAAGGGGGCTGCTTATCAGTCACCTGCTGACAGTGTCCCTGTCCACACTTGGAGCTGACAGAGTTTTAATCCATTTTCCCTTCCACCCCAGGCTGGGAGTTTCTGGGTGAGCAAGAGGCCGATTTGTCTCAGACCCCCAGTCTGGGTAGGAGAGTTGCCAGAAGTGTTTCTTCTCCTTGTTTCCTTCTTTTACTCATTCATTCATCCACTAGGCCCTCCCCAGGCTGTCTGGGACAGCCTCCTTCCAGGAAGTGCCAGGCCAGCAGGGGACAGTTGCAAAGCCATGTGATGAGGGCTGGGGCAGCAGGGGTGTGGCAGAGGCTGCCTGGGACATGACCCTGGAACTGGGTGGTACAGGATGAGTGGGGTTTGCCTGTGAAGGGAAGGGAAAGCTCTTTGGTGGAGAGGACAGTGTGGGCAGGGCAGGTGGCAGGAAAGGGAGTTGAGTGTCCAGGGAAAGTGAGACCTGGTGGTGAGAACCAGGCATCTCGGCAGGGGCTGAGGGGCTGGCACTGGGACCTGAGGGGTATGTGGAAAGAAAACCCTGGCACCTGGCATTCAGAATGGAATCTCTCCTGAAGGTGCCAGGAGACTTTAGAATGGCTGGAAGGAGCAGTCTAGAGTATATGGGCTTTGGGGCTTCGCTTGTTCATACCTGCATTTATTCAATCTTTCTGGGATCTGGGGGGTGCCAGGCCCTGTTAGAGCAGCAGATATAGGAGGATGAGCAGGCGAGACCCAGCCCCTGCCCTGCTGGGCCTCCTGAGCTGGCTGGGGCCACATACATGAACACAAATTGCCATAGCATTAAGGTGGTAGGAGACACACAAGAAAGCTAGGGGGCAATGCAATTGTTCTGGTTGAGGCGGGAGTTGCGAGACAGGTTTGAGTTGCACTAGGTCCCTAGCAGGAATGTATCCTCTCTGATCCTCAGTTTCCTCATCTGTACAACGGGGATAGTCACGGTCCTGGCCTCACAGGGGTGTGGGAAAATGTGTGGGAAAGGCTTGCCCAGGGCCTGGCCTCAAGTCAGGGCTCATAACTATGAGCTCTTACCGAATCTGCTTACATTGAAGCGGACAAGAGGCTGGTGGACTGGTATTGTGGACAGGAGCCATGCAGATGAGATGGCCAGGACACAGCAGAAACTAGAGCAAGATGGCAGGTTCGAATCCCCCAGGATGATGAGAAGGCAGCCATTCCTCTCCAAAAGGCACCAAATTCCCCCCAAGACAGAGCTCACGTGCTGTGCCTAAGCCAGCAGCGCTGTGGATGATGAGGGGAGCCTGGCCCAGGGGCGGAAACTAGGGTCAGCTGTGCTGAGGAGGATGAGCTGGAGGAGGAGAGGGGAAGAAGAGGAGGACCCAGCTAGGGGGTGACATCTCGCCCTGCGCAGGCACGCCCCGCCCTGGGAAGAACACACTATCAGGAACAATGCGGTCAAGAGCAGTGCCTCTGAAGCTACACACTCCTGGGTTAATGTTCTGACCCTGTGATGACTATGGCCTCAGGCAGGTGTTTTAAAACTCTCAGAGCCTCAGCCTATGTCTCTGTGAAATGGGGATAGCAATGGTACCCACGCTTCCTGAGGATGCGATGAGATAACGTACAGAGTGCTTAGTGTGCTGCTGGCACACAGTGGGTGTCCAGTAGAGAGGGCAGCCAGATTAGTTCTGCATCCCCAGACTCCTGCAGTCCAGGCCCCTTTGCGCTCCAGGAAGGGCACTTTCCAAGCCATGGGGAACCTGGACAGACCCTCCCTGGAAGGCCCGAGGATGAGCTCCCTCACTGCTCCCTGGCCAGGCTGCCTGGCCTGCCCACTGGAGCCTGGAAACCCAGGACACATGAATTCAGCCTACTTGTTTTGGATCACTGTCCCTGCTCATTTCCAGGCAGGCCACAAGGAAGACCTTCCCAAGCATTTCTTGACTCCTTTTCCGCAGAAGATGTTTTAGAAAATCCAGGAGTTCTGATGTGGTGCAGCAGAGACGAATCCGACCAGGAACCGTGAGGTTGAAGGTTCAACACCTGGCCTCGCTCAGTGGGTTAAAGCTCCAGTGTTACCATGAGCTGTGGTGTAGGTCACAGATGTGGCTCAGATCCCGAGTTGCTATGGCTCTAGTGTAGGCCGGTGGCTACAGTTCCAATTGGACCCCCAGCCTGGGAACCTCCATATGCTGTGGGTGTGGCCCTTAAAAAAGAAAAAAAAAAAAAAAGAAAAGAAAATATTCCAGAGCAATTGCTAGTAGTCTAGCCCAAGCTGTCCTGTCATAGTACCTGCGTCCTCCCTGGCCCCACCATGCTAACCAAGGGCGGAAGGCCACTCCTGGCCGGAGCCCAGCCTGTGGACTCACTCTGGAAAAGAAGGTGGCTCAGCTTATGGGGAGCTGCCCCAAGGAGGTGGGGGTCCTCCACCTCGCTCTATGGACCTCAGTTTCCTCTCTGCTCTAGTCCAGCCTAGAAAGAACCAGCATGGCCTCTAGGAGCCCAGCTCCTGGATATAGAAGAGTCAGGGCCGGCCCTGGCCATGCCCTCCTACTCAGCCTTCCCAAGGAGGCCAGGATGGAGAGGTGCAGGCAGGGCAAGAAGTGAGGACCTCCCTGAGCTGGGACTTGGAAGTAGACACATTTGGTGAATGTGGCTGAGGCCTCACAAGGACTTGTCTCAGAGATGACAGGCAGGTCACAAAATCGCCCCTGATTTCAAAGGCCCAGGACTCGTGTAGCCCCTGCCCTCAGATGCAGTCCACAAAAATTACTGGCAGTGGGAGGGCTGGCCTCCCTGACTCGGCAGCTGCTCAAAACCGGACAGGGCAGTGACCTAAAAGCCACTTGGAGAGGTCTTATGACAAGGCCTACAGGCCATGGAGCTCAGGACAGCAGGGGCAAAGGACTGCGTGCTGGGCCCCCTGCCTGAGCCCTGGCCACCACCATCACAGCCCAGCTCCCACACCAGAGATCTCCACCCCAGGCATCTGGGCCCCGCGGCTCAAAGGGAGAGTTCCCTTCCATGGACACAACCTTAAATATACACAGGGTGTGTTCTTTTTTTCCCCTCTTCTTTCTATACGTCGGGCTCTAAAAACTGGGCCATCCCGCAACCCGCATTAACTGCGTTAAGGAGGAATTATAAAAAGAAATCAAATTTCCCATAGCATTTGAACGCCATTAAAATGCCAAACAATAAACTACCAGGCTGCAAATTAGATCAGTGGAAATATCAAACACATTGAGGTATAAAATCCATAATTGCATTTAGTGGCAGCTGTCCCTGGAGAGGCCCTGCTAAAGATCATCACAGCCCCACATATGAGAAGCTATTGACAGAAGAATAAAAATCGACAGGCCAACCAAATAAACCGTGCAGGGTTCATTAAATATTCAGCAACGGAAATTTGACTATCCCGGGCCTCTCCCCTTGGTCCCATCCTGAGCCCTTCCCTGCCCAGCTGGGGGCTCAGCCCCTGGCCCGCCCCAGACACTAACAGCTTGTGCAGGCAGGACCGGGGGAGGGGGTCAAGTGAGGGTGGGGGGAAGGGGGGCTGCGGCTGCAGCAATAACAAGGGGCGCTCCACCAGGATTATTATTGTTGGGCGGGTGTTATTAGCTTTCACTCTGGAATAGGTGCCCCCCCCCAAGTCTTTAATTAGGTCATTACAGGGGTAATTTCCAGGGAGGTGTTAACTCCTTAGGTGCTGAAGAGCCTCTAGTGGGAGTCCAGCCCCGGATGCCCATGGGGGTTTAGGGCCTGGCCCTCCGGGTGGGTAAGGGAGTGGAGGACAAGTCCCTGAATCACACACAAGGCTTTGTTGGGGGCCCTGCAGGATCAGGTTCACCTGCCTCCCAACAACCCTGGGCTCCACTTGCCCAACCCTGGAGGGCCAGCCCTGGGTTCAGCAGGACCCTCATCAAGCAAAGCCAGACCCCAGCTCCACTGGGCTCCAGCCCATGAGGACCCCCGGCCTCTGCAGGGTGGCTTTTCGCTCTGGCCCCTGCCCCACCCAGCTGGCCTTGGCTCTCCCCTCAGTTCCTCTCCATCCCTCTTTTCAACAATCCCTTCCTTCCCGCTTCTCCTCCCTGCCTCTCCCAGTTCCTTCCCCTCCTCATTCCTTTCCTCTCCACTGGTCCTTCCCAACTCTCCCCTCCCCTCCCCTCTCCCCTCCTCTCCCCTCTCTCCTCCCCTCCCCTCTCCCCTCCCCTCCGCACCTAGGGGCCCCCTGCCATGTATAATGCATGCAGTGGAAGCACCCAATAGGATTAGGCACCTCCGCCCGTCTTTGCGGAGAGAAAGTTTATGTAAATGACTGATGACAGCGCTATTGTGTGAGGAATATCAATGGAGTAATTACAGTTACATCGGGCGCCCGCGCCGCCGGCCCGTGTTAATTTTTCACCGGCTCCCCCGGGAGAGATCGGAGCGCGCTCCGAAGAGCACAGCTAATAATGGGAGCTCGGAGCCGCCGCTGCGCCACGCGCCCCGAGGTCTTTCTGAGCAGACTGCTAAGCACTGGCTGTCTCCCCGGAGAGCCGAGAACAGAGATAAAATGATTAAAAACTGCCAAGCGGGCCTGGCAATCACTCGCTCCGCTGTCAGCCCCAGACAAGACAAATCTCTGCGATTTTTCTCTTCCCTCCTCTCCCTTTGTGAGCCCCCCAGCTGGGATGTGGGGGGCCGGGTGGGGTCGGGTCAGCTCCAGTTGGGGGGGGGGTGGCGGGGGCGCAGGCAGGGCAGCAGCAGTGGCGGGAGGGCCCTGGCCTCCGGGCTAGGAGGTGGGTGCCGAGGGTGAAGCCCTTGAGGCTCCGCCAAGTCACCCAGGCAGCCCAGCAGCTAGCTCCCCTCGTTCCTCCCACAGAAACTCAGTCAGGGCACACCTGTCAGGATACACCTGTTGGGGGCCGAGGGCTGGGGCACACCTGTGAGGACACACCAGCCAGGACACATTCACTGGACTGCACCTGTTGTAACCCACCTGCCAGGGACACCAGCAGTGGCTCACCTGGGGTGGGGGCTCCTTGGCCTTCCCCAAGGAAGGAATCTGGTCCCCCGCCCAGGTATCCTGCACCCTCTCCAAGTGCTTGCAGGCCCCGAGGTCCCAGCTTGGGCACCTTGATGAGACCCCTGACCACAGGCCCAAAGTAGACCCCCTGTCAGGTGCACAGAAGAGGAGGGGGGAGGTCTATCTCCTCTCAGGGTCTGGGTCTGACCTCGGGGAGGGCATCCTGGGCATCCATACCTTGGGCCTAGCATCTGAGGTGGGGGGGAGGAGGAAGAGGGCTGGAAGGAGCTGCAGACTGTTCCCACCTGGGAAGGGAGTGGGGAGGTGCCCGCCTGCCCCCCCAGCCAGCAGCCCCAGAGCAGTCGCCCCTCATCACACCCCACCATCCGCCCTCCTGACCAAGATAAAGGTGAGGGAAATTCTGGCCTAAGCCTGGGCTGGGCTCTTGGGACTGCCGCAGATGTCACAGACCAGGGGAGGCCTTCTGCTCTTCCACCTGTCACACCCACCCTGTGTCCACACACACACACACACACACACACACACACAGTGCCCTCACTGACACGTGTGTGCACACCCTCCCCATGCTCTGCCATATCAGCCCACAATGGCCAATACCCACAGCCACATACAGCATCCCCTAGACTGACACTGCACCTACCCACCATGGAATTACCCATGTCCACACACACACACACACACACACACACACACACACGCAGCAGCACGCCCTCCCGTGCTGACACACACAGACATAGGCAGAAGGTACAAATATGAGTGTGTATCCTGAGACCTGTGCTCACTGATACAGTCACAGGCTGATACAATGTGTCAGCAGCACACAGACACACCTGCAGTGCAGCACGCCCAGACACATGGTAGCACATGCAGGGACACACACACAAACACACACACTGACACAGCCGCTGTCCTTCTCCACTGCCCGCTTGGCGTATGCGCTGGCATTCAGCTGTGGGAGAATAAGCCAGGGTCCCTGAGGAGGCCCAGAGCTTGCCTTTCCAGATGCTGTCTGTTCGAGAGCGCTGCGCCCACCACTGCCTGCCATCAGCTCAGCAGTGAGCCAGGCAGGTACTGCAGCGACCAAACCGATTACATCGCTCTGGACGATTTACAGCAGCCATAACCCCCTGCTGGACAGCATGGCGCTAAAGCTAAGCAGAGGCAGAACCGACAGCCTCCAGCCAGGGATGGGGTGTCAACACTGGGTGGTGTCTACACATGGCGGGCATGTCCCACCTTCTGGCCAGGGCTCTCTGGGCCTCTCCCAGACAGCATGGCTGGACAGAGTGGCCATTTCACAGCCTGCCAGGTGTGCACGCACACAAATACCCTTGGAGACACTCAGGTACACACATTCCCATCACAGATGGACCCACACAGACGAGTGCCAGGGATGTCACACACAGATGTGGATGCCTTCTGTCTGGTGATGTGTCACCACACCTTTACCGCATCCTCACATGGGCCGGGCCCTCACCGAGCTCAGGTCCGCCAACATCCATCCACACAGATGCCTCTGCCTACCTGTACTTAGAGCCACATGCACTCAGGCGTGCACACCTGAACACTGCCTTGCACTGTTCCCAGCTTCCCCTCTGGCCCTGCCCTGTTCCCCCTGCGATCCATCACTCAAATCTGACCACGGCACTGCCCTGCCTGGAATCCTTCCGTGGCGTCCAGTGGCCCCTGGGGTGGAGGCCAGACTCCCAGCACGGCCTTCGACACCCCGCGTGATCGACCTCTCCCTGCACCTGCGCCACGGCTGACCTCCAGGCCCTTGGGTATGCTGCTCTCTCTGCCCCAAAGCCGCTCCCCTCCCCTCTTTACGGATAATCCCTCGGCTCTCAGTGTGGACAGCTCTTCCCGGAAGCTCTCCTCCACACCTCACGTCTGTGAGCAGAGCCCTGTCCCGCTTCCTCCAGAGCCTTCACCCAGCTATTGTCAGGGACATGCCTCCCTCCCACCAGATGGTGGACTCTTTGCAGACAGGATTGTGTCTGCCCTGCATCCTCAGTATTTGGGGTGAGGCACACAGTGTCCTTGCAGTAAATACCTTCCCACTTAGGAAGCCCCAAGTGGGGTCCTAGCTCCTAAATGAGACTAAGTGACGCTTGCAGAAGGGCCAGGGATGGAGTCACCAAGGGGAGGGCCCTGCTGTGAAGGACACCCAAAGAACCCTCGGGCCATCAGGCTGCCCTTCTGCAGGAAGTGGCTGTCGCTCTGTCTTCCTTATCCCTTGCACCCGTTCCTGAGCCATGGGAGTGGAACACCTCCCATCGTCCACCACTGACGGGCTGGCAGCCCACAGGGCAGGTGCTGGCTCAGACTCCCTGGGTTTGAATCAGGCCTTGGGCTCTCCCCTCCTTTCCCCTGGGAGGCAGCAGCCCATAGCACCGAGAGGTACGGCCCTCAAAGATCGGGACCACCAGGCTCTGAACCTCCAAAGTCAGGGTATGATTGTGTCGTGTCATCAGCCGTGTGTGGCGGATTATTAGCATAGCCGGGGCTTGTACCTCTGCCCAGGTGGCCCCCCAGCCTGGAGTGCCCTCACCACAGCATCTCCTCTGACCCAAGGTGGTTTTTTAAAAACTTCTTGTGGCCACCTCTGCTGTGCACCTGTTCCCAATCTCCCCCGTCCCAAGAGTCCACACCTCCTTGTTTGCCTGTGAGCCCCAGGATGGGCCTGGGCAATGAGCCAGCGGATGACAAGCAGTTGGGGGTGGGGGAGGGGCGGGGGCTGCCGTCAGACCTGGTTGTGATGCAGCTGTGTGGCCTTGGGCAAGTTGCCTACCGCTTCTGGGCCTCGGTCTCTTTACCTGTAAATGGGAACGATTATCACACCTACCTCCCAGGCATGACACAGGGCTTGCTTCATAAGGTGCACGTGACAAGCTCACCCAGAGCCTGGCACGAAGCAGGTGCTAGGGCTTTGAATGAAATCTGCCGAATCGAATCGCGCTGATCTGAGGGGCGGACAGCCAGGGACAGAGCAGGGAGGGAACACTGTGCTTCTCCTAGTAGCCTGCGGTCTTCCACGTCCACTGGGTCCGGGCCCCCACCATTCCCGGTGCAGTGAAGGCCCCCTCCTGCCTTTCCCGGCTCTGTCCAAACGTCCCCTGCTTAGTACAAGCTTTCCCGCCTCCCCAGGCAGCATTCACCACCCCTTCCTCCAGGGGCCCCCTCTCTAAGGACTCTCCCCTCAGTCACATCCTTCTTGCCATGGGATTATCCTCACCATCCCTGTCTTTCCCTGGCTCTGTCCCGCGTGAGCCTGGAGATCCAGCAAGGTCTGGACCAGCTGAGTCCCCCTCCAATCCCTGGGCAGGGGAGGGGGTGGGGGCAGTGACGGGGGCTGGCCCCAAGGAGGTGGGAGGGGAGAAAAGGCCGGAAGCCGATTTTTAGTGAGCTCAAGGGGGAAGGCCGGCTTTCCTGTGGTTGGTTGGTAGAATTCTTATTAATAACAAAGATAATAATGACTGCCGCAATAGCTATAAAGGAAACATTTCTTCGCTCTCTCCATTTTCCTTTTCTTTTTCTTTCTTTTTTTTTTTGAGTGACAAGTTTTATGCTAAGTGACTCACATCCTCTTATGGTCGATCTTTCTGATGATCTGGAGAGGAGTAGTTGTACCCATTTTACAGGTAAAAAAAATTGAGGTTCTTCCTATAAAAGTGGATTGTGATGATCATTGTACAACTCTCAATGTAATAAATTCATTGAGTAATAAAAAAAATAAAAAAGAAATTGAGGTTCAGAAAGGTCTAAGGACTGGTCCAAGACAGCAGCTTGTAGTCATGGCATTAGGGAGGTCCTGGAGCCTGGCCCTCTGGGGTGCTGATTAAAGGTCTGTGGAAGTAAGTGGACCACTGAGAAATGTCACAGGGACGGTCCCTGGCTGAACACCTACGACGTGCCAGGCCTGCTCCTGGCACCCGGACCCCACCCACTCAGTGCCCCAGAGCCTTCTGGCTGGGTCTCCTCTGTGCTATCTGCCCCCTGGATCATGAACTCCCCAAGGGCAAGGCTTGCATCTGTCTGGCTCCCCTGGGCTCTCCAGGGCCCTGGCATGGAGGGGACTCCATTCGTGATTCTGAAATGCCATCTTTGAAGACTGGTCCATCCAGGTCTCTTGACAGAGCCCCATCACCACTGGGCAAGGAGGCTTTCCTGGTCTTGCTTGGTGCTCCACCATGGAGCCTTCTCGATGCCCCCTCAGAGTCCATCCCGCTGGCATCAGCTGCTTCTCTCCTGAGTGCCCCTGCACTCTTCAGCCCCAGCAAACCAGCTGTGATGATCCCACTCACCGTGGGCTCAGGTGTTGGCCCAGCCCTGTCTGAGCAGGGGTCCTTCTGGTTGGATGGGAGAGGGGTTGGGGTGGGCTTCCTTCCACTCTCCCTCCCTTCTGCAAATACTCATGAGCACCTGCCAGGTACCAGGCACTTTCCTGGGACATCACGAACAGCCACAGGAGGTGATCAGGCATCTCAGAGGCCAACTGGTGGTGTGGTTGAACTAAGCTGTGTGGTTTTGGACAGCTGACTTCCCCTTTCTGTGCCTCAGTTTCCAATCTCTGAAATGGGGAAAATAATAGGTCCTGCCTCATAGATTTGCATGGGTTTAATGAAGTAACTTGCATCCTTAATTCAGTGCCTATGCAGCATAAAGAAATACAAACTAAAGCCCTTCACCTCCGTTGTGCAGTTACGATGGTATGAAGAGAGGACCATATTGGGAGCAGACAAGTCTAGGAGAAGCGGGGAAGGGCTCTGCCTGCTTCCTGTCTCCAAGAGGTAGGTTCACCCACATCCTGAGGTTTTGGGGAGAGAGGAAGAACCCTGGGCCAGCCAGAGTCCCCGGGATGGGTCAGGCATCCTCCTGACCCTCCTCAGATCCACACATGCTGCCATGCCACCATCATCTGGAGTCATTCATTGATGTCACTCCATGCCAGGCAATGTGCCAGGCCGTGTGCAACAAGATGACAGACAGGCACAGCTTATTCATACATTCACCCAGCAGGCAGACACGAAGGACCTATGCAAGTGCCAGGCCCTGTGCTGGGCTTGGGGGTACCTGGGGCAGAGGTTCTCAGACCCCACTGCACCCAGCATCCTCAGGGCCAGCTGGGAATGGAGATTCACCTTGAGACTTAGAGTAGGAATCTGCGTGTTTCACAAGCCCTGCAAGACAGACCCAAGCCTTGGTGGGGGGGAAGGGGGTGCTGGTGGGGGAGGATGAAGCCGGGGAGACTCGGTGACACTGGTGACTCCTGCGCCAGGTCTTCAGAAGACTTTTCTAGAAGAAGATAGGTACAGAGGTCAGGGACATATCCTGCAGTCTGAGCAAGACCTAGATGTGGATAAGTGTCTGAAATGTGTGGGGAACAGCAGGTAAGCTGGTGGCTGAGCTCAGAGAAGAGGCAGGGCCTGACTGAGGAAAGCTTTGAAGGCCAAGCTGAGATCCAGGAGGAAGAAGCCACCTGAGAGCAAGCCTTGGGCCATTGGTAAAGAGGTTCGTGCAGGGCGGGTTCTAGCTCATGCCCTCCCAGCCCTCCCTCCCTTCCAAGAGCCCAGAGTCTGAGACTCAGGGACTGGGACCAGCTGCGGCCTTTGCGGGGCCCAGTGCAAGATGAAAAGGCAGGGCACTTGTCCCAAACATATTAAGAAGTTTAAGAGGGCAACAGCAGAGCATTAAACCGAGCACAGAGCCCTTCTAAGTGTAGGGTCCAGTGTGACTAAACAGTTAGCCTGCCCACAAAGCTGGACCTGTTGAGGCCCCAGCCAAGTGGGTCACCCCTGCCGTGTCCAGCCCTGAGTGCTCAGAACCTGGGGTTCCAGGCCATACCCTGGCCCCCTGGACTCTCCCTTTGCCCCATCCCCTCCCCTTAGCCCTCAGAGTTGGCTTGAACCTGTCCCCTCTCCAGTCCCCTCCACTGCCCTCGCCTCCAAGGTGGCAGCAGCCTCTCCCAGCCTGTCTCCAGTCTCCAATCCTGTGCGTGCGCTGCCAGTGTCATCTCCATAAAGTGCTGCTCCAGTCCTGTCACTCCCCTGCCCAATAACCTTCAATGGCTCCCTCCTGCCTACAGGCTAAGATCCAAATGCCGTTGCATAGCTACTGGCCCCCGCCCCCCTCTGCAGCCCCAGGTCCCAGCAGCCCCTAGGCAGTCCCTCCAGCCAGGCCTCACTGTCTCAGCCCACTTTCCTTGACCCACCAGTTTAACTCCTAATATTCCTGCTACCAGTGCTCCTACCTGGAATGCCCTCTCCGAATCCTCCTTGGTGCCAGCCTCTCATTTCACAGGCACCTGCCCAAGGTGACCCTGCACACAGACTCCTGCTGTCTTATGTGATTCACCAGACCCTTGTCCATGGTCCTTCTCAATAACAAAAAAATAGCTCACATCTACCGGTATGGCTCTTTGTATACATCAGCTCATTTAATACAGCAGCCCTAGAAGCTGGGCTTTTTTTTGTTTTTTTTTAATCCCTGTTTTACCAACAAGGGAACAGTGGTTCAGAGAAGCTGAGGAGCTTGCCAAGGGTCAACAGCTAGAAAGAGGCTGAACCTGGAATCCAGCCCAGGCAGTCTATTCCCTTACGGCTTCTTTCAGTACTAACTGAGCACCTGCTATGTGTCATGCCCTGTTCTAGCTGAGGCATGGTGCATACAAAGAACTCTGGCAAAGAGACTGCCCGGCACATACAACCAAAGCCAGACATGTTCAGACTCAACACAAAGGACTATGGGAGCATCAGTGACAATATCAGCAAGAGCCATGCACCCAACAGGAGACCCTTTCAACTGCTGTCACTAGCAAGTCTCATCATTACTCTAAGCCAAGTGTGTGGTTCTCAGTAGACTCTGAAGGAACTGAGGCACAGACGGGTAAAGCACCTAACCCAAGGTCACACAGCCAGTAAGTGGCAGAGCCCAGATCGCATCTGAACCATGGCGTTCCAAAGCACTGGCATCTCTTCTTTGCCTGGCTAAGAATCTCAAGTTCTCAGCCTCCCAGGGAATGAGTTCTGGGGTCACAAAATCAGAGAAGAGGCCAACATTCCCAGGGACAGGGACTGTGCTGGCATGACATCTGCTTACCTCTGCTCCTGCCCCACTACCTCCGTTTAGCCCAGGAGCTCTCTGAGGATAGGGTGGGTCGGCCCCAGCCTGGCCCAGCCCAGCGGACCTGGCCCAGCCTAGCGGACCTAGCTGAGCAACTAAAAGGCCCCCAAGCTGGGTTCCTGGTCATTAGCTGCCCAGATGCACCAGTCTCTTCCCTAATACCCCTCCTGACTTCCTGCCACTGAGCAGTTACCAAGCAGAGCTCATGGTTGATTCTGTGATACTCTCTGTGCCCTGGGGCAAGAGGTTTCCTTTTACAAGTTATTATTACTATTAGTATCATTACTGTTATTTTAATTTAAATCTCTGACATTTGGGGAGATGCTTCTCTGCAGCCACGAGAGCATGTCTGTGGGAGGATGGCACCTCGGGGACTGGCTTGAACTCTGGCCACGTGGGACAGCTGGACCAGTGGGCAGCCTGCTCCATCCTCCTCCAGGGGTCTGCCGCTGCTCACTTATCAGGCTGACATCCCACAGCGGGGCCGCCGCCCTGCCCGCCCCTCCGGCTCCAGGCCTGCCGACTGGAACCAGACCGGGGAGGGGTGGGCGGGCAGGGGCATGTGGGAGGGGGCCGAGCCCTCACCGCAGGCCCCTTTGCAGTTCAAAGTGACAGGCTCAGGCGGCTGTCCCCTTCAAAAGGCAGCAGAGCCTGCCTGGAGCTGCTGTACGACAGCCTGATCCTAGAAGGCAGGGCCAGAGTAAAGCCAGCCCTGGGAGAACTGGCAGAGCACCCATCCATGGGCTGGTCTTGCTCCCCTGTCCCCTTACCCAGAGCAGGAGGGCACGCCCTGGCCAGCTCCCTCTTGCAGGGTGACACTGGGAAAATCACCTTCCCTCTGGGACCCTCCCTGCTGTCATTGTGTATTTGCCAAGCAATCAGAAGGCACTGGGAGATGGTCATGCATGATGCTGACAATGCTGATGATGAAGATGATGAGTCAGACGCCCTGCCTGAGAAACACCGCCCCAAAGCCAGTATACCGGAGTGGCATCCTCATCGGCTGCCTGCTAGCTCTGTGACCCAGGGCAAGTCACTTAAGCTTTCTGTGCCCCGGTTTCCCCATGTGAGGGGGAGGCTAGGATGGGATGACGCCATGCCCTCTCAGCATGAGGCAGGTCACAGACACGCTTCTCCCCTTGGTGGCAAGATACACCCCACCTACTACTGCCAGGACAGTTGTTCAGCCCAAATGCGACCCACCAAAAAGGTTGGTCCGCGTGCTCCCCCTATCCCAGGCCCCTCAAGGCTCAAGAGTGGTCACGTCTTGGCATGTGCAGATGCTGGCTCTGTGCCGGTACAGCTCCCCACTGGCTGTGTGACCTTGGGTGTGTGGCTTCATTTCTCTGAGCCTCAGTCCTGTTACCTGGAAACACGGGTAAACAACAGAGCTTTTAGGAACTCTAAGATCTGGGGTGCCGAGGGCTTAGCCCTAAGCCTAGACACAACATATGCCCAGGATATGTGGTAGCTCTTCTCATCATTACCTGATGCTGCATGACCTTGGGAAAATGCACCTCTCAGGTCAAGGTTGCAAAATGGGAAATGATAATAATAATACCTGCCCAGGGCAGTGAGAAGATTCAAGGAGCCAGTCCCCTTGGAACCTTTACCACAGGCAGCACACAACGAACCCTGGCCTTATGAAGCATTCATTCAACAAATAGCCTTGGGCTCTGGTGGCAGAGCATGGAACCCAGCAAGGGGCCAGAACCTGCCTCCCAAAGGATCACTGAAAGTTTGCTCCTGACAGAACGCCTGGGCTCCAATCCCAGTTCTGCTCACTAGCTGTGTGGCCTTGGGCAAGTTACTCAACTTCTCGGTGCCCCTTGCCTCATCCGAAAATGAAAATAATAATAGCGCCTATGTCCTATCGTCGGAAAGAATATGAGGCGCTTAGAGCAGCGCCTGACAAACCACAATTGTCCAACAAGCATCAGCGGTGATTGTTATTGCGGCTGCTGTTCTTGTGTGCTGTCCGGGCTGGGCCTGCCAATCGGCAAGCCCCCCTGCAGCCAGGCCCCCTTCTGTAGCTCACAAGCTTGGGATGTGACAGCTCCTGAGAGGCTCCCCGAGTACCCTGCAGAACGGAGGCTTCTGTGGGCTTCCTCCCTGGGCTGTTTCCCCAGCAGCTGGAATACAGAAAAAAAAAGCTCCCAGCCTGCTGGGCTTGTCAAAGCAGGGCCAGATTTACTAGAACCAGGTTTGGACGGTAATTTTGCGGTCATAACAACTATTTTCTTTACGTACTGCTATGGAAAGGGGAACCCCCAGCTTAAAAAAAAAAAAAAAAAAAAGAACCTAATTGAAGACACCATCAAGAGTAAATATGCTGGAGTTTTTAATAAAAACATGATGGAGGAAAACATTCAAAGCTCAATAATCAGAAGCAATTTGCGTTGTGAGCAGAGATGTGTCATTCCCACTCCCCACCCCCTTGGCTGTGCGGGACTGGCTCCGGGGCTGGCAACTTTAGACCTATGGCAAAAATAATGAACAGCGGCGAGCCTTGGAGATAGGCTGAAAAATATCCTGGAAAAGAAAAACATATGCCAAAGAGTGTGGTGCAAAAGTCATATTTCATGCCTGACTTTAGAGAATGTTAATAAGGATTAGAACCATACTCCAACAGAACAACTATCAGTCAAGGCGGGTAATTAATTTTGCTTCAGATCTCTGCTTGGGAAAATGAAAGCGGTAAGTGTTATTTCACAGCATAGAGATTCCACCGCACTAGAACAAGTCAAAGAACTTCCAAAGCCATGTCCTGATCCCAGCTGAGAGAAACCTGGCTGTTGCCGGCGGTCTCTCCTGATCTGTTGCCATGTAGATTTGGGGATCTTTTCCGAATCGTAACAGTATCAAACTCTTTTTTTTATTTCAAGATTGGTTAATAAATATGATTAAGATAACACATCCCAAACCACATGTCCTCTGCTCGGCCTCCAACATGTGGAGGACAGATGTGTCTTCCGTGCACAGATGACCCAGCCGGCTGCTCCCCCGAGGCAGGGACCCTGGGAGACGGAGCCCTGAGAAGTCCGGGCAGCCCAGTGGCCCTCTGTGGCCCTGCCTAGGCTGCTGGCCTCCCGGTGACCTGTGGCAGAGGAAGAGCCAAGCCCAGGGTGTCTGAGAGTCAGACGCTTGGAGGATGGAGAGAAGGTGGGATGTGGCACTGCGCCCACCCAGCTCTTGTCCCTCAAGATGCCACTTTAGAAGATAAAATCCCCCCACCCACATAACCCCACACTATCCAGAAAGCTCGCAATATCAATTCATCATGGAGGCCTGTTAACCCCCTCTCAGGCCCCAGAATTGAAGGACCTTCCCCTCCTAGTGACCTCAGCCCGGAGGGACAGACTAAGTCACTGAGAAAGCCAGAGTCTGGAACAGGGTTCGAGGAAGAGTTGTGGAGCTGCCTCGTAGATCCCTAACCTGGCAGCAGGCCAGACTGAGGTTCCTGCCTGTTCTGCTACAACCAAGTAAGATCTGGGGCAAGTCCTGGCCATTATCTGGGCCTCCGTGTTCGATTTCTACAAGGATCTTGAGGAGCCCTTCAGCTGGGACATTCTAAACCAGCCCAAGGTCCCAGTGGTGGGTGTGGCCCTGCCACACCCTCTCTGAGGTCAGTGAAGAGGTCCCCGGAGGTCTCAGGGAAAGCCAGGTCCTGGAGAGCAGGGCTGGGAGGCCTGGGCGTGCTGGTGTCCACAGCAGGACTCCAGCTCTGGGGGGAGGGGCAGCAGGCTCAGGGCCAAGGCTAGCGTGGGTAAGCACCCCTCCCACCCCAAACCAAATAGGGCCCTACCGCCAAAGCAAGGCTCTGGGCCAAGGTATGAGTGAGACTCTGTCCCAGCTTCCCCTTAGGGCTGGGAGGGAGAAAGGAGTTAGCCCAGGCCAGTCAGAGGGCTGAGCAGGCAGAGGGAGGAAGGGCGTTCTACCTTAGTGGTAGAATGAATGAAGGAGGAAGGAATGCCAGAGGGAGGTGGACGCTCCCCAAACCCGTCACAGCAAGCAGGTCGAGGACAGGGTGGCTCCGGGAGAGGAAAAAGGCTACTAGAAGTCCCTTGGGGAGGGGCAGTTTGACCTGGATGAGCCCCAGATGCTAGAGGGCAGAGGCAGGAGGGTCTCCGTTCCCCAACCTCAGAGGCCACTCCAGACAGACGGAGGTCAGGCCCCACCTGAGCTGCTGGGGTCAGGACAGCCTGCTGGAAGAACCCTGTCACTGTCTGCCTCACCCGCTTGCAGCCCGGGCCCACTGGCCATTGACCGCTCGTGCCTTGGCCTCCCTGGAAGACCCCAGGCCTCTTCCCTGCCGAGGAGCCCAGGCCATGGGGCAGACACTGCGAGCCTGGGGCTGGCCCGGCCGGGCTGATATGAACCATCTGCGTTGTCTTAGGCCGCCCCTCTGCCCACTGTCCCTCTGAACTCGGCCGGTTCCCGCGGGCCGTTTGATGCCTCGCAGGGTCACAGACCCCCGCACACAAATCACCGCCGCGGGGCTGGGGGTGGGGCGGAGGCGCTGAAACCTAATCCGCAAAGTTTGCTCTGCTGCCGGCTCCCTCCTTCCCTCACTCGCTCGACCACCACCCCCCCTTTCCAAACAAGGCTTATTTTTCTTGCCAAAAAGACAAAGTTGGTATCAAGTGTTTGGAGGGAGAAAGTCTCTCCTTCACCCGCCCGACTGAGCCCTGGACTGACTGCCGAGGGGGCTCCGTGAGAGCACAGGCGGGAGGTGAGCTCTGGGCTCCCAAGTCCTCAGGTCCCCTTCCCTGCTTAGTAGCCACAGCCCCGACTGTTCCTGTTCCTGCCCTGTCCCCCTGGCTGTCCCCTGCCCAGATGGGGCTCCTTCCATGGGGCTCTCTGTCCCAGAGTGGCCAGAGATGGAAGCATCACTTCCTGCCCCCTCTCCCTCCCCATAAAACAGCCCTTGCCTGTCGCTTTTACGAGGTGACATCCTGCTCTCAGCCCGATCCTCCCCACACCCGGAGCCTGGGCTCGAGAGGGAGGAGACTGCGTGCAGTCAGGCGTCTTCAGAGCGCTCCTGGGGTGCTCAGGGGTCCCCAGGAGGCTGCCCCAGAGCACAACCTAAGAGCTTTAAAAGGAGGCCCAGAAGCCAGCTATATCAGAGACAAATCCCTCCAAAGTCCCCCTCCAGCTCCTTGACTCTGGGGCTCTGATCCTAGAAGCCAGAGCAGGAGGTCTCTGGCTTGCTCCTCTGGAGGGGTGCAGAGCAGGGCCCTGGGGGCACACGGGTTTCACTTGCTGGGTGATGGTTTTGCTTTTGGTTTTTTTCAGCCTGTGCAGCAACCTGGAGCCTTGCATGGTGGCTTCTCAGAGGCCCTGAGGCTTCCCACTGTGGCCAGAGGCTTACGCTGCCGCTGCCCGGGGCTCAAGCCCGGGTGCTCAAGTCCCAGCCTGAGGCGCCTGCTGCAGAACTGGAGTTCTAGCTGTCGGAGCAGGCAGCCCGGACTCAGGCAGGGCGGCACGTCGAGGGCTCGTTCTGTGGACCTGGCTGGATCTGCACGGCCAGAGCACCACGGGAAAGATCTGCACACCGTGCAGGGGTGGCGGTGGTGGCAAGAATAAAGGCGCCACTGGCCCGGTGCAGAAGCAGGTTTCCGCGGGGGTCGAACAAAGGAATTCGCCCTCGAAGAAAGGGGCCGAGCGGGCAACCGGGAATGGTCAGCCCTGAGACTCGCAGGAGCACCAGCGTGGATACCTCAGTCCCGGGCATCTGACGAAATCTGCCCCTCGGAGGACCCCAGCCTGGCATCTCCATTCTGCCTCTTATTGCTTCTCAATGGGGATGGAGGGCATGCACTGCCCAAGGCCACTTTTCTTGGGAAAGGGGGACAGATGGGGTCTTTGCTCTCTGTCAGCAGAGGCAAAAATTCCCACCAACCTGTATCCTTTGGTCCTGGGGCCCTTGCCCCCATTTCCCAGAAGCTGACAATTGAGGCTCCCACAAAGCAACCCCTTCCCCCTCCTTTGCTGCAACGCTCGGGAGACCCAAGAGCGCTGGGAGACACTAGGCACTGGGGGGCCACAGGGCTAGAGCCCCCCTCCTCCCTCCACCCTCGGAAGGGGTGGAGGGGACACGGTTGTAAGGTGCTCGGCTTCTTTTCTCTGCTTGACATGAATAAGGGGATTAGGACGGCAAGTTTCCGTCGTTCACTCCGTCGGACAAAGGGCCCCGCGGTTTGAGCGGCGCAGCCTCTGATTAAACGACAGAGCCCTGTCACTCAGCACCATCCTAGGTACTTGTGTTCCTGACATAATCTTATTAGAAGATAAAACCGGGTGAAATCCTTTTCATAATGAAAAGTTACATTTAATGGCTGGACTCGCCCCCCACTCCCTCCCCAGATCTTGCTCACCTCCCCCCGTTGCTGTTGGATATGGCTCGCCTGTAATTGGCATTTAAAGCACCAAGTCCGGGAGAAAAACGGGGTTTAGGGTTTTTGTAATCCCCCTAAACTGTCTTTGTTCGAAATCTCCACAGATACAAGTCTGTTAAGAGTAAATATTTGTGGATTGATACAACCCCATTTCCCCCCTGCAAACTAAATCTGAAAAAAATCCGCCCTCCCGCCGCGCTGCGGGGCCGGGGACAGGAGGGAGGGGGCTGGGTCGGCCCCGGGGTCCGCGCCGGGAACTCGGGCGATCCCTCGCCGCCTCCACAAGCTGAGGGGCTCTGCACACATCTCAGGCGGGAAAACGGTCTTAGACTCTTTTTTCAATTTTCTATTCCCTCGATAAACAAACCTCTCAATCTCTCTGCTTTGGGGCCTGCCCGAGGGGGTCGGCTGGAGGGCTTGGGGAGGGGCGAGGGCTTTGCTCATTCCGAATGAAAACGCGAACTCCTTTCCGCCAGCCTTGCTCCCTTCCAGCGGGTTTAAAGTGGCTCCGAGGGGACTCTTGAGCCGCGGGAGGCCCCGCCCGGCAGGGCTCCCTGAGTGCAGCCCAGGAGAACGCCCGGAGCCACCAAGGGCCTCCGCAGCGCGAAGGAGCCCGAAGGCTGCCGCAGGGGCCCCGGGCTCCAGCCCAGCCCGTCCCGGGGATCGGATTCCTTCATAAATCAGCGGCTGGGTGAAAGGGCTGCGCTTTAGAAAGGGCAGGACCGTGTGCGCGTATTAGAGCGCGCGGTTCCCAAATCCGGGCTAAACCCCTGGTGACACCGAAATTCATCAACCACCGCTGGCGCCCGAGGTTCGGCCAAGGAGCCCGGGAGCCGATGAGCCTGTGCACCCCAGCTGCCCCACTCGCGGGTAAGGGAGGATGAGGAGCAGGAACCCTCGGAAAGGTGGGCCTGGAGGAGAACATGAGTGGAAACGCTGAGAGCCGCCCTACCCGGGGCGCCTGGGGGCGGGGGGCAGGGAGGGCAGCGAAGGAGGCTCACCGCGGAGAGAGGCAGTTATTCTAACCTTTTCCCATCTCTAGCAAGGGCTGGCCTTACTGGGGGCATTCTGGAGGGAGAAGGCAGCGACCCACCCAACTCTACCCCTTCCAACCTCCCGCCGTGCCACCCCCACCTCCCGCCCTCTGGGCTGGGCACTCTCGGGAGCACCAGTGTCCAGACCTGGAATCTGGAGCTTTCAGAAGGTCAAGTGTGAGGGCCTGGGGGTCCCATTGGCTTTGGGAGTTAGACCTGCTTGGGAAAGAATCTGCTACAGAGTAACTGGACCTGGGGAAAAGTTACTTAACTCCCTCAGTCTGGGTTTTCTCACCTGTTATCGGGAGCAAAAAAGGTCAGTGCACATCCAAGCTACTCAAGAAATGCCAACTCCTCTCCTTCTAGATGCGCTGCTCTGGCCTGCCCTCGGGGGCTAGTAAGGCTCTGCTCCTGCCACTTCACATCCACACTGGCCACGCTCAAGAGTTTGTTGGGAAAAATTGGGGACACACGTGCCACAGTAGTAATGGGGGTCCATCCACAGTCTGCTGACTGCCTGCCTCCAAGGACCAGTTTCTGACAGCCAGAGCTACCCCATCCCTTTAGCAAGAAAGAAACTCTGAGCACCAGTCCACACCCAGGTGGAGAGCAAGAAGGTGGGCAAGGCCCCTCCAGGAGGCGTGTTTAGGAGGCTACACTGTCTGGGCCTCCCACGCAGGGCAGACAATACATTCCTGCCAGGCAGGGAGCCTCCAGCTTACTTCCCAGGCAGGCAGGAAGGAAACGTAGGTTGACTGAGTGCCGAATGTGGCCTGGCACCTTTGAGTTTGTTTGGCTTTCCTCAAAGCAACCCTGTGAGATTGGAATTAGCACCCCTATTTCACAGAGAAAGCAACTGAGTCTCAAGAAGAGCCATCAGCTTTCTAAATGCACTTGACCTGTGGCACTGGGGAGCTGGAGACATTCTCCATCCTGGATCTGTAACTGCAGGCTACTCTTTGCTTTGAGAAAACGTGCCCCGCTCAGAGGGCTCTCCTTTTGAATGAAGGAGGTGGCCCCGGACCTCTCCATCTCCACAGGCTTGGGCCACTCCAGGCCTGGGCCAGCGCCCACACCCGAGCAGCCCAGTAACTATGGCAATTCAGGAGTCACATGACAACAGTCACTGAGTCCCGGAGGAAAGAAAGAGAGAGGCAGGAGTGGGGGGAACAGCAGTCACACCCAGCTCAGACCCCAGTGCTGCTCCTCCCCTCTCACCGTCCTTGCTGCTGCAGGGCCAGCAGAGGCATCCCGGGGCGGGCGGGGGGACCCTGGCCGCCCTGTGATCCAGCACGCTTGCCATCTTCCTCACCTAGCCGAGTGCTCGGTGGTCTCCTCCCTCCTGCCTGGCCCAGGTGGGCACCTCTGATGCTCTAGGCAGCCTTTAGAGCCCTCCCTGGCTCACAACCACCTCACATTTCCTGAGGAAACCTTCTATAACACGGCCAGCCAGGAGGCAAACATTGTTGTTTCTTCTGGAACCAGATTCCAGGCACCGGGAGTTTCCCCCCAGTTCACCAAGTGCCAGGCCAGCCAGGTGCTCTGCCATCGGCAGGCATACTTGGTCTGGGCCTGACGCCTCTCACTTGAGACAAGGCCCCCTCCCCCCACAATGTGCTCACACAGCCCCCAGACCCCGAAAGTGCCCCCACCTCCCTTCAGGGCCCCAGGGTCCACCAGGCAGGTCCAGTGCTGCCAGTCAAGGCGCTGAAGAGAAATGGATACAACAGTGCCCCGGGAGAAACAAAGGAAGGGCCAGTGAGGAAATTTATTTGTACTGATCAGGCGAAGCAAAGGTAAAGGGCAGCGAGGAAGTGCTGTCAGCCAGGCCTGAAACCCAAGAAAGTTGCCATTCAGAGCCCAGTGGCCACTTAGACCCCCTCCACCCCGACGCCACAGTAGTTAAAGCAAACACAGGCCCTTCACTGCCCTGTCAGTTACACCTTCCCCCCAAAATTACACAAACTTTGAAAGATTTTTCTGAGAGAAGATGGATGCTTCAGGAGACTTGAGGTCAAGGCTAGGCTGTTTAAAGTATATTATTAACAAATAAACATTTACGGCAAAAAAAAAGAGAGAAAAGGAGAAAAACCCTATAGGCCACCGGGGAGCCAAATCATGTTGCTTTTGGCTTCAAATGACAGGAGACATTTATGACATGAATGGAGAACACCAGCCGGTCGATGAAATGGCAAACGTCTGCCACTTGGCTTCCTCTGCCTTCGTGAATCAACTTTTTCAAATATGGTTTTCCCCCTGGCCCTCCCCTCACCACCGCTGCCTCCCCACTTCTGACTGCAGTGGCAATAAATATATATAATTTTGGTTTTGCTCTCTGCTGCCATCAGCACAGAGTCTGGGGCTGGCGAGGGCTGGGTCAACCAGAGAGCCAAGGGCCTTGGGTCCTCCTGCACCCCCAGCTCACACGGGCCTTGGATGAGTGGACCATCCCTCTCTTCCTCCCTCCCCTAGAGCTGAGGCCTGACTGTGGTGTCCAACAAATTGCAAGTTATAACTCATGTCATTGAGCATATCCTCCATTCCTCCGCCTAACTAATGCCAAAACAGCACAGGGTGGTTGTGTGTGTGTGTGTGTGTGTGTGTGTGTGTGTGTGTGTGTGTGTGTGTGTGTGCGTGTTTTCTGTTTAAAAAATCTCACAGCTGCTGGGTAGAGGAAGTTCTCTGGGGAAGCACTGCCAGCTCTTCATGGACCAAGACACATCCCTAGACTGGAGGATCCTTCCGACTGCCTGCGCTGGTGTTTCTCACCTTTTGAACCTCATCTTCTGAGAAACATACAGCTCTCTGGAGCTCTCCCTCATACACCCCCTCTTCTGGATCTCCCCTCCAGCCTTGGAGATGTTGGTTGAGCTTATTTTCTGCCATTTGAATCACAAAAGCAATGAACATGAACAGTTTTCCAAATATTAAATTATATTATTGAGCATGCTTTTCCAAGCTATCCGCAGACCTGGGAAATTCCGATTGTCCCCCAGTGGAAAGATCTTTGCCTTAGCCCAGCTGCCACCCCTCATGAAGAAACAGGCCAGCACACCAGGCCCACCCTGCTGCCTGCCCTTCCTGATAATGCACAGTTGGCATCTTTCACCCACATAATCAGAAGCTTTTCTGCCTCTCTGGAGGTGCAGGAGACGATACTGGATCTCATGGAGTATGGAACATTTAGTGAAGGCCCCCCAAATCCAAATCCTCACAACCACGCTGAGAAATTATATCACCCCCCCCCCCAACTCTGCTCACAGAGAACCTAGGGCTCAGAGATGGGCAGCCACTTGGCTAAGACCACACAGCTGCTGAGTCCAGGGGCTGGGAGGTGAACCCAGGTCTGTCTCTTAGTGTCTCACTCAGGCAAAGGGGATGTTTTCCCAGGGGTGCCTCTTACCTTCCTGCATAGAAGGCTTAAGGCAACCCCAGCTTGCCAGCTGCCTCTCTCTTTGGCATGGAACCCATGGGCAGTTGGGTGTGTGGCCTTGGAGACAAGGCATTCCTTGACACGCTGATGGCGACAAAGTAATAACAATAATTTCCAGAGAATTAAGAACATGCCAGGCAAGATATACCAGGTCCACTGGGGCATGCTGATTAGATTCCTTCTAAGATACTTCACCCCACGTAGGTATGTCCCCCATTTTATAGAAGAGGCTCAGGTGGGTGTCAGGGGCCTGTGGTCCTAAGCCTGACTCCAATGGACAGATGGGAGGGAGCTGAGGGGCACAGATCACATACCCCAGAGGAGAACCTCACAGCCCGCTTCCCCCACTGGAGAAAAACCCAGCAAACAAATTAGGCTACACCAGCCCAGAGCCTGGGGAATAGAGGGTGAGCCAGGAGTCAGCTGTGAATAATGCCTTCCTTCAGCAGCGGAGAACTTCGGCCTCAGGAAGGCCTTGGCTTACCCTTCCGCCTGCAGCCACGGGAGGGAGGTTTAAATGCAGAGGCCGCCTCCCAGGGGCCAGAGGGTCCCCAGACTTGGGCTGGCAGAGGGAGCCCTTCAGCCCTCAGACCTCCAGGGAGAGCACTACAGAGTCCTTCTGACCAGGAGCGCTGGCCCTTCCTTCCAAGGAAATCCATTTCCAGGACAGGGCCTCTACCCCAGGCTGTGGGCAGGGGTGTCTGCAGCTCTGAATTAGTCTGATGGAGGCCATGCCAGCTGGGGTTCCCACTGCTGGAGGGGCTGCTGCTAGAAGCTGGCACCCTGCAGTAGGACCTAAGGGAGACCTCGTGAGCTGGGAGCAGCAGCCCCCAGAAGGCTGAGGCCTGACTTTGCTCTCCCCCTGCGCCACACCCGCGTTCTGAGGAGAGGTGAGCTTCCCAGGAAGGCCTTTCCCGGTGTAAACACTTCCCAGGAAAGGAATGTGCTGGGAAGAGCAGCGCTGAGCCACTGGAGCCGAAGCCAGCTGGGGTAAATTTAGGGGAAACAAAAAAAAAATCACCCCGGGACTCACACGGCTTTTTGCGAAACTCGGTCAAAGCCTCGCTGCCCCACTCCTGCGGCAGTGGGCGCATCCTACCTGGGCAGGCCAGGCCAAGGGCACCGCGCGGGCTCTGCGGCGGCCGAGAGGCGAGGCGGCCCGGGCAGGCCCGGGGGCGGAAGGGCGCCGCCAGCCAGGGTCGCCGAGGTGGGCGCGCGGCCCGGGCAGGCGCCCCGCGTCTCCGGCGCACGCAGGCTCCCGCTCGCACCCCGACGAGGCGCGGGTCGCCAGACCTGGGAAGCCGGCTTCCAAGCCATTAGGCTCCATTTTGTGACAGATTTTTGGACGCTTCCCACCGACCCTCCCCCCTTCCGGAGCCTCCTCCCGGAATCCACCACCTCCTCGGATAGAAAGACAGAAACCCTTTCCAGACGAGCGACAGACGGCAAGAAAGGAGTTACGTAACTCTGTGTGGCTAAGCGGCGAGAGGAAAAAACGAGGAGGGGGTTATGTGGTCTTCTTTTTCCCCCCCGTGGGTTCTCCGGCGGAGGAAGGAGAGCAGGGTGTGTGATGCTGGGTTTGGAGGCCGCGCTTCCTCCCGGTTTCTAACCGGGTTTTCGGGCCCAGAAGGAGCTCAGGCTGCCGAGGGGCCAGAACCACGGGCGCAGGAGAACCAGCCGATGGTCCCCCTCCCCCACCCGCTGAAGGAGGCCCCCCCCCCCCAAAAAAAACAAGGACTGGGAAAAAGGAGCCTTCCGAATTTTGCGTGAAAATGCCCACATGCGTGGCCCGCGCTCCTATGCAGCCCAGGACTCGCGGGTGGGTTTTATCAAATGCTATTAAAGGCGCCCGAACGTCAATTAATCACCCCTGTGGTGCGTAAAATAACGTTGTGCTCTGGGCGGCCTAGATCTTTAAACCAAATCGAAAGGAGGAAGAGACGCTTAATAAAAATAGCAATCTCTTTCCAAGGACCGAGCCCAGCAGCTCCTCGCGAGGACGAAGAAACATTTTTCAAAAGTTATTGGTGGGGGGGGTTGTTAATTTCCCAATACCGCTGACGCACAGACTCCGCAAAATCGAGAAGGCACGTTTCTGCGCCCACTTGCCTGGATTCTTTTCTGAAAAGCATTTGCGCACAGATGCAATAAATATGCATCTGCAGCCCTCAAAGAAAAAATACATCGTGAAATACATTTTTATTGTGCAAAGAACATCGCTTCCCAGTGAGCCCCTGCCTGCCTTTTGCACTGGCTCTCTGGGAGAAAAGTTGATGCCAGATCCATGAGGTATTTGTCCCCAGGTCTGTCTTGATAACAACTCCTCTTCAGCCGTTTGAACCGGTCCACCTAATGCAGATACCTACTTGGTGTTACGTGAAGAAAGACGGGGTGTGAGAGGAGGAGGGCATTGTGAGCGGTGTGAATAATGGGTGTCTGCCATCCGCACGACCTAGACTCCGGGGAGATTCGCCCTGATCCAAAATTCACTTGAAAACATACCCTAACTGCACGGAGGGAGAAAGCTCTTTGGAGCCTTTTTTCTTTTTTAAACAAATATACTCTCGGCAAAGCAAGAGCTGATGTTCAGTTGTTTTGGAAAATGAGGGAGTTGGCCGTTCAGTTCTAAGGGATCATCCAGTTCCAATTTTGTGACTTTATAATTTTGTGCTCTAAAGAACCATCCTCTCCTTGTTTTAAAGAAAAGCTCTATAAATGACTGGGCATGGGGATGAGAGAATAGGTACGTATGCACAAGAGACTGGAAAGAATATTTACAATATGGAAACAAAATTTTCCCCCAAAGAAACCTGCACAAATAATTCAGAGGCCCATTTCCAGTTTTCTGGGCCTCCAGCCCCCACATGTTAAGTCATTCGGGCTGAGCTGAAAGGTAGTGGCACTGCCAGAGCCGAGCTCCCGGTCTGGGAGGCAGAGCAAGGTGAGCGGTGCAGGACAGCAGGGTATGGGCTGGAGGCCCGTGAACCCTGCTGAGAAGCCAGTCCAGGGGCCAGCCCAAAGCCTTCTGCCCCATCTACCCTAAACTTCCTCCTCATTTTACTTATGTTGCTCTATGCCTGCCTGTGGCTGAGCTGACTGGTGGCCTCACCTTCTCCTGGAACTGGAATCGAATCAGTCCAGGGCGTAGCACAAACTGGATCAATGGCAGTGTGCCTAATCTGGGATGCGCCAAACAGAGGGGGAGGCCTCTGGGACCCCAGAAGAGACTGAACAAGGTTCCAATTGCTGCCTGCAGAGCCCCCCAGCTGGCAGGAGGAGCTAGGCACAAAAAGGAGCTCCTGCTGCACCCCCGCCCCTCGCCCTGACCAGGGAAGCAGAAGTCAGAGAAGGTGCTAGCATAGGGCTCATCCAGAGCTTTTCCCAGTAGAACCCGATGCCCTCTCAAGTGCTCTGCCCTTCAGTGCCACCAATTTCCCCCTCTCAGCCTTGCAGCTGGAGAGGCAGGGCAGGGGCACCCCCAGCTGCTCCCCTTCCCATCAGGGCCTGGATTTAGGGACAGTTCCTGGGCAGAGCAGGTAGGCTTCATTCACTACTAAGCACTGGCAGCCTAGCCTGTTCCCAGAGGCTTAGGCACACACAGCCCCCTCTGAGCCCTGAACCACCTGAGAAGCCTACCCACCCTGCAGCCCCATGTGAAATGGTTTTCCAGGCTTCACCAGGAAGTTCTCACAGACACCCACTTGTCTCCGAACTGCTGCTCTAGGGATCCCCATACCCCTCTTTCTGCTGGGCTCCTCTCTGCCTCCCTCTTCATCATATTGCCAGACACAAAACCCAGAGGATCAAAAGAAAAAAATTCGGAATCTGCTCTTATCTGCCCAGAGCCCCCTGCCAGACACACCGAGTCGCAGCTAAAACAAAAGTCAGCAGGTAGGGCTCGGCCCAAAGTCCCTGACCTCAGCCCTGAGGCTTAGGCAGCACCAAAGCAGAGCAGGCCATCCCTGCCCAACATGTACACATGGCAAGAAAGAAAGCTGCTGGGGAAGGCTGACTTGGTCAGTTTCTCACCCCATGGGAAGCCCGGATTGTGGTTTGCCACCTCTTAAGGTCCTCTTCCTAGACAGCTTCCAGCCAACAATAATTATAAGTGCAAAATTCCCGCATGGAACGGTCTGGGGAGGATGCATAGCCTTTTCTCTCCATCAGGGACTGAAAGTGCAGCAGCCAGTGAGCCTAGAGGGAAGGGGGCAGCCCCCACTACTCCAGCAGTTCACCCCCACCCCCAGCACTCCACCTCCTTTCTTCAGGAATCCCAAACAGCCACAGACCCTGCCTTTGGGCCAGGGAAGCACACTGCCAGGGCCCCGCTCCCTAAAGCACTGCTTTCGTTTGAAAATCAATTCCTGCAGGCCTCCGTGGAGCCAGGCCTTGTCCCACGACCGCAGCATCTTATTCTCAGTCGGACCTGGGCCTTGTCCCTCAACCCAACTAAGCTGCCCAGCGCAGGTTTCCCGGACAAAGGATGGCAACTAGAGGCTGCCCGAGGCTCCCAGCCACCCTACCAGGGTTGGCGGGGCTGAGATGGTTCTGCCCTGCCGGGAGGTCGGAAACCACGGAGTTCTCAGAGCTGAGGGGCCCAGCGGCGCGCGACGCTGGCGGCAGGGCTGACACGGGCCGGACCTGGCAGGGGGGCGGCCGGGCTCGAGTGCCGGCGGCGGCGGGGAAGGAGTGGGACGAGAGGCGCTTACTGTTGGTAGTCTTGTTTGCAGTACAGTTTCCGATCCCGGAAGTAGCAGCTGGTGGTGAGGGCTTGCTGACACGCCGCGCACTGCAAGCACTCCTCGTGCCAGGACGACTCGTTGACTCGCATCAGGAAGCGGTCGGAGATGGGCCGCTGGCAGCCCTCGCAGACGGCGGGATGCGGGCAGTCGGAGCCTGCAGCGCACAGGGCGAGAGCCCGGCCGTCAGCGCCGACCAGCCTGGCTCAGCGTCCGGGTCGCGCGGTGCCGCAGTCCCGGCCCCAAAGGCGAGAGCAGCCGGGGAGCGCCGCCCGCCGCCTGCGCTTCCCCGGCCGCCGCACCGGGGGCCGGACAGCCTTGCTGGTTCGTCCCAGTCGGCGGACTCCGGCGCGGAGAGGCCGCGGGCTTCGAGCCTTGGCTCGGCGCTGCGCTCTCCCCTTCTCCGGAGATCCAGCGCTTGGTGTTAACACACAGGAGAACCGCGCGGCGCAGCCGGCTGGGACCGGGGCAGGCGAGGTGAGGCTGGGGCGCTGGCTGACACGCCCCACCGTGGCGTTCGTTGTCTTCTGTCCCCCATCTCCCCAAAAGGTGTGCTTTGGGTGACCCAGAGCATAGCTTCCTTTTCGAGATTCCCCCTCCCTAAGTGACCTGGCATCACTCCCGAGCTTGCCAAGGTGACTACTTGGGTCCTCCATCACTCCTGCCACCCACCTCCTACCTCTTGCCCGAAGTGGCAGCTCTAGAACCGAGGACCGGTGAGGATGGGGGTGGCAGCTGGAGCTGCCCTGTCCTCCCTATTCCTAGGTGGTGTCCCTGCGTACTTCTGTCCCCTCAGGATGCCTTCCTAGGCGAGCGTGCTACCCCTCTGGTGATCACTCCAGGAGTCTTGTCGCCCACGCCCCCATGTTCTGCAAACCAGTCCCTTTATCGGTTGGCCTGGACGCTTGTGTCCACCTCTGGACGAGGCCCCTGTCCCCTGCCCGTGACCACTCGGGCGTTCCGACCCCGCACTCACCCAGCAGCACCCCCAGAGTAGCGGGCCCGGGGCGCAGGGCGTGCTCCTCCATCTTGATGCCGTCCAACATCTTAGCGCAGTCCGTCTGCCCGCGGGGGAAGCACCTCTCCAGCGATTCGGGACCTGTTGCTATATCCATGGGACGCGGGGCGCGCTGCGGGCCCCGCCAGCCAGGGTGCTCGCCCTCCCGCCCGCCTGCCCGCTTGCCGCCGCGGCCCCGGAGCCGGGGAGGCGCGGCCCCCGCGGGGTCGGGGCTGCGGCTGGGGCCGCGGGCTGCCCCCGGCGAGCGCGGAGTGGCGACGCGCTGGCCCCGGGCCCCGGCGTCGTGCGGGCGGGCCGGGGCGGCTGCGAGTCCGCGCCGCGCTGTCGCGGGCACTCGTAGCCACGCGCGCCGGCTCCTCTGTCACCTGCTTGTCAGCCCCGGAGCCGGGCTACGGCGGCGGCGGCAGACGGAGCCGCGGGGAGGAGACGGCGGCGGCGGTGGCTGTGGCGGCGGCGGCGGCGGCGGCGGCGGGCGGGGGAGGGGGCGGGGGTGCAGGGGCGGCCCCGCGGGCTGGGGGGGCGCGGGAGGCACAGCGGGGTCCCGGGCGGGGCGCAGCGGGCCGCGGGGCTCGAGGCGCGCACCCCGCACTACTCCAGTGCCATGGTGCGCCCGAGGAGCCGCTCGGTTTAGAGCTGGGGCTGACGGCGGAGGGATACTCCGGCCGGGAGCCGCCTCACCCCTCCTCAAACTTCCTGACATTTGAACTCATTGGTGCGCCTCGTATCCCTGCGCCGGGATGAGCCGGCGGCTCCACGTCAAATAGTGCCGTCGCTGCCCCCCCACCCCGCGGGAGGGCTCCCCGCGCCCCGGGCTTGCGCCCCGCGACGCGTCTGGCCCCGAACGCGGGCCTGGGCGCCCCGGCCAGGCCGAGCGCCCCCCTGGCCCCTCGCAGAAGTTTGGGTCGCCTTCGAAACAAATCCTTCTGCCCCACCCCCTTGAAAAATTGATTTGGGAGTTGGGGAATGAAGGCTTTCTTTTTTTCTTTCTTGCCTTCTTTATTATTAATATTTTGCAAAGCTTCAGCGCTAAGAGGAGTGGCCCCGAGCGAGGGAGGCCAGACTGCGCGGACGGCGGGAAGCGCAGCGGCTCCACCAGGGGACGGCGCCGGCCGAGAGTGGCCGCCTGGGGACCCCGACTGTCGGCCGAGGTAGGTCGCACCGGGCTGAGTTGGCGTCCCCCGGGTGGCGGCGCCTTCCCGGAGCCGTTTTGGTCCGTGGAGAGGGCTGGTTGCTGGGACTGGGGGACGGGGACGGGGACGGGCGAGAGGGGAGGGCTACTGGCCCAGGACTTGCCAAAGGGGACTTTTACTCGGGGAGAGGGAGATTGAGACCCACATTTGGGGTGGGGGTCTGGGAAAGCTTCAGGAATGACCGAGATGGGGCGGAGGTGTGAACGAAGATCCCGGAGGGGTCCCGGGATTGTGGATGGGCAGGCGAGAAAGGTGAGGCCTGGGTTCGGGCGAGGTGGGGTTTGAGAGGATTAGGTGTGAGAAAAGATCCCGGGAAGGGGTAGAGGCAATGGACGAGAACCTGGCCTCACAGAATTGGGAGTGAGAGGCATGGGTAGCGGGTAGTGGTCCCAGGTCGAGGACGTCATGTGTTCCGCTGCTCAAAGGAAATCGAATTGACCGCTGGGATAGACGACCTTTGGTGGCAGAGGGACCCGGCTGGCAGTCGGTAGGCCGCGCTTGGCAGGGACAGGTCCCCGGCCAGCCTGGGCAAAGTGGGCCTCGGCACTGGGGAACGAAGGGCTGGCGAGACCGAGAGGCTGATTCGGGTGCCCACCAGGCCTGGCACCCATAGGGCCCGTGACCCGCGCTCCGTGCGCAGGCCGCTGTGTCGCGGTGCAGGGAATGGCGCCCAGGCCAGCTGTGTCTTCGGCCTCCGGGGTCCCAGTGGAGGCGCGGCTCCCCCGGAAGGGGGTTGGGCAATGTGGCCCCGGGGCAGGCGCAGGTTGACCCCCGCAAGCCGCTGTGGGGAGGCCCCGGCCCCTCCGGGAGCGGAGCACCCGCGCGGAGCGGGGCGGGGGCGGAGGGCAAGGGAGGCGGGTCCCCTGACCCCGCTGGAGGCGAGAGGGCGGATCGGATTTGGAGCCTGCGGGAGGCTTGGTCAGAAGTGGCCCCCTGTATCGCGGGGCCCCGCGGAGGGGCCCGGCTTTGTGGAGGATTAGAGGCTCCCGCCCCACCCCAATACCTGCGTGTGTGTCGGTGGGTATCTGTGTGTGTCTGTGCGTGTCGATGCTCCAGCCTCTGAGGCTCTTGTGTGTCTGTACGCCCGTGTCTCTGTGCATATCCAGTTTTTCTGCGTCCCTGAGACTTTCTGGGCTGAGTGTGTGAATCTGTGTCTGATTCCCCTGAATCCGTGTATGTGTGGGTGGGTGCAAATCTGCTGGGCCTTCCATCCCTCCGTATCTTCCGTGTTTTTGTAGGTCTTTGTATGTGTCCCTGTGTCTGTCACTCTATACGGGTGCCGAGGTTCTTTGTATGTCTCTCCTCCTGCGTGTAATGTCTGGGATCCTTTTCTGTATCTTCGTGTCACTTTTGTGTGTCTATATGTACCTTTGAGTTTCCGGATGATTCTGTGTGCTTGGATGCCTCAGAGTTGTGTGTGTATGTGTATGTGTGTTCATCTCTACGTATTTCTTGGCGTCTTTGTGTGTCTGTATCCAGGACGGTGGAGAAGTGGAAGTTTCTCGCACATGCCCTTGGTCCCCGATCCTTGCGCCGCCTGGAACCCCAAGCCTCGAGCTCCGAGGTTGGACTTGGGCCCGGGCCCGGGCCACCCTCTCCCGGCATTTGGGGCAGGGAAGCAGTAGCCGCCGGGAGAAGCCGGGCGGACAAGGCTCGGGCGCGCAGAGCCGGGCGGCACAGAGCCAGGCGCAGGGCCGGTGGACCGACCGGGCGCATTCTGCCCTCTGCTGGCAACGCTGCGTTCCTGCACCTGCTGTCGGGCGACTGCCTGTAGGCAAGAGGGTCCCGGTTCCAGGCCCAGACCCTCTTCTTGAGAGCGCGCTTAGGAATCCTCTTCCATCACAGGCCCACCCCAGATTCCACATTCCCAGTACAGCGTTCCCTCCTCCTCCTGTCCCACTCCCCACCTTCCCGTGCCGAGCCTCTTCTCCATACTCCTTCCGTTTGGCGAATGGGGGTCTTTTGTGACCCGGGCTCTGAGGCTTCTTTGACCCTCTAGCCGGCGTTCAGAGTCGAGCTGGGACTTCCGTCTGTGCCCAGGGTCGCGTTCCCGGGCCGCCCGAAGGCTGGGTTCCAGACAGGAGGGCATGCGGCAGGTCTCCCCTCGGATACCAGGGCTCATCTCTTCTGGGGTGCGCAGAATCTTGGCACGTCACTCCGTGCCCCTGCCGGCGTCACAGCCCACACCACCCGGTTCAACATTCGGAGGGCTGAGGGCGGTGCTCAGAGCTGCTCGAAGCTGCCAAGAAGCGACCAGACCCAGACAGCTGCTCTCCCAGGTCTGCGAGTGGGGCTGCTCAGTCCACAAACCTGGGGGGGGGGGTCCTCTCTTCGTTCTTGCCACTCACTACATTAATCCTACCCGCCCCGCCCCGCTCCGGATCACCCCATAGGTCCTATTCCTTGCCCTTTGTCCCCACTCCCTGGGTCCCTTGTTCCCCCAGCTGAGTCAGCTGGCGGTCCCGGCTCCTCCGCAAAGGCGCGCAGAGGCCCCCAGATCTCTTTCAAGCACAATCGTGGCTCCTGCGCCTCCCCGCCGCTTCCCCTGCTGAAAACGTGGCAAACTGGAGGGCAGTAACCGGGCCTAGGCCCGAAGTGGAGTACTGTTTGTAGCGACGGCCAGCGACTTCTTGCTCCGCGGAATTGGAGCCCTTGCGATCCCCGACCCACGACGCCGGCGGCGGCTCACACCTGGGCACTCCGGCCGATCCGGGTTTCTCTCTGGCTCGGACTAAAGCGCTAGAAACAGCTGCAGATTTTCTCCACCAAACGAAAGACCGAGTCGGCTGTAAAAAGCAAGAACCGAGGCGGAAGCTCTGCGGCGGGAGTCCTAGCTCCCCCAGTTCTGCGGTCGCCCCATCTCTGAGCCCTTCCCTGTTCCTCCTTGCTCCTCTCCTTAGGGCTTTGATCTCCGGGCGCCTGCCTGCTCTACCAGCCGCCAGGAGCACGACTGATGACCCCCTCTGCCTGCAACAGAGCGCTGTCCATCCTCCCCGAGCCGTGCTTCTGTCCAGAGCCAGCCACGGGGTCCCCTTCCAGTTTACAGTCCCAGCTGGAAGTGAGAATCCTGGGCAGGGGTAGAGTACAGGGTGCAGCATGAAGGCACCGCGGTTCCATCCAGCCAGGAGGGAGAGTCGGCTGCCAGAGCGCCCAGATCGTCCTGCGAGGCTCGCCGACCGTTGGTTGGCCTTGGATATACTCAGATCCACGGGGATGCAGCCAGTCAGGACCAGCGCCATCCCCAAACCAAGGCCCAGGCAGGGGGATGCTATTCCCAGGACTGTAGCCTAAGGTCCTGAGACCTGGATGCTCAGGAAGTGGAGGCAGCCTGGCACAGGAAGAGGCTGAGTGTCCAAGCCTTTAGAGCCTAGGGTGACCACGCTTTCCTCCTTGAATCCCTGCTGTACTTGACCACAGGACAAGTGGGTCAAAGCCTCAGGCCTGGTCTCAGCTGATAGACGGATTTCGGTGATAAGTAGTCCCATCACCTTCTCACAGCCGGGGATTCCTGTATGTGCTGGGAGCTCGGAGCCCCTGAGCTCCGGGGAAGTGCACAGAGAGGAATGAATGGGGAGGGCCACGCTGGAGTCCTTCCGACTCAGGGCTGGGAGCAGGTTCTCACTCTGCCGTGCATCTCGGGTTTTCTAGGCTGAGGGGGCAGGGGAGAGGATTTTAGTCAGAGTCACTGGTGAGGCATATTGTGGGGCTGTGAGGCCGTGTGTGTGTCTGTGTGCAGTGTGGGGACCACTCAGCCCTGGCAAAATCTTTCTGTCCTCCCTGCAGCCCAGCCCCACCCTCAGCCAGCTGGTGGGGTCTCTGGCCACAGACTCGTGACTTCTCCGCACAAGGTCTGGGCCATTAGTCATGGGATTTCTCCCCTGTGGGTCGGGAGATCAGGCTCCCTCAGATCCAAAGGCTGCTTTGAGCCCTCAGGGCAGCGCCCTGGCCAGGTGGCCCAGGGCTAGGGTCTTTCACTGGCCAGGCAGTGGTCAGAAGTGGGGTCAAGACGTGGTTCACGATCTGGGTATGGGACCTCTGCTCTCTGCCCTCTCTCTGTGCCGCAGCTTCCTCATCTGTAAACTGGGCATAATAGCCTGTGTTCCCACAGGGTTGCCGAGAGATTGAAAGTAAGTGCTCGCCACAGTGCCTGGCACATAGGAAGTCTCTGGCAGAGTATTTGGATGAAAGGGAGTCCCCAGGACTTGGGGACATCACAGCTGCCTCCCTCCAACCAGGGCCTGAGGGGAACCAGACACCACGCGCTGAGCTCAGCAATCTGTCTTTCTTTAGGGCAGGTCCAGGCAGCCGAGGGCTGGGCACTGGGGACCCCTGCCCCCAGGCAGTGGCCAGACGTCCAGCACAGACAGCCTCAGCCTTCGCTACTTGCTCCCGCTGTGGAGCCCAGGCGGGGGATATGTGAAAGGCAACAGAATTAGGGGCTTCAGCCCAATGCTTTGAAACCGACCACGTGGGACTCTCAAGGTGTGATTTATATTTATTTTTCAAAAGGCACTATCCTCAAGAATCTGCATTTCTTGCCAAATGGATGGGCTGGGCTATTTCATCAGCCCATCTAGAACCAGGAGCTTCCCCGACGGAGGACCTGAGCCAGAACAAAGAAAAGGCCAAGGACCATATTTGGAGCCATAAAAGCCCCATTAGGACACTAAGAATAACTCATAGAAAGACATTTTATATGAATTGGACACAAATTCCCCAAAGCAAGAAAGTTCATTGGTCTCCACCCTGAGGGTCCATGGCTGGGGAAGGGGGCTGGGTGTGATGCGGGGGCCAGCGCCCATCCTATTTGATCTTTATCTTAAATCCACTTCAAAAGCTGGGGATCGGTGGAGCTGGAGGTTTGCCTCTTCCTGTAATTATTTGGTGTCTAGTAAAGTTTTTATGAGTGTCTGTGCAAATAAATGCATTTGATGTGCATTCGTTTGAGCTAGTACCGCTTTGTATAGGAGGCGTGTGCATCTTCTGTTGGCCCTCAGAAAAGAATGAGAGTGAAAATAAAAATAAAACCAAGATATCTGGACCAGGCAGAGGGGTGGGTCCGAGGCAGTTGTACTGCTGATCACTGCCCCTCTGATGAGGGCCTGTGGGTACCACGGAGGCCACCAAATGAGTTTTCAGCCTCGGGTTTGCTGTGCGGATCTGCTCCGGGCTGGGAGCCAGGCTTGGTGAAATACCCATTCTAGGAAGGCTTTTTTGGGAAATAGAACTTGCCTCCTTTTGGTTACTGTCCTCTGAGTAGTCTTGGTAAAGTAAAATGAATAATAAATAAGGGTGAGCTTGGGGTGGGGGGTGTCGTGTTATCATGTAAGTGGTAGGGTAACTCCATGTCTCTGAAATTGGAGCTCAGCACAGTCTGGAGGCAGGGTGAATGGAGATGTGAACGGATAAGGCAGCCAGCATGTGGCAGGATGGGTATTCCTCCTGTGTGGCTTGGGAAGCAGGGGTGCTCCCAAAGGACCAGGAGCCAGGCCAGGGTGTCAGGGCTAGGGGCACTTGTCTCAATTGTCTCCTTCTGCCCAGGATGCAGCCTGCAGGTGCATTTCGTTTGGTCCATGCTGGCTGTCTCTCCTCCCAGCACTGCAGTCTTGATGTATTTGTTCTCAAATTATCTTAGCATTTCTATTGACGTGTGATATGCATGTAGGGAAGTAGGCAATGCATATATTTACAAAGGAGACACACTATGCCCACTACACCCCATCAAGAGAGGGTGTTCCAGAGTTCCCATTACGGCTCAGTGGTAACAAACCTGACTAGTATCCATAAGGACGTGGGTTTGATCCCTGGCCTCACTCAATGGGTGAAGGATCCAGTATTGCCGTCGTGAGCTGTGGTGTAGGTCGCAGATGCGGCTTAACTCTGGCGTGGCTGTGGCTGTGGTGTGGACTGGTAGATATAGCTCTGATTCAGCCTTCAACCCCTAGCCTGGGAACCTCCATATGCTGCAGGTGTGGCCCTAAAAAGACCAAAAAAAAAAAAAAAAAGAGAGAGAGAGAGAGAGGATGTTCTAGCTTCCCAGAATCTCTCCTCATCCCCCCTCCCAGACACCACATGCTCCCTCCGCCAAGGAAACCACACTCTGGTTTCTGTCACCATACATGAGTTTTGTCTGGTCTTGCATTTTACATAAATGGAATCAAAGGGTCTGTGTGTCTTACCATACTTTAATCATGGGATTTTGCATGAAAATTGGGGTTTTTCTCTGGAAAACTCAGAGGTCTGATTATCGTGGACCCCCTCTTCTAGGGGGGTGTTGATAATCTGGAGCTGAACTGTGCCATTCCTCCCTCCCACAATCAGCCTCCACTCCCACCCTGCTCCAGGCAGGATGCCCGTCCTCCAGTTTGCCCACGAGTGTTTGTGTTGGTGACTCCTGCTGTAAACCTATGGCTTCTCCCCTGATCTCCAGTCCTTCCCCAAAAGGAACTACTGTGTGCACACTAGGGAAGGGCATCTTCTCTTATCCCAGTCCCTCCATCACGTTCAGGACCCTCTGCGGTAGAAATCATGAGCCCTTTTAACAGGTGAGGAAATCAGCACCTCGGCCAGGTGAAGTCACTTGCCCAGGGTCACACAGCATTGCAAGTGTCATATCCTGGATTCAAACCTGGATTGGCCAGACCCCACCCCCCAGGCTCTTGTCACCTCCCCACAGCGCTCCCCTGGGCATCCTGGCCCAGGCGTGAACAATCCCCTTCTGCCTCCTTCCAGCAGGGAGGAAGCTGGACTTGGTCCAAAGGAAACGCTGGGAAACACAAAACCCAAAACAGAAAACAGGGCAGGGATGGTTCCCAGGCCCCAGCAGCCTAACCTCGGGTGATGCAAGCCTAGTCTGGGATGGGCTGGTCTGGACTGGTGTAGCCTCCCCAGATGCAGCAAGGGAGGGCAGCATCATGCCAGGCCCTGAGTGTCCACCACAGGCCAGGTGCTTCCTGTGTGTCATTCGCAAATGTTCACAAGGTGCTGGTGAGGTAGGTATTATTATTTAACCCCACTTTGCAGAAGAGAAAACCGAGGCTCAGAGAGGTCTAATGTCTTTGCCTTAGGCCACAAATTATGAGCAGTATGCCTTTGCTTTGTGGACATGGGCCCCACCCTTCCCCTTGGCTCAGCCCTCTTATCCGAGCTCCCTCCATTCTCCTGTTATGATGGATGGAGGTGCAACCAGGCGCTTCCTCTTGGACACTCAAAGATTCTGGAGTCTGGCTGGGATGGCTTGGGGCTTAGTTTCAGGAGCCACATGATCATCCACCGAGCCTCAGTTTCTTCATCTGGAAGGTGGGGACAACATTACGACTGTACGTCATCTAGAGGTTCAACAAAGTCTGAGGCCTTTTGCATCTGGAAGAATTGGCTGTGGCCTGTTCGAGGGAACAGGAGGGCCACTGGATATGCAAAGGTCCTGAGGCAGGAAAGAGCCTGATCCATTGCAGGCCTATCTGGCTGGGTCGGAGGAAGGATGTGGCTGCAGGTGTGGGCAGGAGCCTGACCACAGAACATCATAGGTCGGGATGAGGAGTGTGGATTTGAACCAAAGGGCAGTAAGGAGCCATGGGAGGTTTTAAACAGCCTAGTTTAAACACCATAGTGCCACGGTCAAGTTTGTTTTTTGGGGAAGATCTCTCGGCTTCCGTGAAGGGTGAGACCATAGATGGGAGGCTGAGTGACGAGGCTATTGGTTTCAATATCCCTTTTGTACGGAATGAGGTTGGGCGGTCCGCGGAGCAGAGCTTATCCTCGAATTTCCCAGAGAGGTTGTGTTTCCAGATTCAAGGTTTCATGTTACACAGAGTTATTCTTTCTGGAATGTGTCCCCCAAGCAACCCCGCTGGACCTTCTGTGGAGGGAGGGGCCCTTCTGAATGCAAGATGCACATTTATGCAAAAAAGTGGAGCATCCCCCCCCCCCCCGGGGGGGGGGAGGCTTGGCAGTGTCTGTCCCTGAAACAGTCCAGCTACCATCAGATGGGGCTGCGCCCAGGAGTCGGAACAGCCTGCAAACACCAATAATAACGATGATGATGACAACTCGCCTTTCTTGATGACTTACCACACCAGGCCCTTTGTGAAGCCTCTCACATCTGTGATTGCATGGAATCCTCAAATAAGCCTGTGAGGTAGCTGGCACTAATGCCCATTGTCCAGATGAGGAAAGCAAGGCCCAGAGGTGGGAGTGTCTTGCTCATGGTTACTGAGTGGCGGAACCAGGCCCGTAGCCACTGCCCTTACGCTGTCACCTGTGGGCATTGGGCAGCCTCAGAAGTGTGGCAAGCCTGCATATTGTTGGGCAGTGTGGCATCCAGACAGCCCTGTAACTGTTCCCAATGCACAGAAAAGCCAGAGAATTCCAACCCAGCATCCTGGCCTCCACCTCCACTTCAGCCCACACAGTCTGCCCGGCATAGTTATTCTCCCTGGAAGAGCTTGGTAATTCAGGCCTTTCCAAACCCAGGCAAAGCTTCCAAGTCTAGAATCCTCCCAATGGCCTCTAAGGCCTCTTGGCCCGCATCCACCTCCCTGGCCTCATCCCTACCTCCTTCCCCTCCAGGCCACATGACTCGCCAAGCGTATTGGCCTTATGTCAGCTTCTCAAGCAACGCGTACTCTCTCCTGTCTGCAGGCTCTGAACAGGCTGTTCTTTTGCCTGGCAGGCTTCCTCCACTTCCTTTTCCTGCCTTACTCCTATTCATCCTTTCTGTCTCCGTGTAAACATCACCACCTCCCAGAAGCCTTCCTTCACTTCCTAGACTAGCTTAGACCTACCTTCTATTTGTTTTCGGCCACACGTGTTTCTCCACCATGGTGAGCTGGGTTCCCAGGCTTCCCTCCCTTCTCTGGCTCCCTTGCAGTCTCAGGAAGCAGCCATGCAGGGGGCATCCTCCGTGTCAAGGCCATGGAAGGGGGTCTGTCAGATGGGGAGGGGACAAGTGCTCTCGAAATACAACATGCTTCCCGTTGTGCTTGCTTGGTGGTTGGAGACAGGCCTCTCCCATGTGGACCAGCCGAGGGCGCAAGGCGAGAAGGGGCTTGCTTGCTCTGAGTGCTCAGCCCATTTCCTCCGCCCACTTTCTCGGCCTTCCCTTCTACTGGGGAGCACCAAGGCTGGGGGCGAAGACAGCTCGGACTCACAAACCGTGCTGGAGAAGATGCCAGTGGAAGCTTGGGCTTGTAGATTCTAGGTGTGGGTGGAAAGTTCTGGGGAAACTGAAGCAGCAGGGTCTTGGGTCTGAAGGGAGGAGCTAAGACGCCTAGAGGTGGGAGATGTGAGAGGAGGAGAAAAGCAGAGACTGGTCTCCGGGAATTCTTTTTCTTTTCTTTTTTTTTTTTTTGAATTACAAAAAATCGAAGTGTACCTGGGGATTCTTGATGGCCACCAAAGAGGCAGCTCCTGGGGGCGTTGTGGTGGTTTCACACTCAACGGGACAAGGAGAGGTGGCTCGGACCCTGGCCTTCATCCGAAGCACCCAGTGCATGGTGGTGACTGTCACCCTTAAGGCCTCAAGCCCTCATCTGCCACTCTTGAGCAGAGGCCAGTTTCCATGGAAGGAGCTTTTAGCGGTGTGTGTGTGTGTGTGTGTGTGTGTGTGTGACAGCCTTGAGGGGACCTGACCAAAGGAAACTGTTTTTTCAGGGGAAAAGCACAGGAGCAATTTAAAAAATTTGTTTTCAGCCATTTCTTGGAGAAGCTCATTTCTTTTTAATAAAAGGACGTTAAGATGCTTAACACAAACAAGAGCCTTTTCGCCACCAAGTGTTCTGTGTTTAGGAAGCGCCCAAGTGGAGGGGGGAATGGAAGGCTTTGGGGGGTGGGGTGGGGTCTGGGGGCCCTGACCTCTGGGTTCTAGGCTGTGTGGGAGCCCAGAACAGTCCAGGCTGTCCAAGGAGAGCCAGGCTGGGGGGACTGTGCTGATGGGAGGTGATTCCATTATGCCCTGCATGTGTGAGGAGCAAGGGAGAGCCCTCTGCATGTGCCTGAGGGGAAGACGCCCCACATTTTTGGCCAGTTTGCGAATAGAAACTCAAGATGATGCAACTGTCAAATGCCTACTTAAAATATTAATTTTGTGAGTTGGGTATTACCTGCAAAATTGTAATCACAATTTTATTATAATTTGGACGTATATAAAAGTAAATGGGTTAAAAAGAGATCATAAATACAAACATTGATTTTTCTGGGACAGTTTACTCTTATTTTTATTTTACTTTTTGTCTTTTTAGAGCCGCATCTGCGGCATATGGAGGTTCCCAGGCTAGGGGTCCAAATCGGAGCTGTGGCCGCCAGCCTGTGCCACAGCCACAGCCACACAGTGATCGGAGCTACGTCGGCGACCTACACCACAGCTCACGGCAATGCCAGATCCTTAACCTGCTGAGCGAGGCCAGGGATCGAACCTGTGTCCTCATGGATACTAGTCAGATTTGTTTCTGCTGCGCCATGACGGGGATCTCCTTTCTGGGACAGTTTAATTTTAAACTCTTTACTTGCATTTCTTCCTTTATTATTATTATTATTATTATTATTATTATTATTATTATTTGGCCATAGCACACAGTGGCTTGATGTGGAGTCTGTTCCCAGACCAGGGATTGGATCTCGGCCACAGTGGTGAAAGGACCAAGTCCTAACCACTAGCCCACTAGGGAATTTCATTTATTATTATTATTTTATTTTTATTTAGTTTATCTTTTTAGGGCTGCACCTATGGCACATGGAAGTTCCCAGGCTAGGGGTCCAATCGGAGCTGTAGCCGCCGGCCTACACCGCAGCCACAGCAACCCCAGATCTGAGCCACATCTGCAACCTGCCCCACAGCTCACGGCAATGCTGGATCCTTAACCCACGGAGCGAGACTAGGGATGGAACTTGCGTCCTCATGGATACTAGTCAGATTTGCTACTGCTGAGCAAATGGGAACTCCCTATCACTACTTTTAATTGTGATGAAATACACATAACGTAAAATTTACTGTCTTTATTTTTAAGTGTACAGGGTACAGTGGCATGAAGTATATTCACGTTGGTTGTGCCCCACCACCCAGCCCCAGAACGCTTTTCATCTTGCAAAGCCGAAACTCTGTCGTCATCAAACAATAACTTGCTATTCCCTCCTCCCTTGACCCCCTGACAACCACCATTCAATGTTGGTCTCTACGAATTTGACCACTCTAGGCATCTCGTTTAGATGGAATCAGACGTATATGTCCATTTGTGCCTGGCGTATTTCACTTCACATAGTGTCCTCGAGGTGCATCTGTATTACGGCATGTGTCAGAAATCCTTTCTTTTTAAAGACTGGATACTATTCCATTGTAATATACACCCCACTTTGTTTATCCATCTGTCTGTCAATGGACCGTGAGTTGCCTCTACCCCTTGGCTCTGGTGACTAACGCGGCTGTGGACGTGATGTCTCTTCGTGGCTATGAATTGCTGGATCACATGGTGATTCTATCTGACTGTTTTGAGGAACTGCCACACCCTTTTCCACAGTGGCTGCCCCATTTTACGCATCCACCAACCGTGTGCTAGGGTTCCAATTTCTCCACATCCTCTGTTGGTTGGTTTGTTTATTTTGGATCGTAGCATCTTCATGCGTATGAGGTAGTATCATCGTGCTTTTGATTTACATTTCCCTGACGAATATTTATGCTAAGCATGTTTTCATGGGCTCATTGGCCATCTGTAGATCTTCTTTGGAAAAAATGTCTATCAAGTCTTTTCCTCATGTTGGGTGGTTTTTTTGGGGGTTTTTTTTTGGTTGTTGAGTTATAGGAGTTCATTATATTCTGGATATTTATCCCTTATCAAACACATGATTTGCTGATATTTCTCCCATATAGCGGATTGCTTTCAATCTGTTAGATTGTGTCCTTTGAGGCCCAGAAATTTTCAATTCTGAGGTCCCATCTATCTTTTTTTGCTTTCGGGGCCTGTGTTTCACATGCACCTTGGAATCTGTGTCCTTTGTCATTACCAAGCCACTTTGCAGTATGTCCGGCTTCCAGAGCACCTCTCCGCACTCCTCTTTGTTTGATAGACACATTCACGCACGCCGCTGTAATTATCCCAGCCGCAAATACCTGTTTGCGAAACATTACACCACCAGGTTATACTCATTCTCCTTGTAGGTTCAGATTCATAATCTGCAGGGCTTCTCTATGGCATCATAAAGTGAATTGTAAAAGGCCTGTCTGCAACAGTATCCACCCTCTGTGTGTGCGAGGCCACACTCCCAGGAGAAATTCTACCGCTACACAAAATTACTTTATCTCTTTTAGCCCATTTGTCAGCTTACTGCGATTAACATCCGAAATGAGCACCCAGTGAGGTCATTTCAGGCTAATGCATCTTCCCCAAACAGCATTCTGTTGGTTCCATGAAATAATTGAGAGTGGCGCATAATACAACATGCTTTGGAAAGAGGCAAACCTAAGGAATAATTTTGGGGGGGAAGCCCTACTTTATATTCTAGCTGTAGAATAATTAATAAAAAAATAGCAATAATAATAGCAGCAGAAATAATCATCATGGGGTGCTGAGAATCCCTGCAGCCTGGCACCGAGCTTATCACTTCACCCATGTTCACATACTGAATCCACTGAGAATGAGGAAGGGACTCATATTGCCCCCAGTCTGCAGATGGGGAAAGTGAGGCTTAGGCAGATAAAGATACATGCTGGGAGGGCTGGGATTTGAACTTGTGTCTTTCAGGCCCTTAGTCACTACCTGATTCTGCTTTCATCCGTCTGGTTTATGCCAGACTGTGAGTACCCAGCATCATGTGTGACCCAGACAGGAGCCCGCCCAGGAGGTGGTGGGGTTCTAACTCCTATCTTGCTCATGCAAACTTGGCTGCAGGGCTGGGGCCCAAACCCAACTTGGCTTCCTCTGCCTGATGGTTGGTGGTCCTGCGCAGCAGGTGGCCCCTCCTCTCCCCTGCTGGAGCAGGTTGGAGCCAACTCACCAATAGGCATTTGGAAGGCAAAAGGCAAGAAGTTACCACTCAGGTCAAGTTCACACAAAGAGGTGATAGCATAAAAACAACAGAGGCACACGAAATCCTGGGTTTCCTCTGCCTTTGTTAAAAGGAGCTGCTATTTTTAATTTTTTCATAAGCTTTTTTATTACGGAAAATTTCAAACATATACAAAAGTAGAGAGAATAATGCGCTCATCCGCAGCTTCAACAATGATGTCATCCCCAATCTTGTTTCATCCGCCTCCCACCCTGATTCCTCTATCCCAGTGGATTATTTCGAAGCAAATCCCAGACACTATAACATCTCAACCATAGCAATTTGGATATATCTTTCTAAAAAGATAAAAACATCTCTTAAAACAAATGGAAAGACGATAGCTATAATATCATTATCACACCTGGAGAAATTATGACATCACACCTGTCTAGTTAATGTTTACATTTTCCTGACTGTCTCATAAATTTTTTTTACAACTTGTAAAATAAAAGCCCAGATAGGTGTCTTAAGTCTATTATTATTATTTTTTTTTTGTCTTTAGGGGTGCATCCATGGCATATGGAGATTCCCAGGCTAGAGGTTAAATCAGAGGTGTAGCCACTGGCCTACGCCACAGCTACAGCAAGGCCAGATCTGAGCAGTGTCTGCAACCTACAGCACAGCTCACAGCAATGCCAGATCCTTAACCCGCTGAGCAAGGCCAGGGATTGAACTGGATCTTCATGTGTACTAGTCAGATTCGTTTCCACTGAACCATGGCGGGAACTCCTCTTAAGTCTTATTTATTTATATTTATTTATTTTTTATTAAAAAAAATTTGTTGTCTTTTTTTTTTTGCCTTTTCTTGAGCCTCTCCCTCAGCATATGGAGGTTCCCAGGCTAGGGGACTAATCACCGCTGTAGCCCCCAGCCTATGCCAGAGCCACAGCAACGCGGGATCCGAGCCGCGTCTGCCACCTACACCACAGCTCACGGCAAGGCCAGATCGTTAACCCACTGAGCAAGGGCAGGGACCGAACCCGCAACCTCATGGTTCCTAGTTGGATTCGTTAACCACTGTGCCACGACGGGAACTCCCCAAGTCTTTTTTAATCTGTAGTCCACTCCCCTCCCTCCCTCTCTGCCATTGTCATTTATTTGCTGAAGGACCTTGGTTGTTTGTCCTGTAGAGTCTCCCTCAGTCTGGATCGTCTCCCTCTGGGATCCCTTAACGTGTTCCTCTGTATTTCCTGTAATTAGATCGAAGGCCCGATCAGATTCAGGTTTGATTTGGGGCCACAATACTTCGCAGGAGGTAGCAGGCCCTTCCGTCAGGAGGCGCATTGTGGCTTGTGATCTCTCTTTTTGGGAAGTTAGCAATTGTTGATATTTATTGCCCAGGTTCATTTGTTTCATGAGGGCCTGCAAAATGATGAAACGCTGTCTTCCTTCTTCATTTATTAGCTGTAATACTTGTAAGGGGGGAACTGTATCTTTGTCAACTGTTCAGTTACCTCGAGGTACAGTACAATAGCCTTCATACATGTAATACAGCTATTACAAAGTCTTGATTCTTTAACAGTTCTCAAAGAAGGAGCTGGATTCCTGAGTTATTATTTATTTATTTATTTTTTATTAAAAAAAATTTTTTTTTGGTCTTTTTGCCATTTCTTGGGCCGCTCCCGTGGCATATGGGGTTTCCAGGCTAGGGGTCAATCGGAGCTGTAGCCCACCAGCCTACACCCGAGCCAGAGCAACACGGGATCGAGCCGATTGCAACCTTCACACAGCTCACGGCAACGCCGGGTCTTAACCCACTGAGCAAGGCCAGGGATCGAACCTGCAACCTCATGGTTCCTAGTCAGATTTATTAACCACTGTGCCACAACGGGAACTCCTGGAGTTTTTTTTTAATCAAGGTTTGTTTTAAGTATCATTGTGAATGTAGAGATTTAATGTTATTTGGTGCGTTTTAATCCTTTGCAGTTGTTACTCTTATTGATGCTCAAATGATCCCATTCAGCCAGATCAAGGGTCTTCAGGTTGGCTCCTGCAGCTTTTGACCTCAGTAGACTTTGATAACTTCCTGCTTTCTGGAAACACAAGAAGTCCCAGATGTGTGGACATTTTTTTTTTTTTTTTTTGCCCCAGACCTGGAATCAGCCATTTCTCCAAGGAGCCCCGTTCTTTGAGTGGGAGTGGTATTTTGAGACCAGCATCAGGGTTTAAGTGATGCTCAATGGGTTGGGCATTTTCGGTGGACAGAGCTGGGAATCTACTTGTGTTTGGTTTTTTGTTTTGGCCGCATCCAAAACATGGGAGTTCCCGGGGCCAGGGGTCGAACCCTCACCACAGCAGCAACCTGAACCATTGCAATGCCAATGCCGGATACTTAACCCGCTGAGCCACAAAGGAATTCCAATCTTTTTTTTTTTTTTAAAGAGAGACTACATGAGTCATAATTGCCAAAACTTGAAAGCACACAAAGATGTCCTTTAGGAGGTGGATAGATAAACAAACTCTAGTATATCCACACAATGGAATGCTATTCAGCGGTGAAAAGAAATGAAATATCAAGGCATAAAAAGACATATAGGAAACACATGGCATATTGCTGGTTGAAAGGAGTCAATCTAAAAAGGCTACCTACTCTATGATTCCAACTACATGACATTCTGGAAGAGGCAGAACTGTGGAGACAGAGGATCCGTGGTTCCCAAGAGTTAGGGGGAGGGAAGGATGAATAGGCATAGGCAGAACAGGGGATTTTTTTAGGGCCCTGAGTCTGTTCTGTATATTACAGTGGTGGGTACATGTCATTATATGTCTGTCAAAATGTACAGCACCAAGTGAACCCTAATATCAGCTAGGAGCTTGGGTTATAATTATGTATCAGTGTTGGCTCAATTGTAACAAGTGTATCCCGCTAATGCAAGATGTTAATAAGGGGAGTAGGGGGGAGGGGGAGATGAAGGGGTACAGGGAAACTCTTGGTACTTTCTGCACAATTTTTCTCTAAACCTAAAACTGCTAAAAAAAATAAAGTATTAACTTATTTTAAAAATACGGGTTCATGTTGACACTTTTAATTTCAGTTCAACTACACTGTTTTACCTTATCCATCTTACATCTGCATATCCTCTCTCCCATGCTGGGTGTCCTTTCTCCTGGTTCCCAGTAAAAGAAGCACTCATTTGCTGAGTCCTACTCACACAAAGCATTCTCAGATACCAATGTCGGAGTTCCCTGTTGGCTCAGTGGGTTAAGGATCTGGCATTGTCACTTCCGGCTCTGGTTGCTGCTGTTGGTGGGGTTTGATCCCTGGCCCCCAGAATATCCACATGCCTTAGGTGTGGCCAAAAAAAAAAAAAAAAAAGAATACCAATACCAACAATACAATAATTGATTTTTTTTTCTTCTGCAGTTTATTTTTGCTTTGCCTTTAGGGACTATCTTGTTAGGGACAGACAGTTAAAAGTTCTGTGTTTTAAATTCTGCATGTATTTATCACTAACTTGCCATAAGTTAGCTTTTTGTTTGTTGATATTTGGAATTTCTTTTCTAAACACTGAACATGTTTAACATGATTATGTAAAATATTTGCCTGGTTTCCGAGCCAGGTCCACAAATCATAGAAGTTCTGGGTATTCTGACTTCTGTCTCTGCCCCTCTACCCTGTTCCCTTCCTCTCCTGTTAGTAACTTTCCCTGCTTCAAATTTTTAATTTGTCCCTTCATTTAAAAATGTTTCTTCTTCCTTCCCTTCTTTCTTTCTCCCTTCCTTCCTTCCTTTCTATACCACAGCCACAGCAACGCCAGATCCGAGCCATGTCTGCAGCCTACACCGCAGCTCATGGCAACCCCAGATCCTTAACCCACTGAGCGGGTCCAGGGATCAAACCCATAACCTCATGGTTCCTGGTCAGATTCTTTTCGTGCACAAAAGAATACATCTCTAGTGCTTTCTTCTTTGTTCTCTTCTCTCTTTCTCTCTTCTTTCTTTCTTTATTTCTGTTCTTTGCTGTTTTTTTTTTCTTTTCTTTCTTATTCTTTGTATTTATTTCTTCTCTTTCGTATTTATCTTTCTTGCTTATGTTCGTCCTCCTTCCTTCCTTCCTTCCTTCCTTACTTCATTCCTTCCTACTTTCCTTCCCTCCTCCCTCCCTCACTCTCTTTCTCTCTTCTCTTTTTTCTTTCTTCTTCTGGGGACTGCAGCATATGGAAATTCCTGGGCTAGGGGTTGAATTGGAGCTGCAGCTGCTGGCCTCCACCACAGCCACAGGAACACTGGTTCCGAGCTGCATCTGTGACCTAAGACACAACTTGAGGCAGCGCCAGATCCTTAACTCCCTGAGCAAGGCCAGGGATCAAACCTGCATCCTCATGGACACTAGTTGGGTTCTTAACCCACTGAGCTGCAATGAGAACTCCTATTTAAAAATTTAATGTCTCCTCTTTTCTTAGATAAATAAGAGTACAGTCTACACACTGTTCTCCAACTTTTAAACCAAATTTCTTCCTAGTTAAGCTCCTTGCAGAGGAAGGCCTGACCCCAGACTTTGGACACTGTCATAATCTACCCAATTTGAAATAAATTATTTCTGTTTTCATTAAGGACCTACTGCTATTTCCAGGCATTGTAATAAAAATATTTCTGAGAACATAGGGTGGTTAAGCTTGGAGACTCCAGACACATTCAAATAAGGCACTGCATAGGAAAAAAAAAAAAAAAAGATTCCTGCATGTCACTTGAGCCTTCAAACAACCCCAGGAGGTAGGTATCCCTCTGTTTTATAGAAGTGGAAACTGGAGCTCAGTGAGCTGGGATTTGAACTTGTGTCTCCCTGATTTTATCCTTTGTTCCTAAGTATTTCTGGAGCTCCTACCTCTGTTTCAGACCCCATCCCAGGTCCTGGGATACAGAGATGGACCAGGCAGGGCCCTGTCCTCTCGGGCCTCACATCTAATGGGATCATTCATATCTGAGCATCTGTTTGTTTGTCCATCCAGCACAGCACAGAGAGCGCCTCAAGGGAATCTGTCTGATCTACTCTAAGCGAGAGCCTCCCACATTGGAAATCAGTGGATGTTTGTTGAATGAATAAATAAATAAATGAAGACAGAAGGTTGAAAGAAGAACAAAGCTTGAGGTTGTTATGGAAGTCTTATGCTTTTACACTTGGAAACTTTCGTTAAAAATTTAATAACTTCTAAATTATGGATATAATATACTTCATTGTAGAAAATTTGGAAAGTATAGAAAAGCACAAATGAGAAAATAAAAATAACCCATAATATTAGCCTCCAGAGTTAGTCTTTTGGTTTATTCCTTTGGTCTTTTTTAATGCATGGATAGTTTTTTTAAAGAAACAATATTTGGATATATATATATATATATACATAGTTTGCATTAAAAAAATCACTAACGATGTATCATGAACATTTTCCTAATTGAACACACTTCCAAACCTGAGTGTCTACTTAGAGGTTGAATTTATTTTCACCAGTGACAATAATCTTTATCATATAAAATAACGATAAACTCAAGACTGAATTAGAAATCATAAAGGGAAGAATATTTAGCAGGGTTCTCGGCTGCACACTGTGTCTCAGCCATGCCTGCGAATCTTTACCAGCAAACGCCCAGAGAAATACCTTGAGAAATACCTCAACCTCAGCTTAAGGTTGAGCCGGAGGCATCAACCTTACTTCGTTCCTTTGATACTCGGAGTTATGTTATCAGCACATTCACTTTCTACAGTTCTGATCGCTGCAGGTACCACTAAAATTCTCTCTTGGTTGCAAAGGGACTGTGATACAGGCATCAGAGTGTGTGATTAAGGGCTGGCTCTGGAGTCAGATGCAACCTAAGCCCGGCTCCATCTGAGATGGCTGTGTGATCTTCGTGAGGAAGTTCACCTCTCTGTGCTCTCAGTTCCCTCATGTGTAATACGGGGCAGCACATGCTCCCACCTCCACTGGCTGTCACAAGGAATCAATACCACAATGCCTGGCACATGAAAAGACACCAATAAATATCAGATATTGTCACTCAATTGTGTGTTTGGATCATTTTCTTTCTTGCCAAGCTGCACTTGCCATTCTCTGGTGTCAGGGTTGCTCTCACAAGTCGTCTTGATATAAAGATACGAAGCAACTGGATGACCGCCATTTGGAAGAAGCCTTGGGCACAAGTGTCTCAGGCGTGCTCTGACCCCACCCTGGCCTTAAGCAGCCAGGCCCCCTAAACATATTGACAGGGGGAATCTGATTTTATTTTGTTCCTAAACTCATCAGAATGCTAAGCAAGTAGTCATGTGGTAACTAGGTTTCTGGTCTTTGGAGCTAGACAATGAAGGTTCAAATCGCCAGCCCCTTACTATCTGTATCATTTTTAGCAAGTTATTTCCCATCTCTGAGCTGCAGCATCCTCATTAGTAAGCTGGTGATGATCACTGCAGTGGACAGTTTTTTTCCCCCCTCCTATCCAGCATCAATTACACAACTGTGATTTCACCCTCTGGCTCCATGAGTGGGGCATGTAACCTGGGCTAAGCCAATCAATACACCCATCACTTGATCACAGAAATTGGCTGGTGGGTGGTCATGTGACCCCAGCCAGTCCAATGGAGTGTTCCTTAGGGCTTTTGGGAACCACTTCTTAGCCTGGGTAGTTGTGAGGGTGTGACTGGCCCCTGCTACAAAGCCATCTTGCTCCCAAATGGGAGCATATGCCAGGGGAATAGAGCCAAGAGAAAGCCAGTTGTGGACAACTTTTGAGTCCCTGCTTGAAGCCAATCATGACCTTCCATGACACAAGTGAATTAATCCTCTTTCCTTGCTTAAACCAGTTTGAGTTGGGGATCCCTTCGCTTTCAACTGAAAGAATCCTACCTGATAAACAATTGTATCTGTCTTCCAGACTTGTTATAAGGATTAGGTAAGGAAATGTACAGAAAGCCCTCTATGCAGTACTTGGAGCAAAGTACATGCTTACAGATGTTTATATTGTCATTATAACTCTGTGGGAGAGCAAGAAAATGCAGGTAAAACCAACCAACCAACAAAAAAATACCAGGGGAAAAAAGTGCACATTATTCCTAATTTCACCTCTTAAAGATAATCAGGTAAATATTTTGAAATATTTTTCTTCCAGACATTTTCTTAACATGCAATGTATTTATAAATACCGAAATGGGATTATTCTCTAAACTGTATTACAATGCTGTTTCATTCAGATAGGAATCAAATACATCAGAGTTATACCTGCCTGCATAGTCATTCATAATGGCTGTATATCATTCCATGTCTATTTTTTTTTTTTTTGCTTTTTAGGGCCGCACCCATGCATATGGAGGTTCCCAGGCTAGGGGTCCTATCAGAGCTACAGCTGCCGGCCTACGCCCCGGCCACAGCAACATAAGATCAGAGCCACGACTGTGACCTACACCGCAGCTCACGGCAACGCCAGATCCTTAACCCACTGAGCGAGGCCAGGGATTGAACCCGCAACCTCATGCTTCCTGGTTGGATTCATTTCCGCTGCGCCATGACCGGAACTCCCATGTCTTTGTTGAATATTCAGATTGTCTCCAATATATACGATGCTGTGATGGCATTCTCTATTACCTACCAGTCAATTGATTTATATCTTCGTGCATTTCATAGTTTTCTAACGATCGACTTCTAAGACCAGCATTACCGACTCAAAGAGTTTCACAGATTTGAAAACCTACCTTGTAGGATTTCCCCTTGTGGTTCAGCAGTAACGAACCCTGGCTCAGTATCCATGAGGATTTGGGTTTGATCCCTGGCCTCGCTCCGTAGGTTAAGGATCCAGTGTTGCTGTGAGCCAGTGGTGTAGGTTGCAGAGGGGGCTTGGATCTGGTGTTGCTGTGGCTGTGGAGTAGGCCGGCAGCTGCAGCTTCGATTCCCTAGACTGGACATTTCTTTTTTTTAAATTTTTTTTATTTTCCCACTGTACAGCAAGGGGGTCAGGTTATCCTTACATGTATACATTACAATTACATTTTTTCCCCCACCCTTTCTTCTGTTGCAACATGAGTATCAAGACAAAGTTCTCAATGCTATTCAGCAGGATCTCCTTGTAAATCTATTCTAAGTTGTGTCTGATAAGCCCAAGCTCCCGATCCCTCCCACTCCCTCCCCCTCCCATCAGGCAGCCACAAGTCTCTTCTCCAAGTCCATGATTTTCTTTTCTGAGATGTTCATTTGTGCTGGATATTAGATTCCAGTTATAAGTGATATCATATGGTATTTGCCTAGACTGGACATTTCCATATGCCTCAGGTGCGGCCTTAAAAAACAAAACAAAAAAAATTTTTTTTTTAATTAAAAAAAACCCTAACCCCCCCAACCCACCTTGTAATTTTTGTCTGAATGTTTAATTTTTGGATAAAACACACATCTTGGTCTTTTCAGGCGGCTCTAACAGAATATGAGAGACTGAGTGGCTTATAAGAAACAGACATTGATTTCTTACCGTTCTGGCAGCTGAGAAGTCCAAGATCAGTGGGTTTGGTGTCTGGTGAGGACGCGCCTCCTGATTCATAGGCACCTGTGTCCTCACGCGGTGGAAAGGACAAGGGAGCTCTCTGGGGTCTGTGTAGATGGACACTAATCTCATTCATGAGGGCTCCACCCTCCTGACCAATCACCCCCAGAGGCCCCCTCTCCACATGCCAACACATCAGAGATGAGGCTTCAGTATATGATTATGGGGTGGAGACACAAACATTGAGCCCATAGCAATACTGTCAAACATTTAAATGTCTTTTCCAGATGGCAGGGCTCCCCAGTTCTGGGCTCCTCATCTTCTCAGCTCTGACGTCATGAGTTCTCACGATTCCCCTGGAGGGGAGGGGCTGTGGTCTCCGTGACTCTGGATTCACGAGCCTAGGATGACAATAACGGGATCTCGCTAGCTCCGAGCCTCAGCCTCTTCCCTCAAGAGACCTTGCACCCTGCAGAGCCCCCTCTTCTAGGTGTCTCAAGGAGAACCCCCTCAAGGGTGTGGAACATGCACCCAGAGGCGAGTCCTGGTTACCACTTTATTTTGAAAGGAAAACAATAGAATTGATTTATTTGCAGGTGACATGGACATTGACATAGAAAATCCAATGTAATCTACGAAAAAACTGCCCGAACGAACAAGTGAGTTTAGCAAAGTTGCAAGACACTCGATCGAAGCATAAAAATCAATTGGATTTCTATACACTAGTAAGGGACAGTCACAAATGACATTTTTTCTATGGTGACGTTTTTATTGGGATGGAATTCACGAAAGCCCTGGCTCCATCCTCCCTCACCTCCTGTGCCGTTGCTCTGCCGAACAAAGTTCTCCAAGGAGGCCACTGGCCAGGCAGAGATGCTCACACTCCTCCCTGTGGACTCCCTGTGCCCTGATGACCTTGGAGGGAAGGGGAGGTGGCTCCTCTGGCCTTTGTTCGGTTAGGGAGCCCCCAGCAGCAGGGCACTGCCTGGGCACACGAGGAGGTAGAGTTTAGCGAAGTGAGGTTTTCTTCCACACAGTTCTCCCCCCCCACACACACACCCCGCCACCGATCTGTGCCTACGCGGTGTCGAGACCAACATCGTGCCACCCACAGCAGCCTAACCCTGCCTGGGCCCCGCTGTGTTCCTCAGGCCCTGGGCTGGGTCTGGCTCTTTTCCTCTCGGGGGCCACCGCTCCCATCACCCAGCTCCCTTGTTCTCCCAGCTGTCACACATCACATGTCTGAACCCGCTATGGGTGAGGCCCCCCCCCCCCCGGGACACTGCCTTGTCCTCAGTGGGCACCGTAGCTGCTAAGCAGAAGCGTGTTCCCGACCTTGGATGTGGCTGCTGCTTGGCCCCGGGCGGAGGGTCCATTCCGTGATGCAGATGTGGGGATGCTGGTTCAGAGGACCTTACTTGCTCAAGGTCTCACCACAAGTTCTGACAGAGCCAGAATCTGCGCCGTTTCTCCCTGACGCCACGTTCTGAGCTGGTTCTGCTGTGTACTTCGGGGCTGGCCATTTCCCACCAGCTCCTGAAGCCCGTGATGGGAGAGGCTCTAGGCGGAGAGGCTGGTGGGTGAAGGGTGTGAGAAGGATGAATGGCATGGCGCTTTGTGCAAGGAAAACCGGGCAGCTTCTCCCAGCCATGTCCCTGGACTCGAGTCCCACACACTCTGTCCCCAGGGCCATCCATCGGAACCTTCTCTTCCTCTTCCTGGATCCTACTTCCAGATCCAGCTTGCTGCCCCTGGGGCTCCTGAGTTGGGGGCCCTTCACCTGCCTGAACCCCGGGTGGTGTCATGATGGGGTTGGGAGGGAGGGAGGCTGGGTTTTGACAGGCAGCTGGGCTCACCGGCTGCAGGCTGGGCCCCTCCCTTCTCCCCATCCCAGCTGGCTCCAGAAGAGAAGCGGGGGTGGGGGCAACTTCACAGGGAAACTTTTGTTCTTGCCCAGAACAGACACAGGGCTGGGGACCCAGCTTCCCCTTGGCTGCCACGGAGACCGGGGCCACTTGAGTTCATGTTTATTTTCACAGTGTGGATTCCATGGAGATAATCGGCCCTGACGGGGAAGCCGTGGAAGAGGGCTCGGGCCTCTGTGGAGTGCCTACTATGTGCTAGGCCTGCCCAAGACAGGCAGGAGCCTGTGAAATCTTAACTCCCAGAGATTAGATGCTGCGTCGTACTTGACTGAGGAGGAGGCTGCCAAGGTTCAGAGAGGGGAAGCCACTTGCCCAAGATCACAGAGCAGGTCCTCAGAGTGCTGGAAGGAGAGGCCACCTGCTCCCCCGGGCGCTTCCTACTTTGTGCCTGAGTTCCTGGCAGAGAGACTTGGCCTCCCTGGGGCTTCATGGAGCAGGAGGCATTGCCAAGGGCTCCGCACGGGCCTGGAGCAGGATGGCGAAGAGTGCGGGCGTCTCTCCCCAGGGCTCCAATGCAAGCCGAGGCCTCGGGCGGCAGCCGTCTCTAAGCCCCAGTCTTCTCCTCTGTGTAGGGGGAATAATAACGAGCTGTGCAGGTTGACGAGGAGTAAGAATTCAGTGAGAACCGTGGCTGATGTTGTTATTATTACTGCTATTCTTCCATCGCACCCAGTCCTAAACCCTCGGGCTCACCGTGGGCTCCGGAGCCTCCCACAAGATGCGTCCGGGCTGTTCTCAAGTGGAAGCTTTTCCTGCTGAGGACCCGTGTTCAAATCCCTGAGGGCAAGACTAGGGATTTCTGGAGGACCCCCCTCCCCCGCCCCAGCCCTCCCTGGCTGGCCAGCACCCCTCACCCTGCGGCATCCTCCTCACCCCCCACTGCCCTCCCCCACCCCCCACCCTACCTCCCCCAAATCCGCCCTCCCCCAAATCCGCCCTCCCCCGCCCCACCTCCCCTGTTATTTATTTATGTTTCTGTATTTACTTTTCCTATCACTTCCTTTCATTCCTGAAATACACCTCAAAGCCCCAAACAGACCCATCGCACCAGGCCAGTTACGAGCCCGCCAGTAAGACCGGCGGCCGAGTGTGAGGACCCGAGGAAACAGCCGGATCCAAAACCAAACATGGAACCAATAAAATCTTTAACCTGACACTACAAACTTCCCACAGACTTCAGAGAAATACCTCGAGAAGTGCACGACCTTTCAGTTTCTCCCCAAGGCTACCTCCTCCTCCAGCGGGGTCTTTCTAAAATACAGATTTGACCTTGTCACTTCCCGGCTTCAAAACCCTTCGATGGCTCCTCATTATTTATTATTCTTATTCGCTCACATTTACCAAGGTCCTGGGCTGAAGGCCTTTCGTGCATTGGTTCCCGTGGGGCAGGGATTTGCTGTCCCGGTCTCGGCAAAGAGGGAAGGGTGGCATGGGGACCCAGGGTCATGCAGCTGGTCAGTGGCCGTGGGGGGAGGCACACCCAGGTCCCTGAGCCCACAGCCCGTGCCTCTGCAGCTCCTTCCGCGCCCCTGGAGTCCTTGGCCTGCCTTCGACGAGCCCCCAAGCTGGTGTCACGCTGCTTCTCCCTCTGCCCTCCAGCTCATCACTTCTGTCCCTGAGTTTCGGTGCAAAAACCCTCCCGGCCTGCAGACCAGCTCCAGACCTCATCCCGGCCTTTTCCAGTAACCCATCAGCTCTTGTGACTTGAACTCCTGAATCACCAGCAGTTCCTCAACTGTCCCATTGTGAAATAAAAACCCTCCCTTGACGCTGAGGCTCCTGTTAGTTGCCACCTTCTGTCTCTTTTCCCGTCTGCTGTCGAGCTTTTATTTTATTTTTTTTTTGTCTTTTTGTCTTTTTAGGGCCTCACCCGCGGCATATGGAGGTTCCCAGGCTAGGGGTCCAATCGGAAGTGTAGCTTCTGGCCTACGCCAGGGCCACATGGGAACACCAGATGTGAGACACGTCTGCGACCTACACCACAGCTCACGGCAACGCCGGATCCTTAACCCACTGAGCAAGGGCAGGGACTGAACCCGCAACCTCATGGTTCCTAGTCGGATTCGCTTCTGCTGCACCTCGATGGGAACTCCTGCTGTCAAGCTTTTAAAAGTCCAGCATTCGGCGCCCCATATGCCAGCCTCCTTGCCCCCATCCACCCCTCAGCTCTTTGCAGTCTGGCCCCACCCCTTCCCTGAAATGTCTCCCCACAAGGCCCCTCTGACCCCTTGTCATCTAGTCCCTTTGTCCAGTTTTTAGTCTTTATCTTCTTTCTCTTAACATTTCTCCGACTCATCAGCTTCTGGCTGCTTCTTCTCTGGCTACATTTTGGCGTCTCCTCCTTTCCTCCCGGTCCTGAAAGGTGTTCTGACCCAGGGCCACAGGACTCCCTGCACGGCCCACTCTCCCCGGGAAACCCAGCCACCCCCACCACAGGGTGGTGTCCAAGCCGAACCCCAGCTCTGGCCCCTCCCCTCACCCAGGAGCCACCTGCCTCCTGGTGACTGGTGCCTTCGCTGGGACATCCCGCTGGCCCCATAGACTCAGCACCTGCCCATCGGAACTCCCAGGGAGTCCTCCTCGGGGGGTCGCCTGTCTTGCTGGAGCCATCACTGTCAGTGTCCACGCCTGCATGAAAACAGAGCATCCTGTAGACTCCTCCCGCCTCTCCTCTTGCTCCGAATGGGACACCAAGTCCTGTCGCTTCTACCTCGTGTACATCCTGGGTTCCCCCTCCTCGTATCCCCTGTCCACTGCCCTCCTTCAGGCCTCTTCACCATCTCCCATCTCCAGGCTTGCTCCTCCAAACTCTTCTCCCCACTGTGCACAGAAACAGCTTTCTCAAATGCAAATTTTCTCTGGTTCTGTCCCCTCAATGGCTCCCACCATCATGACATGGCCCCCGCCAGCCTCTCTGTCCTTTCTCACTGGGGGACCTTGGATCAACTCACTCCCCTCTCTTGCCCAACTCCCACATTCAGTATTTTTTTTTGCCTTTTCCTTTTTTTAGGGCTGCACCTGCAGCATATGGAGGGTCCCAGGCTCGGGGTAGAATGGGAGCTATAGCTGCCGGCCTGCACCAGAGCCACAGCAATACCAGATAGGAGCTGTGTCTGAGACCTACACCACAGCTCAGGGCAACACCAGATCCTTAACCCATTGAGCGAGGCCAGGGATCAAACCTGCAACCTCATGGGTACTAGTTAGATTTGTTTCTGCTGCTCCAGGACAGGAACTCCCCACGTTCAGTATTAACATAGACCCCATGTGGTCCCCATCGCTTGAGGCTTTGCTGTTTCCATGCTTTTATGCGGCGCTGTTCATTCTGTCTCAGACACCCATTCTCTCCGGGCCTTCGGGCAAACTACTGATTCTTTCCAAGGCTTTGCTCAGATGCCATCCATCTTTGATTCTCCCTGAGAGGTCTCAGGGGCCCCTTCTCTTACGGTCCTACTAGAGCTTATACAGGCACCCTAGAAACAAGTGTGCATTGTAGTATAATTGTCTTAATGGATAGGTCTGTATCCCTCACCCTGGACCCCACTGGATGGGGAGCTTCCTGAGGGCTGAGCTCAGGGAGAATTTAACTCTGGGCCTCAAGCGCTTAGCCCCGGGTCTGGCACGGAGAAGCAACTCAATGAATACTTGTCAGATTGCTTTCAATGCAGAAAAGAAAATAAAAATAAAAAATGAACTGAAAGTTTGAAAGAGCACCTGGGTGGGGGCTGGGAAGACCAATAGCCGAAGGCTGGTGAATTGAGGCTTCCTGCAAGAGCCAGACTTGCTGGGTCTCTTGAGCCATATAATCCAACACCTCCCCAGCACACTTCCTGGGGTGTGGAGAGTCCCACAAACTCTGGGGCTAGAACTGGGCTTCCAGCTTCCTGGAAGTCACACCTGCTTGGGCTCTTGGAGCCCCACAGACCTGGCTTTGAACTTCAGCCCCTCTTCCCAGCTGTGTGACCTTGGGTGGGTCCCTTCACCTCTCTAAACCTGTTCCACCATCCTGCAACTCCACGGGAACCTCCAGCAGGCTGCGTGGACTTGATGAGGCGGTCTCAGTAGGGCAACTAGACTAGTGCAGCACCTAGAGTGTACTCAGTCCTTTCATATGGTCATGCAGTCTTGGGGCCTCCCTGGTGACTCCACCCCCTCCCTCCGCCCCAAGGGACACCTGGCTCGACAGAGGCGATGATCAGGAACAGTGGCTTCCTTTATTTTGCACTTGTGCCAGGCATTGTGCTTGGTGCCCTCCTGCCTTATCTCATGCCATCCCCTCTAATCGCTATTGAACCACCTCAGGTTCAGAGAGGTTTGGCTACTTGCCCAAGGACACACAGCCAGCGAGTGACACTAGGATTTGAAATCAGGATGACTTCTTAAGGGCTGGTCTGATCTGCGTGTCCATCCAGGCCAGGCTCGCCGAGCCGGCTCCTTGTCCTGGAGAGGCCGGGCTTCCCGAGCAGCTCTCCCGGCCAGGCAGGCTTTTCCCGCTTCCCCCGCCTCCCCTCTGCCCACCGCTAGATCTGTTTAAACTAGCTGAGCAGGGTGAGGTGGGGAGGCCGAGGAGAAGGTACGGAGATGTTTGTTTTCCTTGGGGGTTTATATCAACATTGGTCTTGACATTTCGCCTGTTATTATGTGTGGTTCTTTAGAGGGTGAAATAATATTTTCTTTTGCTTGAGAAAAGGACAAAGTTCAGACAGAGCTCTTGGCCCCAAATGGATTTTCCTCCTCTGCTTTCCATGTGCCATAGCTGCTCCGAGTTCCCATCTCAGCGGGCAGACACCCTCCCTGGGCCACGGGTATCCTCAGCGAGCTGGGGATGCACCCGGCTGCTGCAGACTCTCCCGGGGCCATAAACAGCGTCCATGTGCCAGGGACACAGGGTGAGGGGCACGCCTGGTGCCCCTGACTTGTGAACACGTGTGTGTGTCGCCGGTTGCATCTGCATCCTCCAAACGCATTCGTCTTTCCTCAGACACATGTGGCAAGCTGCCTCCACACACTTACCACGCTGTGAGACCCACATACACCCAGGGGTCGTGCACACAGGTAGCGCCGATGGTGTACGCTGTAGACCCTTGGTAACTCCCAGGGCCTCTAGAGACCCTCCATGAGCCTCATGACTGTGCTCTCTAAACATGACTGGGTGCCTGGACATACAGATGTCCTCCCCCCACCCGCCCCCCGATCCTCGGAGACTCAGCTTGGGCACTGGAGCTGTGCACAGGTGCCCTCAGGGTGTGGAGGTCTGTGGGCTTCGATATGTCCCCTCTGTGTCATGGCCAGCACAGCCCCGGATCAACTTGCTCCAGCTGCTGTAAAACAGTACTACAAACTGAGCAGCCCTAAAATATCAGAAATTTATTCTCTCACAGTTGCTGGAAACCAGAGGTCTGAAATCAGGGTGAGGGCAGTGTTGGTTCCTTTAAGGCCCTGAAGAAAATCTGTTTCAGGCCTCTCTCCTGGCTGTAAGGTTGCACAATTCTCTCTCTCTCTCTCTTTTTTTTTTTTTTGTCTTTTTAGGGCCACATCTGCAGCATATGGAAGTTCCCAGGCTAGGGGTCAAATCGGAGCCCGTAGCTGTCAGCCTACACCACAACCACAGCCACTTGGGATCTGAGCCACATCTGCGACCTACACCACAGCTCACGGCAATGCTGGATTCCCAACCCACTAAACAAGGCCAGGGATGGAACCCACGTCCTCGTGGATACTAGTTGGGTTCGTTACCTCTAAGCCATGATGGGAACTCCAAGGTTGCACAGTTCTTGCTGTTCCTTGGCTTGTGGCTGCATCAATCTGATCTCTGCCTGTCTCCAAGTGGCCTTGTTCCGGGTGGGTTTCTTCTGTGCCCATGTGTTTTCATGTCTCCCTCTTTTCTCTTATAAAGATATTAGTCATTGGGAATTCCTGCTGTGGCACAGTGGCTTAAGAATCCCGGTGTGGCAGCTCAGGTCACTGTGGAGACATGGGTTTGATCCTTGGCCCAGTGCAGTGGGTTAAGGATCCGATGTTGCTGCAGCTGTGACATAGGTCACAGCTGGGGCTCAGGTTCAATCCCTGCCTGGGAACTTCCATATGCTGTGGATGCAGCCATTAAAAAAAAAAAAGCCACTAGTCATTGGATTTCGATCCCACTCGAATTCAGTGTGACCTCATTTGGTTTAACGAATGACATCTGCAAAGACCCTACTTACAAATAAATTCACAGGCGGAGATGCTGGTTGGACAGGAATTGGGCAGGGGGGGGGGATACTATTCAACCCAGCGCAGCCCCTGTTCCCTGCGCTCTCTTGGTGAAGAACTGAGTTAAACCCTTTTATAAATTATCTCATGTAATCCTCCTGCAACATATAGGGATGGGTGTTGTCTTCTCCACTGTAAAGTCCAGGCAGTTGAGGCTCAGAGGGGGACCTTCACTTGCCCCAGGTTCCACAGCCACTCAAAGGGGATCCAGGCTTCAAACCCAGGTCTGCTGGGGTCTCGATGCCACACTGCCCTGTGCAGCATGGGGCTGAGGGCACATCCCATACACACCGTGCATCCTCCAGAAAGAACCTGTGATGGTGGCTTTTTAATGGGTCGTGACTTAACTTTTAGAGAGACCTTGGGCCAAGCCTTGTGGGCCAAGCCTTGTGAGTCAAGCTGCTTTCTGATGCCCATGCAGAACTGACTCTGGGTCCAGCAGAGTTCCAACCAGTAGGAGCGCCTCCTGGGAAGTCAGAAAACTGATGTAAACCAGGGGTGCCTTCTGGTTGGAAAGTTCACGATTTGATGATAACTGTGGATACTTTGGTTGCGCTGGAGTAGTGCTTACCAGCAGAAATACATAAAACACATGCGATTTAAAATTTAAAGTGAAAACAGGAGAAATTAATTTTAATAAAATATTTAATCCAGCATATCCAAAATGTTATTATTTCAACATGTAGTCTATATAAAAATTAAGGAGACAGTGTGCATTCTCTCATTCCTCTACGTGTTCACAATCTGAGGTGTATTTTACACTAGCGGCACACATCGGTGGTACTGGCTGGACTTCTAGTGCTCAGCAGTTACACGTTGCTCCTGGCTACTGTTGTACAGCACAGGTCTAGAGGTTCGAAGTATAATTTGTTTTTTGTATTCAGAGTTGTGTTTCTATTGTCACAACGTGGAAGACAACTGGCTCAACAGCAATCACTGGCCCAGGAGTCAAAGCTGAGGCATTGTCTTTGGTGGACATTCTATGACTTTTTTAAAGTTAAACATTTTATTTTGCAATAACCCTAGATTCACATGCGGGTGTAAGAAATAACATAGGGAGAGCCCTGTGTTTTTTAACCCAGTTTCACTCCAATAGTAAGTCTTGCAAAACATGGTATGATAGCACCACCAGGAAATTGACATTGATATAATCCATGGGATTTGTTTAGAATCCTCTATTTGACTTGCACTCATTTGCATGCAGGTTTAGTTCTATTCAATTTTATCACCTGTGTAGGCATGTGTATCCACCACCAAAGTCAGGATACAGAGCAATTCCATCACCACAGCATCCTTCCTGGGGTCCTTTTATAACCATACTGACCCTTCCCCCAGCACCTCCCACTTCAGCCTCTGGCAACCACTAATCTATTCACCATTTCTAAAATATTGTCATTTTTTAAAGTGCCATAAAAGTGAAATTATATAACACATGGCCTTCTTGGATTGGCTTTTTTCACTCAGCATAATACCCTGGAGATTCCTCCGAGTGACTGCCTATATCAGTGATTCCTTAGTTTTTATTGCTGAGTAGTATTCCTCATCCTCTGACTGTTAGCTAATAACCTCATGTGGCAGGGTGCCCTTCATAGCCAGTTGACCTTAGGTGATTGAATAGAAGTCACATGGCTCATGGCCAGGCAGGCTCTGATTGCTTTACAGAAATTAGTATTTAAAGGACCAAGGGTTGGAGTTCCCATCGTGGCTTAGCGGAAACGAATCTGACTAGTATCCATGAGGTTGCAGGTTCGATCCCTGGACTTGCTCAGTGGGTTAAGGATCTGACATTGCCATGATGTGGTGTAGGTTGCAGACACAGCTCCTATCTGGAGTGGCTGTGGCTGTGGTGTAGGCTAGCAGCTACAGCTCTGATTTGATCCCTAGCCTGGGAACCTCCATGTGCTGTGGGTGCGGCCCTAAAAAGACTAAATAAATAAATAAATAAAGGACCGAGGGTTAAGATGAAGGTTAGGATAAAGATTAAACAAGATAACTCACATAAAGGGTTTAGCAGAATGACTGGTGAATAATATATACCTGATAAATATTAACCAAGATAAAATTATTTACAAAAGTGAATTTAGGTTCGCTCTAACGCACAGAAAGAGGATTAAAATCTCCCAGTTCAATGTTATTGAGTGTAGATTTTTTTTCTTTTTTCTTTTTTGCTCAGGGAAGTAAAGGGGCTGGATTCAAACTTGGGCCAGTCTGACTCCAGGTTTTGGATGTTGTTTCACGTGCCCTGGCATCAGAGGCAGCAGACAGACCAGCACTGGCCTGCTAAGTCCCAGGACTCTTCACAGAGCTCCCCGCCCACCTTCCAGTTTCCTCCCACCCTCATGCCTACCTGCTGGCTCTGCCCACCCAGCCCAGCCTTCGTCTTGCATCTCTCACTCCTGCCGCTCTGAGTGAACAGGAGCCATTCTCCCTCTGCCTGTGCTCTGGGGTGGGGGCAGCACCCCCTGCTGCGATGCACAGGGTGAGTGTGTGTGTGTGTGTGTGTGTGTGTGTGTGTGTGTGCGCGCGCGCGCGCGTGCACGAGTGCAGGGGGTGGGAGGGGCAAGCTGCCTGCACTCAGGGGCATTTCTGCAACCACTGTAAATTATCACCTACCCCACAGCCCCGTCCTCCACTGCACTGACTCGCTGCCCTCGGTGCATGAAGTTAAAGGTCAAAGTGGAATCCCCACGCCACCCCTCCATCCCAACCCCACTCAGCCCGGCCCTTCCATGGCCTTCCCATCTTTACACAGGGAATTCCTTCCTGCCTCTTGCTATGGCCCGAAACTTTGCCTCTTCTCTCTCTTGCCGCCTCCACTGCATCAGGGACCCTCCTCTGCTCCCCGTTCTACCCTGGGTTCTGCTCATGCTCCTGGGCAGCGGGGTACCCCTAGGTCTTACCCTTTAGTTGGGTTCTTCATACTCCATTACTCCCATGGAGCCAAGGAGATGGCAGGGGATCATGTGCGATTCAAGGAGGCCCTGCTTTGTGCCATGCCTTCAGTGGCTCCTAACGTCAACCTCGGGATGCAGGTCCCACCACTGAGCCATCCACACCTGGGCCCCTGGCAAGTGCCAGTTGGAACTAAGTGTCAACCCGTCTATCCTGTGCCAACATCTGTGGTATGCAGGGGTGGAGGGGGTGTTTTGGGCTGATGTTTGTAGGTCAGAAGCTGCCTCAGGATCTGAATGCCTCTGTGTCCCCAGCTGCACCTTCAGGCCACCTAGGATGAGACATGAACCAGAGGCTGGGGAGGTGGGGGTACGTTCAGCTCCTCCAGGTCCTTCCATATGCTCCCAGGGACTCAGCTTTGCACAGGTTTCTCCGGTGTTCTTCTAACCCTTCCCTTCAGGTCCCATCTGCTTCTGGAATGTGGGGCTTCAGGGGCTAGGGGGAGCCCCCATACTGTGACCTGCCCAGTGAGTTTGGGGCCTGGACTTCCCCTCCCACCACACAGGGACACTGACACCTCAGAGCATGAGTGTTGTCCCCAGGCATGGGCAGAGCAGGAAGGGCATGGAAAGGCACAGCCAGAGCTGTGAGGACACAGGGAGGGACAGGCTGGGATCACACAGCAGTGGTGGGGGGTTCAGGGGACAGAATCAGGCCCACCCCTGAACGGGGGGCATGAGTCTTGCCTACACAGAGTCGGGGACACAGTGGACTGTGGGGGAGACGCAGTGGGACCGTCCTTGGAGACACGGCGGTCTGGCCCAGAGCTGTCCCTGCTCTTCCCCTGGGGTCCCGCAGCCCCACCCCCTCACCCCAGCCTTGCCCTCCCCGGGTTCCAGGCGCTGCTCCTCAGATTTGGCGCTGCCACTGTCTGACGCGCCTTTGAAATCTTATCTCTCATCTTGTTCTTCGTTTCCTCCCGTCCAGGCCTCATCTGTCTCCTGCCTCCCCCCCCCACCCCCGCCCCACCTGCTTCCCATCTGTGGCCCCTCCCCCTCCCTGCCCGTGGGCCTCCGTCTTGTCCTGTCCTGTCAGCCCATCCCTACCTCTCCAGGGGGAGATGTCAGAATTGCGGCTTAGGACCCTGCCTGCTGCCTCCTGCATGCCCTGAGCACCAGTCCCCAAGCCCATTCTTTGTCCTCTGTGCTTCCACTGGATGTGCAGGCTACAGCCCCAGGCTGGCTGTGATCCAGTTCTCATCCCCCACCCCCGTCCGGCTCCCTGGGGGCCGACTCCCAGGGCCCCTCACTCCCCTGAGCCTGCCCAGCCCAGCCTTTGCCTGGATCCCATGGATCAGAGCTGCCTGGGGTCCTGCCTCCCTTCAGTCTGTGACCTCCTCATGGGCAGAGACAACTCCATGCTGCATCCTTTCCAGATGTGGAAGCTGAGGCTTGGTGAGCAGGTGCACCATCTGGTGCTTCACAGGTCCAGCCCTGCTCCATCCTTCAGAACCCAGCACGAGTGTTCCCTCTTCAGCGAGCCTGCTCTGACCACTCCATCTAATGTGGCTCTTCTCCTGCCTCACCCACCCATCCTCCCTCCCTGCACCCTGATTTCATTTCCTCTGGGGCTTTGCCTTCTGCTTTACAGAGGAAACACATGGGAACCGAGGGCACCCATCTTGGTGCCCACAGTGCCCTGGGGCTCCCAGCAGAGCCTTCCAGCTTCTGCCCCTAACCAAAGCCAGCATCCTTGGCTCTGCCTCTGTCCCAGGGGTCCCAGCTGCCTCAGGAGGAGCCTCCATCCTGACTCAAACTCAGAGTGCAGCCCCCAGCCTACCCGGACTCGAATCCCAGCCCTTCCACTTAGCGGCTGATGATCACAACAAATCCTTCTCTCTGGTCTGTGTTTCTGTGCCTGCCAGTTGCTGAGAGGAGGAGGAAGAGGCGCTTATCTCAGGATTATTGTACATAAAGATTAGCCCTGCCCCCCACAGGTGTTGTGGGCACAGTGGCAGCAAAAATACAGGAGTGAATAGTGTACCTGAACATGAAGACCCCTTTTACTGGCGATCGATGATAATCACGATTGTCAATCATTTCAGTACCGTGATCCCCTTCCTTCCCGAGTCCTCTACACACTAAATCTCTTCGAGTCCCTCTCAACGTACTTGGAAGTGTGGACACTTACTCCCAGTTTCCAGATGAGCCAACCAGGATGGAGAGGGCAGCACTCCCCCACCCCCCATCCCCAGGTCACACCCAAGTATGTAGGAGGCAGAAATGCAGGCCAACAGTGAGGCTTTGGGGGCTGTCGGATCCTGGATCTGGTCTAGCTCAGGCATTTCCCACCGAGTGACCGGGAGCAAGTCACACGCCCTCTCAGCCTTTGCTTGTCCATCTGTAAAATGGGGATAACAGGCCTTACCGCCAAACCACATGGAGGATTCAATGACTTCTATGGGTTTACTCATGATCACTCAGAGAATGATGACTGACAGGTGAACTCAGAGCTGGGTTTGCACCAGATCTGTCAACCCAGAGCCTGAGCCTTCCCACTCCAAGGCCTGGCCTTCCTGCTCTGCCAGGGACTTTCAGGCATCTGAAACCATGTGTGTACAACCAGAGGCTCTGGGAGGTGAGTCTACAGTTCTATTTGGAAGTAATTGGGGCCTGAGTTTCTTGGGCCTGGAGTCCGTGTTAAGCTTATTTGAGGCTTTTGTGTCTTCAAAGTCAAAACCTATGGGACCTAATCAAACTGACAGGCTTTGGCACAGCAAAGGAAACCATAAAAAAAACCCCAAGAGACAACCTACGGAATGGGGGAAAATACTTTCAAATGATACAACTGACAAGGGCTTAATCTGTAAAATATACAAACAACTTCTACAACTCAACAGCCAAAAAACCAACCACCCAATTGAAAAATGGGCAAAAGACCTGAACAGACATTTCTCCAAAGAAGATCTACAGATGGCCAACAAGCACATGAAAAAAATGCTCAACATCACTGAATATTAGAGAAATGCAAATCAAAACTACTATGAGGTACCACCTCACACCAGTCAGAATGGCCATCCTTAGTAAGTCCACAAATAGCAAATGCTGGAGAGGGTGTGGAGAAAAGGGAACCCTCCTTCCCTCTTGGTGGGAATGTAAATTGGTACAACCATTAATGGAAAACAATATGGTACCTTAGAAAACTATATGTACAACTACCATAGGACCAGCAATCCCACTCTTGGGCATATATTCAGAAAAAACTTTCCTTGAAAAAGACATGCACCTGTATGTTCATTGCAGCACTATTCACAACAGCCAAGACATGGATGCAGTCTCAAGGTCCATTGACAGATGAATGGATTAAGAAGATGTGGTATGTATACACAATGGAATACTACTTAGCCATAAAAAAGAACAACATAATGCCATTTGCAGCAACATGGATGGAACTAGAGACTCTCATACTAAGTGAAGTAAGTCAGAAAGAGAAAGACAAATACAGTATGATATCACATATCTGGAATCTAAAATATGGCACAAATGAAACTTTCCACAGAAAAGAAACTCATGGACATGGCAAACAGACTTGTGGTTGCCAAGGGGGAGGGGGAGGGGGTGGGATGGACTGGGAATTTGGGGCTAACAGATGCAAACTATTGCCTTTGGAATGGATAAGCAAGGAGATCCTGCTGTGTAGCACTGGGAACTATATCTAGTCACTTATGATGGAGCATGATGAAGGATAATGTGAGAAAAAAGAATGTATACATGTATGTGAGTGGGTCAATTTGCTGTACAATAGAAATTGACAGAACACTGTAAAGCAGCTATAATGGAAAAAAGAAAAATAATTAAAAAAAGAGTCAAGGAGTTCCCGTCTTGGCGCAGTGATTAACGAATCCGACCAGGAACCATGAGGTTGCAGGTTCGGTCCCTGCCCTTGCTCAGTGGGTTAAGGATCTGGCGTTGCCATGAGCTGTGGTGTAGGTTGCAGACATGGCTTGGATCCCGCATTGCTGTGGCTCTGGCATAGGCCGGGGGCTACAGTTCCGATTGGACCCCTAGCCTGGGAACCTCCATATGCCACGGGGCTGCCCAAGAAATGGCACAAAGACAAAAAAAAAAAAAAAAAGTCAAAACCTGAACATGGAAGGGAGGGTAACGGGACATTTTCTTTTTCATTCAGATTGTCTGAAGTGTATCACTGGCTGGCATCTCAATGGCTGCATGGCATAGGCCTGTCTGAGGGTGTGAGCATCTGAGCCTGAGCCTACCACTGCCCTGCCTGAACCTTCCATGGCTCCCACTGTTCACAGGGACCAGGCAGGTGCCTCCGCCAGGACACAGCTCTGGAGCGCACAGACCCAGGCCCCTTCTTGGCTATTGGACTTGGGACTAGAGCATAGCTAATCTGAGCCTCAGTTTCCTGAGAGGAGCGCGCATTCGCCACCTTACAAGTTTGCCTAAAACTGAATGATTTCCTGAGATATGGGATTTTCAACGCTGAAGCCTGAAAGTTCCAGGCAAACAAGGATGAACTGGTCACTTACAGGGTGGCTATGAGAATGAAAAGAAAAAAAAATGCATGAAAGGTGCTAAGCATGGTGCTTGGGGAAAAGCAGTAGTGGCCGAGCTCCAGTTCTGCACTTCACAGTTTACACATTGCTTTCACTCTGTCATGTCACAAGCCTCCCAGTGATCCTGCTTATTCTCCCTGCTTTACTTATTTATTTTTTGGGGCTGTGCTTGCGGCATGTGGAAGTTCCCAGGCCAGGAATCGAACCTGTGCCACAGCAGTGACGACACTGGATTCTTAACCTGCTGAGCCGCCAGGGAACTCTGTTATTCTCCCTACTTTAAAGATGAGAAAACTGAGGCCAGAGAGACCAGGCAACATATTCGGGGTCAGACAGGACCTGCTTGTGGTGAATGACTAAGATAGAGGAACCCACACTGCATCTGGAGGTCTGCATGTCATGGGAGAGGCATGCTCAACAGAAAATGTTTTCCTGGGAGTTCCCACTGTGGCGCAACGGGACTGGCAGTGTCTCTGGAGCGCTGGGATGCTGGTTCAATCCCTGGTCCAGCACGGTGGGTTGAGGATACGGCATTGCCACAGCTGCAGTGTAGGTGGCAACTGTGGCTCAGATCGGATCCCTGGCCTGGGAAATCTATATGCCGAGAGGCAGCCAAAAGAGGCGGGGGAAAGAAAGAAAAGAAAATGGTTTCCTGGGCGGGGGAGATAGGAGCCCGGGGTCTGCTGGCCACCGCCAGGAGCAAAGCCCTGCTTCTATTCTCTCCCTCTCCCTTGGGGGCGGTGTGGACTGAAAGGATGCATAGAGGTGACTTGGAGGTGGAAGGAGCTGTGATTCTGGAAAAAGGGGAGACAGCCCTCCTGCCAGCAGGCACTGGCTGCTCCGCAAATGCTCCCTCATCCAAATCCTTCGGCTGGGCAAGCCACTCTATCTCCTGGGTTCGCTTTCCTCATCTGCAAATGGTGAGTAATCACAGTACCTACCTAACAGGATCTTTCGGAGGATTCAGTGTGCTGCCTTTCTAAAAGGACTCTGGAAAGTGCCTAGCTAACACTGGTAACAATAAGATAAGAATGAATCAAAATGATACAATTTACGAAATGGTTTCCCCTCTAGGACCCCAGGGAACCTCACGACCGCACTATTGGAGGACTAGCAGGGATTCTCCTCATTTTCCAGAGGGGGAAACTGAGGCCTCTGTCAGGGGAGGAAGTTGCCCAAAGCTACACCGGAAGTGGGAGGGTGGGGCTGGGAAGCCAGGCTGATGGGACCAGATACGCTGCAGAGCCCACTCTCTGCCCACTCCTGGCAGCCTTTCCGCCTGTGGTCCCACTGACCCCGCCTCCTGGCCGACTTTGTCCTGGATCCTCAAGAACCCACCAGCTCCATGTCCTACCCTCAGCATTGTTCTGTCTTTTTTTTTTTTTTCTTATTAGGGCCGAACCCACGGCATATGGAAGTTCCCAGTATAGGGGTCGAATCAGAGCTACAGCTTCAGGTCTGCACCACAGCCACAGCAACGCGGGATCCGTGCAACATCTGCGACCTACAACACAGCTCATGGCAACGCCGGATCCTTAACCCATCAGGCGAGGCCAGGGATCAAACCTGCATCCTCATGGATACCTGTGGGGTTCTTAATCCGCTAAACCACAAGGAGAACTCCTGTTTTGTTTCGTGTTGTTTTCTCAGCAGTGGAACTCAAATTATTGTTTTTCTTGCTTATTATCCATTTCTCCCAAAAGAATGTCAGTTCCAAGAGGGCAGGGACTTTGTCTTTTATGTTCTCTTCAAAGTCCCCAGTGCCTGGTACAAAGCAGGCCTTCAGTAAACAACTGCCGAATGATTCGATTTTCATCTGACTATTAGAAGAACCAGAGAAGCTTAGAGTCCAGAGGCGCCAGCTGTGATGCAGTGCCCTATTCAAGCCAGAAGATGGCAGCAGAGAACAAGGTACTTGATGGGTGGAGCCCAGGTGAAGGGCGCAGGTTTGACCCAAGGGGAGTTCTCTGTGTGTGTGTGTGTGTTTATTTTGTATGTGCCTTCTTCTACTTCCTCCCCCTAGCCACATCAGGTCTGCAGATCCCAACTGGACAAAAGGAAGCCTTTTCCAATGACATATATTGCTGATTAACTACAAAAGCAATTAGTGCCAGGTGCCACCTAACCACCATCTCCTTGAATTCTCACTATAGCCCTATTATCAATCTCGTTCTCAGGCAAAGAAACTGAGGTGCAATAACATGCCGCAGGTCACAGCCAGGGGGGATCTGGGTCAGGAGACCAGGGTCCTTTCCTCAATCACTTTGATATAAAACCTCTGAGCTTCGGCTGCCGCTCAGTAGACTCAGCCATCTCCCAGGGGAAAGTGGGTTCCCCACTGCTGAAGGTGTGTAAGTTGTGTGAATAAGCATCCACCAGAGGCTGTGGGCAGCTATAATTTTCAGGGCCTTGTACAAAATGAAAATGTAGAGCCCCCTTCTCAAACATTACAAAATTCAAGATAGCGACAGCATAGCTCCAAGCCAAGTGTGGAGCCTTTCTAAATATGAGGCTGTGTGTCACTGCACAAATTGCACCCCCAGGAAGCCAGACTCTTTGGGTCTGGAGAGGGCATGTGAGGGACACATCTCAGGATCCCCTGGGATGTCACCAGCCCAGCTCTGTAGGAGTCCAGGGGGAAGTCCCCCTCCGCATGTTTCTTCTCATAAGGCGGGACCCCGCATCCCTGTATCTTTTTTTTTTTTTGTCTTTTTAGGGCCACACCCATGGCATATGGAGGTTCCCAGACTAGGGGTCCAATCAGAGCTGTAGCCACCAGCCTACACCACAGCCACAGCAACGCCAGATCCAAGCTACATCTGCAACTTATACCACAGCTCATGGCAACGCTGGAGCCTTAACCCGCTGAGCGAGGCCAGGGATCAAACCTGTGTCCTCATGGATACCAGTTGGGTTCACCACCTCTGAGCGACAATGCGAACTCTGTGTCTCTGTATCCTTTATCTTCCTTCCCTGGCTGTGATTTATCTCCATGTGAAGGGCTGGGGTGGCCTCGGAGGCACAAGTCCTGTTTCACGGTCCCACGAATCTTTCCGGTGTGGATCCTCTGGCCACTCTCCGTGCGGCTGGGCGGACCCACCACTTCCTTTTTGCCAAGTGCGGATTAGGGAGCCATAAGACAAGGAACCCAAACCCCTGGCCAGGAGAGCACACACGTGGGTCTCAGATGCGCCAGCTGCAGCCAGGAGATGAATGGGAGCTGTGGGGCTTGAACCCCAGAGAGGCACCCTTTCCCTTGGAGGCTACCATTTCCAGTCCCCTGCCCTGTGGGGAGGGGACTTCCTGACCAAGCCTGGGGCCAGAGCTGCTCAGGGCCACTCCCAGGGGAAGAGAAGACCCTGGTTAGCCATAGCCAGAGGTGGTCCTGGTGGGGCAGGGAGTCAGGGAGCCAGGCTGAGCTGAGTGTGAGGGCCCTGGTCAAGCTGAGGGGACCACTTCATATGTGTTGTTTTCCTGTCTCCAAGGTTGTTCCTACCCGAATAGTGTGGATCCCCTTTGGGGCTTAGAGGTGGGGCCATTTGCTAGGGTCACATACCCAGGAAGTTGATGAGGTTAGGATTTGAATCCAGGTAAACCCATAACAAAGCTCTATCCCAAAGATAAATTTTAACACCATAATATTAGAAAAGCATTTCTTTTTTTTTTTTTTGTCTTTTGTTGTTGTTGTCATTGTTGTTGTTGTTGTTGTTGTTGTTGCTATTTCTTGGGCCGCTCCCGGGGCATATGGAGGTTCCCAGGCTAGGGGTCGAATCGGAGCTGTAGCCACCGGCCTACGCCAGAGCCACAGCAACTCGGGATCCGAGCCGCGTCTGCAACCTACACCACGGCTCACGGCAACGCCGGATCGTTAACCCACTGAGCAAGGGCAGGGACCGAACCCGCCACCTCATGGTTCCCAGTGGGATTCATTAACCACTGCGCCACGACGGGAACTCCGCATTTATTTCTTGAATGTTATGTTTTAAAAAAATCAGTTATGAGAGGCATGTGGAACAAAATTCAAAAGTTGTATAAAATAATTTTGAAGGTTATGACTTTATCTCCCTTCCCTGTGTCCACAGCCCGCCATGCTTCAATGCCTTTGATTATATACTCAGAAGTGGAATTGCTGGATTGTATGGTAATCTTACTTTTAATTTTTTGAGGAACCTCTATACTGGGGAAGGCATATGAGGGCACATCTCAGGCTCCCTAGAGATGTTACCAGCCCAGCTCTGGAGAGGTCCAGGGGAGAGTCCACTGCAGCTCTGCCATTGTACATTCCCACCAGCTGTGGGGAGGTCCCAATTTTTCCACATCCTTGCCAACACTTGTCATTTATTTATTTTCATAATCGCCATCTTAATGGTATGACATAGTATCTCATGGTAGTTTTGATTTGCACATCCTCAATGGCCAATGTTGGGCATTTTTTCATGTGTTTATTGGCCATTTGAATATTTGGACAAATTTCTATTTGTCTTTTGCCCTTTTTTGAGTTGGCTTATTTGTTTGTTGTTGTTGTTATTGTTGAGTTTTGGGGGTTCTCCATGTATTCTGCGCATTAACCCTTTATCAGATATTTGATTTGCAAATATTTCCTCTCATTCTGTCAGTTGCCTGTTTACTCTCTTGATGGTGTGTTTCTTTTTTTCTTTTTTGCCTTTTTGCCATTTCTTGGGCCGCTGCTGGGGCATATGGAGGCTCCCAGGCTAGGGGTTGAATCAGAGCTGCAGCCACCGGCCTACGCCAGAGCCACAGCAATGCGGGATCTGAGCCACGTCTGCAACCTACACCACAGCTCACCACAATGCCGGATCGTTAACCCACTGAGCAAGGGCAGGGATCGAACCTTATGGTTCCTAGTCGGATTTGTTAACCACTGAGCCACGACAAGAACTCCTTGATGGTGTGTTTCGATGCACAAAAATTTAATATTGATGGAGTCCAATTTGTCTATTCTTTTCCTTTTGTTGTCTGTGCCTTTGATGTCTGTCATATCCAAGAAATCATTGCCACATCCAATGTTGTGAAGTTTTGTCCTGTTTTCTTCTAAGAGTTTTATAGTTTTAGATTATCTATTTAGGTCATGGATCTATTTGGAATTAATTTTTACCTATAGTATTAGGTAAGAATGCAACTTCATTTTTTTTTACACGTGGATATCCAGTTTTTCCAGAAGCATTTGTTGAAAAGGTTGTTTTTTCTCCATTGACTAGTCTTGACATTCTTGTCAGAAATCATTTGACCGTACATGTGAGGGTTTATTTCTAGACTCTATATTCTATTGCACTTGACTTTCTTTATGTCTTTACGTATGTGCTTGTATGTCTGTATTTATGCCTGTGCTACACTGTCTTTATTCCTGTAACGTTGTAGTAAGTTTTGGAATCAGGACATGGAATCAAACTTTGTTCTTCTTTGTCAGAATTGTTCTGGCTGTTTGGGGTCCCTTGAGGTTCCATATGAGTTTTCGGATGAGGCTTTTTACTTTTGCAAAAAAAAAAAAAATCATTGAGATTTTGGTAGGGATTGCATTAAGTAGATAGATTGTCTTGGATAGTCTTAATATCTTGGAAATATTAATTCTCCCAGTCCGTGAACATGGAATGTCTTTTCATTTATTTTTCTGTAGTTTCTTTTCAGGAAGATTTTGTAGTTTTTTTTTTTTTGTACAAGTTTTTCACCTCTTTGGTTAAGTTAATTCCTAAGGTTTGTATTCTTTTCGATGCTGTTGTACATGAAATTGTTTTCTTAAATTCCTTTTCGGATTCTTCATTGTTAGTGTACATAAACACGACTGATTTTTTCTGTATTTACTTAGTATCCTGCTGCTTAGTAACAAGTTTGGCTGAACTTGTTTATTAGTTCTGTGCATGATTTTTGTGGAATTTAGGGTTTTCCACATATAAAATTATGTTATCTGTGAACAGATATAATTTTACTTTTTGTGTGTGTGTGTCTTTTTGCCATTTCTAGGGCTGCTCCCGCGGTATATGGAGGTTCCCACGTGAGGTGTCCAATCGTAGCTGTAGCCACCAGCCTACGCCACAGCCACAGCAATGCGGGATCCGAGCTGCGTCTGCAGCCTATACCACAGCTCACGGCAACGCCGGATCCTTAACCCACTGAGTAAGACCAGGGATCGAACCTGCAACCTCATGGTTCCTAGTTGGATTCGTTAACCACTGAGCCACGATGGGAACTCCTAACTTTACTTCTTTATTTCCAGTGGGATGCCTTCTATTTCTTTTTCTTCTCTAATTGCTCTGGTTAGGACTCCCATTACCAGGTTGAACACAAGTGGCAAAAGCAGCTTCCTTGCCTTGTTCCTCATCTTAGACGAAAAGCTTTCAATATTTCATCATTGAGTATGATGTTTGATGTGGGTTTTTCAAACATGGCTTTTATTATGCTGAGGTAGTTACCTTCTATTTCTAGTGTATTGAGTGGGTTTTTTTAAAATCATAAAATATTGAATTTTGTCAAATGCTTTTTCTGCTTCAATTGATATAATCTTTTTTTTTTTTTTGGATCATGTGGTTTTTTTTCTCCTCCTTCTGTTAATGTGTGGTATTACCCTGATCAATTTTCATATGTTGCTCTATCCTTGCATTCCAGGAGTAAATCCCACTTTGTCATGGAGGATAATCCTTCAAATATGTGTTGCAGCACATTTTGCACTCGGGGTTCAACGTCATAGATGCTCTTGCCTATTTAATATCCATCTTATCCCGTTACATTGAGCTCACCAAAGTCAGGCACCGGGCTTATCTATTTCCCCAGTGTCACGCACAAGGCTTGGCACAGTGTAGGGGCACACTAAATACTTACTTAATGAATGAATGACAGACAGGAAAATGACAGAAAGAAATTAATCTGAATAGATAATGCATTAGATTACAGGCGCTTTTAATTTTCTTTTAATTAGAAACAATTTTTTTAATGGCTGCACTTGCAGCATGTGGAAGTTCCTGGGTCAGGGATCGAATCCGAGCCGCAGCTGCAACCTACATGGCAGCTGTGGCAAAGCCAGATCCTTTAACCCACTGTGCGGGGCTGGGAATTGAACCCATGCCTCTGCAGTGACCCAAGCCACTGCAGTCAGGTTCTTAACCCACGACACCACAGTGGAAACTCCTTTGATTTTCTGTTTATATTCTTCTGTTACATGTTTACCTTGATTTTATTTTATAATCAAGTGAAAGTCAAATGTACATTATTTTAGTGATATGACGAGACTGCTCTGGGTATTCAGGGGAGACAGGATTGAAAGGCATGAGATCAGAGCAGGAGCCCTGATAAGGAGACCACTGGGATGTCCACATGATGTTGAAGGGCCCTACAATGGGCGATGGGGGCCAAAGCCTCAGCTTCCTCATCTGGATAATCACGGCACTAGCCACTCCTATACTTAAAATACCAAGTTCAAATAAACATAACCATCGTTTACTGAGTCTCATTCCACGCCCTCTGGGGACTATCTGAAGCCCCCCATTCCCAGTTGAGGATCATTTCTAGGCGGGGAAACTGAGGCAGTGATCCATTCAAATCCTAGCTCCGCCCTAAGGACGCACAGTAAGTTGTTCTGAGCCTCAGTTTCCCTATCTGCACAATGGGTATAACAATACCCCCTACTTCTTAGGGTGTTGTGTGTGGTCAGTATGATTGTGCTCTTAAAGCTCATAGTTTATCCACTAAGATGGGCCAGCCCATCGCTACCATGACCAACGAGGTGAACTTACTGGCATCACCCAGAAAACCAGTGGCCATGTCAGGGTTCAGCCCAGCTCTCTCTGACCCCAGAGCCCAGCTCCTTCCACTTTCTGGCGTGAGGTGAGGGGCTTCCTGCTTAGCAAGGGCTCTGGATGGCAGGTGCCTGTCTGGAGTGTAGTCAGGCTGAGTGCGAGGGGCTGTCCGGAGCTTCTCCCTGGTGGTACAGCGTGGACAGAGGAAGGGTCAGGGACTCCGGCCCCCCGGGGGATTTCTTGGGGCTGTGTGTCCAATGCAGCCAGAGGTTTCCCAGCAGCCGATGCGCCACTAATGGGCCTCCTTTCATAACCATAAGCTGTGATAACAGACAGATTTAATTAAAAAGAACACACATCCTCCTCTGTAGGGCGGCTGCAGCCAGGGTGTGGGACCTGCAATTAAAACTTAGCTCTATAAAGTCAGCACGCAGGCGTGGGTGCCCAGAACTGCCAGGCTTTCTAAAAAGAACACCCACCCCCGCTTGCCCACGTTATTTATCGAGTTAATTTTGTCCTCTGGCCACAGCCTGAACCAACTCTGAGCCCCTGAGCCCCGACCCTGACTTGGCTCCAGCTCCCAGGCTGTGCCAGGCCCACACAGGCCTCCTTTGGGGAGGAGCGAGGCTGAGATGGCCAGCTTTCAATGAGGAGGACTCTGCCTGGCTTTGTGACTCATTCTCCCAAATCTTCTGTTTCTGCATCAAGAAGTTGAGCAGAACCCGAAGCTGCCCCCTGAGGCTGGGCAAGGCCTGAAAGAGACAACGAGGGAGGGTGCTTGGCACACAGTGATGGCTCCGAAAACCCTGGCTGTTCATATTGTGGGTGTCGTGACACTAGGGGTGGGAGCTTGCCTGGAGCCCGGGAGGCCTTGGCGAGGGGGAGGCTGGGAGACTGGGGGAGGCCCGGGCTGGGCACTCGGAGTCGTAGATGTGGCAGTGAAAATGAGAAACTTGGGAGTTAGAAAGATCGAGGTTTAAATTCTGGTTTTGTCACTTCCCAGCTGTGCGGACCTGGGTGAGTCACTCTGCCCTGGGGCTCTGTTTTCCCTTCTGTAAAATGGGAATGCTAGTGGAACCTTCCTTCTAGGGCTGCAGCCTGGGGAACCCACAGCCAGCTACGACCCCTGGCACAGAATAAAGGCTCCAAAGGTGTGAGTTTGGGTATAAGGGCCCATGAGGATGGTTTTTAAAGCTGAGCGGAGGGGTCCCCTGTGCCTGTTTTTCTGGCCTGGCCCAGGGCAGTTTCCCCGGAGCCCTCAGGCCAGCGCCCAGGGGGTTGACACCCCAGGTGTCCGCAGCTGTCACGCTGGGGACTGGGGTACCCGCCTTGTGACCAGATAGGTAGCCTGATAGCGGGGCCTGGGAGACAAAGCTATCGGCATCGTCGACAGGAAAACTGAATAGGCTTCTCCGAGCGGGCGGGCACGGAATTGCATTCAGCTCCGATTTAATTAAAAAGACTCAAATCTTTCTGATAATCCTCCCGGCAACGGCTGGAGCAGGGCCTGAAGCAGGCTCCCTGGCAACGGCGCATCCTGCCGATAAGGAACTTTGTGGGGGAAGACAGCGAGGCCTCTCAGCTATCAGCCGTGCCCATCGCCCAGCCAGAGGGGGGGCGGCCAGACCGGGGAGGCAGCTGCCACCACCCTCCACCCCACCCCCACCGGCTCCCCAAAGACCCGCCCCTGGCACCCAAATCCAGTGCTTGTGGAAAGGGCTGGTCCCCAGCTCTGCTCGGAGGCTGAGTCTGGAGGGCAAGGGCGAGGCAAGGGTGCATTCTCAGCAGCCCCTCTCCCCAGCCAGCTCCCCGCCTTGGCTGGTGCTGGTCCCTCTGCCCAGCTCCTGTTCATGGATTCCAACGTGTCCTTTAAGTCCCAGCCCAAGGTGTCCCTCCCTGGCTTCCTCTGATTACATGCACGTCCCCCAGGGCCTGGTCCAGAGCCTGGCAGAGAGCAGGGGCTCGGGGAATATCGAATGAATGAATGAATGAAGTGGAAAAGCAACCCGGAGTTTTTTGCTTGTTTGTTTGTTTGTTTTGCTTCTTAGGGCCACTCCCGCTGCATATGGACATTCCCAGGCTAGGGGGTGAATCTGAGCTGCAGCTGCTGGCCTATGCCACTGCCACAGCAATGCGGAATCTGAGCCATATCTGCGGCTTACACCACAGCTCCCCACAGAGCCAGATCCCTGACCCACAGAGCGAGGCCGGGGATTGAACTCGTGCTTATGGGCACGAGTTGGATTCATTTCCACTGCACCACAATGGAACTCCTACCCTGAGTCTGGCACAGGGGCTCCTATACGTTTACTTCATACCAGAAACCAGGCAGGCAAAGGATTCACCTTCTCTGTGTTCAGTTTCCTTGCTTGCACTTCAGGGGCCCAGCAAGAAGCTAACACACTCCGCCCAGGTTGGGCCGGGGTGTGAGCCGCTCCAGCCCCCATTAGGGGCCCGAGGGACACTCCGTGGTGCATCCAGGGCTGCGAGTCCCAGGCTTCAGCTCCCCTAGGCCAGACACTGGGTGAGCCAAGTCTTCTCCACGGACCCTGCCTCATTCTAGAACCCATTACAAAAGTTTTTAATTTAATTATTTTATTTTTATTTTTTTGTCTTTTTGTCATTTCTTTGCTGTGGCATATGGAGGTTCCCAGGCTAGGAGTCTAATCGGAGCTGTAGCCGCTGGCCTACGCCAGAGCCACAGCAACATGGGATCCAAGCAGCGTCTGAAACCTACACCGCAGCTCACGGCAACGCCGGATCCTTAACCCACTGAGCAAGGCCAGGGATAGAACCTGCAACCTCATGCTTCCTAGTCGGATTAGTTAACCATTGTGCCACGATGGGAACTCCTTAATTTGATTATTTTAAATGCATAAAAATTCACATGATTCAAAGTTAGTTATGGCCAGAACAGTGACGTTCCCACCTCCACCCCCACAGAGAACCACTGCCATCAGCTTCTCAGGTATTCTTCCCAAGTTTCTTTGTGCATGCGTTTTTTTTTTTTTTTTTTTTGGTCCTTTTGCCTTTTCTAGGGCTGTACCTGCGGCATATGGAGGTTCCCAGGCTAGGAGTCGAATCAGAGCTGTAGCTGCCAGCCTACGCCAGAGACGCAGCAATGCAGGGTCCGGGACGTGTCTGCAACTTACACCACAGCTCATGGCAATGCCAGATCCTTAACCCACTGAGCGAGGCCAGGGATCGAACCCGCAACCTCATGGTTCCTAGTCGGATTTGTTAACCACTGCGCCATGATGGGAACTCCACGAATACGCTGAGATGTGATTATAATTAAGGTGCAAACAAAGCCAAACGTGGCGCACATGATCTCCACGTTGCCCTTTTTGCTTTCTATATCTCGAAGATCTTTCCATGTCACTGTGGAGGGGTCCTCTCCTTTTCCCAACTGCTTAATATTCCACCGTGCAGATGCCTGCGTTTATTTCTCCAGCCTGTCACTTGTTATTATTAACGAAGCTGCATGGAAGAATCTTGTACACACATCACTGGGTCGTGTGTCTGTAGAACAGTTTCCAGAACAGAACTTTGTTGGGTTGAAGTGTGGAATCCGTCTTAACACAGCCACCTAGTTCGTTTGCTCATTCCTTCACCCACCTATCAATAGATTCCCTACTGTGTGCCAGGCCCTAAGCGGGGCACAGAGGGCTGAGTGGTGAGTGAGCCAGGCCTGATCCTTGTCTTCTTAGCGTGTAAACATCTGCTCCCCAGACACGGTGCCCTCCACTCACCCTGTCCACTGCGGCTGGGGGCTTGCCTCATGCAGGAACCGGCTCTGGCTCTCTATGGCCCCTGCTTGCCTTCTGACTCCCGGCCTGAAGGGTGGGGTTCCCTGGGCTTTCTCATCTAGCCTGGCGTGTCCTTGCTCTCTAGCTCAAAGCCTTCCCTGTCCTGGTTTCCTTACTGCCTCTTACTCATCTCTGGGTAAAGCCTAGAGAGTAAGCCCTGTGCTACTGCCCCCAGAGCACACGCTCAGCTGCTGTGCTGTGCTGGAAATACTGGCTCTGGGCTCACACTGCTTGAGTTCAAATCCCACCCCTTCCCCCTGAGCTCTGCAGCCCTGGGCATACCGCCTAACCTCTCTGGCCTTGGCTTCCTCATCTGAAAAAGGGGGACACTACTCTGACCTGCTTCCAGGCTTGTGTTGAGAAGAAGATACACCCAGGCCCCAAGAGCAAGCCCTGGGCAGAAGCGATCAGGCGTCATGTGCTTGCTTAATCCCCACAAATACCTTCTTGGCGGCAGGGGTGGGTATTAGCCCCATTTTACAGATGAGAAAGCAGAGGCCTGGAAGGCAGCGTCAGGGTTGGAATCCAGTGCTATTTGGCTCCCAGGGCCTTACCCTCAATCACCAACCTCTCTGGCCCTGTGGGTGTCCCTGCTGGCACAGGGACACCCCCTCTGCTGAACCTGGTGGCCTTTCCTCCTGGCCCATCTTCCGGACCCCCTCTGCCCCTTCTCCTCTGCTGGGCTGTTTCCCTCACTCATTCATTCATGCACTTATTCAATGTGCCAGGCACCACCTTTCCAGCTGCTCAGGATTCAGCAAAGAACTAAAGGGACATTCCCGGTGAAGATCAGAAAGTTGGGGGGGCGGGGACCAGATTGCAGATGGGGAGGGAGGCCAAGAGAAGGCAGAGTCTCCGAGGACGCTGGATGGAGAAGCTGAGACAGGGAGGAGATGCGCCTGGAGTCAGGAGGCCAGAGGGGCTTTGGTGGGAGCGAGGCTGGGAGTGGGGCCGAGGCACTTAGGGCCCTTTTGGGACGTCTGCCTGGGCAGGGGTGCAGCAGCGGGAGGGTGGGGTTCTGGGGGACCTGAGAGGTTATAGCCCTAGGGCACATGGAGAGAGGAAAAAGGGCCTTCAACAAAGGGGCTGGAGGCAGAGCCCAGCAGAAGGGATCCACCATGTGCCAGGTAGGCCTCAGGGTTGGGGGACTTACTTTTGGGGTGCTAAGATGTCAAGGGGACTTCCTGTGGGAAGACCCCCAGGCCTGGGAGGGGGAGCTTGTCGGGTTAGGGTGGTGAGAGACTTGCCCAGGTGAGCGGGTGAGGGGCAGCGGAGAAGGGGCCCGCAGGAAGGACCAGAGGGCTGGGTGAGGTCTCCCCACCATGCTTGGCTGCTGAGAACAGGCAGGGAGATCCCCCCTCAGGGACAGGGACAGGGAGCGGAAGCACAGAGGGGTTTAGAGCTGGGCCTTCCCCAGCCCCGACCGCCCCCTTGTCTGTGTTTTCTCTGACTCCCCATCAGGCTCTGAGCATCCTTCCTTTCTCATCCCCAGGGCCAAGGATGCCATTCCCGGGGGCGGGGAGGAGTAGCAAGGAGGATTCCAGGTGAGGTTCAGAGACTTCTCTTCCTCCTTTCCCTTCTCTGTTATTAATTCTCACTCTTTCAAAGTGATGGAGGAGGTGGAGCAAAGGAAAGCAGGAGGGGAGGGGAGGGGAGCCCTCGCTCAGGGCCAGCACCGGCTGAGCTTTCCACAAACATCCTTCTTTAACCTACACGAGAGCCAGGGATGCAGACACAGGCATCCTGCCCATTTAACAGAGGGGAAGACTGAGGCTAGAGCGGGTGAGAGTTTGCCTGAGGCCACACAAGTGAGCAGCTAGGCAGCTGGTGGCAGAGGTGGGATCTGACATCCAGAGGCCAGGCCTTGGACGGGTCTCACTTCAGCCAGGATAGAATCAATAGTACCTCCTCCTGTGAGATCCCCAATCCTCTGGCCAGGCCAGAGGCTGCCAGAATTGCTGAGATCTGAACCAGAGGGCTGGATGGGCAGTAAGTGGAGCTGGAGATCTTGAGCCCACCAGGGAGGACCTGCATCTCTCGCTTTATGTCCTGCCATGGGGTATGCGTGTGTGCGGGGGGTTGGTGAAGATGGGGAACCCAGAGAATGATGCTGCTCCCCAGGGCACTGTGGGAAATGGGATGTGCACGTGGGCATGCCCGAGATGAGCCCACCCAGGGCCCTCAGTCTCCCCTCCCCAACCAATGTCGCCCTTTCCTCTGGCCCTCTTGTCCCCAGGTCATCCAGGGTTCGGCCTTCTCCTGCTGGAAACGAGGTGGGATGATGAGGATGCTGGGAGGATGCAAGGAATCAAGGAAGGTTGTGAAACCCTGGTACCCAGCCCAGCTACGACAGCTTGGGAGAGGGGTCGGGCCAGGTGAGGGCACGGGAGGAGGGCCAGAGCCCCCACCAGCCATGACCAAGCCGGGACCCCACCTCCATTCCAGGATGAGTTCCTGGGTCGTTGAGGGTCCCTGCAGATCAGGAAGCCCCCACCCCTATCCTGTGTGCTTATTGGAAGCAGATTGCTAATTTTCTAGTGGGGTGCTCCACAGTTGCTTCTTAAAGGGTAAGAATCCTTTATGAGTCAGCAGTTGTGGTTCCTGGGCATCAGTAACCATGTTTGCAAGGGGGTAGTTCTACAGCTGTACCCAGCGCATCCTGTCTCAGGCAGCAGCAGCCTCAGGGCTGCAGGCCATCTGCCCTGAATTGGGTTGGGAGGGGTGATCAGAGTCCAGGGCAGTGCGTGGTTGCAGAGCCCCCAGGACTCTGGGTGCAGGGCAGCTGCAGGCTAGTTCCAGACGCCACCTGTTAATGTGGGGTGTCTGTGCATATGCATCCAGGATTGGCTTCCATGGGTAAGAGTGTGCCAGGAGGCAAAGTGGGGACACTCCAGACCCGGAGCTGTGCGTGCAAAGATGCAAAGGCGCCAGGCCCATTCCAGGAAGAGCTGCGGTGGGAGGTGGGGGGAAATGCAGTTCCAGGGAGGCAAGGGTTCATAGGCCTTTTTGGAGGCCAGGTCCTGAGAGGCCTTGGGTGCAGGGGTGTGAGCAGGGCAGGGTAGTCACGCCCTCATCTGTGGGCTGCCCTGTGTCCTGGCACCACCTGGGCTCTGGAGGTTCCAGACTGGAGTTTCCCAGGCCACCTCTGGTGAGCGGGCTGGTCTGGGCTGGGACTGAGCAAGGACTATTATTAATCAGCTTCCAGGTGAGTCCGATGCCTACTGGGGATGGTGGGGAAGGGATGCTGGGGAGGGGGTCTTCAGTATGTGCCAGGCTGTCTGGCACCCCCTCCCATCTGTCTTTCAGGACTGTCACCAGACCTCAACCACTTGGCCCGTTGACCAGCCGTCAGGTGCCCATTTTGTGGAGAAACGATTGATTCTTATTTTTTTTAATCAAAAACAGTAATGAAAGGAAAACACACAACATGTCCCTATTTTTTTATCTTTTTTTGTCTTTTTGCCATTTCTTGGGCCGCTCTTGTGGCATATGGAGGTTCCCAGGCTAGGGGTCTAATCAGAGCTGTAGCGGCGGGCCTAGACCAGAGCCACAGCAACTCAGGATCTGAGCCACGCCTGTGACCTACACCGTAGCTCACGGCAACGCCGGATCGTTAACCCACTGAGCAAGGCCAGGGATCGAACCCGCAACTTTATGGTTCCTAGTCAGATTCGTTAACCACTGCGCCACGATGGGAACTCCTCCAACATCTCTTTATTAAAGAAACTTTCAGGAAAAATGACAATAGAAGACAATAAAAATCATTCATAATCCTGTCATCCAGGGACCAGCACCTTTTAAAATATTAAGATGTATCTTCCAGGAATGTGCATTTTTATTTATCCAAGAAATGTTTATTAAGCCCCAATTTTGTGCCCAGCAATGAGATGAAACAGTGAATAAGCCAGATACCGACAAAAGACACACCCACACCCCCCCCACAGGTGTATTTTTTTTTTTTAGTATGGTGTCGTGTTGTTTGTGCTACTGAGTGATCTGCTAATTTTTGATGGCTCTCCCATGTGAAAATACACACATGTATATTTAGTATAACTTTCTTTCTTGTTTTTTTTTTGTTTTTTGTTTTTTTTTTTTGCTTTTTAGGGCTGCACCCTCAGCATATGGAGGTTCCCAGGCTAGGGGTTGAATTAGAGCTACAGCTGCCAGCCTACACCACAGCCACAGCAACGTGAGATCCCAGCCACGTCTGCGACCTACACCACAGCTCATGGCAATGCCAGATCCTAAACCCACTGAGCGAGGCCAGGGATCAAACCTGCAACCTCATGGTTCCTAGGTGGATTCGTTTCTGCTGCACCATGACGGGAACTCCTATTGTTTTAATTAAAAAAAAATAAGATAAAAAATTTAAAAGTTCAGATAGCTATATCCCATTTACCATCCACTATTAACAGTTTGGGGGAACTTTTTTTCAGAATTTTTATGCATATAAATATGAACATATATTTTCCGTAACTACAAACATTCATTCTGTAAATACTGCTTGGCATTTGCTTGCTTACTTTTTTAGCCATAATCTTGGACATGGTTCCACATCAGCACACAAAGCTCTCTCTCATGCTTGTTAATGCCGCTTAGGATGGATGCGCAGTGATTGATCCATCTCCTAGACTTTTATCTGTATCCAGTTTTTCACATATTTATAAATGGTGTCTCCTTGAATCCTCTTGTGCATGGACCTTGTCTATCTTTATGACAAAGTCCTAGAAGCAGAAATACTGGATTAAAGATTATGTATTTAAGAGGCTGTCAACGCATGCTGCCTCGTTTGGAAGCTGACTAACAGACTCCTGCCAGCACTGGGTGTTATCATTCTTTTGAATCTTGACCAATCTGATAAGCCAACCATACGATCTTAGTGTTGAATACTTTGTCTTTTTTTTTTTGTCTTTTTTGCTATTTCTTGGGCCGCTCCCGCGGCATATGGAGGTTCCCAGGCTAGGGGTGGAATCGGAGCTGTAGCCACTGGCCTACACCAGAGCCACAGCAACGCGGGATCCGAGCCGCGTCTGCAACCTACACCACAGCTCACGGCAACGCCGGATCGTTAACTCACTGAGCAAGGGCAGGGACCGAACCCGCAACCTCATGGTTCCTAGTCGGATTCGTTAACCACTGCGCCACGACGGGAACTCCACTTTGCCTTTTTTTGAGTATTGGTGAGGTTGGGCATCTTTTATACATTCTGACCACTTTCACTTCTCCTTTTGTGAATTGTCTGTAGATATTTTTAGATTCGTGAGAGACATGTATGTATATATGTCACGTATCTAGCAAATATCCGTGCTCCCTCCAACTTAGAGTGTGTCTTTTGCCCATTTGGAATACTTTGATGTGCCAAATATTTTTAAATGTTGTGTAGTTAAATATAGCTCTTTTTTTTTTTTTGGCCTTTGGAGTCACTGGAAAGATCTTTTCCACATTCAAGATTATAAAAAATACCAAGATTTTCTTCTGGTAATTAAAAAAATAAATTCTCTTCTAATAACTTAAATCTTTAATCTCTCTGGAATTTATTTTTCACTAAAGGTAGGGCTCTATATTTTTCCCAGTTGTTCCTCTAATATCTCCAGATCATTTATGAAAAAAATCCCATTATTTCCTTATTGATTTGAATTGTCTTTTGCTATAATTAATTTTATTGTCTTTGGATCTAATTCATTGACATGCATGTCTCTTCCTCTGCCAGTAGCTCCCTGATTTAATTACTATAGTTTTATAATATGTTTTGTAATCTTACAAGAAAACCCTCATTAATCTTTCTTTTCAAAACTTTCTCAGTGATTCTAATTTGTGTGTATATCCAGATGAACTTTAGAATCATTTCATTTGAAAAATAAAATTCCGCTAACTTTTTGTTTGTACTTGTGTTAACTTTGTAGATGACTTGGGAGAAGACTGGCATTTTATAGCTTTTTATAGTAATCCGTCTTCCATCTAGTAAAATGCCACGTCTCCCCAGCTATGTAAAAATTCCCCTTCTACATCCCTCAACAAAGTTTTTTTTTTTCTTTTTTTTCCCCCTGTATTCCTCCATTCAATCTGGGCTGCCACAATCAGACAGACAGAAAGGGCAAGGATGCCTTCTTCTTGCATCTGTCGTGGAAACCTGAGTAGCAGACAGTAACTGCTCCAGGCCTGTCAAATAGATGCATTCAACAAAGTTTTTAGGTTTTATTTGTACAGGTCCTATACATTTCTGGTTATGCTTATTTATAGGCATTTGGTATTTTAAATATTTTTATAAGTGGAATTTTTTTCATTATATATTCTAACTGCTTGCTAACTGAAATATAGAAAAGGTATTTCTTTCTAATTATCTACTTTATCAAATTCTGTTTTTTAAGTTTTTGTTTTTTCTATTACAGTTTATTTACATTTTTCTGCAAATTTTGTTTTTTTAACATTTATTGATGTAGAGTTGATTTACAATGTTGTGTTAATTTCTACAAAGTGATTTAATTATATATATATTTTTAAGTGTATCATTTTATATATGTCATAACGCACTTTACAAAGATTATAAACAAACACCAAAATCATGAGGAAAAAAAAAAACCTTTAATATTTAGAAACAGCCAAGATACGCTGTCCTTACTGGGTGCCACGTGGCTAAGGAGGGCCAGCCAGCCAGGCTCCCGGGGTGCTGGACAGACGCTGGACAGTCCTGCAAGGATGGCACAGAGGTGTACAAAAGTCTAACATTTAAAAGAAAATGTCACATTCTTTTTCACATTCTTTTCCATACAGCTTCCTATTCTTTTCCATTCTTTTCCATACTCATAGGATATTGGGTATAGTTCCCTGTGCTATACAGTAAGGCCTTGTGTATCCATTCCATATATAGTAGTTTATGTCTGTTAATCCCAAACTCCCAACTCATCCCTCTTCCACCCCCACCTTGACAACCACACCTCTGTTCTTTGTCTGTGAGTCTGTTTCTCTTTCATAGATAAGTTCTTTTATGTCATATGTTATTTTATTTTTTAACTCAGTGAATTTTATTACATTTATAGTTGTACGACGATCCCCACAACCCAAATTTATAGCATTTCCATCCCAAATCCCCAGACCGCCCCCCCACCCACAACCTGTCTCCTTTGGAAACTATAAGTTTTTCAAAATCTGTGAGTCAGTATCTGTTATGCAAAGAAGTTTATTGTGTCCTTTTTTAGATTCCACATGTAAGGGATAGTTGGTGTCTCACTGTCTGACTGACTTCACGTAGAATGATAATTTCTAGGTTCATCCATGTTGCTAAAAATGCTGGTATTTCGTTCCTTTTAATGGCTGAGTAATATTCCACTGTGTATATGTACCACATCTTCTTGATCCACTCCTCTGTTGATGGACATTTAGGTTGTTTCCATGTCTTGGCTATTGCAAATAGTGCTGCAATGAACTTTAGAGTGCATGTATCTTTTCAAGTCATGGTTTTCTCTGGATAGGTGCCCAGAAGTGGGATTGCTGTATCAAATAGTAATTCTATTTTTATTTTTCTGAGAAATCTCCATACTGTTTTCCACAGTAGTTGCACCAATTTACATTCCCACCAACAGTGTAATAGGGTGCCCTTTTCTCCACACCCTCTCCAGCATTTATTGTTTGTAGACTTTTTGATGATGGCCATTCTAGCTGGTGTAAGGTGGTACATTATATTGTTTTGATTTGCATTTCTCCAGTAATTAGTGATGTTGAACATCTTTTGATGTGTGTTTTGGCCATCTGTATGTCTTCTTTGGAGAATTATCTGTTTAGATCTTCTGCCTGTTTTTTGATGGGGTTGTTTGGTTTTTTGGTAAGGAGCTGCAAGAGGTGTTTATATATTTTGGGGATTCATCATCCCTTGTAAGTCGTTTCATTTGCAAATATTTTCTCCCATTCTGTGGGCTGTCTTTTCGTTTTGTGTAGGGTTTCCTTTGCTGTGCAGAAACTTTTAAGTTTAATTAGGTCCCATGTGTTTATTTGTATTTTTATCATCATTACTCTAGGTGGTGGATCTGACAAGATATTGCTGTGGTTTATGTTGGAGAGTGTTCAGCCTATGTTTTCCTCTAAGAGTTTTAGTGTATCCTAAATATAGTCTCATATTTAGGTCTTTAATTCATTTTGAGTTTATTTTTGTGTATGGTGTTAGGAAGTGTTCTAATTTCATTCTTTTACATATAGCTGTCCAGTTTTTCCAGTACCACTTATCGAAGGGATTATCTTTTCTCCATTGTATATTCTTGCTTCCTTTGTGATAGATTAGTTGACTGTAGGTGCGTGGGTTTAATTCTGGGCTCTCTGTCCTGTTCCATTGATGTATATTTCTGTTTTTGTGCCAGTACCATACAGTTTTGATGACTGTTGCTTTGTAGTATAGTATAAAGTCAAGGAGACTGATTCCTCCAGCTCTGTTTTTCTTTCTCAGGATGTCTTTGGCTATTCTAGGTCTTTTGTGTTTCCATACAAACTTTAAAATATTTTGTTCTGGTTCAGTGAAAAATGTCCTTGGTTATTTGATAGGGATGGCATTTAATCTGTAGATCGCCTTGGGTAGTATAGTCACTTTGATAATATTGATTCTTCCAATCCAAGAGCATGGTATGTCTTTCCATCTGTTTGTGTCATCTTTGATTTCTTTCATCAGTGTCTTATAGTTTTCAGAGCACAGTTCTTTTGTCTCTTTAGGTAGGTTTACTCCTAGGTATTTTATTCTTTTGGATGATGGTAAATGGGATTGTTTCCCTAATTCTCTTTCTGATCTTTCATTGTTAGTATGTAGAAATGCCATTGACTTCTGTGTATTAACTTTGTATCCTGTGACTTTCCCAAATTCATTGATGAGCTCTAACAGTTTTCTGGTAGCCTCTTTAGGATTCTCTAGGTATAGTATCATGTCATCTGCAAATAGTGATAGTTTTGCTTCTTCCTTTCCAATTTGGATTCATTTTATTTCTTTTTCTTCTCTGATTGCTGTGGCTAGGACTTCTAAAACTATGTTGAATAGCAGTGGCGAGAGTGGACGCCCTTGTCTTGTTTCTGATCTCAGTGGGAATTCTTTCAGCTATTCACCATTGAGAATGATGTTTGCTGTGGGTTTGTCACATATGGCCTTTATTATGTTGAGGTAGGTTCCCTCTATGCCCACTTTCTGAAGGATTATTATTTTTTTAATCAGAAATGGGTGTTGGATTTTGTCAAAGGCTTTTTCTGCATCTATTGAGAGGATCATATACTTTTTATTCTTCAGTTTGTTAATGTGGTGTATCACACTGATTGATTTGCAGATATTGAAGAATCCTTGCATCCCTGGGATCAATCCCACTTGATCATGATGTACAATCCTCTTAAAGTATTGTTGGATTTGGTTTGCTAGTATTTTGTTGAGGATTTTGCATCTATGTTCATCAGTGATATTGACCTGTAATTTTCTTTTTTTTTTTTTTGTGGAATTGTTGTCTTGTTTTGGTATCAGGGTGATGGTGGCCTCATAGAATGAGTTTGGGAGATTTCCTTCCTCTGTGTAGTTTCAGAAAGATGGGTGTTAGCTCTTTTCTAAATGTTTGATGGAATTCACCATTGAAGTCGTCTGGTCCTGGACTTTTGTTTATGGGAAGTTTTTAAATCACAGTTTCAATTTCAGTACTTGTGATTTTTCCATTCATCTTTTCTAGTTCATCTTGGTTTAGTCTTATAAGATTGTTCTTTTCTAAGAATTTGTCCATTTCTTCTAGGTTGTCCATTTTATTGGCATATTGTTGTTTGTAGTAGTTGCTTATGATTCTATGTATTTCTGTGATGTCCAATGTAACTTCTCCTTTTCATTTCTAATTTTATTGGTTCGAGTCCTCTTTCTTTTCTTTTCTTTTCTTTTTTTTTTTTTTTTTGATGAGTCAGGCTAAGGGTTTATCAATTTTGCTGATCTTTTCAAAGAACCAACATTTAGTTTCATTGATCTTTTTTATGGTTTTCTTTGTTTCTATTTCATTTATTTCTGCTCTGATCTTTATGATTTCTTTCTTTCTTCTAACTTGAGGTCTTGTCTGTTCTTTGCTCTCCAGTTGCTTTAGATGTTAAGTTAGGTTGTTTGAGCTTTTTCTTGTTTTCTGAGGTAGGCTTGTATTGCTATAAACTTTCATCTTAGAATTGCTTTTGGTGCATCCCATAGGTTCTGGATTGTGTGTCTTTTTTGTTGTTTGCTTCTAGGTATTTTTTAAATTTCCTCTTTGATGTATTCAGTGGTCGATTGGTTGTTTAATAGCATGTTGTTTGGTCTCCATGTGTTTGTGGTTTTTGCAGTATTTTTCTTGTTGTTGATGTCCAGTCATATAGCATTGTGATCAGAAAAGATGCTTGATATGATTTCAATTTTCTTAAAGTTACCAAGTCTTGATTTGTGGCCCAGAATGCGATCAGTCCTAGAGAATGTTCCATGTGCACTTGAGAAGAATGTGTATTATGCTGCTTTTGGGTGGAATGTTCTATAAATGTCTATTAAGTCCATCTGGTCTAATGTGTCATTTATAGCCTGTGTTTCCTTGTTGAATTTCTGTCTGGATGATCTATCCATTGCTGTAAGTGGGGTGTTTAAGTCCCCCACTATATTGTGTTATTGTCAATTTGTCCTTTTAAGGTGGTTAGCAGTTGCCTTATATATTGAGGTGATCCTATGTTGGGTGCATAGATATTTAAAATTGTTATATCTTCTTGGTTTGATCCTTTGATCATTATTTAGTGTCCTTCCTTGTCTCTTCAAATATTCTTCATTTTAAGGTATATTTTGTCTGATATGAGTATTGATACTCCATCTTTCTTTTGATTTCCATTTGTATGGAATATTTTATTCCATCCTCTCACTTTCAATTTGTATGTGTCCCTAGAAGTAAAGTGGGTCTCTTGAAGACAGCATATATATGGATCTTGTTTTTGTATCCATTCAGTTAGTCTGTGTCTTTTGCTTGGGGCATTTTGTCCATTTACATTTGAGGTATGTATTGGTATATATGTTCTTATTGCTATTTTATTAACTGTTTTGGATTTGTTTTTGTTGGTCTTTTTTCTTCCCTTTTTCTCTCGTTCTCTCCTCTTGCTGTTTGATGACTATCTTTAGTGTTGTATTTGTGTTGCTTTTTCTTATTTGTGTGTGTATCTATTGTAGATTTTTGGTTTGCAGTTACCCTGAAGTTTTGATATAGGTGTCTATTTGTGTACAAGGTTGTTTTAAGTTTTTGGTCTCTTAATTGCAAGTGCATATCTAGTGTCCAGCATTTTTACTCTCCTCTCATGATTTCTGATTTTGGTAGCACGTTTGTGTGTGGATGATTTCCTACCTTTACTATATGTATGCCTTTACTGGTGAGCCTTGTCATTGAATATTTTTGTTTCTAGTTGTGGCCTTTTCCACCTAGAGAAGTTGTAAGCTGGTTTAGTGGTGCTGAATTCTCTTAGCTTTTGCTAGTTTATAAATCTTTTGATTTCTCCTTCAAATGTGAATGAGAACCTTGCTGGGTAATTTTGGCTGGAGGCTTTTTCCTTTCATCACTTTAAGTATATTGTGCCACTCCCTTCTAACCTGCAGACTTTATGCTGAAAAATCTGTTGATAACCTTCTCTGGGTTTCCTTGTATGTTATTTGTCTCTTTTTCCTGTCTTTGCATGTCATAGTTTAGATTCTCCATATAAGTGATGTGGTATTTGTCTTTCTTTATCTGACTGATTTATTCAGTGTGATAATCTCTAGATCCATCCATGTTGCTGCAAATGGCCTTATTTCATTCCTCTTTTTGGCTGAGTTATATTCCATTGTGTCTGTTGATGGACATTTAGGTTGTTTCTTTGTCTTCACTATTGTAAACAGTGCTGCAATGAACATTGAGGTGCTTTTTTTTTTGAATTATAGTTTTATCCCAATATATGCTCAGGAGTGGGATTGCAGAATCATATGGCAACTCTATTTTTAGTTTTTTGAGGAACCTCCATAGTGATTTCTTTTTTTTTCTTTTTTTTGTCTTTTTGCCATTTCTTGGTCCGCTCCTGTGGCATATGGAGGTTCCCAGGCTAGGGGTCTAATTGGAGCTGTAGCTGCCAGCCTATGCCAGAGCCACAGCAATGCGGGATCCGAGATGTGTCTGCGACCTACACCACAGCTCATGGCAATGCCGGATCGTTAACCCACTGAGCAAGGGCAGGGATTGAACCCACAACCTCATGGTTCCTAGTCGGATTGGTTAACCACTGTGCCATGATGGGAACTCCTCCATCGTGTTTTCTATAGTGGCTGCACCCATTTACTTTCCCACCAACAGTGTGGGAGGGTTCCCTTTACTCCACACCTGTCCAGCATTTGTTATTTGTAGACTTTTTAATGATGGTCATACTGTGTGATGTGGTACCTCATTATGGTTTTGATTTGCATTTTTCTAATAATTAGCAGTGATGGGCATCTTTTCCTGTGCCCATTCTTCTTTGGAGAAACATTTATTTAGGTCTTCTGCCCATTTTTTGATGGGTTGTTTGTTTTTTTGTTATTAAGTCATATGAGCTGTTTGTATATTTTGAAAATTAAGCCCTTGTTAGTTGCATCATTTGCAAATATTTTCTCCCAGTCCATAGGTTGCATTTTCAGTGTATTTATGGACAAACTCTCTTTATAGTTGTAATAAATTTTTATTTGATTGCCTTGGGTTTTAGGCAAATGGCATGTTCATTTGAAAATGGTGATACTTTCTTTTTCGATATTTATACTTCCTATTAGCTTACTGGTATGTTCATGATTATTTGGAGTCGGGTGGATTACAGTCTGGAAATCACCAGTAAACTCAGGTGTGGCTTAGTAATGCTGAGCATCATTTTCAACATGTGGCCATGAAGAGAAGGATTTGTAAGTGTGTGTCTGTGTCACTAAGATAAAAGGAGGAGAACTCCTAGACAATGTTGTAGACTAGCCACCATCATAAGCACCCTTGTCAGCAACGTGGGCTGGCTGCTATGTCTCGTCAGTCTTTCTTTCTTTCCTTCCTTCCTTCCTTTCTTGCTTTCTTGCTTTCTTTTGCTTTTTAGGGCCACACTCGTGGCATATGGAAGTTCCCAGGCTAGGGGTCAAAGTGGAGCTGCTGTAGCTGCTGGCCTACACCACAGCCACAGCAATGTGAGATCCAAGATGCATCTGTGACCTACACCACAGCTCACAGCAATGCTGGATCCTTAACCCACTGAGTGAGGCCTGAAATCAAACCTGCATCCTCATGGATACTAATTGGGTTCATTACTGCAGAGCCACAATGGGAAATCTCAGTGTTTCACTCTTAAGTACAAAGTCTGCATAATATTTAAGGGGGCATTGAATGTAATAGACTATTTAAGTTTTTCCTGGGATTGACCATGCATTCTGGGACCTGCATTCCTGGAATGGATGCTATTTAATCACAGTGTATTATACTTTTATTGTTCTACTAGATTCTCTGATAATGTTTGATTTCATATTTCCCCATCAATATTTCAGAAGAGATTGATCAGGTCTATGGCACTGTCTTTGTCAGGTTATGGTTTTAGATTTATGATCATTTCATAGAATTATAAGTGAAACTTTCCATCTCTTCCTATTCTCAAGAAGGTATTCATTGCACGTGAATTATCTGTTCTTTGTGAAAGCTCATAAAACCATTTGGGCCTGGTGACATTTTATTTATTTCTTATTTTTTAAAAATTTGGTCTTTTTTTGTCTTTTCATTGGCTGCACCTATGGCATATGGAGGTTCCCAGGCTAGGGATCTAATCAGAGCTGTAGCCACCAGCCTATGCCCCAGCCACAGCAGCGTGGGATCTGAGCCGAATCTGTGACTTACAGCACAGCTCATGGCAACCCTGGATCCTTAACCCACTGAGCAAGGCCAGGGATCGAACCTGCAATCTCACAGTTCCTTGTTGGGTTCCTCAACCACTGAGCCACGACGGGAACACCCCTGGTGCCATTTTAGTGTTATCTTTCTAAAACTGAAATTTGAGGAGTTGTGGATCAGTGGGTTAAAGACCTGACGTTGTCTCTGTGAGGATGCAGGTTTGATTCCTGACCTCACCCAGTGGGTTAAGGATCCAGTGTGGCCATAGGCTGCAGCATGGTTTGCATATGTGGCTCAGATCTGGCTGTGGCATGGGCCTCAGCTAGACTCTGATTTGACCCTTGGCCCAGGAACTTCCATGTTCCACAGGTGTGGCTGTAAAAAAAATAAAATGAAACTTAAATTTGACTGTGGCCATATGCTTTTAATATTTTCTTATTGATCACAGGATAAAGCACAAATCCCTTAGCCTGACATTCAAGGTATAGTATAGTGGAACTCTGTACCAGTTCCTACCACTCCCCTCCCTCTCTTAAACTCTAGCCACACCTAACTTCTGAAAGTTTCCCCAGACCCTAGAGTGGGAGATTCAAGAGGATAGGAACATGTTCTATTCAGTGCAGTGTCTCTGGCACCCTGTAGAAGCTTCTCTTTGATTGGTATTCCCTGAGTTATTGTGGAATGGCATTCACTGTGTTAATATTATTGTATCTTTTAGCTCATGTCAACACATGTTCACTGAGCATCTCCTCTGTGCCTGGTCACACACTGGCCCTGGGGAGAGGGCATCCTGACCTCTGTTCTCCAGCTGCTGTTTGGCTACTGGGGAAACAGGTGAGTAAATAGACCTTATAAACAATGAGGTAATTGGAGTGAGCAGAGTTTAAATGTGTATTGTGGGAGCACTGGGAAGGGCCACCTGACCCAACCCAGGAAGAGAGACCAAGGAGGCTTCCTGGAGGAGGTGGCCCTGGAACTGGTCTTACACGATGAGGAGAAGTGGGGATATGTCATTCCATGGCAAGATCCAGAAAGAAGAACCAGCACAACTATGTCATCTCTTCTCAGGATGTCTGTAGTTGCCTCCTAGCACGTTGTGTCACTGCACAATGTCATTTTCAGCATTGTGTCTGCTGAAAATGCACTAATGGCATTTAGCTTACACCAGATAAATTCCAAAGTCCTTGGTGTGAACAAGGCCTGATGTGATCTGGCCCCTGGGTTTCTCTGAATTTACCTGATCACTCTGTTCCAACCACTGCTGTTCCTTGGAGAGTCCACAGTCCCAGCTCAGGGCCTTTGCACTGCCCGTTCCCTCTGCCTGGAGACTCACACCTGCACTCTCTCTGGATCTCTGTGCAAATGTCACCAACTGGAGAGGCTGTCCTCCAGCCTGTATGAAACCACAGCCCTCTCAGTAACTCTCTGCTCTGACCCTGCTTTCTTTTCCTTCAAGCTGGTTGAGCCACCTGATATTACACATACGTATATATTATATGTATATATATCATAATACAGGATATGATGTATACATATGACTTTTAACTTGATTTTTTTGCCTGTTAGAATGGGAGTTTCAGGAGAATAGGGACTTGGTCTTGTTCTCTCTTGTAGTCCCAATGCTCAGAACACCATCTAGACGAATGTGCTCGACAAATGCAAGCAGTTTGGCGTTGCTGGGAGAGGCGTATGCCTGCAGGGGGGGTAAGGCTGTGAGCCAGTAGATAGCAGCGACCAGCAGGGGGAGGGGGAAACTCAGATGATGGCAAGGAGCTGGGACCTTCTCCCAGAGACGATCGAGAGCCAGGTAGGGGTAATGAGTGCTTGGACTTATGCTTGGGGATGGTCACACTGCCCATTTGGAGGGATGTGTCCTGGAAGGAGTGAGATTGGCAACCAGTGGGGCCCAGGTACCCCAGTGCAGGTAGGAGGTCCTGGTTATTGGTTATTGGGGAGGGAGGCAGGGAGGAGGCAAGACTAATGGCCAGGCTGCCCCTCATTGCCATTCAGTGAGCTGGAGAGTCTCAGAGGGGCATGCTCTTCTGGGCGTGTCAAGTCCTGGGCCTCTGGGGCATCCTGGTGGAGGTGTCTAGGAAGCTGGACCAGGCGAACCTAGAGCTCAGGAGAGAGGCCTGGACTAGAGAGAGGTTTGGGGCTTGGAGCGAGGGGCATGTGGTACTGTTGTCACTATCACCACTCATCAGCTTCGAATAAGGGAACTTGAATGGAGCATTTAGGATGGACCAGGCACTGTGCTCAGTGATTTCCCTATCGCCTCCCCTGTGATCCAGAGGTGTGCTTAGGTCTCACAACAAACTCTGGAGGAAAAACACACAAACCCCCAATGGCAGAGTTTGCCAATTTCCGTGGTGTAAATACTCCAACCATGGTTGACTTCAAGTGACCAACCCGATGTCACAGGAGGTGGCATTGGAAGAGGTGGGCAGTAGCATGGCATCATGTGGGATTTGCACCACAGATGCAGAAGGCTCAGACACCCTCAGGGGCATCAGTGATAGTAAAATCAAGTAAATTTTATAGGAATTGACAAGCTTGGGGGTAGTTATTACCTTTAGTTTGAATATTGCATATTTCATTGTAAGTTTACCTAAGTTAATTTTAAACAATGGCTTTTTTTTTTTTTTTTTTTTGCTTTTTAGGGCTGCAGGTGCAGCCTATGGAAGTTTCTAGGCTAGGGGTCGAATTGGAGCTACAGCTGCCCACCTACACCACAGCCACAGTAATGCCACGTCTGTGACCTACACCACAGCTCACAGCAACACTGGATCCTTAACCCACTGAGCAAGGCCAGGGATTGAACCCGAGTCCTCATGGATCCCAGTTGGGTTCATTACCACTGAGCTATGACGGGAACTCCCAAGAATGACTGCTTTTAATGACCAGCTCACAAAATTAACTCCTGAAAATTTAACAAGCAGCTCTCGTGAGCTGGCCTGAACCAGTTCCAGCACATGGCTGCTGCAATGCCAGGATGTAGTTGCTATTGTTGGGGAGGCGAAGGGAGGTCCCCCCAGTTGGTGAATGGCAGAGCTGGGTCTCATTGGACAGGTAACTTCCTGTCCGGGAGCCTCAGTTTTCTCATGTATAAAATGGGGACCCCAAGACATATTTCCGAGGGTGCTGGGGAGATTTAATGAGTCAATGCTTGTAAAGCACCACCGCAAATGCTTGACAAATGGGAACCACTAAGGTGTTATAGTTATTTCGATAATAATAATGAAAATGGATCCTCTCCCCTAGGTCTTCATGGTCTAGTGGGGGGTGGGGGAGCCAATGACAAGACGTGAGCATACACATTCATAGGGTTCTGATACAGGCAGGAAAGGAAGGCTTCCTGGAGGAGGCTGCATTTGAACCAGGTCTGGCAGGTTTGGGAGAAGAGGGGTGGTGGTCCAGGCAGGGTAGGGGAGACATTCCCGGCTGGTGGGCCACACAAGCCAAGGAGGGGCCACACAAGCTCTCACACACGATGAGAGGAAGAGATGAGATTGAAGCAGCCAGGATGTCGACTGCCCAGAGCATCTGCTCTCTACTCCGAGGGCCGTGGGGCACCACAGCAGGTGGCTTAGCGGGGGACCTGAAGGCATCGGGTGGGCCTCCCAGAACATCAGTGTGGCTGCAGTGGGGAGGAGGGCCAGGAGGGGGCGGGAGTGGAGGCAGCATCGGCCACGAAGAGACGGGGCAGTGGAAGCCCACCCATCCGGGCTCCTTCACTGTGCCTGGGTGGAGCTAGGGGGTCTCTGAGAACACCGACTCCCTTGACCCCATCTCTCAGGCAGTTACAGGGAAAAGGGGGCGGCAAGGTGCCCTTCCCCAACTGCTAGCATCCCAGCCCTGCTCCGGCCCTGGTCCAGCTCCAGCCCCAGCAGCTAATCCCGGTGACACTGGGTCCCAAGGCTGGGGCGGGGCAGCCGGGCAGCTGGCCTCAATTAGCTGGGGAGCCGGGTCTGGACAGTGTCATTAGGAGAAAACCAGAGCCCGGCCATAAACTCTAATGAATGCATTAATGGAAGGCTTGTGCGCCTCAAAGGGAAAAAAAAAAAAGCGGGTCTAAATAAAGTTATTAACACAGCCCACCTGTGTTCGGCTCTTGGCCTATATTGTTCAAATAGCCCATTAACTCCTGAAGCATCCAGTCTTGAAAGTGAGCCCTGCCTCTCTGAAGCAGACGTTTAACGGCATTCATATAATTCAATTAGATTCCGCAGTCGTGGTCCAAAGGCATTCTCTGGGCTTTCATCTCGGTAATGGCCTGCAGGCTGGAGTGGCGAATAGGGGGTTAAAAAGAGGGCCTTGGAACCTGCTTTTTGGCCTGACTCACCCCCATCACCTGGAGGGGGCTCCAAACGAGTTTCCTGGGGAAGAAAGCATTCCCCCGGCCCCCGGCCCCTCGCTTGGCTTTCTGTGCCTGGAATTCCAACCGACGTCCTTCTCGTGCATCCTCTGTCCAGCATCCAGGCCCTGGGGCCCCCATTCGGCCCCACCCCACCCCCTTGGCCAGCGGTCCAGCCGTCCAAGGACCCCGACGCCACTCAGCTGACCCTAATAATAAAGAGTTAAGAAAATTCATTAGGAAGTGGGTCTTTTATAGGTTCTGTTAAAGCTGTCTTCCTACTTCTGTCACTGCAAAAGGATAAAAATCCTTTTATCACTCTACAACTTGTTAATGTTCCACCCCGGGAGCACTTCATCTGTAATAAACATCTTCACAAAATATGCATCCCCAGGGAGGAGCCGTTAATTTCCTCAAGGCCTCACACATGGGAGGGGTTTTATTGCCTGCAGGTGCTTCTTGAGATTGCGTGGGCTTCTCATAAACGTCCTCTAAACCGCAGGTAGCCCGGGAGAGAGATGGGCCCGTGCACCTGTCCACAGAGGGCCTCCACCCGCAGCGTCTCCACCTTCCCCGGGCCAGCCCTGCCGCCGCCGTCAGCTCCAGAGACCAACCTGCCCTCCATCACCCACAGGTAAGTTCTTCCCAACCCTAAACTCCATCCTGAGCCACTCACAGAACCCGGGGTGGGTGTGGGGGGGGGGGGCCCGAGGAGGGGGGGGGCAGTCCGCGCCTTGCCGCCCCTTGTCCCCAGGAGGGGTCCGCCCTGGAACCAACACACCTTGGTGGCCGTGGCCACCACACAAAGACGTTGAAGGCATGTTCTTTGGTTGATGGCTTGGTTTCCTTTCCTTGTTTGCTGTGGGGGCCTCACCCCCGTTAGGATCCGCAGCGGCAGTGTGATGAACAATACATTTGGCTCCCCGTTTTCTTCATCGCTGGGATGGAGAGAAAGGAGAGCTTGCCTCTCTCAAGTGCGATTCATAGGAAATGTGTTTTGCATATCTTCCGGGCAATTTTCGGGATGTTAAAAGTAATTGCTAGGAAGATACTAGGGAAAAAGTGATGATTTAAGGAGCAGTTTTCATCAGCCTTCCGTGCAGTTAATTAGAAGTTTGTATGTAATAAATATCTCTCTGGTCCCCGGGATTCTTTCCAAGTCCTGATCACCAAATTAATTGCTAGGTAGGTGCTGGGTATGATGACATGTGGCCAGAGGGGCTGGGGCCCCCGTGGCCAGTGGCTCTTTCTTAACCTCCACGTGAGCTGGAGAGGCAGCCCTTGGCTCTTGGGGGCTCTCAGGCCTGGGGGAGGGGGAGAAGGGTGGGGGGACCTCAGATCATCTGACACGGCTCTGCAGCCCCTTCTTGGACCAGGTGCCTCTGAGAGCCAGAGGTTGGGGTGCTGGGCTCAGCTCTCAATCAAAAAGCATGTGTTGCTTGTAGATGCTTAACCACCAGCATTTGTGGGTCACCTCCACAAATGTGGAGCTGACCGAGCTGTGTCTGAGAGCTACCGTGAGCTTGGTTTTTTAATTCAGATCTGTAAATGCTGAGCGTTGGAGTTCAGCCCCACTGGTTTTGCCCACTCAGTGCCCAGACCAGCTTGGGGCCCGCAGCCCCGCCCCAGAGAAGCATCCCCACTAGGGAGAGGGGGCCCTCCTGGGACCGCAGGGCCTGCAGAGACACCACCCTGGAGCCACAAAGGTGTCTCTGGAAGCACTAAGGAGCAACGGGTCATCCCAACCACATTTGCAGGCCCCTCCTTCCTGACCAGGGGCCGTGGCAGAATCCCACAGGTCCAGGGTGGCGGGGGGCGGTGGGGGGGCGGGGGGGGGTAGAGCCGCAGGATATGCACTTTTTGGTCTGGGATGACGGCTGATGACAATGATACCCCGTTGTGGGGGCAGCTCCCCTGAGAATAATACCCATCCTGAGCTCTAGCTGCGGGTCAGGGCCAAGCACTTGGGGGGGGGGGGCTTGTCTCTGGAATCACCACTACCCTGTTATGTGCGAGGAAGCTTGGTTAAAGAAGTGAGGATACTGACCCGAAGCCACCCAATGGGGGAAGAGAGTTTGGGAGCAGAAGCAGGATGGTACCTGTCTCACCTGCGGGCCTCTTCCCATCAAAGCTTCAAGGAGGCAGTTTCCAGACAACAAGCTTGAGCCTCACCTGGCAGCCGGGGAACCTGGCGGGGGCCCTGACCTCTGCCTCCTTCCCCCAGACACGGCTGCCCCCACCCCCACTTCCCTGCGCTGGCAGGAGGGAGGGTCATTCACTCTCTGCCCTGACCCCTGCTGGTCCGCCTGGCCCAACTCAGCAGAAGCCATAGGAGGGCCAGGGAGCCCAGAGCGGCTCCAGAGGCCGCAGTGGACATGATGAAAGGTCCGGAGCACGGGACCCAGCCGAAAGGTTAGAGGAAGCGGGATTATTCCCCCCGGGGAGCGGAAGGCCCAGGGGGCAGAGGCCCCAGCTAATGGAGAGGACCAGATGCTGACCAGCTGTTCTCTGTCTCCCTGGAGGCCCACGAGAACAAGAAGGGCGTCTACAGCAGGAGAGAATTAGAGGGATGGGAGAAAGGACTGGCGGAGGGCAGCCCGTTGGGCTCTGAGGAGCCGTAAGAAATAGGACGGCCTTGGCGGCTCCTCACTGGGAGTCAGAGAAAGCCGGATCTCAGAGTTAGCCTGTGCCCGCCTCCCCTGTGGACGTGATGGAAATTCATCCACCCAGCCCTGCGTCATGGACCGGAAGGCACACCACTCCCGCAGGGCCAGCGCTCGGGGGGTTTCAAGCCTTGGCCGGGAGCCTCTGAGCCCATCTCCCCAAGCTCACTGAACAGTCAGGGTTCTGGGGAGCCCACATCTCGGAGGCCTGGGTCCACACAGGCTGGGGACAGCCAGTCCCAGAAGACAAGACCTTTGATGGCTAAAGCCCCCCAAACATCCTGATACTTCAACCCCGTGGCTCATCGAAATAAACTATGAAGTGCTGAACTGTGAAGACTGTGTTAGGGAGGTTTGCAGAGCCCCAGTTCTCCCCACAGTGAATACTTTGGTGCTTTAAAACCAGCTAAAACCTCCAGGTGTGTGTGTTCAGCTGGTGCCTTAAGCACAGGCTCTGCTCATTGGGTGACCCAGTGTGGCACTTCCTCCCTCAGATCATGGACAAGGCCACTGACTTGGGGGGCTCGGGAAGGGAGGACCGGGCGATTCCCAGGAAACCATGCTCAGGGCTGGTGCAGAGCTGGTCTGCTTCTTCATTCCTTCCGGCAAACCTCAGACCTGAAAGCAACCCCCAAATCCTGATAGGAAACCTGGGGTGCAGAGAGAGGAGGGGACCGGGCTCTGGGGGTCCCAGCAAGACCACAAGTGTCCAAACACTGTTCCAGCCCAACCCAAAGCCCTGTTTTCTTGATGGATTTGATTCGCTTCTGGCTGGAAAACTAGCCTGCCCCTTCTCAGCTCGGCCAGGATTGTCGGATCAAATACAGGGCACTCCCTGCAACTGGAATTTCAGATAATAGGGCATTTTTACTTTTTAGGGCCACACCCACGGCATGCGGAGGTTCCCAGCCTAGGGGTCGAATCGGAGCTGTAGCCGCCAGCCTACACCACGGCCTCAGCTATGTGGGATCCGAGCCACATCTGCGACCCGCGACACAGCTCACGGCAACGCCGGATCCTTAGCCCACTGAGCGAGGCCAGGGATGGAACCCACAACCTCATGGTTCCTAGTCAAATTCATTTCTGCTACGCCACGACGGGAACTCCAGGGCATCATTTTTTAGTATAAGTATGTCCAATGAAATATTTGGGACATATTTATACTAAAAAAAAAAGACATACCTTGTTTACCTGAAATTCCAGTTGAAAATCGCGTCTGGTATTTTTATTTGCTATTTTAATTTTTATTTTTTATTTGCTGGCAGCTCCGCCCAGGACTTCTTCCCTCCTGGGGAGAATTTTCCAGGCTCTTCTCTGGTAGCGGGAACCCGGGTTGGAGGCTCTGCTCTCACAATTTGGAGATGCCAGAGGTCGTAATTCTTCCTTTATTGTTGCAAAAAAGAGAAGACACATTTTCTTGCGATATTTTTTCTTTGGGTGTATATTTTTGGAGGGCGCGTGGCGGGTGCCCTCACAGTGGTGGACTTGTTTCTCGGGGAAACGAGGCGTTTGGAGCTCCTTGTTAGTGGAAGGTGCAGCAGAGTCTGTGAGCTGCTTCTGTGATCTCTGGTTTCTCTGGAGGAACATGGAAAACAGCTGACAGCGTAAGGGCAGGCTTTCCCTTCGATGCTTCTGGAAGCTCACCTCCTCGATTGATTAAAAAAAACTCGCTAGAGGATACAGGTGGATTTTCAAGACGTAAAACAGAAAGAAAGAAAAAGACAAAACATCAGCTACGTTTTCTTGGGGTGGCTCTCGGAATAGAATGCCCAGGATCAATGGTACTTCATTTTTCAAATTGTTGAGGTCCCCTTCAAAAAATTATTTCTGAAAGAGCCACTGCCTTTGCATACGAAGAGAGCTAGAAAAGTCTTTTCTTTCTTTTCCCATTCCCTCTCTTTCTTAAACTAACCACAAAGATGTGAAAGACATTATCTGAACTAAACAATCAGGGAAAAATATTTGCAGAGTCGAGGAAGAGCAACAGAACACGAAAAAAGGAAACAAAAGTAAAACACAGGCTAAGAAAGGTCTTTATATTAGATTTTTGTTAAAACTTTTGACATATGGCTTAATGCCTTGGCGTCCTATCCTAATCACATTTCATCTTGAGATGGCCAGAACTAAAAACATCACATCTTGACGGCTTTTTCTCCCTTTTTCCAAATATGTGATGGCTTAAAAAAGAGGCTCTTCCCAGACCAGGAGAAATATTTCAATGTGGGGAAGTAATGTATTCAGTGTATTTCCTTTCCCGAATGGTTTTCAAAGGCAGGCTCTGCTCTTAAGATGGTGAGATTTTGTGAAGACAAAATCCTGGCCCCCAAATCACCGCATAATGAGAGCGGGGGAGTTTACCCACGCTCCGTCTGTCAAGACTGAATAATGGGGAGAGAGTCCTGCTTTGCTGAGCATGGATCCTGCTGAAACTAAGGGACCCAAACCTCAGCCCATACCCGCTTTCCACCTTCCATCCATCCATCCTCTTCCCTCTGGGATCCTAGACCTCAGATTGGAATCTTGGCCCCGAGCCTTGAGGCGGGAGGTGCGGCTTGATGTCAATTACGGCCCAATTCCAGAGGTGCCATCAAAGAGTTAACTAGGATGTCCCAGTGCGCAAATGTGGGATAATTGGCAAACAAATTCTACAAACATCTTGAAAGGGGCAAAAGACCTTTGATCTTTCTATAGAAAGGCAGACATTACCAGCGTTACTGCCTTTTGGGGTCTGCACACATCTCATACCAGGCTCGAGGATGCCATCTTTCCGAGAAATCAGCCAACACCTAATTCCATCGTACCTTAATTATCCTAACTGGTTTCGTATGTCCAAAGGCATTTTCCCCAAAGATTAGAGGAGCGAGGGGGACTGACAAAATAATTAAATATGCAATTTGCCAAGCGTGGGCAATATGGCTTTGAAATCACCTTTTCAGGAAGTTTTACTGCTTGTTCATGGACATGTATATTGCAGGCTTCAGACTTTATTTAAGCTCTTTTGATTGCCTTAATGGATTAATACCCGAGTGCCATCAGCGCGGGCCCGAGACCCGAGGCTGTTTCTAATTTCACAAATATTGCACCCGCTTCCTCTGCTGTTATGACACAAACAAGCATCTAGAATTTGCCTTCTCACTTAAAGCAACGTGCTGATCCCCTCAAATAATTGCCTGATGTCGGAATCGGCATCTCACAAGTGGCATTGTTGGTTAAGGGAGACTTCCATGGTGCCAGCAGGCTGGGCAGGACTGGGCAGGCCGGTGTTTCGCTTGGGGCCTGGGTCCGTTTGGGGTGCCATTCCCGATACGCATCAGCGTCCCCCCCCCCCCCCCGCCCCGACCCCAAGCAGGATGCCTCTCAAACCGAGACCCGGACAGCATCCCGGGCACAGAGAACCGTGTTGCTATCCTTGTGTGTGACGCCTGCCGTGGGTAAGGAACATTCCAGGGGAAGGGGGGGGAGGTGCTTGTGGGGATCCGGAGAAGAATCTCCGCTCAGGCTCAGACCGCTGCTCCCTGGACGGAGGCATCCGGAAACCGGAGCCGGGATTTGCTCTGGGGGAATTGTTTGCATTCTGTCCCCGCGACGGGAGGGCTGGAGTTGAGGAGGAGGAACCGGAGGAGGTGATGGCACCATCCCTATCTTTCAGCTGAGCTGGGTGTCTGAGCGAAGTTCTTTTCTGGTCTGGAACATCTGTGGATGCCCGGGGGGCAGAGGATGGACCATGGGTGACTCACTGAGTCACTTGGAGTTGGGAGGGGTGAGCGGGTAGGTGCAAAGGGAAGGGAGAGACAATCAAAAAGACAGCTGGTGTGCACACGCGCGCGCGTACACACACACAGAGCCTTTGAAAGCAGGGGGACAAGGCCTAATTGTCCCAGGGATGCGCGCTGGGCCGGGCTTTTTCATCGTCCTCAGAGCTCCCTAATGAGGCTGCGGCCTCTCCTGGTGGGAATACTGCTCCCTGACTCCGCTTTGATAAAGCGGACGGACCGTCTGGGTCGAGTTACCACGTTTGCCTCTTTTCCTTTTGAACCCTGTGGTGGTTTTGCTCTTTCATGACAGAGGGGGCCAAAGTCTCTGGCCTCTGTCCTGGGGGTGGGGGAGGTGGGGGATGGCGGGGAAGGGGAGGGGGGATACAGGCCAACCCACCTCCTGGGGAGGGCAGGGAGGCGGCGGGCCTGGAATGGGGATGCTGGCCCTGGCCACGGGTGATGGGCGAGGAGGGGGCTCAGCTGGGCTCCATATTTAGACCTACGTAGCAGTCTCGCCGGGCCTGCTGGCCCCCAGTGTAAAAATCACCTAAAGTCCATCTTAGCAAAGCACAGCCCTCACAGGGGTGGGACGGGGGGCGCTGGCATCGTGAGTGGACATGGGTCAGTGACAGCAGCGGCAGCAAAGAGGACAAGGCTGCCTGCTTCCTGAGCCCTCACTCCAGAGACCAAGCCGAGTGTTTGACAAGGATGATACTGTGCCCCTTTTATGGAAGGGCAAGAGGAGGCTCCGGGCGAGGTGGGTACTGGTCCGAGGCAGGCGGGGACTGGATCTGTCATCCACAGCCCGGCTCTTACCCACGGGTCTCATTTCTCCTTACCCGGGACTGGGCTTTCAGGGGGACGACAGCCACTGGATCAGCAAGACCCCAGCTCCAAGGCCGTGCCTCCCCCAGGGGTCTGCCCTGAGCAGTGGCCCTGGAAGGGGGGGGCCTTGAGCCAGGCACCCTGGAGCAGGAGGAGAGGAGAGGGCCTTGAGCCCTTCTAGGCCACCTGCTGGCCCCCGGGGGGAACCCCCAGCCCAATGGGACTCGTCTTTGATCTCTGATGATGATGAAAACGAAACACCCTCTCAGGTGGCTCCTCCTGGTCAGGGAGGGAGGCCCCCCCTTCTGGCTGGCAGAGGGTGAGTGGCCAGAGAGAAGCTGTCCCCTCCTGGAGCCTTCTCTCTCAAGAGTCCTGCTTTCCAAGGCAGCCGCAGAGAGGCTCACCTGGCCTCCTGGATCTGTGGGGTCAGACGCGCCCCCAGCCTGGTGGCCTGCCCGCCCCCCCCCCTCTCCCCGCCCCATTGCGGCCTGGCTGCCCCATCCCAGCTGCCTGCCCTTGAGGCTTCCCATCGGGGCTCCTCAGTCCCCGCCACCCGCTCTCCCTCAGCTGCCGTTGCATAGAAGACAGGAGACAGGTGTGCCCCATCCCCCGTCCCCCAGGCCATCTGCCCTTGACCTCCAGCCAGCTGGGCTCTGAGGAGGGACCTTAATTTTAGTCTAACTTATGATGCAAGAACCTTGGTCAGAAGCTTTGGCTCATTCTGTCAGGCACCCACGCTGCGCCAGGCTCTGGGCTGGCGCCGGGGGCACAGCAGCCAGTTTGGGGATGCAAGCTCTTGGGCTCAGGGCGAGGGTTTCTGACTCTGATTAGCAATGGATTCTGGGCTACACACCGCACCATGGACTGGGATGCCCTGGAGCCAGAGTCACACCCTGAGCCAGAGCTGGGGACAGATCCTCATACTGGTGGCAGCCCTCCCACGGTCCCGGGGGCAGGGGGGGGGGGTCCTGGGGATGGCAGTGGCACTTGTGCTGCTTTGTGCTCCCATCTGGGCCAGCAGCTTGTGGGCAGAGCCACGTGTCCCCTCCGTTGGGAGACAGAGCTGAGTATTCCTGCTCGCACCCCTGGTAGAATGTTCTCTCTGTGTCCCAGCCATCGTTGACATGCCCCCTTGGACCTCTGGGTCACATTTGTGTTAAGAGGCTGCAGAGGGAAATAGCAAGAAAGCTGAGCGCAAAGCGTGGCCCCCGACTTAAATAAACATATTCAAATACAGAGAGGAGATGAGAGATTAGAGCAAGGAACAGCCACATACTGACTGCCTAGATCCAGCACGTGAACGTTTCACTGTACCTGCTTTATTTGCATGTGCACACAGCTATGAATGGTTTTGTTATGTTTGAAAGAAAATTCCGTACGTCATCCCTCAATACTTTGATGTGCATTTTCTGAGAATAAGGCCCTTCGCCTCTGTAACCATAACACCTTTGCCATTTGAAGAAAATTAACAGTAATTTGAGAGGGATTTTGATAATTACTCAAAACACAAGTGCTGGTACTTCAGAAAAACAAAAGGCCTGGTAGAGTATTATTATTTTAAAAGCTTCCTTTGGGGAGTTTCCGTCATGGCTCAGTGGTAATGAACCCAATTAGTATCCATGAGGATGCGGGTTCGATCCCTGGCTGCACTCTGTGGGTTAAGGATCTGGTGTTGCCATGGCTGTGGCATAGGCTGGCAACAACAGCTCTGATTCGACCCCTAGCCTGGGATCTTCCGTATGCCACAGGTGTGGCCCTAAAAAGACCAAAAAAAAAAAAAAAAAAGCTTCCTTTGGTTTCAACCTCCGCCCAGGGCCACACTGCAGGAGTATCCATGAGAGCAGAACCCTGGCACACAGGGCGTTCTTTCCAGGTGTTTGTTGATTGACTGCATCCCTGGCCAGAGCCCATCCTTATGCTGGAATAGAGAGGGGCCTGTTCTCCCAGCTCTGTCCTGGCCCGGTGGTCAGGGGGAGGGCCTGGGGAGAGGCGAGCTTGCCTGGCAGACAGACTGGAGCTGTTTGAACTTCCATGAGACCTGGGCTGACTCTAAATCCCTCTGGGCCATTGAAACCGAGCTGGGATGAGGGCATTCGGTTCCTCCCAGGGTGCTCTGAGGGAAGCCCCTTCCTTTTCCTCCACTGATGGGGGAGCGCTTGTCTCCTCGTGTGTGGCTGCTACCCGTGCACTGTTAGGAGCAGCTGGTACGACGGAATAGTATTCAGCCATAAAAAGGGAGGAAAGCCTGGCACAGGCTACACCCTGGAGGAAACCTGGAGGACATTAGCTTGGTGCAAGAAGCCTGTCACAAAAGGACAATGACTATATGATGTCACTTAGGTGAGCTACTTAGGGCAGTCAGAGAGCCAGAAAGTAGCACGGTGGTTGCCAGGGGCTGGCATGAGGGGCAGATGGGGAGCTGTTGTTTGATGGGGAGAAGATTTCAGTTTTGCAAGATGAGAAGCGTTCTGGAGATGGAGGGAGGCGGTGGCTCCATGACCACATGAACGTCCTTGAGGCCACTGAATTGCACACTTAAAAATGGTTAAGATGGTATATTTTCTGTTGTGTATTTTACCCCCCCCCCCCCAAAAAGCGGGGTTTGGGAGTTCCTGTTGTTGCGCGGCAGAACCATGAGGTTGCGGGTTTGATCCCTGGCCTCACTCAGTGGGTTAAGGATCCGGCGTGGCTGTGGTGTAGGCTGGTGGCTATAGCTCCCATTAGACCCCTAGCTGAGAACCTGCATATGCTGCGGGTGTGGCCCTAAAAATACAAAAAAAAAACCCCAAAAAACAAAAAACAAAAAAGTGGGGTTTTGGTGCTCATGACCGGCAGCTTTGTAAGGTTCCTTTTCAGAGCAAGACTGTGTTCCCCAATCCCCGGGCGCTCCCTGGGAGAGCCAGAAGCTTGTCAATCAAAGTCTAAGAAAGCCAAAGACCCTTGGGCGTGTCAGACCCAAGGCCCGTTTGGGGAAAGGCTGCTGTGTGTTTGCCGTGGGTCCCGCCAGCACAGGCATGCAGCGGGGGGCATTTTGTCAAAGGAGAGAACTTGATGAAAAATTGTTTTATGAAACCCGAATCTTGGCATGTTTTCACATTTTAGTTTGTCAGAAGGCAGAGTCATAAATGTTAAGCGTGTTGTTTATTAGTATGCACGGCTGACTTCTTTATGATGACAATTTGGTTTTAAACTTTGTCATAGCGCTCCTGCCGGACGGGGTGGAGATGCCAGAAGAGAGGGGCGGGAGCCCCGGTTTCCAGGGTATCAGGACCGTCGGCAGCGCGCAGTTTTTATTAAAACGACAGAAAAGGAGGAGGCAGCCCAGGCTCAAAGCCCCCTCCCACGGGCGGATCAGGGGACTGGTGTGACCTGTGGGTGCCTGTCCTGGGCCCCGCGCTGACCTCCTGATGCCTGTGCAACAGGGGCCGCTCGCTGCCCAGCCCCGTTTGCGGGGCCTCTCAGCTAGGCCTTTGCAGCAGCCTTTGTTCCCCAGCCGGCTCGGTAGCTGGTTTGTGGGTGTGCGCGGAGGGACCAGGGATAAGAGCCCACGTGCCAGGCCTCCCTTCCTGCGGGTGTAGACAGCCTCTGGCAAATCCGCTACAAAAGCCATCAGGGGAGAGAGGACTGAGGGTGTGTTTCCTCTTCTCTTGCCTCCTCCCCACCGGCAGGGGATGGAGAAGGGGTGGGGGTCCCAGCCCCTCGTGAGCCGAGGGCAGGGGGACCAAGAGGAGGACATTGGGAGCTGTCACACAGCAGGCCCTGCCACCAAGCCTGGCAAGGCAGGCTTCTCTCCAAAAGCCTCTTCACCTGTGAGATGGGGGTGTCCACTGCATGCCCTGGGGGTGCTGTGAGCGCCCGTTTCCTGGGTGCTCACCCTGGGCTGGGCGCTTTGGAAGTTGTACGCCACCCAACCCCAGGGCCACCCTGTATCCAGGCTGATCCTCACTTTCAGATGAGGAATCTGGGGTCAGACAGGGAGCCCCACGTTGCCCAGCAGTGAGGGTGGGGCTGGGCTAGGGTCCCAAGTGTGTCTGCTTAGAACCCATTCAGGAAACGGGGGGACTGCCCTGCCTCCCTGGCTCAGGATGGGCGCTGGTGCCCTTGAGGTGACCTGGCAGCTGGCCTCAGGGTGAGGAGGAAGCATAGGCTCCTGAGAACGCAGGGAGTCCCCCATTCTGAGCAGAGCCGGAGGGTCCAGGCCAAATGTGGTCTCCCGCTCCTAGAATCAGGCCCCTGGGGCCCTTGGATCTGTGCTCTTGGCCCAAGTCTGGTCAGTTGGTGAAGGGACTCCTGTGCCCCCCCCAACCCCGCCCCGACCCCGGGAACATAACCGAGTGATCATGTCCCCATCTCTGCTTGGGTGGTGGGCTCCTCTTTGATGGGGGTTGGTCCTGGGCTGGGAGGCCAGAAAGGAGGCAGGAAGAGAGGCACAGGGCCTGTCGGCATCCAGAGGGGCTTCCACGCAGGTCCTGAGACAGGGGCACAGAGAGACTGTGGCCCTGTCTGGTGTCACACAGCATGCTGGCAGAGGGCCACCTGCCAATCCCTTCCTGAGGCCCCCCTGTGGGGGCCCTGAGGCTGGGGTGGGGGTGAGTGGGACTTGGGGAAGCGTCTCCCAGGCCCCTTAACCCTCCCACCTTGGGCTGCTGCTCCTCCGCTTCCTTTGGCAAGTGAGGGTGGGGACCTGGAGGGAGGAAATGGACCCCGACACCCTTTGTTTGTCGCTTTCTGTTTGAGCTCCCAGGCCTGGCCGGTGGGTTTGAACATAGATGTTTGTCGAGACAAGCTGAGTGGGGCTGTTCAGGGGCGAGTCTGGGGTCCTTTCCCCAGGTTTGGCCCAGAAACATAGCCAGCCAACCCTCTGAGGCCCCTGCTCGCCACCCCTGCTGGAGGAACGGACTTTAAGAAAGTTGAGGTGGGGGATCAGAGCCCTGGATGGGGCGGGGTGTCCGGGGCCGCTGGCTGTTGGCAGCTCCTGCCCCATCTGACCTGAGGCTTCTCTGGCGAGACCTCCAGCCTGGCAGCCGGATCCTCCATAAAAGGATAAAGATTGCATTCTTCACGTTTTAAGTCGCACAAAAGCTGTATGCATAATTAATGTGCAATAAACGTGAGCGGCTGGAAATTAACGAAATGAAAAAAGAAGGGACTAGACTTAATTGTAAAAATTTAATTTTGCTTTTATTCTTTTTCTCTCCCTCTCCCCCCCCCCCCCCGGCCCCCTGCCCTCTTACAACTTGTTATATTTGCCAAGCCCTTCAGATCTTGCCGGAGAGCAGGGGCTCAACGGCTCGCTTCCTGACCTCTTGCCAGGGAGCCGGGGACGAGATTAGTTTTAAGCCACGGCCCAGTCGGCTCCTTTCAGCGCAGGGTCCGAGAGTGCCCACGCGCGGGGCGATATTGTGCCACACAAAGGAGTGGTGTAATCATCCCCCACGACCTTCCTTGGGGGGAACCTCTGTGCCTGGTTTTAAGAGCTTTGGTAGATGCGGCTCGGCTTGGAGAGTCGCCTTTTGAAACTCAGAGCGCCTAGCATGGTATTTAAAATTCCTCAATGGGAATCCAGTGGTTCAAAAGCTGAAGGACTAAACACATTTACATAAATTCAAACAAAGTGTTTTTGAACGATACCATCTAAGGCTCCTCTTCTTCTCCTCCTCCTCTAATTTTTTTTTATTATTTATTTATGTATTTTAAGGGCAAGACCTTTTCTGGATGATAAATTCAGGTGGCAACAGTTCCCAGTGGAAAAATTTATCAACACATTCTTTCTTACTGTCCTGTCGCTTAGCAAAACCTGAAAATTCAGCTACAAGAAACAACCCCATCTGCTTGAAAGGGGGGAAAAAAATGAGTATTTTTAAAGAATAAAACACTCTATTAACAGTTACTTTAAAACATGATTTATTGCACACACACATACAACAACAACAATAACTTAAAATATCAAATCCTTGAAATAAATCACTGCCGATCCCGTCTCCCTTAAAGGCCAGCTGTTTTCCTGTCTCTGCCGTCTTTCTCAGCTCAGATCTGCACCAGCAGATAGTTTTAAAAGAGGCAGAGGACTCGAGAGACGGATCTTGGAGGCATCTAGTTTCTTTGGGCAAGACTTGCCTTTTGCGAACATTCTAGTTTGTGCTAGACCGTTTGTAGCTGGCCGTTCTCAAGCCTTTTTCGACTGGTAACCGGCTCAAGGTGCCTCTCTGCGCCGCTCTGTCAACCAGATGAATCTATGACAAGGAAAGAGACCATCAACACGGTTGCTTACGTTCACTGCCACCTCTGCCCGGGTATCTGGTCCTGTTGAAGGCAAACTGCCCTCATCCCAGAGATGCCCAGTTGTCCGGGACCACAAGCGAGCCGTAAATAACCAGGTCCGTGGCGGTAGAGCACCTCTGGCCGGCTGGCCGGCCACGCCGACTCTTCCACAGCAGCCCAGCTGGCAAATGCAGCCGCCTTTGTGAACAGGTGGCCTGCAGGGGCCGAGGCCGGGCGGTGGGCCGGGGCGGTGGCGGCTGGTTCCTGCCGCAGCCTGGAAGGGCCAGCTCGATTCTGGCCCCCCACACCCACCCAGCGCTTGGCCAAGGCCCTCGCTGCAGACCTCCCCATGAAACAGGTTCTGACACTAAAAATCCAGGTCTGTCAGCTGTCGTCATAGGAATGTGATATCCTCTGGAGTTCTCCTTATTGAAAGAAACCCAAAAAACCCCCCCACATCTTGCTGCTGTCTGGGCCGGATTTCTATTCCATTTGTATTGATCACAGAGAAATGTCTCATTCCCTGGCTGACAGATTCAGCCAGCAGGGAGGGAATTCGTGTTTGGTGGAAAACATTTGTTTCCGCAGTGATGGGGGGACCCTGGGCCAGAGCTGTGGTTGTCTGCGTGAGGTAGTGGCGAGTCCTCTCTCTGGATGGGCTGTGGAATTACAAATGTGGGGACCACAGGGGTTTCCAAAATTAGCCAGTATGACCATTTCATTTCAAAGACCTTGGGCCAAGGGAAGGGACTGGACTTACGCCCTGGTCCTGGCACTTCTAGGAGTCTGTCTGTCTGACGGTACCTGTCGGTGTGCGAGGGGACGTGCAGCCTGGCTCTGTCTGGAGGTGCGAAAGGTGGGAAACCACCTAAATACCCATGATAAGAAATCGGGTAGAAAAATGTGATGCTAGGCAGAAACACGTTAGGAGGCTACTTTTTGCTGCTCAAAAATGGTTGAATGTGGACAGTCTCATACGGTTCAGTCCACTGCATCTACTGAAGAGCATGTGGTCTTTTTAAAAAAAAAAAAAATACTTTTTTTTTTTTTAATTGTGGTTACAGTGTTGTGGTCGTTTCAAGTGTAGAGCAGAGTGATTCAGTTATGCATGGATATATCTATCCTCTTTCAGATTATTTCCCATGATAGGTTATTAGAAGATAGTGAATATAGCTCCCCGTGCTGTGCCATGGAGTCTGAAAAGGGACAAGAATGGAGAAACCTCCAAGAGGTCTTAGGAAGTGAAAAAAGCAAGCTGCAGAAGAGTGTACCTGCTGTGCTCCATGCATTTTTTTTTTTCCCAAGGAAATATACATGTGTGTGTTGGAATGAGACTTGACTCTGGAATGAGATACTAGAAGGTGTCCGCAGGGGCTGCCCTGTGGAAGGGACCACAGGACTGGGAAGGGTGAAAGCGAGGCTGACTTTCCCCTTTCCAGCCTCTGTACCGTCTAAATGTTATACTGTGTGTGTAGGGCAAAGAGAACAGAAATTAATTAAGGCAAAGATCAAAGCATCAGGGGGAGCCGTCCCTGTATTAAGGGGTAGAAGATCAAACTGGTCTGTGAAGTCTGGGCTTCAAGCCACTTCGTCTCTCGGAGCCTCAGTTTCCTCATCTGTCAAGTGGGGGTAATAAGGGTTTTGCGCCACAGAGTGGAAGTGAAGAGTTCCTTGAGCATGGAAAAGGGTCGGGGCCCAGTGGCAGAGAGAATTCAGTAAAAGCTACGTGTCATGATAAATGACACAGAGAGCATAACACATCCCTGTACGTCCTTACCACAACTCGCTTGGCATGGTCATTTTCTTGAACGAGAATTTAAAAATAGCTGTGTGTGTTTGGAACCAGGGGCTGAGACTCCTGAGTGTGACGTGGGACTCTTTAGGGGACGGTTTCGCTCCTGCGGTGGTGGCCCACGCTGGATTTGCAGGGTGGGTCTGATGCCCCCCCACCACCCCACCCCCGAACCCGTAAATGGTCTTCCGCATCTCTGTGTACACAGGCAGGTGAACTAATAGAATTAGGCTTATTGGTTTAATTCCTCTGGGCCCCCTTGGCGAGGGGAGAGCAGCTGGATGAATATTTTAATTAAGCTCTGACACCCAGAAGTCAAAGTCCCCGAGCGGTCCCAGTGGGCAAGGTCTCGCAGTTTGGGGTTTAATCAAGTTCGGTTTCGGAGTTCAAATTTCTTCCTGGACAGAAACGTGTCATTAGGCGTCCAAGATTTCGACTGGGGAAAAAATAAAATACAACTTGACTGTATTTTCTCTAGAGAATGACACTGTGATTCGATTAGCTCCTTTTCCGTGACATCTTGCCCACTTTATTAACTTCTGCTTTGCTTTTAAGCAGGCAACTACTGTTCTACTTCCCTGAAGAAGCTCATAATATTATAATTCAAGTGTCAGGACAGATTAGGTTAAACGAACTGTGTCATTCCCAAAGGAAAACAAACTTCAAAACGGACGCGGTCCGCCTTGTAACATGTCATGGATTGCATTAGCGGTGAACCGGGCGATTCTCTCACCTAATGTGCCAAAGTTGGCTCAAATGTTCCCCACTCTGCAAGGTGAGAAATTACTTAGCTAACAAAACATTTCGTTTTTTTTCCTCTCGTTGCATTCTTTCTTTATGAGATCCTGCATGTGACATTTTCACCAAAAAATCTCTGCGCTTATTTGTGAAAAATGTATATTAAAACCAAAACCCATCAAATGGAAAGAAATCACAGATGGTTTTATTCACAAGCAGTAGAATTAATGGCCTCTCTTCTCTTTATAAATATTAGAAGCAGATGAGTTCATTACGATTTCACCCTAATAAAGAAAACCTGCTTGATTTTGACAAGACATTGACTTACCTAAAACATCTCCTAAATAACAAAGCTACTTCCCGCCCGTAAAACACGGCTCGCAAACACCAGCTCTACCTGGACTGCTTCGAAATTAATGAAAAACACTCGAATCCAAAGACAGCAGAAGAAGGGGCGGAGGGGAGTGGGAGTGGGGGTGGGGGGGGGGTGGATGGAGAGATGGAATTCGGGGGATTTTTGAAAATGTGACCGATTTTGAAAAGAGCGAGTTTTGAAATGTTTACTCTGCGGTGGTTTGAAATTTTTACATCTTTCAACAAAGCGCGCGCGGAGAAGTGAAACCATCTGAAAGGGCTTTTGAAAAGGGCGACTCAGCACAAGCTGGCGGAGGCTGGGGTGCCTTTATCTCGGGCGATCAGTGCCCATCGTGCCGGAGGGGGGGCCGGCCCTTCCCCCTCGGCTCCGCGCCCCCACGAGCTCCCAGCTCCCAGCTCCGCGGCGGCCTCGGCCCGGCTTCAAAGCGCGGCTGGCGGAGCGTCCTGGGAGGGAATCGGAATCGGACACCGCGCTCCGGGGACGCCCTGCCGGCGCGTTCCCTTCTCCCTCGGCTCGGCTGCCTGATGTGGTCATCCTGTTAGTCATGGCGAGCCCGGGGTCGCTCTGTTTGTGCCGCTTTCAGCACTTATTAAGCGAGAAGTGGGAGGCTTTACGCGAAACTGCACACGATGTTTTTTTCTCCCCAGGGCCACGGCAGTCGGGGCCCCGGCGTATCCATCAGGCAAAGATCTCTGCGAGGCACGGAACGAGTCGGCCCTGCCCAGAGGGGGAGGAAAATGAGCGGCACATGGGGCCCTCTGTCCCAGGACCTTCTTGGCTGGGCTCCCGAGGAAGGGCGTGGGCTCCTGAGTCGGGAAACCGCGGACGGAGGCCAACGCCTGCGGCTTCAGAAAAACGGCACCTCTCTGGGGCTTGGGTGTCCAATTCTATAGTTGGGGGCTCCCCCCCGCCCCCCAGCCCCGACTTTCCCCAGCTTCCACCGCAGAGACCCAGACACCTGCCCGGAAGTGTGTCAGTGCTGGGGGCGGGGGTGTGTGTGTGTGTGTGTGTGAAGGTGGAAATACTGTTTCTAAGCAGCTCCTGGAAAGTGGACAGATTCCGGTACCTCCACGGCTTGTCAGGAACCTTCGTCTCTCTCGCTGCTTTGCGTTCCCTTCCTCCAAGTGAGGGGCTGTGAACTCTCCGACGGGCCCGGGGGGAAATCTGAGTTCTGAGATCATCCAGTCCGGCCCTCCTTCCCGCCTCAGTTCCACCGAGTATCAAACTGCTGGGGGAGATTTTGGGGGAAGCCACAAGTTGGAGCCAAGAACCCATGATTGAAATTCTCCGCCAATAAATCCCTCCCAGCTGAGCCCGTAGGGTCTGCAGTTGGTTCAGCCGGCAGGGGCGGCAGGAAGGGGTGGGGGTTTTGCACACTTCAAAAAGGACTGGGGGTGATGGGGGGGGGAGATGGGGCTGGGCAAGGCGGCGGCCACCGACAGAGGGCTCAGTTAATTAGAGAGATGCGTGGTGGCACCTATAAACTCAACCCTCTCCATATTAAAGCACCAGCAACTTGAGTTCTATGCAGGATACCTGCCCCCCTCCACCAACCTAGCGGTGAGCCTGGGAGGGGAGGAGCCTTGAGACACATGTAGGATGGACATGTGCAGGCCCCTGGGAGATTCCAGCCGGAGCTGCTTTGCTCTCCCACCAAAAGCCTCCTCAAACATCCAGGGTCTAGGGTCTTCCAGGCACTGGGCTATGCACATCACCTGGGGGAGAGGGGCCACCAGCTCTCCCATCCCACAGGTGAGGAAAGTCAGGCTCGGAGGGGTAAGGGCTAAAGGGCTTACCAGCTCAAGAGTATTTGGCTGGTGTCTGGGGAGTGGCAGGGCAGGAGCCAGGGTCCTCAGGCTGATGCCACTGGCTGGGGACAGGGCCCCGGGGGGGGGGGGGGAGACCAGCACAGGACAGGTTATCATTGCTTACCTCCCACCCGCACCTCGGCCCTGCCCCCTCGCACTGTCCTTGACATTCAATCAGGTGCCAGTGATGTCTGGCTCAGCAGTTGGGGCTGGGCCTCCCCAGCTTCCAAAGGACAAATGGTTCTCATTTGAAAGGGAGGTTATAAAAACACATGCCCAAAGACACTGTCAGGGAACTGAGGATTAATCTCATTTCAGGCAAAGACCATTCCAAATATTTTGGGGGTGGGGGAATGAGGAGGGGCCGCAGCCCTTGACTGGGAAGGGAAGTCAGGGTTCGAGAGGGTCTCTCAGGTTGGGGCCTGTTTTGGAGGCATGTTGTCATGGGGACTGGGGAGGTCAGGGGTCATGGCATCCCTGGTGAGTCTGGGTCTGACCGAGGCCCCGCTTTGTTCCACAAAGCCCCCCAGGCCGGCTCCATCATGGACACTCACACTGAGTTGCTATCTTGCTTAAGTTTCAGGGAGGTTTCAGTTGCCAAGAGGAAGGGAAGGATTAGCCGCCCGGGACATTTTCATTTTCTGGATGGTGTCAAAGCGGTGTGTTTCTGCTTGGTGACTCAACTGGAGAAGACCCCGAAGATCAGCCAGGAGGAGGGGGGCACTGCCTCCCAGACCCCTGCCCAGGCGCCTGTGGGCCCCTAATTGGAACCTGAAAAGAGGGGGAGCTCCTGCTGTGCTCTAAGCCAGCAGCTCCCAAATTGGGCGGCTGGGTCCCTAAAAGGCAATATGTGGGGCTTTGTGGCACAGGCGTGAGCTGGGGACTCCGGGCCTCTGCAGAGCTTTCCAAACAACCCCTGCCTTTGGCTGCATTTACTGAGAGCTCAGGGTGTGCCAGGCGGCTGCCGTAATCTCTGCTGCGGTTCAGTGACCCTGGGAGGGAAGGGCTTTTATTACCCCATTTTGCGGCTGGGGAAATTGAGGCTCAGAAGGTGCAGGTGGCTTGCCTAAGGCCTGGAAGCTGGACAGCAATGACACATGACCTTTTAACTTTCTCAGCAGCTTTTCAGACCAGGGACTGTTGCTGTCCCCGATTTATGGCGTTAAGGCTCCCACCGTGAGGTGGCTTGTCCAAGCCCACCGGGGAGGGAGGGCCGAGCTGGGGGGCTTTGGGTCCCTCCAGCTGATGCGGATCACGGAGCTCGTCCAGCTTGGCGGGGCCTGGCCGTCCTCCCTCGGGGCGGTCCAGAGACCACGCGGGCCGCTCCCGCAGGCTGGCCGGTGCAGCAGGGGTGGGACCTCCGAGGGGCTCTGAGAGGGCTTGCGCTGCGGGCTGGCCTCCGTCCAAACAAATGTCCGCAGCGCGGAGCCGATGGATTCATTTTCAGCTGTCGGAGGGGCTCGTGCAGCTCGGCTTTCTTTTCCGAAAGGCGGGAGGGCAGCCAGCACGCGGTGGGGGTCTCCGGAGAGCTCAGCGAGGGCCGGCGCCGGGCCGGGCGCGGCACAGCGCCCCCGCGTGGCCGGACTCAGGCGTGCGAACCCGCGGACCGGGCTGCGGGCAGAGAAGGGGCCTCGCTTTCCACCGACGCAGCAACCTCGAAAGGGAGCTGCGAGGATGGCCACCGTCTTACACAGGGGACAAAAGGCAGGAGACAAGTGCCAAACATCTCCTGGGTTCCCCCAACCGAGAATATAGGACTCAGAATGGGGCGGCAGGGGAGTTGCCTCCTGCAAAGTGCCTTCTCCCTCTCCCAGCACCAGCCTGCCCTAGGGAGCCCCTCTTGTGGAGCCCCACAGCAGCCCGCTACCCCAGCAGAAAGCCTTCATGGGTGCCGTGGCATAGGAAGCAAATTCCAAACAGGGAGCGCTTGGATTTTCTGGCAAAATCCAGAGGTGGAACACTGATGGGGTGGGCACCAATGTGCACTAGGCCAGGGGCCCCACACTGGGGGGGCCAGGGTCTCCTTAGACCCTCTGTCCCTCCCTGACCTCCCTGTGGTCAAATGCCCTCTGCTGGGTGTGGCCAGCACTGTGCCACCCCTGCGCCCAGGAGGTGGCGGGTCTGACCTTGCTCGGTTCCTCCTCTGGAAAGTTCTGGATGGCTGCTTGCGCCCCAGGGTTGCCTTGAGGGGAGGTGGCGGTGCTGGGTCTGTCAGACCTCATGAGTCGCCCTCACAGGGCACCGTCTCCAGTGGACAGAATCCTGGCTGCCTTCAGGCACAGCATGGACGCTGGATTGGACGCCCTGAGCTCCCTCTGGCTGACTGTGCTTCTGAGCACTCTCGGAGCCTCAGTTTCCACATCTGCTGAATGGGGGAATCCCCACCTGCAGGGCTGTGGTGATAACACACATCAAGTGGACCCCCGTTGTCCCCCAGAGGTGTGTGCTGGGGATGTGGGGCCAGATGTGACACGCCCCTTCATTCATTGGCCCCTCCCTCGGAGCATCCTTCATCCCAGCCACCTTCCTTCAAGCGCAGTGCACGTCTCTTCTCCTTCAGGGACCCTTCCTCTCCCATCTTCCAGGACTCCCTTGCAAGGGATGGTACTAGTGGCATGCAAAAGCCATTTGTGATATATATATATTTTAAATTCTTTTGCAGTATGGTTGATTTACAATGTGTTAATTTTGGCCGCACAGTAAAGTGATTCAGTCACACATACATGTTCTTTTTCGTATTCTTTTCCATTATGGTTTATCACAGGACATTGAATGCCGTTCCCTGGGCTCTGCAGTAGGACCTTGTTTGTCCATCCTACATATACTAGCTTTCATCTGCAAATCCCAAATTCCCAATCCTCCCTTCCCCTACCCCTCTCCCCCTTGGCAACCACAAGTCTGTTCTTTATGAGCCTGTTTTGTAGATTTATTCATTTGCGTCATATTTTAGATCCCATATATAGGTAATATCATATGGTATTTGTCTGTCTCCTTTTGACTTACTTCATTTAGTATGATAATCTCTAGGTCCATCCATATTGCTGCCAATGGCATTATTTCATTATTTTTATGGTCGAGTAATATTCCATCACATATCTATCTATCTATCACATCTTTATCCATTCGTTGATGAACATTTAGATTGTTTCCGTGTTTTAGCTCTTGTGAACAGTGCTGCTGTGCACACAGGGGTACATTCCTCTTTTGAATTACAGTTTTGTCTAGAAACATGCCCAGGACTTTGGAAGTTAAGCTCTTATTGGTCGCATCATTTGCAAATATTTTCTCCCAGTCCATAAGTTGTCATTTTGTTTTATTTATGGTTTCCTTGCTGTGTAAATCTTATAACTTTGATTAGGTCTCATTTGTTTATTTTCGCTTTCATTTCTCTTGCCTTGAGAGACTGACCTAAGAAAACATTGATATGATTTATGTTGGAGAATATTTTGCCTATTTTTTTTGGTCTTTTCTTGGGCCGCTCCCGCAGCATATGGAGGTTCCCAGGCTAGGGGTCGAATTGGAGCTGTAGCCGCCAGCCTGCACCAGAGCCACAGCAACGCGGGATCCGAGCGGCGTCTGCGACCCACGCCACAGCTCATGGCAACGCCGGATCCTTAACCCACTGAGCGAGGCCAGGGACTGAACCTGCAACCTCATGGTTCCTAGTCAGATTCGTTAACCACTGCGCCATGACGGGAACTCCTTGCCTGTGTTCTTTTCTAGGCGTTTTATGGTGTTAGGTCTAATTTTTAAGTCTTTAAGCCATTTTGAGTTCGTTTTTGTATATGGGTGAGGGTGTGTTCTAATTTCATTAGTTGACATGTAGCTGCCCAGCTTTCCCAACACCATTTTCTGCAGAGACTGTTTTTTTCCCCATTGTATATTCTTGTCTCTTGGTCAAAGATTAGTTGATCATAGGTGTGTGGGTTTATTTCTTTGTTCCGTTGATCCATATGCCTGCTTTTGTGCCAGTACCACACTGTTTTGATTACTGTACCTTTGCAGCATTGGCTCATGTCTGGGAGGGTTATGCCTCCTGCTTTGTTCTTATTCCTCGAGATTGCTTTGGCAATTCTGGGTCTTTTGTGGTTCCATATAAGTTTTAGGGTTATTTGTTTTAATTCTACGAAAAATATAATGGATAATATAGGAATCACATTAAATGTATAGATTGCAAAGCCATTTTTAAAGGGTTTGGGAGGGTAGGCAAATATTCTTGAGGCACAGAAAGCGCTAACCACAAAGGGAAAGACTGATAATTGGCTGTATTAATAAGTTTTAAAATTAAATATCTAAAATTTGTTTCATTGAAGTATAATTGACATACAACATATTAGTGTCATGTGTACAATATGACTCAATATTTGCGTGTACTGCAAAATGATCACAATAAGTCTAGTTAACATGTCATCATATATACAGATTTTTTTCCATAATGAGAACATTTAGGATTTATTCTCTTAGCGACTTTCAGATATGCAATACAGTATTAATAACGATAGTCACCACACTGTATATTACATTCCCAAGACTTTATTTTATGACTGGAAGGCTGTATCTTTTGATCCCCCATCTTCAATTCTGCTACCCCCTGCTCCTGCCTCTGGCAACTACCCATCTGTCCTCTATGCTGTGAGCTTGGTTTTTTGTGGTGGGGGTGGTGGTGTTTCTTTATTTATAAATAATACCTTGCGAACTCCTTCAAATCAGAAATTGTACAGAAAAAAGTTACTTCTGTGTTCCCATTTTAAAGTCACGATTTATCTTATGTCCTAAGGCAATCATTTAACCTCAGAGGATTCAGTTTCTTCATCGGTAAACTGATGATAAGGCTGTCCTTTTTTTTTAAATTGAGTAATAGTTGATGTATTATTATAACTAATATTATAACTAACATATTAGTTTCAGGTGTACAACAGTGATTAAATATTTTTCTAGATTATATTCCATTTAAAGTTATTATAAAATAATGGCTCTATTTCCTTCTGCTATACTGTATATCCTCGTTGCTTATTTTATACAAAGTGGTTTGTGTTTTTTAATTCCATGCCTCTACCTCACCCTCCCCACTTCCTTTTCCTCACTGGTAACCGCTAGTTTGTTCTCTGTATCTGTGAGTCTGACTTTTTGTTATATACCTTTGTTTTATTTTTTAGATTCTGCATATGAGTGATAATATAGAGTACTTGTCTTTGACTTATTTCACTAGGTGTAATATTCTTTGGGTCCATCCACTTTGTTGCAGATGGCAGAATTTCATTCTTTTTTATGGTCAAGTAATATTCCAAACACACACACACACACACACACACACACACACACACAAACACACACCCCACATCTTTCTTTACCCATTCATCTGTGATGTGCATTTAGCCATATGTTGGCTCTTGTAAATAATGCTGTTATAATCATTGGGATGCAAGTATCTTTTTGAAGCCGTTTTCCCATTTTCTTTGGATATATATACCTAGCAGTGGAAGAGCCGGATCATATGGTAGTTCTATTTTTAGCTTTCTGAGGAATCTCCATCCTGTTTCCCACAGTGGGAAATTTACAATCCCCCCACCCACCCACAGTGAGATTTCTCCACATCTCGGCCATTACTTGCTGTTTGTAGAATTTTTGATGATAGCCATTTGACAGGTGTGAGGTGACATACTGTGGTTTTTGATTTGCATCTCTCCTTTGCAAAAAGATGATGATTAGCAATGTTGAGCATCTTTTCATGTGTCTTTTTTTTTTTTTTGTCTTTATGTCTATTTTAGGGCTGCACCCGTGGCATATTGGAGGTTCCCAGGCCAGGGGTCTAATTGGAGCTACAGCTGCCAGCCTACGCCAGAGCCACACAGCAACGCCAGATCTGAGCCGTGTCTGTGACCTACACCACAGCTCATGGCAACACAGATCCTTAACCCACTGATCAAGGCCAGGGAATTTTTGCCTTTTCTTTCTTTTTTCTTTTTTATTATTTTATTGTCAAAAATTTTTTTTGGTCTTTTTAGGGCACCCGCAGCATATGGGGGTTTCCAGGCAAGGGGTCCAACTGGAGCCGAAGCCGCTGGCCCATGCCACAGTCACAGCAATGTGGGATCTGAGCCATGTCTGTGACTTTCTCACGGCAATGCTGGATCCTTAACCCACTGAGCAAGGCCAGGGATCAAACCCACGTCCTTGTGGATACTAGTTGGGTTTGTTAACCGCTGAGCCATGGCAGGAACTCTTTTCTTGTTTTTTTTTAAAGGGCCGCACCTGCAGCACGCGCCACAGCCGCAGCAGTGCAGGATCTCAGCCGTGATCTACCCCACAGCTCATAGCGGTGCTGGACCCTTAACCCACGAGGCAATTTGAGGTCTCTTGTGGTTTCCGTATACATTTTAGGATTATTTGTTCTAGTTCTGTGAAAAATGCCATGGGTATTTTGATAGAGACTGCATTAAACCTAGAGACTGCTTTGGGGAGTAGGGGGATTTTAATAATGTTAATTCTTCCAGTTCAACATGGACATAATTCCATTTCATTGCATCATTGTCAAATTCCTTCACCAATATTTTAGTTTTCAGACTATAGGCCTTTCACCTCCTTCATTAAATTTATTCCTAGGTATTTTATTCTTTTTGATGTGATTGTAAAGGGGGTTATTAACTTCTCTTTCTGATAGCTTATTATTAATGTATAGAAAAGCAACAGATTTCTGTATGGTTAATCTTGAATTTTGCAAACTTACTGAATTAATTTATTAGTTCTAATGGTTTTTTGGTGGAGACGTTAGGATTTTCTCTTTATAGTGTCATGTCATCTGTAAATTGGGACATTTTTACTTCTTCCTTTCCAATTTGGATACTTTTTATGTCCTTTTCTTGTCTGACTGCTGTGGCTAGGACTTCTAATACTATGTTCAACAGAAGTGGCAAGAGTAGGCATCTTTTTCTTATTCCTGATTTTAGATTTTAATTATTGAGTATGCTGTTAGCTGGGAGTTTTTCATAAATGGCCTTTATTATGCTGAGATAGATTCCCTCAATACCAAGTTTGATTAGTTTTTATCATGAATGAATATTGAATTTTGTCAAATGCTTTCTCTGCATCTATTGAGATAATCATGTGATTTTTATCTTTCTTTTTGTTAATATGGTATATCACATTGATTATTTTGCAAATACTGAACAATCCTTGCATCTCTGGAATAAATGCCACTGGATCATAGTGTTGGATCCTTTTTTTATATATATTGTTGAATCTGATTGGCTAATTTTTTGAGGATTTTTGCATCTATATTCATCAGAGATTCTGGGCTGTAATTTTCTTTTTTTTGTAGTGTTTTTGGTTTTGATTTCAGGTTAATGGTGGCATTGTAGAATGAATTTAGGCATGTTCCATCCTCTTCAATTTTTTGGAATAGTTTGAGAAGGGTAAGTATTAACTCGTCTTTACATGTTTGGTGGAACTTCCCTGAGAAGCCATCTGGTCCTGGACTTCTGTTTGCTGAGAAATTTTTTTTTTTTTTAAATTACAAATTCTATTTCACTACTAGTGATTGGGCTGTTCAGACTGTCTGTTTCTTCCTGACTCAGTCTTGGCAGGTTGTATGTTTCTAGAAATTTGTCCATTTTTTTCTAGGTTGCCCAATTTGTTGGCACATAACTTTTCACAGTATTGTCTTATATTTTTATCTCTGCGGTATCAATTATTATTTCTCCTCTTTCATTTCTTATTTGGTTTATTTGGGTCCTCTCTCCTTTCTTCTTGCTGAGGCTGGCTAAAGGTTTTTAATCTTTTCAAAGAACTAACTCTTGCTTTCATTGATTTTCTTTCTTTCTTTCTCTTTTTCTTTCCTTTCTTTCTCTCTTTCTTTTTCTCCCTCCCTCCATCCCTCCCTCTCTTTATTGCCTTCCTCCTTCCTTCCTCCCTCCTTCCTTCCCTTCCTTCCTCCCCTCCTGCCTTCCTTCCCCCCTTCTCCTCCTGTTCCCTCCCCTCCTTTCACTTCTCCTCTCCTTTTGCAGCTCTTCCAGGCATATGGAAGTTCCCAGGCTAGAAGCTGAATTGGAGCTGCAGCTGCAGCCTATGCCACAGACTTGGCAACACTGGATCGGAGCTGCATCTGCAACCTACACTGTAGCTTGCAGCAATGCCCGATCCTTAGTCCACTGAGGGAGGCCAGGGATCGGACCTGCATCCTCACAGAGATAATGTTGGGTCCTTAACCACTGAGCCACAATGAGAACCCCAATTTTTTTCGATAGAAAAAAATATTTTCTTTTCCTTTTTGGTCTATATTTCCTTTCTGATCTTTATCATTTCCTTCCTGTGCTGACTTTGGGCTTCATTTCCTCATTCCTTTAGGTGGAAGTTCAGGTTGTTTGAGATTTTTCTTATTTCTTGACTGGTCCTGTATCACTATAAACTTCCCTCTTAGAACTGCTTTTGTTGCATCCCACAGATTTGGGAAATCGTGTTTCCATTTTCATTTGTCTCGAGGTATTTTCTGAGTTCCTCTTTGATTTCTTCATTGACCCATTGGTTTTTTAGCAATGTGTTGTTTAGTCTCCATGTGCTTATACTTTTTCCATTTTTATTTCTGTAATTGATTTCAGATTTCATACTGTTGTGGTTAGAAAAATGCTTGATATAATTTCTATCTTCTTAAATTTGTTGAGACTTGTTTTGTGGTCTAGCATGTGATTTATCTTGGAGAATGTTCCATGTGCATTTGAAGAGAATGTTTATAGACTGCTGTTTGGGAGTGGAATGCACTGTAGGCATCTATTAAATCCAACTGGTCTACTGTGTCTTTTAAGACTACTGTTGCCTTATTGATCTTCTGTCTGGATGTTCTGTCCATTGGTGTAAGTGGGGTGTTAAAAGTACCCTACTATTTTTGCATTGTAACTTTCTCCCTTTATGTCTATTAATATTTGCTTTATATATTTCGGTGTTCCTGTATTGGATGCATATATGTTAATGTGTATAATATCCTCTTCTTGTATTGATCATTGTATCATTGTATCAATATGCAATGCCCTTCTTTGTCTTTTGTTACAGACTTTGTTTTAAAATGTTTTTCTGATATGAGTATTTGTACCCCAGCTTTCTTGTTGTTTCCATCTGCATGAAATATATTTTTCCACCCCCTCACTTTCAATCTATGTGTCTCCTTTAGTTTCGAAGTGGGTCTCTTATAAGCAGCGTATCAATTGGTTTTCTTTTTTTATATCCAATCAGACACCCTATGTCTTTTGACTGCAGCATTTAGTCCACTGACATTTAAGGCAATTATTTTAGGCATGTACTTATTGTCATTTTATTACTTGTTTTCTGGTTGTTTTTGCAGGTCTTCCTTGTTCTTTTCTTTCACCTCCTTGATTAAAATTTATTTCAAGGTATTTTATTTTCTTTGATGCAATTGTAAACTGGGTTGATTTCTTAATTTTTCTGATAGTTCATTATTAGTGTTTTAAAATGCAGCTGATTTTTGTAGCCTGCAACTTTAATGATTTCATTTATTAGTTCTAACACTTTTGGGGAGTCTTTAGGGTTTTCTATATGTAATATCGTGTCACCTGAAAATAGTGACAGTTTTCATTTCTCCCTTCCAGTTTTGGATGGCTTCTCTTTTTATTGCCGAATTGCTCTGGTTAGGACTTCTAAGACTATGTTGAATGAAAGTGGTGAGAGTGAGCATTCTTTAGCTTAGAGAAAAAGCTTTCAGCTGTTCATTGTTAAGTATGCTGTTAGCTGTAGGTTTGTCATATACAGTGTTTTTTATGTTGAAGTATATTCTCTCTAAACTCACTTTGTTGAGATTTTTCAAAACCATAAATGGATAAGTGAATTTTGTCAAATGCTTTTTCTGCATGTATTGCGATGGTCACGAGATTTCTATCCGTACTGTTAATTTGGTGTATCATATTTACTGACTTGTGAATGTCAAACATCGTTCCATCTCTGGAATAAATCCCACTTGATTATCGTGTATGATCCTTTTAATGTATTGTTGAATTTGGTTTGCTAATATTTTATTTAGTACGCATCTATGTTTTTTAGGCTTTCGGGCCTGTAATTTTGTTTTCTTTTGGTATCTTTGTCTGGTTTTGGTATCAGAGCAATGCTGGCCTCGTATATTTTCTCATATTTTATCAAACTGGCTACCGTTTCTGGGAGACGTGTATTAAAATCTTCAAGTGCAATTGCTGATTTGTCTGTTTCTTTTCCTCTTGGTCAGTATTTCAAAACCTTGCTCCATGGGGTTCCCTGGTGGCTTAGTGGGTTAGGGATCTGGTGTTGTCACTGCTGTGGTGTGGGTTTAGTCCCTGGCTCTGAAACTTCCACATGCCATAGGGGAGGCAAAAAACCAAACCAAAGCAAATGAAACAAAACAAACAAACAAACAAAAAACCCACAACAGAACACCAAAACCTACAACTTGCTTCTGCCTAATGTTTCAGTGTTTTCCCATATCTCTTGGGAGCTACTTTTTGTTTATATCAAACTCATGTTTTGTCTAGTCTATCAATTCTTCTAGTATTGGTTGGTTAGCTTCTTGTCCTCCTTTTGGTGGAGAAGCTCTTCTGGTGTCTGTTATTCCCCCTGTGGATTTATTGTTCCTTTGGACTCTCAGCTCCACTGGCTGGAAACGGAGCTGAGCAAAGGGGTGAGGAAGCTGGTTCTCAACCTCAGTTGCACACTGACAGCACTAGGAGCTCGACAAACAACTGACTCCGGGGTCCCTCCTCCAGATTCTGATTTCTGTGATCTGGGCGTAGGAAACCATAACTCTCCAGGTGATCCTAGCGTGCTGTCAAGGTCGCAAACTCTTGTGCTCCCTCCAGAGAAGGACAAAAAGGTTATAGAGAGATTGATGCACCTTGTGTGTTCTAACCTGTGCCAACTTATTATTATTATTATTATTGTCTTTTTAGGGCCATATCTACGGCATATGGAGCTTCCCAGGCTAGGGGTTCAGCTGGAGCTGCAGCCGCCGGCCTACACCAGAGCCATAGCAATGCAGGATCTGAGACACATCTGCAACCTACACCACAGCTCACAGTACCGCTGGATCATAAACCCACTGAGCGAGGCCAGGAATCGAATCTGTGTCTTCATGGATGCTAGTCGGGTTTGCTAACCACTGAGCCACAACGGGAACTCCACGTGCCAGCCTCTTCATGTGTGCTCTCCTCCATCAGGAGATTCAGACCTTCGAGGAAATGTCCAACACTCTGCCCCGGAACCACCCTTCCTAAGACCTGTGTCTCTGATTACACTTACCTGGCCTAAGGCGTGGGCAGAAGTGAGGGAACCATCCCAACTGTTATTTTGGTGGTGAAAGGATAAAAATGACCCATCAGGGAGTTCCTGTCGTGGCGCAGTGGTTAACGAGTCCGACTAGGAACCATGAGGTTGCAGGTTCGGTCCCTGCCCTTGCTCAGTGGGTTAACGATCCGGCGTTGCCGTGAGCTGTGGTGTAGGTTGCAGACGCGGCTCGGATCCCGCGTTGCTGTGGCTCTGGCGTAGGCCGGTGGCTACAGCTCCGATTCAACCCCTAGCCTGGGAACCTCCATATGCCGCGGGAGCGGCCCAAGAAATAGCAACACCAACAATGACAACAACAACAACAAAAGACAAAAAAAAAAAAAAAAAACCCAAACCCATCAGGGCAATGGGGGGCAGGGGGCAAACGAATGAACAAAGCTGAAAAACCACCGACCCCCCATCTCTCATCTGTAGCATTGGCTATCTCCCTCTGGCCTGCTGTTGTGCCCCAAGTCCCTCCCAGCTTTAGTGCTGGGGCCTGAGATCCACCAATCTTCTTTTCTTTCCCTGGCATCCCCCTGAGCTGAGCTCAAGGTAGAGAACCAGCAGCCCACGGCACTCCCCTTCCTGCCCCCACCCCACCACCAGCCTAGATCATGTTGGGCACTGCAGTTTCTGAAATGAGCCAGATGAGGGCCCAGCTCTCATCCTTGTCTCTGGTATTTTGGAAGCCCTAGCCTAGGACTTGTCCCTGGAGGCTCAGTGCTTGTCACCGTGGTCTCTGTGGTGATCACAAGTCTCATGGCAAATGCCACTAAGGCACATTCTTCTTGGGCTCCTCAGCAATCGAGTCCAGTCCACCTGTCTCCACATCCACTTCAAGAAACTCATTCAAAGAGCATTTTCTCATGCCTGCTGGTTATCTAGGCCTGTACTGTGTGCTCAAGTTGAGTATACGGGTGGCTGGGGGGCAGGGTGTAATAAACGAGAGACATATGCCCCTTCCTCTAGGAGCAGAATTCTAATGAGAGGATCACATGGCTCTAATGCTACCAATGGATCGGTGGCTTTACTACGCAAGGTATGCAGGGACCCGAAAGGAGGACTGTTACCTTTGCCTCCAAGGGATCAAGAAGAACATCAGGGGAGATATATGGGCAGGTCTTGAAGGATAAACAGGAGTTTACCAGGCAGGAAAAATGAGGGAAGACCATTCCAGGCACAGGGAATATAGCATATGCAAAGGAAGGAGACTTAGGGTCTGAGGAGCCACCGATAATGCAGCAGGGAGATGAATGGGAGGTGAGGCTGGGATGGGAGGTGGGAGTCAGACCTAGAAGAGGGACTCAGATTTCATTCTTAGGGTGAAGGGTGAAGCCCTGTGAGGGGAGGATTCCTGCTGAATCTTGCCCACGGGGAAGACAGATGAGAGGGGAAGACACCAGCGGCAGGGCGAAGGGTTAAGGGGCTGACACTGCAATCCAGGCAGGAAGAGCTGAGGGCCAGAACTACACCATGGGCAGCAGGGAAAACAGGGGCTGAGTGTGAAAACTAATTTAGACGAGAGGTCTGTCCAGCTGGAAGTGGGGTGAACACAGATGGCTCAGGTGGGGGCATGGGCGACTCCAGTGAGAGATGGTGGGGCTGTTTCAGAGATGGGGAAAGTGGCACATTTGGGGGCTTGGGGAAGATGGAACATTTAGCTCGGGATGTGCTGAGGTCAGGGTGAAACATCCAGGGGAGACGTCCAGGTGGCCGCTGGGACTATGTGGCTGGAGCTCAAGGAGATTGGCCACGACAGAGCCAAGTGTAGATGGAGACACAGACAGCTCCCAGCTGCCAGGAGGATGCGGAAGGGGGAGAGAAAGGCAAGGGAGGGGCTCAGGGAGCCTCTGGAGTCTTAAGGGTGAGCCCGTTAGGCTGGGATATAACAGGCGGAACTGGGGGGAGTAGGAGACCAGGCTAGGGCGCGTGTGTGGGAACAGAGTGGCGTGGACTAGACCTATCCATGAGGACAGGGGCGTTGGGGGTCCGTCACTGCTGAGTCCCCAGTGCCCGGCCCAGGGTCTAGGTGTGGAAGGTGCTCATACAACATGGCTTAGATGGTTGGGTATGTGTGTACATATGGATAAATGATGCTCTGCCCACCCTGCCGTCCTCTCCCCTTGTCTACTGAGCTGCGGTGGAGGGCTCTTCTGTCTCCCCAGGAAGGTGTCCCGCTCCTCTGCCTACAGTCCTGCTCTCCTCCCTAGCAGATGTCTCTCGAGGGTCTAAACCTACACCTGCTCCAGATGCTCTGTGATCACACACTCCCCTTCCCACCGGGGCCACAGCTGCCAGCAGCAGAAGGGGTTACCTGACCCAGGCCAGCCAATCAGAGTCTGTCCTGGGAGTCTTGCCTCTGCATCTTCTGAACTGATCACGTGTGACTGGTAGGTGGCTGGGTGAACAGGCATCTGTGCGCCACAGATGCTGGTGCACAGAGGAGGTGGGAGGGATGGCCAGAGTGTGAGAGAATGAGAAGAGAGCAGACCCCCAGACAGAGGCAGACAAGGCAGCGTGGGCAAGACAGAGGGGGAACAGGTGCTGCCTGGCTCTCCCTTTGAGGCTTGGCTGCGTCCTGCTTTGGGCTCCGTGTGTCCTCAGGGTCTGGCCACTAACCCCGTGCTGCTCTAGGCTGCTGTGTGTGGACTTCAGTTTCTTCTGCCCAAAGACCTGCATGTGAGATGCTTCCCCCTGGGTGCTGCCCAGCAGGGCTTGAGGCCGCCTGCAAACAGGTTCTATGTCCTAGAGGTCAAAGGCCGCCACTAGTCCTTCCTCAGCGGCCCAGCACAGCCTGTGGATGGTCACACAGAACCCAGGCCCCAAGGAAGGATCCGGCACATCATCTGGTCTCTTGCTTGTGCTAAATGCCCTGTGAATGTCCTTGCATCCCAGAGGAAGCCACTGAGGGAGGCTCTGCTCCTTCTGACAGGTGCTGGGTAGCAGCTGAGGGCCCCGGGCTCAGGAAGCGGCAGAGCCGGAACATGAACCCAGCCCTTCAAACTCCACGTTGAGTGTTGAGGCTGCTCTCCTCTCCTACCGCGGGGCCTGGACAGGAGGCGCTGACACCCTTCGGGGGACCTTGGTGGTCATAATGAGATGAGAGCAGCATCGCCCGGCGCTTGCCCGAGTCTGGAAGGAACAGGCCTGGAGGCAGTGATGGCTCAGGTCGTAGTGCCCAGCCCCTAAATGCAAAGGTCATTTCTGAAGAGGACAAACAGCCCTGATGGTGAAACCTGACTGGTCAGGTCCTCACAAGGAGCCCGTGTGTGTCCAGGGCCGGCAGCCCTTCCCTGGCAGTTGGGGTGGCATCTTGCCTGTAGGTGAGCAGTCGGGACAGGACAAAACCTCTGGCACGGAAGCCATGTGGTTGCACATCCCCGACCTGGGAGCCAGACGCCCTGACCCGGCACAGACAGGGCTCGGGGAGAGCGGGAGAGGAAAGCACCCCCTGCGTTCCTCGCTGGCGACCTATTAAAATGCACACGTTCCACCTGCTTTTACAGAAACCGGGATTCCCTCCCTCCGGGAGCACTGCTAAGGCCGCTGCCAGAGGACAGCAGGGCTTTCTTCGCCCTCTGGCCTCCTTCTGACGTCTCACCTGGTCATCTCAACTATGCAGGGGCACGGAAACCCACCAGCTCTTTCCAGAAGGTTGGACGGCCAGGGTGGAGGCCAGCCTGGCCAGCATCTGGGACAAGCTGGAGGGGAAGCTGGAGCCAGAGCACCCTGAGGGGTGCTGATCTCGGTGCCTCAGAGACTGCAATGGGCCGGGAAAGGTTAAAACAAACGTTTATTCAACAAATTATATTAAGACAATCACACAGTGAAACTTCCCTTTGCCAAGTACTAGAGTCACCTCAAATAAATACACGCAGTAGGACGTCGTTCCTAAGCTAGCTCGTAGCCGCCTGGCCGAGGCCCATGTCCTGGTGGTGACAGGCAGCAGTGCGGTCGCAACTGGTGCAGGAAGCCGGGTGGCCCAAGAGCAGGTACCTGGCCCCTTGGCCCTCACCCTCGGGCTCGCCAGCTCTCGGGAGCTGTGGGCTGGGATCCCGTGATGGACGGGCCGCAGCCCTGGGACTGCACCTGGCCCTTGCCCTGTGCTTGATGACACCACCACGCTGGCCCCAGCAGGACCAGTGGCGGCTGGGAAGCCCATTCTGGGGCTGGAGGTGGCTGCTTGTGATGGGACCGCTGGCACCGTGAGTTCTGGGGCCAGATCCTGCTTCTGCCACTTACCAGCTTTGTGCCTACGGACACGTCTCTGCTTCTTCCTCTGGAACCAGGAGCAAAGAGCATCCACTTCTGAGGATTAGTTTGTTTGGGGGAGAGAGGGGGGTGTGTGACAGGAGAAAGTGTGCTTCAAGTGCCACCTAGCACCTGGCAAGAAGCAGGTGCCTCACCCGTGGTGGTCCTCCTTGTCCCCCCGCCGCCTTCTGAACAAAGCGGGGACATGTGGAAAAGCCACTGGCAGCTTCTCCTCGCCCACTGCAGAGGGAGCTCAAGAGGAGGCCTAAGCTGCTACTTCTTCCCACCCCCAGGTGGAGGCAGGGAGGCTTCCCACCTTCCCGAGTGGAGGCTGTGGCCCTATCAGTTCCTGGACTTGGGGTGGAAAAGCCTGGTCATACATTTGCAAGTGACCCTGGAGCTGACTGCTCCCTCCTTATCACCACTGTGCTGTTTCCAAGGCTTCTGGCGAGAGACTTGGGGTTTTCAGAGGGAAAAGAGGCGGCAGCAGGGATACTGTGCTCTGGTCAGTCCTTCTGGGCAGGACAGAGGCTGCCGCCCTTCGTGTTTCTGGGAGAATTGCGGGCTTCCCCTCCCGACGCGGCCCGAGGATTCGTGAAGAAAAGCACCATCCCGGAAAGCAGCAGAGGTGGCTCGAGTCCCAGGGTGAGTGGAGCGCCGCTTCCCCATGAGACGGGCGGGGCACGTGGGTACCCACCTCTCGGGGAGAGACAGAGGGCTGGGCTCTGCCTACGATCTACCGCAGCCGCCAGCTTCCCCCAACGCTGCTCTGTAAGCTGCCATGCTGGCTACGATCAGTCACCATTCTGCCCAGACTCAGTCTGGGATGCCGTGGGGGCCTCTCCAGCTCCCCTGAGTCCACGCAGGGAGTTTGCCCTTTTCCTGGCGGCCCCACAGCCCTGCCTTGCTCTGTCCATCCCGGGACGGCAGGGTGGCCTGGGGTTGGGTGGGGCTCCTCCCCCAACCACCGCCCTGACTGCCCTCTTGCTCCCGGCAAGGGACCCCACGTGACTGTCTTTGGCCCTCCTAGGTCCATCAGAGCCACCAGAATGCTTGCTTCTGAGTCAAGGAGAAAGGTGGTGGGGCGTTGAGTGTTGGAGATGATCCCACAGCTGGGGCATGTCGCAGAGGAAGGACAGAGGTGAGTGCAGACGCCACCCCTCTCTGTTGGTTTTGGACCTGCCCTACCCGTGCAAACAGCAGTAGCAGCAGACACAGGATCTCGGGGCCCCACACGGCTCCCCGATTCCCTGGAAACAACCAGCTTATTTCAGTGGGTACAGGTGAGGTGGATGCGTCAGCTCTGCCCTGGGTGAGCACCAATCCCAAGAGGTTCACACGGGGACTGTCCACCCTGTGCGCCTCCCGGGCCCGGGTGGGTTCCACCAACCAACTGCCTTTTCTTGCCACCTTACCATGAGGGAGGCACGGGAAGGCCAGCTCCACCGGGGAGGTCCCCGAGGATGGGCGGAGAGGTGACCACCTTCCCTAATGCACAGAGGTCAGGAGGTATTGAAATGAAGACCAAGGGGCGACCGTGGGGTGGGGGTGGAGGTGGGGGCGCTGATGCGGGGGTGTGAGGTATGTTTTGCCCCAGCCCCACCTCTCAGCTAGAGGCCGCCCCTCCTAGCTGCTGGCCCCCAGCCACCGATGTGCCATCCTAGGAGCTGCCAGGAGGAAGGACTGTCCCTGGTTGGGCAGGGCTCTCTGGGCCGCCTTGCTGCTCTCCGTGGCCGCCTGCATGCCAGCTGTTGGACACCTAGCAAACCTTGCGCCCAAAGCTCCAGCCATCCAGTGACCCTCGAGATGCGAGATACCAAGTTCTGGGGAGTTGGCGCAAACTCCACAGAGTGAGAACCAAGCTTCCAGGATGCCAGCGCGTCCAAGGGCCACTTGGGGCAGAAATGTCAGCTCTGGCCCCAGTTTGGTCACCCGGGCCAGACAGACTTCAAACAACTGTTCCTGCGCAGAGGCCACCAAGACACGGCTGGTGCTGAGAAGCTGGGTGGCTGTGTGTCCGTGTCCCTGGGCACCGGCTCACAGAGCCTCTTTACCGGCAGGCCTGGTCACCGGGACAGGTGCAGGGCCGGGCAGTTGGAGCTGTTGTTGGCACGTGGGCACCGCAGAGATGAGCCCTTTGTGGGGATGAGGGTGTGAGGTGAGTGAGCACAGCATCCTGGCAGCAAAAGTCACCTGCAGACAGGCACCCGGCCACTCGCCTTTATCGCCCAGAAGGCAAGTCCTCTCTGGGCTGGTGGCTGGGGCATGGCTGCCCCCTGACCTCAGGGTGTCCAGTGTATAAACAGAGTGACAAATCGGAGGATGTCCACAGCGGACAGGAGGCTAGGCTGGGCTTCCTCAGGGTCCCTGTGAAATTCTCTGGCACTTGATGCCATGGGCGTGAGGGGCCTGTTCCACATGTCTGGGTCTCCTCAGGGTCTCCCGGGAGGAAAGCAATGGCTTAGTGGTGGCCTCAGTAAGGAGTGCCGGGAGTCGGTGGCGTCACTGGGCGGCCAGAACAACTGTCCAGGGCCCTCGGGGTGACTCCCGTGGTGCGCAGGGTTGTTGGTGGGACAACGGGTCATCACACAGACATGGCAGGAGCCGCTGGTCACTACAGCACACACAGATTAGTTGAGATTACGAACAGCATCCCCAGGGAGGCGGGGCGTCGTGTCAGGCAAGCCGATGACCGAGGAGGTAACAGCTCAGCCGCTCGGAGTCTCCCAGAAGCAGGGCAGTGAGGAAGGCGGCGGCGGGAGGGGCCGGGCGAGGGGAAGGCGCGCAGTGGTCTGGGCGGTGTCCTCGCCCCTCAGGACTGGGGGATCTGCTGACACCGGGTAGGGCTGGGCGGGAGCCTGGCGGCGGCGCTCTGCTCCGTGCGGAAGCTGTACTCGTACTGCAGGAGGGGAGAGGCAGTCAGGCCCCGGAGAAACCAATGCACGCTTCGGACCAGAGGGCGGGGCCTGGCGCAGCGAGCTGGGCACGGGGCGGGGCGGGGCGTGCACTGCGGCTGGCACCGCCCCCCGCCCCGCCCCGCCCCGCCCCCGCCCCGGAGGGTGAGTGGGAGCCGCAGCAACAGCACCCAAGCTGAGGTGCCCTCAGCCCGCGCCGCCCCGCCCCGTCCCGGCAGACGGTCTGAATCACAGGGATGAAGCAGCAGCAGCCCTGGGGCTCAGCCGGCCCGACCTGAGGCCAGCCACAGCCACCAGGCTTGGGTGACCCCGGACTTGCGGCTCTGGCTCAGTGCTTCCTGAGTACTGATGGAGACAAACACCAGGTGACAAGGGGGACAGGGAAGGGCCTCCGAGGGCAGCACCCACAGGGGTCACCACCCATGGCTATGTACCTGTGCCCAATCCAGACCTGTTGCCCACTGAACCCTCATGCTTGAGACCTGAGCTTCCCCACCTGACCCCCGGACCTAGAAATCAGACAAGGTATGTTCCCGAGTCTGGCATGATTTAGAGGAGGGAGGACACCTGCGGTTCACCTTAGAGGCAGGTGGTGTGAGGCAGGGGGTGCAGGTGAGGAGTGCCCGACTAGCAAGGACAGGCCTGGCCACAGTGGGCTTTAGGTCAAGGCAGCCATATGGGCCTGTGGGGCTTAGGAATGAGATTAGGTCAGTGGTCATTAAACATTTTAAGTAATTAAAGACTTTTTAGCAGTAGAATTGCCATAAAAAGGGGGCTTCCTTACATAAAGCAGAGCAAAGTCAAGCTGCCCCAGCTGAACTCAGCCACTGCCTGAAGCTGTCTCCTTGGGGATACTGTGGTGTCCACCCAGTAGGGTGCAGGCCCCAGCCACAGCCATGGGCTCCAAATGCCCCCTGCCCCTGAAAGTGAGCTGCCTGTAGCAAGAAGGCACTTGCGGAGGATGGGCAGAGCCCAGAGCTGAAAGGCCTTAGGGCGCCTTCAAAAATGATGGGGAGCAGCCTGGATCAGAGGGTTACTACAGTTAAGTGGCCACACGACCCAAAGCAATTGACAGATTGAATGCCGTCCCTATCAGATTATCCGTGACATTTTTTCACAGAACTAGAACAGATAATCCTAGTTTGGGACAAATTATTTGGACCAATAATCCAAATAAAACTTATATACAACCACAAAAGATCCAGAATTGTCAAAGCAACCTTGAGGAAAAAGGAAAAAAAAGCAGGAAGCATAACCCTTCCAAACTTTAGACAATACTACAAAGCTCCAGTAACTACAACAGTGTGGGACTAACACAAAAGCAGACAGGGATCATTGGAATGGAATAGAGACCCCAGAAATAAACCCACACACCTATGGTCAATTAATGGTTGACAAAGAAGGCAAGAATATACAATGGGGGGAAAGACCTTCAGCATGTGATGCTGGGAAAGCTGGACAGCTACGTGTAACTCGACGTGAAGTTAGAAGCCCTTCTCATAGCATACACACCAAAAACCTCCAAATGGCTTAAAGACTTCAGTGCAATACCATAAAACTCCTAGATGAGAACACAGGCAAAACATTCGCTGACATAAATCATACCAGTGTTTTCTTAGCTCAATCTCAAGGCAAGAAAAATAAAAGCAAAAATAAGCAAATGGGACCTAATCAAACTTACAAGCTTTGCACAGTAGAAGAAACCGCAAACAAAACAAAAAGATGACCTATGGGCTGGGAGAAAATATTTCCAAATGATGTAACCAACAAGAGCTTAATTTCCAAAATTACAACGCAACCAAAAAACCCAATTGAAAAATGCGCAGGAGTTCCCGTCGTGGCGCAGTGCTTAACGAATCCAACTAGGAACCATGAGGTTGCGGGTTCGATCCCTGCCCTTGCTCAGTGGGTTAACGATCCGGCGTTGCCGTGAGCTGCGGTGTAGGTCGCAGACGTGGCTCGGATCCCGCGTGGAGGTGGCTCTGGCATAGGTCGGCAGCTACAGCTCTGATTAGACCCCTAGCGTGGGAACCGCCATATGCCTCGGGTGTGGCCCTAGAAAAAGACAAAAAAAAAAAGGTGGGCAGAAGACCTAAATAGACATCTCCAATGATGACATACAGATGGCCAAACAGGCACATGAAACACTGCTAATTACCAGAGAAATGCACATCAAAACTACAATGAGGTACCACCTCACATGGGTCAGAATGGCCATCATTAGAAAGTCTACAAATTACAAATGCTGCACAGGTGTGGGAAAACGGAACCCCTCCTGCACTGTTGGTGGGAGTGTAAGTTGGTGCAGCCACTGTGCAAAACAGTACGGCGGTTCCTCAAAAAACTAGCGTTGCCGCATGATCCAACAATCCCCCTCCTGGGTATCTATCCAGACAAAACTGTAATTCAAAACGATACACGCACCCCTATGTTCACAGTAGCCCTATTCACGAGAGCTGAGACATGGAAGCAACCTCAGTGTCCACTGAGATGAATGGATAGATAAGATGTGCTACGTATATACGATGAAAATTACTCAGCCATAAAAAGAAATGAAATAATGCCATCTGCAGCAACATGGATGGACTTAGAGTTGCTTTTTTTTTTTTTTTTAATCTTTTTAGAGCCATACCTGCGGCATATGGAAGTTCCCAGGCTAGGGGTCAAATCAGAGCTGTAGCTGTCAGCCTACACCACAGCCACAGCAACGCTAGAACCTACACCACAGGGGATGGCAACGCCAGATCCCCAACCCACTGAGTGGGGCCAAAGATCAAGGCCCTCGTCCTCATGAATACTAGTCAAGTTTGTTACTGCTGAGCCACGAGGGGAACTCCATAGAGATTCTTATACTAAGCAAAGTCCCTCAGATGATAAAAAGACAAATGCCATATATCATTTATGTGCAATCTAAAATATGACACAAATGAACTTAGCTTTTTTTTTTGGTCTTTTTGCCTTTTCTAGAGCCACACCTGCGGCATATGGAGGTGCCCAGGCTAGGGGTCTAATGGGAGCTGTAGCTGCCAGCCTATGCCAGAGCCACAACAGCGCAGGATCTGAGCCGCATCTGCGACCTACACCACAGCTCGTGGCAATGCTGGATCCTTAACCCACTGAGCAAGGCCAGGGATCGAACCCACAACCTCATGGTTCCTAGTCAGATTCGTTAACCACTGAGCCATGCTGGGAACTCTGAACTTAGCTATTAAACAGATTCACAGACAGAGAGAACAGACTTGTGGTGGGGGAGGGGGATAAAGGAGGGAAGGACTGGCAGTTGGGGATTAGCAGATGCAAACCATACAGAATGGAACTACAGAACTACAGAGTATGGATAAACGAGGTCTTACTGTAAAGCACAGGGAATGATATGCAATATCCTAGGATAAACCATAATGGAAAAGAATGTGAGACATGTATACCCACCTATAACCGAATCAGTGCTGTACAGAAGAAATTGACACAATGTTGGAAATCAACTATACTTCAATAAATTAAAAAACAAAAAAGAATGAGGGGCAGCAGAAGCCCTTTGAAGATTTTACTCCTCCTGAGGGGAAATGGTGCGGAGGCCCAGACTGCTGCCCGGCTCTGTGTCCTCGGCCACCCGCAAGCCGAGCCAGGATAGACACAGGGCTGGCGCCGGGTGTGGGCAAGGCCTGAGCTGGCCCCGGCCGGGCTCTGTGTAAGCAGTGGAAGTGAGCAGCCTCAAGCAGCTCCTGGGCCTGCAGCCACTGCAGCCACAGGGACCCAGTGACACTGGCGATAGGACTGTGATACCAACGAACAGAAAGGGTAGGGAGGGTAGGACTTGACATTGCAGGGTGACCTCAGCTCTAAAGAGGGTCCCACCAAGAAGTAAGTGTTGGTGAGGACGTGGAGAGAGGGAACCCTCGCGCACTGCTGGTGCAGCCACTGTGGGGAGCGGTACAGAGGCTCCTCGAAAAATTAAAAACAGAGTAGTCATACGATCCGCTTCTGGGAATTTACCTTGAGAAAAGGAAAATGCTGTGTCCCCCTGCGTTCACTGCAGCACTACTCACAACAGCCAAGACATGGAAACCATCTAAATCTGCACCAATAAAGAAAACATGGTATATATAGGACAGAATATCCCTCAGCCACAAAAAAGAGAATGGAACCTTGCCATTGGTGACAGCATGGAGGGCCCTTGAGGGCCATTATGCTAAATAAGTCGGACAGAGAAGGACAAATACCACATGATCGCACTCACGTGGGGAATCTAGAAGCAACAAAACCAAGCTCGCTGCACAGAGAACAGACTTGTGGTCGCAGGCAGGGTGTGGGGGTGGGCAAAGCGGGTGGAGGACGTCAAAAGGCCCCAACTTCCCGTGCGAAAGAATGCAGCCCTGTGCAGCATGGGGACTGCAGATCACACCCTACTGACTATCTGAGGGCTGCTAAGAGAAAACCTTAAAAAGTTCTTATCACAAGAAAAAAATGTCTAACTATGTATGCTGTTATGCTGCCGATCGCTTCGCCCTATGTATAAAGACGGAGATACGGCTGCACCTGAAGCTAATGTTATGCGTCAGTTATACTCAATAGAAGAAGGTGGGGAGATGGTCTCTGCTCCCAGGGCCATCGTGAGGGTGGGATGAGCAAGGGCAGGGTAAGGGCCGCCCGCCCCAGCACCAGGCACGTGCTCACTGCGCTTTAGTCAGCTACATGGGAGAATCCATCAAAACAGCCCCCCTTTCCTGCTAATGACCAGGATGCAGGCCATGGCCTGGGGATCTGGACAGAAGAGCACTGCGCAGCTGCAGACCAGGCAGGAGGCCCTCAGGCAAAGTCCAGGACAATACCGCCACCTGGTGGCTGATCCGGCGCATCGCGGCAGGAAATGTTCCCTCGCGGGCTCCACAGGCACCCACCACATCTGCCCTGGGCTGGGCTAGGGGGACAGGAGAGAGCCCCACAAGAGTGACGGGGGGCGGATGAGGGCACGCCGGGGTCTTAACCCAAATGGGCAACACAGGACAGACAGCGGCTTGAGAGACAGCAGGAGTGCATTTCTGCCATTGGCTGAGGGTGGCTCCTGAGGAGCACATGGGGGTGTCGCTTAGCTGAAGAGACACAGAACCAGGAATAAAGGGATGGGAATTGGAAGCACTTGGGGGGAAGGGTAGCTGGAGTTACAGGTGTGGAGATGTTTCAAGAAAGGCACACGGGGTCAAAAGACAAGAGGACGGGCCTGGCACTTGACCAGGAAGGGAGGAGGGAACCAGCGCTGAGGATGGCCCTGGGGTGGAGTGGGGTAGAGGGCAGAGGGAGGGCAGCAGCGCCAGAGCGGCACAGCTGGGGGTGCAGTCTTTAAGATCTTGCGGTGACCCCAGCAGGAACAGCTCTGGGGGGCTGAAGGGTCAGGAGAGCGGGGCTGATGTGGACAGGTGAGTGCAGGCCCTTATCAGGGCTGGGAACCGGGAGGCACCCGGGAGAGATGCAGGCTTAGAAGAAGCTGTCAATAGGAGGCTGACCACTTTAATGCACACAGGTCCTGACCCAGTAGGTCTGGGGTGGGGTCTGAGATTCTGTACCATCAACCAGCTCCCAGGTGACCTGAGCTGTGGGTCTGGGGGCCAGTTTAGACAGTTCTGTGGCCCATTAAATAGGACTTGGGAGTGGATGTGGGTGGGAGTAGGCAGAGGAACGGCCAGAGACGTTAGGCCTGAGGGGGTACAGACGAGAGGGTGGGGAGGGGCTTTGCGTGGCTGCTTTGAGGCCATGCCTGGGAGCCAGCTGTGGGCTGTGCCACCGCTGCTTCTTGGGCATCTCTGCTGTGCCCTGCTGGGAGGGGCTCTGTGCCAGGCTCCGGGGGACGGCAGGAGTGCACAGGGGGCAGTGGGGCCTCCTTGATGTCTGGCCAGAGAGCACGTGAAGGGAGATGGAGGCAAACTCCCAGATGACTCATCAGAGGGCCTGGTCTCAGGTCTGCAGACCTAGGTGCTGCCAGAGGTGGGCCCAGAAAAGGGCACTTTCAGATGGCAGGATGGGTGGGGGAGAAGAGGGTGCAGGACATTTCTGAGCCTGGGCAAGCAAGGGGCTGGCCAGGGTGGGAGTGCCTTGGTGGGGAGTCATGAGGCCAGTCTTCGTGGCCAGGAGTAGGGACAGGGCCACTGGGAAGGGAGGGGGCGTGGAGGGCCTCCTTCAAGGATAAACTATTGAATCCCTCTTTCTCTTACACGCTGGGGCGGGGCGGGGCGGAGGGGGAGAGGCAGGGAAAAGTCAGAAGCACACACACTGCCATTTCCCGGTGCTCAGTTGAGTCTGTCACAGCCCCCTCGGGGAGGGCCGGGGACGGTGGCACGCAGATTGCTGTCCCCCCAGCCCTGCCCTGGAGATTTTTCCCTTTTTAGGTTATCTTGGCTGGAGAAAAGCACTACTCCCCCACCTCTTGTTTTCTCTAACTCCCCAAATGAAATTTCAACATATGTCCCCCGACATAATCCCCCTTAGGCTGCGGATAACCCTTCCCACAGCCGCTGTCCTCGGCTGGGGATTGCTGGCCCCAAAGTGTTTGCCCAAGAGACTAGGGCCGCTTCTGGAAGCCCTCTCACTCCCTTGGGCAAACAGCGAGTACCTTTGAAGGTGGATTTGGGCCCGGATCTGTTTACTCAAGACATTAGTCTCCTGCATACGGAAAACCTGCACTCGCGTACAAACAGCAAATCCTTTTTGAATTAAAAATATTTTCAATTAAAAAGCATTTGGGTCCAGAGCTGAGCGCGGCTGAGCGGCGCCGCCACAGCGCCCTCTGGTGGGCAAGAGCACAGCAGCACAGAGCTGGGCAGCCTCTCTGGGAAAGAGCCGTCACTGTCAGGGGCTTGCAGGGGCCTTCCTGCGCCTGGATGGCCTGCCCCTGGCAGGAGACCCTGCCACCAACGCATCAGACCTCTTGAGCTACAGAACGCGGTTCCCAGATTCCAAGAGCCTTTTGTCATGGCGAGGCCAGTGTCCTGGCAGTGGGAGATGCCAACCTTGGGTTTCCAGCCACACCTTGGAAGCAAAGTCATGCTGGCCCCAGCCTCCTGCAGAAAGGGGGAGACCAGCCCCACCCTGCGCTCGCAGAGATGTTGTGAGAATCACCTCAGACAATTCGTGTGAAAGCACCTGGAGGGTGAAAAGCCAGCCCCCTGTGTGCCTCAGAAACAAGGGTTTCCCCCAAAGCCAGGGCTGCCTGGGCCCTGCCCGGGGTAGGGGCACTTCTAGTTTGACTGGCATGGTGGGGCAGGCAGCAGTGGTTTTTTAAAGCACCCAAATGATTTTAATGGTTAAGCAAGTAGAGAACCACCACCTGAAAACTTTTACTAAATAAAATAGGAAGAAAAAAGGCCAGCATATCCCCTTCCCTCCTGGGGTCTCATAATGATCCGTTCACTGAGGGGGCTGCAGATGAGAAAGGCTGTAAGGGATCATTTTAAACAAAACCTGAATTTGGGGGTGTGAAAGCTGAGGGCCTGGAAGGATGCGGCAAGGGCAGGCCTAAGGGAGCCCAGGCCGGCCTCGGAGGACAGGTGTCAGGGAAGTAAAGGAGCAAAGGTCCCAGCTGAGGAGGGTCTGGCTCAGGGCTGGCGCGACAGTCAGGTCCCCGGGGCAGACGCGAGGTGGGTGAGGTTCTGAAAGTGGCCCTGCCCTCCCCACTGCCTGCCTCTTCCAAGCGGCTCCTGGCACCTGTCCTGGCCAGGGGCCCAGGCTCTGACCCCGCTCTGCTCTGTGTCCCGGGTTCAGGCCTCTGGAAACTTCAGCTGTGGGCAGCTCCCTCCCCTCCCTCGAGGGCTCCATGTCCTCCCATCTGCCTCCAGGGGAGCCAAGGGGCAGGTGCCACTGCGAGGAGCAGGCCCTGCGCCCCCTACCCCCTGGGGGATTAACCAGTAACCTCCAGGGCCTCACACCACTTTCCATCCCCCTAAAGCGCGAGGTCGGGATGGGGCCTTGGCCATGTCTGTGGCCCCAGAGCCTGGTAGAGGTTGTGGCCCAGAATAAATGAATGAATGAGTGATGGATGGATGGAGGGTACAGGACAGGGGTGGATGGGCAGACAGGTAAACGGGCAGAGGACAGAAGACAGCTAGCCTAGGGACTCAGTTCCCAGGCGGGGGGAGGTCACTCTGGGTTTCTGTCCTTTGTGAAAGCAGCCATGGGTCTTCCAAATTCCCACAGCCTTCCAAGCATGATGGTGTGATGGCCCCTATCCCGTGGGATTTAATTCACGGAGGAAAAGGGCTGATCCCAGGGCTTGTCCACATCACTCCTGCGAATGGTGCAACCAGAATTTTGTGATTTGTGGTTTTGTTGTTTTTTTTTTGTCTTTTTGGTTTTTAGCGCCGCACCTGCAGCATATGGAGGTTCCCAGGCTGGGAGTCCATTCGGGACTGTAGCTGCCGGCCTACATCACAGCCACAGCCACACAGAATCCGAGCTGTGTCTGTGACCTAACCACATGGCAACGCTCAGATCCTTAACCCACTGAGCGAGGCCTGGGATCAAACCCACATCCTCATGGATGCTAGCTGGGTTTGTTAACCGCTGAGCCATGACGGGAACTCCTGTGTGTGTCCTTCTATGCACAGACACGTGTGCATGGAAATACACACATGTGGTGTTTATAAATAGTTAGAAACATGGAGAAGTTGAGGCTCTGCATAAAACAATATTTTCCAGATTTTGTAAAAAAAAAAGGGGGGGGGGTTTATGGCGATTCTGGACCTTCATTCTTGCACAGCAACCATTAGCCTCACACAGGTGAACAGAGGATGCTTGCTTTAGAGAGACACGTGCTTTCCAGTTTGCCGCAGTCCCCACCCCTCCCTATAAACTGCCCTGAGTGTCAACTGCCATTTTATCACTGGGCTCTATCTTGGCTACATGTGTGGGGCTAATGGGGACGAAGTAAGCGAGAAAGTGGGACATTTCCTGTAACCCAGCGAAATGAAAGACAGACCGAGAAGGTCACACATTTTAAGGAAAAAGGTGGGAAACACACTTTGCGGGGAAACTGAAGATTGCTGCGTGCTTAAGAAAAACACAAAATGAGTTGTCTGCTTTTCCTGGCTGCTCCCTAACAGCGGGGCCGGCAGGCCCAGTGCACACCTGGGGGTCCAGCTGGTGACTCCTGTGTGGGGGCTCTGGGTGGGGCCGGGCACAGATGCATGCCCTTGCCTCTGAATGAAGGCTGTTTCTGTGTCTGCAAACAGCCCTGGGGACTGTCCCTCAGCGAGTCAGCGCTTCAGAACTCATCACGACGTCACCTAAAAATGGGCATTTGTATTTTCTGCCTCCTGGGTTAACTGTGGAAAATGTCTGAGACAACACTGCTTTCTGGCACCGATCTGAGGGAAAAGGAGAAGCTACGGGGTCAGGCTGGGAAGGTGCCCGCCCCAGGCTTCATGCTCACTTTTCACCTACACGGCAGGTAAACTTCTAATTCAATTCTGGGGGGTATTACTTGAAAACTCGGGAGAGGGGGTGAGAGTTCCCCAAACCATAATAAAAGGACAGAAAGATCCTTTTCTGATGGATTCTCAAAGGACCGAACATTCATCTTGACCCTGATTTTGCACGAGCCAGGTGCAGATACACCTTACGATGGTACCCGGGCAGGTAATGTGTCTGCCGGTCACCCCTCTGCTCCACCTTCCTTCCAGGGGCTCAGCCTGGCCCTCCCATTGACGTGACGAATGCCCTGGGCCACTGCGGAGCAATCTGGGTGGCGGCTACTTGGCTGACAACGCTGTGGCCAACAGAACCAAAGCGGGAAAGAGGGTGCTGGGGGGAGGGGGACCCTGAGACGCAGAATTAGGCACTCTATTAATATAATCGACCATATTAATATGCCCGCGGAGAAGAAAAAATGATTATCTCAATGGATGATTAAAAGACATTTATCAAAAGCCACCATCTAATCCTGATAAAAACATTTAGGAAAATAGGGATTGATGGCTAATTTTTTAACATGATTAAAAAAAAAAAAGGTATGTCTATATATAGCAGGCCAAAATGCAGCATTACGGGTTAGTACTGAAATTAGAAACTTCCGCTCAGACAAGGAGGCCCGGTGACCCGACCGTGCCGCGATGCCAGGTGAGGGCACAGGATGGGGTGCAGGAGAAGGTGGCTTCAGCGTTTGCAGACAACAGAGCCACCGGCCTGGGAAACTGAAGAAGAACAGCTGAAGAACCATCAGAAACAGGGCAAGGAGTCCGTAAGAGAGCCAGCCCCCAAAGGTAAATGCCAAGGTCCACGGCTTCTTGAAATAAAAGTGACAGAAGACAAAATGGAAGAGAAGATCTATTCGCAAGAGCCGCAGAGACACCCAACGCCGAGGAAGAACCTCAAAAGCAGTGGGCAGGCTCTCCAGAGAACGGCCTTCCCCTCGGCTGGGCCTCTGCTGCTGCCCAGCGTCCTGCTCGGCTGAGCCCGGGGGCAGACTTTTCTCCGAAAAGGCTCACCCATCCTCCACTAGCCTCTAAGCCCAGGGCAGTTACAAGGGACATCCAGAATGGTGTTTCTCCCCTGCCCCCGAAAAGATGCAAAAGTTCAGCTGGAAGAATAATCATGTGATTATAATTAGGAAAATGTGGGGGCGGGGAGAAGGGCGTGCTAACTTTATCATAGACCAAAGCTCATCATAAAGTTGGAGTTCCCGCCGTGGCGCAGCAGAAAGCAATCCGACCAGGAACCATGAGGTTGCGGGTTTGATCCCTGGCCTCGCACAGCGGGTTAAGGATCCAGTGTTGCTGTGAGCTGTGGTGCAGGTTGCAGAAGCGGCTTGGATCTGGTGTGGCTGTGGCTGTGGTGGAGGCCGGAGGCTACGGCTCCGATTCCACCCCTAGCCTGGGAACCTCTATGTGCCACGGGTGTGGCCCTAAAAAGACAAAAAAAAAAAAAAAAAGTTTATCATAAAGCAATCAGATTCAAAGCAGTGTGGCCACGATGTAAAAAAAAGCACTGAACAAGAAAAACGTCCACCGATCCACTTACAGGTAGAACAGTATGATAAAGACAGCACTTAAAACTCACTGGAGAAGTCAACAGTGTTAAGAAAACTGGCAAACACTTAGGACAAACTAAAGCTGGTTCTAGTTCTTAAGCTCTGAGTAAATTTCAGACGGATTAGGCAGTTGAAAAGTATTTAATATTTTAATATATTAAAATACAAAAGGGGATGAGAAAATAGGGGTGAGCATTTTTGTCATCTTCTAAGTATGACATGAAGCCTCAAATAAAACATGGAAACGAAGCCAAAATTGCCCATGAAAAATTACCGACCATATGGCAGAACATATCACTAAGAAGGTGAAAAGCCATTGGTTAAAGTGTGTGTGTGTGTACACACACATGACAGAAAGAAGGCTGTTATAAAGAACTCAAAAATGAATGAAAAAAGTTAAGCTCATAGAAAAAAATGGGCCAAGGCCACAAACAGAAGAGATTTGCACAAGAAATACAAATGGCCAAGGAACATGTGAAAATATGTCCACCTTTAAATGCCAGTGATGCTTAGCGATAGTGAGGTGGTGGAGACAGGTACCCCTGCTACACCACAGGCTGGGGGTGCGGGCGGTTTGAATGGGCTTTTGCTCTTTTGAGACAGCATGGGACCATCATGCATTCCTCTAGAGACAGACCCAGGGGAGCAAAGACGAGGAAATATACTGCAGTGGCGTGATTGTGAATAATTGGAAACAACTCAAAAGTCAATCCACAGTGGATTTTGGAATAAATTATGCCCTGAGCATAAAAGGGAAGCACATGTAGTCATTAAAAAGAACGAGGTAGATCTGCGTGAAATGACGAGGGAGGCTGTGCAAGATATACTGGTCTGGGCGAAAGCGGGACACAGAGTATTCTGTCCGGTGTTAAAGCTCGGTGATGCTTGTTTGTATGTGTGTGGGTGTCTCCCGGGGTCGGGGGAGCGGGGGGATCACGGGAGCCTCCCATCTCTTCCACGTTTCTGTAATATCTGCATCTTAACACACATGTGCAAAACACTAAATCGATTCTGACTGGCAGGGTAGCTGCTTAGGATGACCAACTGCCCACGACATCTGCCACAATTTATGGGAAGAGAACTAATCTTAGCTGTGGCATCAAACAGTAGTTCCCAAGCTGCGGTCAGGCTCCTGAAAAGTCCCTGGAGCGGAGGTCCCCAAGCTGCTTCCCACCTTTCAGAAGAAGCCTTCCATTAAACTAGTTCATTGGGTTTCTTTGTTTCTGGCTGGGATTTTCTCACCTTAGTGTGAAAGCTCCAGGAGAATTTGGGAGTAGCTCTGTCTTTGAGCAATATAAAAAAGGGGAGCAGACCACGTGAACTTCTAATCAATTAACTGTTGTTTGTAAATTTATAAATGAAGCAGGCAAATTTCTTTCCTAAAACATATCAGCTTCCTGACTGAAAAGAGAAAAAAAAAAAAAAAAACCGAGGATGCTGGGTGATGAAATGTTCAATCTCACAGAGACGCTGCCTTATTTCCTGCTGCAGTTTATGGCCTGACCACTAGATGGTGCAAGGGGATCACAGATTTTGCAACATCTCCCTCCACAAAATGCTTTTAACATTAAAGCACAATGAAAGCTTTCCCAAAAGTCGAAAGAATGAACAATTGTGCTGGGATATGAACATTTTGCTTTTATAAAATTGGGACGCTGCCATTTCATTACTGACTCAAAACTCTTCTGCCTCACTTTCTTCCCGCTTATGCAGGTCCCAAATCTAATCTCACATTCTGGAAGGGCCTGCAGAATCCCCTGCAAAGTGCATGACCACAAGTTGGATTCAAAAATTCTTTTTACCTCGCGATGCCAAATGTGTTTCCATTAATTTCACCTCAATGCCGTGACGTAAACGCTAGTGGAATCAGCCCCAAGCTAAATAAGCAATAAGCCCCATTTTTCAACACACAAACACATAAAGATGTCAGCTCAAACTGTTTACTAATTAACACTTAAAAAGACACAAATTAGATATGCGTGGCTAAGAGCAATTATAATCAAGACGAATTTCTCTAGTCATTTGGGAACTGAAAAAAATGCCTAATTGCTGGAACCAATGTTTTAAAAACTGAAATCACGCCAGTTAGCAAATATGTTCATTTAAAGAACATTCCACGTGACTACACTCGTGAGGATTGACTACAAACATGAGAACAAGGAAAATATTTAGGTATAAAATTAAAATTTTAAGCTCCTTTAGATTTATAACTTCTTCATTAAATACATCTGCAAACAGCAGCCCATAAAAACCTGTAGCAATTAAGTGGTTAAATGGACTGCCTCCCTTGTCAATTTTCAGGGAGTGATTAATATTAGATCGTCCCTTTACTAATTAGACTCTCCCTGTCTTGCAGCCTTAAAGTCGAGTGAAAATGGAGGCTCTCTGCTCTACCAGGAGGTGCGGTGGGCTGACGACACCCCCGTGGCCACGTTTTTGAGTTGTGGTGCCCCCGGAAGGGAGGGTGAGCTCTGTGGTTTTCCACGGGAGGCGGCGGCAGTGGGGAAAGGGCTGGATTGCCGTTGGCGCCTGGTCCTGAGAGGCTTGCAGGGTTGTGCATGCAGCAGGGAATCCACAGGAGGCCCTGTCTCCTGGCCACCATTCATGAGACAAGGGGAGAGCGGTCTGTGAGGGCGGGTGGGCCTCGGGGGAGGGTGGGGTCCTGGGCAGGGACAGGGGATAAACGGGAGAGGTGCCTGAGACACGGGAATTATTTTCAAAGCTGCTGCCCGAACTGAGGAGCTGGGGAGCTCCCACCCCGGCTGCGATGGGGCATCCATCAGATGGAGAAATGGGGCGACTGCTTACAAGGGAAATAAAGAGCGGCAGAGACGGGGGATATTTATATGCCCATCTTCTCACTCCGAGAGAAGATGCTTCATCACAGGGGTCGGCTGTGAAATTACACTTTCCCTGACTCTCAAACAGAGAGAAGCTTTTGTTTGGGCGACGGGGAGGACAATAAGGGCCTTGCTGGACCCAGTCCTCCGGGGCTTCCATCACCCTCCCGCACAGCCACCACACGGCTGCTGCCCAGGGTGAGGCGGGCAGGTCAGGGCCAGGAAACACCCCGCCCCCCCCCCCCCCCCCGCCGCTTTGCTGCCGACAGCTGCCACGAGCGGCTCCCTGGTCGCCTCCCGTGCTCAGAAGAGATGAGCAAAAACTCACATTTTGCCTTGGGGCACTGACACGGCAAAGCCCCTGCTCTGAGTGGTGGGTGGACATGGATGGCAGGGACATGGCTGCTGCAGGACGGGGGCCAGGAAGGAAGGAGGCTGCGGCCGCCAGCGGGAACCAGGGGAGTGACAGCTTTCAAAGTAGAAATCTGTTTAACCTCGGTTTTGTTCACGACAGCCCACACCACCTGGGGGCATTTAAAGACTCCCTGCCCCCCACAATCTGGCCCTCCTTGGGGGTCTTTCATGAAATGTTCCCAGGCGCTGCACATACCACAACTGCTACCTGCCCCCCGCCCCCCCACCGGGAGGGCGACAGCACAGCCGCTGGACCAGCGCTCCAGCCAGGGTGGGGTCCTCAGGCCTGCCCTCCAACCTGGGGAGGGGAAAGCCGGGGGACTTGACCCAGGGTCCAACCTAGGTGGCAGACTTGACATGCTGCCCTGGGGGACTGGACTCGAAATCCGGGTCCCCTCTACTACACCACGTTGCTGCCGCCGTCCACACTGTCCGCCAATGTCCCTGCAGACACCGCCGTCTACACACCTGCATGGAGGTGCTCGGGTCCACACCACCTCCCTGCCGGCGGGGCTGAGCGTCACGCTCTCCCTTGAATGCAATAGATTGCGCGGGGTGGGGGGGGGCAGAGGTGCACTGCCACCCACTGGGGTGACACCTCATCTTTCTACATCTCTTGGGCGTGGCAGCCTGTGGTCCATGGTGGGTCTCTGCTGTGCTGGGGGGCACCTGGAACAGTGCTCCCAGGCTGGCTGGTGTCTCCTCTGGTCCCTTATCACCAAGCTCAAGGCTGAGAGGGTGATGGGGCTAGATTGTGGGGTGACCTGTCTTCGAGGCCAAATGGCAGTGACAGGGCCAAGGCTTAAATGCAGAAGCGTCCCTCAGGCAGGGCAGGGAAGTACAGCTGAAGTTGGCAGGAGGGCAAACCCATGCTGGTCCTGGATGGGGGCAGTGTGTCACCTTCAGGGGTGCAAACTTCTAGTTCCTTTTCCGCCAGTGGCCCACCCGAGCCCAGGTGTCTGCCCTAAGCGGGGGCTGACAATACCCCCTGGAGGGCCAGGAGGGACAAGGGAGGGGAGTGCCTGCCCAGCACCAAGCAGCCCCGACAGACGCTGGGCTCTCCCCACTGCCTGGGAGCCCTGGGCAAGATCCAGGGGGCGTGGGGGTGGGCAAGGGGGCCAGTGCTGGTCACAGTCAGCCCTGAACCCAAATGCGGGCTCCTGCCTTCCTGGGGGAGGGAGCCTGGCTTGACCGTGTAAACATGAGTGAAACCGATCCCCCAGCCGGGCGCCCCCCTGCCTCCAGGCCCCTCCCCAAGCACATGCCCCTCCCCCCCCCAGGGGAGCCAGACTGGCTGGGAATGGGAAGGGGCACAACCATCCCGACCAAGGGGACCTCGAGCTGCTCAGGGCCAAGCCAGCGGAGCCCGAGTGTGGGGCCAGGGGCGCGGGCACAGCTTCTCCTCAGCCTCCAGTTCAGTGGCTAAAAGGAACAGGTTCCGGTTTAGCTCCGAAGAAAATTCCCTGACGCTGTTGCCCAAGAAAGAGCCCGTTCACCCAAGTGTGTGGATGCCAATGTCCTAATCAGCGCTGCACGCATGCGGGTGGCTGGGGTAAGGTGACTTCCAAATCCTCGGCGGCAGCAAAACACTCCACGGCATCGCCCACAGTGGGGGTACTTGTGATGGTTGCAACTGTCTCCTCGTTTCTAACACCACCCCCCGCCCCTGGTTTCCCTAATTTCTTTCAACAGAGAACACAGACGTGTGTTGTTTTTTTGTCTTTTTGCCTTTTCTAGGCCGCTCCTGCGGCAGCATGTGGAGGTTCCCAGGCTAGGGGTCGAATAGGAGCTGTCACCACTGTCCTACACCACAGCTCACAGCAACGCCGGATCCTTAACCCACTGAGCAAGGCCAGGGACTGAACCCACAACCTCATGGTTCCTAGTGGGATTCGTTAACCACTGTGCCAAGACGGGAACTCCCAGACATGTGTTTTTAACCCATCACTGAAAACACGGAAGCCAGCCAGGCTTGGTCACCACCCGCGAGAGGGCAGCGCTCAGGCTGCAGTGGGACAGGCTGACACTGGCTCTGCCTCCTGTGGACCAGAACAGTGGGAACCATGACCATGGCCATGACAGCAGCCGTGATAACAGGCCAGCAGTAGCCCTGCCTGGCAGGTGCTGTTCTAAAGCCGTTCCCGGGACTGTCTCAGTCCAACCATCAATGCTACAGGATGTTTTCATGCCTGCTTTGACTTTACAGAGGAGGACACTGAGGCGCAGAGAGGTGAAGAGGAAGAGCTGAGGCTCTGCGCAGAGCGCCTGACACCAAGGCAACGTATTTCAACCAGACACATTTTCAGCCCTTCAGTGGGGAAGAGAATTAAGAGAATTGAAGGTGGCTCTACACGGGGGCTCTCTCCTATGTCATGAAGGCCCAGTGGGGGTCAGAACTCAGGTCGAGGGGCCTCCCGGTATTGGTGTTTAGACCAGCGCCTGGGGGCAGGGAGCTACCGGAGGGCATGTGGGGTACAACACGCCGGGTCGTGATCTTGGGCAAATTTCTTCACGTCTCAGCCTCAATCCCTGCCCCACCAAATGGGGAGGAACGATGCCCCCTGGTCGGCGTGGGGTGAGAATCAGCAATGATGAAGCTGATGTCAAGCCCAGGCCCAGAGCCGAGCGCGTAGCAGGTGCTTAATAAATGGGGCTATGGATGGTTTCAGCCTGGGAGGGCGGGAGGGGAGAAGGGGTGACCCTCTCATGGCTGCCCTGTCTCTGGCACTCACACCACCGCCACGGCCATGGGCGCTCGCCGTCTGCGGCTCTGTGCTCATCTGTCCATCTTGTAGTCACAGGATAGGTCCCACTGTTACCCCAGCTTTAAGCGGGGGTGGGGGGGTGGGGGGGTGGTGACCCACCCCTCAAGTCCACGTGACCATGTTCATCCTGAAAGGTCACAGGTCGTGCCCCCGCTTCACTGCCCGCAGCCGGGCGGGGTGGCCGCGAGCCGTCCCCGGCCACCTTCCTTCTGAGCAGGGCTGATGCGAACTCCGTGCACATGCACATGTCTGAGGTGGTGCCCAGACGTTTCCCCCTCAGTTTGCTCACTCCCCCAAATCTACAGATGACAATCAGGTTGGTTTTCATGATTTACTGAAAAGTCAAAGACAAAGGGGGACTTTTTTGTCTTGTTTTTGCTATGACAGGTCTAGAAATTTGTTGTACTACATTGATTCAATTTTGCTTGATTTCAGCCATCTTTCAATAATGCAACCGGCTTTTGCTGGCTGGGTATACAGGAGAAAACCCAGAGGAACTGAGAATATTGAAATGGTTCTACCATTTCCATCTTTGAGACAAATGTGCCTCTCAGAGGAGAGCTGGCTGCAAGCATGTGACGGCTTAACAACCGTCTATACATAAAAGACGACACACACGCTAACGCTGTCTTATGAAAGCGGGGAAAACACTGCCGATCTGACCTCCAGTTTGATTCCATTATTTCAACTCTCTTTCTTCCGAGTTGTCACATGCACTCCAATCTTGGATTTCTTTCTTTTTTATTAGGAAAACATCCAAACTCTTCCGAGCCAGGCTGCCAAGTGGGGTTTGCCTTATCAAGCACAGCGGAATGTGTCCTGATCCTGTCTCTAAGTCATGAAGCAGCTCGGACATTTTCCCAAACCCGCCTGGTGGCAAATAATAAAACGGAAGGAAGAAAAGCCAAGTCTGTGCCCACCCCTGCCCCTACCTTCCTGAAGATGAGATATTTTCTTAAAAAAAGAAGCAGAACGGATTGTTCTGTCATGTAAAACCTTCTGACATTACTTGAAGTCATAAACACATTAAAAGTGAGTTTCTTTTCTAAGAAATAAATTTGAGGGCAATGAAAGTGTCTTTCTCCGAGGATCACCCCACACCCAGGACCCTCCTGTTCCTGGAACAGACCCCCAACAGGGCTGAGCGTGCACTGGCCAGACCCCGCCTGCCCCCACCCTGGGCAGCTTGCTCACCTCTTTTTCAATTTCTGCCAGAGATTTGATGGTGATTCCCAAGAGATCAAAGGGCTGCATCTGAAAATACAGATCAAGTCATCCTTTTAAACGGGTGGAAAATGCTGCCCCACATTTGCTTTTATTTACAATACTTGTGACACTTCAAACACTTTATGTGATGTAGCGTTTTCTCCACCCCTTTCCCAAGGAAACCACCAGTGTGACTCCGCAGTGTTGAGTGACGGTAAATGGACCAGTAACAGCAGCAGACTCAGAAAACCTAGCTGTCACCGGGGGTCCCTTTTGGCAGGGACCCCTACTTGGGCACTAGCCTATAGCACCCAGGAGGGTCACGGCTCTCCTGAAAGACCTTGTCAGCAATAACTTCTGACTCTCTGCTCTTCCTGCAGCCTTGGGGACAGAGATAGCCAAGGCTTCACCACACCCCTGATGCCACATCTACGTGCTGGGTCAGGGCTCAGAAACTCCAGGAGGCCGGCAGCCAGCCTCTTGCCTGGGACTCCTTGGCATCAGGGAAGGAGCTGGAGGGAATTCCAGGTCTTTGAAAATGCCAAGTGAATGAAATAACTGCCCATCAATTATCATTTGAGAAGTCACTGGTGGTGGAAAATGACAACATTGCATTGTAATGGGTACTTCTATAACTTTGGGCAGGGAGCAAGCAGCCCAGCCCAAGCGGTTTCTATAACTTTTTCTATTTCTTTGAAAATTCTGGCGTTTCAACAGACACGAAAAATCAAATACACTCAGCAACAAGAATCAGCTGGAGGCCCAGAAAAGCCTAGGCTGAAATGCACGATGAGGTGCAGAGGCAACCCTGTCTCTGAGGTCTCCGTCTGAGTCCCCTCTGGGACCATCTCATTAGCTGTCTGTATTCCCAAGAGGGCATCCAGCCCGGCCTCCTGCAGCCCAGGCCAGCAGCTGGCAGCAGGGGACGGCAGGAGAAACCTGAGTCCCTGACAAAACCTGGGGCCATCAAGTTCTGAACCGCAGTGCAGAGGCGGGGGCAGAGCTGGAGCCTGAGCCGGGCCGGGCAGCGGCGGGGGGCGGGGGGGGGGGGGGTCCGGGAGGGGTAGAAAAGAGGCCCAAGGACCCGGATGCTAAGTGGGCTCAGGGCCTCCTCCCCATGCAGCAGCAGGTCAATCACTTCTTCTCCAGTTACAAAGCAGCTCAGGCAGGCGGGCCCTCCTGGCCGGCCTGCCGAGAGATTAAAGAGGGACGTGCAGGGGAGCACTCGGCACTGGGCCTGGCCCGCGTCCGCCTGCCTTGAGTGCTTCCTGAGTCGGCAGAGCCAGGCAGCCGCGTTCGTTGGTTCGTGAGGGCAATCTTGGGATGGGGCCACCGAATTAGGCGCTCAGCCCCTGGGGCTGCTCTGCCAGGAGCCACAAAACAGTTTGGCTTTCTCCTGCTGCCAGCCCGAGTGGCGTGAGCACAGGGCCGCCTGCCCGGCTGCCCGGATCCAGCAGAGGTCCAGCTGTTGTATCATTAGGCTCTAACTGCCCCACTAAACTTTCCCGATTGGAGCCGGTGCGCAGGACAGAACAGCCTCTCCGAGGGAGCGGGTGGGAGAGGTGCCAGCGTCTCCATGGCAACGCGGCCAAGTGGAGTCGACTGAAGTTACTCATGCTCCGCGTGTCACGTCAGGAGCGTTTTTCAAGATTAAGCTGCTTACCAGAAGGGTTCAGAGGAGGCCTATTATATTTCATGAAAATGGAAACTCCAGCGCAGGTCAAATCGCAAGCTGGGTGGTTTTAAGCTAGATCCAAGAAAAACACTGAAGGATCCTTTAGCTGGTGCCCAAACGAGGGCCTTCATGTTTATTAGCTACTCAAAGCAAACTTCTGCAGGAAGGGTTAAAAGACCCCCAGAAACAAGTCTACTGAGCCGGCGTGGACCAGGCCCGCACAGCTGAGGGAGGGCCCCTGCCATCCTGGGGCGGGCACAGCAGTGCCAGACGGGGCGCCCCACAGCTGTGTGTGGTGGGTGCAATCCGCTCAAGATCTGGGTTCCGGCCTTTAGGTCCAGCTAGCTCACATGGTCACTGTCTCCAGAGATGGCTCGGGGTCCCACCTGGCCTCGGTTTGCTCACGTGCACCCTGGGGTTAGGGCTGGCCTGCAGTGGGTGGGAGACCCACAGCTGCTGGGCAACCGCACTAGCAGGCCCAGCCCCACCAAGGAACGCCTGCGGTTTCGAGCAGAGGACGTGGTTACTATGGAATGCAGCACTGACAACGGGAAAGGGGCATAGCTGTCTTTCTGCTGGGCATTGTCATTGTTAAATAAGAAATAACAGAAATCAGTAAGACAACTTGGAAACAGGAACCCTTACAGCCAGTGAATTTCAGTGCCATTTACAACAAGTGAGAGGAACAGGCTGCGCTGTGGCTGCGGCCAAGTGTGTGTGCTGGTCCGTCTCACTCCTTCCCCACCCTCATCCCTTCTTCCCTTTCACCTCTCAAGCACCTACTATGTGCAACGTTAGCTGAAGGGGCCCAGGAAGCAACATGGCCCACTCCCAGCTCAGGCTGGGGTGGGGAGTCGAACACGAGGGCAGCCGTGATTCGAACAGGGGGAGGGGCGGGGAGAGGGGGCTGCCTGCACGGTGCTGCACGCTGAGCAGAGCGCCCAGCTGGGGTGGCAGAAGGCGGGGGGCATGTATGAAACTTACACTTTCTGGAACACAGGAAAACTTCTCTGAAATCATAAAAGGCACACCATCCATTGCTGCAAAAGGAGAAAAAAAGAGAGGAAATGGCATTATAGACACGGCTGACGTTCAGGAATGTGAGATACTGACACAGACGGTACGCGCTGGTCACGGCCCCCGAGGTGAGCGGGGCCTCAGCTGACGCATGCCCGGTACCAGCCCTGCTCCCAGGCCACACACCCGGTGAGGGAGGCAGACACCACGCAGAGGCAGAGACAAGGACTGTCAGAGCAGGGAGGGTCCAGAGCCCATCCAGGGTCTGACCTGTAAGTGGTGTGAGCCACTGAGGGGCCAGCAGCAGGACAGGGATGCACGAGGGCTGAGGGGGTCAAGGGCATGCCAGGTAGGAGGTGGGCAGTGAGGTGTTGGCAAGACAGTCTCCCTGTTGAGGCTGGAATCACAGCCCGGCTATTGGGCCCATGGGGAAGGTCCAGATTGGAGGCAAGAGTGGTTCTGGAGTCAGACAGACTGGGTTAGGACCCCGGCCCGGCTTTGGGTGCCCGGGCTTACATGTGGAGTAGGTGTGAGCCACATGCGTGGTGCCCAGAGGGGGCCCAAGTGCTCAGCAGGCAGGGCTGCACGGCCCCCAGCGCTGGCTCCTGGTCTTGGGCCCAGTGTCACAGGCTGAATGAAGGCTCACCTATCTGCTCGGTTTTAACAGGGCACAGAGAAGGTGGGGGGGATGGGTCCCTAGCACAGAAAAACAGGGAGAAGGGGTCAGTGGTTCAGGTCCTTCTGCAGCCCTGCACACCCACCAGTCCCCAGGTCATTGCTGTCAAATCGCGGCCTGGGGAGTTCCCGTTGTGGCATAGCAGTTAACGAATCCAACTAGGAACCATGAGGTTGCGGGTTCGATCCCTGGCCTCACTCAGTGGGTTAAGGATCCGGTGCTGCCGTGAGCTGTGGTGTAGGTCACAGACGCGGCTCGGATCCCATGTAGCTGTGGCTGTGACGTAGGCCGGCGGCTACAGCTCTGATGAGACCCTTAGCCTGGGAACCTCCATATGCTGTGGGGAATGGTCCCAGAAAAGGCAAAAAGACAAAAAAAAAAAAATTTGCAGCCTGGAGCCACATGTCATCTCTCAGGATGAACAGAATAAACATTAGTGGCAACCTGGCACCTGGAAGAAGAGGTTGCACAGGACAGAGCATGACTCGGCAGCTGGGTGGGTTGTGGAGATGGCAAAGGGTGCTCCTGGGCCCTGGCTGCTCTACCCGGCCTGAGCAGAGGCCAAACGTGGCCTCCCTGGTCCCAGCCACTGGCACGGCCTGGTGGCCTCATGCCATAGGTCATAGTTTTCTGGTAACCTGTGGTTACAGGAAGAAATGGAGTGATCAGTTCCCTGTCGCTTCCCCAAACATCGAAAATCGGCCTCTGGCACACACGTGGTGGATAATTTTTTTTTTTTTTTTCAGTCCAAAGAGATAAAAGAGTCATGGACGCAGAAAGGAGAAAAGGAAAGAAGAGAAAGTAAAGAAATCTGGGGCAGATCCTCTCTGATCAGTAAGATGAACCAAATGTCTCATTTTATGTTCATAATTTCTGGGAAGAAAAAAATGAAACTTCTCGGGCAAGTCTGAAGACAAAGAAGTAGCACAGCTGGCCCCAGCTGCTGCGCTGGAAGCCTCCCTCCTGCTTGGGAGGGCTGCTTGGCCACTGGGCTCGGACAGAGACGTCTGTGGTCAGAGCCTTCGCATCACGGAGGCCCCTGTGACCTGCCCTCACTGCCTGGAAGGGGACCAGCTAAGCCCTGGGGACAGTGGGATACTTCCCCAGAGAGCAGAGGGAACACCCACAGTAAACTCACACAGCACATCACATGTGCAACGACTCCACACGCTCCTTTACAGGTAGGAAAAACCAGCCGTGAAAGACCACGATGCCTTCTAGAAGGGCAGGACCAGGCCCATCTGGTGCCCAAGAGGCCAAGCGCCCCTCCCAGCAGTTGCCACCGTCCACCCAACGTGGCCCCGACTTGTGACCCTGGCGCCCTTCCCAAAGTCACAGAGGCAGGCAGGCACACAGCACCCATGGCATCTCGGATCAATCGCAGAGTGGGGGCTGGCGCCACACAGGTGGCAAGGGGTGGCCAGTCCTCGGCCCTTCCGTGAGATACACCTGTGATTTCTGAGACCACACCTGCGTCTTCCACACCAGGGCCTCTCACGGCTCTGACACCACCACACCCTCCCTGAGCATCTAGCTGCCCTTCTATGAGCTCCTTTTCATCAGACCTACTGGCCAGGAGGTGGGCGTGCGCACAAACAGCCCCCACACTGCCTTCTGGAACCGGCTCCTTCCCAGCCCCCCCGCCCTCCATCACGGCACCGCCCTCCTGGCCGCCCCAAGTCAGGCAGCCACAGCCCACTTTCTCTCTCCTTCAAATTCTCACAGCCCCCACTGTCACCTGCCTTGCCTGTGTCACTCTCAGCTCTCTGCATGAGTACCTCTTTCCTGGCTTTTCTCTGCCCACAGGACAGGCGGCAGGGCCCCAGGGCAGAACTCCCTCCTGTGCTCGGGAAGCAGGCTGGCCAAATGCGTAGGGAGCAGTTTCCAGCGAGCACGCCTTCGGCTGCATCACTAAGCTGAGAATGCTGATCATTTATCCACTAGGCTTCCTGCCCTGGGTGTTTCAAGGCCGATTTAGAGTCTGGGTGTTTTTGGTTAAGATATGGTGAAGATCTCCCTCCTCACTGGCGGCAGCTGTTTCTGTCTAAATGACAGTGTGTGTTCAGGAAACTTGTGTTCTGGAAAGGGGTAAGGTGGCCTGGTTACCTCGGGAAGTGAGGGGCCTGGGGAGCGCTGGGCGGGAGGGAGGGAAGGAGGCCGGCAGTCAGCCTGTGGCCGGAGGGAAGGGATGGAGGGTTTCCAAGGGCGGTGCTCCCTGCCCTCCCCTTCACCTACGTCTGCTCCCCGCCATCCTGCTGGGTCTGCTGAGTGTCCTGCAGGGAGCTGTCCCCAAAGCCCTGCCTGCTCCCTGGGTGCCTGGCCGGGGCTGCATCTCCTCTCCTGGTCATGGGCCTCCGGCTGTCCCTGTGTGAGCCACCTCTGTGTTCCTGTTCCAGCACAGGGGGCTCAGCGCCCCCTGTAGTGGGGCTGCAGCCTGGGAGACACGTGAGAGGAGAAAAGGAAGATGCAGCCCTAAGACCGTCTGAGAGGTAAGAGGCCGCAGTGAGGGCGCCTTCGGGACTGGGGGCCACGCTCTCCGGAGGGGGTTCAGCGGCAGAGGAGATGGTCGGAGGACCATGGACCTAATCCGATCTGGAGTGGAGCTGGCTGGTGGAGGGAGGGAGATGGGAATTTGGAAATAAGTTATCACTTTGCCAGTTGCTGAGAGAAGGATGGGCACAGCCAAATGCTCCCGTAATCATCTAGAAAACAGACTTGCACAATCTTGGATGAAAAGAAAGCAAGTCCGTAGGGTCCCATGGCCAAAGCCCCTGGACGGAAGCTGGCTGAGAGGAACAGTGATGGTGACACCCTCAGGGTCCCTGAAAAGGGAGCCCGAGTCCCCAGGAGCCGGTGAGAGTTTGCTAAACAGATGACCTGCCAACCATGTTCCATTTATTTAAAAATTCTAGCATAGCCAAGATTACGGGAGGCTGAAAGAACGCAGATTTTAGCAAAGCATTTGACAAATGTCTCATGTTACCCACATGGAGAAGATGGATAAACATGGGCGGATGACGCTAAGGGTAGGAGAACCCATAACTGCTTGGACTAGACGTTCGAGAAGCTGATTAATAGACACACGTTGACCTCGAGCGACCTCTCTGGAGGGTGCCCGGGGCGTTATCAATTACTTCAATGAAGACATGCACAGTAGGCTTTATCCAGTAGGCGGCTGAGGGGGACAGTCTATAAACTGGGTAACAGAGAGAAAGCCAATTAAGGTCTCAAAAAGTCGGGGTCATGGGCTAAACTTAGCAGATGGAATTTACTAAAGGTCCCTGTTACACCCTGCACTTTAGGTCCAAAACACCAACTGTATTAGATGGAACGAAAGAGGTGTTCATGCTGGACCGACAGTGGGAGACACGAAAAAAGATGCGTCTGCAGGGGGGTAAATCAGTACCAGGACCTGACTCTTCAGAGGGGCGGAGGGGCATCCCGGTGAGCGGGGCAGCCCTGGTGCCAGTGGGACGAAGCTGCCCCCCTTGGTCTGCTCAGAGTTAGGGCTGCCTTCCCAGGGGCAGCCTAGGGATGGCAGGGGACCTGAGGCAGCAGGAAGGGAGCAGAGGAGGCCATCCGATCTGCTGCTCCAGAAAGGCCTGAGATGCCACCGACTTGCCCACTTCTGCTCACGCCGAGAGCCCAGCACACAGGAAGCACAGGGAGACGGGGCTCTGGTCCAGAGGAGCGAAGCCTTGAAGGCAGGCGTCATCAAATGCCTGCTGGTGCTCTCACGGCCATCCCAGGAAGGGGGGCAGGCACAGTTCCGAGGGGAGACCCTGCCCTCCTCTGGGGAAGATGGGAGGCAGGGAGGGGGCGCAGAGCCGGGGAGGGGAGGGCCCAGCCGGACAGATGACCACCTGGGGAGTCAGGGAGGGATTCTGCACCTTGGGTAGGAAGCTGCGCTGCGGGACGGGGGACGGCTGAATCCCTTTCTGATTCCATCCCATCCATTTCTATTCTCGTTATCTGGCTAGCCTTCCCATATCTTAAGATAACGAGAGGTTTGCCAAGCATCATTCTGAAAATCAATGGCACACATTTTTCTTTCTTCTTCTTTTTTGTCTTTTTAGGGCCGCACCCGTGGCACATGGAAGTTCCCAGGCTAGGGGTCGACTCGGCGCCGCAGCTGCTGGCTTACACCACAGAATGGCACACATTTTTCACGTGCTCCAAAGGAGCCTCATGGATCATCCCCGTCCTGGCTTTGTGGGGAGGAGCCGCGCTTCCTTCCCTCTGCCCTCGCTTTGGCCAGTGTTTGTCCTTGCTCTTCTTTTAGCACCGGGAGGCCGGGATCCTCCTCCTAGCGTTCAGGCCATGGCAGAGTCCTCCCCAGAGTGACACACACGGTGCAGGTGCAGAGCCGTGACAAGCGGGCCCAGCTCTCACGGAGCCTCGGCTTAGGGGTACAGGCCCGTCCCCTCAACCTCCTCTCCCCCTCAGCCTGGGGTTTGTATGCGGTCCTCACACAGACATGGCCTGACCAACCTGTGGCCACAACCCAGAAGGACGACAGAGAAGTCCGTCCTTTCCTCACTGGTGCGAAAGGGGGCATTCCTGGGGCCCGGAGCCCTCAGCTGCCCAAACCTCGGAGGTGACACCTCTTGTGGCCCAGCCCTAGGCTGGAAAGAGACAAAAGCAAGGCAACTGCACCGGCTGACCACATACTAGTAGTAGTGGACACGGATCAAGTGACTCAGCCCTGAAAATGATCACGCACAAGGTATATACGGAAACCTGGCTTGGGAGGAGCTACGCTTGATGGGGCCAGGATTCAAGCCCAGAGCCCAGCTGGTGCTGGCGCTGCAGCGGTGTGGCGGGCAGCAGGCGTGTGGGCCCACTGTGTGTCCGGTGGGTTAAACGGAGACAACAGCAGTCGTGCAGGGGCTGCTGTGATGGTGAAGGGGGCCCTGGGCCAGCGCGGGCTTCTGCTCCGACCTCGAGCGCCTCGCCAGGCAGGCTTTCTTTCAAGACCAGGACAGTGCTTCCCCCTTCTTCTTCCTTTGTTGCTTCTTTTTCAATTTTATTTTGGGTGGCAGTTTTAACAAAACGCTGATCCTCGGCACCAAGCGGCACATACAGCAGATGAAAGCAAGGATGTGCCGCGGGCTCCGTGGCGCAATTAGCATTCTCCTAAACAAACGAGCTTCAACAGAGCTGTAATTAAGCAGGCCTGTAATTAAGTATATGCCCTTTATCATAACGATCATGCTTAAAAATGGCATGATGCATGGAACTCTGTTATTAATGCTGTAATCCCAAACTGAAGTGCGAGTACATAGAAATCAGTGTGTCAGGCCTGTCACCAGAGTGTTTGTAAAATACATTAAAGAAAAAAACCAGGAAACAATGAGCTCATTCAACTGTTCTTTTTACAATCAGGCGCTACAAGTCAGGAGGATTGTGAATGCTTACAGAATCTGCAAGGTTTAAACAAATAAAGCTCTAATCTGCTCCTGTGTTAATACCACCCCCCAGCTTAAAGAAGGAAACCGGGGGTGGGGGGTGGGGTGGGGGGGTGATCCCCGCCCCCCCAACTGACCGGGCTACCTGCCTTTGCTCTCCCTGAGGGAAGCAGCCTGATGTGCACACCATATTTGGACATAAAATTGGATTCCTGCTGGCACAAACAGCTCTGCCATGAATCCATAGGAACTCTGCCTGGCAGCAGGACAGGGTCACGGCCTGCGTCTTCCCTTCGCATGGGAACCATGACTTTTACTCGCCAAGGCGACCCCTCAGAGCCATCCCTTGGTCCTCCCCTCCACACACACGCCCTTGGACTTCGGGTCCAACACGAACCCACTGCTGCCCAATTCCCAAGGGCACTGAGCCCCGGACCACCCCGTCACGTCACCGTGGTCAGGCCTGCTGATTCCTTCCTCCACGAGGAAATACTCCCATCGACACATGTATTAATTGCAACACGCTTGATAAAGAGGGTCATACTGTCACATGGTAAACAATGCAAAATTTAAAAAAAAAAAAAGAAAGAAAGAAAAGAAAGGACTAGGAGCTCCCATTGTGGCTCAGAGGTGATGAACCCAACTAGTATCCCTGAGGACATGGGTTAAGGATCCTGCGTTGCTGAGGCTATAGTGTAGGCTGGCAGCTGCAGCTCCATCGACCCCTACAGGGGAACTTCCATATGCTGCGGGTGTGGCCCTTAGAAGCAAAAAAAAAAAAAAAAAAAAAACCCAAAAAACAAAAACAAAAACCAAAACCCAGAAAGACTGCATTACCAGCATCTCATTTGTTATCTGCTTACAGTCACCGAGTGGTGTTAAGTGAACCTGGTCACAGTTCCTCGCAAGTCCTTGCAGCGCTGATGGTGAACGACACGGCTTATTGGCAGCCAGGCGTTTTCAGAATGAAATTAAATGCCGTTGGAATGGTGGGAGGCCTTTCATTCCACGTACCTGCTTGGGGCTTGGGTTGTAAATAACCAGCAACCCGGGCCTTTCTTCTTCCCTTTCCTGCTGTGTTTCAAAAGTCCTTTACAATTTGTGATGGGAAGAATGCCAACAACTCCAGATCTCAAGGCCATTTCTCAAAACTCATTTGCAAACCAAAACACCAAGCCCGGTCTGCCTTCTTGGTGATTTCACTTGGGGGATACTCCTTGGAAGAGAGCCGTGGATGCCCCCAGAGTGTCCGCTAGGTGACATTCCAACGGAGCCTACCCAAGGCCAACGACTTCCTTCTAAAGCCCCAAAGTAATTTGTTTTGCCATGCTATTCACACGCCAAAAGCAGCGATTTGCCAGCCACAGCGAGCGCTCCCCGAGTCCCACGCACGAGGCGGCTCTGTGGGCGGAAGGAGGGCCCGGGCCCGACCAGCGAGCAGGACCAGCGAGTCGGGAGCACCGTCACACACGGTCCTCCCTAACGGGGGCGGCCACGCCCCTGGGCAGCACGGCGGGCCTGCGGCAGGCACAGCAGGCCTCCCCTTCTTCAGGGCAGGGGCCCAGGCCAGGTCCCACCCCACCTCTGACTTAGGACAAGCGGTTTCCTCTCCGTGTCTGTTTCCTCACCTGCAGGAGGAAGGAAATATTACCTGGACGCTGTGAAGTCTGAAGGAGAGAAAAGCAGAGAGCCCAGGCACAAACTGTCACCATCACCATCCCTCCTGCACTGGAGGAAAAGCCTTCCAAGGCAGGCCTTTTTCTCTCTCTGCTTTTATGCAAAAATGCAAGTGTGTCCAACTAAATCATGGCACCCGAGGCTGTGGCTCCTGCTCTAAAGGCTTCTGGAGGCAGAGAAGTGCAGCCTGCCCAGGAGGGCCCCACCAGCACCCTGGCCTTGGCTCTCCTGGCGTCTACTCTGCTGCTGTCGCAGGTTAAGCCCCACAAGGTCCCAGCTTGGCCCAGGGGCTCAATGTCCTCAGGAAAAAAGCCCCTAAAGCAAAGAGAAGAAAGCTGCCCTCTGAAACACCTACCGCCTAACAGTAACTGTCACCTTAGTCCTGAGCCCTTCTCCCTCCAGGGCCCCCACCCTCCGGCCCTCCTAACCCTCCTGCAGGGGGCCTTGCAGCAGAATAGCCACCTCAGGTCTCTGCTGGGAGGGTGGGAACCCACAGAGGCTGGGCCACGCTCCACGCCCATAAGGGACTCTAAATATATGAATGGAACATTCTCACTGCTGTAGAAATGCATTTTGAAACTTTATCAGTACGTATTGATTTGGGGCAGAGACCAACTGCATTTCGTTCAAAGTAAAGACGAAATCCATTTAAGTGACACTTCTCCTTGCTAGCTGCCCAGGGGCTCCAGGTGAGTCACCATCACCTGTGTTCACACCTTCTGCCCACAGTGGACACACAAAGCCCTCGGACAGCTCGAGGCCAAGAAAAGGGGCTTTGCAAGTGAAGAATGAAGAGCAGAACTGAGGGGCCGATGCAGATGTGCTGTCACCAGGCGCAACCACATTACTGCTGAGGGCAGGCATGGTCTAAACAGCCACTGTCCTGTTACAGAGGCAAAGCCTTGACGGAGAAGGGACAGGCCTGGTCCAGGCTCAGGCCCCAGGCCGGAAAGTTGCACTTTCTTTTCCACGGCTCTTCTCCCCTTCTCAAAACCAACTCGTGTATATTTTTAAGTTTTTTTTTTTTTTTCAAACTGATTAATAAATACATTTTCTAAAGAAACAGTTCTAATAGTCCAGCTATGGTTTCTTTGTTTGGTTTCTTCCTTTTTAGGGCCGCACCCTTGGCATGTGGAGGTTTCCAGGCTAGAGGTCGAATCTGAGCTGTAGCTGCCGACCAATGACACGGTCACAGCAACTTGGGATCCGAGATGCACCTGTGACCTACACCACAGGGTACAGCAACACCTGACCCTTCACCTATGGAGCTGGGCTCCAGGGATCAAACCGGCATCCTCATGGATGCAATGAACTAGTCAGGTTTGCTACCACTTAGCCGCAGTGGGAACTCCTAGTCTAGCTTTGTTAAAATGCCCCCTGAATCCAGAGCCCGAGGGCCCGCCTCCGGGACAGTCGTGGGAGTGGTCTGCACACAGTTCTTGGGGTTCCCCCACCCTGTTTCCTATGGCTTACATATGTGTTTGCATGTGTAGAAGAAATACAGATTTTGAGGGATATGTGCCTGTGTTTTTAATACAAATAGCATCAGAGCATAACTAACTGTTCTGCAATTTGCCTTCTCCCCCCGTCAGAGTTTCCGGACAGGGGATGCTATACTATAGATCACAGTCTCCAAAACAGGTGCAGAGAAGTAAGAATGGAGAGACAACCAAAGGCCAGCTCATGAGGAGTCCTGGATGCCACGTAAAGTGGCCTGAATGTCACTGTGAGGTCCCTGGGGAGCCACTGAAGGGTTTTCGCACTGGAGAGAGCGAAATATGTTGTATTTATATTCTAGGAATGACCCCCAGGCTGTGGAGAGGAACAGACTGGGAGAAGAGCGGCTGGAAGCAAGGTCCCTGGGAGGAGGTTCTGACGGTAAATCAAGGGATGCTGGTGGCCTGGACGAGGACCGAGACCGAAAGAATGGAGGAGCGGGGACAAGTGGAAGGACATTTGGATGGCAGAATTAAGGGACCCTGCGATGGGCTGTGGAAGGACACGGTAGGAGGGGAGGGTCAGGGTGCCTGAGGTTCAGCGGAAAGAGCTGGGAGGGTCAGCCAGGTGCTGATGTAGGGGCCTGGGGCTGAGGGAAACCGCGGGGTAAGCCGGTGGGCTCCATCGGGATGCATTCGTTTGAAGGTCTTGTGAGACACCCGAGGACGCAAGGCTGGTTGGTGCGAATGGCCCAGGACGGAAGCCCAGGAGTGGGGCCTGAAGAAGCGTCTGGGAGGTACCAGCACTGTGATAACGGAGGACGTGAGGGGAGGTAGGACATTCTGGGAAGAAAACACGGCCGAGGAGAGAGGCAGGCCAAGGACAGAATACCAAGGAACGCCGACAGCTGAGGCTCAGGCCGAGGAAGAAAAGCTGGCAGAGCAACGGGAGGAAGGTTGGGAGGGATCCGTGATGCTGGATCAACAGCCGGAGGAGTCGGGATAAACGCGGCTTTAATGAGCAGGCTGTGTATACACACGTGTGCATTTACATGTACGTACATGTGCTCAAACGTACACGTGTGCACATTCATTTCTCTCTGCAGAGGGAGAAGCTATGGCACCTTGAGGGTGATGAGCACAGCCAGTGCCCAGGTTTTGATTTCCAGGGTTCTCCTCTGATGGGACCGGGGCCTCTGAAGCGGCTGCCTCGGGGCTGGGCAGGGGAGGAACACAGCTGGGACAGCCCATTGTGCCGGAAGGTAAAGGTTCTCAGAGGATCAGAGAAAGGCAGCAAAAGGACACAAGAGCCAGCCGAAAGGGGCTCCCGCTGGCTAAATAGGGAAAAAACTTGAGCATCAAGATAAATAATGATAATATCTAAGAATTCAATAGTACGGGAGTTCCTGTTGTGTGACTCAGTGGGTTAAGAACCCAACAAAGTGTCTACAAGGATGTGGGTTCGATCCCTGGCCTTGCTCAGTGGGTTAAGGATCCAGTGTTACTGTGAGCTACGATGTAGGTCACAGACGAGGCTCAGATCCCGTGTTGCTGTGGCTGTGGTGTAGACGGGCAGCTGCAGCTCCAATTCGACCTGTAGCCTGGGAACTTCCATATGCCTCAGGTGCGGCCCTAAACAGCGGAAAAAAAAAAAAAAAAAAAAAAAAAAAAAGGAAAAAGAAAAAAAGCATGCACTAATTTGCACAAACTGGGGATAACGGAAAGCTCTGCCTTACAATAAAATGTCAACGAAGAAATACTGAAGAAGGCTGGCATTACAAAGTCAATAGGTGCTAAAACCAGCACGTGACGGCCTAGGATCAGACGATGTCAAAGACGGCTCCCAGCCCGGCCCTTCTTCTGTCTCACAAACCTGAGTCTACGCACAGGTGATGAGACCTGGAGTTAAACCTCAGAAGGTACAATTCACAAACCGCCCCACGCCTGGCCCACTGCAGCCAGCAGCTGACCTCCTCTCACCAAGCAACCATCACGAAGGGTCACAGCAGGTTCTGAGCCAGGGGCCTCCCCTCCCAGCCCTGGAGTCACAGGGCAGGGAGGGATGGTGTCCCAGGGCCTCTGGGTGTCTGCAGCCAGTCCTCACCCCCACTCCGGAGGGCAACCCCACTCTGGAGGGGCGTCTGTCCAGGTGACGTGCCCACTTAAACCTCCTAGTGGCCCCAGGAGGTGTGACCATCTCCCTGTCTGTCAAAGGGTGGGAGGCCCAGGAGGGAAGGGACTGGTCGGGGACACGAAGCTGGTGCAGAAGGGAGCCCTCCCGGGTCCGCTGCCCTCCCACCCCACGAGGAAGAGGGGAACACCACGCAGCACGGAGAAGTCGCCTAAGAATGGCAGCCCGGAGGTGGAGCCTCGAAGGGCGAGCAAGTGAATGGAAGGTACGAACAGCAGACGACGGTAAGGAACCACCTCGGGCGGTGTCTGCTGGGCGCTCTCCCCTGGGAGACACCGCTCATGCCCAAGACAGATCTTCGGGGTTCGCTTTCAGTGCAGGTCTCCTTGCGCAATTCCTTTACTTAAGATCTTCAGCTGTTCCCTCCAGTTTATAGGCTCCTGTGCAAAGGCCAGGCCCTCGCAGGCTGACCCTGACCTGGCTTTGCGGTGCAGCCGCACCCCCCCCCCCCCCCATCCTGGCTGCCTACACCGCGGGATCTCAGGATCTCACTACCCCAAGCTACTCACCACTTCCTGACCAAGTCCATCTGGATGTGATCTGCCCTTCTCCCTGCTGTACGCTCGGCCTCAAGAGCCCATTCCTGCCTGGGAGCCCCCAAACCAGCCCCCAGGTACCCTGCGGGGCCCTCTCACGCCGTCACTCATCACAGTCCGCGGCCTCGCGCGCACCTGCTACTGCGCACTATCCCAGGGTCTGTCCCAGTGTCTTTCCCCAGATCCCGAGCTCCGGCTGGTCCAGGCCTGCAGGGATGAGGTGACGATCGAGGCAAGGCCACATTCCAGAAGAAAGTCGGGTTTCGAGATGAGAATTCTTTAGGCCTCTGTGAAAAAGGGACATTCTAACTCCTGTCCTTCAGGATCAACGAGGAAGCTTTTAACTGCTTGTTTATTTGCCCCAGTGCTTTGCCAACAGACCCTCAGGCCCGAGCGTCCCACAAACTGGAAAGGGGTCATAACCGAGAGACCACTTACAGATGAACAAAAAATGGTACAAATGAGTTTGGCACCACAGCACAGAGATCTTCTGATCACGATTAGTGGGACCTGGGCACCCCCACCCCACACCACATGAAGGGAAGAATCTAGGATAAGCTCAAGGCCTGAGCCCTGGGGCGGGGGCGGGCCTTGAATGGGGCGGTGGGTCACCACGGGAGGCCCCGGGCTCCATCCTCCCCAAGCTGCCTGGTGATTCCAAAAGCCTGGCCACCCTGATAGACAGACCTGGACCAAAGAGGGACCTGCTACGGAGAGTCTCACAGCAACCCAAGTCCAACGCATGTCCAGGAGAGACTGCACTGCCTGTGTGCCTTCGAACCGCGTCATAACTGTATACCAACACTCCACTTCAAGAGAAAAAAAAAAACGTACTTCTGTGACTTCTATTTGTCTCGCTGTACAGAAAAGCTCAAACACTGGGGTTTTCCAGTTCAAAACCAAAGGCCTGGCCTTCCTTCCCCTCAGGTAGCAGACTTGCAGCCTCTGAGGCGGGCAGGCTCTGGCCTTCGCAGAGGGTGTGTGATGGCCGGGGGCGACAGAATTACCACCGTAGCTGGCACAGGGCACACCCCGATCTATACAGGGGTGCCCTCTAGCCAGCAGAATGTTCAAGGGGCTTTTCCCCAGGAAACACCTTCTCTTGCAAGCAGCATGTCATGCTTCCCAAACGTGGCCCTGACGGACCGGCAAAAAGGAGCAGCCTGAGACAAAGCGGAGGTCTGGGCTGACGCCTGCTTTGATCTGGAATCCTGAGGGGTGGGCTCCCTTCTATCTGCTCGCTGTGTCTCTGAAGTACAATGCCACAAATTACCCAGGTTTCAGATTTAATATTAACCTTTAAAGGGCATGTCACCGAAATGTATTCTCTAAATATTGGTTGGGAGTTCACTTCGTGAGTCTCTCATGGAAAATGGGTGTGAGGCTGCCACCCATCTCCGACTCCACCTGTCACCGGCATCGCCTGCCACCTGACAGTAATTCCAACCGAACCCAGCAGTCCCACCGACGAACAATTCAGCCATCTACGCTAACCACGCTCAGAGCTCAGCCTTAAGATTTAATAATAGAGCCTGCTAATACGGCTCTCATTTCTGGAGCTGATGAACTTTCAGCGGCAACACGAGTTGAAATAATGAGCACAGAGATGACAAAGAATTTAATCCAGGGTTCTTTGAACTATCCAGTGTAATAAGCACTTGTTCCTTTCCACAATGGGCATATAAAAGAGAAAGCTAAATAATAATTGCTGTAATTATCTTGAAAAATATGCAGAGATTAATGGTGATTATGAAAATCTGTATAATTGTTCTCTGAAATCATCACTGATGAAGTGGTATCGTGAAATGGCCGCAGCCAGAGAACTTTTAACACCGAACTCCATGTGGGCATGGAAACGTGACACTTTGGCTTTCTCCCTGTAAAATGTTACCCTGTGTTTACAAAATTGTTTTTCATCATTTCCAACACCCTGGCCTGCATTTTAACTCTTCGTACCAGCGCCCTGAAAGGTTCCAAGACGCCCTTAATGGGATGCGTGTGTCATTGTGGTTCAAAGCCCCAAGTTCAACTTGTTATTTATTCAAATAATTAATTACTCTTGTATCCATCGAGCAGTTTGTCATGACACATTAATGACTTGATAGACTTCTATGAACTGGTGAACACAGAACAGCAGAGCGTTTTTATCGTCATTTAATTTTAAAACGATCCTGTGTGAAATTATCTGGTCGTGAGTGATGGGAGCATAAAGAACAGACTCAGCAAAGCCCCTTTTGGATCATTGCTTTATTAATGGTAACGTCAGGGACATGAAAAATGCTAACATTGTCATATTCCGCGGCTGGGGGGGTGGGCGAGGGCACCCGCCTAGCGCTCCCGGCCCCCCGAGAGCAGATGCCCCTCCTGGCGCCAGGCGGGGCGGGGTTCACGCCCTGCACACCCACACCCACCGGCTCCAAGAAACCACCTCCACGCCCTTTCGGGTTTATGGCTCTCGACATCTATTACTTTGTGTGTGTGGTCTCTCTCTCTCTCTCTCTCTCTTTTTTTCTTTAAACTTGAATTTTCCGCCAGTGATATAAAGCACCCTCACGAAAACATTTCGCTTTATTGCTTCGAACATTAAACGTTATTAATCCAATAGAAAAACGTTAAAGATATTGCTGTCACCTTTAAATGTGAAATGATATTAGGCGCTGAAAAACGCTGGGTTAGGAGAAAAGAGGTTCCCTGAGTTTCTCTCAAGCCTTGAGATAACTGTGCTGGGCTGATGACAAAAGAGTATTTCTACAGGGCGCACAGCACAACATCTGCTTAAAAGAGATTTCCTGTTCAGCTATACTTTTTTTTTTTTCCCTACAGTGAAAATTGTTTCTCCATTGTTTTAATTACAAACTTGGGAATCTCTGCAAACCACTCCCCAGCAGTGTGATTCAGAGACGATAGACCGTGATTCCTGAAGAGCCCGGCGCAGCCTGCAGGCGGGAATGTGGGGCGATGCTCCGGCTACGTGTGGCCACGCCCTCAAGGGGACGCTGGCAGAGGCAGCAGGGCACTGTTCTGCCCTCCTCCGAAGGAGAAGAAGGCAAGAGTGGCTCTCCACCAAGCTCACCCTTACAAGCTTCTGGCTTCATCTTCCCAATCCCAGAGGGCAGCTCTGCCGCCCGCCCGGATGTCCGCCGCAGGGGCCTGGAGCAAAGGGACCTGCCTCCCGTCCTCACCAGTCCTTTCAATCCCAAAGAGGACGGTGGCGGCAGCTGACACGAAACGGAGCTCCTGCTCTGGGCCAGGCCCCAGTCTAGGTGCTCTTCCCCCACAGCCCATGGGAAGCGCTGTAAACTGTAGCGTTAGGGCCCCGGAGCATGACTGAAAGCACATCCGACGGGAGCGGAGACGGTGGTGTTAGGATGCTGAGGATAAACAAGTCAAAGGACACGGAGGGTCCACGCTGGAGGCTTGGTGGCCCAGTTTGCGGAATGCCTTTGCCTTTTCCAATCGTGAGACGCTTGGGCCAGAGTCTCATGATGTGCACAGGGACATTTCCAGCAAGGTGGCCACAAAGTCAGAGTCAAGCCCAGGCTGCCTGGGCCACCCCTACCCAGGACCTGCCTCTTGATGCAGGGAGCGGCAGCCCCGCACAGCGAGCAGGGCCTCGGTCTGTCCTGTCAGGGAGGTCTGAGCAGAGCCATAGCAAGCCAACGCGGCTCGGGGGATCTCTGCCAGGCTCCGAGGCTGTGAGGTGTAGCACAGATTCATTTGGGAGAGTGCTAGGGGCTCTCCGGGAGACAGGCAGGAATCCTCCAGAGCACCTAAGGCTGAGCTACATGCAACCGCAGGGGCCACAGGCAGGGAAAAAAATCAGGAAAAGATGGAAACTCCAGGCCAATGACCCCAATCGCAGGGGACAGCGCTTCTCAACGAGGGCACCTCCACTCAGGCAGCCAGCCCACGGAAAGCCAACTCTGACCACAGGAGCCCTCTCTCTGGAGAGCAACCCCATCCCTTGAGATGACAAGCAGCATCCCCGTGGGGAAGGGACTGGTGGGCCTGGACTTTGTTAGCGCTTTAGAGACGGCACCTTCAGAGCTGGCCCCACGCTCCAGAGGGGCAGCCCCTCTCTCCAAACCCCAGGTTCTCAGACTTTCAGGTATGTCAGGGTGGCTTGGGATGCCGGTTAGAAATGCAAATCCCTAGCGCCAGACCACTGGAGACTGGCTCAGGGACTTAGGGGCAATTTAGAAGAAATGCTGATCTGTGTTTCGCTGAGGGGCTCTGGGCGCAGCTCCATGAAGCTGCTCTGAACATGCAGGACTCTGTTACCCCTAAGGACTAACCAGGGCAGGGCGGGCAGCACCGTAGCACCGGTCATAGCTGCCGCTTGGTGAGAGCCTTGGACTCAGGGCCAGACACTGTGCCCAACCCTTCCCCTGTCACAGTCCAGCGAGATGGATGGGATCAGCCCTGTCTCGTGCCTGCCAAGAAGCAAGGGCGCCGTGCTTCCAGTTGAAAGGGAAGGCAGTGCGCGTTACCTGTGTCTGTCTAGCTCAGAAGATCAGGCTCAGACACGCCTACAAAACGTGGAGTCAAGAAGTGACAGTGCCAGAGTACAGCCGGGAATTCTACTCACTGAGGGATTGTTCATTAAGCTGTGAATAACCCTTGGTTCCTCTTTGGTCCAGACCATCCCTGCACTGAGCCTCTAAAACGCACAAGGTGAAGGGAGTTCCTGTCATGGCTCGGTGGTTAATGAATCCAACTAGGAACCATGAGGTTGCAGGTTCGATCCCTGGCCTTGCTCAGTGGGTTAAGGATCTGGCGTTGCTGTGAGCTGTGGTGTGGGTGGCAGATGCGGCTCGGATCCCGCATTGCTGTGGCTCTGGCGTAGGCCGGCGGCTGTAGTTCTGATTAGACCCCTCGCCTTGGGAACCTCCATATGCTGCGGGTGCAGCCCTAGAAAAGACAAAATAAAGAAATAAAAAATAAAAAATAAAATAAAACTCACAAGGTGAAAAGGAACCCAGAGTGGCCCTTGGCTTGTCTGTCTCTGTATTTGCGGTGAGTTGTCTGAATACTCATTTCTACGCCATTTACCTTCAACGGTAGGAAAAAAGGACTCACATGGCTCCTGACTGTCTTTTCGAATATAGACCGAGGCTTTTTTCCACCTAACTCGAACTGAGCTCTTCACATTTTAAAGCAGAGGAACATACCTCTCACTTGAGTTTCCTCCTTAAACCTTCCTCTGCTTCTCTGAGTAATGACTTCCAGCCACTTGAAAATCTGCCCTGAATTTTTTAAAGGGACCCTTTGGTCAGAACAAAGTGTGAAAGTCCACATTTCAATGGAAATGAACAGCTTAAAAGACACAACCAAGCCATATCTCCACCAGGAGGCTTTCAGGGCTCTCCTTTTAAAGAGGAGAAACTGCAGACAAGGAAGACGGGAACCATCGAAACGCAAGGCCAGAAGGACACCAGGGGCCTGTTCTTAAAAACCCTTTCTTTAAAGTTCCAGGGGAGGGGGAATATTACACAAATTAAACCAACAAACACACACCAGATCCCTCAGAGGAAGCGGAAACCTTGCAGGCAGGCAAAGCTCTAGGACAGCAAGGAGTGAGGGCTTGGCCGGGCCGGGAAGCAGACACCCCAAGTCCTAAGGGGCACTGGGCGGATGCCCACGGCGACTCCGGGCCACACACCCAGGACTTCCTTTAGCCTGGTTCCCCCCCACCCCCCACCCCGTGCCGGTGAGGCGGACCCTGTCCCAGTTTCAGCATGACGACACCGGCTCAGAGAGGTTTACTGGCTTACTCCATGTGACCCAGCGGGCCAGTAACAAAACTGCGTGTTGAACACTGGTCTCTTGACTGCTATGTAGTCATTTATTGGGTCAGTGGAAAAACGATTTGAGCAGAGACCTGGAACAGACCCCAGAACCCAAAGTCAAAGGCTGCCTCTCGGGGACAGAAAGTTCAGGGCTGCTGGCCTGGGCGCCCAGGGGGCGCCGAGCGCACAAGTCATGAACAGTCTGCTCCGTGCTCATTGTGAAAGAGTTTCCAAATCGCCCTCAGACAGCACACGCTGAAAGCACACCTTTTCTCGCGTGTGTTTATTGTTTAATTTTTGGAGGAGAGAGCGCCGGCGTGCTGACTGGGGCTCTCAGCTTGATGCTATCCAGGCTGCTGGACAAGCACCAACCTGTGATTTCATTTTCACCTAGGGCTGTGAAAACACCAGGTGGCTTTAACTGTTCTGCCTGTAAAGTCCCCAGTGGCCGGGGTGAGGGGTGTTCTCCCCTCTGCAACGAGAATCTGAGATGCGACACTCCCCTGTTTCCCAGGGTTGTCTGCAGTGCGATCGAAGCAGAGCAGAAGAGGGAGCTGTCCTTGCCCCTGCCACAGCCCCCAGCCCACGCGAGGCTAACACGCACAGTGTCTGCTATTGGCAGAAGCCCTGAAGGCCATGACATGCTGAAATCTGTCATCGTGCTCAAGCATAACTGGAATTTCATGAGTGGGGCGTCTGGTCAGCAAGTCAGCTGGTCAGACACTCAGCACCTGAATGTCAGCCCACCTGGGACACTCCCTACGTCTCTCTTGCACTAGCAGTAACTTTTTTTTTTTTGGTCTTTTTGTTGGGCCACACCTGTGGCATGTGGAGGTTCCCAGGCTAGGGGTCTAATCGGAGCTGTAGCCACCAGCCTATGCCACAGCCGCAGCAACGCGGGATCCAAGCTGCATCTGCGACCTACATCACAGCTCACAGCAACGCCGGATCCTTAACCCACTGAGCGAGGCCGGGGTCGAACCTGCACCCTCATGGTTCCTAGTCGGATTTGTTAACCACTGAGCCACGATGGGAACTCCAATAACTTTCTTGAAGTTTCCTTAAAAAAAAAAAAAAAAAAAAGACCCTAACAAAGAGCCAAGTGTTGGTGCTGGAAGGGAAGCGGGAGTCCAAAAGGTCTGTGAGAATGAAGGGGTGTCTCAGGGCTGAGGAGCCGGGGAGGGCTGCAGAGCTGGGGGTGTGCCCGCTTACAGCGGGCCAGAGCAGGAAGGGCTGGTGGGCCTGCAGGGTGAGGATGTTTGCAGAAAGTACAGACTCTCAAAGGTGGTTCAGGACAAAGCAGGGACTCGGGGACAGTTCCAGGACTAAAGCTGGCTTGAGAATTTGAAGAGGCCCTTCTGTCTCTGATATTTCACAAGGGGAGTTGGGGAGGGCTCGGCCGCCTTGAGCAGAAACAGCTCATCGCAGATGAAACTGGCCTCCACTGTAAGGAAATGTAGTCTCAAACCTAACGTCCGGGAGAAAAGGAAGCTTCAAGTTCAAGGCAGCCTAAGAACGACAGAACCTTTGGCTCTGCAGCGTCTTTAGATTCTTGGCCACATTCTGAGCACCCTGAGGTGGGGAGCGGGAAGGGGCAAAGTGGGAACCTGAGCCAAGTCCACTGACAGCCGCACTAGGAAAACCCTGGGTCTTAGCCCAGTTCTTTTTCATATAAACAAAACCCACAGTTAAAATTATTATTAACAGTGATGTAATATACGGAGGAATTTATTTAAATGACAAAATTTATTTTAAAAACTTTATAAATGATGTCAGCTTTTACTTGTAGAATCATTAGTTCTAAAGGTTCACCAAAACGTTTCATTTTTATGTTACTAGGTTTTGTGGGAAAAATTATATGCTAAACAGCGGGGGTTTGTTTTTTGGACGTTCTGGCAGCATGTGGAAGTTCCCGGGCCAGGGATCGAACTCACACCCCAGCAGTGACCCAAGCTGCTGCAGTGACAGTGCCGGATCCTTAACCGGCTGCGTCATAAGAGAGCTCCTAAAGAGCTGTTTTTAAATTTGGACATTAGGGAATATCCTGGAGAATCATCCTTTGAAAACATTTACTGTTCTAGAATCACCGATGACAGCAAAGCCCAAAGCCACAACGGAACACTAGAAGCACAAAAATCCACTCTCACTGTAATTATTTAGCTTTGTCTTTGCAGGGCTAGAGACGTGCAGGGGTTAAAATCAACCGGGCCCACACGCACAGCCGCCACTAACTTATCCTTATTCTTAGGTGCGAAATCCCTTTGGCTGTGATCAGGGCCACTATCCCATCTGCCCAGCACCAGACACGGCGGCTGCCACAATTGCAGAGACTGGGGTTTGCAGGAGTTGCCAAAGAGCTGTGAACAATGCCCAAACACAAGATATTTCTTCAGTAATTAAAAGAAATCAATTTTGTCCCACCAGGCTCTGGCTGAACAGAAATGAGCCTGGGGGAAGCGGGCGGAGGCTGGGGCTGTGCTCTTCGTGGTGGGGCAGGAGCTGGTAGAAGACTTAAGGGAACAAAGCGGGGGCGGTCTCGGAATCCTTGCAGTTAAGAGGACGGAGGGGCAGAGCACACACATTTTAAACAGCCAAACTCCACCTTTCACACATGTGCAAAACCTCAGGAATTTCATTGGAAAAACGATTTCAAAAGTAATCTTTGAAGTTTGAAAATAAAAGCAGAGCGGCAACGTCTCAGCATCGAAAGAGGTTTCAAACTGCTGACGGGACCAAGGGAAGGCGCTAGTGCACATCTGTCTCAGGATGCTTCCCCGGTTTCACCTCGTCTCCTCCGGGCTTAGATTTTCCCTCCGGGACCCGACATTTGTTTTCTCTCACCTCGCCATCTCAGGGCCCGGAGAACCCACCCCGCAGGCCTGGATGGTGACAGGGTTGGTAACGCTGGTGATCCAGAGAGGAGGGGTCCAGGTGTGCACTGTGTGTGTGTAAATACGTGTGTGTGCACACAGGTAGTGTGCATGAGAAGGTGGTACAACAAGAAGATAGAAACCGGAGTTCCCGTTGCGGCGCAGTGGTTAACGAATCCGACTAGGAATCATGAGGTTGTGGGTTCGATTCCTGGCCTTGCTCAGTGGGTTATTGATCTGGTGTTGCCGTGAGCTGTGGTCTGGGTCGCAGACGCGGCTCAGATCCTGCGTTGCTGTGGCTCTGGCGTAGGCCGGCGGCTACAGCTCCGACTGGACCCCTCACCTGGGAACCTCCATATGCTGCGGGAGCAGCGCTGCAAAAGGCAAAAAGACAACAACAACAAAAAAAGAATACAGAATCCACAAGAGCCCCCTAGGGGAGCAGAGGTCAGTGTGACTGTCCTCAGGCACGAGGCTCCAGGGACACGGAGGGCCAGCACTGCTGGAAATGCAGCTCCTTCACCGTCAGGGGCAGAGAGGAAATAGTCACTGGAACTTTCAACCCCAGAGTTGTCAGTAAACCTCCAGACTAGTGGTTGTGGCAGATGGTGATGGCACCCAGGGTATCTCTGCTGCCTCGGCCAGACCCCTGCCCACCCCCCACCCCCCCAGCTCTCCCTCTCTCCTCTGCGCTTGTTCACCAGGAAGCTCCTGCCCTGGGCAGGGCTGCTGAGGACCAGCTGACCTGGGAGGACTCGCAGGGGGGCGGCGCCTTCATGGCTTTGAGTACATGACAGAGGCATGGGCAGAAATAGATGCTCAATAAAAACCTGCCAAGTGGAGGGAACTGGGATCCCATCCTTGCATGACTCACGGCTGACCAGGCACTTCATGAGTCTTTTCCTCGTGGTCCATCTCACCAGGCCCACCTGACAGAAGATGAGCTGGAGCTGGAAGGTGAGTGATCTGTCCTGGGCACAGAGCCGTGACATGAATCCGGGGCTTTAGAAACGAAGTACACTGTCCTGGAACCACTCTCCCCGCCCACAGGAGCAGGTCACTCGTCCCAGAGAAAGCACTGGACCCCAACCTGCAGATGCAGCGGGAAGAGAAGCCCCCGGAGCACTATGGCTTCACAGCGCCTTCCTTTCAGCCTCTGCCAGCAGCTTCCCTTGAACTTCTCCTCCTTCCTAAGATATTTCAACAATTATCCCAAGCACTTGGGCCAAAAAGCTGACCCAAACTCCAACCCACTGCTCCCCAAACATAGGTCTGAGAGAGCCCAGGTGTGGGGAAAGGGGCTCGGGTGACTCCCCTCCGCGGGCAGACACACGTTCCGCCTGTTACCCCAGCACAGAGAGGCTGACAGCTGCCTTGTTACGTCCAGCAATTTTCGGAATGGAACCAACTTCCAGAACAGCCAAACAACCTGGAGCCCCCTGGACTCTGCTACTGCAGCTGCGCCCGAATCGCCGAGCAGACTGTGCTGCCGCGGGGCCACCCCTCCCCAGTGCCCCAGCCCGCCCAGCTCAGCTGTGCCGCCAGAGCACCAGGCTTCTGCGGCCCAGAGTGAAGCAGGGTGACTGGCGGGGGGTGGGGGGCAGGGCTTTGGGGTTTAATAAACGACTGGCTGAAAGGAACCATGCTGAGCACGCTGGTTGTGTCAGGTGTGCATCTGCGTGTGTGTGGCCATGTGGATGTACAGGTGCCCAAGACAGGAAGGCCCCCTCAGGGCACCTGGCAGCTTCTCTCAAGAAGGCACCTGGTTTTGAAGGTCTGAACAAGGCTCTGAGCGGCGCCCCCCGCTTGCTTACGGGGCTGATGACAATGGGGTTTTCACCCAGCTGTCACTGAGCGGGGAAAGGGTCCGAGGAGTGAAGCAGTTCGCCTCTCATGACCTCCAAGCCCACGACATCCCAGGCGTCCCCAGTCAGCCAGCCCGCATGCAATTTACACAGGGACTCAGCCAACAGCTGGGGATCAATCCCTCAGCACACCTCATCTGCTCTTTCTATTCCACCTGCTTTCCGCCGCTCACCTGCGACCAGAGGCCGTCGTTCTGGAGCATCTTTAAAGCTAAAGCAGAGAGAGAAACAGACCCTTTCAAGGACAAGGATCCTGGGCGCCCAGCCAGGCCCCGAGTGTCCTGGAAGGCGGCGACCAGGGCCGCCCCACCTGGAGCTGCCTGCGGCCCCTCTCGCTCCTTTCCTGGCTCCGGCCGCCCCCCCCCCCCGGGATGGGAGAACTCCTGCTACAGTGGGGCTGGGGATGTGGCTCGACTGAACCCACGTCTCTCAGAGCCCTGCTGTGGCCTGGTGCCTGGGGCCCTCCTGGGAGCTCTGAAGGACCTGTGGGTGCAGCCAGCTCTCAGGACCATGCCCTCAGCAAGGACCCCCCTGTGTCCCTGACACTTTCCTCCACTGAAATGTGCAGAAGGGCCTTTAAGCCCATGTCCTCCTCCTCCTCGCCCCCTCCCCCAGCCCACTCTCTGCTGCTGCTGTGGGCCCGGCCATGGATCTCACTGAATCTTCCTTGTATCCTCTGAGGACACTTTCAGTGCCTCCCTTTCTGTTCCTACAACAGAGGAAACCGAGGCCCAGACGGTGAGGCGCCTGCCCCGTGATCACAGTTTGGTGTGAAAGGCAGAGCAGTGGCAGGAGACGGGTCCTCCCAGGCCCTCTGCGCCTCCTCTGACCCTTGCCCTTCCAGTGATGCAAAGAGGTCACCAGCAAGGTCACAACCCAGGGTGGAACAACATACTTCCCCAGCCCTTCTGCGGCTTGTCACCACGGGGCCTTGTGGGCGAAAGGCCTGGCGTTCCAGATGCCTGCTTTCGTGTCTCCCATTTCAGGCTGGGGAGGCAGCTGGTCTGCACCCACAGCCCCACAAGACCTCCCTGAGGTCCCACATCTGCTCTAGTGACCACAGCACCAAGTGCCAGCCCTGAGCGAGGGCTAAGGACCCTTTCAGCCTCCGCAACACACTAGACACTAGAATGTGGAGATTAAGAGGAGATGCTGGACTCGCCCGCCTGAGTTGTGGGACTGAGTAAGTTAACGAAACTCTCTGTGCTTACATTTCTGCATCTGTAAGCCAGGATTAATGACCTACACCCCTTAGGGCTGTTATGAGCACAGAAACAGTTTGGCTAAGGCACTTAGGGGCCGACACTTTGTAAATGCTAGGTAAGAAAGAGTTGCTGTTATTATTACTCACTTCCAAAACACAAAAGAAAATGACCAACGTCTGTTTTGGAAACGCTCCATCTCCACGCACTCCCCCCACCCCTACAAAAGCCAGTTTCCTGGAAATACTCCTCATGCAGGGAGGGAGCAGGACGGGGAGGGAAGGTGTCCCTGATCCATGAGGCTGCTGCGACATGACAAATAAGCTGCAGGCTGACAATGTCTCCAAGACATATTGGAGTTTACTTTGTTGCCTGGGCTTGCCATCTGTGCCACCCCAACGGCAGCGCTGGGAGAACGCGGCGGGGGCGGGGGGGCGGGGGGTCCACCCGTCCCCGGGAGGCTCTGCAAGCTCAGCAGGCCATCGGTGAGGCTGCTTAATGAGAGGAATGGACTTTTCCCACCACCCTCCCACGGAGGGCCTGGGGTCCTGGCTCTGCACAAGGCAGGGGACCCCAGGGTTCACCATCGAGTGAGCCTCCTTGCCCTGGCCTCTCTGCTGCCACCCTGCTGGGACACAGGTGGCCCAGAGGGGAGAGCGAACGGTGATACAAACTTGACCGAGGGGCCCTCACAGTCAACTCGGACACCATAAACACCCGGAGGCTGGGGGTACAAAGACTGACGAGGCCAAGCACGTCCCCAGGGAACATCCAGCCCAGGAATCGAGAAAGAAACCTGAAAGGGAGAGAGTGAGAGGCTGCGGCCGAATTCTGCAGAAGGCGACAGGGACACCCTCACTGGGGCGCTGTGGCGATTTACTGGGTGACCCTGGGAAACCCACTAACCTCTCGGAACCTCTGTTCCTTATGTATAAACTGGGATATCAGTTAAATAAGTTCTTGAAAGCCATTTCCCTCAACACACATTGACCATTATTCCTGAAACTAAACAGACGTACGTGTCACTTGCTCCTCTGTGGCAAGGTGGTCCAGGGAGCACAGCAGCCAGTCCTTCTCCACGTGGGTAAGGATACAACAGTCATCCCAGCCTGGGCACAGCGGCCCACGGGACTCAGGGCTTCCCGGGCCCAGGCCAGCCCTTCCAGGTTCAGAGACAGTCCAGGGTCTCCGGGCAGACAGGCAGGAAGTGGCTGATCTGCCCCAGTTACAGGCTGTCCTGTCCTTACTCTTAACCATGAAGGATGAACCTCTGGCTTCCTCTGGAGACGAGCCTCAGCAAGGACGCACCTGGGCACTTCCACCCTCACCTGCAACCACGCTAATGAGCGGAAACTAGGGAGGCAGTGCCTGTCAGACACACAGCCTGGGGAGAGAGGGCCCCTGCCCCTCTGGGGCCAGCCCCAGCTGCCAGGCTCGCTCTGTGGACCTCTATGCTGTATGCCTGTGGTCACCGAGTCTTCTCCAGTGACATCTCCACAGGCAGGGGAGGAGACGGCCACACGGAGCACCACCCCCTGTCCCCCAGGCTCTGCCAGGCACGGTGTGTGTCATCAAGCAAACCTAGCCCCCCGGAGCTTCTCAGTAACTGCTGAAGGAGCAGATGGGCTTGCGACTTCCCATGGCCTGAGGATGATATAGGAACAAGGAGCCCTGTGAGCCCAAATGGGAGCAGCTGCAAGTTACTGGATGGCACCCAGCCCTGATGGGGGTGCCTCCTGAGCCTCTATTCTCTCCCCCCGTCGCCTTGCCTCATGTTCCTGTGTGTGTGCCTGGAGTATCGCTAGGGAACATGGCAAGGCTTAAACAGCCCTTCCAATGGTCAAAGTCTTAGAGTAAGGGTCTTGAAGCAATTTTAAAAAATGAATTAGTTGGTGTTTCACAATGATCTCTAAGAACAGCACAGTAGCCACAACCAGCCCTTGAGTTACAAGGTAACTATGTGGCAAGGAAACACTGAGCAGGGGAGCTGGCACCATGTGCCGGGGTTGGGGAGACTCTGAGAGCAGAGCTCCTGCCTCCAAGGAGTGGACAAAGCTGACGCAGGGCAGCTGACGTGCATGCGCAGGGCGCGTGGGAGACGTGTGCTCACGCGTGGGTACACAGGTGGGCTGGACACGCTCGTGGAAGGAGTGCCACCAGGGATGGCTGACGTCTGGGGAGAGCTGGGGCTGGAGTGCAGGGTGGAGGCTGGCGAGGGGGTGGCGGGGGACAGAAGGCTCTTCAGGGCAGGAGAGAGGCCAGAGCAAGGCCCGTGTGGGCAGCGGCCCGAGCAGAGGGAGGCGTGGCCGAGCTCACAGGGCCCCTGCAAAGTGCTCGAGAGCCAACGTGGGACAAGAGCCTTAGAGAACCAAGTGCCCAAAAGAAAAATGGATCCAAAGGGGGGACTTTTATCTTGATGAAAGGTAAAAATACACAATCGTAAACCTTTATGGCCCAAATAACACTCTGTTGAAACAGAAGCAATGATCAAAATGATAATGGCATAAGAAGAAGTTTATAAAAGACAATAAATGCTACAATTCTTTGGCCACGGACGAAGCACGGATGGATTACACGTATGTGGGTGTGGATCCCTTCAACCTACATGATCAAGTAACGGCAGTGTGTGTGCCAAACGCTGTGCCTTACAGAAAGAAGACGTATTTGCAGGTGTCAACGGAACATTTACTGAAACTGATCACATATGAGGTGACGAGGAAAAACTCATAAATGTGAAAAAATAAAAAATTACAGAGGTCACATTCTCTGACCACCATGCAATAAAGTCAGAAATTCATAAAAGGTTAAACAGAATCCCACTCAGGAAAAGTTTTCTAATGTTTGAGTCAGAGGCAATCAAAACCAAAATTATGTATTTATAAACGTAATATATCCATCCATCCATCCATCATTTATACATATATCAGAATCCCATCAAAGTAATACACAAGAATATTTACATAACTTTAAATACTTTCACTGTTTTTATTAAAAAAATTTTTTTAGGCCATGCTCAGAACACGTGGAAGTTTCTGGGCCAGGCATCAAACCCATGCCACAGCTGTGACTCAAGCCACAGCAGTAACAATGGATCGTTAACCTGCTGTGCCACAAGGGAAATCCAAAATACTTTTATTAAAGAACAAAAAGAACTGAAAACAAAACAGGTGGTCATTCAACCCAAGAAGCTATAAAAAAAAACCCAAAAGCCAAAAGAAAGTAGAAAAGAGAAACTAATAAAGATAAAATTAAAAAATGAAATAGAAAGCAAAAACGTAATGCCTTTATAAATAAATCAAAAACTGGTTAATTGAAAAGATAAATAAAACAAAGCTTTACTAAGAATAACTAAGAAAAGGGGGAAAAAACACGTAAGGGATATATATGACCACAGATATATTAATTTTAAAACCAAAATAAATTCTTAGGTACAATTTTGTACCACTAAATTTAAAATTTAGCTGAAATGGCTGATCTTCCTTTCCAAGAAGATATAAATGATAAATGGGGAGTTCCCGTTGCGGCTCAGTGGTTAATGAATCTGACTAGGAACCATGAGGTTGTGGGTTCAATCCCTGGCCTCGCTCAGTGGGTTAAGGATCCGGTGTTGCTGTGAGCTGTGGTGTAGGTTGCAGATGAGGCTTAGATCTGACGTTGCTGTGGCTCTGGTTTAGGCCGGCGGCTACAGCTCTGACTAGACCCCTAGCCTGGGAACCTCCATATGCCGAGGGTGTGGCCCTAAAAGGAGAAAAAAAAAAAAAAGACAAAAAACAAATGTGACTCATGAAGAAGCAGAAAGCCCAAAACAAAAATCAATCTTTTTGAAAGAAACTGAAATTGTCATCCCTCCTCCCAAAGTACCACTAGGTTCCCCAAAGGCTTCCAGATTCATTGAGGTTTTGTTTGTTTGTTTGTTTGTTCTAGGGCCGAACCCACAGAACATGGACCCCCACAGGCTAAGGGTCAAATCGGTGCTACAGCTACCGGCCTAAGCCTCAGCCACTGCAACACCAGATCCAAGCTGTGTCTGGGACCTACACCACAGCTCACGGCAACACCAGATCCCTAAGCCACTGAGTGAGGCCAGGGAGCAAACCCGCAACCTCAGGGTTCGTTTCCACTGCGCCATGATGGGAACTTCCTTGTAGTTTTTAAACGGAATTTTTTTTCATCTCCCCCCCCACCCCCCCGATCAAGAACAGAAATTACAATATTTATTTATTTATTTTTCAGCAAGCAAGCAAAGTCTTTATTAAAAAAAAGGCAAATAGCTCCCAGGGCTGCTGGGAAGGAGAAGAAGAGCCCCCTTCTCTATTGTCCCAGAGGGATTTTTATCTCTTCAAGGTGGGGAGGGGCACCAGCGTGGGGTCCAGAAGGATGTGGTTTTCGCCCACTGGCCTTGCCAATTACCTGTATTGGTCCTTATCCAATAGGGGTCTTTGGGTAGGAAATGTCCCAGAAGTTTTCTGAGTTCTTTGTCTCTCTTTTCTTAGAGTAAGTCACCATTCCTCTCATTTCTTTTTATCAGTTGAGGAGTGGGTTAGAGATTCGCATTTCCTATAGTAAACAAAGCCTGTGGGGAATGCGCATTTCCTGTAATAAAACAAGGCCCGTGTCGGGGTGACTCCCTGGAGCCCTTAAGCCACAAATGTTCATCAATAGCCATATCAAAGAATGTATCGGAGCCCATGTTCCTACACTAACTACCTGAGTTAATATTCTGTCTCAATTCCAGAAATTACAATATTTAAAAAATATTTTTGGAGTTCCCATAGTGGCTCAGAGGGCATGAATCTGACTAGCAGCCATGACGATGTAGGTTCAATCCCTGGCCTTGCTCAGTGGGTTAAGGGTCCGGCGTTGCCGTGATATAGGCTGGTGGCTACAGCTCTGATTCCACCCCTAGCTTGGGAACCTCCATATGCCATGAGTGGGACCCCAAAAAGATAAAAAAAAAATCTTATATTTGAAAGTAAAAACTGATTCTTAGATCACTCAAAAATAATATCGTTAACTATTAAGCCCAATACCAAAAACCCTAACAAGTAAAGCAGCTCAAATTTGAATAATGCACCAAAGTAAGATTTATTTCAGAAACACAGCAATAATTTTCTAAATTATCAAAATAATTCATATCAATAAGTTAATGTATTGGTAGATTAAGTTATTTGCATATGAAACTGAAAGTAGTGTCTGAATTTTTGTGAAATCCCAGGAAAATAGAAATAAAAGAATCCTTCTTTTAGCATGATTAAACTCTCTCTCCTAAATTACCAGCCTACCTCAGACTTGACTGTGGGACACTAAAAATATCCTCACTGAGATTGGGAACCAGATAAGAATTCAAGCTACTGCCACTATGATCTGCGGCTTTGGATGTTCTGGCCAAGAATATAAAGCAAGAAAAAGAAATGAGGTATAAATGTTATCAAAGAGATAAAATCATATTTGCAGATGACATTGTTGTCTACAGAGAAAAAACCTGAGTAATGAATTGTAAGCTACTGGAAATAATAAGCAGAGAGGTGGCCAGCTACAAAATGAATATTCAAAAACCAACAACAGCGGTATGGGAGTTCCTGCTGTGGCGCAGTGGGTTAAGAATTTGACAGCAGTGGTTTGGGTCTCTAAGGAGGTGAGGGTTCGATCCCTGGCCTGGCACAGTGGGTCAGAGGATCCAACATGGCAGCCGTGGCTCAGATTCAATCCCTGGTCTGGGAACTTCCACAGGCCATAAACAAAACAAAACAAAAAAACCCCCAACCCAAACCCAACAGTATTTAAAAAAAAAAAAAAAAAAAAATATATATATATATATATATATATATATAAGCAATCCCCAGTTAAGACATTATGGGCAAAACAACAACAACAAATTTAAAACTTAGGAATTAGATACTATAAAACTTCACATGATATAATGGAACATAGGAATGAATGGAGAGTCACGTCACATTTCCAGAAGGAAAGATCAAGTATTTCAAAGATGATCATTCTCCCCAAATTAAGTTATAACTTCAATATTTTCTCAATCGAAATCTTGAAGGTGTTTTCCTTGGTACTTAAAGTGATTCCGGAATTCAACTGGATAAAAAACTGAGCTAGAATTACTAGGAACATTTTGAAAATAAACTACAAAGAATAATAAGACAAGATATCAAAACATACACATGTATAATACTTAAAAAGCTGTGGTCCTCCCATTAGAATATGCATTCAAGCCAATGGAACAGGATATAAGCCACAGAAATATAATAAATGACAGGAGCTTAATATAAGATTATTTTCAAATGAGTTGGTAAAAAATGATTTAATCAGTAGTCCTGGGACAATGATAAATAGTCTGGAAAATACAGTTAGATCCTTATGTCGTATTTCAAAACAAGCTACAGAAGAAATTTAGATTTAAACGTTAAAAAAGAGGAAGGCACCAGAATATACCATGAGAAGGCTTTTCTAAAATGTGATGGCAAAGGCACAAAAAATAAAGGAAAAGCAAAATTAAAGGTCAAACCACAAACTGCAAAAAGGCAGCAACGTGAAAAACAAAGAGAAAAAAATAAAAAGACCTTGTTCCTTAAGGAGCTGCTGCAACTCAATAAAGCAAACGCCAGACTTCAACAGAAAAGAGGGAGCAGGAACAGAAAAGGCCTGGAAGGTAGGCAGGGATGGCCAGTTCCCACTGGGAGCCCCACTCCTCACTCTCTCACCTTTCAGATGGATAAGGGGTTTGGAAGACAAGGGCCCTTAGCAAGGCTTCAGGGAAAGCGAGCCTCTTTGGCACATGTGGATGTGCAAACAGATTCAACCACTGGGTGGGCAATCTGACGTCACACATCAAAGTGTTTAAAAATGTATCCTTACCCTAAGGAACAAAGACTTTTCTTTCTTTCTTTTTTTTTTTTTTTTTTGTCTTTTTGCTATTTCTTTGGGCTGCTCCCAGGGCATATGGAGGTTCCCGGGCTAGGGGTCGAATCGGAGCTGTAGCCGCTGGCCTACGCCAGAGCCACAGCAATGCAGGATCCGAGCCGCGTCTGCAACCTACACCACAGCTCATGGCAACGCCGGATCGTTAACCCACTGAGCAAGGGCAGGGACCGAACCCGTAACCTCATGTTTTTTTTTTTGTCTTTTGGAACAAAGACTTTTCTACAGGAATGCTCACCAAAGTATTGCTTTGAGAAGGAGGATAACCTAAGTGGCCAGTCGGAGAAGACAGTTAGAGAAAGTGCCCTGGATCCAGGGGCAAGGCTGTGCCAAGCGCCGCTCACCCCAAAGGAGGCTCTGGAGTGACGGAATGACGAGAAAGGAGCAGGCAAGCTCTGTGCATCGAGTGGACATTTTCAGAAACAAAAATAAGCTACCGCTACACATAAAAAACATGGATGAATCTCAGAAACATGACACCGAGTAGCACACAAAGCTACATACCAATGATTCCACTTATGGTAGAAGAGACACATGAGTGACTGGCAGGGACTGGGGTAGGGGTGGGGGCAGAAAATGACTGGAAACCGAACCGGAGAACTTTGGGACGCAACGGAAAATTCCATGTCTTACTTCTGGCTGTAGTTGCATGACATTTATCATGTGATTCAACATCTGTCAAATTTCACTAACTGTATATAGTTTTAATAATTTCATTATGCATGTATTTACTTAACAGTGAATTTTTTTGTATGTTTTTTGTTGTTGTTGTTGTTGCTATTTCTTGGGCCACTCCCGCGGCATATGGAGGTTCCCAGGCTAGGGGTTGAATCGGAGCTGTAGCCACTGGCCTATGCCAGAGCCACAGCAACGCGGGATCCGAGCCACGTCTGCAACCTACACCACAGCTCACGGCAACGCCGGATCGTTAACCCACTGAGCAAGGGCAGGGACCGAACCTGCAACCTCATGGTTCCTAGTCGGATTCGTTAACCACTGCGCCATGACGGGAACTCCTTTTTTGTATGTTAAGTATACTTTAACAAAAAACTCGGAGGAGATGGTTAGCTAGAAATATACTTTTATATGAAAATATATACTGTATTCTATACCCTAGAATAACTGTTTCTCTCGATAATGGGATTATGAGTGATATTTATTTTCTTCGCTATGTTTTTATGCACTTCCCAACTTTTCTACTTTTATAAATAAGAAAAGGTTATTTTTCATTAAAAAGTATCAATGAGCTGTTCTGTCTAGCAACAAACTTTTTTTCAGGTTCTTATAGGAACCACTGAGTCCCACGCCAGCCCTGAGGCACAACTTTCTGGAGCACCTCTGTTCCAGCCCTTGCCAGGTGCCTGGCTCTCAACAGGTGCTCAGGAGGGGTGGGAGGAGGGCAGAACAGCAAGAAGGACCCCCTGGCCCCAGAGCTTCATTGTGCGGCTGGAAAAACTGAATCCCAGGCACAGGAAGTGACTTTCTCAAGTTTGGAAGTGGTCAAAAAGGAGCCTTAAATCCCAGAGGGCAGTGCTATTTCCACCACACTGGAACACCTGTGAAAACCCCTGGGCTCATCCCTAACCATCCCAGGAGAATTCAAGCTCCTGATGCGCAGAAGGTCAGGGACAGATGCTCTAGGCCAACGTTTCCTACACTTAAGGAACCAGTATCTCATGTCCCGTCCCAGCTTCCCTTGTTTTTTTCTGGTATAATTACTGACTTTATATTTTCTGAAAACTCACTTCACGTAGTTTAAAATTTAAAATGTTACTTTTATCATTTCAAACTTAATTTTTCTGAATTTACTTTTTAAAACTCAGAGTGACCATTTCTGAGCATCTATGCCCACTTGTGAGAGGCTGTGGAGCAGGTCAGGCCACGCGGACGAGGCTGGGCAGGTGCCTCGCCACGTCTGAGCAGAGGCTCTGAGAGCCACTGGGCGTTTCTTCCAGGTCTCCTGCTCTTCCCCTCGCACAGCCCAGCAACAGCACGGTGCACACGGGAATGGCCCCTTCTGCCTGGGTCCCAGACAGAGATGGCTCATGGGGCAGGTCCCCCTCAATCTGCAATCACCAGCTGGGACCTCGAGTGACGTAAAACAGTGGTATTGTACGCCACAGCCACCCGGGAGGCTATGTGTTAACTGCAGCATCACCAGCAAAGACTGATTAACACACCAGCTGAAATCTCCACAAACCTATCCGCTGATACGCTATTAGGGTTGAAAGGAAAAATTTTCAAGACCATCCGCATCTCACAGTCCTTCACGGGCACACACCCATCTTTTGGGAAATACTGGTACAGCCTGAAGGAGGGAGAAGATGGGTACCAGAGGAGATGGAGAGAAAGCAGCAGCTCCAAAGGGAGGCGACTCTAGGGCCACACAGACACAATTCAGAGAGCTCTGAATCTTCCCCTAGGAACTGTAATTTCACAATTCACCACACTCGTGTGTGTGTGTGTGTGTGTGTGTACAACTGCTTTAAGAGTACACATGGATTGTAAGACAGAGTCAATATTGAGAAATGGTAAAATATATAAGAAAGTACCCCTAAGAGTCCAGGGATATTGGGAAGCACGGGGGAAATCAGGGTCAAGGGAGATGACTGCATGGCCAGCTAGTTCCCTAAGTGGTGACGCTTCATGGTTTAACCTTCCAGCTACTAATTCTTAAAACAAAACCCACTCTGACCACTGAAACCGACAAGGTCCTCGCCTAATCTGCAACAAGTATGGAGACACCCCGCATGGCGGACACCACGCAGACACTCAGCACCTTCACTCAGCTCCAATCATTAATGGTCCACTTGTTTGGCGCAGGTAAATTACATTTGCATATGCAAATTATGTCTAAATAGTCTGTGCTATTAATGTTATCACTAATTACATAATAATAGTTCCCAATTTCCACACGGATCAAACTTACAGTTTTGTAGCTATTAGGGAAATTGTGCTTTGTAATTAAGATAATCCTCATTTCCAGATGCTAATTAACTATATAATAATTAGTCTCATTCACTAATGCAAATTAAGGATTTTCATCTTTATTGATAAAGGAGTTGCTCCTTATCGGCTAAGGAAAGATAGTCCTAGAAATCTTGCAGAGAAATACTTTTCCCCCTCTAAAGGTTAAAAGGTAAATCCATTTTTATCAGTCTCATTTGAGAATGCAAATGAGGTCTGATTAATCCAGTCAAAGATAAATGTGCTGGTCTTATTTCAGGACAGGATGTATAGCTTACCGAGTTCATTTCTTTTCTGCTTATAACTACCCAGATAAACAGAGGCACAAGCAGAAGTCCTCCTAACGGGAGTGATTCATCTGTGGTCAGAGGAGGGCCGGGTGCTAAGTGTCTCTTGACTGCACCATCTTTTGTTCCTCCTTCAAGGACCATGGAAGGCATCTCGAAGAAAGCCAGGTCTTCAGGGGCCGGCCAGAGCGCGAAGGAGCGAGAAGAGATTTTTGTGAGTAAATAAGGAGGAAAAAAGGGAAAGCTACATTTGCTTGGATTAAGTTTTCTGTGCTCTGAACAGAATACAAACTGGCACCTCCCATCGTGACTAATGAGGGCTGCCTCCGCGAGAACAGAAGGGCTGACAGCCAGCGAGGCCTAGTTGGCAGGCCCCAGCCCAGGCCTCGCCGCATTCATCATCCGCTAAACCAATCCACCAATTCCGTACCACCATTTGTCATTAATTATGCTAATCAGCACACCATTACTCTCTGATGACACTGTAGCTGTTATTAGCTAGTTATGGCTTTTCAAAAGCACAACTGATTGTGCATGCACGGGCTGTGCGTGCATTAGCCTACAGGGAAGAAATGTCCAATTATGAAAAGAAGAAATTTGCTATTATCTTTTTATAACAAACCAATTTAGTAATTAGAAAAGTCTCTGAACTCACAGGTTCTTTTTTTTTTCCTTCCCTTAAAATAACTGAAGCCAAAAAAAGTGCTTTTCAATATTTCTCTGAAAGAAAAAGAAAAAAAAAATACCCACAGAGATTTTCTGGTGACACTTGTTTAAAAGCAGGGCCTGGGGAAAAACAGTGCACAGGCGCTGGGCACAAAGAGACTCCTGGTGGGCTGGCTTCCGCTTTCCGGTTCTGAATGAATGGGACCCCTTTATCAGGTATACTTCAGTCACTATGAATGCTTGAAAGATGGAAGCACACCCATGCGACCTCTTACAGCTCACTGATGGCAGATCGAAGCTGTTCGCATAACGCCGCCAGACTGTGCGCACCTTACCTGACAGATGCTCACACGAGAAGCACAGCAACGGCCCCCTTTAACCCTCCCGTGCCCCAGTGACACCGCCACGAGCATCAATGCCACTCCGATGACCTTGGAGACGTATAGTGTAGCCAAATTAGCACATGTCCTGTGCGTGGTTTGGGACTGTACTTGGGGCTGGCAGAAGGCGGAAGTCATCTGGCTCCGCAGCCAGACCAAGTCAGTGGAGACTCTTTTCCAAAACCCAAGGCTCCACAGAGGGGCTGGCCCCGACCCCGGCGGTCAGCAGGGCTAACCTGCGGGCTCTTCTGCAAACCAGGCTCTAATCCCAAATTGTTGTGTTCAGGCTGGAGTCCGTACCACTAGTTTTAGAAGCTTAGTCTGTATTAAGAGCTCATTAATATCATCAGAGTAAATGGGCCTATTAAAACATCTTTAAGCAATATCTGAACATAAATCTCCCTAAACTATATTTAATGACTGTACTTAAGATACATTATATGCAAGTCTTAATGAGACATTAGATAGCATTTTGAAGATTAAAATTAGAGAATCCATATAAAGTCTGTCCACTTAATGTGGCCTTAAGCTATACTGATGAAAGCATTACTACCAAATTATCACTGCATTAGAACAAATATTTTTAATCATGTCTGATTTATGCATTCTCTTTTTCACATAATTTTCATTTTCACAAAAATACATGTTGAGTTTGCAAGAGGGGCCACGTGAAAGGTTTCAAGTTTTTGAAATATTCTGGAGGTAAAGTGAATACAGACTTTAGCTAGTACTGCTCGTTGAAAGTGCTGTGAGCCCTGAATCACATCTCTTTATGTTTGGTTTAATTAGTCATTCCAGGACAACGGGCATCCAAATATATTTCCCTTACTTAGTATTTAACTTCCTTCTAGACCAGACCAGATACAACATAGAACCTAACGGAAAATGCTCTGAAGACCAGAACACAGTACAATCAACCTTCACAACACCGGCACTGGTAGCATCGGGGCATGTAACCGAATCTGGTTTCTGGGCTCTCCGGAGAGCCCACTCTCCCTGCCCTGCCCCCCCACGTCCCCACTCTCAGCAGACACAGCTGGACACACATCCTCTGACCAATGGGGTCTGTGACCTTCTGTCTGCCTATCTCCCTTGACCCTGCCATGGGGGGCATCCGTGACGTCTTGCTTCTAGTCCGGGGCTCCTCTGTGAAGAGCAATCGTGTTGCTGGTGGGAGGATTTTTTTTTTTTTTTTTTTTAAGTTTGATCTCCCCAGGGCTAAGAGAACTGAACCTTTTAAACAGCTCCAAGTCCGCCTTAAGACTGTTCCAACAAGGAGGCGTTCTCGGGGCTTGCGGGAGGTGCTGCTGCATAGAACTGAACTACTCAGAGCAAGAGCAGGGAGAGAAAGAGCTGCCAGGGTCTCTCTGTGGGAGGGCTTCTACTCCATCTGAAATAGAAATGTGTATCCCGAGTCTATAAAAATCCTGGTAAGACTTCGTACACTGCGGTCTCTGGAAAACAAGTCAAACTTCAGATGATACTCGCAGAAACATTTCTTCACGTACTGTACTTAGAACACTACACACGCAAATAGCATTTTCCATGCAACACACAAAAAATCTATCCCCTGCCCCCTGTTCCTGGGAGGAGTTTGCCCCAAGGAAAGAAACTGCACCTATCCCGGATCAAGAAAACAGCCCTACAATCCCATGTTGGGGGGTATGTGCTGAGTCCGAAGTACCCCGCTACCAGCTGAATGTGGAGAGAATGTTATCTGAGAACCTGGACAGGGATAAGCCTAGATTAATGTCACCCGGCAGCACGCACAGCCTGAACTTGGATCTGACACCAGCACAAGATGCTTTGCAAAAACTGATGCTTTGGAGAATGGGAGAGATGAATTATCACTGAGGCTTTTTAGGGCTCTTTTTGGCGGGGGGCAGCAATACTTTATATCCAAGTATAACCACCTTTTATAAATGCTATTCAATTATGAAAGACTTCCGGGATTATGTAAATCAAGACAAGTCAACTGATGACACCTCTCTTAATAGAATGAGATTATCTAGGTTTTTTTTTTTTTTCTCCTCTCCCCCTTCAGAGAAGGAGAAAGTAGTACAATTTAAACACTCTGGTCATGAAAAGAAGACCCCTCCTCTAGCTTGTGAAATCCGCAGCAACAAGCCTATTTCCAATTGCTTCTGCTAGATACTCTCTCCCTAAAAGGAACTACTTCATAGTACAATCTCGCATTTTTAACTGTATGAATTAGGCATTCTTCATAAATAACAGCTATGTTCTATACACAGGAGCTCCTTTTTATTAGGGACACAGTAACGAACAATGAGCAATGTGTTCTATTATTCTTTGTCAAATCACAAAATGCTACATTAGAATAACTGTGCTGGTCAATGTAATACAGTAGATTAAATTCAACTTCTGTGGAAAAACCACTGTAAAACAGCATGATAAGAAGGCTATAAAAAATTTAATTTTACTCCAAACTCCATCACAAAAAAAATGGTGTGAAAAGTAATTTTGCATAATCAGTACACGCCATCTGGAACAATTAACCGATTTCTATAGAACTATGAGGATCAGTCATATCTGCTTATTAAAGATCAGAAATTATACAAGTAATAAATCCTTGAAAAAACTAAGCGTACTCCCGCCTGTCAACGCTATTTTAACTTCAAATACTGAAGAACGCCTGATAAGGCTGAAAAGAAGAGATTAATATATGCAAATTACATCCAGCATTTAAAATCCCCACAACTGTCTCCGGTTTTCTGTCCCTTATTGCTGCCTTTATGTTTTATTCATACACCAACTCACCTGTCACTTCATAAGCTATAATATTATGGGGGTATTATTAAACAGCATAAAGCCGTGCTTTAATTGGAAAGCTTCATTGCATTTTCCAATTATTTGGAGTAAATTAAAAGCAGATGCACATAGTTTAATAAGGAGTCTAATATCAGTTCCGGGAAATCAAAATTCATTGTCATTACTAGGCCGTGATAGTTTTGCAAACTGTACTCAATTTCAGAGGTTTTTCAAAAGAAAATCTGTCTATGCAATCTGTTAATTGTCATTCGGTTAATAACTGTTTAAATATCCAAACTACACAGCAGCTTCCTATTAAAAAAAATTAAACTATGGGGTTTGTGCAAGCAAACAAATACTGCGAGCCACTCCTGGGCTGGGCTGGACTCTCAGACCTGCCCGTTCACCATAAAACAATGAAGGCTGGGAGCAGCCTCCCCCCCAAACCCCCGACCCTCCCCAACGTGGCAGCCTTGCCCGCCTGCCTGCCCACCCAGAGGGAAGGGAAGGACAAAGAGCAGCGGGTCGGGTCTGTACTTCCCCAGCACCAGGGGCTGCAGCACTATCAGACAGCTCTCGGCGGAAAAGGGCAGAAGCTGTGTTATAAATTGTGTTTCCAGAGGTCTGCGCTGCTCAGCAAAAAATTACCTTCCAAAGTTTTAATTGGTCCACCTAAAATAAATCCTTTTAATGGGTGAATTAACCGATTCAGGCCGCAAACATGGAAAAATCAAAGAAAGCAAACGTCGTGAGCAATTTGTTTTTAAAAAATCGACCCCTGAAGGGCCATCCCTTACTGGCTCACGACCCACCCGGGAGTGGAGGGTCCCCGAGGCCATGCATGGGCTGCCCCAAGGCCTGCAAGCGGACTGAACTGCCAGACAAAGGGCGAAATTCCAAGCTGCTGTGGATTTAAAGAATGAAATCTTAAAGGTTACTCTTCATGAGGAATCCTGTTCACAGCTGTAGTAATATTACAGCTCTGCAGCTACAAGTTGCATACATACAAATACGTGTAACTAAAGCATTTACAAATGAAAAGTCACGGGGATACTCAAACTAGTACACGTAACCTTTTCATTTTTATACCAAGTGACAGATTTTCTCAAATCCTAGGTGTGTAAATTATAATAGGACAAGCAGTAATTGACTTTTAAACCCCACCCACTGCGAGGGCTACAATTAATCTGTTTTTAGCAGAAGAACTGCTGCTCTGCAAAGTTCATAACTTGTAGGCTCTTCTCCCCAATCCAATTAAAACCTAAAAGTCTTTCTAAAAGGTAACAGCACGGAATTTATTCTTCATCTGCTGGTTCAAAGGGCACGGCAGCTAACACCCCAATCATCCAAGAGCAAGTGCCCCCCTCCCCAAAGCAGAGAGGACTCCAAATGCTTGAACATGAGAGAGTTCTGGCAGAACAACCAGAAACTATGCTCAAAGATGAAGATAAAAGCAATTCTTGTGCAGTGATCCAAAAAATAGCATCTCTTTTTTTTTTTTTTCAAAATTACCTGTTTTAATAAAGTAGACATACTGTGCCAACCGAACCATTTAATTATCTGCAAAAATGATGAATCAAAACAATAGTTTGCAAAAATAAATGACTAACCTCTGATTAAAATGTCTGTCCTCATTAAATCCAAATAAAAGGTACAATATCTTTTTTAGAAATTGTAGTCTGAAGAAAGGAGCAACCCCTTAGCACCGAGAGATGGCCTGGCGTCCTCCCATAAGATGGGACATCTAAGAAAGTTGTCTAAACTACTCTCTCAGGCCCTGACAAAGAGCATCTTCGGCGCATGGTGTGTCCGGCGGCTGCCCAGCCCGCCCTCGGCACAGGCCGTGGAGCCAGGCAGGCCCAGCCTGGCAGCGGCTCTGGAGCAGGAGGAGCCTTCATGACCAGCTCGGTGGGTGGTGGGACTCTTGGGTGCACTTAAACCAAGCCCTGGCTCCCAGCCTCGGAGGGCGTCTGGGGCCAGGGTCCTGGGATGGGAGGGCCAGGAAAGAGCGAGCCACAAACCAAAAGGCAAGGCAGAAAGACGTCACGCTGTTTAGAGGGCCAAGCACAGATGTGCGCCTTTCTCAGGCAGAGCTGGTCAGAGGAGAAGGGAAGGAGAGCAGAGGCCGATTTGAATGTTGAGACGCTCTCTTCACAACGGTTTCACCCAGGTAACACACTCACAGCTCAAGCAATTACTGACCTCTGAACGAGGATGGAGGCTGGTCTCAGAGGACACCAGGAGGTCCTGGAACTGGTGGGGTCCCTCCAGGTGTGGTTCCCCTCCTGCCAGGCCCCCTCCTGAGTGAACTTTAGGCAGGGCAGGGTCCCACAGCAGGGGAGACCAGCGCTCCCTGGATGAGTGTCTGTGACAGTGATTCCAGCTACCACTTCTGGGGTGCCCACTGGGTACGAGGCCTTTCTCATACACCATCCCTAACCCTCAAGATTCAGAAGAGGAAATGACTGATCCTTGGGGTTCCCGTTGTGCCTCAGTGGTTAACGAATCCCACTAGGAACGATGAGGTTGTGGGTTCGGTCCCTGGCCTTGCTCAGTGGGTTAAGGATCCGGCGTTGCCGTGAGCTGTGGTGTAGGTCGAAGATGTGGTTCAGATTCCGTGTTGCTGTGGCTCCGGCGTAGGCCGGTGGCTACACCTCCAATTAGACCCCTAGCCTGGGAACCTTCATGTGCCTCGGGTGCAGCCCTAGAAAAAACAAACAAAAAACAAAACAAAAAAACGAAAAAAAAGAAAGAAAGAAAAAAGAAAAAAAAAAAAAGAAGAGGAAATGACTGATCCTTACCTGAACTGTCCAAAGTCGTGCAGCCGGGAAGGATAGATACGAAGGGTAGATTTCAAGAACCAACCCAATGACAAATATCACAGAGGGCCTCCCGCAGGCGGAGTCCTGGGCTGGGCGTTAGATACTCACCTGGGAATGAGGCTCGTGGACCTCACCTCCCAGGATGGACCCCGGACTCCAGCAGAGAACTGAGCACTGAACAAGATGTTATAACCAAAGACAGACTGCCCCTCTTAGGACGCGGAAACCAATCAGATGGCCAAAGTTTACAAGATGCATGAACAGCCAAGGGGCTTGCGGGCAAAAAAGCTGCCCACGTTGGGCCTATAAAAGGCCTAATCACCTTTGGCAGAAGAAGGGTGAGAGGCGGCTGTGTAATTCATGAGCCAAAGGACCCCCTGACAGGAGTGACTCTGGCATTTTGTTAGCATGGGGCATATTTAAGGTAAACACAGGAGGCAATGGAACAGAAAGACGGGCACGTTTATTGCCTCCAGGTAGCAAGCGATTAAGTATCTAAGGGTGTCACCAGGAGCGATGCTTACGGCCAACGAGGCAAGCTTTACTCTCTCATTCAAAATTATGGATGTTGCCTCGCCAGTGGATCATGAGGTGGTTCACGCTGTAAAACAAGCCAGGCGTGAGAAGCTGCTCTCCAACAAAGGATCTCAACCTTGGATGAGAGCGCATCACTCACTGTCTCCGAGACAATCGAAAGACAAATCTGAGGAGTGAGGAGCCCCATTCTCCGGGATGCGTGATGAATACATGCCATCCAAACTCCAGGCTGGAGCCCCGAAGACGGTTTTCTAAACATAAACAGGTTAAGACCACCACTGGCCACTAATACAAAGACGGGGAAAAGCATCGGGTACTCAGGACACCAATGCCAAACGCATGACAATGGATGGATTCAGGTCTTCTGTCCACGGAAAAGGTGGCTTTACTGTCACAAAACAGATCAGAACGCAGGGAAGCACATGCGTCCGGATGCAGAGGGAGGTGCTCGTCCTGTGTGACGGACGAAGGATAACTTCTCATCTCATCCCTGAATCCCATACAGCCAGTCAACTTCTCCCTGAGCCCTGCCCACGCCCACATCTTTACGCGCTGTCATCAGGAATTTAGGGACGCTCACCTGGAAGCGGATTCTGTGACTACTGTCGTCTGTGAGGCTGGAGCCTGGGAGCTGGGCCACACAGGGAGCAGAAACCAGCAGGAGGGGAACACACAGGGGCTGGAAAGGGCTCCGTGACCTCCACAGTGGCTGGCCCTTAGGAGGCCCCATCTAGAGAATGGAGCTTCAAAACGTGACACTGAGGAGATGGTCAGTTCAAATAAGAGCCCTGTTGTGGGCAGGGCCCAGAGAGCTGGGGCAGGGCTGACTACAGAGTCTAAGTGCAACCAAGTACGAGAGCAAAGTCAGACATTATTAAAACAAATTAACAGACTCCATTTTAATAAAAGCAAAACGAAATTCAGCTCCCTGAATGTGTTTCAAGATGTTACCTTAATTACATGACTTTTCTACTACTGAGAGATAGAGACAGAAAAAGAGACAAAGGACTAATTTGATAAAGGCTGCTCCTAGGCAGGAGGGCTCGGTAAACCCCGACTACCTCATCCATCCCAGGGAAAACCTCGGAAGAAGAGCTAAGAGCAGATGAAGAGCTGGAATTAAGTGCCTTCCCTTTGTTTTCGGCATTTCTCTGGCTCAGCCTTCAGAAAGGACCCCAATCACGCTACCCACCAGGAAGAAAATTATATTGGGGAAATGGAGGCATATTTCTGCTTAAAAACCAAAGAAGATAAACATGCAGGGAGAAAGGTGTCAGAAAGTTGTTTTTCCCTCTAATTGTCCCTGTGTCTGAGAACCTTACAGTCAAGGCCGTGTTCAGATGGAATTTCTCTGAAGTCTGCAGGCAGAAAGGATAGATTTGCTGGTAACATCTCAGGTCTTCCGACCCACAAAACGCACAGCCTCCTCCCCACCCAGCCCCAGCCCTCGGGGATCACACGGCTACCTCAGATACCTTAGATGGCTGACACGAGAAAGCTTCCAAAAAATACGAGCTGAACCACGGTTATGTTTTTACTGCTGACGGCGTTACGGCAATCACAGATGTCGAGATGTGGGCATTTAGAGCCTGCAAGGCTTGGTGCTGTGCCCACATCCCTGGGCTACAGGGCCAGCAGCTGGCTCTTCCCACGGCCTCTCGGCCGCCTCGCTCGAGGTCTGAGGAGGGGGATGTGGCCCATTAAACCAGCGCTGCCTAAACTCTGCCATGCTCCAAAACCAGAGAGAATGAAAGCACGGCAGGGGGTGGGCACCTTTTAAGAACACTGAAGTATCTGTCACCTAATAATATTTTTCATTTTTCACGATGACTTAACTGGAAAAAGTCTTAACTTTCTCCTGCCGGTGGAGCACAGGAAAAGCAGAAATGCAAGCCCGGAGCAGAGAGCAGCCCCTCAAGCACTTTTCCATCAAAAAAACCAGAGGCACATGGAAGAGTTTATGGAAGTCGCCGGCTCGCTCTGCCAAGTGCGTCTTTCCCTCCTGCCCCCAAGCCATCATTCTGTCACCTCCCCAGGAAGGGGCTCGTGGGCTGCTTGCCACAGAGAACGGCCCACATCTAAGTGACAGTGCGTGACAGGAGGTCGGGGTTTTGTGGGGGTGCCGAGCCGAACCCTGTCAGGCAGCCTTCGCTGCCAGTTTCTCTGGCCTGAGGACCATGGTTCCTCGCCGCTGAGAAATCACCTTGTACACGAAACCATTCGAGGGAGCACAGGACGAAGACAAGCCGGTGCGTCCTGAGCGCTAATTCTCACCCAGGCTTTGGGCTCGTCCTCTGAGCACAGCCCTGCAGGGGAGGCGAACACGGAGAGGAGGGACAGTCCTGCACCACTTCCCGATTTATAAATACCCTTACGCACTCCGGATCCTCACGACCATCATGGGCAGGCGGGGGGCAGCTGCCACATTATCTTACAGGGATGACTAACCAGCATCCAGTGACTTGCCCAGGGTAACGTAACAGCTCTGGTGGGGAGCCGTTCATATATATTGTGCAGTGTGCAACCTGTGTGGCCACTCTCAGTGGCTGTGTGATGGCCACACATGCTTCGGGCCCCAAAGGCTCCATCGGTCACATGCTGAACCTTCTTCCACGGGTTTCCCGCTGCCCTCAAAAAGGGAACACGGGGCCTGGCACATGGCAGCTCCTTCTACGGAATGAACAGAGGAGTTAAAATCTTTCTATTCTCTTTGCCTTTAATTACATCCTCTGCTCTAAACATGGCCTCTGCGGTCCCAGGGCTCCCAGGTGACACCTCTCCGACACAAAGCAGTGTGGGGGAAACCTGCATGGGCGTGCACCCAGCTGGAAGGCAATGAGAACCCCATCAGGGAAGAGGCAGCGTGGGAACGGGCCTTCCAGATGGGTCAGCAGAGAAGGTGCGGCCATCTGGGCCACGGGACCCGCAGGGGCGAGTGTACAGGAAGACACAGAGGGGAGGCTGCAGGGGGTGACCCAGGCTGGTGGGCACAGGTAGAGACACCAGACAGTCCCAACGTTGGGTAGGTGAGGTATGAATCAGTGCCGGTGACCGTGGGCTGGGGCTGGCGCAGAGGTCTGACCTGAGGAGCTGTGCTTTGGGGAGATGAGTCTGCCACCTGGGCAACTGGACTGAGGCTTGAGAAGCCAGGCCGAGGAAGTGTGAGGCAGCCAAGCCTGGTACCTGCCAGGTCTGGACCCAGCCAGCCCCTTCAGTTGGGAGGAGGAAAACAAAGGGGACCACACTTGGCGCTCAGGTCCAGAAGACGCCACAGGGGAAGAGGACGTGGTTACGAACTTCCTCTGTCACAGGGTCATCCAGAGCCCAGCGGAGGGGTTTCAGGGTCTCTCTCCGCAAGATCCTAGCGGAGGCGCTTGCAACGTGGAGCACCTCCAGGAGGCAAGAGTTCCCCAAGCGCCCTGTGCGTCTGCCTGCACAGGCTGTTCATTAACTTTGGTGACACAGCGGCCATGGTGGGTGTATGAAAGCACATCCAATTAGCCAGGCCGACATGAATGTTTGCACTCTTAAATCTTGTGCATTTCGAAAGGGTTAAAGCTTATTATTAGCATATAATTTACAGTCCTTTCTCCCAGGAAAGGAATAATGCACAGTAAATGCCACATTCATTTTAATAATACATGTTACAGTCTGTGCCCAACATCTGCACAAAGGTAAAGGAGACAGATTTTTTTGACGTGTCCCACTCTGCCATCTAAACACAGGCTTTTTGTTTCTTAAGTGACGGAAGGTTTAATCAAGAAAGCAGGCAATTCATCAATCGAAACAAGGCAGCGTGTGAGCGCCTGACAGCACACACATGGTTGTGTACAGAGCAAACCTGGCCACCTGTCACCCGCACCTTTACATCAGGATGTACAGATACACGACGCGATCCATTCCCCGCCCACTCCCACTCGTTTCGGCTGCTGCTTATGCTATTTTCCTTTGTGCTCGATTTTGTTGTCAGGGCAGGAAGAGATGGATAGACAGGGGACGCAATGGCTGTTAGAGGGGACGATAAAAATTTATGTGCCTTTGGAATGACTTATTCCCTCCCTGATCTGAGCACCATTATGATAAATACGTTTTCACTTCATTGAGGAGTTTTCCCCATGTGCTATTGTCTGGGGCTGCATCAAACGGATGCTCCTCCCGCGGATCCCGGACACCCTCCCACGCGCTCGCCCCTCCCCCACCCCTCCGACCAGTCCGAGGGGAGCCTGAAAATGCCGGGCTCCGAAGTTCAAGGCCACATACGCCGTGCGAGCGTGTCCACGGATGACAGAGGCCACGGCAGTGGCTGCGAATGCAGAGGGGGACTTGCTCTGGGGCTCCCGGTCCAAGGTGGTGACCCCTCCCCCCCTCCTTTGAGGTTATCAACCCACTTGCAGGCTGACACTCAACCAGTGCACGGGAAAAGGAGACACACACTACACACACACACACACACACACACACACACACACACACGCACACACACACAGCACACATGCAAATTCTTCAGCTGAAACGCCCTGAAGTTTACACATAGAGCAGCCGCTGGTTAGAACACCTTGCCCAGGAAAGAGCGGCATTTTGCATGCACCCTATTGTTTCCGTCTCTTGGCCTTTGTTTTTCCAACCCGGCAGTGCTTCGCGATCATTAAAGTGTTAAGTTTATATTCGATTTTCCAGGTGAGTTTTTTTTTCCCCCTAATTAAAAGATAAAAATAATGTAATCACTAGCAGTGAAGGGAAAATATGTTTATAATTGTTTGGTATGCGGCAGACGAGTTTTTAAGTAATCACACTGTAAAATATACAGATTTTTTTTTTTCATCCTAAGATGAAGAGCTGGTGGCAGAAATTTTATCCAATTGGATGAAATATATAAATCATGAATTTCATAATACTGATAATTAAATGTCCATCTTCCAATTTAAATGAGGACTAGATTAAAACTGCATGGAGAAGGCTGATATTCAGAAATCATTAATTATTTTTAATTGCTTTGCGCTTTCCTGGTCTGATGTTGGAGTTATACGGCTCGTACAGGGTTCTGTGTTTCAGATAAAATCCTCCTTCCCTCTGCACGGGTGTCGCGGCGAAAATGACGGGCCAATGGCCCCAGACTTGGGCGTGCTCATATGTTTCCTAGTGTCAAACATCTTGAAAAGGGACTGGTTTTTAAGAAGGAACAGCTGTGGAGGGCAATAAGTTGGCTTTTCCAGCAATCAGAAAGAAAAGGGGGAAAAAAATTGAAAGAAAACAGAAAAGTGAAAGGCAGGGTGACCGCACCCCGGCCGGCCAGGGCGGTTCCAGGTTGTGGCTTTGTCCCGGTGGAACCGTGTGCCCCTTTCACTCTCAAAAGTGACGACGTGGGTGGCAAATTACAGGTCAGCTGGGTGCTGACGGACAGTGGAAGAAGTTAGGTGCCAAAAGGGAAGGAAGCCCAGTCCCACCGCCCTTGCACCGTGAGGCCTCAGCGCCTGTCTGCAGGTGGCTCATCCTGAATTCAGGGGCTGCTGGAGTTGGAGATTTGGGGTTTGATGACATGCCGGTTTTAGTACGCATTTGCTTACCTTTACTATTGCATAGGCCTAGGGCCATTTTTTCAAAAGGGAGAAAAGTAAGTTCTTGGGATTTTTTCACCTGGGGATATAAATCAAAAGACGACCACGGAGCGGTGCCCCACACCTATGGCTCGAGCTCACGAAGGATTAGAACCTGCCAGGAGGTTGACGACCCAGTCCTAGGGGGGAGCAGAGCGGTCCAGGTGCCTCTGGGCCAAGCCGCCCGCTACAGGAAGCCTTGCACGTGTGTCCCTCCAGCTGGCCAGGAGGCCGGGCAGCCCCTCTTTCCTGACGTCCCCGAGTCGCCGACCCCCAAGGCACGTGACACCCGGCCCAAGAACGTTCTTAAGGCACATCTCATGTAGGCAGGAGCGGCTCCTCTCACACGGGCACACGGCCTGGCCTCCCAGATGCTCTGAAAAGCCTGTTTCGTCGTTCCCAGCATCTCACAGGCCCTTCCTCTCCACGAGGAAGGAGTCACGAAAGGAAAAGTCAGGCTCTTCCCCAACAACCAGCTTGCTTTTATGTTGTCTGTAAGGAGACGGTTGACCCAGAACCAAATTCGGAATCTGCCCTTCAGACGAAAGCGCCCCTCCGCTCCCTCCCTACCTGCTATCCTGTGTTTTCAGTCACTTTTACGTTTTCCTTTTTCACTTTTTAGGGCTGCGTCTGCAGCATATGGAGGTTCCCAGGCTAGGGGTCTAATGGGAGCTACAGCCGCCGGCCTACGCCACAGCCACAGCCACGCGGGATCTGAGCCGCGTCTGCGACGGACACCACAGCTCACGGCAACGCCGGATCCTTAGCCCGCTGAGCGAGGCCAGGGATCGAACCCGCAACCTCATGGTTCCCAGTCAGACTGGTTAACCACTGCGCCACGACAGGAACTCCTACACTTTCACTTTTTCACTGCCATTTTCACCTAGTTACACGCATTTTGGGAGCTACCTCGCATCTTTCTGGAATAGGCAGAAAAGAAATGAACGCTCAGACATTTAAACATCTAAAAAAACAGTTATAAGAACATAAAAAGGCAGGCCTTCATCATCCGGGACTAAAATCGAAGACTCTCAGGAGAGAAGATACGCTTTCAAGGAAAACTAACAGCCGCTGAGAATCCTGACGAGGAAGCTGAGGAGTTGGGGCTTTGGGACACGGAGCTGCAGAGAGCCACCCCAGGGGACAAGGTCTTAACAGCACAGACCAGAGGGGGACACACCAGTCAGGACACGGCCAGGGAAGCGTGAGCCCAGGGGCTGACGTCTATCAATCGTCAGAACAACTTAAAAAGTGGTTTGCCGAACCCGACCCTCACGCACGCAGGTAACAGAGTGAGCCAACCAGGCATCCACCACCTTCTTTCATCTCCTTTTTTGGAGGAAAACCATCTTCAAAGCCTACAGAGTGAATAACTCGGTGACGGGGGACGTGAGGGGCCAGAAGGGAGAGGAGACGCGGGAGCGGCCAGCGCCGCCACGCTCAGGCTGCGTCGGGGGGCCGGCGGGAGGCCAAAGACCGCCAGGGTCTCTAAGGGACGCTGGCGGACAGGAGGTCCCAGGGGACAGCACCACAGGACAAAGTCATGTCCTCAAAAAGGGACAAGGAGAAAGTCACTGCCATGTGGCCTGGAAGTGATCTCCAGCAGAATTCGAAAGCACATGAGGAGTCAGAAGACTTAGACGGCGATCCCTGGGACCAGCCGGGCTTCCCGAGAACATGCCAAGTGACCAGGAGGTCTGGGCCTTTTCTTATTACGAGAGCAACGCGTGCTGTCACGGAAAAAGGAGACACCGCAAAGAAACGAAAAGAGACAAGAGCAGGACGATCCAGCGAAAACCACTGTAAACAGCCCGACACGTACCTTTCCAGACCTGTGGATGCGCTTTTTAAAAACATGATCACATTGCACATTCTGGTTGTCACTTAATATTCGTGCACATCTTTTTCTCTAAATCACTTTTTTTTTTTTGGATCCTTGAAAAGTTATGGCCACGGTGTGGATGTTTCATAATTCAACCACCTGCCTTTGTTTTAGACATTTATAATACCTACCCCCGCCCCTCTTTGGAGCATGATATGTAAAAAGCAGCAGTGCTCGCCGTTGTGGATCAAACTTTCTTGCACATCTGTAAGTATTTCTCAGAGGAAATTCCTGGAAGAGGAAGTGAGGATCAAAGGTGTGCTTCATGCCATTTTGACGAGGGTACGAGGTGGCAAATTAGCCACATAAGCGTCTCAGGATTTCAGCACGGAGTCTGGAGAAGCTCCTCACCCCACTTCCGTGGGCAGGAGAGAACGAACCTGAACCGTGGGGAAGCCAAGAGAACGCGGTCCGCCAGTGGCTGGACGGGTGCAAACCACCAGCAAGACGGCCCAGCTGAACGTGGGAGGCCCTGCAGAGACGGGCTGGGCAGCTCCGAGGCGCTGGTCCCGGACGGACGCTGGAGGGTTTGAGCAGCGAATCAGGCCGAGGGCGTGCCCCGGAGGGCACAGAGGGCACCCCGGGCACGGCAGACACTGGGCTAAATGCTCTCCTCCCTCCCCCCCTCCTCCACAACCACCTCACGGCACGTGGCTGTGCCGGGGCAGAGCCACACACGGCCTCCACCGGCTTCTCCGGCAACTCTGAGTGTGTCCCTCCCTTTGCAGCCATGGCAGAGATAAACTGTCTGAGTGAAGGGTCCGGACGGGATATATCAACAGGTATGCCCTTGGGAAAACATTGAAAAGCCACTATTACTTTAATAACCACATATACAAGTTAAATGTGGCCTGCTTTCCAAATTTCGAATCACATTGTTCAGAAATCTCCTTTTCTTAGGACGGGACTGCGAATGAAGGGCGCAGTGATCCCATGTTTTAAGGAATGAACCAGAGCAGCCCCGGAGTTTGCACCAAAGCCTTGGTGCCTGAAGACTGCAGCCAACGTGCGCCAGAGCCGGTTTCGGGGGGAGAGCAGTTTGATGACTCATTTCATTACCAGCACAGCACCAGCCATCACGGCAATCGGGCACAGGGCATGGGCTGGGGCCTGGGGCACACGGTGCCTTGACTGTTTGGGGAATAAACCATTGAAACTTTAACTTCGCAACACCGAGCTGAGACGTGCCACTCAGTGCCAGATACTGCTGGAACGGGGGGTGTGTGTGGGGGGGGGTCTCTGCTCCCTTCCAGCAGAACGGCTCACAGGCAGGCTGCCGATGGGCGGGCGGGCAAGCTTCCCAGCTGCACCACGGTTGCCCAGTGCTGAGCTTGCAGGCCTCGCGGAGCCAGCGGGTCCTGCGGGGGTACGTCTGGCAGCATCATAACCAAGCCGTCCCGGGCCCCGGTGGAGCCGTTTGGTGCCTGCAGCCACCGAGGGGGCCTGAGCTGCCTGCTGCCGTGGGCTACAGCCTCAACTACCTCTGTTTGGAAGATAAAATCCAATTGACTGCCACTTACATAAATGTACCAGGAAGTTTCTGAATGGCGTCCCCTGTGTCTTGAGGCTGTTACCTCGGTATTGCTGAACTAACAGCTGAAATGAACCCAGACAACACCTCATCAAAGCCGTGGGGCGAGGAAGCAGTGGTCCAGAGGCAGACAGAACATGCCTGCCAAACGGAGGAGCTTTCGCTCTGTGGGCCCTTCGCTGCAGAAATGTCAACAGCTGGGAAAGCCATCAGAGAACTCAGGTGAGTGGGGGGGCAGCCGAACGCTGTGGCTGGAAAAAGATTTGCAAGGTGGAGGGGAAAAGTCATCTGCTTTGATGGAGCTTTCCTCGTGTGCATTCTGAACGGGGCCGCCCTGCTGGATTTCACAGGCCTATTCTGCACTACTCCGCCACTAAGCATCTGGGGAAATATTCAGCTTTTCTACAAAATAGGTCATCTTTCCACACTTGTTATGCTCCTTGTCGACTCTGCTGAAATAGCCAGAGCACAAAAGAAATTCTCCCTGGAGAGGCTTCTCTTAGACAACACGTTCCCACTCCCCGTGGGGAGAGCGATGCCTGGAGTGGGGCCAGGCACGGGGGCGAGGGCTCTGAGAAAATCCCTGCCCTTGCCCTTCCCCGGCAGGAGTGCACCCAGAAATGGAACAACTGACCTCTGCTTATCCTTCCAAACCCATTAGGGAGTGATCATAACAAGAAAAACGAATACTGACACGAATTATACCATTGTTCTAGTTCATCCATTTAGCAACCCGAAGTTGTGATTTTTAGAAAAAAAGATTACCTTTTAAATAACCGATTCATTATGGTACATGAACGAATGCCATGTTCCTGTGTGCGAAACGTCACTCAGCGTTAAGGGGGTGTGCTGGTAAGTGGCACCGATTTGCCACTTCCCCCTCATGTACAAACACCTCAGACTGGAGGCCCCGTATAACCAGAGTCAAGTTTGTGGGTTTCCTCGGCTCTAAGCAAGTCACCTGCTCTGTCAGGCATGTAGTGAAAGTCCGTTTTGTAATAAGGCTTGTGAGGTTTCCCTCTCTGGGTGAAGGTGAAAAAGGAAACTAGGGCTGATAAAAGTTCCCGCCAAGGTAACACTATCCATTTCAAGGCCACGTCCAGAAATCACAGACTCATACGACGGGGGCAGGTGGCAGGGAGACCGCCAGCACACCCTCTGGCCACAAACCTGGCTTTGAGAAATGAGAGGTGAGGACAGACGAGGATACAGAGGGCAGGTGGCACCAGGCCTTGGCTCTGCGTGGTCCCCAGTCCCCGTGGGAAATGTGCCCAAGATCTGGCAGGTGAACAATGTGGCTGGCGACTATTCTCAGGAAACTTCCCTTCAAGCTTGTGAAATCCACACACTGTTTTGCATCATTAGTTTCAAAACACGCCGAGTATCTGGCCCTTCTCTAAGTGCTGTGGTGACCTGGAGGAGAGGGGAGGCCTGGCCCCTGCAGGGAACGGGCCCCTCGCAGGGAAAAGAGAGGAGGAGGACACACAAGTGCCACTGGAAGTCAGGGAACACGTGGAGGGAGGTGGTGCCCGGGACGCAGACGCAGAGCTGGCCCTCTGCAGCAGCCCCACGTACCTGATATGGCATAGAGATTGGAGTGCTGGTACTCATAGTCAGCCCGAGTGCTGTTCCTGCCTCGGAAGGTAGCAGGGAGCGTGAGCGAGATGTGCCTGAGAAAGACAGAGGAGAAAAGCGGTTACAGGGCGCATGGAGCATTCCCCGAGGCTCAGAACACACCCTGTGCCACTAACGGCCCGTGGCACGCAGCACAGGGAAGCAGGCACTCCTGGCGGGGTTGGGGGGGGGCCCTGCCCCCTCAGGCAGGGCTCCCCACCAGCTCCAGTCCCCCAAGGAACTCCGAAGTATCTGGACATCAGCAGCCACCGTTTTCCATACTGGGAAGGACCAGAGGAAGAAAGGGTCTCCCGAGCCTTCAGGGGTGTGCCAGATGCCTCGAGGAGGTGGGGAATTTAGTTCCCACCTCTGCCCACTGGGCAAAGTGTACCCAAGGGACCAGAACACTCGGCTCTCAACATAAGCCTCGGCTTGTCCTGGCATCTTGGTCCCATTATCTACCCAGTGGCTGGCACACCTGTCCCGAGGGGCTGCTGAGCCTCACAGAAAGCACTTTTTGAAGGAAGGAGTGGGTGTTATCATTGCCACGTGAGTCCCGGAGATGCACATGCCTCTGAATGCCATGTCGATGCTGGCCAGGGCAGCTCCCCGCACAGTGTGAGCGGCTGTTTCACCAAAGCCCAGAGTCCATCTGGTGTGGTCATCGGCTGCCTCGAGCCAATGCCGAGAATATGACAGTAATAGGAAAAACATTTCAAACCCAACAGGTCTGGGCGTAAAAAGCAGCACAGTTACCTCTTCTTGGTATGACTGGGGGTTGGTTTGAGCTCTGGTCACACACAGGCATTTCCAAAATGAAGAGACTGGGGTGACAACCACAGAGAGGAAGCCTCACACTTTACATGTTGCCCTTCGCACACAAACGTGTGCCCTCCGAGAACATACAGACTCCTGGGAGGAAAGGTCCTCTTGGCAGGGCCTGCTCCCATGGGGCCAGGGGTGGGCAGGAGCCTCCCGGGACCAGATGAGCACCAAGGCTGCAGAAGGCTGTGGCTTGAGCCCTGAAGGCCAGCACCTGTGCCACCAGTCCAGCTGACCAGGCAGCAGGCCCGGCTGAGTGCCTGGGCGGCGGGGGAACCAGCAGGAACAGCACGTGAGGCATGTGTCCACGGGGCAGGAAGTGAACCTGCACTGTTGGCTCATGACTGGCAAACTAAGAATGCAGACGTGAGCGCTCCCTGCAGGGAGCTTTCAGGCTACAGGGGACAAAGGCGCAGGAACGGGCTGCTGCACAACGACTTGGCTCAGAGAATACAAACCCTTTGCCCAGCGAGCACGGAAGCAAGGAACAACACGCTCTGAAAGGGGCACAGGGCTCTAGCAACACCTTCTCGGAGGAGGATGCGGGTGTTACAGGAGGAAAAAGGGCTGAGTGGGCAGCTGGGGAAAGCCGACTCAGGTGCAGGGTTAGGGTACCCACAGGAAACAAAGCCGGCCCAGCCGGGAAAGGACACCACATGCCACACACACCACGGGGACTGGATTCTATCCACTCAGATGAAGGTCCCCAAACTCTGTTCCGCCTGTCACAGCACAGATGCAGGCACTAGAGGCGCCTGGGAAGTTGCTAACAATACAGATTCACAGCCCCGGCCCTGGGGAGTCTGGTTCAGTGCACTTGGGGTGCAGCCCAGAAATCTTTTTAACAAGCTCCAGCAGTGACTCTGAAGACCGGCCAGGTCTGGGAACTCGGGGAGGTGAGCAGCAGCTGCAGAAGGGCTTTAAGCCGTTGATCAATGCCTCTGACCACAGCACTTAGTCAATGAAGCTGAGCAAACAGAAGAATGAATTATTGACTGTGGTTGTGGTTGAGCAGAGCTAAAATGATGACAGGCGACCCTGTGGAGGGGACTTGCCCAGAGCGGGGCCCTGGGGCCTGCAGATCCCACGGTTTTCTTACGGTTTTGCAGATCGCCCCCGCAGGGCAGGTGTAGGGCCTGGTACAAAATGAAAATGTGGGGACCTGGGTCAACTATTATTAAGAATTTCAGGACAGTGACAGCAGAGCGTTAAACCGAGTGTGGGCCCCTTTGGCACGCACTGGCTCACACCCACCAAGCTGCCCCGAGGCTTCTGCATCCACTGCAACCACGAGGGGACTTCCAGGGGCTGGAGGAGACCTGTGCTTTGGGGCTGCCACGACCGAGACTGCTAAGCCTGGAAAGCCCTAAAACGCTGCATCCAACCCAAGACCACAAACAGACTGCACAGGGCGGGAGCCCCTCCAGCAGGCTCGCGGGGGAGGCAGCGTGTTGGGGAAACCTCAGAGGCCGGGCCAACCTGGCTGACGGTACAGAGAGTCTCCTTGGACAGGGAAATGGGCCAGCCCAGCCAGCTGGCTGTCAGAGGGGGCCGAGCGAGACTGGGCCCACGTCAACCCAGATCAGGGGGGTGGGGGTGGGGTGGCAGGATGGGCAGGGTCCCTATTTCTGCAGAGCTTACCCTGCAGCAGGGGACAGGAACACGTCCACAAAGCCACAGGAGCGCTGGCGGACAAACGTGGTCACGTGTGGCAAGCAGGAAAACTGAAGTGGCCGGGGCTCCGTGCAGCCCCAGGGAAGAGCCCTTCCGGTGGAGAACTGGAGGTAGGGGAGTCGGGGGGTGGGGGGGACAGGGAGGGCTCCCGTGGGCTCCTAAGCAGCAGGAGGTGTGGCTGAGGGTGGACCTGGGAGGAAGTCAGGGTGGCCAGGGCCTGGAGGCCAGGGAGAAGGAAGGACCAGGCTGAAGAGTTACAGGGCCACCTCCGGAGGGCCCCATCTCAAGTTCTGACTTTATCTTGAAGGATTTTTTAAGCCACGAAGGGACAAAACCCAATTTACAATTTTACGAGTACGTGCCTGCGGAAAGCAGGGGGAAAACCTGAAAGAGCGTGGCGGATAGGAACGCAGCGGCTCGTGCCATGAGGAGTAGCACGGAATGGCAAGCAACTGCGTAGCACCTACTGTGTGCAGACTCAACAATGCCCATCAAAGCCACCTGCTGCAGCCCTAGAAATGATCAATTTTGGGGTCATTCTATGGCCCAGGGAACTGAAGCAAGAAGTAGATACTAGAGAATCAAGCCGCCTGGCTCCTTTGTTGCCCAGCTACGCGCACGTCCGGGTCTGAACTTGCTGCCTTGCTGGGGCATCAGGCTGGGTCTGGCTGCCACGCCCTGGAACTGCCCCCCCTGCTGCCCCCGCGCCCCCTGCTTCCCTTTCCCTTGCAGAGGGTCCCGCCCCGCTCCTCCGCTGACCTTGGAGCCTTGCAGCCAGCAAGGGCTCTGACTTAGCGCTTCCCTCCCTCAGCCCCTTCCCCAGGCAGCCTAATCCTCACCTGCACCCCGGGTCTCACACACCAGCCCACCTCTCCAGACTGTCTCTTGTCACTGCTCACTTCTCCCTCCACCAGGAAGAGTGGAAGTCTTGTAAATCTCCGAACAAGCCATGATTTTGCATGCCTCAGTCTGGTTTTTTTTTTTTTTGTTTTTTTTTTTTGGTGTTTTTGCCTTTTCTAGGGCCACTTCCCGTGGCATATGGAGGTTCCCAGGCTAGGGGTCCAATGGGAGCTGTAGCCACCAGCCTACGCGAGGGCCACAGCAACGTGGGATCGGAGCCTTGTCTGCAACCTATACCACAGCTCACAGCAACGCCGGATCGTTAACCCACTGAGCAAGGGCAGGGACCGAACCCGCAACCTCATGGTTCCTAGTCGGATTCGTTAACACTGTGCCATGAGGGGAACTCCGCCTCAGTCGGATTCTTAATCCACGTAGTTCCTTTCTCCTCCTCGAACCTCCATTTCCTCCTTCCCTCCTCTCCACACTCCTGCTTGCCCTTCAACACTCCACCTGGTGAAGCCCTTCCCAGGCTTGTCTCAGGCTGGACAGGTGTCTACATGTTCTCTCTCACTCTGGTCATCACAAGACGCTGCTCTAAAGCAGGGCCAAACCTCATCCATTTGGTACCCCATTTTCTAGGACAATTTCTTCCCCAGAGTAGACAGTCATTGAATAGATGCCTGTTGAACAAATCAAACCCCAACCTTCTGGGTCTTTGTGGACACGAGCTGTTGTTGCCTCTCTCATGGCACCTCTGCCTGTGCGTCTGCTCGGTTAGACTCAGGGGGTTTCTGGGAGGCCCACAATGCACGCACCCCACCCTCTGTGCTACAAAGAGGTGTGGCGTCAGAAGCTGGTGGGGCAGCAACCAGGAAGTTACAGGGCAAAAAAGAAGGAATTACTCACCACGCAGGACGATGTGGGGTTGATGCAATACAAGGGAAATTAAAAGACAATTCAAGTTGCAGGCCTGACTCTTTTACAGACTAATTGCTCAAGAGGAATCTGTCAAAGTGAAATCAAGCTACCACAAACTCCAGCTGCAGTGGCTGATGGAGAGCGGGGACAGGGCAGCTTTCAGAGCACAAGGCAGGACGGCCCCGACCAGAGAGGGCTGTAGGGAGAAGGGTCCCTATGCCACAAACAGCTGCTTCTGCATTTTTACTTCTATTGGTCCTGCGCCCAGGGGAAGAAGGGACGCGGGAACAGGGTGGTGAAAAGGCACATCAAGCCTCCCATTAGTAAGAGTGGACAGTTTGGGCCGAGGGGACAGATCACCTGTGGCTAAATCAAACGAAGGAGTCACCTGCCGAAGGAGAAGTGGCCCAGGGGTGCTTGGCGTCCGACCCACCTGACAGTGAGGACGCATCCGCAGCACAGAACTGGGATGTGGTGAAGGACAATTCCTATTCTGCTTCTTCCCTGGCATTATTTTAAGTCCTGCTCAGGAGGCCTCACTGCGGGACCCTTACAAAATGCACCACGCCTTCCCTCTGCATCAGGATGAAATCTCCCCTCTGACCCGGTCTTATTCCAAGTCCCTGGACTCACATCCTCCCACCTCCCTGGCTGTGGGGTGGTCCCCCTTCCCACACTCTCGCTCCTGCTTTGGGGCCTTCACACCTGCTCCTTCCCAGCTCTTCTGAAGAGGACTCCCCTCCTCGTCAGGCCGCCTTGGGAAGCACCCGCCTCCGCCTCCGCCTCCGCCTCCGGAGGCTCTCTCAACACCTCAGCACCCACCCCCTCCATTCGGCCGAGCCCTCCCCCCTCTACAGGATCGTGGATTTGTTTGTGTGTCACCAGAACATGGTCTTTGTGACACTTTCTTTTTCCAACATACCCTCAGTGCCTACGAGTACCTTGAACCCAGTGGACACTTAAAATATTAGGGAGAACCTGGTAAGATTACCTAATGCCACGGGGCGAACAGATGTAACCAGAGATAATATGGGGAAACTTACAGAAAGGCTTCCCCCTCATCTCCTGGCCTGGTTAACAGTTTGGCAATGCAGCTATCTCTGATTCCTGGATATCTCAACCCAAATAAGAATTGCATTTGTCGTGGCATTACTTATAAAGCCAAAAAAAAAAAAGTATCAAACTATAGGGGACTGCTTAAAAAACTATGGTACAGCTATCTGATAAACTCCGTTACAATCATTTAGAATATGTTCGAAGTCTAAAGGCCTGAGCCCATCCCCATCACCACAGCATCTACTGAGACAAAACAGAAAATCCTTATTTTTACCCTTGGAAGTGTCATCAGTTAACCCAACAGTCTCCGGCTTATTTCCCATGGTCTGACCGTCTCATGAGAGAAAGGAATGCCCCCACTTGTGACTGGATGTTACTGGGGGAGGGAAGAAAGCAAAAGCAGACACTTGGGTAGACCGCTGGCACTGAATGCTCAGTTGTTCCGAAGCACCTAAAGGCAGAGGAGTGGCAAGAACGAGCAGGTCCTCGGTGGCATCGAGCAAAGCAGAGAAGTGCACGGCTCTGATGCTTGCTGGTGCCGCTTCGGACAGCGAGTCACTTCAACAGGCCCCAAAGCTGCTGCTCACTCTGCGATCACTCTGGACCACTCCAGTGCTCCAACACAGTGGGCTTCAGATTTGATGAGCGTTCATAAAGACCACCAGCAGACCAAGGGCAGGTTACCCCCAAACTCAGGAAACTGGCTCTACCTAGGGTGGCACCTGGAGATGAAGAGCCCCCAGTACCAACCCCAGGAGGTCTTGGACCCCTGGAATAAGGGACTGGCCATTAGAGGCCAACAATTTCTGCCACCTGACACAAATGATGGATCAGTATTCCGAAATCCGGCTCAAGAATTCCAACTAGGGAGTTCCCATCGTGGCGCAGTGGTTCATGAATCCAACTAGGAACCATGAGGATGTGGGTTTGATCCCTGGCCTTGCTCAGCGGGTTAAGGATCCGGCGTTGCCGTGAGCTGTGGTGTAGGTCACAGGCGCGGCTCGGATCCCGCGTTGATGTGGCTGTGGTATAGGCCGGCAGCTGTAGCTCTGATTAGACCCCTAGCCTGGGAACCTCCATATGCTGCAAGTGCGGCCCTAGAAAAGGCAAAAAGACAAAAAAAAAAAAAAAGAATTCCAACTAGGATGGCCCCTAAATCCTAGGGGAGTTTACCAAGCTTTCCTCCCTGTCCCCTGTCCCTGGCACGGCCTAGAGGGAGCAGGGCACACCCTGTGAGCCACCACGTCTCTCTGCAGGGGGACTGGCTGATCTGTAACAAATAGGGCAGCACCGTGTGTGCTGCCGACCACGACTCTGGCTAAATAGATGCTGAGGGAAATTTCATTTTTTTCCCCCAAGTCAGTCTTCGGCACCTTATTCAATTAACATGGCCACTAAGCCGCAGACAGCTCCATATAAAAGCCCTTCAGTTATAGAATACATTTTATTATGTGACAATAGTTGCCAGCACGATTTATTTCCTTTGATGGGATTCTGCTTTTTCCTTGTTAATTTAAATCTGTATTTTCTAGTGCTGATTCCAGGTCTGTGTGAATTTTTAAAATGTTACCATTAATCTTCTGAACCCAGTGGCCACATATAATGAAGACGGCTGTGCCCAGGCAGCCGTGATGCCCGCTATCCTCTCAGGCTGTCAGAGGGCAGCGCGGAGGGACCGGCGGCTGGTAAGGCAGAGGCGGATGCGTGGTTGGAGACAGACGTCACTGCTGTCTCCCACCCCTACACACCCCTACACCCCGCACACGCACGCGCGCGCGCACACACACACACACACACACGTGCACGCCTGCGACCAGCAAACTCTGTGGCATCAGGTCCCAATTTCCAGTCTGTTTCTCGGCTGCTTTAACACCAGCTTCTGGGGCAGCGGTTTTCCCCGTGTGCTCCAGAGACGCCTGGGGGTTCCTCAGACTCTTCCAGGGAACCCGCAGGTCACCACTACTGTTAGACTACTACTACCTCCTTTGCCTTTCCCCCTCTCATTCTCTCTCAAGCAGGCAGAAAACAATTTCCAGAAGCTATGGGACTTGTGAGGACCCCATCACCCTGATGTCTCTGCTTAGACAGTCGTGTGTTTTACATTCTTCAGTTTTCATTTTTAGCGAGGTAAAATAAAGCCAAACATCACCCGCATAAACAAAAGCTCTTTTGAATCCTCTCCTGCCCCCACCCCCCAGCAAAATGGAATCCTCTATTTTTTTTTTTTTAAGACTATAAAAATCCTAGACCAAAAAGGTGGAAAACCACTGTTCTAGCACAGCGTGTTGAATGTAACTCCACAGGAGACTGGACATGCAGCCAGCGAAGCGGGGCCAGACGTCTGCCTGCGCTAAGCCCGGGTCAGGATGCTCCTCAGACACAAGCCGCCTCTGATCGGAATGACGGACTGCTCTGGATATCTACGCGGTACCTCCCCCGAATAACGAGAAATAACATTTGCTTATTCACTTGCACTGGTGCAAAGAGTCAACAGTTGAAAAGACCTAAAAGACTGACAAAATTCTAATTCCGAGGATGAAATGATCCATGTCCTGAAAAGATCCCAGGACCACATGACTTGGTTCGGCCAGTGGCGGCTCCAGCCTGCCTCCGGGTACCAAGGTCCTACGAAAACGAACGAGAACAGCGGAAGATAACGAAGATTCAGAAGATTACCCACTGAATAATGAGCACCCAAGTGAGATGCGGGGAGGGAAGGAGCAACTCACACATCCTGCCTTTCAGCCAACACCCAGTCTAGAAATACACACCCTCACGAGGGCCTGTAAAGCAATGTCACACAACAAGATTAAAAGAACATTATCCGAGGGGGGGGAAAATTTGCTGTAGGATGTAGAAAAAGTTATCTGCGATGGAAATAAGGCAGAAATAAAATCTCAGAAAACTGAATCAGAGGTGTCATGGATAAGCCCCCCACGACGTTCTAGAACTCAGAAAGAAAGAAGCCAGAGACGACACAGGGATGGAGGGAAACATGGTCAATATGCAGGACAAAGACCAACCCAAATATTCATGGTGTTAGAAACCAGAACAGTTAAAAGAGAAGCAAGAATCAAAAAAGGGTTGAAAGCTTGCCTGATTAAAAACAAATACAGAAGCCAAGAGGGCTTCCAACATTCCAGGCAAAATTAATAAAGAGACAGCTAAGTAAATCCTGATTTCAAGACTACCTAATTTCAAGACTGAGTGGAAAGCTGGAGTAAGCAAGGCAGGGTGGTGCTGGCGTAGTCACAGACATATGGATCAAGAGAACAGACGGAGGGTCCCAAAAAAGACCCACACATAAACGATCCACTGATTTCCAACAAAGGCGCCAAGACAATCCAATGGGGAAAGAGTAATCTTTTCAACAAATGGTGCTGGAACAACTGGAGAGCCACGTGCAAAAACATGAAAGAAAAGAACCTAGACGCTTTACCTCACACCACATATGCATATAAAATGGCCCCAGGGATTCGCAGAACTACTCTATCAAAGAGGAAAGGGAAGAGGTAAATTATTAAGAGGTCCAGGGGTTTGATTCATTTTATTTATATGCATCTGGATTGAACAGGCATAGCGTGGCCTCTTCTAGAAGAAAACAGTGGAGTTCCTGACATGGCTCAGTGGAAACGTATCTGACTAGCATCCATGAGGACACAGGTTCGATCCCCGGCCTCGCTCACTGGGTTAAGGATCCGGGCGTGGCTGTGAGCTGTGGTGTAGGACAGCTCTGATTCGACCCCTAGCCTGGGAACCTCCATATGCTGCAGGTGTGGCCCTAAAAGGGTAAAAAATAAAATAAAATAAAACAAAACAAAAAATACATAGAAGAAAACAAAGAAAAAAATCTTTGTGACCTTTGTGGCAAAGATTTCTTAAATAGGACACAGAAAAGCACAAACTATACCAGAAGAAAAAAAAAAATCAACAAATTGGACTTCACCAACATTTAAAACTCTTGTTATTCAAAAGATGCTGTTACAAACATGGACACGCAAGCCACGGACCTGAAGAAAATATCTGCAAACACATACCCAATTTACAGCTGGGTATATACAGAACTCTTATAATCTAGCAGAGGACTAACAACCCAAGTAAGATAAGACCAAATGATGCGAACAGACTAACTTCATTAAAGAAAATATACAAACGGTAAATCAGCACATGAAAGAACGTTCAACACTACGAGTCATTAGGGAAATGCAGATTAACACCATGATGAGCTATAACTACACAGCTTCTGGAAAGACAAAAATTAAATACCGACTGTAGGCAAGGATGAGGAGCCGGGAGAACCCTTGTGCGTGGCTGGTAGGAATGCAAAATGGTACAACCACTTCAGAAGACAGTGCGCAGTTTCTGACAGAGTTCAAGGGTATCTCTGGCACAACACGGTCACTGCACTTGCAGATTTTCAGTCAAGAGAAATGAAAGCACATGTCTGTACAAAGGTTTGTACACAAAGGCACGGAGTGGCTTTATTTGTAAAAGTAAAAAGCTATAAAACAAACCAAGTGTCCAATGACAAGTGACTGGATAGACACACCGTGGTCCCGCCAAGCAGTGGATCCCAGTCAGCAGACCCGAAGGAACTAAGGAGACATGCAAGACGGATACATCTCAAGGGAAGTATGCTAAGTAAAATAAGAAAGATGAAAAAGAGTACACAGGGTACCATTCCATCTGCATAAAATTCTGGAAAATGCAAACTCACCTACAGGGTTGGAAAGCTGAAGAGTGGCGGCCTGAAGAGAGAGGACGTCCTACGCGGGAGCCCAGGGCAACTTGCGGAGGTGGTGGGGACAGGCTTGGCTTTGGTTACGGTGTCACAGCATATACGTACGTCAAAGCTCATCAAATTATACTTTAAACATGGGCGGTTTATTGCATATCAAGTAAAATTTGGTAAAGCTGAAAACGTCCCTGATCTTAAAACAAACAAACAAACAAACAAAAACAAGTCCTAAATGAAGAAGACAGTGGCGGGGGAGCTCCCAGTATGCCAGAAAAGGCAATGAAGAGAGAGCCAGGATGCAGCCTGGGAAATACTGACGGTGACTTTGGGCCCATCCTCTGTCACATTAAACGCTGAGGGCCAGGGAGCCACAAAGTCAGGAGGGGACGGAAGCTGAATGAGTGAAAAATGCTTGAATCCCAAGCTGTCTTTTACATTCGAAGCAAAAAAGATCAAGCCCCTTCCCCTGAAAGAAACAGCCTAAAACCTGCTCTGGGTGATTCAAAATCAAGACCTAAGAAGGGGGGAAGTAATGGGACAAAAGGACCAGCATTTCCTCTTTCCCTCCAGAAATCCAGCCTGAGGAAATAATCTGAAACATGAGAAATGACTTATTTAAGATAAAAGCAATAACGTTTGCTGACATTTTCGCTTACCCTTCACATGCGTCACGTATCCCCACCCGGATCCTACAAGTAGGCACTGAGATCAGCTACTGGACAGAAGGTCTCAGAAAGGAGTTCCCGTTGTGGCGCAGCAGAAACAAATCCAACTAGGAACCATGAGGTTGCAGGTTTGATCCCCGGCCTCACTCAGTGGGTTAAGGATCCAGTGTTGCCGTGAGCTGTGGTGCAGGTTGCAAATGCAGCTCGGATCCCGAGTTGCTGTGGCTGTGGTGTAGGCTGGCAGCTGTAGCTCGGGTTCGACCCCTAGGCTTGGGAACCTCCATGTGCCATGGGTGCGGCCCTAAAAAGCAAAAAAAAAAAAAAAACAAAACAAAACAGAGAGAGAAGCTCTCAGGAAGGTTCAGCAGCTTGCCTGAGGGGACACCACTTAGATTTGAACCCTGATGGGGCAAATCACAAAATTCAGCTCTGAATCATGATGCTCTACTTAAAAACTGGAAAAAAAAAAAAAATTCTAAGATGCCTGATTCAGAATATTTAACAGACGTGAGATGATGTTGGCACTGGGGGAGGGTGCTTCTACCACGATGCTGAGTGAGGAACTCAGGTGCAGACTTTGTGGGGACAGAGATCTCGGCTGCAGGAAGAGGATGAAACTGGGTCCTTGTGGTGGCGTTTGTAAGCTCCAGGAAATGGGGAAATGCTCACACTGACGCTGGCAGGGGGGATCAAGAAGAAGGAATGGGCCAGACATTTATATCAAAGACACAGCTATTAGGTCAAAACAAAAGAGAACAAGACAAAACCAAGTTGCAGAATGATGAACGTAAACCACACACACACACACACACACACACACACACACACACTGTATCTCTATGGGGACACATACACACATACGCCCCAAGACAAAGGGGCTGGAAGGATGTGCCCCCTCATAGCAGTGATGGCCCTGTGCCAAGGGCAGGACTAGGATGCGGCACGGATGTGGGACCGGGATGTCATCGTGGTGAGGGTGACAGAAGTCTCTGAGGTCAGAGTGTGGATTTTTTTTCTTCCGCTTTTTCAGATGTTAATTTTTTCAGTGAGAAATGCTTTTGCTTTTTATGAGAAAAAACAACTGGCCAACACTAGGAAGAGAACTCTGGAAGGGCGAGGGAAGGCATATGAAAACATCCTGCACAGTACTTGGTGCTAAAGGAGTGTCTTGTTTCCCAGACACATGGTTGCTGGTGGAAAAGGACCAGAGATCATGTGCAAAGAAAGCAAAGGAATTGGGGGAGGGTGGAGGAGGAACATGCAAAAGCCACAATAATTGGGTTAAGGTGGTCAGGGGGAGAAAGAACACGGCAAACAGCTAAATGAAATTCCACTTAATTCCTGCAGAACACCGTTGGGAAGAAGTCATCTGTGACACACAGCTTCTGTGCCAGGTGTAAGGACGTGCTTAATGAATGCCATTTAATGAAGAAAAAGGCTCTTATAAAACACCTGGCACAAGCAGGGTGAGGGAGTTACAGGAAAGGGGACCTCTGCTGCACCTGCTGGCATTTTAATAAGCACCTTCTAGAGCATCCGCTCTCCAAGGCTGGTCAACAGTGTCAGAACGAGGTCCCTGACCATTGCCCACTCTCGCTGACAGTCTGGGAAAGCTTATTTCTTAAGGACCATATGCTCGGGTATTGGATCGCTCTGGAAGGTAATTAAAATGAATTATTTTCAGCGGCAAGGGCCTGACCAGCACTCGCATCCTCCTCAGACTTCACAGCCGGGATTCCTGCTCCAGCTCCCCTGTGCTTCCAAACTGAGATTCTGAGTCACCAAGCAGATCTGTGCAGACCCAGAGAGGTGAGAAAATACTGCACTTTTCTTGTAATTTGGTTCTGCTAAGACCAAGAATCCGTTATTTTAATGACTCTAGGTCCTCAAATATTTTTAGGTGTGCCCATTTTTTTTTCCTCACGGGTGGGGGAGCCAACCTCAGAGAGAAAAGTTCACTACCCTTTCTCATGATGTGAGAGGCACTCTGCTTTGTTTTGTTTTGTAACTGATACCAGCAAAGTCAAGGAAGGTTTTATAAAACCTAAAATGGACCTATTTCCTTTGCAATAGTTCACTATCTCAAACCTTCTCGGCCCAGACCCGAAACTAAATTCCGAGTATAAGCCAATCGATTGGCGCCATCCAAGGGGAGATGGACCATGGGATCAGCAGATGCACAGGGCTGCTAGAATCAACACATGGGGACCCGCTCAATCCATCAGCTTCTTTTTTCTTTCTTTCTTTTTTTTTTTTGCTTTTTAGGGCTGCACCTGTGGCATATGGAAGTTCCCAGGTTAGGGGTTGAATTGGAGCTACAGCTGCTGCCCAAGCCACAGCCATGGGAATGCCCAAACTGAGCTGTGTCTACGACCTATACCACAACTCACTGCAACGACAGGTCCTTAAACCCCTGAGCGAGGCCAGGGATTGAACCCACATCCTGATGGATACTAGTCGGGTTTGTAACCTGCTGAGCCACAAGAGGAGCTCCAGTCTGCCAGCTTTTCATTTTAATCCTACTATACGCCAAGCATTGTGTTTGACCCTGAGATAGCTTTTTACAAAATGATAACCACATCTTACTGAATGAATAAACCAGTCTGAAGAGACTACATGCTGTATGATTCCAACTCCGACACGCTGGAAAAGACAAAACTGCAGAGACAATAAAAAGACCACTAGTTGCCAGGGGGACCTGGGGGCGGGGAGAGAGATGAACAGGCAGAGCCCAGCGGATTTTTAAGACCGTGAAAATACTGCTTGTGACACCATAATGATGGACATAGGTCATTATACATCTGTCCAAAGCCACAGAATGGACAACACCAAGAGTGAACCCTAAGGTAAACTATGAACGCCGGGTGATTAGAACATGTCAGTGTAGGTTCATCTTTGGTTTAAAAAGAAAAAGAACCCTTCTGGTGAGGGAGTGATGCTGATCACAGAGGAGGCTGTGTATGTGTGAGGGCAGGAGTGTGGGTGAAAGCTCGCTACTTTTCTATTTCGTTATAAACCTAAAACGTCTTTTTAAAAAATAAAGTCTTTTCAAAAGGATAAGAAAAAAAAAAAAAAAGCCCAAATAAGACTCATATCGTTCCCCTTTACATGTATCTACAAGTAAACTGAAACACATACACAAATCCCCTGTATCAAAAAGCAAAAAGCTCTAAAGATACACAAATACAAGGCTATAAGGTTATACACTTCAACTTTAAAACAGTGGCATAAAACAAAAGAAACATCTGCTGAGTGCCTCCCAGGAACCAGGGACCCCCCTGGGCCCTGTGAGGTGTCCAGGGCCACCGGGCCCTGGTCCCACCTACCAGGAGGGAAGAACGTGGTCAGGGAGAAAGGACATGCCAGAGCGACGAAACGGCAGTTCGAGAGGCAAGACGATGACCTGAGAGATGTCACAGAGGAAGAGGGGCGACAAAGGCTTTTGGAGTCAGAGAAGTGGGAGATCGTTTCCGATCCATGGCTGGGAGCGGCTTTCTGGAAGTGGGGACACTGAGGCTCTGTGATCATCTGTGACTGTGACCGTTACCACTCCCTGGGCACGGGCACTGCTCTTCACGCCTCACTCACCTCTAACCTTCACAAGCCAGCGGGGGCCTACAGGGGGGAAGAAAGAAGGTTCCGAAAGGTTAAGGAACCTGTCCAAGGTCACACAGCTACAGCAACTGGCTGAGCTAGGATCTGCGTTTACGCTCTTTCCACTATGCCATGTTCCTTTCCCGAAACAAAGGAAGCACAAAAGGACAAATGCAGACTTGTTTGTTCATCTTCCACTCAAGCCACCCATTTGCCATGATCAATGTGACTTCAACCTACCAACCTGACTATATAATGAGTTTTCCTCATGGGCAACACACACACACACACACACACACACACACACACACACACACTCTCCCTCCCTCTCTCTCTCTCTCTCCAACCCAGGAAGTCACTCTGCACTGGACTAGGAAAAAAGGCTGCCGCTGGAAGACTAAGGAAATCACAATTCCAAACTCCCCAAGTTCCTAAACACATAACTTTAAAGTGTGTGCGGCTCGACAGCATATGGCAAATCAATTACTAGTTTAAATCTTAAAACAAAAACATGGCAAGTGTGGTGCAGAAATAATCAAGAACAACGCTTCCGTTTAGATTACAGTGGGCCACTAGAGTTTTGAATACAATTAATCATCATTCCAGGCAATGGGAAGCCATATTGACACTTATTCCTAATTTGAATATTTAATTAGGGTGAAGTTCTTCATCAAATTACCGCAGAACTGGGATAAAGCCTGGAAGACTCACACAATTACTACCTTAACCCCTTCCCAGCTGCTCACCTGCGGGGAAGACGCCTGAGCCCAGCCTGACGTGGTGGGGATTCAGCGGGGAGGGCTGCTGACGGGCGCTGGAAGGGGCCAAATGGTGGCAACAGAAAGGTCTAAGGGCCTGAACGGCTTGTGATCAGAGTGAACTCTGAAACGAACCCTGACAAAGAGAAAAGTCACACGCCTGAGTGCCCACTGTGTTCCCCCCATTTGGTTCCTGCAAAGAAGGTATTCTTATCCCCATTTTGCAGATGAGGAAACTGAGGCTCAGAGGAGTGATACAACCCACTCAAGGCAACACTGCTTGAGAGTGGTATAAAGAAGGTCAAGTTACTCACCCCCCCCCACACACTCCGGTACTTGGACTCACCAAAAATGACAAAGAGATGGAGTTCCCATCGTGGCTCAGTGGTTAACGGATCCGACTAGGAACCATGAGGTTGCGGGATTGATCCCTGGCCTTGCTCAGTGGGCTAAGGATCTGGCGTTGCCGTGAGCTGTGGTGTAGGTCCCAGATGCAGCTCGGATCCCGCGTTGCTGTGGCTCTGGCGCAGGCTGGCAGCTACAGCTCTGATTCGACCCCTAGCCTGGGAACCTCCATATGCTGCGGGAGCAGCCCCTAGGAAAAGCAAAAAGACAAAAAAAAAAAAAGAGAGAGAGAGAGACAAAGAGAACACTTGGTCATTTTTGCCGACAAAAATTTTGTCGGCAAAAATGCATCTAAAGCTGTATTTTGGATATTCTGCATCGTGCAAATGAACTGGAGGGAGAGAGCAACCAGAACCCAGGCCCCTTCGAGAAGCATTCTAACATTCATCTCTTGGATTCAAAATGCACCACTGGGCTCCCCAAGTTGGGACATGGCAATGATGCTGTGGCCAGCTGCTCAGGAGACGGCCGAGGTGCGGGGCAGCCAAAGGCTCAAGGAAACGGCTTTGGATGGCAATGTTGCCACCTTGACCGTGTACCAGGGAGCCCACGGAGGGGTCAGTACAGAACACCACTGATGTCCAAGGGGAAGGGGAAAGTCAGTAACAAGACAAGAAAAATGTGAAAATTTTTTTTTTTTTTAACTTTCAAAATGGCAAAGGCTCAACCATAGATCTCTAACTACCTATCAGTCTGGACAAGGTCCTCTTTCTCACTATATGAAGACTTTTATGGATATTTCACAGACGCCATGTGATTCTGCAGGACCAAGACGAAGCTATTTTCCCACGCCGTCTCCCCACAGGACCCCAGGATGGACGAAAGGCTGACCTCGCACCCTGCACCTGGCCACGGTCGGTCTAGAGATCTTTCTCCCTCCAGACTCAACTGAGGTGCTGAGAATGAGGGATGGCCTGAAATTTCTGATGAGCGATCTTCTCTTAGTAGAGATGAGTTCAATCACCCTCTGGTGGACGGTGCCGGAGCTCCACTCGCCAGGGCTGCCTTTAGCAGGAGGCGGGTCAGGGGACGGCAGGAAAGAGCTGCCCGCAGCCCCAGGCCCGGCCCCCTGCCTGGCCGCAGTGGCAGCGGGAGGCCCAGGCCCAGCAGCCCCGCGCCGCAGAGCTTGCTCGTGGTGGGAGCAAATGGCGTCGGGAACTTTGAAACTTTCCTTTGTATATTACATCGATCCATAGAAGAAAATCTCTTTTAATGAGGAGTGATGTAGTTACAAACTCTCCAGAGCCATAATTAGAGCAAACTAATTGAAGTTGTGTTTTGACACACTTTCCAAATTCACGGGTGCCGGATGACATATTCACAACACTGCTGCTGCACAACCATGGCGACGGCAAAATCATTAGGCTAATAACACTTATTTGCATTCTTATCATGCCGGCAGCTCTCCTTTAAATACTGTTTCTACTATTGCTCCTTTACTGTAAGTTTCCACTGAAAGATATTAACAGTAATTATTAGTACTTTAGTGGAATTTTAATGTTAAAGAATAACAACCTGCATTAACATCCGTCGAAGGCCGATGCCTTTCCTTCACCACCACGGGGAGGTTTGGGGGTGCTTCTTCCACCCCCACCCCGCGACCTGATGGTGACACAATTTCAGCTTCATTTAGGATAACCGCTCAGAGCCCACCCCCAGTGGGATCTAAAGTCTGGGTTTCTGAACTATTCTGTTTCAAATGTTTGACAAGAAAAATCTCTCGCTCGCTAAGTACATTAAAATGAAATAGTTCAGGAGAAATTTTTTCCAAGTAGTTTTTAAAAAAAAAAAAAAAAAAACCAGCAATTTACAACACGGTCTCTGGTAACAATACTAATGAATTCCAGGAGGACGTGCTTTGAACCACTCTGCCACCACCCTTTCGGTGATGAAAGGCAGGCCCGGAATAACCAGAACGTGAGAAAGGCCGGCGCGGGTGGGGTGGCCTGATCTGTCAGTGGGGAGGCCCTGTTCGCCACCAACAAGGCCAATTTTTTGGATGCTTAACTCACTCACACACAGAGAGGAAGACGCGACAGTTCTAAGTAATGGTTATTAATGACTCCCTCCTCTAAAGTGACAAATTACTTCTGAAATTTAGAATTGAAGAGGTATGAAGAGTGAAGGGAACGTGACAGGCGACGCCGGCAGCGGGGCGTTCCTGCTTGCTCGACGGCGGCGAACAGCCCGGGCCTGGAACACGAGGAAGGGCCACGGCCCTCGGCTGCAGGCATCTGGCGGTTCCGCGAGGGCTATGACCAGGGCCATCGCCCACCGGGGTCTGGGAGCACGTCGAGTCAGGGACCAGCGTCTCGCCCGCAGGGGGCGCCGGTAAGGTCGGGGTACGCCGTCATGGGGAGGCCAGACCTGGTCCCAGCCCTGCCCTCCCCACGTGCCCGCCTCAACACGTCCCTGGCCATGGCCCCTCCGTGGAAACTGAGGGTTGGGCTAGACAGTGGCTCAGAGGAAAGGCTTCTGTGATAACTTGGGATCAAGAAAAATAACCGCCATGCCATTCACCTTTCAAAATTCAAGAGAAAAGGAGGGCACAGAACGGCAGTGTCTTAACTAAAAATGGGCACTTGTGTAGAGTTTCCAGCTATGCAAATAGATGTTTCGGGATGGATGTCTAACCTCAACTGGTGAAGATTTAATTGAGTGAAGAAAATGCTTTCTTCGAAAAATGTCAAAGACTGTACTCCTTTAAAGCTTGCCGTCTCTTAGGCTACCATCCTTGGGTCAATCTGCTACTTTTCAAGTCACTGATGACTCAAAAAACAAAAAAGGGGAAACTGACTTTCATAGCTGCAGCAACACTCCAAATCATGATATTTATTCCCTACATTTAAGTTTTATTACACTTGAACCGTGCACTGCCAAAACACCTCCTCTGTTATAAAAGGAATGAAGAGAAAAGCCCGGCCTGGGACTGAGGGCACCACATTTCCACTCCAGATGATCTAGTCCCATCTTATAAACTGAAATATTTAAAGAGTCTCTAAACCTCACTGACCCTACTTTTAAAAACAAGGAACACATGGGCACCGCTAGCTTTTCATCTTCTTCCAGCCTACTAAAACATCCGCTTCTCCAAAATGCAAGGGTAGCAGGCCTGCCAAACTCAGATTCATGAGAGGCCCCCTGCAGGAGAGCAGGGCGGGCCGGAGTCAGTGGCGGGCACAGAACCAACCAACCCTAACAAAGAAGCGAAGGTTTTTCCCCTTCTTGCCTGATCACTCTCAAAAGCCATGGAAAACAATTTGTTTAGCAAAACAAAGTGAGGACGAATTAGGAGGTGGCCTGTGGGCTCCGTCTGGGAGAGTTTAAGGCTGTATTTGGTCCTGGGTGTGGCCGTGCCCCCGGCTCAGGGGACACAAAGGTGGAGGGTCCTAAAATTCAGGACGACCCGAGGTTCCCTGAAGGCAGGGAGACCGGGATGGAGGGGGGGACCTGAGCTCCAATCCCGGCCCCTCTAAATGCCCTCACTCTGCTCTCAGGCAAATCACCGTCTCTCTTAATTTCCGGTTTCTCATTTCTTAAAATGACGACACGATTACTCACCTCACTATATGGCTGTAAAGATGAAAACAATACCTATGAAGTATTTACACAAGGCCTGGCACAAAATGCTCGAAAAACTCTAACTATGAAATCATAACGATGAGAGTGATAATTGTACTCATTCTGATAATTATTAATATTATTATTCAACTGGAAACCAAACATCTGTTTGCTGCTCAAGAAGGGGTTTAAGTTGAATGCTACCCTACCTACGGGCAAAAGCCCCACCCACATAAATCCTAAAGGCCTTTGAAAAACAGTTACAGCAAGCAAAGGATTTTATTAAACATCCAAATTAATAATTGAAACCCTGCCTTGAAATAGAACAGCAGCGGGGGTGCGGGTGGGGGTGGGAGCGGGGGCAGTAAAATCCTAGGAAATTTCGCTTAACACTCATTTTTACTTTGTTTGGCGGCTAGATTTACACTGAGAGACCCAGGTGAAATATTCCGTAGAGCTACCTGCAAATAGACTGTCAGCTTCCACTCTGATAAAAGGTAAAATATCCTTCTCTAAATGGTCTGGTTCACAGAACCGACCCTAAAGTGAACTGATAAATCTGTTCTGACACATGGAAAACTATTTTCATAATCCTGAAAAAGGCCTCTCTCCAAACCCCGGAGCTTACACCCACTGTGCAAAGAGGCCTCGCACACGTGCACACTGGGCCCGGGAGGGGGTCCCATCACTTTTATAACCCTGCTTTCTGGGACAACAAGAAGCACACATAACCACCAAGAAAAATAAGACACAAAGCCACAGAAATTACAAAGATAACACATTTACAAGCAGCAAATACCTTGTCGAAAGTCTGATGTGTGAGAGTGAGAGCAGAGAAGGCCCGCTCAGAGGTGGAAGCTCTATTGACTACTAGTCAATTCTTCATTCAAGAGAAGGTCCGACTTCCCAAGAAGCCGTATTAAAAATTAATATCTAAAAGTGTAGCAGGCAGCCTAAACTCATCATTCATAGCTAACAATACCAAACTACATTCTAATGAAATTTCACCTTCAAAATCACGCTGACATCAAAACGACGTTGGATGCTCTTGCAAAGGCAGTGGCCACTTTGTGACACAGGCATTTTTAAGATATTCAAATGACCGAGCTCTGCAGGTCTCTTTCACACTCCTCTCATAATCACCAGAATAAATCAAACCGCTTGTAAGCCTGCTTAATCACGGGCTTTGAAGCCGTTTGAGGGGACCCTCTGAGGTATGGCCCCCACATGTTCTCCTCAGGCATCAACCACAGCTCAAGTGGACTGGCCCCCAGCCAGTGTTCACAAGTCTCCCGGAGAGGGTGTGAACGCAAGGCGCCCCCCCCCCCCCCCCCCCCCCCAAAGCTGCAGGCTCTGGGAGGGGGCCTGGAGAAGCTGTGTGGGAAAACAGCCGGGACCCCTGGGACTCCCCTCCCACCCCCTGCTGGCCCTTCGAGCCACCTGCCCTGCTCCCCAGTGCGTCTATGCCCTGCTCAGGGACAGTCTGCAAGCCAAAATCTGATACCGAGGAGCTGTGTGACCTTGGGAAAGGAATCTAACCCTCCTGATCTCAGTCTCCTCATCTTAGAAAGGAGGGAAAAACAGTACTGAACTCACAGAGCTGTTACTGGGATTAAACGAGTTCTTATCTGTAGAGCACATGCACAGCGCCTGACAGCCAGCGAATGCAATATAAGCCTCGGTGGGTTGGACGGGGGGACGGATGGATAGAGGGAAGGAGAGATGCATGAATGTATGAGACCTGCTCCCTTGTGTCTAAACCAGCTCACATCATACTCCAATAAACATTTTCTGAGTGATGCCATGCGCCAGGCACCTGGAGTTCAAAGGTCCCTACCACTGGGGAGCCACAGATTTTTCACAGAACACTGACTGTAGCCAATGAGATGGCACAGCTGAAAGTATGTGCTAAGTTTTGATACACAGTGATTCAATATTATCATCGTTATTTCTGTGACTAGCCTTTTCAGAGGCTTTAAAGGAGAAAAAGGTAACATGAGAATCCCTGTCATCAATAAGCTAGCAAATCTAGTCATAAGATCAAATACAAATACACACGGCAGTGACAGGGAAACGTGAAATGCCAAACTGCACGGTGCAGGCGACTAGAGGAGACGAAGGCGGAAAATGACAGGGCCGGGCTCTCTAGAAGAGGCGAGGGGGGAGGCCAGGTCTGCAGGGCGGGCGGGACCAAGCCTCAGCATTCTCAAGTCCAGTCTGCCTCTGTCAGGAGGGCAGGGGCTGGCACACCAGGGGAGGCACACAGCGACTGCCAGAGATGGATCTGGAATGAGGACCGTGTGCCCGGGAGCCAAGAGGAGACCGATTCACGCAAGAGGATGTGGGAAGCAGGTCAGGTAACAGGAAGCTGGTGAAGGCTCTGGACAGAAAAAAAAATAACGTGTGCTTGTGAGAAAACCCCTACAGCATCTGCCAGGGAACCTAGGGCTTTAACGCTCCAGGCGAAGAGTGTAAGCGTGGGCCACTGAAACGAAATGATACGGGGCCCCAGGAAGCCCAACCTCTAACCTAAGTCCGATCTTGTGTGCAGCTCTGGTTCCTCCTCAGCATTCTTCAGAGACACCCTGGCTGGTACCTCTGGTTGGAGTGGGTGGAGGGCACCCCGAGCAGTGAGGCCGATTCCCTCCAAAGCACGGTGCACACGCTCCTGCTCCCTGCGCTGGACCACAAAGCTGTGTCTTCAAAGGAGGGACACACCAAGGAGGAGGATGAACGTGTGTGTCCTGTCCTCAGAGCTTAACACAAATGTCTGTGGGTTTTGAGTGAACGAAAAAGAAGACTAATTCTTCCAAGTAAAGCCAGACCCACAGTTGTGCCTGGACAGAGGGGCAAGGGTCTGAGCCCCACCCCCACCCCCAGAACAGCAAGACCTGAGCTTTCCCTGGCTCATGTAGCCTCCAGCCATCTCTTGCTACTGTGGAAGTGGAGCTCAAAACCCATGGCATAAACTGTTTACTGTTGGGGGGGAAAAGAAAAGTTACTGGAATCAGCCCTGGGCCTTGCCTTCTAATCTTACCTTGATGTAGGACACGTATCACCCTTCTCATAAATGACAGATCTTTATTAAACAAGAGCATTCAGCCCTAAAATAAATTCCCTCCAATCCTCTGGGCTGAGCCTTCTCCTAGTAAACCTATGAAAGAGGAGTAACTGCCCCCTGCCAGAGGCAGGGAGTCGGGGGACAGACACCTTGGCAGCAAAGGGAAAACAGCCTCCCCGGTCTGGGCAAGCCTGGCCTCCCGTTCAGGTCCTGCCACAACAGGGCAGGTGACAGATATCACCTGTGTCACCTGTGGTGCCAAGGCCATCTTATAACCCAGTGCTGACAAGGCAGCCCGAGGATTTGCGGCTGTCAGCTCAGACAACAGGACTGCAGCCAGTGAGTCCCCGCTCCCGGCTTGTTCTGCGGGTGGATCAAGCAGCACGGTTGATCCTTCATCCGCAGAAGGTGGGGTCGGGGGGCTGGGACGAGGGACGTGGTGGGGACGAGCCTGGGCGTGCATGGCCGGAATACCAGATCACCGTGGCGGCAGGGTGTTTTCTCTCCTGTACGAAGAGCCATTAACCTTTTAGATGACAGCCCTGGGACCGGAGTGACGGAACGATTTTTGAGGTCAGCGAGGATCTATGTTCTCAAAACCTGACACCGACATGCAAAAGTTGTGACTGAATCCTGGTGTCCCTGAGAGGAAGACTAAGTGCATGTGACAGATCATCTGCAATCAAAATGCCCCATTTCCCAGAGTATCTGTCACAGATTGATAACATCCATGCAAAAAGTTAAGTACAATTATGTCTGTCACTAGGAAACATACTTCGGAACCTGTGACTGACAACTTGCTAGGAGCTGACACGTCACCGAAAGATTACTGCAACAACTCGGAGCAGCGCCGCACGCCTTATAAGGGAAGCTCGGCCCCAACTGACTCCGGGGAGAGGCTCCTGGGAGTCGGTGCCTCGAGGGCGGAGGCTGCAGGCAGGGCTCCAGCACCAGGAAAGGCTCTGGGAGGGAAGAGGACTCTTTCTCCCAGGGGTTACGGGGACAGTGTCAGTGGAGGGTCACAGGATGAGCCCACGGCCCGAAGTCCGGGGAGCAGACTTCTGGCGGCAGTTTCTCGAGGTGTGCAAGCCTCAGCACCCCGGGGGGCAGGTGGGGCAGAGCCAGCTCCTGCAGCCACGGGGTCCACCCTGGCTCATGTCCGCAGAGCTGGGAAATGCCCCGCAAATCCCAGCGCTCTAGAGTTCCAATGACTTATTTCAGCTGGACTCTGAAAGGGACAAAAAAATAAGCGCAGTTCAGCTCCTGCGTGCCCACACTGGGATGGAGATGCGGGGCAGCAGCACCGCCCAGGGGCCTCGGTGCCCTCCATCCCGGGCAGGGCGCCACGGCAGCCACTCCGCAGGCCTCCAAGCTCTGTCCCCACACTGGCGCTGGTGAGCAGAAGCTGCACGGCTCCAAGTCAGAGCGGGAGGAAGCACTGAAAAGGTCGTGAGCAGGCCCAGGCGACAGACCCCCCCCCCCCCGGAGCTCCCTGGAGTCACTGTGGCAAGGAATCTGTGGCCCTATCATGCGGGTCTGCTGAACCTGGATTTCTGGGGGTGGAGACGGGGAATATGATACATTTCTTCATAAAGCTTAAGAAGAACCACTGAAGGTCTGACTACTGCCAGCAGTGGCATGCACGCGACCTCTCAGGTCATCTTCAATGCCAAGGGGATTTTTACTCTTGGGAAGCTCTCTTTATTAACTTTTTTTTTTCTTTTTTTTTAAATGTTAAGCCCAAGCCTAACTCCTTGTAACTTCAGCCCACTGGATCTAATTTTCCCAATGCCCCACCCCACCTGGAAACACTTCTACCTCCCCTTCTGCACCCTGGCCATTTAGACACCTGAAGCCCGCTGCTGCATCACAACTGAGAGCAAAACTCAGTGATTCCTCACACTCGAGTTCAATGCTTGATTCAGGCAGCTTTTACCAGGGGGTGCATGGGGTGAACATGACGCTCCCGGTGCACGCGACAGGTGCAGGCTGTGCCCCACTGTGAACTCCAGGCTGCATCCATGTAACCCAAGCTCGTGCCCGGCCCTATCACTTCACACGAACTGCTGCTAAGCCAGGTTGCCTCACTCTGCTTCCTGTGCATTGATTTTTGAACCTCGTGGTGGGTGGGGGTGGGGGGGTGCCGTCTGTTTTCGCCCATCACCTTTCATCTCCTGCTTGCAGCCGGGTGTCCCTGCTGCAGAGGAGATGTGGAGTATTGATTCTGTCACTCAGCACATCAGCTCTCCCTAATGACTCTGTGTCATCTGCAAATTTGATAAGCATGCCTCTGATGTCTTTATCAAGCCACCGGTTCCACTGTTTAGCAAGCCGGGGGCAGCAGTCCACCAGGGCCCCTCATTCAACAACGCTCCAGGGCTACTGGGGCTCCAGCAAATGCACGTCCACTTGCCTCGCTGAGCTTTGCCAAACCTTGGTACCGGCAGCAGCAGAACCTTCTGTTTCCAGCAGAATCAGAGTGAGAGCCAGTGTATAAGAGAGGAGTGGGGCTGCCCTGGCTGAAGTGGGAAGGGGCCTCCTCTAGGTGCACCTGCCCCAAGGCGGCAGCACAGAGGAGAATCAGAGGAGCCCGGACCCAGGGACCCTGACGTTTGCCCATACACACCCGCCTGGAAGAGACATGGGAGCGTGGGATCACACCTGAGGCCCAAGGCCAGGCCCATCCTGCGGACCAGTGTGCGTGAGGAGATGCGCAGAGGAAGAAGCTGCACTGGCGCCCAGAGAGAAAACGGAGGCACCCAGCCCCCAGAAGAAGTGGCATGCCCTCTTCACGTGGACACTGTCAAGATTCCACAAATGAGGCACAGATGTGTGTGTGTGTGTGTGTGTGAGAGAGAGAGAGAGAGAGAGGGAGAGAGAGAGAGAACAATCCACTGGATGAGGAAGAGGAGCTCTGCCAACACATCTTATTCTGCCTTTTGCCATGAACTTCAAACACCGTGTCCAATTCACAGGATATGGCCAAGGGGCCTGCCCATCCTGAAAGGACCACCCTGAATCTGGCCCTGGGACCGGCAGTCTCTGCAACAACAGGGAAGAAAAAGACAGGAAGGGCTCATTCCGAGGGGTGGTGACTGCTCTGGAAAGAGAAGGTGGTTCTCTAGGACGTGAGGTCCTCAGGTGATGACCCACCGTCTCTGAAAAGCTCCACCAACTGCCCCTTTTAGCTGAAATAAGCTGGGGATGACAGCTCTCAAAAAAAATGGCAGAAATTCTTTGAACCAAAGAAATGGGGGCAGAGCATGTTTTATAGCTTTTGAGATAGAAGCTCAAACTCAGGAACGCAACAAGGTCTGCTACTGGCCCTCCCTGGCTCTCTTCTGCTCCCCCCAGGGACTGGCTGGGGAACCCGCCTGCCCGTCTTCCCAGCCTCCCCCAACTTTGGTCAGTAGAGGGCGCCGCATCACCACACTCTCACTCCAGCCTTGGCTTTGCAACTTGATCCCCACGTCCACACAAAGACCACAGTTGAAGTATTTCTTATGCTTGTGGTTTAATATTACAGGAGAAAGAAGCAGCAAAACACAAACTTGCTTTTTTACGATGTGATATCACCTATGTAAAAAGCACACAGAAAAATGACTTGAAGGAAATACTTGAAGGAAATACAGCCAAAGGTTATGAGCCTTCGGAGATGGAATTTGGTGTTTTCATTGTTACTGAAATTGTCGGTTTTTTCCAAGCTTGCTTTCCTCTCACAATCAGAAAAAGCTGAGGAGTCAGGGACTCAGCAGTTGTCTGGGGGCGGGGATGAGGAGGCTGCAGCACAGGGTCTGAGGCTGCTGGAGAAGCATTTGCTGCAAAACAGAATATACGCCTGCATCTGTGCTGAGCTCTGGGAGGTAACACGCACTGGACACAGTCTCTGCCTTCAGGGAGTGTAGGACATGATCGCAAAGTGAAGGTGCAAAGGCTGAGAGCACTCCACAGGGCGGCGGGGGGAGCCTGGCACAGGCACAGGGCATTCAGGGAGGGCTTCCTGGGAGAGGGGGCATTTGAGCTGACGTCTATGTAGGGGATGTGAGACACACCTGATTCACAGGGGTCCACGTGAGCAAAGGCGCAGAGGCACAACACAGGAAGGGAAGAAGAAGCTACTGGTTCAAAGTTTGAGGCTTGGGGACAAGAGGGAGAAGACCAGTCCTGAGAGCCAGAGGTGGAGATTCTGTCCTATAGGCCACTGAGACCCCCACAGCAAACGCAGGCCTCAGCCACAGCTCAACACCAGAGAGAGAGGCCGTCAGATCCCTCTGCTGGACGGATTACAGAGATCTACAGCCTCATGGAACAATATACCCATCATTTCACAATGCTTCAAAGAAAAAAAAATTTTTTCTTGTCTTTAGTTCCAGGGCTAGGGGTCAGATCAGAGCTGCAACTGCCAGCAGAAGATCCGAGCTGCATCTGTCTGTGTCCCACACCACAGCCTGTGGCAACGCGGGATCTTTAACCCACTGAGTGAGGGCCAGGGATCGAACCCGCATCCTCATGGATCCTAGTTGGGTTCTTCACCCACCGAGCCACAGCGGGAACTCCTTCAATGAAAAACTTGAATAAATAATCAGCATTTCACTTTTTTAAAAATCAAAGACACCGGCCAGGAAAAACAAAAGAACATTAAGAAATGAGGAATTGGGAGTTCCCGTCGTGGCGCAGTGGTTAACGAATCCGACTAGGAACCATGAGGTTGCGGGTTCGATCCCTGCCCTTGCTTAGTGGGTTAACGATCTGGCGTTGCCGTGAGCTGTGGTATAAGTTGCAGGCGCGGCTTGGATCCTGTGTTGCTGTGGCCCTGGCATAGGCTGGTGGCTACAGCTCCGATTAGACCCCTAGCCTGGGAACCTCGATATGCCGTGGGAGCGGCCCAAGAAATGCCAAAAAGAAAAAAAAAAAAGAAAGAAATGAGGAATTGGTGGGGAATCAGGAGGCTCCTCGAGGTGTGTGGGCCACCTGTAAACTGCCTCACGGTGAGAGAGAAGAGCTTGGGACACACAAGTGGTTTTTACTGGGAAGCATTGGTGTGACATTCAATTATCCTCCCGCACCCTGGCTGACTTAACTCAGTCAAATTAGAATACATTTTATATTGACTATTTTGACATTTGTTTTATTTGGCAACTAAAACAAAACTGATCCAATTTCCTTGCAGCTACTGTAAACCATAAACTGGTACAAGAGGTTATAAAATAAGTAAGCCTTCTGAAGCTCGTTCTGCTGCACTACCTTCAGTTCCGCCCGGCGGCCCGGGGCTGGTTCTCAGGTCCCCTGGTGACCACATTCTCACGGTGACCAGCAAGCTTCTGCGGAGAGCACGCTCTCTGCCTTAACTGGGAGAATCAGGGCTCTTTACCTCACAGAAAGTTAAAACCTGCTCGTGCCTATTTCTAGGCCCTTCCAAACCGTATGAAGACAACAGGGAGCAGCTGTAACCTGTCCAGGGCTACGGGCCTGAGCACAGGGGATGGTGACCACGGCGGTGACGGAGCTCTGGGTGGTGGGCAAGGAGCTGGAAAGTGCTGAACGGAGCTGGGGGAGCCTGGTCTTTCTAAACCAAAGGCACTTCACTGCTCAACCCTCATCTCTCCTCACACCAAAGTGAAACCGAAACCTGCCTCTGAAGTTTCAGGCGATGCCAGGGGCAGTTATGCTTAAGTACTGCTCTCTGCCTGTGAAACTGCCACGAGAAAAGCCCAGATTGTCCTTCTGGAGGAGGGTGTCCCCAGGGACAGTCCTCTGAGCTGCCGGCTCCTAACAGCGGCCTTCCTCCGAGGGAGGTGGCAGCCCAGCTGTGGAACAGGGGGCAGAGAAGTCGGCCACCCCACCAACTTCTCTGCACTTGGTGGGGGGAGGGGGGGTGGACGGTGGGGCCCCCCATAATGATTTCTGTCCCATTCCTGAGCGATTTTGTTTGTCTGTTTGCCCTCGTGGAAGCTTTGACACCCATTCTCATTTATGTTACCTCCACCTCCAAATGGCACCGCCTCACCAATTCAGACTTTTTTTTTCCTTCTTAGGGCAGCACCTGCAGCATATAGACGTTCCAGGCTAGGGGTTGAATCAGAGTTTCGGCTGCCAGCCTATACCACAGCCACAGTACCACCAGATCTGAGCTGCATCTGCAACCTACACCACAGCTCACAGCAACACTGGATTCTTAACCCACAGAGCGAGGGAGGCCAGAGATCAAACCCGCATCCTCATGGATACTAGTCAGATTCACTTCTGCTGCACCACAACGGGAACTCCAATTCTGACTTGTTTTATTTACTTTTGTTAATTCCTTTCTCAAACGAAATCTATCACTGTTCATTCCTTGTTGTCACAGGATGGCTGCTAAGGATGCAGCAGTTTTGGGATCTGGCCGCGTTCTCCGCACTGCCTGCTTCTGTGGAAGGTGCCGAGACCACCTCCACCTCTGCTGCAGCTGAAATCAGGTAAGATCCGGTGCGGAGACCCGTTTGCTCACCCAAGTTTCTTTGGGGAAACAACTATTAAAAGAACACCCTCTGAAGAACTTCACACTATCCTCTGATGCTCAGACTACTTACTTCTTAGTCTGTAACTCGATGGGAAAGGAAACAACGAGAAAATGAACAAAATTATTCACCACCCCTCCTGGAGTTAAACAAGCTACAGGCCAAGGCAGAGAAGGAACTCCATCTTTCACGGCCAGGGTTCCCAACCGCGTGGCTCCAGACATGTCTCTGCGGACAGCTAGGAGCTCTTTACAAGAGCGAGCCTGTTTTTAAGCTGCATATGCTGCTGTCTTAGAAGCCTGCAGAACACAAACAGTAGAAGGCAGAACGGTCTTTCCGTTCGTGTAATGCAAGGATGTCTAACTGGTTCTGTAAAACCGCTCGAAGGCGCCCTGCTTCTGCAGTGTTGCAGCAGATACGAAGTGGGGGTGTTCGACAGTGTCCTGCACTGGGGCCCAAGACCACAGGACTGTCACACACACAACAGCATGGGACGCCACACCAGGGCCTCACCTGGGAAGGTTGGGGGCTGGGGTGGGAGCAGCCGATGACTGCGACGGCGTTGTGGGCTGAGAGGAGTCATGATTTCTTGGTACTCTGCCCATTCGGTACCAGATCCCCATGCTGTTCAGTTCCCTTGAGGAGAAAAGAGAAAGCTTCATGGCACCATTTAGCATAAAATGACCTGAGCAACACAGCAAAGCAATTCACGTAAGAGAATTAGGGCCTGAAACATGGGTTACATACCCTCCCTTTGAGCTCTGGGTGTCACAAACAGATCAGAGTGTGACGTAAAGGCAACTGTCCCAACTGGCCGCCTGTCTGGCCATCTTCGTCCCCTGCCCGGGACCCGCCTTCCCACCACATGCTGTCACCATCTTCCTTGGGTCTCAGCCTGCAAAATTCTTTTTATTCTGCCATTTCATTGTGGGTATTTATGTGCTTATCAAGTTCTTTGTGTGGTTAGGGCCAGAAGCAGGAGCCTCGCCCAGCCCCGCCTCGGGGATAAAGCTCCTGTCAGCCTCATTCTCAGGGTCAGTTTGGGAGGCATGTGCCCCGAGGCCACAACATGGGTGGTCACAGAAGGGCCTGAGAGACGTTGTGTCAGGGTCGTTACCTGTCCTGCCCCACACCCCACAGTCACGAGCGTTTGTGCAACAGGTACACTCTTAGGAGTTATAACAGGATTATTTTAGCCAACTTTTCAACTGCCTGAGAATTTCATGTTGGGATGTAGAGGAAGATTCTCTCTCCAAAAACTGAGAACCGATTCATTCAGTGGATACTTCTGGCAGCTTCTTCTTAGTACACTGCGGGGATGATTCTGACCCAGGCATGTCTTATGAGACAGCGGACTCCAATCAGCGGCACTGATTTCACCACCTCTTGGTCACGGCCATGGTCACAGCCATGGTCAGGCCTTGGAGGAGCTATTCCCAGTCTGAGGTTTCTGTCTCCCCCAGCTGATGACCCCAAATGTTTGCAAAGTAACGTGTGGAATTGCGCCCATTTTAAAGAAAAAAGAGTTCTGAACACTGAATTCTCTTTCCTTAAAAACGACACTGGAATTGCCCTCTGGAAAAGAATTTTTGCCCCAAGGTGAAACAAAAATATACTTTATTTAGCAATCTTTTAAAAATCGTACAAAGAAGATTCTAGTTTTGTTTATCAAGACATAGATGGTAAGAATCTATTCTCTCATGAAGAAGTTCCCATCATGGCTCCGTGGAAATGCTTCTGACTAGCATCCATGAGGACGCAGGTTTAATCCCTGTCCTTGCTCAGTGGGTTAAGGATCTGGCATTGCTGTGACTGCGGTGTAGGCCAATCCCTAGCCTGGGAACCTCCATATGCTATGGGTACAGCCCTAAAAAGACCAAAAAAAAAACACAAAACAAACAAACAAACAAAAAAACTGAATACACATCATAAGTGAATATATACGATGCATGTAGCTGACTGAAAGTAGACTTTAAAAGTTCATTACTGAATTGCAGGATTCTACGGCTTGTATGTAAGTGGCTGCTCCTACGGTACCTGAAGTACAGTTATTTTCCTACTATTTCCTATTTTCCTAACCATTTTTTACTTTCATAATCCTGTGTACATAATGGGTTGAAGCCACACTGCAAAACAAGATTTCTGAGTACGTAAAAAGTGTCTGACCATGGAGTTTTTCTTAAGGACCATGAAATCTTGAGACAGCACGCAGATTCCATAGCTGAAGAGGCCAAACGAGAGAAAAATCACCTTCATTTCCGTGACCCCTGCTCCCCACGGGCTTCACGCAAACACCGCAGCTCTACCTATCGCCCGGCCCAGGGGCAGCCTCCGAGGAAAGGCCATGGCTTTCAGAGTAAAGAGGAAGGTCTGGACTCAAATGAGCAAGACCCAGGAGGCTGACCTCAAAAGCCAAGTAGCAAAACGCATCCATGGGGACCTACAGGGACAAGCAAGATGCTTACGAAGCTGGCCAGGGAGATGGCACGTGGCCAAGGGGCCAAAAACCATCTCTCACACGGTTAATCTGGGACCCAAATTCCAGCTGACTGAGGACACGAGTGAACATCTCCTGGCCATCCAGCATCCCTTCACCACCTCCCCCCTGCCCCCCACTTCTTCTTTTTTTTTGTCTTTTTTTTGTTGTTGTTGTTGTTGCTATTTCTTGGGCCGCTCCCGCAGCATACAGAGGTTCCCAGGCTAGGGGTCGAATCAGAGCTGTAGCCACCAGCCTACGCCAGGGCCACAGCAATGCGGGATCCAAGCCGCGTCTGCGACCTACACCACAGCTCACGGCAACGCCGGATCATTAACCCACTGAGCGAGGGCAGGGACCAAACCCGCAACCTCATGGTTCCTAGTCGGATTCATTAACCACTGTGCCACAACGGGAACTCCATGCCCCCCACTTCTGAGTCTTTACCTCCCCTCTGAATGTGGGGGGCGGCCACCCGAGTCCTAGTCCCTAGATTCCAATGGAGCTAACCCTACTTTCAGCTCAGGCCCCGTTGATCAGCAAATGACATTCTCCAGGGAGCAGTGATGGGCTGAGGGGGCACGTGACCCCAGTGGGAGCAATCAAGACCAGTGGGAATGAATTGGTCTTCACTTGAATTATGGAGAGCACAGACTTGCTCCCTACCTCGGGGCTTGAACCTGGAGGAAAAGTAGGTGAAGCTACTGCACCATCATTCCTCCACTAGGGGGCATGTTTAAGAAAGAGGTCCCCCCCACTACCAACAAGGAATCAGAGCAAGCAAGAGAGAGGGGGAAACTATCCTGGTGACATCCTCCGAGCATCCATTCCCAGCCACACCTGAAGCCATCCTGCCCCCTGAATTCTGCTGTTACTACATCAGCCAACGAATTCTTCCTTCTGTTTAATTCAGCCTGGGCTGGGTTTCCTGTCGCTTATCATCAAGAGTCCAGAGGGAACTCCTGAGACTCCTCGTACCTAGTATTTATGAATACTAGACCAGGCCTGGGACCGAGGCTACCAGGTGAAAGATGCAAAGAAGTGCTGAGCCTCTAGCTTGTCCCTGCTTATCAGACAGAAGAAGTGCACAAGGAATTATCACGTGACCATGAAATATTCATGTTTATCCTCAACGTGGAACCTCCGATGGCTTTCCAGTGCGTTTGGAATCAGATCCAAACCACCACCTGGTCCTACAAAGTCCTGCTAAGCACCCCTGTTAGCTCTTCTGCTTCCTGGCTCATGGGTTCCAGCCACACTGAGCTGCTTTCTGCTCCCCAAACATGCCAGACCATCAGCGCTGTGATGCCGGCACCTGTCCTGCCTCGAAGGCTCTGCTTTGAAATCTCTGCACGGCTGGTTTCTTCCCGAATTTGAGGACTCTGTTCAAATGTCCGCTTCTGAGCCCCTGGCTGAGGCAGCCTTCATTGCTTGTTGTCCTTTGTTTTCTTCAAGAGCTGAAATGGTCTCACTCATTTGTTTCTTGTTTGGTGCTCTTGTCTCTCTTTCTGAATCAAGTCCACGGGAGCAGGCCCTTTGCCTCACTCACCACCATACTTGGGGACTTTGGCCTCATGGTACCAAACGAGTGCTCCATAAAATTTAAGCAGGGAGGTCACAAAGGAGAGAATGCCTTGGGGTTCTAGCATCTGGAAAGGTCCCAGAGAGCCTGAAGGATGGACACACGGAAGAACGGGGGTGGAAAGGCCCTCGGAGCGAGCAGGCAGCATGCACACAGGAGGAGAGCCACTAGTGTGGGCCAGCTGCCGCCCAAGCAGGGAGGGCAGAATGGGAGCTAAGGCCGGGAGGCAGACGGACGAGACGTCACACCAAAGGGCTCAGGACTTAGTCCCCAAGAGTGACCCGTCTGGGCAGAGAGAGAGGAAATCTGGGTCATTAAGACTCACCCAATGGGAGTTCCCATCTTGGCTCAGTGGTTAACGAATCCGACTAGGAACCATGAGGTTGTGGGTTTGATCCCTGGCCTTGCTCAGTGGGTTAAGGATCCAGTGTTGCCGTGAGCTGTGGTGTAGGTCGCAGATACAGCCCGGATCTGGCGTGGCTGTGCCTGTGGTGTAGGCTGGCAGCTACAGCTCCAATTTGACCCCTAGGGTGGGAACATTCATATGCCGTGGGAGTGGCCCTAGAAAAGGCAAAAAGACCAAAAAAAAAAAAAAAAAAGACTCACCCAATGAATGTGTACTGAGGGGGGGCCTGCTTGGTCCGGCCCATGATCCGAATGTCACAAATTGCGGCTTCCGTTGAATCCCGTGGGATAAACTTAATGCACAGCCTCTTCTTTCTAAAAGCCACTTCCTCTGGAGGAAAGGACAACAAGAAAAGGTATGAGTCTTCCAGAGGTGCCCACATCTCAACCCCATGTCTCCCGGCGGGCCCGGCTCCACCCTCCTGCCCTGTGCAGGCCGCAGTGGGCAGGCTCTGCATCTGGGGCCAGACGCCTGACAGGCCCTGTCGAGGAGCAGGGCACACACACCTCTGCAAGGAGCAGCCTGGAAGAAACCCACGGCCACAGTGTGCGCACTGCTCCAGCCATCAGACTGGAACACACAGACACCCCGAGCGCTAATACAATTGACTAGATGGACTTTTCCCTTTTTCACTTTAAAATTTTGTTTTCATTGTTTTTAAAAAATATGGAATGCATCACAAATGTGCGTGTCATCCTTGTGCAGGGGCCATGCTAATCTTCTCTGTATTGTTCCAATTTTAATATACGTGCTGCCGAGGCAAGTGCAAAAATTATTTTTTTATTGGAGTATAGTTTCTTTACAATGTGTGTTAGTTTCAGGTATACAGCCAAGTGATTCAGTTACACATATATCCACTCTTCTTCAGATTCTTTTCCCTTACAGGTCATTACAGAATATTGAGTAGAGCTCCCTGTGTTACACAGTAGGTCCTTTTTTAAAATTACTCAATGAATTTATTAATTTGTAGTTGTACAATGATCATCACAATCCAGTTTTATAGGATTTCCACCCCACAACCCCAGCACATCCCCCCAGTGAGTCCTTGTTGATTATGTTTTGTATATAGTCGCGAGTATGTGTTAATCCCAGACTACTGATTTAAACCTTCCCCTCCCTTCATTCCCCTTTGGTAACCGTAAGTTTGTTCTCGAAGTCTGTCAGTCTGTTTCTGTTTTGTAAATAATTCATTTGCATCATTTTTTAGAGTCCACATTTATGTGACATCATGTGATACTTGTCTTTGTCTGACTTACTTCACTTAGTATGAAAATCCCTAGGTCCATCCATGTTGCTGTAAATGGCCTTATTTCGTTGCTTTTTTATAGCTGAGTATATATGCATCACATCTTTTTTTATCCATTCCTCTATCGACAGACATGGAGAGGGCGTGGAGAAAAGGGAACCCGCCTACACTGTTGGTGGGAATGTAAATTGGTGCAACCGCTATGGAGAACAGTATGTGGAGGTTCCTTTAAACACTAAAAATATATCCGGAGAAAAATGCAATTTGAAAAAATACATGCACCCCAATGTTCACTGCAGCTCTATTTACAAGAGTCAAGACATGGAAGCAACACTGTCCACTTTTTATTACCGAAATTTTCAAACACTTCCCCAAGGTAGAGAGAACAGTGAAATGAATCCCATGTTCCCATCATCTGTGTCAACACGGTCAGGGCTGGACAAGCTGCTTTCGTCTCCTCCACCGGCTCCCTTTAGCTCTGCTGGAGACTTAAAATGACACCCCCTCCCCCCGCAACACGACCAACGTTGTGTCCCGTCACCCACCAGGATCTCAGTAGGCTTCCAGGGCAGACCTTTTTTTTGACATGACCGCCACACCATCATCATTCCTACGTGAACAATGATTCCTTAATATCATCCAGTCGTCCATATCCAGGTTTTTTCCAGGATCTCCAAAATGCCACTTAACTGCTGGTTTGTCTGGATCAAGAGCCCAACACTGAATCTGACTGTGAGGTTTTCTTTCGTTCATCTTCACAGCACTGATAGGCTGGAGAAAGCGGGTCACTCCCCTGTACTCGGCTCCGTTAGACTGAGCTCAGACTGTTTAGCAGGACACTTCGGGGGCCGTGCCTGTCTGTCCCAAGGCGTCACAGTGCTGGGCCTGGAGTCCAGCTGGGCCACCCTCGTGGGTTGTGGCGCTGTCAGCCTGGCGCCTCGGTTACAGTCTCCGACGAACGTGCTCTCGGCGGTTTTCTCATCCTCTGCTGACTGTTGTCTAGATCCGTAATTTCATTCACAGGATCGAAATGGCAATTTTCGAATTCTGTCATTCCTTCCGCCTTTATTAGCTAAAATATTTCCAGATAAAAATAACTTTCGTATTTCAACTACTTGGTCTCCCTGAAACCCGCTGTTATACAAAAGGATAGATACAAATGTGATCCTTCTCTCTTATTTATCAAGTCTTAGAGTAATGAGTTGGGGCCCTAGCAACCATCCATGCTGACCAACTAGGTGATTTTGTTTGTTCATTTGTGGTTTTTAAACACAAGTTTCAATCAAATGTGGCCATTCAATAGATGAATCAGACAGATCTGAGCTGAAATTTCAACTCCAATTTTCCAACACCATCATCTTAGGCAAGTGATTTAATTTCTTTGTGCCTTGATTGCATCGTCTGTAAAAGGGAGTTATTGAAAAGCCCATCCCATGGGGACAGTGAGTGGATGAAATGTGATGACACACATGCTTCACTCAGCCCAGTGCCTGGCACACAGTAAGTGCTCAATAAAGGGTAACTGTCATTATTCTAAGTGAGCCTCTAGTACACAATGTATGTCAGGGTTTGGCACTGATTTTCAAGACCTTTCAATTCTGTGGCAAGAAATAAGCACCTTTAAATCAGGAAGCAGGATAAAGAGGGAAACGCAGTCTTGCTGCTGGTCTTGATTTTACCAAAGGGAGATGAGAATCAGGTGCTGATACTCTGGGGGAGCCAGATGGAAATGCAGAAACCTTGTGGGTTCTTTTTCTTGTTTCTTTCTTTCTTTTTCCTTTGGCATATGGAGGTTCCCAGGCCAGGGATCCAATCGGAGCTACAGCTGCCAGCCTACGCCACAGCCACAGCAATGCAGGATCTGAGCTGCGTCTGCGACCTACACCACAGTTCATGGCAATGCCAGATCCCTAACCCACTGAGCAAGACCAGGGATGGAACCCGCAACCTCATGGTTCCTAGTCGGATTTGTTTCCGCTGCGCCATGGCGGGAACTCCGGGTTCTTTTTCTAGGGGAGGCAACTAAGGGCTAGCTCAGACCCTCTGGCTGTGAGTAATAACACTGGATGCTGAATCCAGACCCCAAACACTGTATCCAAGAAAGCAGGGGTGGTATCCTGGGGGGAAACCGACCACAGCCACCCTGCAGCCTCAACAACTATTCACAAGATCAGGCCTTTGAAAGCGTGAAGGAGCCAAGGGCTTTCCTCAAGGTAAACAAGAAGCAGATATTTTATGTGCTTGCTGTGCCAGCTGCTCTTTGCTCCGTTCCTCCATCTACAGCAAACTCAGGGTAAGAGATGGAGCCACTAATTACAGATGCTTAAATAGGCCTGATTTTACATAAACATATTACACAGAGTCAATAGAAATGTGTTCAGTCATGCTAATGAACACAGAGAAAGGACACAGCACTTTACTAAAGCAAACAGTCTTCCAGTTTTTAAGTGCTATATGGATTGCAACAAATTGTACTTTAAATTAATTACAGGAGTCTTATCTTTTTGGCTTATTTTATAAAATCAGGGCCTTAAATGCTCTCAAACTTCAGAGAGCTCACCAGAAGTTTATCTGCTCAGCTTGGCTTCACCTGGACCTAGGTAAAGACCCCCCGGAATGACCATGGGACCCTAAATGAATAGATGACCCTAAAGCCACTCTCCCCTGTGTGATAAGACACCGGTCGGAAGTGCTAGGACCCGACTTTAGAATGTCCTTGGGGCAGCAGCCGATGCACCCCCAGGCTCAGGGGATAGACTCCCCACCCAGGATCACAGGGCCCCATTTCAGCTGGATCATGGGCCCAGGCAGGACTCAGCCCTGGGCCTCCATGCTTAACTGGTTCAACAAATTGAGAGGAAAATGCAGAATGAGAAATCCCTTGTGGCTCTACAGTATATCAATATAAAGACATTTTAGGCCACTCAGTTGTCAAAAAGAACGACCATGCACATTTTAAAACTAAGAAAAACACAAGGGAAAAGGAGGAAATTAATACAAGTCTACAAGGCAATTTTGGTTCTTAAGCAGACCATCCATATAAGAAGAAGCAAAAATAGCAAGCCAACACTTGTGAAAATGTTCTGTCTTGCTAATAAATAGTTAAGCGAAAATTAACTAAAATCCAAATGGTAAAACTAAATAAAAAATTTAAAACCTAAGCTTGGCAGGCCCATGGAAAACAGATCAAGCTGGCACCACTAGTGACCACGTGGACTGAATTTCTGGAGGTTAATCTGGCAACAGAGAGCACTAAAGCTTACCTTACTGAGCCCATCCTCTGAACAAGGCACTGGGTATGGCAGGCACCTTAGGTGATTCAAAGATGAATTAAACATGGACCCTGGCCTCAAAGAAAGAAGTAAATAGCAAAGATATGGGGGAAAAACACAAACAAACAGAAAAACCATGTACATGGCTGTAACACATGCAAACACAACAATATGAGGTGGGTAACATCCATTTTACAGATGAGGAAATTTAGGCCCAGGAACGTGACGTCACTTGCCAGGGTCCCTCATCTGTAAGTGGCAGAGCCAGACTCAATATTAGGCGAGTCCAACTCCAGAGCCCAAGTTCCTCCCATTGTGCCAAGTGCAGTCTGTCCTAAGGGAGGTAAAGAAGGGAATTCAGAAGCAGAGGTCACCACTCCTCTGGGTTCCCAGCCCTGCCATGTGCATTTCCTCCCTCCCTTCAACAAACACCGGGAGAGTCAGATGAAAAGTAGTTAAGAAGGGGGTGGGGGCTGACCGAGGACCTACCAGAGTAGACTGCATTGCAATGCCTTGTTTTCAGGTCCGGGTCACCTGCTGGACTAAGCTCCTAGAGGGAAGGGCCACTAGCCTGCTAGGGCCTACAGTAGACACACATCCGTCACAACTCACGATGGGGAGGAAAGAGCGCTTGCTTCAAACTCCTATTTAGGATCAGAGTTTGGCACTCAGAGTCTTGTCACCTTCAAAGACATGAGGTGTGGACACTCAGAGTTGAGGGAAGGAGCATTTCAGGAAGGGAAAAAAATCAAAGCACATACAGAGAGTCAGAAAAGAAAGGGACATGAAGAGGCCACAGTCAGCAGTTCAGTCGGGGTAAAGCAAGGGGTGCTTGACGATGAGGAGCATGTTTGTAGAGGGAGGCTGGGGGGCAGAGCACACAGGTCCTATGACCCCGCAGCCTCACGTACCTGTAACCTTAGCATAGGAAATCATTCAAAGTCTACACATAACCAAACTGATCTACAGATTCAACCCCATTCCTACCAAAATCCCAGCTGGCTTCTCTGTAGAAACTGACTAATCTTAGATCCATATGGAAATTTTAGGGACTCATAATAGCCCAAATAGTCTTGAAAAAGAACAAAGTTGGAAGACTCACATCTGCTGATTTCAAAACCTTCTATCAGGTTCCAATAATCAAGACTATGTGCTTTGGGCATAAGGAAAGACAGACAGGTCAGTGGCCGAGAACTCAGAGTCCAGAAACAAACCTTCACATTTATGGTCAACTGGTTTTCAACGAGGATGCTGAGACAATTCGGTGGGGGAAAGAAGAGCCTTTTCGACAAATGGCGCTGGGACAATTAGATATTCACAGGCAAAACAATAAGTTTGAAGCCCTATCTCACATCATTCACAAACATTAACTCAAAATGGATCAAAGACACAAACAAAAGAGCTAAAACTATAAAAATCTTAGGAGAAAAATAAATAAATCTTGGTGACCTTGGATTTGACAATGGTTTCTTAGGTATGACTCCAAAAGCAAGAGCAACAAAGGAGAAAAATAGAAAAGTGGAACTCCATCAAAATGAAATCGTTTATGCATCAAGAAAGTGCAATGAGGAGTTACTGTCATGGCGCAGTGGTTAACAAATCTGACTAGGAACCATGAGGTTGCGGGTTCGGTCCCTGCCCTTGCTCAGTGGGTTAAGGATCCGGCGTTGCTGTGAGCTGTGGCGTAGGTTGCAGACATGGCTCGGAACGCGCATTGCTATGGCTCTGGCGTAGGCCGGCAGCTACAGCTCCAATTCGACCCCTAGCCTGGGAACCCCCATATGCCACGGGAGCGGCCCAAGAAATAGCAAAAAAACAAAAAAACAAAACAAAACAAAAAAAGAAAGTGCAATGAATATAGATCAACTGTACCTCCATTTTAAAGAGAGAAAAAAAATGAGGAGTTCCTGCCATGGCACAGTGGGTTAAGGGTCTGATATTGCCACAGCTGTGGCACAGGTTGTAGCTGTGGCTTGGATTCGCTCCCTGGCCTAGGAACTTCTATATGCTGCAGGTATGGCTGGAAAAAAAAAAAAAAAGAAATGAAAACCCACGGAAAGGGAGAAAATTTCTGCAAATCATGTTACAGATAAAGACTTATATCTAGAATATACTAAAACATTCTTACAGCTCAATCATCAAAAGACAACCCAATTTTAATGGGCAAAAAATTAGAATACTATTTCTCCAAAGAAGATATACAAATGGCTAATAATAAGTACATGAAAGATGTTCAACGTCATTAGCCATAAGGGAAAAGCAAATAAAAAAAACCACAATGTGAGACCCCCTTCATACCTACTGATGGTTTGAATCAAAAAGAATGATAACAAGGGTTGCTAACGATGTGGAGAAACTGGATCCCTCAAACGCGGCTGGTCAGAATATAAAAGGATGCAGTCCTTTGAAAAACAATTTGGCAGTTGCCCAAAAAAGTTAAAAGAATGACCGTATGACCCAGGAATTCCACACTCAGCCACACACCCAAGAGCAATGAACAAAGATGTCCACACCACAGCCTGGGCATCAGTGTCCAGGGCACCATTATCCATAAGACCCCAAAGCGAAACAACCGAGACGTCCATCAATTAAATGGATGAGGAAAACGGTGCATCCACAGAATAGGATGTTAATCAGCAGTAAAAAAGCAACGCAGTGCTGATATGCTACAGTGTGGACCTACCAAGAAAACATGATGCCCAGTGAAAGAAGTCAGACACAAAAGACGACAGGCCGTATGGTTACATGGCTTATGTGGAACGTCCAGAACACGCAAATCTATACAGAAAGTAGAGCAGCGGCTGCCTAGGGAGGGCAGGGGGTAGGGTGGTAGGGGCTGGGGAGAAATGGAGAAGGACTGCTAATGGGTATGCAGTTTCTTTTGGGGTCATGAAATGTTCTAAAATTGATTATGGTAATGGTTGCACGACTCTGTGACTATACGAAAAACCACTGAATTGTAACTTTAAACAGGGAAATGGTAGGTGGTAGATGAATTATATCTCAGTAAGGCTATTATTCCAAAACTCCAATACAGAAATATATAAAAATCTATCTATAAAAGGTGCTTCAACACATGCCTTTTCAGAGTGGCACTGTGTCAAGTGTGTGTGTGTGGGGGGGGGGCGTTACCCTCGTGTGTGTAGTCGAGTTATTCCCCCACTTCTAGATGTGTAACCTTGGATGGAGTCTTTCATCCCTAAGCAGGTTTCCTCACATGTGAAATGCGTATCATAATACCCACCTCTGAAGGGGGTCTTCTGAAGATTAAATGAGGTCAAGTAAGTATAGCATTTATTACAGAGTCTAGCAAACAGTAAAATACATACTAAATATCAACTATTATGATTACCAGCCAAAACATTTAGAGATAACAACTAAAAGCAGCCCAAGGTGCAAAAGTGTGGAGAGTATTAAGTAAAGTCTGCTAGACAATGGAATCCATTTCTTTCATTAAAACAATAGCTATGTGGGGTCTGTGTGGATATGGAAAGTCTGGTCTGTAAGGAACGCTTGCAAGAAAAGAGCAAAAACAACAACAACAACAACAACAACAAAAGCAGGTAGGTACAAAATAGGACTAACTATGGAAAAATAAAGTATGTGTGACAAACCATGAGGTGCAGAGTTTCACAGATGAAGAAAGGACCCTCTGTATTTGGTTTTTATTTTCTGCATCAATGTTGCGGCTATCCTAAAGTTGATCATAAGTAATTTAAAATAAAACGAGTTAGGTTACAGCACATCAAAGTGAGGAGGCTCAACTATCCAGAGGTTTTCCAGCGCTATTTTTTCTTTTTTTCTGGGGGGGGGGGGCATGCCGATGGCATGTGGAAGTTACCAGGCCCGGGATCGAACCCAAGCCACAGCAGCGAGCACACAGTGTACTTAACCCACGGAGCCACCCGGGAACTCCTTTCGGGCACTATGGAACAAATGCTGTGCGTGACAAGAATCGCGAGGAGCCCCAGGACCACAAGACGCTCCCAACATGACCACTCGGCGAGGAGTTGCTCAGGGATCGGAGTCGTCCCTCAATTTCGACTCTAACTTGCCGTCTTTCCGACTTTGCTTGTGTGCTCCGAGAGCCCCGAATGGGGATATTATCGCACTTGTATTCCCTGGGCGTCTTTTGATTTCTTCCTTTTGCTTCTGGGTCTCATGCCAAGCTTGGCTTCAGCAACACCGGAGGGAGGATGGGCGAAGGACAAACTCGCACCAGATTCTCCACTTCCTTCCTGGGGGCGCCGATTCAGCGGCGAGCACCGTTCTGGGAGGACAGGACATTCTGCGCCTTTTCACGCTGCTGCCCACATCGCCGCAAACTCCTTAGAGAGCCGAGGCGGACGTGGGTCAAACGCAGCAGGGTTTACTCACGGGCGTGCAGTGAGGCCTCCTAAAATGTCTCTGAAGAAAAAATGCACATAAAAATGCCTAGAACTATACCTGGAGCCAGAAACCTCTCCCTGTGAAGAGCGGTACTAAAGGCTGACTCACGTGTGTCCACGGTCTCCTGAATCGGGATGAAGCCCACAGGCAGAGTGTCCTTGACGTCAATGAGCTTCACATCCACCAGCACGTTCCCTAAATGACTCTTGGGGGAGAGAAAGAGACACAGACTCTTAATCTGAACACGCCTGTGGTTGGTGTGCCATTCTGGCTTCAAAAGGCAGACTTAACACAATGACTCGTGCCGCTTCACGACAGCAGGTTCATTAGAGTAGGTGCCACTGAACGCTCCCCGGGGGTTACACAGGGACTCTGGTGGCCCCCGGGAAGGAATTTCATCTGTGCAACCTCAAAGCCACTCACTCAGAGGTGGCCTTGGTTACAGCAAGACGGTGCAGCAACCCAGGAGATGCCTGAGATGTAACCCAGCAGAGGGCAGCTGTGCACACACGTCCCAGGACCACATGGCTGCTCGGCCCTGAGCACCAGCTCCCGGGGAGCTGCATCTGAGCCTCACAGAACCAATCACACTAAGTGGGCACCAGTCTGCACAGCGACACACATCCGTGGCTAGTTACAGCCTGTAAAAACCCACGAATCATAAACTAGTAGAGTGAACAGCCCTGCAGCCTCAATATTACACATCTTCTCCAATGACATGCACAGGGGCCTCTTAAAGTTTCTACTCAGTGGTAGTACAAGGGGGTCACGGTGTGCAGTTCCCGTAACCAGTGCAAAAATATCTTCAAAGACAGCGCGCCACTCTGTAACTGCGAGAGAGAATTTTCTGCAAACACACTGGCACTTGCAGCTCACATTTCAAGCTAAAGAAACGAGCATTAAAGAGATCTACCCTATAACTTAAATATGTGGGGCCACCTCAGAGATTTCATTAAAATCTCCAGAGTCATTTGCAAGCGAGCTCCCCCTCTCACTAGTTAGAGCCAGTTTAAAAGAAGAATTACGGCTTCTGATCCCAAGTCCCTCCTGTCAGCATACGAGCAGGGCACTGGGCACATGGGCGTCTTCCAGGAGCGCCCCAGCACACAAGCCCCCCTGAGCACACTCCCAGTGCACCTGTTCTGTGTTCCTGGTCGAGCCACCCCCCTGCCCCCCTCCCCACCCCCACAACTCCACAGGCTGTCCTGCTCAGAGAAGGGTGTGCACCCCCACCTCTGGGCCCTCCGACCCCACCCTGCCCAGTGTCAACACCATCCCTGAGAGTCAATCAGGAGTTCCTATCATCTAAACTCTATGCTACATTCTCTCTTGACATCTCGATTTTCCTTCATATCAATTTATAATGGCATATTTGTGAGGTTTTTAATTAATATCTGCTTCCCCGCTAGAGTTTAAGAACCAAGAGGCCCAAAACTACCTCTGCTCTACTATGTATCCAAGCCTAGCATAGATCTTGGCACACAGCAGGTGCTCGGTAATTATTTGCTGAAAAAATTCATGGTGTTTTTTGGTATGCTTTCAGCCAGATGGGCCAGAAATCATATTGGATTTGCTTGCTGAGTCTAAACAATATCAGTGACGATATTAAAAGTATCTTTAATAAAAGCATTATACACCAAGAGTACACAGATGAAACAAATTTCTGAAATTTAATCGCGAAGGTCAAAGTGTCCAGTGTACACCATGACAAGTGTTTTCAAGGCACTACGGTCACACGACCGTCTCTCTCCAACTATGGTAAGTGCCGAGGGTTTCATATTATTATGTTTCTGGTTGCTGGGTCTCAGGAAAACAATGCACAGAGCGGGGCAGCAAGTGGAAAGTGGAAGCTTCACTAATGCGGAATAAATCTCTGGCCATGTAGGCAGGGTCTGAACCATTAACCCAACTCGCAAACATCAGCTGCTTTCAGAATCGCCTGATCTAATCTATCATAATTTTTTTTCATGGCAGTTGCTTTTCCATGTCATCACTGCTTTCTGCATTGAGAAATTAACAACTGGGTATGTTTTCCTGCCCCATAGATGGATGAGCATTCATCAATATCCTTCTCAAACGTCGCCTACTTGACAAGTTGGGTTTTACGGAAGTCAACTGCAAACCACTTAGCGACCTCACCCTCTACACTCTACAAACGTCCCTGATCATAAAACCAGAACATCAGTGGTGCAGCCTTAAAAAAAAAAAGCATTAAAAAAAAAAAAAAACCCCTCCTGTGCATACGAAAGGGGAGGCTGTCCTGTCAAAGCTTCCCGAAGCCCCAGTCTGGTCCCTCCACACGCGGGCTGCCGCCACACCGGGTTTAATACAGTAGGTCTGCGACACCATTAATTCTGCTTGTTCCTCTCCCCTCCCCCATCCCGCGCTCTTTCATTTCCTCCTCATAAATATGAAGAACGTATTCCCAATCCTTGTTGAGCAAATGATTCATGCCAAAAGCCCAATATGCACTGACTCAGGGTATTTATATTGTCTCTGGTAGCCAGTATTTGCTAGTATACTGTAATTATTTTTGACAACCTTGCATTTAAGGTAGCCACAGATAACCAACTTAATATTCAAATGTTCATAAATCCTTCTGTTTAATATCCTCCCTACCTAATCTATGTACATTATTATTACAGGTAATGCAGAAAGTACAGGGCATGAAAAGTGCAATTAATCTCGATCCTTCCCCAGGAAGCAATGTCACTCCAAAGCCAGGTTTCTGTATTAATAGCATTATTGGGGAAAAGGAATTTAGGTTCCAAAGGAGTCTCCCCAAACTCCTACACGAGGAGTCTCAAGTCACCTAATTAAAAATCTGTCCAGTCTGGAGACTGCACATCCCTCCTTTGCAACCGTAAGAAATCACACCATGCAAAGTCTCAGCTCTGACAGCAGGGCCGGGACAGACTGGCTAGAACAGATCACAATACGCTTCATTCCTCTCTCCTCCTTAGGCTGCATCCCTCTGGATCTCACTGCAGGGCCCATTCATGGTTTCTTCTGAAAGTAAAATGCACCGCAGCTCCTAGATGGCCTCAAAGGAGAGGCAGAGGACTCTCCCGCCGCCCTTGTCCTCCTCTCGCACCCCCTCGTCACACCCCCCCACCACGCCCGGCCCTCACAGAGACGCACAGAGCAGGCACTCAATGAACAGTTCCCGAATGTTCGACAAATGTCGACTAAATCAAGGTATTTTCTATCATCCACTTACCCGTGACTCCTAAAATTAATGAATAAGCCTGGTGATTGCTATCACTTTCAGGCTTGTCACTGTCCCCACTCCGCAGGATCGGGGGCTCTTCTGACCCAGGGTACCAACACCTCACAGCCTTTAAGGAAACGCCCCAAAAACGAGACATCGAAAAGGACCAAGGGGATGGCGGCTGTCCTCTGAGGCCAAGGTCTCCTCTTCTGTACGAGAGGCCAAGGCTGAGCAGGGGTCAGGGGAGAATTCATGACACCATGGGGCAGAGCAAGGGTGTGAACAGGAGGTGTCGTCTCACGGTCCTGAGTGGAGTGGTGCACTGAGAGGGGGGCCCATGGGCAGAACAGAGGTGACAGAAGCCCAAGAAGGCAGACAGTTTCACAAGGGCCCAGGTGAACTCCAGGGATAAAGGGGAGGAGGGTGCGCTGTGTGGGGACAAGGACGCGGGAGGGAGCCAGCCTGCAGACCTGCTCCTGGGGTCTCCTTGGCTGCACCCTGGCGAATCGCAGGCTCGGCTCTGGGACGGGCCCTCCTCCACCAGAAACTCTACAGCAAGGGGTTATTCCTCTTAATTTTGGTGGGAAAAAATTAAAGCAACGAGTTCTCCCCACTTCTGAGTGTGTTAGGGATCACCCCCCCCCCAACTAAGAACAGGGACGACAGGGGGGCCCTGTGCCGGTACGCACAGAAAACACTGCAGGGACTCATGGGGAGCCACAACAGGACCGTGGGCTGCGGGGTTTGTGATGGAGAGACTTTCCCCTTCCATGCTTCTGAATAAGGATGTTTCATCCACCTGATTTTTTATTTATAAAGCATAAACAGATAGTACTGCTAGAACAAAACTTATAAAAATACATCCCACCTGATTTTTTTTTTTTTTTTTTTGATTTTGGGTCCCAAATAAAAAGTCACCCCTAAAAATGAGACTCTGCTTCCTCTTTGGGGTTAGGGACGATAGGGAACCTTGGACAAGCATGAAACTCCCTGGTGTCTGGAGAGGAGCTGGTACTTCAAGAGGCTGTGTGAGGTCGGAGGCAATGTGCCTGCAGGGGGCCGAGAGCAGGCCTCGCACAGCGCGGATACGCACAAAAGCCACTCCTCTCTCTTCTGAGCCACCCGCCGGAATGCCTTATGGGAAGGGCGCTAGTGAGTGTCTTTACAGTGTCCTAACGTGTGGCCTTGTATAGTAAAACCACACAGTAAAGGAAATCTGCACGTGCGGTGGGCGCCCGCCTGCAGAAGCAATGAAACGTCGTCCGATGTCGCAGAGGGACGCCGGGAGGAAGCCCACCAGGCCACGTCTGGGGGAAAGGGCTGACCACGTGGCATCCTTCTAGCTGTGCCCGCTCCCAGCTGGGGTCAGCTTTAAGGCCAGTTCCACAGGCACTCACTCACATCCACAGCAGCCCGGGGTCTGTGACGTGGAGGAAGGGCAGGCAGAGGAGAGCCGCGACAGCCACTCCCTGGCTCCCTTTGGAGAAGACGGTTTTAGTGGAATTCACTGCACACTTGGGCACGGGGTTGATAAGGCTGTTAATAAATGAAACACAGCACTAGCCACTGATTCTACCCTGGTCACTGAAACTACAGATAAATGAACATGGTGATGAAAACAGACCACAACCAAAAAACGAGGAAATCTCAAACAGGAGTGTCAGTGAGCTGTGCTCACTCAGCAAACGGAAAGCCACCCCTAGACTTACATTTTCTTTGGAAAATGATCTTGTGAAACACAGGTATCTGGTAACCTTGGATTTAAATAAGCCGTCTTTCCAGAGGTCAGCATCCACGCCATCTGCTGTCTGCGCAACCTACACCAAAGAGACGGAGAAGAGGACGGCAGGTAAGGCGAGATGCAGCTGAGGGCTGTGCGAGCAGCTTCGTCGTACCTGGGCCAATTAACACCGGCCCCAACTCTCCTGGCATCTCATTAGTCCCTTTCACGACGCCCTGGGAAGAGATTTTCCAAGAGGGGCAAAGGGGGAGTGTGAAAAATACAACTTCTAAAAATACTGTCCCCAGGGAGGCCATTGATTAAAGACACCCTGACAAAAACGGTTCTAATGAGAAAAGGAGCCACTTTGCTGTAATGGACCAAGAAGGGACGGGAGGAGTCAGCACATTAAGCGGCTCATTCCCACTTCCTTGGGGACGCGGCGCGGGGCGCAGAACAAGTCCGATGGTGTGTGAGAGGTCACCTGAGGGGACCCACCGGCCCGCCCACCCGCCCGAGGATGGGGCGGCGCCTCCGGCTCCAGGCGCCTGGGACCGGCCAGGCTGCTTCCGCGAGGTCAGCGGGCTCTCTGGCGCCCTGGGCCACAGGGGTCAGGGAATTGGCTCCCCACTGTTTCCTCCTGGTACAGGCTCTGCGCGTGGTATTCGAGGTTGGAAACTGCCTCATGAGAGGAAAATGCAAAAAGCCTTGGTCGCCTATTTAGAATCTCACTAAGAAGCCACCTTCTCGTGTGCGGCCTTGGAAATGTCCCTCTAAGAAGGGCTCAAGGACGAAGCCAGCCTTGGTCGGAGTCTTGCAGGACCTGTGTGCTGGCCCACGGCCCAGGGCTGTTGGGGGGAGAGAGGTGACAAGGAGACTGGAGCGGAGGGAGGAAGGCTGGCTGGCGACGGCCCTCCCCGCCTTTCTCTCCAGATGCTCAGGGCCCAGTCTGCTTCCTCCCTCAGCCGCCAAAGAGGGCAGCATTACAGCCTCACGGCATCGTGTCAGAGTTAATCAACCTTCCACACCCTGGCTGGACCCCGACGACGGGGGGACCTTGGGGAAGACTGGGGAGCAGCGCCCCTTTGGGGATGAGCTCGGAGCAGCGTGCTCTACGCTGCTCCCTGCTTGTCCTTTTGAGGCTGAGACTTTGGGAAGCCGTCCTTGAGCTGACAAGCTCCCCGTCGGCCTCACAAACTGCTGAAAGCACCTCCGTTCTTTACACAACAACTGCCCTGATTCAGCCCTGTCACGTGCACAGGCCAGGGGTGTGGGGGCGGCTCTACTGGGAAGGTTCCAGAGCTCCCAGGGCTGCATTCTCCAAGGGGGCCTCAGAAAAGCAAAGGCCAAACGTCAGAAGAAAAACACTTTTTTTAGGACCTAACAATTGTAAGCTAGCAAATGAACAAAGGGAAAAGAAAGGTCCTTATGCTACATATGCAAATATGTCTGACCTGAAATCCGAAGGAGGAAGGAATGGTAGGGGGAGGTCTCAGGGACTGTTTGGTCCAAGTGTGTCACCCCCATGGACAGAAACACAATGGAACAGGGTCAGGCCTTATCAGCACTTTCTCCCACCATGGTTGGTCTCAATAAACTTTTTTGGAAAACATGAGATTTAAAGCAGTGGCCCCAACTCTCCCCCACCAGGGATCCCTTTTGCTTTGTTCTCTCCCACGGGGATGGAAAAAGCCGGGCCTGGCTCAGTGGGGGCACTAGGGAAGTGGCCCTGGTGTGACAGGCTGGCCTTTGTAGCTTGTCCTCCCTGGAGCAACAAGATGGGCCCAGAGTGTGTTTCCAACCCAAGCACACACAGGCACATACTAACCACAACTCCTCCCACCCCAAGTTAGACGAGCTACAGATAAGTGACGTGTGCCCTGCAGGGGTTCATGTCTAGACTCTGACCTTGTGAACTCAGTCCTGAGTCCCAGGATGGGGTGGGGGTGGGGCGCACGCCTGGGGCAGAGGCCGTGCTCCAGGTGCATCAGACCTGAACCCGACAGCCTGAGGCTTCAGCAAGCCCCTCCCCTGAGGGCACTATGGGGACAGAGGGAAGGTGCAGGTATCCCGCCTCACGGCTCACCTGGGACACCCACAAAGCCAGGGCCCACGTGTCTAAGGCAACATGAGGACGTCTGGTCTGACAGCCAATCACGTATGGTTCATCAGGATTCAGAAAGCCCTCAATGGGCATACAGGGCTCAGCTCCATGCTCTAGTCCTCTGGGATTCCTTCCCCATCTCTGGGACCAGACTTGGTCTTCAAACACAAATTACGTCCCTGTGTGATCCATGCGGACCTGCCTCCGACAGCCCCACCCCCAGACTGACTCTAAGTTTCACGAGGACAAGGATAGTGCCTCATTTATCCCCCGCACTAAGCACCGTGCCTGATACATCTGGGCTCAACCGAACCTTGCTGAAGGAATGAATGAACAAATCAGCCCATCGATCTGGAGCAAAGAGGGAAAAATGTGGAACCCTGCGAGCTCCTAGAGTAAGGTGATGCAACTGTTCAAAAATGAAACGTCTAGGATTTGATTCCTTGAGCTGATGTACCCCCTTCAAAATCACCACTCTAAGGCCGCATCCCCAGTTCAATAATGAGGCCACTTACTCTTCTGGTTTTCTTTATTCTTATTATCAATATTATTATTAGGGCCGCACCCATGGTATATAGAGGTTCCCATGCTAGGGGCTGAATCAGAGCTGTAGCTGCTGGCCTATACCACAGCCAGAGCCACGCTAGATCCGAGCCAAGTCTGCAACCTACACCACAGCTCTTGGCAATGCCAGATCCTTAACCCACTGAGCGCGGCCAGGGATGGAACCTGGTCCTCATGGATGCTAGTCAGACCCATTCCCACTGAGCCATGACGGGAACTCCTCTTTCGGTTTTCTTACTTGTACCCTGCCTTGTTCCCCGAGATGACCAGAGCCTGTCCGATGCTGCCGTGGGCTAGAGCCCCCGAGTGTCTGTCACAGGGCTTCTCAGACTTGCTCTTCTCCGCCACACTCACACTCTCAGGCCCCTCCCCCTGCCCAGCATCCTCCCCAGTACGGGAGCTGTGGGAGGAGAAGGTGGGCAGTGACAAATTGGACACATGGATTTATCTTTCTTCTCTGCCAATGTTCTTCTAAAATGACAATCAAACAGAATGACAACCAAACGGAATGACAACCAAATGGAATGAAGCCATTAAAATAAAGAAAGGAATACAACACAAGAGATGTGTGGAAAGTGGAAGGTCCGGGGTTAAGCAGAGTGGAGGGGGTGACACCCCAGGGCTCCAAGCCATCAGATACCCTGGGGACGAGGGTGGAGGGCCTGGACGTGGGTGCGTGCGAGTTTAGGGCTGAGACAGGGAGACCGGATTAGGCCTGTAAATAAAAGCGGTTAGACTCTCAGATCCCCACCCCTGTTTCGGAAATACTTTCTGAGGAAAGGGAACCAGTAAGGCTCAAGACGTCCTGACACCAGCCTGGTGGGAAGGAGGAAGTAAGACTCCAGCATGAAACCTGGGGGTTAGCTATGCACACTGAACGGCCACTGAACACTGGGCCCCCTCCAGGCTCACCCTCCTTCCTGGTTCTGGCTTTGGCAGCCAAGAGTACCCCCCAAATGCTGGAAACTGAAGGATGCATCTCTGGAGAAACTAAGAGTGTCACGGAGAAGACCAGCACACATGGACACAGGGGTCCCCTGCTGCCAAAGCTAGTTCCCTGCTGCATCCATCACCTGCAGTGCAGCCCATCGGGCATCGGGCCCCACCACCACCTCAGAGCACCAACCCCCAGAGCCAGCCCCTCAGTCTTAAATATGAGACACTGACAACAAAGGACCACCACGCACTGGGGGGAAGTCTCAAATATGAAAGAGAGGGCCCGAATTATTAGAAAAAGGGGAACTTGAAAAATAGCACAGATCATATGAGGAAGCAATGTGCAGGACAGGCTGACCAAGAAATAAGCGGCATAGTCAGATTATCCAGAAATATGGAGACAACCAAAGGGAGGAAAATGTGAGAAAAGTGTGTGTGTGTGTGTGTGTGTGTGTAACTGGGTCTTATATGCATGTAAGAATGTGTGTACACATATATGTATAACTGTACAGCAGAAACTGATGACACATTGTAAATCAATTACAATTAAAATTAAAAAAAAAAAAAACCATGGAGACAAAGTACTAGAAGTGAAAAAAGTCTGAAAGAGTTGAAAGTAACTGCCTCTGGGGAGTGAAAAGGGAGATCAGGCAGAGACAGGGCCAGAGGTGCTATATTTTCTTATAAGCCTTTTAGAACTCTTTGATTTATTAACTGTATATGTATCACTTTGTTTTTTAAAAAGAAAAGCAGGAGTTCTCGCCATGGCACAGTGGAAAAGAATCGACTAGGAACCATGAGGTTGGGGGTTTGATCACTGGCCTTGCTCAGTGGTTTAAGGATCTGGCATTGCTGTGAACTGTGGTGTAGGTCACAGACGGCTCAGATCTGATGTTGCTGTGGCTGTGGTGAAGGCTGGGAGCTGTAGCTCTGATTCAGCCCCTAGCCTGGGAACCTCCATATGCCTCGGGTACGACGCCCCTAAAAAGCAGAAAAAAAAAAAAGCAAATTTTAACATTAAAGCATCAGAGCTGGGAAAAGGTCTCAAGGAAGACAGTACGGGAGCAATAGAGCTTTTAGAAGAAACATTCCTATCAGGACCATCAGGGTTGTTCCTACAGGTGCAACGTGACCTTGGCTCTAGTCCTCTCCGTAGTGTGGCCTGAGTGTGTGACAACGTCCGAAGCTGCAGGGGCCTCCTCCACTGCTAGAGCCCACCAAGAGCTAATGCAAGGAGGCTGCTCATTACAGCCCATGACTTATTTATTTTATTAATGGAAGCGTGTGACTTTTCACTTTATATAGCTCTTACAATAAGAAAAACAATTTAAAAGACTTCATTTGACGGGATGAGAAATATAGATCTGCTGGATTTAAACCTGAGAAACACTCTGTAAACCAGCTCTTGAACTAAGCCGCCTGCAGAGTGGCTGTGCCGTGAATCCTTAAAACTGTCAGAGGCTCTTCACTGTCAGAATCAAGTACTCACGCCCAAAGAGAAGCTCTTGAAAGATGGCTAAGCACTGGTTTCATCAACCCCTTCACACCCCGGTGTTTCAAGAGAGCCCACCCACAACTCAAAGATGTATTTGGCAGACAGAGAGCAATCAAAGGGGCCAGGAAATTCTGCAGACATTCCAAACGAAGGACCTGGCAGACACTGTGAATGGGAATAAGGTTCCAAGGGCTCTCCATGTGTTAGATCGGCCGCGCTTAAAACACAAGCACTTGGCCCAGGTCAGACAGTGGCCCACCGTGGAGCCACTGAAGCCCTTAATCAGAGCAGCATGGGCACAAGGCGGCAGCAGGGAGCCTAAACAACCCATCCTTCGGGACCTCCTAACCTAACAGGAGGGGCACCCAACATGCTTTCTAAAAATGATGAAGTGACAAGAGCCTTATGACTCATTTGGGGACGAGCTCAGGAACTCTTGGGTTTTGATTCTGAGTAGCTGCGCACCATTTTATCGATCTGCAGCCTGAATGGAGACTCGAGTCTGCCACAGACCTTCGGCTGAAATGTGATCTTTCTTAGGAAAAGAAGTAACTGTGCAGCTCTGCCCCTGAGCCGGCTGCCCGCCCTCAGTCTCTGGCCTGCTCTCTCTCCTCCCGTCCCAGCGCAGGCCTCGCTCTCCCTCCTCGAGCTCATCTTCCCTAACCCCTAACTGTGCCTGGCGACTTCCTGCCTCCCTGGCTGTGTGCCTGTCGCTTCCTCTCGTCACCCAGGGCCTGGCTGACAGAGCCCCAGCCCTGCAAGGCCTCCTTGCCAGCACCAGCCAGAAGCATACTCTCTCCTTCCAAGGACCTTCCCTTCCGACAGACTCTTCCATCAAACCTCCTCTAACACGGAGGAAACCATAAGACCAAGGAAAGGACTTGGATTTTCGGAGGCAAAAGATGGAAACAACCCAAAGTCCATCAACTGATGAATAAACCAAATGTGATGTATCCATACCAGGGAGTATTATTCAGCCATAAAAAGGGATGCAGTCCTGACACATGCTACAGCATGGAGGAAGCCTGACAACATTCTGCTAAGTGAAATAAGACATACTGTACATTTATATGAAATGTCCAGAAAAGGCAAATCCATGAAGGTAGATTGGTAGCTGCCCAGGGGCTGGAGGCAGAGGAGGTGGGGAGTGGCTGCTAATGGGTGTGAGGTTCCTTTTCAGGGTGATGAAAGTATTCTGAAACTAGAAAGTGGTGACAATTATGCAACTCTGTGAATATATGAAAGACCACGGAATTATCCACTTTTAAAGTGTGAATTTTATGGTATTTGAATTATATTTCAAAAAAAAACCCTATTTTTTAAAAATTGAGCGTATGACCTAGCACATGGCAGACACTCCAAAAATGTTAGCTTTTTATTATTACTGCTGCTGCTTAAAGCAAGGACCCTCTGTTTTTCCGAGTACCTAGCCCAAGGCCCTGCAGGCAGGACCCAGATATTTGCCAGACGGCTGGCCGGATGCCAAATGAACAAGGAGAGAACTGTACGGTGTGACAGTGCACCAGGAGCGGCGGGCACTTCGGGGGCTGCGTGGAATGGCCCTCTCTTCCTTCTACCTGCCGCGAGGCAGCTGTGGTCACCACAGGCGCGGGGCGGGGGAGGGGAGGGGGCGCTGAGGCTGGGCAGGGTGGCAGAAAGCAAAGGGCCGTCGGGAATCAGGAGCCCGGCCTCCGCATCTGCCAAAGGGGAAAGGGAGACACACAGGGAACCAGTTCCTGGGGCTGGGCTGCCCCGCGAGGCAGGAAATGGGGAGGAATGCAGGCAGGGAACTCGGCGGCATCACCAGGGAGCTTCCTCCCCATTTCTGGTCGTCAGGAGAGAGCACCTGGGCCGCGAATGCTCCTGCCTCGGCCGCGCCCAGAGGGCCAGGCCAGGACACCGCCCGGATCTCCACAGGCCCCACGGAGAGCAGCATCCGGGGCCCAGAGGCTCCCTTGTGCCTGGTTGGCACCCGAGTGGAGGGTGGGTTCCTCTTAGCCAGAGACGCACGATGTGGGACAGACCAGCGGCCGAGGCATGAAGGAATCAATGGCTAGCACTCGGACACCTGATAATTACTGCGGAACAAAAAGTTAGAGCTCCGCCTCACATAATACCAAATTCCAGGGGGATTAAAGATTCAATGTGAAAAGAACTTTAAAACTTGTCAGAGAAAACATACACTACCTCAATGCCTTTAATAGTGGGAGTTACTAAAGAAATAGACACATGGGTTTAAGAAAACCCATAAAAGAGAAGACTGGTGAAGCTTACTCTCCTAAAATGAAACACTTTGACACTACAGAGGTCACTCAAAACAGCAAAAAGATAAGCCTCACACTGTGAGCACTGCAGCACTGACAATGGACTAATCTCCTACATAAACAGAGAACTCCTACAAATCAATGAGTAAAAGAAATAATTGAAAAATCGTATACCTTATGTAGAATAATGAGACATTATTAACATTATGAGAAAATGTTCAACCGCTCTAGGAAAATGCAAATGAAAACTGATGATTTTATGCCATTCATGGTACATCATTCACGAACCCATAACGAGCAGACCAAAAGGAGGGGGGCATAAGCTGGCACGACCATTTCAGAGAACACACTGACTATATTCAGAAATGGGAAAACGACCCAGCAATGCCATTCTTAAACAGTTCCCCAGAGAAGAGATTCTCAGCATAAGGATAGGAGGATATTATTTGCAATATTGTTTATAGTAGTAAATTACTGGCAACAGCTCAAATCCTCATCAACAGAAGGATGAATATTTTATTTTTAATTTTTTTTTTGGCCACGCCTGCAACGTGTACAAGTTCCTGGGCCAGGGACTGAACCCACGCCACAGCAGTGACCCAAGCCACAGGAGTGACAACGCTGAGTCCTTAATCGGCTGAGGCACCAGGGAACGCCCAACAGAAGGATGAATAAATACACCACAGTATACTCGTGCAACAGAATTCTATACAGCCTTGAAAATAGAGGACCTGGAGCTGTACATATCAGCAAGGATAAGCCTCAAAAACAATGCTAAGCAACAAAGCAAGCTAAAAACCTAGGTACAGTGTTCTGTGCATTCCATCTAACACAAACATCTACATCCTGTTTGAAAAGCAAAAAGGAACATATAGGAATGATAAAAATGGAACTCAGGGGCGACTCTGGGTGAGGAAGGACAGGAGGGCCTGGAGGGTGCACACGTACCAATCATGTTTCGTTTTTTATCGACTTGGTGAAACATTAAGACCTGAGAAAGCTCGTAGTTACTCAGATATGTGTTACCTTGTTCTCTGTATATATGTGAAATGTTCTGGAACGCCATTTTTTAATTAAAAAAATCAGATAATAGAGACCTTAACAATAAAGGCGTGGGGCTTTGAAATACTTGCCAACGTGCCCACGGAGGAGGGCCGTCAGAGGAAACAAAGGGCACTCGATTAAATCTGCATGTCAGGTAAACAATGAATCATTTTTTTCATACTGACAAAAATTTCAAAAAGTTCCGATGCAAGAGAGTCGCCTGTGTTTTTCTTTGCTAAACCTGGCGACCCACACAAGGAAGGCTGTGCTACGGCTTTGCTGAGTGAAACATGGGGACAAAAGTAAAGCTGGGCAGCGGGAGGATGCGTGGGCAGCGGGAGGATGCGTGGGCAGTGCGCTCAGCCCACACGGACACCACCCGTCAGGGAGCGAGGAGGTGTCAGCTCTGCTTCCACACGGGGATGGGCAAGAGCTGAACGCCCCGGGCGTGTGGCTCAGCCAAGGGAGAGGAGAGCTCACGGCATGACCCCACTCACACTGAGAAGGCACGTCTCGGGGATGCATCCTCAGAGTCGCCCTCATATGCAAATGGAGAGGAAAAGGAAGAAAACGCAAACCAATGACAGAAATCGGGGGTGGGGGGGTTTATGGTCAAAAGGTGCCGGAGCTCTGGCTGTGATGTTTGCTTTTTTTTTTTTAAATAAAAAGCTTTTGTATTCCTCATTTAATTAAAAATAAATACAATTTCTTGCAAAAAGAAAAAAAAAATTAAGCCTAGCAGGATATTTCCAAACTGTTAATAACATGTACAGGATTAGAAGAAAGAAAAGGTAATATTTTTGCTCTTTAGTTTCTATCATTCTGTATGATTGGGATTTTTGGAAATAGGCTTCCATAATTTTTAAAATGTCATGAAGACATTTTTAATTTTAGAGAAAGGGCAGGGTTCACTGATCCTTTATAACAGGGTCCAGAGAATAAAAATCTCATTGTGGAGAGAGGGAAGGGAGAGAGAAAGGAAGCTGGTGCTGCAGCTAGCTCAGCTCCTAGGACCACCCTCCCCGCCCCGCTGCCATGGCAGTGGTCCCAAAGTTCCTCTCTGGGCCAACAACCTTCTCTCCTGGGCCAGGGAAGCAGGAGAACAGAGCAGCTCAAAAAACGGGCTTTTGGCACAGGCCAGACGTGAGTTCAAATCCTGGCCTCGCCACTTAATCACTGCACACGCGACCTTGGCTGAGTTCCTCAGCTTCTCTGAGCCTCAGCCGCTGCCTCTGTAAATGGAGACAACAGGGTCTATCTCATGCAGTTGCGGTAATAATTAAGAGACACAACGCAAACAAGGTGCTTTGCTCAGCACCCACCACACAGAAAACCCTTCCCGGTGGTAAATCCCACGCTGTTGGATCAGAAGCCCTGCTCCCCTCCCGTGCCGCAGGGCCTGCAGGCTGACCTGGCTTCAAACCTGCCTGTACAGTCATCACTGGGGTGCAATTCATCCCTTCAGGCCACAAGCCTTTACTTTTCTTTCAGCAAATATTTACTAAGCGCTTATGATAGGCAAGGCAGGCACCGTGCGCCTCAGCAGATCCAAATGTGAGCCCGACGGCCTTTCTCAGAGGAAAGCCAGCCAGACGCTCCGTCGGCAGGAGGGCACAACGCTTGGAGGCAGGAGGCCCCGGGTTGATTTCAGCTCATCCACACCTGCTGTGTGGACGAAAGATGAGCCCGCAAGCTCTCTGAGGTTGTTTTCTTATTTGTAAAATGAGATTATACCACTATCTTCATGGGGTCATTCTGTGAAGTAAATACTACCTACGGAAGCAACCAGCATGGGAACAGTCACAGCACAGCTCTTGGGTGACACTGAAAGTGCAAGGCAGAGTGACCCGAGTCCTTGAAGAGAGCACAGGCGCTGAGAGAGAGCAGAGTAAGAAGGCTCATCAGGGTACGTGGGGGCCTCATAAAGCATCAGCAGGCAAGGGGGAAGCAGGGGAAGAGGGGGGCACACGGCCCCAGAAAAGACAGGATCAGAAATGACCTGAGCTGGGGTGGCTGGACAGATGCAGGTGGGGGGAGCGGGGCAGGTGCAGGAGGTAGGACTTGCCCTCGTGGAAGAGGGAGAGTCTCTGGGGAGGACCTGACTTGGGATGGAAGAACAGGGAAGGATGCTGCAGAAGGTGAAGCAGGGGGAGCTCCAAGCCGCTGCCTGCGGGGCAGGGGGCGGGGGGGGGGGTAAGAAGTTCAGAACTGGGGCGGCTCTGGCTGCGGGCTGGGTGGGAACTAGTGAGGACACAAGAGACAGTTCAGCGTGGGACTGTTCAGGCTGAGGGTCAGGCAGCCACGACGTGTGTGGGCTTGTCTGCCAGGCAGGCGGAGGAGAGAGGCTGAGTCTGGGGGCTGGCTGGGACCCAGGCTGGAGGACAGCACACAGGGAAGGAGGCAGGTCAAAACCTGGGGATGTGCACCATGCGGGAGAGACACCCCTCAGACAGGAAATCAGGGAAGAGCAAGAGAGAAGAAAGGTGAAATCACATTTTCTTTCATCTTTTTTTGGGGGGGGGGCGGGGGGAACGCAGCTTGATGTAGGATCACAGTTCCCAGACCAGGATTAAACCTGGGCTGCACGGGTGAAATGCCGAGACCATCAGGAAACACCCTGAAACCACATTTTAGGGATAAGAGTGCCTCAAGAAAGAAGGGTATAAAAGAATACCTGATGACCCAAGAAAACACTGTGACAATATAATAACATACAATTCAATAATAAGCATGTTATTCGATAGCATACACAATAAAATCCCATTATTGCAAAAACAGCTGGAGAGAAAAAAACTAAAGCTTGTATGTCAAAAATGTTCACAGCATTTTTCCTGAGTGGTAGGATTATAAGCCACTTTGTTTTTCTTCCTTGTACTTTTCTGTATCTTCCAAATGGTCTACAATGAGTGCGCATTCATTCTACATTCAGAAAATGAAACATTAAGGGAGTTCCCGTCGTGGTGCAGTGGTTAATGAATCCGACTAGGAACCATGAGGGTGCGGGTTCGATCCCTGGCCTTGCTCAGTGGGTTGAGGATCCGGCGATGCCGTGAGCTGTGATGTAGGTTGCAGACGCAGCTCAAGATTCCACATTGCTGTGGCTCTGGCATAGGCTGGCGGCTACAGCTCTGATTAGACCCCTAGCCTGGGAATATCCTGGGAACCTCCATATGCTGCGAGTGCGGTCCTAAAAAGCAAAAGAAAATTAAAGAAGAGGAGGAGGAGACAGCAAGAAGACACCTCGCTGGGGCAGAAGGGCTCGTGAAGACGGTGGCTGGAGGGGCTCGAAGGAGGGAGATGGAGGTGGCTGCATCCGACTTCAGGAACAGAGGGGACAGCAGCATGTTCGTGAGGAGGGGAAGGGCGGGGAGATGGGGGAGAGAATGAGAAGATTTGCACCCGAGGGGGTTACGAGAAGCAGCCAGGCACGAAGACGTGCAAGTGAGCATTCCCTCTCCTGGGGGGTCGATCTTGGGAAGGAAGAGCCGCTCCACCTCTGCTCCGTTCATCCCTCTCGCTGGGGTCTGTGAGTTGCCTGTGGACAATTCCCAGGGCCCAGCACAGGACCTACACATGGTGGGGCTTGAAAACCGCCTGCTAATAAACAAGTGCTTCCCCCCTCTGCTCTCCCTCTGAGGTCTGAGGAACCCTGGCCCGGGCCGAGGAGAGGGGGCTTTTATGAAGGAGCATGCCGGCTGACTCAGGGAGACTACAGAAGCGCTCACTAACACCCAAGGGCGCAGGGCTGAATGATTCTGGAGACCCCAAGACATCTGATGCCTTCTTAGGAACAAGAAGGAGGTTCTTCCGTCAAACCAAATCCACTGACTTCAAGGTAAGTCCACTTATACAATTCCTGAATGCAATGCAATGAGGCTATGAAAAATAAAATGTGCTTAAGACAAGGAGGCAACATCTTCGATAAACCCACCGTTTCTGCCTTAGCTAGGACGCTAGCAGGATGTGGCTAAGAAAACAGTGAATACTAGTGATCCTGGGGTCAGCAGAAACCCCTGCCATCCTGATGGCTTCCGGCGCCTTGAGGAAGGGCGCCTCCTACCCCCTGGCCCAGGCTCTGCACAGAGACCACCACCGTGGGCACAGGGGTGCTGCCAGAGCAAACCAGACTGCAAAGGCCTGGCTCTGGGCTTCCGACTCGTTTCAACAAAGGAAAAGACAACAAGGCGAGGAGGACAGGAAGAGTGAAAGTGATGGGATTTAAGGGAAGGCAAGTTGAACTCGTGCTGCTCATGAGTCACGCTCCATGACAGGAGGAAGGAAAGCAAAGGAGATGAACTGGCGCTCGTGACTAAGTCACCCTTCGCGCTTACTCTATTACTCAGTGCTCAAACCACATCGCCAGCTGTAATTGCATTTCAATTCATGTTTAACACAAACATAACTTAGCTGGATGTTGGCATCCAATATCCCAGACACAGAAAGGCAAAACAGAAAGGAGCAGGCTACTTCAACTCAGTAAGTGCTCGTTGCATGCCTGCCGGAGCAGGGATGCACCCAAGCACGAGGATGGAGGGAGAGCCTGTGAGCCTGTGAAAGACACTGCTGCACGGCCTCGGCTGCAGGGAGAGAGACACGCCAACCCGCTCTGTGATTAGCATGGTAAGAGCTGCAACAGGGGAAGGCATGATCACACACAGAGCTGGAACACAACCCCCAGGGAGAGCAAGGGAGCGCGGGCACAAAGGCATGGAGGCAAGGATGCAACCACGTGTCTGCAGAACTATACAGAGTCCCCAGCGGCAGGAGGAGGGCTGGAAAGGAAGGGAAGGGGCCAATCAGAAGAAGACTCAGACCCAATGAAGACCATCCATTTGATACCTTCTGAGCGCTAGCTGCTGACCGTTGAGTAGTTAGTAAAACAATGAATTTGCCTTTGAATCTAAAAACAGAGAGCTGGGAAATTCCTGTGTGGTACAGCGGGTTAAGGATCCAGTGTTGCCGCAGCTGTAGTGCTGGTCAAAGAGGCGGCGAGCGTTCGATCCCTGGCCCAGGAACTCTTACATGCTTCAGGTGGGGCCAAAATAATAATAATAATAATGAAAGAAATAAAAACAGAGAGCTGGAGGACAATTTCAGGCAGGTGAGTAATGTGATCTTTAAGAAAATTTCCACTGTAAGAATGCGGGAAAGATAAGGTTAGAACTGAGCTGGGGGAGGCACTGGGAGACCATTCAACAGGCCTTAAAAAAAGAACAGAGAATAGAGCTTTGGGGTATTTGCTTAGTCAACAGGTCAGTCCCTCCTCTCTCGCCCCTGTCCACAAACATCATGGAATTTGCAATCACATAATTTCCTATCACATAAACTCATCAGCCTAAACATGACCCAGAGAGTCCTGGAAGAGCCAAGAAACAGGGTGGGGAATCCAAAACGATAAAAGAATCCAAAGAGGTTGTTGGACATAAGATAAAAATAAATGTATTTTTAAAAGATTAGTTTTCCTCTGTACAAACTGAGAAGCTGTCTTCAAAATTTCAAGACAGTTTGCAGAATGTGGAAATTACTTGTTCTTGACAATGTTACAGAACGCGACCTTAAAGAGTTGGGCCGGGTGCTTTTGTTGGAAATAACTCTCTAGTAACGTTTCCAATTTCTTCCCTTGATATGTTTGTTATAAAATTTCTTCTCTCTCTCTTTCTTTTTTTTTTTTGGCTATGCCCACGGCATGTGCAAGTTCCCCAGCCAGGGACCGAACCTGTGCTAAAATGTCTTCTTCTTAAATAGCAGTAGAAACAATCTAACCCATCAAGATTTTCAATTTTAGTTGCACAGGGCTGTACATGAGAGCTTAAATATCATGTTATTTTATAATCCTCAAATCTCTTTATACGCTCACTTTCCTTTTCTCAACCTAAATTCTGCTTGTTATTTCTTTTTACTATTTGCCAAAAGTGTTTCTATTACGCTTTTTACAAAGAATCAATTCTCAGTTAACAACTCTCCCCTCTTTTCTCTGATTCCTAATTTCTGATTATATCTATATTATTTCCTTCTATGTGTTTGTCTAGTTACTTGAGCTGCGGGACAGCATCAAGTGGTCTATATAAGTGTGTGTGATTAGAGCCCTAGAAAAGGAGAAGCCAAGAAGAACTTTTAAAATAATGACCGGAGTTTTCCAACTGGAACAACAGAATAGACCTTCTTTTCTGGTGGACATGAAACATGGCTTAGGGTCCATGTAGGCCAATCTAGCCTGTAGCCTGTTTGGGGACAGCCTGTGAATTACAAATGGTTTCACATTTTTGAAGGGCTAAGAAAAATCAATATGCAATGGAGACTTCATCGCCCACAAAACTGAAAATAGTTACTATCTGAATCTTTACAGGAAAAGTTTGCTGATTCATGGTAGGCCATAAAACTGTGTTATTCTCTGATGACACAGAATTAAATATGACATCAATAACAGAAGTATATCTAGAAAAGCTTCAAATATATGGAAGAGGACACATAACTAAATAACTCAGGGGTCAAAGAAGAAATCAAAAGAGAAATTAGACAGTATTGTGAATGGAACTAAACACAACATTTCAAAATTTGAGGGAAATACTGCTAATACAGAGGGTAGAGGGAAATTCACAGCGTTCAATGCTGTTATTGTAAATGAAAAAAGATCTCAAATCAGTGACCCAAACGTCTCCTTTAAAAAACAAAAACACGAAATCCAAAGTAGGTAGAAGAAAGAAAATATAACAAAGACAAACTAATAAAACAGAAAACAGAAAAATAATAGAGAAAAATCAATAAAACTGAAAGTTCATTCTTAGAGAACACTAATAAAACTGCTGAAATTCTAAGCAGCCTGAGGAGAAAAAAAGGGAGAGCTTATCATTACTGGGAATGAGGGGAGGACAGTCTCCAGATCTCAGTTATTAAAACAGATACAGAGACATTACAAACGACTTTATGCCTAGGTACTGGAAAACTTAGACGCAACAATTCCTTACCAGGCACAAATTACCGAAACTCACTCAAGAATAGGTAACTTAAATAACAGTAAATCTATTTAAAAACATGAATTGAGATTAAAAAACACTCCTACGTCTAGGTCCAGAGAGCTTCACTGGTGAATTCTATTAACATTTAAAGAAATAATACCAATTCTACATGACATATTCCAGAAAGCAAATGAGGAAGGAACATTTCTCAACTCGTTACCTGAGAATAGCATTACCCTAATACCAAAACTAGACACAGACAACGTAAGAAAAGACAACCAAAGACGAATCAACATTTATCATGAGCCTCTATGTAAAATGTCTTAACAAAATTTCAGCCAACTGATCTAATGGTGTATTAAAAGGACACTATATTATGTTCATGTTCAATTTATTCTAGAAATACACGTCTGGTTTAACACTCAAAAGTTAATCAGTATATTTTTATTATATTAAAAGACTAAAAAGAAAAAAAAACATACGATCATCTCAATAGACGTAGATAAAGCAATTGACAAAATTCAACATCCATGTATAATAAAAACTCTCTGGAAGGGTGCTTCCTAAGCCTATTAAAAAGAATTTATTAAAAATTCACAGCTAACACTATACTTAAGCAGTGAAACACTGAATGATTTTCCCTTAAGATCTGCAACTAAGTAAAGACATCTGCCTTTACCACTTTAACTCAATAGTGTACTGGATGTTCTGGCCAGTTCAGTAAGGCAAGGAAAAAAAATAAAAGGCATACAGACCAGACATGAAGAATTTTTTTTACCCACAGACAACATGATGGTATATGTAGAAAATTATAAGGAATATTAAAAAAAAAAAAAAGCACAAGAACTCATCAAGATTGCAGAATACCAAGTCAACATACAAAAATCAATTGTTTTTTCTACAAACTGGAATGGAATTAAAATGAAAATAAATACCATTTACAATAGCATCAAAAATATGAAATGCTTAAGGATCAATTTAGCAAAATTCAGATGTGGGTGACTTCTACACTGAAACTAAAGATTCATGAAAGAAGATGAAGAGGACTCAAATGAAGAGATACACCATGTTTTTGAATCTAAAGGCTCAATGCTGTTAAGATGTCGATTCTCTACAATTGATCCACACATTTAATGCAACTCTAATCAAAACTCCAGGAAGCATTTTCTGTAGAAATCAATATGCTAATTCTAAACTTTATATTAAAATTCAAAGGACCTAGAATAACCAAAATAACTTTGATAAGGAATAAGGTGAGAGGACTACCTGACTCTGAAAATTACTATAAAACTATAATAACTAAAGGGTGTGGCTCTGGCACACAGACACACAGATCAAGGGAACAGAACACAGTGCCCAGTAATATACCTATACATGTTAGAGCAGATGACTTTTGACAAAGGGGCCAAAGCAATTCAATGAAGAAAGGACAACTTTTTACAAAAAAAGGTGCTAGAATAACTTGACAGCTATATAGAAAAGTGACACTTGATCCCTATATCATAACACATATAAAAATTAACTTGAAATTAGTCACTGACTTAAACCTAAGAGCTAAAACCCACAAAACCTCTACAAAGGATTCTAGAGAAAAATCCTGACCCAGATTGACCAAGATTTCTTTTTCTTTCTTTCTTTCTTTTTTTTGGTCTTTTTGCCTTTTCTAGGGCCACTCCCATGGCATGTGGAGGTTCCCAGGCTAGGGGTCCAATTGGAGCTGTAGCCGCTGGCCTACGCCAGAGCCACAGCAAAGTGGGATCCGAGCTGCCTCTGCGACCTACACCACAGCTCATGGCAACGCCGGATCCTCAACCCACTGAGCAAGGCCAGGGATCTAACCCGCAACCTCATGGTTCCTAGTCGGATTCGTTAACCACTGCGCCACGATGGGAACGCCAATTGGCCAAGATTTCTTAAATGCAATACAAAACACTAACTACAAAAGAAAAAAAGTCAATAAACTGAATTCATCAAACTTTAAAAGTTTTGCCTTTCAAAAATACTGTTAAGAAAAGGCAGTCTAGGCGTTCCTGTTGTGGCACAGCGGTGGAAAAACCCAACTAATATCCTCGAGGATGCAGGTTTGATCCCTGGCCTTGCTCAGTGGGTTAAAGGATCCGGTATGGCCACCAGCTGTGATGCAGGTTGTAGACACGGCTCAGACACCGCGTGGCTGTGGCTGTAGTGTAGGCCCCTCTGATTAAGCCCCTAGCGTAGGAACTTCCATATGCCACAGTGTGGCCTTGAAAAGAAAAAAATAAATTTTTTTTTGAACAGACACTTCACCAAAGAAGATATAGCAACAGCAAAAAGGCACAAGGAAAAGATACTCAAAATCATGGTGACTAAGCAATGAAATGCAAACTCAAACTATGTAATCAAATGCACCACACACCCGCTAGAATGGTTAAAATTAAAAAGAATGAACATAGGAAGTGCTGATAAGGGTTTTGAATAATTAAACTCTAACATCCTGCTGGTAGGAATGTAAGATGCTAACAGAAACTTAGAAAAGTCTGGCAGGTTCTTAAAAAGTTAAACACACATCCACCATTCACTCCAGCCTTCTCTCCCAGGTGTTTACCCCAGAGCAATGAAAGCACGTGTCCAGGCAAAGACTTGAATCTGGGAACTCCCGCTGTGATGCGGTGGGTTAAGGATCCAACTGCAGTGGCTCGGGTCGCTGTGGAGGTGCAGGTTCAAGGCCTGGCCGAGCGCAGTGGGTTGAGGATTCAGCAGTGCTGGGCTGTAGTCGCAGCTATGGCTTGGACTTAACCCCTGGCCTAGGACTTAATCCCTGCCGTGGCTACAGCTGAAAAAAGAGACTTGTACCTGAAAGTTCAAAGTAGCTTGATTTTTAATAGCCCAAGCTGGAAACAACCCACATAATGAGCAACAAGCAAATTATCACATAAGTATTCAATGGAGTACTACTCATTTCGTAAGCACACAAAAACTGTTCATATACTCAACACCGTGAATGAATCTCAAAATAATTATTCTGAGAGAGAAAAGTCAGACAAAACAAAACAAAACAAAACTCGGGGGGGGGGGGAACGGACAAAAAATGGAATGTATGTGAAAGCTGGTCTGGAAGAAAGTGGATCCGTGGTTTCCCAGGGATGATCCGGGGCCGTGGTGGACATGCTTGTCGGCTTAACTGTGGTGAAGGCTCCACAGATGGATACATTCCTACATCAAAATTCATCAAACTGAACACTCTGCCATATGCAGTATACTGGAGATCCATTATATCTCAATAAAGCTGCATTTAAAAAGCATATACAACAGAAACTAAAAAAAGCACATCCTGAAGTGACAAAACATACACGGAACACTATAAAACTTAGTGAAGGACATACAAGAAGACCATATCCTAAGATGGGAAAATTCAATATTGTAAATATATGGATCCCCCTCAAATCAACTTAATAATTTAGTGCAATTATGCCGAGAATCAAAACACAGTATTTTGTGAAATTTGACAAGCTGACTCTCAAGTTCTTTCAGAAAAGATAATATGTTGTAATAACCAAAACTTTCTGAAAATGAGAACAAAAAGGAAGGAAATCGCTCTATCAGATATCACATATGCTGTGAAAACCCTGCAAATATTATGCTGGGTGAAAGAAGCCAAACCAAAAAAAGAGGTCGTACATTATGTGATTCCAATTTTACAAAAATCCAGGATAGGAGAGAGACAGAACCCAGATGGTGGCTGCCAAGGACAGGAGGGGGCTGTCAGCAACTTCCTAATGGGTACAGGGTTTCCTCTTAGGGTGACAAAACGTTTTGGAACTAGACAGAGATGATAGCCACACCCCCTTGTGACTACTCAATGTCATTTTAAAATGGTTAGTTTTATGTTAGGTGAATTTCACCTCAATTTTTAGAAAATCACGGTGCTAACTTCAAAAACTGAATTGCTAGCGTCAAAAAAAAAACACCCCCCCCCACATGCTATAAAGTTTCAATAACTAAAACAGCGTGTTACTGTAGAAGGATAGGTTAAATAAATTAATAAAATGTAAGAGAGCCTAGAAATACTCTGGAAAATTCCCCTCTTTGGGGTTTAAGCAAATGCGATCCTGCAAAAAGACTGGTCACCACACTGCTTCCTCAATCAATTGATGGCTCCAGGCCTCTGGTTATAAGTAAGATGTTGCAACATGGTCATAATGCAGTAGTTTAGATTTAAGTACAAAAGCCAGGGTTGAATGTTAAGGGCATGATTTGCGGTTAGAGGTAGAATTTGACCTAACTGGGGTGTTAGCCCAGGCCCTGCTGCAGGGTAGCTGCTGTTAGACCCACTGACAGGGCCCATGGGCCTCACGTCCAGCCCCGTGAGCAAGGCCTACCCAGCATTCCTTGCTGACCCCTCAGATCAGCGATCTCTCACCCCCGCCCCTGCTCCCAACCCTGGCGGTCTGGTCTGGCTGGGGGTCAGTAGGGCTCAGAAGGAGATTATAATACAGCTTATTTTTGTTGGCCTCATGTCCTGTGCTGTCTGCATGAGGGCTCTACCCCTAAAGGAAACGAAGCTGCTCAGTCCCACCTCTGGGATAAGAAATGGCGCTTTCGGCCCGACTGGAGCACAAGCCTGGGTGGCACACGCGGGCATCTAGCTCACAACAGCAGCAGCACACCAGACAGGGAGAAGGTGGTGCTCAGAAAGCGGCTACACATTTGGAAGAACTTAAGTTAGCCCTCACCTGACACTATCCTCCAGAATAAAAATCTGGCTGTTTAAAAAGCCAAATCAATAAAACAAGACAAAGTATTAGCTAAAATATGGAGGCTATTTCTATAATCCTGAGATAGGCAGGCTTTTTGTGTCTTTAATTTTTTTAATTTACTAGTTTGAAATAACTTGAGTTGTTACAAAAATAATACAAAGAATTCCTGGATGCCCTTTACCCAGATCCCCTAAAATGTTAACATTTTACTGTATTTGCTTCTCTCATACGTATGTGACATACACAATCACATATTTATTTACATGCTGTGTCCTTCACAGTATATCATCTGTTTGTCTCATTACCAGTTACTTTAACTTGGATTACTTGCTTAAGGTGGTACCTTCTGGGTTTCCTACTTTTATTCTTTTGTAATTAGTAAGAAATTTGTGAGAGATACTTTGAGACTATGTACATATACTGTTTCTCAAAAAACTTCTACATACTAGTTTTAGTATCTAGACACATCTTTCAAACCATTAAGTTCAAAAAGAAAGAAAAAAACTGACAGATATGACTACATAAAAATGAAAAACTTTGATAAGATGAACAAACCAAGTTTGATACCATGAACATGGGTGAAAGACAATGACGGTCTGAGAAAAAAAAATAATGGTATTTATAATAGGCAAAGAATTAAAAGAGTATATGAGGGAATCCTATGAATCAGTAAGAAAAAGGAGTTCCTGTCGTGGCGCAGTGGTTAACGAATCCGACTAGGAACCATGAGGTTGTGGGTTCGGTCCCTGCCCTTGCTCAGTGGGTTAACGATCCGGCGTTGCCGTGAGCTGTGGTGTAGGTTGCAGACGCGGCTCGGATCCCGCGTTGCTGTGGCTCTGGCGTAGGCCGGTGGCTACAGCTCCGATTGGACCCCTCGCCTGGGAACCTCCATATGCCGCGGGAGCGGCCCAAGAAATAGCAACAACAACAACAACAACAACAAAAGACAAAAAAAAAAAAGAAAGAAAAAGCCAACTAAATTAGTTAATTATGAAAACAAGAAATTCACCTAAGAAGATGGATAGAGAAACTTTTGTACACCATTTACTGGGAGTGTATATAAACCGGAAAAGTATTTTTGGAAAGCTATTGGTGTTTACTAAAATTTAAAATGTACATATCTTTTGATCCATCAGCACATATCCAAAGATGTTATCTCTAGGGATATTTATCACAGCACTGCTTTGCAAAGACAAAAAAAAATTAAATTTTCATCAGCAGAGGACTGGTTAACAAGTTATTTACTCTACAGTGGATAAACGGCCATTAGAAAGAATGACGTTGATATATTTACTGTGACATGGAAAGACTTCCTATAGACATTGTTAAGGAAAAGAGGAAAGTCAAAGAATATTATGTATAGCATCTGCATTAATAATAGCAATAATAATAATAATAATAAAGAGCATCATAGCCCAAGCTAATGCCAGTCACTGTTTTAAGCTCTTAGCCAAGACATGAACCCAGGTTGGAGGCTTAAGGAGTCTATGCTTTTGACCATTAAATTGGACAGCGCACCCCCTGCCTCTTTTTCTCTATCTCTGTGTATCTCTGTATAAATATATTTACAAATTCAGAGAAAAGAATGGAAGGGCATAGACCAAACTGTTAATAATAGTTACTTGCTATTAAAACAATACTTTACAAATAATTAACTGATTTAATTAAAGGAACTAGTTGCTAGATCCCCTGGATGTCTGCCTATTCAAGAACTGGAACAGACACATCCTTCTAGTCTCATCTCCCTTACCTGGACTCTCATGGACTCTCCCCTTCAGTGATTTTTATCTTTCAATAACAGAGCTCAACGCCCAGAATTCTCAGCTCCAGCCACATCCCCTCTTTCCGATATACACCATCCTAACACAACCAGCCTCTTAATACATTAATGTGGACCATAAAAATTTAGAAAGGTAGCCCTGAAGCTTTCTGGGTCTTGTAGGCATTAAGAACGAATCAGTAAACTGAGAGATAGAATAGAAATTACCCAATGTGAACAACAGAGAGAAAATAGACTGAATAAAAATCAACAGAGCCTCAGGGACCTGGGGGACTACAACAAAAGGTCTAACATTCTGTCCTCAGAGTTCCAGGAAAGGAGAAGAAAGGGGAGGCTGAAAAAGTCCTTGAAGAAATAATGGCTGAAAGCTTCTTAAATTTAGCAACAGGCATAAATCCACAGAGTCAAGAAGGTAAGCTAACTCCAAATAGAATAAATCCAAATAAATCCACACCAAGACACATCATACTCAAACTTTGAAAAATTAGGACAAAGAAAAATTTTTGAAGAATTGAGAAAGAAATGACACTTTACTTATAGGGGAAGAACAAATCGAAGGACTGCAGATTTTTCATTAGAACCATAGTGACCAGAAGGAAATGGCACATCATTTTTCAAGTGCTAAAAGAACTGTCATCCCAGAATCCTATATCCAGTGAAATATCCTTCAGGAATGAACAAGAAATAAAGACATTTTCAGAAAAAGAAAAAATAAGAGAATCTGTCGCCAGGAGACACACTCTAAAGCATAGGCTTAAAGGACAATTCTCTAAACAGAACAGAAATGGTAAAAGAAGGAACTCTGAAATATTGGGAAGGATGAAAAAACATGGCAAACAAAAATGTGAGTAAATAAAATATATTTTCCTTTCATCTTGAATTTTTATAAATTATGCTTGATGATAGAAGCAAAATATACCTCTGATATGGTTGTGTATATACATAGAGGAACTATGTAAGATAGCTATATTTATAAATGAGGGAAGATAAAAGGCTATAAAAGAGAGTAAGTGTTCTACACTTCACTTGACCTAGTAAAATGACATTGCCAGCAGATTGCTATAAGATACACACACATATAGTTCCCTAGTGCTTCAGCTATGGCACAGGCTGCAACTGGCGCAGCTTTGATCCCTGGTCTGGGAACTTCTACATGCCATGGATGTGGCAAGGAAAAAAAAAAAAAAAAAAAGATACACACACACACACAGGTAGAGCAACTAAGTAAAAAAGTTATGCACAGAAATACATTCAAAAACACTTACATAAGCTAAAATGTAATTACAACAAATGCTCAAGTAACTCACAAGAAGGTAAGAGAAAAATACAGAAAAAAACCCAGAAAGTTAAAAAAATAGAATGGTAGCTTTAAGCCCTAACATATCAATACCTACATTAAATATAAATGGTCTAAATATACCAATTAAAAGACAGAGATTGGCAGAGTAGATTTAAATACATGACCTAACTACGTGCAGTGTACCAGAAACTCATTTAAAATATTATTCTATAAGCAGGTTGAAAGTAAAAGTCTAGAAAAAGATGCATCATGAAAGCATAAATTAAAAAGAAGCAAAACTCAGAGTTCCCACTGCGGCTCAGCAGTTAATGAATCTGACTGAATTAATGAATGCAGTAAATGAATCCATGAGGATCCCTGGCCTCGCTCAGTGGGTTGAGGATCCAGTGATGCCGTGGGCTGTAGTGTAGGTTGCAGACGCGGCTCAGATCTGGCATACCTGTGGCTGTGGTGTAAGCTGGCAGCTACAGCTCTGATTCGACCCCTAGCATGGGAATCTCCATATGCTGCAGGTGCAGCTCTAAAAAGCAAAAACAAATAAATACATAAATGGAGGCAAAACTCACATCATTCATAATAAAAATTCTTAGAAAAATAGGAATAGGCATGAATTTTCTCAACTTGATAAAGAGCATCTATGAAGAAATCTACAGCTAATATTACACTTAGTGGTGACCAAGACTGAATGCTTTTCCCCTTATCAGGAACAGAGCAAGGATGTGTACTCTCACCACTCTTATGCAACATCGTGCTAGAAGTTCTAGCCATCACAGTAAGGCGAGAAAGGGGAATAAAAGGCAAACAGGCCAGAAAGGAAGAAAGGATGACGTGATGGCCTACAAAGAAAAGCCCAAGGAATATAGGTTAATAAGTGAGTTCAGCAGTGTCTCGAAGTTCAGCAGAGATACACAGCTGGAGGCTGAACCAATTACCAATGGTCAATGATTTAATCAATTATACCTATGTAATGAAGCATCCATAAAAACCCAAAAGGATGAGGTTTGGAGAGCTTCCACGCTGGTGAAGACACAAGATCTGGGGAGAGTGGCATCCTGGGAGAGACATACCCTTTCGCATACTTTGCTCTTCCATCTGGCTGTTCCTATGTCCTCTCATAATAAACCAGTGATTCTAGTAAGTAAAACGTTTCTCTGAGTTCTGTGAGCCACTCTAGAAAATTAATTAAACCTAAAAAAAGGGTCACTGGAACCTCTGAACTATAGCCAGCTGGTGAGCCACACAGGTGACAACCTGGACTGGTCTTCTGCCCTGTAAAAGACCTTGCTAAGGTCAAAATACAAGTACAGACTAGAGGAAAAGTTTCCAAATCACACAGCCATCAAGTCTCATACCTGGAATATACAAACAACTCTTAAAACTCAACAGTGAAAACCAAACAATCCAACTAGAAAATGAGTAAGACACAAAGCAAGATTTCATTGAAGAAACAGAGATGGCAAACACACACATGAAAAGATGTGCAACATCATTAGCCACCACAGGAATACAAATTAAAACCAAACGAGTTACTACTGAAACCCTATCAGAACGGCTAAAACCAACGAGCAAAATGGTGAACAGATACTAGAAAAGATATGGAAAAAACTGGATCATTCATTCATTACTGGTGGAAATATAAAATGATACCAGCCACACAGGAAAACAGTTTGGCATTTTCTTTAAAAACTAAATATGCAACTACCATACGACCAGCAATTGTACTCCCAGACATTTATTCTGGAGGACTGAAAACTATGATAACACAAAAACCTGCACGTGAGAAGCTTCAGCCGCTTTAATCGTGATGGCTCCAAACTGGAAACAACCACGCCGTCCTTCAGTGGGTAACGGTTAAACAAATGCGGCACAGTCACATCAATTAATACTATTCAGCCACAAAGAGGAACAAACTATTGAAACATGCAATAGATCCTCTAGATGAATCTCCAGAGAATTATGCTGAGTTTCTGAAAATGAAAAAAGCCAATCCCAAAAGGTTACACGGTTCAATTTATACAATATTCCTGAAAAGATAAAATATAGAAATGGAGAACAAGTTAGTGGTTGTCGGTGGTTAACAAGGAGGTTAGCTAATTCCTAAAGGCAGAATACAACTTGCCTGGAAGCACATGTTTTTTGATATGCAGACCAACCAATCCTGAGGCCATATGCCCGCCTGCCCCCTTTTCTCAGGCTCCTTTGGTCTGAAACACTCTTCTGCCCTAGATCACTCCAAGGTCAGGTATCTGACAGCTGGAGGCCACACCTACACCCAGAGCAAGTTGAAATTATTTCAAGTAGACAATCCCAGGTCTGCTCATCCTGCCTTGCCTTGCATTTCCCACAGAAACCACAACAGAGGCCCCAGCCCATGCTTTCCCCTCACTCCCTGTGCCCTGCAGAGCATGGCATGCCCCCTCCTCTCGGGAACTGTGAAAACAAACTCTTCTCAATGGCAGTTAGCTCCTGACCTGTTGGCCTCACCACGCCCGAACAAAAACTGAAATAAATGTTCTGATCTTGACTATGTCCTGGTCAATATATGCGTCTGTGTCGATATCCTGGCTGTGAAGCTGTACTAGAGCGTGCAAGGCATTACCTCTCGGGAAACCCCGTAAAAACAAGATCTCCCTGTATCATACCTCACAACTGCATGTGCATCTGTGATTACCTCCAAGTAAAAGGTTTAACTGAAAAAAAGAGAAAGATTAAAGCAAGTCCCTCCTTGTTCCCATTAACCCACTACTTGAGGTTTCTTTGCCAGAAGGCTTTTTTTTTTTTTTCACTTTTTAAAGGTTTACCGAAGTATAGTTAATTTACAATGTTGTGATAATTTCCGCCGTACAACAAAGCGATTCAGTTACACATGTACACAGAACCACTCTTTTTCAGATTCTTTTCCCATATAGACCATCACAGACTATTGGGTAGAGTTCCCTGTGCTATACAGCAAGCATCTGTTGGCAAAAGGAGCCTTTCTAGGGAACCTCCTGTTTTGGTACGGGGTGGGGGGGCGCCAGAACACCCCAAGTCCTCTCCCCTTTCCTGATGAACCAACCATGGAACGAGTCATTAGTAAGAAGAAAGCCTTTGGGTCAAAACCAACATTTGTAGTTGGTGGGAGAGAAAAGCCAAGAAGGAGGCAATTGAGCCACCATCTCTGAGAGACTCATCCCGACAACAGTGACGCTCGCTCCCGCAAGCCAGGCAGGTGTGTGTGTGTGTGTGTGTGTGTGTGTGTGTAAGCGGCCCACGTGCGTGGTCCCAGGCACGGCTCCACTTCCCGATGCCAGGGCTCTGCGGGGACACAGCTGGGGAAGGTGCAGGCGTGACACTGCTGCCCGAGCTTGCTAATCCAGGCCACAGGAAACAAAGGCCCGAGGGCTGGTCATAAAATCACTTTCCATGTTTGCAGTAAATCTCAGCTTTGTCTATTTTCTCGCAAAACATAAGGGAGGAACACCTGGTGCCTCTTATCAAAACTAGCTCTGGTTCTGAAAATAAACCAGCATGTGAGGCAAGACTCGGTCTGCGGTCATTTCTGCCCTTGGGAGCAGGCTCTGGATGACAGTGAAGCTCAGGGAGGGAGCCCGAGGCAGCTTCTGCACCTGCTTCGTGAAGCCAGAGCTTGTGTGGGGGGGTACCTCCTGCTCTCTGGCCACAAGGGACGGGGTGGTCTTCCTGCCTGCCCAGGCCTCCCCCGCAATGGCAGCTCTCGGGAGACCCACCTGACAGCTGTGATCAGACCGGACGTATGATTATGTCCTACAATTTCCACTTGATATCTACCATATGTTTTTAATAAAACATCACTATCATCTTCACATGCTTTTCATTGATTTTTTAAAAAAATTTCTTGAACTCTATGTAAAAATACCACCTTGCTTGAATCTGCCTCAGCACTGAGTAGATTATTTTTTTCTTTCTCCACTTTGGTAGGTAGGACCTCATTTGCAGGTTTAGAATTTTCGACTCATCCTTCTCTATGCCCCTAGACACGGCCCACAGGCCCAGAGGAGAGCCCTCCTCTCCTAGCACCCCCAAAGCCCCTCTGACTTGGCAGTTCCAGCACTTGGAACTTCCGATTACCTAGAAAATCTGAAGTACATTTCGGGTATATATAAACTACACAGATCCAGCAGTTTTTAAGAAATGTTTTGTCGTCTACTTAGTTGCAGGAATGAACAGGAGTGCTGAGAGAAAGGAGACGGGGGAGGAGGAAGGACTGAAAGGAAAGAGAAGTGGAAAGTGAGGGGATGACGGGTCCGTGCACAGTCCTCAGAGGCCCCCGGGCCGTCAGAGGCCACGACCAAGGCTGGCGCCCCAGCACGCGTGCCAGGAGTGAGCAAAAGCTACACAAACCTGACTTCCTGGGCTTTTCTCTCGCCAGCTCTGGATGCCATGGGCCCGGCTGCAGCAGACAGCCTCTCTCTCCTCCAGGGTCAGCCCTCCCTACCGCTGCTCCCTTCCCATCAGCAACTCGACACACTCAACACCTGCCCACCCCAATGTGGCAACCTCCAAGCCACCACCCGCCGCCACCTCTCTCCTTTAAAGGCCAACCTGTACGCGTACTTCCCACTGCAGGTGGACTCTTCAAATCCACTCCAACCTTGCTTCTGAGCCTACCACCAAGTTCACAGCCGCCTCTTGTTACTGAGCCCAACAAAAACCTTTCAGCCTTATTTTATTAACCCTTTAAGAAACTTGGACTATTACCGACCACCCCTTTTTCTAGAAATACTCATTTTCCTCTGGTTTCTTACTAATTTTTCATCTGCCTCTCTGGGCGCTCAGCCCCAGGCTCCCATTGATGCTTCCTTCCTTCCCACCCCCTAATCAGTGATGCTCTGGGGGACTCTGACAAGGAGTCTGATGTGACAGGACCATCTTGGTGACACCAGACTTTCTGCCATATGATGATGACACTCAGACGTCCCTCCACACTTTCAGACCTGGGGCTGCTCAGCATCCCCACTCAGACATCACACAGGCACCTCAAACTCAGTGTGTCCAAAACTGAACCAATGGTCCTCTTCCACCCTCAACCCACCTGGCTGTCTACACTCCTAGCTCAAGAGAGGCATCAACATCCACCCAGCTGTCCGGCAAGACACCCTCCTGTCATCCTGGTCCTTCCCCTTCCTCACCTCTGCACCCATCTCCCAAAATTCAATCCTTTTTTTTTTTTTCAGCGGAAGAATATGCATTTGGGTCTCCATGCCCCACATTTCTGCTGTTAGCGGGGCAGGCTCTCTCCCTCTCCCCCCGCACTGAGACAGAGTCTCCAAACTCGGCCCCTTGCCTCAATACTCACACCCTCCAACTACTTCCCTTCCTGCGCACACCAAGGAGACTTCCAATAACACAAATCTAAGAATCTTCTTCTTAAAGCTTTCCTTTAGAGACTCCCACCACGCTCAGAATAAGGCCAAGGCCTTTGCGTAGCTCACAGAACTCTGGTGTGATCTGGCCTCATCCACCTGCCAAGCCTCATCTCCAACCAGTTTCACCTGATGGAACCCCTCCCAAGACACTGGGATTCCCAGGGCCTCTGCACAACAGTAGCTGGTCAATAAACATCTGTGAAGCCAATGAGTGAAGCAGAAAAGGAACATATAATGTTGGGAAAAGCTTAACCAAGGAACTTCTTCAAACTGAGTTCTGAAGGATGAGTAAGATTTTACCCAAAAAGGTGGGAGGACAGGGATTTTGGAAATATGGAAAAAGCAGGTTCAAGGGTATGACGGTACAAAGTTTCTCCTTATTCCAAATATGGGCGAGTCAGAGGTTCGATGAGGCCGGAGGAGAAGTGAGCAGAGGAAGCGGGACTGGAGGACGGAAGGAAATCACAGGTGCTGAACGCAAGGAGCCGGGTGGCGGTCGTGTCTCTGGTGGTCGGAGCGGAGAGACCGCCTGGGGACCACTGACCCGGCACACTGCTCAGGCCCTCGCCCCAGAGGTCTGCCCGACCCTGAGGACCAGTGTGACAGGAAGCTGGGCACAAAGCCTGGAGGTGGGGGGACGTGGTCAATCCACCCCCCGCCCCCACAAAAATCTCTCTTTACTCACACTCGCCTGAGGACAGAAATGGACAAAATGTCACAACATTTCCAGAACATAATTGGCAATATTTATCAAGTTTAAAATAGGAACACCCTGCCCCAGAAGTTCCCACCTATGAAATTATTCTATGGCACGAATAGGACAGCTGTGCCAAAATATATACATAAGGATGTTTAGCATATTAAAAACAAAAAAGGAAACAAACTCAATGTCCTTTAACATGGGATTACTAGCCAAACGTTGGTCCAGCCAGACAATGACAGGTACATTATTAAGACAATATAGCTATACCAACTGATAGGGAGCTATGTCCACAATATATTTAAGTTTTGACAGTATAACTAGCACCATCCATTTTTATCTAGGGAAAAAAAAAACAAAACCCACAAACATACACACACATCCCCGAGACTTTCTAAACTCTAAATCAGGAGAGGCTGAAAAGTAACAGGAAAAGCTCACACAGCCCTTCCTGAGAGAGACCTGTGGGGACCACATGGACAGATTATTTAAGAATGACTTGACTTAGACCAGTCATTCTCCCGGTGTGGCCCCTGAACCAACAGCATCAATAGCACCTGGGAACTGGCTAGAAGGCAGGCTCTCAGCAGCAGGAATCTGGGGTGCAGGCTCCTGCAGAGGACTGAGACCCAAAATGCCTGAGAACCCTCACCTGCACATCTGGAAAGAGTCTTTGAACTAGGGGCTCATCTGTCACTTTAGGGTCACTGTGCCAGGAAAACTCCTGCGTGTCAGGTGGGGTTTCTCAGGAAGGGGATAAAGGAGGTTGTAGATCAGAGCGAAGAAAAAGAAGAAGAAAAAGTTCTCCTCATCTCTCTGAGCCCAAGACTCAGCTTGGCTGGGACCACATACACAGCAGTGCCAGTAGGCAGAATGAAGGAGCCATAAGCAAGGCAGAGGCCGGGCCGAGAGGGGGCCAGAGGGCAGACGGCCTTGGCAGCAATATCCTCTGAGCCTTACTCTCTTGTCCCATCGTCCTCAGAGCTCCAGAAAAGTCTCATGAAAAGTAATTTGTCTCAGCTGTTCTGTGGAGAACCATGGAAGGTCACAGAGTAAGGAAGAGGAAGGGACAGCAGTGTCCACCCCCACTCAGGCCGGGAAGCCAGGTTAGCAGGGAAGCTGCACCCAGACAAGGGCAACTTCAGAGACGTCACCAGCGCAAACGGTGCAGCACAGCGGCCGGGAGAAGGCCAGAGCTGAAGGACCCCAGCACACGTGAGGGGGTGCCCTAGGAAAGGCCCAGAAAAAGCTGGAGGACGAACACTGGGCAGGCCTCAGGGTAGAGAAAAAAGGGAGCTACTTCTAGAAGTCAGTTGAGGGAGGTTCATGCTATCATGCTCTGGGACTTAGTCAAAGAAAGGGGGTGATCTGGAAAGCTGGATCTGAAAGGTAAGACAGCCTTTTAGGACTTCCCTTCAAAGCCCTTAGCACAGGTTTATTTTACATTTACTTGTGTGATCATTTGTGTTTCTCCCTGTCTAGACCACAAGCTTCACAAAGGCAGGAATGGTGTGTGTGTTCACTTACCACTAACTATATCCGGGGCTCCTAGACAGCACACAGTAGGTGTTCAAAAAAACCAGCCTAGACAAATGAACAGCTTAAAATGAAAACACTCTGGAATGTTTGATTAATCTTTCTCTGTGTTGTGGATTTTTGTTTTTGCCAAAAAGGTATATTATTATCCTATGGAAGTATATGCCAAGAAGCATACTGTCAAAGGAAGCGATTTCCTTTTTGGAAAGAAGAAGTCATCTCACAGTGTTGTGGCTTTAGTCTCTGAGTTATAAACACTCACTGAGAAAGGCAAAAGAATGCAGGTTAAAAAGTAGGATGAATTTCATTGGGAAAACGCAGATATACTCCCAGTAACGGTCACCAGTGATGTCCTGCTTGACGCCTTTAAACACTGCCGCTGCATCCTCGAGGGACTTGGAAATCAAAGCTTAATTCTGCGCAGGGGAGTTTTAGCATGAAGTGCCTCTACGGCAACATGATTCACTGAAAACTGACCATCCACATGGGATAAAAGAGCAGGTGCTACCTTCAGCCAATGCCAGCTATCTACAACAGAGTCATCACGCCAGGTACCAAGGATGCACAAGACCACCCGCCCTCTGACGCCAGGGAACAGCATCACCAGTCACTCCTAGGTCTCAGTGTGGCTGAGGGATAGAAAGGGGAGGCTATTTCAGAGGGGCCTACAGAAATAGGGACAATAAATTGAGAAGTTTAGCAAATAATCCACAGCCCCTTAGCCCAGGAAGCTTCCCTTGACTTGCAGAGAAGTCATAAAATTAAATTTTTAAAAACAAACACTAGGCGTCTTTTACTTCCAGCACCAAGAGGGTCTCTGCTGATTTTAAATGGCTGTGCAGCCCTGTGGCAGCAGTCGGTCTGTGCTAACTCCTGGGGCTGCGAGCCACAGTACTGGACGCCCTCTGCATGGGGGGCGGGGGGTCAATCCTGCAGCACATGTGACAGGGAGGTCCGGCCACGGTTCACAGTGGGCCTCCTCAGCCTGGGCCTGCAGCTCCATCTGAGCATCTGCAGCCCGGCCACTGCAGAGCACCTTGTGCTGGGGTTGGGATAGAAAAGAGGAATGGGGGGGGGGTACCACTCCTCCCTCCGTGCCCTCCCCCAGCTGCCCGGGCACTCAGACCCGGAAGGATCCAGATGCTTCTCTGGGAAGAGTCCAGCGGTCAGTACAAAGAGATGGCTCCCACCTCTGTCACCGAAAGGGCTTTCAGAGGGAGCTCGGACACACCAGCTCAGAGTGCGGGGGCTGGGTAATTGCCAGGCTGACCCTCCGGAGCCTCTTGCCCTGCTCACCTTTCACGATAATGCACGGTACGGCCTAATCAGGAAATGTGCTTATTAATCTTACTCATTTGACACTGCGCTCTCCTGCCCTGAGCTAGATGTTAGGAGAAAATGATAGGGATAGATTCTGCTCCTGTCAGATGCACCAAGACTTTCAGAAAACCAGACTATCAGAGGCCATCTGCCGCCCACTAGCCCAGCATTCACGATGACCCCGAAGGTACAAGCAGAATGTTAAAGACCCAGATCCACGAGAGGGAACAGCAAGAAAACCCAGGTCCCCCCGCCAGGAGAGCAGCCCCGGAGGAGCTGGTCCTCCCGGAGACACCCGCCCCGAGCCCTGCCCTGATTCACGACGTGCTGCTTCACATCTAATTCATCAAAAGACACTTGGGCTTCTCAAATCGGGAACATTTTTATTAGCTTCCCCAAGAGTTTTATGGCACAAAGCCACACCTAATGATTCTATTTTATGGCAAGTTATACATTCAAACGGTGCTTTGAAGTCAGGCAGCGGGTAAGACTCAAATCCTTGTCGAAAAAGATTCCCCCGTCCTTTCACTTTTAGTATGTTTATAAGCGATCGAACAGTTGGGAAAGTGATGTGGAGGATTTTAACCCGTGCCCCCTTCCTCACGCGGGACCCAGCATGGGCCGATGCTCCCTGCACTGCAGTGTTCTCAAGAGGACCCCCTGTGCCCGCCCATCCCCTCTGCCTGGGGGCATCTAAGAGGACCCCCTGTGCCCGCCCATCCCCTCTGCCTGGGCGCATCTGGCAATGTCTAGACATATTTTTGGTTGTCACACCTCGGGGGCTGGTGCTACTGGCATCTGGTGGGAAGAGGCTGGGAAGAATGCTAAACATCCCGCGGTGCCCACACTACACGCGACACGCCATTATCGGATCATCTGGCCCCGGTGTCAGTGGTGTCAAGGCTGAGAAATGCGGCCTCAGGGCTTCTTCTGGACCGGGCATCCCAGCCCTCCCAACCCCTGGGACACCAGGCACTGATCTAATCACCCGGCCAGGTTTTCAGCGCTGGCTAATGTGACTCATGTTCTTTGACTCCTATGTATTCTTGGTGCACATTTTCATTTCCTGCAATGAGCAAGGATAATGTGTCATCACAAACAAACTGGGGAAAGTGAAAAGAAGACCACATTAGAATCTCAGAACACATGACAATGGTCACTGTTAACTAAATCCTCCTAATAGGTCCTCTGCCCTTTTTAAGCTCTACCCAAATAGGAATTTATCTACCGAAATAACAAAATAATCCATTCCAGCCATCAGCAGTACTGACCACCACCACAGATGACTGCTGAAAAGCAAAGTGAGCCCTCTGCTGCACTGTGGCGATGTGGTGGGTTGAAGCCCCGGACCCGGGAGGGGTCTGGTCCTCTTCACCACTCCCAAGGACTGGGGCGCCCCCACTTCACTTCTCAGAGCTTGAGTTCTCCTGATCAGCACAATGGAGATAAAGCAACTTGCCCTCCCTGTCACCAGGGGATCGTGAGGCAAGGGAGTTCATGGGTAGGAAGCTGCTTTATCAACTGTAAAGAGCTGTGTAAATGCACATCAATACATTTATGACATTTATACATGTAGGACAATCTATGACAACCACCAAAGGTCTTTCAGACTCTTGGATTCTTTTCATGAAATGTCACAACTAGAAATGAGTTTGGAAATCAACTAAGGCAACCCCCTACTTTTATAGAAAGTGAAAATGACTATCACAGAGGTCAAGTGACCCAGGTAAGGCCGAGAACCAGCCCAGATGGACTCGGGTCTCCTGCTTGCAAACCAGGACGCTCCCTAGGCCTTCCCACTGGTGATGCTTTCCCGCCCTGCGCAAGTTCCTAGAGGGAAGAAGCGCATCTTACACACAGTTCAGAGGGTCTTGAACACAGGGAGAGAATTATTTGTTGAATCAGTGGACCCTGACTTACTACGTCGTAGCCTGTTGGGGCTCGGTTCCGAGAAGCCACCACTCCCACTCCCGTGATGGGATCCATGGACGTCTCTGGCAAGGCTTCCGAAAGGTCTTTGACTTCAGGCATGGTGGATCGCTCCTGGTTCCGAAAAGGAAAAAGAAAGCACCGCTATTCAAACAGCATTTCAAGTGAAGGATACAAAGTCTCAAACAGACAGAAGCAGAATCTTGGGGCAAATAGGAGCCCTAGCCTCACCTGACCTTTCCCTCAGATCGAGAATTCAAGTCCCTTTTGGCCCCTACTCGTCTCAAGTTAGCTCTGAACACTCTCCCGTCCAGCTGCCTGACTTCAGAACAGATGCCAGCAGCTTCTCTGAGGACAAATCAGACATGGCTAAATCTAACAATGCCTCCCATCTCTCTCCCTCAAAAGATCTCCCTGTGGAAGCAGAGCCTTCCGAATCCACAGCCTTTTCCACATCCAAGGGTGGACTGTTTGCAAACACACAGAAGAAAGTGCTCTGGGCATGGAGGCCAAAGCATGGCACTGGAGTCCAGGCTCCACGGCTCACTGGCTGGTGACAGGACAAGCAAGAGGTGAGGACACTGACGGACAGTCACGCAGCTGCTATGAGAACTAAAGGGGTCACCTAAGTGAAGGGCCTGGAGAGGTCCCTGGCATACAGTAGGCGCGCAACAAAAAGCAGAAGAGAGCGGCCGGTTTGGGACACAAAGGCCTAGTGTAAACTGGCCAGAAACATGGCTGGTGCTGTTCCCAAGAGGACTGGCGGGTCCCTTTGTTGTGTTTAATCCTGCAGGTCATGTGGGCACTTACTCAAAGCTAAACACTAACAATGACCATAATTCTTGTTGGGCACTTTGGGAGAGAGGGAGGGGAATGAAATTATTATTCTGCTGCTGACTGCCTCTTGATGTGACCAGAGGAGACAAGCAGAATATAGAGAGCACTGGGTCTGGGCAGCTCGAGTGGCAATGCACCAGAAAACGAATAAAAAAGGTAACACCTTATGTAAATGACTTTTAGTGCTTTTAAAAGGACAAGCAGTGGAAAAGATCAAGTTAAATTCCACCTCCTTCTGCAGCAATTAAATTCCACTGGCTGTAGGTCTGCCAGATCTCTTAAGGCTGGTTACTGCTTCTAAAGCAAACCGAACACCCCGCCTAACTAGGGAGGCAGGAGGAACATTCTTAGTTCTCAGCACAGAATCAGAAAAGGCAAAGGCTATTAGAAATGACCGCAGCCTCCTAGATACAAACAACCAGAATGCTGTATGCAAGTCACCATGTAATCGGTGTCCCCTGGAACCCACAAAAGGCTCCAGGAAACAGACTGGTCAGTGCAAGGGAGCCAAGCCTCCCACCAAGGCTAGGAAGCACCTGGCAGGGCAGCAGCTACATTCTCAGCTTCTGATTATGACAAAAGCTCAACTAAGTTATGCTTTACTTAATTTTACTGAAAATAAGCTTCTATAAGTCGGGGGGACGGGCGGGGGGGGGGTGCGGTAGGAAGCCACTCTGCACCACCGCATTATTTTCTATGTTCGCATTTCATTTACCAGGTAGGCTTGGTGCTTCCTGCAGACAGTGGGCACTAAGTAAATATTTATCGAATGAATAGCATGCATGCCCCCAGTAAGGAAGGTTTAGAATTAAGTATCTGCACCAGTCTAATCCAAAGCAAACACTGATCAAAACGTACTTCACTGGGAAAATCCTATAGTATTGGTACCATGGACGTAACACTGCGGCAGTCTGCAAAATATTGGTACCTGCTGTTGGGTACCAAAATGCCTCACAATTAACAACTCATTAACAGAATGTACGAATTCTGCCAGTGCTAAAATACCATGCTGTGAATCTAATAAAGAACACGAGAAGTAAAGTTTTTTGTTTTTTAAGATAGTACTGCCGCTAATATCGGAAAGAGAAGAAGCGAGCATGGGAATAAATAAGAAACATTTTATTTGCTGGGAGCATCACGGCCTCAGGTCACAATACCCTCCGCGAGGTACTGATGACAAGGGCCCTTCTGCAGCTGCAGCGGCAGCTCGCTACCAGGTGCGGGAGGCTGAGCGGCCTCTTAAAGAGACACGGCTGCTCCCACAATGCACCGGGGGCAGCCCAGCCGCGGGCGCCAAGATGGCTGCGGGCGGCCTCCGGCCCAGCAGACAAAGGAGCCAGCGGCCTGGCCCGCGTGGCTGGTCGCAGCCCAGCCTGCAGGCTGGAGGATGCGGCGGGCAGAGCATTAGCACGGAGCATCACGGATGCACGCCTCCCTCTTTCCTCCCCCTCAGTGACCGTACCCTGGGGATCCAGCAGCCTTTGTGAAATACAGACAAATGACTCCTCGCCGCGCGGGGCTCGGTGGCGGAGGAAGCACCACCAACAGCAAAGGAAGCTTTTAATGAGAAACGCCCAAGATATCCATGGCAGAGGCAATCACTCAAAGCAGCTTGCCCTGAATTACATATTTTCTGACTGCAAATTACTTTTAACAGCGTCTCTGCCGTCACTTCAATTGACCTTCCTAACAAAAGGCCATTTATTAACTGGCACTCCACGTTTCCCGGGCTGTGCGGAGCCTCGAGCCAGAAGGGATGGCACCGCTGAGCGCTCGGCCAACCGGGGTCACAGGCCAGGCCTCTGCAAGAGGAGACGAGGCCATTAATGCAGGCCTGCAGAGCAAACCTGCCCGGGGAGGCGAGCCTGGAGCAGGGTGTTTTAAGAACAACATTAACCTGTCTGACAAGAGCTGATGCTGGGCTAAAGCAGAAAATACCAAGGCCTACTTGCAACAACTGGTTGCAACCTCAGCAACTCCTCGCCCCACATCCACCTCTGTCTCCAAATCCTAGCTACACACAGAACGCACCACCATACTCCCTGCATTTGAACAGTGCTCTGCAATTCTCAAAATTCTTTCTTGGGCTGCTTCTCAATCAATGCTCACACCAAACCTAGGAGGTGGTTGGGGCGTGTCATCCCCATTTTAACGGAGAGAACACAGAAGCCCAGACTTCTCAGACACCAAGATCTGATGGACAGCAGGGCCAGAGGGCACTGGCCCTCCTTTCCCAGTCTGCTCTGCTTTCCGTAACACTGGGCAGAGAGAGACCAACTTCCCGTCCCACATCTAATCAAGAAAGCAGTTTTAACAAATTAGATTTTTAAACACCAACGCTCTTCTTTCTCCAGCTGTAGCCCAGTAAGTGAAGCAACGGGGAGAAAAGTACAGAAAGATAAAAGTAACATGAGATTAATTTTCCTCGCACCTCAGTTTCAAGATTCAACACTTCCCTCATCAATAATTTACAGCAATAAAAATGAGCTAAGGCCATGTTTGTGTCGGACGGAGGTGAATTTAGGCCTAAGGAGAGAGATGGGAGCCCTGAGCAGGAGGGAACAGGTTGACACGTGGCACGGTGGGAGCACCACGATCCACTGCACACTGGGGCTCCGTTACTGACTGGAAGTCACAGGGCCAGCTGAGGAGGGGCCACAATTTGGGAAAACTTCTACGATCCCAGATGCAGCTGCAAGGAGGGTCTCCACAGAAGAAGCCAAAAGTCTGAGCCAGTATTTTAGAGGACATCTCATGGATGTTGCGATTTCTGAGAACGATAGGGTTGAGCCAATAGGACGCTAAGTTGGGGCTCAGTAAACACCAGGTAAGGAACGAAGCTGCTCACAGCACCTGGGAGTCACGTCTGCCCTCCTGGGGAGGAGAGTACAGTGGCCACACTGACCTTGAGCTAGTCCTCCTAACATAAACTTGCAGGTCATCTGGGCCCATTCTGTATCCCAACCTCTCCCCCGAGGGTGCAGCCAGCCTCACTCAGATCATTTCCAAGGCTGGGGGCTGCTGTGCCTGTGTCTGCCCAGAGAGGATTTCTCTGCAAGGTGGGGAAGAGAGACAGTGTGTGTGGGGCGGGGGTACATACTGGGACTAGATGGGGTCGGTTGGGGGAGGTGAGTTTTCCAAGCTGGGAGGACTTTGCCCATGCCATGCTCAACGAGTTGTATCCAGCAACGCTGGGTAAGAGGAAACCTTCCTGCGTGTGCCTGCAATGCTGCACAAAGTGCCTGGGGGAGGACCCAGCTGCCAGCACTGCAGCACCTCGCCAATGCTGTCATCCCAGGTTCACAGAGAAATGAACTTTAACTATAAAGCCCCTTCATACAGACAGCACACTGCTCCCTTGTAGCTGATCAAAGAATTACTACAACAGTGTGCTTAATCCCTAAAAGTCAGCAGTGCTGGGCTTAACTGATGCTGAACATTGTTTCAGAATCAAAGGCGTGCCTCCTGGCCCCAGTCTGGGAGAAAACTAAGCTACTGTATCACAGCTGAAAACTCAGGGGAACTTTGATATCATCTCTGTTTAATTTCCCCGGCCCTGTGAGCCTGGGGTTTATCTCGCTTTATCAACTCCTGTACTGAAATCAAAACCCAACTAACAGCTCAGACCTCTCTCCACGGAGGCCCTTCCAGCGGCAGGGTGGGGGTGCAGCTGAGGAGTCTAAAGCACTTTGAGGAGGGGTGGCAACAACTGCCTGGGGCAGGGGGGCCCTGCCTGCCTTCAAAGGAGGTGCAGCAGGAGCCCCGGAGAGGAAGGAAGCCGGGCTCAGAAGCACGGTGCTGCCCACCAGGGCTGAAGGCATGACTTGCGCACAACTTTTGTGGAGAGTAATTTCAAAGGGGGGAGAGGGGGAGTTAAACTGGGCTACTGTAATTGAAATGACCAAACCAGTGGGTTAATTAAGTCCCTACAGAAGGACGAACTTGTGATCAGATGGTTTGAAATCCAAAGTCAAGGGCACAAAAGACATAAACTGTCTGCCCACATCTACCCGCTTGTGGGGCTGGGGAAATGGATAAATATTTCACTCGCTGTGGTCAGAGGAGCAGGGCCTCCACCGAGACCAACTGTCCCCTGGTAAAAGCTGCGGCTATGGAAACAGCTTTTTGCCTGTTTCCCACTGGCAGCAGTGGTACCACGGCTGCAGGAAGCCATGCCCTCCTCTGTTGCCCCATATTACAAATCTTAAGCAGGGACAGAGAGACAGGGGAGGGAGTCGGTGGCCAGGCTTCACCAGTGCACCCACAACACACACAAATACACAAACCCGGCCACCTCCTGCAGCCGTGGTGCAGAGACCCACCTCCTCAGGAGGCAGCTGGCTGAGGCCAGGGTCCATGTAGCACCCCAGCAAATGGCCAGCTGGCTCCTGGAGCTGCCTGTGGGGGACCGTGCACACAGGCTGAGAGGTGTCCGCTGTGGAACCTCAGGATAGCATCCTGGCGCCTCCTGTACTTTGGTCTAGACCGCTTATCTAGTGACCAGTCAGAAATCAAATCATTCTGACAAACGCTGTGTAGTATGATCTGGTAGCAACAGGCCACAGGCTGCTGGGAAGGCTGCTAAGATACTGGGGAACTAAAACCAGTATTTTCCTAAGCCCTTCTAGATCACAAAGAATTTTCCAGCTAGGGAAGTAACAATGGTGAGCACTTCCTTTTTCTAGTAAAGGTCTGTGTTACTAGGAGAATCTGGTGTACAACTGCATCCATTCCGTCAGTCTTATGCTTAGATCGATATTAACCATTTGCTTACCAAACAGATTTTTCATAAACCATGTGAGGTGGGCCTTGGGTTTGGGTTGCTGCAGCCCATACAGTGCAATGCCAGATCCCAGAATTCACGTTCCAAAAATAAATCTGGATCAAGTTCTACAGCACTGCCGTGGCCAAAGGCCTGCCCTTACAGGCTTACAGGCCCGACTCTGCAAAACCTGGGAACCTGGTACTGGGGAGGAGCAGGTGTGCTCCCGTTCACTGTGAGCCCCACCCCAACTTGCTCATAATGACTGCACGTGAAGGTCGGCCCCCCTACGCCCATCGGGTCTTAGTGTCCCCTAGAGAGAAGAAAGAAGGAGGACCCCCACAGAAGGCAGATGGCCTGCAAACGACCCCATCCCAGGAGGCCCCAAGAGCAATGTTCTCTTCGTGTTCAATGACATAAAATAGTCACAGCCTTGGCTTGATGACCACAGTGTCTGCAGAGTAAAAATGCTAGTATGTCACCTCAACGTGGGACAAATGGGCACCGAGGCCAGAATCATCGGACCACTTGGCTTCAGGTCAGAAGACACCACCCACTCTCTGACCTTCATCTGGGCCCTCAAAGTTTCTTTTCATACACTTGGTCATATAATCATTCTGTGATCCGAGGACTTCCAAAATACCTCCGAGGCCTGGACTTTTCTCCTGAGACTCAGAGTACGAATCTAGTACCCTGCTTGCTGTTGTCACCCACATGGCCCATAGTTCGTCAAACCGGGCTGACCTTGCCATCCTCCCCCTGAAGCATCTCCCACATCCCCCGTACCTAGCAGGACCTGTCATCAGCCCACAAATGCTTACAGACAGCCTTCATGCTGAGCATCAAGCGGTGAAGAAGATGGAAACCCCAACTTTCTGGCGGAGTTCTCAAACTCTAGCATGCCTGAGTCACCTTGAGAATTTGTTAAAACGAGTCTTAAACCCACCCCCAGAGGTACTGATCCAATAGGTCTCAGAAGGGGCCTGAGAAGCTGCATTGCAAACCAGATCCAAGTGATGCTGAAACATCCAGTCCATAGTCCAAATGTTCGGTGCAAAGCAGCAGGTCCTCATGAGATGTTTGAGGAATAAAAGAAGGGAGGAAGGAACCTGCAGGTCATCATCCACAGCCTCAGAATAAGTCTTTCCCTCCCCAGCCCAGGTTGCCCAAGAGCACCCAGTTCCCCACCTACCCCACCGTTTGAAACCTGGGACACATCTCCCATTCCCACCATACCTTCCCCGTTGCCCCGCCAGACAAGTGTGGTCACTGAGAATACTGACGTTGTGCGAGGACATGGTCTTATTCGCACACACACACACACACATGGACGCAGGCACACACACCGACACAAACACAGTCTTGCCTCTCAGATGGTTATAATACTTTCCTGGCAGAACATGAGCTGTTCTAAGGTGTCATGTCCACCACAGGGCTGAGCCCACAGTGAGTACTCAATAAAGGGATTATGGATAGATAAACGGATGGAAGGAAGGAAAGATAGACGAGTGAAGTCCCTGTCCTCCTCTCCAAACTGCCCATGTTTCCTTGGATTAAGGAGGGACCATAAAGCAGCAGGGGCAATGGTGAGAGCAGACCTGTCAGCCCCCTTCCAGTGACAGTGTCACACTGGGGGTCACTGAAGCCTGTCCAGGACAAACACCACAATTCAATTCTAGGACTTGGCCACCTACAAAGGAAGGAAGGTGGCACTGTAGCAGGCCAGGCATTTCCAGAAGTGAGTGTGACTCTGCTCGAGGAGGCTGGATGGGGACCTGGCTGAGGCCACTGGGTCTCCAGGCTGGCTGCACAAAAACCTCACTAAGGGTCTGTAAGAACTACAGCTGCCCATTCCAACCCCCAGGTTCTGATCTAACGGGTCTGGGCTGGGGCAGAGACTGGCTAATGAACAGGCCAGGCGCAATACCACCATGCTGGGCAACCCCGCAACGAACGGCTACCACTGGCTCCCACCCAGCTCACAGGCTGGAGGAAATCTCCAAAATCTCCAAAAGAAAGGGACTGCGAATGAGAGGACCCTTCCTCCTGCTGGGGAGTCAGAGAGGTGTGGGAGAAGAGCTGCCCCTCGAGCAGGCCCTCCTGGAAGACAGAGGGTGTGGAGTACGGCAAGCAAGCGCTGCAGGCAGAAGACACAGCACCAACAGCGGAGCTGGAAGCAGCAGACAGGCTTCGTCTGAAACGAGCTTATGAAATGCTTAAGCAAACAAACAAACAAAACTGCTAAAAACCTGTCTGCACTTCTCTGCTGTTTCCAAGGTCTAAGGAGTGATGAGCCTTTGCAGGAAGGAGCCCAGGGGTCGGAAGGAAGAGAATCCCAAGTCTCCTGTTCCTGTTTCCTCTCCTGTAACCGAATGCTTCTCAGGCCACAGCAGCTTCCTGCAGACCCCAGGGGGCCTACTCAGGCTACCAGCTCTGGGGAGGAATGGGAGGTAAGGCAGAGGAATGAAAAACGTGCAGGCTCTGTACCCAGGGGGACCAGGGCTCGAGTGAGAGACCACACAGCTGTGTTCCCCAGGCAAGTCAACTGATCTGGGCCTAAGTTTCCACTCCTAACAAATTGGAAGGCATCTGTGCTCACCACTGTAGCACCGATGCCGCTCAAACTGGAATGGTGGATCATATTTTTCTTACAGGGTTTTAGTGCATATAAAGAACCTATAGAACTTCCATCAATTGACACAATCAACAGAGTGAAAAAGACATCCAAAAGAATGAGAGACAATATTTGTAAATCACATATCTGATAAAAGATTAAAACCCAAGTCTACAAAGAACTCCTACAACTCAGCAGTTAGTAAAAAGCACCTAACTCAATGAAAAAAAACAGAGAAAGGACCTAAACAGACATTTTTCCAGAGGTGATACACAAATGGCCAACGAGCATCTGAAAAGATGTTCATTTATCATTACTCATTAGGGAAATGCAAACCAATGAGATATCATCTCATACTCATTAGGATGGCTACTACTAAAAAACAAAAATCTAGTACAGGTGAGTGCTGGACTTCAAGGCCCCTTCGAGGAGACTGAACACAAAGCCTCTGGCCAAGACAAAAATTACCAGACCCTTTTCACTGCCCCACCCATCTCATTGTGATGCCACCTCCCCTGCTTTGAGCAACCTGGCCTACTCCTTCCCGCCCCCATTAGGAAAGGTTTGCGGCCCACTCCTCACCCCACCCCTATAGGGGCAATATACACCCCCAACCAACCAGCAAGTGCATCAGAAGACTCCATCTGCCCTCAACCAATCAGCAGGTCAACAGCTGTTTGGGAGGACCTCCCCTCTCTCCTTTGTCTCTGAGCAACCCTGCACTCAGGCCGGCTCTCCCCCATTATCAGGAAGTCATCCCACTGTTTTAGCAGCATCTCTCATCTCAACAAACTCTTCTTTCTCTTCTCCTGGCTATGCTGGAAAATTCTTTTTCCACCCGCGTGCATGGAGCACAACAGTGAGGATGTGGAAAAATTGGAAACCTGGTGTACTACTGGTGGAAGTGGAAATAGAGCCGCTATGGAAAACAGTACGGCGACTCCTCAAAAAAATTAAAAACAGAATCACCATATGATCTGGCAATTCCACTTTGGGGTATATACCTAAAAGAACTGAAGAGAGGGTCTCAAAGAGGTATCTATATATACATGCTCACGGCAGCATCATTCATGACAGCCAAAAGGTAGAAATAAGCCAAGTGTCCACAGGCAGACAAATGGATACACAAAATGTGGCACATAACACACTGGAGTATTATTCAGTCTTTAAAAGGAAGGGAATTCTGACCCATGCTACAGTGTGGATGAACCCTCAAGACATGATGCCAAGAGAAACAAGGTGGTCACAAAAAGACAAATACTGTTATGACTCCATTTCTATGAGGTACTTAGTCACGTTCACAAAGTAGAATGGTGGTTGCCGCAGGCTGGGGGAGGGGGAGAGGGGAGTCGTTTCATGAGGACAGCTGACCCTTGGACAACACAGGTGGTAGGAGTGCCAACCCTCCAAGCAGCTGAAACTCCAAACCCAAATTTGGGGCTCCTCTGGATCTGTGGTTCTACATGTGGGGATTTGACCAGCCACGGGCGGTACAGTACAGTAGTACTTACTACTGAAAATAATCCACATATGAGTGGACCTGGTTGTTCAAGTGTCAGCTCTACAGAGTCTCAGTTTTGCCAGATGAAAAAGTTGTGGAGATTAGTTACGTAACATCACGAAGGTACTTAACGCCACTAACAGGCATACACTTAAAAATGATTAGGATGGTAAATTTTATGTTCTGTATATTTCACATTTTTTTTAAAGCATCTACCAAAATAAATAAATAAATAAAATAATTTTAAAAAGAAGTTCCCATCGTGGCTCAGTGGAAACAAATCTGACTAGTATCCACGAGGATGCAGGTTCAACCCCTGGCCTCGCTCAGTGGGTTAAGGATCCGATGTTGCCGTGAGCTGTGGCGTAGGTGGCAGATGTGGCTCAGATCCCGGGTTGCTATGGCTGTGGTGCAGGCCAGCGGCTGCACCTCTGATTCAACTCCTAGCCCGGGAATCTCCATATGCTGTGGGTGCAGCCCTAAAAAGACAAAAAACTAAAAATATGAAATAAAAAAAGCATCTACAATTGTGGTTCTCAAATTTCAGTAAGTATAAATACGACCCAAGATTCTTGTTAAACATGCAGATCCTGGGGCCCATTTCCCAGATACTCTGATTCAAAGTCTGTGTTTGAGGCCCTGGGATGTGCATTTTAATAAACATCCTAGGGATATTTAGCATGTTAAGAATTCATTTATTTCTCTCTCCTGAAGGATCAAAGGATATTCTTTTGAACATTCTGCTGTGCTAATCAGGATCTATTCGGAAACAAAAGGGGTGTGTGTGTGTGTGTGTGTGTGTGTGTGTGTGTGTGTGTGTGTGTGTGTTGTAGAATGATCCCTTGTCGATTCTGATTCTAGCCTCTAGGGCCCAGCAAGATGGCCCTCCAGCCTGCAGGGAAGTACAAGCTGTACATTTCAAGTATGTGCCCCAGGCTCCAGGCCCCTGGGTCTCTCTAACTGCAGCCTGGACAAGCTCTGCACCTGGCCAGAAGCCTGTCAAGTAAACCAGCGCCTGCCCACAGGATGTCCCCGACAAGCACACCCTGCCTCCCAAGCAGATGGGGAGGAGAAATCTAATGTAGGCAACCCCACCGCCAACGGTGCAGACAACTCAGGAAAACCACAATTACCAATGGTGGCCCAGCAAGCAGGAGGCCAAGGAGAGCCAGTGGGGGCCTGTGAAGTACTGGCCAGGCAGGGCTGCAGAGAGAACGAGAACAGCCTGGGAAGAGGCAGCTCATTCAAGGAACCCAGGCCTTCCCTCCCACAACCCAACGAGAAAACGAGACTCTCCTCACTCAACCGCAGCCACTAAATACAGTGTTCTCAGCCCACCACATCCAGCCATATAGTCATTTGTTATCTTCATCACCATAGCAGCACCTCTGACACTCCCCATGCTTGACTCCAGCACCATCATTACTTCCCAGGGTGGCAACGATGTGGCTCTTTGAGCAAGAAGCACGGCACACTTCCAACCTGCTAAGGCAGAAGGGCCCAGGACACTTGGATTCTGATGCCCCAGAAGTAAATGTGCCATGAAATTGATAAAGGTTAACCTTCAGCCCCCACGCACCCCTTCCAAGGCCCCAAGGGGCAACAAAGAGACGTTTTCACATGGCTGTATTGTTTCATAAAATGTACAAATGCAAGACACTCTGGCATTCCTTTCCCCATAGCAACCCCCTCCCCCCCAACAACAAATTGTCAAAAGAGCAGACCCACAAAACCAGGGACTTCCTCTGGATCCCAATTAAATTTAGTGAGGAAATTCCCCCTGACCCCACGCCCCCCGCACCCTCTACAGTGTCACACGCATTCACGTACCTTAGCTCATCCAGCCTTATGGTGTAGGTTTCATGCTTAGGCCACTTTTACAAATAAGGAAATGGAGATTCAGAAAGGCCCAAAGCTCCACGACTTGCCTAGGGTCACCTGGCTTCCAGGAGGTAAACAGATTCCAAGCCCAGTGTTCTTTCTACTCTACCATTCCTGCCTGTGCCCCTGAGAAGAGCTAAATAATAACCACAAACAGAAAGACATTCTTGGGAGTTCCCGTCCTGGCTCAGGGGTTAACGAATCCGACTAGGAACCATGAGGTTGCGGGTTCGATCCCTGCCCTTGCTCAGTGGGTTAAGGATCCGGCGTTGCCGTGAGCTGTGGTGTAGGTCCCAGACTCAGCTGGGATCCCACGTTGCTGTAGCTGTGGCGTAGGCCGGCGGCTGCAGCTCTGATTAGACCCTAGCCTGGGAACCTCCATGTGCCGTAGGTGTGGCCCTATAAAGACAAAGAAAAAAAAAAAAAAAAAGCAAAGACATTCTTTAAAAAAAAAAATGAATCTACTCTTCTGATTAGCCAACTAACAAACACTTAATTATAAACACTAATTTTTATTGACCACTTGCCCTGTGGCAGGCATGGTGCTCAGCCACTTCTCTTGGAATATTTCATTGACTCCTCACCATAATCTTAGGAGCTATTATCGTTAGCCTCACCCTACACATGAGGAAACTGAGGCTCAGAAAAGTTCACTAATTTGTCCAAGAACACATGATAAGCAGTAAAGCCAAGGCTTAACCTAAGGTCTATCTAAAGCTCTTGCATTTAATCATGGGGCACTATTCCAGCCAGAAGGGAGGAAAGCCCACCAGCAGGAGGGAATCAGGGCAGGGAAAACACCTGCAGTATAAATCAGGAGTGTGGCCTAAAAGATAAAAGGAAGGAATAAAAAATGTGGCTAGAGAAGATGATTCCAGGCTCAAATGAACCAGTGACTGCTATGTCAACTGCTACACATGGGTCTTCGTCCCCCTGTGAAGCCCCATCTCAATATTCTATGCATGGCACAATATCTTGAAATACCTGGATCAATTTCCTGTGAGCAAGAAAGGTGTCACCTGTCTCCTGTAACTAACCTTCTGAGTACCCTGAGTTTTTGAGTTAGTCTAGGCTTCCACAAAGCTTATCTCCCAACTTTTCTAAGGCTTTTCTGGTGCAGCTGATAAGATTTTCTTGCCCTGTTAAAAGGAGATGAGATCCAGCCAGCTGTCGAGAAATGTACAATGAGATTATACTGAGAAGGAACCACTGGAGACAAAGGCCCCTAAAGAGACTCTGGCCTGCTGTCTGCTTTGTGGCAGAAATCTGAGTGGGGGCTGGTTCCTGGGTGGGGGCGGGGAGCAGAGAAGGGGCAACAGCCATTTGCCTTTTGCCCTCCTGTGGCCCCCCTGCGCCTTGCAGAATAGACTGCTGAGGGGCAGGGAATAGACGGGGCGTATTTTTAATGGTCAGAAAGGCTGATGATTTAGGAAGAGTTGTGCCTTGGTAACAAAGAGAACAAAGATGCTCATGGGTCTTCTTCACTTAGCCTCCGCCCTGAGCCTCGCTTGTGCTGGAGTCCCCGTGGGGCGCTCTTGAACACCAACACCATCCTTCGAGGATGGGTACTCTGGGTCTTGGGTGCCCTGGCCGGCACCTCACCTTGCAGACAGGTGCCCTGGAGTTTAGATGTCTTCTCTGCTCTGCTCAAGTCACAGATGAGGCCGCACCCCAGATCACGCCCGAGGCTCAGGTGCAATCAGCTCGGCAGCCACGTGACCAGAGGGAGCTGGACCCCGGCCTGGGCCAGTGAAACGACTGTCCAGGTCTGTGCAGGTGGCCGCCGTGCCGCTGCACAGGTGGGCTGCCTCAGCTCTCACCAGGGCCGACCTGGCTCTTGGAGGGCCGCACCTGCCCCAGCCTGGGGGGCGCTGCTCGCACCCCGGTCCCCGGGCTCCCTCGCCAGCGGGCCACAAGGCCAAACCCGGGACTGGAAGCCGCGGTGCGCGCAGGGCCGCGCAGAGGCCGCCAGGCCTGTCCCTGCAGCCGGCCGGGCACGGAGCCCGCAGGCCTCGGCGCGGCCCGGCTCCGCCCGCCCGCCCGCCCCTCGGCCCGTGGCCCGCGCCCGCCCGCCCGCCCGCCTGCCGGAGCTGCAGGGCTGGTTTGGCCGAGCCTCCGCGGCACCCGGCTCGCCCGGCCTCACTTAACTGTTCCCCGCTGGGGTGGTGGCGGCGGCGGCGGCGGCTGCGGCGGCGGCGGGTCCCGGCTCCGTCTCACGCAGAAGCAGCTTCTCATCGCCCGGGCGGCGCGGAAGGGGCCGGGCCCGGGGCCCAGGCGGCGGGGCCGGCGCCGCAGCTCGAGCGCGAGCCTCACCGGGTAGCGGCGGCTGCGGCGGCGGCGGCGGCGGCAGGGGCGGGGCGCGGCCTGGCGGCGGCGGCGACAACGGCAGCAGCGGCTCCCTCCGCGGGCCGCGGCGGCGGCGGCGGCGGCGGCGGGCCCGTCTCCGGGCCTCCCAGCTCTGGCGCTGGCTCCGGGGGAGGCGCCGGGCGCCCGCGGCTGGCTCGGGCGGGAGGAGGGAGCGGGAGCCCTCGCGTCCGGAGCCCGCGCCGCCGCCCCGGCGGGCACCCCGCCTCCCCCACGGCCCGGCCCGTTAGCCCCGGGCAGGGCCCAGGCGCGGACGAACCGGCCTCTCCGAGTCCGCAGGCGGCCTCTAGCCCAGCCCAGCCCCCCAGGACCTCGGGCGCCTTGGAGCCTGGGCCCCAACTTCCCCCTCCCCCAAGTTGCTCTTCCAGGGACCCGCGGACTCCCGTGCTCTCCTAGGCCTCACTGTATCCTAGACCAGTCCTTCAGCACAGCCTTCGATCCCTGAGGCCTCTCAGCGCCTGGGCTAACCACACACACACACACAGCGTCTTGCAGGGTCACCCAGCTCTAAGCTTTACTGAACCCCAGGCCAATCCTTCAGCTCAGCTCACTCCAATTAGGGAAACCCCACTGGCCCAGCTGACCCAACGCAAGCTTAGCCTGGCCCCAGTCCCCGCTGCTCACATCAGGCCTCTCAAGTTGACTCCAATCACCTAGCAATTCCTGCCTCCCCCTTATGCTGCTCCAATGATCTACCCACAGAGGCCTAGAGCCAGGAATAAGGGGCTAGTCTCCGGGAAGCATCTACAAGAAGTTCAAGCAGACCTAGAGCCCTAGAGTACTTAGGAAAAGGTACAAGCCCGAGGATAAAATGGAGCTGGATGAGGAGAGGGATCCAGAGCTTGACCCTCAGAGTGGCTACTGTGACAGGTGGGAGCAGACTGTGCACCCTTAAGTAAAAATGCCCTACAGCCCAGCCAGACACCCCCAGGCAGAGGCCAGCATGCTATCTGAAAGAATTCTGTTCAGGAGGCTGGAGTATTTACAGCTGAGGACCATGCAGGACTGATCAGCATCAGTTCGCTAATGCATCAAATCTAATTTTCACATATTCTAGACTTTTCTGAAATAGCTGTTTGTTCCTAAAGAAAAGAGTGCCAGGAAGAAGTGGCTGTTGGGTAAAATGTCCAGTGGGGAAGCCTTGCTAGTGTGTCCATTCCAAGCATCTGTATCACTCAAAACTGCCACTGATCCAGATGATTTTACAGGCAAGTTCTATCAAACCTTTAAGGGAGAGATAATCCTGATGGTATTTAAACTGTTGCACAGCAATAACAGAAACTTTTCCATTTCACTCCTCAAGTTTAGCATAACTCTGATACCAAATCTGACAAGAGATAACACCAAAAAGGAGAAATAGATCAACTACAGAACACTAATCCACAGAGAATTTAATACGTTTTTTTGTGGTTTTTTTTGAAAAAGAGGTTCTGTAGCAGTCAAATAACTTAAGAAAATGCTGAATGCCATTTACAGTCTAATTTTTGGAGGATCACAATAAGTATCACTATATTAAGGTCTCTGTGAAGTCCAAGAGTAAAGAAACCTGATTAATCTGGCATTTCCCAAACTCATCTGAACCAGGACCACATCTTCATAGTTCACCAGTCAATCTCTAACATGTGAATTATTGTTCTTATAAATCAACCCACATAAGTATATGGTAGTTACAAAACAGATAAATAAAATTTTGGCAACTTGAATCCAATTTGCTGTAAAGCAAGTCAAAATCCACCATAATCAAGCAAGATTTATTCCAAAAGTGCAAAAATAATTCAACACTGGGGAGTTTGTAAATTCACTGCATTGTTTGTTTGTTTTTAATTCACTTCATTGTTAAAGAAAAATACATCACAGGATATTATTAACAGGAGAGACATTTTAAAAATATTTGATAACTTTGATACCAACTCAATAAAGTAGGAAGAAAATTAAAACTTGATGAAGTTCATTTATCATAAGACTTCAACAAACATATTTAAAAATGAAACACTAAAGATGATTCTCATTTAAGTCAGAAACAAAACAAGAATGCCTGTTACAACTGCTACAAACTAAAGCCAATGCAATAAGATAAGAAAAATAAATAAATACAAATAATGGAAAGGAAGAGACAAAACAGTCATTATTTGTTCATGACATAAATGCATACCTAAAAATAAAAATTGGACAGAATCAACTAAAAAGCTTAGAGAAGTTCCCTGGTGGTACAGTGGGTTAAGGATCTGGCATCATCACTGCTGTGGCTCAGGTTGCAGGTGTCATGCTGGTTTGATCCCTGGCCTTGGAATTTCCATATTCTGCAGGTGCAGCTGAAAAATAAATAAAATAAAAAGCTTAGAGACTTTGTTAAAGTGGCTAGTTACAAGATAAAAACAAAAATCAATGGCTTTCCTAAATGTTAAGGGAAAAAGCCTCTTTCCACACAGAGGGACTTCCACCAGAAAAAAGACTCATGGCCTCTCTCTACTGCAGGAGACAATGAATGACTTATACGATTAAGTTCTGGAGAAGGAATTGCACAAGAACAGATGTTTCTGAGTTCTTTTTGGCTTTGGCTGACTGTAAACAGCAAATATTTTCACATGTTCTCCATCATGTGGTCAGTGGACCTGTTTCTAGAGCAGAGAGATACTATTTGTCTGGTGCTACCTGCTTCTATAGAGATAAATCTATCCAATTCAGGGAGAGACAGAGCAAGCTCACTTGGCTACAAATCGAAAGCTACATTTTCCAGTCAACTTTATCAGTAATGAAGGTAGTACTTTTATCTCCTGTCTCCTGGGCCTATGGGTCAGTTTTTTCCAAATTCAGAACAGAAAGAGAAATATTACTTATAAGGTCCCCTAAATACAATACTAAATAGTTGTGATTTCCATTTAGAAAGTAAGGCTTTTTTAAAAAAAGATTATATGCCAGTAGCAATGAATTCTACAAAATACCTAGGCATAAACTTATTAACAAGAAATGGCAATGCCTATCGAAACAAAACAAAACAAAACTATAAAAATCTTACCCAAGGACCTAAGTCCTAAGTTAAAGGAAAAACATAAAAAAATCCCTGGGCAGGAAATCTCAACACTGCAAAGGGGTGATATTTCCTCAAGTCAATTTATAAATTTAGTGGAATCCAAATCAAAGAAGCAATATGATTTGGGGGGAACATGACAAAATTATTTTAAAACTTTTCCTGATAAATAAATATGGGGTAATATTCAGGAAATATTTGAAAATGAATAATAATATATTTATCATTATAAGACCATTATTCATAATAATGACTATAAAATATAATGCAAAATTTCGGTAAGTAAAGTTGCGGGCCCTTAGTATAAGTTCCCTACTTGTAAATGCTTGTTTCTATCCACTGATCTATTTGTGTATTCCTAATATCCCTCTCCAAAACACATATCTTGCCTAGACCACTTTAATAATTTCCTTACTAATCTCCTGGCTTTGCCTCCATCCCAACAATGGAAAATAGCAACCAATGATCATTTAATTATAATAATAATAAATGCAAGTCACTCCGCTTAAAGTCCTCCAATGACTTTCCACAAAATAAAATAAAATTCAAATGCTCCAACATGACCTACAAGATCCCATGCTGTCTAGACCTTGCTTGACCCTCCATCCTCTTCTCAGCTGTTCCAGCCACACTGGTTTCCTTTTATACCCTGAAACATCAAAGCTCTTTCTTCTCCGGGGGATTTCAACTAGAGAATTCCTACTTCCCATGTTTACAGGCCCTGTGCTCTTTCTCATCCTTAAGCTCTCAGCTCAAATGTCACCTCCTTGGAGGCCTTCACTGGTCATCTATTTAAGTAGGTCCCCAGTGTTTTCATACCATATCAGTTCATTTCCTGCTTATCACTCTTTACCACAATTTGGAACTATTTACTGTTTGTTTACCGGTTCAACTGTTAGTCTACCTCCTACACGAAAAGCTCCACAGAGGTATCTATTCATCAAGCATACATGTGCCACACATCCTAGCCTCTCAATAAACATGTATTTAATAGATAGGTGTGTCCACACTGAATATGTGCATACCATCTGCCTACGTGTAATAAGTATCCACACTAAACAATCAGGCAAGTGTACACAGATGTATGTACAAGGATAATTATTTCAGCATTGCTTACAATGAGAAAATATTGGATAATCCTAAATGTCTAGCAATGGAAGATTAAGTTGTTTAAAAAGAAGCAGTACTGACATAGAAATACACCTTGGAATATCCTTTTTTTTTTTTTTTTTGTCTTTTTGCCATTTTATTGGGCTGTTCCCGCGGCATATGGAGGTTCCCAGGCTAGGGTCTAATCAGAGCTGTAGCCGCCAGCCTACGCCACAGCCACAGCAACTCAGGATCCGAGCCGCATCTGTGACCTACACCACAGCTCATGGCAACCTCGGATCTTTAACCCCCTGAGCAAGGCCAGGGATCGAACCCGCAACTTCATGGTTCCTAGTTGGATTCATTAACCATTGAGCCATGACGGGAACTCCAGAAATATACCTTGGAATTTTAAGTTAAAAAAAAATCAAGTTATAGAACAGAATGCATGTATTCTATGATTTATTTACAATTCTACATGTATTTGTGCTTATTTACATGTATTAACATATGCATACAATACTTGGAAAAATGTACACCAAACATTAACAGTGGCTACATCTGGGGAGAAGGGAAAGACTTTCCTCTCCTATTTTAGGATAACTACAGATCTTCCTCGTCTGACAGTAGGGTTACACCCCAATAGGTCTATCATAAATTGAAACTATCATAAGTCAAAAATGCAGTTAATACAGCACCAGGACTTCCTGTCATGGATCAGCAGAAACGAATCTGACTAGTATCCATGAGGACGAAGGTTTGATCCCCGGCTTCACTCAGTGGGTTAAGGGTTCAGCATTGCCGTGAGCTGTGGTGTAGGATGCAGACATGACTCAGATCTGGTGTTGCTGTGGCTGTGGCATAGGGCAGCTGCTATAGCTCCAATTCAACCCCTAGCCTAGGAAACTCCATATGCTGCAAGTGCAGCCCTAAAAAAAAAAAAAAAAAATCACCAAACATCAAAGCTTAGTCCAGACTACTTTAAAGTGCCCAGAAAACTTTCTTTAGCCTACAATTAGGCAGCATCCTCTAACTCCAAGCCCATTTTCCAGTAAAGTGTTGAATAGCTCCTGTAATTTATTAAATACTGTATCAAAAGTGAACAACAGAATGGTTGTATGGTTATAGAATGGTTGCAAGTATGCTGAGCTTTTATCCTTGTGACCTCCCTGCCATTGCCCAGCATCACAAGAGAGCATTCTTCCTAGGCACATCACTAGCCCAAGAAAAGAGCAAAATTCAAAATTCAAAGTACAGTTCCTACTGAATGCGGGTCACTTCTGCACCATTGTAAAGCTGAAAAATTGTAACTGAACCATCATGAAGTCAGGGACCATCTGTGTATCCATATTTTAGTGTATTTAGGAAGATGGACGCATATAGGCTATATGATCCCATGAACCAAAAATGGGTCACTTGACTAACTGTAAGGGAGGCGAGGACTGGCTTTGTCAGTCACGGTCTGAGGCTGCCCATGTCGCCAGGCCAATAAAAATCATGGTTCCCTTGGGAAACAGTAGAGAGGCTCCTCAGAAAATTAAAAACAGAACTACCAGCAATCCTACTTCCGGATATATATCCCAAAGATATAAAAACAGGATCTCAGAAAGATCTGCACTCCTATGCTCACTGCAGCATTATAACAGCCAAGATGTGGGAAAAACCTAAGTGTCCTTAATGGACGAAGGGATAAAGAAAGTGTGAGACAGACATAGATACAGATATGTAAAATGGAATATTATTCAGCCATCAAAAAGAAGGAAATCCTACCATCTGTGGCAATATGGATGAATCCTGAGACTATCGAGCTCAGGGAAGTAAGTCAGACAGAGAAAGTCAAACACTACATGAGCTCATCTACAGGTAGAATCTAAAAAAAAAAAAACTGAACGCATAGAAACAGAGAGTGAATTGGTGGCTGGCAGGGGCAGGGTGGGAGGATGGGTGAAGAAGGTCAAAGGGTTCAAACATCCAGCTGCAAGATGAGTAAGTCCTAGGGATTTAACATACAGTATGGTGACTATAGTTAACCGGACTATACTCTATACTAGAAAGATGAGAGCAGACCTTACAAGTTCTCACCACACACACACACACACACACACAAATGCCAACCATAAGGTGATGAATGTGCTATTGCAATCACTGCACAATATATACGTCTATGAAATCATGTTTTACACCTTAAACTTACACAGTGTGATATACCTCAATAAAGCTGGAAAAAGGCAAAATAAAAAATAATGTTTCTTTTTTTTTTTTGTCTTTTCAGGGGCACACCCATGGCATATGGAGGTTCCCAGGGCAGGGGTCCAATGGGAGCTACAGCTGCCAGCCTGCGCCACAGCCACAGCAACACCAGATCTGAGCCTTGTCTGTGATCCGCAGCACGGCTCACGGCAACGCCGGATTCCTAACCCACTGAGCGAGGCCAGGGATCAAACCCCCAACCTCATGGTTCCTAGTTAGATTTGTTTGAACTCCTGTTTCTTTCTTAAGGAGGAAGGCCAACAGGATTTTTAAACATTTTAATAATGAACATATATATCCTTTACAGTCAGGGGAAAAAAATGTCAGTGTATTTCAGAAGGGATAAGATCCCAGAAGGTGGTCAATACCAAACGGTGCTTGTTCTGAGAGAGGTGGGCAGAGTACAGGGAACAGTTTGGAGCCACCAGGCCAAGCCCACAGAGGTAAGGGACCAAGGGCAGCAGCATCCTAAACCTGAGACTGCCACTGATCCCTTGTGCCCTTTTTGGCCCTCTCTCAATTAATAAATACATCATTGCTCCTGAGGCTGTTCTGCAGTGTTGATCCGTAGGAACTAGAATGGATTGATTCTGCCTTGAGATAGGAGGGTAAACTCTCATCAGTTACCAGTCTTGCTGGCTAAACAGAGCGTTCCCCTGATCCGCACAGGTCTGAATCCGATCTGTGCTCTCAGATGGAACCCAGATGCTTGTGGGAGCAGAAGGCAGGCAGGGGGAATGAGCACGTTTGTGGGGCAGGTGTCTAAATGGGGCTGCCTCTCTTTCGCAAGAGTCTGACTGGAAGGATGTGAAAAATAAACATGGCATAACCATAAACTGTGCTGCTGAAACTAAGAAACCATAACTGCGCGCAGAAAAGCTCTTATTACAGAGAGGCACCACATCATGACAGATCCCAAGTGTGGTTCTTTCAATGCCCTCCGTCATCAAGGGGAGACTGACCTGGGGAACTGGCACGCAGAGGGCATTCAAGAGTCCCTTCCTTTTCTTTCCACTCTAAGAGTCATGAAGGTGGGCACCTTAGGAATTCCGTCTTTCTTTTCATCACTTCAGGGCTCTGTAGGTACTCACAAACAAATGTTTCCTGAATGAACAATGTCAGTTCTCAATAGCAGTTAGAAATCATGCTAATTTCCATTCTCAGGGCACTTCCTCTGTGCCAGGCACCGGCTAGGCCCTTCTGCAGAAATTATTTCCCTCAACACAGACAGCGAAGCAGGGGCTGGGATCCCCATGTTACAATTATGGAAACTGGGGCTTCCTAAGTCATGTTGGGCTACGTGGGGGTCGGAAGCATCACACTCCAAACCAAATGCCTGTAACCGCACTATACAAAACTCTCAAACAGGATTCCCAGAGTGCTGGAGAATGTTCGGATGGACAGAGCCCTGCTAGTCTATGGATAACAGTTATTTCTTCAATCCTTCACTGGGAGTCCTGGCCAGCCTTCTGGATTTAGAGAGATGAACAGAGTCGGTTTTGCCCTCAAGATTCTCAGTCTGGAGGGGATTCGGATTTTGTTGGCCAGCAATCCTTTGGTCATCAATAACAGAAAGGCACTCAAGGCAGCTTAGGCAAAAAAAAAAAAAAAAAAAAAAAGGAGAAATTCATGGAACAAATGGGGATTTTCATGGGAGCAGTCATAGGGCAGGAAAATTCCAGGGCTTTTCCAAGGTCACATGTCCTCCTGTTACTTCTTCTATGTCTGCCTCTCTTCTTCATCCTTTGTAACAGACCACTTTTCTTTTCTCCCTGTTCACAAGCTAACAGGGCTGCCGCGATGGTACCCTTAGCCCATCAGTTCCAGTGATCCACGGACACGCACAAGCATCTCCAAGCCCTAATTCCAGACTTAGTGGGAGAGAACCTGAAAGGTCCAGTAGTAGGCAGGTCTACCCTGGACCCAATGCCCTGAAACAAAGGGTTGGGTTATAGCTGTTTACCTACTGCCATGGGCCAGGCACAGTCGCTTGCAAAAATTTTCTCCCCATCTGTGGCTTGTTTTCTTATTCCCTTGAGGCCATAGATTTTTAATAATGACATTTGAAAACGCAAAGCCAAGAAGTCAATCCTTTTTGTTTGTTGATTTACTTTGTATTATTTCTTCCCTGAGGTACCAAGCCTCAGAGAAGAGGCTTTAAAGAGGGAAGAGGTGCAGGTTGAGGTGCTAGAAGGGAACTGCCAAAGAGGCAACACCTTGGATAATATTTCAAAATATTTATTAGTGACACAGGTATTATACGATGGTGTGAAGTAATCTGCCCCAGCGTTTCAATACATATAGTCAAAGTGCTGCTGTAGTAGTGAGAATAGACATATTCATTCTTCCAGAATGAAGTGATAGAAGCGAAAGAAGCGCCTGTCTTGGACGGCTCTGGTCTTTGAAGAACAACGGGTGAAGGAGGAAAGCTGTGGACACATGCAGAGCATAGAGAGGTTTGCTGGAATTGCTGAGTGAGAGAGAGCGAGAGCGAGAGAGAGAGAGAGAGCGAGAGCGAGAGCGAGAGAGCGAGAGAGAGAGAGAGAGAGAGAGAGCGAGAGAGCGAGAGAGAGAGAGAAAGGGGTTACGTGGTGGCCAAGGAGAGCTGGAAGGCGCTGATGTCCCAGGCTATGGGGCCTTTGGGAGCCACATCCCATATCATCTCATCCAAAAAATGATCTTAAAAACCAGCCTGATGATGATGACTCTGAAATTTATGTCTCTAGCCTGGTCTTCTTCCCTGAACTCCAAGCATGGATATCCAACAGCTTCCCTGACAAATCAGTGTCTCGTGGGCACCTCCAGGGTAAGCCGTCCCTCCCCCAGTCTTCCCCACCTCGGCTGCTGGAAACTCCATCCAGAGACCTGGGAGCATCTTTGCCGCCTACCTCCCTCCCCTTTTCTCTCTTACACCCCACGTCTATTGTGTGAGCCTCCAGGCCCAGGGCAGGTGCCTCGACAGAGGGCCGAGTTTATTTTTATCTGCATGGAAGAGGACAGAGAATGTTCCATTCGAAGGATGCATACAGGTCAGAGCCCAGGAGGTAGGTTCTCCAGACCGACAGGACCTGTGCAGACGGCCCGGGAATAGGAGGAGGAGGCCTTGCATGCAGATGACAGGGAGGCCAGGCTGCCCGAAGGCGGTGGGATGGGGGAAGGCTGGAGAAGCACGGGGAGTCCTGCCAGCTCCTGCAGGGCCTGACAAAGGTTCTCTAGGTTCCCCAGCTCACCCTGCAGGCTCCCTGTGGCCTGTCACCCATCTCCAAGTCATATGCCTGCTCCTGCATTCATGCAGATTCCTGCCCTTTGCCTATGTGGCCGCCCTGGGCTCGCTGTGTTTGGCTCTGGACCTTGGCTGCTGTTGTTCACCGAGCCCCGCAGGCTCCAAATACCAGTTCATGGGCCAGTGCTTGTCAATGAGACAGAAAATGCAAATAGAGAAATGAGAAAAGTAAAGACAATGCGGCCTCACATAAGCAGAACTGCACTTCTGCCTGTTTGTTACCGTGTCACAGGAAAACGGCTGGACATGATGTGAGTGCCATGTTTGGAATGCTCTTAAGCTACCCGGTGAGCAGAGAATTCACTCTGGGAGCCCGAAGGGGCAAGACGCCTCTAACAGGTTAACAGTTATTACAGTAAAAGACCTGTCAAGTGACCCATCGAGAGGCACATGATGTGAGGATTAAGCTATCACAGCAAAAGGAGACCAAGTGTGATTTCTATTGTGACTCCCATATTGAAAGTTTGGAGGATGATTCTTTGAATGAAAAGTGGTAATTTGCCTCAAGCAGCTTCTCACATGGGCAACTGAGAATAGTTCACTTACTTAACAAAGATAAAGATTCTCATGGGCAATTCAGGGAGCACAAAATGCACAGTGCCTATGCATATTTGGCTAGTGTGTCTGCATGCATGTGGTACATGTGCACGGATGATGTGTGTAAAGTTGTCAACTGTCTTTTCCATGAGAGGAATGTTCAATATTGTGCTATTATTTCCTTCCAATTTTTTTTTTTTTTTTGTCTCTTTAGGGCCACACCCACAACATATGGAGGTTCCCAGGCTAGGGGTCCAATCGGAGTGTAGCCGCCGGCCAACGCCACAGCCACAGCAACGTGGGATCCGAGCTGTGTCTGTGACCTACACCACAGCTCATGGCCATGCCGGATCCTTAACCCACTGAGGGAGGCCAGGGATTGAACCCATGTCCTCATGGATGCTAGTCGGGTTCATTAACCTCTGAGCCACGACAGGAACTCCTCCTTCCAATTTTTAAGTATCAAGATGTCCTTTGTTTTATGAAATAACAGTGATGGTACATATTTATGAGACAAAATAGCTCTTTTACTTATTTTTTTTTTCTTTTTTCTTTTTTTGGCTGCCCCACAGCATATGGAGTTCCCAGGCTAGGGATCAGATCCCAGGCACAGTTGTGACCTACACTGCAAGTGGCAGTGCCTGATTCTTTAACTCTCTATGCTGGGGCCGGGGAATCAAACCTGGGTCCTAGTGCTGGAGAGACACCTCTGATCTTATTCTTTTCCATGATAGGTTATAACAAAATACTGAATATAGTTTCCTGTGCTATACTGTAGATCCTTGTTGTTTATGTATTTTATATATAGTAGTATGTGTATATCTATTAATTCTAAACTCCTAATTTCTTCCTCTCCCATTACCCTTTTGGTAACCATAAATTTATTTTCTATGTCTTTGAGTCTGTTTCTGTTTTGTAAATAATCTCATTTGTATTTTTTTTTTTTTTTTTAGTTTCCACATATAAGTGATGTCAGGATATTTGTCTTTCTCTGGCTTCACTTAGTACGATAATCTCTAGGTCCATCCATGTGGCTGCAAATGGTATGATTTCACCCTTCTTTATGGCTGAGTAATATTCCATATGTACACATCTTCTTTATCCATTCATCTGCTGTTGGATGCTTATGTTGCTTCCACATCTTGGCTATTATAAATAGTGCTGCTAAGAACACTGGGGTGCATGTATCTTTTCTTTCTTTCTTTTTTTTTTGCTTTTTATTATTATTATTTTTTTAGTAGTTATTTCCCCAATACAATTTTGTTCTACTCTACAGCATGGTGACCCAGTTACACATACATGTATGCATTCTTTTTTCTCACATTATCATGCTCCATCGTAAGTGACTAGACATAGTTCCCAGTGCTACACAGCAGGATCTCATTGCGAATCCATTCCAAAGGCAATAGTTTATATCTATTAACCCCAAGCTCCCCAACCACGTCACTCCCTCCCCCTTGGCAACCACAAGTCTATTCTCCAAGTCCGTGATTTTTTTCTGTGGAAAGGTTCACTTGTGCCTTATATTAGATTCCAGATATAAGTGCTATCATATGGTATGTGTCTTTCTCTTTCTGACTTACTTCACTCAGTATGAGAGTCTCTGGTCCCATCCAACATGTGTCTTTTCTAAATGAGAGTTTCTGTCTTTTCTATACATATGCCCAGGAGTGGGATTATAGGATTGTATGGCAACTTCCATTTTTAGTTTTTTAAGGAACCTCCACACTATTCTCCATAGTGGCTGCACCAATTTACATTCCCACCAACAGTGTAGGAGGGTTCCCTTTTGTCCACACCCTCTCCAGCATTTGTTATTTGTAGACTTTTTGATGAGGGCCCTTCTGAAAGGTATGAGGTAAACATTGGATTTTTGAACCCTTGACTTTGGCTTTGACCTGAGATTCCCTTCAGCACACAACTTTCAGCATATTTTGTTCCAGAAGGTAAAATCTGCCCAGCACTTAAGGCCACAAGTGACAAATTGAAAGCAAAAGAAGTTAGGCTACAATTTCAGAACCTAACCATAGCTGGGCTTCCTACCACTCACGATTCACTTTTTTTTTTTTTTTTTTTTTTTTTTTTAGTAACCAGAGTGCTGACTCATAATATAGAGTCTATTGCCAGAGACTGTTGGGAGCTCTCAGTCATATCTGCGTGCTCTTCCACATTTCCCAGCCTCCCTTGTGGTTAGCTGGGCCACGGGACTAGTTCTAGCCAGTGGGACGTGAGCTGAGTGATGTGCGTTACTTCCAGTTAAGGCAGATGAGTACCTGGGGTCCCCTCCATCCTCTCTTCTCTTTCTACCTGTCCCTGGATAGATGGCATCACAGTGACCTTGAAGCTACAAGATGATGGTGTCACAAGGTGGAGGCAGCCCAAGCTTCTGAGCTGCCATTTAGAGGAAACCCAGCAGACACACGGTAGACTGTGGTGGAAGAACCTTCTATTGTGGGAAGCTACTGCCATTTGGGGTTTTATTTGCTACTGCAGCATAACCTATACAATTCTTACGGACACACCACCTTGCTAAAACACCTACCAGTGCCTTTGCACTCAGAAAAAAAAAGTCAGAAATCTTTCCCTTGGCCTACAAATCCCGACACCTTGTGCCCCTGCAACACCCCTTGCCATCCTCTCCTGTCCCCTGTTCCCACACTCACTATACTCTAGCCACACCAGCCTTGAAGGATGCTCGAACACACCAAGCTCACTCTCACGTTAGGGCGTCTCCACTGGCAATTCTTTCTGCCTGGACTGTTCTGCTGCCAGCTCTGACTCCTTCCTGACCTTCGTCTCACCTTAAATGCCTCCGATCACCTGAGTTGAAAGGACTCCATCTGTCCCTCTGTCTCATCATGCCTTATTGTCTTCCTGGCACTTATCACTGCCTGGTATTGCCTTTTTTATTTAATTGTTTGTTTGTTTCCTGTCTTGCCTGTCCTGTTTACCACTGGGTCCTCAGTGCCTGACAAAGAGCCTGGGGCACCGGTGGGGCTCAAGGTCGGTTGGTTGAATAAATGGATGAATGAACGAATGATACAGCACTGTCTCCGGGGTCTGCCCAAGGACTCCTCTGCACCTCATAAAGCAATAGGACAGTATTCCTGTTGTCTTCCACCGTGTGACGAGCCTTCCCCAAACACGGGCTTACAATAATAGCCATTGTTGACTTTGCTCACAAATCTGGGGGCTGACTGGGTTCTCCTAGGCAGTTCTCAACTGGGGTACCTCGTGAGGGTATATTCAGACGATGCCTGGAGCCCTAAAGACCCCTGGCTGACCACATGCCCCTTTCCTGGACCGACAAGACTCAGACCCCTGGGGTTTATTCCACTCCTGTGCTGTGTGGCTTTAGGCAAGTTCCTTAATCTCTTTGAGTTCATAATTTTTGTATGTAAAATAGAAGCGGAAATGATAATACTTAACCATTTATCGAACATCTACTACGTTCCAGGCACCGTACTTGCTAAACTCTTTCCATGCCTATCTCACATAATTCTTCGAACAGCTAGGTATTCCTATTACAGGACCTACTTATTTTAAAGATGAAGAAATAGGTTCAGAGAAATTAAGTGTTTTGCTCAAAGGTACATAGCTAATCATACCAGATACTGAGGGGTTCCCTAGAGGGTGGAAACAGACCCCCCCACACACACCCCTGAATGTGGCTGCTCACCTTGGAGACCTGCTGTGGACACCCTTTCCTAGAATGCGGAGGCTCAAATTGGGCAGCAAGAAACAATGGCCTGCAGGAAACAACTGCCTGCATAGATTAACCTCCTACAAGGATTAACTGCCCTCTGTCATGGGACTCGACCCCCTACCCCTCCCTTGACTGTGCCCTCCTTCTTCGTCGTTCCTGCCACGAACTCCACCCAGCCACAGATTCCCACCCTGGATCCTTTATAAGCCTGAAACCTCCTCACAGTCAGGGCTGGAGCCATCGTCAGCTGAGCCCGTGCCCCTCTGATGCCTTAATAAATCTCTTTGGCTTTACTAACTTGGCCTAGTGTGTTCCTCCCTCGGCAAACCTAACAGATACTTCTAGTCGACGTGGTACCTTGGGTGGATACGGGAACTTCCCCCTCCTACTTTGCACACATTAAAATGCTGGATCAAACAGAACCCCCAAAATGTAAATGCATAGCTAAATTCAAAGCCGAGAAAGAGGAAGCTCCAAGAATAAAGAGGGGACTCAGAATCAGGTTGTGACCATGATCTGAGGTTGAGGGGCTTCCTGGGGAAGCAGGGGGCGTTGGGAGCCTTGGGCCCTATGAACACAATGGGCTGGAACGGAGCAATGTCCACACAGCCAGGAGCCACAGGGAAGGGTCTGTTAAGTGAGAGAGACACCAGGACAACTTGGCCCAGGGCTCTCTGCCACCATGTGTCTGATGAGTAGCCAGAGGCCCCGAGACCTTTAGCTGAGCTGGTTCATCCAAGTGACGGGACTAAGTCAGGCCTGGGGCAGGGGTTCAGCTTGGCCTCCAGATCCCTCTCCTGTGTACTGACCATCAGGCACTGTCAATTTATTTAAACAACCGACTTAAATTAACCATTTCTAGACACCTCTCAAGTTGTCCACTTCCTAAGCATCCACTCCAACAGTCTGTGAGAACTGAGAAAAGATAAAGGAGAAAAAAAGAAACCTGGAGAAGTAAACAAAGCACTTGTAAATCAGGAAGGGATGAAAGTCTGAACTGCAAGGGCCATTAGCCTGCTGGAGTTGGAGAACATTCCTTATCAAAACACGGAGATTGGAGCCAAAGCCAAGGTCAGAAGGGAACTTTGACCCTCAAAGAAATCTGTGGTGGAGGAATCAGGCCACAACTAAAGCTGTGTAACACCAGGGAAGACGACAGCACAAGCATGGGAAATGGGAAGGAAAAAAGGAGCTAGTCACAAAGACATTTTTAGATTATGATGCGTCCAAGAGGATGCGGGCATCACAATTAGGAAATGCCACAGCCATAAACAAACAAAGACAGAAACTCTACCTATCGAAACCCACGGGGAAAAATTTCTGTCCACTAGTCTCTGAAAAAGTCAAAAGACTTGCCATCCACCTGAGCCCGGGGTGGAAAAGGAAACGGGAGTCCAGGGCCACAAAATGCACCCGTACAAAGCATGGAGTCATGGAGACTTATCCCAGAAAATTAATAAGCAACCTCACTGGGACCCAGAGAAAAACCTTGGCGTCCCCGGTGGAGGCAAGCTTCAAACTGCTCTATAGATACAACCCAGGGCACGTGGGACCCCCAGGCCCTAAGGGAAAACAAGCTTGGTGTGAGTTTACAGACCACGACTACGAAGCACGCAAGGAAACAAGCCACCAAGAGAAAGACCCAGTGGATGCATCTCAGGTGACACTTGGACCTCAAGACCTGGAAATGAAAAAACACCTTGAGAGCACCGTGCTCAGGCCTGCTCAGTGAAATAAAGCGAGGTGTGAAAGCCTAAGGCCAGAACCGGAGAGTCAGGAAACTGAACTGGCTGGTGTGTGGTAGGGAGAGCTGAGAGCCCAGCCCGGGTCCACAGCTGAGTGCAAACAAGGCGGGCGCTCAGGGCCTCTGTGATGGGCGGAGGGAGAGGAACAAAACAATTTCTGGCCTGAGCATCTCCTTCCTGTTTATTTCCCAAGAAAAAGTCCACTCCCTGAGTTAGAAACACCAGCGTCCACTGTCTCTTGACTGCGACCGATTTTTCAAAAAGAATAGATCAAAGTGCTTATTAACCACATTTACCGCAGGACTGATGGAAGAAAATAAGGGTTGGCTACTGCCCTGCGGGTACTAACTAGTGCCTGGATACAGACTCTACCTCAAAGCACAAGGACTGTTTTGTCACTTCTTTCCTCCCCCACTCCCTCCTTTCTTTCTCTCTCTCTCATGCATGCATGCATTCATTCTTGTTTCTTGGCCAAACACCCCCCCAGGAATCCTGAGAGCAATCAGACAGACCTCAGTTCAAATCCTGGTTGCTAAAGTCGTGACCAAGGCCCTGTGTCTCAGCTGCCTCAGCTCTTAGATGGAGATAATTATCACTCGTTCCAGGAGCCGAGAACACAGCACAGCCCGAGGGGGCTCTGGATGTGAGGGTCTCGCCCACCCCACTGCTCCAGGGCTCGGGGTGCAGATCTGTCTCAGCTGGAAAGAAAGTGCCCCCACCCCCGCGGGGGTCGGGGGTGCTGGTGCCGGACCCTGCGGAGACAAAGCGGCCTTCTGGATGACTCCACCTCCCAGACAGGCTGCTCCCTCCTCTCCCTGCCCCCACCACGGATTCCACTCAGTCCCATTGTTTTGCTCCTGTATCTGGTTTTGTGACAGTTTTAAAGACACCAACATGCCACAGAATTCACACCGGAGCCAGCCCAGCCTCAGCTGCGGCCCCTCACCGTCATCGCCAACATATGTTTAACCCGCTGTTCTTCTGCTTTTGTAAACACACGGTCTGCTTTCAAATCTCGAATTAACGTGATCCTTCCCCTCGCCTCTAAAACCCGGCCTGCCAGTCACACACCCGGTCAGATTTCAGATTCACAGACACACACAGGATGGGACTCATGGGCTCAGAGACCCAGAGGTGAGCAGATCCCGTTCCCCAGCCCACCCCCGCTGCCCCGACTCCCAGACAGAGGACTTCCTGGGTTACAAACTGACTCACAGACACACAACACAGTGGGGTGGATGCAGAATGCTGTCGGAGCCCCAAGAGCTCCAGCCTCACAGACTCAGAGGGACAGTCTCTGAAGGTCAGACACTCAGACAGACACACTGACACAGAAACACAGGCGCACAATCATGCAGCTGGAGGGACCCGCAGACCAGCCATGCATCCCCAGACATTATTATGGGCCAAACTATCCCCCCCCCCACATTTACATGTTGAAATCCTAAGCACACCCCCCTCCACCGCCCCGCCCCGGCCAAAGGTGAGTGTATTTGGACACCCAGTTTTAAAGGGGTGACTCAGGTCAAATGAAGCCACTGGGTGAGCCCGCATCCAACATGACTGGTGTCCTTATAAGAGGAGGAGATGGTGACCACAGATGGGCACAGGAGGAAGACCGCGTGGTGACCCGGCGAGAAGGTGGCACCTGCAAGCCAGGGCGAGTGGCCTCATAAGGACCTGAGCTGCCGCACCTTGACCTCCAGGCTGTGAGGAAGTAAATTTCTGCTGTTTAAGCTTCCTGGTCTGTGGTGACAGCCCTAGAAAATTAACACAGACATGGAGACTAAGTGACTTCCAACATCGCCCCCAAACACACCCCCAGGCCTGCGGCTGCGTCCTTCAGAGCCTCGCACAGAGCCCAGGGTCAGCCCATCCCACACACACGGAGCCTGCTGGTGAGCCCCCTTCCCGACAGCCCCACTCTCGGCACAGGTCCCATCTTTCAGCATCACCAAGATGCAAGAGGAGAGGGTACCCAGGGACTTCCTCCTGGGACAGCAAAACTGTGAAAAACACCATAAAGATGATAGCTTAACACATCAACCGCCAACTGCACGTTCCCAGGGCTGTTCCAAACACTTTGCAGATGTTAACTCAAACTTTTCGACAATTCTTTGAGGTAGGAACTATCATCAAAATCCTCGTTCAAGGAGCTCCCACGGTGGCACAATGGGATTGGCAGCATCTTGGGAACACTGAGACACAGGTTCAATCCCCGGTCTGGCACAGCAGGTTAAGGATCCAGTGTTGCCACAGCTGTGGCTTAGGTCACAACGGCCGCTTGGATCTGCTGGCCTGGGAGCTCCATATGCCACAGAGCGGCCAAAAATGAAAGAAACAAAAAACTCCCCACTCGAGAGATGGCAAAACTGGTGCACAGAGACATCAATTAACTTGCCTGAGATGACACAGCCAGCAAAACCACCAGAGCTGGGGCTTGAGTTGGAGCAGACTGGCTCAAGTCTAGCTGTGGACCATGGGGCAACCTGCCACCACAATCAGAGACAGGGCCAAATTACAGAAGAGCTCAAATGCCTGCTCAAGAAGCAAATGGGCCAACATGCTGCCCCCAGAGTACAGCCTTTCCCTGGGTCTCGAGGCCTCACAAAAACCCTGCGTTCAGGACTGGCACCACAATTTGCGTGGCCCAGTGCAAAATGAAAACTCGGGCTCCTGGTTCAAAAAGCAGCAGGAGAGAGCAACAAAAATATTAAAATACAGGAGTTCCCGTCGTGGCGCAGTGGTTAACGAATCCGACTAGGAACCATGAGGTTGCGGGTTCGGTCCCTGCCCTTGCTCAGGGGGTTAACGATCCGGCGTTGCCGTGAGCTGTGGTGTAGGTTGCAGACACGGCTTGGATCCCGCGTTGCTGTGGCTCTGGCGTAGGCTAGTGGCTACAGCTCCGTTTCAACCCCTAGCCTGGGAACCTCCACATGCCGCGGGAGCGGCCCAAGAAATAGCAACAACAACAACAACAACAACAAAAAAGACAAAAGACAAAAAAAAAAATACAAAGCTTTTTCCTTTCTTCAGCGGTATCGCTTTTGATTTTTATGTGCTACTTAATGCCACTCCAGGTAAAGATGTAATACAATTTAAAATTATTAGCATGAATTTTACCTTATATTTTGTAATACCAGTTTTAAGTGCATATATAAAAGCATTTAACTGGTATACAGGATCTCCAAAATTACATGCATGTTTGGGAGCTCACCCAGATATATTTCTTTTTACCAGAGTAGTAGGAACAGGGCACAAAACGAACTCAACGGTTTTATTTCTTATGCATGTTCTCCTAGCACTGTCTACCTTGCGCTTACAGAGGATTAAGGAAGTATTGAGAAGAAAAGGAACTATGGTTGCTCTATCTTTTCTTTCCTTTGTGTCACTGTTTACAACCTAAGCGGTTGGTTAACACAGGAAAGGAACCTAAAACATGAAAGGATGTGACAGGTTGCTCTGTCGTTTCTTGAAAGACCATCGTCTTCTTGCTAGTTCCAAGTAAATTCTTTTTTGGGGGGTGCGGGGGACACACCTGAAACATTATGGAAGTTACCAGGCTAGGAGCTGAATTGAAGCTGCACCTGCCGGCCTACACCACAGCCACAGTAACACAGGATCCGAGCTGAGTCCAAGAACTACACCACAGCTCGCGGCAATAGCAGCTCTTAACCCACTGAGCTGGGCCAGGGATCAAATACAAATCCTCATGGATACTAGTCGGGTTCGTTACTGCTGAGCCACAACAGGAACTGTTCCAAGTAAGTTCTTATTTGAAGGAAAGTGTGAGCACTTGAGGCTGTGGGCACCTTCTCATTGCTTGAAGTCTTACTGGGCTCCCACACATGGTGGGTCCACCAGAATTCTTGGCTTGGGGGGGCATCGCAAATGCAAGCCGCCCACAGGGAGGCAAGGAACAGTGGACGCAAATATTGCCTGTGTCTCCTGCTCACAGGCGTGTCCCACCATCCCACTGGACTAAAAATAGGATGTGCATCTGGGGTTCCTGCTGTGGCGTGATGAGACTGGCAGCATCTCTGTTCGATCCCTGGCCCTGGCCTGGCACAGTGAGTTAAAGGATCCAGTGTGGCCACAGCTGCAGTGTAGGTTGAAACTGCGGCTCAGATCTGATCCCTGGCCTGGGAACTCCATGTGTCTTGATGTGGCCAAAAAAAAAAAAAGAAAAAAGAATGAGGCTGGGCATCTGGACATGGGGTGTGGAGGTGGTTTCTTCTGCTCTCCAGGCCAAGACGTTGAGATGAGGGCAGAGGGGGGGACTAGGCTCAAAGGATCAAGTTGGAAACCCCTCTTAGCATGACAGTGTGAGATGCGGGGAGGTGGGGGGAAGTGCTGCCCGAAGGTGGGCCAGGGTGTGGCCCTGAAACAGAAACACCTATGTCAATAGGAGTTGGTATGAAGCAGAGACTGCTCTGTGATCACCAAGCCAGTTTCTCTTCCCCAGCACATGGTTAAACTATAGTTCCCAGCCGCCCTCCTAGTTAGGTGGGGCCATATGACTAAGTTCTGGCCAAGAGAATGTGAGGTATGGTCACTTCCAAGCCTGGCCCCTATAAGCCCCATGCTGTCTCTGGGGTCCCACTCAACAGCCAACTGCAGGAAAAGACAGGGCACCACAAGATAAGACAACCACAATATGAAGCGGGTCAGGACCCCTGAGTGACTGCGTGGAGCAGAGCTTCCCCTCCCCCACCATGCACATGGAATTGTGCCTTTTGTTAGGTTAAGGCACTGAGATGGTGGGGGGTGTTAGTTACAGGGGTTACCTTCTCCAGACTGATGTACAGTTTCTGCCCCTCCCTCCTCCTCTGCTCCTGAAGGAGGACTGCCCACCAGAGGTAATCATGTGTATGCTTTTGGCGCCCCACTGTCTCTCAGCCAGTGGGGAGGGGGTTCACAAGCCAGACAGTCTGTTTTTCTCTTTATATATAATTCATTTTTTTGGACACACCCATGGCATATGGAAGTTCCCAGGCCAGGGATCGAACCTGTGCCACAGCAGTGCCGGATCCTTAACTCACGGAGCCACCTGTGAACTCCTATAAATAATTCATGTTTAATCACACAAGCATCCATAAATACCTTCTTTTCCTCTTCTGTAAAAAACTCAGCAATATTAACAGTAAAGATCAAGTCCCCTCTGACGCCTTCCCACTTACCTACCACCTTCCTACCATCACACAAGGCAGCTGCTACTTAGTCCCCTTTGAATCATCCTTGCAGATACTTTACGCATTTATATTTATTTTAAAAAATGTCATATATGCTTGGTTCTTTATCTCTACATTAAAAAGTGTCCTACTTTATGAACTTTTTGCCACTTGTTTTATTTACTTAAATATCCCTTTAGGTTATGTCCTATATTTATCTCATTCTTATAAATAATTGCATAGGACTTCATAGCACAGCCATGCTATGGTTTATTTGGCTAATCCTCTGTTGATGGACATTTAGGTTTTCTTCGATTTCTTCCCTTTCAAACCGTACAGCACTAAACATCCTTACACAGGCCCCCATGTGCACATGTGCAAACATGTTCTCTCGGGGAGATACTGGCACGTAGACTCATTGGCCTTCAAAGTGGTTGTGCCAATTTGTATTGTCATGAGCAGCAGTCAAGAGCCCCTATTTCCACACACCCTCACTAACATTTAATATCAAACTTCATTTTTTGGCCAACCCAATGAGTGAAATATAGTTTGTGGCAGTTTAATGTTTTATTTCCTTGATTACTGGTGAAACTGAACATTTTTCAAGTTTATTGGCCATTTGAATTTCCTTTTCCATAAATCGACGGGGTTTGTTTTTGTTTTTTTTTTTTATCATTTGCAGAGTGCTCTATTGGGCCATTTGTCTTTTTCTTATTGATTAGTTAGAATTCTTTATATATTCTGGATGCTAATCTCTTATTTGTTATATAAATTGCAAATATTTTCTCCCGGGCTATTGCTTGTTTTTAGCTTGTTTATGGTGTCTGTTGTCATTTAGAAGGTTTACATTTTAGTGCAGTGAGCTCTATCAATTCTTTCTTTTATGCTGCTTGCTCTTGGCCGGTCTGTTGGCGGCAGTGACACAGTGAGGCAGGAAACACAGGCCCTCCCTCTGGTGGACAGATGAGCGCTCCTGATCCTCTTCTGAAACAACAGTAACTTCAAAGGATGCGTGCTTGGGGTGAGCAGGGAAACTTAGGGGCAGATGATGCCAGGAAAGAAGAAAGAGACTCTTTCTGCTGCAGAGAGAGGGGATCTGAGAGTCAGTGGAATGTTAGGAGGTGATTTCATTTTGTATCCTCTATGCTGGTGAAGCCAGACATAGGGTTTCTACTCCAAGTTCTCCAAGATCTGGCCTCCCTTTCTCACTTTCATTGTTAACAACTCCCTTTCACGTAGCCTTCACTCCGGTTACATCAAATCCTTGACCAAACCAAAATCATACTGTCTGCCTCTAGGCCATTTAATAGGACTCTGGCTTATTTTTTTTTTTTTTTGTCTTTTGTCTTTTTGTTGTTGTTGTTGTTGTTGCTATTTCTTGGGCCGCTCCCACGGCATATGGAGGTTCCCAGGCTAGGGGTTGAATCGGAGCTGTAGCCACCGGCCTACGCCAGAGCCATAGCAATGCGGGATCCGAGCCGCGTCTGCAACCTACACCACAGCTCACGGCAACGCCAGATCGTTAACCCACTGAGCAAGGGCAGGGACCGAACCCGCAACCTCGTGGTTCCTAGTCAGATTCGTTAACCACGAGCCACAACGGGAACTCCAGGACTCGCTTTTAAGAGGAAAATCATGATGACACTTACTACAGGCCAGGCTCTGTGTTAAGTTTTTTGCATGCCATCTAATCAGTCGAGATAAGTCAGTTATGTTGCAGTAACAAACAACTCCAAGATTCCAGGGTCTTACAACAGCCAACATCTATTTCCCACTCATGCTACCTGTCTGAGGTACACTGGCTGTGGCCTGGCAATATATTTTCTTTCTTCCAGGACCCAGGCCTCTGAAGCCTCTTTTGTCTGGAACACTGCTGGTTGTGGTTGCCATTTCAGCAGGAAAGAGTGTGGCAAAGCACCAACTAGCTCTTATTAGAGTTTCTGCTCCTTGAGTGCCATGCCCCCATAACTCACATTTCATTGGCCAAGACTGACTTCAAGGGGCTGGGGCATTGGTGACCAATAGAATAACCTATCCTGGTCTGCCCTTCTGGGCACTACATATTCAGTCTGCCACCCCCACCCCACCCCCGTCTCGCCGAGCAAGCCAAAGTCCCATCCAGACCCTGGCTCAAGCTCAAAGTCCAAGATTCCTGTGTGATGCCTGGACTTCTCTTTATCAAAAAGGAAAGAACTGGTGTGTTTTGGTTCAGAGTCTATGAACCAAAAAGACTTACCTGCCACCCAGAAGCCCAATATACTGTGGCAAAATGGGACAAGGAAATCACAGAGAAACATTTCCATTCTGAAGGGACGAGAATAGGTGACACTCAGCGGTCACAGCTCTGGAGCTTCTGCAACCATTCTGGGCACACATTTCGAGAGGGCCATTCCCTAAGCCTGGGGAACGTTCCCTGAGAGGCCCCAGTACTGTCCAGGATTCTCTGTGGCTCTTAGGGTTCCTTCCTTTTCCAAGGTTGAATCATATGGAAATCCACCCTTAGGGACCAAAATGTTTGTAATAATGGCGATTTCCTAAGGCTCAACCTATCTCCTCCACATATGATGAGAGCACTGGAGAAGACAGGGAAAGAGCAGATTTCTCAGCCTTTTTTCTTTGCACTGAGGATTAGAAACCAAAAGGTGGGGTTAATCAGTCAAAATCTCTTTTACACCAGGCTGGTTATTCTTAAGAAGGACGGTTTCAGTGAACAGTAACACAATCTACTTCATTATCTCACTGAATCCATACAACCACTTTCTGAGATAAATTTCATGAGCTCTATTTTGCAGACAAGGAAACTGAAGCTCAGAGGGTTATGTACTTCTGTCCAAGGTCACGCAGCTAATACGTCTTTGAGTGAGAGGGAGTGAGAGGTCAAATTTAATTGCATTGCCACACTGCCTCTGCAAAAAGAAAAACAAAAACAAAGACAGAAACCTCTCTCATGAGACCACAGATGGGCTGGGAGCCGAGGCATCCAAGGCATCTTTGTGATGACTTGGGCTTAGTTATAATTTCAACTGTGTTATGCAATTGCACTTTCATCATGAAACTTTAAGCCCTGGCTCGCCTACCAATTTTTCCATGTCTCTTTAAACACCCAGGAGAGGAAATCTGGTTGGCCCAGCCAAAGGTCACAGGTCACTGGCCAGCCTATGCTTGGCTCTTATCGGGTCAGACACTCTCCCCTGGCTCAGGAGCTCCAGCTAAAGTTACAGAGATATAAAACATGGCTTCTGAGGCACAGGGCATCAAGGAGAATGATTTTTCTCCTTTGTCTGAAACTACCAAGTTCTGGTCATATCCAACAGTAATGCAGTGTAAGGATCTCATGCTATATGAGCTGTGCTAAATTCATTTACCCTTCACAACAAACACATCCTATAGGCGCTATCATTAGCCCCATTTTAAAGACACAGAACCTGGAAACTGGCCCTCTGACTCATAGATTCAGCTTCACAGCCGGGACTTCTGAATGAAAGCACTTTCCTCTACCAGGCACTCCCACGGCACCTCCTCCTGGAAGCCTTTGCTGATTTCCCCTTGTTGAAGTGGCTTCTCTTTACGGAACCCCTACAAACCTTCCACCTGCTCTTCGGATCTGAGCACGTTTCACCTTGTGCTCTGTCTGGGGGTTGCGTGTGATTCGTCTCTGCCTCTCCATTTGTTCGTGCATTCACTCATTCATTCGATGTTTATTGCGTGCCAGGCCCTATGCAAGGCACTAGGGATATATTCAAATAGAGTCCCTGCTTTCAGAGTTTATTGTCCAGTGGGGAAGACAGGCATTAAACAGATAATGACACCAATAATTAGTTAATTACAATTGTTATAAATGTTATGAAGAAGTCTGGGGGGATGTGAGCATTTATAACAGGGGACCTGATTCTAGAAGGTACGGAGGACGTCTCTGAGAAAAACAGTCTATCAGTTGAGTTCTGAAAGGGTAGGTAGGAACAGGCTGGGACAAGAAAAGGCTGGGGGCTGGGGTAGGGAAGGAGCTTTCTAGGCAGAGAAAGGAGATGGAGCCAGGCCCTGAGGCTAACAGAGCGTGGTGAGCTGAGCCTGGGCACAGCGGGTCAGGAGGGCAGAGCAGAAGGAGGCTGGCACTCGCCTAGCACTGAGGTTTGAAGGAGTCTGCCTGCATCCATGCTGCCAGCCCAGCCAGAGGCTCCTGGCCTGGGCAGCAGGCACCGGAGCAAGAGTTTGCAGGCATTTGGTCTCCGGCGAGCCAGCAACTGGGAGCGATGCTATTCTCCGGCCATACCCCACGCTCCTGGGTCAGGAGGAGGGAGGTGGCGGAGGACGTGCACAGCACACTTTTTATATATGTGGGGCCATAATATTTAAGTGTCTTGGCTGTAAGCCTGCGACTAGGTCCCCCGACAGCCAAGCCTTGCTCCGCACGCTCTAACAGCTGTCTGTAAAACCCGTTTATGGAGCCTCCATAAATTTCCCAGCTGCTGCAAACACAGGGCTGGGACAAAGAGTCGGTGGGAGGGAGGCGTGGGAGCCGGGCTTCAGCATCTCTGCTGGCTCGTCCTCTGGGCCCCGGCTTGCCCCCTGCCCACCAGGGGCTGCCTTACCCTAAATTCTTTTATTGAAGCTGATCTTAACGTCGACCCCGTGGGGCCTGGCTGGGCAATCCAGCTCGGCACAGGCGCAGGCACTTTCAAGATTGCAGCAAAAGGTACAGTAAATCAGAATTAAGTGTCATGATAGTGATTTGAACTGACACTGTTTTCACCTTGTCCATTTACTGGGAAATATATAACAGGAATAGATTGAGCCTGTCATATTGTACCTGAAAAATACAGCTGTTAGGCTAGGAGAAGCAGCTGGCACCGAGGCAGGATCCCAGTGGACAGGGGGCATATGGTGGGAGGGGGGCTGGTTGTCAGCGTCCCGTTGGGGTGAAAGCTTGTCCTGGGATCACTGAGAGCCTGACTGTGCTCGTCCAAGGGCCTGCTTAGGGCAGAGTCAGCCTGACCAGCCTTCTCGGTGGTCAGACCCCAACTGTTACAGGGACCCTGTGGCCAGCTGCACGGCCCCGAGGGCCTGAAGCACTCAGACTACATTTTTTAAAATGAAGGGGAAAAAAAAAAGAAAAAGAAAAAGCCTGCAACTTTCTATTGAATCTAACATAGATACAGAAAAGTGCCCAAATCATATTGCTTGATTCATCTTCACCAACTGAGTACACCTGTGTACCCAACGCCCACATCCAGAAACAAGAGAAAGCCCAGATGGTCCCACGCCCTCCTTCCTCCCTCAAAGGGGACCACTATGCTGATGTCTCAAGCTGTCGACTGACTTTGCACGTGCCATTTTAATGAGGTCATTTTGAAGTTCCCACCTATTTTTGACACCCCCCCCCCCGAGAAAACAGGAACCTCTCAGCTTTAAAATTATTTATAAGGAATATGAGCAACAGACACCCCCGTCTCCCCTCCTGGAATCTCACCTGTGGTCTTGACCCCACTCCAGGGGCAGGGTGGGCAGGAAGGACGGTGGAAGGACCTGGGATGGGGGTGGAATGGCAGGGGTAGGGCAGGACTCAGAGATGAGGGAACTGCATGGGGGAGGCGGGGGAGGCCCCAGACTGGGGTGGGACGAGGAGGGAGTGGAGGGTCAGGGTCAAGGATGAACTGAGGGTCAGGATCAGGGCAGGTTCAGAAACAGGGTGGAGCCATGAGCAGGAGGGGCTCAGAGAGAGGTGTGTGTCGGGGGCAGAAGGGAAAGACTTTGCAGGAAGAAGCTGGGTAACAAAATGCAGACGGAAGACAAGCTCTTTGCAACGGGACTGCAGCTGCTGCCCTCTGCATCCTCCCAGCCCCCTACAGCCCCAAGCCTGGGGTGGCTCGGCCTCCCAGCCTCTCTCTCCCAGGTAGAGCCCTCCCCATTCTGACTGGGCAGAAAGAAGGCTGGTGACCATGAACCAGGAACAGGCAGCCATGAACCGGGAACAGGGAGCCTCAGGCTACCTTAGTCTTGCTGACCTGAGCTCTGGCTCAGGACTGGCTCAGATTTGCTTCCACCCTCAGCTTCCTCCCCCTCTACCCCCAGGCCAGGGACTCCACCCTGCCTGGCTGGGGCTTGAGTCCCCTTCCCCACCCCCGACTCCACCCCGGGGAACCCATCACCACCTCCTGTCCCTCAAAGTCACAACTGCTCCCCAGCTTCTGGCTGCTGGCTGGAGACTTCCCATGAACTGATCAGTGTGGTGCTGCGTGTATCTAATGCCAAGTATCTCCCGCTGTTGAAGGACAACCTGAGGAGGAGACACTCCTTGGGCAGGAAGAGCTGTCCTTCTCACCAGCCCAAACCACCACCCAGCCAGGGACCACACCGCTCAGATCACGATGGCGGCCTCCTTCACACAGGGGACCCCGGCTTCCCTCCCATCAGGTCCCTTCCACCCACATCCATGTCCTGACCCCATCTTCTGCTCCCAGCCCCTTGCACCTGCTCACAGGAGGGCCACTCCTGTCTCTGGCTTTGCCTTCAATGCTTTGACCTCCAGCTCTGGATTCTTTCCGCCTCTGGCACCTCAAGGAGGCTTGTCCTCAGGACCCCCTCAGGAGGTGAACTGGTGTCTCCTTATGAAAGGGCAAGTCAAGCCACTGCCCCCACCTTGGTAAGACCTTCCTGAGCAGCGTGTCCCCAGGCACACACTCAGGGAAGCCCCACAGTCACCTTGTCTGATGCTGGTTCTCACGGGACATTGGCAGGGATGGGGCGTGCCTTGTGTATTCCCAGCACCCACTCAACGCCTGGCACAAAGGCACCATGTAACAAATATCAGCTGAACAAATGGACAATGAATGGCGCAAATCACAGGTGTCAAGGTCGAGATATCTCGGGTTTAATCCTGACATCTTTACTTAGAGTATCATTTAACTGCCTTGGGCCTCACTTTTCTGTAAAATGGGTTAACTCCACCTTACTCCATGGGGCTCCGGAAAGTCTGAAAGCAATCACGCACGTCAGTGTTTTCACCATGCCTGGTACGTGGTAACTCAGCACTCAAGGAAGGGTCCTGGTTACCATGTCCATTTTCTCTGGCTATGGCAATAACTACTGGTATTTCTAGTCCTAACATCACTTGGTTCCAGCAAGTGAGGGGCTCTTGTGACATCCCAGGTTAACTTAGGCAGGTGTTTGCTCATGGCCTCGGGCTAGATGCTTCCACCCTCCTTTGGGCTCACGAGAGCTTCGAAGTCAAGGCAAGAGGTAGGCAGACTCTGCCCCTTGCCTTTGATCCCCAAGGGCCCTGACTTCTGCGCAGGGCTAGAGAAGGCCTGTCCCTCTGTTCATAAGACCCACCCACCACTGTCCATCTGCTGGGCAATGACCTTGCCTCCCCATCTCTGATGGGCAGACCAGGGCCAGCCCCAGGGGAGCAGCATGGTGAGGGGGACCAGGGCCCGCTGGTCAGCCAGGAGAGGCGGCAGTTCTGCTGATGAAGGGCCTTTATCGACCTCCGTCTGCAGGCACAGGCTGCATCATTCACAGGCCCCAGGACGGGAGCCCATTCATCTGGGGCACGGAATGCGAGCGAGGTGGGATTTCTCATTCTAGGGCGACGCGGAGTTCACATCGGGAAATATTAGTCTGATGAGTTCCCTGCAAGTGGAGGGACTGTCAGGCATTAATCACGGGCTGAGGGGGTGGCAGCGCTGGGCCCTTGGTCCAATCCCCCAGGGTCCCATCCTTTCTGGGAACTTCAGAACCTCGCCAGGCCTGGAGACAAGGATGGAAATTACCCTTGAAGTACCGCGGGCTGCTCTCTATCACTCTCTGAAGGCTTTCTGCTGGGGGCTGGAGCCTTTTGTGAAGGCTTAGGCGGGAGGCCTCACCCCCTAGGTCTCAGCTTTCTAGTCTGTAAAATGGGATGGAAGGTGGAGGTACCTGCCTCACCAGGTGATCGTGAAGCCAAAAGGGGATCATGCATGTCAGCTGCCCAACTCGGTGTCTGGCATACAAGGGGTGCTCCATAAATGCTGGCCCGCCTTCTGCCCCTTCCCTTTCCCCTTCCTCTACTGCACTGGACATCCCCGGATGGCAGGACCTGGTTTACGTCTCATCTCCATGAGGCCTATATGATGACAGCTAAGTGCATGAATGCACGAATGTATGAACGAACTGAAGATACCTAGTTTTTTGTTTGAACACTGGCTGCTCAGCCACTCCACTGGCAGCCACAGCCCCCTCCACGGCCCGGCCTTGCTTGCTCCAGCTGCATGTGGGCACAACTTATACCAGTTTGCCTGGAATGGCTGAGAACCACTACACTCTGTCTGCACCCCTTGTCCAGGGTCACTCCCCCAACCCAGCCAAGCAGGGGGCCCCTGAGAGGCCTGAAGTTTTTCCCTGCTGCCTTGGTCCCCTCAGTGTATGGCTAGGGCAGGCCACTGCCTCGGGGGTTCAGGTGCTGCTCAGGGAGGCCGGGTATGACCACAGAGGCGAGTGTGGCTGAAGCAGACGGCACCAAGGCAGGTGTATTTTACAGCTCTGCCCAGACAGCTAATGGCTTCGGTCACACTGCTGGCCCAAATGGTGGCCTTGGAGCAGCCATAAATCAGGAGGTACCTGCCCAGCAGCCCCCACCTCCGCCCAGATCATTTTCCTGGGAGGGGAGGGAGTGTTGCCAGGAGGTTTGGGGCCCTCCGAGCTAAGGGCTGCAGAGTCGCTCATCAGTGCCCACCCAAGCCGGGCTTAGCAAGGATGTGAAAGGCTGGGTGGGACTAGGGCGAAGTGGGTGCATGCACACGTACGTACGGGAGTGTGGACAGGCCTTCATTTATGCTCCTGCATACAAATGTCTGCATCCTTGTGTGTGGAGGGGGGATTGTGTGAGCATGTCTGTGCCTAAGTAAGCCAATGTTTGAATGTCTATGGACCAGCGGATGTCTAAAAGTAAGTGTGTGTGTGTGTGTGTGTGTGTGTGTGTGTGTGTGTGTGTGTTTTGGTCTTTTTTTGCTTTTTCTAGGGCTGCTCCCACGGCATATGGAGGTTCCCAGGCTAGGGGTCAAATCGGAGCTATAGCCGCCGGCCTACGCCACAGCCACAGCAACTCGTGACGCAAGGCGTGTCTGCAACCTACACCACAGCTCATGGCAACACTGGATCGTTAACCCACTGAGTGAGGCCAGGGATCGAACCCACAACCTCATGGTTCCTAGTCGGATTTGTTAACCATTGAGCCACGACGGGAACTCCCAAGTGTGTGTTATTGTGTGAGTGTATCTGTCTTTGTACATCCTGTGTGTGTGTGTGTGTGTGTGTGTGTGTGTAAGAACTGCAGGTCTGTTCACGGGTGTTTCTACGTGACTGTTTCTCCCTACGCACCTCAGGAAGCGTTTGTGTGCTTTCCTCTGTGTGAGGATGCATTTGTGTGTACCCGCACATCTATGGATATGTGTCCGTATCAGTGAATCACATCAGTATTTATGACGCACCTACTGTGTGTCAAGCTTTGTTCTCCACACTAAGGGCACAAGGCTGACTAGACAAAGTCTCTGTTTGGGGGGCATGTTACATTCCAGCAGGGAGACAGACAACAAATAAGCACCAAGGAGCAAATTAAGGTGGGTCCGGAAGAGACGTGGGGGGGATGGGGAAGCTGTTTAAGGAAGGGAGCAGACGGGGCTTTCGGGTGGAGGTGGCACTGAGCAAAAAGTATGAATGGTGAGAAAAAGAAAGCGCTGTGGAAACGTGGGGCAGGACTGTGCAGACAGAGGGAACCGTCTATGTGAAGGCCCGAGGATGGAGCAGAGCGAGGGGGCAAGGGGTGAGGGGCCGGGACAGAGGGCAGGGAGGACCGGACCAGACCTTAGAAGGCCTTAGAGACCTCGGTATGGAATTGAGATTCTCTCTCAGGAGGCAAGGAAAGCTTGAGGCAGGGGAATGGCACGTTCTGATTTAAGTTTTAGGACATTCACTTTGGCAGCTGGGTGGGCCACGGGGAAGGGGAGAAGCTGTGACCTGTAGGGCGCATCAGGTGAGCAGCCTCCTTGCAGAGGATCAGCACGGCAACCGGTGATTGGTAAACAAACTATCTTTCCTGCAGCTTTTATTGTGAATATAAGTCAACCCCATAAAACTGTTGAAAGAAAGGTTTGGTTTTAATATAAGTAAGCTTCACCTACGGTTACATTTTTGCAAACTTTGTTTTCTCCCCCTCTCCCTGCCCTTGAGAGCTTGCTGCAGACATCACAGCATTTCTCCCTGGGAGACTTCAGAGCATCTACTAAGAGCAAGGACATTCGCCTGCATAACTACAATGCCACGCTCTCACCCCAGAGTGTAACATGGATGAAATAAGATCTACTTTAAGGTCTATGTTTAAATTTCTCCAATTACCCCTATTCTGGTGTGCCAGAAAACCAAGGGTATCTTGCAAGACTGGTGGGGACGTGTCAAAAGGATACAGGAGATGGCTTGATGGAGTTAGCCAAATTCTGGACAATTTTGAGCATAAAAAAGAATAATGACAATAATGGATTTTATACATAGCAGATTGGACTAAGCAATACTCCATGAATTTGTACTAGTACTCAGGGAGACGACGGGAAGACAAGCTCTTGGCAGAACAATGTAGAACGAAAATAGAATAATAAGACAATTAGAAAAACCACTGTTTTGCCATCACCAGTACTATAATTGATTCAAACAAGGCTTGTTAGGGGATGCTGAAACTGCTGGATAAAATGTTGAGGGCACAGAATAGTCACATAATTTCAAAGTATCACCCAAGAGATTACTTTTCCATGTCGAGCAGGAAAGGTGTCCTTTACAAAGGTAAGGCTCTAGCAGATACCACCTTAACCAAAGGATCAAGCTTAGCATTGACGATAGTGGGATAGAGGACCTCTTTTGAGCAGAGACCTGACAGGGGTTCCCCTTGGATTGAATGTGGGATCAAAGAAAGCAGGAGAAATCGAGACTAAGTTCCAGATTTGGGGCTGGATCAACTGGTTAAACAGTGTTAGCATTTGCTGAGATGGGGAAAAGCCCATTGGAAGGGAGAAAATCAAACCATCCATGCTGGCTCTGTCTAGTCCGAAATGTCCATACGGGTTGAACTGTTGAAAAGGCATCTTGGTCTGTGACCTTGCAGCTCATGACCATGATTAAGGATGCAGATGGAAACCCATCAGTGTACAGGTACCCATGGGCTGGATAACATCGTCTATGTTATCCAGGGAGGAAGTCAACTTCTGCAGTTTGAAAAGCTTTTATTTGTGATCAAAATAGCTTTAATTTTTCTCCTATGTGATTAATACATACTTAAAAGATTTTTCTTAAAATGAAAGTCTATTAAAGAACAAATTCGCAATCCTGGAAACCTCATCATTCACATTCTGATGATCGTGGCTCAAAACCTTTCCGTTACTCTGTTTTCATATACAGGTTTGTACATAAATGGTTCTTCTTTTTTTTTTTTTCACAGACACTTGCAGAACAGGCTCTTTATCTTACCCCCTTTCCAACTCCCTACTTCTTCCCTAAAATTCCTACAACCAATGTTAAAATCTGGTATGAATCCTTCCGTATTTTTTACAAGTTCATACAGTTATATACATAAAGGGCTTGCCAATCCTGATCATGACTGTTCAACAAAATGGACCATATGACACACATTTCTTGAATTTCTCAATTAATAATATCGTGGAGACCCTTACAAATAAATTTATTCTTTTTAATGGCTACATCTTATTACACGGCATTAATGTGTCCTGATTTAAACACTCTCCTGTTGATGGACTCTTTCTAGTCCTTCGGCTCCTACAAATATTGCTGCACTAAACACCTTTATATATTCCTGCATATGGATGCTTTATTTACTTCTATAGGACAAATTATGAATGGGAGTGTTGGGTTAAAGGACATGAATTTTTCAAATAGATTTTTTTTAAAAGATTGCTTTCCAAAAAGACAATATCAATTCCCTTTCCACCAGTTACATATGAAAATACACTTTTCCTTTCATTCCCATCAGTCGTAGGTGTTAACATTCTTTTGAATTTTTGCCAATCTGATGGGCGAGAAGTTGCTTTAATTTGCATTTCCCCGATTATTAGAAGGTTCAGCCATATGTTTATTGGCCATTTGGGTTTACTCTTCTCTGAGCCTATTCATATCCTGGGAACATTTTTCTATTGGATGCTTTGTCTTTTTCTTAACAATTTGTAAGAGCTGGAAATTAACTCTTTATCTGTCATGGGCATGGTAAATATATTTTTTCCAACTTAGTGTTTGTCTTTTAACTTTGTTTATAGGGATTTTCATAAATTTTATGTGGTCAGAAAGTTCCACATCCAATAATGACAGAATACCCTGTAAAAGCTCATCGCTGACAGATAATGACTATAAATTCTGGACAAAATCTTTAAAAGGCTATGTAAAAGCACTGGAAGTGATCAAAGTCTAGCAAAAATTGGAGAGACTGACACTTGGGAGAAAGGAGGGAGAGCAAATGAGTTTCCCATTTTAACATCTTTGTGCCGAAGTGCAGGTCCCAGGCAGTGTCACATGAGCTGGCTAAAAATTGGATAGAACTCACTTGGTGTGGAACCAGGGGACAAAATTGGGGGCTTCCATAGTAGTTGGAAAGTGAAGTAGGAAATCCTAGAAAGAGAAATTCATGGAGAGGGTGTTCCAAATTCTGCTTATAAACTTTACCCAAGCCTCAGGATGCTTTCTTAACTATGAATTCAGTGGGGAAACTCCTAGAAGCCTAACTAGCTAAAATAACTGAACAGATTTCAGCTACAGCCAACCACAGGGGAGAGAGAGTTTGGAGTTTGAGTTCAGCCAAGTTAACTGCCTGGCAAAATTAAAAACCAACACTCTTTCAGAGGAATATAATAGAATCCAGACTCTTGACAATATACCATTGACATTATCCAGAATATAAACGAAATTACCAGATACATGGGGAAATAGGAAAATATGGACCATATTCAAGGGAAAAGGCAATCACAGAGACTAATCTCAAGGTGACCAGATCTTGGAATTTAGAAAAAAGAATTTTAAAGCAGCTGCTATAACTATGTTTGAGGACGTAAAAGAAAATATGCTAGTAATGAATGATTAAACAGAAAATTTCAGCAGAGAAATAAACTATAAACAAATGAGAATTCTAGAACCAAAACATATTCTACCTGAAATAAAAAATTAACTGGATCAAATTTTTATGTAGTAAAAGATAATTATCTTTCTTTTAAATAGACTTAGGTTTCCTGTCACAGTTAAAAATGCGCTCTTCCCACTCCTATTTGGCCTGCAATCCCTGGATTATACATATAATCACCTAAAATTTTTCCTAAGGTTTTCATATTTTATTTTTTCATTTAAGTCTTATTAATTAATCCATTGGGATTTAATTTTTTATAGGGTGTGAGGTGAGGATCCAACTCATTTTCTTACAAATGGATAAGGTGTTTTTTTCCAGCATCATTTGCCAATTAACCTTTTTCTTTCTTCCTGAGGGTGAAACACTTATTATGTATTAAGTTTGTGTATACAGAAGTTCCCATTCTGGTTCAGTGGAAACAAATCTGACTAGTATCCATGAGGACCAAGGTTCAATCCCTGGCCTGGCTCAGTGCCGACATGAGCTATGGTGTAGGTTGCGGATGCAGCTCGGGTCTGGCGTTGCTGTGGCTATGGTGTAGGCCCATGGCTACAGCTCCAATTTGACCCCTAGCCTGCGAACCTCCATATGCCATGGGTGCAGCCTTAAAAAGACAAACACACACACACACACACACTGGGGTGTATTTCTGGACTCTTCATTTTGTTCCCAACTTTTCTGTCAATCCAATAATCTTAAGCCAATATCATACTGTCAGACTCTAACAGCTTTATAGTATATTTTAATATCCACAAGGCAAGCTGAGTCCTTTCCTTGTCTTTTCCAGCATCTCCCAACTGTCTGCAACCCTTGATTTGTGGCCCTCTTAAATCTTCAAATCCAGTGTCACCTCATCCTGCCCCCTGTTTCTGCTGTCACATCTCCTTCTCTGACTCTCCTGCCTCCCTCTTTCTCTTGCAACAATTGTGGTTCCACTGGGCCCATCCAGCTCATCTCAAGATCCTTAGCCTGATCATATCTGCCATGTCCCTTTGCCATGGGAGGTAATAATTCACAGGTTTTGGATGTGGACATCTCTGGGGGGCCATTTTTTCTGCCTGCCACAGCCATCAGTTCCAGTTGTGTGCTCAGGATGGGGCTGCCTTGACGACACTGTGACAGCATCATGTTTCAGAGCCCAGTCCCTATACTCTCAGGCTTACTAGCTCAGATCTAGTTTCTGGACGAAGGAGACACCTTTTCTGCAGGTGACAGGTACCAGTCCAAGAACAGAACACTCTCTTACAACAGCTCAATGACTAGATCTGCAAAGAGCAGATGTGTGCATACACAGACACAGGCTCATACATACGAGGTGGGATTACCTAAGGGAATGGTTCAGGAATGAACCCTGGGTGCTGTTAAAAGCCTACAAGTGCAAGTGCATGACCAAGCGTGTGCGCACACAGCGTATACACGCAGTTGTGTGTCTGCATCCACTCATGAGTGTATGGTTGTAAGTGAGAGCATAAGCATGTGTGTACTGAATGAATGTCAAGGTCAGTGTGCATGTCTGCACATGAGTCTATATACGAGTGAGCTTTTAAAAGAATGAACAGAAGGCAGCCAGTTTGCCATTCTAGCAGATGAACATAATTCATCTCTGGGGAGAAGGCTCTCTGTTTTGAAAAGTATGTTGTTGGCCCCCTTGGGTGTCGTAAGTGGCCCGGCAAGGCCTGGAAGGCAAGGGATGCATCAAAGAGAGAGTTGAATTTCTCGGGAGAATTTGTGGGGACAGCCTGTGAGGCATAGATACAAGACAAAAAGAGGTGGGAGGAAAGGCTGGCAAGCAGAAAGAGGACACCAACAGGGAACAAGGCAGGGATCCCATGAAAGGTCATGGCCAGTGTGAAATTCCCTACGGTGAAGTACAGCTGATACTTTTCTAGGAGTGGTGAGGCTTGATAGTGAGTTTTAATTTGCTTCCTGCTGTGTGCTCTAATAGTCCCCAATGCCCCAAACTTTAAGTGAAGTCTGCTCACACAATAACCGTTGTTGGTACTGTTTAAGGAGAACAGAATAAAGTGGTATAAGGAGCCAAAGCTGGAGGTCAGAGCCACATTTAGGCGCAGGGAATGGTGATGAGGGCAGCCACAGTGCATGTCACCACAGGAGAGTCTGCCTGGACACCCACGCAAAAACCAGGGGAGATCTTCCACAGCATGTCGGATGGGAGCTCAAACTATCTGATATTAATGCAAAGCGAGGGGTAATCTTTGAGCCTCTGGGTTATTATGAGCCTGTTCAGACATTGCGACCATGTGAATATGCTTCTATCTTTGTCATCTGGGCTGGATGTATCTAACTCAACACTCTGTGCCAACCTTACCAATTTGACTACTCAATCTCTCCAATGCAGCTGGATCTCACAGTCTCCCTAAGAGATCGGCATCTGCATTAACAGCTTTGGTCACCACCTATCCCTGGATGTTTGATCTGAGCTCAGAGATGAGTTTACAACTGTCCACCTGACATCTCTTCAATGTCCCCAAAGCACCTTAGAGTCAACAGGTGTCCAAGGGAACTCACTACACTCTAATGACCTAGTTCTTGGCCAGGATTCTCAGCAGATAGCTCTACTGTTCACTTAAACACAGATGCACGAGGCTTGGTGTCATTCCTGGATTCCTGTCTTTCTCACTATTCCTTTATCCAACCATTGCAAGTCCCATCGGTGTGACCTAATTGCATTCTTATCCATCCCTTTTTCCCATCCCCACTGCCATCAATCCAGTCCAAAAAACTCTTTTTTTTTTTTTTTTTTTCTTTTTCAGCTGCACTCACAGCATATGGAAGTTCCCAGGCCAGGGAACAAATCCAAGCCACAGCTACAACCTACACCACAGCTGTGGCAATGCTGGATCCTTAACCCACTATGCCATGCTGGGGACTGAACCCACATCTCAGCAGCAACCCAGGCCACTGCCAGGACAACAGCAGATCCTTAACCCACTGTGCTACAGCTGGAACTCCAGTCCAATAAATTCTTATTTCTGCCCACACTGCTGCAATATGATCGGTCTTCCAGCATCTACTCTTGACCTCCTCCAATCAGATTTCTACTCTGCAGCCAGAGAGAAAGAGCAGTTTAAAACACTATGTCAAAGTATTGTATGCCATGGTTAAAAACAGTGGATCTCCACCCATTTATCCCAATCCCCCGGTCCTCATCCCAGAGGCAACTTCCAGCTCCTTTAGCTAGTATTTAAGGTCTCCCTGATGTCCTTCAGTAATATGCTTCTGTTTCTGTTTCTTACATGTCTTAGACATTTTTCATTGAACTCCTGCTGTGACAGGTGAGGTTTTAGCTCACAGAAAACACTACCGAAATGCTGCTCTTTGCAAAGTCAAGTCGTGTATTATTCTTCTATGCGTTTTCTTTTTTGGATAGCATCCCCCCACAAATTACCATGACCTGGTACTGTGTGCCATGACCATATATGTTCATTATTTCCAGCCTCTCCATCCGGTTCTGGGTTCCACGACGTCCTCCCTTTCCAGGAGACTCCAACGTGCACCATCCCTCCTTAGAGTTGCTGCACTGCTTCTCTTCTGGAATTTCTCCATTGTCTTTCTGAATTGGCCCCTGTTTCTTCGACACTATGCATTGCTCTCCCTTGACTTACTTTGCTATTTTGCTGGAGCACATTCTCAGGTAGTTCCCCTTTCAAAGGGAGCTTTGGAGGTAAAATTTCCCAAGATACCTTTCTTCTCCCTACCCACTGATTAGCAGTTTCGTCAGGTACATAAATTCTAGTCGAAAATCATTTCCCTCAAAATTTTGATGATATTGAAAATATTATATCTCATGTTACTAGGAGAAATCTGATGTCATTTTGGTACTCAGCCCTTTATAGGTAGCATATATTTTTCTTTCTTGAAGCTTTTAATAGCTTCTATTTGTGGTGTTATGATATTTGAGTATTCGGTGGGCCAGTCTATCCTAGAAACTCAGGTGCCTCATTTATGGGAAAATTTCTTGTATTATTTCTTCGTTAACTCTTCCTCCCACCCCCTTCTGTAAATTAATTTTTTTTCTGGAACTACCATTAGTCAGTTTTTGAAAGATTTAAATGAATTCTTTCTTCTTATTTTCTTCTCATATTTTCTGCCTCTTTTTCCTTGGTATTACATTCTGAAAGATCTTTTTGAGTTGATCTTTTACTTCTGCTGAATTTTTGATTTGAGTAATTCTGTGTTTAATTTCTCGGAGTCCTTATTATTTGACTGTCCTGTGAATCCTGTGTGGCAGGAGTAGGGTTGCAAGGTTTAGAAGTCGATGGCTTTTTTTTCTTTTGCCAGCTTTTGATTAATCCCCTTGTTTTATGCCTTCCCACCTTCCTCTGGAAGCATCATCTTTGAGAACAATCCTCTCCCAAGTGCTGTGGGGTCAAATCCTTTCGGAAGGAAAGCCCTTCAGACTGCCCTGAAACTGCAGTTCCTTCTGAGAGCTCCATCAGCAGCTCTCTGCCATCCAATTTTTGGCTTCCAGAAATTCAGTGAAAGGTTTGGCCTGTGATATCTCTTCTCCTGGTTCCTTTCATCTCTGTAAGTACATATCCTTTTTACTTCTTTCCACTCTTTTTGAAGGTGTCTTAGGAGAAAAAAGGAATAAATGCGCATGGTGCTGTTTTTTTTTAATTTTTTAGAAAATGTATCTTAGCTTAAGGTGGTAATATTTTATTTTTTAATTGCAGGATAGTTTATTTATAGTGTTGTATTCATTTCTTCTGTACAGCAAAGTGACTCAGTTACACTTGTGTACATTCTTCTAAAAGTTCTTTTCCTTTACGGTTTATCACAGGATATTGAATACCGTTCCCTGTGTTATATAGTAGGATCTTGTTGATTATCCATTCTATGCATAATAGTTTGCACCTGCTAACCCCAAACTCCCACTCCATCCCTCCCCACCTGCCCTTGGCAACCACAAGTCTGTTCTCTGTAGTCTGTAGTCTGTCTCTGTTTTGTAAATAGGTTCATTTGCACCATAGTTTAGATTCTACATATAAGTGATGTCATGTGGTATTTGTCTTTCTCTTTCTGACCTACTACACTTAAAACAATAAATCTCTAGGACCATCCATGTTGCTGCAAATGACATGATTTCATTCTTTTTATGGCTGAGCAATATTCTATGATATTAATGTATATCTTCTTTATCCATCTGTCAGTGGACATTTAGGTTGCTTCCATGTCTTGGCTATTGTGAATAGTGCTGCTATGAATATAGGGGTTCATGGATCCTTTTGAATTATAGTTTTCTCTGGATAGATGTCCAGGAGTGGGATTGCTGGATCATATGGCAGCTATATTTTTAATTTTTTGAGGCGCCTCCATACTGTTTTTCATAGCGGCTGCACCAATTTACATTTCCACCAACAGTGTAGGAGGGTTCCCTTTTTTCCACACCCTCGCCAGCATTTGTTATTTGTAGAATTTTTAACGATGGCCATTCTGACCAGTGTGAGGTATTATCTCACTGTAGTTTTGTCCATCAGTCACCTTTTTATAAAAAATTTTTAATTTTTTTAAAAATGTTTGGCAGCAACCATGGCATAAGGAAGAGCCAGAGCTGTGAACTATGCCATAGTTGCAGCAACGCTGGATCCTTAACCCACTGCACTGGGCCAGGGATGGCACCAGCACCCTCACAGAGACAAGCCAGATCATTAACCCACAGTGCCACAGCAAGAACTCCAATCAGTCACTTTTAATCAGAGGTCTAGAGAGATCGATGTAAACACAAAACAGACCATACCGCCACCTTTCAACCCTCCGCGCTCATCCCAACTTCATCTAAAACCCACATGGATTCCTCACTGCTTCCTGGCAGGCCTGTTGGGCTCTGCTTGGGTTTCCCCTACTTATTTCTTCAGCCTCATCTTGCTTCTTTCCACCTCCTCTGCGCACACGGGCCTTTTCTTTCTTCTTCCTTTTAAGGCTTTATTGAAGGGTGATATACACGGATAAAAACGCACCCAAGTCGACAGCTCAGAGTTTTAACAAAGCGGACAACATTTTAGAAAGTCTTTGAGCTGTCGACTTAGGTGCATTTTTATCCGTGTATATTACCCAGAACCCAGAAAGTGAAAGAGAAAAATCACAGACTCCGGACGCTGCCTTTGTGTCCTTTTCCAGCCACTACTTCCTCGAGGACAACCATTCTCCTGACTTGTAACACCATGGGTTAGTTTTGCCTGCCTCTGCACTTTACCTAGATGGGATTATCTATTATCTACACCTTTGTTCTGTCTACTTTCACTCATAAATACATCTGTGAGATCTATTCATGTTGAATGCAGGAGTCAGTCACTGAGTTGCACGTGTATCCCGATGCATGAATAGTATCCCGATGCATGACTCTACCACAATTTATCTGTTTGGATGAATGTATCCATTCTGCTACATACAGGCATTTTGGCAGTTTTGAGGGTGGTGCCCCAATGAACAATTCGGTACATGTCTTTGGTAAACATTCAGTAGGGTGTGTACATAGGCCAGAGTGCTGGGTCACTGGCGCGTACACATTCAGTCTTAGGGGACAACAGTTCGCTGAAGGACCCGTCTGTATCCCGCCTGCAGTGCGGGAGAGTTCCTGTCGTCACGTCCTCGTCAACCCTCGACGTCACATCTTCTTACTTCCAGCCATTCTGGCGGGTGGACAGGGTACCTCGTTGTAATTTTAGTTGGCGTTTCCCTGATGACTAATGAAGTCTAGCACCTTGTCATATGTTCACTGGCCTTTTGAGTAACTTCCTTTGTAAGGAGTCTGTTAAAGTCAAAAAAAGTTGGATTGCCTGTTTTGTTTTCCTATTAATTTGTAGGCATTTAGAAAACTACATTCTGCATCCAGGTTCTCTGCTACAAATGTGACTTAAGGATGCCTCCCCCCACTCCTTCAGTTAGCCTGGCACTCTTCCGTTGGTGTTCCTAAAATCTTTTAGGCAGGGAATTTCTTAATTTTAACATGTTCAATTAATAATTTTTGTCTTATTTAGTTAGTCTTTTCGTGTCCTGTTTAAGACATATTTGCCTCTTCCAAGGTTTTCCTCTAAAAGCTGTGTTGTTTTACCTTTCACATTTAGTTCTGCAAATCACCCAGACTTGCTTTTTGTGTATAATGTGAAGTAGGAGTCAAGACACACTCTTCCTCACATGGCTCTCCAGTGGGCCCGGCACCACTTATTGAAAAGACCGCCTCTTTCCTGCTGGACTGCGGTGTCACCTTTGTGTATGAATATGGTTCTCCTGTACAAGTGGGTCCGTTTCCAGGCCCTCTCCTCTGTTCCGCTGGTCAATCTGTTTAGCTCTGCACCAAAACCACGCTACCTTAATTCTCCAGCTTCAGGAAAAGTCTTGGCATCCAGTGTTGCTTCTCTTCTTCAAGTCGCCTTGGCTCTTCTTGGGCATCAGGCTCCTTTTAGATGCACGTGTTTGCTGTGGCCCTTCCAACCCCCGGGACTCTGCAGGTGTTCCTTCTGCTGACACACCCTTCCCTCCTCTCACTGCCAGGTTAGCTCCTACTCTTCAGAGCACATCTCAGTGGTTACTTCCTCAGAGATGCTTTCCCTGGACTCCCTGACCAGGTCGAATGCCCTGGGCAAGCCTTCATCACATCACCGGCCTCTAATTTGTAACACTGAATGCAATTCAATTTTACGTCTATTCTTGTGGTTATCTGATCAATGCTGATCCCTTCTCTAGCCCGTCGAGCTCTGCGAGGAAGGGGACCACGTCCGCATTACCTGTCAATAAAGTCCCAGGGCTCAGCACAACTCATCACTTAATCAAAATCTTTGGATAAATGAAGGAGAGCGCCCCTTATTTATGACAGTCTGAGTGTGTATGTGTGTTTGTGCGTGCCTTTGTGTGTATGCACACAAGCAAAACTTTTCAGTGTGTGTGTTGGGGGGGTTAGAATAACAAAGAGGCCAACTTTGGGGAAGCCCCTCCCCTTCCCTCCCCTCCCCTCCCTGAACTGACCAGCACTCCCAGCAGCCCCCTCTCATCTCAGAGTGGCTGGAGGAAGACGCTGGTCTCCAGCTGCCTCCGCTCGGCTGCCCTTGTGCAGTTGTCTGCCAGTTGTGCACGCCGATTACTATGAATGCCACCATCTGGTACGCCACGTGGACATCATAATCTTTTCTTAATTACATTAGCAGCGCAATCAGTTACTGCATTACAAGGCCGGCGATGAGCTTTTAAATCTTGGTGGAAATCATAAATAATTGCACTAAGTACCAGGCGCCAGATGTGTGTGCCAACTTTGGTTGCACTAGATAAATAGTAACCTTACAAGAGCGTTAGACAGCAGGCGGTCCGGCCGGCCACCAGGCCACGGCACACCTGGGGCCCCACTGCAGGAAGGCCCCCACCGACCATGCACTTGAAGAGTGGCAGGGCAAGGACCCAGAGAAGCCCTCCAAGTGTGTGGGTGCCAGGGAGAGAGAGGCGTTCTCAGAGCCAGAGCCAGAGCCAGAGCGGGCGCGGGAGGAACGTGGGGAAGGACAAAGGGAAAATGAGGTGGGTGGATGGAGAGAGAGAGAGAGAGAGAACGGCAAAGAGGAGGCGGGAGGGGAGGAGGAGCAAAGAACAGTGGAGAGAGGACTGGAACCAGAGGGAGAAAGGGAGAGAGGCGCTGAGACCGGGACACAGAGGGATACTGAGACGGTGACAGGCAGACATGCTGAGAGACCCAGAGACAGTGACAGCACAGAGAAAGAGAGAGCGCAGTAAAAAGCCCCAGAGGACGGGGAGGAGGAGAGGACAAAGGGAAGGAAGCGTGTGTCGGCTGACCTTTGGTCTTGGCTGGGACCAGCTCAGCCACTAGTGCAGCAGACATATGGTCAGAGGACGGATGAGGCTGCGGCCTGGCCCGGGGAGGCTCCTGGGGGGTGCTCTGGGAAGGGAGATCTTGTCCTATCTTTTCTCCCTTTTTTTGAAAACCTCCTGATTCTGGGGGGTGGGGGTAGGGGCAAGGTCACAGAGGATCCAGAGGAAGCCGCTCTTGTCAGTGCAAAGGGAGCTACTAGAGCTGCTTTAAGTAGACAGAGGGCCTGGGACTAGGGAAGCCGCTCAGAGGGGAGACTTTTAGGTTGAGACGTGTTTGGTAACTCACCGTTAGCCAGAGGATGGGCAGGTGAAAGAAGAGAGTGTTCCAGGAGTGGGAATAATAGCATGTGCAAAGGCCCGGAGACAGAAAGGAACGTAGCAGGTTTAAAAATGGGGAGGGGGTGCAGACATGGCTCAAGCAAAGAAAAATCATAATAGAGCAAGATGGGTTAAAATGATTGGTTAAGATGTGTTTATTTATATTCATTCCTGAAATCTTACCAAAATGGACTTTAAAGGAATGTCTAAAAAATCTACAGGACAAAGAAAACAGGAGAGAAGACAAAAGCAGACAAGGGTTATTAACCAAATTTTGGAAGCTGGAAAGAAGATGAATGATGAGAATTGACTAGCAGAGCAGAGGAAGTTGAAACTGGAGACTGGAGGAAGAGGGGCCCGACTAGAGGTAAACCAATTCGTCCAACAGGCCTGGGAAAGGCTCAGGGATGGAGGCTGGGTGCCTCCATAGGAGCGGGGAGGGAGTAATGTGAGCAGGTAGGTGAAGGCTTTGCTCAGCCAGAAGACCAAGCACACCACCCACCACAGCTGAAGACAAGAAGTTTACCCCCGAGAGGTTGACGGAGAAGGCTCTGGACTTGGGGCGCTAGCTAAGAGAAGAGTGAGGCCTAGACTAAAATGGACACGTCTGTCCTCCCAGACTGCTCACTGGATGCTGGCAACTGGGCTGAGGGCTGTCTCTGTGCCTCCTTCTCCCTTCAAGCCAGACAACTGAAACATTTTTTTATGGGTCAAGTGCCTGGCACAAAGGAATAGGGCTATAGAGACCACCAGTGACACAGCCAGTGACTACCTGAAGACCCCTGGGTGAGTCCCACCTACATGTAAAGAGCTTCCACTCAGCTCTTTTTTTTAGCGCTGCACCCACAGCATACAGAGGTTCCCAGGTTAGGGGTCAAATAGGAGCTGTAGCCACTGGCCTACATCACAGCCACAGCAACATCAGATCCAAGTCAAGTCTATGACCTCACCACAGCTCAGGGCAATGCTGGAACCTTAACCTACTGCGTGAAGCCAGGGATTGAACCCGTATCCTCATGGATACTAGTCAGGTTCACTTCTGCTGAGCCACAACAGGAACTCCCCACTCAGCTTTTTATGCAACACTTGGAAATATGAATGATGGTCAACTATCACCAGATATTTGTAGAAAACTCTAAAATGAAAGACAGAGACCAAATATTCAGAAGAATATGAAAAGGCAACTAGAAGGAAGAGAGAATTGCAGAGCCCCCTCGATCTCTCACAAGCATCTTAATAAACCTTTCTCTTGCCTTAAAAAAAAAAAAAAAGAGAGAGAGAGAGCATACAGGGAGCTGGGAAACATTTAAATAAACACCTACAAATATCCTCTGAAAGATAAGAGAAGGCACCGCAGCTATGAAATAAGCTTAGAATGCATGTGTTTTTAAAGGGAATGTTGAGAAAACATGAAAGGGTTGGAAGATAAAATTAAGATAACCCAGAAATTAGAAAAAAAAAGGTAAAGAGAATATCTTTCAAATAGAAGTAAAATATGAGAAAATTAGAGGAGCAATCCAGGAGATCTAACATACAACTAAATCAGAGATCCAGAAAGAAGAAATAAAATCAATTCAGGAAGCCCAGAGTGATGCTAATAGGTATTAGAGAAAAAGGGAAGAGAAACAGAAAAGTGACCATTACCAAAGAAATAATACAAGAAAACTTCTCAGAATTGAAGGACATAAATTTCCAGGTTCAAAGGGAACCGGCCAGCCTGATAAAAAAGACTCAGAACTAGGCATGTTAATGTGAAATTTTAGAAAACCCAAAATAAAGAGAGGTCTAGTAACTTTCAGAAATGAAGAGTGTGGTACACAAAGAATTGGGAACCAGAATAGTATTGAACTTCCTAATAAGAAACTCTGGAGGCTTAGAAGACATGGGACAAAGATGTACAAATTACAAGGGAAAATAATTTCCAACGGAGAATTCTGAATCTCACCTAGGTAACTATTAACTGTGAAAGAAGAATAAATCCATTTTCAGACATGCCGGATTTTAAAAAAATACTAGCTTCTTTGCACTTCCCTCCAAGATGCTATTAGAAGACATCCTACAGCTAAATTAGGGAGAAAATCAAGAGAGATGAGAGCATGGGATACAGGAAATGAGGTCCAAGAGAAAGCAAAGGGAAAACCTGGGATGATAGGAAGGAAATGTGTCAGGATGGCAGCTGTACTGTACACCCGGAAGGCCTGGAGAAAAGTGACCCTGGATTATGGTAGGAATATGGAATGGCACAGGAGGGAAAACAAACAAACAAAGGTTAGATTACCTGATAAATCTGACCATACTGGGAAGGCTTTTTAATTTTATAGTGCATTGGCAAGTTTGAGGCTGAAGTAGTAAAGAATCACAGAAAACTAGGCAAATCCAAAAAACAAAGCAATCACTAACTCTGGGAAATACAAAAGTTGTACAAGAAAAGAATGTATTAATAGTACTATGTTAGAAGGATGGAAGGAGGAAGGCTAACTGTGTGGTATGATGGAGGAAAGTCAAGAGATTTTTCTTCAACAATATGGAACTAGCAGCATACAGAGCTGCTTCAAAATAAAAAGGCAAAGATCAGATAAGATTGCCAAAAGTTGAAAGCTGTCTCTTGAGAGGGGGAAACTCAGGCTTCTAGAAGCCCTCTCTACTCCTTGGCTCATGACCCCTTCCTCCACCTTCAAAGCCAGCATTACAGCATCCTCCAATCTCTCTCTGCTTCTGTTGTTACATCAACATTTCTTCACCCTGAACTTCCTCCTTATAAGGACCCTTGGGACTGCCTTTAGGGACCACTGAGGATACTCAAGTTTCATCTCCATGTTTCCAGGTCCTTCACTTAGCACACCTGCAATGTCCCTTTGACCATGTAAGGTAACACAGTCACAGGTTCTGGAGACCAAGACATGGACATCTTGGGAGGGCACTAGTCAGCCTACCATGGTGACCCTTTAGATGGTTAAGGGGGAGAACAATTACCTTTGGCTTTTACTGTTTTGTTTTTTTTACATAAACTTTATCCCATAGCCAAGTTCTGTTCGTGCTACACAAATGTACGTGTGTTGGCCTACTGTTGGTAGGAGACTCAGACAGACAGTGTAGGTAGGTGGCCAAATACCTGGCCCTTTTATGTTGTCTGATGGCACATTCAGGGCCAAGGGAAGCTGTGCATTTGTGTGGCTTCCCCATAGGCTCTTAAGGGTCACACATCCCACCATGCGGTCTAAAGTTGGTTCTGAAATAATCATGGCCTTGAATCTTAGAGATCTGAATCAAAGGATTACTCTCAGAAGAACAGCATATTTTATTAATGTACAAACAAAAAGGGAATCTGTAATGAAGAGAGGTACTATTTTTTAGGTTCCCAGAGGAACAACTTAATAAGCTTACCGCAAACCCAAAACCTATGGAAGGAGTTAAAGAAGCCTGTTCTCAGAAGGCTCTATCTCTAAGAATTAAGCTGTCTGGAAAATCAAGGTATGTAGAGAAAAGCATCCCTCAGGCAAACAATCAGATCAGGAGCAGTGGAAGAAAGTAAACAATTAAAAGCAGCTCCACTGAGCTGGAGGAAGAGAAAGATTAAGACGCTGGGACCAGACTGGATGGATATGAGATGGCAAATGTGATCCTGAAGTCAGAAGAGGTGGAGGTAAACACAGCATTAGAGAAGGGGCCACATCTTAGCTGTTGCTATACCAACAATGGTGACAGAGGAAGAGAAGCAAGATCGCAGAGGCAGGTTAGAATGAGTGTCCCTCGGGGAACCACAGAGGCCACTGGGATGTGGCTTCTTACACACACACACACACACACACACACACACAGAATCTATCACTAGAGCCACTGGGACCTCTCCACTTAAGACACTGAGCGGAGAGGGGTGGGTATCTAAACAAGGAGTACAGAGAATCCCTCCAAATTGGAGAGGGAAGAGGAAGAAAATCAGCACAAAACACCAGAAGCATCACAAGGTGAATTTCAAGGTAATAGAACTATTGTAGCAGGCGATCAAGTTATTACCTAGCCCCTGAGAGAACAGCCGGATAAATCTATGGATTTAGGACTCTCTAAGGCAGTGGTTCAGTCATGGCTGTACGTAAGAATCACATGGGAAAACTTTTCAACACAGTGATGCTTGAGCACCAGTCCAGATCAAATCCATCAGTCACCATCTGACTGATGGGTTAGAGAAGGGGTCTCAGACTTGAGCAGGCATGGGAATCCCTTGCTGGGCTTGATAAAACATGGGTTTCTATGCCCCACCCTCAGGGTAGAAGTGATGCTTGAGATTTTATTTTATTTTTTTGCTTTTTCGGGCCACACCTGCGGCATATGGACGTTCCCAGGCTAGGGGTCCAATCGGAGCCATAGCTATGCCACAGCCACAGAGGAGCCAAGCCGCATCTGCTACCTACACCACAGCTCATCGCAACACCAGATTCTTAACCCACTGAGCAAGGCCAGGAGTTGAAGCCACATCATCACGGAAACTAGTTGGGGTTCGTTACCGCTGAGCCACAACGGGAACTCCTGAGAATTTTTTTTTGTCTTTTGTCTTTTTTTTTTGTTGTTGTTGTTGTTGCTATTTCTTGGGCCGCTCCCACGGCATATGGAGGTTCCCAGGCTAGGGGTTGAATCAGAGCTGTAGCCACCGGCCTACGCCAGAGACACAGCAACGCAGGATCCGAGCCTCGTCTGCAACCTACACCACAGCTCATGGCAACACCGGATCGTTAACCCACTGAGCAAGGGCAGGGACCCAACCCGCAACCTCATGGTTCCTAGTCGGATTCGTTAACCACTGCGCCATGACGAGAACTCCCCTGAGAATTTTTAATTTAACCAATTATTCCCAGGTGATGCAGAGGCTGCTTCCCAGGGACCTGAGGCTGAAAACCACTTTTTCTAAGGGAAGGTGCTGCAGAGATAAGACAGATGGAAGCGGAGCCAGGCAGGACAATGACACCTGGAGGCAGGCCCGGGTTAGACGGTGGTTGATGGAGAACATCTCCTGGGCAGGATCACCCAATTTAGGAAGTGAAGACGGGCAAGATTTGTTTGCTTAATAGATGCTTTTAGCATAGCTAGACCTTTCTGACTTCATTCTCTGTCACTCTGGGAGACACCACGAGACAAAAACAGTGCTTTCCTGAAAGGAGAAAGCATGGGGCATACGAAACCACAGGGACAGACTCCACAATTGTAGAAAAAGATAAAAAGTCTCCTCGAGCCCTGGAACATTCCAAAGAGAAGGCTATGCCTTGAAAAGCACGTGGTAGAGATTTTGGATCTCACCAGGACCGTAGGGGAACAGGTTACAGAAGCTTCAACCACAGCTTCAGCTCAGGAGTCCACTGAGAGTAATTTTGCAGGAGAAGCAAAGTGTGCAGAGAGGAAGAAAGCTTCTCCAGAACAGTGGTTCACACTTTGCTGCATATCAGAATTACCTGGAGAGCTTTTCAAGTGCCCCACGTATAGACAGCAACCCAACCAATTAAATCAGAATTTCTGGAGGCAGGGGGGGGGGGGGGGACCCAGCCATCTATGTTTTATAAAACTCCCTAGGCGCTTCCAAAGTGTCGCCAAGTTTAAAGACAGGGTCTTGCTACCCATATTTTGGGCCGTGAACCAGGAGCCTGGGTGTGACCTGGGAGCTTACTATAAATGCAGAGTCTCAGGGCTTCTCCTAGACCCACTGAGTCAGAATCTGCTTTTTATCAGTGTCTCTAGGGATCCGTGTACAGTTCAATGTCTGAGAGGCACCCTCTAGAAGGCAGGATTTTTAGGCCTAAGCAGTTGCCAAGCAAGAAGCACTGACAACAGAAGCTGGGGCATTGCTCTGAAAACACCTAATCTAAGACACTGTGGGGGCTGTGTCATTGGAGAGGGCTCACGTTCAGTTTTTTACTGGTGATCCAGAAACACAAGGTTCTGTGAACAGTGCTAGAGGGAAAGAAGACGATCTCAGCAAAATTTACCAAATTGGTTTAACAGTGGCTACCTTTGAGGAGAGGGATAATGAAGCAGGAAGACTGAGTTTTTGTCTTCTGTATAATCTGAATTTCTGAACTATGTGTGCGTGCGTGTGTGTGCGTGTGTGTGTGTGTGTGTGTGTGTGTGTTTTGGGAATTGTTAAGGATTATTTTGATGGTGGGATTATGGGATATTCTTTAACATTTTCTTTATTAAAAAATCTAATAAATGGTATTTTTACAAAAGCAATATACAAAGCAAAAGCAATTAGAAATACCAAGATGAATTTGGCAAAATCACCGTCTTAATAGGATACCTTAATATTATTGCATTGCTTCGTCTTTGTCAAATCAACTAGGGAAAAAGAAATAAAAACATGGAAGATATGAATAATTTCATTAATAAGGTTATTTACTAGATTATATTTCAAAATATGTAACCTACTTACATGGAATATATAATCTTAGCACATTCCAGTTAGCATTTTCAAAAAATAAAGCATTTTTCCAGCCCACAAAGGAAGTGTCAACACCTTTTAAAAAGTAGGAAGTTTAAGCCACATGAGGGCAGAGAATATATTTTGTCACCATTGATCTTCAGTGCCTCGCATGGTAGCTGCTATGACACAGGTATTCAGTAAATACGTATTATTGGAAGGCTATGTTTTCTCACTTAAGTGCAATAAAATCAAAAGTTTATAACAAAAGCTTGAACAAGCAAAAAGCTCAGAGCTTTTGGAAAAAAAGAAATTCTCTTTCAAACAATCTTTAAAGTCAATGTAATATCAATTGCAACTCAATAGGATTTTCATGGAATTTTAGAAGAGGATTCTAAAGTTAAAAGGGAAGAGCAAATGTATGTGACTTGACCAGATAAATATTAAACATAATCTGTTTTTTTCTATAAGATTCATAACTCCGTAAAATGAAAGAAATGAAAGTGGCATGATACTGATATAGGAAAAGATAATTCAATCAATAAATAATAGAACTGAGTAAAGAATTCAGATATATTCTTTCCATTGGTTTATTAAGTGAATACGGTACATCAAATACATGAAGAAATTATGTACCACTCAGTAAGTGATATTGAGAAAACTACCTCCCATTTGGAAAAAAATAAAATTAGATCCTTACCTCACACTGTCCACAAGGAAGAAGTTCCAATGGATTAAAGCCCTAGAAGCAAAACACAAAACAACTGTGTTAGAAGAAATAAAGGAAACTGTATTATCGACTTTGGGTGTGGTCTGCTTCTTAGATAAAACACAAATCGAAAAGCTATAAATGCAAAGGTTAATACATGTGACACATGATAAACCAAAATTCTGTGTGACAGATAACACTATTTCTGAAAGCTGCTAAATGTGTTAAAAATACTAACAATCTGATTAAGATCAAGGATGAGGATCAAGAATGAATAGAGAATTCTTACGAGTCGATAAGAAAAAAAATGAACAATCTAATAGAAAATGGGCAAAGGATATGAACAGGCAATTCACGGAAGAGGAAGTGCAAATGGGCAGTAATCATATTTAAAAAGATGTTTCACTTCGCCAATAATTGGGGACTAAGAGCAAAGTAAAAGGAAGAGATACTGTTTTCACTCACTGGTTTAGCAAATTTTTTTCAAGTTAGAATATAAGGAATGTTGGCAGGATAGGGGTAACAGATTCATACGTCATGAGAGGCATAGAAAATGTATATGAAGATGTATATATAAAATGCCACTCCTGCTTTGAAGGGCTTTGGGGGCAGGACCAAAAAGAACAAATGAACCCCCTATAACATGACAATTCCACATCTTTGTTTCTGTCTTGGAGAAACACTGGCACGCACCCCAAGAGGGCTTGCACGTGACTTTGACTGCATCATTCCCTATAGAAGCAAAACCTGGGAATAATCTAAGTGTCCAGCAAACAGAATGTGGTTGAATACACTCTATTAAATCCATACTATGCATACACCACAGTAGTTAAAATGAATCAGTATCATGTATAGATATGGATGGAAAAGATGCTTATAACTCACAGAAAAAAGAAAGACACAGTATAGTATATACAATATGATATTCTGTATGTTAAAAAAATCCATAGAAATACAAACTATGTTTTCTCTAAATTGATATGTATGAAAGTACCAAAAAAAAAAAAATCAGGAGTGCCATTCAATAGGGCAAACTGAGATGATGTGGTTCCCCTTTCTGCTACCACCTAGAATCTTCCTAGAAATCCTATATTAAATATTCCACAACATTTCAAAATACAAACCTATTCATTCTTCCCCCACACATACACACAAATATTCATAAATGAAAACACAGGTTGTGAGAAACAGAAATATTATCACAAGCCAGGGCTGTACAAACTGAAGTTCAGTAGCCCTGAGGTGAGCAGACTAGATATTAAATAGAAAACTAATTTGTAGAATACTTAAAACAATGTGGAATTAGTCAACTAAACTTCAACAAAAAATTAGTTGGGTAGTAATATATAATAATCCACCTTAGATTACAGAATAAATCTGTTTTAGCTTTCACTTACAATGAAAAAAGAAAAACAGAGTGGAATTAAATTTTTAGATAAGAATAACAGAGACCTTGTGGGAGGGAATGGTTATCAGATCCCTGAACAGTTTGGGACAAGGGTATAGATACTCACTAACTTCAGATTTCGGTAATTCAAGCATGCATTACAAAAACTGAAGCATACCTTCTGAAAGCAGGGAAATCATGTTCAAAACCACTGAGACAAGAAAAGAGGGGAGGGAATAAAGAAAGCTCACCAATCAAATAGAAGGCAGAAAATAGGGGAAAAAGGATAAGGAAAAAGTATGGCAAACAGCATGAAATAAGATTGTAGAAATATATGTTAGTATTCTAAGCAAACATAAATGGGGTTTCTGCCTTGGCACAGTGGGTTAAAGATCTGGCATTGTCTCTAAGACAGCACAGCTTTGATTCCCAGCCCAACGCAATGGGTTAAGGATCTGGTGTTACTGCAGCTGTGGTGTAGGTTGCAGCTGCAGCTCAGATTCATTCCCTGGCCCAGGAAGTTCCATATATCAAAGGCATGGCCAAAAAAGAAAACAAACGAACAAACAAACAAAAAAACAAAAAAATCAATGTAAACATAAATGGACTAAACTTGCCATTTAACAGTTATGTCAAAAAAATTTAATCAAAAAAATTTTTAAAAGCTGGTGTAGCTATATTAAGATCTTTTGTCTTTTTGCCATTTCTTGGGCCACTCCCATGGCATACGGAGGTTCCCAGGCTAGGGGTCGAATTGGAGCTGTAGCTGCCGGCCTAGGCTAGAGCCACAGCAATGTGGGATCCGAGCCGCCTCTGCAACCTACACCACAGCTCATGGCAACGCCGGATCCTTAACCCACTGAGCCAGGCCAGGGACCGAACCCACAACCTCATGGTTCCTAGTCGGATTCGTTAACCACTGAGCCACGACGGGAACTCCATGGCAAAGCAGATTTTGAGGCAAAAGCACTGATAGAGATAAAGAGTGATGTTGCATAATGTTAAGAAACAATCAACCAAGAAGATGTAAGTATCCTAAACCTGTATGCAGCTAAAAACCTCAAAATATACAAAGCAAAATGCTATTGAAACCACAGACATATCCACGATCAAGGAGGGAGATTAGTGTACTCTCTCTTATTTATATGTTAAGCAGATTGAAAAATAAAATTAGTAAAGACAAAGAAGATTTGAACAACACAGTTAACAACTACGAACTTATAAAGCTGTTTAGAACCCTGCACTCAAATTTTAGAGAATAATCAATCTTTTCAAGAATCTATGAAATAATTATAAAAATAACCAAGTACTAGATCAGAATAGTCTTGGAAACTCCAGTATTATGACACCATATACTCTGATAACAATGAAATAAAAAAGACCCTAAATTAGATCTTTTGCAAAATTTAATAAAACAGGCAAACTTCTAGCAATAATTTATCAGAAAAAAGAAGTCACAAATAAAGAATGAAAAGGGGGAGAAATTTCAAACATAACAAATCACTGAAAGATACTACAAAGAATTTTACAACAATAAATTTAAAAATTGAAGGATTTCATAGATAAGTTGAATTTATAAAACTGATCCAGGAAGAGAGAATAAACTTGAGCTAATCTTTAATTACTAATAAAATCTTACAATATTTTAGATTCTACCCACAAAAACAAAACAAAATGATGATTCTATAAGCAGGAGTTATCAAAACTTCAAGAAATAGCAAAGCTTAATTCTTTACAACATACTCTAGTGAACAGATAAAGAGAGAAAGCTCCTGGTACATCCCTAATACCAAAACAGACAAATAGGCTCAAAGAATTACAGGCCGTAAGACGGTCTTATTTATGGGCATAGATGCAAAAACCCTCAATAAAATAACTGATTAGTGAGTGAAAAACAAGGCAAAACATTATAACAAGCAGAGATTACCTGAAATTATTTGAATAGTTTAGCATTTAAAAAATATTACGGTAATTAGCCCAGTGATATCTTAAAAAGAAAAAAAAAAACTGTACTATCATCTCAACAAATGTGGAGAAGAACATGTGATAAAGCTGAATGCTAAGTTAAGAAAAGTTATCTAGAGAACAGAGAAGGGGTATTTATTGGTCAAAGGGTACAAACTTCTAGCTCTAAGATGAGTAAGATCTGGGAATCAAATGTGCAACATGGTGATCAATCATAGTTAAGGACACCATACCGTATACTTGGAAGGAAGCTGCTAAGAGAGTCGATCTTAAATGTTCTCATCATCACCACCATGACAACAACAGAAATGGTGATTATGGAAAGTGAAGGGTATGTTAAGTAACCTTACCGTAACAATCGTTTTGTAATACATATGTATGCTTCAAATGATCACATTGTAACCTTAAACTTACACAGGGTTAACGTGTCAATTTTATTCCAATAAAGCACCCCCAAAGAAAAGTTACAATAGAACATAGTAATTCCTGCTGAATAGTCAAAAGCGTTTCTATTAAATTCAGAAACAACTAAAAAAATAACTGCCATCACCCCTATCAATATGGTGCTAGACACATACAATTAATAAGAGAAAAAAGCAGTTCCTGCTGTGGCTCCCGATGAGTATCCATGAGGAGGCAGGTTCGATCCCTGGCCTTGCTCAATGGGTTAAGGATCTGGCATTGCTGTAAGCTATGGCGCAGGTAACAGATGCAGCTCAGATTGGATTCTGTGTTGCTGTGGCATAGGCCAGTAGCTGCAGCTTTGATTTGACCCCTAGCCTGGGTACTCCCATATGCCACAAGTGTGGCTCTAAAAAAAAAAAAAAAGAAAAAAGAAAAAGAAAAGAAAAAAGAGAGAGAGAGAAGACCTAACAGATTAAAAATGAAAGAACTGTCACCATTCCCAGATTTTAAGAATCATTACATACATCTGAAAAAATTCCACGAAAATAGCAACAAATCATCAGAATAACAGCCTGAAAAATACAAATTCCATACATTGAAATTGATTGCATTCCTATAACCAAGAACAAATAGGTAGAAGATGTAATCTTTTAAAAAGATGCCATTTGAAATAACAAAATCTTTTTCTTTTTTATTTTTTTGCTTTTTAGGGCCACATTCACGGCATATGGAGGTTCCTAGGCTAGGGATCTAATCGGAGATACAGCTGCCGGCCTGTGCCACAGCCACAGCAACACCAGATCCGAGCCGAGTCTGTGACCTACACCACTGCTCAGGACAACACCGGATCCTTAGCCCATTGAGCAGGGGATTCGTTGGATTCGTTTCTGCTGCACCAGGACGGGAATTCTCCCAAAATAACAAAATCTATAAGATGTGCAAGAACATTAAAACGTATAAAAATTCACTGAAGGATATAAAAAGCCTAAATAAAGAGATAAGTCATGTTAGTGGATGTGAAAACTCAGCATCATACGATGGGAATTATTCCTAACTTTACGTATAAATTTGAGCTAATGTCGATAATGATGGGAATTATCCCTAACTTTACGTATAAATTTGAGGTAATGTCGTTCCAAACAAGAAAAGTTTTTCAGGGAACTTGACAAGCTCATTCCAAAATATATACATGGAACCAAAAAGAGTCAAGGACAGCTCTTTTATTTTGTTGTGTGTGTGCCAGCCGATGTATTCAGTGGTGGATTCTCCTACTAGATATGCACACTTCTCATGAAGCGGGAATAATTTAAAGAATGTGGCATCAGTGCCATGACAGACAAACAGATCAAAAGCACAGAAAAGAGAACCTGGAAACTGACCCACACATAGAAAGAACTGGAACAGATGAAGGGCCAAAGGATGGACTGTTTAATAAATGAGGCGATAATAAATGAAAAAGGAGTTTGGAATTAGAATACTGCTGTTTTTCCAGCCCTGATGAAACAATAGATCTGAACACATCAGTGGTTGTTAACATCCACAAAATATGAGGTTAGACGTTATGTACCTACTAACAAAAGCACAAAAACCCGATATGAAATACTCTTGCCAACTGTCAAGCCTGAACCTGATCAAGTCTCTAGGCTATTTACAGGAAACATGGGGGGTAGAGAGACGTGCTAAATGGTACTATGAAGACGCAATCAGAAACACCCAGAATGTGGGAATCTGTATAGAGCCAAGTCTAGTTTCCTTAATAAATAAATTTTAAGGAGGGGGGAAAAAAGAGGAAGGATATACTCATACATTGAGTAAAGAAACACTCAACTAGCGGTAATATTAGGGACTTTATTTGGATCCTGACTCAACTGCAAAAAGAAAACTGTGATGTAATTTGTAGAAATTTGCTAATTGATGTTGAGGAATTACTGAAGTTTTTTTGTTTGTTTTTGTTTTTGTTTTTTCTTAGACATGATGTTTTATTGAGGTTAAAAAGAGACCTGATCTTTTAAAAATTCATGCTTAAATATTTACAGATGAAATTACATGATGTCTGGCTTTACTTCAAAAGAATTTATAAGAAAGAACACTGAAGGTATGGAAGAAAATCGGCCATGATTAGAATTTTTCTTTTTTTTTTTTTTTTCCTAGGGCCATACCTGAGTCCTACAGAAGGGGTCAAATCCAGGCTACGGGTCGAATCAGAGCTGCAGCTGCCAGCCTACGCGACAGCCACAGCCAGGCCAGATTCGAGCTGCATCTGCGACCTACATCACAGCTCACGGCAACACTGGATCCCCAACCCACTGAGCGGGGCCAGGGCTGGAACCCGCATCCTCATGGCTAGGGTTTGTTTCCACTGAACCACAACAGGAACTCCTGGTTAGATTATTTTTGAAACTGAGTGATGAGTACATGAGGTTTATTACCCTATTCTCTGTATGATTTTTATGTTTGAAATTTTCTAAAATAAAGAGGAAAAACAATGCTGGGGTGACTTGATATTTATATGAGGAAATGATAAAATTAGATCCCTTCCTCATATCATATGAAAAATAAATTCCAGGTGGATTAAAGAGTAATTATAAGCTGCAAAATCTTGAAACTTTAGAAATAAATATAAGAACATGTGTATATGACATTGGGATAGGAAGGATTTCTTAAGCAAGACAGAAAAAGGGCTAACCATGGCGAAAATTTCAATTTCAATGTCTACAAATATTTGTACACAATAAAAGATATCAAAATAAAGTGAAAGACCAACCACTGTCTAGGAGAAACTATTTGCAACAAAATAGTAGTGTCCACAATACATAATGAACCTTTACAAATCAATGAGGGGAAAATGGGGAAATGGGCAAAGGCTAGGAAACACCAATTCCAAGAGGAAATCCAATTAAGTACATAGATAAGTATGAGAAAAGCTCTGCAATCTCACAGGTAACTGGGAAAATGCAATTAAGGCAACAATGAAATCCATTCCACATCCATCAAGCGGTCAAGATTAAAAATCAGATAATACCTAGTGATGAAGAGGATGCAAGGAAACAAGCACTCTTACCCAGTCCTGCTGGGAGTGTAAACTGGTCCAGTCACATTGGAGATATTTTGATAATGCTGGACCTGGTCGAGTTAAAGGTGTACATACCTTGTGACTCAGCAATTCTGTTTCCAAGTAGCTACCCTAGATAAATTATTTTCCTATGTGTCTAAGAACAGGTAGATAATGTTTGTCATGTACTACATGTAATAGTTTAAAACCGGAAACAAGTTAACTAACTGTACCTTAGAAGGGGAATGGAAAAATATTTATGCAATGAAATACTAGGGAGCAGATAAAATGAATAACCTAGACCTACATGCATCAACATGAATAAATCTCAAAGGCAGGCTTTAGAAAGACAGGACAGTATGCTACTATTCATATAGACTTAAAATACCCCAAAGAATTCTGTATATTATTTGTGGATATATACTTATGTTGTAAACATATGGGAAAAATGACCACGGACATACTGACAGTGACGCCCTTGGGGGAAGGAGGGTAAGAAAAGAATGGCTAGGACTCCAAAACCGATGATGATAAAATGGATATTCTTTATGTCATTTTCTGCATTTTTTGTGTATTTGAAATATCTCCTAATTAAGATTCTTCTTTTAAAGAAAATGCATTGGTTTAATATCCTCGAAATATTATCCTTGTCACATATTAATTAAAGATGACATGATTTTTTCTATCTGGGAAATTCCGACTAATTAACCGAAAAACACTTAGACCTCTGAAAAAATTAATTGAAAGATCCCAGAACCGAGAAACAGTGGTTACCCCCAGGGGTACTACTACTGATGCACTTTCAGTTTCTAATCTTTTAAATTGTTTGAATACCTTTTTGGCTGCGCCCACAGCAAGGCGAGCCAGGGATCAAACCCATGCCACAGCAGTGACCTGAGCCACAGCAGTGACAACGCTGAGCAACCGGGGAACTCCAAAACTGAAATTTTAAATGATGAACATGTATTACTTTTGTATTCGGAAAACAATAATGATATTTCCATTTTGGAAAATGGAGACGTCAAAAAATGAATAAAGCTATTAAGGTGGCAGCTTATAAAATAAATGGCAGCAATAAAAATTTGTAAAGCAATACTGGAATAAAAATACAATTTTAAAAACCAACACAAATTTTTAAGTAACCAAAAAAAATGTGCAGACACATGAAGAGAACTATAAAATTTTACATAAAAGGAGACTTGAATAAATGAAAAATGTGCCAGAATGGGAAGAGCTGATATTGTGCAGATGTTAATTCTCTTCAATGCACACCTGCATACACACCACAGATATGAACCCATTCTAATCATTCTATCTTTACAAACTCGCATTATGTAACTTAACAATAATTAATAAGTATATTTCCATATTACTAGATATTTCATAGCAGAAGTTCTTGATCTGAGTTATACGAACTCCTAGGGCATTTAGGGGGTCCTTAAACTCACTGAAACTAAATGCAAATTTTTTGCATGTGTGATTTTTTTCACACATGCACAGCCTTTAAGAGATCAAGAGACCGTGAAGTGGCCCATTCCAAAGAAAGACTAAGAACTACTACTACTGATCTTTTTTTTCTTTTTTTTTTTAGGGCTGTACCTACGGCATATGGAAGTTCCCAGGCTAAGAGTCCAAACAGAGTTGCAGCTGCAAGCCTACACCACAGCCAAAGCAACATGGGATCCCAGCTGCATCCATGACCTACACTGCAACCCACTGAGCAAGGCCAGGGATCGAACCCGCATCCTCAAGGATACTAGTCAGATTCTTAACATGCTAAGACACAATGGGAATTCCCTATTGATCTGTTTTTTAAAAAATAACAAATTAGGTAGTTATAACAGATTTAGTGGTTATAATTCACATACCATAAAATTCACCCATGAAAGTACCTTTAAGTGTATTTACAGGGCTGCGCAACCATTGCCACAAGGAATTTTAGAACATTTCATCACCCCAATAAGAAATCCCATATCTTTAGTTACCATCTTCCAAACACCCCATCACCCATAGCCCTAAGCAACTTTCCTGGACAGTTAATATAAATAAAATCATATAACATGTGGTCAGTTGCAACTAGCTTCTTTCCCGTGGCATAGAGTTGTCAAGGTTCATCCGTGTTGCAGCATGTATTAGTACGTCCTTCCTTTTTTATGTCTGACAAATATCCCATTACATGGATATTTTCTTTATTCATTTATCAGTTAGTGGACATGTGGGCGGTTTCAATCATTTGGCTCTTATGAATAAAGCTGCTCTGAACATTTATGTACACTTTTATGTGAGCATATTTTTATATGATCAACCAACATCTATTTTCCTTTTCTGTCAACCATTTGTTTATATACATTCTTAATACCTTTTCATTATCAACCCCACAAAGAAAACCTTAATTTATTAATTACTTTGGAAATTATTTTTAGAAATTATTTTAAGGAATAGATGTATTCCTTAGAGTTGCGCTTTGGAGGGACAGAAACCATTGTAATATCTGATATTTCACCCCCCAAGAAAGAATTTTTGCCCTCTTAAAGGCCTATTACACCTATTAAGAATGCAAGCTTTAGAGCCATCCTCCCTATAGGATTGCTGTTCTTACTCTGTTTTTTTACGGATGCTTTATATGTTAGAGAACCTGGCTCTGTGATGAATTGCAAATAATTCTCCTCACCCTGTTTGTAGTTTCCCAGGATTTAGATTCTGAGTGCTTTTGCCTTACAGATTTTTAAAAAAATGTAGCTGAATTTATGGGTCTTTCTATGGCTTCGGAGTTTTTTTCATACTTAGTAAGGCCTTTGCCATTCCAAGATTCTAAAAACATTATTTTGTGCCTTATGGTTTCAATTTCTATGTTTAAATCTATAATGCATCTGAAACTTATTTTGGTGAAAGGTACAACCTAGGGATCCAACTTTTTTTCCCCAGATGACTATCTAGTTATCTTAGGACATCTTACCGAATGATCAATCTTTCTCATGCTGATCTGAAATGCCACCTCTACTATACACTAAATCACTATACATGTTTGGGTCTAATTCTGAACTTTTAGTCTTCACCACTGATCTCTTTATACATGCAAGTACCATAACTGCATGTTGTATTTACTGTAGCCTCGAAACATGTTTTATTATCTGAAGCCCTATTTTCCTCTAATTTCTTTCTTTCTTTCTTTCTTTCTTTTTCCTTTTGTCTTTTTGCCTTTTCTAGGGCCGCCTCCCACAGCATATGGAGGTTCCCAGGCTAGGGGTCGAATCGGAGCCATAGCTGCTGGCCTGTGCCAGAGCCACAGCAACTCGGGATCTGAGCCATGTGTGCAACCTACACCACAGCTCACGGCAACACTGGATCCTTAACCCACTGAGCAAGGCTAGGGATCGAACCCTCAACCTCATGGTTCCTAGCCGGATTCGTTAACCACTGCGCCACGACAGGAACTCCTCCTCTAATTTCTTAATATTAAAAAAAAAAAATTGGTTTCCTGGAGTTCCCGTTGTGGCGCAGTGGAAACGAATCCAACTAGGAACCATGAGGTTGCAGGTTCGACCCCTGGCTGTGCTCAGTGGGTTAAGGATCCGGCGTTGCTGTGAGGTGTGGTGTAGGTCACAGAAACGGCTCAGATCTGGCATTGCTGTGGCTGTGGTGTAGGCTGGCGGCTACAGCTCTGATTGGACCCCTAGCCTGGGAACCTCCATATGCTGCAGGTGCAGTTCTAAAATGGGAAAAAAAAAGTTTCCTATTTTGGTTTTTCTCTGAACTTTAATATTTTAAATATTTATTTACTTATTTATTTTCTGGCCCCACAGCATGCAGATGTTCCCAGGCTGGGGATCAAACCCCTGCCACAGCTGCAACCTGAGCTGCAGCAGTGACAATACCAGAACCTTAACCTGCTGTGTCACCTGGGAACTCCTTGTCTGAACTTTAAAATCAGCTGGTTTCATTAAATAATACTGTGGGCATTTTGGTGTGATCCCATCACATTGTAAACTAATTTTAAAAGAACTGCCATCTATATTTTGGTTTTTGTTTGTTTGTTTTTGTTTTTGTTTTTTTGTCTTGTTGCCATTTCTTGGGCTGCTGCGGTGGCATACAGAGATTCCCAGGCTAGGGGTCGAATTGGAGCTGTAGCCGCTGGCCTTCGCCAGAGCCACAGCATCATGGGATCCCAGCCCCATCTGCAACCTACACCACAGCTCACGGCAACGCCGGATCCTTAACCCACTAAGCAAGGTCGAACCCGCAACCTCATGGTTCCTAGTCAGATTCGTTAACCACTGCGCCATGACGGCAACTCCAAGAACTGCCATCTATATTTTGAATGGAGGTTCCCAAGCTAGGGGTAGAATCCGAGCTGTAGCAGCTGGCCTACACCACGGTCATGCCAACGCCAGATCCAAGCCATGTCAGCAACCTACACCATAGCTCACAGCAATGCTGGATCCTTGACCCACTAAGCAAGGCCAGGGAGTGAACCTGCATCCTCATGGATCCTACTCAGATTCATTTCAACTGAGCCATGACAGAACTCCCCAACTTTCCATTTTTAAAGTTACCATTTGTGATCCTCAGTATTTAAAAATTGTATTCGCATATAAATCACATTTCTCATAATGTTAAAACACTGAGTATTTTAAGTATGAAGTGTGTGTATGTGTCTATATACACTCTTAAAATTTTGTACCCAACTACATTACTGAATTGCATTATTTTATAATAGATTTTAAGTTTTTTCAGTTTAGTCTCTTGGGTTTTATAGCTATGCAATCATCTCATCTCATCATCTGCAAATAAAGATAATATCCCATTTTCTTATTTTCATACCTCTAATATCTTTCTTTAATTACATTCGTTACTTCTTCCAGAACAATGCTAAATAATAGTCCAAAATGATATTGAACATTTTTGTTTTATCCTGACTTTAATGGGAATGCTTTTAGTGTTTTTCCCATTAAGCATAATGCTGGCTTATGGGTTAAATGAGTCTACTTAATACGTTAAAGAAATAACTATCTCTTTCCTATTTTATTAAATGTTTGAAAAATTAAGAATAGATATTGGATTCTGTCAAATGCCTTTCAGTGTTCATGGAGATGGTCTTAGGATCTTTCTCCTTAGACCTATTAATATGATGAATTATATTAATAGATATTTTCCCAACATTTTATTAGGAAATTTTTCAAACACATACCAAAGTTGAAAGACCCTTACACTGTGAACAAGCATATGTCTACCACTTTCATTCTACCATTAAGCTATTACTATACTGGCTTTCACATAATAGGTAATAGATTTTTAAATACTGATTTTAATAGATTTTAATTAATTCTATTAGATTTTACAATATTGAACCATTCCTGTATTACTATAGTGAACCCTTGGTCATAGTATATTAGTTTTGTCTTGAAGCACATTGCATTTTTTGCGGCTATTTTAATTTGGACCTTTATGTCAATATTCATAGCTGTATGTGATGTAGGATGTGTATGTACCTCTGTGAATCTTTGCTCCACATAAACAATCTGAACAGTTTTTAAAAATTTTTAGGCACTAAAACAGTTTAAGTAGCACTGGAATTATCCGTCCCTTAAAACACTGGTAGAATTTCTTTGTAAAACTGTTTGGGATGGGTTAATTTTCAAGAAAGTGAATAAATATTTAACAGTATTTTCTTTTTCCTCTATGGTAATTGGTCTGATTATTAGTTCTTTCTCTTCTGGGGTCAATTTTGATAAATTATTTTTTCCTAATTAAAAGTGTCAATTTCTTCTAGTATTATTTTTTGCCCAAAGTTGAGCAAAATGTCTTTTATAATACTTATAAGTTTCTATTTGTATTTATTTTCTGCTTGTCATGATTGTGTATTTTTACTTTCTCAGTTTTTGATTAGGTCACCAAACCATTGATATATTATTGTTTTTGCCCTAAGAACTAGCATCTGGAGGAGTTCCCATCATGGTGCAGTGGAAATGAATCTGACTAGGAACCATGAGGTTGCAGGTTTGATACCTGGCCTTGCTCAGTGGGTTGAAGATTTGGTGTTGCTGTGAGCTATGGTTGTAGGCTGCAGATGTGGCTCAGATCTGATGTTGCTGTGGCTGTGGCATAGGTCAGCGGCTGTAGCTCCAACTGGACCCCTAGCCTGGGAACCCCCATATGCCGTGAGTGAAGCCCTAAAAAGCAAAACAAACAAACAAAACAAAAAATAAACAAAACAAAAGAACTAGCATCTGGAGTTAGTAGTGTTACTTTTTCTCTTTTCTGATTCATTGATATCTTTTTTCTCTTTATGATTCCTTCTGACTTTAGACTATGAATTTTCCTCTGACCACTGCTGTATCTCTATCTCATAGGTCTAATATTTAGTATTCTCACTATCGCTATTTTCTGAACACTCTGAAGTTTGAAGTTTCATTTTTTCTTGGCCCAAAAATTTTTTGAAAGTTAAATTTTATACACAGATTGTTTTTTTTTACATTTGAATATTGCTATTAATTTTTATTTATTTATTTATTTATTTATTTATTTTTTGTCTTTTTGGCATTTCTTGGGCCGCCCCTGTGGCATATGGAGGTTCCCAGGCTAGGGGTCTAATCGGAGCTGTAGCCACCAGCCTATGCCAGGGCCACAGCAACACAGGATCCAAGCCGCGTCTGCAACTCACACCACAGCTCATGGCAACGCTGGATCGTTAACCCACTGAGCAAGGGCAGGGATCAAACCTGCAACCTCATGGTTCCTAGTGGGATTCGTTAACCACTGCGCCACGACAGGAACTCCAATGCTATTAATTTTTAGTTAAACTGCACTGTGATCAGAGAATGCTGTCTCACTATTCCTACCTTGTTTTATCTTTGAATTAATATATGGTTGATTTGGTCAACCCCTAGGACCACTTGAAAGGAATGTGCAGTCACTGGTTTTAATGATCAGTCAGTGTGATTATATTTTAGACTTACCTCATTATGTTTTTAGGTGTTTTATATTACTTTTTATGTAAATGTTGTGAACTTATTAGAGAAGTAAATTAAAGCCTCCTACTACTAATTTGTCTTCTGTTTCTTCTTGTATCTCCTTTTGCTAAGTGCACAGATATACATAATTGTGTTTTCATTATGAACTTTACCATTTGACATAAACTGCTTACCTCTGTAAATCACCTTTTTTTATGGCTGGGAATACCACTGAATCGTAATTTATTTAGTTACACTATATTGTCAGGTACTGAGGTTTTCCTAACTTTTTCTTTAATGTGGAAGAATCCTGTTAATCTGAAAAGTGCAAATGGTATTTCATTGCTGTTCTGATTTGCATTTCTCAGCTAGAATTAAGATTTAATATTTTATGGTCATCTGCACTTACCTATTAATGAATTATTAATGTTTATAATAGCTTAAATGAAGACAATCTAGATGTTCAAGAATAGGAAGTAAGATAAAAAAAATTTCTGTATATTTATATAGTGGAATGATAGTAGTTATCATTTATTGTATTTTATATACATTAAATCATCTTATCTCTATAACAGTTCTGTAAGGTCATTATTACCATTTTCAACTGATTCTAAGATTAAATTTTTATATATCAACAAACCTAAAATTAAATGCTTGTGTGTCATAGTTTAATTGGCAGTATTTTTTTTTCTTTCTTAGTGGCAAAAAACAAAGGTAATCCTTACAATAGTTGGCATTTAAGTTTCAATGAAATATGTCATTTCGTCTGTTTCATAGATTATGGTACTGAATCTCAAGGATGTTAAGTCATTTGCCCAAGGTCAGCCAACTTAAAAATGCCTGGAAGCCTATAGATCAGAATGTTAAAATAGTCTTTTCTGGGTGGAAGGATTATAATTAGCTTTTTTCCCTTTTGCTCATCCATATTGTATGTTTTCTTCAATATGTACATATAACTTTTATAATAAGAAAAAGTGGAATAGCTTTTTTAAAAAGAGGAAAAAAAATTAAGTCAGATCCCCAGTTCACATGTTCATCAAAATAAATCCCAAATAAAGTAATTAAATATAGAAAATGAGAGAATTCTAGTCAAATTGAGACTGTGGCATCAATGCAGTTTTTCAGCTACCCCAAAACATTTCCAGAAAATCAATATAGAAACCAAAGGGGGAAAAAATCCTTAAAGAATCTCTTCAACAAAACTAGGTGATAAAGATTCTCCCTGAACTCCAGCGAATGGGCTGAGTCACACAAAGTCCAGGATAGGATGGAGCTGCAGATCAGAAGCATCAGGGATGGAGAGTGGACCACTGATGGACATGGAACCCCCAAATCTCTCAAATGTTTGCATACCCAAAAGGAGAATACTCCATTCTAAGTGGGCTCAGGACAAGCAGATCTGAGAATTACTGGGGAAAAAACCAAACAAACTGATAACTGAAACTGTCTTTTCAAAATGCAAGTTACAGGTGAGGACAGAAAAGGTGACACAGAAGGGCAAATTCTATTAGGAGTCTAAGTCCTCAAGGATTTAACAGATATCCAGAAAAGACTCACTTCCAGATGATAAACCCTTATAGAAAACTGCTAGGAATAGAAAACAAATTCAATAAGGAAGGAACACTAGAGGGAAGTGAGGGCAAAGGTACAAATAGCAGGAAGGAAGTAGTTAAAAAGAGCAGATTTTGGAGTTCCCATCATGTCTCAGCAGTTAACAAATCTGAGTAGCATCCATGAGGATGCAGGTTTGATCCCTGGCTTTACTCAGTGGGTTAAGGATCTGGCATTGCCATGAGCTGTGGTGTAGGCCAGCAGCTACAGCTCTGATTTGACCCCTGGCCTGGGAACCTCCATATGCCATGAGTGCGGCCCTAAAAAGCCAAAAAAAAAAAAAAAGAGCAGATTTTGCTGTACTGCAACAGTAAAACATAAAGTCTAAAGCAGCGCTGTCTAAAAGAAATATGACGTGCACCACCAACAAACACAAGCCACTTAGGTAATTTTATATATTCTAGTAGCCATATTCAAAAAGTAAATGAAATCAATTTTAGTAATATATTTAATTTAACCCAATAGTCTCAAAATATTATTTCAACATGTAATCCATGTAAAAATCATTAATAAGCTACTTTACTTTTTTTCATACTAAAGCTTTGACACAGAAGGTATATTTTACATCTCAAATTGGATTAGATACTTTTCAAGTGCTCCCTAGTCCCAATGAGGCTAGTGGTTTCCATGTTAGACAATGAAAATCTACAGATAAGAGCACTCATTTAAAAAGCAAGGCTCACAGAGCAATGGGAAATGCAGGGAAGGATTCAAGTGTACTTACAAGAATTGAGAAGTTACACAAAGAGACCATCATTTGAATGTTTCACAGTAAGAACAAAAAACATAGGGAAAGTCACCTGGCCCATTTCTGTCCCTTCCATAGCAACCATCTTTTAAAAATCTAGAGGAAGAAAATCTTTTAAATTTAAGAAACAGAAGAAAAATATAATATCACTCCAAAGAAAGACTTTTATAAGAAAAAAGAAAGACAAAAATGGAAATAAATGGACTACCACTCTGGCAGACAAAAAAAGAACATATGTGGACCCAAAGCTAAATGAGTTGAAAGCAATTAAGAAAACATGAGAAACTTTAAAAGAACAGCCTGTACTAGAAATAGAAGTACTCAGAAATGATATGGCTGAACAGGAGGATTTTTTAGATCTCATAGAGTTATGAAACGAAGAGAAGGAAAAAAAATTCAAAAATGAAGGTTAAATTAGAAGGAACACAAGCAAAACATAGGATATAAAACAGAAGTGAAAAAAATCAAAATGAAAATGAAAGAGATGAAAAGGATTTGAGAGAAAATCCTTTGAGAGAAAGTGACAAATATGGAAGTTAGGCAAAGGAGATCCAACATATGCATAACTGAAGGCCCTAAAAATAAAGTCTATGAGCTCCCGTTGTAGCTCAGCAGAAACAAATCCAACTAGGAACCATGAGGTTGCAGGTTCAATCCCTGGCCTTGCTCACTGGGTTAAGGATCCGGCGTTGCTGTGAACTGTGGTATAGGTCACAGGTGTGGCTGGCATTGCTGTGGCTCTGGCATAGGCTGGTGGCTACAGCTCCAATTCGACCCCTAGGCTGGGAACCTCCATATGCTGTGGGTGTGGCCCTAAAAAGCAAAAAATAAAAATAAAGTCTAAACAATGGTGCAGAATAAATATTTTAAAGCTCAATCTATTTCCTGAAGACTGCAGAACAGAAGGACTGGAGCTCAACTTCTCTCCTAAAAACAACTAAATTACAACCAAATGCTGAGCAATCTTCAACCAAATGGACTAGAAACTTTCAAAAAGATATCCTACTCCAGAAGACAAAGACGAGGCCACATCAAGAGGTCAGAGGGGCAATTACGTGATATAAGCAACCCCATACCTCCTGGGTGGGAAGCCCCACAGACTGGAAAGTAACTGTATCACAGAGACTCACCTACAGGAGTGAGAGTTCTGAGCCCAACGGCAAGTCCCCACACCTGGGGGTCTGGCATTGGAAGCAAGAGCCCCCAGAGAATCTGGCATTGAAGGCCAGTGGGGCTTGTGTGCAGGAGCTCCACAGGACTGGGGGAAATGGAGACCCCATTCTTGAAAGGTGCACAAAGACTTTCATGTGCACTGGGTCCCAGGGCAAAGCAAAGCCTCCATAGGAATCTGGGTCAGACCTGACTGCAGTTCTTGGAGGATCTCCTGGGAAAACAGGGGATGACTGTGGCTCATTGTTGGGGAAGGACACTGGAGGCAAAGCTCTCGGAAATATTCAGCAGGGAGCTTTTCTCTGGAGGTGGCCATTTTGGGAAGATCTGGCCCCACCCATCAGTCAGCACTGAGAAGCCCCAGGGCAAACAACAATCCAGGTGGGATCACAGCCCCACTCATCAGTAAACAGGCTGCCTAAAGATCCCCCAGGCACACAGCAACTCTAATCTTACCCAGAGACAAAGCCCCACCCACCAGAGGGATAGGAATCAGCTCCACCTACCAGTGGGCAGGCGCCAGGCCCTCCAATCAGGAAGCCTACAGCAAGCCCACCCCCCCATACCAACTTCAGCCACAAGGGGGGCAGACACCAGCAGTAAGAGAGGCTACAACTCTATTATCTGTAAAAAGGTCACCACACCAAAAACCTATAAAAATGAAAAGGCAGAGAACTATAACTCAGATGAGGGAGAAAGAAAAAACCCCAGAAAAACAGCTAAGTGATGAGGAGATTCTCAACCTCCAGGAAAAAGACTTTAGACTATTGATGCTGAAGATGATGCAAGACACTGGAAATAAACTGGAGGCAAAGATGGATAATTTACAGGAAACACTGAGAAAAGAAGTACCAGATATAAAACTTAAGCAAGGAGAAATGCAAGATACAATAACTGAAATAAAAAATTCACTAAAAGCAGCCAACAGCAGAATACAGAAGGCAGAAGAACTAATAAGCGAGGTGGAGGACAGAGTATTGGAAATCATGGATGTGGAACAGAAAAGAGAAAAAAGATTTAAAACAAATGAAGAGAGTCTCAGAGAACTCTGAGACATTGTTAAATGCACCAATATCCGTATTATGGGGGTGCCAGAAGGAGAAGAGAGAGAGAGAAAGGGACAGAAAAAAATATCCAAAGAGATCATAGCCGAAAACTTCCCTAACATGGGAAAGGAACCACTCACTCAAATCCAGGAAGAGCAACAAGTACCATATAAAATAAACCCAAGGAGGAACACCCTGATATACACATATTAATCAAACTGACCAAAATTAAAGACAAAGAGAAAATATTGAAAGTAGCTAGGGAAAAAAAAATAACATACAAGGGAACCCCTATAAGGTTGTCAGCAGAAACTCTGCAGGCCAGAAGAGAGTGGCATGATATACTTAACGTGATGAAAGGAAAAAAACCTCCAACCAAGATTACTCTACCCAGCAAGGTTCTAATTCAGATTTGAAGGAGAAATCAAAACCTTCACAGATAAGCAAAAGCTAAGAGAATTCAGCAACACTAAACCAATTTTACAACAAATACTAAAGGAACTTCTCTAGGCAGAAAAGAAAAGGCCACAACCAGAAACAAAAAATGCCACAAATGACAAGGCTCACCAGTAAAGGTATATATACAGTAAAGATACAAAATCATCCACACACAATTAGGCCACCACAATCAGACATTGTGAGAAGAGAAGGGTACGAATGCAGGGCAATGGAGATGCAGTTGCAATTAAGAGACCAACAACTTAAAACAATCTCATACATATATAGACTCTTATATCAAAACTTCAGAAAAACTGCAAACCGAAAATCTACAGTTGGTACACAACAAATAAGAAAAATCAAGTCAAATACAACAATAAAGATAGTCATCAAACCACAACAGGAGAGAACAAGAGAAGAAGGGAAGAAAAAAAAGCAACAAAAACAAATCCAAAGCAATTAATAAAATGGCAATAAGAACATACATATAAATAATTACCTTAACTGTTAACGGACTAAACGCCCCAACCAAAAGACACAGACTAACTGAATGGATACAAAAACAAGACCCATATATATGCTGTCTTCAAGAGACCCACTTCACTTCTAGGGTCACATACAAATTGAAAGTGAGAGGATGGAATAAAATATTCCATACAAATGGAAATCAAAAGAAAGATGGAGTATCAATACTCTTATCAGACAAAATATACCTTAAAATGAAGAGTATTTTAAGAGACAAGGAAGGACACTACATAATGATCAAAGGATCAATCCAAGAAGACATAAAAATTTTAAATATCTACGCACCCAACATAGATCACCTCAATATATAAGGCAACTGCTAACAACCTTAAAAGGACAAATAGACAATAACACAAGAATAGTGGGGGACTTAACACGCCACTTACAGCAATGGACAGATCATCCAGACAGAAAATCAGTAAGGAAACACAGGCCCTGAATGAAACATTAGACCAGATGGGCTTAATAGATATTCATAGGACACTGCATCCAAAAGCAACAGAATACACATTCTTCTCAAGTGCACATGGAATAGTCTATAATATTGATCACATCCTGGCCTACAAATCAAACCTCAGTAACTTTAAGAAAAGTGAAATGTCAAGCATTTTTTCCAACCACAACGCTATACAACTAGACATCAACAACAAGAAAAAAACTGCAAAACACACAAACACATGGAGACTCAACAACATGCTACTAAACAACCAATGGATCACTGAAGAAATCAAAGAGGAAATTAAACAATACCTAAAAGCAAGTGACAACAAAGATACGACACTCCAAAACCTATGGGATGCAGCAAAAGCAGTAAAGTTTATAGAATATAAGCCTACCTCAGGAAACAAGAAAAAGGACAAATAAATAACGTAAGGCAGCTAGAGAGAGAAGAACAGACAAGACCTAAAGTTAGTAGAAGGAAAGAAATCATAAAGATTAGAGCAGAAATCAATGAAATAGAAATGAAGAAAACCATAGAAAAGATCAATGAAACAAAAAGCTGGTTCTTTGAAAACATCAACAAAATTGATACACCCTTAGCCAGACTTATCAAGAAGAAAAGAAAGAGGACTCAAATCAATAAAATCAGAAATGAAAACGGAGAAGCAACAACAGACATCACAGAAATACAAAGTATCATAAGAGACTACTACATGCAACTATATGCCAATAAAACGGAAAACCCAGAAGAAATGGACAAATTCTTAGAAAAGTACAATCTTCCAAGACTAAACCAAGATGAAATAGAAAAGATAAATGGACCAATCGCAAGAACTGAAATTGAAACTGTGATTTTAAAACTTCCAACAAACAAAAGTCCAGGACCAGATGGCTTCACAGGCGAATTCTATCAAACATTTAGAGAACAGCTAACATCTATCCTTCCGAAATTATTCCAAAAAATTGCAGAGGAAGGGATACTCCCAAACTCATTCTATGAGGCCACCATCACCCTGATACCAAAATCAGACAAAGATACCACAAAAAAAGAAAACTACAGGCCAATTTCACTGGTGAACATAGATGCAAAAATCCTCAACAAAATACCAGCAAACCGAAGTCAGCAATACATTAAAAGGACTGTAGATCATGATCAAGTGGGATTTATCCCAGGGATGCAAGCGTTCTTCAATATCTGCAAATCAACCAGTGTGATACACCACATTAACAAACTGAAGAATAAAAACCATAGGATCCGCTCAATAGATGCAGAAAAAGCCTTCGACAAAATCCAACACCCATTCCTGATAAAAACCCTTCAGAAAGTGGGCATAACGGGAACCTACCTCAACATAATAAAGGCCATATATGACAAACCCACAGCCAACATCATTCTCAATGGTGAAAAGCTGGAAGAATTCCCACCGAGATCAGAAACAAGACAAGGATGTCCCCTCTCACCACTACTCTTCAACATAGTTTTGGAAGTCCTAGCCACAGCAATCAGAGAAGTAAAAGAAATAAAAGGAATCCATATTGGAAAGGAAGAAGCAAAACTATCACTATTTGCAGATGACATGATACTATACCTAGAGAATCCGAGAGACTCTACCAGAAAACTGTTGGAACTCATCCATGAATTTGGAAAAGTCGCAGGATACAAAATTAATACACAGAAATCGATGGCATTTCTATATACTAACAATGAGAGATCAGAAAGAGAAATTAGGAGTTCCTGTCGTGGCGCAGTGGTTAACGAATCCGACTAGGAACCATGAGGTTTCGGGTTCGGTCCCTGCCCTTGCTCAGTGGGTTAACGATCCGGCGTTGCCGTGAGCTGTGGTGTAGGTTGCAGACGCGGCTCGGATCCCGCGTTGCTGTGGCTCTGGCGTAGGCCGGTGGCTACAGCTCCGATTCAACCCCTAGCCTGGGAATCTCCATGTGCCGCGGGAGCGGCCCAAGAAATAGCAACAACAACAACAACAACAACAAAGACAGAAAGAGAAATTAGGGAGGCAATCCCATTTACCATCACATCCAAAAGAATAAAATACCTAGGCGTAAACCTACCTAAAGAGACAAAAGACCTGTGCTCTGAAAACTGTAAGACACAGATGAAAGAAATCAAAGATGACACAAACAGATGCAAAGACATACCATACTCTTGGATTGGAAGAGTCAATATTATCAAAATGACTATACTACCCAAGGCAATCTACAGATTCAATGCAATCCCTATCAAATTACCAAGGACATTTTTCACAGAACTCAAAATATTTTAACGTTTGTTTGGAAGCACAAAAGACCCAGAATAGCCAAAGACATCCTGAAAAAGAAAAACAGAGCTGGAGGAATCAGGCTCCTGGACTTCAGACTATATTACAAAGCAGCAATCATCGGAGTTCTCGTCGTGGCGTAGTGGTTAATGAATCTGACTAGGAAACATGAGGTTTCGGGTTCTATCCCTGCCCTTGCTCAGTGGGTTAACGATCCAGCATTGCCGTGAGCTGTGGTGTAGGTCGCAGACATGGCTCGGATCCCGCATTGCTGTGGCTCTGGCGTAGGCGGGCAGCTACAGCTCCGATTTGACCCCTAGCCTGGGAAGCTTCATATGCTGCGGGAGTGGCCCAAGAAATAGCAAAAAGACAAAAAAAAAAAAAAGAAAAGAAAAGGCATTTGATACAGTTCCTTATGATTTAAAAAAAAAAAAAACACCTCTTATAAAACTTGGAGTAGGAAAAAAATCTAGATCAATGGAACAGAATAGAGAGCCCAGAAATAAACCGAGACTCCTACAGTCAATTAATCTTCAGCAAAGGAGGCAAGAACATAAAACCAGAAAATGTTTCTTCAGTAAGTCGTGTTAGGGAAACTGGACAACTGCATGTAAATCAATAAAACTAGAACCCACCCTCACACCATGCACAAAAACAAACTCAAAATGACTTAAAGACATGACATCATAAAACTCCTAAAAGAGGAGTTTTCATCGTGGCTCAGTAGAAACAAATCTGACTGGTATCCATGAGGACGCAGGTTCGATCCCCAGCCTCCCTCAGTGGGTTGAGGATCTACTGTTGCTGTGAGCTGTGGTGTAGGTCACAGATGTGGCTCAGATCCTGCATTGCTGTGGCTGTGATGTAGGCTGGCAGCTACAGCTCCAATTCGACCCCTAGCCTGGGAACTTCCATATGCCACAGGTGCAGCCCTAAAAAGTCAAAAAATAAAATAAAATACTCCTAAAAGAGAACATAGGCAAAACATTCTCTGACATAAACCATACAAATGTTTTCTTAGGTCACTTTCCAAAGGCAATAGAAATAAAAACCAAACCAAACAAACAGGACCTAATCAAACTTATAAGCATTTGCAGAGCAAAGGAAACCATAAAGAAAACTAAAAGACAACCTATGGGATGGGAGAAAATAGTTGTAAATGATGCAATGGACAAGGACTTAATCTCCAAAATACACAAACAACTCATACGACTAAGTAACAAAACAAATAACCTAATCAAAAAAATGGGCAGAAGACCTAAACAGACATTTCTCCAAAGAAGACATACATATGGCCAGTAGGCACATGAAAATATGCTCAGCATCACTAATTATTAGAGAAATGCAAGTCAAAACTACAGTGAGGTACCACCTCACACCAGTCAGAATGGCTGTCATTAATAAGCCTGCAAATAACAAATGCTGAAGAGGGTGTGGAGAAAATGGAACCTTCCTACACTGTGGGTGGGAATGTAAATTGCTAAAACCACTATGGAAAACAGTATAAAGGTTCCTCAGAAAACTAAATATAGAACTACCATATGATCTAGTAATTCCATTCCTGGGCATGTATCTGGACAAAACTATAACTCAAGAAGACACATGCACCTCTACATTCATAGCAGCACTATTCACAATAGTCAAGATGTAGAAGCAGCCAAAATGTCCATCAACGGACAAATGGATTAAGAAGATGTGGTACATATACACGATGGAATACTACCCAGCCACAAAAAAGAATGAAATAATGCTATTTGCAGCAACAGGGATGCAACTAGAGATGATCATACTAAGTGAAGTCAGAAAGAGAAAGACAAATACCATATGATATCACTGATATATGGAATCTAAAATATGGCACAAATGAACCAATCTACAAAACAGAAACAGACTCAGACATAGAAACAGACCTGTGGTTGCCAAGTGGGAGGGAGGAGGGAGTGGGATGGACTGAGAGTGTGGGGTTAACAGATGCAAACCATTACATTTAGAATGGATAAGCAATGAGGTCCTACTGTCTAGTATAGGAAACTATACCCTGTCTCTTGGGATAGACCATGATGAAAGATAACATAAGAAGCAAATGTATATACATGTATGACTCGGTCACTTTGCTTTATAGCAGAAATTGGCACAAACTTGAAAATCAAACATAACTTTAAAAAAGAGGAACTGAAAAAAACTACTTAATTTGATAAAGTTTACATATTCCCCAAATAAGCAATATATATAATAGAGGAACTTTAGGAATACATCTTTATGTCCTGGAAAAAGACCAGGATGTCTCTAATAACCGATAGTATTTAACATAGTATTAGAAATTCTAATTAATACTATAAGGAAGTAAGATTGTGAGGTATGGAAGGGAAGCCATAAAACATAAAACTTCCATTATTTGTAGATATGATTATCTGTCTAGGGTACCAAAAGAATTCACAGACCAATTATTAGAACAAATATTAAAATTCAGCTAAGGTTGCTCAGACACAAGATTTAACTCCCAAAAAAAAAAAAATCAATAGAATTTTCTATACCAGCAATAGCCAACTAGGAAATGTAATATATATAAAAAAAATTAAATACCAAAAAATGTAATATGTCATAAAAGAAACATAATTGTAAGAAAATGCAGTAAAAAATGAAATATATCACAATTGCAACAAAAATTACATACTCGCTAAAGATTAATCCAAGAACCTACAAGATCTCTATGAATTGAACTTTAAAACTTAAATAATTGACAACTCTTGGATAGGATGACTTAACATAACAATCAAGTCAACCTTCCTTAGATTAATTCATAAATTCACCTCAAGCCCAATCATAAAAACAGTTATATGGGGGGGGGGGGTGTGCTTCAAAAATTTGGTAAATCTACTCCAAAACTTACATAAAGTAATGGAAGGTACATGAAGAACTAAGCCAAAAAAGAACAAAAAAGGGAATGGGGCAGGGGGTAACTTTGCTACCAAATAGTAAGATCTACTATAAAGCCATTGTAATAATAAACTGAAGTGTTGGCATAAGAACAGATAAATATATCAATGGAACTAAGCGGAGACCTCAAAGACTTGCCTCTGTACGTATGGGAACTAAAGAGGGACAGAGGAGGTGGCACTGCACACAAAGTAGTGCAAACCAGCTCAGTCCACTGAGAGTGTTACACCTGGGTCCCTGCTTAGCCTCACATGCAAAGAGGACTCTAGGGGAATTAAAGATGCAAATGCAAAAGTGAAAAATCTTAGGGCAAACAGAAATAAATGTTAGCGGACACCTTCAGGCTTCAGGAAAGGCAAAGAGGCTTATTTCACAAAACCTTAAAAAATAAACCATAACGTACAAATTTCCTGAATTTGATTACATCAAAATTAAGAGGTTGTGTTTAATAAAAAAATATGAGCCAATTAAGAGTCAGATGAGAGGACTGAGATTCTTTTTCAAAGTCCGAAAGTGACAAGGGATTAACATCTAGAATATACTCTGTAAAGCAACAAGAAGAGGACATCAATTCCAATAGAAAAATGGGCAAATGATATGACAGGCAATTTACAGAAAAGGAAACCCCAAAAGCTAATAAGCACACGAAGTGATGCTCAAACTCATTAGTAGTCAAAGACATGCAAATTAAAACAAGATAGCACTTTACACCTTTAGACTGGCAAAAACTACAAAGCTGGGTAATACCAATTAATGGCAGAAATGAGGACGACAGGATCCCTCACACATGGCCGATGAGAGTGTAAATTGGTAGGGCCTTTTTTGGCGAGCGGTCCCAAACTACTTATGCAAATTAAGCACACCCACAACACCAGGACCCAATGAAATTCTAACACATGTGTACAAAGGGAAATCCACAAGGATGTTTGCTGCAAGTTTGTTAGAGAAGGGATAATAGCAATCTGGGCTGGCCCTCGCTATTATTATGAAGCAAAAGAGCATATGTACAGGTAACGACTTGGACAGATATTAAAAACAGTGCCAACTGGAAAAATCAGTAATGGAATGGTGATAGTACACAATATTACTTACATAAATCATAAGTATATGCATACCCTCTGCTATTTATGTGTCTTGCCCAAACCTCCATTTGAGCTAGCCACTTTTTGCTTGTCGGTATCACCGCGACGTCATTGATGTGACCGATTCAGGGGATGTTTTTGGGCAATCTGAAAGCAGTCTGGAGCTCCTTAAGACGGTTTTACAATAGAGGACAGGAGAGTTAGCAGAGTCCTGGGGCAAAGCTACAAATAACTATGGCTGTGCTGTTTCAGATCCTCTTTTCTGATCGGAACAGAGAAGAATGAGTTCACCAAATCAGTGGCCGCACACCACAGACCTGAGGCTTTATTAATCTGTTCCGGCCATGATACTACCCCCGAAACAGCAGCTGCAATAAGGGCCCCCATGATTGACAAGAGGAATGAGATTCTTTGGAAGGAGAGAAGCTGCCTCAGAGAAGAGGAGGGGCAGCCCCTCTGTTTAACCTGGTGGGAAGGAAGAGAGTACAGATCCTACAGCCAAGATGCTGGGTGGCCATGAGTTGAGGGAGCATCAGATGGCTTCTCTTTCCTCCGTGAAGAACTGCCTTTTACATTTATCATTACTGAGGGAGAATTTTCCCAAATAACTATTTCTTGAAGATGCCATTTTTTGAAGACAACCCTGTATTCCATCTCAGAGATGCCCAATCCACTTGACCAATCCCACTGTTGAAACATGAGCACCACCTGGCACAGTGGTACTCAACCCACATCCATGGGAGGACCCCCACTTTTGGTACCTCTTCTCTTTGAGATCCTGAATGAATGGGTTCTCCCTGCCCTGGGGTCCTCCTTCTAGGAGCTTCCTGAGCACAGCCCTGCCTAAGTGAAACCCACCGCCATCCCACCCACCCATGACAAACCCTTTAGCAGAGGGCTGGCCTCCCCACCACTGTCCCTCCAAGGATTTGAAGAAAAAGGCAGATACCCACTTGGGCTCTTTTTTTTTTTTGTCTTTTTTTTTCTTTTGTCTTTTGAGGGCCACACCCATAGCATATGGAGGTTCCCAGGCTAGGGGTCCAATCATAGCTGTAGGTGCCAGCCCCTGCCACAGCCACAGCAATGTGGGATCTTAGTTGCATCTGCGACGTACACCGCAGCTCACAGCAACGCTGGATCCTTAATCCACTGAGCAAGGCCAGGGATCAAATCCGCATCCTCATAGATACTAGTCGGGTTTGTTAACCACTGAGCCACGGCAGGAACTCCTCAGGCTCTTCTTAAAGACAAAAAGGATTTATACGTAGACATAGAAAAGCACACAGACCCATCTGAGCCCACAGTGCATCCAAATACACATACAGACATTCGCACAGACTCACTTATACACACTCGCATACATACACACTCACACATAGCATTTGCACCTGCACACATGGCCGCGTGGACATACCCCTACACGTAGGCTTAGCAATAACCATTTTACTATCCTCACAGGGGGATGGCTTGTTTCAGCTCCCCCATGACCAGGGCCTCAGCTGGGAAGAACGCCACAACTGGAGGCATCTTCACTCACATTTCTGAGACTTGGACTGGGATGGCTTGAATGGCTGGATGCTCATCTGGCATCTCCCTCTCTCTCCTTGAGGTCTCATGGCCTCTCCACATGGCTTCCCCATGTGGCCCCTCTAGCATGGGGGTCTGGGAGTAGCTGGGATTCTTAAATGGTAGCTCAGGGACCCCAGGAGTGAGTGTCCCAGGTGAACAGGTGACTTCCCTGTGACCATTTATGACCCAGCCTTGGAAATCCCATAGCATCACCTCTGTCACCCTACTACACAAAGCAGTCACAAGCCCACCCAGATTCCCGGGGAGGAACACAGATCTCACCTCCCAAACATAGAAATGAGAAGGAACTTGCACCCATTTTTAAAAATGGCCACACAAAAGACTGTCTATACACACACCAATACATATGTACCCATCTTTAGACACGACACACATCTATATATAAACACACTCACAGGCCTGGTCCTCAGAACCTCTATTCTGAGAGACTTAGACAAACATACATGTGCATACGAACACACATGTCACACAGACACAGTCACACAAGTGCACCCACAGTCACACCTGACACGCCCCGGGCCCTGCCCCCGAGATGAGCACTCCAACACCTGCAGCCACACCGGCTGGCTCCCTGCTCCACACCTGGCCGAGCTGGGGGCCAGGATGGGCCGGGGTGGCTCGGCTGGTCGGGGATGGGCCCTCTCCCCTCAGCACCGTGCCCTGGTTGCCGAGGGCCCAGCGAGAAGGCGAACAAATAACCTTGCAGTGTTTAAATAAGCCAAGTTTTGTGCAAAGCAGAGGTTAATGTACTTGATTGTTCAATGTCATGTTTGTAGTGGATTGGTGGAGGGAAAAATGTGATTAATTGCCCCGAAGCCCACGGATCTACAATTATTTGGTTGTTGTGAACAAATAAAGGACTACAGTATTCATCATATTCAAATGAGGCAGCAGAATAAATGATGGCGGACGGGGGAGGAACAAAACCCAGGCGTGTGCCCGCACAATCGGAAGGCGACGGGCGTCTTGTCAACCAGACGCAAGGTGGTGGCGGGAGCCGAACCCGTTTGTCTCTGCACCGCCAGCAAGGGCTCGGCTGACCCTGCAGGTGCCGGCGTTAATTCATGTCACACCTCGCGCCTCCATCCTGCGTGGCAGGAAAACCAGGCGCCGATTTCGTAATAAAGACTTGTTTCTGACGAGGCCCGGTTTGGGGCGGGGGGCACAGATCTTCATTAGAGCCCCTTTCCCGGGCGCGCTCGCTACAGAGCACAGGTACTGGCTAAATGTGTCCGATCATTCATCATGATTTTGCCCTCCACTTTGTCACAGCGTGGGGATTTAAGGAAGATAGATGGTACAAGATGTTGTCTCCTCCACAGACGCTTTCTGCTCTGGTAAGTGTGTCCGATGCAGAATTATTTTGCCACTTTATTATTTCCTAGTGAGTGTTTGTCAGAGCTTCGCCTCTTGGAAGGAGCGAGTTGTTTCCTGTCACTCAGGGATGTCGCGGGAGCCGTGATGCTTGGCTGGGCTCGCCAGCCAGCTGGAACCTGGGCAGGGTCCCCAGGCAGGGCTGCGGGGGGTCCTGGGAGTCTGGGCCACAGGGCGAATGTCAAATCCAACAGAAATGGGGAGAGGCTGGCTTTGGAGAAGGCGGGGCACAGGGGTTTTGGGCCCAAGGGGTTGGGGAGTTACAGGGGCATCTTTCAGAACCTGGACTGGCTGTAGGCCAGCTGGCTGGACGGGGAGCTGTTCAAACCAGTGTCCAAAGGGCTGTAAGAGCTTGGCCTTGAGCTGAGCCAGCTGGAGAAGGTGTGGGCAAGGCTGGGACCCTGTGGGGCTCCTGATGGCCTTAAGGCAGCGTGGCCAAATTCTGGTGCCCACTGCTGGCATCAGATGAACTTCCTTCTTGCCCTGATCAGAACAGCCGAGGGGGCAGGGGGTGACCAGCAGGGGTACTGTGGGGGAGGGGGGGGGGGCGGTTAGATAGGGTGAGTTCAGCTTGAAGCTGGAAGTCCTGCCCAGAGCCCTGGGAATTCTTGGGAATGTGGGAAGATCATTCCAGGCAGGGCTGGGCTACAGAGGTGTGGGCCCTGGGGTCCAAAGGTGAATCCAGCCTCAGGGAGAAGGCGGGGTATTGGGAGCCACCAGCCTGTCCTGAGGTCCTTTCACTTGTGTTTGTTCTGCCCGGGTCACTCCATTGGCTCCATCCTCCAGGGCACCTGCTTCCCACTCTCGCAGCTGGCTGGGCCAGTGACACTCAGCTGTCCCAGCCTTTAGGGCACAAAAGAGAAATCTACATTCTCTTTGCTTTCCCCCTCAGTCCACCCTGGCCAGAGTGGGGAGTCCAAGGATAACATTCCTTGGAGGTTCGGGAGAAATTTATGGAGACAAGCTCAGGAGGAGTCCAGGAAGAGGTGCTTGGGGCACAGGGACGGAGGAGAGGGTGCCCTGCCTTTCTCTGGCCCCAAGATGCCACTCCTAGAGTCCACCATGCTAACTTGTCCATGCCTCCCGCTTCAAAGTGTCTCTGGAGACAGAACAGTGTGGAATAAAAAGCACAGTTTTGGAATCACTCAGGCCTGGGCTCAAAGCACTGACTAGCTGCAATGTTTCTGCAGCCTCTGTCTGCCCATCTTATGAAACAGCTACGATGACATGGCAGCCTTCTCTGAAGCTCTGAGTGTGGTGGTTCCTGGCACGCAACTCAGAAGTCCACTCCCTGCCTCCTCTCTCTGCTTGCCGGCCGCTGGGAGTCCCTCATTCACCCCGACCCCAGTCATTCCCCTGGGTGACCCTGCCGGGGCACAGTCTCCATGGCCCCACACACCCTGGTTGGCAGCCAGCAGGGTCCATGGATGAAGCAGGTGGCATAAGATGGCGCTGCCTTTCTGCCCCAGGCACGACCTCATCTTTCCCTTGTGGAAAACCCAATAGAAAATCTTTCTCTTTTTGTTTTTCTTCTCTTTTTTTTTTTAACGGCCACACCCACGGCATATTCAAGTTCCCAAGCCAGGGGTCAAATCGAGCTGCAGCTGCAGGCCTATGCCACAGCCATGGTAACACCAGATGCCAGCCGCATCTGCGACCTACCCCGCAGCTTGCAGCAACACTGTATCCTTAACCCACTGAGCAAGGCCAGGGATCAAACCCACATGCTCACAGAGACAAACTGAACCCACTGAACCACAACCGGGAATCAACAGAGAATCTTAAAACAGTTGGCAGCTGCGAACTCGCCGGCCCTTCCCCAGCCCTCCTCTAGCCGGGACCCGCCCATAAGAGCGGGGTGGTCGGAGAGGAGAAATGAGAACACACCTTCATTCCAAACAACGTGGCTATGCGGGGGCAGGTCCCAGGTCAAAAGTCCCAGATGATGAGTATTCACTTACCGAACCTCTGGTGCTGGTGCTTTTCCCACCGCTGCGTCCCTGAAGCAACGCGGGTGCAGAAGCGCAGCTCTCAACTCCCACTTGGCAGCTGAGCAAACTGAGTCTGCGGACGAAATAACGTGCTGAAGATCTCGCGGTAGTAGCTGTAGAGCAGGGCGGGACCTGGGAGCAGCCGCGATTGACACCCATTGCATCCAATCAGAATGTAGCCCCACTCCTGTGTTTTTTGTTTTTTGTTTTTCCCCATTTGGCCCACTTCTGCAAACCTCTCAAACTCCTGGCTCCGCTTTCCTGCCAGGGTTTCCAATTGGAAACCCCAAATCTGCAATTATGTGCAGTTTTATGTTTGAGGTATATTTCTTCCTTTTTAAAACTCAGTTTATTGGGATTTTTTTCCTTTTATGGCTTGTCTCCTATTCATTCATTCATTTGTTCATTAGTAAAACTAAGGACCTACTGTGTGCAGTGAGCTCAAATCAGCAGGTGGTGAGAGTCAGTGAGAGGGGCTAGTAAATCCCCCGGCAAGTTCTCTTGTGAAGCAGCGGATGTCAGAGGAGCCAAAAGATTACCTGGGCAGTGGAAGGATAGCACTGGGCACTGTTCAGTACCCAGAGGCCCTCATGCAGAGGAGCAGTGGCTATGCCCTTTGCTCCATGCTCTAAGCGCTGTCCTGGGTTGGGCTGTATCCACTTTCAGCAAGACTGTGGCCCCCGCCTACTCCCTTCCTCTTTCCATTCTGCAGCCAGACTGATTTTCCTTAAACACAGCTCTAAGGATGTCACCCTCTGCATCAAAAATCTTAGTGGCTCCCCATTGCCCACCTACTTCAGAACTAAACTTTGAACTTGGCATTCAAAGCCTTTCATGACCCAGCACCAACCTACCCAATGCCACCACTCACAAGCTTGATCTTAGCCTGTCACTGAACGTTTTCTGTTCCTGTGTTTACTCTGTTGTATAATGGGGGTGCTAATTAATAGTACCTACTATGGCAGGCTGCATTTTCCAAAAATGTCAGCCACAACACACATCCCATCCAACAAGCTCTTTTTTCTTTTCTTCTTTTTTTTTTTTTTTTTTTGACTGCACCCACAGCATATGGAAGTTTCTGGGCCTGGGGTCAAACTCACACCACTGCAAAGACAACACCAGATCCTTAACCCTCTGCACCCCAGCAGGAATTCCCAACAAAGCCCTTTTTATAAGAACTATTGACTCTTCCCTGGGGATAGTGGGGACGATGTTCCCACCCCTTGAACTTGGGCAGACTGCCTTGACAAATACAGTGAAAGTGATACCACATGACTCCCAAGGCTAGGTCATAAAAACACCAGGTGCTACTCCTGTCTCGTTCTCTTAGGATGCTCACTCTTGGAATCTGGCCGCCATACTGTGAGGAAGCCAAGCAGCCACCAGGAGAGGCCACTGGAAGTGTTAATAGCACCAATTGGCCAGCCATCCTGAAAGCCATCTGCCCCAGCTGATACTGTGTCGAGCTGAGATAAACTGACCCTTGCCAAGCCCTAGGGCAAAATAAATGATAATTGCTATGTTAAACCATTCAGTTTTAGGGCAGCTGGTTGCATGGCAAAAGCTAAAAGAAACACCTACCCCTGTAGGGTTCTTGTGGGATAGATGAGTGTATTTGTTTGCCAGGGCTGCCATAACAAAACACCACAGACCGAGTGGCTTAAACAACGGAAATTTATTCTCCCCCAATTCTAGAGGCTGGAAGTCTGAGATCAAGGTGTCGGTAGGTTTGGTTCCCTCTAAGACCTCTCTCCTCGGCTTTTATGTGGCTCTCTCCTCCTCCCTGTGTGGTCCTCCTCTGTACCTCTGTGTCCCAATCTCCCCTCGAGGGACGCCCGTCAGACCAGATTAGGGCCCACCTTGGTGACGTTATTGCAACAATTCAGCCCTTAACAATAAATTAATACACACGGAATATTCAGAACAGTACTTCGCACAGACTAAGGCCCCAAAAAATGGTAACTGTGTTATTATTCCAACTACGGTCACCTGCAGGCTGGCCTGACCATCATCGCTGTCGTCTGTGTGGGCTCAAGTCACACACATTACCTCCCTCCACCCACGGGATCCCCCAGCCTCCTCTCGGACTGTCTCCTCGACCTGTGATGCCCAAACCTTTCCTCCATCTTCCCAAATTCTTCCTTGTCTTGGGAGGCCCAGCAATTTCACCACCCCCACCGGAGACCTTCTGATCCTGCCCCCCCCCCCTTTTTCCATTGAGTTCTTGCAACTTGCAGGGCTCTGGTTAGCAGTTATGCCTGCTCTGCTGTGTCTGAGAAGCGTTGCCTTTTTTGAGCTGTGCCTTTGTACTTTCTAATATAGAAAGAGTGGGGGATTTCCCTGATGATAAAAAGTTGTGTTCAGTTGATAAAATTCAGACAGGTCCGAAAGGTTTAACAAGAAATTAAAAATCACTGAGGGGTAATGACAACATTTTTGGTTTTTATCTTTCGGGACTTTTTCATATGTGTATATGCATGTGGGTGAGTGTGTGTGTGTGTGTTTCTTGATTCTAAGACAACACTGTGGGATGCATCATTGCCTTAATCACAGAGCTTTTAGAGGAAAAAAACTACTGCATTAAACATATATGTTAATCATCATCACACACTGCTTTTAGAAATGTTAAAATGTGAAAAATATGTACATCTTGGAGCTAAGAAAATATGATATAAGCATATATCTATGTTTTTCAAAAGTGGGAATCTGTGAGTATTGTTTTATGGCTTAATTTAAAAAAATCTGACTGACAAAGCTTGGCCATCTTTCCACATCAAGAAATTGAAGCCCACACTATTGGTTTTAATGGCTGCATAGTATTCCATTAAATTGCTGTATGATAATTCCTCACAGAAGGGCATGAATATTTTATTATCATTTTAGTACAAACACATTTGTAGACCCTTGTTCTTTTTTTTTTTAAGATAAAGTCCTCCAATCAGCACTTCTGGGTGGGAGAGCTGAAGCTCTTTGCCCAGGGGTTGGCTGCCCTGGACATGAACTGTCCCTGAACCATCTGTGCATCCTCCAGCTTAGGGTTGGTCACTGAGCCTGCACAGCAGGGCTCTGGGAATAGTTGACATGTGTGCATTTCCCAGCAATAACAGGTCAGGAGACAGACCTCACATGAAACCCTGCCTCAAACATATGCGATGAATTGAACTTTCTGCAGCTAAGATTCAAAAAAAAAGGCATAGTTTTGGGGCTCAGCCGTGGTTTCAAATCCCAGGACAGCTAGTGTGACTTCATCTCCCAGAGCCTCAGTGTCCCCATCTGTACAGGGCAGACAATGCTACCTCCTAGGCAGGTCTGTGTGGCTGGGTGTCTGCCCTGGCTCTGCACAGCATCACAGAGGGTGAGAGGCTAGGCTTGGCCCGCCCAGGCACCACGCTCGCGAGAACCAGAGGGAGAACTCTGCGCCCTAGTGGGCTCTGGCCTCCATCAGTGAGTCTGGCCCCAAGTGGCACAGACCACAGGAATCTGCAGTGGGGTCCTTTGAGTTCCTAAGAAGAAGATTAGGACTCACAGCTGCCATTTGCTGACGACCCACTATGTGCCAAGCACCTGCAAAGTGCTGTCTATTCATTCTCTTATTGTGTCCTTCTTGCAAGGTGGAAATTACAGCCCCACTTTACAGAGGACACTTTGGAGAGGACTGGACCAAGACCTCAACTCTGACCACTTTTGCCACCACCATCTCTCACCTCCACCCCCTACCCCATGGCCCAGTCCTTCTCCATCTGCAGCCAGAGCTTTTCAAAACCCCAAGCTAACTGGGACATTCCTCTGCTGAAGACCTTCTTCAGTGAGTCTCTTCCCAGGCTTCTTGGGGAAAAGTTCAAAGCCCTAAACATAGCCAGGGATGCTGCTTGGATAGTCTGGTTTCCCAAAGCCCTCCAGCTTCACGTCACCCATTACCTCTTAGTCTTTGGGTCTAAGTGCTTGGTTTCTCCCAATACACAAGCTCCTTCCTGCCTCAGGGCCTTTGCACAGCTCTTCCACTGCCTTTACTGCTTAATCTCTACTCATCCTTTCAAGTTCACCTTCCCAAGGAAGCCTTCCATAACATTCCCCCCTCTGTCCTATTTTGGAATACATATATTTATCATCATTAGGGTGGATCATAGGAAACTGCCAATAGTCGACCATTTTGGACCTATGCCAATGGCAATTTCCTCCGGTTCAACCTAATATTTATTGTGTTATCTCTTCAATGTCAGGCTCCCTAGCATTTAGGAGACTCTCACCATTGATACAATGCTCACCATTGTATCACCCCATCACTGTACCTGGACACAGAATAGAACCTCAATAAATTTTGGTAAACGAATGAAGAATGAAGTTGCAGGTTGGGACTGAACCCCAGTCTCTCTGGAAGAGTTTAAGTAACTTGGCACCCAGCCTATACTAGCCTGGGGGCTTCCTGCCCACCAATGGCACTGGTCATGAGTTGCAGAGACACAGGCCAAGGGAAGAAGCCCAGGCCCTGCTGGGTGGACAGGGCTAACCCACAGTAGCTGGCTCCAGCTGCCACACAATCTGACCCTGGTTCTCCAGAACTGTGTCTGGTTTCACTGAGAAGTGGCCAGGATGGCAGCAGGGCTCCTCTAGACAAAGAGGCACAGGTTTAGGGGTGAGACCTCAGGGCTGACCCTCCCCAGTCAGGTCCACACTGGCCAGCATTCCAGACTTGCAGCTTGTGCACTGTGCCCCTGCAGCCACACGGTGGCAGTGTTGGTACCAACTGGGCTCCAGAGCCGCGGGAGCCTCAGTCTGGCTCCTGCAAGATGCCCTTAGAGGCCAAGTCGCCCAAAGAGGGCGTGTGCAATATGGGCTGCGAGTGTGAGCTTGTGTTGATGGGTGTGGGCACTTGCATGTGTGCGGAATCTCGGGGGGTGGGGCCTGGGTATATAGGTACAAACCTGTATTCCTATTTCCATAACTGGGTGTGTCTATGTGCCTGCAAGCATCTGTCTTCCATGGGTGTCTTTGTGTCTCTGGTTCTGTACAGGTGTCCCTATGTGTGTGTGTATCTTTGTGCCTAATAGAATGTGTGTCTGACTGTGTATGGTCTCTTTCTGCCTCCATTGCACTTCTGTTTCTTAGTGTGTCTGTCTTTGCTTTGTGACTACGTGGATCAGAGGTGTGTGCGTGCGTGCGTGCGTGTGTGTGTGTGTGTGTGTGTGTGTGTGTGTGTGTTTCCACCTGGGCCTCTGGGCACAATGAAGAGAGAGCCAGTAGCTAATGCATGTGTGTGTCTGGGTGCCAGGACACACCAAGGTCAGGGGCTTCTGGGACTCTGTCTCCTCCTCCCCTGTCACTGGCACAGACAGCTGCTCTGATCCTGACCCCTCAGCCCCCAGCCTCAGGCCCCACCAGGTGGGTGCTCCCTTGAAATGCCCTGTTCCCCCACCCACCCAACCCTTACAGCTTTCCCTCTGGTTCCTCCTCCACCAAACCCCAGCTCCCGGAGGCTCAGATGTCCGTCCAGAGGTCCCTGCAGGCTCGAGCACCTCCAACACCATTACCCCGATGGAACCAAATCCGGTGTGCCTGCAGCGAGGCCCCAGCTCCCCATCTCTAGGGTCCCAGGTGGGTCCCGAAGGAACAGGCTTCAGGGTATGGTGGGTCCCCATCCTCAGACCAGAGGTGCCCGGAGATCGGGCTCTGCCTCTTCCTCTGACCTCAGGGAAGAGCCACGTCAGAGTCTGGAGGGAACATGGGCACCCTGGTTCCTGGGCAGGCATTTCACAGCCTGGGTGCCAACTCCCTCCCTTCCCCCACACCAAGCAAAGACCTAGGGTGCCACGTCTGGCCACTCTTCCCCCGTGGTTATTAATAATTGGGTATTAGGCGAGAGGCGACTATTGATTTCGGCGCAGGAGGCTCCGGGTTGGGGTAATTTATGGAAACACTGGTGTCCCTGGTGATAAATAATGAGGTGATCACAGAGACGGGTCACTAGTGAGTGGCCTCCAGCCCGCTGCCCTGTCCACTAACACACAGGCTCATAAATGGAAGAAGAGAGGGAGAGAGACCCGGAGCTGGCCGTAAAGACAAAAGACATGGTGGTGGTGAGAGGCGCCAGGAAGACAGGAGAAGCAGAAATACGGGGCAGTGGGAGCCACGAGGCGGGGCTGGTGGCAAAGGAGCAGGGAGTCACAGAGAGAAGGACAGAATGACAGACAAGGACAGGGACACAGAGCAAGAGACAAGGCAGAGGAGAGAGATGGCCTCTGTGAAGACACAGACAGGCAGGGAGAGAGGAGGAAAGACAAAGCCAGAGAGAGAGAAACGGTGAGAACAGAGCCGGGCAGGGCAGGGACAGTGATAGGGAGACATGGGAACAGAGACAAAGAGAGACACGGTTTGGGTACCAAAGGCCATGCTGAGTGCCTACTAGTGCCAGCTCCGCCCTGGGTCCTCACTGCATCATGGTGGTGGCTCTACGTAGTGATTCAGAGCAAGGACTCCAGAGCCAGCCTGCCTGGGTTCAAAGCCCTGCTCTGCCCCTTGGCCTCAGCTGCATGACCTTGGGTGTGCCCCTTCACCCTCGGTGCCCAGCGCCCCCATCTGGAATCTGAAGCTAGCAGCCCTACACCAATAGTGATGAGAAAGGATGAAAAAGTCAACATCCGTACCCCTGGGGACCAGTGCCTGGCACTGGCGGGTGCTCCAAACGCATGTTTGTCCTGGCTCCTGTCGATTTCACACAATTTCGTTTGATTAGATGCTCTTCCACTTTACGGCGTGTCTAGTTTACAAGGAGCGAATGGGGGAAAATGAGAATCGGTCAGACTGGGAAGCTTTGGGGCGACTCCCTGCAAGAAGTAGGGTTTGATTTGGGCCTAGAGGTGGAATTAGAAGACAAGGTATTCCAGGGGACAGTCTATGCAAAAACATCACAAATTTCAAGGTCAAGAGGATCCTTGAAGGGCTAGAGCATCCTCTAATACCTGCATTCTCTCTAGACTCTCTCCCCTGGTGTCACCAAACTTGGTTGCCTCCAAGGATGGGGAACTCATTACCATCCTTGGGGAACTCAGACTCTAAGAAAGTCCTTCTTCAAAAGTATCTTCAGGAGTTCCTGTTGTGGCTCAGTGGTTAACAAACCCGACTAGTATCCAAGAGGATGTGGGTTCGATCCCTGGCCTTGTTCAGTGGGTTAAGGATCCGGTGTTGCCATGAGCTGTGGTATAGGCAGAAGATGCAGCTTGGATTCTGAGTTACTGTGGCAGTGGCTGTGGCTGGCAGTTGCAGTTCCAATTCAACCCCTGGCCTAGGAATCTCCATATGTCTCGGGTGTGGCCCTAAAAAGACAAAAAAAAAAAAAAAAGTATCTTCATGCACTGCCCCTATACCACCCTCACCCCCTCACCCACCCCAGTTTGGCTCCCAGCAGTTTGCAGTCAGCAACAACTGGAAGCTCTTCACAGCACCCACCCCACGTTCTGATCATCAGGTACAACCACACGCAGCACTCTAAAATTCCTCCTGGGTGGGTTGGCCAGTCCTCTCCCTGCTCTGGCTGCTCTCCTGGGTGCTCCAGCCAGGTGGCCTCCAGGGGCAGAGCCAGGGACCTGCTCTATGCTCAGCAGGACAGAGAGGCCTGGACGATTGCTTTACCCCTGACACACAGCGTTCAGACCCTGCTCTGAGGGTTCTTGAGAGGTGCTGGGGGCTGCCTCTCCTCTTCCACCTCCTCTGTATTTGTTGCACGTAATAGAAAGTGTGAAAAACCCTAGACTACAGGCTATTGAGCCTGTTACCCCAACAGGAGGCAGCTTAGAGCAGTGGGTGCCAACATAGTATGTCCTGGCCCTGCCACCCATGACCAGGTGACCTTGTTGGGTCCTTTGAACTGCTGGAGTCCCAGTTCCCTCCAGGATAATAGAGCCTATGTGTAAGAGGCTTAAGAGCAGAGAAAAGCCCCTTCTGTGGGCACTGCTGTAATTACATCCTCCTCCTTCCCCAATCCCACCCCTTTCCATGCACAGATAGGCTGGGACTCTCTCCTTTAAGTCATTTCCAAATATAAGCGCTCCTATGGGACCCTGGCACGTGCATCTTGACACAGCTTTGGTTCTGGGGCCAGCATGGCTCTCTTTCCCCCAGCAAAGCCACCTCTACCTTCATGCGCGAGGGACAGAGACCTCAGCAGAACAGAGCACTGGGGCATGCCACCAGGGACCCCCCGTGTGGATGCAGCCTGCCATATGGGTAGTCACTTGGCTCTTGTTCATGCCACACTTTCCCATCCCTACTACAAGCATGTCCCCAAAGCCCTCATCACCCACCTTCTAGGAATCAAGACGCCAGCTCTCAGCCGCTCTTCTCTAACCCACTGGGCCAATCATCCTGAGGACAAGAACATGGGCCAATCAGATGTAGCCTTTTCTTAGCAAACCCACCCCCCTCCTGGGATTACACACTACCTCCCCTTAGGTGCTCACAGGTCATCCTTTTATATTCCACTCTAGAATCTTTTTTTTCTTTCTTTCTTTCGTTTTTGGCTGTCCCATGGCATATGGAGTTCCCAGGTCAGGGATCAGATCTGAGCTGCAGTTGCAACCTATGCCACAGCTGTCACAACATGGGATCCTTTAATCCACAGTGCTGGGCCAGGGATTGAACCTGTGCCCTGGGGCTTCCGAGACACCACCAATCCCACTGCGCCATAGTGGAAACTCCCCATTCTAGAATCTTAACTGAGGTGTTGAAACGCAAACAACACTGCTATTGATAAACATAGCAGCTAATTAATTTTTGTCGGTTTCCCATTGTATAGATGAGGACACTTAGAAAGGTTCAATAGCTCGTTGTAAGAAACGTGCTTTGTTGGTCTGTACTCTTCTCTTTTGGGGGGGCGGGGGGGCCATGCCTCTCCTATGTGGCAGTTCCCAGGCCAGGGATGAACCCGAGCCACAGCACCAACCTGAGCCACAGCAGGGACAAGCTAGATCCTTAACCTGCTGTGCCACAAGGGAATATTGTATCTGTATTTGTCTAATTTCACTTACTTCTGTGTGTGTGTGTGTGTGTCCACAGGATACAGCTGAAGATGGGTGACTGGGTGTGGTGGGGATGAGCACAGGAGGAACTATGTTTAGAATAATGGGTTGGGACCCGCTATTAGGTGAGGAGGGCACCAAACGCCCGGTTGCCGAGCCTGAGTTTTATCTTGTGGGCAATGGAGAGCCACGGAAGCCGTCTGAGGTTACACCTGAGTGGTTGGCAGATGAATCTCGCAGGGGGTGTAAGATGAATGAGGCTGGCGGGGAGGAGATGCAGAAGGCCTGGGGAGATGAGCCATGTGACAGGGGGGAGAGGCCAGTGCCAGGGCAGGGGGAACAGGTGGAGAGGAAAAGCTGGAGCACCAGCTCAGAGGCAGGACTGGCTGAACTTCAGGGGAGCGGATGGGGCTGGGGGTGGGGGAGGGAGAAGGCACACATCTGACCCTGTCAATGCCGACCCCATCAACGCAGATGTGTGCCAGGGGTGCCCCCCAGAAAGAGAAAGCCTTTTGGCCGAGAGCAAAGGCCAAGAGGCAGGTGGAGAATTCAGTATGACCCTGTGGAGTCAAAGGGCCTAGAGGTCATGTCCAAGGGCCTTTGGAGATGAGCTCTGATGCTCGGGAGAGGGGTCAGGGCTGGACATTTGGCAGAGTGGGGCTGGTGGTCAGAGCTGCTGGAGGGCATGAGATGCTCGCAGGACCAGTGCGTGCTCAGCATCCCCTGCACCGTCTGCCTCCACCACAAGTCTGGGAAGACCGGGGGCTCCTCGGGATCCTCATCTCCACCCAGCACAGCCTGGCACCAGCTGGGGAGGCAAGGAGGATGCTGTGATGGAGCCGAGAAAGGTACAGTCAGAGGCACCAGAGGAGGGAGAGCTGTGGCCAGCAGTGCAATGGGGGTGGGACATCCTGGACTGGTACCCAGAGGCCATCCATCAGAGCCTCTGGGGGAGTGGAGGGGATGCACCTGAAGACTGTGGTTCCAAGAGGAAGCGATGGCAATAGCCATTGACTAGGCTGCCACTATGTACTTTTATCTCAGGTTGCTCTCTCAACGACCCTAGGAGAGGTTGAAGACGGTGGACTCATAGTCCCTGACTCTGCTTTTCCAGATGGGTGATGGAGCCAGGATGAGAGTCTAGATCTTGGCTGAGAGAAAAGGAAGGACACAGTTGGATTCCTCCCCTGGGCCTGGGCCCCGCAAGGTCCTTGCCCTTTCTGTTCTGGGGTGCTTGGTCTCTGCCCCCCCCCCCCGCACACACCTACACAACCCCCTTCCCACCAACTGCCCTTGAGTTTGTTTAGGGGTCTGTCTCCCCCAAACCAAGCCTGGGGGCCCCTCAGTGCAGAAACAGTCCCATGAATCTCAGTGTCCCCGTGCTCAGGGCCTGGCACAGGAGGGACCCTGTCGACATGTGGTGAAATAATAAACAGAAACGGCCGGGTCCCTTCCAGGCCCTCTGGGTGGGTTTGGGGGCCGGGATTGAGCTCCTGCCCACGGGCCCGCCCCCAGGTCCCCAGTCCCTCCACTGCTGCAGGCTCGGGTGGGGTGTGCTTTGTTCCCGACCTCCAACCATAGGGAGAATAAAAGTTTGTGAAATATTAGTTTAATAAGACATGCGACTACTATTAAGGATCCAAGCCGCCCTTATTTATTATTCATGCGGCCATGTGATTTAGGGGCAAGCGGTCCGCTGAGGCTCCAGCTCAGCCGCCTCTCCCCATCACGGCTTCCCCTCCTCCCGGTGCCCCCCACTCCGTATTCCTCCCCCACACACCTCGCTCACCTTCTCGCCCCCTCCCCACCAGCCCCCACTGCACAGGTGCATCCTTCAGCCCCATGCAGGGGTCGGGGAGGGCTGAGACCATGACCTTAGGGCCCCTCTGGACCCTCAGGTCACCCCGGATTCTCTTTAATACTAGGGGTATGTCCCAAGTCCAGCGTGCAGGAGCCTCTCTACAGCTTAGTGGGCAGCCATGTGGAATGGGGTTGGGGGGGATTCTCTCTTTCACTTCACTCCTTCTTTCCATCTTCCTTCCCTCTTCTCATTCCCAGGCCAGGGACCTCTGAGGATAGAGCAAATGGACAGATTGGGAGGGGGCTGGGTCCCAGCTCTTCCTCCTGCCCCAACTTGCTGTGTGACCTTAGGCAGGTCCCTTGCCTTCTCTGGGTCTCGGGGATCCCTGTTAAATTGGAAGGTGGAGTGAATAATCTGAAACTTTCCCAGCTTTGGGAGAGAGGAGGCGATGCCATGCAATGCAGTGCACAGATCTTAAGTGTGCAATAGCTGGATACGGGCAAATGCATAAACGGGTGAAGTTGGCATCCACATCAAGATTCAAAACACTCTCATTACCTGGTAAGGTTTTTCTTGCTCCTTTGCAGTCAGCTCCCACCCCCTACTCCCAAAGGCAACCATTGTTCCAATTTCTTTGGCCACAAAATTACTTTTGTTTCTTCTTGAACTTCATATCTGGGAAATCGAAGAGTATGTCCTTGCGATTTATATCAGTAATTTGCGCATTTTTATTGCTGAATAATAAATATGACTGCTGGCCCACGGTCTGTGGATCCATCCATCTGTTGATCAGATTGCTCCAAGTGTCTGGCTGCTATGAAGAGTAGCCTCTTTGAGCAATTGTACACAAACCTTTTTGCAGAAATAATTTTAATTTCTCATGTCAATACTTAGGAAGAAAATCGCCCAGTTGAATGATGAGTGCATAGTTACCTTTTTAAGTAACTTTCAAACTGTTTTCCAGAAGGTCATACTAGTTTACACCCTCTCAGCAAGGTTCGAGTTTTCTGATTGTTCCACATCCTTGCGAACACTTGATGTTGTCTGTCTTTTAATTTTCACCATTATGCTCGGTGTCGTAGTATCTCACCGTCATTTTCTTTTATTTTGACCTCACCTGTAGCATATGGAGGTTCCGGGGCCAGGAACTGAATCCGAGCTGCTGCTGTGACCGATGGCACAGTTGCAACAATGGTGGATCCTTAGCCCACTGCACTGGGCATATTGTCTCTGTGCCACCACAAAGACAATGCCAGGTCCTTAATCCACTATACCACAGCGGGAACTCCTCGTTGTCATTTTAGTTTGCAATTATTGATGCTATTATTGATCACCTTTTCATGGGATGAATGGCCATTTATATAGGTTCCTTGGTGAACTGTTCAAATATTTTGCTCAATTTTCTTTAGGTGTTTTACAATTGATATGTAGGACACTTATATACCAAGAATACAAGTCTTCTGCTAGACACATGTATTGTTAATATTTTCTCCCAATCTGCTTTGCCTCTTCATTTTGTTTTTTTTGGCTTTTTTTGTCTTTTCTAGGGCCACTCTTGCGGCATATGGAGATTCCCAGGCTAGGGGTCTAATTGGAGCTGTAGCCACCGGCCTATACCAGGATCCGAGCCGCATCTGCCACCTACACCACAGCTCACAGCAATGCCAGATCCTCAACCCACTGAGCAAGGCCAGGGATCGAACTCGCAGCCTCATGGTTCCTAGTCAGATTCATTTCCTCTGCGCCACAACGGGAACTCCATATTTTCTTTATAGTTGTAGCTTTTATGATCTATCTGGAATTAATCTTTACGTGTGGTGTGAGGTAGGGGTTGAGGGTTTTTTTCCCTACACATTTATCCAGCTGCTTCAGCACTATTTGTTGAAAAGATTTTTCCTATGCATGTTGAATAGCCTTGCTGTCTTGGTCAGAAAAAAAAAAAAATCAATTGATCTGTATGTGTGGTTCTGTGGATCCATTTGCTCTGCCCTTACTCCAGATCGCACTGTCCTGAAGACTAAATTTTTATAGTTAAGTTTTAAAATCAGGTAGAGTAAATCCTCTAACTTTTTTTTTCCTTTTACAAGATCGTTTTAGCTATTGTGGGTCCTTTGCTTTTCCACAAATATTTTAGAATCCATTTGTCAGTTTCAATTAGAAAGCCTGTTGGGATGTGAATTGGGATCTGAGTTTTCCTTTAAGTCACTTTGGAAAAGGTCTCAGGAGGCTACCTGTCCCCCCATCCCTGGCTTCTGTGCCCTGCCCAGCTAGTTTGGCCCAAGTTCCAGCTGTGGCACTCTGCAAGTCCCCACCCCTGAGCAGCCACCCTCAACTGCCCTCTCTGCCTGTATCATCTCCTGAAAGATCAGTGTTCCGCACAAGACACTGTCCTTTAATGGAAACCCAGCCCAGAGGGTGAAGGCGGGGGTGTCCAAGGACCCAGAACCCCAAACTCAGCCTGGAGCCTGGACTCAGAGCCCAGAGCCTGGAGCTTAGAGCCAACTCTGGTCCTGGCAGTAAAGAAACAAGCGTCATTGCCTAGCCCGTGGGGGCAGCTCTGGATGAAATTGAAACCCCATATGTCATTGAGATATGTAAGGCTAAAATGTTATTATGTTTGGGATTTGCGTCAAAATAACTGAGGGAGCCTGAATGGTAACAGAGATGAAACAGAACTGGTCCTGAGTTGATAATTGTTGAAACTGGGTGATAAGTACCGAGGGTTCTTTATACTTGGCAATTTTGAAGGTCTACAATTTTTTAGGATAAAAATTTTAAAACCACATCCTCTCCAGGGAGGCAGCCCCTCCCCCCATCATTTTCCCCACACACCGGGGCCTGGACCCTGCTGCTCTCTGGCTAATGACATTCCCTTTGCCATCTGCAGCGTCCCCAGTGGCTGCTCCGCTCCCCCACGGCCTGAGCATCGTGGAGCAGACGCTGGCCCGGTGGGAGCGTGACCTGGCTGTGCAGTTGGCCGTATCTGGGCCTCTCCTGATGTGGTGTCGGCAGGTGGGTTTCCACATCACCTCAAATGAGTTTTAAGATGATTGAACTATAACAGCTGCCACCCACAATCCAGAGCAGGGCCCCAGGCCAGCCCTAAGCAGTGACAGCCAGGGTGGCTGGACCAAGGGAGCAGGGAGAGAATGGCGGAGGTTGTGGTGGGGGAGGGGCGGCGATGTCAGCCACGTGGGCAGGGAGGGGCATGGGGAGCAATCACGCAGGACTGTCCAGGCCTTGGCCGGACTCTGAGGTGGGGCTCCCCGGAGGAAGGCTTGGAGCCAAGAAGTGACATTATCCAATCTTTGTTTTGAAAGGACGCCTCTGACTGCTGAGTGAACTGTATGGCGGAGCTGGATGGAAGCAGAGAGGCAGGTAATGAGGAGGCTGCTGCAGTAATCCAGGTAGATTGGTGAGGGTGGTCAAAAGCGGTCCAGGTTGGGATATATTTTGAAAGCACAGCCGACAAGTTTTCTTAAGGCTCGCACGTGGGTTGAGCAAGAAAGAGCGGCATCGAGAATGACTCCAGGAGTTCCCTTGTGGCGTAGTGGGTTAAGGAGCTGGCATTGTCACTGCAGCAGCTTGGGTTGCTGTTGTGGTGTGGGTTCAGTCCCTGGTGCAGCAACGTCCACATACCAAAACAGAAAAAACAAACAATCAAACAAAACAACAACAACAAAACGACTCCAAGGATTTCAGCCTGAGCAACTGGCACAAGGAGCGGGTTCAGGGAGGCCAAGTTAGGACTGTGGGTGAGGGTGTTAGGTCTGCGGCGCCCGAAACACAATCACATGGCGCGGACAGCAGTCCCTGAGGCTGGAGTGCAGGGAGGGGTCAGGGCTGGACTGGATTCTGGGTGTCATCTATGTGATGGGATTTTAAGATGTGAAGACCAGAAGGTCACTGGAGGAGTGACTGTCCCTAGAGATGGGTTCTGAGGCCTGAGCCCGGAGCACACAAACGTCTCAAGCTGAGAAGGAGGGGTCAGCAGAGCAGGCTGAGGAGGACTAGTCAGACAGGTAGCAGAACCAGAGCATCTGGGAAGCCAAGAGGAGACAGACGCTGGTGAGAGCGCCTGAGCGGATGGAGACCTGGCCTTGGACTGGGCAACGTGAAGGTCCTGGGGGACCCTGACAAAGCTGCTTTGGGGACATGGCGGAGTGAAAGCCGGGTAAGCGGGGGTACCAGAGAGAATACTGGCCTCCTCTCCCACTCGCTCAGCAGTTACTCCAGTGTTTTCCTCCAGTGTTTTGCTATGTCCTCAAGCCTCCTCCTTCCTCACCCCTCCACTGGCTCTCAGGAATCCATCCTGTCTCGTGGTTAATGGAAAGAACAGAGCCTCGGGTCAGAGGCCCCCGGCTTCCACCTCCCGAACCCTCGCCATCTCTTGCCCTTACGCGCTCCTCCCTGCGTCCCTCCTGCCAGGGTGCTGCCTCTGCCTGTGATCCAGACCCTATTCCGCTTCGCCTTCCCGGCGGCCTGACTCCACTCACAACCTTCCGTTCTGGGTGTCCCCACCCACCCCCTCCGCTCACTGGCACTTCCCAGCATTAGACATCGTGATGGTCAAGCCTGTACTATCTTAGAATTTTTTCCCTTGAGCGCATTTCTCTTTCCAACAAAGCTCCCGGTTTCCTTCCTCTGCCAGTCTTCTTAGAACAGTCTACACAGGGTACCTTTCTGGGCTCACCTCCTGGTCAGAGGCACGTGGGGAGCAAGCTGGGGGTGCAGGTGCTGACCCTGGGTTCCTTCTCACAAAGGGGCACCATCTCAGGCATGAGCGGCAGAGAAAAGGTGCCAAAGGGAGATGCCCCCTCAATGGGGTCTGCTCCCTCAATTATGGAACCTGGCGCCCCGCTCCGTCCTTCTCCCAGTGCAATCTCATTGTGACTCCCACTTCTTCATGAAGACATCTTGAAAGATGCCTCTTGTGACCCCCCAGAGACAGAGGGGCCCCTGCACCCAAGAGAGAACACGGGACAAGATGAGGGCAGGTGTTCCCCCAGGATGCGTGTCAGAGACCAGAAGCCCACCACCGTCACAGCCCAAACCTGGAGTCAGGCTGGAGCAGGTGGAAAAAAAAGGCATAGGTCAAGGTTGGAGGCTCAGAAATCAGGCTGCCAAAGGGACAAAGGAAGTGGAGGCCTTCTATGTGGTGCATGAATGAGGCTGAACATCTCGGTTTAACGGAAACACATGTAGGACTGATCGTTTGTACCAAAGAAAGATGCCAAGTGTCAGCCTTGGGCCAGGTTCAGGGATTGTGAACCAAGCCCTGAACCTGAACCCTGGAGTTCTCGTCCCCAAATGTGCTAGAGGCAATCAGCTGGAGTTGGAAGTCCAGTGCCCTGGCCCTCAGCCCCACAGCCCACACCCACCTCCTCCCCTCCGCAGCCTCCGCCCCTTCCATAGAAGAGGCAGAGGCTGCAAACATTATCACCGCACCCCCAGCTCCACGGGTTGGAGAGGGGAGCTGAATATTCAGTATCTGGGGAGACAATAAAAATCCCAGGAAGAACCTGGCTAAGGCAATTACCTCTGCATAAATGCATATATTATTCATCCGTGGCTTTGAATATATAAATAATACTGATACAATTTGCATGCGTTAAAAGGAGATGTAATTACCCACTGATGCCTGTGAGCGCCTGGTACCCACCGGCCACATCCCAGGCCTGCTGCCCCACCCCCAGAGCCCACCTTTGCCCTTTCTGGTGGCAGAATACATCACACAGGAGTTTCCTGCAGGGTAAGACGGCCCGTCTTTGATGTCCTCGGGCTTTGGTCAGAGTGTGCTTTTTTTTATGAGCCTGGGGGCTACAGTGGCTCTCCAATTCTATTCTTAAAACTGGGCTAGTTTAATATTATTACTAAAATAATCATTTCTCTTTTTGTTTGATTTTTTTTTTTTGTCTTTTTAGGGCCACACCCACGGCACGTGGAGGTTCCCAGGCTAGGGGTCTAATGGGAGCTAGAGCTGCCAGCCTACGCCAGAGGCACAGCCGTGCCAGATCTGAACCGTATCTGTGACCTACACCACAGCTCATGGCAATGCCGGATCCTTCACCCACTGAGCAAGGCCAGGGATCAAACCCGCAACCTCATGGTTCCTAGTCGGATTCGTTTCCGCTGCACCATGACAGGAACTCCAAAGTAATTATTACTCTTTAAAAAAAAATCACACTTTATTGCACAAATAATGGACATTCATTGTATAAAATTTGGGAAATAACAAATTCTTTTTGAAAAAGAAAACCTCACTCTGTCTGCTGCCCAGACATTAGCATAATCCATGTTTGTCTTACTTTCTGCCAGTCTCATTTTTCCTCTGCATAGATAAACTTTCTTTTTACAAGTTTAGGATATTATACATAATGTTTTGTAACCTGCTTTTATTTTCTGTAATATGTCATTAGCAGGTGAAGAAATACAAAAGGCGCATAAATATGAAAAGATGCTCAACCTCAGTAGTAATTAAGAAAAATACAAATGACAATAATAGCTAGACGAAAACATTCACCTATCACATTGTTAAAGATTTAAAATAATAATACCCATGGCTGGTGTATGCATGTAGAAACAGGTTCTCCCAAACAATTGTTGCTGGGAGGAATGTAAATTGGAATACTTTTTTGGAAGGGTAATTTAGCAATATGCTTAAAAATATGCATGCCTCTCAGCCTCTGAAAATCTACATCTTAGAACTTAAATAATCACACGGATAGAGGATAAAGCAATGTGAATAGCAGTGTTTTATCATAACCAAAAATTAGGAACAACTTTAAAAGTCCAGTGTTAGGAATTAGTATAATAAGTTATGGTCTGTCTACAAAGCAAAATTCTACACAGCCAGCCAATTACAGTGAATGCACACACACACACACACACACACACACACACACAGAAAAATACCCCATATATATGATCAACAGTAAAAGAGTTGTTCCCAAAATATGATGTGGGGACTTCTGGCTAAATGTGGCAGGTTGAAAAAAAAAAGTGTCTTTTTTTTTCTACTTCCTTCTGAAATCCCACTAAAATAAAATAAAAGGAGTGGGAACGACATAAACCACAAAGACAAAGTGACTGTAAGAGGCCTATATCTAGTCACCTATGATGGAACATGATGGAGGATAATGTGAGAAAAAGAATGTATGTACACGTGTGACTGGGTCCCCTTGCGGTACAGTAGAAACTGACACAACACTGAAAACCAGCTATAATGGACAAAAGAAAAATCATTGTAAAAAAGAGGCGGTAAGAGATATCAGCACACTTTGGGGAAATGGAATGAGGATGAGGAGTTAGAAAAGCTGGAAATGAGGCACGTGATGAGTCAGCAGAGGGGATGCCAGCAAAGAGCGCCCCAAAGCCCAGGACCCCAGAAAGATGCAGGAACTGGGGCATCTGCCTTCAAGGATGATGGGACTGGGGTGTGTGGGGGGGTGGCTGGAGCTTGAGCCACCCCCCCACACCGAATGTTCGGTACTCATTCAACCAATACTGCGCATCTGCTGCTCCAGATTTCTGCGTTCATGGAGCCTACATTCTAGCTGGGAAAAGAGACCACGAATCAGTGAAACATAAAGGCTTATTAGACAGTGATATGAGCTTGGAAGAAAAATGAAGGTGAGAAAACAATAGGGAATATTACATGCGGAGGGGTGTAAGACCCTGAGAAGGTTACAGCTAAGTAATGAGTTGGAAGGGGTGAGCCATTCAGAAAGCTGAAGAAAGACTGTTTCCATCAGAAGGAACAGCAAGCACAAAGGCCCTGGGGCTGTGGCGGGTGGATTTAGTTGATAATCTATAGAAAGAGCTGTCAGATCTTCTACCCCTGTCCTGGCCTATTTTTTGTAACCTACACAGCAAGTGTCCCTCCCCTGCCCAGCATGAGACTAGATGTTTGTTTGATGGACAAATCAGAAAAGCTAGACCCAGGGACCCTGGCCAAGAGGAAGGTGAGAGAGAGGCCCTATTCCTCTCTCGAAACCAGAGCCTGCATGCTAAGTGGTACGCCTCCAGCCCTACCCAGCTCCTTGTGCCACTTACCTCCAAAAGCTCCAATAGTCATGAGTCTACCTCCAGGAGGAGATGGGGAGGATTTTTGAGCTGGTTTTTGTTTTGTTCATGTTCTGATTTTGAGAAATATAAGATCTTAGAGAAAATACAGGGATACTAACATTTGGGCTGTTCCCAGTGGAATGGCCACAGCCTCACCTGGGCACTGCCTGGTGAAGCCCACCAGTTGACAGACTGTGCCCATGCACACAGGGTTTCTAAATTGCTTTAAAATTCCTACTCTTAAATATGAAAGAAAATGAAAAAGCTTACTGCACATCACCTTCTGGTATTTAATAGGGTGGTCAGCCCTCAAGATGAAACATAGAGGCTCAAACCAACAGAGACAAAGGGGTCAGAGACAATGCAGAGTAAAAGAAAATCTTAAAAAAAAAAAAGAAATTAAATTCATCAGAGGGTGAGAGAAGATGTTGCCACCAGGAACTATATGCTATATAAGAGAAAACAGGGAAAGACAGAGCTCTGCCAGACACAATAAGAGAAATTTTAAAAGACAAAGAGAGGAATTTGAAGATGAAATTGAAGGTGTCTCCTGGGGAGGGGCTCCTCTCCCCAAAGGAGCAGAAGTTTTAAAAGAGGGGGAAAAGGTTAAAAACTTAGAGAGTCAATTAAGGAAATTTAACATCTCACTACTGGGGATGCCAGAAAAAAGGAAAACAGAGCACACAGCAGGGAGGAAACTATCAAAGAAACAATAGAAGACAAGTTCCCAGAATTTAAGGACGTGAGTCTACCAACAGAAAAATCCACTGAAGATCCAGAGCAGGGAATGAAAAAGCCCCACGTAAGACTCATCACTGCGACATTTCAGAGTTTTAAGCTTTCCAAATCAATCCTAAAAGATTCCACAGAAGGAAAGAAACAGACCACACACAGAGAATGGCATCAAAGTTCTCAACAGCAGCAGTGAAACCGTAAGACAACAGAGCAGATGTCATCATGGTTTTGAGGGGAAATGATTTTTTAATCTGGATGTCTCTATGTGGCCCAAATACTAACCAACTGTGAGAGGAATAAGACATATTCAAAAAAGTAAAGCCTTAGGAGTTACTGTTGTGGTGCAGGGGAAATGAATCTGACTAGTATCCTTGAGGATGCGGGTTCAGTCCCTGGTCTTGCTCAGTGGGTCTGGGGTCCGGCATTGCCATGAGCTGTGGTGTAGGCTGCAGACATGGCTCAGATCCCGTGTTGCTGTGGCTGTAGCATAGGCTGGCAGCTTTAGCTCCCATTCAACCCCTAGCCTGCAAACTTCCATATGCCAAGAGTGTGGCCCTAAAAGGAAAGAAAAAAAAAGAAAAAAGAAAGTTTTCCCATACACCCTTTTCAGGAAGTTATTGAAGGATAGACTTCATGAAATAGAGGAAGAAAAGAAGGGAGGGAGAAGTCTCAGGGTCTAGGACACAAGAGAGGCTTAAGAGTAGGTGTTCCGACACCAAGAATTGGCAGAACCCCTGAGGTATCTGGCCATGTGAAAAAGCATATTCAGAAGATGTATAATTATTTTGAACAGTGAATTATGATAGAGACATAAAAAGCAAAATGAGGAGTTCCCGTGGTGGCGCAGTGGAAACAAATCCGGCTAGGAATCATGAGGTTGCAGGATCGATCCCTGGCCTCGCTCAGTGGGTTAAGGATCCAGTGTTGCCGTGAGCTCTGGTATAGGTCGCAGATGTGGCTCGGATCCTGCGTTGCTGTGGCTGTGGCTGTGTCCAGCAGCTGTGGCTCCAATTCGACCCCTAGCCTGGGACTCTCCATATGCTTGGGGTATGGCCCTAAAAAGCAATAAATAAATAAATAGCAAACTGAGTTTAAAAAATCCAGTGGCTATCAACTCTAAGTTGCAGAAGAAAGGAAATATAAATACAGAACACTAACTGGCTCAGCAGTGATGTTACATACTAACTGTGACAGCCAAAGAAGAGAACTCAACTAGACCCACCCAGACATCTAACCTACAGAACTGAGAGCTAATAAATGGATGATGTTTTTAGCTACTAAATGCATGATGATCTGTCATGTAGAAACAGAAAATGCAATAGCAATACAGCTTACAACAGAAGCTCATGAGTTTTCAGGTCCGATGGCTGGTTCCTCTAGTCTTAGCTGGGCTCACTCAACTGTCTCTGGTTAGCTATGGGTTGGGTAGGCTGCGACATTTCAGAGTTGCAGGTTCGGTCCCTGCCCTTGCTCAGTGGGTTAATGATCCGGCGTTGCCGTGAGCTGTGGTGCAGGTTGCAGATCTGGGCTGTAAGCTGCAGATCTGGGCTGTAAGCTGCTCCTGGATGGCCTCTGCTGGGATGACTGGGTTTTGCCTCACGTAGTCTCTCAGCCTCTAGAAGTATTGGTCATGTTTGTTCTTCTAACAGCTGGACAGGGTTCTGACTGAGAGTGGGAGCTGCTAGGCCTCTTGAGCAACCGGCACATCATTGCTTCTGCTGCATTCTACTGACCAAAGCACATCAGAAGATCAGTCGGGATTCAAGGGGTGGAAGACAGACGTGTCCTCTTGAGGAGTTTCTGCAAAGTCACATTGCCATGGGCATAGGCACTGGGAAGTGGAAAACACTGGGACCATAATCAAGCTCCCTCACTATCATCCCTGAAAACCCCCTGCACTGAATCTCAACACAGTACTAATGTACCCTCTGTCCCCATGGTTGCTGCAATCTGCTGATGCCATGTCACTCCTCCTAATTTCTTATTGATCGTAGCTCCTGGTTTACTGTGACTCTCTTCAACATTACTTATGTCCAACAATGACCCTGCTCATATTTGGGGCTCTCAGTGTCCAATGTCTTCTCCTCCTATGATCTCCTCCACCCTACCTCAGCCACTCTACCCTATCGGCATACACCCGACTTTTTCATGACCAGCAGCCCATCCCTAATTTCCACTTCATGCACCTCACTCTCTGAACGTCACTTCTGTCTCTCCAGCACATTCTTTCTAGTGCCTCATCTCCAACTATCAATCAACCGCATAGGGACTTACAATTGTTGTTAAATCCAATTCCTTTCCAGGCTTCCAATCAGCTCAGTGTAACTGGAGAAAAACACACAATGATGCCCACTGCTCTCACTTTACAATGCTGAGTCTCAATGGGCCTTGGCTGAGCAACTGTACTTTATGTCTCCCAGTCCACTCCTTTTCCCACCTTCTAGACCCTTTCCAACCTTCTCCAATTTCCTCCTCCAACAGCTCATCTGCCATCCTCTCTCTTTCAGAACCCATTACCACATCTATCCACCTCCCAGCATATGTACCCATCTACCCTTTGGCTTCCTTCCCATCACTCCAAAGCAACTCTCCAGCCCTCTGCTTTAGCATTAGCTTCTACCTTCTTGTGACTCCAGGGAATTGCCCAGGAATTCTCCCCTCTCTCTCCTTCATCACCACATTTCCCTCCCCAAGGATCATTTCCATCATCATCTCATGAACATGATGGCATTTCTCTTCTCTTACCAAAAAAGAAAAAAAAAAAAAAAAACAACAACCAAGTATTGATTCCATCTCCCCCTCCAGTACCATTTCCCAATTTCCTTTTGTAGCAAAATGCGCAAAAGTGTTATCTATACCCATTTTCTCCACTTTTCCCCTTCCAGCCTCTCCTAAACCTACTATTCCTCATAAACCAGTCACATGTAAGCCACCAGTGACCTCCATGCTGCTAATTCTGGGGGCCAGTCCTTGCTCCTCACTTCCCATTCAGCATAGGTATTCATCCCCATAGAAACGTGTTCTTCACTTGGCTCCAGGACAGCACATTCTCCTGGCTTTCTTCCTACCTCACAACTGCTCACCTGTTTTACCGAGACACCTGTCTAATTGCTCTGTGCTTTCAGTCTTGTTCTCCTGCCCATTCTACTCTCACATCCAGAAAGAGCTTCCCAAAGCCCAAATCTCGTTCCTGTAGAACCCAGTGAGAGCAGACCTTCTTAAACCAGTGCATGGTACAAATATTATCACCTTAATTTTGTGCCATCACATGAAAAAGGTTAGGAAGAACTGACCTGGAGATTTTCCTAAAGTATTTTTTTACAGGATGAGCCGAGGGCTAGAGACTTGCCAGGTCTTTTCCTATATGTGAAAGCACATCAGCTGCTTTCATGCTGGACAACACAGGCATGCAGTCATATGCCACAAAATCTTTGCTTCACATCTCTGTAGGTTTTGCTTTATTGGGTTTTGGGGGGGGGGCGATGTTTGTTTGTTTTGTTTTTGCTCTTCAGGGCCGCACTCACGGCATATGGCAGTTCCCAGGCTAGGGGTCAGATCGGAGCTACAGCTGCCAGCCTACACCAGAGCAATGTGGGATCTGAGCCACATCTGGGACCTACACCACAGCTCATGGCAATGCTGGATCCTTAACCCACTGAGCGAGGCCAGGGATCGAACCCACATCCTCATGGATCCTAGTTGGGCTCATTACCCACCGAGCCACAAAGGGAACTCCTATTGTTTTGTCTTTAGCATTTTGAACCAGTCTGAGCAAGTCTAATTTGGTCTCTTTTGGAGACAACTTTTTTTGTCTCGTATATCCCTATGGGGTTTTACTCTCAAAATAAAAAATAGGGGATAAGCAATGAGATCTTGCTGTATAGGCTTGGGAAATCTATCTAGTCAAGTGTGATGGAGCATGATGGAGGATAATGTGAGAAAAAGAATGTATATATACGTATGTGTGACTGGGTCACTTTGCTGTATAGTGGAAAATTGAAAGAACACTGTAAACCAACTATAAGGAAAAAAAATCATTAAAAAAACATGATTGTGAATAAAAAAATGACTATTATCTCTAAAAACAAATTTGTGCTATTTAATCCATATGTTTACTAATTTCTTCATTTTTGAAAAGTTTTCTTCCATTATATTTTTAATATTACTTCTGGTTCATTTTCTTCTCCCTTGCTCAAGAATGTCAATTATTTCAGCAATACCTATGAAGTAATTATTGATTAGCAATTAATGGGTCCTTCTTCTCTGTCATTTCTATCAATCATTTTTAAAAACTGTTTTGCTTAACCCTGGCTTTCAGAAGAGTTTCTCAGGTTTTCCTCTACAACATAGATTCCATTTTCTGCAGCATCTATTTTTTAAGAAAATTACCATGTCTAACGTTGATTTTAACTATGTGATTTTATTTTTATTTCCTTTTCCAGTATTTATAGATCTGAAGCTACTGTACTTTCATTTCTGCTAACCTCATTGCTAGATTTCTTTTCAACTCCATCCTTGGTCTTATCAGCTTCTGTTTTTATGATGTTCATGTTTTTCCGGACTTTTTTTTTTTTTTTTTGTCTTTTTAGGGCCACACCTGCGGTCTATGGAAGTTCCCAGGCTATGGGTCGAATCAGAGCTCTAGATACCGGCCTACGCCACAGCCACAGCAATACTAGATCTGAGCCACATCTGCAACCTACACCATAGCTCATGGCAACGTCAGATCCTTAATCCACTGAGTGAGGCCAAAGATCAAGCCCTGCATCCTCATAGACACTAGTTGGGTTCATTACCACTGAGCCACAACGGGAACTTCTCTCCTGACTTTTTCATGAGAACAAAGCAAATACTTTCTAAATTTACTTTTGCTTCCTATGGCAAAATTTCTCTAAAAATTTGTGATTCTCATACAGTCTCCACAGGTCACAGTGCAGAGGCTTTTTATAGCCTAGTGCTGCTCCCACTTTCCCTGGTTACGCATCTTTAGCATTTACAAAAACGAGCTGAAGGCTCCTCTCTGCCTCCTCACGAGTCTCACAAAGGAAAGTCAGGCCCTGCGAACGGGGCCCCAGGTATTGGTCTCATGGGCTCTTCTTTCTTAATTTCATGACCTAATGTGGATATTGTGACGTAAGGACTCTCCTAATGGAGCTGCCAGATCCTGAGGAGCACGTTATATTCCTGGGTACTCGGAACCGTCTGTAGCTCCTTCCTTGCAGGAAATAATGAATGAACAACGACGATTCCCAGAATGCACCTTTCCTCCCTTCTCCCACTATTCTTTCTGGTTCACTTTCCTCAAGAGCCTCTCAACCCCACATTGTTGGCACCCAGGAGCACTTCACTGCTGGGAAAGGTACCTCAAGGAGGCCTTAACTTTAGAGGTGGGAGAATGATGCAGGGGATGGAGAGGCTTCCTTGAAATGGCGACTGGAAATCTTGCCTATGGGCTGGCAGGTTTTTGAACAGGAGCCCTGGGCCCAGGCGCTACTGAAATGTGCCTTTCTATTTTGTGTCATATTTGAGATGGTAAGTGACTATTAGGCATATCCAGAAAGTCCTCTGGCTTATTTTTTATAAACTGGCAGACTTTCGGTTATGTTTTAGAGGCCCTCAAATCCATCTCATCATTTTATCCAGAACAATATGTTAGGTATACTAATAGTACCCCATTTTACAGACAGGAACCGTGAAACTCTGCAAAGTTATAAAAATGTTTCCAAGGTCACCCAGCTAGTGAGTGACAGCTAGGAGTCAAGGACAGAACTAAATAGAACTAAATGCCTATTTTTCTCTCTCTGTTTCTTTTCCCCTCTCTTTGAATAGAAGTGACATCTCCATAACATACAAGTAACCACTTAAAAACATATAATTCAGTGGCAGTTAGTGCATTCACAGGGTTTTGCAACCACCAACTTCATCGAGTTCCCAAACATGTCATCGCCCCCGAATAAAACCCCAAACCCATTAAGCAGCCACTCTGAGTTCCCCTTGCCCATGCTTTTAATCACTCCTTCTCAGCTGTGCTGGAAACTCCATCTTTGCTGGTGGCCCTGCTGCCACCGGGGTGGAGGAAGGATGAACCTTGTCACCCTGTCTGCCTGGGGCCCCTCCCTGAGAGCCTCCAGCAGCCTTGCCCAGGCTGGTCCCCTCCCCTGCAGGGGGAAGAAGCCCTAGCCCGGGTCAGTCTGCTCCCTACATGAGCTCTGCAGCTTGAAGCCAGCCCTTCCTGATGCCCCATCCTTACGGCGAGCTGCCTACCTCAGTTTCCTTTCCAGGCCCAGCACTGCTCTTTCATGCAAGGCCTGGAGTCCTGCTTAAGTGGATTCCAGGCTCTCTGCCCTTCTTGCCACCTCCAGATTGAAATGAGGAGCAGGAGGCCCCCTGAGGCCATGCAGCTTGGAGCACAGAGGCCCACCGTCCCCAGTCCTGCTCCACCCCACCCCTGGCCCAGCATCTACTCTCCCCTCTTGATGTGTGGTCCTGCACAGCCCCCCTTGGGGGGTCCCACTGTCTGAGGAGACAGCTCTCAGCCCCATGATATCCTCTGTTAGCCAGAGTTCCTCATAGTTGATGGCTGTGAGGGGTCACTGAGCCTCCCGCCCAGGCCGAGCACAAGTCCATCAACTTGACCACGCACACTTGGCAGCAATCCACGTGTCCCTTTGGAACCCTCTGTCTCCACAGAGAAAAGCTTCTGGAGCCAAATCATCTTCTGTCTGACCTTGCTGCAGCCAGAGAGCAACCCCCCAGACAGGTCACCTGCTGGACTCTGGGTTTAGCCCACATTAATGGCCACGCCGTGGCCTGAAATCAATGAGGAGACGCGAGGGCTTCTCCCATTTGCCAGGCTCAATGGCAGCATAGTTGATGGGGGTGGGAGGAGAGGGTTTGCTCTTCCCTTCCTGGCTGAGTCAGCCAGGCTCGGAGCCTTGCTCGTGTGGGGTCTGTGTCAACAGACTGCAGGAGGGGAGAGGAAGGCCTGCCCAGGATTTCGGATGCTTGGTGCACGGCGAGAGTCATCAGCATTACCGCAAAGGCCCCAGGCCGAGGGCAAGGGCAGGTCCGTGGCTAAGGGCGGGGCTTGGGTTCAGCCAGGTGACTTCAGCTGTGTCACCTCCCATGTCTTTCCTGACATCTCTCGGTTCCCTTATATAGCGTCTGTGCTTTTCCGAGTTGGGAAGACAAAAATGAGACGATGTGTGTGAGGTGTCTGACAGCGAGCCTGGCTCATAACAAACTCAATCAATGCCAACTGCATCTCTTTAGGGTGAGCCGGCCTTGGAGGCATTATTTATTATTGTTATTATGGATTATAGAACGCTATACGTGCTGTCTGTGGGATGGGAAAGTATGAAAGTTTACATACATTTCCCCCCCCCTCCCGCCCTAGCTCACCAGCCCCTCACTGAGCATCTCCTTAGGGCTAGAGGTGAATCAAGGGAGACGCTGCCTGGGTCTAACAAGGTCAGTATGTTGCCTCGTGCCTGTGTGTGTGTGTGTGTGTGTGTGAGAGAATAGATGCACGGCTTGGGGTGCTGTCTCCATGTGCCTGAGTTTTCTGTGCAGGAGTGTGGCCATGTGTCTATGAGTCAGCTTGGGCTGAATGGGTTAAACAGCAGACATGTATTTTCTCACAATTTCGGAGGCTAGAAGTCCATGATCAAGGTGCTGGCAAACGCACTTCCCAGGGAGAGCTCTCTTCCCGGCTTGGGGATGGCCACCTTCGCACTGTGTCCTCACCTGGCCTTTCCTCTGCACACACAGAGGGGTCGGGGAGATCGCTGGTGTCTCCTCCTCTTTTCATAAGGGCACCAGTCTTATGAGATTAGGGCCCCATCCTTATGAGCTCATTTAACCTTTAATTACCTCCCTAAAGGTCCTGGGTCCCACTTGGGGTTAAGACTTTAACATAGGAATCTGAGGGGGAGGGCACAACTCAGTCCATAGCAATGTGGGACTTGTGTGTGTGAGAGTGTGTGTGTGTGTGTGTGTGTGTGTGCACGCATGCTCATGGGAATATATATACCTCTGTCCTGCGTTAATGCCCATGTGTCTCTCCGCACGTGTGTTTGTGTCTCTTCGTGCAGCTGTGGGGGAGGGGACGGTGAGGAGCCGCACCTGCCAATCACCCCCTCCCACCTGAGGCCGGGGCGCCCACGGAATCAAGCGTGGGCTCCTCTCTGCCGATCAAGATCTATAAATAAAGTTGTCTCCCTGGCATGTTCCACACCACACGCAGCTCTTTAATAAAATTGGCTGAGATTTGTGGATAAGCCTGAAGCAAAGTCAATGCTCGGTGTCAATCCCACGCTAAGAGGGGCCTTCAGGGGTCAAGCTGCTTCCTGTATATGATTCCATATCAAAGATATGTCAGCCGGGTGCTAACCAGCTCCCGGAGCACACGGAGACCGGGCTCTCTGACCAGGTTCCCTCCGGGGTCCTGGGGCTGCCTAGGGTGCACTTGGTAAGTGGGGAACGGGGAGGGGCAGAGACACAGCAGCTTCTGTCTGGGACTCAGGGACTCCTCCCAGGCTTTGGGACAAACTCCATCTTCCACCGCTGAGCTGCAGGAAGGAGGGGAGGCTGGAAGCTTCTCTTCGACACTGCTGTCCCTCAGGTCTAGAAGGGGCAGGTTTTAAGGGGTGCCGTCAGCCTCTCCCTGGATCTCTGCTAGTCTCCAGAGGCTGCAAGGAGCCTCGGCCCAAAGCGCCCCCCTCTGCCCGCCCCCAGTGTTCCAAGGGCAGGTAGGGCCCCCGCTGGTGGCCGCAGCAGCCCAGGTGTGCAGAGTAGCAGGGCACTGGGTCCACGCCAGGCCACTCGGGGAGGAAGAACATCTAATAGGCATGCTGGCCACACCTGGTGAGGCAGAAAGAGGGGAAATCAAAAGAAGTTTGGTTTAATTAAGTATCAGGGAAGATTTATGCAACTTCCTCTCCTTGTCATAAATATTAATGAGGGCAGTCAGCAGCCGGCTCCTGCAGCATCCACGACATACTTGCCAGCTGGGGAGAGCTGAGGAGGATGGGGCTGGAGGTGAGGCGGGCAGCAGCTGCCCCTCTGCGCACGCGGGCACACGCACACACATGCACACACACACACAGTGGGTCTAGCAGCTCTTACCTGGGGCAGATGGCAGGCTGAGTCCCCTTCCAAGTATGTGGCCACTTGGCCAGTAGGTCCAGGAAAGGGAGGCAGCCCCTTCTTGCCTCCTGGTCAGGCTGGAGTTTGGGGCAGGGCTCCCCTTAGCCTCAGTGCCCTCACCCCTCACCCTCGAGTCCACTCTGGCCTGAGGTGAGGCATGAGTATAACAGCGAGTGACGGGGTGGGAATGCTTGAGGGGACCAAGGGGCAGCGCCCCAGGGTTGGGGGTCTAGGAGTGGAGAGGGGGTAGTGTGTGTGAGTGTGAAAGGGAGAGACTAAGAGGGTGAAATGAGAAGTCACATGAAGAGCTGCATTAGAAAAAGACGAATACCATATGATCTTATTTATACCTGGAATCTAATATACGGCACAAATGAACCTTCCCACAGAAAAGAAACTCATGGACTTGGAGAACAGACTGGTGGTTGCCAAGCGGGAGGGGGAGGGAGAGGGATGGACTGGGAACTTGGGGTTGATAGATGCAGACTATGGCCTTTGGAGTGGATAAGCAATGAGATCCTGCTGTGTAGCACTGGGAACTATGTCTAGTCACTTATGATGGAGCAGGATAATGTGCGAAAAAAGAATGTGCACGTGTATGTGTGACTGGGTCACCCTGCTGTACAGTAGAAAATTGACAGAACACTGTAAACCAGCTATAACGAAAAAAAGAAAAATCATTATTAAAAGAAAGAAAGAGCTGCGTTGGGATGGAAAATGGTGGCACGGGGTGGGGCTGGGGCAGGAAGGAAGGGGGGCTCTTGATGGTGAGCAAAGCTTCTTGGAAGGTAGCTGCCAGTCAGGCCTCTGCAGAGAGACAGAACCAGCGGAGGCTGATGATAGGGAACTGGCTGACATGATGCTGACGGCTGACAAGTCCCAAGGTCTGCCTGCAGTCACCAAGTTGGAAACCTAGGAGGACCGATGGTGTCCTTTCGGCCAAAAGCCAGCAGGCTGGAAGGGCCAATGTTTCAGTATGAGTCTGAAGGCAAGGAAAACTGATGACCTAGCTCAGCCTCTCCCTTAAACCCTCAGAACTGTCTCCTCTTACTTTCAAAAGAGTCGGCCTTATTTTTTCCTAGTCAGACCTTCAACTGATGAGACGAGGCTCACCCACTTACCCACAGCGGGGAGGACAATGCTTTACTCAGTCTACCAATTCAAATGCTAATCTCCTCCACGACGCCTCACAGACACACCCAGCATGATATCTGACTGAACATCTGGGCACCCCCTGGCCCAGTCTAGTTGACCCCAAATTAACTATCACAAGCCACCTTGGCTCCATCCAGCAAGGGAGCTCTGGGAACAGCTAGGTCACACCTGCTGCCCTGAGCAAGGCCACCAGGGCACTCACCCCAAGCCCCAGCGTTCTCGGTCATTGTTAAGGGGCTCTGTGCTCTGGGCACAGGGTCAGAGTGCTACTCCCGGGGGCCAGAGCACTGGAAGCGGTAAAGGAATCAGAGGGGCTGGGGGCACGGGCAGGTCTGCTTAGCGTGGCCCTGGCCCTGTGTGGGATCAGGCTGACATGGAGATCGAGGGGAATACGAACTAGGCTCCCTTCTCCTCACTGGACAGATTTTGACAGAGCACCCACTTCATGCCAGACACCGGCTCTCCTGAGCCCCGTTCATAACTGCACCCTGTGTGCTCCAGACCACGGCCTTGGGGTCCCCCAGCAACGCATCAACAGAACTACTGTTGTCATTGCTGTTACAGGCAAGGAGAGGGAGGCCCAGAGGAGTTTCCAAATGTGCCCAAGAAGTGAGCGGGGGCTGGGATGAGAACCCAGGTCTGCGTGGCTCCAGCAACGAGCAGCCGTCTCAGCTGAGGCCGCCATTCCCCAGTATCTATGTGTCTAGTATGCGTCTCTCTAGCTCTGTTGGTGGAAACTGGGAAGACCCAGCTGCTAGATCCCCTCCCCTGACTGCAGGGAGCTGGGGGTGGAAGATAGAATTCAAGACACAGCCACAGCCACCAATCCCCTGACTCCCTCCACACCCCCCACCACCACGCAGGCCAGACCAGTATCTCCCCTTCTCTCACCATCCAAGGCCAGTCAAGCCCAGACTGACACCTCCCCCATGGAGGCCAAAGTTCCCAGAGATTGACAATAATCACTCACAACTTTTTGAGGGCTCCCCTAGTACCAAGCACACAGAATGCACCTTGCACTTAATTTCCAGAATAAGCTTTGAAAAGGAGATGGTCATTATCCCCACTTACTGATGAGAAAGTCAAGGCCCAGAGATGTTCTGTGACTTGCCTGGGGTCACACAGTTGTAAATGAAAGGATCAAATTAGAACTTTTGGGGTCCATGATGCCAAACCCCCACGTGCAAGCCCTAGATTGAAGAATGGTCCCAGCTCAGCATCAGCATCGTCTGGGAACTTGTTAGAAGTGCAGATTCTATGTCCCTCCCGAGAACTCCTGCAACAGAACTCTGGGGGTGATTCTGACGCCCACTCAAGTTTGAGAACCACTGACCCAGGTTAAGTTAAGCTACCTTCTGCACCAAGGCTCCCAGACTCACTCAACAAAATGCAGGACCCCGGACCTGGGGATGCTGCTGTCTCCGGGTCCTGCTCTCTGAGCTGACAAGGGGCAGGGAGGGGGCAGACCCACACCCTCTACCGCACGGTGTCTTCTCCTGCCCCCACCCCAATTCCCACCCAAGCTTCTGCTCTATCCACAGCCCCAGTGTCTTTCTCCTTATCCAACTTTCCCCCTTATCAACGAAGGTGGCCTCCTTTCTGGTTCTTCTGGCCCCAGGCTTCAGCCTGGGCTTGGGCCGCCCCTCATAGCTCCTCTGACTCCCGTGGTCAGCTGGGCCCCATACGCAGGCCCCACTCTGATGGGCGGCCTCCCATGGGCCGGCCCCAGAGCCAGTGGGGGTCCAAGACTGGCCATTCCGCAGGCTCTGCACTGCGCACCTTCCCCACCTTCCCGGCACCAAATGTGAACCAGCCTCTAGGGATACACAGGGACGGCAGCCTGGGGAGCCTGTCAGTTAGCTCTGCTGTGTGACAAAACACCCCAAATCTTGGTGACTTAAAATAACCACCACTTGCCATGGCCCCTCATGTGTGGGTGGGCCAGGCTCTGCTGATCTAGGCTGCCTTCCCTCCTGCATCTCCAATCAGGAGCACGGAGGCCGCCTGAGATGCTGACCAGCCTGGGGTGATCTCATCCACATCTGGCACAGCTGCTCTCAACTGCTGTCGGTGGTGATGGGGTGTCCAGGGCACTAGCCCGGCTTTCTGCATAGCCATGGCATGGTTCCAAGAGACCATGCAGGAGAGGGCAAAGCCTCTTAAGGCACAGGGTTGGGACAGACACAGCATGGCTTCCTCTGCTGCCTTCTACTGGCCAAAGTTACAAGGCAATGAGTAGGCAAACAGAGTTACCTCCTGATAGCAGGTGCTGCCAGGCCACATGACAAAGGGTGTGGATATGGCAAGGGGTGAAGAATAGAATTGGAGGCATTTTTGCAGTCTCACTAAACCTCCTTCTCTAAACCCCACTTTGGCCTGATGGCTTTCCAGACCCCACTTTGGCCTGAGGGCTTTACCTGCCAGCTATCATTCCAAGAAAGAGAGAGAGGGACCAGGCCCCTCACACTTGCCCACATCACTGAATGAGAAGCTCCCATGGTCCAGTTCCCCTCTGCCTCCAGCCTCACCCCTATCACCATTCCTGTTCCATCTCAGTGGACATGGAGCTGCCATGGGTGAGGGAAGGGGACTGGTAAATATACATCGAGGTCTAGTGCTGGGCCCAGCTAGGACAAAGAGGTCAATATCGCCTTCCTGCAGCCCCGACCTACAGTGTTTGGGCAAACCCTCAAGGGATTGCAACTTCTTTGCCAGATTCACTTGGTGTCTAGAGGGGTGGGTGAGAGACCTGTGCCAATCCACCTGCTACAGGTGCCCTGGTGCTGTTACCTGGGGGTGGGGGGCACAGCTACCTCCTTGAGACACTCTGGAGTGTGCACCTAACCTGTCATTCCTTGTGTGCCAGGGGTCAGGGAACAGGCAGCCCAGAACCTGGGAAGCAAGGAGGCTGGACTGTGCATGACCCAGACACCAGGCCCCGGTGAGCATCCCATTATCCCATCAAACTTCACTTACAAAACACAAACACAAAATAAAATCAGGAAGAATTCTGAGACAGCAGTGTCTTCTCAGCCTTAGATTCAAGAAATAGCTTGACTGAAGACATGAAAACAACAAAGGTATCCATCAACAGAGGAATGCATAAGAAGGATGTGCTATGTATACAACAGAATATTACTCAGCCGTAAAAAAGAAGGAAATAATGCCATTTGCAACAACATGGATGGACCTAGAGATTATCATACTAACTGAAGTTAAAGACAAATATTACATTGTATCCCCCACATGTGGAATCTAAAAAATAACACAAATGGATCTATTTACAAAATAGAAACAGACTCATAGACATAGAACACAAATTTATGGTTACCAAAGGGGAAAGGCTTGGGGAGGGATAAATTAGGACTATGGGATTAATAGATACACACTACTATACATAAAATTAACAACAAGGATCTACCGCATAACACAATATCTTGTAATAACTTTTAATGGAAAAGAATCCGAAAAAATATATATCTGAATCACCTTGCTGCACATCTGAAACTAACACAATATTGTAAGTCAACTGTACTTCAAGAAAAAAGAAAAAGGAAGCAGCTAGGCTTAGTTGTGTTTCTCCTTTGGGGAATATTTTTGGGACAGTGGAAGGGAGAGAAACCTTAGGTAAACATGAACCTTTTCCCTCATGTTCCTGTTATATACTTACAGATTCTGAGGGGAAAAGTTTCAATTTAATTGGTAAGTCATGAAATAATGTTTAAAATGTCGCTTTTATATTAAACACGTGTGTGCATTTAAATAGAGAGATAGATGAAAGGGAATGCAAAATGTATGTGACTTTTTAGAAAAAATAATCAATAGTGCTTTGCTTGCAATAGGCCACTACGGGCTGTGCCCCCAGATCTTTTGGCAATATATTCTATTCTTTTGTGTTTTAGGGCCACATGGGTAGAAATGTTTGGTTCATACCCCCAGGGTTTCATTAGACCTCAGCAAGGTCAAGTTCCTGCTTATCTCTCTGAACCTGACTGTTTTCATCTACTGAATGAAGCACTTCGATTTCAATTCAGACTATCAGATTATAAGGTAACTTTACAATGTGCGTGTGTTTCATTCATTTTTTACACTTTGTGCCTATTGCAGTGCCCAGCACATAGTAGATGCTCAAGTAATAACTTTTGAATAAAACGAGGTTGACATCTGGCTAGTATTTCTGTAGAATAAATTCCTAAAAGGGTATGTACTCTTTTAAAAAAAGAATTATTTTTTAGAGCAGTTATAAAATTGAGAGGAAAGTACAGAGACTTCCCATATACCCCATGGCACCCCTCCTATTATCAACCTTCTCCACCAGAGTGGTACCTTTTGATGAACCTAAGCATCAGCATCACCCAAAGTCCATGGTTTTCATCAGGGTTCATCCTTTAGTGTTGTACATTCTGTGGGTTTAGACAAATGTATAATGCCATGTATCTATCATCATAGTATCATACAGAGTTTTTGCACTGCCCTAAAATTCCTCTGCACTCTGCCTGCTTATCCATCCCCCCAATTCTTTCCCTGAGCAACCGCTGATCTTTTTACTCCATTACTTTTGCCTTTTCCACATGTCCTATAGATGGAATCATACCACTTATTAAATACTCATTTCCCCCTTTGATAAAAAATGCTGCCTTTATATGTTAAATTCTCATTTTTTATAGGATAAATTTCTGGATTCTATGATCCATGGGCCCAGCTTTGCCATCCTTATCCCACGGCCAGTGGCTGCTATGTCCTAACAACAAGTGAAAAAGCTAAGCACCCTGAAAAAATCAATAACTCTTCTTGGATCTGTAAGAGGGGTGAGGATACAGGGGAAACCAATGCCCCTACATTCAGAGGAAGAGAGGTGAAAGGAAGGAGTCACAGCTCACCCGAGCAGAGATCCACATGGAAGCCACACAGGAACCAGTGCTGAGGAGGAAATTCTGGGCTGTAATTGACGAATTGCTGGAGGCTCCGTGTGGACACGTCTGAGAGGCAAAAAGTCCAGAGGGACCTCCACAGTTTTTTGACACCATGAGGTTGACCAGGTTCCCACAGTCAATCTCGGGACGAATCCTCCTCGTGCTTCTGACAGGGGAAGGAGAAAGGGAACCATTCTGAAGCATGCCCAGGTACTCTGATCTTCTTAACAAGGTCTGCCCTCAGAAGGAACTAGTTCATCAGAGCCTTGCTGATCTGGGAGAGGGAAAAAACCAATTCCAGCGCACTCTAGCCCTCCTGTCTCACCACAGCAGGAGAAAAACATTGAGACACAGGCATGAAGGTCACAATTCAGAGGCACAGGCTCAGTAAAGGATTGAGACCCAATTTCAGGACTAAAGATCACTCCCCCTCCCCCACTCCTCACCATCACGTTACCAAAGGTAGATGTACAGCAGTTACTCTTACCTAGTACATCACACTTGGCTATCAAGGAAAAAAAATCACAAGGCATACGAAGAGACAAAAACCACAATTTGAAGAGACAGAGCCTCAGAACCAGACATGGCAAGAACATTGGGATTATTAGACCAGGGATTTAAAACAATTATGAATAATATGGTAAGGGCTCTAACGGATCAAATCAACCGCATGCAATACCAGATGGGCCAGGTAATCAGAGAGATGAAAATCCTAGGAAAGAACAACAACAACAAAATATCTAGAGATCAAAAACACTGCGACAGAAATGAAGAATGCCTTTGATGGGCTTTTGAGTAGACTGGACGCAGGTCGAAGAAAGACGCTCTGAGCTTGAGGCTATATAAATAGAAACCTCCAAACCTGAGAAGCAAGGAGAACAAAGACTGAAAAAAGCAGAAGAGAATATCCAAGGAATGTGGGATAATTATAAGAGGTATAACACACACATGATGGGAATACCAGAAGGAAAAGAAAGAAAGGACCAGAAGAAATATTTGGAACCATAATGACCTAGGTTTCCCCTGAAATAACATCAGGCACCAAGCCACAGATCCAGAACGCTCAGAGAACACCCAATGTGATAGATGCCAGAAAGATTATATGGAAGCATCTCACTTTCAAACTACAGAGAATCAAAGATAAAAAGAAATTCTGAAAGAAGTCAGAGGGGGAGGAAAACACTTTACCAATAGGGGAACAAAAATAAGAATGACATTCAATTTCTCCTCAGAAACCATGCCAGCAAGAGAAAGCTATGAAATATTTAAAGTGTTAAGAGAAAAAAATCACCAACATAGAATTACATACCCTTTGAAATTACCCTTTAAAAGTGAAGGAGAAATAACTTCTCTGCAACCAAAAATTGAGGGAATTTGTTGCCAGGGACCTGCCTTGCAAGAAATGCCAAAAAGGGTTCTTTAATGAGCAGGAAAATAACATAGGCCAGAAAGGGTGGGAAGTAGTATTATCAGTCAGCTATTGTCACAAAAATCTTATGTAACAAACTACCTCCAAGCATCCATTCTTGCTGACATGTCTGAGCATCAGTGATCTCATCCTGGCTTGCCTGAACTCGGGTCCAAGCTGCAGCTGGGGTCCAGGTGTGTTTGATGTATCTCTCATCTTTTGGACCAGTAGACTAACTGGGGCATGCTTTTCTCATGTTGATGACAATCATGTGACGGCAAGAACACTGCCTGTTTCACACTTCTGCTTTTAAAACATCTACTCATATTCCATTGGCCAAAGCAAGTCATATGGCTGAAACCAATCCCAAAGGGCAAGATGTACGCTTTACCCACGATGAGGACATGTCTAACTGTACCACTGAAATTTGGGTCCAATTCAATCGAATTCAATTTGTCTTGCCTGTTTCATTATATACAGCTAGTGGAACCTGAAACCAACACAGAAGATGAATCTGATTGTAAATTTATGTGAAAAAAATCCTTTAAAATTAGTAAGTTAAAATCAGCAATGATATTCCTAAAGTCATCCTTCACAATCAAGTATGATTTATCCCAGAATTTTGAAGATTACTTACATCTAAGGAACCCACTCTATCAGAAGGAACAATTTAAAAAAAAAACAAAAAACCACAAGTGATAACTTCAATTGATGCAGAAAAGACAATAAAATTTGACACTCATTACTAATTTATACAAGCTCTTTAAAAACCAGGAATAGAAGGATATGCATTAACATACAGACTATGTATCTTAAAACAAGTGAGTTGTATTTATGGGGACACAATAGATGTCCTCTAAAATTAAGAGCAAAATAAGCATGACTACTTCCATTTTTATTCGATATTTTTCTGCCTCATGCTGTAAAATACATAAACAGAGATAAGAGGTCTATTAGAAAGGAGAAGATGAGATCATCATTATTTACAGATGATACAATTATATACCTAGAAAACATAAAAGTATCAACTGAAAAACTCTTAGGATAAATGAGCAGTCAAATACAGGATAAATATTTGAAAATCAATTTTTTTCCCATATGCTAGCAATAACTAGTTACAAGATATATTATAAAATAGATTCTATTTACAATAGCAATAAAAACATAAAATATTTAGCAGTAACCATAAAAAGAATTGTGCAGAAATTATATGTGAAGAATGCTACAAACCTTTATTCACAGATACAGAGTATCGGAAAAACAGAAAGGTATACCATGCCCACGAATGGGAAGAAAAAATGTGAAGATATGAATTCTTTCCAAATTACTATCTAAGTTTAATACAGGTCCATTCAAAAGATGAAATAGTTTACACCAATTTGAGAAGTAATTCTAGTAATTTTTTATCAGGGAAGAATTTTGAGTATAGATAGGGTATTTTGAAAAAAGTGAGGTAACGGTGTTGGGAGCATTAGCTCCATCCAATAACAAAGCTTATTGCACAGTTTTGCAATAATTCAAAAAAGGTGTGATTGTTATCATATTTGACAGACACCTCAAATGCTTTTTATTATTATTATTATTTTTTAATCTTTTTGCCTTTTCTAGGGCCACTCCAGCGGCATATGGAGATTCCCAGGCTAGGGGTCTAATCAGAGCCACAGCCACTGGCCTACACCAGAGCCACAGCAACACGGGATCTGAGCCGCGTCTGTGACCTACACCACAGCTCACGGAAATGCCAGATCTTTAATCCACTGAGTGAGGCCAGGGATCGAACCCACAACCTCATGGTTCCTAGTCAGATTCGTTAGCCACTGCACCACAACGGGAACTTCTCAAATGCCTTTTAATTAGTTTGTTTTTGTCTACTGTCTTATCTTTTATCTTCTTCTGATTGCCTCACACCGCACTATTCTTTTGTCAGTTATTCCCCTAACAGGGCATATTACTGCTCCTCTCAAAATTAGCCTTCCACTGGGAAGAATGAGAGAAAGCTGGATATTGGGTAAGCAACTAGCAGCATTGTCCATAGGAAGCACCACACGGCTCCAACGTGACCATGGAGGAGGCTGTGAAATGCAGAGGCGCCCATGACATTGACATGCACTTAGGGCAGCTACCCTGAAAGTATGTTGAAACCTAGGACTTTTACAGTTTTACAGTTTCCCTTCATTATGAATGGTAACCCTGGAGAGCTTCATTTCTACTGGACTCATCCATACACAGGCAATAATAATAAATTTTGTACAAAATACAAAGATCAGCCCCTAGACACTGGAAAGTGAATAGTTTCATGTCTCTCTTCCCAAATGGCTAGCTAATTGTCCCACCACCACCTGTTGAATCGTTTTCAAACTACTCGGGTCCACTTTTAGACTCTAGTCTCTTCTATTATTTTGTGTCTGTTTACCTGTCAGCCCCCAACTGCTTTAAGACTGTAGCCTTTAAGTGCATTTTTAATATAGGGCAGGGCAAATATATCAGCTATATATTGGTACATAAACAAGCCAGAAATTAATGGCTTCAAATAAACGCCAACTTATTTCCTCATGACTATTAAAATTAACAGACATATTTTGCTGAATAGATTCTGAAATTGATATCTTGACCCTATTCCCAAATACAAGGAACTTAAAACATTCACTCAGACAACTGCTCCTGATTTACATGTTATTTTTAATACAGGATTTTTCCTATCCTTTTGTAATCTTCCCACAATAATTTGATGTTATTCTTTTTATTGTTCTATATAATAGTTATTTAGATATACCCATATGTGCACTATTTCCTTTGCTCATAATTCCTAGCTACATCTCAAAATTTCTTTCTATCGTTGTTTTTCTTCTTTTTGGAGTATATTTTTTAGAAGGTCCTGTAGTGAGAGACTGTTAATATAAAGTCTCTTGGATTTTTATTTGCTTGAAAATACCTTTATTTGATATCTCTTCAAATATTAGCTCTCCCTCCATTTTCTGTATTATCTCCTCCTGTACGTCAAATACATTCATTTTTAGATTCAATTTATGATGTTAAGATGGATGAGAGTTCAGGTGTGGTCACCCTGGTCCCACATGAGAGAGTGTCCCATCAACTTGACTTTGATCATTGGTTGGTTTCCTTTCCGAGGTCTGTCTCCGAGGTTTAATATTCTGCCTGTTTGCTCTTCCATGCAGACCTCAGCCCTTCCCTACTCTTGTCTAAATCTGGGCAGGGGTAGGGGTTGACCCACATCGATTGCACATCCCAGCCTCCTGTGTCAGCAAGATTCTAGCTGGATAAGCCCAGGGGCAGGAGAGCGGAGGGCTGCAAGAGGGTGGCTCCTCTCCTTCACGCCTTCATTTGTCTCCATCATCATGAGCATGTCTTCCCCAGGTCCAGCCGGACCACAATGCCCCCTGGTTCTGGCCTCTTCCTGGTAACCTCTGCCTGTGGTCTTTGCAATATACCTCTTCCCTTTGTCACTGTCTGAGGGACCTCACAGTCCACTGTCTGGCTTCTCAGCTCTTCCATCACATTCCTGTATTAAATTCCCTGGGTTTGACACACCCAGACTGACTTCTTTTTCCTTCCTGGACCTTGAGATGTATGACACTGTGTTGTTGTTGTTGTTTTAAGACAAGAAAGAAGTTTTTCTTCTTTCTGTATGCTCCAAAAGACTTTTAAAGCACTGATATTATCTGGTCTTCGCAGGTTTGAATGAACTCACCTTTGAAATTGTCTGGATCTCAAGCGTTCTGAAGTAGTAAGTTAGAGGAATTTCTCAATTTCTCCCATGATTGCTTATTTGTGCTTTTTTTGTTTTGTTTTGTTTTGTTTTTTGGTCTTTTTGTCTTTTAGGCTCACATCCGCTGCATAGGGAGGTTCCCAGGCTAGGGGTCCAATCGGAACTGTAGCCACTAGCCTACGCCAGAGCCACAGCAACACTGGATCCAAGTTGAATCTGCAACCTACACCACAGTTCATGGCAACACTGGATCCTTAGCCCACTGAGCGAGGCCAGGGATTGAACGTGCATCCTCATGGATGCTAGTCGGGTTCGCTAACTGCTGAGCCATGACGGAAAATCTACTCCCATGGCTGTTGATCTGTGTAGGTTTTATATGCTTTTTATTTTACTTACTTATTTATTTATTTTGTCTTTTTGCCTTTTCTAGGGCTGCTCCCGCAGCATAGGGAGGTTCCCAGGCTAGGGGTCTAATCAGAGCTATAGCCGCCGGCCTACGCCAGAGTCACAGCAACACGGATCCCAGCCGCTTCTGCAACCTACACCACAGCTCATGGCAACGCCGGATCCTTAACCCACTGAGCAAGGCCAGGGATCGAACCTGCAACCTCATGGTTCCTAGTCAGATTCGTTAACCACTGCACCACGATGGGAATTTCTTTACATTCTTTTTAAAGCAGAAAAACAGATTAAATATCAAATCATTCTCTAAAAGCTACAGATACAATAATATCTTTTAAGGTAGATAATAAAAACTACATACCAATTCCACTCCTGGGCTTATATCCAGACAAAACTCTAATTCAAAAAGATACATACACTCCTGTGTTCATAGCAGCACTATTTGCAATAGCCAAGACATAGAAACAACCTCAATGCCCATCAACAGATGAGTAAAGAAGATGTGGTACGTATGTACAATGGAATATTGCTCAGCCACTAAAAAGAATGAAACAATGCCATCTGCAGCAACATAGATGGACCAGGAGATTATCATACTAAGTCAGACAGGGAAAGACAAATACCGTATGATATCACTTATACGTGGAATCTAAAATATGATACAAATCAATGTATCTACAAAACGAAAACAGACTCACAGACAGAGAGAATAGACTTATGGTTGCCAAGCAGCGGAGGGTAAGAGAGGGAAGTATTGGGAGTTTAGGATTAGCAGAGGCAAACTATTACATCTAAGATGAATAAATAAGGTCCTACCATATAGCACAGGAAACTATATTTAATATCCTGTGATGAACCATAATGGAAAAGAATATGAAAAAGAATATATGCATATTTATAACTGAGTCGCTTTGCTGTACAGCAGAAATTAACGCATTGTAAACCAACTAAACTTCAATAAAAAGTTTCAAAAATTTAAATTTAAAAAAGTTTTTAAATTAAAAAAAAATACATACAGAGATTTTTTTGCTTTTGCTTTTAACAGTAGATTTGCCTACCTCCAGATTTGGCTTGCGCCCCAAGAGTCTTTCGTAATAACTAGAGGAATTGTCTCAGGATTAAAAACTGGCATTAAAGACTCATACAGACAATCAGGGGTTGACTCAACTAAGTCACAATAGTCTATGAAATTTAAGATGTGAATTGCATTGGCACTGAGACTAAAAGGAGAGAGTTCTCCCAACCTGTAAGATTCCTGACCCCTTCTCTCCAGAACGTTTCCTCTCACACATCCAACAGCTAAATGTACTTCTTGAATTGGTCCAGGGGCAATTGTTAAAAGGGTACAATTTACTTTTGCTTCACATTTTTATATGCATAAACCATTTGACCAGTACACAATCTTCTTTTATGTCATTAATTTATTCATGAATTCATTAAACATTTACTGAGCAAAGGCCGTGCCAGGCAATGTTCTAGACACTGGGGCTGTCGTGACAACCACCATAGAGCCTGCCCCTGCCCTCGTGGACTTTACAGTCTCACAGGGAAAAGAGAACTTGACTGTGTAATTTTTGGTAAGTGCTCAGCAGTCCAAATCCTGGGCGCTGGGCTCGGGAAGCGGGTCAAGGAAGGTTTCCTTAAGGAAATGACATGTACGTTGACATAAGGATGAGCAGGAGCTGAACGGGCTGGGTTATGTGCATGAAGGTTATTTTAAGGAGAAACAAGAACTCAGGGTATGGGGTGGGGCGGGGGGGTGGTGGGGATGCGAAATAGGAACTCTGATTTTCTGGCTGCAGTCCTTCTTGGTTAAAACAGTTTTTAAAATGAAAAACACCTTCTAAAGAAAAAGACCAGGAAGGAAGGAAAGGAGAGAGGGAGGGGTGGGGGAGGGAGGAAGAAAAGGAGGAAGGTAGGCAGGCAGGAAGGAGAGAAGAAAGGGAGGGAAGGAGGGAGGGAGGAGGAGGAAGAGAGAGAAGGAGAGAGAGATGGAGAAAGAAGAGAACATACCAACAACATCCTCCCTCCCATAGTGGACCTAGCTCTTGCCATCAGATTTAGCTGTGTGCCTTTGGCCACATGCCCCGACTTCTCTGAGCCTCAGTGCCCTCTGCACAAGAGGCTCACGTTATACACCCAGCCGGGCCATCATGAGCATGGAACAAGAGCAAGTTTGTGAAAGCATCTTATAGTTGAGACTGGATCACCTCCGGGTACAGGAGTATTTCTCCTGTATGGTTCTTTACATTTGTTAACCTGATTTCCATGAAGAACTTCTTGGGAACTGCAGCCAGAGAGGTGGTGATCGAAGGCTTCCAGAGGCCAAACATCCAGGGACCTGGGCCCAAGTTGGGGAGACCCCGCCGCCGCCTTGCCCAGGGCCCCCGGTCCATCCCACCCCACCCCCAGCTTTCACAAGCTTTCCCCCCCCAACCCCACTCCTGTATATGAATGAGGTGATCTTTCAGCTGCCCTTTGTCTTGGAAAAAAATTAATTCTCATTTGCATTACCTCGTCTAAATGTCACCCACCGATATTTTGTTAGACATTAGCGGCGCTGGCAGGGAGGGCCGCGGGGTAATTGTGTTCTGCCTGGTGCTGGGATTTACATAATTTCAGACAGCAATTAAAGAATCCTGGGGAATTTTTTTTTTCTCTCTTCCAACCTCTCCTACAAAGAAAGTGTTCGTTTACATTAAGCACTCAGCTCCTCGCTGTTCATTTGCATAAAATTAAAGGTTTTTGTGTTCCCGAACAGCAGGGTAACATTTAAAATTCCGTTTTAAAAAGCTCACCTTACAATAATAAAATGTTAATATCATTTCATAGGCAATGCAAGGTTGCCAGATGCCTTTCACTTCCAACTTGGATCCATTGCTAACTGTTTTTCCCTTCCTTTCTCTCCTCCTCTCTCGGGCTTTGTCCATCCCTATCTTTCCTCCAGATCTGCTCCTTGGCTTCACTCAGTCCCCCCATTTCTTCGATCTCTTTTTTCCCCTTCATCCCATGAATAATGACTCTAAGCTTAGCTGCCAGATGCCCAGGAGGTCGTGTTTCTACACTGATCTCCAAGTCACCACCCCCTCAGGTCCACATCCCATATGTTCCCAAGTCCCCAAAGCCAGAGTCAGTCCTGGTCATTCTTGCCTCCCCGGGCCAGAGAACTGTCATCGTGCATGTCCGTGATGTCCCACAGACGGCCACTCCTCACCCATCACTGAGCACTCCAGCGTGGCCTGGACCCCAAGGCCATTCATCCTTTCTCTATGTCAAATGGCACCAAGATGGTTGTGTGAGAAGGTGCTGACAGCAAGGACCCCAGCCCAGAGCCCTCTCCCCGCCCACTGCCCAGCCCTGGGGCTGAATCTAGGCTACCAGACAGGCTCCCTGGCCCTGACCCCGGAACAAACCTCCCCTCAGGTGCCTCTGGCCTTGTCTGCCACCTGACTCCCATGTCCTGTCCATCAGACACAGTTTAAGTACCTCAAAATTCCAAGGGGAGAGGGAAAGGGTGTCTCTGATACTTCTTTCCCATGAGTATCCGGGAACTCTGTGCCGATTTTGTTCACGTGGAAGGACAATGTCTTCACCTTATTCAAGAATTGTCCAATCCCAGCTGGCAGCAGACAAAGGGCTTCAGCCAATAATATGAAGGGAGAACCCGTTGTTTCATGCAGAGAAGAGATTAAAGATGGAGGAAAGAAGAGAGAGGGAGAGAGGTCTATGGGGCTAGAATGGAAGGGGATGGGCCTCATCAATAGTGGAAAAGCAAAGGGAGCCCAGAAAGGTGGCCGTGTGGGGTACAGCGAGGTTCCCCACACCCTAGACACAACCCAGAAAGAGGCAAGAGTGCACGTGGAAACCATAGAAAGATGAGATTTTTTTTCCCCCTCCCTATACATAGCCCATGAATTGAGAGCTCAGGGTAAGGAACAATTCCTGACATGAAAAAAAAAAAAAAAAGAAAAGAAAAGAAAGAAAGAAAGACCATTTTATTTACTGCATACTACAATTTTATGGAGTTCCCACTGTGGTACAGTGGAAACAAATCTGACTAGTATCCATCAGGATGCTGGTTTGATCCCTTGCCTCACTCAGTGGGCCAGGGATCTGGCATTGCCAGGAGCTACAGTGAAGATCAAACACAGCTTGTCTCCTGCGTGGCTGTGGCTGTGGCACAGGCCAGCAGCTGTAGCTCCGATTCGACCCCTAGCCTGGGAACTTCCATATGCTATGGTGTGGCCCTAAAAAGCAAAATAAAATAAAATAAATTTAGAACTGATATTGATACAACAAATGGATAAGTTTTTAATGTGACAGAGGCTGTAAGGGATAGAGAGGCATTGAGTGGAGGTGGGTTCATTCATTCTAGCAAAGGGATAAACGTGTAAAGTTCTGAGGAGGGAAGAGGTGTAGTTTGTTGAAGGCTGGGCATATGGAGCACAGAAAGCAAGGGAAGAGGAATGCAAAGAAACAAGAAAGTTGGGCCCATGCACAGGGGGAAGAAAAACAATTAATAGAAACTGCCTCTGTGGACAACCAGACATTAGACTTACTAGACAAAGAATTCCAATCAGCTATTTTAGTATGGCTGAAGAGGTCAAGGAACTCATATCCAAAGGACTAAAGGAAATCAAGAAAAGGATATCTTACCAAACAGAAACACCAAAAAAGACACAGAACTCATGAAAAGGAATCAAATAGAAATTACTGAGTTGAAAAGTACAATAATTGAAATGAAAATTCACTAGAGGGGATCAATAGCAGATGTGAGCAGGCAAAAGCAAGAATCAGCAAATCTGAAGATAGATCAATTGTGATTATTCACTCTGGGGAATAGAAAGAAAAACGAAAGAAGATAAATGGTCAGAGACCTGTGAGACACCATCAAGCATATCAACATATTCATAATGGGAGTCCAGAAGCAAAGGAGACAGAGAGAGAGAAAAGATATTTGAAGAGATAGTGGCTAAAAACTTCCCAAATTTGATGAAAAACATGAATCTACACATCCAAGAAGCTCAAAAAGATCTTAGATCTTTAGATCTCTTATCTCTTTAGATCTCTCAATCTAAAGAGATCCACACAGAAACACATTACAATCAAAATGTAGAAAGACAAAGACAAAGAGAGAATCCTGAAAGCAGCGATAGAAAAGTGCCTAGTCACATATACGGGATTCTCAATAACATTAACGGTCAATTTCTCATCAGAAACCATGGAAGTCAGAAAGCAATGAGATGAAATATTTAAGGTTCTAAGAAAAAAAAAATCAGCCAAGAATTCTACATTTGGCAAAACCATGCTTCAAAAATAAAGGAGAAGTTAAAATTCCAAATCTGGAGTTCCTGCTGTGGTGCAGTGGGCTAAGAATCCGACTGCAGTGGCTTAGGTCACTACAGAGGTAGGGGTTTGATCCCTGGCCCACTGCAGTGGGTGAAAAGGATCCAGCATTGCTGAAGCTGTGGTATAGGTCACAGCTGTGGCTCGGATTCAATCCCTGGCCTCGGAACTTCCACATGCTGTGAGTGTGGCCACAAAAAAAAGGGGGGGGGGGAATAGTTCCTCAACAAATGGTATTGGGACAACTGCAAAAGAATGAAATTGGACCCCTAATTCACATTATACAGGCACAACTCATTTCATTGCTCTTTGCTTTATTGGGTTTTGCAGATATTGCACTTTGTTTTTTTTTGTTTGTTTGTTTGTTTTACAAATCAAAGGTTTGTGGCAAACCTGCATCAAGCAATTTCTCGGCATCATTCCCCCCCGCCAGCATTTGCTCATTTTGTGTCTCTGTGTCACATTTTGGTAATTCTTGGAACATTTCAAGTTTTTTCATTATTATCGTATGTTATGGTGACCTGTGAAATCAGTGATCTTTGATGTTACTGCTGCAAAAAGATGATACACTGAGGGTTCAGATGTTTGTGAATATTTTTAACAATAAAGTATTTCCAATTAAGGAATGCCTATTTTTTTAGACATAATGCTATTAACACACTTAATAGACTATAGTATAAACGTAACTCTTATATGTACTAGGAAACCAAAAAATTTCATATGGTTTGATTTATTGTGCTATTTGCTTTATCTTTGAGGTACGCCTGTACAGGAAAAATTAACTCAAAATAGGTTAAAGATCTTAATGTAATATCTAAAATGAGAAAACTCTTAGAAGAAAACATAGATGTAAGTCTTTAAGGCTTCATGGGTTAGACAATGATTTCTTTTTCTTTTTTTGCTTTTTAGGGCCGCTCCTGCAGTATATGGAAATTCCCAGGCTAGGGGTCCAATTGGAGCTGCAGGTGCAGGCCTACACCAGAGCTCATGGCAATGCCAGATCCTTAACCCACGGAGTGAGGCTAGGGATTGAATCTGCATCCTCATGAATACTAGTTGGGTTCATTACTGCTGAGCCACAAAAGGAACTCCCAATGGTTTCTTAAATATGACATCAAAAGCAGAAACTAATATCAAAAGCACAAATGTCACCAAAATTAAAAACTTTTGTGTATCAAAGGACAATACCAAGAAAGTGAAAAAAAAAAAAAAAACCACAGCATGGGAGAAAATATTTATAAAACTTAGGGAGTTCCCGTCGTGGGGCAGTGGTTAATGAATCTGACTAGGAACCATGAGGTTGCGAGTTCGGTCCCTGCCCTTGCTCAGTGGGTTAACGATCCGGCGTTGCCGTGAGCTGTGGTGTAGGTTGCAGACGCGGCTCGGATCCCGCGTTGCTGTGGCTCTGGCGTAGGCTGGCAGCTATAGCTCCGATTCGACCCCTAGCCTGGGAATCTCCATATGCCGCGGGAGTGGCCCAAGAAATAGCAAAAAGACAAAAAACAAACAAACAAACAAAAAAACTTATATCTGAAGGAGGTTTAGTGTCCATACTATATAAAGAATTCTCATAACTCAACAACAAAAAGATAAACAATCCAATTTAAAAACAGGCAAAGGACTTGAATGGACAATTCTACAAAAAAAAAAAAAAAAAAGATAAACCAATGGCCAATAAGCCCAGGAAAAGATCCTCAACATCATCAATCAGAGGGAAGATGAAAACCAAAACTCCAGTAAGATACCACTTTCCACTCACTGGGATGGCTATAATGACTTTTTCCAAAAAACAGAAAATAACAAGTGTTGGCAAGGACGTGGAGCAATTAGAACTCTTTTATATTGCCAGTGGGAATGAAAAATGGTAGAGCCATGGTGCGAAAAAGTTCGGCAGTTTCTCAAAAAATTAAGCATTGAGTTACCAGTTCTACTTTTAGATGTGTACAAAGATAATTGAAAACATGCGTTCACACACGAACTTATACACAAATATTCCTGGTAGCAATATTCATAAGGGCCAAAATGTAGAAACAACTCAAATGTCCATCAGCGGATCAAAGGATAAACAAACTGTGGTGTATCCATACCAGAGAACATTATTCAGCCATGAAAAGGAATGAAGCAGCGACACATGTTAAAACAGGGATGAACCTTGAAAATGCTGTGCTGAGTACAAGAACCCAGTACCAAAAGACCACAGAGAGTATGATTCCATTTATATGAAATGTTCAGACTAGGCAAATCCTTACAGATAGTAAATGGAATAGCGGTTACCAGGATCTGGGGGGATGGAGAATGAGGAGTGCCAGCTTAGTGGATACAGAGTTTCTTCGAGGGGGTGACGAAACTGTTCTGGAGCTAAAAAGTGGGATGATGGCACAACATTGTGAATATGCTGGAACCCTTTCCACTGTATACTTTAAAACAGTCTATACCATGTAGAGAGACAGCACAATGATACGATAAAGCAAATGAGGCAAAATAAGAATCAGTGAATCAGAGTAAAGGGTCTATAGGTGTTCTTCGTCCTATTCTTGCCATTTTTCGAAAAACGTGAAATTGTTTTAAAATACAAGCTTGAAATGATAAACAAATGGACAACCAGATAAATAAAATGACCATCAGGAGGAGCCTGGGGGCCTGGAAGAAATACGTGACTCTGTGCATCTGGGCAGAAAGAAATCAGAATGAAATGGAGAAGAGAGAATGGGGTGAGTGAGGCAGGAGGTGCTGTGTGAGCCTAGGGTTTGTGAGACAATTCAGTGAGACTCAGCAGGTGCAGTGCTAGGCCTGGAGCCCCGCAAGTGCTTAAGAGCTCAGTAAATAAGGATAGTCATTATGACAGTTACATAATTCTTATATAGCACGTAGACACATGCGGCACTATTTTTTTTTTTTCGTCTTTTTGCTATTTCTTCGGCCGCTCCCGCAGCATATGGAGGTTCCCAGGCTAGGGGTCGAATCGGAGCTGTAGCCACCAGCCTATGCCAGAGCCACAGCAACTCGGGATCCGAGCTGCGTCTGCAACCTACACCACAGCTCACGGCAACGCCGGATCGTTAACCCACTGAGCAAGGCCAGGGATCGAACCCGCAACCTCATGGTTCCTAGTCGGATTCGTTAACCACTGCGCCACGACGGGAACTCCTGTGGCACTATTTTAAGCATTTTGCAAGTATCAGTTCATTTCATCCTCACCAAAAACCTCATGAGGAAGGCACTACTACTATCAACATCCACATTTTATAAGGAAACTTGGACATGGAGAGGTGAACAACTTGCCCAAAGTCACAGAGCTTGCAAGGGGTGGGACCAGGATGTGAGCCCAGGTGGTGTGGTTCGAGGGGCCTCTATCCCACGTACTGATGCTTCCATAAATGACTGTACAGCCTTGAGGGACTACAGCTTTATCGTCATCCCGCTAGCCTCCCCAACGCCTCGAATCTTCAATTGCAGAATCCTGTGCTATAGTCTCCGAGCTCTCACTTCTCTGTTCAGAGGGACAAGAATACTGAGCAGGAAAACTGAAGCAGAGAGTCTCTCCCGGGGATGGATCCTCGGTGGGCTAGAGGAGGCTGGGACCCTGCTGGGAATGTGCAGGCCACTGCCTCCCACCAGATGCGCTTGGCACAGGAAGGGTGATCATTGTTTCCTAGCCTGGTTAGGGTGATATAAGATGTGGGGAGGGGCAGGGCAGGGCTATGGCTGGGCTGGGTGGGCTGGGCTAGCTGGGTGCTGTGGTTTGAAGGTATGTGTCCCCCACCCCCAAATTCATATGCTGAAACCTAGCCCCCAAGGTGATGGCATTAGGAGGTGGGACCCTTGGGAGGTGATAGACCGTGAGGGTGAAGCCCTCATAAATGGGATTAGTGCCCTTATAAAAGCAACTCAATAAAGCTCCCCAGCCTCTTCCACTATGTTGAGAATACAAGAAGTTGGCAGTCTGCAACTCATAAAATGCCCTCACCAGAGCCCAACCATGCTGGCACCTTGATCTTGGACTTTTGGCTCCTAGAACTGTGAGCAGTAAATTTCTACAGTTTATAAACCACCCAGTCCACGGTGTTCTGCTATGGCAGCCTGAACAGACAAAGACAGCGGCTAGCTTGAGTTGGGCTGGGCTTGGCTAGGCCCGTGGGCTGGGAGGTCAAAGGCTGGCACAACCTGGACACAACAGTCACATATTTTGAGCATTTACTCTGTGCCCAGGTCCACATTAAGGGCTTTACCTGCATCATTGCATCTAACCCCTCAATAAGCCGTTGGAGCAGGCATTACCACACTCAATTTACAACTGAGAAAGCTGAGGCTCAGGCTGGTTACCCGGCTTGCCCCGAGTTCCCTGGTGCACAAGAGGCCAAATGGGCCGGATTCCAGGCTCCTGACTCCTTCTTGCTTAACGCCAAGTCCTGCACACGAGCCGACACACAGCTGGCTGATCCACTAACCACAAGTTGATGGAGTGTTTGACGGGAGGTTACTCGGGGCATCAGATCTCCTGGCCTCAGCCCAGGGCTCTCCGCTTGAAGTCCCCACAGAGGCTGGCAAGGCCTGAGGGTGACACAAAAGCCAAGAGGCCCTGCAGAAACTGCCCCTTGGCTCTGCCACCGCAGCAGAACGGTGAGGTGGGGGCTTCTCCGTCCCTCAGTGGCGGGCGGCAGCCTTGCTCGTGTGTCACCTGGTTAATGCCTGAGGCTGGCCGGGCCCTGGCCCTAATCAGCTGCCTGTGCACCTGCTCTTGGTGGCTCCTCATACCTTCTGGCTCAGAACAAACAGCCCCCTCGTGAGCCCCGTTAAGCACTCATTTCAGCCACGTGGTTCTGGAGAGCAAGTGTGCGCCTGGAATGTGTGGGGTTTATTGCATGTGCAGAAAGAACACTTGGGGAGACAAAAGAGGCGAGCAGCCCAGGGAAGGAACGTGAAGGCACAGAGAGGGCTGTGAGCAGCCCCACCCGCCCAGCCCCTTCCTGCCTGGGTCAGCCTACCCTCCTCCCCGCATCTAAGCTTCTCCCTGGGATGTTCCCTCTGCAGAAAAGCCCTTCCACTCCCTCTCCTGGGTGTCCCTGCCTTTGCTGGCCTCTGCAAAGCCCCTACCTTGAGGGGTCGGTGATGCCAGCCGAGGCCAAGTTTCCAGGACCATATGCCCCCAATAAATGCACAACTGTACTTCTCCAGGTGTGGCATTCAGCCTGGCGAGCGATGGGCACCCCAGGGCCCACTTCCTGTCACGTTGGCGAGTTCTCAGACCTGTGCGTAAGGTCAGGCGCACATCTTTCAAGCAAGACATTTTCTCTCCTCAGGCAGCCAGCTCAGCAAAACTGATTTTCACTGCTCCTCAGCCACGTAGCCTCCACTGACCTCTCCGTGGTCCCCTCACCCAGAAGCCACAGAATCCTTCCCTCCTCTCTCCCAGCAGGACCCTAAAACCAAGAGAATGGGTAACTGATTTACTGATGGTCTAGTTTCACAAGATCCTAGCTGAAACTGGCTCCTGGACCCCATGAAAGAGAGCTCCCAATGGCCAGAGTTGGAAGAATCTGAGCAACAAAATTTAGCAGTTTTGGATTATAACCCAAAGTAAAAAATCAATATACATGAGCCCATTCTGATATAAATAAATACATGAATAAGCTAAAAAATGAATGAATAAATAAATAAACAGGAGAGGAGTTCCCGTCGTGGCGCAGTGGTTGACGAATCCGACTAGGAACCATGAGGTTGCGGGTTCGGTCCCTGGCCTTGCTCAGTGGGTTAACGATCCGGCGTTGCCGTGAGCTGTGGTGTAGGTTGCAGACAAGGCTCGGATCCCGCGTTGCTGTGGCTCTGGCGTAGGCCGGTGGCTACAGCTCCGATTCAACCCCTAGCCTGGGAACCTCCATATGCCGTGGGAGTGGCCCAAGAAATAGCAACAACAACAACAACAACAACAACAAAAAAGACAAAAAGACAAAAAAAAAAAAAAACAGGAGAGAAGAAACAAATTTCCTGTGCAGAAGAATTCCAGATAATTTGTGTAGACATCTTGCCCTCAGGAGGTGGAGCAAAACTGCCCCCCCTTGGATACGGGCTGTGCAGAGTGACTTTCCTCCCAAGAGCTCAGTGTGAGAAGGGGGAAGCAGAGTGACTTGGCCGTGGAGCAAGCTGACCGTCCCTCCTCAGCCAGGAGATCAAGGTCAGCACCCACCGTGAGCAGTCATGTCGATACTAGGCACCCTTCCCAGGGCGGGATGCAAAAGCGGCACCGCACCTCTGCGCTCTTCCTCCCCCAAACCCACAACCCTGGTCTAAAGAGGAGGGAAACAGCCAACAAATTCCAACAGAGGGACGACCTACACAACATCTGATGGCTGTCAAGGTCATCAAGACCAAGGAAAGTCAGAGAAACCGTCAGAGCCGAAAGCAGCCTAAAGAGACATGACTGAACCTGGGATCTGGGAACAGGAAAAGGGTGTGATGTACAAACCAAGCAGGTCTGAATACAGCATCATTCACAATTTAGTTAAAATTCAGTTAATAATTATGCGGAGTTCCCGTTGTGGTGCAGTGGTTAACGAATCTGACTAGGAACCATGAGGTTGTGGGTTCAATCCTTGGCCTTGCTCAGTGGGTTAAGGATCTGGCATTGCTGTGAGCTGTGGTGTAGGTCACAGATACAGCTCAGATCTGACATTGCTGTGGCTCTGGCGTAGGCCGGTGGCTATAGCTTGGGAACCCCCATATGTCGCTGGAGCAGCCCTAGAAAAAGCAAAAAGACAAGAAAAAAAATTTCAGTTAATAATTATGGATCAAATATTGTTTCATTAATTGTGATAAATGTACCAAATTAATGTATTCCTGCTCTTTACCAAAGGGGAAACTGAGGCACCCCAGTCATTGAGCTGAACTGGGAAGCCAAACCTGACTCCATTACTTGTCCTTTCAACCACGTTGTTAGTTTCCTGTTCCCTTCTTCACCTGGCAATTCTGGGACCCATGCCAGCAGGTAGCATCCGTGACACTGTTTTATGTGTCCACAGCCTTCCATCACACTGAGGCAACATTATCTGCTTAACCAATCCTGTTATTAGCCCATGTCCAATTGTCTAACTGTATTTTCTTCAAATAGTTAACTAATTATCCCAGCACTATTTTAAAATAATTCATGTTTTTCCCCACTAGCTCAAAATGCCATCTTTATAATAGTTGGAAATACTTGAGTTATTTTATGTTGTTTCATTTGTTTGTGCCAATGCACAAAGTTGTCAATGGTTATTCCTTTACGACACACTTTCATTCATTCATTCATTCACTCATTTATTCAACAAATATGTACTGAGTACTTCTGTGGACCAGGTGCTGTTCCAGAAACAACAGCAGACCACTGTGGAAGCAGTGGTAACATCACCCTCGCAGTACTCGAATTTTAACATCTGACCTTGGAAGTGGGTCCCCTCGATCAATTTCATTTATTAAGTTGTTCTTAGGCGTTCTTGCCTATTTATAACTCCCAGTGAACTGATGCTGGCAAGCAAGAAAATACATTTGGGATTTAATTGGCACTGAATTAAGTGTATGGATTAATCTTAATGGAATTGACAATTTTTAATCTTTTCCTTGAACACAGCAGGCGTTTCCATATCGTCAATTCTTATTTTTATGTTCAGTTTAGTCTCACACATTTATTGCTAAGTTTGTTGCTACGAATTTTATATTTTTGTTGCCATTGTGAATGTCATCTTTTTTCCATCATATATTCTAGAAGATTAATGCTGTACATAGGAAAGGTATTGATTTTTTGAATATTTCTTTTAAGTCAGCATCTTAGTGAATTCCCTGATTAATTATAATAGTTTTTAGTTGATCTTTTGGATTTCCCAGGTAAATAAGCATATAATATGTGAAAAATAATTCCACCCCCTCCTTTCTTGTAGGTTTACCATTTGTTTGTTTTTCTTTTATTTTCTTGCTGTACTGACCAGTGCAAGATTTCCAAGGTATGCTAGTAAATATTTAACAACCAGCGGTCCAGGGGAAATAACCCTGATTTGTACCTTTTGCCAATTTCCATGGTGTAAATACTCCCACCATGGCCAAGTTCAAGCTACCACCATGACGTCACCAGACACGTTGGGAGGAGGGGCACACCTCTCTTGATGCCATGATAAATTCATGGCCTCCAATCTCAGAGGGTTGCACATCAATTCTTCCCTGTTTCACTGGCCAGCACTCTCTCCCAGTCTCCACTCTTGCCAACTTTCCCCTCTCTCCTCCAACGGTTCACCTTATCACCCTCCCCTCCCCCTTACCTGGTGATGTCCCAGCTTATTCCCCTTGAACTCCCTTGCTTATCTCCATCAGCATCCGTCATTGCATCCTTCCCTCCTGGAGGAAGGAGGGGCCTGGGGCTTCCTCCTGTAGCAACTCATCCCCAGCCAGTACCGGTGCTCTAGCCTCCGGCCGCTGCCACCTCTGGGTGTCCAGCCCCACGGATTACCCCATTCCTTCCCCCTCCACTAGGGCCTTTTCCTCAACATTTAAACATGCTCAAGTTGCCCTCATCCTGAAATACAAGCAAACACCTTCATCTTCAACAGCTCTGTATCTCTCTTCTGCACAAAGAACTGTCTGCTTTGCTCTCTTTTCTCCCACTGATGGCTTGGCCACTGGCTTCTGCTCCCACCTCTTTACAGAAACAACTCTCATCAGCATCACCAGTATTGCTGCTCTTGCCAAATCCAAGCAAGACACCTCTTTGCCCTTCTCTTCCTCACCCTGTGGGAGCTTTTGACCCCATTCACGGCTCCCTCCTCTGGGAAATGGTTCTCCTGCGGGGGCGGGGCGGGGGGGGGGGTTCTGCGCTCCTGGGCTTCTTCCTGCCTCTCACACCACTGGGCTCCTTTGTTGGCTCCTCTTCCATCCCTCTGGATGTCCCTCAGATCCTGCTGGGTCTCCCCTTCTCATTGACCATCACTCTCTCTTCCTTCATGTCAATCTCCACCTCTATGTTCTGGGCTCCAACGCCGCTTCAAACCCAGTGGGACATTGGAATCTGGTACTTGGTGGGCCTCTGGCGAGAAAGAATTGTGATAATAATGGTCACGGGATCCCTGGGACGGTCAGCCAAGGTCTAAAGCGATGAGATCACGGTTCTGGAACAAGAGCGGGGCCCCTGCTTCCTGCATCATGCTGCCTGGCCTCCACCCTGTCTGGGGGTTGGTGGAAAGAGGTTCTTCGGGATATGAACCAAGGATGACACTCAATTGTTCTCTGATCCATCACCGGGGGACTGGCCCCACTTCACAGCTGCACACAGGCCACGAGGGGAGAATCTGTTTAGGAGCCTGATGGGAGAATCCTCTTTCCTCCACATCAGTGACAGCCGTCAGGAGAGGGACAATACGGAGGAGGGGCTGCAGGGTCAGCTCCAGCGACAGCAGGGACCATTGGCAAACTATGCGGTAGTGGCTATGCCTGGGGCCTGCTCTCACACCCAACACTGGCTCCCGGGGGGCACTGCTGTGGGTGAGGTGGACCCTGTGCTCAAACTCCCTCCCAGGCAAGCTTTGATAAGGGTCCTGTTGGGATGCGGAGTCCCCCTGGGCTAAGAGCTCCGAGACAGAAAGGATTTCATTCTCTCCTGTAACTGACATCCCTAATTATTCAGTCATGTCCTTTGAGTAAATCAGCTAACCTCTTAGACGCTTCCCTTTCTAACCTGTGGAATGGGAACACCAGCATGAGTACCTTACTGGTTGTTATGAGGAGTCAGTGATAACATGGGGACAGAGGCGCCCTGCACAGCGCCTGACAGGCTGAAAGAAGTCAGGGCATGGCAGCAGGTTCTTGGCATCATAACTGGGTGCCCGGAGAAGCCCAGAGAAAAGAGGTCCCAGAAAGAGACAGACAGAAAACTCAAGAAGCGTCTGCAGGTCTGTGGGCCCGATTAAAGCTGCCCCCTCCTCCATGACTGGGGAGGGAGGGCCCCCATACTCACGGAGTATGGCAGTGTGGGAATTCTGTGCCCCCTTTCCTCTGTCACCAAGGCCTATATTAAGAACATTAAATGTCAGTGCAGATGCTTTAACTGCTAATGTGAGGGTGAAAGGCAGGTGGAGCGCAGGTGTGTTGGAGGGAAGAGAGGAGTCAGGAGGTAGAAAAAAGCAAGGAGGAGGCAGAGTGGGGCCGGGGGTGGGGTGGGGAGAGAGAAAAAACGAGATTCAATTAATTAGGATTAGCCGCAGGAGGAAGCAGGGGGCTGGAGGAATGCGAGGACAGATCAACGGGGACTTTTGCGAACAGTTCCGGAAAGCTGCGGGGCCTGGGGGGCCCTGGCTCCCCCGAGGGTCAGGAAGAGACTGCTTCAAGGCTTGGCTTCAACCCCCCGCAAAGATCCCCACTTGAAGCGTGGATGGGGTTGGGGAAGGCGCCTCCGCGGAAAGCAGACTGTCTGTGACGGCGGCTGTCAAAGCAAGCGCTGTTGCTAAGGGAACCGCCTGGGAAGATGAAGTCTGCCCACCTCCCGGCAGCAGCCGCGGGGTTTGGGAGGGGGCCCGGCACTTCATCCAGGATCCAGGTCTGCTTTGCTGTCTCCCCAGCCAGGCTTTGGTTCCCGGAGGGCAGAGACCCTGCCTCCTCTGCCGATGCCCAGACCAGGCTACTCTTGAGCAGGATGGGGCCATGGTGATCCCTGTTCCCAACAGTGACGTCCAGAGAAACGTCCCTTCGACAAAGGGTCCCTGGAGCAAAGGAGCTTGGAAGGGAACAAGGGAACAGGGACCCTGCCTTCCAAGGGTCCTCTGATGCCATTAGGTCCAGAACCCCAGGCCATCACCCTGCATGCAGGAGGACATCTGTGATTTCATGTGGAGGTTAAAGTGACACAGAGGCTCATCAAGTAAATTAGGGTGAACAGCTCAGCTACAGGTGGGGAGCGGGGTGCAAAGCATGCACAGACTCTTTGAGGCCTGAGCTTGGAACCAGCACGGGGTCTCTTCCATCACATCGTACTGCCCAAGACAAGTCACAAGGCCAGCCCAGACTCCAGGGGTGAGGACGGGCCCCTCCACTCTGGGACGTGAAGAACTGGGGCCACTTTGGCCACCAATCTGCCGCAGTGGCGATTAAGAATACGGGCGGGACTGAAATTCTGACTCACCACCCTTTGCTGGGTGATCTTGGGCAAGGTACTTTCCTTCTCTGACTCTGCATCTCCACCTCCCCTAGTGTTTAGTGACAATTCAGAGACAATCATGCATTGGAATTGCCTGGCATGGCGCCTGGAACCTAGGGGGTGCCAGCCACTGTGGCTCCCTCCCCTCACTCCAGGAGACTGGGGACTTCATTGACCCGGGCAGTGCATGTGCATCTGACTGCTTCCTGCTGTGCAAGAAGAGCCGGAGTGCCCAGCTGGGGGTCTGTTCCGCCCCCACGCCCTCCGCGCCCTTCATCTCGCCTCCTCTGGAGCCCTCCTGCTGAGAACTGGAAGCACCCGGGGTCTTAAGGATAGTTAAGTAGCAAACTATGTGTTCATAATAAAATTTGCCTGCTTCTCACAGACATCCAATTTGCTTACCATCCAAAGAGAAGAATTGGGTGCCTGCTTCCGAAATTGTTTTAATCTCTGCCACAGAATGCTTCTGGCAGGGTTTTTCAACTGGAAAATAGGAAATGAGTTAGAAACAATGGAGGAACGTGAATAATCTCACTTAAGATGTTTGATCTTGGGATGAGATGAAGTTGGAATCGATTTCCCAGTTCACAGCCAGACAACAGTGGTGGGGGTGGGGAGGGGGACAGGGACGAGGGCTGGGGCTGGCAGGTCGTCCAGGCCTGGCTGGGCACCAGATCTGGCCAAGACAAGGGCCCTTTTGTCCCCCTGGCCCCCTGGTCCTTGCAGAATGCTGGCCAACTGCATTCTGGAGTGGGAGACACCCCTGGCCCCATCATCGCCTGAAATGTAAGCACGAAGAAAGCCTTTGATTTCTCCTTGTTATAGGACCAACCTCTGCATCTATTTGACAGATGTTTGCAGTGTGCCAACTATGTGTGCTGGCCCATCCTGGTCACCGAACCTCCAGACATGAATAAAACTCATTCTCTATCCTTAAGGGACGCATGAGAGTTGCCTGGGACCAGGACAGAGAGTGAGGAGCTAACGTTGATGGAAGTCTGGACCAAAGGTGCTACCTTTATAAACCTACTACATCCTCCCAGAATCTGCGAGTTGGGGATTCTTGTGCCTGCTTCCCAGATGGGAAGATGGGCCAGAAATGAATGCCTCTTCCAAAGATGGGCTTCAGATGTGACTATGGAGTCTGTGCCCTTTGCCAAAAGGAATATTCTACCCAGGCAGGTGGCCTGGCCGGGGGCGGAGTGGGGGGAAGACAGGTGCAAAAGGTGTAACTTAGGGAATGGCGAGGTGGTGCAGGCAGCCTGGATCCTGGGGGAGGCAGATTCTGGGCAGCAGGGAGGGCACACTGGCCCTGGCCCCGCTGGATGGGAAGAAGTAACCCTATCCTTAGGTCTGGGAAGGGACACACCTTCAAACTGAGGCAGGGGGAGGGGGTACCTGCACCCTCGTCATCCCATGCACACAGGTCACTCAGACACGTAGACTGACACACCCATGTACATACGTACACACAACACGCAGCACCCAGATGCGACGGCATGCGCCCACACTCTCTAACAGACTGAAAACCCCTTGGGGGCAGGGACCGTGTGGGTCTTGCCTACCACTCTGTCACCCAGCACAGTTCCTGACTCAGAGTGGGGCTCCTGTGAATCACGATGAAGCGGAACGCAATTCCCACACTCATGCACACACGTATGCGTGAGTTGCATGCACCGCAGCTGATGCTGCGGGCGGGGTTGGACCTTTGCAGGTGGGAACTGGAGGCTGGGCTGGGTGTTGGGGGTCTCTTGGCTCCCTGTCCCCGCTCCTCCTGCCTGGCGAGGCTGAGGGAGCCAGCCCATCCAAAGGTCTCTGTCCAGGCTTCCTGATCTCAAGGTTCCATGAGGGGTGAACCCCCCACCCCCGTCATAACAGCTTCCACCCGGGGCCTGGCCTCTCGGGTTCCGTGGTTGGGGGTTTAATGCATTATTGATTTCCCCAAGAAGGGAAAGTGCTGCAGCCCTGGGTCCAGGTAGCTTATTTTGTGCGTCGATGACATTCAGGTACTAGTGAAAAATTATACCAATTATTAAATCAGCCATTATTACTTCAAAGTGCAATCAGTTGTCACAGCGGAGAGAGCTTGCACGGCGCGTTATTAGTCGGGCTGTGTGCACAGGGAAAGTGCTGAGAGGGGAGACTTTAACCAAAGGGCAAATGCATGAAATTTACTTAGAAATAGCGATTTATCACCCCTGGGTTTCCTACTGCTCAAATCCAGGCAGACACTTCGCTGGCAGGAGACAGGCTCCTCGGCCGCCCCTGCCTCCTGCAGCTCCCACCCTGACAGGAAATGAAAAATTGAGAAGTCGTTGTAACAGCTTAAAGATGCATTATCCTTTTTGATGTGCAATTTGAGCTTCATATCTAAAGGCAGATGAAATCACCGGCACCCACGCCAGGCAGAGCAAAGAACCACCTTTCTGAGTTCCGGAGGGGGTGGGTGGGCTGAGGGCACCTCTCCAAGCCCAGGAGACAAGGGGGGCCAGGACCCGACCACGAGGAGAGCACTGGGGCTGGGGTGGGGGAGGGGGGAAAGGAATGAAGAGATGGAGGGTGGAGAGAGGAAAATGTAAGGAGACAGAGACAGCGAGAAAGAGAGAGAAAGAGCCTCAAGAGGGGGAAAGGGAAAGAGCGAGAGAAATAAGAAACAACAGAGGAAGCAAGGTGAGAGCCAACAACTGAGAGAGAAGAGAGATGGACGAACAGAAACAATCAACAGGAATCAAGGGTGGAGCTGCTGTCGTGTTGCAGCGGAAATGAATCCAACTAGGAACCATGAGGATGCAGGTTCAATCCCTGGCCTCGTTCAGTGGGTTAAGGATCCAGTGTTGCCGTGAGCTGTTGGTGTAGGTTGCAGATGTGGCTTGGATTCAGTGTTGCTGTGGCTCTGGTGTAGGCCAGTGGCTACAGTTCCGATTGGACCCTAGCCTGGGGACCTCCATATGCCGCGGGAGCGGCCCTGGAAAAGGCAAAAAGACAAAAAAGAAAGAAAGAAAGAAAGAAAAAAACTACAATTGAGCTCATCCTGTGGTTCGAAGGCTCTGGCCAATCTCAGAGGGCTTGGTCATAGGGTGGCCACAGCTCGATGGGTCCCCAAGATAGACCCCTGACGCTACTCCGTGGCCTTACTTGTTTGAGGACACTGGAGGGCAAGGCAGGAGTCGTAGCAGAACCTCTAGTGGACAACACATCCAAGACCCCACTTCACACACACACATGCGCGCGCACACACACACACACACACACTCAGAGTTGCACGGGAAACTCCCAGAGACCTAGAGTGTTGGCAGAGAGCATGGGGTCTGGGTCTGATGGAGCTCGGTGGCATCCACCCGAATGTAATCCCCCCAAGGGCAGAGATTTCTGTGCATCTTGCCTGTCACTCCAATATTTGTGGAATAAATGAGTCATTTGCCACTCAAGCCGAGTGACCCTGGCAAGGTACTTCAGCTCTCTGACCCCTCGCTTCGTGTTAGCGAGAGAATTTCTGTTTCCAGGACCAGATAAGGCAGGTGTGATTGATCCTGGGAAAGAAATGAGAGGGGCTGTTTTTATGATTATCGATGGGGAAAAAAAGGGAAGAAGGATTTATGCCAAGGGAGGCTATCTCTAGGGGATGGGATTAAGGAAGATTTTTTATTTTCTTCTTGTTATTTTCTGTAATTGTCGAGTCCCATAAAGCTTTATAACCAGAAAAAAGTAATAAATCTGCTTTAAAATAAATAAGAACATTTCATCCTAAAGTTCTCAGAGAGGCTGCAGGTTGGGACTACTGAGACACCCCCACGCTCGCCTCTTTCCTGGGGCTGAGTTTGCATCCTGGGGCTCAAGGCTGCCCTTAGGTTCAAATGTCCAGAATACAGGTGAGTCCCTGATGCCATTGCCCCAGTGGGTGGTGGAGGGTCTAGCCTGGCAGGTGCACCCATTAGACTCGCCTGTTCCTGCCAAGCAGGCTCGCGAGGACTCAGAAGCCACGTGTGAGGCCCTTTCTAGGTACACTGACACCAACGTGGGCCAGAATGTCACGGGTCCCTGCTGCCTTCCCAGGAGATGGAAAACCAGACATTGCCGAAACAGACACGCCAAGCCTACTTTGCCTTTGCTGCACCCACTTTCCTGGCTCTTCTAATCCCTCTGAATTCTTACAACAAGCCCATGAGGCAGTAATAATATCCCCATTTTAAAGGTGAGAAAGCTGAGGCCCAGAGCAGAGATGAGATTGGTTCCGTGTGTACCTGGGGAGGGGGGGGCGGTGAGGCAGGGTTCACTCCAGCCTGCCGGTCCCCAGGCCTGTGCCCTTTCCTCGACACCATCTCCTGTTAACAGATGGTGGAGAGAAGGCAGAACTAATCAACTCCTCCATCGATCCCATCTTCTCCAACAAGATCGATCCTCCCATTAGAAAGGGGTGGGCAGACAGCGTTAGAGGGGATTGGAGGCCCAGCTCAGGGAGGGGACTAGAAGCACTGTGACCACTGCCCCGAGCTCAGATTGCCAAGGCCCTGGACCAGCAGCCTGCACAGCTCCTCAGCGGTGCCCCATGCCAGGCGAGGGATCAGGTGGGCTCTGCCATCCACTGCAGTCATGATGGGCCAGAGAGCTCTGACCTAGTGCATCTGTCAGTCCATCCATCCGTCCATCCTTCTACCCATCCTCTTTAGTTCTCTAACTTTTTACAAGTTCCTCCCCTGTGTCAAGCGCCATGCAAGATGCTAGGGTTCCCAAGCATGCCCACAAGCCAATCAAGGAGCAGGGACAGCTTGCAATGTATCCTGTTTCATGTCTTTACCAGTGAACTGGCTGTCCTTCAAGGGACTGGCAGATCACTGAGCTGATGAGCTAAGCCCCAGGCCACAAAGTAGTCTAGATTTTAAATCCTCCTAGGAGTTGGTCCTTCTCTTTTCAGAAGGCCCATCAATCTTATTATTTTTCCTCCCTTAGAATGGAAGCTTGACAAGGGCAGGGATCATGGCCATATTTCTCACCATTGCTCCTCCATCACATGACATGGTGTCTTGCACATGGCTGGAGCTCAGTAACTATGGGATGGATGGATGTTGGGTAGATGGATGATGGATGGATGGATGTTGAATGAATGGATGGATGTTGGGTAGATGGATGATGGATGGATGGATGTTGAATGAATGGATGGATGTTGGGTAGATGGATGATGGATGGATGGACGGATGGATGTTGAATGAGTGGATGGATGTTGGGTAGATGGATGATGGATGGATGGATGGACGGATGGATGTTGAATGAATGGATGGATGTTGGGTAGATGGATGATGGATGGATGGATGTTGAATGAATGGATAGAAGATTGATGGTTGGATGGATGGTTGGATGGATGGATGGAGGGATGACCGAAGTGTCTGTAGCTCAGAGAGGCTCCTGGCTTCACATCTGAAAGAATTTCGATGCTTATCTCTTCTATACGGTTGTTTTTGCTGTATGGATATCACATTTTGATTTGCTTACCTCAGCTGAAGGGAGCTCCCTACCTGGCTGGGTGGTTCTTACGGGTGACTCCCTGCCTGGGCCAGGCAGGGACTGGGGAGCTGCCCACCATTAAGTTGCATCCTTCATGAAGCAGATTGCACGGTTGGAGGCAGTGACTCTTCTCATCCATGGACAAAGTGTCCTACAGCCTTCATCTGCTCTCCTCATCACACGGAGTCCCTTTGTATCTGGGTGGTTCTGAGTTCACTCAGAATTATCAAGATACTTCTTAAAGTGGGACTCCCTGAGGAGGAAACACTCTGGGTAAATTCCCACGAACACAGAAATGATCAGCCTCCTTTGTTCTAGACTCTACATATCTATTAATAGAACCTGACATCAGAGGTCGAATGATCTAATATTCATGGATGTGCTCTGTACTCTGGCATAATGTTACGCAAGACTATGCTGGGGGCTTTGAGAATTGCTCAGACACATTCAGAGTGATAATATTCAAATAAGACTCAATGCCAAAACAAGCATGGGATATTCATGCTGCAGAAACAACCATGAATAAAATAAATGAGATTAAATGGGATGATAATGCAGGGATGCCCAGAACAGTGTCTGGCTCCCTTCTTCGGGGATGCTTCATTTTAGGCACATACTGAATTTGAGTTCTGCATAAACTTCCAGATTTTTCTCAAGAGCTGGCGCACAGACTCACCCTGGTACTGTCCTCCTGAAGTTGTTAAGGGTCCTCCCGTTTACAGAGCACCTACTGCATGCTCAGAATCCAGCTCCGTGCCTTAGTGACATCATCTCTTGCTAACTTTCATTGGCATCAAGATCAAGTTGTTCCTTTTATTCGCCAGTGTTTACTGAGACCTCATGTGCTGAGGATGGGGAGAAGACGGTGAGAAGGACAGGCTTGGTTCCTGCTCTCACAAAGCCCACAGCTCAGCTGCAATTGGCAGGGGAAGGAGCTGGAAGTCTTTTCTGGGCTGTATCCAGGGGAGTTCATCTCCCAAAGAGATGACTGTTGGGGGCTCTAGTCCCCAGTGAGGGTGAGGAGAGCGAGGCACCTGAGTTAAGGAGGCACGCACTCTTAGGGGCGTGCAAGTGCGCGATCTGCACTGAAGAGTGAGGGCCCCCTTAAATTTTGCACCTTCAGAACCTCAGTGCTCCCTGGCCTCACCCTAGACCCAGCCTGGGGCTGAGAACAGCTGCCTTCAAGGGAGGAGGTGGCTCTCCTGGGGACAGCCTGGTGGGAGAGGCAGAGCCCTGGGAGGGGTGCTCTGCTGGTTGCAGCAGGAAAGTGGAGATGAGGTCAGGAGTAGAGAGGCAGCTGGGGAAGCAGTGAGGTAGAGAGTGGGAACAAGCATTTTCCTTTCGAACAGACACAAGCCACTCAGTCATTCAGCAGTGAAAACTGCTATCATGCATCATCGTGCAGGACCAAATGTGCCTTACAGGACGGGGTTGGTGGTGGGGGCATTCTCAAGGGCTCCCAGGCACTGGGGCATCTGAGATCCTCCCCCACCTCCCAGCCCACCCTTCCCACATCCCGTCAGTGGCTGTAGAGGGGTCCCTGGAGCGGGCAAAGGCTGGGAGGTGGTGGGGGGAGAAGCAGCCTGACTCCTAGGGCAGAGGAGATGGCCCCAGAAGGCCCCCCGGGGCCGGGGGAGGGAGCTCCCAATTACAACCTCAATCAGGCCTTGGAAGGCTGCACGGGAAATGAGAGCCGAGCAGGCAATTGCCTCTGGCACATGGAAAACTCCAGATCTATAACTTCCTGGAACATAATTAGCTGCTAACTTCAAAGATGCATTGGGGTTTGTGTAATAGGCACCGGGGCACTCAAGAACTGCAGAAACTGGGAGAAAAATGGGGCCGTCTGGCGTGGAAATGGAACGAGACAAAAGGCTTTCAATTCAGGCCTTCCTTCAGCAGAGACCTGAGGAAAATAATAATTATTATGATAACTCCCTTTTATGGAGTGTTTACTGGGTGCCGAGCTCACTGCTAAGTGTTTCACATCTGAGCTCTTTTAGCGATCACATATCTCCGTGATGCAGGCTTTATTACCAGATGTGTGACAATGACCATCCAGAGGTCACAGACACACACTACTGACCTCAGAGCCCCAACTCCCTGCAGCACAGTCACTACTCCAGAACCTCTAGGTTCTCAAATTACTCACACACACTTTTCAGGGAGAGGGCGGGCATGGGGACCCGTATTTGAAAACAACCTCTTCCTTCTTCCCCTGGATGCTCATCCAGCCCATTGTGATGAAAGGGGGCAACCAGAGACCCTGAAAGCAGAGACAGGATGAGACCTGGTTCCTCTAGGGTCTCCATCACAGGAGATATATTAGCTAGGGGAGGTTACACTTGCTGCTGTAACAAACAAATAAGCTCCCACATCTCAGTAGCTTCACACAATAGAGGTGAGTTTCCTACTTGGGTAAAGGGATAAAGTCCACTGGTATGGGGTGGGGGGGGGCTGTGTGCTGCTCCACAGAGTCATTCAGTGACCCAGGCATCTTGCATCTGTGGCTCTTCTGTCCCCTGAGGCCTCAAAGTTCTCTGTGGGATTCTCTGCACGTGGTGTCAGAGGGAGGAAGAACATAGAAGCCTTTACACATCAGCCTTGGAAGAACCTCACTTCCAGAAGCTCTGCACTTGCAGCTACATTTGACTGGCTAGACTTGGCCACGTGGCCATGCCTGCTTGCAAGGGAGACTGGAGATACAGGAGGAAAGTGAAAAGGTCCTTGTTGAAGTGCCACAGGCAGTGAAGCCTGTCCCATCTATCCATCCATCCATTCATTAACCTATGCAAAACTTAACGAAATGGTGGAGTTCCCATTGTGGTTCAGTGGGTTAAGAACCTGCCTAGTATCCATGAGGATGTGGTTTGATCCCTGGTGTTGCTGCAAGCTACAGTGTAGGTCGCAAATGCAGCTCAGATCTGATGTTTCTGTGGCTGTGGCTCCAATTTGACCCCTCGCCTGGAACTTCTATAAGCCACAGGTGCAGCCCGAAAAAAAAACAAAAAAACAAAAAAAAACCCACAACAATGAGATCTGCAGTCTGCTGGATACTATGCAGTCTTTTGGACAGAGCAGTGAATGAAACAGACCATGACCTTGTCTCTATAGGATTTAGAACCCAGAGGGAAAGAGCAACATACAATCACGGCAACAACATACATTTATTCTCACTGAAATTGTCAAAGTGCTACTAAGAAGTGACTTACACTGAGTTCTGAAGGATGCGTAGGGGTGGAGTGGACTGCATCAGAGTTTCTAAGCAGAGGAAATGGCACATGCCAAGACCCTATGACATTTTGCTCCTGCTCAGTGTGGGGTCACTGCTTTCCCAGGCCTGCCTAGATGTGAGTTTACAGGAGGCTCCTCCAGACCCCAGGGAGAGCTCTTTGAAGGGCTGAGTCTCCCCTCTAAAGCCTCTTTGCCTCACTCCTCCTGGACACTGTTGAGTTCACCATTGGACAGGGGCACTACCCTGGACCAGCTCCATCCTTGACTCCATCCAGGATGTAGGCCAGTGGAGCTTGGATTCAAGCCACTCTTGGAAGATGGATCTCAGGTCAGCCATAGCCTTCAACCCTGAAGATTTAAACACCCCTCCTGAGAAACTGGGCCCGGCTGACCTGCCCTGGGCCAAGCCCTGACCCCTTGGCTAGCACCCCTCACCCCACATCACACCAGCATGGTGGGGTGGTGCGTTCTTGACCAACACACCTCCATGATCTTTGGGGCCCAGCCATCTTCCAAAGCACAGCCCAGCAGGCTGTCTATGCCACCAATGGAAATAATTCCATCTCCCTAGAATTCTGTGCATTGAGTACGACCATCTTGAGGAGTCCTTTGGAGTGGGGGTGACATGTCAAAAAGAAGGTCTTGCTAATCTGCCTCCTAAAGAGCCTTGGCCCTGCCAACCAGAGGGCCCTCGGCTCCTCTGAGCACATGGTAAGAGCAGGAATAACAAGGCTGGAGAGAGAAATTCGGGCAGCACTAACTGCTCTATGTCCTAGAGGGCAGAGAAAACTGAAGTTCAAGATGGGGTGAGATTGAAGGAGAGAACCCCACCAAATGGGCCAGCAGGAGAAGGAAGAAGAGAGCAAAGATCCCCCTGCAGAGGAACCACTGAGGAGGGGCTTGGGGTTCACCATGGAGAACATGGTATATCACCCTTTTCCACATCCCTAAAAATATTCAGTTACCATTACCAACCAGTGCTTTTATTTGGGGGTGGGGCGCTCATGGAGGAGTCGAATGCTGCAACCAGCTAGGCATGGGGCACAAAGCAGAGAGACAGCAGGCATCCACCTGCTGGATGAAGAAAGGCATGACGGCCACACCTGGGCTGCCACCATGATGGGAAGTCCTCTCAATGCAGTACCTGATCGGTTCCAGTTACTTGTATGGAAGGCTGTCTTCTCAGTGGGTTTAGGTTGGCAGATATGGCAGGTGTGTCAGTGCCAATGCCTCACCCACGTGCCTGAGGCATTCACACTGGTAGTGAGGCTGCTTACCACTAATTGCACCTGCAGCCCTCTTCCTGGGGCTCTTCTGTCTGTGAAAGCGCACTCAGCCCAGGCTCAAGAGCAGCTCAAAGGTCTAGAGAGTTTCTTCTCTTAGAAGCAGCCCTAGACCAATGATGAGTGGGGCATCAATGCAAAACTATCTAAGTTCTCCCACCCTCCAGATGGGACAACTCAGAGATGTGCTCTACAAGGTCTCCTGAAGATCCCCTAAAGAATTTTCTCCAGTTGCCCATTATGGTACCTTCTTGATGACTCACCCTTCATCAGCTCCCTTCCCCAATCTTTTCCTGGTGTTTCCTGGGCTCACTTCCCAAAGGCACTACTTGATCTGACATTCTTCTCTCTGGTTCTACTTGTAGAATGACCCAAACCAAGACAAAGTCTACTCCTTAGCAGGATATATGGTTGGGGAGTTATCTTCCTGGTGGTTCTCTGGCTGGAGGATTATCTGGGGCCAGTGATTACCACCAGGTAAGGTGTGCCTTCCCAGGTCCCAGCACATTACAGGGTACCACACAGCTGGTGCAAAAGCACAGATCTGCCCCATTTCCCTTTCTGGGCCCAGATCTTGGGGTCTGGACCTTTCTGCAAAGGAACATCTGTTCTGTAGAGCAGTGGAGACTCCCCACCCCACTCCTCACCGAGGAAGTGGTTCTGAGTTCGCTTTCTCATAAACGGCTCTCAGATGGAAGAAAAGCAGCTGTCGCCGAAGCCACGTCAATCTGAGCGGTAAAAGGTTTGGGCAAAAACATATTTTATTGTTCTTGCTGTCAGAAACATAAAGATTTAAGGGGCATGTGACTTAGTAATTGCTGTGGACTTTTTTTTCCCCTTGACAATAAACATAAAACTTAAAACTGTATTAAAATCATTTGACAATTTTTATGCTCAAAGAGCCCGGAATGAATAATGGGTTTTTTTGCATCTAAAATGCACTCTCTCGTCAACCTATAAAACTGTCAGAAATAAATTCATCAAAAGCAGATTATATAATTAAAAGTCGCTATTTGTGTCTCTGCCCAGTTGGGATTGGAGTTGTTTGTCTCTCTCTCTCTCACCCTCCTTTTAAAATTTTTAATTTTTTTTAAAGTTCTCAATGACAGCAAACTCAAGCTGGGCTGCTTGGTCTGAGGGAGATATTACCAAATAACAGCTTCCCTCAGCAAAGCCAAATCTCCTGCTCCAACCAGTCCCATAAATCCTATCTCAGCAGATGATATGACTTTTCTGAACAAGTGCGGTTTTGGGGTGAGCGTCAGTGGGAAACACGCTACACTAGGGAAGTGCTTCCTTTCCTGATAGGGCAACACAGAGGAAAGGATGCCGTAGAGACTTCCAGTATGCACTCACCTCCTATTTGCTCCTTCTGCACACCCTGGAGGATTCCTCCTTGCACCCAAGCTCCCTGCAATTGGGCAAGCCTATATCACTTCTCCTGCCCAACGTGTTGTAAGCATTAGGGGGTGTGTTGCTTCTGGGCTGAAACACTTAAGTGTTGGTTTTAAGCTCTCCAGCACTTTCTTGCCCTCCACAGACTTCAGAGATGTGCTACCAGAGGGTAGATCCTGGCAGCCTGGATCACTGAGTCACTGAATGGATCATTGAGTTGCCCTGGACAATCACCCAAACCAATAATGAGCTCTGTGGGTTAAGCCACTGAGACTTGGAAGTTTGTTTGTTATCTCAGCAAAACCAAGCCTATCCTCACTGTTTTAAAATGTAGGTGTGACATAAGACAGGACACCGTAAAACTTCTAGAAGAGAATATGGGCAAAACATTCTCTGAAATCATGCCAATGTTTCCTTAGGTCAATCTCCCAAGGTGATGGAAATAAAAACAAAAATAAACCAATGGGAACTAATCAAACATAGACGCTTTCACACAGCAAAGGAAATAGGAGTTCCCACTGTGGCTCAACAGGTTACGAACCATACTAGTATCCATGAGGATGTGGGTTCGATCCCTGGCCTCACTCAATGGGTTAAGGATCTGGCATGGATCCAGCATTGCCATGAGCTTTAGTGTAGGTCGCAGACAGGTCTGGCATTGCTGCGGCTGTGGTATAGGCTGGCGGCTACAGCTCTGATTTGACCCCTAGCCTGGGAACCTCCATATGTTTTGGTGCAGCCCTAAAAAGACGAAAAAAAAAGCAAAGGAAACCATAAACAAAATGAAAAGACAATCTACGGAATGGGAGAAAAACATCTGCAAACAATTCAACCCACAAGGGCTTAATTTCCAAAATATACAAACAGCTCATACAACTCAACAACAACAATAAAAACAACCCAATCAAAAATGGGCAGAAGACCTAAACAGATATTTCTCCAAAGAACACCTATAGATGGCCAACAGGCACATGAACAGATGCTCAACTTTGCTGATTATTAGAGAAATGCAAATCAAAACTACAATGAGGTACCACTTAACAATGGTCAAAATAGCCATCATTAAAAAGTCTATAGGAGTTCCTGTCATGGCACAGTGGAAACAAATCCAACTAGGAACCACGAGGTTGCAGGTTTGATCCCTGGCCTCGGTCAGTGGGTTAAGGATCTGGTGTTGCTGTGAGCTGTGGTGTAGGTCGCAGACATGGCTCAGATCTGGCATTGCTGTGGCTGAGGTGTAGGCCGGCAGCTACAGCTCCAATTGGACCCCTAGCCTGGGAACCTCCATATACTGTGGGTGCGGCCCTAAAAAGACAAAAGGCAAAAAAAAAAATAAAGTCTACAAATAACAAATGCTAGAGAAGGTAGGGAGAACAGGGAACCCTCCTACACTGTTGGTAGGAGTGTAAATTGGTACAGCCATTATGGAAAACAGCATGGAGGTTCCTCAAAAAATTAAAAATAGAATTACCATATAATCTACCAGCCCTACTCCCAGGGAGATATGTGGACAAAACTATAATTCAAAAAGACCCATGCACCCCTCTGTTCATAGAAGTACTATTCACAATAGCTAAGACATGGAAATGAACGAAATGTCACAGAGAGATGAATAGATAAAGAAGACGTCATATATTATATGTATGTGTGTACATACATACACACATACATACAATTGGAATATTACTCAGCCATAAAAAGGATGAAATAATGCCATTTGCAGCAACATGAATGACCTAAAGAGAATTGTACTAAGTCAAGTAAGTCAGAAAAAGACAAATACCACATGATACCACTTATATGTGGAATCTAAAATATGACACAAATGAACCTATCTATGAAATAGCAACAGACTCACAGACATAGTTGTTGTCAAGGGGGAGGGGAGTGAGGAAAGGAAGGATTGGAAGTTTGGGATTAGCAGATGCAAACTATTAAACAAAGTCCTGCTGTAGAGCACAGGGAACTATATTCAATATCCTATGATAAACCGCAGTGGAAAAGAACATGAAGAAAACATATATGTATGTGTATGTATAACTGAATCACTTTGCTACACAGCAGAAATTAACCCAATATTGTAAATCAATTGCATTTCAATCAAAAAGTTTTTAATGTAAGTTTTATTATTATTCAGGTATAATAAAGGCCAACAGATCAGATGGTTGCCACTAAAAAGACAGTTTCTTATACTCAGATCCCAAGAGGAGAGGGCATGTCACATGCTCAGGGACCATATAGGGAAGCATCAGGGCTGGTCAGGAGGCAGAAGGAGTGAACAGAAATGTGAACATGAGTCTTTATTGTGGCTTCCATGAAGGAGAGGTGAAGCAGGGTAAAACAGATTTAGGCTTGATTGGTTTGAATAATTCCAGGGGGCTTGGAGGCCTACGGACTCTCCCCATGTCTAATACCTGCCCAAAAGCATTACCCAAATGGTGGCCCAGTGTCAGAGTCCCATGAAGAAGGAGTCTGGGGGGGGGGCGCCCTCTGGATTAGTTGGTTTGCATTTGAAAAGTGTGCTCCCTGGCAAGTCCTTGACCACCTCCAAGAATTAGCTAGACTCTCTCTCCAGAGTCAGCAAGCCCCCAAGATGTCAAAGCATCAGGATATAGAAAATAAAAGGCATGACTGATATGTTGACTAACATAGGGGATTATTGTGATGTTCTAGCAGGGGAAGGACTAAATGCTAATTCATGGGCACAGCGCAGGCAGAGGTGTGAAGGTGGGGAGGCATAAGGAAAGTCTAGCGGTGGTAAAGAGAGCAAAGTGAGGGAGCTTAGGGTCCCAGTGGATGAGAAGGCAGGGTGCAGCAGCAGGAATCCTGGTGGAGACCTGGAGACCAAGGTCTAGCTTTGGTCATCCTCTGAGAGACTGTGGGGCCATGACTCCAGACTCTGTCCCCAAGGGAGGAACACAGAAAGAAGAAAAAAATAACAAAAGGCTGACTCCCCAGAGGAGCACAGAATTCTCTTCTGCAACATGGAGTCTGCCCACCCTGGGACACCCCCCCCACACAGACACCTTGTTAAGCAAGAATGCAAAAAGCGGAGTTCCCGTCGTGGCGCAGTGGTTAACGAATCCGACTAGGAACCATGAGGTTGCGGGTTCGGTCCCTGCCCTTGCTCAGTGGGTTAACGATCCGGCGTTGCTGTGAGCTGTGGTGTAGGTTGCAGACGCGGCTCGGATCCCGCGTTGCTGTGGCTCTGGCGTAGGCCGGTGGCTACAGCTCCGATTCAACCCCTAGCCTGGGAACCTCCATATGCCGCGGGAGCGGCCCAAGAAATAGCAACAACAACAACAACAACAACAACAGTAACAAAGACAAAAGCCAAAAAAAGAAAAAAAGAAAAAGAATGCAAAAAGCTGCCACAATGGGACCAGTTGTCCAGATCTCCACTGGAGTTTCAGGACTTGCTGACCTGGGGGAGTGCCCCAGGCCAGGACCCAATCAGGTCTCATGCAACTACCTTCCTGTCCTTGGGTGCTAACTCTGGGGTCTCTCCAAATTCCTCTACCTGGTGGGCTTAGTTGGGTTATGGAAACTAAGCAAGCCAGACATGGGAACATGGAGGTGTGAAAAAGGAGAGGAAATTCAGAGATGGGAAGATGAAAGAAAGAGCACAGGGAGAGCTGGGAAGAAGGAAGTGCTAAATAAGAAATATTCTTTCAAAATACATGCACCCCTATGTTTATAGCAGCACTATTCACAATAGTAACAGTCAAGACATGGAAACAACCTAAATGTCCATTGATAGATGAATGGATAAAGAAGAGGTGGAATATTACGCAGCAATTAAAAAGAATGAAATGATGCTGTTTGCAGCAATATGGATGGACCTAGAAATTATCATACTAAGTGAAGTCAGAAAGAGAAAGACAAATACCATATGATATCACTTATATGTAGAATCTAAAAAATGAACTTATTTACAAGACAGAAATAGACTCACAGACATAGAAAACAAACTAATAGTAATTAAAAGGGAAAGGGGGAGGGATAAATTAGGAGTTTGGGATTAGCAGATAAAACTGCTAAATATAGGAGTTCTCACAGTGGTGCAGTGGACTAAGAATCCGACTGCAACAGCTTGAGTCACTGAAGAGGCATGTATTTGATCCCCAGCCTGGCGCAGTGGCTTAAAAGACCTGTGTGGCTTGGACTCAATCCCTGGCTGGGAATTTCCATATGCCACTGAGTGGCCGTTAACAAAAACAGCTACTACATATAAAACAGATAAACACCAAGGTCCTACTAAATAGCACAGGGAACTATATTCAATATCTTGTAATAACCTATAATGGAAAAGAATCTGAAAAGAATATACATACTCAGTTATACATATATATAACTGAATCACCGATGTACCCTGGAAACTAACACAACACTGTAAGCAAACTATACTTCAATTTTTTTAAAAAAAGAAATATTCGTTGAGCCTTTGCTGTATTCCCATAGAACAAAAAATCTTAGCCCCATTTTACAAGTGATAAAATTGAGGCTCAGAGAAGCTCAACAAGTGGCAGCAGCTTGTCCAACATGATATAACCATTCTAGTCTCTCTGGGTCCAAAGTATGTACTTGGAAAGCAAAATATCTAGGGCTTCTCAGGATGAATGGAATGTTTTCCTCAAGTCAGAGAAGTGAGGACATGGGGATTTACTCTCAACTTGGGGCAGAGGAGACAGGCGACTGGAGGGGGCCCTCTCTGACTTCAGAAGTCCCCAGACTGTGCTGCCTTCCCCTCGAAGGATGGGAGTTTTCTGTAAGCCTTTCTTATCATGCTGAAGATGAATTCTTCTATTTTTATTTTGCCAAGAGAGGTTTTTCTATGAAATGGATGCTGAATATTATCAAATGCCTTTTTATCATCCTTGGTTTTTCCCTTTTGCCCTATTAATATGATGAATTATATTAATAGAGTTCCTAAAATAGAAGTGTCCTTGCTTTCCAATAATATACCCTACCTGGTCATTGTGGAATATTCATTTTATATATTGCTAGATTCGATTTGCTAATATTTTATTTAAGATGTTTGCATCTATATTTGTAAATGAGATTAGCCTGCAGCCTTCTTCTTTGTGCCATCTTTTGTCGGGTTTATTTAGCTTCGTAAGTGAACTGGAAGGGGTTCTGGTTTTGGAAGTACTGTGGGCCAGAGATCCCCAAAATCTTCTGCTATAAACATCTAGAAATGTTCAATACAATGCAACAAACATTTGAGGTTATAGAAACATAGAGAACTTTTTTCTTTCCTTCATCTTTTTTTTAAAAAATGTATTGGGTATATATCTATCTATCTATATCTATATATCTATATATCTCCATTCTTTTCTCCCACATAGGCTATCACAGAACACTGAGTAGATATCCCTGTGCTATACAGTAGGTCCTTGTTAGTCATCTATTCTATATACAGTAGTGTAGATGTGTCAATTCCATCTTCCCAATTTATCTCTCCCCACCCTTTAACAACCCTAAGTAGAGAACTTTTCCAAGAACAAGAAATAAAGGAAGGACTGAAAACCAGAGAAGTGAGCACAGGGCACGGCTGGGGAGAGGGAGTGAGGAAGTAAGGCTCACGCAGGGACAGGAGATAAGGCTTTGGGTCTGAAATGGAAAGGAGCTGGACCTTCCCTCCCCAGGCGCTGTGCTCCCAGGGAAGGGTGGACTCGAAAAAAACAATCTGCCCTCTGGAACAGACTGGGGAAAGAGGGAATAAAGAGAATGAGAGAAATAGCATTCAAGGAGAAAATGAGAATTATCCAGACTAGATTAAAAATACTCAAAACTCATCAATAAACACATAAAAAGATGCTCAACCTCATTGATCCTTAGGAAATGCAAATCAAAACCACATTGAGATGTCAACACACCCTTATTAAGATGACTACTAGCAAAACAAACAAACAAAAAACAAAACTAGAAAATAACAAGCATTGGCAAGGAACTCTGTGCCCTGTTGTTGGGAATGTAAAATAGTGCAGCCACTATGGAAAGAAGTATGGCAGTTCCTCAAAAAATTAAAACCAGAATTATGATATGATCCAGCAATCTCATTTCTGGGTATACATCCAAAAGAACTGAAAACAGGATCTCAAAGAGGTATTTGCATACCCATGCTTATTGCAGTATTATTCACAATAGCCCAGCAATCTAAATATTCACTGACAGATAAAATGGATGGACAAAATGTGACATATACACACAAGGGAATACTATGTCTTAAAAAGGAAAGAAATTCTGGCACATGCCACAACATGGATGAGCCTTGAGGACATTATGCTAAGTGAAATAAGCCAGTCACAAAAGACAAACACTGTATGATTCCATTTATATAAGGTACAAAGTAGACAAATGCATAGAGACAGAAAGTAGATACTCTGCTTTCAGAGCAGTAGAGTGTAATTCCTCACTCCTTCAATGCAGGCTGAACATAGTGAATTCCTCCGCATAACAAATCTCTTCCAAAGAGGAGATGGAATATGGAGAGGGAGAAAAAAAGTAACTTTGCAGAGGAGAAATACGACAAGTGCTGCCTCAGCCAGGTAGTCAAGGTTAATACCAATGGGTTAAGTTGTGTGGATATCCTTGGTGGGATGCAATGCAAAAAGGACACATTCCATCTGTGATTTTCCTCTCCCAAATCCATAACCTGAGTCTAACCACAAAAACAAACAAACAAAAAGCAAAACAAAACAAAATAGACAAATCCCAGTTGAGGGATGTTCTACAAAATAACTGACCAGTACTCCTTAAAGCTGTCACTCAAAACAGGGAAAATCTGAGAAACTGTCACAGCCAAGAGGAACCTAAGGAGACATAAATGTAATATGGTAACTTGGATGGGTCTCTGGGATAAAGAACTGTAGGTAAACTCTCAGGCGATAAGAATTCGGTACATGCTTTAGGAAATAACAGTGGATTGATACTGGCTTGATAATTATAACAAACAAATCATACTAACATAAGATGTTAATGATAGGGAGAACTGAGAGTGAGGCATATGAAAACCTGTATCATCACAATTTGTGTATAAACCTAAAACTATTCTAAAATTAAAAGTTTATTTTTAAAAAATTTAAAGGTAACCACTCTGACTAAAAATAGAATACAGAAAGAAGAAAGTAAGTGTAAATTCAACAATCTAAAAGAAGATAAGAAAATAAGAAAATGAAAAGTATAGTAAAAAGAAAAGCACAAAATAATTATAATAGAAATAAATATGGACCAATTGGCAGCTTATAATAAATGTAAATGGACTAAACTGTATCCAGTTAAAACCAGATTTTCACACTGAATTTTAAAAATCAAAATCTAGTTATTTGCAGACAAAAAATTGAAAGTGAAAAGATAGAATAGTTATGCCAACTACATATTCATGAGATAAATGTTGGGGAGTTATATTAATATCAGGAAAAAAACTAAACTCTAAGGCAAAAACTAAGATTAGGTATAAAGAATATCAATAGTACATAATGATAAAAGGACCACCTCACTTAATATATAATAACTATATTACATTATTATGTATGTACATAACACCATATTCTCACAAAATATATAAAGCAAAAAAACAATAGATTATTTTTAATTGAAAAATCCACTATATCATAGTGGAAAATTTTAAACAGACTCAGTCAAAAATTTATAGATGAAACAGACAAAAATATTGTAAGGGAATGGAACATTTGAATAAGACAGTTAACATACTTGATATAATGCACATAGAACCCAGCAACAACTATAGAAAAACTATTCTTTTCAAACACATAATAGATATTTGTAGAAATGACAAATACCAAGCCAAAAAGCAAATCTCAACAAATTCCAGAGTTGCTAGAATATGAATCACATTTTCTGACCACAATACAATTAAATCAGAAATAATAAAAAGATTAGCAATGCCACGCCATGTTACTGAACAGTTTTAAATAACTTATGGAACAAAGAAAGAACTGGATATTTCAAATAGTACATAACAAAATCCGTAGGATGCAGCTAAAGTAGTACTTCGAGGGCAAGGTTTAGATTTATATCAGATAAGACAATGAAAATTGGTAAACTAAGCACATAACTCAAGAAATTAGAACAAGAGTAATAGAATAACACAAAGAAAGAAAAATGAAGGACATAGTAAAGATAAGAACAGAAAATAATCGGGAGTTCCCATCGTGGTGCAGTGGTTAACGAATTCGACTAGGAACCATGAGGTTGCAGGTTCAGTCCCTGGCCTTGCTCAGTGGGTTAAGGATCTGGCCTTGTCGTGAGCTGTAGTGTAGGTTGCAGATGCAGCTCAGATCTCACGTTGCTGTGGCTCTGGTGTAGGCCAGCAGCTACAGCTCCAATTTGACCCCTAGCCTGGGAACCTCCATATGCTGCAGCAGTGGCCCTAGAAAAGGCAAAAAGACAAAAAAAAAAGAACAGAAAATAATCAAATTTAAAACCAAGCAACAATAAAACCCTAAAACCAAAAGTTAGATAAGAAAATAAGGAGGCACAAATAGATAATATTAGGAATTAACAAAGAAAAGAAATACAGAGAAAGTGGTAATTCTAAAACTCATGTTTTGAACAAACTTACACCAATAAAATTTAAAACCTAGTCACAGATGGCTGATTTCCAAGACCATGTAACTTATGAAAACTGTCCTAAGAAGAATTAGAAATTCTAAAGAGATCTATAATCATTAAGGAATTGAATCATTAATGTAAAATCTGCAGCTCCTCCATCCAAAAATCCATCAGGCCCAGATGGTAATAGTCGACTTTTACCGCACGTGTGTGTGTGTGTGTGTGTGTGTGTGTGTGTGTGTGTGGAGAGACAGCAAGAGCAAGAGAGAGAGGGAGAGGGAGAATAAAAACAAATAATGAAAGAATTATTACCAGAATTAGCTCACATGATTATGGAGGCTGACAATACCCGGGAGGTGCAGTCAGCAAGCTGAGAGAGGTGATGCTGTAACTCCAATCCGAATGCCAGCAAAGAGCTGAGGTTTCAGTTTGAGACTAAAGGTGGGAAAAAAACCAATATCCCTGCTCGAAGCAGTCAGGCCTGAGGAGCTCTCTCTTACTTGGAAAAGGGTCAGCCTTTTTGTCTTATTCACGCCTTGAGGTGGCCCACCCACATCAGGGAAAACAATCTGCCTTAGTCTACCAGTTCAAATGCTAATCTCATCCAAAACACCCTCCACAGACACACCTACAATAATGTTTAAACAAATATCTGGGTACCCCATGGCCTAGTCAAGCTGATATATAAAATTAACCATCACACCAGTTTTAAACAAAATAGCTCAGGTCTCTATGGGATTAAGATGGCAGAATAGAAGGACTGGAGCTGAACTTCTCTCCTAAAAACAACAAAATTCAACATCTAAAGGCTGAGCAATCTTCAACCAGATGGACTGGAAACCTTGGGGAAGATATCCTACTCCAGAAGACAAAGAGGAGGCCACATCAAGAGGTCGGAGGGAAGAATACGTGATATAAACAACCCCATATCAATATGGTGGGAAGCCCCACAGACTGGAAACTAACTGGTTCACAGAGACTCACCTACAGGAGTGAGAGTTCTGAGCCCCACATCAAATCCCCATGTGTGGGGATCTGGCACTGGGAGAAAGAGCCCCAGTGGGGCTTGTGTGCAGGAGCTCCACGGGATTGGGGGAGACAGAGACCCCATTCTTAAAAAGCACACACAGACTTTCACATGCACTGGGTCCCAGGGCAAAGCAAAGTGTCCACAGAGATCTGGATCAAAACTGACTTTAGTTCTTGGAGGACATCCTTGGAAAACAGGGGTGAATGTGGCTTGTTGTGAGGGAAGGACATTGGAAGCAAAGCAATCCAAAAAGAAGATATAACAATTTTAAATATCTACACACCCAACATAGGTTAACCACAATATATAAGGCAACTGCTAACAACCTTAAAAGACAAATTGACAATAACACAAGAATAGTGGGGGACTTTAACATGCCACTTACAGCAATGGACAGATCATCCAGACAGAGAATCAGTAAGGAAACACAGGCCCTGAATGAAACATTAGACCAGATGGGCTTAATAGATATTTATAGGACACTCCATCCAAAAGCAACAGAATACACATTCTTCTCAAGTGCACATGGAACATTCTCTAAGACTGATCACATCCTGGGCTACAAATCTAACCTAGGTAACTTTAAGAAAATTGAAATCATATCAAGCATCTTTTCCAACCACAACACTATGTGAATGGAAATCAACAACAAGGAAAAAACTGCAAAAAACACAAACACATGGAGACTCAACAACATGCTACTAAACAACCAATGGATCACAGAAGAAATCAAAGAGGAAATTAAACAATACCTAGAAGCAAATGACAACAAAGATACAACACTCCAAAACCTATGGGATGCAGCAAAAGCCGTTCTAAGAGGAAAGTTTATAGCAATACAAGCCCACCTCAGGAAACAAGAAAAAGCTCAAATAAACAAGCTAACTTTACATCTAAAGCAACTAGAGAAAGAACAGACAAGACCTAAAGTTAGCAGAAGGAAAGAAATCATAAAGCTCAGAACAGAAATCAATGAAATAGAAACAAAGAAAACCATAGAAAAGATCAATGAAGTGAACAGCTGGTTCTTTGAAAAGATCAACAAAATTGATAAACCCTTAGCCAGACTTACCAAGAAGAAAAGAGAGAGGACTCAAATCAATAAAATTAGAAATGGAAAAGGAGAAGCAACAACAGACATCACAGAAATGCAAAGGATCATAAGAGACTACTAAAAGCAACTATACGTCAATAAAACAGAAAACCTAGAAGAAATGGAAAAATTCTTAGAAAAGTACAATCTTCCAAGACTAAACCAAGATGAAATAGAAAAGATAAATGGATCAATCACAAGAACTGAAATTGAAACTGTGATTTTAAAACTTCCAACAAACAAAAGTCCAGGACCAGATGGCTTCACAGGCGAATTCTATCAAAACATTTAGAGAACAGCTAACATCTATCCTTCCGAAATTATTCCAAAAAATTGCAGAGGAAGGGATACTCCCAAACTCATTCTATGAGGCCACCATCACCTTGATACCAAAATCAGACAAAGATACCACAAAAAAAGAAAACTACAGGCCAATTTCACTGGTGAACATAGATGCAAAAATCCTCAACAAAATACCAGCAAACCGAAGTCAGCAATACATTAAAAGGACTATAGATCATGATCAAGTGGGATTTATCCCAGGGATGCAAGCGTTCTTCAATATCTGCAAATCAACCAGTGTGATACACCACATTAACAAACTGAAGAATAAAAACCATAGGATCCGCTCAATAGATGCAGAAAAAGCCTTCGACAAAATCCAACACCCATTCCTGATAAAAACCCTTCAGAAAGTGGGCATAACGGGAACCTACCTCAACATAATAAAGGCCATATATGACAAACCCACAGCCAACATCATTCTCAATGGTGAAAAGCTGAAAGAATTCCCACCGAGATCAGAAACAAGACAAGGATGTCCCCTCTCACCACTACTCTTCAACATAGTTTTGGAAGTCCTAGCCACAGCAATCAGAGAAGTAAAAGAAATAAAAGGAATCCAAATTGGAAAGGAAGAAGCAAAACTATCGCTATTTGCAGATGACATGATACTATACCTAGAGAATCCTAAAGACTCTATCAGAAAACTGTTGGAACTCATCCATGAATTTGACAAAGGTGCAGGATACAAAATTAATACATGACGGCATTTTCTATACACTAACAATGAAAGAACAGAAAGAGAAATTAGGGAAGCAATCCCATTTACCATCACATCCAAAAGAATAAAATACCTAGGCGTAAACCTACCTAAAGAGACAAAAGACCTGTGCTATGAAAACTGTAAGACACTGATGAAAGAAATCAAAGAGGACACAGATGGTAAAAATATACCATGCTCACGGATTGGAAGAGTTAATATTATCAAAATGACTATACTACCTAAGGCAATCTACAGATTCAATGCAATCCCTATCAAATTACCAAGGACATTTTTCACAGAACTCGAACAAAATATTTTAAAGTTTGTTTGGAAGCACAAAAGACCCAGAATAGCCAAAGACATCCTGAAAAAGAAAAATGGAGCTGGAGGAATCAGACTCCCAGACTTCAGACCATACTGCAAAGCAGCAATCATCAAAATCATATGGTACTGGCCCAATGATAGAAATATAGATCAGTGGAACAGGATAGAAAGCCCAGAATTAAACCAACGCACCTACAGCCAACTCATCTATGACAAATGAGGCAAGAATATACAATGGAGAAAGGACAGCTTATTCAATAAGTGGTGCTGGGAAAACTGGACAGCCACACGGAAAAGAATGAAATTAGAACACTCCCTAATATCATACAAAAAATAAACTCAAAATGGATTAAAGACCTAGATATAAGACCAGACACTATAAAACTCTTAGAGGAAAACAGGCCAAACACTCTCTGACATAAACGACAGCAACATCTTCTCAGATCCACCTCTTAGGGTATTGACAATAAAAACAAAAATAAACAAATGGGACCTAATCAAACTTCAAAGTTTCTGCACAGCAAAGGAACCCCTAAGCAAAACGAAAAGACAACCCACAGAATGGGAGAAAATCTCTGCAAGTGAATCAACTGACAAGGGATTCCTCTCCAAAATTTATAAACACTTTTTGCAGCTCCATACCAAAAAAACAAAAAACCCCATCAAAAAATGGGCAGAAGATCAAAACAGACGGTTCTCCAAAGAAGACATACAGATGGCCAAAAAACACATGAAAAGATGTTCAACATCACTCATTATTAGAGAAATGCAAATCAAAACCACTATGAGGTACCACCTTACACCAGCCAGAATGGCCATCATCCAAAAGTCTACAAACAAGAAGTGCCGCAGGAGAGTGTGGAGAAAAAGGAACCCTAGTACACAATTGGTGGGATTGCAAATTGGTGCAACCACTGTGGAAAACAGCACGGAGATTCCTCTGAAAATTAAAACTAGAACTCCCATTTGATCCAGCAATCCCACTCCTGGCCATCTATCCAGAGAAAACCATGACTGGAAAGAACACATGTACTCCAATGTTCATTGCAGCACTATTGAAATAGCCAAGACATGGAAACAACCTAAATGTCTATCGACAGAGGAGTGGATCAAGATGTGGTACATATACACAATGGAATATTACTCAGCCATTAAATGGAAAGAAATACCAGCATTTGTAGCAACATGGATGGACCTAGAAATTATCATGCTAAGTGAAGTCAGCCATACAATGAGACACCAACATCCAATGCTTTCACTGACATGTGGAATCTGAAAAAAGGACAGACTGAATTTCTTTGCAGAACAGATGCTGACTCACAGACATTGAAAAACTTATGGTCGCCAGAGGAGAGAGTTTGGGGGATGGGGGGATGTGCCTGGGTTGTGGGATGGAAATCCTGTGAAACTAGATTGTGATGATCATTATACAACGACAGATGTGATAAATTCATTTGAGTAATAAAAAATTAAAAATTAAAAATAAATGAAATAAAAAAATAAAATAAAATCCCTAAATATGGGGAAAAAATAGCTCAAAAAACAGAAGCAGCACTGTTTCCAAATTCTTTCAAGGATGGTGGCAATACTTTAATTTATAAAGTGACAGTAAAATAAAAGAGAACTTTATCTCATAAACATAGAAGCAAAAAATCCGGAATGAAACATTAATAGACAAAACCCAGCATTGTATAAAAAAATGACAAAGTTGGATTTAAACTTCAATTTATGATGAGGAAATCTATGTAATTTACTACATCAACATTAACAAATTAACAGAGAAAATCATAAACTTATTTTAACATATCTAGAAGAAAGCATTTGATAAAGTTTAATATCCATTCATGGGGGTAATACTCTTAACAAAAAAGGAATAGAGAAGATATAAAGAATGTAAAAAAAATAAAAGCAAAAGCTTCTACTTAATGGTGAAATGTTAGAAGCATTTCCTTCAAAATCTGGTACAAGGCCAAGACACCCTTTACTACAATTTTATTCAACAATGTATTAGAAGTTATGGATCAAATGATAAGAGAAAAAAATAAAGAATTGAAAGAAAGAAAACAGTATTTGTAGATGATAGGATTGTCTGCGTTAAAAAAAAAATCCAGGGAGTTCCTGTTGTGGCACAGCAGAAACGAATCCCACTAGTATCCATGAGGATGTGGGTTAGATCCCTGGCCTTGCTCACTGGGTCCTGGATATCCACGTTTCCATGAACCGTGGTGTAGGTCATAGACGCGGCTCAGATCCTGTGTTGCTGTGGCTGTGGTGTAGGCCGGCAGCTGTAGCTCCAATTTGATCCCCAGCCTGGGAACTTCCATATGCCACAGGTGTGGTCCTAAAACAAACAAACAAACAAACAAAGCAGTAGAATCTATACACAAACTATTAGAGTATATAGAAGAGTTAAAGCAAAGTTGTTTAATACAAGCTCAGTATACAAAAGTGATTGCAAACATATTTCTGTTCCAGTAATGAAAACTGTAAATTTTTCATAATTCAAAAATGTTTATCATGATAAAAAATATAGTAAAGCACAAAAACATGTAGCAGAAACACGCATTTAAGGCTTAACTCTTGTTAAACCTTAACTCTATTTTACGTATGATTCAGGATGGTGAGTATATTACATGGTTGTGCAACAGATCTCCAGAATGTTTTCATCTGGCAAAACTGAAACTTTGTACCCATTAAACACATCTTCATTTACCCACTAGGCCCTGGCAACCACCCACCATTCTTTTCCTCTCCATGAATTTGAGTGCTCTAGTTTCCTTATATAAATGGAATCATATAGTATTTGTCTTTTTTGTGACTGGCTTATTTCATTTATCATAATGACTTTAAGGCTCATCCATGTTGTGGCATGTGTCAGATTTTCCTTCCCTTTTTAAGGTCGAATAATATTCCATTGGGTGTACTTGCCACATTTTGCTTAAAACTCATCTGTCAACGGACATTTGGGCTGCTTCCACCTCTTGGCTACTGCAAATAGTGCTGCTATGAGCATTGGTGCAAATATCTCTTCCAGTTCTTTTGGATGTATACCGAGAGGTGAGATTACTGGATCATATGGTAATTCCGTTTTAAATTTTTTGAGGAACTGCTATACTGTTTTTCATAATGGCTGTGCTATTTTACATTCCTCCCAAGAGGGCACAAATGCTCCAGTTTTGTCACATCCTTGCCAATGCCCATAATTTTCTGTTTTTCTTTCTTTTCTTTTTTTTTCTTTTTTTGTCTTTTTGCCTTTTCTAGGGCCGCTCCCGCAGCATATGGAGGTTCCCAGGCTCGGGGTTGAATCGGAGCTGTAGCCACCAGCCTAAACCACAGCCACAACAATGTGAGATCCGAGCCGCATCTGCAACCCACACCACAGCTCATGGCAATGCCGGATCGTTAACCCACTGAACAAGGCCAGGGATCGAACCCGCAACCTTGGATTCCTTAACCACTGTACCACAATGGGAACTCCTCTTTCTTTTTTTTTTTTTTTTTTGATAGTAGCCTTCTTAATGAATATGAATTGGTATCTCATTGGGGTTTCGATTTGTATTTCTCTAACGATTAATGATATTAAAAGTCTTTTCATATGCTTGTTTGGCCATCACATTTCTTGTTTTTAAAAAACCACTATTGTAAAAAAACAAAAAACAAAAAACAAAAAAAAAACCTGTAAGGTGCCTAGGTATAAGTCTAAGAAAAGGTGTGTTAGGACTCTACAGAGACTCTATAGAGAAAATTTCAAAGACCCCAAAACACATATATTAAGAGGTATATCATATCATACTGGGGGAGGCTCAGTTTCATAGAGATTCTCTCTAAAGAGATATATGGATCCACTATAATTCTAATAAAGATCCCAACAGAGTTTTCATGAAATTTATACACTAATTAGTATCCAAAATATCTAAGGAACTTCTACAAATCCATAACATGAGTTGGGAAGCTTTCTTTCTCTTACATACTCTAGTACAGACGGGCTCAGAGAATCTCTTTGCTTCGTTCTGAAGGAACACTACAAAAATCCATTGGGTCGAGTGATTTTAACTATATTATAAAATTCTACCTTGATTGTTATTTGCATATTTGTGTTTTCTGTTTTACATTATACTTTCTTAGAAAATTGTTCATTTTGACATTTTCGAATTTACTCATGTGATATTCTTTTATAATTTGAAAATGGTCTTCACATCTAAGGCTCTGACTTTCTCTTTATTACACTGCCTTCTCATACTCTCTTCTTGATTTATCTCATCTGAAAACTATTTCTTCTACAGACCTTTCTAAAGAGCAACATTTGGGTTTTTAAATCATGTCCACTTTTAAAAAAAAAGTCCATTTCATTGATTTCAGCTATTATCTTTATTAATTTCTTTCTTCTGTTTTATTTTGCTCATTTTCAATTTCTTGTATTAGATGTCTAGCTCATTTATTTTCATTCTTGCTCACTTAATAATAAAAGCAATTAAAGCTGTGAATTATCCTGTGAGTACAGAAATAGCTGCATCCCACAAGTGTTAATGTGTAGTTTTGTCATTGTCATTTTCTAAATATTCGGCAACTGCAGGCTGGTTTTCTATCTCTCAAAACAGTTACTTAGGAGAATGAGTCTTAGTTTCTAAGATGATGTTTGTCTTATTCTCTTTGTAATTAATTTCTAGTCTATTGCATCAAAGTCAGAAAAATGTGGCCTGTGTAATTTCTCCATTTGGGGAAACATTGAGCCTTCTTTCTGGCATAGTTAATAATCAATATTTTTTAAACATATCATGGACAAATGAAAGCAATGTGTATTTCTTGTAACAAAAACATCAGCTACGTAGTCACCAAAAATAAGCTTATAAATAATATAATCCAATCTCTCATATTTTTTCTGTTTTTGCTAAAATTTGAGAAAATAGAATGGTTTGAAGTCTCCTACTTAGGGCTGTGTTTATCAGTTTAACTTCACACATTTCTACTGAAGATGACTCCTTTAACTTGTATTAATGTACTGTATTCTAGACCTTGTTTTCTCATCTACGGTCCTGCCTTATCTCTACAGGTACCTGAATGGCTTCATTTTGTGGGAATGTACAGTTGTGGGGGACTGTAACTACTATAGGATTAGTACCTCCTCATTATTCTTACTTGCATGTTTTTCATACAAGTTGAATTTAAAAATCAATTGTCTAGTTTTTCTCTCTTTTTTTTTTAAAAGCACATTGACATTTTAATTAGGATTGCCTTAAATTTAAAAATTAACCTGGGGAGAAATTACATCTTTATGATGCTGAGTCTTTCCATCCAACAACATTATATATATTTTTCCACTAGTTCAAGTCTTCTTTAGGTCCTTCAGAAGTGTTTTTAGTTTCTTCCCACAGGTTGTACAAATTTATATGTTGCGTAGACTTCCTGATAAATTTAGTGCTGGATTTTTTTCTCTGTTATTATAAATGAGAACTTTTCTTCCATTACATCTTCTAACTGGTTGTTTACATGTGGTTAACTTTCACATATCAATTTGCACATCACTACTTTGTTGAATTCTCCTGCTGTTTATAGTGGTTTTCAACTTGATTCCCTTGTGCTTTCTGGATAGATGAATATACTGTCTGCAAATAGTGTTGTTTGACCTCCATTTCCAATTTTTTTTAATCCTGTTAGTTTTTTTTCCCCCCCATTGGCTGGTACCTTCAGCTCAACATTTAATAACAGTGTGATGGTAAATATTCTTGTCTTGCACTTGATTTTAGTGGGGATACTTAAGTGTTTCCTCATTCAGTATAATGTTGACTTCTTGTGCCAAGACAGATGTGCTTTATCATGTTAAGGAAGAATCCACCCATCTCTTTTTCATGAAGTATTTCTTTCTTTTTTTTTTTTTTTTTTTTTTTTGTCCTTTTCCCATTTCTTGGGCCACTCCCGCGGCATATGGAGGTTCCCAGGCTAGGGATTGAATCGGAGCTGTAGCCACCGGCCTACGCCAGAGCCACAGCAACACAGGATCCGAGCCACGTCTGCAACCTACACCACAGCTCAAGGCAACGCCAGATCGTTAACCCACTGAGCAAGGCCAGGGATCGAACCCCCAACCTCATGGTTCCTAGTCGGATTCGTTAACCACTGCGCCACGATGGGAACTCCTCATGAAGTATTTCTATCAAAAATGAATGTTGAGTTTTTTTCAAATACCTTTTTGGTGTCTATGAAGAAGATAATATAAGTTTTCTCCTTAGATCCATACTACACTAAATAATATTAGTATATTTCCTAATATTGAACCACTTGTAGATTCATAAAATAAACCCCATTTGGTCATGATGTATTTTTCTTTCAAGGTGATGTTAGATTTGGTTTACTTAAATTTTATTTAGGACTATTTGCCTTGTTTTTCATAACTGACTATGGTTCTCTTTTTTTGTGTGTGAAATCTTTCATTTGAGTATTAATGGTCTATCTGCTTTATTAAAATAATTACAAAAATCCCCCTTTTAAAAAGTCTGAAACACTCTAATGAATATTGGATTTATCTGCTCACTTGAGGCTTGGTAGAATTTCCCAGCAAGACCATCTGAGCCTGGTACTTTTTAAGGAGAAAACTTTATCCACTCTAACAATTTCTGTATGAAAATGTATAGATTTTCTATCTCTTCCTTAATTGGGTTTAGTCATCTACATTTTGGGAAAAAATTATCAAATTCATACAGGTTTTTAAGTGTATTTACATAAAGTTGAACAAAGCAGTTTAATGACTCTTTACTTTCTCTTTCTGTGGTTATTTTTCCTGTTTCATTTCTTATTTTGTGTATTTAGGATTTTTTGCCCATTATCTTAATTAGTTTATCTTGTGGTTTATTTTATTGATTTCCTCATAAAATCACTTCTATTTTTCTGCTTATTAACTCATAATTTCTCCTTTTATGTTTGTAGGTTTCTTGCTTCTGCTTTCCTCTGGTTTGGCCTGCTGCTCTCTTCCTAACATAATCAGAGGTTCACTTTTCTCATTTTCATCTTTCTTGTTTATTGATATCAATATTCAAAGCTTTTCCTTTGAGTATTACTCTATTTCCCACATATTCTGATAACATTGTTTACTTTATTTTCTAGATTTTCTGCAGTTTCTGCTGATATTTCCTCTTTAACACAAGTGCTAGTTAACAGAGTTTTTTAAGTTTCTAGGTGGTAGAGAATTGTTGAGTTTGTGGGGGGTTTTCCCCTCATTTTATCTTTAATTTCCAATTTTAGTGCACTGGGGTAAAAGTTCTCCAGTAACCATTCTCTTCTCTCATAATAACAAAACTCTAATATTGAGCAGAGCACATGGCTTCTCAGAATAAACATTTCATTTCCCAGCCTCCCTTGCAGCAAGGAGTAGTCATGTGACTATGTTCTGGCCAATGGAATGGGAATAGCATTATGTGCAGAACCTCTGGGTGGTGATTTTAAAGGGAGGAGGGGGAAGTATGCCCTATTTTATTTTTCTTTATTTATTCATTTATTTAGGTCCTTTTTAGGGCTGCACCAGCAGCATATGGAAGTTCCCAGGCCAGGGGTTGAATTGGTCTACACCACAGCGACAGCAAAGCGGGATATGAGCCACATTTGTGACCTATACAGCTCATAGCAACTGCCAGATCCTTAACCCACTGAAGGAGGCCAGGGATCGAACCCTCATCCTCATGTATATGAGTCAGATTCATTACTGCTGAGCCATGACAGGAACTCCTACCCTATTTTATTATTACTCCATTCCACCACTTGTAACAAGGATCCTTTCAGATGAAGTTAACACCCTGAGAATGGCAGAGTAACAAGACAGAAGTCTATGCCCCACTGCTTCAGAGCACTGGGAAACCTCAGAGAGCAGAGGCCCCATGCAAACCTTGAATCACCTACTTTTGTACTATTAAATATGAAAAAGAAAGATTACATACTGTTCTAGCCATTGTTACTTTGGCAGTCTGCATACTTTGCCAAATCTATTCTGTAAAAATGCAGTTGGCAACATGTTTTCCTGCCTGTATATTTATAGGACTTTCCCCCTTTAATCCTTGAAATCCAATTATTTCACCTAGCTATAGGTCTCTTTTCCTTAACTTTACCTAACAGTCAAAGGGCAGCTTGGTTTAATTATTCCTTTAACTATCACTCACTTTGTCCTATATGTGGGTCTTTCTTCAAGGTGTCTTTTCACTAATCACGTTCATTCCTTTATTCTTTTCTTCTGAATTACTGGAAGATTTTTTTAGGGCCCACCTTTTAACACCATGGATTCTGTTTCTGTGGTGTTCAATCAGCTATTTTCTGCCTCCACTGTCTTTATAAATACAGCAATTGCACTTTTCAGCTGAAAACAAGCTTTTCTAGTCTCAGAGTATCCTTTTTTCAGGCATGCAATGTCCCTTTGAATCTCACTGGGCACACAAATTAGAGATTTCCTAAAGACTTCTGCTGATTCTGGCAGGAAGTTTATCGCAAAGGGAAGCATTTGCATCCCCTCCTACATTGTGTGATCTGCTGTCTTTTCACAGGGCCAGTGGTCTTCCTCCGTTCACTCATCCTCACGGTAAGCATTTTCCCAACCCTGTTCTAATCTTCCAGACCCAGATGAGGAAACGTTTGGGTTCGCTGAAGGTTTAGCTTGCTATTTCTGGGTCTTGCTGTCTGAGGGAGGTAAGAAGGGTGAGATGCTAAGGCACAAACATCATGGGAACAGCCACGCTCTGCTGGTAAGCCTCGTTTCTGAAGCTGGGGTTACAACTCCACGTTGCTTGGATGCTGCCCTCCCTCTCTATCTGGCCTGGCCAGTCATACCAGGACCCAGCTGCAGCTGCAACTCACTCTTCTGAGCCAGCCTCTGAGGACAACTGTAAGATGGCACTTTGGTTGGTGCCAGAGGTAGTCACGAAAACTGCTCCTGCCTACTGCCCCTGCTCACCTCATCTTCAGCTGCCTCCCTGTGCTTGTGGGTTATGGGGTTCTGATGGGGATCCCTACTCCTAGGGAGGCCACCCAGCCAGATAGTTAATGGGCTCAGGAGTTAGATGGGCATGGCTTCAAGTCCCAGTCCAGCCACTCATTAGCTGTATAACCATGAACAAGGGACAGACCCTCCCGGTCTCAGTTCCTTCTTGTGCAAAATGAGGTACATGATGGCACCACATCTGTGTGCTGTGCTGAGGGCTCACTCTGTGGGTGACTTTCTCAGCCCAGGATCTGGCACACAGTAGATGCACCATCACCGGAAGCTCTGAAAACCCCAGAGATGGCTCCTCCTCCTCACATAGTGTGTCTCCAAACGACCAGCTCTTTCCCCAGGCAAATTCCTCTGGTCTCAGTCGAAATTCTTCAAGTTTCTAATGCATCAGTGTCACACTTGTGTGTGCCTGGTGGCACATGTCCTCCGTGCGCCCCTAGTTTTTTATCCCTATATAAATAGTTACCCCTATATAGTAATTTCAGAAGGAATGCAAGGAGGGGAGGAAGCAGTTGAAACAAAAGATCTTAGTCTGCCATCTTGTTCACCATCTGTTTGTCCACGCTCTTTTCAATCTTCCTGAGCCACAGGACTCAGCTTCCCATCCACCCCAAGTGCCACGGGTTCTTCAGGTTTGAGTCCACACAAGTTAGTGGGGAGAGTCCCCCTCTGGTAGCCCTGGCTCTACAGTACCCCACCAGCTGGGCCATCCTTGCCCTCCTTCCTTCCATCCCAGCCAAGCTAGCAACTAGGGAGGAGTCCAGTCAGTCATTAGCATTCTGCTTTATAGACAGGATGATATTTTGAAGAGAGGCTGAGCAAAGAGTTAATGGGCAAAGATTTAATCCACTACCTTCTTTGGGTGGGCAGCACTGGGAAAGAGCTTCAAGGTAAGAGGCACCGGGGCACAGAGATTAGACCCAGAGCAAGTCACCCAGAAGAGACACAATAAACAACCATCAACCACCAATCTTTGTTGAATGAGCATGGTGAGCTAAGGACATGCATTCCATCCGATCATTCTCACTCAGTGAAGTGAGACTTCTACATCAGACTCAGTCGAAGGACCTGAGGGTGAAGGTCCTTCACAGAAGAAGACCTTTGGAGATGAAGGTCTCAGAGAAGAGAAATGCCTTCTCTGGGTCACACAGCCAGCAAGTGTGATCTGATCTGGGGCTCTCACCTATATCTGTTGGATTCCCAAATCCACGCAAGTAACCACTGCTCTAGACTGACTCATGCTAATCATAAAGCTATGACCAAATCTGTTTCTCACATTTACCTCCACCATCTGTGGAGTACTGAGAGGCCCAGCCTCACACCCCAGCCCTCCAGCCATTGCCAGCACCTCCAGCTCTCTCCCACCAAATCTGGGTTTCAAGGGGTGGCCAGCCCAGACCACCCATACCTTCTTCGGGCCACTTCCACTCCAGCCACAGCTGCAAGGGGCAACATTTCCAGAGCTGGAGCACACACCATGGGTTTTTCAATAACACCTGACTTGGCTTTTAATTATTGGGAAGTGATTGTTGATTTACACAGCAATATTTACCCAGCAAATTGCTAATTAATGCACTGAAAAAGGCCAAGTGGCGTCAAATATTTGCTTTTTATTTGCAGCACCAAAATATTTTTATTTTTGGTGAGGAGCAGAATCGATGAGAAAGTACTAAAGTGTTTAAACAGAGTATGTAAAGTTTAAGCTGAATATTAAACAGGGAGGAAGGCTGGACTTCATGGCTGGGGCTCTGGGGTGTTCTATAGACTGAGGGATGCTCAGAGATAGTCCGGAGAGCAGGGAACCCCAAATCTCTTCGCAGAATTGATGCAAAGGGTACCTGTTTGCCACGGACAGGACATCTGAGTGACCTGGATCATCCTCATTAAATCCTCCCTCCCTCAGCATCTTCATCTCTCCATCAAGTCTCTCTGCGGCCACCACGCCCACCACCACCACTCTGTACAGTCACTGTGCATTTCTTCATTCATTATATTTTATATATTGAACACATGCTATGTGCTAGACAATTCTGCTGCTGGAGAGATAAGTCCCTTTGCTCATGGAGCTTGCACTGGATTTTGATACCCAGCAAGCAAGAAAAATACGTGAATAAAAAACGTTTCGGAGGATGATAAATGCTACAAGAAATAAACCTAGGAAAGCAATGAGGAGTTGTTACCTTAAACTGGTTGGTCAGAGTAGGTCTTTGCTGGCAGAAAAAAGGCATTTTAGCTGACACAGAAGAATCAGCTATGTAAATACTCAGGGACCACACTTTCTAGGAGCATGAACAGAGAGAGCAAAGGCGCTGAGACAGGAAGGCACTTGGGGCAGGGGAACCCACGCGCCTGGAGCAGAGTGGCTGGGAGCAAAGTAAGAGGTGATATTGCCAGGGGCGGTGCGCCCCACGGCCTGGGAGCAAAGGAATTGAGTTTTATTCCAATCTCAACAGAGCGCCATCAGGGAGCCCTGAGGGAAGAGTGTTGGGCCCTGGTTTGCTTTGCCTAAGCTCCTCTGGTTGCAGAGTGGAGAAATGGTCACGGGCCAAACATGGAAGCAGTAAGACCCTGGCAGGTGCAATCCCTCAAGCAGGATCCAGGTGAGAAGCAGCGAGCTCAGATCAGACTGGGGCCAAGGAGAGACAGAGAGAGGGGAGAGTCGGGGCGGGGCCTACGGTCTTGAAATGGGATATGCGGGTGCTTGGTGCCAGGGAAGGGGATTCGCAACCTCACCCCCCCCCCCACAGCTCCTTCTAAGGCAGTTCATCTTCGTCGAAAACCATAGCAGCTACTGTTTACTGAGGATTTACACTGGGATATTTACATTATGAACGGGTCTGTCTCAAAATGATCAAGAACACCATGCGGGAGGATTACACCTTGTGTGAGTTAGCCGGCCTTGCCGACCCACTGAAAACGCTGGACGTGGAGGTGGAAATGACCACGAGGGACTCATTTAAGCAGGAACGCCTGTCCGGTGCCTGCGCGGGGCCAGGCTCCGCCTCCAGCGTGGGCGGCGGCTGAGGAAGACCATTTGCTTTTTTACCCCCCCCCCTACCCCCCAACCCGGGCCTCTGCAGAGCCTTGGGCTTCCTCCCAGCCTTCAATGAGGAACACACCTGCATAGGAGCAACGCGCTTCCACCTTTGTTCTACCTCCCTCCGTGAGGCTGGTGATATTCCGGTTAAGTAAATGGTACCCCCCCCCCCGCCCCCGCCCCTGCCCCTGCCCCATCCAATCGCCAACTAAATGGTCCATCTGAAGCGCAGATCTGACTGCGCCCACCCCCGGCCCCACTTCCCCCTGCCCTCCCCCGCCTGTTCTCCCAGCATTCAGACCCTGCGAAGCACCAACCCCGGGACCTGGCCTGGGAGCTTCCTCTTCCCTCCATCCCGCCTTGCCTCACTGCTCCTTCTCCGGCCCGCTCCTGGCCCGCTCCTCCCGGCCTCAGCTCAGTGTTTCTCTGCAGGGCGCCTGCCTCACTGCAGACCCGAGCTTGGCACAGACCTTCTTTGTGACATTCGTGGGCACTTGTAATTGCCCGGCCGTGCAATGCTGGGTGATGATATTCATAAGCCCTGGGAAGGGTTGGGAAGTTTCCTCTCTGCCACTCTTCCTCCACCTTCACTGCGATGGGAGCTTTTGAGTGTGTTGGGGGGTCAAGAGGGGGGCGGGATTTGCCCAGCCACACACTTGCCTTGTGGCTTCCCTTCCTTCTTCTGTTAATTATTATTATTTATTATTATTATTTGTATTTTTAGGGCCACACCCACGGCATATGTAGGTTCCAGGCTAGGGGTCTAATTGGAGCTGTAGCCACCGGCCTACACCACAACTCACAGCAACACCAGATCCTTAACCCACTTCGCAAGGCCAGGGATCGAACCCAAAACCTCATGGTTCCTAGTCGGATTTGTTTCCGCTGCACCAAGACTGGAACTCCCCTTCTTCTGTTAATTAAATGTGCCCCCAGACCAAGTACAGTCCTCCCCAAAACAGGATCTAGGAGCAAAGGGGAAGAACTGGGACTTTTTGTTTAGAGTTCTGGCTTTGGCCTGATGAGAGCTGGATGTCTGGTAAAGCCTGGATGCTGAAACACCACATGACAAGGGACCTCCCGAGACAAAGGGCAGAGGTGAGAGGTCACACATTCTCCTGCTGATGGGCCCTCTCTCCCCCTTCCTTCCCCAAGGAGGAATGGAAAGTCACTGTGGTTTTGAAAGGCCTAAGATTGTGATACAAGCCTCCTTCCATAACCCACACCCTTGGAGCAGTAGGGTAGACAAAATGTGGTAGACTTGCACCATGGAATAGTACACAGCCAGGCAAAATGAACTACCCATATACACTGCTGTATGGATCAAGCTCACAGATACAATGTAATGCCGTAGAAGCCTGATGCAAAAGTTCCTACAAATGGGTGTGTGATTCCGTTTATGCAAAGTTCAAGAACAGGCAAGAGGAACCTAATTTATGTGGAAACCAGAAAAGATGGGGTACTAGCCAGAGGGACATCTCTGGGTGCTGGAGATGTTCTTCATCTTTATGGGTGGTGACATGAGTGCTCACTGATTATACACTTAAGATTGTGCACTTTTCTAGGAGTTTTACCTCAATTTTTTAAAAAACCCTTTTTTAAAATTTAGCATGAGTTGACAAAGCACTTAACTCCAGCCTGAGGAATACTGAATTGGAGAAAAGTGGGGAATTTCTTAGAACTTAAAGAATTAGTGAGAATATTTATCAGCAGCTCCTCATAAGAGGTCATACCTAGGAGGTTATATTGTCTTAAATGGCTTTCTAACTCTATATTAAAAACAGAGGAGCAATGGTAGATAAAGGGATTACGTGTTCATTCATATTTTAGATTTTACAATATTTAATCATCTAAAAACAATTTATGATGTTTTGATTTTTATTTGCTAAAAAAATATATTAAAACACAAAGGGAGAAAAATGTCCCTAAACATGTTATTACCCTCATGTTTCTTGCTCCCATGCAAATATTTTACTTAGTCATCATATATATATACAATTTTTATTGTACGTATTTTACATTTCATATAATTTATTATGTTGTCTCTTTAAAATTAGTATTCCCAAGATCTAATAAAGACCCAAATCCATTCTCTGCTAGATTTTTTTCAGTATTTGGTCTTTTCCTGAATTTAATTTCTTATGCAGATAGAGTTGTTTTTACATGAAGTATAAGGTATATCTAAATTACAAATTATTTTTTTCAAGTCACTAATCAGTTTTTTCAGCAGCATTTACTAAATAATTCATCAGCCACTCATTGTTTTGGAGTGATTTCTTTATCATATTTAATTTTTACATGAGATCTCATCTATTCCAGGCATTCTATTCTAATCCATTAAAATCTATTTCTTTTTGTTCCCATCAATATTCTGTTCTAATTATTGCTCCTTTATATGTTTTAGTACTCAGTAAGGACATCGATGTTCTTCTTTTTTCAGCATATTCTTTGATATTCGGACCAATGTTTTTTTCCAGATGAATTTGAGGATCACTTTATCAAGTTCCTTTTGCACAAGTGTTTGGTACTGCATTAAATCTGCAAATTAACATGGAGGTGGTTTGACATTTTTACAATATTCGGTCTTCCCATGCAGAAACACAGTATGCGTCTCCATTTATCCTGGTCTACTTTTATTTCACCAATAAAATTTTGTAGTTGTCTTTATATAGGTCACATGCATTTCTCATTAAGTTTATTCCTAAGTATTTTACCATTGCTTCTAGGAAGGGCATCTCTCTTTTTTTTTTTTTTTTTTTTTTCATTACAGTTTCTGGATGACTGTGGCTGGGACACAGGAGAGCACCGATAGGGGTAAAGAGGTCTTATCTCTGGCCCCTTTACTAAATGGTTATTTGTTTATATACATTTACGTTGCTTCCTTTGGAGTTTGGGTCCCAAATCACATCGACGGTGAATATTGTTTGTCATGTTAGCATTGGATGGGGCTCCAAGCCTGGCATCTGATAGGCCTGGGGAGCCAGTCACAACCTATCCCCCACTGGAACTAGAAGTAGCCCTGAACCCTAAGCCCTTGCTGAAGGCCCTGACCCCTCCCACTCCTCCTTTCCTGCTGTCTAGCCCTGGCTCCCTCAGGGGTCTCCTCTCAACTCTCATGGACTCCCCATGGACCCAGATTAATGTGGCCACCATATTAATCAAAGCTATAGCTATCACGTATCCAGATGTGTCCAGCCCCTTGGTCAAGCCTCACAAAATATTTATTTTTTTAATTCTTAAAGCATATATATGATTAGCCAGAGAGGTGAAAGGGTTTTCTGAGATCCCAAAACTACCAAGAGACCCGATCTGGGATTCAAACCTGTGTTCCTTCAACTCTGCCATGTTGCTTCCCTCTACAGTACCCCAGGCAGTGCCCAGAGATTCTTGCTCCCCAGCCATCAGACATGTCCCAGAGGATTAATGCCTTGCCAGCCTGGACTCCCCAGAGTTCCCCAGGCCACCCCGGGCATGGCAGTGTGACTCCCAGGGGGCCAGTTAGCTCTATCACCTCTACCTGGTCCCACGTGCTCCAGAATTAGCCCAAGCCCCTAGTGTTAAAAGTTTGCTGACTACCTGGCAACTTTCCCTATTAAAGAATGTGGTCATTACAGACCCCCACGCCCCAGGCGCCTTTGAGCAAATGCTCTACCTGAATATTCGTGCTATCAAAGGACAGTTTTAGTAGTAGTTATAGTAGCAACAACAGCAGCTAGCATTCACTTAGCTCTCACCACGCACCAGACACTGTGCCTAGTGTATCATACACACAATCTCATTTCCCTTCACCACAGCCTTGTGACTCAGAAACATTGGTATCCTTCCTACAGATGAGAACACTGAGGCTCAGGGAGGTAACGTTACTTGTTCAAGGGCTTATAAATGGCAGTCCCGGAAGTGAAACTTGGAAGCTTGCTCAGAAGTCTGTTGACTTTGTTTCTATGCTGTATTTCTGCACCTGGACTTTATAGTGTTCAGACAAATGGTGTTATAAAGCAGTGTTCTCAAAGCCGTTCCACAAACTGGTGTGTCTTTAGCATGAGCACAGGGGCTTTCTACAACGCAGAGACCCAGGCCCCAGCACACTGAGGACTCTGGCAGCCCCGAGCCTGTGTTTTTTGCAAGTCCCTCACTGGATCTGGTACCCAGGCAGGTTTGAGGATGACCTTCCCAAGAAGAGCGCCTTTGCCAACTAGTGGTGTGGACATGGGTTTATTTTGTAATGAATCCTAAGAGGAATACTATTAGCATAAAAGAAGCAAGTGATTCAGCTGTTTTTGCCAAAGTAGTTTGGTAGGTTTGGCTTGTGGAGAGGAATTTCTAATAGAAGATGCCAAAATCATATTCACTGGTCTGAAAGCAAGAAACACCGCTATGATATAAAGTCAGTTCAAACTATAAGAACCACATCAAGTCCTAAGAGATTTCCTGAAGGACATGCACCAAGACCAAGAACCTGATGCGGTCACTCACCAAGATGGCAAAACCATGAGGAGTGAATCACAGCATGCTTCATACATTCTGTTTTTAAATAGATAAAATAGTGAGATGCCCTTTAAAGTCTGCTAACTTAGAAAATAACATTTCAGATCTCACCAAAGACCTAAAAAGCATGGGCTTTGGAATGAGCCCTTCCTGAGCTGGACACTGACCTCTGCCACCCCACCCCCCAGGTGTGCAGCCCTGGGCAGCTGACCTGAACCTTCTTGAGTTCCATCTCCTCATTGGAGAGATGAGACTCTCAGGGGGGGGTGACCTGGTAGGGCTGTTGTATTTTAACTGAGACAGTGAATGACATGTGTATTGCACAGGCCGTGGTGCATGGTGGGCCCTGGTACAACTGAGCTGGGTCAGCCCCTGTATCATGGTGTTCAGTTGCCATGAAACTGCTATATGCATACACTGCCAGCCATTTGCAAGCAGTGTGTGCTACAAGCACGTGCAAGACTCACACTGAGAACGCAGGGCCTGGGCCCCCCAACACGTTCACAACAGGCCTATCCCAGCCCCACAATCCCGCTTCCTCCCACACCTCCCTTACCTCTGTCCTCATTGCTGCCTCTGTGTGTGTGGGGGGGGGGGGCGGGGGGGCGGCATTCCTGGTTCATCCTTCAAAACAGGGTTCAGGGTTCGTAGACCTGGAAGGGAAGTTGAAGTTGACTCCTCATAGCGGAAATCCAACTTTTCCTTCCATTAGGAAGGTAATGCTACCAGCACCCATGACTTTATCACTGGCAGAAATCACAGATGTTTTCATACCGCATCACAGTCGCTGCCAGTCTCTCAGAATCCTTTACACTTATCATCACCTTGTAGTCAGGATGGTGATTAAACCTGCCACCAGACCCTGCTACGTTAGGTGTGGTAAAGACGCTTGCGTAGATCCAAATGTTTACATGTCGATAATGAAATTTTAATAAATTGGTTTCTCTTATAATCCTGTAGACAGGATTTTATGCATTTAAAAACAGCTGTCATTAGGGAAAGGCAAACCACCTCGCACGGGTCGGAATGGCCACCGCTAAAGAGTCTACAAATAACAAATGTTGGTGAGGGTGAGAGAAAAGGGAACCCTCCCGCACTGTTGGTGGGGATGTCAATTGGTGCAGCCACTATGGAAAACAGTATGGAGGTTTCTCAAAAAACTAAAAAGAGAGTTGCCCTATGGTCTAGCAACGCTACTCCTGGGCATATACCCAGAGAACACTATAATTCAAAAAGATATATACACCTCTGTGTTCACAGCAGCACCATTCACATTAGCCAAGAAATGGAAACAACTTAAATGTCGATCGACAGATGAATGGATAAAGAAGACATGATTTGAGTGTGTGTGTGTGTGTGTGTATACAGACACACACACAATGGAATATGACTCAGCCAAACAGAAGAATGAAATATTGCCATTGGCAGTGACATGGATAGACCTAGAGATTATCATACTAAGTCAGAAAAGCAAATACCATATGACATCACTTATATGTGGAATCCAAAATATGACACAAACGAATTTATCTATGCAACAGAAACCAACTCATGGATGTAGAGAACAGACTTGTGGTTGCCAAGGGGAAGAGGGGTGCAAGAAGGAAGGATTGGGAGTTTGGGGTCAGCAGATGCAAACTATTATACACAGGATGGATGAACAACCAAGTCCTATGTACAGCACAGGGAACCATATTCAATATTCTATAATAAACCATGATGGAAAAGAATATGAAAAAGAACATATATACGTATAACTGAACCATTTTGCTGTATAGTATCAATTAACACAACATTGTGAATCAACTATACTTCAATAAAATAAATTTTAAAAACAAAGGAGTTGCCATCATGGTTCAGTGGTTAACAAAGCTGACAGCATCCATGAGGATTCGGGTTCAATCCCTGGCCTTGCTCAGTGGGTTAAGGATCTGGCGTTGCTGTGAGCTGTGGTGTAGGTCACAGACATGGCTCGGATCCTGCGTTACTGTGGCTATGGTGTAGGCCAGCAGCTACAGCTCCAATTCGACCCTTAGCCTGGGAACCTCGAAATGCCTCAGGTGCAGCCCTAAAAAGACAAAAAAAAAAAAAAAACCAAAAACAATCGCCCTAGGTAGGGACCCACAGCCTTCCCCAGACTGCCAAAGACATCCACAGCGTGTAGACTTCAGAGCCCCTGCCTTAAGACCTCTCAGCAGGTTCCATCATTCTCTCCATTTTGCAGATGAGAAAACTGAAGCTCAGAGAGGTTAAGTCACTTCTCCAAGGGCATCTAACTAGTGAATGGTGAAGCATGAATTTGACCTTGGCATTCCCTGCTGCCAAGGCCTACACCTTGCACTACCCCCTTCCCCTGTAGCCTTGTTCTGGGGGCTGAGAACATAGCTACGGCACTGATATGGCCTCTGCACCCCAGGAGGGCCTAAAGCAATGGAGAGACAGACCTCTCTGTAGTCCTAACCCGGGATTGTATCTTTTACCTTATAGGCTCTAGCAGATGCCCTGATCTGAATCCTCTTTGGGGAATGGGGTACCCAGAGTGAGCCAAAGCTGGGATGGGGTGGACCTGAGGGTTCGGTTGGGGTGTCCTGGCTTCAGTGACTGACAGTGGGTGGAGCTAGGGACAAGTTCCTGAAAGCAGGCCCAAGAGGGGGCCCCGACTGTCTAGCCGGAAAAGATAAGGCTGTGCCTAGGCCTGAGGGGCCCAGGGGACAATGGGGTGACAAGCTCCTAGCCCAGTGTCTGCAAGCCATTTCACACAGCTGCTAGAGATTCAGGATGTGTTCGCTGATGGGCTGGAAGAGTGAGTAAATGAACAAACAAGCAGGTTCAGCCTGGACCAAGCAAAGGCTGGATTGGCCAGGGGTGTCCTGTGGGAGCAGAGCAATGACCACCCTACCACACACTCATTACATCTTTTTTGGGTCCCTTCTGGCAGGGCCTGGCCCCACTCACCCCTATCTTCACCCCTGCACAGAAGATGCTTCTCTTGTCCTCAGAAAGCCTGATCCCTAGAAACTTTACCAGGGGGATGAGAAACCAAGCTGGGGGAGCCAAGCCCCTCTGGTCGGAACGACAGGATGAAAAAAGAAATGCCAGCCCCTTTGTACCCTAAGAGCTGACTACTTCCCTCCCCAACAGAACATTCCTTCTAGGGAAGCCTGTTCTTGGTTCTGGGCTCCAGACTGCCCCACGACCCCATTATTCATCCATCCATCCACCCACCCACCCGTCCATCCATCCATTCATCCGATGAATGTTTGTTAAGAGCTTACAACATGCCAGAGTTCTAGCACTGGGGATACAGCAATGAACCAAAAGAGACATAGTCTCCACTCTCCCAAGTTTGGGGGGGGGTCTGGGCAACACGGTGGGAGCAGACAGTCAAAAGATAAGTGAACGCATGAATGAAGAAGAGGGTTTTTTTAGAGAGCGGTACGTTCTGAGAAGCCAGTTTACGCAGGCAGTGAGACAGTGTGATCCTGGCACTACGGCTCACTTCTCTATTACAAGGTACACAGTTTTGCAAAACATTTAAATCACGCCGGAGGCCATTTCTCCCAAAGTTTGCAGAGATTAATCGCATTAAATTCATCACCTTTCACGAATGCAAACAACCATTCTCTGCCTGGATAATCTTAGCAGAGAAGGAAACTAAAAACGATATCCAGGTCAGACCCAAAAAAGGAAAGACCTTGAATTGCACTATTCTTAAAAGCACTTAAAAGGGATTGAATTAGAACTGAGACCAAAAAAAAAAAAAAAAAAAGCCCCCGAATCCAACTCCCGCTGACACCACGTTAGAAAAAGAGCTGAAGGAAAAGGATGTAGCCCATCAATCAAGTTATGATCGTTTTATTTTTAAAAAATGAGAAGCCTTTTGTTTTAAGAGGAGCAGGCTGGTAATTTGGAGGTGCGGAGGCAGCGTCAGAGAGAAAAGCTTTCAGATTTCCAGACAGAAAGGATTTGGCTGCGGAGAGAGAAGTTGAGGGTTGCATAATGAGATCCAAGTCTGCTGAGGTTCCCCCTTCCCCAGGAGAAGAGGAGAATCTCAGCCGTCTGGCTGATTGATGGAAATGCAGGTAGGGCACGCGGACCAGGTCCGGGCAACCTCTCCTTTGTTGGTAATCAAAGTTGGCTGAATGGGACTCCATCTTTTCTTTCTTATTCCTATGTACCAATCTGAGAGGCTCAGATGAAATGTGTTGCATTACACCGGCACCAATAAGTCACACTATCTGTGTTGTGACACACCGAATATGACTAATTGTCAATCACAAACCACAAGTCTTGTCAAGACGCTCCCTTCTCGACGAACTGGTTCAAACCTGAAGTGATTTTTAATCAAGTGTTAATAATACGGCATCTGTCAGTGGACGGTGGGGATCTCAGGCAATCAGAAAAGTGAACCTATGACATGGCAAATTTTAATGTTTTCATTTTCCCTTCTTCCCAATTATCGGTGGGATTTCTGTCAGCCTGAAAAGCACACAGACATTATGGCAGGTGAACTTCACCGTGGAAGAGGAGGAAGGCGGATGTCAGGGCTCCCGTGGCGGGGTGCCCTGCCCCGCCCTGCAGGAGAGGGTCTCCCCATCCTCCAAAAAGCCCAAGGGGGCTTGCACTGGCCCAGAGGGAGAAGAAGGCTTTGGTCTGGGGCAGAGGAGCCACCACCACGGCAAGTGCACCTGGATATTAGCAGCAGAGATGCTTCTGCCCCTCAGGGAGGTAGAAGCAGTCTGAACAAGGCAGCAAGGAAGAGCCCCTCATGTACCCCTACCCACTGGGTACATATACATCCCACCACCTTGGAGAGGGGCCAGAAGTTCCAGTGCCCAGACAGGGGCTGGATCACCATCCCCCGCAATGAACAAGAATTGACCAGAGCTCCAATCAATTACTTTTCCCTTGACATGCGTGATTCTACTGAACACAGAAGGAAGGGGCGAGGGAATAAGAGAGAGTATGGGGCACCTCATCCCTCACCGAGGTGGGCGTGGCCCTGCCCTTCCCTCCTTCAGCCCTTTCTGGGACCCCCTGTGAGCTCGGCAGCAGATGTTTGAGGGTTTCCTCATCTTTGTGCTCAGCTGGCTTGTGGCTTCCTTCCTCTCATGCTCTAGAGCTCAGAGCCAGAAGGGACATTGGTGTCCCTACCCACTAGCCGCCATTCTGACATTTGGCTGTGCCACTTCTTGCTTGCCTCCAGCAATGGGACACTCATTACTCAGCAGATAGCCCATTCCACTGTAGCTCAGCTCCAGTTGTTGGGACCTTGTCCCTAACTTCCAGCTCAGAGCGGGACATGTGTGGACAGTGTTCTTGTCCCCTAGATGAGTTGATGTGCTGTCCTGTAATGGGCATGGGGCTGTTGCTGAGTCAGCCTGCTGGACATGCCCATCCAGCAGCGCTCTGTGCCTCCTGCCCACACAGGATTCCTCCTCAGCATCTGGCAGTGCCAACCCCGGTCCATTCTGAAGCTTCTTCCTCACTTGGCCTCCACGGTGCCATGAGTAACTTGTCCCCCTCCCTGGCCCTGGATATTGCTCCTCAACCCACCTCTTCAATGTAAGAGTTCTTCTGAGCCTGGCTGGCTTCTTTCCTGGCATCACCTGCATGCTGGGCAATCATATCCACTCCCATGGCTTCTCTGGTTTTTTGTTTGTTTGTTTGTTTTTGTTTTTTTTTTTTAATATCAGTGAGTTGAGGACCTGGCCCAGACTTTTTCCTCTGAACTCCTTCCAGGTCTGTAAGTGCCCTACCACCTGAGCATCTCCACCTGCACATCTCATAGGCACCTGGAATTCAGTTTCCATAGAATTCCTCTTGGGGGTTGGCTTCCCAGCTTGGTAAAAAAAAAAAAAACCCACAATGGTATCCTCAATTCGCACATGAGGAAACTGTGTACCATCCTGTCTTCTTCTCCCGCAGCCCCACGCCCAGACTGGCTGCTGCTCCATCCTTATTACCTTCCTCCCTTCCCCCTCACCGTCCCCATGGCCCTGCCTCAGCTCAGGGTTCAGGGCTATTCCTGGGCTCAAAGGGTCCCTGCCTCCTGCCACTTCCCTCTGGTCTACCAAAACCCAGCTCAATATCCTTCCAGGGGCCCCTCATGCCTATAGAATAGAGTTCGAACTCCTGAGCCACAGACCTCCAACTGAACAGGGAGGACGTACTGGCTACTACCCTCAGGCCTGGGAGAAAGTAAATGAAGTGACGGACCTGCAGTGCCTGGAGGGCACAGGACAGTCACCAGTTTCTTTCACTGACCACCCAGAGGGGCAGTTTTTTTCCATGCTGAAGAGAATGCATTTGTTTTCTACTTTCTCTTGCCAAGAGATGATAGGAACTTGTCATCTCTCTGTGTCCTGATCCAGCCCAAGATGGGACTCAAGATCTGATCCCACATATTTTATTGACCAGAACTGGGAAAACCTCGTGCTTCAATCTGTGGCATTGCTGAATCATTGTGGCTTTTGCCTTCCTCTGTCAAGGTCTGGGGAATCTGAGGCTGATCCAACTTTTCAGCTGCGTTTTATTAAGAAACAAAACGGTATGTTAGTTATCAACTACTGTGTAACAAGAGACTCTAAAACTTAGTGACCTTAGAACAATAAGCATCTATGATGCCTCGCTTTCGGAGGGTCAGGGATCTGGGCCTGGCTCTGCTGGGTGGTTCTGGCTCAGGGTCAGGTGGTCGGTTAGGGCTGTGGTCAACTGCAGAGAGCTGGAGGCTCTCACGTAACTGTCTCAGTTCCTCACGCACGGGTCTCTCTGTATGCTGCCTAAATGTCCCTGTGACATGGCAGCTGGTTTCTCCCAGAGTAAGTGATGAGAGCGAGAAAAACCAAGATGGAAGCCACCATTTTTAATAACTTATTCTCAGAAGTGACAAACCATCATTTCTACCGCAAGCTATTGGTCACACAGACTTACAATGTGGGAGGGCATTACCCAGGGGTGTGAAGACCAGGGGATGGAGGTCGCTGGGGGCCACCTTGGGGGGGGGGGTACCATATCCAGCTTGAGTCCCATATCTGCTTCCAAGTGACACATGATTCTGAAAAATTCAGATATAAACAGCCTTGAGAGGAAGGCATTTGTACCATCCCGAAAATAAGGCCAAAGGAGGAGAAGCCCTCAGAACAGGGAGGCCAGAAATCCAGATGAGAATGCCTCCAACTCGGTCATGGCCCAGGGCAAGTTGCAGCCCCTGCCAGGCCTCAGTGGCCCTGTTTGGACAATGGAGGTGAGCTCAATGATGCTGAGGCCTGTTTGATGCTGTGGTCCCATGAGTCTTAGCTCTGGGAGCGTGCTTCCAGAGCATCCTTAACGCCAAGACCTTAAAAGTACCCTGGGCGTTGGCAACATCATTAGAAGACACTGTCTCCTGCAGGGGACCAACTTTGGAGACCCCAGTCTGGCCTGGTGGTCACCCTCTATCACTCTGTTTTGGAGCCCCAGGAATACAGGTCTCACATCTTTTTCCACATGTGACCTCTGAGCAGGGGCTGGAAAGATAAACAAAGGGTCCCTGGGGTTGGGGAGGAGAGCAGACAGTCATCCCTGCTCATCTGCCCAGAGCCTCCCAGCCAGGTTTGCCAAGTCCTTTCAGAACCCTGGCCCGAATAGGACAGGTCCCCAGAAGGGTCTAGAGAAAGTCTTGCATTGATGCCGCCACCTGCTTGTCTGTTAGGTCAGATCGTGTCGCTGAGTATTTGCCTGGGCTGCCCAACTGCAGCTGCCTGGCTGTCCTCCAGCCCCAGCCCTGCAAGCCCCCACCCCACCCCCAGTGCCCGAGGACACAGACAGAGAGTTCCACCTTAGGCAAAGCCCGTCGTGCCTCCACACATTCTGGCCACCCCCGCTGGTTTCCTGCACACACACGGATGCACAAGCCCATGAGCACACGTGGACACAGACACACACGTACATGACACTCTCCTGCCCGCCCACCCCCAGGCCTATGGGGACCCGATGGTCCAGGCAGGCCTCCCAGTGGGTGAGAAGCATTGGGCCATCTCATGGGCATAGGAAGTTCAGGATACTTTAAAATGGGGAAGTGGGGGAGAATTAAATAATCTGTACTAACAGTAAATAAGTGAGCCATCAGGAGAAAAAAATTAGAGCTTGGCTGGACTTTTTACACTAGTCTTATAGTTTAGTATTGTTTTTATTTTGAATCTTACATGTACCTTCCCGCCACCCTTTTTGGTCCTCAGAACCTCTGTAAGTGCTTGTCCGGTCTGAAGTGTGGGGTGAAGGGGTCAATGCCTTACCCAACTGTGGAACCCCAGCCTGCTGCCTTTTCCAAACCCAAAAGCCCACACTGCCCAGCGCAGTCAGGGGGGCTCCCTCTGCGGAATGCGCTCACGCTGTGTTCCCTGGGTTTCTTCCTCCATAGCAATCACCCAACCTGAAGGTGCCTCTGCCACCTCTGAAGAGGGTGCAAGTGGATTTGTTTTACTATATACAATCTTACCGCCTGACCTTGGAGGCTACCCCATTATTACTTGCTAAGTTGAAGCCAGACACCCCATCTATCTGCTTATCTGAAGGAACCCTAATGGCCTTGAGTCTGCTGGTTGAGTTGGGAGAGAGGGTTTCACTAAAGCACTGAACCCTCCTAGGCATAGATGGAGATGAACCAATGGGACCCACCTGGTTGGGAGGGGCACTGAACCAAATGTCCCAGCTACGTTCTTAGGGTCCTCTAAGTCCATTACCATCATCACTGGGGTTGTCTCTCCTCTGATGCTCTGGCCCAGTGAGGTCCCACCCCTCCTTCGAGCCCCCATAGCAGAGCTGAGCCAGACTGGCATCTCTAAAGAGCCTTGGAGGCATAATGACTAAGCCATAAATACAGGTGGCAAAGAGCCTGAAAAGAACCAAGTTTCTAAAGATTCGACTTCTGATCCTAAATTACACCCATCAGCTGTGAAATGTCCCTACTCTCACTGCCTGTCCCCTAGGACCAGCTCCACCTCCTGCATACCATATTCTCTAGGAAAAGCGCCTTCACATGGAGGGTTCAGCTTCTCAGACCCAGCGAAGTCTCAGTCCTCTGTTCCAGACCAAGGGCCTGGGCAGCCATCCACCCTCCCTTGTCAGGTCACCAGCTCCATCCTGCTTGGTGCTGGCTATGAGGTTTTGCTTAGGCAAGTGACTCCCACATTCAAGGAAGCGGTAGTAGATGGGTCACTTTGGGTTGAAAGTAATAGAAACACACCCAAGTGTGCGCTTAAGTAGGAAAAAGAGATTACAGTTTTAGGATGGGCTATCTCACAGAACCCAAGAGTTTCCAGGAGGACCTGGAAGCTGGAACGTGGGCTTTCTCTGCCTCCTACCTCTGCTTCCTCCCCCTCCCTCCCTGAATACCAGGCTTGCTCCTCCTCCAAGTCACATGGGAGAAGATGGCTGCCCCATTGTTCTTGAGGGTCCACAATGTAAATCTGGTTATCTTCCAACATTATCTGACCCTCCCTTGGTCCAATTCCAGATCCACAGAGGGGAGACTCTGACTTGCTAAGCTATGGCCAGAGGGTAGGGCCAAGTGGCATCAATATGGCTCTGGGGACCCACCCCTGTGCTTCAGGGAAAATGCTGACCACTGTGATCTGAGCAAAAGATTCTGCTGACATTAGCCCAGCCCGGACAGAGCCCGGGCCATTGCACTGTTGCCACCCCATGAACATCCCACACCTATAGGGAGAGGAACACACTTAAGGGAACAAAAAGACTATTCTCTTGTGATCTCTGATCATGTTGCCTTTGTGAGACACAGAGCCACCATCTCTACCATTCACTAGAGGGTGAGAGGAGGGGGTTTCAATAAATACCAGAAATACCATCACCAAGGTTCAAGCTAAAAATGTCATGTGATGGTCCCAGAAAAGTGTAACTTGTTCAAACTTACAGAATGAGAAACTGGCTAAGGCAGGACTAGGACTTGTCTTTGCCTCTTGGTCTAGTATTCTGTCCACGACAACATGAGCTGCCCCAGCAAGAGAGATTCTCTGTGACAACAATGAGCTCAAAAGGCTTGTCAGAGAACACCAAGGATCACCGGAGGCAAACTAATAGCTGTGCATCTCTGTTGATGGAAACATATAGGGCACTTTCATGGACTGTGGGAGGAATTTAGCGGGGAAAGGGGGTATAGCTGAGCCCTGATTCCACAATGAGCCCTGTCTTGCTCCTGTGAGCCACGCAACAAAAAGATGGATTGTGTACACACATACACACACGAAATTCTCCCCTACCCCTCTCTCTCCCTTTTTGTCACTCCCTCACCCGCTAGTTAATCTGATGCTATTAACCCACTGAAGTTGAAAGCACCCTATGGATACTTCAGTTGGAATAGAAAACTTAGCCTTCTCTTCTGAACTAAAAACCCATGAAAAACTGAGAATAAATCTCTGGATTTCAGAAAAATCAGTCTGGCCCCCAAGAGTCCATAATTTCCAAAGCAAAGCAAACCATCAAAATAGATCTAAAACCCTCATGAATCTCCTAGCCTTCCTCAGAGAGGGTGGTGTGCTGGGAGCTGTCCAGAGTGCTGACCAGGCTGCCCTTTCTCTAACTCATCTTCTGAGACTCCTGCACCATCATCCACCCTGACGTGTGCCCAAGGGACTTGGCCAGAGGAGACTTGGTTCAACAGCAACCCTAAGGGTGTTGAGTGGTGCAGACAATGGGAGCAGGTTGCCCCTAGTCACCCACAACCAGGCTCAGGCCAACAGGACCCTCTCACCCCTGACCCTTCCAGGCTTCCTCGCAGAACCATCCCCAACCTCATCGGAACAATGTCATGAATTTTTCCTCCTTGATGAACTTCAAAGTCTTTTAATGACTCTTCATAAAGGAACAGTGGGGCCAAAAGTTGAGCAAAGGAGATGATTAAAGTACCTTATTAAAAGCAGCCTTGTAGAATTCTCCACATGAAAGCAAGCACCATTATGAGGGCTTATCCTTATAAATGACGCTTCGCTTTTGCGAACATGCTGAAACCTGATTAGAGTGACAAGCACTGACTGATACTGCAAACCTGTTAATAACATGAAAATTAGAAGAGGCTCATGCAAAGAAGGGAGATTAATTTAGCCGGAGTACATCTCGCGCAAATTGCAAAGTTGTGAATATGTTCTCAGATAATGAGCCTTCCCAGTCATCAGCTCACTTGTCATTTTCTGTAATTAATGTTAAGGAAGACGCCTTCCTGATGGTTCATATTACTCATATACCAAGAAAATTTCTTCAGAGAAATAATTTACATTTATTATCATCGGTCTGTTTGTGTGGTTTATTTCGTGCTGGAGTAATTTATTGCAGGACCGTTTGCCATGCCTTGATTAGTCGCTCGTCAGGACGGGATGTAATTTTTTTTGCTTGATGGCGACGTCTAAAACTTGACAGTGGTGTAACACTCCTTCTTGTCTCCGGGTGGGTTTTTTCACTTAAATAAACTTTGGGGCTGAGTGCCCCAGGCTGTCTTCTCACCGGCTGAGACCTCAGCGCACAGCTTACCTGCCTGCCTCCGAAAACAGGAGCGGAATTCAATGCTGGGACCTCTGGAAGGTTCTAGGCCACCTGCCTCATCTAGGGCCCTAGTTAGCACTTAAATCCAAGAGTTTATTTCACCTTTTTTCATCCCACTCCTGTTCAGAATGAAGAGAGGTTTGCTCTCTGCTCTTGATTCCACACTTGCCCTGCTATTTCTCTTCTCCCTGAGGCTACATTCTGTTGGAGATTTCTCTGCAATTGCTTTTTTCCCCCCCATACCTGGTTGTATATTTCTTTCAAACAGCTAAATGTAAGAGGAAATGCTACAGATGAGGTTTTGTTTCCAAGGCCGGGCAAATCTTTCATTCCACCTTGAATTTCATTCCCTGGCAACACAGCACCAAGGAATATGTCTAGTAGACTCAGCTACCCCACCCCCATCTCTTTTCCAGGTCTCACAAGACCCAGAATGCTCAAGAGGAGGGAGTCAGAAAGGAGACCCTTATAGGACAGATCCAAATCCATCTCAGCATGACACCTTGAGCCACCTTTTGCTCCAGACTCACCCCCTATGCGTTCTGAGTCCTCACGGCACAAGGGTGCTGGAGACATGGCTCTCTGGGGTAAATCCTTCACTGCTCTATCTGGCTTCCATTAAGCTTAAACAAGATGACCCTCATGGGTGTTTAAGGTGCTCATCTAATGTGCTGAGCTCTTTGGATGCATTAGCGCATTGGATCTTTTTTTTTCTTTCTTTCTCTTTTTTAGGGCCATACCGGAGACATATGGAAGTTCCCGGGCTAGGGGTTGAATCAGACCTGCAGCTGCCAGCCTACGCCACAGCCACAGCTATGCTGGATCCGAACCATATCTGCAACCTACGCCACAGTTTGCAGCAATGCCAGATCCTTCATCCACTGAGCAGGGCCAGGGATCAAACACACATCCTCATGAATACTAGTCAGGTTCTTAGCCTGCTGAGCCATGACAGGAACTCCCAGCTCACTGGATCTTTACAACCACTGGATGTAGGTATTATTGAGACTTTCTACAGGTGAAGAATCTGGGACTCAGGGAGGGCACACAATTTGTACAGGGCTCAAGGCTATCACAGATACCAACCACCATCATTATCGTCATCTCATCGTCATCACACTAACATGTCCTGTGCACTGAAGTGTCTCATAGATGGATTTGACTGTGACTCCCATTCTACTTATAAGAAAACTGAGACTCAGAAAGTTTAACTCACTTGCCAAAGTCTCATAGCCAGTAAGTAGTGGAGCTGGGTCTGACATGCCCCCTCCACCCACTGCCTCTCCAGAAACACAGCCCTCTCAATGGGATCCCCCTAGAGCCCCTGAGCCTTCTCCCCCTCCTTCCCCGCTGATCACTGCATTTCCTTCCCCAGGTCCAAACTTGAGAAGCATCCTGCCAATCTCCCCAGCAGGGGTGGCCAGGCCGTGAAATGCACAAACAGAGGCAGTTAGCGTGAGTTACTGACCCCTGCACTGCAAATGAGGCAGACGATACAGATCAGGGTTTGCAGACAGAGATAATGATTTTTTTTATTGGACGTCTTCATCCCGAACCGGTGGCGTGGCGCTGGGTCGGCCAGCAGCGCACCGCTGGGGTCGGTTAATGATAATCTATATTTATAAAACGATAGTCCATCAAAGGGGGATGAATATTTTAGAAGCCGCGGACAAATCAAATTGTCTTTGTCAAATGGGTGCATGCTCTGGCGCTGAGCGTGTTTTATGGCTCTTTCTGGGGTGAGAAGTAAAGGGTTCTTCTCGCTGGCTGGAGCGCAGGCTGCCTTGCTCATTGTAGCTGGGAGACGAGGGGCTGTGTTTCCACTATTTTAAAAAACCCAATGAGCTGTGGAGATTGACATTAGTGCCAGAGAATTGTACTTTGTTTGATGAAGTTAACAAATAACGAATGAAACGACATATGTGGTGTCTTTGTGGGAAAGAGTCCATTTATACTCGGAGAAATAAATTAGTTCCTTTGGAAGTCAGGGGAGGGAGGGAGGAGACAGGCCGGGGGCCCTGGACTTCAGAGAGGAGATAGAGTTGGGGGCAGGGCCGGGGGGAGGACAAGAGGAAGAGGAGAAAGGGGGTGTGGGCTGGGCGGCAACCCCTCCTCCAGGACAAACACAGCTACTGGGACAGACCCCCCTCTCCCCAGAGCCCACAGCTCCTGCTCTGACACCAAAGCTCCTGGACAAGTCATGTCACTGCCCTGAGCCTCTGTTTCCCCATCTGTCCAATGGGGAAAATCATCTCTCATGCCATGAAGTGAATGGCCCAGCCTGAGGAAAACCCCTCCCTGTCACGGGCACATGAAGCAATGTGCCTGAATGATTTTTTTTTTTTGGTTTTTAGGGCCACACTCTCGGCATATGGAAGTTCCCAGCCTAGGGGGTCCAATTGGAGTTACAGCTGCCGGCCACAGCCACAGCCACGCCAGATCTGAGCCACGTCTGCGACCAACACCACAGCTCACGGCAACGCCAGATCCTCAACCCACTGATCGAGGTCAGGGATCGAACCCGCAACCTCATGGTTCCAAGTCGGATTCATTCCTGCTAAGCCACAGGGGAACTCCGCCTGAATGAATCTGAGTTCCCTTCCTCTGCCCATAAAGCGGGGCCCATCTAGCAGGAACCCAGACACCAGCCTACTAATATCTGAGCTCTGGCCTCCACCTACTCAGACAATAGTTAACAAGAGTAATAGACACCCTTTATTGAGAGTTTTTATGTGCCAAGGGCTGTACTAAGCACCTGATACACATTTAATTTTCTTAAGATTCCATGTCAGTTCTGCCTAATAACGTACAATGTGAGCCACATACATACTTTTTAAAGTAAAAATGGGGAAAATAAATTTGAAGATGTTTTATTTAACCCAGTGATACAAAATATTGTTTCAATATATGATCAGTCTTAAAAGTATGGTTGATCCCTTTCTTTTTTCCTTTTTTTCTCTTTTTCTTGGGCTGCACCTGTGGCATGTGGAGATTCCCAGGCTAGGGGTCTAATCAGAGCTGTAGCTGCCGGCCTACGCCAGGACTACAGCAATGCAGGATCCGGACGTATCTGCGACCTACACCACAGCTCATGGCAACACTGGATCCTTAACCCACTGAGCAAGGCCAGGGATTGAACCTGCAACCTCATGGTTCCTAGTCGGATTTGTTAACCCCTGAGCCACGACGGGAACTCCAGATCCCTTTCTTTTTTTTCATACAAATGTGTGTGTCTCATGCTTACAAAGAATCTCTCCATTCAGGCTCCCATTTCAAGTGTTCGCTAGCGGCATGCGGGTGGTGACTGCTGCGTTTGAAAGCAGAGAGATGGACCATTTCCATTATTATCACGGAGCTCTATTGGAGAGGCAGCTCTAAATGATACCACAACACTCTCTCCACTTTCAGAGGTGGAAAGAAACACAGTGAGGCCCAAGGTCACTCAGCTGGTGAGTGGCAGAGCCAGGGAGTTGAGTCTGTCTGTTACCAAAGCTTTGGCTCTGCTTAGCTGCACCATCTCCAGAAACTCTGACCTCTGTCTGCCTCCCCCAGGGCCCCAAGTGCTGGCCAGCTGACCTCTGACCTCATTGGTTTTGGATATCCTAACCCTCTAGAGGCCAGACATCCCAGGAAATATATGTATCTCGATCCTCTATGGCTGCACCCCAAACCACTCCATCACTCGGTGGCTTACAGCAACCACCATTTAATCTCTCCTGATGCTGTGAGTCAGGAATAGGGGCAGGGCTCTGCAGGGGATGGTTCATCTCCATTCCACATGGTGTTGCCTAGGGAGGTAGGACTGGGGTGGGAAGATCCCAAATGGTCTCACACAGCCAGCGCCCCAGCTGGAGTGGCCCAAATGTCTGGGGGCTGGCTGGGGCAGCGGGGCTGCTTTCCTGGCCGTGGGGGCTGGGGCCTCAGTTTTAATTCCATGTGGTGGTTCATCCCCCATCACAATGACTTGCACTTATTTCCATGGCAGCTGGTTCTTCTCTGAGATTACAGGGATACTGCAATGTCTCTTCAGGCCTGAGCTAAGTAATCCCAAAACATCCTTTCTGCCATATTCTATTGGGCAATTTAAGTCAGGCAGCCCAGCCCAAGGGATGGAGAAACAGATTCCATCTCTCTCTGTGTGTTTGTTTGTTATTGTTGTTTGTTTGGTTGGTTGGCTGTGCCCACGACATGCAGAAGTTCCTGGGCCAGGGATTGAACCTGCATCAGAGCAGGGACAATGTCAGAGCCTTAACCTGCTGAGCCATCAGAGAACTCCCAGATTCCATCTCTTGAAGAGAGGAAGCCATGTGCAAGTAGGGATGGGTGAAACTGTCAATGGCCATCTTTGCAGACAGACTCTCACAGTATATCTCTAGGCCATGGTCACAGGAGCAGGAATTGGGGGCACCTTGGTCCAGCCTCACCCCTGTTGGCCCTCTGAGAGCCATGCCCTGTGTGGAACAACTTATGACATGTCGAGTAGAGAAACTTTCCTGGAGGAAAGGAGCCATTCGTATACCGCGAAAGGGCTGCGATGGGGATGAGGGGATTTGGGGATGGGGTGGTTTGCTGAACTCCTCCCTTGGGGCTATCAGAGGTGAGCAAGAGTCTGAGGATCATATGAGAAAAGGAAACAGCAACCACAAACATAAGGTTCTAGAAGATTCTGGAAAGTTAAGGTCTCCACAAAGATAAACAATAACACCGTTAGCATTAAAACAGTCTAGGGGCACCTTGGGGGAGCAGCTAAGAAAGGGGCAACTGGAGGGAAGACAACCCAGTTCTGGGAGAGAGACCAAGGGACAGAGGGAGTGAAATAGGTTCGCAAGCAGAAAGCAAAGCGAGGATTGGGGTCCATGAGACGAAAGTGGAAGGTGCCTGTAAACTGGCCTTGGCCTGAGAGGTGGACCCCAGGACATAACCGTTAGAAGGTCCTTTAATGTCCCTTGGCTTTAAGGGCAAACATTCTTAATTAATACCTAACCGATTTGTTGTTTTCTCCTTTTAAGATGTGGTTAGACATAATCATTTCATTTAAACTCATTCCATCCCTCAGAATGATTGCCTTCTGAGCCCAGCATCGCCCACTTCTAGAATAAGACCGGGCCTGGGGAAACTGAGATGCAGGGAGGGACCCTCTGAAACCAGAAGCAGCCTGTGTCTAAACCACGTTCTAAACTTCAAGACCTGGGAGGGTGGGTGATGAAGGAGACCTCAGCCTAGGTCTGTTCTGTTTTTGTGTGTGCTTGTTTTTGGCGGGGGGGGGGGGGGGGGTTGTTGCTTTTCTTCTTTTTAGGGCCGCACCCAAGGCATATGGAAGTTCCCAGGCTAGGGCTGAATCAGAGCTATAGCCACCGGCCTGTGCCACAGCCACAGCTATACCAGATCTGAGCCACATCTGTGACCTACACCACAGCTCACAGCAATGCCAGATCTTTAACCCACTGAGTGAGGCCAGGGATCGAACCCACATCCTCATGGATACTAGTCAGGTTCTTAACCCACTGGGAACTCCTCAGCCTGGGTCTGTAGCTCGCAGGCATTGGGCAGTCCTGGACTTCACAGAGGACCACCCTCTCACTCCACGTACACGCCCCTGGCTGCTCCCTCTATTGAGCTGCTTGGCTCCAACAGTCATATTCATCCATTCTGGACCACAGCCATTTTGACTGCTGGTTTCTGGGTCCGTAGACCCCCCTGAAGACTCCTGGTTCTTACCAGGTGCCTCCATCTGAATTCCAGGCCAGCTGGGCTTCCTGACTCCTAACTTCCAACCTAACAGGGCCTGGGCAGTAGCCCTGTGGTTTCCATGGCTGATCACATTCACCACCCACCAACCAATGCCTCTTGGTTAAGAGGTCTCCCCCACACAACACCAATGGGAATTCAAACTCCTTCTGCTTGCCTGGGGCAGAATGGTCTAGTGGTTTTGAGTATAGCTGTTGATATAAATAGGGCTGGGGGAGTTCCAGTCATGGCTCAGCAGAAACAAATCTGACTAGCATCCACGAGGTTCAATCCCTGGCCTCATTCAGTGGGTTAAGGATCCACTGTTACCGTGAGCTGTGGTGTAGGTCACAGACATGGCTCAGATCCCGCATTGCTGTGGCTGTGGTATAGGCGAGTGGCTACTGCTACAATTCAGCTGCTAGCCTGGTCCGTCCATATGCTGTGGGTGTGACCCTAAAAAGACAAGACAAACAGACAGATAGATAGGCAGGCAGGCAGACTGACCTGGGTTCAAATCCCAACTTGTCTTTTTAGTTTTCTATGGTACCTATGCAAAGTGCTGAGCTTTCTATGTCTGGGTTTCCCAGTCTCTACACTGGATGATATTGGGAATAAATCATGCACTTCGTGCTCAGTGAAGTGCCTGACATAGATAAGTACTCAACACATTTAGCCATTTTCACAGGAGCCCCTCACTCTTGATTCAGTAAGGACTCCTTGGAAGTCTAGGAAAGTTATTAGCAAGTATCTCAGCAGGGCAGTGTCCACCTTGCACAGGACCTGGAACAAGTGGGTGGGTAGCCAAAAAAGGAAAGAACAAAGATCACTGGAAATGTATGAACTCTTTCTTATAAGAAACCTGGAAGGCAGTTGGGGTGTCCTAGGCAAACTGAATGCAGTCTGCCAGGCTGCCAGAGAGAGCTGATTTTTATTTTTTCAGTTTTTCAGTTTTTTAGGACTGCACCCACAGCATATGGAAGTTCCCAGGCTAGGGGTCACATCAGAGCTGTAGCTGCCATCCTACACCACAGCCACAACAACACTGGATCCCTGACCCAATAAGTGAGGCCAGGAATCAAACCCGCATCCTCATGGATGCTAGTGAGATTCATTTCCATTCCACCACAATGGGAACTCCCTAACAGAGAGATTTGTTCTGTTTATTTATTTTATTTATTTTCTGGAGCCATTCCCACGGCATATGGAGGTTCCCAGACTAGGGGTCTAATCGGAGCTACAGCTGCTGGCCTACACCACAGCCACAGCAACACCAGATCTGAGCCACATCTGCGACCTACACCACAGCTCATGGCAATGCTGGATCCTTAACCCACTGAGCGAGGTCAGGGATCGAACACACAACCTCATGGTTCCTAGTCAGATTCGTTAACCACTGAGCCACGATGGGAACTCCCTGGTTTTTTTTTTAAACTTTAACTCAAGTTCATTATCAAAAATTCCATATCTCTATTTTTACCATAGAGAATGTTACTGTACAAAATTATACTAAAGTAAAGAAAACAATATAATCAGCCCATCTACCTGTTACCCAGGTTCAACTATTCTCAAGCCAGAGACAGTTTTACTTCACCTATAACTCTCACTTCTGATGCCTAGACAGGTTTGAATCAAACACCAGGCATACTATTCTCATTTGTTATTTCAGTTCTATTCCTACTCATTTGTTATTTCAGTTCTATTCCTACAACATTTTTAAAATGACTGAATACCATTATTGTACCTAAAAAATTAATAATTTTTACCATATATTGCACCAAAACAGACATGTCTCTTTGGCTGCTTTTAAGCTATAGCTTCTGCTTCATTCTTTCCTTTCCTTTGCATTCTTTTGTTTCATTGAAGAAACCAGATCATTTGCCCTATAGAATATATCCCATTAGTCTGGATTTTGCTGATTGCAGCTCCATAGTATCACTCAGCATGTTCTGCTATCCCCTGTATTTCCTGTAAGGTGCTAGTTGCTTTAAAGGCTCAATCAGATTTTATTTTATTTTTTGGCAGCAAGATTTCATAAGTGGTGCTGCTATTCCCATCAAGAGATGCATATATGCCTGGTGTTATCTTTTATTTTCCTTTGGAGGTGTTTGCAGCTATTGAAGCTCATTGCCTATATTCAATATTTTATTAGAGGTTACAAAATAGTGATAATCTAATTTATCACTCCCTCTTTACTTATTACCTGGATAGATTTTATAAAGCGAAATTTCTGGAGTTCCCGTCATGCCTCAGCGATTAGCGAACCTGATTAGCATCCATGAGGACTCAGATTCGATCCCTGGCCTCACTTGGTGGGTTAAGGATCCGGTGTCGTTGTGAGCTGTGATGTAGGTCACAGACAAGGCTGGGATCTGGTGTTGCTGTGGCTGTGATGTAGGCTGGCAGCTACAGCTCTGATTGGACCCCTAGCCTGGGAACCTCCATATGCCATGGGTGTGGCCCTAAAAAGACAAAAAAATAAATAAATAGAAATTTCCCTTCATCAGTTAATTGGTTACCTAAGGTAATGCACATATGTTAATGGCAAGATGAATACCTGATTCCTTTCCTTTATTTACCAGTTTTCAAAATAATGCTAACATCCTCCAAAGGTGACCTATCAGAGCTGGGTTTTTTTAATGTCTTTATGAACTCGTGGATTTAAACACATCTGATGTGTTTCAGTCCTTTGCAGCTATTAGCCTTATTTATGTTCAAACTGACCCAATATTGGCCAATGGGTTCTTTTCCAGGCTTGCTTCTGAGTCCTTTTGATATCTTAGGAGTCTTTGATATTCCTTTGCTTAACCTGGAAAGACAAACTAGTCCAGGCTCATCTTGTGCATTTCCCACTCTTGGCCTAGAATCGACCTTTTATCCAAGAAACGCTGGTTTCTTTTAGGGGAAATTGGCATTCAGAGACCATAATCTGAGTACTAGGGATGCTCAGAGCTACCGAGTTGTTCACAATTTTTAGTGTTTTCTGTGGGCAAGGACAGGCAGTATGTTTTCTTTTTTTAAAAAAATTACTGGATAAAATGCATCCCTGATTTTTAATCACTTCCAATTCAAATTCAGGACTACAAGATTTTGTAACCTCATAGATCTTTCTCCCATACAAAAACTCCTAGTCTTCAATGACACCAATATAACTCTTCATTAGCTTTCTTTCACTATACGCACACAGCGGCCTCAGAATGACGCAACACTTCACCAACAATGTGGTTACTGAAATTGATTTTCATATACAAAATACAGCCCAAATCCTGTATTTTAAAGACACTTGAGACAGTTTCTCTTTCTGTGATTACACTACCAATTGGCTACATAGATAGCTTCACTGATCTCATTTTTCAGCTTTTAGAGATTGATGTTTTATATTTATGTAACATATTGACGTTTCCAAGATAAAATCTACTCAACAAGGAAGATGCAAATCAGCTTCGCTTCTAGCTTTGTTCCCTTCCATCGCCTATTGAGTTTAATTCTAAGAGGCAAGAACTATTATCTTTATTTCATAGATGAGGAAAAAAGGGGGTCTAATGGGTTGTTACTTGCCTAAAGTCACAGAGCGAGTAGGAAAAAGAACTAGAGTTGGGACTTGATTCCCAAAGACCTCCAGAAGATAGGATTGTACCTATCTTTTTCTCTATGGCAACCCTAGAATTTACTAGTAAAATAATAATAATAATAATAGTGAATCAATAGATGAAAGGCGTGTAGATTACTTTTCTATCAAACGGTTTCAGAAATGCTTCAGGGGCCCATAGAGGAAGTGAGGAGATGTGGCTTGGATCAGTACCATCACCTCTTGGAAGGCAGCAGGGTTCAACCAACACCTGGACGTGGTCTCTGGGTGACTGGGCAGGAATGGATACTCTCCTCCAGGGACATGGAATTAGAGGCCCACTCTGACCACACTGCAGTAGTGGCTTCTGATTTCAAAAGCTCTTTTGGCTGGTCAGGTAGCTAGGTTTGCCTCATAGCCTTTCATACCTGAACAGGTGGGTGAAAAGTTGGCTGTCTCAGGAATACCCAGGGGAGTAATGATTTTCATCAGAGACACTGTGTGTTTTGTCCTTACTGTGTGTTCATTGCCTACTGAGCATGTAGCCTACAATCGTGTAGCTGCCACCAGGTGACCTGCTGTTCCCATTCAGTGGGTGCATGGCTTTTCCGGGGTGTTCCCTTGGCCAAGTATATCCTATCCAAAAGTGTTCCCTGAGCGAGTAGTGGGCCGGCCAGCATTTGAAGCCCGATATGCCTATCCTGAAGCCTGTGATGGCCACCGCTCTTGGTTATGGGCACCCTTCCCTCTGAAGGGCAGGAACCCTGTTAGCTTCTGTCTCGATGGGGTTTTCCACGGAGGATCTTGAATTGCATGTGTGACACCAAGTTCCTGCTGATGGCCTCCCAGCCTCAGTGTGAGAGGCTTGAAAGTCTTGCTTGAAGCCTTGCCCCAACCATCTCCTGGAGAACCCCTACTCCCTGGGCTTCCCTCATGAAGATGCTCTTCTTGGAACACGGGAGGGCTTGGGGGATGGAGAGAAGGAGGAGAGGCAGGCTAGATGGCTCTTCTCTCTTCTCGCACTATCTCTAGGGTGAAAAATGGATGCAAAGCCAGCCCTTGTGAAGGTCTGGCATGACCCAAACCTCCCACGACTGGGCTGATCCCCTCAAACCCAGAGCAGGGTAATAATTCACACAAAACGTCGTGTTTCATTGCCACCTTGTCCTGCCACCAACTAAGGACCTAGACAGTGTGGTGTAGTGGACAGAACAGTGCCAGGCAGACCAGCCCCACCCCTCAACCTTCAGACAAGGCATTTCAGCTCTCAGAGCCTCACTCTCCTCATCCATAAAATGGGCATAAAAGGAACTCCCTGGCAGGACTGGCGGGAGAGTTAAGAGATGTCCCAAACATCCCAGGTGTCACCAGTCTGAGGACAGATGTGGTCCTGTCAACACAAATTCCGTTAAGACTGGCACTAAGCAGGCACCTGCCACTGCAGGATTCCGCACCCACCCCACCCACCCCCCGGCACACACACACACAAATGCTCACTGAAGTGGAATAAGAGACACATGTGTGGTGCTTCCTATGTGCCAGCCACTCAAGGAGCACTTTACAAGCATTAACTAATTCCCACAGCAGCCCCATGAGGGAGGTAGTCTCAACACCCCTACTTTGCAGAGAAGGCAATGAGGTACAGAATGGAGGAATAATGTGTCCAAGGCCACCAGGCCAGGAAGTGGTGGAGCCAGAAGAACCAAGCAGGCTGATTCCAGGGATTCTGCCTCCTGCCCTTCCCTGCACAAGGGAGGTGTCCACCGCAGGTCTCCTCCACTGCCCATTTGCCCATGACCTCTGGCACGAGGTTCCTGCTCCAGGACGTGGCATCATCTGGTGAGGGGCTGCCAGAGCCCTCAGGAGGCAGGCGCTGCCCTGGGGTCTCTGGCAGGGACTGGGAGGAGGGGAGCTGCCTCCCATAGGATAGGCGCTCCATCCGTAGAAGCCACATTCTTGCTGTCTTTGAAATCCCCCAAAGGGACTGGTGAGGGTCAGACCTGGGATTTGAACCCTAAAGAACCTGGCCTGCAAGTTCATGCCCTAACCCAGCCTAGGGTGAAGACAGGGGGCTTTTTCTGTTTCCATGACCCTGAGTGATGTGGTCCCTTGTCTCCAAAGTGCCAGCCTCTTTCTTGAGCTCCCCTGGGGAGGCCTCCACCACACGGCCCCTACTCTCCTGAAGACAGAACTGAGAAGGCTCCCCAGCTGAGGGGCCCAATCACACTGCGGTGGGTGGACTCTGAGTCCACTTTCCCGGGGCCCCTCAGACAAACGCTCAGCCCCTCAGACCCTGGGAGAGGCCCCCCTCCTTCACAACCACACTTCCTCCGAGCCCCACATATCCCGATTCAAGTGCAGGGGACCCCCTCCCTGCCATGTGAGATCGCCCTGGAAAGAGACAGAGATTCACAGAGCCAGAGATGGAGAGAGAGCCTGACCAAACACATACAGAGGGAGAGACACAGACACAGACACAGAGACACAGAGAGACCTGAAGAGAAAGACAGAAGCAGAAAAAAAAAAAAAAAAAAAACTAGAGCCAATGCAGACAGAGAACAGACTTGTGGTTGCCATGGGGGAGGGAGGGATTGGGAGTTTGGGATTAGCAGATGCAAACTATTATATATAGGATGGAAAAACAACAAGGTCCTACTAGGGAGCACAGGGAACTCTTTTCAGTATCTGGGATAAACCATGATGGAAAAGAAGAGGAAAAAGAATACATGGGTATAACTGAATCACCTTTCTGCGCAGCAGAAATTAACACATGGTAAGTCAACTATATGTCCATAAAATAAATGTTTTAAAAAATACAAAGTTTCAAATACTTTCATTCAATCTTTCAACATTAAAAAAAAAAAACAACTATAGAGACTCAAAGAGAAACAGAGACAAAATGCAGATGAAGAAGAAGGGAAAGAGAGAGACAGGAAAACAAACGAAAGAGGTGATGAAAGCAGTTAAATAAAAACGGCAGGGAGCTGAGAGAAACAACAACAGAGGCCAAAGGAGGGGCCACTCCATCTCCCCAGACACCGGATTCACCCCTCCCCACCTCTTTGCTGTTCATATTCCTCTTCCTCAGCTCCCCCAGCACTGCCCAGACCTCCTCCCAGGAGGACCAGGCAGGGCCCCAAGCTTTGGAGCATGGGCTCAGGTTACCCAGCACACGTCTCCAATCCCCTCAAACACCGGAAATGCTACGGCCCCCAAGACACCCTAGCAAGCTGCCCCTACCTCTGGCCACCTCTGCTCCCCAAGGTCAAGTCCCAGGGCTGGATCCAGCCCCACCTGTCACCCAATTCATCCTCCACAGCTCTGGGGGAAGCTCTCTGGGGCATCGAAGCTGAGGGCTGGGAGAGATGGAGCCACAGCAAGGGGCAGCAGGAGGTCCCAGCCTTGGGGTCCTGAGGGCCCAGAAAGCCACTTCCAAGGGAGGGTCTCCGCCTCTCTCTCCCTCCGATGGAGGGAGGCGTAAAGCCAAGAGGGTCCCCCTGAGCAGGCTCCATAACTCAGCCAGCCAGCGGAGGCCGATATTTAAATCATAGCTTACTTTGCTTTGTGTGAGGGAATTTATTAGCCTACCACATAAATGTTTTATTCATTAGGCCGTGTAAATAATGCATGCCTGTTTCCATGGAGACTTAACCCTCCCGCTCCCAGAGCCCCAGCCTGCCCTGGCCTCCCCACCTTTGTACTATCCTGCCTCACCCCTGGTTCTGAATCTGCACAACCACCAGACCAGCAACACAACACAATCACAATCAGTATTGTTATCATTACCCAGCATTTACTGAGCCAGACACTTTGCCCATCACTTTCCCCCCATGGCGTCATGGCCACACGTACTGCCACCCCCCGTCCCATGTTACAGATGAGAAGACTGAGGTTCAGGATGGAGGACACGCTTCTCCAGGGTCACACAGGGGCTGCCGTGGAGCCAGGATTCATACTAGGTGTGACTGACACCAAAGCCCAACAGATTGGACACTTGTCTCCTCTCCTCCGCCAGCCCAGGGCCCCTTGGGAGCCAACGTGTAAATTGGGACCCAGAGGAGAACAGCACTCATCCAACCAAGGTCACACAGCACCAGCAGAGTCAGCCAGGTTCCCTCCTTGTGCCCTGAGTTGCCTCTTCGGGCCTCCCAAGCTTCAAAGGGGACAGTGCTTCCTCTCACTTTACAGATGGGGATTCTGAGGCCCCGAGGTTGAGAGCCTGGTGCAGGGTCACCAGCAAATTGGCAAGGAGAGTGCACTGGGGGGTCCCGGGCAGGCCCCAGTTTCCTCCCCAGTCATATCCCACTGCTCTGCTCAGTGAGCGTGGCAGTGCCCAGGCCACCTCTGCTACCTTAGCTGCTCATTAGGCAGCTTCCAGGGGTGCCCACGTGGCCCCTTGGTGACAGCAGAGCACAGAAGCCACCTGTGCTCCTGTGACTGTGGTCAGGGGCGCCCTGGCCCCCACTGCCCGCTTTCTCAGACTGTGGAAACAGCAAAACCATACATGAACCCAGAGCTGCTTGTGGAGAAGCAGCCTGGACCACTGGTATCTGCAAAGCACACTCTTAAACACAGCCCTCCTGGCTTCTCTCCAGCCCAGCTGTGGCCTCAAGTCCTCCCCAAACCACTGAGGATGACACAGAGCCTGGGAATTTGGCCAGGACTGGGGGGAGCCCTTGCGCCCTTGGCCTCACTGCTCCTCAAGCAGCCCTAGGAGACGTGCCTGGTTTGCCCCCCTTTCAGGTAAAAAACTTAAGGCTCAGAGAGGTGGAGAAACCTGCCTAGACCACACAGCTGGCAAATGGCAAAACCCTGGAGCTTAGCCCAGGTTGGAGCATCTGTCTGGCCTCCTTGCCCAGCCCTGACTGCTGCCTTGGTGACGCCCAGTGCGCATGAGCCATTGGTGGGCAGGAAAGCCCACTGCCTTTTTAGCGGGGGAGTTGTTTCCCTTTTAACTGTTTTCAGACCTTGTGCTCAGGTTCAGAAGAAAGTCTCTGTCTGGTGCTGGCTTGTGGAACGCCTCTCCGATGCCACAAATCGCTCTTTAAAACAGGGACTGCAAGGCCCAGGCTGGGAGCCCTCTGCAGGCTGCAGGAACCAGCTGGAATTTAATAACCCGGCTGCATTTTCATTATATTTATTTTTACAGTTGCCTCCGTTTATAGCAAGTAATGCCGGGTTTCCACTTAATAACAACAATGATAACAATATAGCTAAGACATAGATAGCACTTACAGCGGGTCTGGTACCGCTCTGCATATTTTAACTCATCTAATCCTCTGAAAACTCATGGGGTAGGATCCTTGTTATTCCTGATGAAGCGATCAGGAAGCTGAGGCACAGAGTGGTTAGGACTGTCCCCAAGTCACACAGCTTGTAAGTGTCCAGAGCTAAACTTTGAATCCTTCATGCCCAGAGTGTGTCCCACAGTGAGGGAGATTTTCCTCTTTGTTTTTTTTTTTTTTTCATCTTTTTGGGGCCACACTAGTGGCATATGGAAGTTCCCAGGCTAGAGATCCAATCGGAGCTACAGCTGCCAGCCTACACCACAGCCACAGCAACTCGGGATCAGAGCCACGTCTTTGACCTACACCACAGCTCACAGCAATGCCGGATCCTTAACCCACTGAGCAAGGTCAGGGATCGAACCCGCGTCCTCAGGGATACTAGTCGAGTTGGTAAACTGCTAAGCCACAATAGGAACTCCCAGATTTTCCTCTTAAAAAAAAATTATTAGAAAAGAAAAAGGTCCATGTGTGATGTGCACTAAGAAAACAATCATACGAGGAGAGTGGAGGTGCCAAAAACCGTGAAGGTGTTGCTAAACTCAGCCTGGCCTGGATGTACACAGGACGTCATCCCCACAAGCTCCACCCCCCGGGCTTGGAGCCAGTGAGAACAAGGCTTGGCTTGGGACTGACTCTGTGCTTTCCTAAGGGGAAGGGGCGGGGGGTGTCGATGGGGTGGCTAGCTATCCCACAGAGGGCAAGGGGAGCGCCAGCCCAGGGACCACTTACATGGGCCCGCATTTCCCTGCACCCCCTCCACCCCTCACAAGCTCACTGGTAGCTCTGGGGTCCCTGGGTGAGGGTGCGGGCCTTGGGTGTGAGATCGCCCATGGCACTGGCCAGGTCTATGTCTCTGACAAGGCCTCCCTGGCATCAGAGGACGCCGGCACCCCCACAGCCCTCCAGGAGCAGACACCACACAGGGTTCATGCAGACTCTCCGAGCCCACAGCAGCTCAGCCCACAGCCCAAGGCACCAGTGTCCCTGATGAAAGTGGTCCTTTAGTTCCTGCCCGGTCACCATCTTGCCACAGCTCAGATATGAGTCCATGGTGCCAGGGAGGGACAGATATATTCTTGTCTCTCACTCTCGACCTGTTCACACCAACCTCTTCCTTTCCTTCCAGGCCACTGATACAGGCCCTGGTGCTTCACTCACACCCAGGAGCACCCAACCCACACCACACACCCACCGACCATTTACCAGCAGGCTCCGTTCTAGACACAACAACCCCTGGGGACAAAGTGGCACCACCCCCATTTTACAGAGGGGAAAACTCATCGGAAAGGGCTAACTTGCCCCAGGTCACAGAGTGTCTAAGTGGTGGAACCGGGGTGCAACCCAGACCTGATTCCATTGCACTGTGTGTGGTCGAGGAGAATAGGAATCACCCTGACCCCAGGTTCCTTGCATCACCTGCCTTCTCGGTTCCAGGACTTGGGGTGCAAAGCCATGCTCTTCTCCCAGTGTGGGTACCCCCATGCCCACCAAGCCAGCGGAATTCAGGGCCTCCCAGAGCTCCGTGCCATGGTTAAGCTCCGCTTTGAATCTTCTTGCCACACACGCACACATGCTCCCAGTTCCTCCTCCCCCCCCAGCAGGCTTTCAGCCACGGAGTTTTCCACCAGCTCAGTTCTCGTCTCTGGACCAAGTCCTCAACCTCTTTACTAAGTGGGGGTAACATGGGACCTGCTGACCATCCAGCCCACAGGGAAGGTCACAGTCTCACCTCTCAATTCCACTGAGCAACCTCTGCTCTGCTGCCCCTTTTAGCTTCAGGGACTTTACAAGGTCAGCTCCACACGGTCTCTGGGCCAAATTTGGGCCAGTGCTGAAAGGGTCTGGGGAGGTTTGCTCACCCTCTTGCATTCCTAACCCAGCCCCTGCTTTCCAAGGTACAAAGTTACTCCCTCTGTAACTTTGGGACTTGCCCTCCAAGACCCTCCCGGCCTCTGACCACAGCCCCTTGTCCTCGGCAGGACATGGTCAGGGTCTCAGGGATCCTCTTTGATGGTGCTAGGGGTCAAACTGTGTCACTCAGAAAGATACACGGAAGTGTTAACACCACTTCACACAAGCAGTACTTGTAAATGTGACCTCATTGGAAACTCGAGCCTTTGCAGATATAATCGAGTTAAGATGGGGCCATACTGGATTAGGGTGTTCTTATAAGAAGAGGAGAGATTAATGCCATGTGATGACAGAGGCAGAGATTGGAGAGATGCAGCCGAAAGCCAGCAGTGTCAAGGATTGCCAGCAACCACCAGAAGCTAGACAACCAAGGAAGATCCTTCTCGAGGAGGGTCTCCAGGGGGTGCATGGCCTGGCCAACACCTTGATTTCAGGAAACTGTGGGTCACGGGGTCAGAGGCCAATGTGAAAAAAGACCTTGAGCTTTGCCTGGAGCCAGACATGCAAGCCCTTCCCATCAGAGTTTGGTGGGGGTTCTGGTGGATCTGAAATGGAAGCATAACGCAGCCACACGCACAGAGGGGAGGTCGTCCGGGGGCAGGGCTGCTCTGAGAATGGGCTGAGGCCAGCCTGTGTGCGGCTGTGACATGCTGTGAGCCTGTCTCTCTGGACAGCATGCATCTAGAAGGGATACCAGCTTCTCCACTAAAGCCTCTTTGCTCAGCATCTCATGGAAGACTTCAGCCCTTGAAACAAGCTATCAGCCACACAGATCAGAGAAGTCGACAAGAGGTGTGTTTCTGGGAATGGAAGGGGCACTTTGGCCCAAAGGATTGATTCCAGTAACATCAGCTACACATATCGAGCATTTACTCTGTGGCAGGCACTTTGCACGCGTTATCCGAGTTCTTCCTCCCCGGAGGTGCATCATCACCATCCCCGCTTTATAGCTGAGCCAACAGGGGCCCAGAAGAAACTGGCTCAGGCTCCCCTAGCTGCTTACAACAGAACCAGCATTCAAGTCCAGGTCTTCCTCCCTCCAAGCGCATCACATTGTCCTGACTCCTCAGGGATGAGAAGGACACCCCAAGGACACTTTGGCTTGGACACCCAAAGAACACATGTGCTGTGAAGCTGCACGGCCTGAGATAAGTCAGTAAGTTGGAACAAGGGGTTGACCTTGGGGTTGTGCTCAGGAGAGCATGGCATGGAGCAGGAGTGGGGCTGCCTGTCGGTGTCAGCACCCTCTGGTTCCAGCCGCCCACAGGTGCCCCTGGGGCTCCACCCTGCACAGGCTTAAACTGGTGAGTGCCTAACCCCAGCAGCAGACCCAGCGGTCCTCACGCCTAGTGTGGTGCTCGGAAGCCAAGGCCGCCCCGTGAATCTCACACCCCACCCCACTCCAGGGTGTACCCATGAGCTTCAGCCTGAAGCCTCCAGGCCTGAGCCTCATCAACACCCTCAGTCTGCCAGGTGTGTCTCCTTCTGGGGTCTCAGGCTGGTACCTGCCCAGTTTTCCATCATCCCAACTCCTCTGGTCAATGCCAGAGGCCACCCTGCTTCTGGCATCCACCCACGCCTCTTTGGCCTTTGCAATAGACTATGAACTTGAATGCTGACTTCCAAGACCAGCTCAACCCAATATGACCTTAAACTCTCTGTGCCTCATCTCTAAAGTGAGGCTGATAATTACAGCATTTATCTCACATGGTATGAAGTAGAGGAATTAAACACATAAAGCACTTAAAAGGTTTCATAGCAAGCACTCAGGAGATGCTGGCTGTTACCATTATCATCATCATGATTATTGCCGTCCTTGTCTTCAATACCACTATTACCGTGTGGCTCCAGCCACAGCTGATTGGACCAGAGATGAACACATGACCCAGCCTTGGCCAATCAGGTTCTCAGTCCCAGGAACGTGGGATGTATTATGCTCAGAGTCAAGGCTGACTCTGGGGACATGCAAGTAGGGAGTTCAGGAGGCAGCCCTGTTCATCCACAGGCGGGAAGCAGCAGAGAGAGCCGAGCGGAGAGAGAGGAAGGAAACAGATGCACACAGGGATGTTCAACCAAGAGGTCGTTTGGCTCCAGACACAGAGCGAGGTGGAGGGTGAGGCTGCCTGAGACCTCCAAGGCTCTCTGATCCTGTTCCCAGGCTACATTTCCTGCCCTTGGCCTCTGCAAGACAACTCAGGTCCTTGAGGAAAAAAAATCCCCTTTGAGTTTAAGCCAAATAGAATGAGTTTGGTTATTTGAATCCGAAAGCCCAGACATTATCCCAGCCCCAAAGAGCAAAAAAAGGGGACGTGGACACCCCTGGGAAAGAATGAGTCCCCTTGGTGTGGCCACACGTTCATACTTGCATGTCACGTTTACAGGAGAAGCAAGGCCCTGACGTATCATCCATGCCCCTGGCTGATTTTTTTTTTTTTTTTGGTCTTTTTGCCATTTCTTGGGCCGCTCCCATGGCATATGGAGGTTCCCAGGCTAGGGGTCGAATCGGAGGTGTAGCTGCCAGCCTATGCCAGAGCCACAGCAATGTGGGATCCCAGCCACGTCTGTAACCTACACCACAGCTCACGGCAACGCCGGATCCTTAACCCACTGAGCAAGGGCAGGGATCGAACCCGCAATCTCATGGTTCCTAGTCGGATTCGTTAACCACTGCGCCATGACGGGAACTCCTGATTTTTTTTTAAATGATTTTTATTTTTTCCATTATAGCTGGTTTACAGTGTTCTGTCATTTTCTACTGTACAGCAAAGTGACCAGCCACACATACATATATACATTCTTCTCCTCACATTATCCTCCATCATGCTCCATCACACGTGACTAGATATAGTCCCCAGTGCTATACAGCAGGGTCTCATTGTTTATTTATTCCAAAGGCAAGAGTTTGCAACTATTAATCCCAGATCCCCAGTCCATCCCACTCCCTCCCCCTCGGCAACCACACGTCTGTTCTCCAAGTCCATGAGTTTCTTTTCTGTGGAAAGGTTTATTTGTGCCATATTTTAGGTTCCACATATAAGTGATATCCCTGGTTGATTTTTCTAGCAAATGTAGGTCCACACTGTCCCAAAAATTGCACAGGGAACATCTCCCTGCTGAAGGGGAGGGAGATGAATGCCAGCAGCCTGCCACTTCCAGCCTAGTTGTCTTCAAGTAGCCATGGTCCGTCCCCACACTGCACTGGCTGGCTGTGCGACCCCCGCTGGGTCACCTCTCCTATCTGCAACCTTGAGCACCTCATGTTCACTATGAACATTGTATCACCTGCCTCTCCAACAAAGGAGACTCTGGGACCAGGGACTCTGTTCTCTCAGCCCACAGTGGCAACCATGACTCACGGCAGGGAGGAGTGAAGTGTCACCCACCAGGAGAGTGAGCTCTCCTCGTGCCTCATGGAATCATCCTTCATGCACCACTAGCTTCCTCGAGGCCCCCTGCCCTCACCCAAGGAGCCCTGAGCCCACCCTCCAGAGGAATCACCAGAACCTGTGACCCACTGGGTCCTGAGGACGGGGGTAAGAGTCCCTCCTTCACATGTCTTCACTCTGAGGGTCACCAAGTGCCACCAGGAAGGCTCCACACCTTGTCCCCACAGGCAAAGGTGGAGTCCAGCAGACAGGATCAAAGTTAGCCTGCCTCTCAGATGATGGTGGTGAGGCTCTGGGAGGTCTGCAGGCCCATCCCTCTGTGTCTGGGTAAACGGAGCCAGAGCCAACGGCTACGTCTGGGACCTTCTCTTTGGGAAGAAGACTCGCATGTGAGTGTGTCTGTACCTGATTTCCCTCTCCCTCCCCCTACACCCCTGAATCCCATCACCAGCACCTCCACATGACCATGAACACTTTCAGCTCCTGGTTTTTTTTGTTTTTTTTTTTTGCAACGTTTCATGTTACCAATCATCCACCTGTCCTTGAAACACTCTCCCTCCTTGAGTTCTGTGACATCACACCGTCCTCTACTCCTCCCTCCTCCCCAGCTGCTCCTTCTGTCTCCTCTGGGACTTTCTCAATGGCCAACTGTCTGCAAGTTACCGTCCTCGAGACTCTCCTCTGTCCACACACTCCCTGGATGGTCTCATCCACGCCCTGGCTTCTCCTCCAACCTGAATGCCAAGGATGCCCAGGTCTAGCCCAGGCCTTTTCCGGGGCTGCAGACCTGGGAACCCAGCAGCCTTTCCCATCGCCACCTGGGATACACAGAGACTCCCCAAACTCAACAAACCCAGCATTGAGGTCTTCCTTCCCACTGAAGAAGGACCATCTGTTCCCTATCTCAGCGAATAATGTTCCCCAACTTCTAGTCCCACAATAAGCATCGTGATACACCACTCCCTCTATTGGAATTAAAATCCATTAGTTGGTTCTATCTCTTCTACTTTCAAAGCATCTTTCTCCCCCCCCCCTTTTTTTTTTTTTTTTTTTGGTCTTCTTGCCTTTTCTAGGGCCTCTTCCCATGGAATATGGAGGTTCCCAGGCTAGGGATCTAATCAGAGATATGGACGCTGGCCTACACCACAGCCACAGCAACGTGGGATCCGAGCCGCATCTGCAACCTACACCACAGCTCACAGCAACGCCAGATCCTTAACCCACTGAACAAGGCCAGGGATCGAACCCACAACCTCATGGTTCCTAGTTGGATTCGTTAACCACTGTGCCATTACAGGAACTCCTCAAAGCATCTTTCTAAAGTGCCCAGTCTCCCATCCCCTTGGTCACTGCCTCAATTCACATACCCATGATTGTCCACCTGGGCCTTCCTGTCAGATGCAGATGCTTTAAACATCAACCTAGTTTCAAGTTTAAGATACAAGCCCTAGGCCCTAACTCACCTAACTCAGACAATCCAGAGTCAATTGAACCCAAGTCTCCACCCAGAGCTCAGAGACGAGGACAGGTGTCTGGAGCAAAGTTCTCTCCCCAAACTCAGAGGGTGAAGCCCAGGGCCACACACCCAGCTCATTTTTCAGCCTAAAGAGTCACACGTGGCTCAGCCTCTTCCGCCAAGATCTCTCAGTGTATTTTTCCTCAAAGAAAAACAGGTGTCGATGGGGAGAGGGTTAACAGTTTATTCTATTTTTTTCTGAGTGATTTTATCACTGTCGTTAGAACATTCATTGAAGTAAGTGAGGAATCCATCACAGGCTGACAGCAGTGTGCAGACTAATGGCTGTTAGATGGTAATAATTTTTAATATGATTTTTATTTCACTTAATTTCATATGTGCTTGACAAAAGGTCCCCAGTCACTGGGGAGCAGTGCGGAACTGGGAATATGCTCACAGGAAGGTCTATTAAGCCAGGTGCTGGAAGCGTTTCAAAGAAACAACTTTGCCATTCGAGGGAAGAGTCGGGAACTTGGTCGGGTGAAGGGAGCTGGTTTCTGGCACAACGGCAGGATCACACCCCCAAAGACACCTGGTGTATCCACGCCTCTCGTTTCCATGAGTCAGAGAGATGGGCACTTAATTGATGGGCATGGCCCCAAGCACACACACGCACATGCTGAGGCCCGTGTACACAGAAGTAGCTTACATGGGGAGAGGACACACAGGCACACCCACTGAGACATACACCAAGTTTTTCGAAAAGCACGTTATAGGTATGGATTACACACACTAATGTGCATTTGCAAGGCAGAGAAAGAGAACAAGATTGAGACTCATTCCTTAATATGAATCTCATGCTCTCTTTCTCTCTCTTACACTTACACACACACACACACACAGAACATACAGATTTAGCTGCATACAGAGGCACATCTCACATACATAAAAAGAACCACATATAAAACATTTTTCACAGTCACCAAAACAAACACACACACATCCTGTTTGGTCTGTCCTACAGCCTGTGAGTGAATCTTGAAGCCCTTTGGGGTTTTCTTTTCTTTTTTCTTTTTTTTTGGCTGCACCTATGGCATACAGAAATTCCCAGGCCAGGGATCAAACCCATACCACAGCAGTAACAAGAGCCACAGCAGTGACAACATCAGGTCCTTAACCCATTAGGCCACCAGGGAACTTGGGGGTTTTCCAAACATTGTTCTTTGACTGTTAGAGGAAATGTAGGGGAGACCAGCCCTGTCCCCAAAGGCAAGCCTTCAGAGGTGGCCAGGAGACAGGGAGAGAGAGAAGGGTCTATTTTGTGTAGCCTCACTTCCCAGCAGTCAAGGAGCTACTGATAGGAATCAGGCACTGGCTGGCACAGGAACAGCTAATCTGACTGCAGCCAGTGTCTAAAGTGATCTGCGGTAGGATGGGCAAGGTCTCAGGGTTGCTGGTTTGGGGCATCAGGTATCCTCCCAGACACAGCCCAGATCAGGCTCACCCAGCCCAGATCCCCAGGTCCTGAGGGCAGGCCAGCAGCCACCAAGGAGGAGGTCCCAGCCACAGGGGCCAGGCTTGTCTTGGGGTCCGCCTCCACATCAGCAGGGACTTGAATCACATCATGGGGCCCAGCCCAGGAACCAAGTGGATTCTGGGCTCCTCTAGAAGAAGGGAGAGAAGCTAGTCTTCAGCCTCATGGTTTTCTATCCAGGAGACCCCACACACAGAAGCAGAAGACACACTGCAATCTCCTGGGGAGGTGAAGGAAGTCCCCATGTCACAACTTGCCAGCTCTCACCTGGTCCAAGACAAGGCCTAGAGGACACTGAGGGAGAAGAGCTGGCAGGGTTATATCTCTTATTGGTTCCTCCTCTAGAGGAAGAATAGAGCAGGACCCCCACAGTCTGCTGTAGCAAGGTGTTGAACTGTCCTGGCCATGAACCCACCCAGGGACCTCTTGCTGATGAACAGTCTGACTCTGGGAGGGGCTATCTTGTGGTGGCTAAAAGATGCTCATGTCAGGTTGCCTGAGTTTAAACTCCCAGCTCTACTCACTCTTTCACCTAAGAAAGGCCACTTACTCTCTCTGTGCCTCTGTTTCCTCATCTGGAGAACTGTCACTGTACGTCCCTACCTCACAGGTAATTGCAGGGACTAAGCAAAAGAATATGGGTCTCAGAAAAGGTTATCTACCTTTATTATTTTCTTTCAGTGTCTCCATCAAGAGTGGGGATTGGTGTTTCTCAGGTCCTCTTAGCATAGAAGGGAGTTCTTCAAAGGCTGGAACTCATGATGTCTCATGACATCTCATGACATCTCATGATGTCGCCTTTCCTCCAGCCTGGTTTGGGGTCCCCTGGGGCAGCAGGATTGAGTAAGTCACCTTACTGAAGTCAACTGCTATCTGGTCTGGGTCCCCTGACACACGCACACATTCATACATACACACACATGCACGCAGACACAGAGGTTGCACACATTCCCTCTGGTCCCTGAGTAGCTGCACAGCCAAAGCAAGAAGCCAGCCTGAAAGCTATCAGCACCATGGACAGCAGCATCTCTGTTCAGGGTGCTGACCGGGGCTTGTCTCCAGTTGTCCATGCCATACACCTGCCCCTACACACTCTAACTAGGAAGTGCAAGAGGACACTTATCTTTTTTCGTGTGTGTGTCTTTTTGCCATTTCTTGGGCCGCTCCTGAGGCATATGGAGGTTCCCAGGCCAGGGGTCGAATCAGAGCTGTAGCCACCGGCCTATACCACAGCCACAGCAACTGGGATCTGAGCCGCATCTGCGACCTACACCACAGCTCACAGCAACGCCGGATCCTTAACCCACTGAGAAAGGCCAGGGATCAAACCTGCAATCTCATGGTTCCTGTTCGGATTCATTAACCACTGAGCCACGATGGGAACTCCAAGAGGACACTTATCTGAAGACTGAGAGTATAGAGGAATCAGAGTCATTGATTCATTCAGAAATTCTGGGTTTAAGGAAATTCCTTTATAGAGAAGACTGCTGAGAGTTCCAAAGGCAAGCCTACTCCAGCACCTTTTCCCTGGATTGGCTTTCCTGGAAGGCTCCACAGTGGACCGAGGAATGACCCAAAGATGAAGTCTTCATCCCACATTTACTGAGCATGACTCTGTGCTAATCTCTTTACACACTTTATCCCAGTTAGTTTTCCAACAAGCCAATGAGGTAGGTGCTATAATCACCTTTCCATTTTATAGATAAAAACCCTGACATTAGAGAAGCTATCGACTCACCCATGTTCATACAGTTAGAGGCAGAGGAAGAGAATTCACATACACACAGACACACACACACCTAAACTGTAAACCTCAGCAATTCTGTCTATCTTGATGATTTATGTTTTTATCCCTCTTGCCCAGACCAGGCGAAGAAGAGGCCCTCAATGAATAACTGACTAAATGAATGAATGAGGAAGTGAAAAACTCCAAAGTCAGTGCCCTAGCTTCTTCATTGCTCTGCCTCCTAACTAGGAGATGTGGTTCACCTTCATAGTTGTTTCTTCAGGCACCAAGATTTTCCCACCCATTTCTGCTGGCAGGAGCTCTCCTCCTCTGTATCCTCCATGGAGCCTAAGAGGTTTCTATTGCCTTTCCAAATGACTTAACCATCTCAAACCTCCCTAGATCACAGACTGAAGATCCTGAGATCTGCCTCCCCACAGTCTGGAACAGCCAGTCCTGATTAGGTTGCCAGGAGAAGCCCTGCCACCTGACTCTTCTGTTCTGATGGAGCTACTGTGGAAAGCAGCTAAGTGCCCCACTAATGGCAATGGCCATTATCATTCCTGTGGAACATTAAGGTTGTCTTGGCATCTTCAGGAGACAAATTTAAGCTAGCTTTTCAGGTGGAGGCAGGTCATGACCTAATAATAGGACTTTCTGACTTACAGAGTAAACAAGGTTCTGTAGGAGTCTCCACCTTGCAGTTGGATGAGCTCAGAAATTATCCCACAGACTCAGAATCTGGAGATTCATATGTGGGTCATAACTCATCTCAATATAGGTTGGACCTTTCCAGAACCATGTGCATAAGTCTTCAGGGAGGCAGATCAAATTCTAACCTCAAAGAGCTTGCTGAATAGGAGTCCAGACTTGTGTCAACAACAAACAACAGGAACAAATCACTGTTAATTTAGCACCTACTGTGATTCCAGCTCTGTGCCAGGCAGAAGACATACCAGGTACACTAGACAAGGTTACCCTTGCTTCAACAATCCCAAAGATTGACAGAAAAGAAACACAAATCACGGACAATGTAGGCCAGACTGGTCTTTGTCAAAGATGACTGAAGAAGAAAAGGATTGGGATTCTCTCTGGGTCACATTAGTTGAGCAGTGGACGGCCCTTCCCAGACCCAACAGGAGAGCCATTCACCAATCGTCCCAGCCCCAGACAGCATAGCCAGGTAGAAGCGATAAACTCCAGTAGTTGTTAAAGGCACAGATTTGGGAGCTAGACCACTTTTATTCAAATCCTAGTTCTCCACTTACTGGCCATGTGCCTTTTCACATGCTACTAATCTCTCGAGGCCCCAGTATTCTCAGCTGTAAAATGGAACAAAACCCATCTCAGGGAGAGTGAGAAGGATTAAAAGAGTGATCAATTATAAAGAGTTAGACCAGGGCTTGGCACATGGCAAAGGCTTTAGAAGTACCAGGTGCTGCTGGTATTGTCATCCCAATGCATAAGCCAGTCAGAGGCTGGCATCAACAAGGGAGAAAGAGCACATGGGACTCAGCCTGACAACACTCCTGCTTTTGAGTTATTCTCTGCCCAGGCTCCCACAGCATGCCAAACGCAGGGCCTGATTCAAGCCCTGCCTTTATCTCCATGTGCCCAGGCAGCTCCCCTGAGCCTCTTTCCACAACTTCCTGTGTATTGGGTATTTTAGCTAGCATTGACTGGGTGCCTACTTTGCCAAGCAGCTGGCATACATTACACCACTCCAAGTCTTCACAATAACTCTTTTGAGGTGGGTGCTATTATTTTTCTATTTCCCAGAAGATACTGAGGATCAATGAGGTTTAAACCTGGCAGGGTGACTCCAGAGCCCAAGGTTGGAGTCATTTAGCTAAAAGGATGCAAGGAAGCCCTTCCCCATTAAAATCTTCTAGCACCCCCACTACCCCTTGGAGCTCCTTCAATGCCTGCTGGGCTTCAGAGTGGAACACAGGGTCCCCAAGTCCCCCTCTTCCCACTGCCTCCACGGCCCTGCTCACTTTCAGACTTTTCTGCTGACACGTACAGGAAACCAGGTGGGAGTTACACATGGGCAAGTTGGTTATCCTGGACCATGGCTCCCAACTCCACCTTCAGACAGGCATAGACCCCTGCACTTATGTGGCATCACTGAAGGGACAGCACTCCAAGTCTACACTTTCAGGCCCTCCTCTCTCTGTCAGACTGACTCCTTGCTCCAGGGGGGAGTTATCAGTACAGAGCTCCAGGGGTGTCTGTATCGGGAGGCTCCACAGAGTCATCCCCTCGGGATACTGCCTTATGAAGCTCCTAAATGGATGTGTCCCACTTAGGGGGCACTGCAGCTATTCCTCCTCTGGATGAGAATCATGTCACCCAGACAGGAATGGGTTAGCCTATGCTATACCACACCCACCCTGGTGGGCCTGGCTTAAATCTACCTCCACCAACTGTGCACACTGCATGGCCCTCTCTACCATGCCAACCATGGCCACCTAACACACACACACACACACACACACACACACACACACACACACACACACACCTGGCTTTGAATGCAAATGGAGCTGGATTCGAATCCTAGTTCTACCACTGGTTTGAACCTTGCACGTCTCTCTCTGGTCCTCAGTTTTCCCGCCTATAAAATGGAAGCGGGCGCTCCATCTCTCAGAGGCCATCCCGATCCAGCGTGCCTGGGCCTACAAGAAGAACCCGAGCCCAGTCATGCCCGTTCCCTCCTGAGGGCAGCCCCCGCAGCTGGCAGAACAAAGGAACAAGAAGTCCAAGGGGTCCTGGAGGAGCTCATTCCTCCACCAAGCCCCCTCCTCTTTAGATCTTTTTTTCCTCCCACAAGCTTCACAGAGCCAAGAGGAGTACATTTCTGGGTTAAAAGTAAGGACTTTGGAATGAGAAAGAGCTGGGTTCCAGACCCAACTCTGCTCTTCACCAGCAAATTACCCTGCCCTGATGAGCTTCAGGGTTCTCAATTATAATAGGAGGTGAACGGTACCTTCCTTACTCAGTTCCTCTGGGGATTAAACAAGATTTACCAAAAAAAATAAGTGGAGTTCCCATCACAGCTTAGCTTAGCAGTTAATGAACCCGACTAGCATCCATGAGGATGCAGGTCGATCCCTGGCCTCGCTCAATAGGTTAAGGATCCGGTGTTGCTGTGAGCTGTGGTGTAGGTTGCAGACACGGCTCAGATCCCGTATTGCTGTGGCTCTAGCATAGGCCGGTGGCTACAGCTCTGATTGGACCCCTATCCTGGGAACCTCCAGATGCCGCAGGTGTGGCCCTAAAAAAAAGACCAAAAAAAAGAGGGGGGAGTTCCCGTCGTGGTTCAGTGGTTAATGAACCTGACTAGTAACCATGAGGTTGCAGGTTTGGTCCTTGGCCTCGCTCAGTGGGTTAAGGATCCAGCATTGCCATGAGCTGTGGTGCAGGTCACAGACATGGCTCAGATCCTATGTTGCTGTAGCTGTGGTGTAGGCCAGCAGCTGTAGCTCCAATTCAATCCCTAGCTTGGGAACCTCCATATGCAGCAGGTGCGGCCCTAAAAAGACAAAAAGAAAAAAGAAAAAAGAAAAAAAAAAAGGAAGTATCTGGCAGCCATGCTCTTGGTGATAAATGGTGAGAAGAGTCTTGGGTTCAGAGAGCCCCCACCAGGGTCCGCCCCCCCCCCCATCATACAAGGCTGTGCATGACTCAGCAGGGCTCCCGCACCTCATCCCACAGAACACTATCACCCAGGAGAGCCCCTTTGCAAAGCGCTTCCTGAAACGTCTAAACCTAGGGTTACCGTATGACCCAGCAATCCCACACTTAACTGTGCCAGGAGCATCAACAACACTTGTGCACTAATCTGTACACAAGTACAAACGCTTGTGCAGGAATGTCATCTACATCGTAAAACAGCATGATTCTCAGCAGCCAAAAAGTGGAAACAACTCAAATGTCTGTTGACTGATGAATGAGATGTTTTTAAATGTGACATATCCATATGGTGGAATACTATTTGGCAATGAAAAGGAATGAAGTACTGATAGACGCTACAACATAGATGAACCTCAGAAACAACACACCAAGTGAAAGAACCCAGACACAAATGCCCACATGTTCTATGAGTCTCTTTATGTGAAATATCCAGACGAGACAACTCTGGGGACAGAAGGTAGATTGCTGGTTGCCAGGGTTGAAAGACAAGAACTGCTTAATGCGTCTGGGAGCTTCTTTGGGGGATGATGAAAATGTTCTGGAATTAGACAGTGATAATGGTTGTATGACCTGTAAGTATACTAAAAACCACTGAATGCCCACTTTTTCTTTTTTTTTTTTTTTGTCTTTAGTCTTTATAGGGCCATACTCACGGCCTATGGAGGTTCCCAGGCTAGGGGCCAAATCAGAGCTGTAGCTGCGGGCCTACACCACAGCCACAGCAACGCCAGATCCAAGCCACATCTGTGACCTACACCACAGCTTACAGCAACACTGGATCCTTAGCCCACTGAGCAAGGCCAGGGATCGAACCCGTAACCTCATGGTTCCTAGTCAGATTCGTTTCTGCTGCATCACAGCAGGAACTCCTGAATGCGCACTTTAAAAGGGTGATTTTATGGAATGAGAACTATGTCTTTAAAAAAAAAAGAAAAAATTTGGTGGATGGGAGTCTGAGCACTGGTCAGTGCCCTGAAATTCCTCCTCACAAACCCAGGGAGTTTGCAGAGCCCTCAAAAAGCCCTGCACCTCAGGGGAAAGGCAGTCACTGGCCCTGACCACCAAGGGGCAGGTGTGGGGCTGGCACTGGAACGGGCACCACTGAGAAGCAGAGCACAGCCCAAGAACCAGCCCACCCACATTGAAGTCATCCTTCCATCACGTAGAGTCCTCTGGCCTCGGGCATTTGCCTTAACTCCCTGAGTCTTAGTCTCCACATCTGTGAAATGGATGATAATATTACCTAGTTCACAAAGTTGCTGTGAAAATGAAATAAATAGCTTGGCATGGTGCTAGACGCATGGTAAATGCTAAATATATGTGGGCCACAGACAGCACTGAGCTCTCAACATCCTTATCAGGTAAGACTTAACCATCCCCAGTTTACAGATCTGGCTTGTGCTCCCCTCCGAGTTTCAGGACCCCCGGGGTGAACTGTGGGTTTATGGGGATGCGCCTGGGCAGAAGGGCCAGTGGGGAGGCTGCTGCAGGCAAAGCAGGGAGAGATTCTGGTGGCTCAGCCCAGGACAGTGACAGGAAGAATCCAGAGCAGATGTGAGAAGCTTTTGAAGGAGAACTTGACAGACGTGGGTGACTCCCTGGCTGGGGGCAAAGAGGAAATGTCTCATCAAGGATGACCAACCACCCCCAGGTTCCACCTTGGTGGCCAGCTGGGTGTCGGGGCTGGCAGGACCCTGAGTTCAGAGCCACAGCGGGAGGAGCCTGAAAACCCCAGGTTCCTGGGAGAGCTCAGGACTGGAGGTGATGTGGGGCTCACTGCGATGCTGGGGGGAGGAGGATGGATGGATGGATGGATGGATGGATGGATGGATGGATGGATGCTGTGATGCGGGAGGGAGGATCTCCTACAGGAGAAATGCGGAGAGAGAGCAGGGCAAAGGCCAGAACTGGCCAAGGAGGCAGCTGGAATTAAGAAACCAACAGACAGTTCTCTCAAGAAGACATACAGATGGCCAAAAAAACACATGAAAAGATGTTCAACATCACTCAAATTAGGGAAATGCAAATCAAAACCACTACGAGGTACCACCTTACACCAGCCAGAATGGCCATCATCAAAAAGTCTACAAACAAGAAGTGCTGGAGGGGGTGTGGAGAAAAAGGAACACCAGTACACTGTTGGTGGGATTGCAAATTGGTGCAACCACTGTGGAAAACAGCATGGAGATTCCTCAGAAAACTAAAACTAGAACTCCCATTTGATCCAGCAATCCCACTCCTGGCCGTCTATCCAGAGAAAACCATGACTCATGTACTCCGGTGTTCACTGCAGCACTATTTGCAATAGCCAAGACATGGAAACAACCTAAATGTCTATCGACAGAGGAGTGGATCAAGAAGATGTGGTACACATACACAATGGAATATCACTCAGCCATTCAAAGGAACGAAATACCGGCATTTTTAGCAACATGGATGGACCCAGAAATTATCATGCTAAGTGAAGTCAGCCATACAATGAGACACCAACATCCAATGCTTTCACTGACATGTGGATCTGAAAAAAGGACACAATGAACTTCTTTGCAGAACAGAGGCTGACTCACAGACATTGAAAAACTTTTGGTCTCCAGAGGAGAGAGTTTGGGGGGTGGGGAGGATGTGCTTGGGTTGTGGGATGGAAATCCTGTGAAACTAGATTGTGATGATCATTATACAACGACAGATGTGATAAATTCATTTGAGTAATAAAAAAAAGTAAAAAAAAAAAAAAAGAAAAAGAAGCCAACAGTGGAAGAAGAACCTGACGGAGCTGGGAGACACATCCGGGGTGCTGGAACCCAGGCTGGAGGATGCAGCACCCTGGAAGGTTCATGAAGTCACAAAGGGAAGGGAGTCCAGTGGTACCCGGGTGGGGTGCTAGTAGATGGCGAAGACCCATGTCCATTACAGCACCTCCGGGGGCAACCGCATCTCCTGGGCAGCAGCCAGGGGATTGAGGGCGGTGGTCCATTAGGGAGGGGTGGGGCTTGTATTTCCAAGCTAGGGGAGCCCTGAGGAAAGATACCTTAAAAGCCAAGGAGAAAAAGAAGGAAGGGCTACTGGCCAGAGCTCACCGAGGCCTCCTTGATCTTTGGGCAATTAGCCCCTTCCTTCTGAGCTCTCTGGATGGGTGTGCCTGTCCCTCCAATGAGCGACTCACGGCTCCGTGGCTTCTAAGGCACTTCTGCAGCCCCGGGGCCTGGCAGAGAGGAAAGGACAGAGTGCCAGGCCAGCAGGCCAACAAGGAGTGAGACAGACGAACAGACAAGCTGCCGGAGACGCATCCAGACAGACGAGCAGGCCAGCAGACAGCTGGCAGCTGAAGAAACAGCCACGGGGCCAAGTAGGCAAGGCCACTGAGACGTCTCTCCCTCCCCCTGTGGGTGCCCCCACCCCCGCCGCGGACACAGCCAGGCCTGGAGCCCAGATTTATCTCCAAAGGCTGCCACGATCCCACTATTGGATTTGTAATCACAGGCTCCAATGTTCACGGGATAAATATACTAACAAACTAATTGTTTGTTAGCTCTGAGGTTGGAGCAATCAACACGTCCAGCATGAGATATGGGCCACTCACCCCGCTCGCGATCGGGCCATCCCCAGGCTCGGGGCCTGGCGCCACGGACACCGCGTGGCCCCGGCGGCCGGTCGTGCACGCACAGGCCTGACCAGCAGGGCCAGGGGGGTGGCGCGGGTGGGAGGGCGCAGTGTGTGCTGGCACATAGCCGCGGCTGCCCCTGCCTGCACCTCATCAGTGGCAGACATAAACTAACTCGGTTCCTGGGGACCCCAGAGGAGCAGCAGGAACTGTTTGGTAGAGAATTATAGCTGTGGGTGAAATTAGATGTACTCTGAGCCCCAAGGCTGAGAGAAATAAAAAGCATTTTAAATGGAGTGTAGAATTCATATTCCTCAGTCACCTTCCAATAAATAAATCTTGTACCATTTTTTTCTGTAAACAGTGGTTACACTCAGCTTCTATTGTCTCCACATTCCATATGCCAATTGGCCGGGAGCGGTGGGGCCGTGCTGGGGTGGGAAGGAAGAAACCGGGGGTGTCTGAGGTTTGGGGGGATTGGCACCATGGTGACTGTCTGGGGTGGGGTGGAGGGCACGGGGATCAGCTTTCAGGAAGCATCAGGAGTGTCCTGGTCACAGCCCAGCCCTGGGCATCCCTTGGGAATGCCCAAGGCAAAAGGCCAGAGATCGAATTCCCAATTCCCAAGTTTTGAGATCCAGGGGTCCAGGGCCTGAGGCCACTGGATCCCCTCTCCCAGTAAATGGGCATCCCAGTGGAGCGGACAGCCGGGAGACTGGGTGGGAGAGAGCTCCGCTTGCCTGGCCACGGCAGCTTCTGTTGTTTCTGGTTTTCCAGGTGCAAAAATGACACCTCCTCATGACAAAAGATGCAGGAAACACAGAAAGTCGCAAAGAAGAAAAATATCACCTGCAATCCTGGGAAAAAAAAAACAAAAAACCTTTACCAATAATTTGGTATTTTTCTTCCCAGACATTCTTCAGTGTGGATATGCACATAAATAAATATACATTTTACAAAAAAGAAATAATCCCTATATTTATTAAGTGCTCAACATGTATGAGGCACTATTCTAGGTGCTTTGCATATATCACCTCTGATTCAATAATCTTGCAAAAGCAGAGTTCATATAAAATGTGGATACTAACCTAGATCACTAGGAGAAACAATACTGGCTCACATGTATTCGGCACTTATTGCACACCTAGCACATCCTGCTGAGCACAGACCTGCATGGTCTCATGTTATCCCCTCCACAACCCTGGAAGGGGGCCCCATTGTGATGCCTCACCCAGGGGAGGGAACTTGTCCAAGGCCACAGAGAAAGTGGGTGGCAGAGCCTCAACAGGCACCCAGGTTCATTCGACTCAGAGCGTGTATTCTCAGTCACCCCCCAACCCCATCAAAGCTTTGGTGCTATCAAAGCCAGACCCCAGTGGTCAGCCTCAAGGACCCCGCCTTCTCCATCTAGTCCATCTTCTTTCCTACTCGTGCCAGCCCTTCTTCTTGAACCTGCACGAATGGTCCATTTCTCAGGGTCAAAGGCTGAGGTTTCTGTCATTGCCCTGTCCCTGCCCTGCCAGCTAATGAACAGGGGAGTGGCAAAGAGATCGGACAAAGAGCATGGGTTTGGGCTCAGATGGACATGACTTCAGCCCCAGATCAGCCTCTACCAGCTGTGTGTCCTTGGGGAAGTCACTGTCCCTCTCTGAGCCTTACAATCTTTAGCTGGAAAATAGAGATACCAGAAGATGCACTCCACAGGGCTGTTGTGAAAAACCACATGAGATCCTTACAAGAAGCACTTATTGGGTACGTGCAAAAGGCTCCAAGATGTTATTATCTTTCAAGTTAAGAACAAGACAACAACAACAACAACAACAAAAGTTGAGAGAAAGAAAAAGAGGAAAGAAAGAAAGAAAGAGAGAGAGAGAAAGAAAGAGAGAGAGAAAGAAAGAAAGAAAAAGAAAGAAAGAAAGAGAGAAAGAAAGAAAGAAAAGAAAGAAAGAAAAAGGAAGGAAGGAAGGAGGGAAGGAGGGAGGGAGGGAGGAAAGGAAAGAAGGAAGGAAGAAAGGACAGACTGAGCCACAGCAAGAAAAACAGGACACTGGGACACATATCCTGCTCTCCCTCACCTCTGCTCCTGCTTCCTTTTCTCTTCTTTATCTTATTTTTATTTTTTGGCCACAACGGTGTCATGCAGAAGTTCCCAGGCCAGGGACTGAACCCGAGCCACAGTGTGATGCAAGCTGCTGCAGTGACAACACCAGATCCTTAACCCACTGCACCACAGGAGAACTCCTTCCTTCTCTATTTAATTGGCTGGCATGTACCCATTATACAGAAGGCCAAGGACTAGTGACTGAAACCCAAGGGGCTGGCTCCCGAAAAACAAGAAAAGAAAAGGAGGCGCTGGCCCCCGCACAGAGCTCATCAGTATGTACACGCACAAAATGACACCTGTTTGTTCCTGGGGCCAGGCCTCTCGTCGCCCTGTGACTCTCTTGTTCCCACTAAAGAAGCCAGATGATGTGGGGATGGTAGTTCAGAGATGCAGCTGGCGTTACCTTTGAACCAACAAGATTCACACCCCAAGAAGATTGAAGAGATTCAAGGAAGGCTTGGGACCCAGCTCCACCCCAACGGCCCAAGAGCTGGGGTCCCTCAGTGGCACCTTGGGCAGTGGCCACCCAGGAGGCCTTCCTGGGGAAGGCGGGCAACAGGAGCATCCAGAGACATGGACAGGAAGACAGGACGAGCCTGCATGAGAAGGAGGACTGTAGGCTGCAGTCCCGGGTTCAGGGGCCATGGGATCAAGTCCCAGGTTGCTTGCTGGCTCCTGTGGGACTTTCAGCAGATCCCTTCCCTCTCTGGGGCCTCAGCTTCCCCATCTGCAAAACAGGAGATGCTAACACTCCATTGGAAGAGCAAGGGTTGTGCCTGTGGGCATGAACGATGCACAAGGAATGAATGGATGAGCAGGTGATTGCTTCTGCTCCGAGCCCATAGCAGCAGCTCACCCTGGGGTGGCTGGAACTCCCTTCTTCCTAGGGCCCTTGGCCATTTATTTTTGGTTAATTAAATGGTAAGATTTTCATGTCTGATTATTTACTGCCAGCCAGCTTCATTACCAGCTCCCCCATAAATCACAGTGGGGGAGCCAGGCTCCAGCTCCCTGCCCCCATGCCCACCTCCATCCCCGGGGCCTCAGCACAGGCTGGCCTTTGGAAGACCCCAGGAGAGATGGAGTCGTGACATTTCCTGTCCTGGAGAGATGCACACAGACTTCTCCTGACCCAGAGGCACACTCCAGCCTCCTAACAACCAGAGTCTCAGAAAGGACTAGTTCATTGCCAACAGCCATGTCCAGAAGACTTGACCCCAGCAGGCTGGCACTCTGTCCCAGGCTCTGCCCAAGCCTGAGCTCCATGCCGTGATTAGATCCACTCCCACAGAGGAGGGCACCGAGGCTGGTCAATGCGGGGGATTAGAACCCAGGTCTGTGCCCCAACCACCCTGCCTCAGTAATGAGGAAAGCACACACTTTGGAGTCAAATAGATATAAATTCAAATCCCAGCCTAATGTCTACCTGTATGAACTTGAGCAACTGCCATCACTCCTCTGGGCCTGTGTCCTCCGCATGAAGGGTGCGCTGGAAATGCTGAATATTGGAAGACCCCAAGGGACAAAAAGTCCCTCAGTGTTGGAGTTCCTGTTGTGGAACAGCAGTTAACGAGCCCGACTAGGATCCATGAGGATGCAGGTTCGATCCCTGGCCTCACTCAGTGGGTTAAGTATCCGGCGTTGCCGTGCGCTGTGGTGAAGATCACAGACTCAGCTTGGATCTGGCACTGCTGTGGCTCTGGTGTAGGCCAGCAGCTGTAGCTCCAACTCAACCCCTAGCCTGGGAACCTCCATATGCCGGGAATTCAGCCCTCAAAACCAACCAACCAACCAAACAAACAAACAAAAAGTACCTGAGTGTCCCTCTGTCCCAGCCTTTGCCACTGGACAAAGGGAAAGAGTAAGGGGTGAGACAAACCATCAAGGCAATGAAGGGAGTCAGCTCCCCCCACCCCCCCACACTTGAGCATAAGTCCAGGAGGCAGGCAGGGACAAGGCACTGGGTCCAAAGCTCCATCCCACCCCCTAGTCCAACACGGAAGGAGTGTTCCATTCATATCCGCTGGATAACTGAACAAATAAGTGAATGAACACATCCAAGACTAAACACAGGATGAATGAATTAACAATCAAATGACTGAATAGATAAATGAATGAACAAAAGATCAAACAAGTCACTGAGTGAATGAATGAAGAACAATTGGATGGATGGATGAATGAATGGGAAAATGAGAGCAAACAAATGATCAGATAAACAACCAAATGAGTGAAAGAAAAAATAAACAAAAAAGGAATGATGGAAGGAGGGGGGAGGAAGGGGGAAGAAGAGGACGAGCCGTGAGGGCAGCGGTCTGCACAGAGCAGGCCCCCCCCGCCCCCGCAAGGCAGCGTGGTCCCTGGCCTGTCCCTCCAGCCCCAGCCCTTCCAGCGAAGCCCACAGGAAGCTCACTATGGCCTCCTCAGCAGGTCTGGAGCCCAGGGAGCCCCCTCGCTGGCAGCCTTGAAAGCTGGAGGGGCGGGGTGGGGGGGCGCGGGCAGGTGGCCTTTGCCAAGCCCTCAGCCTCGTCTTTAACTATTACATTAAGCACCTGCTTTGCCATTCACGGCTCAGATAACATTTTACCCCTGAGATATTTGATTTTATTACCTTCCAGGGAGAGGGCCAAGCAAGTGTTCTTATTGATTTGCACATTAAATATATTAGTAATAAAACAACATCTCCGTAAACCAATTGTAAAATCAATATTAATTGGTACCAAAATATCACAAGTAGTTGAATTACAATTAAGAGAAGGGGTGAGGCGTGCCTCTGGGCACAGGGTGCTGAGGTCCCAGCAGGGGGAGTGGCTGGAGGACCAGACCTGGGTTGGGCAGGCCTGGGTTCCCTTCTCTAAGCCTCAGTTTCCTCATCTGCTCAATAGGGACAATCGCTCTAACAGCCAAAGTCTGGCGTGGATTAAATGAAGTCACGTGGGTCCACTGCCTGGCAGCTGTGGTGCCCCAGAAGCACTCTCTTCCTCCCTTTGTCCTGGTCCCCACTGCAGAAAGAGGAAGTCATTCCCCGAGTAAGAAAGGGCAGTGCTGGCAATGGTGGGCGATAGGCACAAGCAGGGAAGGCAGGGAGATACGGGGCTGGAGGTGCACAAGTCTGAGAGGAGAGACTTAACTAAGGCCTGAAAGCCAGGAGAAGAGCTGGGGGAGGGGACTCAGTGTGTTGAAGGCAGGCCAGGGGCCACCATGCCCTTTTTATTATCCAAGTGCAAAAGCAGGTCAATTGGGGAAGCTTGAAGCTGCCTGCAAGGGTTGGGCTGAGGGGCTGGCGTGGGGTGAGCAGGAGACCCTGGGCATCAGGCTGGACCGGGCACCTCAAATGGCCCCTGCAGGCTGGGCAGCCCAGGCTGTGCTGACTGCTCTTAGGAGCAGATGCCAGGGTGCCTATCAGGGCCAAATTTGGGGACTTTGGCTCACTCCCCTGGACCTGAAGGAGAGCATCCTAAGAGTTGCCATGGAGTCACCACAACAGCCACGGAAGAGCCATTCTCTCCAGCCCCAGCCTGTACCACTCACAGCCCCAGTTCTCCCAAAGTGCTCCTGGTGGCCCCTGAAGGCATTTCGCATGGGCTCCGTGGACCAGTCCCCCTGGCTCCCTAGAGTCTGTGGATGTGGGTGTAAATGTCTTGGTTGGTTGGTTGGTTGCCAACCTTCCTCAGTAACAACTGCATTTGATCTTCACAACAGCCCTACGAGGAACCTTTGACCTTCACCCCCATTTTACAGATGAGAAAACTGAGGCTCAGGTGTACATCGGGCAGTGGGCTGGAATTTCAACTCAGAACTGTCCAACTCCTGAGCCCACGCTCCTCCCCTGCTCCTGGTCCTTGCAGGACACTGAAGGGGGTGGTGACAGCTCAGTTCCTCAGCCATCAACACGTACCTCTGGCCCTGCTACTGAATTCAAACAGGAGGCACAGTTACCCTGCCAAGCGCCCTTCATCCAGCACTGCTGACTCCTGAGCTTCCAGCAGCACATGGATGCTTTGGGCTTCCTTAGAGATGGCAGTAATGACAATACAAATATTAATACTGGTTACATATAACGTGGTGACAAAGGGCCTTGCATACTGCTAAAAATTTCACCTACATTTTCGTTTTTGTTTTTTTTTTTGCCATTTCTTGGGCGGCTCCCGTGGCATATGGAGGTTCCCAGGCTAGGGGTCGAATCGGAGCTGTAGCTGCCGGCCCACACCAGAGCCATAGCAACACAGGATCCGAGCCGCGTCTGCAACCTACACCACAGCTCATGGCAATGCCGGATCCTTAACCCACTGAGCAAGGCTAGGGATCGAACCCACAACCTCGTGGTTTCTAGTCGGATTCGTTAACCTCTGCACCACGACGGGAACTCCTCACCTACATTTTCTAATTTGACAGACTGCACAGCATAGGGATTAAGTTTGTACTTTCTGGTCAGAATTACTTCAGTTTAACCCTCCAGCTCTGCCACTACTTGTGTATTGGTCAGCTATGGCCACAGTCATGCTGCATAACAAAGTACTTCAAAAGTCCGTAGCTTACAGTAACAAATATTTATTGCCATACTCATGGGTCTGCAGGTTGGATGCAGTTTATTTTTTCGGTTTTTTTTTTTTTTTGGTTGGTTGGTTGGTTTTTGTTTTTTTTCTTTTTACAGCTGCACCTGCAGCATATGGCTGTGGTTTAGTCACTCTAAGCAGAGCTTGGCTACGAGACTCTGCTTCAGGCTGAGGGTCAGGTTCAAGTCTGCTCTGTGGGTCTCTTCGCATTCTGGAACCAGTGTCCACACAGGGGATGTTCCCATGGAAACGGCAGGAGAGCAAGAGCCAAGTGAAACCAATAAGCACAATCAAATCACTGCTCTTGTCACATCCACTAACATTCCAGTGGCCAAAACAGGTTACCTGGCCAAGCTCTGCATCAATGGGGCCGGAAGATATACCCAACTCACGGTGGGAGTGGGACCAAAGACTTGCTGAATAAATATTGAGATTATCACAATGCCCTTGGACCTCTGTTTACTCATCTGTAAAATGGGAATATTACCAGTTTCCACTTTACTGAGTAGACTGAAGTCAGGTACATAGAGCTCTTGGCACACTGCCTCTTATGCGGCAGTTATCAGCAGTAATAGCAGCAGATGTAGTAACAACCCTCTCAGATTTGAGGCCAAGGATGGTGTCACTGCTTCTCCCAGTCCAAATGCTCCCACCCTATGTCGTCCTCGGGCTTGGGGAACTACCCCATACCTCTCCCTGTTTCCAACCAGACTTCCCTTCTGACCCAGCTTGACCCTCCACCAGCTGAGCCAGCAGACGCAGGGCCCTGTGGGCTGTGATGCTTGCACTCGCCCAGCTTAACCAGGAGCTGAGTCAGTGGTAAAGGACTTAGTTTGAGTGCAGAACATGCCGTGGTCCAGGCCTTGGCCTCACCAAGGCCTCCTGATCCCGGGGTGCCTTATTCTCTGGCCCCAGAACGTGAGCCGGTTCATGGGGTGGGGAAGCTGGCCTCCTGGGTCCCCGCGTCCTCTGGGCCATTTACTGGCTGGCTGACTGGTAGCGGGTCAAATGGCCCGTCCGTGCCCAGAGCTCACCCAGAACACTTGTGAGAGCCCTTCCCTGACCGGCTCCCACGCAGGCCCGTTTCAGTTTCCTATGACACACAGCCCTCCTCCTACAGCTCTCAGCACAACCATGACTCAAGGGTTATCAGATCCTGCCACCCTGCTCAGAAGGCAGGGACCAGGTCTGGCTTGTCACCGCTGGACCCCAGTTCCCAGCACTGTGCCTACAGGCATGACCCTACCTGGCCGTGCCTAGGCAGCACGTGATTCTAAGAACATGGCCCTTGCCCACTGAAATAAGGAAGCAGTGGCCGGGATCAAGGAGAGGGGAGTGGTACTGACAGGGCCCAGAACGTGGTGGGACAGCAGGGCCTGAACAGAAGGGGATCTGGGCCCAGAGAGCACACCTGCCGCCCCCCTTCCCTCGGAGTTTCTGCTCACTCTCCCCTCTCTGCACATGGCCTGGCCTTGATCCCATACAACCTCAGACACCCAACTGAGGCCGACCAGACTCTGCAACTCAAATGCAAACCCCCAATTCCCAGGAAAGAGACACTGGTTGTCCTGGCTATTGACAGGTGTCCTCTGGCTCCATCACTGCCAGGATTGCCCCTGGGACGGAGGGGACAGATCTCAAAGGAGGTGAGCTTAACAGATACCCAAGAGGGGGCATTCCCTCCCTCAGCCTCAGATATCCCTCTTGGGGTTGTCGTGAATGTCAAATGCTCTCGTGGAGTACTAGTTATTATTGGCACAGAAGCCACCGTGCCCTGCACTTACTCTGCACCAGGACTAGACTGAGCCCTTTCCCTACACCATTTGACTGAATCCTCAGAACAATCCATCGGGGCTGGTACCTCAGTTGCTGCCACTTTACAGAGAGGGATGCTGGGGATCAGAGAGGGCAGGGGGCTGTCCAAGGTCACACAGGGCTGGGATTCCAAAGTAGGTCTCTCTGCCTTGTGGGCTGCATTTCCACTCCTGCTCTGCTCCCTCTTTGCTGAGGCTGGGGTTGTACCTGAGGCGGGGAGAGGGCCATGAGAAAGCACTTGGCAATCACGGAGGGAAGAGCCACATTTGTCGTCCTGGCAATTGGGAGCACGCTCACAGTGGAGCCGAGGATGTCCCGCTGAGGACGCTCACCACAGGGACATGCAAAAACTCCCATGGGGGCTCCTGTTCTCCAGGATGTAGGCTTACACTCACCTGCTTCCCCAGTTTCTCCTGGGTCAGTGGCTCCCCTCCCACTGGCCGCCCGGTAGGACACCCTCGAAAGGTACCCATTCTCAGAGCAAACAGCCATCACCTGGATCAGTGACTGGCTCCTCATTCCCAAGCCCCTCAGTGGAGGAAGCACAGTTGACAGGTGAGCCCTGGATCCCAATGCCCCTGCCATGGAAAGATGCCAACTGGAGGGCGTGATTTCTATCCCCAGGAACCATGCAGAGTGGTCAGCTCTTCTTTTCCTTTTTTCATCCAAAGACATCCATTTTCTCTGCTGGCAGCCCATGCTAGGGAGGGCGGGGGGGTGGGGGTGCGGTGGCACACACGGCATGGGAGGGCACAACTGGGCACTGACCATGGCCAACTGCGTGGCACATGCCTGACTTCTTAGCTGTGAAGCAGAGGGGTCGCGGCCTGAGAACTCAGAGCTTTGCTGAGTTTCAGCTTCAGGCTCAGGGCCCTCCACTTCCCGTCCTGGCTAAGAGCAGCCCAACCCAGCCAGGGGTCAGGGTTCAGCAAGGACACAAAAATGTGGGTCACAGGGGACC